>NC_069381.1:45430000-48197500 GCF_027475565.1 Acinonyx jubatus | reverse complement strand
AAAGCTTTGGATAGAAGTGAACTGAATACCATAAACTCAGTCCCAGACAGATTCTTTAATTCGTAAACAAAATCAAACTGATTCCGGATGATTCCATCACCACACCATCTCTTTGCAGTGAAGAGGAAAAACTATTATGGCATGTTTTTTAGTAAATGCCCTGATAATTTTATGCTTAAAAGCAATAATTATGATCATTATATTAAAACATGTGTGGACGTTTCACACAAATTATATTTTTTGCCTTACTTCCCATCAGAAAAATCACTTATAAAAGTCAGCTTATTTCCATATCCTTAACTTTTCAACCATGCTGTACAGAAGCCCTTGTTTATAGTAGGTACATATGAGAACTAGGAAGTTTCCTGAATCTGCAAAATCTCCAGTTAGTCACTTTTACTATGGCAAAAAGTCATTTCAATAGTCAATCTTCCAAATGTTATAACATCCATCACATGATAAAAGAGACCCATCTGATGACAGATTTGAGGATAGAGGTAAAACCTTCTATGCATCGAGTCAAAAAGCATAACTCTTGTATAGTTCTCCATGCACCTACTCAAGACTATTTTTATATGGACCCACGCAATAAAGCAAATATAGATATATTTGTAAATTACTTATTACTGATTATACATTGCAAATTAACCAAGTTACTGGTACAAGTGAAAACATTAAAATATACAAAGTCAATTTGAAATTATAACACTCTCAGAAGACAAAAGTTTGAGATGTGTGCCTAATTACATCTTCCAATTACTCAAATATACTCCCTTAGAGAAATAGCTGACTCTATATTTTGCTTTCCAAGTCAGCTGACAAAATTAATTTTGTGCATGTTAATTTTAAAATAGCTGATATCCAGCGTCATAAATTTCTTTTTCAATCTGGCAGTTAATTGAAGGATACAAAATATTTTAAGGGCACTTCTGTTTATGTTTTCTTATGTAGTTTAATCAGGTGTTGTAGCAGGAACTTTAACAGAGAGATTTCTTCTGGTGTTGGTGATGTGCCGTTGCTGTGCCAGGAAAGACCGTGCGGGAGCGCACGCACCAGGGTCTTTGCAGGCACCACTGCCGCTGACGAGCCTAGATTCCATCCCCAGCTTCTGGAACGCTAGACTCTGCACAAACATAAGCAGATAAGGAACAAGACTACTTAGTTTGTCAAGTGCTTTTCACTTGACAAATATAAAGTCATTTCCTCAAAACACTACTATAAAGCTGATTGATGTTTTTCTCCTTTCATAGAAAAGCTAAGGTTCAGAAGCTAATTCATCTGTACATTGTAACACCAGCAAGGAGGAGGAAACAAAGGCATAAAACTCAGTTTCTCTATTTTAACCCACTAAACTTGAAATCATCAAAAACAGTAGCTTAAATTAGTATTCTAACATTAAGCTTAATTATAACAATAAAAAAAGTTTCCAAAGTAATTTTTTTCTGTTTGGGCCTTCACTCCACCCACTATGAGCAGACATAACACAAGAGAAAAGCTTAGGTCAAAGATTCTCAAATGAGGTCCTCAGATTAATATTTGCACCACTGGAAAAAAAACGGAAATTCTATCTTGCAGATTCTACCCAGACCTACTAAATCAGAAGTTCTGCAGCTGCATCCAATAACTTGTGTTTTAACAAGTCTTCTAATGCATGCCAAAGTGTGAGAACCACCATAGTTCACTACTGTCTATCTACACATTGATACATGACAAGTTACTGTAGTTGTGGATATTGGGTTTTTTAGTAAGAAAAGTAATTACTTTTTCTCACTAGCCCAAGTAATAGAATTTTACTAAGCTTAGAATCACTAGGAATTAGTATAACACACAGAATATAGTAAATGCTCAAAAGACATGGGTAGAAAATGAACACGTAATGCATTATTTGGATCTAATATCTTTAATGATTTATGTGTTGAGAGGCTGCGGAGGAACAAAGAAAATAATACACAGTTACCAATCTTAACTCGGATGACTGACTTATGAGGGAAAGTTCTGGGAACACTTCACATATGATTTCCTTTAAGGCCTTGCTAAATTAGGCCAGATTTTATCAAACAGAGAAGGGAAGGCAAGAGCACAGACAAAAAATATGGTGACATACAAGAACAGGCATGTTTGAGGAAGGACAGCCCGCTCTTTGTGGGGAAGCACAGGGTTCAGACATGGGAGTCCACACTCTCTCTTACTAAATAAGCAACAGCTAAGGTAGATAATGGCTGTGTTATTTTCTATTTCGATTAAAATAATCCAAAAGAACCCATATACATCATGAAATGCTTGCAAATATCCCACTGACAGTAAGGATGACAAAATAAAATGCACTTCAAATAATTTTACACTATTTTCTCCTGTTTAACACAGACATACAACTACCGAAGAGTATTTCTTATTAAAAACAAAACAAAACAGAAAACAAAACACAGTGAAAGACACACTTAGAGGATTTATGGGATGTTAAAACAAATGCTGAGTACTAGAAACACGGGATTTTCATTTCACAGATATTCACATTTCTACAGAAACACTGCATGAAGCACAAATTAAATATTTTAGCTCAAATAAGGCAATTTTTAAAATATTTGTGAGCTGTTGTGTGTGTGCTTCATGTGCATCACCTAAAAACACTAAAGTATATAATTTGGATTATAACTCACATTAAAAAGAAGAGACTATGTCAGGAGATACCTGGGTACATGCACACAGGGTAACTTCTGTTTACTTATATACGTAAGCATGCATGTGTAATGATCTGTGGTAGAAAATATATTTCTTTCTGTGGCTCCTGGTCAAAACGTTTGATAAACACAACATCCAATCACTGGCTGAATGTCAACTCACCTTATTGTACCAGGCAGAAACAATGAGTTTTTCTTCATAATCACGGAATTTTGCTACTTTACATTCACTCTGGAAAAAGACACAAGGACTATCAAAATCCCAGAAATAAACCCAAACTACCAAAACTGGAATCATTTTTTCACTCTGCTCATTGAGAGAATTTGAAACATGCATCGTGTAGCACATAAAGCAGTCAAAATCTGAACTGGATCATGGAGAAAGCATGCACAACACCTTTAAGAAAGAGTAAGACTGTGACTAGTAAACCTTTAACTTCAAAAATTTTACTGGTAGGACAGCACTTAAGCAACAACAAATAAGAAACTCATGATTCTCATGCTACTGTCACCTATAAAGAGAGATGAAAGTAATAACTGGGTTAGATGATAAAACAGACCAGCATCTGTGGAGGACTCAAAACTAAGGAGAAAGAGGATGTAGTAAAACATATGCCAGAAAATCCTAAAGATCTCCTGTAACGCTTAACCCGAATTTTTTCTCGCTCGTTCCTCGGTCATCTGTATACAAGATTGCCTGTGGCCATGCTTGCGTGCTGACCTAGAGGCTGACATCCATTTCTTAATTGCTCAAATATAGCAAATTTAGTAATTTCATTGAGCACCAGATACAGTTGGCTCACGTAAATATTCTACATAAACACGTGAGTGTTCCTACAGCGAGATGCTCACAGTACAAAAGGAAGCAAGAAATGACGGGGGCAAGATGGCCTTTTGCTGGCTCACACCCACTCCAGACAATGACTCCCCAAGAACGATGGCAGATAGAATAACATCTGCTATTTATATTTCTCTCATTTTTGCTTCTTGCAGTGTATGCGCAGAGAAGTACACATGAACCAAAGCCCATATGCTGTGACGTAACCCAAGTTTCTCCTCAAAGCCCTATCATCAGAGGTGCCATTCTGTCTTTCTACTTGGTAGGGAGCTGCACTTGAAGCACTGACGATGCTGCACACGCTCACTGGCGTTCACTGGGAGGTGGATAATCAGGGCAACTCAGAGCTCAGGGGGTTTTCAGTCCAAGTCTCATTATTTTACAGATGAGGAGACCTAGGACCAGAGAGGAGAGGTGATAACTTTAGGAGAACTTACCAATAAAGCAGCAAACCTGGCCTCTCATTTATGTGATATTTAATGCTGGGAGTACAGGTATATAAGATACACGCTCTGCCCTCAAACTCTGACACACACCAGGAAGAAGAACAATGCTATTGTGGGTTGAATTAATGAGTTCAAAATACATGGAATCGCTATGGAGAAATAACCAACTTTGCCTAAGGAATCCAGGAAGACACATGTGAGTTGGATGCTGAAGAATGGACAGTATTTCCGCAGAGAGATGCCCCCATCCAGTGCTTTTTTTTTTTACAGCACCTGACAAGGCCTGGACAAGCACTTAGCAAGGGCACATAGGCTGGTGTGCACTCTGAATGTTAAGTCTTTAAACAAAATAGTTCCACTACAGTCCATACACCCTGGCTCAGAAATAATATGAAGAAAATGGTAAATGAATACAACATGTTTCTCTGAAATACAACATTCCTAGTTGATTTAAAAAGAAACCTACTATCAATTACTCAAATTTCAAGGCTAGTATACAGATCTCATCATGGCTCTGCAATTACACATACATTATTATAAGGAAGCACATAATGACTTCAAGAATAGTATCGCATCTCACCACAGTATTAAATAATTTTGTAAAACACTTTGCAAAGGAAACTAGAACATGCCCAATTATAAAATCTATGAATATACAGTTCCAGACTGACATACTTATTAACCCAGCCAGTAAAAATGATATGATCATCAGCACAAAAAATAAGTTCTAAAGACCCGGCTAATTAATGAGAAGATGTCATCACTAACATAACTATGCATGATTAACAACCAAGACTGCCACTTCAGTGCAAGGACTTACTGGATTCTATGAGCACTTTCTTCCCCCAGGAATTGCAACTAATGAGTTTACTTAGGTTCCAGTGAGGAATAGGGAGAAGAAAAGAGAAGGAAAATCTAGTTAACAGAGTAGAGTACCTTTTTTTAAAGGTGAGTTTGGTTCCTTTTTTTCCTTTATTTACTTATATTTTCTGAATGAACTCTAACCCACATAATTTTAAAAGGAGCTAACATTATAACAGAACTCTATTAGCCACTAAGGGCTATCCACAGGACTGGCTGTTGTGGGAGTGACAGAGACAATGTAGCAGAGTAGATAAACTCCTATTGGCTGGTGAGATGCTTTGTGGTAAACATACTGAGCGCTAAAACATGGCATTGCCAGCTCCTGATTTCAACTTCTTGTGAAACTTGATCATTAATGGCAGATGCTGGACAGCAATTAATTATCAGGATTATACAGAATAATTAAAAGGAGACGTGTGAATATGAAAATTTTACCTCCAGAATCTCAATTCTTCTCTCTTTCTCTGCCAACTGCTTTCTAAGTAGCATTATTTCAGCTGATGCTGGATTTAGTTTGGGATCTAAAGTTTTTATTACCTGTTGAAAGAAAAAAAAATATTTTACATTTACTTTACATTATCAAGTACTGAAATATAAGAACCTATAAACCTCTGTGTATAAAGTGGAAAATTATCCAGAAAGTGATCCAGGTGTGAACTATGACTTATTTTACAATTAAATTTGAGTAATAAAAATAACATTATAGAGGTAGAATGATATTATAATTCAGTACCAAAATGGGAAGATCCCTATCTCAAAATAAAATTTCCTTTCTCCAAGGCTCAGTACTCAGGGATAGTAATCTAGTCTTATAAACTTTGAGCACTGAGGTCTTGAAACAACACTTTCCATATTTATCAGATACATTTTTTTAAAAAATTAAAAGAATTTGCTAATTATATAGGAATCATTGTACAAAGTAACAAAAAAATTCTTAGCAACAACCTTTTTCACTACCATTATCTAGTGAAATGTAACTCAATATGTAAGATCAACTTATTAGAAACTGATGACTTTGCCTGCAATCCCTAGAGTGGCTCAATCACATTTATGGAAGTCACTAAAAGTTAGGTGAAAAGAGATTTTGCTCAGAATGCTGTTCATAGACTCAACTAAACTATGGAGCCAGCAGTATAACAGGAAATTAACTTGAAAATATCAGGTGTAAATTAGAAGCAAAAACAAATTTCCAATAATAAGGTCAGCTGTATGATGTAATTACAAATCTATTCAAAAAGATTTAAACTGATTTAAAGATTTCACCTATATTCACTGAGGTAAAGGAAAAAGACTGAAAGGCAATATGCCTAAAAATGACTGTGGTTCATTAAAAACAATTTGCTGAGTGCTGAATATGGCAGGCACTGACTATGGCCCGTGGGATACAGGAGGCTTGGTGCCTGCCTTCGAGGAGTTCACATTGTAAAAGCAGAGTTTAAATCATAATTTAATTACAGAGAACACATCATAATTTTTTACCTCTAAGTAATAAAAAGTATGATTGTGACTTTTCTATATTTTCTGAATTTTCTATCATGGACATTATGTTACTATAATTAACCTCTCCCTCCAAATAATGTAAAGGTAAGAAATGAAATCATGTTTATCATACAAGCAATTGCTTTTTATTTTTATTTTTTAAATGTTTATTATTTGAGAGAGAGAGAGTGGGGGAGGGGCGCAGAGAGAGAGAGAGAGAGAGAGAGAGAGAGAGAGAAAGAATCTGAAGCAGGCTCCAGGCTCTGAGCTGTCAGCACAGAGCCCGACGCAGGGCTTGAACTCACGAACTGCAAGATCATGACCTGAGCCAAAGTCAACCAACCGACTGAGCCACCCAGGCGCTCCAGCAATTTTTTTTTTTAATTTTTTTTTTCAACGTTTATTTATTTTTGGGACAGAGAGAGACAGAGCATGAACGGGGGAGGGGCAGAGAGAGAGGGAGACACAGAATCGGAAACAGGCTCCAGGCTCTGAGCCATCAGCCCAGAGCCTGACGCGGGGCTCGAACTCCCAGACCGCGAGATCGTGACCTGGCTGAAGTCGGACGCTTAACTGACTGCGCCACCCAGGCGCCCCGCAATTTTTTTTTTTAAATGATAGTACTTGATGATGACAAGAATATGGTATTCATGGTCACTGTTTTGTCTACTTAACTGTGATCCTTTTAGAATATCATTTAGATATATGTATCAAGCACATTATTAAAATGTTCTTATCCTTTGACCTAAAACTTCCATTTGACCCATTAGCTTAGGAACAAGGCTAACATAATAAGCCAAAATAAGGGGCAAGCTTTCTATATAAATAAGTTGTCTATAGTCTTATTTCTAGAAGCAAGAAGGAAAAAGAAATGGAAACAAACTATTTCCAACAACAGGATGATGACTAAATTACTATATACTGCATTCAACTGAATATTATATAGCCATTCTTTTACTTTGCACAGTCCGCTCTAGAAGCGTCTGTCTTGTTTACTTCTCTATTCCCTGTGCTAAGTATAATAGCTGCTTAATAAATATTAAAGTATGTTTATATAACATGAGGGAATTATTTTAAACTTTCAAAATATAAATTGTATGTGCTATGATCATACAAATTGTGTGTGTCTATGTCTGCAATCATGGACGTAGTATGCACTGAAAAAAATGCACAGTTAAGAAGAAAGGGAATCTTTCTATGTTTTATATTTTCTACTAAAAGCACTTATATAGTTGAGAGACACTAGACTGTGGCAGAGACTGTCTGGATATTTACCAAGACTCCCTAGAAGCTGAGTGCAGCTGTGTGCCTATATTCTGCCCACTGCAGTGAGGGTGAAAGTGGTTCATGTGGCTCCCAGGCCCACCCCGTTACTATCTCCAGTATGGTCTAGGCTGGCTGCCCTTGTCTACCAGCTGGACTAAGTCAAGTACAGCTGGGAACATTGTGTTCAAGAAGGCAAAGACTCTGTCAGCTGGGGGCTCGGGGACACTGCACGGAGCAGAGCCCCTCCCCCATTGAAAAATGGACTTCATGTGAAGCCTTGAGATCTTGAGGTGTATCTGTTGTTGCAGGCAATATGGACAACTTAATAAATACAAAATTCAAACATAAAAAGAATAGATACATTAGCAGTATTTTAAAGCTTCATCATATAATCCTCTTGTTTATTCAACAAATAGAAAAGAGTATATTGATATTCTCTGAGAGAATATTTTAAGAAAATACATGGTATTCATGGAAATAAACGATTTTATGAGAATGTTCTCACAGATATTTAAGTTGGAAATAGGGAAAAAGACCAGTCTGATAAATATTAGAAGAGTGTTTAACTATCTAATCTAAATTAAATGGTAAAACAATTTTAAACAAGTTTGAAGAGCAAAATTTTCACAAAGGCAAACATTCATTTTAAGAACTAAAGATTCCAGGGGCACCTGGGTGGCTCAGTCAGTTAAACATCCAACTTCCGCTCAGGTCATGATCTCATAGTTCATGGGTTCAAGCCCCACATCGGGCTTTGTGCTGACAGCTCGGAGCCTGGAGCCTGCTTCAGATTCTGTGTCACCCTCTCTTTCTGCCCCTCCCACATTCATGCTCTGTCTCTCAAAAATAAATAAAAGTTAAAAAAAAAATTTAAGAGCTAAAGATTCCATACTTTCTTAAATTTTTTTTAATGTTTATTTATTTTTGAGAGACAGAGAGACAGAGTGAGAGCAGGGGAGGGGCAGAAGAAAGAGGGAGACACAGAATCTGAAACAGGCTCCGGGCTCTGAGCCCTCAGCACAGAGCCCAATGTGGGACTTGAACTCACGAACCATGAGATCATGACCTGAGCCGAAGTTGGACTGAGCCACCCAGGCGCCCCTTAAAATTCTTTCTGTAACATTTATTCATTTGTGAGAGACAGAGAGTGAGTGGGGGAGGGACAGAGAGAGAGGGAGACACAGAATCGGAAGCAGGCTCCAGGCTCTGGGCTGTCAGCACAGAGCCCAACATGGGGCTCAAACCCACAAACTGTGAGATCATGATCTGAGCCGGAGTCGGACGCTGAGCCTACTGAGCCACCCAGGCACCCCATGATTCCATACTTTCTAATAGTCATCTTCTCTAATGAGGTCACTGCGGTCCCCGTTTAAACTGTCCAAGAACAGCCCTGTGTTTGTTTTACATGATGCTGATGAGTGAGAGGGAGAGACTGTGAGGACTGACCCGCAAGGCAGGGTAGAGTCAGAAAAGGGACATGATGCATATTTAAGAGAGATAACCTCATGGGTGGAATGGGCCTTATGAGAACCTGAGTCAGAAGACTTGAGCTCTGAAAGGTAAGCCACTCACATTCCTTGCTTTCTCCAAGTACATTTTATATCTTTCCTCCATTGCTTTCATATCTTCATCTTTCTTCTGAAGAGCAGCTTCAAGTTCATTGATCTTTTGCACTATTATTGAAAATGAAATGAAACATGACCAATTTAAAATATTCCCTCCTCACACAAAAATTATACTTATCTGATTTTTTTCGAAAGGACTGATAAGAGAACTTAAAAGACAAATGTTTATTTCTTCTTTGTAGTGAATTCGTATCTAAAACCTTTGAACTACAACATATCCTCAATCATTTCATATTATTTTTTCTTAAAAATATCTGTAATCTGCTTTATCCAGCTTTTCTCCCTTCTATCAAGTGTTTCAATGAGCAAATACACTTCAGCATGTAAGCACAATCATCATAAGAAAATAAAGCAGTCCTTCTACATACTGTTTAAGGCTCAATTTAATTTTATTATAAATTATTTTATTTACATTTCCATAGTATTAATTCTATTATATGTTACCATGTTTGATACTCCTATATATCAATCAGTTCATTTTATTAGACTTTTTCGCTTTAAAATCAGATCACTTGTTAATCACTGAAATCACTAAAACATTATCATGGTTCTTATTTGCAATGCACGCATTTATGGAGTGTCTGAAAACTTATACACAGTTCTTGCATCTTTCAACTAAAAAAGGCAAGTCCTTAGTCGTAGTCTGATCCAGATTTTTACAAGTACCTACCATTCTGGTTTACATCTGGCTGAAGATCTTCAATGAGTTCTTGTTTCTTCTGTAATTCTTCCTGGACCTCAGTTAGTTTTTCCCTAAGTAGTGGAAAGAGCATGGAGTTTTGGAAGCAAACAGACCTGAGAATGAAAACTGATTTCTGCCACAGGACATTTGTGGACTGTAGCCAAATCACTTTCTGATCCTGAATCTCCTCACCTGTAAAATGGGCATAATACCTGACACATATTAAAGGCTTGTTGTGAGAGGGTAAACTGCCTGACACATGACAGGTGCTAACAATGTTAATTTTTCCCTCTCATCCTTGCTTCCTAAGAAAGTCAGAGGAAATATTTTATTGGTTAAACATCCCACATCTCCACATGTGACAGCTGTCTACTTTGTAAACTCTTCAAATGACATTAGTGATGGAAAAATGTAGGATTTGAGATCATTGACAGGCAGGCTGAACATTTTCGCGCGTTTTTCTTTTCACTTCTTGATGGCAGTGGTGAACATTCAATTGGCATCAGGGGGTTTCTCTTACAAACAAAGTCAGAAAAGGATACTAACTTTAGAAGTTTTTAAAACCCTTTCCCTCTCATATTTGAAATGAAATATCAGTTTACTTACATATGAGCTTCCAACTTCTGCTTTAGTTTGCTGGACTATAAAAATTAAAAAAAGTTGCTGTAAGATAACTATTGTGACAAGATAAATTTTCCAGACATCAAAATCTCTTTACCTCCTTTTGAAGTGTATTATTTAAAATTATAAATTTTTTAACAATTTGTATTTCTAATAACATACTTGTAAAGACATAAAATTTCAGGTGTTTTTTACTTCAAAGGGAAAGGAAAGGAGGTTAGGAAATGACATAAGGATGAGTACAAGAGTAGAAAGAAAAGTGCTTCATATTTCTGAATACCATGAAAATAAAATTTGAACTTGAAGAAAAATACCAAATGCAAGCTGAATGCGATATATTGAGGAGTATCAAACATTTAAAAATCCTTTCTTAAAATACATAATTTAAGATGTTAGGCCCTTAGTGAAGAATAGACTTAAATAATTATCTTTATAATAAAGCTTTATCATTATAAATGCAAGCACTTTAATATTAACATCAAAATGAAGAAGATTTTGTTAAAGAATAAAATTCAAAACATAAAACTTCCTCTTTAAAAAGCAGGAGTTTAAATTGCAACACTAGCTCTGTATCATCTACTGAAAAGTTGAAGGGTTTAAAACACATAATCTGAAACATAACTAAGACACTAATAATTTATTTTTAAAAGATAGATAGAACACATTTAAAAACACTGCAACCCAAAATGTACTCTCTCAAAGAGATCCCATTTTAAAAGTATTCTCTATTGTGGCTTAAAAAAATATTCATATCAGAGAGGTTACAATACCGTATATATGCACATATGAGATGCCGCCATGCATGAGACGATTTCTATTTTCCAAGCCCCCAGGGAAAAAAGAAAAAATCATATAAAGCATATAACAGACAGAGAGGAAACACAACCCTTTCAGTCTTCCTTTTCACCTCTTTACTTACTCTTCATAGCTTTCTCCCCGTCAACACAGATCTAACCACCTCAGCTTCCATCTAACCAGTACCTAACACACACAGAGCCCTGTCTTTTCGTTGTTGTTTCCATTAAATGCCTTCCTCCCTCTGTCGTTACTTCCTTCCCCCTGCATACAGAGCTGAAACTACAGACACACTGTTAGGTGCATTCGGGTTGGGGCTGTTGAGTTCTGCTGAGTCCTCTTCTCTCTGCCCTCACAATGTGTGCCATCAAAATCAGATTAGAAGCAGCAAGGCCACGAGTCGGCATGGAAGAAGGGAAGAAATACGAGGTGATGCTTTCAAAACTGCATTACGGTTTCTGTCCTTTGGAGGTTAGTATGATCCACTCCTATAAGGCTCTTTGGTAGAGATCATTTTCTCCCTCTCCCTTTTCCTGTTAGAAGTTTTCCTCAATTCTGACCACTGAGCACTCTCAACCAGGACTTTTCTGAGGCCCACCCTGTTGGTGTCCCAGCAGAGCCATGAAGACCTCACCGGCAGCACACCAGCAACCATGAAGTTAGGTGTAGCTGTTGAAGTAGGACAGATAGAAATCACCTTCAATACATACGATTAATTTATAGGCTCCAAAGTGGCAAAATCACAGCATCCGTTATGCAGATATATACGGTATTCAAGGGTACCCTCATTGATAAGGGTGGCATGGCACTTTCAAACACAAGACGAATTTGGGCGTTAGAACCTCTCGCAGAGAGTCCACACGCAGCAGAATTATTACAGCTTTCAAGTTACTTACACTTTCTCCTTCAGACTTGGAGCCTTGTTCCTGTAAAGATTTCTGGAGGTCCTCAATCTGCTGCTGCAATTCTCGGATGCGCTCTTTGCTCAGCCTATGGTAAGATGGATCATACACATTTATTTGTATGGAAAGTCAAAGTAGTTAAGGATCTATAAAGGTGCATTTGTGCAACTGGTGCATTTAATAGTAATAATGAAGGCTGAACAATTATCTGTGGCTAGGTTTATTATATAGTATAGTAGGCTACTTGCAAAGAAATATTTTTTAAAAAGAAGACATTTATCCAGGAAGTATATACACCCACATGTAAAAATTCAAGATACTTAAGTGCCAGTTGCAAAAGCACATCATTTCTGCACAGTACTCACTGGTAAAAGAAATTAGAAAACTAGCTCAGTTTTCCTACAGTTGTATTTTTAAAAAATTTTTTTAATGTTTATTTTTGAGTGACAGAGAGAAAGAGAGACAGAGAACTATCAAAGGAACAGCAAAGAGAGAGAGGGAGACACAGAATCCAAAGCAGGCTCCAGGCTCTGAGCCGTCAGCACAGAGCCCGATGCAGGGCTTGAACACAGGAACCATGAAATCATGACTTGAGCTGATGTCGGATGGTCAACCGACTGGGCCACCCAGGTGCCCCCTTACAGGTGTATTTTTAATGAATGGGAACTAGGTTTCTTTTTGTTTCAGATTTCATAGTGTACTGACAAAGGTCACCGTTTTCCAACCATCTCTTCATAATTTTTTGTTTAAATTAAAGAGACTAACACTAGCAACTAATGCAGATTTTTAACTTGGCAAAACCTCATTCTTTAAAACCCTGCTTGAGAATTGCCTCTACTGAGGTTTCCAGTAAGAAAGAGAATCTGTCTCTCTTTTCATGTATATATGACCCAACACACCTGCCTGTTATAATGCCCCATTGTTCCAGTTATCAGATAATGTAATTATCTATTCATATGTCTATCTTCCTGTTTTAACTTTCTAAAAGCTGAAACTTTCTATCTCCAGTGCTGATATTGAATTGCAGAGGATAGTAATATGTGATGGTCCCTTCACAAAGCTAAAATGTTATTCTTTTTTCAACCACAGTTGATGTAATACTATATATACAAGTTTGAGAAACCAGGTTCAAGTGTATCTAAAATTCCTGGTCTCTAAGATCCAATAAAGGTTGGTCAAATAAAACCACATACTTTTACTGAAAAATATGCCATATATAAGAGGCAAGTTAGCATAGTGTTTAAGAGTCCAGACTCAGGAGTCAGAATGACAGAAAGTTCAAATGTGCAATCGAGAACTTACTAGCTAGCTTATAACTTTGGATAAGTTCCTTAACCTCCTTGAACCTCAGCTTCCTTATCCATAAAAGAGATAATTACAGTCCCTATTTCACAGAGTTACTGTGAGGTTTTTTGAGTTAATACCAAACAATCGCTTAGAAGGTAATACTATATATTACTTTTAGTAAATACTTTTTTTTTTTTTTTCAACGTTTATTTATTTTTGGGACAGAGAGAGACAGAGCATGAACGGGGGAGGGGCAGAGAGAGAGGGAGACACAGAATTGGAAACAGGCTCCAGGCTCTGAGCCATCAGCCCAGAGCCTGACGCGGGGCTCGAACTCACGGACCGCGAGATCGTGACCTGGCTGAAGTCGGACGCTTAACCGACTGTGCCACCCAGGCACCCCGTAAATAGTTTCTAAGTTACCAGTAAAAGAACTATTTCTCTCTGGGATTTGCATAATAAATATATAATACAATATAACACTTGTGCTTTTAACAATGTAATACTGGTTTTTCGAGACAGTCTTACAATAAATAGTTTTTTCTTAAAAACTTCAGAAACATTGCTAACAGTTTTAAATGACAGCTGTTGAATGAACAGGAATTTTCTTTCCTAAAAAGTTAGGAATGTAGAAAAAATGTAAAATGTATATTTAGAAAAATTTAAAAATAAATTTTGCTTTTCAACATCAGGGAAGTGGCTGGCATACAGTGAATACTTTATCAATGTTATATATTTTTTTTTAAATTTTTTTTTCAACGTTTTTTTTTTTTATTTATTTTTGGGACAGGAGAGACAGAGCATGAACAGGGGAGGGGCAGAGAGAGAGGGAGACACAGAATCGGAAACAGGCTCCAGGCTCCGAGCCATCAGCCCAGAGCCTGACGCGGGACTCGAACTCACGGACCGTAAGATCGTGACCTGGCTGAAGTCGGACGCTTTACCGACTGCGCCACCCAGGCGCCCCTATATTTTTAATATTATAATTTTTAAGCCCCTCCTCAGTATCAGATAAGTACGTCATTTGCTTTAAATACGTTATCTGTGAATCTTCATAACAACCTGCAAATAGGTATCACCTCCAGTTATAGCTGAGGACATTAAGTGTGAATTTAAGAAACTTGCCCAGAACAAAACTGTTAATAGGTTTAAATAGAGGTGGCACTCAAATTTGACTCCACAGTCTATGTTCCATCCAAGCACTGACTGCAGTCGAAACCCAGATTGTCATTTACTCATTTGTTAAATTTTCTGAGAATTATGAAGACATATAAATGAAATTCAAGAATGAGAAACCTGGTTACTAAAGTGTGCTAGAAGCAATGGGAGTGAGAGACTAAACTCCTAACTATTTCAATTACGATGTTATCTCCCTCTTCTCTGAGTCAAGATTTGGTGGCTACCTAATGGAATCACTGTGACAATTACAAAAGAGTGGGTCACCTTTGCTCGGTTTCCAGTTCATTCATCTTGCGGTGCTTCTGTTCTAGCTGTTCCTGGAGTTCCTCAATACGTTCATTCTCAGTACCTTCCTGTTGCAAGCGAAGCATCTTATTTTCATGTTGCAGTCGAATAAATACTTCCCTGATGTTGAAAAGAAAATTTATTTTTAAATTTTTCTAAATATACATTTTGCTTTTTTTTACATCCTTAGCTTTTTAGGAAAGAAAATTCCTGTTCATTCAATAGCTGTCATTTAAAACTGTTAGCAATGTTTCTGAAAGTTTTTAAGAAAAAGCCTACATATATTGTAAGACTGTCCTGAAAAACAAGTTGTGAATTTTTAAAAGCACAAGTGTTATATCATATTAAATATTTATTATGCAAATCCCAAAGAGAAACAGGAGTTCTTTCACTGGTAATTTAGAAACTATTTACTAAAGGTAATATATAGTATATCCTCAGAAAACATAAATTAAAAGCAATAGGTTTAAGAAATCAGTTTGCTTATGGGGTGCCTGAGTGGCTCAGTCAGTTGAAGTCTGACTCTTGATTTAGGCTCAGGTCATGACCTCACAGTTTGTGAGTTCGAGCCCCATATCAGGTTTCACACTGACAGAGCACCTTCTTCACTCGCTCTCTCTCTCAAAATAAATACATAAACATAAAAAAAAGAAATCAGTTTGCTTAATATTTTTATTTTTTTAATGTTTATTTATTTTTCAGAGAGACAGAGTGACAGAGAGAGAGAGAGCAAGGGAGGGGCAGAGAGAGAGGGAGACACAAATCCAAAGCAGGCTCCAGGCTCTGAGCTGTCAGCACAGAGCCCAACGTAGGGCTCGAACTCGTGAACTGGGAGATCATGACCTGAGCCAAAGTTGGATGCTTAACCAACTGGGCCCACCCAGGTGCCCCTAGTTTGCTTAATATTTTTAAATATACTTTAATGATGACAGGCCTATCACTGTCTCTAGATTATTTTTGTTTTCAAAAAATATCTTTGTTAAAAGTTTACATACACATATTTTCTAAAATGCAAATGATAGGAATGATATTAAAGAAAAAAGTAATGTTCTCCTACCTGCCTCCCTAAATGCAATTTCTCAGAAGCAACTAATTTCAATTAATCTCAGTTTGTGTTCTTCCGAATGACAGCATCATGACTTTAAACTATAGGCTCATATGGCTATTTTAAAGTGATATTAATATCACTGGATACTAACTAACAAGTTGCTTTCCAGTCCAACAGGTAAAGAGCTCTGTCTTAACAACAAAAGTTGAACAAAATGAAAGTCAACAAATTTGCAAACTATACGCTAAGTGAAACAAGTCAGTCACAAAAGGCTGCATATTGTATGACTGTATGTATATGAAATTCTGTAACAAGCAAATGGACAAAGAGTCAATTCTTGGTTGCCTGGGGCTGGAGCTGGAGGAGAAGCAGGAATGAGGAATGACTGCTAATAGGGACAGGGTATCCTTCTGGGGGAATGAAATGTTCTCAAATTAGATGGCTGCACAACTCTAGGACTACACTAAAAACCACTGAGCTGTACAATTGTAAATGGGTGAGTTGTATCTCAATAAATCTGCTTAAAAAGTAGAATTTGAAGTAATAAATAAAACTCTTACCACAAAAAAGAAAACCATAAAAACTACCAGATTAGTCAAATGCCTACAAGTAAACATAGCAGTAAAATACGAAAATAAAAGCTGGTGAAGAAGAATCTCTAAAATTTGTATTTTATTTAACTTCTGCTTAATCCTCCTGCTATATTTGACAGCCCCTTTCCTATTGGCTTCACCCATGTGGATTTAAAGGCCATGTATAAAAAGGGTTTTCCGTAGAGCTTATGGGTAGGGAAAGAAGTTCAACACAGTAAAAGTCATATCGTAAAAACCAGAATATCTCATTCAGCAAGTCTGTGAAATTTTACTTCTGATAAGACCTAAAACTGCTAAAGTAGCAATAACAATCTAAGAAGCTCAAGCAGATGAGACAAAGTATTTTGAGCTCTATGACTCATAAAATGGAACATTTTAAAGGCTAATAATTTTTTTTAAAGAAATCACATTTCTAATATTATCAATTAATAAAAACACATTTACCTGTATTCCACGGGCATAATCTCAGCAGCAAGATTCTCAAAACTTTTTGTAGCAGACGCATCTAAACAACAACAATGAAAGATCAACATTTCAGCATTTCTATCATTAAAAAAAACTTTTAAAAATCCAACAAAATTCACCTGTTTGGTTTAGATGATCTTGTTGTACTTGTGAACATCGAAGCTCTTCATTCGTTTCTTTCAGAGTATCACGTTGTTCTATTAGTCTCTAAAAAAGAATTGTTTATATGAGCAAAACAATTAATTGTTTCCACAAGAAATGTACTTTATGGTTATAACAATTTATCTTAGCAAACTAATTTCCTAATTGTTACTTAGCTATTTAAAAATGACAATATTTGGGGCGCCTGGGTGGCTCAGTTGGTTAAGCGTCCGACTTCGGCTCAGGTCATGATCTCACGGTCTGTGGGTTCGAGCCCGCATCGGGCTCTGTGCTGACAGCTCAGAACCTGGAGCCTGTTTCGGATTCTGTGTCTCCCTCTTTCTCTGACCCTCCCCTGTTCATGCTCTCTCTCTGTCTCAAAAATAAATAAATGTTTAAAAAAATAAATAAATAAATAAAATAAAAAAAATAAAAATGACAATATTTTAGTTTTAGTGCTAAATCACGTACATAATCTTTATACAACACAAATCTTGTGATTTCAAAGATAATATACCTTTGAACCAAACTGATGTAATTATGCAACAGAGTACAAATATGCAACTGTGGAGTAATTAGTAAAAAGTATGGACTCTGGAGGCAAAAAGATCGTGGCTTGAATTCCAGGTTCCCTATTTCCTAGTTAAATTATGCAGGGTGAGTTATTTAGTTCTTTGGCTTTAGGATCCACACCATCAAAATGGAAATGCTGATACTTAGATCCTTGCAAAGGTGTTCTGAATAGTGAGCGAGATAAAGTTTGTGGTTATTTTAAGAATTGATGAGGGAGCTCCTGGGTGGCTCAGTCAGTTAAGCATCCAACTTCGGTTGAGGTCATGATCTCATGGCTCATGAGTTCAAGTTCATGTTGGTCTCTGTGCTGACAGTGTGGAGCCTGGAGCCTGCTTCGAGTTGTCTGTCTCCCTCTCTCTCTGCCCCTCCCCTGCTCACGCTCTGTCTCTCTCTCTCTCTCTCTCAAATGAATCAACAGTAAAAAAAAAAAAAAAAAGAATTGATGAGCCATTATTGATTTTTAACATTAGAGTTAACTGTTTCTTTTTTACTTTTATGGGTTCTGACAAACGTATAATGTATCTATCACTACAGTCTCATGGTCAATTGATTTTTAACAAGGGTATCAAGACAAGCCGATAGGGAAAGAACAATAGTGCTGGGACAACTGAATACCACTCAGAAAAGAATGAAGTTGAGACTCCTATCTTATACCATATACAAAAATTCAAAATTTGTCACAGAATAAATATAAGAGCTAAAACTATAAAACTAAAAGAAAACAAAAAACATAAATCTTTATAACCTCACATTATTCAATGATTTCATTGAAATAGTACCAAAAAATACACAAAAGAATAAAATGGCTAACTCTGATTTCATCAATGAAAAACTATTCTGCTGCAAACGATACCATCAAAAAAGTGAGAAGACAACTCACAGAATAAAAGAACATATTTGCAAATCATATATCTGAGAAGGAGCTTATGTCCAGAATATATAAAGAATTCTTACAACTCAATAATAAAAAGGCAAATAATTTAAATAGTATGTGAATAAGTGATTTGAAGAGGTAATTTCTTCAAGGAAGATATACAAATGGCCAACGAGTACATGAAAAGATGCTCAAATTCATCAGTCATTACAGGAACACAAATCAAAACCACAATGGCATAGCACTTCATAGTCACTAAGACAGCTAAAATTAAAAGGCTGGTAAGTGTTGACAGGGATGTGGAGAAATCGGAAACCTTCACAAATTGCTGAGAATGAAAAATGGTTCATCTACTTCAGAATACAGTCTGGTATTTACTTAAAAGGTTAAACATAGTTATCATATGATCCAGCAGTACCGTTCATAGGTATATACTCAAGAAATGAAACACATGTCAACATAAAAACTGTAAATAAACGTTCATAGCCACGTTAACTGTTTAATAGGCAAAAAGCAGAAATAGCCCAAATGTCCATAAACTGATGAAAGGATAAATAAAATGTGGTATGTCCACAGAATAGGGTATTATTCAGCATGAAAACAAACAAAGTACTGATTCATACTACGAAATGGATAAACTTTGAAAGCATTAAGCTAAATGAATGAATCCAGCCACAAAACCCACAAAGTGTATAATGACATATTCTGGACAGACTGGGAAAATCTATAGAGAAAGACAGTAGAGTAGTGGTTGCTGAAGCTGGGTGGGAGGGAACCAGAACAGAGAGCAGCTGCTAGTAGGCACACTGATGGGGTGAGGAGAGTGTTCTAAAATCTGACTGTGGGGATGGCTGCACAACTACAAATGTACTAAAAACTGCTGCATGGTACACTTTAAATAGGCAAAGTTGATGGCATATACATTATATCCCAATAAAGCCATCAAAAAAATCCCATCTATGGTGCCTGCTCTCAAGGAGCCAACGGTCTAGAATGGGAACGCACGCACTGAGACATAGGGGCCTTGCCTCTGTGACTCCATCTTCCCTTGGGAAGGAAAGTAACGAAACTGTAGGGTGAATTCTTTCTACTTCCTTTTACACCAACACTCTAATTTGGAGAAAGACAGAAGAAGAACTGACTGATGTGACTTCCAATCTTAGAAGAGCAAGGATAATATTAAAAACTAAAAGACAGGCGTATGACTTATCAACTGTATTTATGTTTACCTCTTTTTCCTTAAGTAAAGCTTCGTGTTTTTCTTCAAGCCGCTTCATTTCAAATGCTAGTGTATCTGCCCTTTTGGATTCAGAGGAAAGTTTATTGTGAAGATCTTGAACCTTTTGTCAAAAACAAGAGTATATAATATTAATAGTTTTTCAGAGGTCAATAAATGAGAAACTGATTGGAAATAAAACTTAGACTAAGAATATAATCTAGTAATCCTCAATAGTTGTGAAAATAGCATGTGGATAAAAGTTAACATAAATTTTAAAATACTCAAATAATAATTTAATAAAAAAATCATTCTTGTACTCTAATGTTTCTCTAGGTTGCTTGATAAATAGCTAAACAGAATATTACTGGTTATAGCTCCATTCTCTAGGCAATTATTATTAGTTACAAGAAATGCTAATAATAAGCAGTAAAATGCCTCCCAATATATACAAGCTCAGAAGAGAATAAGAAGGGGAAAGACCTAGATAACTCAAACTCAACTATCAATCCTGGAATTAAAATTACAGGTAGGAGAAATCTGTCATCATAATAAGCTCACAGCTGGTTATAGGCAATGTTCTTCACCTCTCTAACATTCTTAAAGTATCAGAAGGAATAAGAAAGTTGAGCTCTTTCAGTTACAATGATTAAAAAAAATTGACATATTTTCTTACCTGCCTCTTGTACGTTTCTAATTGTGTGCGTGCTGCATTTGCCTTCTTTAATTCTTCTTCTAAGCTGACTGTGTTATGCATATACATCATGTTTGTTTCTTGTAAAGTTTTCACCTGCTTGCGAAGGTCATTCAGATCTTGTAATTTCTGACGATACATCTCGACCGTTGATTCTAGTTTATTAGCTTTATCAGAGGTAGCCCTATAATAAAGCTACATGTTACTGGGTAAAAGCTAGTAAACGCACATAACATTTCTATTCTGGCTCTAAAATTAGTCAGCTAGATAAACTATCAATTGGCTGAAACAACAGAAAAGAAAATCGGACAGACAGCAAAAGAATTAAACTGTGTGAGAACTTTAGAAAAAGACTCAAGTCCAGTGTGGAACCTTTTTGTTATAAAGGTATCAAAACAAAAATGCCTTAAATTTGACACACTAAATTATCAAACCGTTTCATACAGCACAATGTCTAAAAAAGAATGGTTTTGTAAATGTAACTGAACAATTCCAAGTTTCTCTGAAGCTTACAGGCCAATTGTGCTTTGTGTTTAACATTTAGTGCAGTTTTATTCTAAGTATTTGATATACTTAGGCAGTTGACTTATAATTTGTTTGACAAAGCACATCCCTTTAGAGTTGTGCTTACCTGGCCAACTAGAGCAAAAATAAATACATAAACCAAATCACTTTCCATCACATGCAAGTTCAAATGAATGGTAGGAAGATTTTGTTTCAAATGGACATAAAAACTGGGCAACAAAATGGCTAATTAAGAAAATTTAACAGAAAAGGCTCAGTAGGTTGAGGGTCCGACTTCAGCTCAGGTCATGATCTTGCAGTTCCTGGGTTCAAGCCCCATTTCGGGCTCTGTGATGACAGCTGAGTCTGGAACCTGCTTCGGATTCTGTCTCCCTCTCTCTCTCTGCCCCTCTCCTGCTGATGCTCTGTCTCTCTCTCTGACTCTCCAAAGTAAATAAAACATTTAAAAATTTTTTTTAAAAAAGAAAATTTAACAGAAAATATAAAGAGCATATGGATAGTCTGTTTGCTTGACTAACAATTCATAGGAAAAGCTAAATATAAATTTTATACTGTCAAAGACAGTAAGAGAACCTTGGGATAACCCTGAAATAAATGTTAAGATACTTACCTATATCTATTTTATATCAAGTGCCAAAATATGGATTGTGAGAATACTTTCCCTCATGTAAAAAGTTCACAAAATACACTAATGAGTACAAGGAGGTGAAGCTAAATGTATCTAAAAGTAATTCAGTTTACACAATCTTAAGAAAAAGATATCACCCCCCCCCCCCAATCGGGCTCTGTGCTGTCAGATATGCTTGAGATCCATTCTTTCTCTTTCTTTCTTTCTTTCTCTTTCTCTCTCTCTCTCTCCCCCCCCCCCCTCCCTGGCTGTGCGTGTGCTCACTCTCTCTCTCAAAAAAAGAAAAAGGTATCATTTTGGGTTTACAAATTCTAATATGAAATTGTGCTAACAAAGATTGAATATTATCCTTAAACTGCAATTATTATTAACAAGCATAAATTAAGTAAAGACTAGGAGCCTGGAAAAAACTGATCAGTACTTGATATGTAGAAATAACCCTACGAATCCCTGATTAAAATATGGAATACTGAAATGACTAATAACTTAGAAGCGACATAATTATATTCAGACATGGCATACCTAAGGACATCTATTTCATCTTTCAGGGCTCTTGTTTCTTCAGCAAGACTAGTCAGTTCATCATTCCTATGTTGAAATTCAATTAGTTGCTTTTCAAGTTCTTCACAGTGAACACGATAATCATCTTTTGCAGCTTCAAGCCTTGCATAAACAAAATAAGTATTTATAATGTAATTTCCATTATTTGTTTTCTTACTGAGACATAAGCTTAGCAAGACATACTTTTAAAATGTTCTTTAAAATTCTACACTCAAAAGAATGACTAAAAGAATAAGACACTTCTGGCTCCCGGATTTAAAACTGGCTGAGAATAAACTAATGTTCTGAATTTTCATTTTCACTTCTGAAATATGGTGCTTGGTTATCACTAGTTCTAAAAGGGGTTTTAATCTCAAAAGGTGAACAGAAAATGTATAGATATATAATTACTCAAAAACATACATCACGTGTGAAATGGTAAAATATTAACTCTAAGTAGACTATGATAAGTTATGGAGAAATACTTCAAACTCTATGGTAAAAACAAAAAGTAAGAAGATGGGGAAGTCTGGTGTCTCAGTCAGTTAAGCGTCTGACTCTTGAACTCAGCTCAGGTCATGATCTCACAGTTCATGAGTTTGAGCCCCATGTCAGGTTCTGCACTGATGGTAAGGAGTCTGCTTGGGATTCTGCTCCTCCCCCACTCGTTCGTTTTTTGTTTTGTTTTGTTTTTTCTCTCTCTCTCTCAAAATAAATAAACTTTTTTAAAAAAAGGAAAAGGGAAATACAGTGTTTAATATCAAATATTAAAAAAATATTTGATTCCAAAAGAATTCAGGAAAGGAAGATAAAGGAAAGGAATAGATATGACAAATGAAAAACAGCAAATTGACAGACCTAAATACAAACATAACAAAAATTACATAAAAGGCCAATAGATTAAATACACCAATTGAAAAGGCAGAGACTATCAGACTAAACAAAAAAGGCTCAAAAATACATTAATTATACAAGGGATATTTTAAACATAAAGACACAGATTAAAAGTAAAAGGATTTAAAAACACCATGAAAACAGTAAGCAAAGGAAATTGGGGTGGTTATGTTAACATCAAACAAAATAAATTTTAAGACAAAAAAAGTATTATCAAAGAAATGTTTCATAATTATAAAAGGGTCAATTACTAGAAAGCCATATCATCAACATATATATATACCTAAAAATAGTTTTAAAATACATGAAACAAAAACTGATAGAATCAAGGGTAGAAATCCACAAATCCACAATCATTGTTTAATACCAGTCTCTAATGAATGACAGAACTAAACAAACAAACAAAAAAAAAGCTAAACATAAAAATACAGAAGAGATCTGAACATTATTAACCCACATGATTCAGTTGACATGTATAGAACATGTCAGTCAAAAATGACAGAACACACATTTTTGCAAGTGCACATGTAACACTAATCACAATGAAACATGAGGAGCAATAAAATAAGTATTAATAAATATCAAAAGACTGCAATCCCATTCAATATGTTCTCTAACCATAAGAGACTTAAATTAGAAATCAGTCACAATAAGAAGTCTAGAAAAACCTTAAATACTTGGAAAATTAAACAACATGTTTCTAAACAACCCACAAGTCAAGGAAGAAATCACAAAGGAAATTGGAAAATAATTCAGACAGAATAACAGCAGAAAGACAACCAGTTAAATTTGGGGAACGTGGCTAAACCAGTGCTTGGAGGAGAATTTACAATTTTAAAGGCTTATTTATTAGAAATGAAGAAAGTCTTAAAATCAATCCAAATATCAACCTTAAGAGGCTAGGAAAAGAAGAGCAAATTAAATCCAAAGTAAATAAAAGGAAAGAAAGAAAGAACAGAGATGTACAACTAATAATGTGGAAAGCTAATAAAGTGAATAGATTAATAACATTGATGAAACCCTAGTAAGAGTGATCAAGAAAAATGAGAAAAAATACAAATTACCAATACCAGGAATGAAAAAGCAAGCATCAGTATAGCTCCTACAGTCATTAAAAGGACAATGAAAGAATATTATGAACAACTTTATGCCAATAGATTCAACGTCTTAAACAATGTAAGAATATACCTTGAAAAGCACAACTTACCAAACTGACATAGATGAAACAGAAAATCTAAGAAGCCCTATGAGCACTGATGAAATTATATTGTCATTAAAAGCCCTTTCACAAAGAAAACCATAGGCCCAGATTGTTTAATATCATTCACACATAAACTATTTCAGAAAACAGAGGAGAGAATTCTTCCCAATTATTCTATGAGACTAGCAGAACTCTGACAACCTAAAAAAAGGCATTACAAGAGAAAAAAAGTTATAGACCAGTATCTATTATGAAGACAACCAAAAAAAAAAAAAATTCTCTCAATCTATAAGCAAACTGAATCTAGTTAATATATATGCAGAATAATAAGTATGACCAAAGTGGTCTAACCCTGAAATATAAGATTGTTCAACAATCAAAAAATAAAACAATCATAATGAAAGAATGAAAAAGAAAACCACACTGTCATTTCAAGATGTAGAAAAATCATTTGACAAAAACAATTAGTAATAAAAACTCTTAGCAAGCCAGAAAGAAATAAAGGGGGAATATCTTCAAACAGAAAAAAAACACATTAAAAAACTTTACAGTAAGTATTATACTTGATGGTACTTAATTGAACATTTCCCCCCCTAAGACCTGGAATAAAGTAAGATGTCTTCTCTTGTTCAATGCAAGAAAAATAAATACAGGGCAGAAATAATAAAAGGAAGATATAAAGCTCTATTAATAGATTAGATGACTATGGATGCCTTCGAATTTTCTACATAAACCAATTTCTAGAATCAATAAGTGAAGACATAAAAGTTTCAGAAGACATAAAAGTTTCAAAATAAAAACTAGAGTTTCAATATATAAAAATGAATTGTACATATTAGCAACCACTTTTCAGGATAATTTTAATTGTATTGGTAATAGCATCTACATGGGAATAAAGTTAACAAAACACAAAACTTCTCTGCTAGAAACAACACAATATTGCTGGGAGAAACTAAAGACTTAAATAAATGAAGATACCATGTTCATAGACGGTAATTCTCAATATAGTTAAGATATCAATTTTATAGAACCTAAATCATAATCACAAAAGGTTTTTTTAAATGGAAATTGACTGACAGATGTGAAAATGCAAAAAGACTTGGAATAGCCAAAACAAATTTTGAAAAGAAAGAACAAAGTTGGAATACTTATACTACCTGATTTTAAACTTACTTTAGAGCTAAAGTAATCAAGACCACATCATACAGGCATAAAGGCAATCTGATCAACAGAAAACAACTAGAGAGTCCAGAAGATGAACCAAATTTTATGATACCATTTTTCATGAAGATACAAAGCAATTTGGAGTAAAATTAAAATATCTTCAATGATGCAACTGTAACGACTAGATATCCATATGGAAAACAAAAATAAAAATAAGGACGCCTGGGTGGCTCAGTTGGTTAAGTGTCCAGCTCTTGATTCTGGCTCAGGTCATGATCTCACCGTTCATGAGATGAAGCTCTGTGCTGGGCTCAGAGCACAGAGCCGTGCTTGGTATTCTCTCCCTACCCTCACCCCTTCCCTGCTCATGCTCTCTCCCTCTCAACATAAGTAAATAAACTTTAAAAAATAACAAAATAAATAAAAAATAAAAATAAATAAAGCTTGACCTCCATACCGTACACCATTGTTTTAGAAAACAATTCAAGATGGACTATAGTCTTAAATGTAAAAGATAAAACTGTGAAGTTTCTAAAAGAGCATAATAGAGAGTATCTTCATGGCATGGAAGTAGACAAACATTTCTTGGGCAATACACAAAAAAACACTAATATTAAAAATATTGACAAATCAGACATCATCTAAGTTAAGAACTTTTCCTCTTTGAAAGACCCCATTTAAAAAATGAAAAGGCAAGTCACAGAATGAGTGAAATATTACTATGCATATATCTGACAAAAGGATTTGTATCCAAATTTTTAAAACCTCCTACAACAAATTGATAATGACAAACAACCCAATTTAAAAACAGCTCAACAGTGTGAAGAGACACTTCACAAAGTAAGATATATTGCCAATAAGCACTTGAAAAGGGGCTTATCACATCATTTGTTGTCAGAAAAATGCCAATTAAAGCCATAATGAAATACTACTACATTTTCCCTGAAATGTTTAAAGTTAAAAAGACAGATAAGAACAAAATATCCTACCAGACAGAACAACTAGAGCAATAAGCAGCAAACTCTGCTCATAGAGTATAAAATGTTATAGCCGCTTTGGAAAATGGTTTGGCAGTATCTTTCACAATTAAACAGCTAGTGCGCAACTCAGCAATACTGCTGTATATACTTACCAATGGGAAATAAGAAAACATATGTCTTTAAAAAGCCTTGTATTATAATGTTCAGACTAGTTTTACTTATATTAACCCCAATTGGGAAACCCAAAATGCCCATCTAAAGGGAAATGGATAAATAAAAGTGTGGTATAATGTAGAATAATTCCAAATATTTGAATACTACTTAGCAATAAAAAATAATGAATTACAGATACATTCAAAACATAAATGAAGCTCACAAAAATGCTGAGCAAAAGAAGCCAATCACCAAGAAGTTCATGCTGCATTATTCAATTTATATGATGCTCTAGATTAGAGAAAACTAATCAATGCTGAAAAATACTCAGAAGAGTAATTAGCCTCTGGGAGGTAGGGGTTGACTGGGAAGAAGCATAAAAGAACTTTTTTCAGTGATTGAAATGAACTATATATTGATAAAAGTGTGATAACACAAATGTATGCCTTTGTTAGCACATTAAATTGGACGCAGTATTTCTTCATTTCACAACATGTAAATGTTACCTTGTAAAAGAACCATAAACATACTGAAGTCTAATAATATTTTGTATTAAAAAGGTAAGACTGCAATTCTTAAATTGCTTTCTATGTGTTTTAGGATTAAGTATATGAGAATATATGTTCAGGAAAATGGGAGCCAGGTTTCTCACCACTGGAGGAGTTGACAATATGGCAATGCAGATCAGAATGAACCCCGAAGACAGGGGACTAAAAGGAAAGATGTCAATATGAACTCACTGTTCATACTGAGAAATAGAATAAATGCAGACGTGTATATTCCAGCGTGTGGACACAGGCAAGTGTGAACATCGGTCGTAGGAACCTGTGCTAGTGTATTTCCTAGCTCTGTACTCCAAAGTGCCCTAGAAGCAACGACCAAAACACTCATTTGGAGCACAGGTCTTTGTTTCTAAATAACATGCTCCACTAGAAGGAATTAAAAATCCTTGGAGAAATGGCTGACTGCAGAGCCTGGAAAGAAGGAGAATGAGTCTAGAATATTTTGTTGTGCAGGAAAGTAAGAACGTGCTCAAAGGATAGCGACAGGTTGGAAAGGACACAGGGGCCAATTGAAAGGATTCCCAGTGGTCAAATCTGGGATAATTCCAGCATCAAATAACTGATGACAGTAATGGATGTGTAGTCCATTGAGTAAGAATAGTACTAAATGCAATGCATGATCCTGGATTGGATTCTGAAACGGGAAAAAAAAATAGCTCTACAGGACAATGAAACAACTACTGGAATTTGAATACAATCTGTGGATTAGATGGTAATATGTATCAATGGCAAATTCCCTAATTTTAATCACTACACTGTGGTTTATAAGAAAGTATTCTTGTTTTAGGAAATGTATGTCAAAGTATACAGGGATAAAAGTGCATGTCTCCAGTGTACTCTCAAGTGGTTCAGGAAAAAACATATGCATCTGTAAGAATATGTAGAGAGACGGCTAAAACAAATGGAAAACACCGCTAAACTGCTGCAGAATCTGAGCAATAGATATAAAGGAGTTTTTTGTGCTATTCTTGCAAGTGTTACTGTGTTTGTTTGAAATTATATTTTAAAAAAGTAACAAAAAATACATACAGTACAATTAGAGTGCCTCTTCTCAAGGCCTTATATAGTCCAAGGCTAGGCTACTAGCACACAAGAGACAGTGTTTATTAAAGGTAAGATGTGAGGCGCCTGGGTGGCTTAGTAGGTTGAGCGACCAACTTCGGCTTGAGGTCACGATCTCACGGTTTGTGAGTTCAAGCCCCGTGTTGGGCTCTGTGCTGACAGCTCGGAGCCTGGAGCCTGCTTCAGATTCTGTCTCCCTCTCTCTCTGCCCCTCCCCCACTCATGCTCTCTGTCTCAGAAATAAATAAACATTAAAAAACATTTTAAAAAAATAAATAAAAAATAAAGATGTACACCACCTTTTTTTTCAAAGAAAAATACAAAAATTTAAATAGAAAGCACCTCTTTAGGTTAAGATTTCCATTTTTTCCATTTATTATCAGGTTCCCTCTCCTATGTAAGAAACACCCCATTCCCCCCAGATCTCAGCAGTCATTCCCTTAAACTCCTATTGGACTTGCCTATGGCCTTTATTTGGCCCTAATCACAAGTTATTTTGAACTGTTTTCTTTTTATACACATATCCCACTTGCCTAACTAGATTGCAAGCCCCATGAAGGCAGGAACTATTTACACCATTTGATATTTTCAGAGCTTCTACTTTCAGTGTTCTAAGCATACTATAAAGTTATAGCATGCTATAGCACACTATAAAATGCTTAATAATTCATCACTGATAGGACTTCTTAACTCCTGGTTTAACAGAAATCCATGGAATGGTTTTTACTAAAAATGCTACCTGAAGTTTTCTTCCTGTAATTGTTCTAGTTGTAACTGTGCATGAAAATACTTTTTTGCAACCATTGTATTTGGATCATCAAAAGATCCATCCAACTGGTCAAGTTTTTCATTCATCATCTCATTCTCAGAAACTAATGAGTTCTTTTCATCTTGAAGTGCAGTCACCTAAAAAAACAAATACACAAATATAAGCATCAATAGCAAAAAAACTTAAGAGTCCAGAGCCCCACACTGCTATGTGACCAAGCCATTAAATTAGCTTGGTCAATCAGACAACATAATTTCTAAGGATCCTTCCAAAGCTGGAATTTGGGGTCTAGGATGTTTGAGTCAAACAAAAGAAATCAAAGTAATTTGATTACTACAGAGAAAACTGAGTTAAAACATACAAGGAGAATATCTTCAAAATGTTATGCTTGCCCTAGTTTCGGTAAAAAAATTTTTCTAAGTCTTTAAAATCTGATGTACTGATAAGCTTTGAAAAATTAATTTGTTCCTCTTTTAGTTATAAATTTACTATTAGGATGCTGTTACCTAATAAGCTAAAATACACACACATGCACAAAGTTATTTTAGGTTCACAGCAGACAATTATCAGTTACATATCATGTCTTCAGAGACAAGCACATTATTTGGTTAATGAATCAGTAACAAAAAGCTGAACTAAATCCATTTGCACATTGAGACTGTTTGCTTATAATTTAAAATGGCTAAAAATTTAGAATCACATCACTATCAGTACCTGATACATTTTCACTTTACTTACATACTAATGCAACAAACATGATTTGCTTCAGTTCTTTTTCTTTTCCATTTAAAAACATCTTTTAAAACCTTTTAAAAAGGCTGTAACCTGGTCATATGTAAGACCAGAAGTTTACATATGATTATATTAAGCTTCCTTTGAAAAAAAGTTGACCCATTATGATTTTGAACATATTACTACATAGGTTTGCGATTGTTTTTTCAATAGATGTAATTAATTCAACCCAGTTATGTGAAGGAGGCTGTACACCGACACAGTGAGCTACTAATAGGAAATTAAAAACAAGTGAGTGCCTTCAACACCATATAGGCAAGTCACAAATACTTGCCTTTGACCAACACAATGACCAACACAATGACCAATGGGCAATGACCAACACAAAGGCTCAGAAAAGTCTTCCCAGGAAGACTACGGGAGAAAGCAATTTTTCTCCCTAAATTCAACGCATGTATCTATCCTTGCCAAGCAAGCAGTTTAGTGACTATTACCTGCCATGTACAACCCTAAATGACTGAGATATGAAAAAGGAGGAGAGTTTGTACCCTTAGCATCCTTATGGTAAAAATGTAAATAATTACACAACAGGAAATGTTCAAAGTGCTTTGGTGGAAACATACCATAGGGTAGGAGATGGGACACAAAGAAAAGAAAATCTCATTCTAGCTGGAGGGAAGAGGGTGTCACAAAAAGATCCACAAAAGAGAAACAATACCCTCAGTCTTCCAACCTGTGTAAGAACCACGTAAATAAGGTAGATAAGGGCAAATTCAGTTTTCAACACCTGGTGTGTAACCAACCTGGGTCCTATCCATGTTTTGCAATGTGGCTCCAGAGCTACCTTTAACCACAGACGTGAAGGAGAAGGTAGTAAACATGCAAATTCCTTGCACACCCTCCCTCCCATCTATGACACAGAATGTCCAGTGGTGGTTCTACACATCTCCTTTAACAAGTTCCATAGGTTCATTATGTACCTGCCTTTATCCTTCTCTGTTTTTATTTTTCTTCTCTATTTCTTTGTTTCTCTCTCCTTTGTTGCTGTGTCGAATTACTTAAAAATGAGACAGAAAAATTCAAACAGCTAAAAAAAAAAAAAGCCATTTTGTTACATTACCCAGATTTAACGTAACACTTGTGTCCTATTTGCTTATTTAAACAAACATATGGGTTGCCTGGATGGCTCAGTTGGTTAAACATCCAACTCGTGATCTCAGCTGAGGTCTTGATCTCAGGGTCATGAGTTCAAGCCCCACATTGGGCTCTGCACTGGGCACGAAGCCCACTTAAAAAAAAATAATAATAAAAAGTCATCACATTAAAGTTTGAAAATCACTGCCTCAGATATAAACATATCTTGTACAATAGTGGACAGGAGCATGTCTTCTCTAATGTACCCCAGGCAAAAATGGCTGACCACTGCTACGGCATTATTACCGCAAGTGAAGGACTGCATCCGACTGCTGCCGGGGGTCACGAATGGTGGCTGGAAGGGCAGAATAAGAGCCAGTGGCAAACGTCACAACTTGCCTGAAGGTCCCATAATACCCTGATTGGAACGGAGTTCCTCAAAACTTCACATCCAAATATCACGTGGAGTTCTTCTTTCTTTTTTTTTTAAGTACACATAATCAGACCTGTCTCCTGATTTACTGAATCAGAATTTATGACCATAATTTGCACAGAACCAACACAGTTCTGTATTTGAAAGGATTCAAGCTTCACCAGATCCTTCCCCACAGAATCTCCACTCTTGCATTCTTTATTTCGATTAAAACACGTTTGCTAGCTAGACTCCGTCAACAAGCAGTTTTTTCAAGAACAGCTCGTGAGTCCGCACCTGAGCTCTTCATCTGGCCACGATGCCGCCTCCCTAAGCACTTGGTAGATCCTGCTCTTCCAAATTCTGGTACTGAAGTTGTCGGGAAGCCTGATGGTCTGGTCTTTGTGGGTGATTTGCCTCTTCTACCTGAACAACCAAGGACTCGTTCTTCTCCTATTCATGAAGTTCAATGGCTTACCTAGGATAAAGCCTAGTGTTTCCCATTATTCGGTGATGAGTTTCTGTGCATCTGCAATTTTCTTTTAAACCTCACTTTGTTGTCTTCACGCCCCATCTATTTTACTGATGTGTTCTGAGGAAGCTGTTCCACAACATGAAGCAAACATTATTTTTCTAAGCTCGGCTGAAGTCTTTTACGTGCACTTTAGTCTGCACTGTTTGCACGGATGTCACGCTTCTATTCTTTCCATCTAACTTGTGCTTTGTTGGCAGTCAGGATACACCAGATGTTCCAGTGTGGGCTGAAGACTCCTCAACACGTCTCCACTCTACTGAAGATCCAGTGTGCCTTCCTCTCTCATTATGGTGGAGGCTGTTCTCCCTCCACACCATTCCACAGCCTTGGGAATGGTCAGGGAAGGAGGGGGCAAGCTGAGGCAAGGCGCAGTCTTTACGACACCTGGGCTACACTCTCACTTCTGAGGTTTAAATACCTTCCACCAGAGTGCTGAGCAGTGTCTCCCACTCCCAGGGAGGAAATCCTTTGGACATCAGCCCTCTCCCCAGTGCAGTGTGTAGCTCTACAGACTGCCTATCAGGAGTCAGGCCCGTAGTGTCTTAGCTGCTCCTCCCCAGTCCAGTGGAAGAAAACAAAAGAATCAAAGGGTGACTCTCCTGACTGTGTAGACCGCAGGGAGAAGTATCGAGATTCCCGTGGATCCCCCTGCGTGGGTCAGGGATGAGGAAAGGAGAACAGATGCTCGCTATGCAGCACTTCTGCTAACATCACACGCCTGCTTCTTTCCTTGACTGTCGGTTTTTTGACTCCACAAGTTACGTCCTTTTTCTTGTTTACCTGTCCTTGGTGCATTTCTGTGCAGCTTATTTTTCTTTTTTTGCTACGTTTGGTCAGGTATTAAAACAATCCCCTCTGCCCCAATTCGAAAACAACTCTCAAGTAACATATGATTAAAAGTAAAGATTTCTCAAAAACAAATTCCCTTATGGGGCGCCTGGGTGGCTCAGTCGGTTGAGCGTCCGACTTCAGCTCAGGTCATGATCTCACAGTCCGTGGGTTCGAGCCCCACGTAGGGCTCTGTGCTGACAGCTCAGAGCCTGGAGCCTGCTTCGGATTCTACACCCCCCTCTCTCTCTGCCCCACCCCTGCTCGTGTTCTGGCTCTGTCTCTGTCAAAGATGAATAAACATTAAAAAAAAATGAAAACAAAAGTCCCTTATAAAATTGGGATATATGTCATGTGAACCTATGTGGATTCTATGTTGTTAATTAATTACTTTTTGTTCTCTTATATAATCATTCATTTCCTGTGTGCAGCTAATCTGAGGGTTGATTCTATTTTAATACTAGAATCAAAATGCTAAAACTTGAGTTGTCTGTACTTTACTGCTAAAATCAGGTGATCACATGCTCTTCACTGTGTATAACAAACACATCCTCTAACATAGAATTTTGTGTTCTTTATCAAATAAGAATTTCTAGAAAATGTACAGAGATCCTACATAAGACTGCTAAGGCCTGAATGATTCAATCCTCTGTTCTTTATATCAGGTATTCTGGCAGGTGAATAAGATCCTATTTGGCAATAACTCATCTCAGATGCTTTGTATGTGTGTATGCAATTGTTGTAACGTGTGACATAACTGTGGCCAAGAAACATGAAAGAAGAACATATAGAAAGCCCCCTAATTTTGAGGTACTGGCTTTGTTCAAATATAAACATTAACTCTTTTCAAACACAGAGGGACTGATTTTTTAAAGAATGACATTAAAAGACCAGAACTGCAGTGCTGTCACTGTCCTAAGTAGCTGAGTCACTGTGACCTAGTCCCTTCTCTTTTCCTTATGTGCAAGCCTTTACGGATTAGAAATATTACCCAGCCCTGTCAGTCTAGATCTTTATCTCATCAAGCCAGGATGATGCTCTCACAACCCTTGTTCCTTGTCTTCTTACTTTTCAGAGAGTAAATTATTTATGTAACTCATTATTTGAACAAAAACGTGCAATTTACATTTAGCACATTATGCCAGTACACTTACCCTTTTGCATAATTTTTTAAGACTTACTGCATAACTTGTGCGTTTGCACTTTTCATATAACAATAACAACAATACGCGCAAATACACATAGTGCTTATGTGCGTCAGGTACTACTCTAAGTGCTCAATGCATAGTAACTCATTTAATCCTCATAAAAACACTCTGGGAGATACACACTATTATCACAACACTTCTCAAGAGAGAAAACTGAACTATAAAGAAATTAAGTAATTTGTTTGAGAGGATACAACCATCTGAATATAGCTGGGCTATCTACCCACCTATCTACCCTATTAAACGTTAACTATTGTCTCTCATGCCGAGTTTATTTTGCTAACATGTACATACATGTGAATATAAGAATTATATACACATGGATTCAGATACATGTACATGTTAGCAAAACAAACTTGGTACCTGCATTTAACTGGGAAGGGGAGAAAAGCACTTCTAAATACTTCCATAAATGACCTCATTTAAATATTCGCTCTATGCAGTAGATACTTGAATTTCTCCTTTTTACAAAAGAAACCAAGGGCTCATCTAAATACTTGAAATTCCACAATTAAAATGATTTTCTCAAAGAAATAATCACCAATTTTCAACTCAAAGAGAAAAGTAACTAGGAAGTTCATGCTTGAATGTTCAAGCCTATAACAAACACTTTAAAATTTCCCTCCCTGGAATGGAACCCCTCCTCCAAGCCACTGTGCCAATGAATTATTTACAATAAAACCTCCGTAAACTTAAAGAGGAAGTTTCCCTCGGATGGGTTCTCTTCTGCACCTGCATATCCAGTTCTTGGCACCTTTGCCTCAGTTCTTCCTTTTCCGCTAGTGCTTCTTGAAGTTCTTCCAAGGCCCTTTTAAGCTGAAACAGAAAACATTCTGATTCTTAGAAAGATGTGTTCTGACACAAGTTGAAAAATATGTGTATGTACACATAGACACGGACATTCAAATTCATCAACAAGTCTACTCTCTTTAAGTCTCCATTTGAACCTTTCTAGGGTTACTATGCAAATTAGACAGCATAGGAAAAGCAGTCGGCACAGGGTCTCTGGGATGTAGTGGACAGTCAATAAATAAGCGACTACTAGTCGGAGTGAGGGGGAAGATTTTAAGAGGGTGACCAGACGCAAATGGACAGTTGTGTGAAAAAGGTGTTTGGTCATGGGAGAAGGTGCTGATTAGTATAAAACAATGAGGAAGACCTAACTGCAGATGGAAATCATGCATCTATAGTGACCTCAATTCAAATAAATGGCTGTGCTTTTCTCTAACAGAGCACAGCTGCATGGATGCTGCAGTAAAGAAGGGCACTCATTATTGTTTTAGTCTGAGTTTCCCTGATGATCAGGAATGTTGAGCACCCTTTCATGTGTCTGTTGGCCATCTGCACGTCCTCTTTGGAAAAATACCTATTCATGTCTTCTACCCATTTTTAAAATGGATTATTTGTTTTTTGGGTGCTGAGTTTTATAAGCTAACTACAGAGAACACACTGATGGTTATCAGTGGGGAGGTGGGTGGGGGGATGGGGGAAACAGGTGGTGGGGATTAAGGAGAGCACTTGTGGTGAGCACCGAGTGTGGCATGGAATTGAATCACTAAATTGTACACCCGAAACTAATGTTACACTGTATGTCAACGAACTGGAATTTAAACAAAAACATTAGAAAATTTTATCTATTAACAAATAAGTCTCAGTTTGCTGTTTCTGTGTGAATATTTACACCGTCTCATTAATATTTAAAGCAAAGGTCCCACAGAAATAAAATTTTAGGTAAATCTTCATGGAAAAAAAATTTGTTTTCTGGTTCAATGTGCATTTTTTAAAAAAAACCTGAAGTATCACTAACATAGAATGTTATATTAGTGACATACATCATACAGTGATTCAACAACAAAACGATGGTTAGATGCCCTGAAGGGGGTGACAAGGCCTTAACTGAGCTGTGTGCTGCCAGGCCGGAGGGCCTCTTCCAGCCTGTGACAGGGAGCGCTAACCTTTTCCCCTTTCACGCATCACTCCTTATGAAATGTTCAAACAGCAGAATATTAGAGGATGTTGTTTAATTTCATTACACAAAATTTAGAAAAAACACAGTGTTTAAATTCAAATAGAAATTTCTTAGGAAAATTTTAGTTTGGAATACTTGGTGAGATGCCTGGTGACACTCATGAAAAACAGGTGTTCCAAAGTAGAGCAGGAAAAGCACTAGATGCAACGGCCTGTCCCTGTGCCCCTCCCCACAGCCCAGGAGAGTGCCCTCCCCTGTGTGAACCAGCATGCAAGAGAACCTAGAACTGGGGAAAGGGGACTTGAGCGCAGGGTCATGGAGCTGTTTCTTCACAATCAGGAGAGAGGACAGCAACATGACAAAAATTATCATATTAGATAAATGACAACTTAGCAGAATTTTTTCAACTGTCTGCTACTTAACTGTGCAATCATCTAGCATGAGCCACATATATATCAGAAGTTTTGGAAGGAAAGTTCAATGTCACTCATCTCTGAAGATGATCATAAAAACTTTTGGAAACCAACACTGCTTGCATTCATGAAGGAATTCATAATAATATTCAATTGAGATATTATAGGATAAACAAGCTACATTTCATGGAGGAGAATATTCTTGCATATGTTCGCCTATGTAAGCCTTATGACAGTAATTGGCTAAGGAACTGCATGACTGTTTTCAATACTCTCCCCACATACTAAGATACTTACCTGTTGCTCTAATTCTCCGACAGCATCATTTGTGGGACAGCTCACTATTTCTTTACTCATCAACTAGGAAATTAAAGTAGCAATGTTAAGTACAATAAAGAGACTAAGTTATGAAGTAAAAATAAGTTTACTTAAAAGGGCAGTAAAATGCTTTATATTTAGTTTCCCTTGATGATCCTTAGAATATTATTTAAATAAAAACTTTATTAGAGACTTAAGCTAAATAACACAACATTTCAACTATTACATCAGTGGGGACATCAGGAATAAAGTGTACTTGAAATGCACAGATAAATTTAAAATACTTGTATGCTGAAAAATTGTAATCTAAGTTCTAAAAGATGAACTACTGAATAACACTGAACACATCAAATAATAATAAAAAAAGATTCTCCCATAAAATTAACACTTTTAAAATACAGCCTTTAAATGAGTGATATAGCAAAATTCCTAATTTGAGAAGTCATTTTAAAAGTAGGAGTTACAATTATATGGAAAAAAAAATCTTATAAAAATAACCTTTTTGCATATGAAACACAGATATATGTACTGTGATGCTTTTTTTTTTCTTTTCGTTTTTATTTTAATATTTATTCAATTTGTGAGAGAGAGAGAGAGAGAGAGAGATAGTAGGGGAGATGCAGAGAGAGAGGGACACACAGAATCCAAAGCAGGCTCCAGGCTCTGAACTGTCAATACAGAGCCCAATGCAGGGCTCGAACCCACAAACCGTGAGATCACAACATTAGCCGAAGTTAGATGCTTAACTGACTGAGCCTCCCAGGCACCCCTGTACTATGATGCTTTAAATTCAAGTCAACAACGCAAACTCAGAGCACACACTGCTAACATCCTGTGAGATGCCTCCTTCCAAATCATGCCCCTGTCAAACTGCTTGTACTCACTAATTCCTCATTCTACCTCCCGTTGGACATCCTCTACACTGCACTTCAGTCTGATGTTAAGAATCAACATGTACCACGTGAATTCTGAACCGTTCTGGTTCAACCTACACATCTAGATTCGCTTGAACCCAGGCTACCTGACTCCCAAACCTATCACCATATTTGCTCACAGTTTCTCCATTCTGAAAATGAATGTAAGATATGTTTACACACATGCTTTAAAATTTCAAGAAAGACTACTCTAATTGGCAGAAAAAAAAGAAAAAATAAAGATTCCTATCTGGTCAGAGGTTATCCTGCTTAGGTGAAGTTATTTAAGGGAATCTGACAGGGGCACCTGGGTGGCTCAGTCATTAAGTGTCTGACTTCGGCTCAGGTCATGATCTCATGGTCTGTGAGTCGAAGCCCCACATCAGGCCCTGTGCTGACAGCTGGGGGCCTGGAGCCTGCTTTGGATTCTGTGTCTCTGTCTCTCTCTGCCCCTCCCCTGCTGTGCTCCGTCTCTCTCTTTCTCAAAAATAAATAAACGTTAAAAAAAAAAAGGGAACCTGACAATATTAACTTATCTTTTAAAATACAGAAGTACTAAAATTGGGCTTGAAGTCTTTTTAAGATATTTTGGAGAAAGAAAAGAAAGGAAGGCACACTAATTTAAGGTAAATAAACCTGCTGCAAAGGGCAAGTTTATACAAGTAGAAAAATATACATCCATAAGATTTACGTGATAATTTTGGTGTCATTAGGTTTAGGATTTTCATACATAGGTGAAATAATAAAAACTTACCTCTTGAATAGCAGTCATGACCACATGTTGGACAGACTCTTCCAATGTCATTATATTTTGAATATGTTCTGTGATTTAAAAAAAAAGACATATGATAAAAAGAATCTACTCTTTCCCATGTTACTTTAGCCATTCAATTAATAGTATAAAGGTCATTTACCACACATACTTCTTTATGCAAGTATATTTTTCCACAAGAAATAAGTCCACCAAAATTATATAAGCAGAATTAAAATGCCCAAATTTTAAATGTTTTATTTTTCCTAAAGAAGAAAACCTCTACTTTTCTTGTAAGAAGAAAAAGAAGAAATTATGATTAATCTTAAAACAATTATGACAATTTCTTCCCTCTTCTTAGATGTTCAGTATTATGGGATGAATTCATACATATTAAATGAATGTTAAATCTTCAGCCAAGAGAATTAAATCTTACCACCTATGTAGTTCATTTCAGGAAGGCTTTCAAAGAAGGGACTTCTACAGCCTCCTATAAACACATACTCAATATTCATCAAGTCTTATCTGAAGGAGATCCTTATGCCTTACCACAAACACACATGCAATAAGTTAAGTCTGTCCCAATATGAAATGAAGAACCATAAGAAAAGGTGTTTCATATATTTACATAATCAACTTTGATGGCATGTTCTCCAGCTAAAACAATTTCCATATAATTCCAAATTTCCAAAAAAACATTATTTTCAAATATTTTTATTGCTTAAATGATTGTCCTGGAACACTCCCGAAAGTTCTCTAAATCTTTCTTTTATTTGTGAAGTCAAGAACTGGACAAAGATTCTGACAGATTCTGATATGCACCTGACCACTAGGTGGGGAGTGGGAGGGGAAGGGGAAGAGTTAAGTAGAGAAAGCATAGGAAATGCAAGGATTTCCTTTAAGTGGATTTTCTGGGTAACGGAGAGTTTCAAGTCTGCTGAAACCTTCAAAAAAATTATCTCTTTTCCCACCAAGATAAATATGGTACTATTAACCAAACAAGTTCATTCTTTCAAGACTGAGACTACTGCAATACCTTGGAATCATTTCGAAACAATTCTCATTGGAAAGTATAAAGGTGTGGAAGCTGTTTTACATGCTGGGTGTATTTTAGGTTTCAATTAAATTACTGCACGTTTTTTTTTTTTTTCATTTATTTGCTCACTCCTAAAATCTGAGAGCACACATATCTCCAAAATTAAATCCAATTAGGTAACACTGATGTGTTTAACAAGACAGTGAAACTATTTCTTTATATTTACCACTTGCTAAACTTTTATTTACGTATGCTGAAATTGAATTTCCTTTCAAAATTCTGGGGACAAAAATTCTACTAATGCTTGGAACTAAATTATGAAAATAATATTAAAATTCATGGAAGGTAACAAAATCATAACACGGGAAAATTACACCTGAAAATGTCAATTATAACTTAGAATAGGAAGAACTGATTAATTCACAGGAAAAGCGATGAAATGAGATAAAAGAACAGATATTAAATAGTGCAGACAAAATACAGTGAAAGCCCAAAGTTACTTTTTTGAAAAAGACTATTAAAACTGACAAATGTGGAAAAGATGGCAGAGTAAGAGGATGCTAAACTTGTCCCAGAGACACACCAAGGCAACAGCTACATCTACGCAAAACTAACTCTGAAAATGACCTAAAGACTAGTGAAACAGACCTTCCTTAGCTAGTCTCAGAGAGAAGGCCACATATAAAGGGTAGGGGGGGCGGCAAAGACATGGTTGGGAACCAAATCCCCAGTGGGACCAACCACAAACAGGATAGGCAATACAAGGATGGAGAAGCGAGATCAGACCCCACACTGGGCAACCCTGTGTCTGATGAGTCCCTATAATATCTGACTTAACACTGGGAGCTTTAAAAATCAGCAACGCCAAGAGAGTTTCCTACTGAAGGCAATAGGAAACAGAGTCCCATCCTCCCCCACCCCCCTAAAGAGCCAGCACACTAAATAACTCAGCCCTAGACACAGCACAGAAGCAGCAGTTTGAAAAGCACCTGGGGTATACATGAAGGAAATTCAGTGACTAATCTCAGAGTATGTGCATGAAGGGCAGGATCTGCAGATTCCTCCCAGGGTAAAATGCTGGCTAGTGCCACTTTTCTTCCCTCCCCCACTAAGGAGATGCTTCTGGGAGCCAGTTCTAACACTCTCCTTCTAGCTCACTGATGCCACAAGTTCTGCCCCAGTGCTACCCTGCAGACATGCCCCACCCAACCTGCCTGCTTTGGCAGGCAACCCTGCAAATTAGCTCCAGCTCGGCCACACCTGACAGGTAGCACTGGCCAGGCCTGTCCCACTCCATAGTTCTCCAATGCTGAGGAGGTGAGTAAATAATCCCAAACATGAGCACAGCTGCAATTCCTGCAGCCAGGCCTCTTAGTTGGCTGCACAGGGAGTAAGCCCTGCTCTTCAGTGAGACTTACAGCTGTGGTATAGAGGCTAACTGTGGTATAGTGGCTAGGCTGACCACTAGCCCCACCCACCAACCGGCCCATGGCAGCCTCAGCCTGGCCTCTCAATAGCACTGGGAGCAAATCCTGCCCAGTGCATCCACAGCAGGTAAAGCAGGTGACTGCAGCTAGCTGGGCTGAAGGTTATGATGGCCCAGCCACAAGTGTAGGGCACAGGCAGCCCATGTAGGGGATACTCCTGGAGCACCTAGTTCTGATGACCAGGAGGGACTGTGCTGTAAGACACTTTTCCATACCAGGCCACTATCTTCAAGACCAGAAGAAGTAGCTGGCCTACCTAATATACACAGAAATAAACACAGAGAGTTAGACAAAATCAGGAGACAGAAGTATATACCCCAAATGAACGAACAAGACAAAATCATGGTTAAAGAGCTAAATGAAACAGAGGTAAGCAACATGCCTGATAAAGAATTCAAACTAACAATCAAAGACACTCCCTGGACTTGAGAAAAGAGTGCATGAACTCTGTGAAAACTTCATGAGATGGAAAATATAAAAAAAAGAACCAGTCAGGGCTGAAAAATTCAATAACTGAAATGAAAAATGCACTAGAGGGAATCAACAGCAGATCTGATGATGCAAAAGAACAAATCAGCGATCTGGAAGACAGAGTGATAGAAAGCACCCAAGCTGAACAGCAAAAAGAAAAAAGTAAGAAAAAAAAAAGAAGAACAGGTTAAGGGAACTCTACAACATTACCACACATAACATTCATATTATTAGGGGGTCCCACAAGGAGAAGATAGAAGGAAGGCAGAAAATTATTTGAAGAAATAACAGCTGGAAACTTGCCTAATTTGGGGAAACAAGTATCCAGGTCCAGACAGCACACAGAGTGTCCAACAGGATGAATACAAGGAGGATTACACCAAGATAAATATAATTAAAATGAAATAACGATAGAGAATTTTAAAAGCAGCAAGAGAAAATAAAAATGTTATATATAAGGACAATTCCATAAGGCTATCAGTTGAATTTTCAGCAGAAACTTTGTAGACCAGAAGGAAGTAGCATGATATATTCAAAGAGCTGAATGGAAAAAACCTTACAAACAAGAATACGCTACACAACAAAGTTATCACTGAGAAGTGAAGGAAAGATAAACGGTCTCTGAGACAAACAAAAGTTAAACACGTTCATCCATCATTAACTCAGCCTAACAAGAAATTTTAAAAGGAATTCTTTAAGTGGGAAACAAAAGATATAACCAGATGTAAGAATATTATGAAGGGAAAATGTTTCACAGGTAAAAGCAAATGTATTTTAAGGGCAGATTAATTACTTATAAAGCCAGTATGGAGATGAAACACAAAAGCAGTAAAATCATTTATATCTACAAAAATTAGCCAAAGGATACAAAAAAAATAAAAGGATGTAAACTATTACATTATATATGTAATGTGAAGAAGGAAGTAAATATTTAGTGCTTTCAAAATGTGTTCAAACTTAAGTGACTTAATATAAATATCAACATAATATAAATTGTCAAACACACAGGATATTATACATCAACTCAGTGGCAACCACAAATCAAAAACCTGTAATAGATACACAAAACATAGAGAGAAAGGAATCCAAGCATAACTCTAAAGAAAGACATCAAACCACAAGAGAGCAAGAGAAGAAGAAAGGAACAAAGAACTATAAAAAAAAAAAAATCAGAAAACTATTAACAAAAGGGTAATAAGTATACTCTTATCGATAATTATTTTAAATGTCAATGGACTAAATGCTCTAATCAAAAGACATAGAGTGACATAATGGATAAGAAAACAAGACCCAGGGCGCCTGGGTGGCTCAGTCGGTTAAGCATCCGACTTCAGCTTAGGTCATGATCTCACAGTCTGTGAGTTCGAGCCCCGCGTTGAGCTCTGTGCTGAGAGCTCAGAGCCTGGAGCCTGCTTCAGATTCTGTGACTCCTTTTCTCTCTGCCCCTCCGCTTCTCATGCTCTGTCTCTGTATCTCTCTCAAAAATAAATAAACATTTAAAAAAAATTAAAAAAGAAAAAAGAAAACAAGACCCATCTAGGGGCGCCTGGGTGGCTCAATTTGTTGGACATCCAACTTCAGCTTGGGTCATGATCTCACGGTTTGTGGGTTCAAGTCCCACATCGGGTTCTGTGCTGACAGCTTGGAGCCTGAAGCCTGCTTCAGATTCTGTGTCTCCCTCTCTCTCTGCCCCATTCACGCTCTTTCTGTCTCAAAAACAAATAAACATTAAAAAAAAAGAAAAAACTAATCTATATGCTAAATCTATATGAGCCTACAAGACACTCATTTCAGATCTACAGACACAAATAGACTGAAAGTGAAGAGATGGAAAACAATATTCCATGAAAATGGAATAAGGGGGGGAAAAAAAGCCAGGATAGCAATAGTTATATCAGATAAAATAGACTTTAAAACAAAGACTGCGGCAAAGGGACAAAGAAGGGCATTGCATAATAATAAAGGGATCATTCCAACAAGAGGATATAACAATTGTAAATATCTATGTACCCAACAAAGAGACACCTAAATGCATAAAGCAAATATTAACAGTCATAAAGGGAGAAACTGACAGAAATACAATAGTAGAGGACTTAGCATCTCACTTATATCATTGGATAGACCATTCAGACAGAAAATCAACCAGGTAACAGTGACTTTGAATGACACATTTAATCAGATGGACTGAACAGATATATACAAAACATCCCATCCCAAAACAGCATAATACACATTCTTTTCAAGTGTGCATGAAACATTCTTCAGGAAAGATCACATGTTGATACAAAACAGAGCTCAATAAATTCAAGAAGATGGAAATAATAATAAGCATCATTTCCAACTACAATGGTATGAAACTAGAAATCAAATTAAAAACAAAAACTGGAAAAAAACCCCACACATACAAGAAGGCTAAACAACATGCTACTAAACAACCAATGGGTTACAGAGAAATCAGAGGAAATACCTGGAGACAAATGGAAATGAAAACACAAGAATCCAAAATCTTTGGGATGCAGCAAAAGCTGTTTTAAGAGGGAAGTTTATAGCAAACCAGACTATCTCAAGAAACAAGAAAAATCCCAAACAACCTAATCTTACACCTAATGAAACCAGAAAAGGAAGAAGAAGGCTTAAAGTTAATAGAAGAAAGGAAATAATAACGATTAGAGTAAAATTAAGGAAAGAGACTAAAAAACAATAGAAATGAAATGAAACCAAGAACTGGTTATTTGAAAAGATGAAATTGATAAACCTTTAACCAGTCTCATCAAGAGTCAAAAAAAAAAAGTCAAATAAATAAAATAAAAAATGAAAGAGAAGAAATAGTAACTGATGCCACAGAAATACAAAGAATTACAACAGAATATTTTGAAAAATTGTATACCAACAAATTACACAACCTAGAAGAAATGGGTAAATTCCTAGAAACATATGATTTTCCAAAATGGAATCAGGAATAAAAAGAACATTTAAACAGACTTATTACTAGTAATGAAACTGAATCAGTAATTAAAAAACAAAAACAAAAAACCTCCCAATAAACAAATGTCCAGGACCAGCTGGCTTCACAGTAAATTCTACCAAACATTTAAAGAAGAGTCAATACCTATTCTTCTCAAACTATTCCAAAAAATACAAGAGGAAGGAAAACTTCCAAATTGATCCCATGAGGCCAACACTACCCTGATACCAAAAGCAGATCAAGACTCCACTAAAAAAGATAACTACAGGCCAATAACTCTGACAAGCACAGATGCCAAAATCCTCAACAAAATATTAGCAAAACACATTCAATAACACTTTAAGGATCATTCACCACAATTAAGTGAGATTTATTCCAGGAAGGCCAGGGTGGTTCAATATTCACAAATCAATGTGATACATCACATCAACAACAGGACTAATAAAAACCATGTGATCACATCAAAAGATGCATTAAAGCATATGACAAAGTACAATATCCATTTACGATAAAAACCCTCAACGAAGTAGTTTTGGAGGGAACATATCTCAACATAATAAAGGTCATATAAAAAAATCTCACAGGTAACATCATACTCAATGATGAAACACTGAGAACTTTTCCTCTAAGATCAGTATCAAGGTAAGGCTGGCCACTCTCACCACTTTTATTCAGCACAGTACTACTGGAAGTCCTAGCTGCGACAACCGCAGAAAAGTAAGGAAGTAAAAGGCACCCAAACTGGTAAGGAGGAAGTTAAATCATCACTATTTACAGATGACAAACTACTGTGTATAGAGAACACTAAAGACCCCACCAAAAATCTACTACAATTAATAAATGAGGTGAAGATGGAGGATACAAAATCAATATAAAGAAATATGGTGTGTTTCTACATACTAACAATGAAGTGGCAGAAACATACTAAGAAAACAATCCCATTTACAACTATGCCAAAATAAAATACCTAGGAATAAATTTAACCAATAGAGTGAAAGACCAGTACTCTGAAATCTGAAAGAAATTGAAGATGACACAAATGGAAAGATGTACCATGCTCAACGACTGAAAGAATTAATATTGTTAAATGTCCATACTACCCAAACATCTACAGGTTCATTGCAATCCCTATCGAAATGCCAAAAGCATTTTTCAAAGAACTAGAATAAATAATCTTAAAACCTGTATGGAACCACAAAAAAACTTGAATAGCCAAAGCAATCTTGAGAAAGAACAACAAAGCTGGAGGTATCACAATCCCAGGTTTGGAGATACACTACAAAGCTGTGGTAATTGGAATAGTCTGGTACTGGCACAAGAGACACATATATTAATGCAATAGGATACAGAGCCCAGAAATATACCCACACCTACCCGGTCAATTAATCAATGACAAAGAAGTCAAGAATATACAATGGAGGGGTGCCTGGGAGGCTCAGTTGGTTAAGCATCTGACTTCAGATCAGATCGTGATCCTGTGGTTTGTGGGTTTGAGCCCCGCATCGGGCTCTGTGCTGACAGCTCAGAGCCAGAAGCCTGCTTTGGATTCTGTGTCTTCCTCTCTGCCCCTCCTGCTCTCTCTCTCTCTCCCTTTCTCTCTCTCTCTCTCTCCCTCTCTCTTTTTCACTCTCAAAAATGAATAAAAATTAAGAAAAAAAAAGAATAAACAATAGAAAAAAATGGTGCTGGGAAACCTGTGAGACCTAAGCCGTAAAACTCCTAACAGAAAACACAGGCAGTAATCTCCTGAACATCAGCCTTAGCAACATATTTATGGATATGTCTCCTGAGGCAAGACAGTCCACTGAATAGAAGATAACTGTAAATTATCTATCTAATAAGGGGTTAATATACAAAATACATGATGAACTTCTACAGCTCAAGACCAAAAATACAAACAACCTGATTTAAGAATGAGAGGACCCCAACATTTTTCCAGAGAATAAATACAACTGACCAACAGGTACATGAAAAGATGCTCAACATCACTAACAATCAGGGAAATGCAAATCAAAACCACAATAAGATATCACCTCATACCAGTCAGAATGGCTATAATAAAAAACACAAGAAATAACAAGTGTTGGCGAGGATGTGGAGGAAAAGGAACCCTCATGTGCTGTTGGTAGGAATATATAATGGTGCAACTACTGTGGAAGACAGTACGGAGGTTCCTCAAAAACATAGATAACAGAACTACTATACAACCCAGTAATTCCACCACAAGGTGTTTAACCAAAGAAAATGTAAACACTAATTTGAAAAGATACATGCACCCCTATGTTGATTGCAGCATTATTTACAATAGCCAAGATATGGAAGCAACCCAAATATCTGTCAATAGATGAATGAATAAAGAAGAAGAAGTCTACATACACAGGACAGAATATTACTCAGCCACAGCCAAAGAATGAGAGCTGGCGTTCTCAACAAATGGATGGGCCTAAAAAGTATGATGGTAAGTGAAAGGAGTCAGTCAGATAAAGACAAATACCATATGATTTCACTTATATGGTTGTTAGAGAAGGGGTGAGCGGGAGAATGGGTGAAACAGATACAGGGAATTAAGAGGTGCAAACTTAAAGTTATAAAATAAATTAGTCACAGTAGTGTAAGTACAGCCTAGGGAATATAGTAAATAACACCGTAATAACATTGGAGACAGATGGTGACTACACTAACCATGGTGAGCACTGAGTAATGTACAGAAGTGTCAAATCAATATGCTGTACACCAGAAACTAATATAAAATTGAATGTCAATTACACTTCAATAAAAAAACTGACAAATGTGCTAAAATTAAGCAAACAGATGTTATAAATAACCAGTAGCTGAAAGAGAAACAAAGCATTAATCAAATAAAAAATAAAAAGGATCACAATAACAGAAAATTGCTAGATTTATAAGTTAATTGCTATTTGTCAATTTGTAATTAAAATGTATGAAAGGGTTAATAACTTTTGATGACCAAATTCTCCTTATTTGTGTGAAAAACCCCAATGCATAGATCTTTGACACTATCTCTGAAAAATAAAAGCCTGTGGAGAAATACTCACTTGCCCTAGAAAAAAAATAGCTAGTTGATGATAGAGATGAACTAATACCAAGATTTTCTGATACCCAGTCGCTGTCCTTTTTTATTGAGAAGCAATTAATTTCTGGGGCGCTTGGGTGGTTAAGTCGGTAGAGCATCCGACTTCAGTTCAGGTCATGATCTCATGGTTCATGAGTTTGAGATCCATATCAGGCTCTGTGCTGACAGTACAGAGCCCGCTGGGGATTCTCTCTCCCTCTTTCTCTGTCCCTTCCCCGCTCATGCTCTCTCCAGCTCTCTCAGAATAAATAAATAAACTTAAAAAAACAAAGCAATTAATTTCATATATTTTATCTTTCTCCTTCCTGAGTTTGTTCTTATTGAATTTAACCTGCCTCATATTATTACTTCACTAGATAATGTTGAACTTGTCTTCTAAAATCCTGGCTTACAGTTTTTTACAAACTTAAGCACCCAACATTCTCTCATAAAGGTGATGTACTGAGACCAAGTTTGGATGACTCCTGCAAAAAACATCAGCAACAAAAATCTCACCACCCAGACTGATGCAAGACTCTGAAGGAAGTAAATTTTGGTGTGTTCCATTCATTATTTCATTCACTACATGCAACCAAAAATGATCTTTTTGTATTCACTAGGATATGAGTCACTGTTTTTGGATATACCAATATAACAATTCCATTTGTGTCATCAGATTGCTTAAGTGGAGGATACGCTGGACAGGCATTCTTCTGAAAAGAGCAGAATATCATCTGAGGAAGCTTGGGTTATAACTTAGTATCTGCATATTTATTTATAAAAATCTGAATCAGCCTAAGATTCTATCTTCTATCAGAAAATGTAGCAGATGAACAAGTACAATTTTTACTAAATATCCACTAAGTCCTAGCACTGAATATTACAAATTAAATTAATTAAACTAAAATACATTTAATTTAGCCACTGAATATAAATCTCCGAATCCAGGTACAACTAAGATTTGTAACTTATTAATGGCAGAATAGGGATAGAATTAAGATCTCCTAGGTTACATTTCCAGGTGATTTGTGCAAGATGCAACGGTGAATTTTTAGGCTACTTTCTATAACAATGTAGGTTGTTCCTAGAAAGTAAATATTCCCAGATTGACTTTGAATTGATTGAAATTCACTTACCTTGCTTCTTTTCACAATTGACGGCGCACCCTAAAATAAGCTGGAGCAACCTCCCTAGCTCCACAGAATCTGAACATTCAGTTATTTGGTTCAAATCAGGGATGAGTTCTTCAGAAATCTGCTGCCCCAAAAACTGCGGTAGTGAGACAATAAATTAGATCACTCATTTATGTAGATTACAAAGAATTTATTACATGTAATTATCACAAGGAAAATAAATTATAAACAGGATCATGAGATAAATCAACAAACTGATATATCCATAATTATTTACTACAACCAGTAAGCAAAGTTCAACCAGCATCCCAAAATTTTGAGTGACGAACCAACAGCAACTAAAATGGTTTTACATCAATATCCTTTGATCCCACTGCCAGAGGGATTAAGAAACCCCTAGCCTGATCTATTATGACAAAAGTTACACCTTTCCAAAAATAGATTTACGTAAGCTAAAAGATATGCATAATATTTTGACGCATGATTGAATAACAGAAACCATAATATAAATCATCACACTTACAAAAGAACAGCAAATCTAACAAATCCAATGGATTAATCTTGCCTTATCTTTTTTTAGCATTTTAAAAAATTTTCTTGACATTAAAAGTTCCAAAATGAGTTTTAGGCATTAGTAAATTGAAATTTTTCAGTTTTTAAAATTATTTGGAAAAAATTACAAGTGTAAATATGTGACAACTTTAAAAAACAGAAACCAGGGCGCCTGGATGGCTCAGTCAGTTAAGCACCTAACTCTTAATTTCAGCTTAGGCAGTGATCTCATAGTTTTGTGAGTTCAAGCCCTACGTTGGGCTCTGAGCTGACAGTGCATAGCCGGCTTGAGATTCTTCCTCTCTCTCTGCCCCTCCCCTGCTCACACTCTCTCTTTCTCAAAAATAAAGAAAACATTAAAAAATTTAAAAGAGTAAAAATAGAAACCAAATATTTTAATGGCAAAACCAAACCAAAAGATTGCAAACATAAGCAATAAACTTTCTTATATCAAATAACTCTATTAGAAAACTTGTTATGGTATTGAATAAGAAAAAAACAAAAAACCTACTTGAATAATGTACTATCTAAAGTGACTTTAATACTACTTCCATTTTGCTTATTTTCTATTTCACTTGCACAAAAGCATAATTTCACAGTATACCTTTGCTGCTGCTTGCACTGAAAAGAAATGTCAAAATAATACTTACATAGGAAATACTTCAACTTAATTATAAAATCTATTTGTACAGACTTTGCATTTTTTAAAATCAAGTCACACAGAAATGAAAGTAATTCAGTTGTAGAAAATAACCAATTTCAGGAGTATCAATATAGAAGGAACATTATTTTACAAACCAATATATTAGTTTAAGCCTATTCATGTTCACAAAATTTGAGTGTTCTGAACATGGCAAAAAACAATATATTCTAATTATGAATTACATTTCAGTAAAATGTTATAAACTAAAATCCAAGTTTCTTTTAGTGTCAATATAATTATCATATATCATTTGGTATTTAAACAAATCAGATGTTTTTCATACCTCATTGTAATAACTCATAATTCCTTGAAGTACCTTCTTTAAATTACTAGCCTAATGGAAAAAAAAAATAAGATTCAATGAATTATTTCACATTAGTAATGAAAGAAAATTTATGCCAATGTGAAAGACATAAGAACTCTGGCCTCATAAAAATGACAACAAAAACATATATTAGAGTTTTATAGATACAAGCATATGATATTTTTTAAACATGAAAGCTTTAATCGGAGTTTGATTAAAAATGTCTTCATGCTTACATAGGTTAACCAGGGTGATTCTATTTAAAATGAGACGCAAGGAGGAAAAGTACAACTTTAAAGATTTAGCTTTGACTATGTTCACCTCCAGTCATGAATGAGTACCAAGGTTTCTACTTATTCTCTTGCCAAAAACAACAGAAAACAGGACAAAATACAAAGAAACGACTGTTTCCAAGCTTTAGCCATTGGGCAGGATGGAACTCTAATTTCTGAGAGAAGGAAAACAAAAAGATGAGTCCAACTCTAGTCCAAGATTTCTCTCTGGAGGGGATTTTCATTCCATGGAATGGAGTGGTAGAACCTGAACAAAGCCTGAGGTTCTCCTTGAGTTGAGGAGTTAGACTTCAGAAGTTCAGGAAGGTCAAGGTAGTTAGACTTTGTAGGCAGACAAATGAAGAGGTGAGCACTATGGAGGAAAAGAGCTCCGGAAATCTACACAGTGTTTTGTGTCTTTCAGCTGAATACTAATTTGCATGTGCACGAGAGAAACTCAGTGAGATTCAACAAAAAAAAATTTCACTTTTTTCCCCAGTCAAGAATAACTCCCAAGGCAAAAACAAGCCAGGGAACTTTAAGCTGAACAATTTCCAAAGATTACACAAGGCCAGAAATGGTTGAAATTCCCACCAGCCAGAGTGAAGAGACAATGCTGTATAGACAAGCATTCACTAAAGACTTTGAAAAGGTCATACCTTAGTAGTTTGTCTAAACTAGCCCTAGAAGAAAGATAACCCTAGATCTGCCTCCCACCCAAAACTTTAGAAGAATCAAATTGATTCATAAGTATCTTAATTGCTTGCAAGAACAAAGTCCGACTCTCTTCAAGGAAAAACAAAAAATCCAGCACTCAACAATGAAATTCTAGCATCCAAACACTGCTTAGTATCCAATAAAAAACTACTACATATGTGAAGAAGCAGGAAAATATGGATCATTAAAAAAACATGGATCATGAGGAGAAATCTCAGTCAATAGAAACAAGCCCAGAAATGAGCGATGAAAGAATTAGAATAATGTTAAAACTGCTAGCTTAGAAATAATGTCCAAGGATTTAAATGGAAATAGGAATGTAAGAAAAATAATGGAAGATTTTCTTTAAAAACAAAAACAAAAACAAAAACAAAAACAAAAACAAAACAAAACAAAAACCAGGAGCGCCTGGGTGGCTCAGTTGGTTAAGCGTCTGACTTCAGCTCAGGTCATGATCTCGCAGTTTGTGGGTTCGAGCCCCACATGGGCTCTATGCTGACAGCTGGAGCCTGGAGTCTGCTTTGGATTCTTTGTCTCCCTCTCTCTCTTCCCCTCCCCTGCTCACACTCTGTCTGTCTTTCTGTCTGTCTCTCTCTCAAAAATAAATAAACACTAAAAAAATTTTAATACAGGGGCGCCTGGGTGGCTCAGTCGGTTAAGTGTCCGACTTCGGCTCAGGTCACGATCTCACGGTCCGTGAGTTTGAGCCCTGTGTTGGGCTATGGGCTGATGGCCCAGAGCCTGGAGACTGCTTCCGATTCTGTGTCTCCCTCTCTCTCTGCCGCTCCCCCATTCATGCTCCGTCTCTCTCTGTCTCAAAAATAAATAAACTTAAAAAAAAAAAAAGCTGCTGAGGATTCAACTCAGTTTTTTAAATAAATAAATAAATAAATAAATAAATAAATAAATAAATAAATAAATTTTAATACAAACTTAAAAAAATAGATATTCTATGGATAAAAAAAGGAAGACTCAACTATTAGATGTGTACATGAGAGACCTAACATAAAGATACAGATTAAAAGAATAAAACAAGATACACTAAAGCAAGAAATAATCATAAAACTAGAGTGGCTACATTAATGTCAGACAAATTAGACTTCAGAGCAAGGAATACATAATGATAAGTAGATTCATTCACCAAGAAGACATTTAAAAAATAATGTATATAAACCTAACAAGAGATTCAAATTACATGATAAAAGTTAACAGAACTAAAAGGAGAAATTGACAAACCCACAATCATTGTTAGAGATTTAAGGACTCCTCTTCCATAACTGACAGGATGGTCAAAGAAAAATCAATAAAAATATAAAAGACGCAACAGAACTATCAGTAAGTTTGATATAATCTGCCTGCAGAATACATGTTCAAGGGCACATGGAACATTCACCAAAACAGACCATATGTTAGGTCATAAAATAAGTCTCAATAAATGTAAAAGAATTTCTCAATACAGAGTTACGTTATCAAACAAAAATGGAAATTAGAAATCAATAAATATAAAAAAGGTGCCTAAAAAAATCTTCAAATATTTATAATTTGAGATATCTACTTCTAATCTACCTGTAGGTCAAAAGAAATCACATGGGGAATTAATGAGTATTTTAAACTGAATGAAAATACTAACACAGAATGTCAAAATGTGTGAGATGTGTAAGGCAATGCTTAAATTAGGGGAAAAAAAGGTGCCTAAAACTTATGATTTAATTTTCTACTTTAAGGCATAAAGAAAGAAGAGAAGGTGTAGGTAAAGGAAAGGAAATAATACAGAGAGGAAATCTATAAAAAAACAAAAGCTAGTTCTTAAAAAAAAAACAAAAAACAAAAAACTTGAAAAACATCAAACCAAATTTCTCAAGAAAAAAAAGACAAAACACATAAACTGCCAACATCGGGAAAGAAAGAGGATACATCACTAAAGATCACAGAGTTACCAGCATATTATATTAGCAAATATTATATTAGCAAAATAACACAGTTAAGAACTGTATGCCAACAAATTGGACAACCTAAGTGAAACACACAAATGCCCTATAATACACAACAAAACTGACTTATGAAGAAACAAAATCAGTTTGGTAGTTTCTTATAAGATCAAATATATACTTACATAACCAGATACAATCACATTGAGGAATTTATCTAAGAGAAATTAGACATATGTCTACGCAAGGACTCATACTAAATATTCATTGTAACTGTATCCATAGTAGCTAAAAACTGAAACAATTCCAACATCCATTAACAGGTGAATGGGTAAGCAAATTGTAGACTATCAATGTAATGAAATACTACTCAGGAAAATAATAATAATAATAAATAACTCCTAATACAGGTAGCATGGGTAAGTCTCAAAAACATCACACTGAGTGAAAGATGCTAGACACAAAGAGTAACAAAAAGTAAATAACGTCCGTTACCATTTATACAGAATTCTAGAAATCTACAGTGACAGAAAGCAGATCCACGGGGCCAAGCGAGGAGTGGGGATTAAGTGGGAAAGGACGTAAGTGCATGTTCTGGGTTAATGGAAATGTTCCACATCTAATTATGACTGTAGTTACCTAAGAACATGCATGTGTCAAACTGCACACAATAAAATGCACCCTTAAATTAATTTTTAAAAAAAGATTTAGCTGAGCTTAGTGCTAATTTTAAAATCACTGTTTGGGTTAAGTGCGTCTACTGCTCATTCTGTATACCTTTATTCTCCAGCTGTCACCCGTATCTTCTTTAATTCGGCTTAACCAAGATGCATCGAACCAAGCTACATCTCTGAAATGAAAACACAAATGCAAAACATTTAAATGTTTTTGTTGCATGGAAAGTACTAAATTAAATCAATAAAGTTATTTTATATCTAAAAGCCTGTCCTTAATACGAATAGCAAACATTATTTAACTGAACCCCCTGAATTTTTAGTGATTCTTAAGGATTTCTTTTGGAATTTCTCATAATAAATTACTTAATTCATTAGCATCTTCAATTTAATAAACATTTACTGAATATGTCATACAAGACACTCTGGTAGCAGGAAGATGTATAAGTCCCAATCCTAAAGTGGGGGGGAGGTAGAAATTAAAACTAACATTTTAATATGTCTATTCTGTATCAAGCACTGGGCTTGATGTTTTTCCATATTGCAACTTTCAATATTGTAGTCACTGGAAAAGGATTATGATTATCCTCAATCTTACTCTTCAAAGAAATGAAGATGAGAGAAGCTATGTAATTAGCCCCAAATCACACTAGTATATAGAAAAGGCCAAAATTATTTGATTGTAACTGAGGAGAATGAGTGTAATGAGAAGTCTACAAGGACAGTTTAGTTTTAAACTCATGAAGTCATATTAACATGGGAGGCCAGGACAATGAATTGCTATATTGATTTTTTTTATGTATTTAATAAGGTTTTAAAGAATAACATTTGACTATATAGTGAACTCCACTAATAGATCATACATATTCTAAACAAAAATTTGGATGCTTGCTCTGAGTAAGGAACTGAGCAAGATTAATATAAAGATGAATAATTTACTACCATGACTCTCAGGGAAATAGCTATTAAAGCAGGAAAGTAAAGAGCACAAAAACTCTACTCAAAGGAGAATGTGAGACATTCTTTAAGAGTTAAACACTACAGGGGCGCCTGGGTGGCTCAGTCAGTTAAGCGTCTGACTTCAGCTCAGGCCATGATCTCACGGTTCAAGGGTTCGAGCCCTGCATCCGGCTCTGTGCTGACAACTCAGAGCCTGGAGCCTGCTTCGGATTCTGTGTCTCCCTCTCTCTCTGCTCCTCCCCTGCTTGCACTCTGTCTCTCTTTCTCTCTCTCAAAAATAAATAAACATTAAAAATTTTTTTTTGAAAAGAGTTAAACACTATAAAATCACAGAATAGTGCTAGAAGAGGTTTTCAAGGTCTTGTCTAGATTTTCACTTTACACATAAGCCAACAAAAGTGAGGGAAGAAATTAAAGGGATCCTCTTCCAAACTTGAATTTAAAAATGAAAAGCTAAAACTAGAACACAGTGCTTAGCTTTCCACAAATCATTCTGCCTCAGATGTTCTAATACAGAAGATATTGCTTTGACTGGGTAACCAAAAATGACTTCATTTCTAATTCATCTATGTGGAATATGTAACCATTTTCTTTTGAGCAAATTAATGTTAATTATATTCAACTTTTCCCAGATACTAAGGCTACAATTACCAAAATGACTTGGCTCAATATATGAATGGTGTATTTCTAACCAAGCACTTGCCTGAAAATTCTGATTTACTAATAAGTCAAAACTGTCATCAAAGTAAATTCATTTCTTTCGACATCAGATTAAGTAAAAGAGGTAAGCCAGTTGTGATGATTAATTTTACGTATCAACTTGGCTAGGTCAGGATACCCAGTTTTTGTTCAAACATGCTTGGATGTGGCTATGAAAACACTTTTTTAGATAAGATTAACATTTAAATCTTTAGGGGCACCTAGGTGGCTCAGTCGGCTGAGTGTCTGACATCGGCTCAGGTCATGATCTCACAGCTCGTGAGTTTGAGCCCTGTATCAGGCTCTGTGCTGACAGCTCAGAGCCTGGAGCCTGCTTCAGATTCTGTGTCTCCCTCTCTCTCTGCCCCTCCCCTGCTCACGCTCTCTCTCTCTCTCAAATAAACATTAAAAAAATTTTTTTTAATAAAAAAAGATCAGTAGACTTTAAATAAAACACATTAACCTCCATAATGTGGATGGGTCTCATCCAGTCAATTGAAGCCTTTAAGAAAAAGACTAACCCCCCTCAAGAAAAAGTAAATTCTGCCAAGAGATTACCTGTGGACTCTGGCTGCAACACCCACTCTTTCCTGGATCTTTGGCCTGCAGGCCTGACCTGTGGATTCTGGACTTGCCAGCCTCCACAATCATGTGAACCAATCCTAAAGACAAATTTCTCTGTCCCGTGTGCATGTGCGTGTATGTGTGTGTGTGTCCATCCTATTGTATATATCCATGTCTTATTAATTCTATTTCTCTGGAGAACCCTACTACACAAGTCTTCTAAAAGATATCATATATGCTTCTAGAATTATGTTCCAATTACCTCTAGAAAATGGATCTAGACATTACCTCTTCTAGCTTTCCTCCTTTTATCTTGTGTTCCTCCTTGTCTTTCTTTCTACTCCAAATCAACTTCAGCCCTACGTCTTAGTCTGCTCAAGCTTCTATAACAAACGATCACAGACTGGGTGGCTTACATAACAGAAATTTACTTCGCACAGCTCTGGAAGCTGGAAACCCAAGATCAAAATGGTGTAGCAAAGTAGGTTTCGTTCTCAGCTCTCTTCTTTCGGCCTGTAGGTGGCTGCCATCTGTCCGTGTGCTCACATGACCTCTTCTTGGTGTGCTCACAGAGAGTGAGCTCTCTGATGTCTCTTTTACAAAGATTCCAATCCTATCAGATCAGGGCCCCACTCTTATGACCTTATTTAACCTTAATTGCTTCTCAGAGGCCTCGTCTCCAGTACAGCTACAACACTGGGGGTCAGGGCTTCAACACAGAAATCTGGAATGGATGCCAACATTCAGCCTATAACACTCTGAGAAATACTTCGTAACTTCTGCCTTCTCCCTTTTCTCATAAACAAGTCATTCTTCTGAAACATTTGTAATGGCAGCCAACCTTCCCCTTGATACCCAACCTCGTAACTCTGGACATATCCTTCCTTACACTTCTGCACTGCCACATCTACACGTCTTAACTAGACTCCTGGCCTGAACAATTAGCTCCTTTTCTCATCCTTCCCAGAACTTCAGTGAAACTCGAGGGGACATAAGACTGAGGAAGCAAAATATGGCCCAATTGTTGTCTAACAAAAGTAAGTAGGAATGAGTATAAAATTATTTAACTCCACTCATAGTGTTTGTCTTCAACAATTTTACCAACTAAATACAGGCAATAATTAACAGCTGCCGGTTACTATACACAACATAGTTGTTTTGCTCCAAGAGACACCCTGACATAGTTTTTCTTGGACAATCAAAAGGCCTACTGTGGTTAACACATGAAATTGTGATCTGTACTTTGGGCATGCACATCTGGCCTTTTATGTATTAAGACCCCAAAGTAATAATCTATCAGGAGAAGGTCAAGATACTAGATTTCACGGATTACAGCTGACGGAGAGCACAGGTATTAGAGTCAGGCCAAAGCTATGCCAATCCTGGCTTTGCTATTAACTCGTTATTTGATTTTACCAAAGTTGTTTCACCTCTCTAAACCTCTGTTTCATGTATAGACTGAGGAATATCTACCTCACAGAACAGTAAAAATTAAATGATATAACATATGCGTAGGGTATATAACAATGGCTTATAACTTAGTAAATACTCAGATGTTGGCTATCATGATTCATCATTTCAAATACTCCAATATCTGACTGAATGAATGAAGAGATAACTGCATGGTACTTGAGGCCTCTGGGTTTCTACATTCTTGTTCTCGCTCTTTTCCCTCTGGCAAAAATGTCTAGTCAAGACAGGCAAAAGAAATAAGCAGAGAAGTTATCTGTTGTTTAAAGTGGCCAAATTAAGCCTTTCTTTTGGGGGAAGTCACATGCTATAGTATTTATAGTTGTTGTGGGTTGAACTGTATCTTCCAAAATAACATGTTCATATTCTAACCCCCAATATCTGTCAATGCGACCTTATTTGGAAACAGGGTCATTGCAGATGCAATCAAATTAAGATGAGATCAAACTAAATTACTAATACGACTGGAAGAGGAGAGGACACAAAGACACGGGCACGGAGGGAAGACAACCAAGCAGAGAAGAGACAGAGATGGAGCCATGCTGCCACAGACTTGGGAATGGGGGGGGGGGGAGGGGGGACGGGGGACGGCAGTACCAAAGCTGGAAGGAATGATCCTCCCCTACAGGCAACAGAGAGAGCATGACCCAGCCAATACCTTGATGTAGGACTTCTAGCCTCCAGAATTAAGAGAAAACAAATTTTTGTTGTTTTAAACCACCCACTCTGTGGTACTCTGTTATGGCAATCCTGGGACACTAATGCAGCTGTAATTATAGATTCTCCCCATGTGTTCTTTAAATATCTACATATATTTTTAAAAGTATTCAGGCCAAAGATAATAATTAAGGACTTGTAAAACCCTAGCAATAATTCCATGACTCTCCAAGTCTAAGTCATATAGTTTGGGCATTAATTTTTAAGATTTATTATTTACCATACTTGCCTCAGGTAAATAATAATTACTCATTCAATTTTGCTACTTCCTTAGAAAGCAGAATTTCCCTTCTCATCTTCAGTTACAACTTTGATGTGATCTGATGTGAGTCACAATAGTAATCAATGCAATTCATAACAGAGTGTAACATATACAAAGTGCTTTTGAGTGTTCAAAGAAATATGGTAAAATGTGCCCTTCTAGCCGCAATATGATATACTGATTCAACTAGAGAAAAATGTATGCTTCTAAGTTTCACTATCCAGATCCAGACTTCTGGAAAGCTATAAAACTAGAAGGGGATTCAAAAGAAAAATAAAGTTTAAATAATTCTTGGATGATAAGGAGACTAAGACAGCTAAGTACATGCCAAAACAGGCAAAGCAAAAAAAGAGGTTTCAATCCAATTTTAGGTCACTGTCATATGTTTTATGAAGAAAGAGAGCTTTCTGATTGTTTGGCTATTTTATTATTCTTGCAGAAAAGCCATTAGAAGACAACAAATGAGAGAAGGAAAGAAAAAAAGGAAAATCAGAGAGCCAGAGGTTCGGCAGTAACAGCAGAATCCAACAGATTATGGAAAATGAGTTAGTGATAAAGGGTAGAGTTTAACTAAATTTGAACTGACCCTACTCTAAACATCAGGTACAGGGGCACCTGGGTGACTCAGTTGGTTGAGCATCCGACTTCAGCCCAGGTCATGATCCTATGCTTCGTGGGTTCGAGCCCCGTGTCGGGGTCTGTGCTGACAGCTCAGAGCCTGGAGCCTCCTTTGGATTCTGTGTCTCCCTCTCTCTCTGCCCCTCCCCCACTCTGTCTCTCTGTCTCCCCAAAATAAATAAACACTAAAAAAAATTTTTTTAAATAAAAAAAAAATAATAAACATCAGGTACAGTGGGAGAGTACAGGGAGACAAAGAGCCAATGCATCATATCACAGTAAAAACAGGTCTCTTCTATTGTATTGTAGTATAAAAGCTACCAGAGCCACCACAATACATATAAATAACAGCTTTGGATGGCACTGTTGAAGTCAATGAATGCGTACCAGTCTTACATCCATACCAACTGCAATGTAGCTCCATCTACACCAATACCCACAACATACTGCAATAACAAAAGGCAAGGGGCACATTCTAACAATAAAAAATGACGACTTTCCCACATCATCAATAAAGGGTCATATCCAGAATGCTTGGTTCTGACCAATTAAATCACTTTGAAACTAATCAGGGCATAAATAAATAAAATGTTTAAGAAACATGTTTGAGAAAAGAAGGGAGAAAGACTTTTATATTTTAGAATGACTGCCAAAAAAAAAAAAAGTTAACATGTTAAGTTTGTCTCTTAATGTATTAATCTTGAGTTAACCACAAAATCTGTCTATTCACATTAGATTATGTTGAAAATTCCAAGTAACTACAATTTTGACACTTTGAGTTGTTTTTCTGAGGGTGATAAGGAATTTCTACAAACCCATCTACAGGGTTTTCAATGTCAGTCACAACAAACGTTGACAAAATGATGGCAACCACTGAAAAAAACATCTCTGACTATAAAACAAATAGCAGAGATAGGATTCTGGTCTCATGGAAGATACATTATCATAAAAGTAAGCTAATACAAAATCAGTAGGGCTATCAATTAATAAATTAGCCCTGTTTGTTCCTACTAAGGGTAGAGCTCATATTGCAGATGTTATAACCATAATCATTGCACAATGTTTGGCAAAAATTATGAAATAATGGACTTAGGAACTTTTGATACTATATAATTATATCTAATGGGCCTAATCCAAACAGAATCGTTTTATTAAGATTCTCCAATATTTGTGATTCCAAAATTCATTTATACCTCATTTTATTATTGGTAGAGTCATAGAATTCCTACTTTTAACTCAAATATAGATTTTAAAATTTAATATTTTTTTTCCAAATCCAGTATTATATACTTCAATTCTCTCTAAAATAATAATCTCCATGCATTGATACCTTCCAATGATAGTAAAGTAACTCAAAAAATCATAAGCAATTATACCATTCATTAAAACGGCGTCTTTTCCAGTTACTGTAGTTTCTGAATGTGACCAGAACAAGTTTAAAATGAAAATCTCTTAGCTAGATAATAATCGTGTTTGCTCATTTAATTAAGATTACCTCTGTGAACAAGCAAGGAAGAATCAGGTGGTGAACTTTCCTGTGCCCTAGATGTAATAATGCCTGTCACGACTTAATAGGAAAAAGTTTCAGCAACTTTTAGAATGCACGGCTAAGTTTTCTTCCTTGGTATTGGGTTTACAATTCCTTCAAAAAGAGTCTGGACTACTACTTACATTTGGTGAAGAACTTGTGCCATGGCAACTCCGTTAGTCAGCTGTTTGACATCTTGACAAGGTGCGGCAGTATTGAATGTCTGCAGCTAAAATGACACAGAGCAAATGACTTTACTGTTCCTTTATCCTTACAGGATGGTGCTACCAACTCCCCTCCCCCAACATATGAACACGACAGAGAAAAATAACTATAAATTGTCCTGTTTTGTTTAAATTCAGACTGGGCCGAACAAATGCAACTATACTAACAAGTTTTCGTGGCTGTGTAATAGTCTTACAAACACTTAACAATTCAAATAATCACACCTAAAACAGTCAAATATATTGATGCAATGTAGGAAGTACTTCAGAATTTCTGAGAGCCAGATACACAGACCTTAAGATCAACTATACTGTGTTCATTGTTAGGAGAATAACATCAGAAAGGACTTTAAGGTAACGTATTATTTCAACTTAAAATTTCACTCACATCATTTGGTAGGACAACAAAGTCTAGAAATGTCAAGTCTAAAACTACTTAATTAACCAGTGAGGCCTGAAATAAGGCAGGACCTCAGCCTGCCATCCAACAATTAGTCTCAGGGCATGAATGGTCCAGGGCCCATCCACCACATCAAGTTGTTTCTATTTAGTTTGGTTTTACATATTATTCTTGTCGAATCTCTATTTGTTAAACATTCATGTACATGGTAAAAAGAGAAGTGAAACTGTGGCGTCTTTTTCTAAAAAGCAAATACAAGACAAGAATTTTTGAAAAGCAAATTACAGCAGAGCTACAATGGGTCATACATTTCCTAGAAGTCTAATCTCAACCCATAATGATCTTAAATTAAATACACTATGATTCTCTTTTCCTACATATATTTATCTCCTTTACTATTCAATTATAATTCCTTAATTTGCCACTTAACTATCTTAATCTGACAAAAGTCTCTCCCCTCCATGATTCACCTTTAGTGGTTCTGTTTGAGATTCTACAAATAAGTCTCCATTATGGTAATACACATGGAAGAATGACACAGACAAATAATGCTAGCTACAGTTACTTTCAAAGTACACAAAGATACTTTACTGAGACCCTACTCTATGTGGGCACCGTGGGGTTACAAAAGAAAATCACCTGTTTTCTGCTCTCAAGCAGTTGCAATCAAGAGTTAAGGACAGGAGAAAAAGACATAAATTATTTCTAGAAAATGCCATTCCCAGTCTCATGACTATAGTATGCACAAATCATTCAGAAATAGACAGGAGTTAACTAATTAGGGTTCGTATTTAGGAAATACTTCTCAGAGATGATTCCTGAACAGAAGGTCTTGAGTAAAGAAAGAACCAAGGGAAGGAAGCTTTAGGAAATAGGAACATGATAAGAGCACAAATACCTGAAAAGAAATGGTATTTTTAGGCAACATACAGTTCAGTATTACTGGATTTTCAGGGCAAAGAGGAACGGGGAAGAGGTGACAACAAAGGGGGGGCAGGTAAGAAAACAGATGTGGGTCAGAACTCTGGAGGTCCATGACAAGAAGCATGGACTTACCCTTGATGGTATCATCCTTATAATGGGAAACAGCAGAATAGTTTGTATCTACCTCACAAGATGGTTGAGAGAATTAGCAAACAGAGCCAACTTAGATCAGCGCCTGGTACGAGCTCAGCAGCTGTTAGCACTTAGTTATGATTCGGGGTTCCTCAAAGCTTGGGGTCTAAGAACAATACAAATCAGAATCTCTAGACACATTAAATCAGAAAACGCCTAAGTGATTCTTTTTTGTTTGGTTGGTTTTAAGTAGGCTCCGTGCCCAGTGTGGAGCTCAATGTGGGGCTTGAACTCATGACCTGAGCTGAGATCAAGAGTCAGACACTTAACCTTCAGAGCCACTCACATGCCCCTGCCCCAGCAATTCTTATGCACATCAATTTTTTAGAACCAATGCTCTGGATGATGATGAATCACTGAAGAACAGTAAGAAAGAGAGTGATAACTTTAGCATATTTAGGATAGCAACAATACTGACAGAGAAAGGAAGAGAGTAACTTTTACACCTGAGTCTGTTAGAAGGCTCCTGTAATAGTCTTGTTGATAAAACAGGTGGCTTACAGATAGGGTAACGCTGACCAAGAGGACAGAATAAATTCATGGAATTTAAAATATGAAATAACCAGGATTTTGCAATTAAGTGGATGTACAGGAAAGAGAAACCCCAGGCTTAGGGCATCTTTAAAAAGAAGATAATCATATACTTTCAGGTAAACTGTGGCTCCCACTTTTCAACCCTTCCTACTTACATTTTATATCATTAGCTTTTTACAAAATGGATAGGATTAGTTATTTTAAAAGAATGATTTAAGAAGCACAGAATATTAAGCAAAATAGTAAAGAAATATGTAAAAGTAGTACATATACTAAGTATTGCCTCATTGACCACCAAGTCCAGATTAAGATCAATTTTTCCTTCTCTTAGACATGGATTTAAATTGGGGTGTCTCGGGGAGCCTTGGTGGCTCAGTTGGTTAAACATCCAACTTCGGCCTAGGTCATGATCTCACGGTTCATGGGTTCAAGCCCAGGGTCGGGCTCTGTGCTGAAAGCTCAGAGCCTGGAGCCTGCTTCCAATTCTGCGTCCCCCCTCTGTCTGACCCTCGCTCACTTGTGTTCTCTCTCTCTCTCCCTCTCAAAAATAAACACTAAAAAAAAATTTTAATTGGAGTGTCTCTTGAAAGTTCTTAACCTAGTTGCAAAATAAATTAGATAACACAGAATGTAATTTCATTTGGCCAAACAGAAAGGCTTTATAACCAAGAAGAGTGAATAAATTAAAAAGCTCAGTGTGGGTAGTGATGCCAAAGCAGAGGGACAAAGGAAACCATCCTCTTTCACACTTCTCTTCACAGAGGTAAAGAAGCAGAAGTCTTTTTGGTGAGTGGCCCAAAAGGGGCAGGCAGACAGGGCTTTCATCAGTAACCACAGGGTTCTTGCAAATCAATCTTACTTTCTTATTTATCATTAAATAACGCAAATAATCAAAAATGTGGAAATATTGTTCCTGAATTGCTTCAATATAAATGTCACCAAAATCAAGGAAGAAAGGGGGGGGGGGTCTTCCCAGCTGACAGCCAAAATCTTCAACTTTGGGTCAGCTCTATTCTCATATTCTCCTCCTCTAAATATTCATTTCAGAAAGATTATTGTTTTAAGATTTTCATAACAATGATTCAGCCTTTAATATTTTTTGTTCCTTTGGGCATATATTTGGCATTTGTTTTTCCTTCACCTGCCTGTCAAGGTCAAAGAACACAAGAACTAAGAAAACCATTAAAAATATAGTTCAATTCTAATTTTATTGGTAAAGTCCCAAAATTTTAATTTTCCAAATGTTACAAAGCCAAGTTTATTAAATATATATTCATGCAAATACTGCAAACTCTCATATACTCCCTCTACCATGTAAATGGTGCCCAAATTTGTCTTTCAGCTCTAAACTTTTTGCTAAGTAGCAGTACAACATTTCTAAGAACGAATTATTTTAAGATGAGTTCCAAATCATAAAATAAAACATCTTTCTTTCTTTCTTTCTTTCTTTCTTTCTTTCTTTCTTTCTTTCATTCATTCTTTTTTGAGAGAGAGAAAGAGAGGGAGAGAGGAAAAGAGAGTGTGTGCTGGGGAGCAGGAGAGGGAGAGAGAGAATCTTAAGGCAGCTCCATGCCCAGCGCAGAGCCAGGTGTGGGACTCAATCTCATGAGATCATGTCCTGAGCCAAAATGTCCTGATCATGTCCTGAGCTGAGATCGAGAGTCAGAAGCTTAACCAACTGAGCCACCCAGGTGTCCCATACAATATAACTTCTTAATAACTGCCAAAAGAGCCGCAGCAACTTCTTACTCAACATGTCTCCAGAGGCAAGGGAAACAAAAGCAAAAATGAACTACTGGGACCTCATCCAAATAAAAAGCTTCTGCACAGCGAAGGAAACCAATCAGCAAAACTAAAAGGCAACTGACAGAATGGGAGAAGATATTTGCAAATGACATATCAGATAAAGGGTTAGTATCCAAAATCTATAAAGAACTTACCAAATTCAACACCAAAAAAACAATCCAGTGAAGAGATGAGCAAAAGACATGAATAGACACTTCTCCAAAGAAGACATCCAGATGGCCAACGGACACATGAAAAAATGCTCATCACTCACCATCAGGGAAATACAAGTCAAAACCACAATGAGATACCACCTTACACCTGTCAGAATGGCTAACATTAAGAACTCAGGCAACAACAGATGTTGGCGAGGATGTGAGAAAGAGGATCTCTTCTGCATTGTTGGTGGGAATGCAAGCTGGTGCAGCCACTCTGGAAAACAGTATGGAGGTTCCTCAAAAAACTAAAAACAGAACTACTCTACAACCCAGCAATTGCCCTACTAGGTATTTATCCAAGGGATACAGGTGTGCTGTTTCAAAGGGACACATGCACCCCCATGTTTATAGCAGCACTATCAACAATAGCCAAAGTATGGAAAGAGCCCAAATGTCCATCGATGGATGAATGGATAAAGAAGATGTGGTACACACACACACACACACACAATGGAGTATTTCTCAGCAATCAAAAAGAATGAAATCTTGCCATTTGCAACTATGTGGATGGAACTGGAGGATATTATGCTAAGTGAAATTAGAGAAAGATAGATATCGTATGACTTCACTCATATGAGGGCTTTAGGAGACAAAACAGATGAACATAAGGGAAGGGAAGCAAAAATAATATAAAAACAGGGAGGGGACAAAGCATAAGAGACTCATAAATATGGAGAACAAACAGAGGGTTACTGGAGGGGGTGTGGGAAGGGGTATGGGCTAAATGGGTAAGAGGCATTAAGGAATCTACTCCTGAAATCATTGTTGCACTATATGCTACCTAATTTGGATGTAAATTAAAAAATAAAATTAAAAAAAAAAGCCAAGAGAGGCATCTCTGTATTAATCAGGTTTTCTTAATGACCTCTCAAATTCTATTAATGTTGGTTCTATTGTCCTAGAACACTGTCTAGTGCTGAAAGAACAGAGTTTACTACCAGCTGTCTTCTCACCTCCATGATTTAGCCCCATCATAACTTTTTAATCTTTTATCTCCTACTACTTCCCCTCAACATGTAACATTACTTACTATGGTAGAGAGCACATTAAGAAATGAGAGATATCATGACAAGGATGTGCCTTCACTACCTCTTTTTGATCTACTGCTGAAGAAGACCATTTACATTACTTCCAGGGTTTCTTCCCTGTGTCTAGAAAATTCATTTCCCCTGATTTCTACTTGCTGAAATCCATCAATCCTCTATCATACTGTTAAAAGTTTACCCCAGGTATCTACAAGAACCTACATCCTTAATGGTGGAATACTGGTCTCTGAGGTCAGGACCAAGACAAGGATATGGACTATCACCACTTTGATTCAATGTTGTATTAGAGATCCCAGCCAGTTGTTGTTCCTGGGAATACAGCAGAAAACAGGTCACAAAGGGGCTGTGACCCCATGGAGCAAATAGGCTGACTTCAGAAAGTGTTAAGTGTTACAGACTCATAGAAAAGGGGTGACAGGTTATAAAGAGATAGGACTGGAGGACAGGTAAGTCATTCACTGTTACTGACTCTGAAAGATGACAACAGATCCGAGAACTGAATGGTGAGAAGTCAGTCACTCACTAGACAGAGATTATTCTGGGTAAAGGAAAGTATAATTAAGAAGCCCAGATTCCTCAAGAAATAGAAAGTGCAGCATGGTGGGCATGGAGGACTTGGGGCATTGGGAGAGTTTGGGAAAACCTGGAGAAGTGAGGTGACATCAACAATGCAGTGGCTGGCAAAGGCAAAGACAGATACCAACGTTCACTGGAAATCATCTGGAGAGGTAAAGAGAAGCCAAGAGACAGGTACCCAAGAAACTAAGGCAGAAGATGATCTCACAAAAGAAGCATCAAGTAAGATAAGGATAATAAAGAATAGTTACGAGTTTGCCAAATCCAGTAGGTGAAGGCCTAAAAGAAAAGAATCTCATGTGCAGTGGGTTGAGAAGTGAATGAAAGTTCAAGTATAAAGGATGAGTATACAAAACTCAAATAATTTGACTGCAGAGGGAAGGGGAAATAGAGTGTGGTTTTAACAGGGAGTGGTGGCTCTTTGTTTTCTTTTTAAGATAGGGAAGATTTAAGTAAGTTTATGTGTAAAGAGGAAGGATCCAAAGGAGAGAAAGAGTGAAATGAAAAAGCAAAGTTTTAGAAGAGGTAGAAGGGATGGGATCTAGAGCTAGGGTCAAGATAAGGAGGAGATCATATTTCTGAGGGGAGAAAAGTTGGGGGTTCAAACAGGGTACTGGTAGAGGTTTGCAAAGGGAAATGTGAGGGGATCTGTGTGGTTGTTCTTAGTCTTTATATAGCTGGGCATTGTTATGGGAGCAAGTAGATTTGTCTGTAGAGCATTTTTAAAGGCAACAATCTGCACAGTAATTCCATTTTCTCCAGTGTTTCAGCAGCCTTAGAACTGGAGAAGCAAATAACCTACTATGTCATCTATAGCATTTTTGCAGTTTTTAAGGAATTTTGCCTCTCATTATAAAAATACACAGCTCTGCCTACCACTCCAAGAAAAAATGGAAAGTTCCTTGATTATTCTTGATATGTCTTCCTCAGTGCCTTGAACAAAGCAGGAACTCAATAAATACTGGCTAAAAGAATGGGTATAGTACATAGTATTTTAAAACATTGCAATACAATTCAAAAACATCCTTTACTTCACCACCTCATATAAGTCAATGACATCACAAAGACGAAGTTTACTACTTAAGTCAGATGTTTAGAGCAATAATGTAACAGATTAGGATACCCCCTTTAATTAGTCACTTGTTTTAGCAAAACACATCGCTAAAAGTAATGTTGCCTTATTTCATGAGAGTCTTAAAACACAGCATCTCAATCCCAATACTTACTCTAAATGAAAATAAAGATGAACAGTTAGCTAACTGCTTTTAACTCAGAAGCCCTATATACTTGCATTCCACTTATAACCAAAGCTATTTACCTCTAAACTGTAAAAGTTGCTTTACATCACGGTCATTTCCAATAGACTTCATACACAGCCAGAAACTTTTTCTGATTTCTCATTGTTTTGAATTACTCAAATGAGGAGATCGCTAGAGAACAGCATCAACCGAATATCACCTCCTGATCCAGTCTGTTTACATTCCATTATGCACACACTCATCCACACACAACCAAACAACTAGTTTAGGGATGGGCACCATCAACAGCACCCTGTGGACAGACCATCAAGCACCAACCTTGCCCAATGTGGGTTGGAAGCTACACCTGAATTGCCAGCTCTTTGGCGCTGAGCACCTCCAAAAGGTGAGACATCGCTTTACTGACGGGAATACTGGGGGCAGATCCTGTCTGTCCAAATACCACAAAAATTAATTAGAAATACCAAACACGCACCAAGTGCGAATGAAAATGCCAAGTCTTTTTCTTGACAGAAAATGCTGTCCACTGGAGGAGGAAAAGGGGGGGGGGTGCAGCAAGAAAAAAGGAATAGGAGCCCCCACCTCCAACATATCAAGTGTGTGCAAATATCCCTTCGAAACGACTTCTACAGAATCGGAGGTCCTGGAGGAGCTCTGATCCAGGAACCAAAACCACCTCTTGGCCACCTGTGTCCAAGCAGAGCAAAGTGGTTTGGATAGGAGGGGAGTTTCGGAGGGGGCCTCCGCTCCCAAGTGGCACAGAGGTCCGTACAGGAAAGCTGTTCGGCAGACAGAAGGCGAGAGAGTCGGCAGTCCGGGGAGGAGAAAATGGGGGCAGCGAAGAGCAAAGGGGATGGACGCCTGGCTCCAGCCACAGCTGTCACAAGCTAGATAGATCAAGGCAGTAAGACGAGCCTCCTCCGGCCCCAGCTCCGGAGCTCCCTTTACCTGCCCCTAGTCCCCAGACACAAACATACAACACCCACACGTACAGACCTGCCCCGCGACCCGCAGGTGGCACTCTCGCGGTCAAGGGCGACAGGAGACTCGGAGGGCGACGCGCCGAGTCCGCGGCGCAGGTGGCCCGGCTACTCCTGAGGCTCACTTGCGGAGAACCGGGGACCCGGGGCAACTCGCCTCGGCCCCTCGGCCCCCCGCCCCCTCGTACTCACCCAGATGATGAGGCTGTCGCATAACGGCAGCTCGGACTGCGGAAGCGGCTGCGTCTCTTCCATGGCCGGGGCCGCCGTCGACTACGCCGCCGCTGGCACCGACACCTCCCTCCTCCCCGCGCTCCGCCAGGAGCCGGCGTCGACGACCTGCTCGCCGGCCGGGAAAGCTCGGTAGCCAGGCCCAGCGCCCGCGCGGCTCACGCGCGAAGCCTCGCGCGGCCGACGTCGCCGGCGTAACCCCCTCCTCGCCACCGCCCCCGTCCCCGCTCCGCCCCGCTCCGCCGTTCGCCCCCTGCCGGGTCCGGCCGGGCTGCGCGGCTCTGCACCTGAGCCCCGCCCCCTCCTGCCCCTTCCCCGCCCCTCCCGCCCCTCCCGTCCTCCCCCCCTCCTTCCCTATCCCGCACACCTCTTCCCGCCGCACTGAGTGACCAGGGCGCGCACCAGTCACAAAGAAAGTAGGTGCTCGAGAGGGGCGTGCGGGGCGGGAGGGGGCGGGAAGAGCGGGGATAGGTTGCGCAGGAGGGATTGCTGATTGGACGCACCCTCTTGGCTCCGACCAATCAATGTGAGACAAGACAGCCTCCGGGAGGGAGCGCGGGAGGGTGGGAAGGGGTTTGTGACCTGGCAGGTGCGGTGGGGACGGGGGCGGGGAGCGCGCGTGCGCTGCTGGGCGATGTAGCGGCTGAAGCTCACGCTGCCCCAAGGGCAGAGGAGGCCGCGGGGCTCCCAGCGTTAAGTAGGGCGGGCTCAAGCATCTTCGCGCCTCCTTCCCCTCAGTAGGGCAGCTCCTGGCTACACCTGTGGAGATCCACACTGCTGCCCTCGTGTCTTCAGAAATAGATCCTACTCGAGAAAAGGAGAGCTGATTTTCTCCCGGTCGCTCATTGGAAAAGGACATTTTCCTTTGCAGACATGGCAAAGAAATGTGTTTGCTAAGGGGGGACAATACCATAAAGCTGCTTAAGTTAAATAAGCTCGCACAAGATCACAGAGACGGGCAATTGCATTTTAAACGGGGCGAAAAGGAAGACCATTTTCAGGTAGGAAAATGGAAAATGAAATCATCTTTTTTAATTTTCAAAAAACATGGAAGATAACAGTGTACAATGCTTCCGATTTTCCTTTGGCGGAGGAAAACTTGCCTTTTCTGACAATGTTTGTGAGGGACGGGGTGGCGTAGAGTTGGAAGCTCTCCAAGGTACTGATGTATGGCTTAGGCTGTTGAAATGGGTTGGGATATTCTTACTCTTACTGTTGATTTCCATCACTTCACTCATTCATAAACTCATCAGTTCATGCTCTGTGTAAAAATGCAGCTGGCTCATTTATATTGCCACGGTCTTTATATTTAGACATTGAAAGTTTAAAACTGATGGATAACTGCAATTAAAAGCCCTCAAATGTAAATCAGTCTCATTCTAAAAATACAGTACTTGCATTTGCTATCAAGTCTCTTAACCTCATTCTAGAACTTTCTTACCCCATGTGGAGTCATTTTATATTTCTGGACAACAGCAACATCAGTAATATGCCTTAACTGAAAAGGAAAAGGAAAGGGAAAAGATCTAGGAATTGAAGACCTGGTCTGAATCTTGACTTTACTCCCCACTGGCTGTTGACAGCTTTCTCCTATGGAATCCAACGTCCACATTTCTAAAATGATGCTGATGACACTGACCTGCCCCGTCTCTCTCACAGGGGCAAAACTGATAATGGGTGTGAAAGAGTTTTATGAATTAAAAACTCTTTTGCAAATATGAGTTACTACAATCATACATGCTTATCACTAAGAGTCACAGGTGACTGAAGTATTCAGAATATTTAAGAAGAATAATGGGGGGGAGGAACTAAGTTATCCTTCTGAGCTCTGTAGGAGCAGAGAACAGATCCTAAGGGAAGGATGCTCGGTTGTCTTCATGATACTAGATCTAAAGGAAAAATAAGTGAAGCATATGATCAGTGAATTCAGAAAAGAGCAAATACAGATAGTTCAAGGAAATGTGAAAAGATTCGAAAAATGAAAAACATAAATCATTGAAATAACACAACAAAAATAATGTTGAGAAGAGTGAGTACACTTTCATACAAAACTGGAGCAAACATTTTAGAAGAATTTTTCCAATTTTCTATCAATATTTATCAAAAAACTTTAAAATATCCATACAGTTTAAACCCATGATTCTAGAATTCCACTTCTGGCCATAAATTCTATTGAAATAATCAGAAATGTAGTCAGAGGTTATGAGCAACATCATGTATTGCAATTCTGTATATACTGATCAATACACATCCAATAAGCAAGAAAGGTTAACTACATTATAGTCAATGTATAAGATGGAATATTTGGCGACTAGTAAAAATAATGGTTTGGGGAATATTTAATACAAATGTTTCATGATATATAACATTAAAAGTTTAGATATAAAAGTATGAGTCATATGATTTCAACATAATAAATATTTATGTATTTAACATGTGCACACCAAGAAGACAAAGGAATGCTCATCAAACCATCATTTTTATTTATGGATGATGTTATTTTCTGTAATCTATATTTTTCAACTTGCAATTAGCTTGTATTACTTTACAATCAGAAAATAATGTATTAGAAGAAATGCCTAATAGAGTATACTCTATCCTTTTCCAACTGTTGACATTCATTTCTAAAAGTTGGCATCTATGTTTGGAGCATTGAATAAAACTGATTTTTAAACACTAGTTGTGGGGTTGTAAATTGGCACAATATTTCTGAAAATTTTTTGACAATATATATCAAGAATCTTTAAAATGTTCAAAGACTTTAAGCCAATAGTTTCACTTCCAAAGCCTATTCTTTTTTTTTAATGTTTATTCATTTTTTTTTGAGAGAGAGACAGAACATGAGTGGGGGAGGGGCAGAGAGAGAGGGAGACACAGAATCCGAAGCAGACTCCAGGCTCTGGGTTGTCAGCACAGAGCCCAACACGGGGCTTGAACCCACAAAGTACGAGATCATGACCTGAGCTGAAGTCAGACGCTTAACTGACTGAGCCACCCAGGCGGCCCTCCAAAATCTATTCTAAGAAAATAATCAGATGCCAACAAATTTGTTGATTGCAGTGCTAGTTATCAAAGCAAAAAGAAAAAAAAAAGAAAAAGGAAGAAAAAAGAAAGAAAGAAAGAAAGAAAGAAAGAAAGAAAGAAAGAAGGAAAAAGAAACAGCCATGAAATGAAAGAAGAGTCATTAAATACATTATGGTATATCCATACAATGAAATATATTGTGGTTATTAAAATATTGTGAAAGAAGTTTAACGACTCGGAAATGTTTAAAGAATAATATTAAAAGATAAAGTTGATAATAGAAATCTGTATACACAGTATGGATCTCTCCCTCGCTTTCTCTCTCCCTGTTATATGTTTAATATATATCTAAAATTTATGTATGGATCCCTATTTGTGTATGCATGTGAGTGTATTTATATATGCCAAGAGAAAGAGAAAGAGAAGAGAAACTGAAAACAAAATAAACCAAAATGTTAGTAGTAATTTTGATGATATCTAGGTATTGGAATATTGAGTTAACTAACAATAGTTAACATAAAGCGTGGTATTGGTTTCGGGAGAAGCCCAGTGATGTATCACTTCCATATAAAACCCAGTGCTCATCCCAACAAGTGTCCTCCTTAATGCCCATCAACCTATTTAGTCCATCTTCCCACCCACCTCCCTTCTAGCAACCCTCAGTTCTCTGTACTTAAGAGTCCCTTATGGTTTGCCTCTCTCTCTGTTTTTATCTTATTTTTCCTTCCCTTCCCCTATGTTCATCTGTTTTGTTTCTTAAATTCCATATATGAGTGAAATCATATATTTGTCTTTCTATGACTTATTTTGCTTAGCATAATACACTCAATTTCATCCATGTTGCTGCAAATGGCAAGATTTCATTCTTTTCAATTGCCAAGTAATACTCCATTGTGTGTGTATACACATACATATACATCTTCTTTACCCATTCATCCATCGATGGACATTGGGCTCTTTCCACAATTTGGCAATTGTTGCTGCTGTAAACATTGGGGTGCATGTGCCCCTTCACAGTAAGAATATGGCCAGATCTTAATGTGGAATAATACATAAAAGAATACACACGTGTGTGTAAGCACACACACACACACACACACACACACACACACACCTGTGTATCTGTAAAGAGGGAGACTGAAAAGAGATATGGTTAAAATTAAGCACAGACTTGAGCGTTATGGAGACCTAATATGACCTAATATGATCTCTTATTGCCTGGGTAATCTTGAGCAAGTCACTTCATTTTAGTAAGCCTCCGTTTCAGTGTCTACAAAATAGAATAATACTTGTGTATTTCTATATTGGTTAGGGATTTTTTAGTGATAAGTGGAAGGAATCAGACCTGAGTAACTTTATATTTAAAAAAAAATGTTGCAAGCGTATGAGAAATCTTACAGATTCAGAGGAATATCTGAAGAACCCAGCATGGGCAAAAGCAGGTCCCAGAGCTGCTCATTAGATCTAGGTAATGAAACTATAGATGTCTTCTCAGGAGAACACCACCTAGATGAATACACTTAAATAGTTGCTAAGTTTTTCTGGGTCATTCTCTTCAAGATTCAAGTTCCAGAGAGGGCATCCAATTAGCCTGTCATGGGATATGTGTCCAGCCCTTTGCCAGGAACAGAGTGAGCCCCTAGATTGTCTGTCCCACCAGTACTGCAGACCCAAGGTGAATCATGGGGTGGTTGCCCTGTGTAGATGGAGAGTGGGGGAGATGGATGCCTGCAGACAAAAATAAAAACAATTTTCTCTACGTAATTTCACACGGTTGCTGTGAAAATCAAATGCATACAAAATGCTTAACAGAGATCCCAGCTCATCATAGTTGGTCAATACATTTTAGCTATTATACACACTGTGTGTATGTCTTGGGTGTGTGTGTGTGTGCGCGCACACGCATTCTTATGTTTCCCCTCATTTTTTAAAACAAAGTATATCAAAATATTAGCAGAGGTTGTTCATGATGATTAATTATTTTCCAATTTCCATCAAAGTGAATAAATATTGCCTTTTTAATTAAAATAAAAACAAACAATAAAAGTAAAATAAATAAAAAACAAATACTCAAGAGAGAAAAAGAACGGTCAGGATGAGATTTTAAACTGCGTTGGGCTATGGGACACCTGGGTGGCTCAGTTGGTTAAGCGTCTGACTTTGGCTCAGGTCAGGATCTTGCAGTCTGTGAGTTCAAGCCCTGTGTTGGGCTCTGTGCTGACAGCTCGGAGCCTTGGAGCCTGCTTCGGATTCTGTGTCTCCCTCCCTCTCTGTCCTCCCCAGCTCAAACTCTCTCTCTCTCTGAAAAATAAATAAACATTTAAAAAATTAAAAAAAAACTGAATTGGGCTATAAGTAGATGGAGAAATGATCAAAGAGAATCACTGATTAGGTACCTCAAAGAGAACTGTAGTAGGCTCTACTTGTAAAGAGTAAATCTGTGCCTTGCACAAGCAATGGTGAAAGCAATGGTGAAAAGGGGTGGAGATGTCATAAGTTTCCCCTGTTGATATATGGATACCTTGAATGGCTGAGAGTGTACATCAGCTAGAGGAAAACTGTGGCCTGGACAGGCATTGATCTAGACGTTCAGACATGGCAGCCATTCTAGTAGAGTGATCACACCAGCTGCAAACGGTACAAGTGGATCTCACTAGCAAAGCACTTATTCCTCAACCAAATTATTGCCCCTCCCCCACACGATCCTTACAGCATTGCTTAGGTGCAGCTGTAGCTCCCAAAGTCTCCCAAAGAGAAATCCTACAGATGCTTTAGAGGCAGAAGGATAGAAGAAAGGAAGAAGGGAGGAGAAAAAAGAGAATTGCAACATAGGCTAGATCTCAGCAACAGAGAGACAGAAGAAGCCAGAATGATGTAAGATCCACCATAGATAGGGGTTAACTCTAGATGATGCCCCGTAGGAGTGGTCTGCAGTCCACAATATCCAAAGAACTACAGCAGACACAGGCTATATCCAATCAGCATCAAGGTCCACAGGCAGTTAAACACAAGAGCAGACACTTCTAGATTGACAATTTTCAGAATCCAAGAGATACTTTGGAATGATAGTGTCCAAGCCCTGGGAAAGATTTACAAGCCCTAATTAGAGTTCTAGGGAAGAGAAATGGTGACCAAAAAAAATTGATATTGTAAAACTGCTTTGGGCATCCGGGTGGCTCAGTCGGTTAAGGGTCCCACTTCAGCTCAGGTCATGATCTCACTGTTGGTGGTTTTAAGCCCCGCATCGGGCTCTGCGCTGACAGCTTGGAGCCTGGAGCCTTCTGTGGATTCTGTGTCTCCCTCTCTCTCTGCCCCTCCCTTAACCTCTCTCTCTCTCTCAAAAATAAACATTAAAAAAATAATAAAACTGCTTCTTGTTTTTAGGCCTGTGATCCCAGTGGGCAGTAATGTCTAGCAGCACCTATAACTCTTCTAACTACTGTACTGGGTATAGGAAAGCAAGACCAGCCCTAGACACTTACTATGGGTAAGCTTTGGCTTTCTAATAAAAAGAAAGTCTTGGACAGAATAGACTCGGATACTCAGTAGGTCTGAACTTTTTTAGGTGATGGCATTGGGACAGACTTCATCTCCACAAATATTTCCAGCTGGGTTTCCTTTGGACAGAGACTAGAGGAAGGGGATCAAGACTGTGGACCTACTTCCCACTGTATAAAAGGAAATACATATCTATTCCTCACACTGGCTAGGAATTGAGTCCTTCTATGAAATGCTTACTGGGAGACTGTACGGGACACCGAGAATTTTGCTTCTGGTGCCTTTACAGACTTAAGTTTAAGAGACTTTCATATGACTTAGTGGAACTGACTTTTAATACATTTTAGTTCAGCACTTGGAAACAATGTTAACACTAACCTGGTGGGCTGCTCAAAGAGAAGTTATTTGAAGATTTCAATGGAGAAGAAGTTCAAATTAAGAGCGAAGGCATCTCTGTTACTGGGACATGTATATCCATAGTACAAGGGATTTTGACGTTTATTTATTTTTGAGACAGAGAGAGACAGAACATGAACAGGGGAGGGTCAGAGAGAGAGGGAGACACAGAATCTGAAACGGGCTCCAGGCTCTGAGCTGTCAGCACAGAGCCCGACGCGGGGCTCGAACTCACAGACCGTGAGATCATGACCTGAGCCGAAGTCGGACGTTTAACCGACTGAGCCAGAGCCACCCAGGCGCCCCAGTACAAGGGATTTTAAAATTACACTATACACAGCCACATTGCAGGAGGTAGACTCTGAAATGGAAGATTAGCAGGCAGGAGGTTTATGAAGAAGCAGTCTTGGGAATTGAGAGCTTGGGAATTGGAGGAGAAGGATTAGAAGCAGAAGTGCACAGTGGGAGAAAGCAGCCTGGGGTGCAGTCCTAATGAAAGCTTCAACCATGCCCTGGGGAGCTCTGAAGCTAGAGTAGCCCTTCCAGGTTGTCCGAGATTGGATGAGAGGGGGTTAGTTTTTTTGCCTCCGTGCTGCTGAATCCCTGGATGTGAGCTGTCCTGGAAAGGTGGTGTGCCAGCCAAGGCAATTCACAACAGCATTCCCAGATGTTGGGGATCGGGACATCACATCACGCTATCTTCTGAACAGCATCCACAGTCATTTTTGGTGGAGTTCGTGTGCCATCACCCAGAATGGGAAAGCATGGTGTCAGAAATGGACAAGCATCTCTAATTGTGGCAATAGTGTAACTGCAAAGTGAAAAGGGTCACAGAGGAAGACTGTTGACGTTCTTGTTTCTTATACTGAAAAACTCCAAAATGGAAAGGGGTTGTTGTCACACCTATAATTTCATATAGGGGCCTGGTGGCATATAACTAAACAAATGCCACCTTGGAGGATTTAAGACTTAAGTACCTGGAAACAAAAATTACAAAAAGATAAATCACAGCTCAGGATGATAATAATATAACTTGTATGATAAACTGATGGGAAGGGATGTTTAGTTTGCCATTTACTGAGCTAAAATTAATATAACCATTTTATTAGACATATTTAATTCCACCCCAGGGTGCTGGGGTGGCTCAGTGGGTTAATCATCCAACTTCAGCTCAGGTCATGATCTCGCAGTTAGTGGGTTTGAGCCCAGTGTTGGGCTCTGTGCTGACAGCTCAGAGCCTGGAGCCTGCTTCAACTTCTGTGTCTCCCTCGCTCTCTGCCCCCATCCCCTGCCCTGCTCATGCTCTTTCTCTCTCTCAAAAATAAACATTAAAAAAGTTAAATCCACACCAAAGTCCTAAGTGAAATAAAATTGGAAATAATTATTTTATCTTGTCTTAAAGTAACTCAGATGAAAACAAATAAAAAGGTATATATATTTTTCAAATACTTAAAAACAATAAGTAATAGAAATAGACATTTAGTAAAATGTACTGATAATGTAACCAATCTAAAGTATCACTGAAACATAAATTCTGTTCTTCAAATTTCAGTTTAAGTGAATCACAAGACATATCATTTTACACTGTTAAAGAGATGATCCGTGCTCATTATTCCGTTGGTGACCTATTTTTTATGTACAAAAATCCTTCTAATCCATGTAAGCAGATTTTTACAATAAAGGCCAAACACTGATACATAGTGGCTAATCATTTAATCCACAGATGTTTGTCTCTAAAAAGCAAGTAAAATCTAACTTTACAGTATAACTACCCAAGGTACCTTCTATTGTTTCCAAGTGTATTGAAAATTAATATTTCAAAATGAATTCTTTAATTTAAATGGAAAGTGGATAGAATCATGTTCTTGAGACAAGATCCACATAAATAAGAACAGAATGATTTCTAAAGAGAACGGGAAGCACTATGTTAGAAATACTGTTTATATTTTATTATAGCCTGAGAAAACCGTATTTGAAACCACTATGGCTGACTAAACACGGGATTCTGAAACCTCTACACATGTATCAACTGAAAATACATTAAGGTGATATCTGCCAGAGGAAATGTATCTTGCTCCCTCTCCATGTGTTACATAGTATAACTTATATAGAACATAATATATCTTAAAATACCAAACTGCTAGAAAGAAGAAATTATCAGGTCATTTAAGGACAGAAGAACAGTGGCTTACCTAACCATAAGCAATAATAAATGGGCTGTAGGAACAAAGAAGGAAGCACCAGGAAAGATGTGTGAAGGGTTTGTTGACATGAGCAGTTGTAGGAAATACTGACAGTAGTAGGTGGTTGCTGGAATTTTTGAAATTACTTAACCAAATAAACACATACTTGGTAGTGCAATTTGGAAATATTTTCCAGAGATTGTAAAAAGAAACAAACAAACAAAACAAAAAACAAAAACCCGAAAGTAAAAAAAAACAAACAAACAAACAAAAAAAAAACCCAAAACACCCAAAAAACAAAAAACAAAAACTGGTCAGAGCTTTTAGCCTTATACAGAAAAAAGACAAGCTGCACATTTTATTAAAGTAGGGGACTTCACACTTTCATAATGTTTTATATGAACGCAACTGGTAACCAAGGAGATACCCAATCCTGAGGCTATCAACACCACCTAAAATTTATTGAGTATTTATTAGGTGTTATGCATTATTCAGAGGGCTTCATCTGTGCTAATTCATTTATCCCTAACAATGTGACAAGGTAGTAATACTTTCTATTTTATAGATGAGGAAACTGATGCATACTCAAGCTTATATAACAAATAAGCTGACTACTTCAGAAAATCCTTCCAGATATAAAGAGGAGAATCCTCATGGGGGGATGAGAGGGAGGTCAGAATGGCCTTTTTAAGCCTTATTGAAGTATAATCAATAAACAAAAATTTGCACATGTTGACTATGTACATATTGGTGAGTTTGGACACATGCATACATCTGCAAAAACATCACCACAATCAAGGTTCTAAACATATCCATCCCCTCCCAGAATTACCTTGTGTTCTTTGTGTGTATTTTGTGTTAAGAACGGATTTTTAAAGAGGGGAGCCTGGGTGGCTCAGTCATTAAGCGTCCAACTTCGGCGCAGGTCATGATCTCAGGATTCCTGGGTTTGAGCCCCGTGTCTGCTCTATGCTGACAGCTCAGAGCCTGGAGCCTGCTTCAGATTCTGTGTCTCCCTCTCTCTGCACCACCCCCCCCCCCCCGCCCCCGCTCATGCTCTGTCTTTGTCTCTCAAAAATAAGTAAATATTAAAAAATTAAACAAAAGAACTTATTTTTAAAGATAATCATGGCAAAATAAAATATAGCATGTATAATTCTTCAGTCATTATTGTTTCTATATTCTCCCTTGTTACTGAAATATTTTTTCAGGCAGTCAAGTTTCTTTTTGTTCAACACTGGGAAGCAAGCAAAGCCATCACATCTAGTTGAGTGAAGTTAATTGTTACCTGTTAGAGAATCTGCTGACTGAAGGTTAATGACTACAATAGATGATTCAGAGACCTTGAACATATTTTGACACTTTTTTTAATTGAAGTATAGTTGACACACAATGTTACATCATTCAGGGGTATAACACAGTGATTTGGCAACTTTATATGTTTTTCTGTGCCCACCACAAGTGTCAACTTGAACTATCAACTTCAAACATAATTTTCCTTATAAACTTCACATGATTTTTCTGAAGAGTAGCTAAACTGGCCATTTGGATTACATACTGGCCTGCTCTTGGGGGGGGTTATTTTTTTATGTACAAATTTCTTTTTTTAATTATAGTCACATTTTTTTCCTCTCTAGATAGATAGATATAGATATAGATATATTTCAAGAGTAACAAAACTAATCATTGTTTACCCTTAAATACTTTCATCATCTATCTTCTTTTTTTATTTATTTTTATTAGTATTTTTTTAATATATGAAATTTATTGTCAGATTGGTTTCCATACAACACCCAGTGCTCCTCCCAACAGGTGCCCTCCTCAATGCCCATCACCCACCCTCCCCTCCCTCCCACCCCCTATCAACCCTCAGATTGTTCTCAGTTTTTAAGAGTCTTTTATAGTTTGGCTTCCTCCCTCTCTAACTTTTTTTTCCTTCCCCTCCCCTATGGTTTTCTGTCAAGTTTCCCAGGATCCACATAAGAGTGAAAACATATGGTATCTGTCTTTCTCTCTATGGCTTATTTCACTTAGCATAACACTCTCCAGTTCTATCCATGTTGCTACAAAAGGCCATATTTCGTTCTTTCTCATTGCCACGTAGTACTCCATTGTGTATATAAACCACAACTTCTTTATCCATTCATCGGTTGATGGACATTTAGGCTCTTTCCATAATTTGGCTATTGTTGAAAGTGCTGCTATAAACATTGGGGTACAAGTGCCCCTATGCATCAGCATTCCTATATCCCTTGGGTAATTCCTAACAGTGCTATTGCTGGGTCATAAAAATTTTTTTAAATTTTTTGAGGAACCTCCACACTGTTTTCCAGAGCGGCTGCATCAGTTTGCATTCCCACCAACAGTGCAAGAGGGTTCCCGTTTCTCCACACCCTCGCCAGCATCCATAGTCTCCTGGTTTGTTCATTGAGGTGGTATCTCAGTGTGGTTTTGGTTTGTATTTCCCTGATGAGGAATGACGTTGAACATCTTTTCATGTGTCTGTTTGCCATCTGGATGTCTTCTTTAGAGAAGTGTCTATTCATGTCTTTTGCCCATTTCTTCACTGGATTATTTGTTTTTCGGATGTGGAGTTTGGTGAGATCTTTACAGATTTTGGATACTAGCCCTTTGTCCGATATGTCATTTGCAAATATCTTTTCCCATTGCATTGGTTGCCTTTTAGTTTTGTTGACTGTTTCCTTTGCAGAGCAGAAGTTTTTATCTTCATGAGGTCCCAATAGTTCATTTTTGCTTTTAATTCCCTTGCCTTTGGGGATGTGTCAAGTAAGAAATTGCTGTGGCTGAGGTCAGAGAGGTTTTTTCCTGCTTTCTCCTCTAGGGTTTTGATGGTTTCCTGTCTCACATTCAGGTTCTTCATCCATTTTGAGTTCATTTCTGTGAATGGTGTAAGAACGTGGTCTAGTTTCATTCTTCTGCATGTTTCAGCATCTATCTTCTACGAATAAGGACATTCTCTTAAGATAACCGTATATAATTATCATACTTGGGAAATTTAAATTTAATATTATTACTTAATTTGCAATCCTTCTTTACATTTGCCTAATTGTCCCCCGTCTCCCCCCAGATCCAGAGTCAAGGATCATCCCTTGTGTTTATGGCCATATCTCTTTTATCTCCTCTATTCTAGGTTCGTTCCCCAGCTGGGTGCATGCACGCACACATCTATGTATGCATTGTGATATTTCATGACAGCAACATTTTTGAATAGTCTAGTCCAGCAAGATTTGTCAGATTTTTTCTTCATAAGATTTATTTCATGATCATGTTTAGCAGAGATTATATTGTGAGCTCAGTGCATCACTTTGGCAGGAACATGGTATTGGATTGTCCAATTATGGGGGGTGTTAAATTTTATCATTTGGTTAGTATGGTGTCCATCAGATTTCTCTATTGTAAAGACATTTCTCCCACTGTAATTAATAAGTAATTTGAGACTGTGTGAATATATGATTCCTCAAAAGTTTATCACACACTGCTTTTAGCATCCATGTTAATTACTGCCTGACTTAATTATTGCTATGGTGGTCATAAGATGGTGATTTTCTATTTCTGTCATTCCTTTATATCTATTAGTTGGTACTATTCTATTTTTTATAATAAAAAAAGTTTTCCTCTTCTGTCCATACCCACCTTTATTTTTCTAAGTGTAAATATGGATTCATGCATTTATTTTTATTCAATGTGATATAATCCATTCTTGTCACTATTCATTTTAATCATCAAACTGTCCCAATTTCAGCCAGTGGGAACACCTTCAAGTTGGTCTCTTGTCCTTTCTGCATCCCTCCCCTTCTATGCTTCCTGGGACAAGATGTTCCAGATTTCCTTGGTGTTTTCCTGTCCCTATCCTGGAATCAACCATTTCTCTAAGAGACCTTGGCTCCATTTTGTGAGGAATGACGTTTAGTATGGCTGAATTTCTGTAACCAAACCAGGTTCTATTTTATAATTATAATTTCATTCCTCAGACATTAGATTTTAGTTCCCTGTTAAATAAGGACATTTCTGTAAAAATTTAATATTGAACCTACTAGTCATTTATTATACTTTAGGGTGAAAGTATTTATTACTCCATGTACTTTATAAAGGATAGGAAGCCCAGGGAATGACAACACTGGACAATGGAGGAGTGAGAGGGAATAAAAGAAGGCTGGCGACAATTTTTTCTTTCCCAGGCACCATCACACATGGCATAAATTCATTCTCACATAAATCCTTATTTCTGCAACTGAGGAAGTAACCTGCTCAAAGTTGCCATGTGTATGGCAGATATCCCAGAACTAACCCCCTTTTTAATTTAATCCTAGAAACCTCATCTGTACCTTCTCCTACACATGCCATTTTGCAAGCCAAACATGGAGGTCCATGAGCTGAGAAGACAAAGTTCAACCTCTTCAAGGGTTGGGAAAGGCAAGCTGTGAACATGCTGCCTTCCTATTTCACTTGAACTTATTCATTGTGACTTACATGTGCAGCAACCCTCACAAACGTTGTCCTTTGGTTGAAAAAATACCTTCAAGTGTTTCTACGGCTCAGACTCAGGAAGTCTGTGGGAAACAATTATATTTCATTTGCTTTCAGTGTTGATTAAAAATAACAGATAAGCATCTCAAATTGAATGCTGTCTCGGTTGGATTATTCTTTACAAGTATTACCTATTGCCAGAAGTTAGTGCTAGCGGTGGGAAAGCTTGTTGCGGGCTTGTAAGGGAGAACTGGGGCAAGCTGCCTGAAAAACAACCTTGGGTACAAAGCCCAGAAAAACATGTTTTTCTCCCCCTTCTTCTTATTACCTTGGTAAGGTTCCGGAACTCTCTTGGTTCCCAGTTTCTCACTATAAATGGGGAAAATAATAGTTTGCCTGCCTGAAAAAGGAAGCAGGATATCTAGGGCAACATCAACAACCACATTTTAAGTGCATTCTATGAATAGGACATTTCCTTTCACATTCGAAATGTGGAGAAATATAAGGCAGAGTCTCTACCCTCACTATGCTTACCTTGTAATTAGGGGTGCTGGACTTGCACATAAAAAAGTCAAATAAACCACACAGAGAATAGTTGTAACAGATCATGTGAGTGTCAAAGATGAGAGAAAGGATCAATCACCAAGGATATTATAAGCTTCTCAATTTAAAATAATAATAAAATACAACTTTCTCTTTTTTCCTACCAATGTTCTAAAGAAAAGAAAGAACATGGAGGGAAGGAACAAAAGGATCAGTGAAAAGTGAAGGGGTGAAGGGAAGGAAAAGACATAGAAGGAGCAATAAAGGTCACTGCATAGGTAAATATCTATCAGTATTTTAATTTGGAATTCCCTAGTTTTCTTATATGATTTAAAAAAAACTGTAAGATAATTATAAATCTATGTTGATGGGCTCATAATGTATAAAAATATAATCTGTGACAATAACAACATAAAGGGAAGGATGGAATTGTATAGAAGAAAACTTTTATATATAATTGAAACTAACTTTTTTCTCATTCAAACTGTATCTCTATAAATTAAATTGTTAATTGTAATCCTATAATTAGATGGTAAACCACTAAGAAAATCACTTAAAAATGTGTAGAAAAAAATGAGAAGGGAATCAACATGGTATGCTACAAAATATATATTTAACACAAAAGAAGGCAGTTATGGAGAAAATGAGGAAAAAGAAAAGATATAAGACATGTGAAAAATATATGGCCAAATAGAAGTCCTTCTTTATCAGTAACTGCATTAAATGTAAATGGAATAAAACTCCAACCAAAAGGCAAATAATGGGAGAATGGAGTAAAAAACATGATTCAGTCACATGCTATCTACAAGAGGCTCACTTTTGATCCAAAGAAAGCTAAGGTGACAATTAAAGGATGTGAAATATGCTCCATGCAAATACTCACCAAAAGACAGCTGGATTGGCTATATTAATATCAGACAAAATAGAGTTTAAGAAAAAAATGTTACAACAAACAAAGAAGGACATTACATAATGACTAAAAAACCCATCAAGAAGATATACCAATTATAAACACAAAAACCAAGTCCCAAAATATGTGAAGCAAAAATTGACAAAGAAAAAAATAGAAAGCTCAACAATAACAGTAGGGCATTTATATACTCCACTTTCAATAATGGATACAACGATGAGACAGAAGATCAACAAGGAAACAGAAGACTTGAACAACACTATAAGCCACCGAGATCTAAGAGATATATATAGAACACTCTACCCAACAGCAGAATATACATTCTTCTCACGTGCCCATGAAACATTCTCCAGAAAAGACCACACCTTAGGCCATAAAATAAATCTCAATACATTTTAAAAGACTGAAGCCATACAAAGCATTTCCTCTGACCACAATAGAACAAAATTAGAAATAAACTACTAGAAGTAGTAAACTACTAGAAGAAAACAGAGGAAAAGCTCATGGAATCTGTGTTTGGCAATGATTTCTTGCATATGATTCCAAAAGCACAAGCAACACAAGGAAAATTACAAAAGCAATTAAACTAAAAAGCTTCTGCATAGCAAGGAGGCAGTCAATAGAGTGAGAAGGCAAACCAAGAATGAGAAAAATAGTTTAAAATGATATAGCTGATAAGGCATTAATAGCCAATACGTGTAAGGAATTCCTACAAATCAGCAGCAAAAATAACTAACTAACTAACTAACTAACTTCATTAAAAAATAGGCCAAGAACTTGAGTTGACATTTCTTTTTTTTTAATTTTTTTTTAACATTTTACTTATTTTTGAGACAGAGAGAGACAGAGCATGAACAGGGGAGGGTCAGAGAGAGGGAGACACAGAATCTGAAACAGGCTCCAGGCTCTGAGCTGTCAGCACAGAGCCCGACGCGGGGCTCGAACTCATGGACCGCAAGATCATGACCTGAGCCGAAATTGGCCGCTTAACCGACTGAGCCACCCAGGCGCCCCAATTGAGTTGACATTTCTATAGAGACGGTGTACCGTGGCCAACAGATTTATGAAAAGATTCTCAACATCACTAATCATCTGAGAAATGCATGTCAAAATCACAACGAGATATCACTCACATCTGTTAGGATGTCTATTATGTTAAACAAATAACAAATGTTCCTAAGAATATGGAGAAACTGGAGCCCTTGTACACTGTTGGTACATGTAAAATACAAAATGGTGCAGCCCCTGTGGAAAACATTATGGAGTTTCCTCAAAGAAATTAAGATTAGAATCACCATCTGATCTAGCAAGTATATATCCAAAGGTATTGAGATTAAGACTTCAATGAGATATATGCACTCCCACATTCATCACAGCATTATTTCAACAGCCAACATATAGAAGTAACTTAAATGTCCATCAACGGACGAATGTAGTGTATACATACAATGGAATATTATTCAGCTTTAAAAAGAAGGAAATCCCGCCATATGTGACAACATGGATAAGCCTAGAGGACATTATGCTGAGTGAATTAAGCCAGTCACAGGATTACTGCCTGATTCTACTTACATGAGGTATCTAAAATAGACTCTTAGAAACAGAGAGTAGAATGGTGGTTGCCAAGGGCTGGACAAAGGGTAAAATGGGGAGTTGCTGTTTAATGGGTACAAAGTTTCAGTTATGCAAGACCAATAAGTTCTAGAGATCTGCTGTACAACACTGTGCCTATAGTTAACGATACTGTAGTTTGCACTTAAAAATTTTTAAGAGAGTAGATTTCATGTTTAATGTTCTTACTACACATGCGTAAACACACACAAATCCTTTTGGAAGAATAGAGAGAGGGAGAGAAGGAGGAAGGAAGAAAAAAAAGAACAGGAGAGCTGGCAAATTCACAAATATGTGGAAATTAAACACATTCTTAAACAATGAATGGGTCAAAAGAGAAGTCACAGAAAATTAGAACATACTGTGAGAAGAATTAAGGAAACACAACACCAAAACTTAAGTAATTCTGTTAAACAGTGCTTGCTCAGAGGGAAATTTATGGTTCTAAATGCCTACATTTTAAGGAAAGAAAAATCTTATATCAATAATATAACCTTCCCAAGCAACTAGAAAAGAAAGAGCAAACTAAACCGAAAGCAGCAGAAGGAAGAAAGCAGTAAAGATCTGAATAGACATAAATGAAATAGAAAATAGAAAAAGAAGCGACGCCTGGGTGGCTCAGTCAGGTAAGCGTCCAACTTTGGCTCAGGTCACGATCTCATGGTTCGTGAGTTTGAGCCCCACGTCGGGCTCTGTGCGGACAGCTCAGATCCTAGAGCCTCCTTCTGATTCTGTGTCTCTCTGCCTCTCTCCCACTCGCACTCGTACTCTATCTCTCTTTCAAGAATAAATAAACATTAAAAAAATCAAAAACAAAAAGAAAATAGAAACAGAATAAATGAAATAAAAAGTTGGTTCTTTGAAAAGGTAACAAAATTACCAAACTCTACTGTTTAGCTCTACTAATTAAGGGGGGAATAAAACTCAAACTACTAAGGTAAAAAATGAAATGGGACATTGCTGTTGACTTTATAGAAATAAAATTATTATAAGAGAATACTATTAACATTTTTAAGGTGGTATTTTACATCATTTTGTTAAGCACACACAGCCCCTAGAGTACACACACAGCTGACACGTAATGATCTCACATAGAACTGCCATTTCAAGCCACATGCAATTATACCATGCTCTTTTACACCTGGGCCATTGCCAGCAAAGCCTGGAAGTGTATTCTTTTTTTTTTTTTCTTAGTTTTAATTTAAATTCCAATTAGTAAACACAGTGTAATATTGGCTCCAAATGTACAATGTAGTGATTCAACACTTCCACACAAGCCTGCTGTTCACCACGACAGGTGCACTTCTAAATCCTCATCCCCCACTTCCCCATCCCTCCATTTACCTCCTCTCTGGTAACCATCAGTCTGCTCTCTATAGTTAAGAATTTGCTTCTTGGTTTCCCCCCTCTCTCTTTTTTTCCCTTTGCTCATTTTTTTTTGTTGTTGTTTCTTAAGTTCCACATATGAGTGAAATCATATAGTATATGTCTTTCTCTAGCTGACTTATTTTGCTTAGCATAATGCTCTTTAGTTCTATCCATGTCGTTGAAAATGGCAATATCTCGTTCTTTTTATGGCTGAATAATATTCCATTGTATAGACATATATATATACATATATGCATATATCAATCACATCTTCTTTATCTATTCATCAATCAATGGACACTTATATATCAACAAATTGGATAACCTAGATGAAATAGACAAATTCCTCAAAACACACAAACTACACACACATCAACTATCAAAACTGACTCAAGAAGAAAAATAGAAAATCTAAATAGACCTAAAATAAGGAGATTGAATCAATAATCAAACGCCTCCAACAAAGAAAAGCTCAAGACTTGATGGCTTCACTGGTAGAGCTTACTGTTTGTTTTAAGACATAAAACCAATCCTTCTGAAAGTCTTCCAAAAAAATAGAAGGAGGGAACACTTTATTCTATGAAGCCAGTATTGCCCTGATATCAAAACCAGACAAAGACATCGCAAGAAAATAAAATGGTAGGGCAATATCCCTTATGAATATAGGTGCAAAAGTCCCTAACAAAATACAAGCAAACCGAATCTAACAGCATATTTAAAGCACTATATCCCATACCCATGTGGAATCTATCCCAGGAATGCAAGGATGGTCCAGCATAGGAAAAACAATCAATATATTTTACCATATTAATAGACAAAAGGGAAAAAGCCACACAATCATCACAATTGATGCAGAAAAAGCATTTGACAAAATTCAATCATCTTTTATGATAAAAATACTCAGAAAAGTAGGAATAAAGGCAACTTCTTCAACGTGATAAAGTGCATCTAGGAAAATCCCACTCAGTGTGAGAGACTGAAAGCTTTCCCTAAGATCAGAAACAAGACAAGGATGTCTGCTCCTGACACTTCTATTCACCATTGTACTGGAAGTTCTAGCCAGAGCGACAAGGATGGAAAAAGAAAGAAAAGACATTCCAAATTGGAAAGGAAGAGGCCAAGCTATCTCTAGTCACGGATGACATGAATATATCATATAGACAAGTTTTAAATAAAAAAAATTATGTGCGAATGTTTATAGCGGCACTATTTACAATAGCCAAAATGTGGAAACAACCCAGTGTCCACCAAGAGATGAATGCATAAATAAAATGTGGCATACATATTCAATGGGATATTCATCAGGAATAAAGTACTGATTCATACTACAACATGGAGGAACCTTGAAACATTATGCTGTGCGAAGGAAGCAAGACACTAAAGGCCATAGACACGGAAGGCCGATTAGTGGTTGCAAGGTGCTGTGGGGAGAGGGGAATGGCCAATGACTGTTCAATGGGTGTAGTGATTCTTTGTGGAATGATGAGGGCCTTTTGGAATTAGAAAGTGTTAATAGTTGCAAACTCTTTTACCTCAATTAAAAAAAATACAGAAGAGGAAACATTTACTACTTCTATTTTATGCCCAGACTTGGGCTGGTAATTTTCCATCTGTTTTCTCGCTGATCCAAGTGGACATTTGTCCATAAAGAGGTCATGACTTAATTGAAGGGAATTTGCAAACTGGAATTAAGATTTCAGAATTTGCTCTAATTCCACCTCCTCTATGAAGCATCCCCTTAACACTCCTAAAACAGAAAAAAAAAAGGCTACATAGTATATAATGCTTCTCTACCCTCAACCTTCTGATATCTGAACATATTATGCTTTGGTTTTATCTTTACATTTGTTTTCTCTTACAATGTGACATGTTTATCATCTCTCTTAACTAGTCTATGAGCTCCTCAAAATCAGGACCTGTCCTTTGTTTTTACATTTCTGTGCTCAGCACATAGTACATGCTCAAGAAAGGTTTTCACTGGCCAGCTGGAATTTCATATTTGGTTCCTGTAAGCATACTGCGTTAATGGCTCCTAAAATACCCATGTCTGTTTCACTTGCCTGTGCAACACTCAGCATCTATTTCCCAGAATGAAACTAGGTCACATCTGGGACACATGAACAGTGTTAAGAAAAGTTCCCTCTGAAACACAAAACCCTTAAGTGTATATCAAGTATAATCGAGCTGATCATGCCAAAAAATTGTAAAGGATTAAAACATTGCTTCATTATTACATTTTTGGTCTTGGCTCTTCTACTTCATTTAATAAGTTTTATAGCAACAGAATGATTTACACATGTTGAAAATCAAAACAGGATGAAAATGGCAAAAAAAAAAAAAGCAAAGTGTTTTACTTTATGAGTCTTTTTCTTTGTGAGTTCTCCCCTACACTGTGGTTATTTTATACAAGATCCGTCTGGTTATGGAGACACCTTGTACACAAAGGATCTAAGACCTCTCTGCTCTCCTATAAAAAAACATTCATCAAAAGAGAAAAAATATATATAGATATATATTATATACATAGGTATATAATACACACACACACACACACACACACACACACACACACCAATAAAGAGGATCTGAGGAAGAGGGCCTCTCCTGATCAAGTCACATGTAGGATAGTTTATTAAGAGAAATGCGTGGGATGAGCTGACTTTGGTGGTTTCTGGGAATAATAACAGAATTTACTGGATGCCCACAAACCTTTTGTTGTGTCTGTGCTAGACCCCGCGAACAATACATTTTGGGGGCACTGTTTCCTTTATTGTTTTAGTCATTCTTCAATTGACCCCCTTGTTTGTATGTGAAAAGGTGGCAAAATATTTATTTTCTGTTGACACATTTTTTGAAAATTATGCAATGGGTTCAGTGCTAAGCACACTTAGGATTCTCTCTCCCTTTCTCTGTGCCTATCCCCCACCTGTGATTTCTCTCTCTAAAAATAAATAGATTTTTAAAAATTAAAAAAAAAGAGGAGTTTCTGAGTGGTTCTGTTGGTTAAGCATCCGACTTTGACTCAGGTCATGATCTCACAGTCTGTGAGTTCGAGCCCCATGTCAGGCTCTGTGCTGAGAGCTCAGAACCTGAAACCTGCTTCAGATTCTGTGTCTTCCTCTCCCTCCCTGCCCCTCTCCTGTTCACACTCTGTCTCAAAAATAAATAAACGTGTAAAAAAAAGAAAATTGTAAATCATTCCAAAAAGTGGTTAGGCATTTGAGAATACTAGTCATTCCATTAATGATGTTATACCCACTCGCGTCCACTATATACCCAACTATATTAAATGGCAGAGAGAAAATCCTGCACTTGCCACATCATTTCTCTTTGAATTGCATTAAAACTGAGAACGATATTTTATATCTTAATACATGCTAGCATTTTGTTGTTGTCCAGACTAAATCAATCCTGAGTTTCTTTCTTCTGTTCACATTCCATATTAGGGAAAGGGGGTCATCTGATGCAAAGGATCTGATTCCTGTGTCTCAAATTCTTGTGACATCTGTTTTTTTTTAATCCTCTCTCATACCCCTTTGTTCAGATTTATCAGCATTTATTGAATATCTTTATAAACAGTGCCTGTGCTAGGCCTATAGTAGGGGCTCAAAACTGGGACTCTATTCCCTCCCTCTCTACCTTATTATAAATATTTATTTTATCAGTCAGGGGCCTGGCCAGAAACAGAATACTGTGCATTCTCCTGTTGGATTCTGATGAGAATTTAATGGACTATTTCTAAAAGTATGGATGCAGTTGAGGAAACCAACAAGTGATGAGAGGCGCCAGGCATCCAGAAGCTGTTACTACTCTTAGGTGAGGGGAGGCAGCAATATTTTGGGAGACTGGCATGAGCCAGTGCTATGGAAGGCTGCTGCCCATCAGAAGCTGTAGTTATAGAGGGAGCTACCATTAGGCTCTGGGCATTGCGGCGGTGGGGAGAGGTTACCTCTTGTCGGCTGAACCAGGCTGGAAGCCAGAGGGCAAAAAGATCCTGGATGATGCAGTTTGCAGGGTCAACTCCTGGGAAGCAGAGAAGTGAGGGGAATCGATTCAGGTGACCAAAAGAAAAATAAAGAGCATACTCACTTTAGAATTTAATTTCGAAACAATTCATGAAGCAGTGGTATCCAAATTTTACAGAAGACATTGAGGTAGTCAAGTGTAAGTAATTTGCTGAAAGTCACATGACTACTAAATAGGAGTTAAATTCCTGCCTTCTAGTTCCACGTCTGTTCATTTTTTTACCAAAACGTCTGTCTTACACTTTCCCTATTGGACCTGCCTTACATTTTTGACAATGTGGATGTTACAAACAATTGTGATTCCCATTTTTAATTTAGCTACTAGGAAGTCCAGAGTCAAATTTTAAGCCCCGTTTGCTAAGGGTTGTGGGATTTTATGGCTTGCATTTCCTAGTGGCCTTCTCTTATTATTTGATCTTACTTTCCTTTTTCCCTGATTTCTTTATCTTTTTATACTAAATATCTTCTTCCATTTTTTTGAAGAGGTAAAAAAATGAAGAAATGAGTATGTAACCACGGGCCTGTGCTAAATCAGCCTTTTCCCTAATCCAGAGCCATGACTCAGTGTATAGAGACTGCCAACCCCTCATCTCCACCCCTCACACACATAAATACCCGTGATCTTTGCTTTCGAGTTTGATTTTACCATCACAGTTTTATTCAACAAAGTGCCCCCCCCCCCCGCCACTACCAATCAGTTAGTACTGACAGGGCAACTGAAACCTATTTGCAGTGTTTACTGTAATATGACCGGTAAATTAACTGATAATACTGCAAGATATTTAATTTGGAAATGCCCTATGGAGAGAGTGGCTTCCGTGTTTAATAGCAGACATCCTGAAAGCCTTTTAATCAAGCTCACTGCATGTGATGAGAATCAGTGTAGTCTGACTGCTTCCCACACTGCAAATACCTTAGTAAAAGGCAGGATGAGCAACTATGTGAACGTATTCTCTCTCCAAATAATTAATTTTTCTTCTCCAGGCTCAAATTTGTGGCATTATTCCAAGGATATCTCAATGGTTATTAAAAAAAAGTGCTGTGCTATTTGTTTTTTTATCATCCTAGATAAAGGCCTATTTGGCCTTATTAATAGAGTTAGCTCCACTAAAGTTGTAGGGTCACAATTCCATTAACTAACATCCTGAAGCAGCATTATGCCATTCAGGAGAGAGTGGAATTCATTTAAGCAATTCAAGACTTGGATTCCATTCAAGACCATTTAGCAAAAGCTCTCAAAGGACCATTATTTAAGAAGCCGTGCCCATAAGATTATGATGGCATAGAGCAATATAACTAAAAATATTACTGATCATAGTAGTTTCTTAGAGTTCTGTAAGTATTTGTAGATATATGTTTTCATATATATTATCTCATAACCCCAAAACAAAGCTTTAACAAATTTCTTTTTAACACATATATACTCTCTGTGTATGTAAATGTAGAATCAAAATAAGAGTTTGAGTCTGTGGGGAAATCTATCCAAATTCACTGACTGGCATCATTAACATGTTCTTTAACCAAATTGTTCAACTTCCATGCTGTTGTGTGAAACTCAGGTGCATTGGCTTGTGAGCTTTGATCATGACGAATGGCAATGCCTTTACTTAAGCTGGTAGCCTAAACATTTTCTCTTTCTCCCCCAAGTTTATGAGTTCTCCCCCAAGTCTCTCCCTCAAGTTTATGAGACTTTAACATTGACACAGATGTGGTTATTTCTGCTTCTCAGATACATTCTGTTATTTTATGTGTCTGAGAATTAAATTAACAAAATGTTTAGGATTCTGACCCTTTCTTTAAAAAATTTTTTTATTTTTGAGAGAGAGAGAAAGAGAGAGAGAGAGAGAGAGCATGAGCGGAGGAGGGGCAGAGAGATAGGGAGACACAGAATCTGAAGCAGGCTCCAGGCTCTGAGCTGTCAGCACAGAGCCTGATGAAGGGCTCGAACTCACAAACTGCAAGATCAGGACCTGAGATGAAGTTGGACGCCTAACAGACTGAGCCACCCAGGTGCCCCAAGGATTCTGACCCCTTGTAATGAGAATCTTCCTTGATGTTGTTCTTTTCCATGCTCTTTCCACTCGTCTATTTGTTTCAAAGATGAACAATGAGCACATTGATGATGTGTTTGCATTTTAAAGGTTGCTTTCCCATGTATCACTTCATTATATTTGTATGTAGTCCTGTGTAGCAGATATCATGATGCACACTTTGCCAGACAAGATATTCATGTTCTAGCCTTCAGAACTAGACAAGCTCTGGTAGGGTCCACTGACCCAATGGTGTCATAGTCATTGGTGTTCATCATTTATTACTGATTCAAAAATATCTGTTGTTTGTCTCTCTGTGTACAACACAATACCGGACATTGTGAGGGATACACAGATATACAGAACACCCAGAATATGTTGTCTATGCTCCAGGAGTAACTTAAAGGCAATATATTCCTTCCTACCCTCAGGTCTTCCCACATGCTGTTTTCTTTAGAAGATTCTTCCTAACCCTAGCCCAGAACACTCTTCTGAACTTTTCTGAACTCTTCCTAATTTTTTGGATCTCCATGATGAGGTACTAGGCTGTATTCACTAGTATATTCCCTGTCACCAGCACAGTGCTTGGTGAATGGCAAATATTTCGTCAGTATCTGTTGACTAATTGTGTGAACTCAGCATATTACCTTAGTATCTTGCTGTCCGTGTGATAATTATGGTCTCTTGCTGCCCCAGTGAAGTTACAGCTCACATTTCTCTTGCTCTCGGAGTCCTTATTGCCACTTATGCTTCTGACTCTCAAATAAAATCCTAAAAAACAGATGATATACAAGGTCGCAAAAGTCTTTCCCTAGGACAATTTGTACTGAAACTCTGCCTGGGCCCACTGTCAGTCTAAAACAGGAAGAGCTGATCAGAGAAAACACTGGGAACTCAACAGAAAACCTGATAGAATTCACCAGTTAAATAAAAAATTAACCAATTTCTCACTTTTTCCTAGAAATAATAGAATCATAAATTATATCCTGTTTGCAATTCCAGAGTTTCAATTACACGGTTAATATTCAGCATATAATAATCCATGACAAATTTACAATAAACTTATTTCTTTAAATGACCAAAACATAAATGTAAGAGATTTAATAGACAAAATGCCATATCTCCATTATAATATTCTGAAGTTGTTATATAGATATTAAGAACTATTACACATATTTTTAACCCTATGCAACTTTGGTCATTATCATCATCATCCTCATCGACATCATCATCATCATCATCATCTTCTACTCAAACATCTGTACATTTTTGGCATGGACATTGGGCCTGGAACTTAGTGTGTGTTCAGTGCTTTTGAGATGAATGCATATTCATATACTATGACTGAGAATTCACAAGAACTTTATGGTACACAAAGAAAACAGTTTTCCGGCCATTATTCCATTTGAACCACATAACAACCCGATGAACGAGGTATAGGAATGATTACCAACTCTTATGTTAAACATGGGGAGTGGGAGTGGGGATTGATTGATTTGTCTAAGTTCAGTCACAATTATTATGTGGTATGTGTAGAGGTGCCATCATACCCAAGTCTTGAGACCAACTCCCAGCGCTCTGCTGGCTTGACTTTCAAACGTAAATTTATGTATGCGGGAAGAGGTGAGAATTCCATAACATGTTAAATGGTGCTCAGTACAGTTTTGAAATATCAAAATAGAATTGGTGTGATTTCTTAAATTAGAGACTCATTAATCTAAACAGACAGATACACCATTGAAACAAATTTAGGACCTGAAAATAATTGAATACATTGTCTTAGGACTAAAATTAGAGGAAACCACAGGGTGTGTGGAACAAAAACAACCATGCTATTAGTGAACTGTCAGCATCTCTTAGTCCGAAGGAGTGAATAATTATCACAAGAGAAAAGGACAAATAAAGCATAAGTAAGCAATGGTTGTAACAGTGTTCCCCTGGGGATAATTATTTGTCTTTATTGCATTCTATAGATGATGTAGAACCTTCTATTTTCATTTTTATAGTCATACTTGATGTGTGCAATTTAAAAGTTTGCTTTTTAATAAGCAAATTATTTTCTTAATGTGTTTTATACTTGGTAAACATTTAGATTTTACATAAGACACTATAAACATTTTTAAACAACTAGCGCCTCATTATTTAACAACAGACCATTGTTTATTCATCTGGCACAACAATCAATAAACATCTAATAACTTTGCAGTAATTAGAACTGTTCCGAGAAACAGAACAACCTCAGGAGTTCCATGTGATTGGAATCCTCTGGGTGAGGCTGGTAGTGGCGTGAAGGAGAAAATTCCTGCTTCAAGTAATAGGATGGGTCTCTTTATATCTTTGTTAATTCTTACAAAGTATGTAACCGTCCTTATGTCAAAGGAGGTCTTCAATTTGCTTGCAATGAAAGTACAGGTATTTATGATAATAATAAAAAAAAGCCCCACAAGAACAACCCAGCATTCTCTAAAGGTAACTAATTAGTGAAAGAGAAGGAGAGGAGAGATATTTTATTATGAATAATTTATTATGAACTCAGGAAAATATAACTGTGTAGAAAACATAGTCGTGAGCTTTTTAGCAACTAGGTAAAAAATAGAGAAACATTATCCCTCATAGGAGTGTATGTTGTAGATGAGGACTTGGTGAAATTCAAAACCCAGAAAGTAAGGCTATGGTGTGGACCAGGTGCAAATCTTCCGGAGGATGACTGCCCCCAGAGAAAAGCTTATAGGAGGTGTGGTGCGGTTGCTAAGGAAGGTGATTCCTACCTCACATGGCCCTACATTTCTGTGGAAAAAGGATGCATCTCTCTTCCCTACTTAAAACCCTTTGATGGCAATCCATTGTATTCATGAAAAAATCGGGAACTTTTACCATGGCCTTCAAGGCCCTACATGACCCAGCTTCTGCTCATTTGCATTTTCCCTGAATTCCTCTGCTCTCACCATGATGGGTCTGTACCAATTGGTCAAATGCGTTGAGTTCTTCCTACTCAGTGCTTCTTCAGATGCTGCTCCTTCTACTGGAAGTACTCTCTTCTCACCCTTCCACCTGGCTAATTTCTATTCATTTAATAGATATTAAGTATTCCTTCTGCAGAGAAGACCACACTGGCCTCCACCTCACTCCGTTTGTGCTAAATCACACCGACAACTCTTTTACATGGTATCTGGCATTTTTCATTGTTTCTGGCACTAGAAACAACCTATTTGTACTTTTATTTCCTTAAAGTATACACATGGGTTAGTATACACCCATACATCTATTTTCTAGCTCTTTCCACTGAAGGCCTAGAAGTACATCTAGCTCCAGATCTTGGTTTCTAATACCTTTCTCCAATTAATGGAGCCAGGGCTCCTTGGAGAAATGGTTGATTCTAGGGCTGGGGCAGAGAAAATGCAAGATGAGTCTGGAGTATCTTGTAGTGACAGGAAGCAAGGAAATGCTTTAAAAAATGGTGATTCATGAAAAAGACACAGTGGTCAACCTGCAAGAACTCCCAAAGACCAAAGCTGGGATGGTTTGAACCAGAAAAGAAGTAATGACTATTGGATTATAACTTAAAGAATAAAATCAACATCCATGAATTCATACTGATATAAAGGACCGAGTAAATAATCAGAGGAGGAACAAATGTTTCTTACAGGACAATTACAGAAAATAAATGCACCTCCAGGAGGTAGAACTGTATTCCTCTCCCCTTGAATGTGGGCTAGATTTAGTCACTCACTTCTAACTAACAGAGTATGAAAACACAAATATAGGAACTTTACAGTCAAGAAATCTGACATGCAGTCCCTCAACTAAGAGATTAAGGTTAGTATCACCAGTGATAAATCACATTTATAGCATGCATCCTTGACATGATGTGATGAAAAAGACGCTCCACCCTTTAACCCATCCAAAAAATCTATAACACCAGCCTATTAGGAGAAAATACCAGACAAACCCATGCCAAGGGACTTCCTACAAAATACCTGACCATGAATTTTCAAAGGTGTCAAGGTCATGTAAAACATGACCTGAGAAACTGTCACAGACTGCAAGAGACCAGATGCGATCATGATATTGTCTATTACAACACAGTTAATAGTATTGCACCAATGTGGATTGCTTAGTAGTGATAAATATGTTATGGTTGTGTAAGATATTAGCACTAGGGGACAAAGAGGGAAATTTCTGTATTGTCTACAACTCTCCTGCAAACTAAAATTATTTCAAAACTGTTTCAAAAAAATGTATTTTAAAAACATCTGCTCCGTTAGCAGGAGTCTCCTGTCGTGATCACCACTGTATGCCCATTTCGAGAACAGGGGTGCGGGCTGGATAAAACTTTGGGTTCTGGGGCCTGGCTGCGTGTTTGATTCCTGGCTCTAACACTGGTGGGTCTTGCTGTCAGCAAGTTTTGTAAGCATTCCATGTCTCAGCTTTTTCATCTAAAAAAGAATGCAAAGTGGTTGGAGAGTCGGAGGCCTTAATATGCGTAAAACATGGGGGCGCCTGGGTGGCTCAGTCGGTTGGGTGTCCGACTTCCGCTCAGGTCAGGATCTCGCGATTGATGAGTTCGAACCCCGCGTTGGGCTCTGTGCTGATGGCTCAGAGCCTGGAGCCTGCCTCAGATTCTGTGTCTCCCTCTCTCTCTCTGCCCCTCCCCCGCTCATGCTCTGTCTCTCTCTGCCTCAAAAATAAGTACACACTAAAAAAATGTAATATGTGTAAAAGATGTACAGCAGTGCAAGTTATCACTGACGTAATTCCCATTTAATGTATCAACACTGACTGAGAGAATGAATGATGGGAGGTTTTCCTTTTTGTTTTTGTTCGGCTAAGAGTGAGTCACAGTTCCCTCGACATCAGAAAGAGTTTGGAGAAGAGGTTCAGGGGATGGAGTAGGATGAATGGAATGGGGCTCCGTGAGGCACCGTAGATGGTTGGCATCAGGATGGCAAGAAGCGTAAGGCTAAGCTGTGGGCAGCGAAGCACGGAGCAAAGTTGACACGGAAGTGTGTCTGATTGGCCAACAAAGAGGAGCAGTTAGCCTCTCTGGGCACACCGCCCTTCCTTAAGTTCTCCACTCTTCCCCGCTCTGCTGCGTGTTTGCAGGGGTCTGACCCGTGCACGCTGCACTTCTCAGCCTCCTACTTCAGCTGGTTTCAGCTGAATGTGACCAAGGGGACACACTGGTGGGAGACTGGAGAGTAAGGGAGAGGCCAGAGGTTTTCTCTCCTTCCCTCTCAGTCTTGGGCAGCAATTCTAGCAGCAGCCACATCTCTGCTACAAACAGTCCTGCCACGGTCTCAGCTTTTGGCCAAGGGCCAGTAACACCACCTTTTCTTCTGTCCCTCTGGTCTAGGGTCTTAGCAGCTTCCTTCTGTAATTATTCTCTGGGTTGCCTCACTGTCTTCTAGTTGGCTCTCAGTTCCTCTACTACCTACGTAGCTTATTCCCGGTTTTGAAATCCCTCTTAGGAACGCTCAGGTGGCTTCCATGTTCTGCTTAGATTCTGACAGCAACAAAAGGCATGATGCAACTCCCCGTTTTCCAGACCGACTGGAACCCTGGAGAAGGTTTTCCAGGGCTACCACAGACAGATACTGGTTGTGTCCCTAAGCATCAATTACATAGTCAGTGTGCTATGAACTTGCCTGGGCTTCAGGATATTTTGAAGTTTAGAAGGAGGTACTGGTGACAGCCTGTTTAGGATTACCCACACACCACGGCCTTCTGGGCAGTCCCACACAGAACTAACAAATTTGATGGAGGGGGTGGGGGGGGTTTCAGAATCCCAGACACAACAACAGATCCAGTGACAGGTCCATCACGGGTTATGTGGGCTGAAGAGCCTCCCCTGCTCAGAAGTATGCCAGGGAATTGGAGCCAAACCAGGGGTATCCATACCATCCTAAGTTCTGTAAAATCTGGCTTATTCAGGCTGGGTCTCCATACAAAACAAAATGCTACTATCACCAGCATTTTGTCTCTGGTATTCATTTCAGCCACGCTCCACTTGAGTCCCTTGCTCTCAGTCCTCCTTATTTGGACCTTCATCTCTCCCATCTATTCCTCACCTAGCTCTTGGGGATAAGACGTGGGTTGGCCAGCTATCCTACCCTGAACCTTGGTGTCTCTCCCAGGACATCATTCTGGCATTGTCTTCCAGCTTCTCATACATCCACCACTTTGATGAAGGACTCTCCTTGTACAACCCCATTTAGGACCTCACCATGGTCTTCCCTTTACTTTATTTTATCCTTGAAAATAGGAAACCAAATGAAAGACAGGATGGGAGAGCTGGTGATGAGGCTGGCAGCCATAGTCAGGCTTGAGTAAAGGAAAGAGGGACAGAAGCAAACAGTTGGCTCGGAGGCTGTCAGGTGTAATTGGACTCTGAGAGGGGCGCCTGGGTGACTCAGGTGGTTAAGCATCCGACTTCGGCTTGATCTCACCATTTGTGAGTTCGAGCCCCACATCGGGCTCTCTGCTGTTAGCATGGAGCCTGCTTCAGATCCCGTCTCACTTTCTCTATGCCCCTCCCCTGCTTGCTCTCTTTCTCTCTCTCAAAAATAAAATAAATACTTAAAAAAATTAAAACAAACAAACAAACCTAGACTCTTAGAGTGGAAGATGTGAACATGTATGGGAAATCCAAGAGATTTCTTTTAAAGGAGGAGAGGAATAGTAAAAACGTTCAATTATAAAGACACACTACAGCTTATAGTGTAAACCCCAATCAGATGGTTAATAAACATCCTCGCCTGTCTAAGGGACAGCAGCAGTGACAAGTTTTTCTAGGGTGAGGGAGCTTTAGCTTCTCTACAACTTCCACCAGCTTTCCCCCTCAATTCTTTGATCTGAACATGTGACATTTTCTCATTCTTATGGAGAAGGCTCTGCAAAAATAGGTTTAGGACAAGCCTGCTAGGCTCTCCTTTCCACCATATTGAGCCCCCTATGAGATCCCTATATAGAAATTCTAGATTCCCTATTGAAAGTAATAGTTTATGTCTATCAAATATTGACTACTGTACTTAAAATGTATACTTTACTTTTATTTTTTAAATGTTGGTTTATTTCTTTTGACAGAGAACGTGAACGAGTGAGAGCAGAGAGGGGCAGGAGAAAGGGAGAGAGAATCCCAAGCAGGCTTCTCCACAGTGTCAGCACAAAGTCCCTTGTGGGGCTCAAACCCACGAACTGTGAGATCATGACTTGAGCTGAAATCAAGAGTCAGACACTTAACTGACTGAGCCACCCAGGTGCCCCTAAAATGTATACTTGATTTTAAAACATGACCATGAGGTACCATGTATTTAAAATGCTACCATTTAATGATTCTGAAGAACCAGTAATCTTATGCTATATTCCCAAATAAGTCACAATCATAAATGCCTTCTTCCATAACCTATAAAAATAAATCTAGCAGTATTCACTTCCTCACAGGTGGCTATTTGATGAAGAATAATGAACATCTTTATCACCACAGGCTGATACTGAGCAGTTATCTGCAGAGTCTAGACAGCAGATCATTTTTAGCTAAGAGTCAGAAAGAAAATGTATCTGAAGTGTGATGTTGTGAAAAATGGGTTTTGCATTCATGCAGACCTGGTCTGAATCTTGGCCTCACTATTTACTAGCTCTGTGACCATGGGTCACTTATTTAACTTTGTGCTTCAGCGTATTTATCTGTAAAAAGACAGATAATAGTATGTCTCTTGCAGTGTTTTTTTAGAGGGCTAAGTAAGTGATACTGTCTGATATGCTATGTCTGGCATTTAGTGGCTTGTTACTGTTGGTGATGGTGTTTTTAAGTATATTTCCCGAAGGATATTCTCTCTTATTCCAGCCCCCTTCCGGAGACAGCATGGGTTGGATCCATAGTTAGACTGCAATGGTTCTTAACGCCAGCTACACTTCAGAATTGCTTCAGGAGTTTTTTTCAAGCATAACAATGATAGGCCATGTCACAGAGCAATTCACTCAAAGTCTCTGGAGGTGGAGTCCAAGCTCACTAGGGAATTCTAATATGCATCAGGGAGTGAAAAATCACTAGAACAGAGGAACCGTGGATCTGAATTTGCATGATATGATGGTTAATTTATGTGTCAACTTAACAGGGCCATGGGATGCCCAGATAATTTGGTTAAACATTATTTCCTGGTGTGTCTGAGCGGGTGTTTTTGGATGAGAATGGATCTGTAGACTGAGTAAAGCAGATTGCCCTCTCAATGTGGGTGGGCATCATCTAATCTCTTAAGGGCCTGAATACAACAAAAAAAGGCAGAGGCAGAATTTGATCCCTGTTGGACTGAGTGAGCTGGGGCATTGCTTTCTCTTGCTCTCCCCCTGGGCTCTCTTGGTCCTCAATCTAGAATATATCATGAAATTTCCTGAGTCTCCAGCTGGCAGAGAGCAGATTGTGGGACTTCACAGCCTCCATAATTATGTAAGCCAATTCCTTACAATACGTATCTTTATATATACATATACATTTATGTATGCATGTCTATATACATGTATATGTATATATATGAATATATCTTTGTCTACATCTATATATACTATTGGCTCTGCTTCTCTAGAGAACCCTAATGAAGGTAACATTCTTACGATCCTGTGTACTCTACAAATGTGAGAAGACTATCCATTCTTCTTCCTCTTTGGTGAGAAACATGGACCTCTGTTTCCCTAAAACCAGTAATTAAAGTTTGGTATCACCCTAGATTCAGGTCCAGGGTGGAAGGATTTGGCCGAATATATTTGCATAAATATAATCCTAGGTACCGTATGTTGCAGTTGTCTAGAGCGAAGTATAAATTAAGTCATGTTTATATTTAGGGACCACTCATGGATGTTCATATTTTTGATATATATATGTTAATCCATTGTAATCATTAACTCTTTTCATGCAAAAATTGTCCTATCTTTGGCCAGTGGAAAACACTTCATGTTGACTCTAGTGTTGTCTTAATATGACCTGATAGCACTTAGCCAATGTCAGCTACTATTATTATTACTTATTCTTATTGGTAGATGGACTGTCATATTCTTGAAAATGAAGGTTGTGATGAAAGTATAGTCTGAGAACTAATGATTTTTAAAACACCGAGTTAAGTTTTTATATAAATGCAAAAGGGTTGTGGGGAGAGGAAAATAATAAGGCAAGGTTTGAAAGGGGAACACATTGTTATCTCATGCTACATTTATAGGCATAAAGGATTTTTTTAACCACTTCCTTACCAACTCAATCACCTTTAAGACAAAGTCAACATTGTATTTATTTCCTGTAGATTTTATAACCTCCCAGAAATTTCCTGGTAAGCCCCTGTATTAAAAAGAACAGGTGATATCAAGGCCAAATGCATGTTCCTGACATAAATAGCAGGAAGTCTATGAAGTCTTTGTTGTAAGAAGAGTAGGACTGAAGCATATGCTTGAATATCTATAAGCACAATATGTTCTGCGGCACCCTATAACACCTGTGTGGAACAGCCAAGCCATATGTTTCTGAAATCATACTTTAAAAATTACTACGTAGATGTCAAAAAGGAAAATGCACATTTGCACAAAAGATAAACATGTGTTTGCTATTAGCATAACTCTTTATGGTTTCCTGAAATCTTTTCTAATTGTAACAAGTTTTTATCTTGTAGCATATGCCAAAATGTCTTTTAAAATCATTAAAGTATAACCACCTAAAATCTTAGAAGCATATTGTCAAAAGGGTGATATTAAAATTTCTATACAACGTTGGGATTTAACCAGCAATACCTTTAATCCAACTCATGGAATTTAGTATTAAAAACTCCATGCGTCACAAAACAGCCAATGTTAGATCTATTATCCTCTGATATTTGCTTAGTCTCAAGGGGAGAGAGAATGTTTGACTCTTTTTGGCCGAAGACTTAAACATAATGTTAAGGTGGTCGGTGCTGTCCGTGTGCCTATGTGGTTTGGGGTTAGAGTGAGCAGGGAGGGGATGTAAGAAGGATGAAGGAGATGTTTTCAGCCTGCCATATGTGGGTAGGGAGTTTTCTACATGCAGTATATAATAGAGGGGAGGAAGACTTAAAAGTTGGAATAAATGGAAATACTAGCTTTGAAAAAATCAGAAAGAAATGCAGGATCATTAGTAGTTGACACTTGCTATCCCAATGGTTTGATCTACGGTGCTTTTAGACCCACAATTTTTTTTTTTAATGTTTGTTTATTTTTGAAACAGAGAGAGAGAGAGAGACAGAAAATGAGTGGGGGAGGGGAAGAAAGAGAGGGAGCCACAGAATCTGAAGCAGGCTCTAGGCTCTGAGCTGTCAGCACAGAGCCCAATGCGGGGCTTGAACCCACAAACCGTGAGATGATGACCTGAGCCGAAGTCAGACACCTAACCGACTGAGCCACTCGGGCGTTCCTAGAGCCACAATTTAATTTAACTGAAAGGATAATTTAACTGAAAGACTTCTTAAAATGTGTTTCTAAATTGAAGTCTTCTTTGAGCCTATTTTTAATGACTAGCATAGACATTGATAATTAGTAACATTCATTTGGAAGACATTATTTGATAAAGCAGTGAATATAGTAAACTGACATAGTAAAGTAGTGAATAGCATTTTGTTTCTATAATTAGGTAAAACAACCAAATTTCATTTAGTAGCCATTAATTTGCTGAATAAACCTCCCAGTCACAGTTAACATGAAAGAAAACATTCATACAATTCTGGTCAAAACATTATGAACTCTTGGTTAATTAGGGTCCAAATTACTGGGGTGGTTCTATATGAGTACAATGAGATGCTCTGTACAAGACTTTGATGGAATAAGTCTGGGATATATGCTTCACAACTTTAACTTTGTCTCTCCCTTGGAGATTCACAGGGTACATAGCATATCAAAAGACTATTCTAAGATAGTGTGTAATAACAAAGCCTGTTTAACTCACTGTGTCCCAAACTTAGTTGACCATGGCTCTTTTCTCCCAAGGAAAACCTGTTATGACAGAACCTGATTTCACTGGAATAGCAGCAAGCCCAGTCTCGGTGCATCATGAGGTCTCCAGGCCAGTCTTGGCAGTCCCTAATGGCAGCAATGCACAATCTGGCTAGTGAGACCTAAGGGGAAAAAAGATGGCATACAGAGAAGGTCTTATTAGGCCTTGGATGCTGTTACCTGAAAAATAGATGCCTCTAAAGGTTGCAGCATCTTGCAATCAGAAAGTCACGCACTTTAGGTCAAGGCTAGGGGAAGAGAAGGAAAAAGCACTTGGATCTTTGATGCAGTGATTGAATCTGCAAGTTGACTTGATGACGGCCAGTCTCTATATTTCTTATAAAGGAAATAAACATCATGTAAGCTGCTATTGGGAAATCCCGGCTTGGAGTAAGGTAAGAGGGTGTCCCGCTGATTTCCTGGGAGATTGAGCATTCAGGGCATGCTTGAAAAGGAAGCATGATGGGTTGGTTGTTCAGAGCACAGACCAAGGGGATTAATTGAGCAATAAGTCTTTCCCTACGCAAGACTGAGCCTGCTGTTCTGATCATGGCAAAGTCAGCCTCATATGGGTCAGTGTGGCTCAAACAGTACGGAGTGTATCAGTAAGGATAGATTATGCTGAGGTAAGAAACAACCTTAAAATCTCAGTGTTTTCCACAACAAAACTTTATGCCTCACTCAAGCTACATGTTCATTGTTGGCTAGTTGCGTACCAGTCATCCTCATTCTGGACCCCAGGCTGAGGGAGAATCCCCATCTGGAAAACTGTGAGTTGTACTGTAGCAGAAAAGAAAGCTCTGGGGATTTGTGCACTGATGACAAGAAAACTTGGTCTAGGAATAACACCCACCATTTCTCACAGCTCATTGAACACAACTGGTTATAAGGGGGCCAGGAATAGGAAACAGAACACCGTCAATTGCTATTACTCACATCAGAATGGTTGGCATAGCAATAGAAGTGTCTAGTCAGAAAGTATACCTGAGTACCTTAGATCCTTTCTGGGAAGTTTGTCTGGGCAAAAGTAAGGCCTAGGTTGGTGGCTAGAGAATTACAGGGAACTGGATTTGGCATTTGCTAAATGTTAGGTAACGTATCTGGACTCTATCCAAGCAGCCTAAAATTCAAGGCAGGACACTAGCCCAAAGAGGAAAACTGGAGGGCCAATGAGACACTCAGCCTTGGTTTCTATTTGCTAAGTGCAGGGAGATAAGCTTTCCATATGGCTTAACTTAGAGACAGGATTTTCTGGAGCCAAGTTGGATGGGAAAGATGATTTTAGGTCAGGGAAGCAGGAAGGAGACTTTAACCAACCTATGGTTGAAGGAAAGCCAACGAGAGTTTCAGAAGTCAAATTTGAAGGAAGTAGTGAGGGCAGAAAAGAGAGAATAAGTAAACAAGGCCTGAGTACAGGAGGATTACAGGTGGAATGAAATGTAATGTGAGGCACGGTCTTTGACAAATGGTTTAGGAATAACGTAGTGAACCATGTGAGAAGAGTCAACACTTATGTTGCTTTGTGACCAGCAAAAGATAATTGCACAATTTCAAGGGATTGTGCCAGATTAGACAAACATGTATTTATATTTTAGGGGAGAAGCCTATGATTTGGTGAGGCTCCAGGTGCCCAGTTAGCCAATGGCAAAAAGATGAATTCCAGACCCACGGGCCATGGGAGGTAGGGCCGGTCTGAACTGGATATATATGGCCTGCCTCAGCATGGGTTACCTCAAAGGTGGAGCAGAGCTGAATCTTCAGGCAGAAGACTTTTAGTACCTATAGCTTTGCAGATCACAGAAAGGCAAGGCTGGACAGATGTCAGCTTTCACCATTTCTAGATGAGCCTTTCCAGACAGACCTATGTTACTGGCATCCTTGGACCTCTTGTCATGCCTATCAACTCTGGTGCTCATTGGCCACCTGGTTCAAAATTTCTGTGAAATCTCTTTGGATGACTGTCCCCTCTCTTGAACCTGATGCTGGCCCCATTGTGCGTCCACAGGGACTATTCCAGATCTCCTGACATAGTAAGAGCTCAATAATAGTTGGTGGTTGATGACAGAACACAGAAGATTTACCCACAGAAAACGAACCAGTTGTTCAACTTGACCAGAAGCAACGCTTCTGGAAACTTGATAATATAAAAATGGATTGGATGAGGAGAAAAATTCATACTTGTTGCACTTCTATTTTACATCAGGCACGGTGCCAGGCACTTCAAAACATCATCCCGTTTATTCCTCACATCAGCCATGAGGCAGATTTTCTTTTCTCCCACTTTCTAGGATATGACACAGAGACTCAGAGGTTAACTGGCTTGCGTGAGTTCACATACCATGTCAATTAGTAAGTAGTGAAGCAGTGATCTGAAGAACTCAGTGACTCCATGGCTCAAGGCCTTCTCACTTTACCACTGTGCTTGCCAACAGAAATAACACAGTACGTTCATCAACCAATGAGCATCAGAAGGGGCCTCCTAGATATTTATACATCTGCTAAAGAAGGGAACCATGGAGGAGAGAGCAATTAGCAAACTAATGAATCATCCTCTGTTGCACAAATAAGCTAATTGAATTTATTTAGGGAGAGGCAGTGTAGTGGTACCGCCTCCGTGTTTCAGCTACACAATCTTAGGCCAGTTGCTTATACTCTTGGAGCCATGGTTTTTGTGTCTTGTAGAGTGGGATTGTACTCCCTCTTAGGCCTCCCTCACCCAATTTATTATGAGGAGTAGCTGGGATGATGTATGCGCAATCAAGATGAAAACCATCAAGAAATATTCAAAGGGAAGGCATCACTGTTGGCTTTGCCTAAGTATCAGATATTAATCAATAAAACATTTTCTCTTTCAAATGTGTTAAAATTGTACAGCAGGGAGCCAGGCTCACCCCCGATTTTAATAAGAAAACACTTCTAATGAAGGCTTCAGGCATGAATTAAGTAAATAAAAATTAGGTTCATAGAAACACTTAATATGTAAGTTTAAGAGATTTGCTGTGCAGAATGGAAACTGACCATAAGATTCAGGGGGTTGTTAATGATAGAGAAACCTGAATTTATTAGCAGTGGGCTTGGTTTTCATTTAAGTGGCTTTCGTTTAATAATTTCATATAATCGTCAAGTATTCAGAGGTACTGGGCAAAGCATCCTTTTTAAAAATGTACTTTTTCTTTCTAACTCCCTCTAGAAACTGGAAAAGGAAAAAAAAAGCTTTTTATATTTGACTCCCTCCTATTACTGTCAATAGCAGTTAAGTGCGTTTATGGAGACACAAGGCAGCACAAAGATTCCTCTGTGATTCATCAGAAGGCCCATCTTAAGTATAATTACATTACACAGCTCTGCTCAGTCATTAGTTTCTTATTTAGCGACAATGTCCTTCATTTTAAATCCTTTGATGGTAATTATTTGTAACTATGCCCTTGAATTTTGAAAGCATGTGTACTGTGGCCCCGCTGAACAATGGGCATTTCTAAACTAGGACGCAATTGGCTTCCCCTAAGGGACCCTACGGGAAATGGTGTGTAACAACGCTGAAAATTTGCAAAAGGTTTCTAAGCTTGAGCTACAATCCAAAACGAAGGTGTGCAGCTATTCGTATGTGTGTGTGATAAAAAACTAAAAAGCAAGTCGTTAGGTATCAGGCAGGACTTTCTTAACCCTTACTGACCATGGCACATTTTAAAGTCTTCGACATTACCTAAATAAAGGCACATTCACACGTTATCATAGACTGACCCCCAAGTGAGGTACTTCTGAGACATTTTTAGTTCTACCAGTCACCTCTGTGCAGACAAACAGCTTGTGTTTATGCATTTATTCATTTATCGAGCACCACACATGCCAGGAACTGTTTAGGTGCAGAGAACAAGGTCCTAAGAGGGTTGGTGCCCAAAGAGGAGCTCACAGGCCAGTGCAGGGGGACACATAAGCCCCAATAACTTGGTTATCCTCAGGTGTGTGAGAAAGGGCAGCTCATGTTAATGTTTCAGCTTCTTACCTTCACCTGATGATTCAGTGGGAGTTTCCAGGATGTCCTTTTTTTCTTTTCTTTTCTTTTCCTTTTTATTTTCTTTTTTCTTTTCTTCTCTTTTCTTTTCTTTTTTTCTTTTTCTTTCTTTTTTTTTTCTTCCCTTCCCTTCCCTTCCCTTCCCTTCCCTTCCCTTCCCTTTCCTTTTCTTTTCTTTCTTATTTTTACTGCTCCCTTTGGAACTTATACCCCTGTATCCCTCTTGTTCCCAGTGCAACTGGCAACCACATCAACTATGCTCTGAATATAAAGGCCAATGCCCTGTCTGGGTCTCCCTAAGAGAGGGCATCCCTCCCATATGCCTCATGTGGACCAGCAAACACTGGCGTCGCATCTGAGGGTTATGGCAACCCTGCATGTTGCCATTCTTGTCTTTTATTCCCCACTTCCCTTTCCCCACTTTTGTTCTCTTGGGCTCCTTTGAAAGCCCCATTTATGTTCTTCACATATGGCAAGTATTTGGGGTCAAAACTAAAAACCTATAATGTGTTCCTCAGCAAAATGATTCGTTAAGCAAGGCTGGCTTCAACTTGAAAGAAAAGGTTTCGGTAGGCAACAAAACAAAACAAAAATCCCACAAACCATTCTGGCCACGCTGTAATTTTTCTTCATGAAAGCAAAATGTACTTATACTTTACATGTGTGCATTAAATAAAGCCTCCTTTCCCAGTGCAAGAAGGTGAGTATTGGAGCCATTAAAATTTTTGTTTTCAAGCTACATATGGTTATAGAAATCCACACACACAGACATTTACATTTTCCTAAAACACTGGCTTTATAGTAGGAACCAGAATTTTCTTAGGAATTAACCCTCTGGCCAGGTGGCCCAAAGAGAACACTGTAGAAACAATATTTGTGGAGTGCCTGTTACTGCCAGGCTCTGTGCTAGGAACTTTACACATAGTTTTCTGATTCCTTACCACTAACCCTAAAAGGTAGGTAGCAGGATTATCGTATTGACTCATGGAGAGAACTGAGGCCTAGGGGTTAAGAATCTTGGGGCGCCTGGGTGGCGCAGTCGGTTAAGCGTCCGACTTCAGCCAGGTCACGATCTCGCGGTCCGTGAGTTCGAGCCCCGCGTCAGGCTCTGGGCTGATGGCTCAGAGCCTGGAGCCTGTTTCCGATTCTGTGTCTCCCTCTCTCTCTGCCCCTCCCCCGTTCATGCTCTGTCTCTCTCTGTCCCAAAAAATAAATAAACGTTGAAGAATCTTGCCCAAGATCTTTCAGCTTTTCTATCAAGCTGTCCCTCACTGTTGAGATGCCAGCGGATTCCTAGGGTTCCCATGATCCTTGCCTCATCCGTGTGTGTTTTCCTTTTTCTATAAAGCATGGGGAACCCCAGGTCATGTTTGAGTGGGAGAGCAGTTGCTTGAGAGCATGGGACACTCACAGCATGAGCACTGTCACTAAAGAGCAGGTGCTGGGGCAGAATTCCTCTACAGCTATGATAAGGGGGTGACCCCCGAAGCTCTCCATCAGGACGAATCTGAATTTGAATGCCAGCTCTATCACCTGGGGGACTCCGGACAAGCTGCTCATCCTTTCTGAGCCTTACTTTCTCAGCTGGAATGTGAGGTTAGTGCTGTCTGCCTCTCAGCACTGTAGTTAAGGACTAGAGAGAACATAGAGGAAAATTCTTCATTCCCCTTCCTCCGTGTTCCTACCCTGCACAGCACCTCTGCTTTGCCAGAGCAGGCCCAGGCCTGCCCTTGTTTCTGAGTCAGTGCTGATCCGCTTTACCAGTTTAAGCCTGTCCGGATGTGGTTCTGACATCATGCCTGGGTCCTTCTGTACCCGATTTTTCCTCTGATGTGCTGAGCCCAACTCCCCAATCCTTCTCATCTCTGGCCCAAGTGCTGGCTGGGGTCTAGCGAGCTGAATGAGCTGGACTTGCTCCTGCTGCTTGACTGGACACACATACCCACCTTCAACCTGGACCATGTCCAAGATGTCAATATCCTTTGGATAGCATTGAATGCCACTGTAGAGCTGGCCTTCACAAGTGGGTAGGGTCATCCTATTCGGTAATTTTTATAATATTCTGAGCAATTTCTAGGTACCAGGCCCTGCAAAAAAATAGGCATGGTCCAGGCAGTTAACCTAAGTGCTTTACATATATCATCTCATTTAATCCTTATGTAATCCTGGAAAGTAGGTACTATGAATATCTGCATTTTGAAAATAAGGAAACTGAAGCTTAGGAAGGTTAAGGGTCTTTCTCCAGTGACACAGCTAATAAGAGGGAAAGCCAGGCCCAGAATCCCGAGCCAGGGCTCAAAGCCATTATACCATGTTCCTTTCCATCCTGTCAACCCTCTGCTGCTTCTTCCTTTTCCGGGTGTTTGATGCACTCCACGGCAGCAGGTGCCCCTTCCCCCCTTTTTTTAATGTTTATTTTTGAGAGAGAGAAAGACAGAGTGTGAGTGGGTGAGGGGCACAGAAAGGGAGGCACAGAATCCAGAGCAGGCTTCAGGCTCCGAGCTGCCAGCACAGAGCCCGAGGCGGGGCTCAAACCCATGAAGTGTAAGATCGTGACCAGAGTGAAGTCAGGCACTTAACCGACTGAGCCACCCAGCTGCTCCAGCAGGTGCCCTTTTTATTGCAGTACCTCTTACATTGTAGTCACTTGTCTATATCTCTCATTAAATGGGGAGATCTGGGCCATACTTTATTTACCCCTGTGCTTGAGTGCTTTGCACAGTACCTGGCACAGAGTAAGAACTTCAAGATGTTTGTTGACGGACTGGAAGTCCTAACCTCAGCAATCAGGCAACCAAAAGAAATAAAAGGCAAGGAAGAATGATTGGCAAAGGAAGATCATTGGCAAGGAAGAAATGAAATTTTCACTCTTCGCAGACGACATGATATTCTATATGGAAAACCTGAAAGACTCCACAAAAAAACTGCGAGGATTGATATGTGAATTCAGAAAAGTCGCAGGATATAAAATCAATGTCTACAAATCAGTTGCATTTCTATACACCAATAATGAAGCAGCAGAAAGAGAAATCAAGGAATAGATCCCATTTACAATTGCACCAAAAATCATAAAATAACTAGGAATAAACCTAACCAGAGGTGAAAGATCTATATGCTGAAAACTAAGAAAGCTTATGAAAGAAACTGAAAAAGACATAAAGAAATGGAAAAACATTCCCTGTTCATGGACAGGAAGAACAAATATTGTTAAAATGTTGATAGTCCCCAAAGCAATCTACACATTCAATGCAATCCCTTTCAAAATACCAGCAGCATTCTTTGCAGAGCTAGAACAAACAATTCTAAAATGTGTATGGAACCAGAAAAGACCCTGTACAGTCAAAGAAATGTTGAAGAAGGAAAGCAAAGTGGGAGGCATCACAATTCTGGACTTCAAGCCATATTACAAAGCTGTAATCATTAAGACAGTATGATACTGGCACAAAAACAAACACATAGATCAATGAAAAGAATAGAGAACCCAGAAATGCACCCACAAATGTATGGCCAACTAATCTTTGGCAAAGCAGGAAAAAAAATATCCAGTGGAAAAAAAGACAGTCTCTTTAGCAAAATGGTGTTGGGAAAACTGGACAGAGACATGCAGAAGAATGGACCTGGACCACTTTCTTACACCATACACAAAAATAAACTCAAAATGGATGAAAGCCCTAAATGTTGAACAGGAAACCATCATAATCCTAGAGGAGAAAATAGGCAACAACCTCTTTAACCGCAGCCACAGGAACTTCTTACTAGACATGTCTCGGAAGGCAAGGAAAACAAAAGCAAAAACAAACTATTGGGACCTCATCAAGATAAAAGCATCTGCACAGTGAAGGGAACAATCAACAAAATTAAAAGGCCACTGATGGAATGGAGAAGATACTTGCAAATGGCATATCAGATAAAGAGTTAGTATCCAAAGTCTAGAAAGAACTTACCAAACTCAATAGCCAAAAAACAAATAACCCAGTGAAGACATGGGTAGAAGGCATGAATAGACACTTTGCCAAAGAAGACACCCAGATGGCTCACAAACAGAAAATGCTCAACATCACTCATCATCAGGGAAATACAAATCAAACCATGTGACATCCCCTCACACCTGTCAGAATGGCTAAAATGAACAACTCAGGAAACAGCAGATGTTGGCGAGGATGTGGAGAAAGGGGAATTCTTTTGCCTTGCTGGTGGGAATGCAAACTGGTGCAGCCACTCTGGAAAACAGTATGGAGGTTCCTCAAAAAAATTAAAAATAGAGCTACCCTATGACCCAGAAATTGCACTACTAGGTATTTATCCAAAAGATACAAAGATGCTAATTCAAAGGGGCACATGCCCCTGTAAACAATCTTTAGAGCAGCACTGTCAACAATAGCCAAATTGTGGAAAGAGCGCAATATCCATCGACTGACGGAATGGATAAAGATGTGGCATACATATACAATGGAGTATTACTTGGTGATCAAACCCTGCCATTTGCAACAACATGGGGGGAACTAGAATGTATTATGCTAAAAGAAATGAGTCAGTCAGACAAAGACAGATATCATATGATTTCACTCGCATGTGGAATTTAAGAAACACAACAGATGAACATAAGGGAAGGGAAGGAAAAATAAGATAAAAACAGAGAGGGAGGCAAACCATAAGAGACTCTTAAATACAGAGAACAAACTGAGGGTTGCTGGAAGGGAGGTGGGTGGGTGGATGAGCTAAAATGGATGATGGGTATTAAGGAGGGCACTTGTTGGGATGAGCACTGGGTGTTACATGAAAGTGATGAATCACTAAATTCTACTCCTGAAACCATTATTACACTGCGTGTCAACTAACTTGGATTTAAATTAAAAAAAATAAAATGATGTTTATGGACTGACCTGTAGTGACTTTTCTTCCCTACCTGCTGAAGTCTACGTGTCCTCTATCCAAACTCAACTGAATTATGGCGGCTCTAGAGCCAACATTAGTGGTTACTCTTGGGTCTGGAATGTTGTGTGTGAGTGTGTATATGTACAAATGTGTATGTCTATGTGTGTTTATGCATGTGTTATGGTATCAACCTTCTTTTTTTTTTTTCTTCAAATACTTGTCTCCATCGAAAGCTTTTATAGTCTTTATGTTTTTTTTTAGTTTCCTTTAATCTGGAAACTTTACACAGCCTTTCTTTGTCTTTATGACACAGGCATTTTTGAAGAATATAGTCCATTAAAAAATAGAATGCTGCCCATTTTGGGTTTGTCTGATGTTTTTTTATGATTAGATTCAGGCTATGCATTCCCAGCCAGACTGATGCTGTGACCTCAGGCTAGCACATCTAGAGGCACGTGATGTCCATCTACCCATATGAAGTTCATTTTCATCCCCCAATCAAGATGCTGTCCCATTTCTTCCCTGTATAGTTAATGTTGTTTCTCCTCTTGTAAGTACTAAACAATCTGGGAGGAGACATTTTAAGACCACGCATACATCCTGCCACTTGTTAAAATTCCCTCCTGGATCCACTGATGATTCCTACCAGTACCTATTTTTAACATGGTAATTGCAAGATGAGGATTCTGTCATGAAATGCAGTATCTGACTCTAGATTGGATCCTACACAGGAGGGGCGGGGGGGGGGGGGATGCCATAAAGGACACTGAGTTGTTGACAAAACTGGAATATGAGTGAAAATTAAATAAAAGTGCTATATCAAAAGTCTAAGGAAATTCACTCTCAAATGACTCAAAAATTCACGTGTGTGTATGTACATATACATGTATAAATATGTGTGTGGAAAGAACGTACAATTGGTAAAGCCAATGGGGTGAATATATTAGAGGTAAAAGATGCATGGGTGTTCCTTGCATAATTCCTATTCTTGCAACTTTTCTGTAAGTTTGAAATTATTTCCAAATAAGACGTTAATAATAGGCTTTCAGCCACCCTATAAAATAAACATTAGCTGTCATACCTAAAGCAATGCAAGTCTTTCATTTGATGGCTGACAGTGACTCAACCAGTGCAAGCTTTCCCTGGGCTGAATGGGCTCCAAGGTCTCGTCCCATGGGAGACCCTATAACCTTATGGAAAACTTCTGTCTTTATGGTAGTGTCTGCACAAACTGCTAACTACATCATGGTGGTATTTTGGGATGGAAGACTCTAGTTCTGGTTGCACACGTCTCGGTTGCCTTTATTAAGAGACGATACAGAAATGATAGAGTGATACCAAAAGGGTCTTGAATATAAGATAAGACAGAATTCCCTGATGTAGTGATGCAGAACCTTCTGGCACTGGCACCTGCACGCTCTGCTCAGTCTCCTTTCATGATTGCTGCATATTCCTTCTGGTGCTCAACCAGCTTCAGGAATACTTGGTATTTCTTGTCATAGTATCTGTGGGAGAAAAATGAATATGCTGAATGATCTCAGACAGAACCGCGATGCAGCTTCCCCTTATGTTCAGAAGAACAGGAATATATCCCTTATGGTCATGCAGACGTCTCCCATTTTGTGAATGCTTCTAGCATCCTGAGCAATGGATCAGCATGATTCATCGCTATTATCCCTAACCTACGTGGGGTGTTATTATCCTCATTGTAGAAGGGAAGACATTTGCTCAGAGAGGCGTATCTAAAGTAGGACAGCTAAAGACTGGCAAGGCTGGAATGCAGACTGAGGTCTGTCTGACTTCACAGCCTCCACTATAACATACTAAGAGGCTTAGGCTCAACATAGGCCCCTTCTCACTCCCAGCTTTCATAAATATTTCATTTATGACTAGCCCCAGGTTTGATGACTGGTTTAAAAACCACAGCCCGAAAAGAGAAGAGACTGAACATTCTCATCACCCTTTGTGGATTCCACACCTACATTTCCTTTGCAGACTGCTTTATCTGGGAGTACAATCCTGTGAAAATGTCACTAAGGCCTTCCCTCTAGTTGTGCCCTGCCGTCCAGGCATCCCTGGGTGGATCTTGCCCTCCCATCCTCCTCTCCATCTGGGTCCTGGTAGACTTGTTATCCCTGGACCTGTTAGAATGTGGTGTTAGCCACGAGGCAGCCTGATTTTGAAAGAGATAATAGCAGCTAAGACAAATTATACTTGAACACTTGTAACTTTGTCCTTACTCCTCTTGGTTGGGAGGGGCTGACATGAGGTGGGGTTGACATGGGATTGAGGAAGCCAACTTCCTTCCAGAGGACTTCTTTCCTGAGAACTCCTTCCAGAAGAGTTCTTTCCAGAACATTCCAGAATCTAGCAAGCCATGTGTGACCCTGGGTAAGTTCCTTAATCAATTTGTATCTAAATTTCTTTATCTGTAAATGGGAATAATTATAGAATCTACCTCAATAGAGCTGTTAGGTGAATTAAATGAAGCAATGAATGAAAAACACTGAGAATAGTGTCCGGATCTTAGGGTTATCAGTGCCAATTATGGTTACTACATTAAAAAAAAATTAATATTCCAACATTATCAACACTCTTGCACTAAGTAGATTCTACTAAAACCCATTCTATGAGCCTCGAAATTTATTAATCATAGAATGATTTTGGGGACAGAAGTTTTCTCCTTCTAACAATACTCTATGACAATTTACCATTAAATACTTCTTATATTATATGAGATGGATATCTCCATTCTTGAATATCAAAACTGTTCGAAGGGAGTTTGGGTCAATAACCTTCTCATATACTTGAAGATTTTCAATTTTTATTTTTTATTTTGTTTTTTAAATATTTATTTTTGAGAGAGAGTCTGAGCAGGGGAGGGGCAGAGAGAGAGAGGGGGACAGAGGATCCCACGTGGGCTCTGCACCGACAGCAGAGAGCCCGACGTGGGGTTCAAACTCATGAACCATGAGATCATTACCTGAGCCAAAGTCGGACACTTAACCAACTGAACCACCCAGGTGCCCTGAAGATTTTCAATTTTAATCCTGACAACTTTGCAGCAACTCTGTTCATTGGTCTTATTCTTTGCCCAGTGGAAGAAGTATTGGCTTCACAGGCAGAGAAGTCTGGGTGACTTTGGGCAACTTTAAAAAAATTTTTTCTTTTTGTTATTTTAGAGAGAGAGAAAAAGAGCGTGAGCGGGGAAAGGGGCAGAGAGAAAGAGAGAGAGAATCTTAAGCAAACTCCATGCTCAGTGCAGAGCCTGATGTAGGGCTTGATCCCATGACCCTGGGATCATGACCTGAGCCAAAATTAAGAGTCAGACACTCAGCCAACCAAGCCACCCAGGTGCCCCTGGACAACTTCTTTAAATGGTGTCTCCGTTTCCCTGCCGTAAGAGGGATGATAGCCGTACCTCCATCACAGATTGACTGAATTTTAGACATGAAATATTCTGTGAGCTGTCAAGTGTTCACAAGTAGGGATTAATGTTGTTCTTATATCCTTCCATTATCCTGGAACACCAAAAGATGGATAGACTATATTTTTCCTTTTTTTACACATGGGAAGCTGAGGTCCAAGGCACATTTTCCCCCCGTGCTTTTTCCTTTTCTCAAAAAATGTTTTATTGTAAAATACACATAACATGAAATTTAGCCATTTTTAAGTATACACCGCAGTGGCATTAAATACACTCACACTGCTGTGCAACCATCACCATTCCATCCACAGCTGTCTTCAGCTTGCAAAAGTAAAACTCTGTGCCCATGAAACACCAACTCCTCCTTCTCCCCCTTCCTGCAGCCCATGGCAACCACCATTCCACTTTCTCTATGAATTTGACTCTATGTACTTCATATAAGTGGAACCCTATAATATTTGTCCTTTTGTGACTGGCTTTTTTCACTTAGCATCATGCCCTCAAGGTTCATCCATGTTGTGACCCTGGGTAAGTCGTTTAATCCATTTGTGTCTAAATCTCTTTATCTGTAAGTGGGACTGACACATGTTGTGGCATGTGTCAAAATGTCCTTCCTTTTTAGGGCTGAATAATATTCCACTGTATGTATGTACTTTTCTTTAGCCATTCACCCGCCACTGGCTACATGGGTTGCTTCCGCATTTTAGCCACTGTGAACAATGCTGCTATGAGCATGTGAGTAGAAATTTCTGTTTGAGATGCTGATTTCAGTCCTTTTGGGTACATACCCAGAAGTGGAATTTCTGGATCATATGGTAATTCTATTTTTAGCTTTTGAGGAACCACCACAGTGGCTGCATCGTGTCATGCTTCTCCCAATGGTGTACAAGGGATCCAATTTCTCCGTATCCTTGTTGACACTTGTTATTTTCTCTTTTTTCATGGTAATCATCCTAATGGGTGTAAGGTGGTATCTCACTGTAGGTTTTGATTTGCATTTCCCTAATTATTAGCAATGTTGAACATCTCCTCATGTGCTTATTGGCCATTTGTATGTAATCTTTAGAGGGATATCTACTCACGATCGGTGCCCACTTTTGATTTGGGTTGTTGTTGTTGTTGAGTCTTTTTTTTTTTAATTTTTTTTAACGTTCATTCATTTTTTTGAGAGACAGAGACACAGCGTGAATGGGGGAGGGGCAGAGAGAAGGAGACACAGACTGTGAAGTAGGCTCCAGGCTCTGAGCTGTCAGCACAGAGCCCAAGGCAGGGCTTGAACCCATGAACCGCGAGATCATGACCTGAACTGAAGTCGGACGCTTAACCGACTGAGCCATCCAGGCGCCCCTATTGTTGTTGAGTCTTAAGAGTACTCTGTATATTCTATGTATTAATCCTTTATTAGATATATGATACACAAATATTTTCTCCTATTTTGCAGATTTCCTGTTTACTCTGTTGATCCTTCTCTTTGAAGCACGGGTTTTTTTTTTTTCCCCAGGGCACTTTTAAGTGACTACGTTTACAGATAAATTTGGTCTGGGTAGAGGGATGAGATTGAGGATCTTTCTGAAAAAAGCATATTGAAGCAGAGTCACTAGATTATGCTCTCTGTGGTCCTAAATTTTAAAATCAGCTGAATTTCCTCTCTTCTCATTCTCCCCACACTCAGTCAGTGGCTTCTGTGGGGCACAAACCTAAGTAAAGGTCTCGTACAGATAGTAATGTGACTTGAGGTACTGAGGAGATGCTGAAGTCTTTCATAAGGAAGTGTTAGCTTTCTACTTGCAAACCTTGGGCTGCCTGTAGATGGTGCTAGAGCACCACATGTGCTGCCTCCCCAGAGGAGGGCTCCCAGCTGACAAGCTAAGGATGCTTTTCAAAAGAACATGTGGATTTACTGAAAGAACTTAAAAATAGACTTCCCTCAAATGTCTTGGGAGGGTCAGAGCAGAGATGAAGAACAAGAATCTTTCTACAAAAGGAGGAAGCTGCTAGCCGATGACTTCCAAGGCCAGTGGGGACTCAGACCTCTCAATGCTCCTGACTTGAGCTCCCCCATGTAAAATGGCCTGCCTCTCTGACTCCAGAATTCAGGGAGGGCTTTATATTAGGAGGGTTAACAATCCAACTCCATGGGGAAACCTGCTTTAAGAAAATTAAAAGGAACTGGATTGCTTTTTCCATGGACATTTCCAACTTTGTTAAATACTGATCATGCTTCTTCGGTGGGATCAGCACCTTTGCCTGTTACAGAGGTGGGATTTGCTTTTATGCTTAACTTCAAATACATCCCTAAAATTATAAAAGCCACTTGGACAACTGTCTTCCATTTTCATTGTTTTATTTTTTTGAGAAAGATCTTATTTTTTAGGTAATCTGTACACCCAACGTGGGGCTCAAACTCATGACCCCAAGATCAAGACTCGCATGTTCTCAAACTGAGCCAGCCAGGCACCCCTATCCTTCCATTTTTAAACTCAGTGCCAATGACTTAATATAGGTGTTTTTCATCTGTCACCCAGATGGAAAAGACGTCCGTGTGGCCTCTCTGCTTTTACCCTTGGGTCCTCTTATTCACTCTCTGACAGGGATCTTTCTAAAATCTGCGTCTGGCTAGGTCCTACCGCTGCCTGAAGTTCAGTATCCCCAGTCTGCCCATAGGATGAGGTTTCCATCACGGCCTCAAAGCTCCTTATGAGATGACCCCCTCCACATCCCCCTCTCGCCTACTGGACTTCCTGCCACTCTCCATCTCACAGTTTGTATTTCAGAATTCTATGTTGTTTATGGTTATCTAAATATAGCAAGCTGTTCCCACCTTTATAACTTTGCACATGTTATTCCCTCCACTGAGAAATGTCCTTTCCTGTCTTGGTCTGTGAGACCATTTCTTTCAAGCATTAAAGACAGTGTAGACTTTGTCTCCTCTCAAAAGCTTTCTCTCACCCCTACAGGGTCACATTCCTTTCTTCCTTGGATTACTTTGTCACCTGGTAATACTTCTATTGTAGAACCTCTCCTTTCGTTCTGAAATGATCTATGTGCATACAGAAGATTATGTCTTATTCCCCTCTAAACCCTGGCCACAGGCAAATTAGCATAATGTGCTGCCTATAGCAGGAGCTCAGTAAAGTAGTATTTTGTGAATTGGGGTTAAAATACTGACCAAGGTCATGTTGTAGTCCCCAATGCCAAGAGATGCAAAGGGTGGAAGGACAGACAGATGCTACTGTGTCCTTTAATGGAAGATGTAAGAGATCCCCCATTTTAGAACAAAAGACCAGACTTGCAGCTAATGACATAGGGAAAAGATTAGTGGTCTGAGAGTTCAGAAGTCTGTATTTGACCCACTGGTCTGGCCCTACCTTGCTCTGTGACTTTAGGTAACAAAGTAACTTCACCTCTTTGGGACTCAGTTGTGTCAACTATTAAATGAAAGAAATGGATTAGAAGCCCCCAAGGTTTATTCTAGCTCTCCAGTTACTTATCCTTTTATGGCCTCATTCCTCAGTATTGTGCATATAAAAAATACAAACTTACCTTTTATCCTCAAGTCTGGGAAACACGACTTTCCCAACTTTGCTCATTCTAGACATTGCCTCCTGTCAAATGGAAAAAAAAGAGCTGAGTTGGCAAGCTAAAATCAAAGTGATTTGTCATGTGCAAGAACATTCTAATTAGATACCACTCCCCCTTAGGATATTCAGTTGGTCCTTTTTTTTTTTTTTTTCCAACTTCTCTTTGGTGGTGAGAATAAAACCCAATGAACATTAAAAGTTAAATCTATGACCAAACAGACTGGGCTTAATAAATGACTGAGTACTGAAGGCTTCTGGGCATAACCAACCCCAAAAGGCAAAGCACCTTTAAGACCACCTGCAGAGAGCAGGAAATTATTTTCCCTTCTCATTACCTGGAGAGGAGGGCTTAAGAAGGCAATATAATTAGCGACTAAGTACACTGTTTACTTAAACTCAAGATAACAATAACTGAATGGAACCCACTTTGCACCTGCTCTTCAGGATAACATGTTTAAGACTTCTTCAGTTCAGGGACTCCTGGGTGGCTCAGTAGGTTAACCGTCTGACTCTTGATTTTAGTTCAGGTCATGTTCTCACGGTTCATGGGTTCGAGCCCCATGTCGGGCTCCACACTGGCAGTATGAACCCTGCTTGGGATTCTTTCTCTCTGCCCCTCGCCTGCTCTCTCTCTCTCAAAATAAATAAATGACTAAAAAAAAAAACAAAAAAAAGACCTCTTCAGTTCATTGTCAGCTGTTTTTTCCAGCACTCTTTAACACTGTGAGCACAGATGTGAGGCCTGTGGGCTGAGTCTAATTTACTTGAACTCTGGAATATGACTTCAGGACATTCTTGTCTTTACAATGGGGCAACTGGGCAGACGGTGAATTGCAGTGGGTAGGTGGACGTGGCTGATATGTGCAGCATCAAGATCAACCACGGCTTTTGTGGGCTCCATTACAGGAATGAGAGGGTTAGGTTTCCTTGGGCAGTCTCCCAACGCTGGTAAGGTGATAGAAAAGTTAGGGGGAATGGAATGAACCCAAACTCTGGAGTCCAACAGACTCGACCAGGGAGACGGCAGGCAATGGCATGACACATCTCCTCAAATAGGCCTGCCTTAGGAACAGTTATGGAACTCTTATTGTTGAGGATATAGTGATTCTGGGGTAACGTACGTACAACTTCTTATTCCACATATCTATTAATTACTCACTATGTACCAGGCATTGTGCTAGATTTGCACGTGACATACCCTTTGTCCTGGGGGAACTTACATAGTAGCAGGGGAAGAAATAATTTATATATTATTTCTATGCATTTATTTACATTTATATAAATTATTGTATTATATATTTTATTTACCACTGATTCGTTTCTGGTATGCCATGTACTTACCGCTTTATGTACACCTTATCTTCCCTCCCACTCCTTGCCCTAACCAGAATGCAAGCCACATGAGGCCAGGAGCTCTGTCTACTTACTGCTTACTCAGCACCTAGAATATTCATAAAATAAACCAAGCCCCTTCTATGTACCAAGCGCAGCATTCAACATGCACAGGAAACAGATATGAAGATCGCATGGGCCTTTTAATCAAGGAGCTCACCAGAGAATGGAAGAGACATTTACTGCGATCAAAATAGAGTGTGATAAACACTTTGTTAGAAGTAGATAAACTTCTTCTCTGTAGTTATTTGAGGGTTAGGAAAGTTGATACTTTTTCATCTGCTAATCACTTACATGTATGTCTTCTACCCTGGCTAGGATGCTCTACCAACTCTTCCCCAAGGATGACATGAACATTCTGAGAGTTATCTGGTTATCTAGATAAATCCTCAATGGATTTAAAAGGGCCGACTAGGAAATAAGAGATGCTGAGGTCAGCAAGCACAGTGATGACAAAAGAAAATGGCAGTCATAAGAAAGGGGGAGATTTTCTAAATTACGAAAAATTACTGAAAAGGAAACCATGATTAGAAGAACTTAAAAAGGACAATCTGGGGCCATTTTGTGGAAGGACAAACATTTAAACACATTTTAGTGAGACTGCTGCCATTCCACTCCACAAGGATATTTTAAGAGCTCCGCTCACTCCGTATTTTCCTTCATAGACTAAGTTCTGGTTCCTTTAAAGTAAGCCCCGTATCTTGTGAAGATGGCCTCAGCAATCTCCATTGCCAACTCTCTTGTTCTGTCCTCACTTCTTTCAGAGTAGTGCTCTGCAGTCCTTCCAGAGTGGATTCTGCCTCCTCTTGCTCTTTGGAATCCTGAAAATGCCCTCAGGAAATACTCCTCTTGGTTGACCTCGAGCCTTGGACTTGAGAGGACATTCCAGAACTGCCTTCATGGGTGGGACCCAGGGAAATTTGTATTATAAAGGGTGCTCCATAAATGTCCTTTCCTTTCCCAGGGAAACAGTTGTGTGGACAAATGGTACACACCAGGGCTTTCTTCCCTTCTTCACATTACCTTTGCCTGTTTTTAAAATAAATTAGTGAGGGGGACGCCTGGGTGACTCAGTCGGTTAAGCATCCGGCTCCTGATTTCGGCTTAGGTCACAGTTTGTGAGCTCAAGCCCCGCGTGGGCTCTGGGCCGACAGCGCAGAACTTGCTTGGGATTCTCTCTCTCCCTCTGTCTCTGCCCCCCTCCTGCTTGCGCACATGCACTCTCTCTCTTTCTCTTAAAACAAATAAACTTCAAAAATAAAATAAAATTAATTAATTATTGAGAAACAAACACCAGCTGCAGAGAGCTCAGAGATCACCAGCTTAGAGATTTTAAAGGTTTAAAAAGAGGGGTTTCTTTAAAAAGTATAGATTTCAACATTAAACTTAGTTCAGGTATTGACTCCACTGAGGAGGTTTTTTCTGACTCATCCCTGTGGCCTACCTCCCACCTAGACTGAATTATTTGCTCCCACAGCAACTTGTGCTACCATCTATCATAGCACTTATGACATGGCACCACAATTTTTTGTTAGCACACCAGCCTCCCTGACTAGACTCTGAGCTCCTTAAGACAGGAACTGTTATAATTATTCCCACCACCAGACTCAGCATCTGGTGTATCGTGCACTCAGGGAATGTCTATGGGATGAATGAACTTAAGGGTCATACACGTGACAGAATGCTCAAATGGAAGTTTTGGCTGAGATCTAAAGTTGACAGATATAAGATACCAAAGTGAGCTGGGAACAGACCACCCTGAAGAATTGGTGGGAAAAAGGAAAAAAAAAAAAAAGGTGGTTGAGGACCCATTAATCAACTCTTAGAACTTTCATCCACATGGAAGGGCAGAAAGAGAGATTTTTTTAGGAGTGAATTGTTGGATTATTGTGTATGAGGCCTACTTCCAGGGGAGGGGTGAGAGGAGTCCCCCCCTTCAGAAGTCAAGAGAGCAGGGCTTCAATGAGAACAACAGGGAACCTGATATGTGTCCCTGAGGTTGTGGGACACAGGGGACTGAGTGAGATGCCCGTCTGGAAGAGGAGGGCTGGCGGGCAGCATCAGTGTAGAAGTGAAGGAGCCAGCACTGGAATCAGCCAGCACTTCCAGAGTCTGTCAGACTCCAAAAGGCATGGCTGGTTCCCATGAACCCTAGGTGGCCCACGTGTGAGAAAGCGGTCATGGATTGTTTCATATCCTGTCCAATGAGGCAGAGGGGGTCTGCATAAAGAAGCTTCAGATGACCCTACTGGATGTCTAAGGAATGAAGAGTAAACAGTCTATTTGAAGAGTACCATTAACAAGGACAAGATATTATACATGAGAAGTTTCCAAAAGTGGGGGATCTCCAAAAAATCTCTACGATGGGAGTGCCTGGGTGGCTCAGTCTATTAGGCGTCCAACTTAGGCTCAGGACATGATCTCACGGGTTGTGAGTTCAAGCCCCCAATCTGTGCTGACAGCACAGAGCCAGCTTTGGATCCTCTGTCCTCCCCTTTCTCTGCCCTTCCCCCACTTGAGCTCTCTCAAAAACAAACATTAAAAAAAATTGAAAAAAAAAAAATCTCTGATGGAGCCTAGCTACAAACACCTAGTAGGCTAAGGGAGCTGATCACATGAGAACTTTCTACACCCCTGACTTCTCTTCCCTTCCACCCTCTAACTAGGAACAAGAGGAAAAACAAATACGCGGGAGAGGGAATGAGGAAGAGAGAACACTGATCACAGTTATGTCCTGTCATGTGCAGCAGACCCTTGCTGGGGAGTGGGGAGATGTCTTATCTTGGGATAAAAACTCATGTAATGATTATTATATATTCCTTGATATTCTAATTTCTGAATCTGGGCTATGTCTCACAACTTAAGGAGACCATAAAACTTGTATTACCCAAGGCTGGCTGTGTACTTATCTAAGAAAGCAACGGAACTACCAGGGCAGAGAAAAAACTAGCCCCACTGCACAAGTGTTAGGGGGCAGTGGGAGTGAAAAAGATCGTCGTTTCTCATTTCTGTCTCAAGAATCACGTTTGTCCTAAACACGAGTTAGATACGCACAATAAACAGTGGGTGAAAATATATTAGAACATTAACAGGTTCATGAGCATGGGCGGTAATTTTTTTTCTCTTTTCTAATTTTTCTACAGTGACATCTGTGGATTTGATCATTTAAGGAGAAAAAAATACTGCATTCTAAAAAAAAAAAAAAAGTTATGCTTACATAGGCACTCAAAACGACTCGTGCTCCTCTCCCCCGTCTCCTGGGAGGCAGGCCTCATTACGGGTATTGGACCCAATATGGAGAATGCCCAGAGAATCACTGCTGTCATCAGAAACAGCACTGCTGGCTTTTCTAATTTCTCCAAATAACTAACATTAAGCCAAAACCTCAAGAACCCACTGGCTGCAGTAGATCTGGAAATTACCACAGCATAACAATATGAATTTATTATGGGAATGCTGACACGTGCTAAATATAGTCACCCCCCCCCCCAATATATTTCTGTTCAAAAGGGTTTGTTTGAAGTTGGCCTCAAAATTCATACTTCTTGTCAGCAGGCAGGAGCTGGACAATCTTAATTTGCAGCACGCTACCCTCTTTGTTTGAGAGTCTAGACAGCACAATGAATGCAGTGACTTTTCTCTTTCCTTTTTGCCCACACAATGAAAGCCTTTTAAAAACAAAATATTTTGTAAAAGCACATTTTAATCACTTCTTTTCTTTCTCTCTATAAGGCAGCGCTATAAATAAACCATGAAAGTTCACATTGGATCGTCACTTCTGAAAGCAAGTGGAGGCTTTCTGTAGGGAAAAATGGGGGCCCTGTACCATGGTCGTGAAAGACCGCATTCATGGGGCTTGACCCTTCCCTGCCGTGTCAAGGCCGAGATACCAGTCCACACACACTGCTCACCACTTCTCCGGCTGCAGCACTGGCAATCACCAGGCCTGTGTGGGCACAGGACACACCCAGTTCTCATGTGTTATGGCCTGGCTTGGGAGCTAGCAAAGGGCTTTAGGCTACCCTGGGGTGAGTTATCCAGGGAAATTAGGCTGGAAAGAATGGGGCTTTTCAGCACTCACGAAGATGGGCATTCAGTGAGTGGCAGACACACTGATATCAGCCATCGGAGGAATGCAGGAACTGGTACCTTCTCCCCTAGCCAGGGAGGGAAAACAATGGCTTTAAGAATTTGGGAAGGCTGTCAGATAATCCAGGCCTAGGTACCAAAGGTCACTGCAAGCCTGGCAGTGTCCAGAGTCATGGTCCACAGGGAAGAATAATCAGGATCTAGCCTGGTGAGGGTTCTACTGCACACTCCCCGAAGGCAAGAACCGCGGCACTGCAGGGGTCAAGCCTAGCACGGTCCTAGTACTCACAGGGGCTTGGTGAATATTTGCAGAGTCGCTGAATGAAAGGGTGAGGGCTTGCATCACCGGGGCAATGTCAAATCAGGTAAGCCAGCGTTTCTAAAATGGTACACCTGCACTCCAAGGAGTGCACGAAATGATTCATCAGGATTCCAGGAGAACACATTAGAAGTGCCCTTTATATGATTTCTGGTCTAAAGAAATTAGTGGAGCTTTACCAGCATTTAACATGCAGATTGTCAGCAGGGTGGTGAGTTGGTCCACACATCGGAGAGACACGAATCATGTAAGATGTGTGAGGTTTCTTAAAAGAAATATGGGATCTCTACAACACCTAGGGGATGACAGCAGGGTGCTGGCCCGGAGTTCCCAGCATCCAAGGACTTGCTCCGTGTCGTCATTTACATGTTCCAGGGTAGTGGCTTTACACGTATTGCCTGGTTTTATTTACACCAACTTTTGCAAAATGGGCAGGTGGCTGAAAAACATTCAGTCAATGAATTAAAGGTAATGGTGAGAATTCAGATCTCAGGGAATAAGAAAATGGTGATACTTTTATTCGGTAGTAGCCTCTTCATGTTAGAATCTAAGAGCAATGAAGACCTGGTCAGGTAAGACAAGACTTGGGAGGAAATCAAAATTATCTAGATATAGATATACAGGCACATAAAAAACCATCCAGAAATCATCAAAACACTAAAAATCATTAGAAACTCACCCGGCCATAGATATAAAATATACCTTTAGGTATCGCTGCATAGTGTTAGTATGAAAGTGTCATGATAGGCAAGTATTAAAAATATTTTATTTCAGCTATATTTCATCTACTTTACAGTATACATAATCTACAAGCATAGTAGAACACATCTATGCCTCTGCATCAGTAAGTTTCCATGTGTTAAGAATCCAAGCTCAAATTTTTTTTTTAACTGACCCAAAAAGTGTGGCACCCATTGATTTAGCAGACAACTCCCATTGCCTTATTACTGGTTCAAGCCAACATTTCCCAGGTGCTTACTCTATGCTGCCCACTGTGCTACTAGCTTTATGTAAGGGACGTTTTTAATCCTTAACACGACTTTATGCCATAGATATTGTCATCTATGCCCACTTTATGCATCAAGGAAGTGAGCAAAGTGTAAGAAATCTGCCCAAGGTCATAAAGCCAATATGTAGCTGAGCCAGAATTCAAGCCCCCAGCTCTGACTCTGGACCTTTGCTTAGCCTCACACTCAGACTCAATGCTCCTGTCTTCCCTGTAATGCAAAAAGCCTGGCCCGCAAGTCCCCTAGGCTTGAGCTCCAATCCCGTTTCTGCTGCTTATTAATTGTGTGAGCTCCCTGGCTGAAAATGAGTAAGCCGTGTGTGTGTGTGTGTGTGTGTGTGTGTGTGTGTGTGTGTGCACTCACGCATGATATGCCAATACAGTACACCATACCTTTTTCCAGAGATGCTGACACATAGCTCTCTGAAATACATGAATCTGCCTTCTTGACGAACTCTGAGTCATTTTACTGGAAAACAAGTTCACATGGTAATGTGTGGGCTGAGGCACATGACCCCTCCATAGAAAAACAGAAAGTATAGCAATGTGATTTTGTTCCTCCAGCAAACATGAAGAAATGGCTAGTTGTTCTTTTATTTATTTTGTTTTGTTTTTCTTTTTTCATACAGTCATCTTTTGACCTGCACCTGGTATTCTGTGTAACCTCCATGCATTGATGACAACAAAGTCAATTGAGAAGCAAGGAGGGATGAGAGAAAGGAAAGAGTGGGAGAAGACGTAACTATTAATCATGATGTGAAGACTTGCACTTCATTTATAATTTTAAGTTCTACCTATCTATATGTCAATACATCCACCTACCTATCTACTCACCACATGGGGTGGTGATTACTTGGGCATATACAGTTTCCAAAATTCATCAAACTGTGTGCTTAAGATCTGTGCATTTCACTTTACATATACTATCTACCAAAGCAAAAACTGTAAAAGGTAAAAGAAACAACACTGTACATGTATATGGGTATTCTTGGAATATTTATATTTAATTTCCAATTATACAATGCCTACCAAAAAGAAATAAGCAAATGCAAATGCCCAGCTCTGAAATCTCGACTCCAAATAGACCTCAATTCAGCCTCCTGATCATAAAGGAGGGGGTGTTCTGCAGGAAATGGAGACGCTCATGTAAAGATTTTGGGGTTTTTGACGTGGGCTTGGGATTGCATCTGGGCTCTGCCAACTCACTAGACGTTTGAACTAAGCCTCAGTTTTCCCATTTGTAAAGTGGGAATAACAATACCTCCTTGCAGCACGGCTGAAAATTCCAGCACCCCACTCTCTGGCCACCATATCCTAACTAGTCTCCTGACTTCTACTTTGGTGCCCTAAAAGCAGCAGGGCCAGTCCCAGTGATTTGTCAGGGAGGGAAAAGGTAGTGCAGGGATTAAAATGATCGACTGACGATAGCAGACTGCCAGAGTTTGAAGTTGGGCTTTACTACTGACTGGCTAGATTGTCCCAGACAAATGATTTAACTTCTGTACGTCTGTTTCCTCTTCTGACAAAGGGGATGGGAATAATACGCCTCTCATCGGACTGCTGTGAGGATCACATGAGGTATTTCAGGCAAAGCACTTAGAATACTACCAGCACACAGTGAATAAACGCTCCACGAATTTTACATATTTATTATCCTACTTGCATGCAAACTCCATGTGGCCGGGGATTTTTATCTGATTCATTTACTGTACTAAGAACTGTGCCTGGCCAGAATAGGTAATCCATAAGTGTTTGCTGAATGAATCAATGAAGGAGGTAGGTTAGATTTTGTCTCATGGGGCTGTTGTCACACACAGTATTTCTGACACCAAATGTGTAGGTTTTTTTCTTCACACCAATCAATTTTCTACCTCTCCGGGCACCAACTGGGTGTCTTAGAATTCAATTTGATTCTGACACTACAGGGGATAGCGTTAGACTCTAGAGGTTTAAGGGCTCAGTCCCCCACGACTACCTCCGACTCTGGATGCCAGTCACAGGACTCTTCTGTACTTCTGATAGACTGTAAACTGGAGGTTCCCATGACCAGCTATCCCCCTCTTGGATGGATAATTTGCTAGAATGGCTCACAGAAAACCGTTCACTACTATTACTGGTTTATGATAAAGGATGTGATTCTGGAACAGCCAAATACAAGAGATACATAGGCAAGGTTTGAGGGATGGGGGGGGGGGTGTGGAACTCCCATGCCCTTTGGGGTGTGCCACTCAAAGCTCACCAAACCCTGTTGTTGAGGGGTTTTTATGGAGGTTTCATTACATAGGCTTGATTGATAAAATCACTGGCCACTGACTCAATCAGCCCATGCAGAAGCTGTCTGTGGCCCCTGGCCACCAGCTGCCAGTCATCTCATCAGTATACAAAAGAGAACTCTTTTCATGCCAGAGATTCCAAGGATCTTAGGAGCCGTGTGCCAGGAATTGCGGACAAAGATCAAATCTTTAGTTTTTCCTCTATTACAGTCACTCTCACTACTAACGACTGCAATGGACCCCCACTGCTTTTTGAATAAAATTCAAATTCTGCAGAATGGCCCAGAACTTGGAGATCATGCTTGTGCTGTTGCTTCCAACCTTATTTCCTGTCCTCACTCACTGTGCTGATCATGCTGGAAACCACCAGCATCTTCGCTATTGATTGAACATGTCAAACTGGGTCCTGCCTGCTCTTACTCTCCCAAGAATGCCCTTCTCTTGGATCTCTGACTGTCTGGATCTTTCATATGATTTAGGTCCTCTTCAATTTTTTTTTTAACGTTTATTTTTCAGAGAGAGAGAGAGAGAGAGACAGCGAGTGTAAGCAGGCAAGGGGTACAGAGGGAGACACAGAATCCGAAGCAGGCTCTAGTCTCCAGCTGTCAGCACAGAGCCGACGTGGGGCTCAAACCCACAAAGTGGGGCTCAAACCCACAAACCGTGAGATCATGACCTGAGCCGAAGTCGGACACTTAACCCACTAAGCCACCCAGGTCCCCCTAGGTCCTCTTCAAATATAATCTTAAAGAAGCCAGACTTGGCCACTTGGCTGAAATATCCACTTCTCCCAAACATCTTCTGTCAGATCATCTCATTTGCTTGTCTTTAAAACCCTTCGTAGCACTTAGCATGACCTGAAATTATTACTGTTAATTTATCTGCATCCTCATTTACTGTCTACCTCTTCCTCTGTGGCCCTCACCTCTACTCCTCCTTCCTGAATTTAAGCTCCATAAAAGCAGGGTCCTTGGCTCTCTTACTCATTGATGTATTCCTAGCTTTTAGCAGGGCATTAGTTAAACGTTTGCTGAACGTATACACTTATTGAATTCCTATTTTAGCAAGGCACTGTGTATATCTTGCCTCATTCGATGCTCACAAACATTCTGAAACAAAAGTCTTATTATCTGAATTTACAACAGAGGCTCATCGAGGTTAAGTGACTTGCCTAAGCTAATAAGTGGCTTAGGCAGGATTTAAAACTTGCTTTAACTCATGAATAATACCAGGCCTATTCCTTGAGGAGCTCACAGTCAGTCAATAGGCAGATCTTCAGGTGAGTTCATGACAATTTATCTTTCCCTGATGACTTTGGGGCTGTGTAAAACTCTAAAAGCTTGCTTTCTCCACTGTCAAAGACAAATTCAATTACAGTCATTCTATTGTGTTTACAAAGGCAGGAAAGTGGATTCATTGATGTATAGAAAGACTGTTCATATTAATTTTTGAAACAAACAAAATTACTGCCAGCTGTATGACCCTGAGTAAGCCCTTTCCCCTCCCTGGGACTCCCTTTCCTTATCAGTAAAATGAGGGGGTTGGATTAAATTATCTTTAAAGTCTCGCCAGGTCTGCAATCTGGTGGTTCGATACACATGTCTTTTTTTGATTAACTCTCAGCTGACAAGTAAAGCAGTTACTCCCCGTGGTACATTTTATTAGGGTTTTACTAGGCCCACCCTGAGAAGAAACATACCCACTGTGGTTCTCCAGCAAGGGGCAGCGTCATTCCAAATTCAGTCACAGCAAATATGGCCCAGGGGAGTGTTTCTACAACAGGAAAGACTACCTACCATTGTTGCAATATTCTGAGGGTGGGTCCTAATATATGGCCTGGCTGCTAAGGGGTTGGGTCCAAACATGAATAGGGGAGCAAGTATTCATCCTATTTACCTGAGCTTGACTCGCCTCTTACGGGTTTTCCGAAAGCAAAAATATCAAGCTTCTTACTAAAAGCATCAGACATTGCAGACTTCAAAACTGCAACCCATTACCCATCTAAGAATCTATTATTGGCTGGGGAAAAGGAGTCCTGCCACTTCTGGCTGAGAGCTCTGCAGTGGGCTGGAACCGACATGACAATATCTATAACTCAACAACAACAACAACAACAACAACAGTAGTAGTAGCTCACATTTATTGAGCACTAACTATGGTCCAGCAATGTATTAAACACTTTACCTGCTTCATATCTCCGCTAGAAATATGAGGAAAACGCACAGCTTTGGAACCTGTACTCTTAACCACTCACTGCAGAACAAAGGCTTCAGTGATACAGAGACCATAATTCAAATTCTAGCTCTGCCATTTAGCACTCTGAGTCTCAAGATCCTCATTCTGAAAATGGGAGTTTTAATACTTATTTTATTGGTTTGTTTTGTGGATTAAATGCTTACGCATACACAGCTATTATTATTATTACTACCACTATTTGCCCATCAGTTGGAACAAACCTTACTCTTCCAGAAGCTTTATTTAAAAATGCCAAGAGGTAACAAGCATATACTTGGGTGCGTGTTTCCGGTTGGTAGAGTGGGTGGGCTCGGGGGCTGTTGGGAGTCAAAACATGGCTCTGCATAATCCTTTCCAGACAATTATTCCTCCATCTACAAGCAAAAAGCTCTGCTCCTCTGAGATTTATACCACCTGATGACAGACATACAATCGTACCTACCTCCTGTGCAGCTCACTGCTGTGACTGCTGGCCTCTTGCCTGCATCCCTATGTTAAAAGAAGCTAAGACCTTGATCACCTAGTGTCCCCGTCTACCTGGAAATCTGTCACTATCCTGGAACACTGAAACATCTATTTACAAGACCTATCCAATGCTTGAATATTATGGTTTCAAAATGCTCCTAACTCCAGGATGGTTCATCTTTGCTTTACTCCAGCACTCATCCCCACAGCTACACTCTGAAACGTATCATCTACTGGAAATGCTACACTTATGTATATTCCAATGCCCTAACAGCCATTTTCTGGCTTCAAGTACACATCTGTCCAATTTTCTCATTGGTTCCATCCTTCCTACCAAATGTACTCCTTCACCTCATGGTAATTTCCTGATTCTCAACCCCTTCCTTTTCTTTCAATCCACAGACCCTTTCTGGGTCTAATTTCTTCAGTAGTGAGGGTAGAATCTACCATCTATTATATCAAACATGTTGACGAACAGAAATCGCCACAAATACTCTCTTAGTTGCAAAATTCAATTGGTACCTCTAATTCACAAAAATCATTTGGCCAGGATATGCTCTGTTCATGGCTATAAGAAAGAAATCTTGTTTAGGACAGAGCAGCCAATGGGAGATTGCGATTCGAGAAAGTGCAATATCTTTAAAGTTCTCAGGGTCTAAACATCTTAGAAATTTACACTGCCTGCCTCAAAGTTAATTCCATACAGAAAAGATTTTTCTGGCGAACAGATCAGGAACCACAATTAGTAGCAAAGGATCAAAACATGGTGCTATGAATATAGTGCACAATGATTGAGCTATAAAGAATGTTGACTCAATTTCTCTGTGTTTAGGCTGGTAAATATCCAAATTATCTAAGACACAGGGTATCTATCCACACATCCATTCCTCCATACTCTTTAAAGCTCCCTGTGTTGGATATCCAACTTTCCTAGGCCAAAGTCATATTAAAGGTGGGTTCTGGATACCCTGGTTTAGCCTCTGTGGCTGGCCTTTGACCGTCTGCAGTACAGGAGTCCCTCTGGCAAAGACAGAATTCATTTCAAACCAACTTCAGGAGGGAAAAGATAGGAGAGAGGATCTATCAAAAGCCAGGAGTTCAGGTGGCCAGGGTGGGGGGACACCAAAAGACCAAAGTAAGAGACAGGCTGGAGGGAAACAGGGAGGCCAGTAAGGTAGGGAGGAAGCAGAAACCAGAAAGAGAGTGCAAGGTGTGGAATGCAAGTCCTGGATAAATTGTGGTATCCTTTTAATTTGGTCTATAAGCTTTTCTTTGTTCCCAATGCCCTAAGGTTTCCCACTATTTTAGCACCTATCACACAGCAGGATACACATCTATTTACTTATACGTCTCCCCAACTGGACTATAAGATCTAAGAGGACAGAGGCCATCAATTTTTATCAGTACTCCTAATAACTGATATAAAGTAACTCTTCAGTAAATGCATGTTGAGAGAATGAAAAAATGAATGAGTACATGGATTAATGAAACAATGAATGAATCAGGAGGAATCTATACAGCAACTTTGGGATCTCCCTCAGTTGAACTTTTCTGGTTATTTTCTAACTGCCAGTTCAGCATATTCTTCATTGTCGGATGTCACAATTAAGGTTATGGTTATGGGCTCTGAACCAACTAGATTGGAACCTTGGCTCTTCTAACTGAATGGCCAATTTACGAACCTCTTTGTGCCTCAGTTGATCCATCAGCAAAGTAGAAATAATAGAAATAATTACTCATAGAGTTACTGAGATAAAAAAGAAAATGCATGCAAAGCATTTAAATTAGTACTTGGCACAACGTAATAGCTTAAAAATTGGGGTTATTTTTATTCTTTTTAAAAAAAACTTTGTAATGTTTATTTATTTCTGAGACAGAGACAGAGCATGAGTGGGGGAGGGACAGAAAGAGAGGGAGACACAGAATCCGAAGCAGGCTCCAGGCTCCGAGCTGTCGGCACAGAGCCCGATGTGGGGCTCAAACTCACAAACCGTGAGATCATGACCTGAGCTGAAGTTGGACGCTCAACCGACTGAGCCACCCAGGTGCCCCTAGGGTTATTTTTATTCTTATAATTATTATATCCATCTCCACCCCCACACTTCATAAGACCCTGCAATATTTTCTTGCGTGCTACTATTTAAAGACAGCACTTCCTAATCTTCTGCTACATGTGATATGCTGCCTGGGCCAGAGAGTGATAAAGAGTATGGAACGAAGAAACCATCCAACACTGAACACCAGCTGATGCCTCTGGTTCATCAGTGGAAGGAAGATGAACAATGAGTAGAATAGGGGCTGTTGGGAATAAAAGTTCAGGAGCTTCTAGGTTTAGAAACATGGAGTTTATTTTTAGACTGGACTTCTAGGCCTTCTAGTTAAAACAAACATAGAAAACAACAACTATGTCAGCTGTGTTTATGAATATGAGCTTGCTGTGGCTTTCACAAGACATAGGGAATTCAGTCCACTTCTCTCTGGTTACCAAATTATAGACAGGCACATGATGTACTGGAAAGAGAAGTGATCCGGAAATCAGGAGGCTCTGGTCCTGCATTAACCTTAGTCTAGCCTCTATAATTTTGAACAAGTTGTGTCCTTTCGTTAGATCCCAGTTTCACCTTCTACAAACTGGGAAGTCTGAGCCAGATAATATTAGCTTTACGGTTTAACAAATGGTTACTATGTGCCAGGCATTGTGCTAGGCCTGTGGATACTGTGGATACATCACTGAGCCAGACAGCACTGATCTCTGACCTCGTGGAGCTTAAGAGTCTACGAGAGCAATACAGATGCTATAGGAGAGGGTCAGAGATATATAAAGCTAGTCTGGGCGCTTAGGGAATGATCTATAAGTGCAAAAGGAATCGGCTCCATAAAGAATGTTGATAAAGAAGGATCTAAGCGGGATGGGATGCATATCTGAAGTTGAGCTATTATGGTGCATTCAAAGCACTGAGGGAAATCCAAAAGTAGATGGAATGAACAGAAAGAGTGACAAGAGATGGAGCTACAGCTGAAAGCAGGAGTCTGAATTTGGATGGCCTTGTAAATCTTTATGCTGACGTGAAGGGGAAGCCACTAGAGGGTTTTTAGCAAGAGTGATCCTACTCAAGTTTGTAAAAGATGACTACAGCTGATGGGTAGATTAGAGAATGGTAAAAGAGGAGGCAAGCAAACCATTCAGCAGGCCCCTGGAGCAGTCCAGGAGAGAGATGATGGTGGCCCAGACTAGGGTGGTGAGTGTGTAATTACAGCCATGTGAAAGAATTCAAGAGACCTGAGATGCAGTTTAGAAAGTGACTGTGAGAGACTGAAGTGGAAAGGAAAGCAAAGGTGGGTTCACAAGGTCCTTGAGGTTCTGGCAGGAGAGATTAAGTAGACGTGGCGCCATTTACACATCGTGCCATGACTGAGCCAGTGCCGGTTTTGCAGGCAAGGGTGGAGATGATGAGTGCAAATCTGAACATATTTATATTCAGATGCCGGTGAGCGCTTTAAGTGGACATGTGATGTGGACAGCTGCAGAGCTGCTGACATGCAGATAGTAAATGGATTCTTAGAAGCGGATGAGATGAACGGAATCCTGTAGAAGACCAACGTGTAGGGTTGGGAGGAGGAGAGAGGGGAGCTGGCAAGTGAATTTGGAAAGCAGTGTTCAGAGCAGCGGGAGGAAGATCACGAATGTATGTTGTCAGTGGAAGAGTGTTTCAATGCAAGGAGTGTCCCATGTTGCAAAATGCTGCTAAACATAAAGCAGGGTAATGACTGAAAAGCCCTTTGTGTTGCGCAATGGCCTAGGTTAGCATTAGTAACCTAGGCTAGGACAATTTGGGCAGAATTGTGGATGTAAAGGGCTGATCATCCTTGGTTAAGGAGGCAGAGGGGAGTGGCAAGAAAATCAGGATGGTGAGGACAGCCATCTCTTACAACACTTTTGACTGTGAGAAGATAATAATCGGAGGGGCTGACAGGTAGAAGAAGGGATTTCATTAAGAGGAGAGCGTGTGCAGTAGCACTGTTGAAAAGAAATAATGGGAGTTAGGTGAGTTTCAATTTCCTAGTAGCCACTTAAAACAAAGTGAAAAGAAACGACTAATTTTATGACATTTTAATTAAGCTATTATACCCAAAATACCATTTCACGAGTGATCGGCACAGTTATTCAACATTTATGTTCTTTTATTCATAGTAACTCTTTGAAGTCCTGTGCCTATTTTACACATTTCCAGTTGAACCAGACACATCTCAAGAGCTCTATAACCACATTCAACTCATGGCTGCCGTACTGGACGGGACAAGTCTGGAGCATGTGTAAATGGTGCTGAGAAGGAGCTACCACATATACAGGAGTAAGAGAGGACAATGGATTGAGTGGGCTGTCAGAGGCAGTGGGGGATGGCGAAGCCTCTGATAACAGGCTCTTCCATTATAATAAATATGAAGGAGACAAAGTTTGAGTCGGGATATAAGCAATGGTGTGCTGATAAATGTTAGCAACTGGCTCTACCAAAAAAATAATAATAACAATAGCCCTACTATGTAGCATTTGCCAATTTCTCGAGCGTAAATAATTCTTCTGTGGCCCACAGGAAGCTACTCATGTGATATCCCTGGACACAGAGTGGAGAAGAGACATGCGTGGTCAGCTCTCATGCCAGTTGTGAATCAGCTGCAGCACATCGCTGGACATAAGCTGTGCGATGTGATGGCAGGTGTCTTTCTAATGGCTTCTATTTTTTCTTCAAGGTGGATGGTGGCTGAGAATAACTAGGTCATATGTCTGAATGTGAGAAGAAAGATACGGCTGGGAATCGGGGAGGTTTGATGTAGTTATTATAGAAAATGGGAAATTGAGCTGACATGTTAGGTTCCCATCAGAAAACAGCTGGACACTCATATTGGGTAACTGAGGTAAAGCTTAATCATGGATTTGTTTAAAGGAAGGTTTAGGAAAAGAAACAAGTACCCCATGACTAGCAATAGTGGGGAACCATTAATGCCCTGGCAGGAGTAACAAGAGGGAGAGACTTCCAACACCCAGAGAGAAAGATGCAGGGGGAGGGTCACCTGCAGGAATGGTGGTCCATGGTAGATGGATCAGTCAACCTATGTCAGCTCAGCAAGGAGAGAAAGGATACCTTCCATATCTCCTCCAAGCTCCTGCTGGTGCCTCCCATTGGCCAAACTCAACTAAACACCAGGGTAAGAGAGGCTGTCCAGGGACAATATACAATGACAGAAGCCTGCCTTACGGTTGTACAGTGTTTTATTACAGAGCTCAGTGGCCTTTAGGAAGGGATAAGTACCTGAACTCAGGGTGCCTGGGTGGCTCAGTCAGTTAAGCATCCAACTTCGGCTCAGGTCATGCTCTCACGGTTCGTGGGTTCAAGCCCTGCATTGGGTTCTGTGCTGACAGCTCGGAGCCTGGAGCCTGTGTCAGATTCCATCTCTGTCTCTCTGCCCCTCCCCTACTTGCTTTCTGTCTCTGTCTCTCTCTCTCAAATGTAAAAAAATAGAACATAAAAAAATTTTAAAAAAAGAAAAAGAAAGCTGAACTCATCCTGCTTTGAGGTTCCGTAAGACAAAAAATTAAAAAAAAAAAAAAACGGTCATGTGGACACTGGCCATGGGGAAAGAGACGAGGGGCAAGAGGAAAATAAAACCAGCCCTTCAAAATGCATGTTAACTCTGTTTGACAGGCAAGGAAACTGAAACTCAAAGCAGTAATGTGGCTTGCCCAAGACAACATATTTAGTGGTAGAGTCAAGAGACACGTCCATCTAGCTTGAAAGCATTTTCCACCCTACTGATGCATCCATGAGCAAATAAACAGTTTGACTGAACTGTGGGGGCAGGGGCATATTTTAATATTCACTTAAGCTTTTAATTGAGACCGAAGCATTATTAGAATTCTCTACTTCTGATACAGAAGTTCATATACACTTGGGGCGCCTGGGTGGTTCCATAGATTAAGCGTCTGACTTCAGCTTAGGTCATCATCTCACAGTTCATGAGTTCGAGCCCTGCATTGGGCTCTGTGCTAACAGCTCAGAGCCTGGAGCCTGCTTCAGATTCTGTGTCTCCCTCTCTCTCTGCTCCACCCCTGCTTGTGCTCTGTCTGTCCGTCTGTCTCTCTCTCTCTCAAAAATAAATAAACATTAAAAACAAATTTAAAAAAAGAAGTTCATACACACTGAAAAGCAAGAATGCCCTTGGGTATTTTCATTATAGAAGCTCATCCCACATGCACATGCTAAGAGAGGAAGTGAGCTAAGGTAAGGAAAAGACAGGGGTGTCTTTAGTGAAGTAACAGTGGAATCGAGTTCTCAGGCATGCTCTGTTCCTCACTCTATATGTCTGCTCTGGCTTCTCCTTAAGGCAATACCTGAATAGGTCACCTTTTTATTTATACCCAGCGGTATGGGCAGATGGGGGAGAAAGTGCCATATGACTTCCCCTGTGAGTGCCACATGGATATAACCCATGCGTATTCCCAGCGGTGGGCACATAGTTAATGCTCAGCAATGATGGGATAAATGGAATCTTTCCAGGGCCATGTTTGCTGTGTCAAATATTACATGGTCTGACAATAGGATAAACAATTAGAAATCAGAGCTGCAAAGCAGGGAGTGGTGCCCAGGAATCACTGGAAAGAGCTAGCTTGGAATTCTTGATGTGACCTGAGAGCCTCATCTCTCTTGGTCCATTTGTAAAACTTACTCATTTAGAAAATTTGGCCAGTCCCTGATAGGTCATTGTGAGCATTAAATCAGCCCAAGGATACAAAGCTCCTGGTACATGTAAGTGTAGCAAAAGCTGAATTCCCTCTATTCCCTGTCCATCTCTGCTCCTTTTTCTTTAACTATTTCCTTCATTTCCCAGCATTGTCACCTTTTTCTGACGCTGCATTCAATTCACCGAAGTTAGTGGTGGTTTTCCTACCACTTCCCAATCATGGTCACTCCTGGTTTTTTTCTTTTGTTTTGGTCACCTTTGGGCCTTGGTGACCCCAGGTGACCATTCTGTGGAAACTGCGGCAATTTGGATCATGGCTTTTTTTCCCTCCTTTGAATAAACACTGAAAGCTTTCTTTCCCACTTATTCCAACTCTCGTTTGCCATCTGGTGCCTGGGTTGGCCGCATCTGTGTTTGCTTAATGACTTTAGGCGAAGGCCGAGTTTACATATGGGAAGGAGGAGAGGGCTTTGCTGATTTCTTCCATATGTTCATTTATTCGTATATTATGATTTTTGTAATCTCACCAGCATAGATCCCTTCAGACAATCCTTACAGTGTTCCTTGGGACTTGCTTCTTTGTGTGCTCAGCTGGGAGTTGCCCTGAGAACATTTCTTGCAGAGCCTGTTAGCATAGCTCAGTGTGGCTTTTAGGTAGGTACGAACTGATGTTCTGAAGGTTCTTCTTTCTGAATGGAGGACACTTATTAGATGTGGGTGATTCTGTGGAGTCAGAAGACCTGGGTTCTAGGCCCTTCTGTCCATCTGCAAAAGGTGTAAATTCAAACTCTGTGACTCTCTGGCCTCAGTTTGCTCCTTGCAGATCAAAGGGCTTGGGCTGGGGATGCTCTGACACCTGCGTGGGGCCTCAGCCTTCCCTGCCCTCTTCCGTCCTCTGGTCCTGGGCTTCCAGCTTTTACGTATTTCTACCTGAAGTCTCAATGTGTGCTTTCCTTCTTCCCGGCTCCCAAGCAGAGGTGTGCCTGGAGGAAAAAAATCCAAGAAAGGCATCCCATCTTCTGCATAATGCAGGAATGAAGAGGGTGAGCTCTATTTGTCGTTTTGTAAGAAGTTATCTTGATTTCTTTTTCTACAGTCTCTTTGAGCCTCGGCTTAGTGTGATGGCTCATGAGCTCTGGAAAGACACGGACCTGGGACCTGGGTTTGAAACCCCCCTCTTCTCTTCCCAGTCTGGGCCCTGAGCAGGTTTCTTAATTTTCCTGAGTGGTATCTTCCCTCTCTGTAAAACGGGAGTACCATCTGCCTTTGCAGGGGTGGTGAGCGGAGAAGGGATCGTTAATCCTAGGATGATGTTTTGCATGAAGCAAGTGCTCACAAATGTTGGTTACCTCTGTGCACGGTGGATTCAGTGGTGAAATGCCATGTTGAGAATGCCTCAGAGGAGGACACCGACAATACTTACGGAAGATCACAAAATCAATGGATGCCAAACCTTGAACTAGAACTTGGGATTCCTGACTCCCAGGCTGCAGTTCCTTCTCATGAGTTAAAGAGGGGTGGGGAAAAAAGGTGGGGGGCTGAGTCAAATTCACCAGAGACCAAATGATGGCTAAGAAAGGAAGGTGGCCTAATCCTTATTCCAGAGGGCTGGTAAGTGGAAGAGAGATTCTGAGGGGGTCAGGAAAAGTGTTATGGGGTGGTGGCAAGAGGGAGTGGACCTCTTTTTGTGAATGTCCTCAAACTGCTCTGAGACTCTGAGAGGTTTTCTTTCTCTCTCTCTCACCATCTGTCCCCCCCCCCCCCCCGGGCCTTTCCTTCTGCCCTTATTCCTTCCCGACTAGTCTCTGTGTCCGTGAAAGTGAAACCCAAAAGAACAAAAATTATTTGAATGAATGTTTTTGGATATGACCAGACCGACAGGTGACGTTGGGTTTGATAGTTTAGGCAGGAAAGCTTTGCAGGCTTATTTGAAAAAGCCAAATTAATCTGAGATAATTGAGAAATAATTTGTCAGGTCAGAGGCAAGTAGAGAACAAGAAATTACCTTGTCCACAGCCTCTTGCTGTGGCCCTCTCTGCTCAGAAGCATGAGGAGAAGTTGTGTGAGAAGGGTGGTGTAGGCAGCTGTCTCTAGATCTTTCCTCTGTCAAAGAGCAGTCAGAATCTGAGAGATGAGGGTTCTCTCCTGACCTGGGGTATGGGGTTTCCAGGTGTGGAGAGGCAAGGAGGGGAGGGTTTTGGCATTCCTGGGTCTCTGCCGCCTCACATTATGTACGATATGTATGTATGTGTAATTTGGTATATGCATGCATGCATGTATACTGTATGTAATGGCTTGGCTGACAGTAAAAGGATGCACAGGCATGAGCATGCATCCAACAGAGAACAGAACTATCTACAAGGAAAGAAAATGACACACTTGAGGAATGAGAAGGCCAGTGTGACTGGAGCAGATGGAGTGAGGGCAAGTGTGGAGGAGACAGAACCCAGAGGCAGGCTGGGGCCACACCGCGGGGACCCTGCAGTCTCCTTTCCTAAAGCACCGGCATTCGGTCTGGCAGGAGCCAGGTGCAGAGGTCCAGGGAGGCAATCAGGGTGGCAGTGATACATGAGGGAGATGTACGCAGATATGAGAGGTGTTCAGGAGGTTTTGGTGATGGATAGGGTGGCGGTGTTAGGGAGAAACAGTTGTGAGAAATACTGAAGGACCCTTAGATTTCTGGGCCCACGCATCTTCCCCACTTAGGTAGAGGCAGAGTGAGAACCTGCATCTAGAGGTGTTTGCTTAAAGTCTGCTTCTCTACATCTGAAAGGGCTCATTCAGGGTCATGGGGTAAGGAAGAAGGAGCACCTCAGCTTGGCCTCCTGTTCAGAGAACAACAGCTACAAGAAAAGAACATCAAGAGAAATAATGTCGCAAAATTCTTCACAGACCTGGCCAAAGCTTACATCAGCCAGTCATGTGCGTTTCAAGCTCTATTATTCAGTAGGAAGTGGATTTGTCCTTGTAAGTGCTACAAGATCTGGCACTTACACCTGAGATGTGAAGGCACTTTGTGTTTTTAGTTTTTTCTTTTTAAAGCCACAGACACTCTGGACAATCCGGGAGTTACAAAAGCAGCCTCGGGACACCCAACACGCTGTTTGTGGCTCGGACCTTTCCATGGAGGCATTTCCCAGTTTCCCTAGGGTGGTGGACAGGAGAATGCATGTCAAGAGAGAAGGTATGAGGCCATTGGCAAAGGCAGGGATCTTGTGCACAGACATTTCTTAGTTGAAGTAAGAAACAAATTTGCCTGGGATCCTATAAGCCTCTATCTGTGGAGGGGGCGGGCGGAGGGGGGGGACTCCAGCCAGGAGTGTTAAGATTTGGGCAGGCAATTCGATGTGGGGGAAGGGGTTGGGCAGTGCTCAGCAGCTTTTCAAGGCCAGAATGCAGAACCTGAACTTCCTCATCAATATTCACAGCAACTGCAAAAGATGAGTATTATCATTATTAACTCTATTTTACAGGGGAAGAAAAGAGGGGTGAACAGGGGATAAGTAATTGGCCCAAGATCACTCAGTGAATAAACAGTAGTAGGTCCAGAATTCAAACCCAGGCAGTAAAATCCATTTCCTGGACTCGGTGGCTACCAAAGGGCAGGGTGGGAGGAGCTGTTCATCTGGGGTATAGGCAAAGAGGGGAGGGGTGCACTGTCTCTAGAGAATTAAATTATAATAATAAAACCAGTTAAAAGATCCATCTCTTTTTTGTTCTCATATGCATTAACAATCTATGAGTAGTAAAATCTCCCCTCTAGGGCAAACCTCTCCTACCCGATGTATCTCCCACCCCTCCTAAGCCACTGGTTTAAACCATTCTAAAAGGGAGGAATGACAAGTCACATTTTGCAGATTTCAGATCCCATCCAAACACTCTCATTGCACTCTGCACAGCTCCTTTGCTCCCCACTAACAAGTATATTGGTCACATGTACACATATTTCTTTAGTGTTTGCCTTTGCCATTGGACCATCAACCTCATGAGGGTAGGGGCTGTCTGCAGTTCCTACTGGAGTGCCTGGCTTAACATGTTGGTGGTGCTCACCTGAAAAGATATTTGCTGAATGCACAGAAGGATGAAGGAACGGTCAATCTAAAACGCCACTTCCTCCATGAAGTCTTCCTTGAGGGTAGAAGAGCTTTGCGCTTCAGAGAAGAAGGTGGAACAGGAGATATTGGAAGAAGCCATCAGGATGGGCTGGGCTCTCCTTCCCTCCAGGGCGGCCCCGGAAGTTCTGGGCCAGGTGTGAAAAGCATGGGTCTCAGTGTAGCTTTGAGCTTCAGGGCACCCCAACATTCCTCATTGTGGAACCAGGAAGAAAAGACTCCCCTCTTAGGATTGATATTTGAGAACTGATCGTTTCTACACCTGTCTAGGGCCAGAAACTACCTAACTGAGGCACAGATTTACAATTATCTTTAGGACGATCCTTAAGATCTAGACACAAGAGCCTAAATGTCCATCAACTGATGAATGGATAAAGAAGTTGTGGTTTATATATACAGTGGAATACTACTTGGCAATGAGAAAGAATGAAATACGGCCTTTTGTAGCAACGTGGATGGAACTGGAGAGTGTGATGCTGAGTGAAATAAGTCATACAGAGAAAGACAGAAACCATATGTTTTCACTCTTATGTGGATCCTGAGAAACTTAACAGAAGACCATGGGGGAGGGGAAGGGAAAAAAAAAGTTACAGAGAGGGAAGGAGGCAAACCATAAGAGACTCTTAAATACTGAGAAAAAACTGAGGGTTGATGGGGGTTGGGGGAGAGGGGAAAGTGGGTGATGGGCATTGAGGAGGGCACCTGTTGGGATGAGCACTGGGTGTTGTATGGAAACCAATTTGACAATAAACTTCATATTAAAAAAAAAAAGATCTAGATACAAAAGATCCCAGCATGTTCCTGAGAGAATCTATTTTGCTTTTGGCATGTTTCTAAGTTGCTAGATAAATATAACTCTGCAAACATCTCTATGACCTGGGATGTTGTTTTTATTTTGAAATGAGAGCATGTTCGTTTATAAGTTCGTTAAAACTAATATATATTTTGCTAAAGCACTATGGAGTCAGCATCCCTTCAGCAGGCCTCTTCAAGCCCATTTGTTAAACAAGACTGTAATCCTTTGTAAAACATTCTAGGTATCATGCTGTATCGTGTCCTCTTTTTCTTTTTTTTTTTTTTATCCTTTAAACTATATTTCTGTATTTCACCCCTATAAATAAAATGATGTTCCAGTCGACCTTTCTGGGTGGTCCACCGTGAGAAAAGAGTTTCCAGGTCTCCTCTGAGAGGTGGGTCACAGCGAGGTCGGTCCTCACGCTCAAAGCCAACATCCCAGGAGGGAGGCTGCATGAACTGCATGATAAGGTGACAGCAGGGACATAGGTGGTCTGGCATCACAGCCAGTCATGGAATGGTTTAGAATGTAACATGGAGTCTGGCAGAGAACAGGCAAAGATGAGGTCAGATGGAAATCTTCCTGATCCCCAAATTCTGCCATGCTACCTTTGGAATGTTCTGTGGGGTTGGGGGAAGAGCCCTAAGGAGGAAGATCCTCAGGGAACGGTGACACCAAAAGCTTGCCTACCTCTCTGCCTCACTACCTGGAGTTTTCATCCTCTAAGACAGTTTAACGAAGGCAGTATGTCCAGAAAATGAATGCTTATACATTTGTTATGTCTGGCAAGAAAGGATTACTGGAATAGTAGATATACCAGAAGGCACATGTTTGTTATATCAACTAGCTATAAGATGAGGAAGCCTAGAGCAGGCTCCCAAAGGTGGGACACGGGAAAGAGAGGAGAGAGGGACCTAGAGACAAAAAAGTGCTCTGCCGCCCCTTCGTATCTTAAGGCACGGGAGACAACGAGATCTCAAGGAGAGTGGGCTTTACAAGTATTTTTTCCTTTTTCCTAATTATCTTCCTATCCTTCTCCTCTGTCCCCTCCTTCCACTCTCCCTCTCTCCTTCTTCCCTCCTCCTCTTCTTCCCTCCCTCCCCTCATATATGTTTACTGAACATCTGCCATGTGTCGGTCACTATTTTAGGTTCTGGAAGTCACTGGTGAACAAAATCAGCACAGTCTCTGTCCTTGGGAAACTTAGAGCCTTGTAGGGGAGATGGACAGTCAACAAGCATTCCCCCAATATATCTGTCATCACGCATTGCAGTAAGTGCTACGAAGAAGAAAGACAAAGGGCTGTGTAAGGAACATTAGCTTGATGGGGGTGGGTTGGGGGGGTGTCAAGTGATCCTCGTCCCCAAAAGTGACATTTAAGCGCACAGCTGAAGGAACGAAGAATTAGGTCAAGAAAAATCTGTGTGTGGGGGAGGGGCAGCATTACAGCCAAGGGAATAAAAGAAACAATAACAACAATAACAGTGATGATAAAAGCAATAGGTAAGACTTACTGAACAGTTATTATGTGCCAGTCATGATTCTAAACATCTAATAAGTATTCATTAAACCCTCACACCAACTCTGTGAGACAATTTACCATGATTGTCCCCATTTTACAGATAAGGAAAATAAGGCCCAGAGACGTGAAGGAGCTTGCCCATCACATAGTTGGAGGGTAGAGAAACTTAGATAATCTGGCTCCAGGAAAGGAAGGCCTGGTGAAGTAAGGGCATGCACAAAAAGGCAACAAAGCTGAGCTGTAGCAACTACAGGGGTGGTGGGAGAGGGCACGGCCAGGCACTCAGGGGCCATGTGATGAGTTCTAGAAGTTTTCCTAAATGTGACAGTGGAAACCCATTGCAGGAGTCTTGGGGGGTGTGACACTGACCTTTCCACAGGGCCTCTCTGGGTGCAGTGGGGAAGCAGCCTAGAGCACGGGCCCAGCTGGGAGAACCCTGCAGTAGTCCAGGGGTGGGGGGAACAGGGGTTTGCACGAAGTACCCGGTTACATAACTGATCAACCAGTGGAGCTCCTCAGTGCTTTCCTTCCCTGGTCTCTTGCTTCCCCTCGCTCTCTCCCTGCCCCCACTGCTCTCTCTGTCGTTGTCCCTCTCAGTAGAAGGCTGAGGACGTGGTGGTAAGACCCCGACTCCTGCTCCATTTGCCAAGCCGCGGATCGACTTCGGCATTCTGTCACCTTCGCCTTGCCGCCTCCCCGACTCGGGATCATTCTTTCCCACGCTTTTAAGCCTCCAGGGAGCAGCTGCTGGTATCTAGAACCCAGCTGTTCTCCCAACTTCTCTCAAGTGTTTCTTAGTGTCAATGCTTCTAATTAGTTAAAATAGGAAGAGGGGTGGTAAACAGAGGAGCAAAAGAGAGACCTAATTTTAGCTGTAGCCAAAAGGACTTTCCCCCAAATACACTGTGATCTCAAAATACTTAGCTAAGCGCATATGGACACGGCGGGGAGAGGATCTGAAAAGCTACAGAAGGAACAGTCAAAGCCAAATGGGACCGCCCCTGCCTTCCCAAACGTAGGACTGGATCGAAGAGGAAGGCTATGAAAACAGACTGAATCCTTCCTCTGTGCCAGGCACCGTGCGAGCACTTTGTGTGAGTCAACTCGGCAACTCATTTTCTCCTCCCAGTCAGAGGATGCTACAGGGGCTAGATTTACGCTCCTTTTACAGATGAGGAAACTGAGGCTCGGTGCCGCGAAAGTTATTTTGTCCGAGATGAGACAGCTATCCAGAGAGCCAGGATTTAAACCTGAGTCTCTCTAACTTCAAAGTGCCTAGCAAAAGGAAGATGGGGCCTCAAACTGAGGAGAGATATAGGGTATGGGGTAAAAAGCTCTAACGGAGATGCAGGGCAAAGCATCAGGATAAAAATCCAAAGGATGCTGCTGCTCAGAACACTGAGAGGCATCGTTGGTTGGGACTGGCACGGATCATTCAGGACCTCGACTTTTTCTACTCTTGAAACCCCATCCAGCCCTCACAAGATGTCACTAACAATTTACAGGTAGATAAATCACTTCTTGAGTGCCCCCTACCTCTCACTACAGCAAAAAAGACCACTGCTTTCTGCAAACAAAGAAGATGCCGTTTTGGCAAAGGAAGCTGAACTGGCTAAGCCCACCCTCCCCCAGCCTGCCTTCCTAAGGTCGTGGTGGAATCTGGGCTCCTTCAGAAAACGGGCCACCTGGTAGGACTCATCACGTCAACTTCCTTCATCTCAGTTCAAGCTTAAAAGGCCTCTTCACTGGGAAGCTCCCCAGTGTGGTTTTCCACGCACATCTGGAGACTTTCCACAATAGGCCTTTGAAGCGGCCTGAAGTATTCCGGGAAGCCGGGCTCACTGGGCTGAGGTTTAAAGAGCAGAAGCCCACATTTATTTTTCTTTCCCGCCTTCTTTGACAAAACTCCCCCCCAGTGGTTTGTGGGCATTCGCAAAGCAGCCCTGATTTTCAGCTTACTACTTTTAGGGCCGAAGTCTTAAAGAAAACAACAATAAAGCACATTCCAAGGAAGCACTGATAACCATAAAGATCTGTTTCTGTGTTTGGCTCCTTCGCCAGAGCCTGAGTTGTGCCTTAGTCATCTATGTAGCTGAAAGAAAACGAGCCCTGGACAGAAAACAGACTTGCTCCGTCGTCACTCAGCATGGGTGACATTTTGTCGAGTCACTTGGACTTTCTGACCTGTAGAGTGAGTTAATAGTTCCTGCCTTGTGTGGAGTACTAATGGGTTACATGAGGTGGGGTGAGAAAATCACTTTGCACATCGTCCGCCATGGACTTTATCGGGCCTGCGCTGGCCTCCCAACCAGGATAGCTCTTGCTCACAGAGGCTAGTCACCGCATTTTCGACAACTAAACTCAGGTGGTGCTTTCCCCTTCTGGAAATGTCTTACCTTCTTTTTGCCCAGGCTAGCTCAGGTGCGTGTCTTCTACACTTCAATACCTCCCTATCCTCAGCTCCACAGTTTGTTGTTTTTTTCCATCTTAAGTGTCTATCCACCATGGCCCCCTACCACCCCTGGGACAACCGTAGATGCGTGGCATTTTCGTTCTCATTGTTGTCTCTCCCTCCGGAGCACAGTGCCTAGTACAATGATGTGCTCCGTAAAAATCAACTGATTAATTTATTTAACAAGTATTTATCAAACACCTACCCTGAGCAGGGTACTTATTCTAGCTACTGAAGGCAGAGCAGTGAGTCAAAGTGACATAGCCCCTGGTTTTTCATGAGTTTACATCCTGATATGGAAAGTCAGGAAATACATTAAGGAGATATTCCCTTGGCCCTTGAATGCCACAGTGGTTAGAGGCACCAACGCCCCACAGGTGAAAATGTGCGTGTAACTTTTTATTCCCCCAAAACTTAACTACATTACAAGAAAAGAAAACCAAAAGCCAGTATCTCTCATGAATATAGATGTAAAAATCATCAGCATAATATTAGTAAATAAAATCCAACTAAGTATAAAAAGAAGGATGCATCACAGCTAAGTGGGATTTATTCCAGGTATGCAAGGATGGTTCAACATTCAACAATCAATAATGAATTCACCACATCCATAGGTTTAAGAATAAAAACCATATAAGCCTATTAATAGAGGCAGAAAAGACATTTGATACAATGCACACCTTCAAGTTCACTTTGTGCTACAATGTTCAATAGTTCTAGCAAATGCACAATGTCATGCATGCACAATGACAGTATCATAATAGTTTCACCAGTTAGCCCCACCCCCACCCCCAAATCCCTGTGACTCACCTATTTAATCCTCCCCCACTCTCCCTGAGCCTTTAGGAACCTCTGGTCTTTTTATTGCCCCAATGATCTTGCCTTTTCCAGAATGTCACATAATTGGAATCATGCACTGCGTAACCCATAATGGAAAGTGCTATATGTGACAAGGCATCCAACTGTATTACAAACATATGAAACAATGTCACTGACGGTTGTGGGAGATAAAGGGACTGACCTAAGTTACTCTGGAAATGAGGAGAGTTTATACAGGGCAACAGAGACTGTACATCAGCAATATACTCCAGTTGATAAAGTTAACACTTCTGGTATTTCTACACTTGTATATTGTAACTGGATAATTAAGAAAAGGCAGGGTATATGGCAGGTGCCAGGCTTCTCACTACTTGAGTGGAAGCTTACAGAAAAGCAAGAGAGGGAAGCTAGAATGACTCATGTGATAAGAGATTAGTGTTGGAGATAAAGTATAAACTAATGCTTAGCTTAATGTGGACAGACATGATTACATATATAAATATTTATAGATATGGGTATACACATAGATTAGTACACACACAGGTATCTGCTCACACTGTCAACAGGGTGGGTCTAGGAAGCAACAACAGCTCAGTAGCAATGAGCACACTTAGTGCCCAGATCTTGGTGTTTGTTATCATCCTCCAGCAAAAAGAATCAGGGCTCCATGGAGAGTGGCTGATTCTGGTGCTGGGGCAGGAAACAGACAAAATGAGCTTAGAGGATCTTGTAGTGTCAGAAAGTAAGGAAGCAATAAAAAAGAACAAACGAAATGAGGGGTTATTTCAGAGAGATAAAGGATCCATCTGAGGAGTCCCAATGGCCAAAACCAGAACAAATAACAGAATAAAGTAGTACTGGGTCATAGCCCAAAATAGCACATAAATGTCTATGAGTTCATACTGTTCTAAAGCAATTGGATGAATGAATGAATGAATGAATGAATGGGAAGACAGAAATATCCCATGAAGAGTAATTCCAAATCTATGTAGACATTCTACCCTTGAGGAAATGCAGCACTCCTTAAGTGTGCATTGCACGTAGTGATTTCTTCCAAAGAGTACAGGGAAAGAGGCAAAACAAAGTATTTTACAGTGGAGAAACCTGAAAACCCTACCTCAGCTGGGGGACCAAGGTCAATACTGACAGAGGTAAGTCAGGTTGATAGTATATAACTTGATATAATGTGAGAATGGCACTTTGTCTGTGTGGTCTTCTTCCCCCCAAATCTTAACTCTGGTCTAATCATGAGAAAAATATCAGACAAATCCCAGCTGAGGAGCATTCTACAAAATATCAGATTACCACTCCTCAAAGCTGTCAAGGTCATCAAAAACCAGAGAAGCCTAAGGAGACATGATGACTGAATGTAATGGGGTATCCTGGATGAGATCCTGGAACATAAAGAGGACACTAGATAAAAACTTAGGAATAAAATAGGGACATTAGCTAATAACGCATCCATACCGGCTGACTCATCATAACATACCTAAGTTGGTAACAATAAGAGAAAAAGGTCAATAGTAAGGGGAACCAGGATGGGGTTTATGAAAATCATATCTTCACAATTCTTCTGTAAATAAAAAAAGCTGTTCTAAAAAATAAAGTTTGTCAAAATAATACACACACACACGTGCATATAATGCACGTACCCATATATTATGTCAGGAGGTTGTCAGTTCTAGAAGGAAAAAACAAGTAGGGCAATGATGACGAAGGATGAATGGAGCAAGCCGTCTGCATGGGTGGCCAAGAATGGTGTCTCTCTGATAAAATGATATCTGTGAAATGATATTTGAGCAGAGATCTGAAGGAAATGGGGGAGGGAACCATGGAAATATCTAGGGAAAGAGAATTCCACGCAGAAGGGAACGGGCATTAGGAAGGCCCTGAGGCTGTGGGGTGCGTTCAGTATGCACAAATTAAAGAAAGAAGCCAGGGTAGGTGGTGTGGCCTGGTCAGGAGCAGATGGTGGAGTCCGAAAGGGGGTGGGTGCCAGGCCAGGCGGGCCTTGTAGGCCACAGTCACGAAGCAAGTCAATCAGTACAGGACATGAATGAAAACTCATCTTGAAATTTATTCTAGGTACTCCAGCCTTTTTTTTTTTCTTCAATGTAAATGAAGAGTCATCTGGAAACACCTTCCCCCCGACAAGTACACACAAATATTCTATCACAACAATACCAACATTTCTTAGCCTGCAATTATGCTGACCCGACCCTCTAGTCCCACAGAAGCAATCTAAGGCATGCCACCCCCTCTCTGAAACAAAATCTCAGACGGTTTCTAGGCAAGCAAAGTGAAATGAAGGCTTGAGGCCAACTTTTCACATAATTCAATTTAAAAGAAACTTACATATGCCTGAAATCTTTAGATAATGGAAAGAAAAGTGGATTTTCCTCTCTTCGTTATTAAAGTAATTGGCTCAAACTCTCATTTCATTTTGTACTTGTAGGCACAACCCAGAGTCTGTAATTAGTTTCAAACCACCAAAGTAGAACCAGAATAAAACCTCAACTAACTGAAGGACCTTTTTTTCCTTGACATACTTGGCTTTCAATGGCTACAGGCAAAGGGCACCAATCCAAGAAGCAAGCTTATGACTGGGACTTGTTTAAAAAACAAAATTACTTGCAAACTATGTCTTAGGTGAGTCCAGTGTGAGATCCTTACCAGCCACCTTCTCCCTCTCCACTCCTAGTCCCAGGTAATGAGAGATGGTATCCTGGATGATGACGAAAGCCACATTCATCAGAGGAAAGCACACCAAGCTCATCACTTGCATGCCAAGATGGGCACAAAAACCCTCATCGATAGAGATGAAATCAGAAACACCTTTAACCTTTAATCAAAAACTTTAACCAGAAATGTACATAAATAAAGGCATTCTACTGCATGGGCATGGGAATAAAATATGGATCATCCAACAGCAAGGACTTGATCTCAAAATATTTTGATCTATTAAGAATAGTTGGCATCATAATCACTGGCCACGTCTTTGGTGAGTTGACCTCTCTGAACCTCAGTTTCTTCGGCTGTAGAATGACAATTTTGGCATCTCCTGCAAAGACCTCCTCAAGATTAAACGGAATAATGTCCCCAAACACCAAGAACAGTGTCTAGTTTAAAATAAGTGACCAACATGTGTTGCTTCCTTTTACGAACATACAGGGATCTGGTAAATCGTTGCCTCCTGATAAATGTTGAATATGTAACTGTCTGAAGGAAATACCTCCAGGGAGTCATGAATGATACTTTATGTAATGATACTTACTACAATGCTGACAATAACAATCATTTATTGAGCACTTACTACTGGGCAGGTGCTGTGATACCCACTCACACACATCACCTCACTGACTTCTCATAGTCCCCTAAGAAGGTAGGCCTTCTTTCAGCCTTAAGAGCATTTTTTTTTTTAAAGGCACTTTTGACTTCTTTTGCTAAGATGACTCAACCAGGGTGAGTAAGCCTTCTTTGACTCCCTGGGATAGCCGCATCTTCTGGACTGGCAGCTCCGAGGAACAAGTGGGACTGGCCGAGCTACCAGGGACTGACCTGGAGAAGGTGGCCGAGTCCTGTTCAGAAGAGCTATGTGGGCTGGCAGGGGAGGAGGATCCTGGCTGCTGGGCTGGAGTGTCATCTTGAATAAAAGAGGTAAAAGTGCCCCAAGGGCAAAGCAAATTATTCCAAGAAAGGGAGCTGGGGGCGGGGGTGGTCCCCGGTGCCAGTCCTGTCGTGGCAGGAAGCTAGAACCAAGGGCACTGGGAGTGCCAGGGGTGAGGGTCTGGGGTCAGGGGATGCAGTGAAAAGTTCTAGACAGGCTGTGGAAGATGTCAGACTGTGGCAGGCCCTCTTGGGGGAGGTCCCTGAGCCCATGGTGTGGTGGCAGAGTGTCAACACACAGAGAAAGGGGTGGGAAAGGACAACTTTAACCCCAGAACACTCCTGTGGGTAAAATCACCCTAGAGACAGTGTGAAAGGGATTAAGAGCATGGACTCAGGGGCGTGGGTTCAAAGCTTACTTTCTCTATTTACCAGCTGTGTGACCAGACATGTTTCTTAATCTCTCTGTGCCTCAGTCTCTCCCCATCTACACGAAAGGGATAACAATGTCCTTTATCTAATGGGGTTTCTATGAAGAGCACATCAGCTAATATATAGCAAGTGCCTAGAAGAGAATGTGGAAAGTGCTGGCACGTGCAACTGTTTAAGCGCTCTCTGCTGTTCTGGTTCTTACCCCCTCCCGGAGCTGATGGAGGAGACACAGTGAGAGGTTATGTAACCCCATCAGCAAATTATTTTTCCTTTGTCCTCCTTTACGCAGTACAGCTTTAGCAGCGGAGCCGGGACTTGAACCTAAATCTCTTCAGACTCTATGTCCTTGTCTTCTTGCTATGTGCTCTTCAGTCATCCCAAATTCAAGCTTCCGTGGCACAATCTAAGGTTGTTCACAACTGCATTCCACACATATGGGTTCATACTACGTCCTTGTTCCTGTCTTTCCCAGCTCCCATCCAGCCTTTGTGGGCAAAGTAGCTCCCTTCCTTATGGCATCCCCCACTCGAAAGCACTCCATAGTTCCCCAGTGCCTGTGGTGGGAGGTATCAGACTGGTCCAGGTGGTGGGGAGCTTCTAATCCCTGGTACTCTCTGTCTGAGTGCACGAGAGACTGACAATAGATAACCGCATCACAGCAAGCAGGAACTATTTCACAGGCAGAACCTAAGATTATCATCAGCACAAAACAGTTGGCTTGGTTAAAGGAGAGGATGCATATATAATGCCTGGGTCAATAATTGTGCATGTTAAGTACCATCATAATTATCACTATTATTATTCTAAAATCCAGATCCTTCTCTCTGGGCTTCAAAGTCTTGCACATTCTCCCCCCATGCTAATTGCCCAATCTGACTTCCAACAGCCCCCAGGAATTTGCTGGACTTGCTCCTCTGGGATGTTTCCATTTCCATGTCTCTCTCTGTGGTTCCTTCCCATGATGCCCCAATATGAGCCTCTTTCAAATCCTGCCCTGTGTTCAAGGCCCCCTCACACTGGATCGTCTCCAGGAAACTGTCCACGTACCCACATCCCACCTCTCCAGAGTCATTCCCATCTACAGTGTGTACTAAAGAACTTTTAAATACTTGCCATTGTTCCAATATTTTGATTTTCTCACCCCACTTAGACTGCAATCCTTTCTTGAGTAACTGCTGGGTTACTTATTTTTTTCCTTTAATGTTAGTTTTCAGCATAAAACAAATGTTCTAAAAGCTCCTAGTGACTTTTACTCTGAGGGTTTCCAAATGGAGTGTAAAAATTCCTGGGAGCTCGGGAGTGGTTTTCTTCTTTTAAATCAAGACAATAATACCAGCCTCATAGCGGTGTTTGATGGATTGAGATAATGGGGATAAAACTGCTCAGAAATCTGCTGAGTTGAAAAGACAAGCTGGCAGAAGAGAAGGAAAAAGCAATCGGAAATCATAGGAACCTAAGGCAGAGGAAAAGGAGTTCTACAGGGGAATGCAGAGAATTACTAATGAAACGAAGGCAGTCGGTGTCTCCCGTGTGTCTGGCACTGTGCTAGGAGCTTTGTACACATGATGTACAGGACAATGGTGAAGAGCTTGTGTTCTGGAACCAGGCTTCTGGGTTCCAATCCCAGTTCGATCAGCTACCAGCTGTGTGAGCTGTTAAGTTATGCAAGATGACTATGCTATATTTTTCTTCATCTTTAAATTGGGATCATTTAAAGCAGGAGTTGGCAATTTTTTTTTTTCTGTAAAGGGTCAGATAGCAAATATATCTCAGGGTTTGAGGGATGCACAGCTTCTGTTACAACCACTCAGCCCTGCAGTGGCAATGTGAAAGCAGCCGCAGACTCTATGTGAGCAAATGGGCGTGACTGTCTTCCAATAAAACAGTATTTGCAAAAACGGGCAGTGGGCAAGAATCAGCCCACGGGGAGTGGTTTGCCAACCTCTAATACACAACCCACTTCACTGGGTCCAGAGAGGACTGAAGAGTTAATAAAGTTCATGCTCTTAGAACAGTGCCCTGCACACAGTAACTGCTCAAGAAAGGTTAGCTGTTGTTAGCATTATAAGGAACCCATGGAATAGGTGTTAGAATGCCTCTTTACAGGGCAGAAACCCAAAGTTCAGGAATGAAGAACTTCGAGGTGCCTGGGTGGCTCAGTTGGTGGAGTATCCGACTTCGTTCAGGTCATGATCTCATGGTTCATGAGTTTGAGCCCCGCGTTCAGCTCTGTGCTGACAGCTCAGAGCCTAGAGCCGGCTTCAGATTCTGTGGCTCCCTCGCTCTCTGCCCCTTCCCTGCTCACACTCTGTCTCTGTCTGGCTCTCTCTCAAAAATAAATAAACATTAAAAATTTTTTTTAAAAAAGGATTAGAAATGAAGATCTTCTCCAAAATCTGGCATCTTCTAATAGCAGCAGAGTCAGACTCAGAGCACAGACCTGTGGGACTCTAAAGTCTATAGCTGTTCACTGTACTTTTTGTCAACGTCAAGGATCTTATCAGAACCAAGACCTTATTTCATAAACCCAAAGGGAGCCTTGCTCTATACCCCAGTATCTCCAAGTGTTTGGGGACTTGACTCAAACACTGATCACACACTGAATGCTGAAATCAGGCCTGAGATCCATATGGGCATTGTCAGACAGCCCCCAACTTTACTTCCTTTAAATCCTGATTCCAGTCAGTGCAGAACAGGTGTGGAATCCATGTTCAGTACTCTCCTGGGTGCTCACACAGTGTCAGCCCTCCCTGGCCTCAGCGTCAGTTTCCTATGACAACGATGGATCAGCTGCCTTTGGGGAGCCCTAATTAAGTGCACAAATAGGGCAGCCTTCCCAAATCCCACATTAGTTCTGGTTTGGAATGCCAGAACGTTTCTACCATGGAAAAATGCTTCATGCCCCAAGTCTTAACAAACCCAGCAAGTTCAAATGCATTTCTGGGGTGGGGGTTGGGGGTCAAGAATCCCAAGCTGTTACATGAGACGGCAAGGAAAGAAAGGGCTTTTCTTGAAAGGGGGAAACAAAGGGCATGGAGAAATGTCACCGAAATGTCCTGCAAACTCTCTAGCTTGCCCCAAATTGTTCTTTTGTCTGAAAGCCTTGAAAGTGTGATTTATAAAACTTTTTCCTCGGGTCAATGATTGGCTTCTTAAACCCGGGACTCTGAAGCCAGTATCAGCAAAGATTTCTTTGCATATGTTACCTACACGGAATAAAAAGAAAAAAATAATCCCCATTAAACAGCACAGACTTTGTGCATTTCAAAACTATCCACCTATCAGACTTGTTATTTTTATCCCCTCCTCTTCGTCTCCTTCCTCCTCCCTTCCTCCTTACACCCTAAAGCCACGTCTACCATCCAGTCTATTCCAGGGAAAGCCTCTCTGGTTCTACAGCTGAGAAGACACCCTCATGATTGGTTTTGTGCACGTGAATATAACAGCAATCAGCTGTCTGTTTTATGTTTAATTCTGCATCTTCTGGAGTAAAACCATTTAGGCTGCCATGCCCCCAAGGCACTGCGTGCCGTCTACTTCCAGAGTTCAGTGGACCACTGTGTTGATGTGTTTTACCTCATCAAAGGATGGAAAGTGGCTTGGCCTTCAGCTTGACGTGCCTGCAAGACAATGCAATGGGAGAAGCCACTGTGCTGGGAATTACAGAGATTCATCCACCACTAAGTCTTTGAAGCCCAGAAACAAAGTGGATCCTCCAGGCTCCAGGCTGACAGATGCAACCTTTCCACTGGCCACCATGGGCTTTCTGCCCAGAGAAAACAGCCGCCTCTCTGGGGCTTGCTGTCTCAGGAGAGATGATGGCGTGGGTAATTAGGGTGGCCATAGTTTATTACTGCAGTAAAACTCACCTTTGGGTCCTAATACCTCTGATGATCAATTATTAATAATGACATCAAGACGTACGACATAGGCTGGGTCTGTCCTGGATGTATTATCACCTCTCCTCAGGGGCTGTGGATGGTTGGGCGATTTGGGGAAGTAACTGTCCTCAGGCCCTGCTCTCTCTGGGGTCAGAGGAAACTGGGAAGTTTCAAACTTTTAATTTTGGTTTCGATGCCCTTATTTTGTCTTGCCTCTTGTGACAGATGCCACCAGACTTCAGATTTCACGAAAGTGAAGACGCACCGAGAAGAAAATACTAACGCGTACAACAACAATGCTAACTGTAGGCTGGGTGGAGCCTGTCTGATGCTGGTGGCTGGGGGACAAGGTTCTTTCCCTCAGGCAGGAAGGGCTATCTTCTCATAAGGCCTAGCTCAGGAGCTCCCACATTGTGGATCCATTTTAGAAACCAGCAAAGAATTACCAGCTTTTTATTTTGCCACATAAGGACCTTAAAAATAAGACGTACAAAAAACCCCACAACTACTTGACATGTGCTCTGACTGTTACGTCATAACAAATAGGCGATTTTAACATAATAAAAAAACAGTTACCACGATCTCAGAACAAAGGTAAAATATTGAAACTGTCTACACTTAGCGTTGTTAAAAACTCAATGCACCGCTCTTTTGTTTTCAATTCCCACTGGCTGGTGAAACTTTGTTAAGGGCCTGGAACTTTGCAAAGGGCCCTTTGTTAAGGGCCAGCGAGGACCAGCCTCATGGGTGTGCCCTCTGTGTTGTCTGTCGCCCAGGGCCCCATGTCAGGGAGAGCCCAGGCTTGGGGTTTAGTGATCTGTAGTCATTGCTGTGAAATTCTTAATAATTTTATCTTTCAATGTGTGCTTTGCAAATAAAGGCTGATGGGACAACGAAAGGTGGGCTGGGGGCCGGCTGTTGCCTTTCCTTTCCTCAAGCTGGTTCTTGGCTGTCTGCTCTCTGCCTTCTGCCCTACTCCACATCCCATTGCTGACTGTGCACCTCTGGGGTGGTGACGGGCTACGTGAGGTGGGGGGCACACAGGGCCAAGCACAGGTGTGGGGAGAGCCAGGTCAGGTAGTGAGCAGCTGGTGTCTCAGGGTGGGGCAAGGCCATGGCTCTCCCTGCCACCCCCACTGCCGTGGGGTGCTGGCTGGGAAGCTGGCAACCCTGGGGGTCACCTGTCAGTCATGAGTTGAGGCAGCAGGCCTGTGGGAAGGGGGGACTTTCCTGTCCCTGGATCCCACAAATCATGCATCTGGCTCTGCCTGCAGGAGCCGTTGATGACATCTGAGAACTACTGGACTACTCATAGACTCTTGCCCCTAAATAGCTTCCCACCTCCTCTCACATGTGAGTAAGGGTTGTGATTCCCAGACTTCCTTGTGGAAAGCCAGTTTCCCCAAGGACTCAGCACTGGTCTGACTGGGTGGCAAAATGTCATTCTTACCACCCTTCACCGGTGGGCAGCACTCCACAGTCTAGAAAGCATTCTTCTTACTCTATGTGTGCATGCACATGCGTATGTGTGCACATTCATTAATCCCCCTTTCTCCAGCTGGATGAACCTGAAAGAATTTATACTTTGGATTTTGAGGCAAATCTAGGTTCAGGTCCCAACTCTCTCATTTTCCAGCTGTGTAGCTTTGAGCAAGCATATCTGCCTTTTTCTGGACTTTGAATTCCTTGTTTTTGTTTTCATTTTTTCTTTTTGACAGAGAGACAGAGAATCCCAAGCAGTTTCCATGCCCGGTGCAGAGCCCAATGCGGGGCCTGATCTCACAACCATGAGATCATGACCTGAGCCAAAGTCAAAAGTCAAACGCTTAGCCGACGGAGCCACCCAGGAGCTCCTCCAACTCCTCATTTGTAAATGGAAATACTAATATTTACCTACCTCACACAGCTAACTTAGAGATTAAATGTAGCTACAGAGGGGCACCTGGGTGGCTCAGTTGGTTAAGCGTCTGACTCTTGGTTTTGGCTCAGGTCATGATCTCAAGGTTCATGGGTTCAAGCCGTGCCTCGGGCTCTGCACTCTTAGCACTGAGCATGCTTGGGATTCTCTCTCTCTCTTTCTCTCTGCCCCTCCCTCTTTCTCTCTCTCTCTCTCAAAATACATAAACTTAAAAAAGTAAACGTGGCTATATAACCAAGTAAGTTACGGGTGATCAACTAACATTTACTGCTTCCCTCTTCCTCTCCTGGCCCCTAGAGATGAGGAACAATGCCTGGGGAGACAAAGTCTCCTCTGGGGAAAAGCCACCCAACAGGGGCTGAGCCAGGCATCCTCCTGGCCAAGAGGACTTCCCACTGTTCCAAGGGCAGCACTGCCCTAAATAGGAAAAAGTCCTGGCTAGGTGAGGGGCAAGAACTCTGGAAATCTGAGAAAATGCTTCTCCAGGAACAAGATTTGAGCACACAGGCCTAGTTATTTTGACAGGTGAAAAGAAGTACCGAAGTTGGGGGTAGGGTACAAAGCACCAAGTACAAACACAACCTCCTTCCCTGCCTTTCGGAGAGGCTAGCAGACCTTGTGGAAAGGTTCAGGAGGACAGCTTTAGACAGGATTTGGATGAAGAATCCGAAGGCCCAGATTCCGGTCTCAGGTTTTCTCTCTATAACCTTTCTCTCATCACTTCCTACTCTGGAACCAAATGTCCCTTGTCTTTTAAACACATTAGACTAGATAAGTTGTTCAAAGTTATTTCAGCTTTGATGGAGGAGGGATAGCTGTAAAAACATATTTTGTAATAAGCTGGGACGTGCCTGCTAAACTAGGATGGGCCCCTTCAAAGCAGTGGCTTTAGGAAGGCTGCCTGAAGTCCAAGGATGCTCCTGATTGCTCGGGCAAGGCTGTCGGTCGGGGCTCCACAATGGCGGACATCTCATGATTCCTGATGATTCACACCGAAGGCACATATATCATTGGAATGGGCTATGACTGACTTCAGGAACAGTGACAGATTCAGCCATTTTCCTGTGGGGCGTTTCAACATCCATCTCCAAACAGAAGGAGCACAGTGGGCTGTTGTGACAGGAATTCTGGAGAATACTATTTATGGCTGTGTTTTGGTTTACCCTTGGCCTAGTACATAGGGTACAGTTGGAAATGGCCTCAGCTGAAAACACTCTTTTGTCTTTTAGGGCAAAATTTCCAAATTTTTACATACAGCCTGTCAGCTCCAGGCCTACTGCCCTGCCTCTTCCCAGAGAAACAGGGTCATCCCTCCCTCCTCCTCCCCCTCTCCCTTGGCCTATGAGTCATTCTCAACAGAGGCAGGACATATATTAACAGCATATCATTAGGGATTTGGGGTCGGATAATCCCGAGCTCAAATCCCGGTTTCTCCACTTTTTAGTTGTATGACCTTGAGCAAGTCACTTAATCTCTCTGACCCTTAGTTTCACCGGGTAAAAACAGGAAATAATAATACCTACCCAACAGGACTGTTTTAAGAATTAAAATGAGATGTGTCGCTGCAGATAGATCCTGATGGACATACTTCATTGTGTCATTCTCTCTGCCCCAATCATTTTGGCTTGCTCCCCAGAGACCAAGCTTCTGCTTCAGTTTCCCTTCCTGAGTTTGATCCTCCTTCCTATTTTGTGCTCCAGATATGCAGGAGAGCAGATGGGGTTGGGGATGTGGCTGTCCTGCCATTCCTTCTAACCAGGGACCCCTGACTGCAGGCAGGGATCTTCCCACGGATGGACAGGAGCCATGAACAATCAATAACAGTTCATTTTATTAAGCATTTTCTATGTGCCCAATTGATTATCATTTTCCCCGTTTGTAATAAGCCTAGAAGTAGGCACCGTTATCAATCCAGTTTTATAGATAAGGAGACTGCATGTTGAAGAGGTTAAGTCCAAGGTCCTAGGGCCAAGTGGGAGGCTAAATTCTAACCCAGTGTCTGACTCGAGTCTTTTCTTTTAAATCAATCACCAGCCTCCCTGCATGTTCACTCGTGTCCTTTTCTAGAATCATCACCACAGTAGCCACCACTGATTGAGTACCTATAATCGGTACACACATTATCCCGTGTGACTTGCCCGGCAGCTCCATTAAGTAGGTGTTTTCATACCCATTTTACAAATGAGAAAGCTGAGGTCAGGAAACGTATGTCATGCAGTGTCAACTGGCTAGGAGAGGAGGAGATGGGATTCAGATACCACGTATGTTTTCTTTGTAGCTCCTTGAACACTGTGCTGTGTGCCAAGTGCTTTATAAATATTAACTCTTGTGACAGGTCTATGAGGTAGGTAACACTAGAATTCCCATTTTACAGGTAGGAAGACCGAGGCAGAGAGAAATTAACCTCCTGCTCCGGGCCTCACAAGTAAGCGTGGCAGAGCTGGATTTTGAAGCCACGTAGTCCAGCTCGAGTGTCTGAGCTCCTGATCTCTAGCACAGTGTTGGCGTAAGAAGGGAAGCATGCCAGGCGAGGTGAGGGGAAGAGAAGAGGGTTTCAGAGGCAGAGGGAATTATCTCTGCGTGGGCAAGAGGCTCAGTGAGAACAAAAGTTCTGGAAGAAGAACTGTCCACCCACATCGACTGAAGTAGTACCCCAGAGCCTTGGCTCTCTCCTCCAAAAGGGGTCGGCCACCCTGGAGAATTTTCCAGCATTGAGCAATGGTGTAGGTGTTTTGTTTCCTTTAGACCCACTGCGATACATCATGAGGAAATTACCTTAGTTCTACTCATAAGCAAGCTGATCCCACTATTCAGCTACAAAATCCTCAGAAGAGATGGAGGTCAACAGTTTTAAATGACCAGTTATATTTAAATATTCAGGGGGGAGAAAGGCCTTTTGTCAGGAAAGACAGAAACAAACACGTACTGAATAGTGACCACATGCTGAAACATGGGAGTTGTTAAACCTCATAATAACGTCTGAAATTGTGATTCACTTCATTTTACAGAGAAATAAACTAAGGCACAGAGCAGCAGAGTGATGTCCCCAAATCAAATGGCAAGTAAAGGGTCTTGGACATGGCCCAAAGCCCATATAAATGACTTCAGGTTGCATGCTTTAGCTAGACCTCTGCTGCCTCTCATTTGCCTAATGACTGATCCATATGGTTTCAGAATTTTCCCATAATTAATGGTGAAATCACCAAGAATGCACAAACCCACAGACCATTCTGCTAACCTGGTGTGCTCTGGTCTAAAATGTTAGCATTCTGAAAAACAGTTGTAGGAGAAGAAATAGTTTACAGGGAACGTTTCCAAGAAATCCCGAAGTCACGGAGACTGAGAGTAGCAGATATGAGTATATGAAAACTTAACACTGCTGTACCAGACATCACAGGCAAAGGTAGATGGTGGGGGACATATTATAAGAAACTCTTCAATATATATGGCAAAGGGCTGATATACAGAGCATACAAAAAACTCCAAATCAATGAGAGAGAGACCCCAAGGGAAAATGAAGAAAGGATATTAAGAGGCCATTAACAGAAAACAGAAGTCAAGTGACCAAGGAGATGAAGAAAATGTTCATTCTTACTAGTAACAGAGCAAAGGCAAACAACAATGAAGAGTCCTCTTCTGCCCAAGAAATTGGCAAAAATGTTACCTGACTGACAACACCCGGTATTGGCAAAGGCACAGGGACACCGCTGGCAGGAATACAAATCGGGACAGCCCTGGTGGAGGACATTTTGGCCACAGCTAACATTTTAAATGCACAATCTTTCCAGGACCATTTCTGCCTTTTCAAATCTCTCCAAGAGAGGTTTTCATACTTGTATATCAAGCGCCACAGCAAAGATGATCCCTGGATCCCCATTTATAAAAGCCAGATTATAGAAACTACCTAAGTGTCTATCAGTAAGACAGTGGTTAAATAATTTTTTCATACATAGACTGTGGAATTAATGTCAGTATGTAATGGGCATGGGCAGCTCTATGTGCTCTAACATACTCCAAAATACCCTATAAATGAAAAAAAAACAACCTTGCAGGACAATTTGTAGTATATGATCTTATACATGCACATACATGCATCTGCAAAAGCATGAAAAGAGTTCAGAAGATATGCACATTGTATGATAGTGATTATGTCTAGGATCAAGTGAGGTTTGTGCCTTTTGTCTTTTACACTGTAGTCCTAGAGTGTTCGAGTTTTTATGATGTAAGTGTATTCCTGTTATTTTTCACTTATCTAAAAATTTTTTTAATGTTTATTTATTTTTGACAGAGAGAGAGAGAAAGAGAGAGAGAGAGACAGAACATGAATGGGGGAGGAGCAGAGAGAGAGGGGGAGACACAGAATTCAAAGCAAGCTCCAGGCTCTGAGCTGTCAGCTGTGGGGCTCGAACTCACAGACTGCGAGATCATGACCTGAACCAAAGTCAGACGCTTAACAGACTGAGCCACCAAGGCACCCTGACTTTTCACTTATCTAAAAAGAACAAGTTGGCCGCATAGACAGAGTCACTTGCCTTGCTCTCTGGGTGGTGTCCACCCAGGGCTGAGGCTTCATCCGTTGCTGATGGGAATGGAAAGCAGCTCACGGGGAAGCTGCCTTTCCCTCCTTCGCTCCCTCAGTTCCAAAGGTGTTTACACATCTGAACTTGTGCGCACATATACACATTCCTCTTGGGCACACATTCACTCAGAATAACCACCACATAGGCTAGTTCGTGGCTCAAGAACTTCTGAATCACGGACCAAAGTGATTTCTTGTCATCTTGATAAAACTACTACACAATCACACCCCAATATGACTACGAGAAAAATAACAAATGGTCAGGCCCCATCGGCGCAAGCCTTGATTTAAATCACGGGGTCCAACAGGCACATATTGGACGCGAAGCTCCTTAAATAATGGCTCTGCTGGCCTAAAACTTATCAGATGTTCCTTTAGCCTTAGCTCGCCCAAGACATAAACTATGGGTTCAGGGGAAAGCAAAGTCAAATGACTCATGACAGAGTTTGTTTTAGTATGAATTATTTTTTCTGGCTCCTTGCTTTTAAAGACGGATCCTTTTCAGATGGGCTGAAAGCAAGGGCTGCTGGGAGCTGGGCTCATGGGCCTTGCCTTTCCCCTGCTTCTGAGAGCAAAACATGGAGCCCTGAGCAGGAGAGATTTACTTCCCATCAGGTTCACTCCCATTGTGCCCCGCTCCTTTTTCTTTTCAAAACAAACCACGCGAGGGCGGCCTCACCGTAGCTGCGTGAGGCTGGTGGAAAGAGCACTGGATTTGGAGCCTAAGAGAACTGAGCTCCGGTTCCAGCACTGCCATTTACTACTTGCGAGATGCTGGGAGTGTCACGTGATGTCCCTGGGCTGCAGTTTCCTCGGGTGTGAAATAGGAGCAATAAGCATCACACCGGGCTGTGGTGGGAATTCAGTGAGGCAATCCAGGCCAGGTGTCTACCACCCAGGAGGCGCTCAGTGAATGGCCCTGGACTGGACTCCTCAGGGCAGAGATGGTGTCCTATTTACCTCAGTAGCTCTACCGCTTGCCTGAGAATGGGGCACAGATATTTAAGGGGGGAAGGCAGCCAGGTACTTCGTACTTGTGATGTGCCAAGCACTGTTCTAACTGCTTTATATAAATCATCTCATTATCTTACAATTAACCCTATGAGGTAGAAACAAATGCTGTCCACATTTCCTGATTGAAGAAACCGATGCACAGAGATATTAAGGGAGCTGACCAAGGCCACACAGGTGGTTAGTAGAGGGGCTGGGGTCTGGATGCTTGCTGTCTGGCTCTAGAACAGGAAGAGGAGAGGAAACATGGGCAGACCAGAAGCTCCCCCTGCAGAATCTATGGAAAGCCCACATCAGGGCTAGCCTACCTCTCGGATCACTTTAGAAGAACAGATACCAGGGGAAGGAGAAGGACATCACGAGTGTGGTCATTCATGGCCCTGTCAGAACATAGGTAGTGGACAACCAGAACCTACTCACGAATGTGGCATATTCGGACAGCTTCTCAGGGTGCTCTGGGCCTAGAGATGCCCATGCTTCTGAAGGAATGAGTACCTCAGGACAGGGCTGCTGGCCAAGAAGGATGAGGGGACTGCCTGGCTGGTACCCACACATGTTCGTCATCTCCCACTCCTCAGCAGACAGAATGAAAATGAACACAGAATTCCAGAGCTGGAAGGGACCTTAGATACTGCGTGGCCCTCCAGTGCACAGGTTAGAGAACTGTTACTTGCTCAATGCCACACAAGTTAATGGTAGAGCAAAGACTGGAATCCAGTTCCCTACCTCCCAAGCCAACAATTCTGCCTCTGGCATCTAAAACACACCAGTGGCCACTGTCCCTTCAATGCAGAGCTCTTGAGTTATGACTTCTCATTTCAGTTATTCATTCATTCCATAGTTTTCATCTGAGCAGTGTTCAGGAAAGTTAGGCATGCTGGCCATTGGGTTTTGGATCTGTCCAAACCCATTGATAAACCATCCCCAGGGTTAGATGAATGCTTAGCCTGCTCTCCCAATAAATCACTGAATAATCTACTAGGCAAGCAACCTTTTGATAATGAGGTGGGTCTCCATAGGAGTCTGCCTACAGGGAAACGATGGGAAAAATTTGGAATAGTGATCTATCAAGGTGAAGCGACAAAATGCCTTTTGGCTTTATGTTTCCATCTCATGAGCTGCCCCTACCACATGTGAGCACAAAAGCATTAATTTATTCATTTATTCACTCAAATTCACATTTGCTTCCCAATATAAAATTGAGTTCACTTTTGGGTTCATAAATCCTTTGTTCCCAAGATCTAAAATTCTGCATACCCTCCCATTTCAGCCCTCAAGACTCTCTCTCTCTCTCTCTCTCTCTCTCTCTCTCTCTCTCTCACACACACACACACACACACACACACACACACACATGATTGATTAACATTTCCAAGCCTTGTTTCAACTGTCATTTCTTTGGAATGTTTTCTCTGATTCCCCAAGGCTGGGGAAGGTGTGTCACCTACTGTTACCTATCCTATCATATAGCACATTCTATCACAGCTGTCTATTTCATTGTATTTCTCCTCTGCAATACTGTAAGAAACTTAAGAAGGACTGAGCCTCTCTTGTTCAGAGCTGTGTCTGTCTATAAGAACCAGAGACAGACCTAGCACAAGTGGCTGGTGCATACATAGATGGCACCCAAGAAACATTTGTTGAATAAATGAAGAAAATAAAGAAAACTCACTGAAGAGCGATTGTGACATAGACTCTGCCCTCATGAAGCTTCGACTCTAGTCGGAGTGGGGGTGGTCACACAAAGGACAGTCACCATACGTGTGAGAAGTATTATACCTAAGGTCTGCTCTGCACAATGGCAGACCTGACTGATGAATGACTGTACCAAGGAGGCTGGATTTCACTTAAGCCACATGTTCATCATAATCTGACTTTACAGGATATAAACGTGTGCGATATGAGTATAGGTGGAAGACACACAGAGTGTCAACTTTCTCAGTCCAATTCTCTTGCTTGTGAACTTCCCTGTACGCGACTCCCATGGAAGACACTTCAGGATTTCTTTGAATTCAATGAAATCAGGGTCTGAGGCAAAACAAAAAACAACAAAACCAAACAAACAAAAAACAAAACAGTACCATAGGGTGAAGAAAGAAAGACAGAGAAGAGATTCACATCACAGAATTCTCCTTACATAACACACTCCAGCCTCCCTGGTCTTTTTTGCTTTTCCTCAGACATATTTAATTCATTTCCACCGCAGGGCCTTTGCATTCACTGTGTTTTCTGCCACTCGAATCTCATCTCAAATACTTCTTCCTCAGAAAGGCCTTTCTTGCTGCTCACACAGCCAGGATGTCATGTTCCTTCTGTTCCCTTGTACTGCTTTACTTTATTTCACAGAATTTTTCGCTACCTGAAGTCATATTATTGGTTGTGATCCCCGGTTGCTAAAATTACTTGTTACTGGATTCCTTGTAACTAGAATATAAGTTTTGTGAGGGCAGACATTGCTTTTTCATTAGACACAGCTGGAGGTACTGAGCGAGGAGAAAGAGACAGGTATCAAAGGATGAAAAAGGTGCACTAGTTCCTAAAGGGAAAGGCAGATGATGGGGCAAAGAAAGGGGAACCAAAGTGACTCTGAAAGTTTAAGGAAGAATGAATAATATTAACTCACTTACTATACACTAATACAGCAGGCTTATGCATGACACTGCTACGTTTCCCTTTTGGGAATGCATAAACATTCTGTGAACATATGTAAAAACGCGGATAATTTTAGTTCCTGCTCTATGATATTTTTCTGGGGTGATTAAATTAGTTAATTCATGTAAAGCGATTTGAACAGTGCTTGACATACAGAAAGCATCAATAGGCGTGCCAGGGTGGCTCAGTCGTTTAAGCGTCTGACACCTGATTTTGGCTCAGGTGAAGATCTCACGGTTCATGAGATCGAGCCCCACATTGGGTTCTGAGCTGACAGTGCGGAACCGGCTTAGGATTCTCTCTCTCCCTCTCCCTTTCCCTGCCAAAGTAAATAAATATATAAATAAAAAACTTAAAAAAAAAGAAAGCATCAATAAATGTTGCCTATCATCATCATCTACAAAGAGATGATATACAGATAGTATCTATTCAGAAGAATTTTATGCATTGCTATACACTATTTACTTTCTATTTTTTTAATGCTTATTTATTTTTGAGAAAGAGAGAGAGAGCGCGAGCATAAGCAGGGGAGGAGCAGAGAGAGAGGGGGACGTAGAATCCAAAGCAGGCTCCAGGCTCTGAGCTGTCAGCACAGAGCCCAGTGTGGGGCTTGAACCCATGGACTGTGAGATCAGGTCACAGTCAGACACTTACCTGAATGAGCCACCCAGGTGCCCCTACATTTAAGATGAAGCACATCATTTCTATAGTATACAAAGTTAAACATATGTCCCTTATTTTGCATTTATTACAGTACAAAAAGTTTTATAAGGATTAGTCATCAGTATTCAGAATCAAAGAATCTTATTGTTTTTAATAAACACATTTACGATCATATTAATCAAAGATGCAAAAGCTTTAAGACATGTAAGCATGAATAGCCAGCCATGCAGGAACTCTGAGAAGCTGGAGGAAGTGATAATGAATCATCAGTGGAAAGGATAAAGAGGCTGAAAGGCTGAAACAGAACTCCAGAAGGACTCATACAGAGAACAGTGAAGAAAGAAAAGAAAAAAACATTTCCATAAGTGAGAAGAAATCAGCACAGGACGGTAAATCGAAGCACCACACGCAATAATCGTTTCAATGGAATCACTACGGGAAATGCCTGTGATGAGGATAAAAACAGCAAACTGCTGAGGACAAGAACAAGAGTTAAACAGTTTAAATGAATCCAAGGAAATTTGCTCACAACTTTAAAAAATCTGCCAGAAACGAACACATTACTCCAAGTTTGGATAACTTCCTTATAAAAACAGTTCTTTTTAGTTACAGCTTCTTTTTGGTTATCGCCAGGTTGGAAGCCTGGTGGATGGAATTCGCAACCTACCTCATCAGGATGCCCTCGCCTTCTCCCTCCTCCAACCCCAAGACCCACAGCATTTTATCACCGCATCTCAAAGAACAAGGGGATTGCTTTTTTAAAAGGTACTGAGGTTTCAGCAGCACATGCCATGTTCCATACAGCCTCTAGGTGGCGCTATTACAAAACAGAAGCCTGAATACTCCGAAGGGGGAAAAAATAATCAACAAAGTACATTTAGTACAAAACACTAAAAGCAATAACAGCTCAAAGGCAGACTCCATTTATTACAGAAGCTACAATTTAGTATCTCTAAGACAATTATTAATTTCCTTTTTAATTCAAGTGCTCACCCCACAAAGAGACATCTCATTTTTCAGCCAGAAAAAAAATCTCAGGGTTGTTTCTTGCTCTAAAACATTTACATTTAAGGGCTCAGTGGAAACCCACACTATGCTAAAAGTTTGTAGTATAAACTGTTTTATAATCAAGATTCATTTGGTAGAACAAAAGAAGTAGCGTTCAGAGTAAAAATGTAAGACAGCAAATGAGAGTTGGATGGGGAAAAACAGTTATGTTAGTTTGATATTCAACCAAAAGCTGTAATCTTATTAAACATATTTAAATATGGTTTTCATTTAGATTTGGCAACTTGATTAATGGGGATGTATTAAATAATACCTGGCTGCTAAGAGTATATTTGGGAATCAGTGCCACATAAAACACGCAAAATGTACAATTCAGTTTCATTGTTATTTAAGGCTTCTCTGTTCTCTTGGCGGTGTGCATACACATATTAAAAATTAAGTACACATACTCCATGTATGCTCAAGCCTTTTAAAAGGCTTTCTCTTTAAACAGAAACATGCAATGGAAAATGAACTCAACTCTGGTGAAAGGTAATGGATTCATCCCTTTGGGGACAGCTGTCCTGTTTATCAAAAGAAAGGAGGGTAGGGTCAGAGGCAGAAAAAAAAAAATTCCTAACTGGTCTGCAAAGAGAGATGCCCAACTTCAGAGAGGAGCCGAAATCAGTTTCTACAGCCAGGCTTCCTTCTTTGCCTGAGTTGAGAGGTCGAATGAATGGTACCTTTCACCATGAGGCCATGGGGGTATCACAATGGGAACAGAGTATCTTAAGATATGGGGAATGTATTAGTGGCCAAATGCAGGCAGATGCTGATTCCCCATGTGTTAAAGAAATATTTTTTTTTTTTTTTTTTTTTTACTGGTTGGGGGTGGGGGGATCTGTAGTTTTTTGGGCATTGCATTAGGCACTGGTCAAACGGTAGGAGTTGGGGGTGCTAGGGTGGTTCAGAACAACCAAAGAGACAGATAATGGTAATAATGCAAAGAGCCAAGTACCATAATACAGTTCTACTCAGTGTTTTTGATGAAAAAATAATACGTCTGACATGCAAAAGCTGCACAGTAATGAGCATTCTCTTTTTTCCAGTATCATGAGGTTCCCTAAAATCTGCAGGCTGGAACAAGACATCTCAGAGTGGCCAAAATGTCAGATGACTTCACATTACGTCTCTAAACAACTCAGTGAAACGGGTCACAATATTATTATGTTTTAATTTGAGAAGTTAAGTTTAAGCCTGGAAAAGTCCAGAAAATATCTTACAACTCAGAAGGAAACAAAAGAGCAAGCTTTTTTGATACAGGTATTTTTCTGTCCACTTATGGATGATTGGAGGGGGTGCTGTGAGAGGTTAATAACATTACCCAACATCATACGTTCAGTAAGGCACAGAGCCTGGCCAGGAACCCAAGGCCATTTTATGTGGAAATCCATGTTTTTTTGTTCTTTTTTTTTTAAATTTGTTTATTTATTTTGAGAGAGAGAAAGAGCAAGCAAGGGAGGGAGCAGAGAGAGGAAGAGAGAGAGAATCCCAAGCAGGCTCTGTGCTGTCAGCATCGAACCTGACATGGTGCCTGAAGCCACCAAGTGCAAGATCGTGACCTGAACTGAAACCAAAAGCCGGATGCTGAACTGACTCAGCCACCCTGGCGCTCCGGAAATACACTTTTCTAACCTCTAACCCCACAGCCCCACTGCTTCTCTGTGGATGACTGAAGACTTGGGACAGGCGCAGTGATGGAAGTTAGGGGTAAGGGTGGGGACACCACATGCAATCTCATTTATTTCCCTGTCACCTACTTGCAAAACAATGGAGGAAGAGGGGCCAAGTTCCTTCCAGAGACCGCTTCTCCCTGCCACTGTCATCTGCAACTGGGCTATGTCCCCCACTGGACAGAACGCATGATAACGTTGAGCACGCCAAGGTCTTTACAGTGATGATGGGTACAATCAGGGGCCACAGGGAACAGGGTGTGGGCTGTAGTAAGACTACAACCAGGGAAACAGGAAATTCTGACCCACGCCACCACATGGATGAATCTAGAGAACATGATGCTAAGTGGAATGAGCCAGTCACAAAAAGGCAAATACCGTATGATTCCACTTGCATGAGGTACCTAGAGTAGTCACGTTCATAGAGACAGAAAGTAGAATGGCGGTTGCCAGGGGCCGGGTGGAAGAGGGACTGGGGGATCATTGTTTAGCGGGCACACAGTTTCAGCTTTGCAAGATGAAAAGAGTGCTGGAAACTGGTTGCACAATGATGTGAATAGTCCTTAACACTACTGAGCTGTATACTTAATAATGACAAATTTTATGTTATGTGTATTCTACTACAATTAAAAAACAAACAAAGAAAGGAAGAAAAGCATACAGTCACGAACACCAGCTCTGGTGGTCATTTACAATGTCTCTTGCCTGGTACAGTATGAAACATGACCTTCCAAATTTTCAGATTTATGGAAGTAAAAGTCCTTTTATGGGACATCCTTGGTACTTTTCTGCAAAGCAGGAAGTCTGGAGGAAACAGGTCTTTTTTTTTTTTTAACATGTAAAATTTTATATCTGCATGTTTTATATGAATTCTCATCTTGGTTGACCAGCTAAAAGAGCTTTGAACAAAGCACTTCCCCTCTCTGGGTTCCAACTTCCTCATCCATAAAAGGAGGGAGTGGGTGAGATGATCTCTGAGGGCCCTTTCAATTCTCAGATTCCAATTCCTGTTTTTCCAAATGCTAACACTGTCCTCTGTTAAGTATACTTCATCCATTATGGACATTCATAGGGACATTTTTGCAAGCCACTATTTGTTTATGAAATACCTACTCCCTGCATTTTCCCCAAGGGATAAAAGCAGGAAGGAAAGGTGCAGGATGAGGTAGGCCAATAGGAAGCAAAAGAGTAAAAGGTGTTCTGGAAGGAGCACTGGACTGGGAGTCTGAGGCTATGAGGTTCCAGTGGATTCTCCCACTTGCTAGCCATGTGAATCAGAAAGGAAGGAAGCATTTACTGGGGTCTTCTCTGCAGAAGGTCCTTCCACACATATTATCTTTTTACTTTACAATTTTGGCAATTCACACACTATCTTCATAATTGTTTCCATATCCAAGTACTACCTGTACTATTTATTATGTATAATTTTTTCTTCTAAAGTCCAAATAAACCGCTTTTTCTCTTTGTTTTAAATTGCCATGTTCTACACAATAATGTCCAGGAGAACCCAGGAGGGAAGCTGGTTATATACACGTTAAGATAAATATATAACTAGTAGAAAAAGAGTGTCCACATGCCAGCTAAAGTCATCTTGGTGTCACTGGTGGCATATGGGTGTATATGGGAGATGCCACATTAACCCACTTTATCTCCAGTTATGGCTGCTGGACACTTGAGCCACAGCAGACCCAACAGACCCCACTCAACATGCTGGCTCATATTCCTCTCATCTTTAGAATGGGTGGGTTCTATAAAGTAGAACAGAGTCTTTCTGAGATTTTCAAATTTCAGTGATACTAACATTTCCAAAACTACTTTGGAGACTGACATATAGCAAGTTTTTATTTTCTTACAGTAAGCAAAAACTCAAAACAATATTCTCACACAAGGTAATTAATAACAACAACAACAACAACAACAAAGCAGGAGACTTTCTACACCAAACAATCGGGAGGAGTACTTCTCAGGCGAATGGAAATAAGTTAAGAAAAACAATTATGATGTTCTGCTTCCTTGTCTATGTTTCTCCATCTGGTGAAAACTCTGCCATGGGCCAGCCACTGACAGCCTCAGCACCCATGGGCCACAGATGTAACGGGAGACGGCTCTGGAGTCACACACGTCTGAGTTCAAGTCCTGGTTGTGCACTAACTACATGTGCTGCTTTGTGAAACCTTAGCCTCGGCTTTTCATGTGTAAACCGAGGCTACAGCTCACTGTGGTAACGATCGAGTGTAGTAAGTGTACAAAGTGCCTCACACAGTGCCTGGCCTGTGGTACAAGCCGAGTCTTACCTTTCCCATCCTATCTCACCAGGAGAGCTGCTCTCAGGATACAAGATGGCAACTCATGGTTGGTGCACTGAAAGTACGTCCTGCAGCTCTAGTGGTTTCTGGGGATCTCAGTTTAGAAGCTACTTCCTCTGGGAAGGGAAACTTTCTTTGACCCACCAAGTTGGGTAAGAAGCCCCTGTCCCTGGTACCATGGCATTCTGGGCCCTGCAACTGTTCACTTGCCACACTGGATTCGCTTTTTAACGTGTTTATTTTGAGAGAGAGAAAGAGAGCACAGGAGGGGCAGAGAGAGAGGGAAAGATAGAATCCCAAGCAAGCTCTGCACTGTCAGTGGGGCTTGATCTTACTAATATTGAGGATCATGATCCAAGCAGACATCAGGAGTCAGATGCTTAACTGACTGAGCCACCCAGGCACCCCACTTGCCAGGCAACTTATTAAAATTGCCAGGCAACTTCTCCCTTACTTACCCCAGGAGGTCCAAAAGAGCTCTGAGAGACTGGGGAGTATATCAGTCTTACTTATTGTTGCTTCTCCACCATCTAGAACACACATAGTGGCTACAAAAGTCAGCAGTGATGCACTTTTCATTTGTTAGATGCACACGTTAACTGATGGGAACATTGGCCTAAGTTTTCAAATCTGTTTTGTGGTATTGCTTGTGGTATGCTCGACGGTTTGGACCATGGGTTTATGGCAGCATTTCCAGTGTTTGGTGCTAGAAACGTTAGCAAAGTAAGATGCTTCAAAGCTGATTCTTCGGTCAAGTCAATTTGAGAAAGACTATGCTCTATATGGAAATCCATGATGCATGTTTACATATGAAAGTCTTATGAGAAGTCTTGCTGTAAAGATACCCAGTTAACTTGAACATAGAATTTTCCAAATGAATTCTTTGCAGGAATACCTTTTAATATAACAAAGACCACCCTTTGGAAAACTCTGGCTTATAGAGAGCTTGAGCTGTGAGCCAATTTTTCTGATGGTTTCTATCAAGTCTGTGTCCTGGTTCTCCTTCCCTGATTTAAACTATACAGCTGGAATCAGAAGACATACAGTGGGCTGGACAATTGAACCTTTGAGAAAACTGCACATATGGATGAGCTGGCCGGTCCAGGAGCTGACCAAAAGTATTTTGACAATGACTCAAATGCCCTCATCTGTGTCACACATCAGAGCCTTGACATTTCTGTGCACATACATCATGGCAATTTCTCCTCACTCTTCTCCTTTTCCACCATCATCACCATCACCATGACCGCCACCACACGTATGTGTTATGGGACACTGTCTGTGCCATGCATTGCTCTAAGGACAGGCAATTCCTGAGTTAATGTATTTACTTCCCACCATGACTGTTTAGGACAGATGCTAGTGTCATCCCCATTTTACAGAAGGAGAAACTGAAGTGCACAGAGGTTACGGAAGAGTCACATTTCGTAAGATGGGGAGACCAAATCACAGACCTATGCTAAGAGATCTTATTGATTAACAGACCGAGACTGAGTGCACTGAGTTCCCAGGTGAAGCAATCCATAAACAGCCATGTCTGGCTGATTCCAATAAAGCCCCTTCTACCATATCAGGCCGCCTCCTGGAGCTAATAATACTTGATCTTTGTGAGTTATTTTCTGTTTACTAAGCACTTCCATATCCTTCATTGGTTTTAAAATCTCCTGACCATGCTTTACACAAATATGAGCGTTTTATAGATCTTGAAATGCAATCTCACAAAACTACCACTCGTAGTAATGACAATGATGATGACATTAATGATAGCCACCTCCCACTTTTGACAAACTTATTGTTCAAGGCAAAAGAGCTCAGAATGGGTAGATCTGGGGCCCAGACGAAAGCCTTCTAATGCCAAGTCCAGAGTTTGCTCCACCCTTGAAAGGCAGGTCTCTCCGACAAGATAAGCCCAGCTGCGGCAGGGGAGAGAGGTTTACAGCACCAGCTCGGCATTCAGTTGGTGTTGTTTTTAAAGGAACTCAACATCTGTCATTAATTAGAGTTCCTGTTGCGAAGGTGATGGTTTATTATTGCTAGGCTGATAAGATGGCCAGTTCAGGAACACTATCTTCCTCCTTTTTCCCTCCCACTCTCCAGCAGAGATTTTTCTCTTTCTTTCTCCTCTCACCTACAGAAACATAATTGACCTTTTGCCACACGGTATGATGTGGTGTTCTCAAACAGGGGCTCCTGTTGGCTTCCCAGTGATAACCTTTGGAATTTTTTCCCCTTTGGCTCAATGCAGAGACTCTGTTAGACTAACTTTGATTCAAATTTCATTTCTCATACTCCTGAGCTCTCTGAACAAGTTAATGATCTTCCCCGGGCTTTACTTTTTCATATGGAATAAGTGACAAGAAGGCCTAAGTGGCAAGGTTATTTTCAGAATTTGATGTAACAAAAAATGAGGATGTTAACACAGGGCTTGGAACGTAGTGGATACCCAAGAAAGGATAGCAGATGTGATAACTAAAATAATAGCAATAATTATTTACAAAGAGATGAGATGAAACAGGGGATTAGGGTTGGGGGTTGAGGTCATTCTGCCTTCAATCATTTATCAGTCATTTGTTCTTCCCCTGAAACTAGTCTTTTTCTTTACAGCCCTTAACGCAAGGCATGTATATATTTATTTGTATTTATTTATTTCGTTATCTCTTAATACTCAGCTGTAAATGTGATGAGAATTGATATGATGGTTATTTTGCTCATCATTGAACCCAAGGGGATACTTGCTGAATGAACAAATATTTACCAAGCAGCTATCCCAAGTCAGTTTCTGTGGTAGGCACTGGAGATATGGAAATAATTAAAGCAAGATTCTCACCCTTGAGGCATTCACATAAGGGATCTATGAAAATTGACAAAAATAAAGGAAATGAGGCATTCGTCCCGACTCTAGAGAGAATTTTTGATAAATCCAGTGGCATAAATGGATTTAAATCTGCAGTAATATTCTAGCACAAAGCATCAAGGTGGTGGGGTGGTATGGATATCTCAAAGCTCTAAGTGCCAAGAAGGATTCAAACCAGTGGCGTTAAGCCCCCCAAAGTAATTAGAAATTCTTTTTGAAACATACTAGTTTAAAAAGAAAGAAAGAAAAAGAAAAAGAAAGGGAAGGCCTTTCAGAGGCCTGGCTCCCTGACTCCTCCCAGAATAGTCTGATCCCCTCTGCTGGTGAAGCAAGAGGTCAGATCCCCAGACGGAAAATCAATCTCTAAGAGTCGCTGGATAGAATTTCTAATCCACCAGTGCCACGACACGCAGTCTGTTTCCAGCCAAGGAGGATGAGGCCCAGAGGCTTTAGCTTCCCCAACCCACTGTACACAATCAGGCCAAGCTGACACCCCTCGCCAGCAACACACAGCCTCTAACCATCACGCAGGCTCAGAGGTCCCACCACCAGAGCCCTGGAACATACCTTTCTCAGTGGTTTGGAACTCCCATTTTGAAGTTATTTTATTATCGTTAATTATTTTTGAAATATTTATCTATTTTGAGAGAGTGTGAGCACATGACTGGGGGAGGGGCAGAGAAAAAGAGAGGGAAAGAGAGAAAGAGAGAGAGAGAATCCCAAGCAGACTGCACTGCCAGCACAGAGACCCTCGTGGGGCTCGATCCCACTAACCGAGAGATTATGACCTGAGCTGAAGCCAAGAGTCAGACACTCAACTGACTGAGCCACCCAGGTACCCTATTATTAAGTATTTATATTAATTACTTTAATATATTTTGGGTTATTTCCTCTAGTCCATTGCTTCTTATGTTCTGCAGAGACCTTCCAAGGCTGCCATGCCTACTGTGGGGAAAGATAAGGAGTGACAAGGGTAAGAAGGAGCCATGATTCACCTTCTGTCTTTTTTATATAACAGCCTCCCAAATGTCCCACTGCTATAAATTTTTTGAAAACTAGACTTGATTCTTTCAGTCTAAAGATGAGGAAACGGAGACCCACAGAGGCAATAAACCTCTTGCCCCAAGTCACACATTGAGCTGTTCAGTAACTGAACCACTAAGGATGGGGGTGGGGAGCTTGTTTTTGAAAAATGGGGGTAACTGAGAATCGTAAGGAGCAGCCCGGAGCGAGTGCCGGTGCAAACAGGGAAAGCTGTTTCAGCTATAATCTAGGTGGTCTTGGATCAGAGTTCATCTGTTAAAGACTCTAAATCCAAGTCTATCCACAGAGGCACCACTGCTTTAGGCGGCTGGCTTTCTGTGTAACCAGCCAAGTAAGTATCTATAAAATTTCACCTGCAGCTCAGGACAACATACATTTATCCAGCCCCTACTGATGGGGAAGACTTGGTCCATTACTTGGAAGCTCCCACTCACATGGGATAAGCAGATACTGAAACGTCCAAGGGCAGCCCCAGGGGTAAGCACGGGGTTGGGGGGGGGGGTGTGGGGAAGGGTAGAGGTGAGTCTTGCCAAGAGGAGTTTTCCAAAGCAACTTTATAGAGATGGGTTTCCGTATTATCCCAGTGAGCAGACTGTAGGGTCAGAGTACCTGGCTTCATAGCTCGATACCCATGTGACCTTGGGAAAGTACTTAACCTCTTCATAATCCAGCTTCTAGAAGGCAAAGTGCAACTGACATCAGGACCTCATGGGACGCTAGTGAGGATTAAGTGAGTTCAAACACAAAACGTGTAGAGAGGGGGCTGGTGCATAGTACACGAACCATTTGTAGGAGTCCTCTGAAGACAAGGGTCCCGGCTCCCCACCGCCCTGCGGTACCTCAGACCCACTACTGTCTGCTGTTTCCTAGTAGTTGAAGCACTTGCTCGAACCTCCACTTCAGGATTGTCTATGAATTTCTCCTCTGGAGTCTGCAGCGGTTGGTTAGTCAGCTTACGGAGATGAAGACAACCACTGTAATCCAACTATCCAAACCAGTCTGATCTGCCAGGATCCCTCCTCATCAGAGATGCTGACAGGTGAAACTGACACAGCCAGCTTGGTAGGAATTTCACTCTGACAGACTCCATTCAACAGTCTCCTCCAGGCAGAGGTGTCAGTTGACAGGGAGGGGGGCCGGGAGGGGAGAAGGGGCACATTCAGAACTGGTGCGAGGGGGGTTGCTTGCTTCCCACAGCCCGTGGCCTTGTCTCATCAGGTGCCTACTCCATCCTGAAATCCTGAAACGCGGTCTGTTACAACGCCCTACACACAGACAGGTGTGCTCTAGTGAAACGGGACAGTTTCCAGGGGGTATTTAAAGAGTGCCCCCCTTCTATTTCAGGGACTCTTCAAAACTGGAGGTAAGTAATAAACTTTTGTAATTACTCCCAGGCCGAATCAATTTACAGGCTATTTTTCCTAAGCAGGAAGCACTGTTCTCACCTGTGAAGCACTTAATGTTGATTTTCTAAAAATGACACTATTAGCCTATAACTTTTAAAATTTTTTTTAAAGAACAGAGTCAAGGGATATTGCCAAAGGATGCTCACAAGATTCCTGATCAAATTCCTAAATGATCTGTTTATAGTTAAAAACCAGCACCTCCAATCAACTGTGGTCATTACATATCCAGCTTTCTCTTTTGCTCCTTTTGACCTGGGACCCTTCCCAGGGGTTGAGTTGATCTTCCTTCTGTCTGTGTTTATTCTTTTGTTTTCACAGCACCTCCTGAAAAGCCCTCTTCCTCCTGCTTCTCTGCTCATCCTAGATTAACATTTCCATTTGAAGCCCCACTTCTTATCCCAGACGAAACTTGTCTTTCCTGCAGAAAGCAGGTTATGTAATGACACGCTCTGTTTTTAGGTTGCCTTGTTTTTATTTATCCAGTCTATCAGCCACTTGAAGATCTTTCCCTCGGAGAGCCAACCTGAAGGTGGTTTCTCCTCTTTTTAAAACTTCTTATCTGTTTTTTTATTTGTAAAACATGCTTGGCCTTATACCACATAATCCAGCACTGTGATGTCACCTGCAGAGACTGTGTGCTTGGGGACAGAAAAATCTGTATTCAATATCCAGCTTGACTATTAACACCCAGTATGGCCTTGGAGAAGTTCTTTCAGTTTTCGGAGTCTGTTTAGTCATTTGTAAAAATGATAAAAATATACTTTCCAAATAAATCTATTGTGAGAATTAGGTAAAAAAGGTTGGTTTCTGTAAGGAAATTTGTACAAGAAGACCATAGAATATGGGTTATGTATGTAGCTTTCTTACTATCTGCTTTGAAGCAGGAAGAAAGCTTTGAAAACTTTGAGGAACGGATATAATTCTCTAATAAACACAGACTCTGACACATATAAACTTAAGTTCAAATCCTAATGCTAATGTTTAATATCTGTGTGACTTTGGGCAAATCACTTGCTTTCTCTGAGCTTCCATTTCCTTATCAGAGGCTGGGGGAGGGTTGTGAATAATTACATACCTAATACAGTGACTCACTTAGAATAATGAATGGTCCCGAGATCTGGCTCAAGCAAGAGATTTCTATTCCTTTTGACTAAACACTACCTTAGACTGTGCCTGGCTCTGACTTGTAACAAGTCTGGTCTCCTCAGAGAGGTAGTAAGCTACATGGGGCTGTTGGCCTCAATGCCTAACTTAGAGTTGGCTTATACAGAGTTGGGTATTCACTAAAGATACTTAGGTCAAGTCCTCATCTTTTGGGCACCACATTCACTGAGAGTGAATGGCTCTCCAGGATAACCAGCCCCTCCTTCTCCAGTTGGACCAACTCATTCCAACAGGGAGAGAGAAGGGGAGTGGAGGGCTGTAAGGGCTGTAAGGGCTTGTAAGGGCTGACTTCTCTTTTAATAATTAAAAAGCAACCATATCAGAATCCAGTCAGGAGAACCAAAACTAGTCTAGGTTTTTCAACGGACTCTAATACAAGAAATTGGTTTCATAGGTCACCTAAGAAACCAAAAAGTCAAACAGATGATCCTGCAGTAACTCAAGAGATCAGCAATGGCAGAAAGCTGCGACCCCTTTTGGGGATCAAGGGATGATGGGAGGCTGTGGTGTGACCAGAGCCAGGAGCTGGAGATGTCAGGCTGGAGCTGAAACCAAAGAAGGGCTGAGTGGCCCGAAGTGGAGGATGAAGGGGGAAGGCTGAGAGCTGGAATCACACAGGGAGAGATGACCTAACAACTCCCCTCTTCCTGCCAGTCAGTCTTCCACCAGTATCCCCCATTGGCCAAACCTACCCGGAGGCTGGCCACAAAGGAGCCTGGGAAATGTAGTACACAGCAGAGTGGGGCCCGGGGATCGGGAGGGGAGAATAAAGCTTCCTGAGAACAAATAGGCAAATGACCAGCCCCACCATCTCTCAGTAACATATCCAAAGCAATGGCACAGTTTATAATTCATAGTCAGCTAATAAGCATTGACATGAATACCACTACAATTTTGTATAATGCTCAAAGTTTTTTCATACCAGTAGCTGTGGTAAATACTTAATACATATTATCTCATTTAATCTTTACAACAATGTTATGAAGTATACACTCTTAATAGCCTTATTTTCACAAATGAGGAAACCAGCTGGAGAAGGGACTGATCTAAGGCAAAGCTACAGCATGTGAACACAGGACTGGAACACAGATTAAGGTGATAGCAAAGTGTGTGCTCTTAACTATGGTTCCAGCCATTACTTCTAATATGAATCATACTTCTAACAGTAAAAAGGAGGGTACTGGATAAGCTGAAACTTCTCACAAGCACTGGAAGGATATTTTGAAGACCTACATTTCCAAGGCTGGAAGCCTAGAACACGGTGAGCGTTGATTCTGCCCTTAAAAAAAGGAGAGATGAGGGGCGCCTGGGTGGCGCAGTCGGGTAAGCGTCCGACTTCAGCCAGGTCACGATCTCGCGGTCCGTGAGTTCGAGCCCCGCGTCGGGCTCTGGGCTGATGGCTCAGAGCCTGGAGCCTGTTTCCGATTCTGTGTCTCCCTCTCTCTCTGCCCCTCCCCCGTTCATGCTCTGTCTCTCTCTGTCCCAAAAATAAATAAACGTTGAAAAAAAAAATTAAAAAAAAAAAAGGAGAGATGAAAAAAAACAAATGCATCACTTAATTCAGTTTATAAAAGTCCATGGTGTTCTCTCTTGAAGGCAACAGGGTATTTTTGCTAAGAGGATCCCAAGTTCAGTGGCCTCTGCAGGCTTGCTGTTTACTGATACTTGATATGCTTCAACATCTGTTGCCCTTCTCGATTGATGGGTGCTTCATTTTAGCACTTCCCTGATGCCAAGCTGGGGGAAAGCTTTGGTACTGAGGTCCTCTAACACACTCCTAGGTCACTGATGCAGCTTTGCTTGTAAAGCTGGCCGAAGGAAGGGATATTCAGGGAGGAGAAGTGAAGAGCCACCTCATCCATCGGCCGTGCTGGCTGCTCTCAGTTTCTACTCCTGGGTCAAGCGACATCTCCTGAAAGTTATAAACCCCAGCGATCCTTTACTCGAAGTCAGGTTTCAATATCATGCTCCAGGCTCTTAACAAAGTAGTATATGATGAATTCTGCTGCTGCTTCTGTGAAAGTTCCATGGAAGGATTTCTAGACTGTTCTTTTATTTTTTTTTTTTAAGTTTATTTTGAGAGAGAGAGAGAGAGCGCACGCGAGCACACAAGTAAGGGAGGGGCAGAGACAGAATCCCAAGTGCTAGCAGTACTGAGCCCCATGTGGGGCTCAAACCCTAACCCACGAGCCGTGGGATCATGACCTGAGCTGAGGTCAAGAGTTGGAGGCTTGACCGACTGAGCCGCCCTGGCGCCCCTCTCGGTTGGTTTTTAAAGAAACAGAATTTTTAGGATTTGGTACCAGGAAAAATGTAGTCTCTTTTGGTGAACTGGTATACTTCCTTGGGTCTGCGGACACCGTATGACTTGACACATTTCCCAGTTTTGTCCTGGCTGCCTGGAAGCTCAGAGAAATTCTCTAATTTATGGGTCAGAGACCTATAGGCCAATCTGTCCCATAAAGCTGTTTGGTTTGGCACTCACCAATCCAGGATTTATATTAATTTGAATTTCAGTGCCCTTCGGCAGAGTATACATTCTACGACTTGGTATACAACCAAATCATGCTGTCCTTTGCTGGTATCTCCCCATGTTCATACAGACTATCTGGCACCTGAAGGCGTATGAATTTGAGGATCCCCTAGTCTAAGTGGTTGTTATATTCTCTTCCTGCTACATGGCTTCTGATTTGTGAGTTTTTATTTTGCTTAGTTTTATTCTGCTTACTCATATATTATAAGCCTCCACGAATCCTTTATGGAAGCGAAGCATAAAAGATAGGTAAACAAACTGTTTTCTTCCCTAAGCAAAATTGCCAAGATCAAGCAGCTGTATTCCTGCTGATCCAAGGGCTGACCGTTCCTCTGGCCTGCCCCACCTGCTAAAGGGTTACCCTGGCAGTGGGTTCAGGCCTGCCATTCCCTCAGGCACAAGAAAGAAAAGAAACTGGGGCTTGGACATAATCACGTGGCCCCTGTTCTCTCTAGCGCGTGATATGTAAATCTAGCTCTAGGTGCCCTCTGGAGCTCGGGGCTGCGGGGGGTTTGCAGCGTTGTTCTGCAGCAAGACCACCTGAGTTGAAACCCTCATGCCGTCACTAGCCGTGGATGTGACCTAAGGCCAGCTTATTGCGGTCTTGTTGCCTCAATTTCCTGCTTTATAACGTAGGGCGATACTACCTACTTCACAGGTTTGTCATGCGGATGAAATGAACACAGGAAATAACATTAGTGCTTTTTCGTGTGCCAGGCACTGTGCTAAATGTACTTTCATTCATAAAATTTTTGCAGCAACTCAGTGGGTCAGTTAATATGAAACTGAATCTCAGAGAAATTAAGTACCTTGTCCAGATAGGTTCGTTCACGTAGCTAGCGAGCCAAGAAGCCATAGCCTGGAGTGCAGCAAAGTGACTGAGAGCGCTACTTTTTCTCTCTTGCCCCATCTGATTTCCTTCCATCTTGCCCACAATGGATTCAGCTCACTTACCCTCTTCCACACCGAGCGCCCCATCCCCGCCCTGCTTCCAGGCAGGCAGCTAACATACCACCACAGAACTGAGGCTCCAGCAATTACTAATATTTACTGGGCTGAGCTGAAATGGAGAGAGATTTGTGAGGACTGAGGCACATGTTCCTTTCTCTGCTTTCTAGAAGGCCCCCCACTGCAAGCAGACCTGGGGACACGGGGCCTCTCCCCTGAGTTCCACTCTATCACTTGCTAATCCTCAGTGGCCCAGCTCAAATGTTGCCTTCAAAGGACTTTCCCAGTGGAAAGTCAAGACAGTGGAAGGTACTCCTTCTTTGGTGCTCCATTATCCCATTGCATAGCAACTGCAGTTTAAAAAAATAATAGCCAACATTAAATAAACACTATTTCACCTTACATGTTCTAACGTGCTTATTCCTTATAACACGAATTGTGAGATAATATCTCTATAATGCAGGTATTACTGTTATCTTTTACAGATGAAGGCTCTGAGGCACAGATAAATTAAGTAATTCACCCAAAGTAAGTGGCAGAGCCATGATCTGAGCTCAGGCGAGGCCCCAAGGTCTTTGCCACTTACTTAGTATAGACTTTTTCATAATGGTATCCGTCTCTTCCCCATTAGATTGGAACTACGTGGGCACTGAGATATGTTTAATTCTTCTTTGTCCCACGGCCATCCTCGTCACATGGCAGGCTCTTGTTGCCAAACCCTGGCTTAAAGAATTGAACAGGGAGCCCCATCACCCACTTGAATCAAGGCCCACGTGCATGCCTTTTCCAGATCTAGTCCACTGGCATCTGTCAGCTGAGCTAGCGGGGCCCACCCAAAGTCCAGTGGTGGAGGAGAGCAGAAAATGCATCCTGACATCACAGGAAGGACCGGAGTAAAAGGTACATTAATGGGGGCAAAAACAAGCCCGTGGAGTGATTAATTTGGCCTCCCTTTCAATATTATGTTTACACAAGTTGATTATATAGCACTTAATTACTAATTTGCCCTACTTAAACCAAGAGTGCTTTTAATTTTTAATGAGATAAGGGAAGCAGATGCCTTTGCTTAGTAAGGAGTAGCTATTTTATTTCCTTCTTTTGTTTTGCCCAGCCAATTAATGACATTTCTAAGGAAATGCATCCCTCTCACGAATTCCTTCTCCCCATCCTCTTCTCCACCTCCCAGGTTTAAAAAGAGGTGGGTACAGATGACAGCCACTTAGAAACAAACTGACTTCACCTTCTGATCTGACTGGCTGGGCCGGGCAAGGCCTTGTGAAGTGCAGAAACATGGGACCTATAAAGGGTGCTACCATATTTTGGGAACTGGGTACATCTGTTCCCAGAAACCCTACGTTGGTTGTTACTGACAACAGAAAACACAGCCATGGGTGTCCAACCAGGGCAATCCTCCTACAATCCTGCATTATTTCCTGGGTGCGAGGGTCGGGTAATTAAAAAAAAAATTTTTTTAATGTTTATTTTTCAGAGAGAGAGAGAGAGAGAGAGAGAGAGAGAGAGAGAGAGAGAGTCAGAAACAGAGCATGAGCAGGGGAGGGGCAGACAGAGAGGGAGACACAGAATCCAAAGCAAGCTCCAGACTCTGAGCTGTCAGCACAGAGCCCGACGTGGGGCTCGAACTCACCAGCCATGAGATCATGACCTGAACCAAAGTTGGACGCTCAACCGCCTGAGCCACCCTGGGGCCCCAATGTCAGGTAATTTTAAGAACAGCCTTGGGTCAGTCCAGACATAAGAAGAGCAAAGAGACTGGCGTCAGATCTGGATGTGATTGGTGGCTCTGCCACTCGTAGCTGTTAGACCACGGGCATGGCACTTAAACTTCCTCACACTCGGTTTTCTATCTGTAGAGGTGAGGTGAATAACCTAACTTGCGAGAATTAAACATTATCTAAGGTACCTTAGCAGAGTGCCCAGCTCAGAGGAGGTGCAGGACAAGATTAGTCGTTTCTGGCAGAGGGAAAGTAGACAAATGAAAGCAGGAATAAAGGAGCACCTTTTGAGGACCTCGGCATGTCTGTCCTTGTCTGCAGAGCTGTGAAGTCTCCATCAGTGCTACTCAACCAGCCCGGTCATAACAGAGCTTGCCCCAGAATGTGAAGAAACACACTGACTCTTTCATGGAGAACATCTTAGCATGAATAAGATGTCATCACTGATTTACATTCTGATGCAAGTCCCTTATCTTATCACAAATCTGCGACAGACCATTCACAGATTGCCCTCTGGCCTTCAGACGGACCTAACAGCCCAGCCTGGATGACTGTTTGGGACATTTGCATGTGCTCCTGAAAACCCCTCCCCACCCTTCTCTGGGCCTTGCCAGCCTTACCTGTACCAACTGCATCAACAAGTTCCCTTGCCCTCTGACTTTTGAGTCCAGCCAATGGGGAGCCCGGCAGTAAAACAGAGAGAGGGAGGAAAATGGGGTCAGTAACTCAGCTCTTTCTTTCCAGGGTCTCTGGCAGGCAAGCTGGCTCAGTAGTCTCCACACGGGCCTCTGTTCTGGGGTTCTGGGGCTCCAGCAACTGGGCTCTCCCTTCACCTCTTAAGGTTCAACTGGTACAAACCCCAGGGTACTACATCCTCCCTTGTGACCCTCAATGCCCTGATCTACAGTCTTGTAAACAGTCCCTCCAGTAAAATCTCTAAAATTATCCTAATTTGAGAGTGCCCCTTGACTAACACCGCGATATTTTAAGGTACATCCAAATTCCAGTTGTCTAATACTGGTACTAGTTGTTTTGTTTTTTTTTTTAAACAAGAACAATCACATCCAGCCCCAGAAGAATCCATTTCCTTTTGTGACAAAGGCCAATAACCCTTCGCTTTGAAATCCTAGACTAAGCCTTGGATTCTGGCTCCACCCCTTTCTAGGTATTGACTTTGATAAGTCATTAACCTGCTGCCTCATTTGTAAAATTATTACAACAGTATAAGAAATACTACGATAACAGCATAGGAAATGTCCTTATAAACAACTTTTGACATGGTATTTATATTTTAAACGTTTGAATTTCTGTGATATGCAATTATTAAAGATCAGCCACTCAACTTCTGAATACATGGTACTTTCTTAAAGTTCACTGCAGAGTACCAGACATCTCCAATAAACAACTGCAATTTTTTTTTCTCTTTTGAATACTTCTTGATCACTTGCCTCAATGATGCAACCAAAATTCATTCGCTGACTTCGGTAAGACCTCTGTGCATCTCATGACCCTGAACTCTGTCCAGTAGTATGTGGTATGCGTGTGTGTGTGTGTGTGTGTGTAGTCATTTTTAGGGTCTTTTTCCCAATTAAAGAAAATTCCTGACTTAAATAAAGGTCTTATCTCTCCTGGTCTTTCATTTCAGTCCATGGCCCAACTTATTATTCTGAACATTAAGCTTATAGGAGCATAGATCTGTTCTTCATGAGTTATCAGTGTGAAGGAAAAAAAATATATATCCAACCCATTCATTTCCAGTTTATGCCAAAAAAAAAGTTTATTATGAAAAGTAAAGGCATAAATGATCATTGCAATGAGAAGTTAATTACTTGTAAACATTTGTTTTCACAGAAAGATCTTAACACATCTTTGCAGATTTGTACCAGTATGAAATGTCTGGCACAAAATGAAGTTAAAGAGTTTGGTGAACTTTATTTTAGAAATATAGTTCTGTAACCCCTCTAAGTTTATAAAGGGCTCAGCAGAGGTTTGGCCATTGTTTGCTTTTTATAAAAAGCCCAGTTCTTAAGTTCCTAAATAAAAAAGGGGTGGGAGATATTTGGGAAACAAGTTGATGAGTTTAAATCTTTGTGTTAATAACAATAGTACAAAAAGTGTCTCTTAATTAAAGGGCTTTTCTGTATCTACCTCTGTAAAAAGGGAGTGGGTGTATTATGATTAAGATGAGATGACATATGATAAAATAAGATAAAATAAAAATAAAATAAATAAAACAAAATAAAATAAAATAAAATAAAATAAAATAAAATAAAATAAAATAAAATAAAACAAAACAAAATAAAACTCTTGGGCATGGCATGCCGTCTTTTCCAGGCAAAGGGATTAGAAAATTTCCGAGCCAAACAGGGTACACTTCTTAATTTTATTTCTATATTTGATACTCAACTAAGCTGTGATGACAAATGTGGGCTGCTGATAATTTCTATAAAGCAGGCTACCCTGTGAAGCCAGCAGCACTGCCATGTTGGAATCTAGACCTTTCCTGGGCAAGGTATATGTATTTACTGGGATACTGTTTGATGGAATAAAACGAATATTCGCTTTGTATCAAGTAAGGTTTGACTATGCCTCCAGGTTTCAGAGTCTTTGTCTGCACAGTGGGGCCTGCAGAATTCAAATGTTTTGACTTTTATATCCATGATTCCATTCTGCAAAGTAGATTGGAAGAGGAGATTCACAATTAATCAGAACCTGAATTTGTTGCTTTTCTGAGAGGGAATGATTCTCAAAAAGATAAGAATGTACTGTTAACCAGGTGTGGCAATAGTATAATGAATGTTAGGGCCAGCATCACATTCTTAATTTAATCCTTCTTTAAACTACTAATTCTCATTCCAGGATTTTCTGTTGACTTTCTATGAGGCACTGACATATGGAACAGGACACTCAGAAAATTCAATCAGAAATCTGAATCTATTTAATTAGAAACCAGGATCTCATATCTCCAGAAACACATGCTTAAGCAGCAAAGGGCAAAAGGCTACTAAAGAAAGTTGATAATATCAGGACCATATGTGAAATGAATAGGATTATAAAAGGCCTGGGGATAAAAGCTAAATGGAACTAAAATTCACAGCAAAAGACTCATCCTACACACAAGAAATGGGAGCCCTGAATTTTCATCCACCACTGGTGGGAGTACAAAGCGTTACTATGTATCAGAATTCTAAAAGCTGGGAAACTTTCTGATGAAACAAATGTATCTCCCTAATTTATTTTATGGAAATAATTTAGGGTATCTGCAAAAATTTAGCTACAGAGATGTTAGCTGCAACATTCTTTAAAACAATGGAGACAACACATATATTCAAAATGAGGGGATTGGTGAAATAAGCCATGGTCTATCCTGTGCGTATAAAATTATGCAACCCATAAAAATAACAATGTTTACTACCTATTTTGGGGTGGGAAAAAAAGCTACAAAACACTATGCATTGTATGAACACATCATTATAATTAAAAAAAAATGTAAAGTGGTTTAAAAGTATGTACAAAAAGGGGTGTCTGAGTGGCTCAGTCAGTTAAACATCTGACTTCAGCTCCGGTTGTGATCTCGTGGTTCAGGTCATGATCTCACGGCTCGTGAGTTTAAGCCCCACGTCAGGCTCTGTGCTGACAGCTCAGAGCCTGGAGCCTACTTCGGATTTTGTGTCTCCCTCTCTCTCTCAAAAATAAATGAAAATTAAAAAAAAAATTTTAAGTATGTAAAAAAAATACTAAAAGTATAGAAACCAGAATCTTCAATACTGGCTATTTTAGGGCAGTAAGATCAGTGTTTTTGTACTTTTCTTTCAGCGTAACTGAACTTTCTTATTTTTTCCCCCTCCACGAACATGAATAATTAGTTGTAGTCCAGGAAAAGAAAAAGAAAAAAAAAAGCAAATTAAGATTGAATGTGCCAAGAAATGGGATGGTTTCCTATTTCTGAACATCCACGATATAGCAGTCTTTCCAAACCTCCAGAAACTAACATCACCATAATCAGCTTTACTTTGTAAAATGTAATAGCCCTAAAAATCACAGAAAGTTGACTCCCACAACATAAAACAGAATGGAGGTGCATTGTACCGTGTATGAAGTCACAGGCTGTGAGGCACCTAATAGGTGATGAATATAATCGGCTCTAAATGAAGTGTACTTTGTGGAAAACAATAGAAGGAGAAGCTTCAGCTAAGCAGTGAGCCTGTTTGCAAGGACTGACCTCGAGGGCGGGCCACTGCGGTCAGTGTGGATAGCTTCTCTTGTGGGCACACATTACAGAAAGGGTGAGTAGTCACGCGTCTCAACAGGCCACTTACACGTAGTGGTCTGCAAGACACGGGAGTCTGTCTGGAACGTGACAAGGAAAGCTAATGGTGGGAACACACGGAGTCCATGGTTTACAGAGGCGGCAGCCCTCGCACGGTGGGAGGAAGAAAGGTTTTGATTAATTGGTGGATTCCAAGGGCTTATTTTCTTTACACCGGTACGTGCCTTACATTGATTGGGGAATTCATTTTCATGTCTTGTCACAGCCTCCTTCTGCTGCCTTTTGCTTCCTCTACTTCGGGGCAGGGGGGCAGAGGGGCAGAGGGGAAGGTGTCACTCCTGGAATTAAAGCTGGTGTCACAGAAAGAGATCCGGAACCAAAAAACAAACAGACCCTGTCTTTTAAGATAAGAAATTACAGAAAGCGAATGACATCTGCAGGGGCCTAAAGGATGCGGAAAGTGGAAAGGGATCTTGTATCTCTGCCTCTTCGCCATTTTGCCTGAGTTGTCTTTCAAGGCATCTTGAAACTGGTTTCTTGTTTTATGTATCCTTTGCATGTCTTAGAACCTCTCTACCATCTGTGCTTGGATAATGTAAGTACGTTGTTAGTTCAGAAACGTATTTTTTCCAGTTTGTTATTTTTCCAGGGCCTGGGAGGCTACAGAAGGGTGCTGGGATGATCCCAACTTTCTAATCATAATTATGTGCTTTCTAGGACACTCAGAATTAGAGAATCTCTTTGGAGTGCATGGACAGCCAAGGGAGTGAGGTGACTTTTGGGGGATCAGGAGTGGTCAGATGGGAAGGTCACAGAGGTCAAGGCTGTGTGGATTCCATACTGCAGTGAATAAGAGGAGGAAGGAAGACTTCCTCTTGCGATCCCTCCCACTTACCCAACAGTATAACTTCTACCATGAACGCAGCATCTCTGTGGCTTGAGTCCCTCTTCCTGATTGAGCTGCAGATATGAAGATGACTGTACCACGACGCTTGTCAATACTTTTTATTGGAGACAGAGTCTGGAACACTACTTACATGGAGAACACCATTTCTGGAGAGACGCAACCCTTTAAGATATTAGTAGTTGTTCTATTCTCTAATGCAGATGGATGGCTAGATCAGTACCCTCTGTGAGATCCTCATTTGAAAGGGGAACAGCAGGAAGCTTTCGATGTCAAAGGGAGAGGAGGGCAGGCAAGAAGCAGTGAAGAGAGGGAGAGAGAGAGAGAGAGACTCTGATGGTAACAGAAACCAATAAAAGAACAAGAAGTGGAGGCTAGGCATTGTTGGTGGGCTCCAAAATTTGAAATAGCAGTGGACCTCATACTTGACTAATTTCTCCCCTAACATCCCACCAGACCGTTCTATCCCCTAGCCCTCTCCATCTGACAAAACTTCCCCCAGAACTGAAATATAGAGAGAGGTTTGCAGTGTTTGTAAGGAAAGCCTGCGACTCTAAATCCTTCGAACATGTTCGGATCACCACAGGGAAGCACAGGGCTCTACCCCTGGCTGAAGACACCCACTCACGGGCCCAGGAAATCAGGAAACCCCATCTCTTCAGGCATGCAGGCCTCTTTCCTAGGTGTAGTCCAGGTCCTCTGGACTCTTCCTAGTCTTTCATTCGTCTGGAAGAGAGGACTCTGGCTGAGTCTACCAAAGTCTGCATCCCGTGGTAGAGTCAAGTGAAATCCTTCCTCCGACCACCGAATGTGTGGTCTATGGAAAGAGAAAGCTGCTGTCGAGATCGCTCAGCTTTCTTAAAGGAAGGAGTAGCAGGCACCTTGAAGACCAAGTAGGGTCTTTGAAGTTCAAAGAAAAAAGTATATTGAAGTTCAGGTTGAATAATACAAATCAGAGGGAGAAAGCAATTCTGTTTCACATCAACTTGCCAGAATCCTGAGCTCATCCCCAGGCCTGGGGCACAGAAGTGGCTGTCTCTTCTTTGGAGAGGGGTGAATGAAGCCACATCCACATGTGTTTACATTTCCAAAGCAGTTTGATCATCATTATAGCAATGTTGATAATTACACTTGGGGCTCATGTAGGTCCTTAGAGGTTCCAAAGGCTCTTTATCTCAACAGCCCCACATGAGTGGCAATTCTCTAAATATTTTGTAAAAAGGAAATACACAAATACAGCAAGTACCTGGAGAGGCCAGGTGCCACTGACTGAAGATATACAACAAGCAAGCACAGAGGTCAAGACCACGGGATTCTCTTGGGCAACGGAATGACAGGTGAGCTTCCAGGGCTCCCTCAACTGGGGGCTCTCTTTACTAGATTACAGCGTCTTCTAGAAATTACTGTCAGGAGGGGCACATATTTCCTCGGGCTTAATAGAAGAGATGAGCTTGTCTTTAAAATGCTGTGAGACTTGCAGCTACACTCGAATCACCAATTCCAATATTTGATGCACTCTACCTGAGATTCTGTTCCAGAAGATGAATGGAAAGTCTCATGTAGTGATGATGTGTCAGTGTGGCATGAAGGTTAAGACTTTCCACTTAGGGAAAGATGTGAGTGGAATCGTCTTGGAGCTAGAAACTCCAGGTTTGACCAAGATATCACTGAGGCACCCGAAGTCACGGTATGGAGTATCTGATGAAGCAGGCCTATCTATCCCACACTACTCTTCGTTCGAGCTGTAGACTATCTCCTGAGTTGCGACCAACGGGGCATTTCTTTTCAGAAGGTACACTACTAAACACTCATGAAGCCACAAACTATTCTGAACACAAAAAAGAAAAAAAAAAGTCGAAAGAAGTAGAAAAAGAATGATAATCAGGATGGGACAGAGATCCAGAGTGCCTTAGTTTCAATTCCTCTTCTGCCCTTTATTAACTGTGGCCTTGAGCAAATGGAAACCTCTCTAGGCTTTGGCTTCCTCATAAACAACACAAGGATGGAAACAGGGACACTGTCAAAATTGAAGGACGTTTTTTTGTCTGCTCCTCCTGCCATACAAAATACCATAGATTGGGTATTCAGACAAGAGACATTTATTTTCTAACAGTTCAGGAAGCTGGAAGTCTAAGATTAAGGTGCTAACCTGGTCAGATTCTGCTGAGGGCCTTCTTCCTGATTTGCAGACAGCCACCTTTCTGTTGTGTCCTCCCAGGGCAGAGAGAGAAAACACAAGCTCTCTGGTGTCTCTCCTTATAAGGGCACTAATCCCATCATGGGGATCCCACCCTCATGGTTTCATCTAACCCCAACTACCTCCCCAAAGGCCCAATTTCCAAATACCAACATATGGGGGAGTTGGGGCCTCAACATATAACACAGGAGGGGACACGTTCAGTTTATAATACGATGTAAACCAACGCAGGGCCTCAGGGAGCATCTCTACTGCTTTGCTTTCGCTACCGTTTGTCCCAGGAATGGCATCTAGTTGTGAGAACACCTCCATAAACAGATGCATTAAAATAATAATTGAGATTTCAACAAGAAAGAAAGAAAGAAAGAAAGAAAGGAAGGAAGGAAGGAAGGAAGGAAGGAAGGAAGGAAGGAAGAAAGAAAGAAAGAAAGAAAGAAAGAAAGAAAGAAAGAAAGAAAGAAAGAAAGAAACCCCACGCAAATGTTTTGGAGAGAGTACCAGAAAATCCAGAAATCCTTGAGAATTCAGTTGCACTGTCTTCGATAAAAAACTTCAGCTAAAGGGTACTTAGCATTCACAAGTGGATTCAATTCCTTAGGAGCGATATTTCAGACATCAGTTCCAAAGGCTTGGCCAGTGTGCAGTGAACCACGCTTCTCAAAATGCGGTACGGATGGTGGAATCAGACTTTTGTGTCTGTGTTTCTAACAGTGTACCCTTCAGTTCTGTCACCTTTTTGGATCTCTGTTGCTTAACCTCTGCTGCCCGTGTAGGTAACAGGTGTCTGGAAGATCACAGGAAGAGCCCCTAGCACAGCTCTTCGAACATAAAAGGGTCGCGATAAATAGCGCTCTTGTTACTGGGTCACTGGTGTGAAACCCGGCTTCTCATCCTGACCTGGAGACCTTGGACAAGTCATTTAAGCTCTCCGAACAAATATTTCTTGAACTCTCAGGGGAGGCTGGGGAGCCAGACTTCTTGGTTCTGACGTTCACTAGCTGTTTCAACTGAGGCCAAGTCACTTCACTTCTTCATGACTCAGCTTCTTCGACTATACGCTGGGAATAATGGGATTAAGCGTGCATTCCCGACACAGAGAAAGAACTCATAATGTGCTCCTGATGATTGTTGCAGAGAAAGAAATGGAGAAAAGAGCAGAGTGGTCAGGGCACAGAGCTAGGAGGTAGACAAGGCAGGACTGGATATTTAACCACTCAAAATCTCTCCATAGAACCTATGTGTGAAATGTCTTTTGCAATTTGGTGGCAGGAAAAGCCTTGTCTCCCACAAGAAACTAATGTTTCCTCTTTTTGAAAATAAGAATTATGCAACTTATCATGTGTTCATTTTTGTCTTGGCTGCCAGGAAGCTCAGAGTGCAGTTGTGTGCTCCGTCACGGAGCCCAAGTTATTTCCTTTTTCCTATATCTTTGTTCCTTATTTTCCCTTTTAATTCTTTTTTTTTTTTAAGCTAACGTTTTCATTTGTGCCTCTTATTGTCGGAATCCTCAAAATTATTTGGAAAGTGGTACATGAAGATGAAATAAACAAATATAAATCTGAAATGTACATGGAACACTTAAGTTTTAAAACTTATCTGTTTCATTTGCTACCAAAAAAAAAAAAAAAGTCGAGGGGAAATTAAAAGAAATCATTTAAGAGCTATTTTAAAGGAGAGGAAAAAAAAAAAACTAACAGGAAAACAGAATGACCAACACTAACGGAGGCCAAGTCAAATGAAAACTGCAATAAATATGTCTGAGGCTAGAAGTGTTTGTGCTTTCCCTGGCTGGAACCTATCATTTCTTAATTATATCCTCCGTGTGTTTTGCAAGATGTGAGCTGCTGTCAAGAGGAAGAACAGCCTCAGACAGGGGAGGAGCCACGGCCCGCCCCTCGGCCCTCACATACCTGTACAGAAGCGAAGTCCCCTGAGGCACAGGCACCCAGAATAGCAGCGCCCACAAGAACAGACTCCACCTCTTGCGACAGGACCACAGGCATGCCTGCACAGGACAAGGCCACACCTTGGTTAGGGAGCAGGGCCGGGGACAGTGAGGGGAGCCGGCAAGCAGCCCCAGCAACAGAAACACCTGACGTGACGTGACGTGAAGGCAGCAGCGGGCACCCTCTCCCCATCCCCCACAGTTCTCTGCTCCTGATTCTAAAGGATTTTACAGCCCGTGCCTACTGCTGCAGCAGCCAGGAGCCCCAAGGGACCCAGCACTCATGAGACCTTTTTGCCCCGATTTCTCAGGCTTCTGCCAGCTACTACCTGCCATTGGTTCAAGCTCCCTTCAACAAACATTTGTTGAGTGCTTTGCTGGGCCCAGCGAATATGGAGATGAACCTCCATCCTGCTATTCAGGTCTCCAAGGGGAGGTGGATGAGAAAGAGATTAAGGCCGCACAGGGGGGTGGTTCTCTAACTGAGATGCACTAAGAAAAGGGAAGTAGTAAGAGGGTGTGATTAATCCCTCTGGTGGCTTCCTATTTCTCTGCAGACAAGCCAAAGCCCTTCCAATGGCTGGTGAGGCCCTCCAGGTCTGGCACCCACCCCGACGGTCTCCTCCCCTCCTGGCCACCCTGCCCCGGCTGGCCTCCTTGTTTTCTTGAATCAGTTGCAGGGCCCTCACCCATGCTGTTCCTTCTGTCTAGGTCACTTCCTCCCAGAGGCCCACACAGCAACTCCCTCTGTGTCCTTTGCGTATTTGCGCAAACATCCCCATCCCACTGTGCCTTTCCTGACCGTTCAAAGTGACAACTGACCCACGACATTACTCATTCCCGTATTTCCTCAGCATCCTTCACCCCTGCACGATTGCCGTCTGTCTCCCCTGCTCGAGCCTAAGCTCCATGAGGGCAGGCACATGGTCTCATCCACTGCTGAATTCCTGGATTTGAGACTGCCTAACTACTATCTAGCACACGGCAAAGGCTTCAATGATGAAAGAGCAAATTTCCCGGATAGGGAACGGGCTGGGGTGTTTGTCAGAGTGGAGACGAGCCTCACGGAGGCACTTGAGGGAGGAGTAGAGGCCCACCAGGCAGCAAGAAAGCACTCCACATGCCAGCTGCTGGAGCCTGAGGGCTCACAGTGGGTTTAAGATTAACAGAAATAATTTAGAATTCTGAGGAGTTTATATGTGTATATGTGTACGCTATAAACAAGATATACGTAAAACATAGGTATAAATGCACTGGCTAATCAGGAGATGGCAGCAGCCTCCACAAAGGTAAGCTCGGTAGCCAGACCTGAACACCTTCCTCTACTCAAGACACCAGACTGACTTTTTCAAAGACTGCATGTGTCTTCCTATCCTTTCTGGGAAGATCTCCTTGACACAGTCACCCCGAGGCTCCCACTGCCTCCTAACTCTTCTTCCTACTCCCAGGCTCAGTCAGCTGCCCGGCGACCTGGCACAGAGGGTCAGGGAAGAGAACGCCCTCACACAGCTAGGGGCTCAGGAATGCCAGCCCCAAGACTGTAGGGCCAGCACCTGAGGCTCCGCTGACAGGCATCGGGGGTGGGTCCCTTGGAAAAGCTCAGAGTCCATTCTACTAACCCTGGGTCCTTCCCCAAGTGACATAAATATGTAGCCTTGGTTTCCCGGTGTGTGAAAGGGGGACAATAGTAAGATGTGCTGTGCAGGTTTGCAGTGAGGCTTGATGAGAGAAGGCACACGTGGGGCTCAGCACATGTCTAGTGTCTTAAGCCCCTGAGAACGGTGGCTGCCGCTGTTAGAATGAAGCGGGAAGGTGAGCCAAGGCCCTCTACACGCACTCACTTGCACAGCGGGGAAGGGCCAGACAGGTGCCCATCAGCCAACTACAGGGGAAGGACAGACACTGGGCCACACGGAAGGGCTGTGTGGGCCCAGTCAGGAGAGCGCTGCATGCCTTTGTAGCAGCTGGGACCACCCTCATAGACATGGCCCTTCTTAGAAGATAGCAAGCACCTGTAAATGCCACTGACCTTCCAGCCCCTCCTTACCCTGTCAAAAGCCTCACTAGTTCTGAGCAGGGAGTAGGCACCTGCAGTCCCTTCCCCTGGGGAACCGGACACCAGAGCGAATCTGGTGGATCCCCCACTAGCTCTCCGGTTGTACCCTGAGGACTCTGGAGCCAGACCACGAGCGTTTGAAATCTGGCTTGCTCGCTGATTTACCTGTGTGATCCTGGGCAAGTTCCTGGACCTCTTTGTGTCCCGGTTACCCCATCTGCAAAATGGGGATAAAATTCTACCTCCCTCTAGGGCTGCTGCGAGGATTGAAAGTACTGCTGTGAATGAGGCACTTAAAACAGTGCTTGGCTCAGAGAAAACACTACATTAGCATTAGCTGTTAGGATTCTTAATATTTACCCTTATCTCTAAAGACTTCCTCCTCATCCCTGTCACCTGGATGATACCAATTCACTGCTTCCACTTCCCTTCAGGTCAATCCCACCTCGTCCCTTTCCACCTCCCACCTGCTGTGGGTCCTGGGACACCAGCCTGTGCAGACCACATCCATGGCTCCCTTGTCCTTATGGCTGAAACCTTGACTAAGCTCTAGTCAGGCAGCCTCTTCAGAGCCCTTCAGACTCAGGATGGCTATGCCCCTGCCTGCCCCTTGCAAAATTCGGGGTGGTAAGACTGTGGGCAGCCCCAGGGGACCGCCTGGTCATCGGGGTTTCCCTACACCCTGCCCACACCTCTGTAACAGACCCTTTGTTTGATTTTACTCCAAACTTTGTGCGTCATCTGTTCCCTGCCTGGACCTGACTCATACCGACACCAGCATCCTCTGGGTCCTTGCTGTCCTCTCTGGACACTGCTCAGAGCACCAAGAGCACTTTTTTTGGTTTGCAATGACCCTTCTGGCAGGAGCTTATCGTTTTTCTTTGCATCCCCCTGCCAAGCTCAGTGCTTGGTACGCTTGTGTGCTCAGAGAAGGCTTCAGAGTGAATTAAATGGAAGGACAAATTATTAAAATAATGAGTAAGAAAGAGGGAAATCCCTGCTGAAACGGCCAGGGATTTAAAAAAAAAAAAAAAACCAAAAAACAAAATTCAGAGAAGGAACATTCAGTCCCAAGTCAATGGAGGAAACCTACAATTACTTAGGACACACCAAGTATTTCTTGAAACCACAGTTAAACTAACTGCCAGACGTACAGGGAGATTCTTCCTCCTCACGTAGAGGACATTCTCCCAAGTTGGCAAAGCCCCATTCTCTCTGCGTGCACGGAGAAGCCTGCTCGTCACATGCCAAAGATTTGCTTACAAATTATTAAACTGCGCTTTTAAAATTTTTTTCTCTCTAACACACCTCCTTCTTTTTGGCGAGGGGCTGCTTTAAGGGAAGAAGTGAGTTAACATTTATGGAACACTGACTTCCAGGCATGGACCTCGGTGCTCATGAACTCACGAGCATGTACCCCTTCAGCACAATCTATCAGGAGGAAATAGCATTATCTCTTTTGGAAGAGGAAAACGAGGCTCAGAGAGGTAAGGCAGCTTGCCCAAAGTCACAGAGGTGACCCCCTGCTCTTTCCATGACTCCACACTATCTCCAAAGAATCTTCTAATCCCGCTGGGTTTTTGACAGGCAGTCCTGAGACTCATGCACCAGGTCTATGGTCCTCCCGAAGCCTCTGTTTGCAGGAAAATCGGAACTACAATGTTTCGAGGCATCCAAGACTCTACCTCTATACCCACTGGTGTGCACCTGCCTTTTACAGGACCCAATGCGAATGTGTTCTTTTCTGTGAGTGCTGGGTGAAGGAGGGGAGAAGGAAACTCTGCCTGGAATGGGAACTATTTTATCCGATGCATTAATGAGTTGAGCAGAACCCAAAGCATTTAAAGGCAGATGCACTTTGCCATCACTCGTCAGTCACAGCTTCCCGACGCAGAGGAATTCCAGCCAAAGAATAGGTCCCTTTGTCTGGAAGTGTAACTGGTCCACGGCCAGAGACAAAGGGTCCAGTTTCAATCGGAATCCAAATAACGATTAACAGCCTTTTCATTCAACAGCCTGAAGAACTGTTTCCAAAGCAGAACTTTCTGTGAAGCTGCTACCCGCCCCTGCTTCTGAGTCAGCTCAGAGACATAAGGCCTGGAAGAGGACCCACTCTCATTAAGGCTGGAGCCGCAGTGCCTGGTCAGGACCTGGGTCACTCAAACTGCCCTGCTCTCGGGGCATTCTCACAGGTGACACGTTAGCCAGGGCAGATCTTATCTCCCCTCCTGCACAGAGGTAGGAAGGCTTCATGGCAATTAGAAGGCTGGAAATTGGAAAGTCACTCACAGATCACATTTTAAGTCTGAATCTTATCTGACTAGCTAGCTGACTTTTAGATAAAATGTGGTTATCGGTTTTCTCCTAGGGAAAACTACAAGGTAATTTGGGCTCCTTTTTTAGGTCTTTCCTCTTTCAGCCTCAGCATGGCCCACGTCCCTAGGTTATAGACACTTTCAAGGAAGAGTAATTAACACATTGGTACAAACTACTCAGGAGAGCCAAGAAACCTGGGTGAGCAGCACAGCGTAGGGGACGCTTAGCCTGGGTACACCCAGGTCACAGTCCTAGTTCTGTCCCTCCCCTCTTACTAATGTTTGACTTTGGACAGTCAATTTAATTGACCCTCCTAGCCTCAGTTTCTTTGTCTGTAAGATGGGGCACCGATTGCTACCTTTTGGCAGTTTATGAAGTTAAACATATTCAGAGTGATTCTAGCAACACACAGTGGGAGCTTGGTTAATGGTAGTAATTTCTATACTTAACATCCTGATACATGTACCCTTAGACTATGTGCTTTTTTATACTGTCCTCTGGCTTATGCCTCAGTCTATTTATCTCTAAGATGGGGATGAAGAATTTATTTAGTTTGATCTCCCGAAGTGCAGGGGTTGACTACGCCCCTGACATTTGGTAAAGCTCTCATCCGCAGAAATCTGTATCTTCTGGAGGGGGCAAGAGTGATGTGAAGCAGTGTCAAGGGCAGGGACCTTGATTCACCCAGGTGTCAGAGGTAAGGAATCCAGGTGATGGGGGAGGGACAGCAAGAGATCATGATGAAGGGAGGCTACTGAAGGATGGACGGTGGAGCTGGAGCTGTAGGCAGGGTCCAATCCCCTCTGTTTCCCTTCCCTTGCCCTGCTCTGGTGCCTGGCCATCCTGGGGTGGGGGGGATGCCCATCTCCAGGAGACACCAGGGGAGAAGGGACAAGAGGCATGAGAGCACTAGTTCCAGAGGGACAGCAGCCCAGGGAAGGCTCTGTGATACAAGCAAGCCTCCTGCCAACGGGGTCCCTTTCTTGAAGGCTGAGGGATCAGCAGCGGGGATCCTGCTCTGCTGTGTTTGTATCACAAAGGGACCAGCCCATGCTTCTGGATTTTCCTGATATGTGTCACAAGCTATGAAAGAATCACAGGATCTTGGGGTCTCAGGGCTCAAATTCCCATCTGCAGCCAGAGCCCAGTTCCCACAGAGCAGCTGGGCTCAGAATTCTTTCTTCAAGACAGCTTCCCCATCACTTCCTCCAGAGCGCGTGCCCTGCCCGGTCCCAGGTCCAAACCAGGGTGAGGTGTCCTACTATGTTTCCGTAACACTCGGTGCTTTTCTCACTCTCAGCTCTTGCCACACAATATTTGCACAGTGGTTTGTCCTTTTCAATAGACTCTGAGCTCTCTGGGGGCAGGAATCCTGTCTTACCCATCTCTGCATCTTCAATATTCCCCACAAGTGTGCATCAGAAGAGGTGCTCATACTGTTCCGTAAAGGCTTAAATTATGTCCTAGCCCTTGCCGACCCCTGTCATTTCTCAGGATCATTCAAAAGATGCCTTCACAGAGAAGTCACTTTCCTCCATCATGGCTACAGACACTTCACAGTGATCTTAAGAAACAAGAATACATTTTAACCTAACTACGCAAAATAATTTGGCACATCACTTGTACCCTGCTATCTCCAACCCTGTCCGGTTCTTAGCCGGGCATATTTGCTGCCAAGCCCAAAGTGACCTCCTCTGTTCCTCCTCAGACTTACCTGTAATGTCTGCATGCATCTGCACAAAAAGGGGATTCTTGCTCAGGCCTCCACACAGGAAAAGAGTGCTGAGAGAGTGCCCTGCCGCCTCCAGGGCCTCTATGATGAGGCGGGTCCCAAACTTAAAGGGAAAAAGCAGAAGAAAGCATCAGGAGAGCAGCAGCACAAAGAAAAGCTCTGGAACATTTATTAAGTGTCCACCCAGTGCCAGACAGACACCACACTGAGAGCTTTACATGCCCTGTCTCAGAGCGCCGAGACGCCGGGAGACTGTGTCGCTTCTGATCACACGGCAAATGAAGTCACAAAGTGGGAATTCCAATGGGGGCCTGATTCCCAAACCTGCTTAATTACTATACCATTCGCTTCCATCAGTAGTTACACGACATTGACAAAAACAACTGATGGTGCTACCACGGTTAATATTAACACAGTCCACCGGAACCCACACGTCATGGGTGTTTGCCGCGGCCCCCAATGCTCTAGCAGGAACGAGGCATGGAGTGACTGGCTGGTGGTCTGTGGGTCAGGCTTCCTTCCCTGGATAGGAACTGAAGAGGCTGGTGCTTTGGAAAAGGACACCAATAAAATCGGCAGCAGAAGCATGAGAAGAGAGCTCCAGCTGCATGAAGATCAGAGTAAGACTTCAGGCCGGCAAAGCGCTGACCTGTCCTTTATTCTCACTGGAAGCCAGGCGGTGGTTCTCCAGTGACAGTTCTGGAGCCCGCGGCCTGGGACGAGGTGGCAATCCCGTGCTCTGGTTTGTTCATGGCTTCACAGGGCTTCATTTCAGCCCTCATGTGCTAGGATCTCCCCAAAATGTGTTATGCTCCTCACCTTGCTAGGTTTACTAAACTCAGTGCAAATCGCTGCTGCTTGAGAAAAGGACAGTGCTGTGGGGTCATCAGGGTGGATGCCAACGTACGATTCTTTCGTTTTAACTAGGATACATGAAGAGCTAAAAATCAGTTTATTTGGAGGTTCAACAACTGGAAGTTCATGAGTCATCCTTTATTTGGGGTCAGGATTCAAAACAAAAAGGTGGAGTGTGACATGACTTTGTGAGGCAGCCACATGGCAATGGTTGAGAAAGTGGCTCTGGAGGGAAATGAGAGAGGAATGGTTTTTTGATGGTGAGAGAGAGCCCTCGAGATGTTTAGAGAGCAATTAACTCTGAGGGATGACACAGTCCCAGGTGTGGACAAGGGGGTGAGTTGACGAAGCAGAGGGAGGAGAAGGTCAGGGAACGTAAGAAGGTCAAGGATCTAGGAGGCCACAGATGGGACAGCCACCAAGAAGGCAGGGTTAGGGCTGGAGAGAAAACTGTGAGGTGGTATCCTGCATGTTGCTGGGAAGCTGGTACCCAAGTGTGTAGAGAAGAAGAAGGCAGTTTAGCATGAGGGCATGCCCCATCAGAGGAGTAGCCAAAGTAAAGGAAGAGGGTTTGGAAGTGGCCAGGATGTCCCTCTGACCCCCAGGGGTGGGATGCAGGGCAAGGGAAGCCTCTTTTGACAAGGCAGTCTGGAGAGCTGTCTTCCCTGTGTCTGGCGGTGTCTCTGGGAGAGGGAGTGGCTAGAAGGGGGGGGGGGGGACCATGGGGCATGAAATCCTGAATGCTGTGTAGTAAATTATGAGAGATGGGGGCAGTTCAGGAGCAAAAGCTCAGCAGTTCCAGCCCAGGGGCCCTCAGCTCTTCGCGAATCTGGCAAGAATATGGATTAGGTGAAACTTGGGCCTCCAAAAATAATCCACAGATGTAGTGTGTTAAAAAAAAATTAAAACATGTTGTACTGTATAAGGCCGGATCCTGCTTATTGCATGTGGCTGATTACCCCCAGATGTTCTTTCTTAAGCTTTTGGGGGGTCATGAACCCTCTTGAGAATATGATAAAACCTACTGACCTTTCCAGAAAAAAAGCCACTTACAAAATAGTATTATGAATGATTTTAGAAGGTCGACAGATGCCCTTACGTCCACCATGGATCATTTGGTGTCTGTGGATTTCAGGACACTCTAGTCTAATCAAGGGGCATGAGCCTGTAGTAGTTAAGAGCATGGCTTTTGAATTCAAGAAACCTAGGTTGGGGTTAAGACATTTCACCTACTTCTTGAATCAAACTGTATGGAACCTAAGACTCAATTCCCATTTTTTAAAAAGGAATAGTAACATCACATTCATTTATCTTAAAACTCTACGAATTGTCAGAAATGTTAACACGCAAGTAACATTATTTTTATTATGGTCTTAGATTCGATGAAATACAGTAATACTTATTTGCAAGGTTGCCGCTATAGACAGCGTATGCACAACTCACACAAGGGTGTCGGGTACATGGCAGGTGTTTGGACAGGAGCGCTATCTTGGTTATTAGCTATACTCGAGGTGCTCTGCTACGCATTTTGATGTCGTCTCCAATCTTATGACAAACTCAAAAACTGCACCTTGTTATCCCCATGTAGGAGTTCTATGACTTGCCTGAGGGTCTGTGTTGGGGGAGGACAGCTTCCCCCCAACACGCATGAAAATACCATGCAAAATTGGTATGTCTGATACTTCTGAAACCAGAGAAGTGTGGTTCATGTGATTAGCGGGCCAGAGCCGAGGGTAACACAAAGCACATTCCCTTGGGAAAAGGCAAGAAAGTATCTGCACAAGAGGCACTCCCTTGGGAGGGGCTGTGACAGCCTTGCCTCTCCCCCATGTGGCATTGTTGGCTGGAATTTCCCACTCAGTCAGTAACAGGGCATTCCCTTCGGGTGTCCCAGGCTCCACTCTGTGAAATGTCCCACCCTCCTTAAATGCCCTGCCACGGGGCTTTGTGCTAAAATGATTTTGTGCTCACCTTTCTGGAAAAAATGTTTTCACAGAGAAATTTAAATTAAAATTAGGCTAGTCCACTGGGAATGTACAGAACCAAATGCAAATCGAGAGACTTCAAATGCAAATAGTACTTTTTAAGGGTCTATTCTGAAAAGAAAACTATAGATGAACAGGCTATGGATAAACTGGTTGTTTGACAAGTCTTTCAATTCAGTGTGATCAAGAGAGAATTTTACTTCATGGAGAGTTTCGCACAGTCCCAAGTTAACTTCATTACAATATCGCTTTCATTCTATTCCTACAAAATACCAACCACATCTATTCACAACATATAGATGCTAGGGCAATATTCAGAGCTAATGAAACAAAAAAACCATTTTTTTTCCCCAAGTTGAACATCATGGGAAAATATCTGTTATCAGAATACTTCTTTGAAATGCACATTTCTGCCTGAAAGATCGGCATACTGTCTTACCTTTGCAAAACAGACCGAACTACTCACAATTCAGTTGACCCTACAATGAAACCTTATTAAAAAAAAAAAAAAAGGTCTTAAATTTCCTTCCCTTTGCAGTATTATAAAGGTCATTAAGGCGATGGACAGAATAAATATGATAGCTTTTAATACATGCACAACCCACTGAATACAAGATTGATTTTCCAACTGTGTGGTATTTGGGAAAATGTAGCTGGCTGGCTCCACCCAGCCCGCATTATATTTAACCTCATTTACACGGAAGGGGGGTGCCTCTGTGAGGCGATCCTGGCCAAAATAACAAAGTTTGCTAAGATGTGTAAAATAAAAACTGGCCTTAGAAATGCCTGGAAGCTTATTTCCTCCATGTAGCATTTACAAGCATATCAAAAAGCAAATGCAGGTTGGGAGAGTGGAAAGAGCAGAAGATCGGGAGCGAGACAGACACTTCTCGGACTCCCCATGTGACTCTACTGAGCACTAGCTTTCTGACCTCCCCAGGTGCTTTTTCCTGTCTGTGAAATGAGGACAAGCTCACCTGCTTACTGGGTAGCTGTCCTAGGCCACAGGTGGGTGGGTGGTACTCTGGTGCCTGGCATAGCTAGTGGGTGTCGAGGAAAGGCAACGGTCATTATCATCGCGTGATGGTGCCCCCGGGTCTGCCTCTCGGCATGTACTCAGAGGATGAGCAACACACAGCTCAGATTTTCCATTTCAACGTGGTCATTTTATTCCACTCGAAGACTTTCATGCAATGGCATCGTTGGATCAGAAAACCAAAGTTCCTCAATAGTCCATATAGCTACTTTTATTTTAGAAAGCCGGGGCCACTAATCCCAGCTCTGCTACTCGCTAAGCTACATGAAACTGAGCAAGTTAAGTAGTCTTGCTTAAGTGTAGTTTTCAAACCTGCGGAATGGGGATTCTAAGACCTAGTTCATTAGGTTGAGTCGCATGATGTTTGTAAATATTTAGCACAGTGCCTGGCACATAATACCCCAAAACTAAATTATTCATCATGATTATCATTATTACCATCAAATAGGATCACTAAATAACTGTCTTGACGACTGATGCCCATTATTCTCCTTCATATTCATTTTACTATTCACTCCCTCCATTTTGACAGGTACCAGAATTACCTGTTTTTGACCAAGGTCCCATAAGTAAGACCAGCTGATCGATGCCACTGAACTAGCCAAGCTATTAAATCAATGACAGTTGCTTCAGGAAGATAGTCAAACTGGCACATAAATAAACTAAAAGGACTGTTTCATCCAATCCAGTTGGCCTGGGGCATATAAGACTGTATGTTCTTAGTGGTTGGAAAGCTCTATTCTCTCATCATAGCTACATGGACAAATGGGGACATGAGAAAAGCACTTCTGTTAATGATATGGATATATGGAAAAAATGTATGCAGTTCTATTATTTGAAGGAATAAGGTTATGGAAGTGGTATATGGAGAAACAAAATAACTGAGCAGCATATAAATATGTCCACATAACAGGAACCAGGAAACTTTCTGTGTGGCTCTGAAAAATAAATTTTGAATCAGAATTTACTGGCCTGATTTTTCCTTTCTGTTGGTCCAGGTTCTCTTACCAGAGTGGCTAAGCCTCGCTTGATTAGCTATAATTTTGGCGGTTCCTTCCAGCTCTGAAACTCAGAAAGCCATGACCCGCTCTCCAAAACGCACTTCCTAACATGATCACCTCTGGGAGAATAAGAGTCCTTAGAGAATGATGTTTGAGCCTTTAGGAGTTTGTTTTCACTTTGGATTCATCTTCGGCATAGGAGTTCCTAACACTTTAAATTCTCCCCTCCTCTCCTTAACCATCTGAACCTCTTGCTGAAGCTGCTAATGACCTAAAAACAAACACTTCCAAGTTCTAAGGATGCTTACTATTTAGAGGAACCCTATAATGAATCCTTTTGCGAAGGGAACAATGTCATGTGTTTTATAAGTGTGCACATTCTTTAACATCAGCTTTTCTTAATGCAAGCATACATGGCATCTGCTTCTATTTAATTGAGTTTGGAAGACAAGTTACATACATAACAACTATGATGCTCGAAGGCTTGAGCTCCTTTCAGCTTTCAGCCATGTGAACTGATTAGTGAAGCAGGTGAAGAACTTCATCAAGATTTCCTTCCTAAAAGACACGCATCTCTTTTTGGCAAGCTCCCTTTTAATTAACAATCTCTGTCGCAAAAAGCACATGATGTATCTTGGAGGAGCATGCGGTCTAAAGTTTATTGATAGCCCTCGCTCTCTTTAAAAATGGCATTAAAGGGTCTTACAGCAATGGCTTGAACTGTGGCCAGGTAGAGAATGGCAAGATCATCGAGGTCCTGAGACAGTTTCAACCCGGTGACCTGGAGGGATGAAGAAAAGAAAAGAAAGAGATGGCCAAAAGGAGCTGCCATGGATAGAGATAGTTCCCATGAAACACGTTCAGATGTGTTTTCTTGCCCAAACAAGTTCATATGCAAATCCCCTTTTTGTGAGCTGAACGTGAAATGACTACCAAACTGTTTAATCTCCAGACCTGGGAAAAACTATCATTTCTTCTCTAAAAGAAAGTGCCCTGCCTTGTATTAAACAAAAACAAAACAAATACCATATGGAAATCGTGTTTGATATTCCTTAGCATGGAATTAAGTCTTTCTTCTTCTTTAAAAAAAAATGTTCTTTTATTATAAACACCCATTTTCTTTGGCTTAGAGAAATCAACATGGAACAGTGGCATTCTAGTAAAAGATGATCTTATTCTGAGCTCTGCTGTTGTCAGAATTCAGTGTAACAGCATCGAGGGGGTATTCAGAGTAAAATAATATGTCTCCTATAAATGTTATACCTACTAGGGGATAATTTACAATCTGTGGTTTGCAAGGGAATCCCATTAAAGTCAATCGGAACCACATGCTTATATGGAGTATGTCAATTTCTGAGAGATTCCAGAACTGAACAGGATGCTAAATGTAGATGCCTTCAAGACTTGTTCAACAGTCCCTCCTTCACACTTCCCATTCATTAACATCTTCTCTTGGGATATTTCTAGAGGGTGAAAAACTGCGGGGTTCTTCAAGCCTACTCTGAAGTTTGTGGATATCGATACCAGAATTTGCTCTGTATTTTCACATTACAAAATTAATCAACGTAACATAGGTTTACTCAGAGCCTACGGTGTGTATGATCTTGAGTGCAATGAGGTGGTGACATTAAAAGAGGAGAGCTGAGCGGTCTCCCCAGGTCCTTTTCCTTGGTCTCTCCAGTCCCCTTTAATTACCCTCTCCAGACTGCCCTCTGAGCCAGGACTAAGGGGCCGTATTGACCTGTTGCAGGGCAGACTCCATTCTGTCACCGAAACCAGAGACCTGAGGGCACTCTCCCCTGACTTTTCCTTTCTTCTGGGATTTACACAGTCTCCCAAGTCATGTCCATTTATCTCCCAAATCTTTCACGAATCCATCCCTTCTCTTCATCCTGCTGCTCACTTCTTCAATCCAGGCCACCATTTTGTAAGTACTTGTTCTGACATACAAACCTGATCAGGTTACTCCCTGTTACAAATTGTCCACTGACCTCATTTCGAGGCAGAAATGCCTATGCTGTTTTATGTGCTCCCTCTTTGGCTTGCCCCTGCTTACTTCTCTAGCATCTGTACATGTCCTTCCTCACTTAGTATTCTCTGCTCTAGCTATTCTGACTACTCACTGAAGTCTGTTGATGCAGGCATTATTGGATTCAAGTAGAGCTACCTGCTAATGGTTTCTCTGGCCAAATGATTGGGTGACCAGATGAGAATTTGAGCTTTGATTTTAACACACAGGAACATGAAGATCTGAATGAGCGACTAGAGGGGAATTCTGGGTATGCATCTTCCCAAGCCAATAACTCGAGTGTGAAGGAACATCCCTTGTAAAGTTCCCCAGAGACCTAAACACATAGTAAAAACACTGGCGGTAAAGGAGAACATGAACACTGCTGATGTTATAGAAGTTCACTTCATAATGTGTGTAAGGAAATAACGTGCCCCAGGGAACACACACGATGGAAACCAGAACCTAGCTGTTCTGACAGACTACCTGTGATACTCACACAGTATCTCCAATGCCTAGCACTATGTCTGGCACATAGTAGGTACTAAATTACGATCCGCTGAATGTGTGAATTAATGACAATGCTTTTTCCCTTTGTATACCACTGTCTTTCCAAACATCCTAGCCTTTTGTGTCTAATTACGCGATTACGGGAGGATAATATTTACCACCTCAGCTCCTCATATATTCATAGAGGGGAGGGCCATTTACTCCATGCCCCAAGAAAGAAGAGTGGAAGATCACTTCTAGTTGCTCATTCCAGGCTTTCACCCCACCCCACCCCACCCCACTTCACCGCCCAGACTCGACACTTAGCTTCCCTCATCACAGTGGCTTAGAGGAGATCATCGGGGTAAAAGAGCAGCCCATTGCTCATATGGAACCTTTGTGTGAATTAGAAAAAGGTGCCCCCTCCAGGCAGACTAAATGCAAAAGGCATCCCATTTGGGAGAATAAATTATAAAAAGGAGAAGAGTGGGCAGGATTTCAGCCCTGTCGTATGTCCCTTCAGCCAAATACCTCATGTCATCGACCAGCACTGTATCACATGATGATCCTGGATAAAGATCGCTCATCATGAATGGTCTCTCTTTTCTCTACTGGCCTGGCCTCAACAGCATCTGTGCAGCTTACCTACTGGGAAAGCCAACTGGGACAAGGCCTAGAGCGGCCTTCCAGAACCAGTCCAGGAGGCACGCTACCTCTGGCTCCCCTCTCTGGTCATCAATGTGAATGAAGCTGTGACCCTTTGTGTGACTGGGTTATGTGCATGCTTGGCAGACTCACATCTCCCCGCAGGTGGGTCCTGAAGACCAGATTTGGGTACAGTGTGATGGGGTGGGGAAGAAATCTGACTTTGGATATGAGATACATTCTGCTATTAATTAACTAGGAACCCTGGTGCCGTGTATGACATTTATAATGTAACTGGTTCTTACATCCTTCTTGATTAGCAAAAACCCGTAAGACAGGATGGATGCAATATCACCAGATTTCATTTTTTCTTTTTTAGTTTTTTTAGGTACACTCCACACCTGGTGTGTAGCCCAGTGTGGGGCTTTAACTCATGACCCTGAGATCGAGACATGAGCTGAGATCAAGAGTCGGACGCTCCACCGATGGAGCCACCCAGGTTCCCCCAGATTTTATTTTCCTATCCTGCAGTAAATAATCGTAAGACTTTCCCCACAGTATTAATATTCAAGCAACAAAAGTATCATGGCCCCTTGTCTAAATGTCTAGTGCCCCCAGAGCTCAGAAATCATAGGGGAGAAGAGAGAAGATAGTTTCTTTTCTCCAGAAACTGAGAATGAGATCATGTAAATGAGCACTAAATTTAACTCCTAAGCTTGCTAGCAGCTCTGGCAAAAGGAACACCACACGGGTGACATAGCGTTTTCTTTTTCTGATAAATAAAACATACCTGTATTTCAAGGAAGAAAACATTATTATTCTAAGGAAGAAGGTACTCAGCAACGAACGGGACTAAGCAAGCACAGCTCTCCCACTCCATCTCCAACATCACCAGGGCCAGGGAGTTGAAACGTGACTCAGTGAAAGACATTTCTCTCTAAAGAAGTTACTGTGGTCTGGGGCCCTGCTTGCTTGACATCTCATCTGATAAGCAGGTGGAGACTCCAGAAGGGCCCGTCATCATGAATTCCATTTGATTTCTCTCTCAAATGCTAGGGACTTCAACCATGCCTTGGCGAAAGTCAAATGGCTGTTGACCCTAAGGAGTGCCTGCCATGTGGACCACTCAGGAGGCTACAGAGGCCTGTCAGGGAGCCAGCCTGGTAGGGAAGTGGCAGCAGTAGCCCAGGAATGCCAGGGACATCCTGGGGGGAGGTGCAGCTTTATAACCAGTGAGAAAGCTGAGACGTGACAGATGAGCAGATATCCCTATCTGAGGGCTGAATCGTTCCATCAATAAGGGGAAGTAGGAAGAAAGCATAAGTGGAAGGAGTGTGTTTCTAGAAGATGTGCATGTGCCTATTTTGAATGTTTGGGCAAGACAGTGAAATGTGCGGGGAAGCCCCATGGGAGAGTTGCACTGGTAAGCACATTTTATTTATTTTGCTATTGTGTAACAAGGAGAACTGTAAGAGAAAACTTTCATAATTAATATTTAGAGATGTGTGAAAGCTGCATATGGTGGCCAAAGAGATGCAAACTACGGCTGATAACTTCAACATCCTAGATGATGGTTATAAAGTGCTTATGTGGAATTTCTGAGCTTAGAAGACAAGTGTGGGTGAATGGAAAGAAGACAGGCTATGGAGGAAGACACCTGGGTTCGGATCTTGACATTTCCCCAGCTGGCTGCACAACGGAGTGTTTGGTGACCTTTCTGAAGCCTATTCATGAAGTAGGAATAATGATACCTCAAGGCATTTTTGTGAAGATTAAAAATCATTTGCAAAGTGTCTTACATTTTCAGGAAGCTATACTGAGTCTACAAGAGCTAAACTGTTGGGATGCCAATGACACTTAGCGTTGATTTTCTTTTCCTTTCTCTTACTAAATGTTTGTTCTCTTTATCTTAAATGCACGAAGGGTTCAATCCCATTCATTAATTGGAGTAGGGCAACAAAACATCTCCTTTAACATGGTATGGGTACCCCCAGGGTATTAATGAGGGGCACTAAAGACTAGTGCACACCCAGCGTGGGGAAGACAGGGCAGAATGCATGTTCATCATCATCAGCATGAGGATCATAATGTTAAAGATATGGACATCCAGGAGTGTGGACAAACAGCATGCCCCTGATGAGGGCCCACGAGTAGGATGATGAGGGACTCACTGCAAGGACTCCTTGGAGAAGTCCTAGTCCTTATCAACCTACACACCTTCACTCACTATGTAAATAGTAAGGACAGATGAATTTCACCATAGACTTCACCTGAAGTCTTGCTGCCACTTCGGAGCCGTGAGACCTTGAGCACGCCTCATCTTTTCCTGGGATCCTCGCTGAATGCAGACTTCCTGAGCTCCAACTCCAGATTTCCCGAATCTTTGGTGTGGGCCCAGCAATTTGCATTTCAGCAAGGTCATATTGTACAATAAATTGTGGGAATAAGTGTCCTTAACCTTGGCATTGTGAATTAAAGGTTGACAGGCGTTAAAATTGTCGAAATTGTTCAAAAAAGATAGTAGTAATTCAGTTAGCTAATTTTTTTTCCTTCTTAGTGATTTTAAAGGAATTAGTTATATAAGTTAGTAAGAAAGAAAAAAAAAAAGCTTGGAAATAGATTTTCAAGGGGTCTCTAAAGATTACAAAGACAAGAAAACAGGATCCCCAGTCCTGAGGTTTTCTAGGGTCATCAGAGCTTGATGGAGTATCCAAGTCTCAGGGGAATTGGTTGAAAGCTTTTGAGAAAACAAAGGAAGAGCAAAAATGCTCTGTTGGCTCAGTCAATAATAAGGGCAGAGCTGATGGACAGACAACAGGGAAATGAGAAGGATCAGAGAAAAACGTATAGAAAACCTCTGGAGAGAGGACAGAGATTGGAGAACAGGTCTGAAATAATCAGCAGCCCGGAAGAGAAAGGACACAAACGTCCTGGAGGTTTCAGTAAGCATCAGGAATCGAGGATGACACTTGGCATCGCCCAAAACTCACCCAGATTTGGGAAATGCAGATAAACGTGTTAACAAAACACAACGTGTTAACAACTCTGAAGATGTTCCCAAGATTCCCATCCTGCAGTTACTCAATCAGACACTAATCTAGGCGCTGCTGTAAAGGGACTTTGTAGATGGAACTGGTTACTAGCCAGATGACCTTAAAATACAGAAATTATCCTGGATTATGCAGTATAAACTCAATGTAATCATGTGAGCCCATAAAAGCAGAAGAGTCAGTCAAGTGACAGAGTAGGAGGCAGAAGAAATGAGGCAGAAGTGGAAACCGGGGAGATTCAAAGGATGAGAAGGACATGATCTGTCATTGGTGGCTTTGAAGATGGATGAGGGGGGCAATGAGTCAAGAAATGCAGGTGGTCTTTAGAAGCTGAGGACCCCTGGCTGACGGTCAGCCAGGATATAGGAACCTCAGTCCCACAACTGCGTGGAGCTCAAACTGGCCGACAATTTGAATGAATTTGGTAGATTATTCCCAGAGCCTCCAGATACGAGCCTTTGGTTCTGGTCTTGCGAAAATTGGAGCAAAGAAACGAGCTGAGCCAGCCCGGGCTTCTCACCCACAGAACTTCGAGATAAGAAATTTAAGCCTCTAAGTTTGTGGTAATTTATTCAAGCAGCAACAGACAACCGATAAACTCACGAAGCCTAGACTGACATTCTCCCTTACAGCCTTATTCTGTTGGTGAACCCTACGTGACACATTAGTTTGTTTGCTAGGCCCCAGATACACCAGGCACTTCACATCTTTGTCTGCTTCTGATGCTCTAAATCCAAGCCATTTTTTTTTAATTTTTTTTTTTTTTAATGTTTATTTATTTTTGAGACAGGGAGAGACAGAGCACGAACAGGGGAGGGGCAGAGAGAGAGGGAGACACAGAATTGGAAACAGACTCCAGGCTCTGAGCTGGCAGGACAGAGCCTGACGCGGGGCTCGACCTCACGGACCGTGAGTTCATGACCTGAGCCGAAGTCGGACGCTTAACCGACCAAGCCACCCAGGAGCCCCAATCCATTTTAATATACTCATGCACCAGTACCCCAAAGCTGTTCTGGTCAACTGTCCAGGTCCTTAGTTGGTGTCATACAGCCTGTCTTGATTTACATACTAATGATTTACATACGGATTTGGATCCCATCCTTGGTCCCCTGGCCTTAGATCTTTCTCATTGTTTGTTTGTTGGATATTCCTAGCGGGTTTCTACCCAATTCACTCCACGGTCTTCTATCAAGCCATACTACCTTGGGAAGGACTCTTATTTGTAATTCGTATTCCTCTTGCCTCCCTCTCCTGGGTTTTACTTGTTGCTTGGTATAGTTAGGGAAGAGAGAAAGCACTAAGAAAATAAAGTCTGAATCTGTGACATAATTTTAAAAAAATCGCTCAAATGAGGAGAAAATATGGCAGACACACTGAAAACAGAGTGGGAATACGAAAACACAAAAACTTAATTTTTTTTCTTTAAAAACATTTTTTTCCTTAAAAAAATTGTTTTTCCTCCCAATGGATATCAGGGGCCTCAATCTGAACACACCAGGTTTCTAATATCACTTCTGTTTTTTTTCCCCCTCTAGGAAAAAAATAGCTGTGACTCTCTGAAGCTTAGACAGAAAGAGAGAGAGAGAGAGAGAGCGAGCACGAGCAGGGGAGAGGGGTGGAGGAAGAGAGAATCTTAAGCAGGCTTCACGCTCAGCACGGAGCTCCAACGCAGGGCTCGATCCCACAACCCTGGGATTGTGACCTGAGCTGAAATTAAGAGTCTGACGCTCAACCTACTGAGCCACCCAGGCACCGCATCTCCATCCTTTTAAATGGGGCAATGACATTGTCAGGCAGGGCTGTGAGAAATGCTGGTGATGATGCATGTAAAGCATCTGTCATGGTGCCTGACACGCTACAGTCCTGGAGAAAATGATACCTATCACAAAACAAAATACGAGCTGCCAAACTAGATACTTCAATAAGAAAATGCGTTATCAGAAAACCAGCTAGATGATACTTAGGATATTAAGCTTTGTTATACGACTCAATTTGTCATAGGCAAAAATATGTAAAAACAAAACAAAACAAAAACAGTGAGATGAACCGGCATTAAATTGTAACAAAATCATCAACAAACCCATGTCAAAGAGTGCACATCCCTGCAAGCCTGATAAATGTTATCAGTCACGAGCTGCTTGAATTAGCCCATGAGCTTCCAGGTCTGGCATCCTCCTCCCCATCAGAGGAAACCACTGGGAGACAGCCTGTGGCTCCTCCTGAGATCTTGCAAAGCCTCATCTGCATTGCTGACTCCATCCACATCGGACACTGTTTAGCAAGGCCCGTCTCTAGCTGGGGTTCCGTCCTCTGGGAACCGGCTAAGATCTTACAACGCGTCTTCCCTTTCTCTGTCTCGGTTTTTCACATGCACACTTGCTCTGGGCTTGCTTTGAAGAGCCGTTGGAGCAGGACTCAACCTCTCCAGCAGTTTGAGCAGCATATGGTCTTATGTTAGAAATCACAGCTCTTCAAAGCACGAGAAAATAACTTTCCGTTCTGGGTAGCGCTGTTCTTGCAAAAGGAAGCAGAGAAAACACATTTCAACCACTGGGGGATATGGTGTTTTCATGGCCTGATAGGCTTCTGACATGACTTGCTTCTTTGATTACATTTGATGAATTGACTTCTTGGATATTTCAGGAAAAGAATGTTTTAAAAAGCGCCAAAACAAAGAGGTAGTATTAATTTGAGAATAGAAACTAGTCATATATACCGAGACGCATGCCCTCTTTCTAAATTCCTCCAGCACTAAAGTTTTGTAAGGCACACAAAATTTGAGTGTTTCCTGCTGTGGTTAAGGGAAGTGAAGCCTAAGGACTTATGTAGAGAAAAGACTAATCTCTGTACAGTATGAAATGTGGCTTCTTTGAGGACCAAGTGACTGTTCGCCTTTACCAGCTGGTCATGCACAGCCGATGACCTCCGTGGCTGCTGAGTCCAGATGGTCCTTGGGCTGAGGGGAATGGCTCATGACTGGTTACTTGGCATCCAAAGGCTACACTAAGAATCCTGCTAGTCGTCTTCTAACGCGCAGATAAGGGCCACTGAGCAGAAGCCACAGGTTCCGAAGTATTTGCTGATGTTGTCTGTCCACTATGTAATAGTCTCCCCCTTGTTGATTCTGACAATCATCCCGTAAGGAAGCCTGTCCCACTTACTGATGAGCAGACTGACCTCACAGAGCTAATGTCAAAGGTCACACAGCTGGTACATTTTCAAGGCAGGATGCCAATGCAGATCTGACTTTGATCCCTGGGCTCCCTTTACTGTTTCACAGGGGTAAAAACTCTCCAACCAAACATTTAAAATAAAAACAATCAGGGGTGCCTGGGTGGCTCAGTGGGTCAAGTGTCTGACTTCGGTTCAGATCATGATCTCACAGTTCGTGAGTTCGAGCCCTGTGTAGGGCTCTGTGCTGACAGCTCAGAGTCTGGAACCTGCTTTAGATTCTGTGTCTCCCTTTCTCTGCCCCTCCCCTGCCCATGCTCTGTCTGTCTCTCTCTCTCTCAAAAATAAATACACATTAAAAAATAAAATAAAAACAATCATAAAAACTATCTAAACAGGCCACCATTCCTGATGATGAATATTTAGCTTCATCATTCTTGATGCATGACCATGCCACATTTCTTTAAATACAAGCATTTTGTCTTATGTTTTCCTTTTAAAGAACCTAGAGCCATCAGTGTTAAATGCTTTGACACCGATTGCTATGACCCGAGCTTCTGCTCCCTTTACACATCATATGCAGGGCCCTTAACTAATTTATCAAGTGGAAAGGAGAAATATTTACATAGATGTCTACTTGGTCCAGGCACACCATTAAGCTGCCCACATCCCTAGCCTCTACCTCTTTTTAGCCTAGTGCCACAGGTCAATCACAGAAGGAGAAATGAAGCAGCCATGCACATAGGCAGGAGCCAACTGTTACCAGAACAAAAGAAAATGATGTGTTCACGCATAAGGGAAGGATTCCTGGGTTATGCCCTGTTCCTACTTCTGAGGGCAGGCAGCTCTAAAGCAGAAGAGTTTACAGCCAGGTCAAAGCAGGAGTGCTGATTACTTCTGAAATCTGAGTCCGTAAGGGTGTGAAGGAAACAAGAACCATTACTGAGGAGAGAAAGAGGTCAGAGCTTAAATCCAAGGGCCAGGGTAAGGACAAACATGGGAGAAAGGAAGAGGGCCAGGTTTCAGAGAAGGGGAGCGAGGACCAGGATGAGGAGTGTGGTTTGGTATGAAACCACGTGTGAGATGGGTGTTAGGACCCCCAACTCACAGTCACTAGTGTATCGTGCAGAGTAAAGAGCTATGAGTTAAGGCAGCCTGTGGGGGTGTGCTTGCTCAAAGTCAGGACTCACATTTTTATTTAGGCAGACCATTTCTTGGCGTTATGACTTTAGGCAGGTCACGGTTCATTCGTCCCTTGACAAATAAAGACGGAAATAATTGCTTAGCCATAAGGCAATTATTCGATGCCTGTCTTTGACCTAAAAACACTGCTGAAAATTTTAATGTTTATTTATTTTTTGAGAGACAGAGACAGAGCGTGAGAGAGAGGGAGACAGAATCTGAAGCAGGCTCCAGGCTCTGAGCTGTCAGCACAGAGCCCAACGTGGGGCTCAAACCGAAAACTGTGAGATCATGACCTGAACTGAGGTCGGACGCCTCATCAATTGAGCCACCCAGGCACCCCTAAACACTGCTGAAATTTAAAAAGTAAACAAGCCATAGGTAGTCCCTATCCTCAAATTTTTTTTTCTAATAAATGTAAAATATACGCTAGGTCATATGGCAGCTGTGATCTTATTTTCTTCTGTAAAAATTGTTTTTTATTGACTTCAATGCAGGTTTTAATTCTGCTATTCTGTATTTTTAGTTGTCTTTATCATCTCCTTTTTTTTTTTTTCCTCATTCCACTGGCTTTCCATCTGAGCTCACTTTTCCCCCCACTAAGTTTCTGTCCTATTCCATAGAGATGTGCCTTTAAAAACAAAACAAAAAACAAAAAACAAAAAACAAAACAAAAAACAAAACCAACCTACTGAATATGCCGAGTCTTTTTAATATTTTCTTTTGGTTTCAGTAGTAAATAATCCTTTAAGAGGCCTTTCCCTGTGCTCTAATGGTACTTCTTTTTGCTTTGTATGCAACATGTTGTTTTCTAATGGACTCACTTTATTATTTCTTTATTCATTTCAACTAGAGAGCTATACATATTCAGTGCTTCCCAGCAGAGAGTACACATGATTTACTGTCTGCCCCACTCACTGCAACTTGGATATGCCTCCTCAGATCTAAAGCTAGTTGCCAGTTCCCAGAGTCTAGCAGTTTTTTTTTAATATTTTTAATGTTTATTCATTTTTGAGAGACAAACATACAGAGCATGAGCAGGGGAGGGGCAGAGAGAGAGAAAGAGAGAGACGGTGGAGGGGGAGGGGAGAGACACAGATTCTAAAGCAGGCTCCAGGCTCTGAGCTGTCAGCACAGAGACTGATGCAGGCCTCGAACTCACGGACCACTGCGAGATCATGACCTTAGCCGAAGTTGGCACTTAACCGACTGAGCCACTGAGGCGCCCCTATTTAAAAAAATTTTTTTTTAATTAGCAGCTTCTATTTTGGGTAGCTTTGGTGGCCTCACCACTACCCGGTTTTCTACCGTTAGAACAGGCAGCAGATGTGCAAACCAATAGCCCTCCTCCAAATTCACAGCTTTTCCTAATGTTGACTCCCATTAACAGAGTTTTACTCGGGATCCTCAGAACGTAGGGCAGCAGCATTCATCCCAGATGGGTCTTCCTGCCCAGCTGGCCTCTTGGGTTGGCAGTTTTCTGATGGATTGAACTGAAAGGGAAGATAAGGTCTGGGGTTGTGGGAGAGTTCTGGGAAATTAAACTCACTGGCTGCTTCCAAAAAAGCAAAACACCCTAACCATCAGCAGCAGCATAGAGGGAGGCCTACCCTGTTCTTAGGCTTAAAGGCACCTTGCGTTATTAAGCCAAGGAGCAGAAGGTAGGTCTAACCTCTTGCAAGGCTAGAGGTTCACTTTGCTTATATGTCATATATTATGTTTATGAAACAAGTTCCAGCTAGTCTTTTAGATTCTAAAAATTCTTCCCAGATTCTCTCTGCGACTGTTGGTGCTGGTGTTGCTAGTTGAATGACATGTTAATTTTCAAAGTCAGTGCGAGTTTATGCCTTTTTTTTTTTTTTTGCATCCTCACATGTATTTTCAAATGAAGAAGAGGAAGTCTGCATCAGGTCTTACTACCCAAATGCCACATAAAAAAAAAAAAATCATTCAAAGTCAGACATCCACTGAGCGCCTGTTTTGGCTTGCACAGATACCTGCATCACAAGTATCACACTGCGTAATGTTCATGCACACACTCACATGCACGCAATAATTATCTCCCTGATTTTATGTGAATTTGGGACACCCACAGTTTCTTTTTTTCTTTGTGTTTGTAGTAGGTGATCAATAATGAATGAATAACAAAGATAAGAGACAAGAGTCAACCGAGCGAAGGATAAAGAACTGGGAGAGTGTAGTGCTAGAAAGCAGAAGTACAGAGAGGGTCCAGGGCTTCTCTTGAGATTTTTTTTTTTTTTTTTTACTACCAAGATAAAATGCTAAATGCAATCTATCATTGCTTAGATAATGATGCAGGGAACCAAACTTGGAGGCGTTCATGTTCCATGTTCTCCTCCCCTCTAGAACACTGCATTTACTATGGTTTTCCTGGTTCCAAACCCTCTTCCTTGCTTCACTCAGTGTCAATGTCACCTCCTGTCTGAAGCCTGTCCTGACCTCTGAGACTAGGCTGGGCAGTCATCTCCCACACATCTAGGGAACCCTGGACAGTAAGTGGCACCTGCAGCTGGCATGCCCAGTATCACCTGTTTATATATTCTGTCTGCCCAGTCCCCCATCCCGACAGTAATAGTCCTGATGGTTGGAATTACATCTAGTTATTCTTATATCACCCAGCAACTATAAAAGGCCTGTATTAGTTCAAATATTTAATTACTTAGTTGATAAGCAAATGTCTTCATAAGTAGGATAAAATGGGAACCTCTTGGCTTCATTTACCTGGACATTAATATTGGTATTAAATACATATCATATGGATACTAAGAGCAGCAACCAATCTGTTTAATATTAGCCAACTGCTCATATGTATGTTTTTAAAGCAATACATGGTTTCTTTCTTATCTCCATGTTGACTGTCAATTAAGTACATATTAAGTACTTAGTATATGTCCAGAGAAATGTTTCAGAAGCCAAAAGAAGAAATCACATAGGTTTCCTTCTCTACTGGGAATATCCTGACAATTACAGTTGCTAAGTAGACATTCTATCAAGCACTTCCCTTCCCTCCCTTGAAACATGCTCTGTGAATATACATATTGTTGTACCTTACTGTATCTACGGCAGTGCTAGGCACTTCTAGGTAAAAAATAAAGATCTACTAAATGAGTGCTGGAGATAGTAGTCACTGCAGGTTCTGACAAAGGACAACATGACAGTAGAGATTTCAGGGTGATTAGTTTGATGTTATCTGAAACTGAGGGAAAGAAATACTGGCGGGGGCAGTGCCTGGGTGGCTCAGTCGGTTAAGCCTCTGACTTCGGCTCAGGTCATGATCTCATGGTTCGTGATCTCGAGTCCTGCATCGGGTGAGCTTGTGCCCCACTTCGGGTGAACATGAGCCCTAGTTCTCTCTGTCCCTCCCTCTCTCTCAAAAAAATCCCTCTGCCCCTTGTGGGATTCCTTCTCTCTCTCTCTCCCTCTGCCCCTCACTCTCTCTCAAAAAAAAGCAAGAAATACCGGGAGAAATTTTTAGTCCAGAATTTCCTTCCTTTTGTCTTACCAAGGTCACCTTCTCCTTCTAGTGATGTGATGTAAATTCATGGAGAGACAGCTATTCCAATGTAAGCCCAACCCAAGGCCAGTTACAAAAGGAAATCAGTGTTAAGAAACAGTACATGAGATGTGAGTTATGTTTGTAAAACTTTTTAAAAAGTAAACATACTAGGATCTTCTGATACAATTGGGAGTATGTCCCCGTGTAAGAAGCCTCCTTTGGTAAGCATGTACTTAGCTGTACTTGTTATAATGAGACAGGCGTTCATGAAATCATTCCATTGGCTCCTTTGGAATTACACTTTGGATTGACGTTACCTTTATAAGAATATCCTTACGGTGGCAATTCTTAAGTCTTTGGGTGTCAGGCTTGGTTTTAAGGAACAGAGAAAAGACACTGGGAGCCATGAGTCCTGCCATGCTGGGTATTGAAGCTGGGTATGACAGAAGTTGGCAAGAGGGGGAAGGACTCCAGATCCAAGGCCATGGGCTCCAGACCCATGATCATTTCACTCCACAGCCCTGCACTGTTGTGGGGTCATCTTATGAACTGGTCATGCTTCTTAACATCGTGAACATTTTAAAGGCCCATTACATTTGGCTTCAGGTATTTGTCTCCAGTTAAGTCATTCACTCTTGTATCCACACAAAATGTGTTCTACCCCAACCTGTTGGTACCCAGGAGTCAGTTATCTGCAAGGGCAGCTTTCTGGCTGCAGCTTGTGGCCACATGACCCTCTCCCAACTTTCCTCTTCTGCTTCTGCAGGCCAAGTAAGGAGGCCAAGCTCATTGTCGGCGGTGCGGGCACGCTTCATGGACTCCAGACAGACATAACTTTGGCTATGTCCCATTTTCTTTTCTTTTCCTGCAACTCCCCTTTTATTGGCAGAAGTTGACTGTATCAACTAGGTAATGAAAATAAAGATCAGGTCTTCCTACTGGCATCATAAAAACATTTTAAAAATCTCAATACAATCAGTCATAAAACCATAGAATTTTGAGTCTCGAAGGTCTCAAAGCCAGCCGCCTGTTCTACCATCACTCAGTGTAAACCCTGAATTGCCAGGTTTGGCCTCCATTCTGAACTCCCACCTCCATTCACTGCACATTCTGCTTCTTGACTTCTTGGCATCTTGACATCTTCCTGGATTCTGAATTCCTGGTTTATTTTCCTATTTGTGGCCTCTCTTGGCTTCCGGGAACTGAAGTTGAGTTCTATTTCTCTAGCTTGAACGTGCTTCTTCCAACCTCAAATGTGATTCTCAATGGCTATACTACCTACACTCAGCCACCTAATCTTGCCTGGCCACCAGGGTGTTCTATCTTAGTTTAGGAGGCTATGAACTCTGCCACAAGTTGATCCTGGCTCCTAAAGGAGGGCCCAAAATCTTCTGTACCATCAGTGACCCCAAAGGTCACCAGCAGCTGAATTTATCCATCAGTGTAAGTTACTAATTTTCTTTTCCTTTTAGCAAAGCTTAATCTGAAATCCTAATAATGTTAACATGCACTCGGAACAGCTCTGACTCAGAGCTTGAGCAGACATGTGGTTATGGCAATCAAGACCATGGGTGGCAATATTTACCACTTATTTACTGGGCAGCCTGGGGATGGAGACAGAAAACATGACTCTGCAAACTGATGTGAATAAAAAATCACAAGGCAGGGGCTCATGACTTCCAGCCGCTCCACAGGACAAAGAGGCAGCAGTAGCTAAATGTAAGAAATACTGCTTTTAATGCTTTCAAGGTTGGCTCGGCAACAATGAGAACTTTCAGCAGCTCATCCTATGGAGCAGCAAGGGCCTTCGCAACAAGCGATGCATCTGCAAGAAGCCTGTGTGCCCTTGCCCCGCCTTGTTTATTTTTCCTCTTTTCCTTTCCCTTCACTTTGCTTCCTCCCAACTTTGTAGACCTTTGGCCTGCCTGCACCTTCGTGCAAGGACTGGCTGTTACTTACCATGCCCTTTAGTGTCAGATCTGCTAAGGGAGACCGGTTGCCATGGAAGTCTGGCCAAACATGTAAATCAACAGTGAGGAAACCCACAGGCCGAGCCTTCTTAATCAGATCCAGGTGACTGTTCAAATATGCATATACACTTTGGCATCTGGAAGAGACGTTGATTTTGTTTTCAAAAGGGGGGGTAGGGTCGGGAGGCAAACTCTTCGGCAGAAAGAAACGATTTGTACTTCCCTATCAGATCCAGAAACAAAGCAGAGTCCCCAACCTTCAGCAAAGAAACTACCCAAACCCCCAGAAACTAGCATTCCGTACTCTCAGATCATGAAGTGCCATCACCAAGAACAGGCAGCATGTCCTGGTGCAAAGCGGAAAGGCTTGGAATCAGAAGACCAGGGCCAGGAGGGGCTTTACCCCTAGTAGGTGTGTGACCATGAGAAAGTTACTCAAACTTTCTGAACCACTTTCTTCGCATCTGTAAAAACAGGTATCATAATCCCTGTCCAACTTACCTCATGGTTATTGTCAAGATCAAAGGAGGCTATGCATGTGAAGATACGGTATTTTGTAAACGGGACAATAGTGGACATATGTAAAGGATTTTTAAAAAATCTGTATTGCTAATTGTAACAATAATGATGGGGTGACGAGTATAAACCTAAGTTCTTGGACTCAGCATAGGAGCTGGGCCACAGGAAGTGACAGCACAGAGGAATGCAGTTAGATCAGGAATTAGGAGACTTGATTTCCTACCCAAAGGCACCAAATGGCGTCACGTTTGTTCTTGCTCCTTTCTAAGGCTCAGTCTCTTTGGATGCAGGATGAGGGAGTCATACTACCTCTCAGTCTCCACATGTCTGGGGGAGAGGGAGACAGAGGTGAGGAGACTGAGAGCTACGGTAGTCCTGGCCCTGGCCCTCTGGTAGATCTGGGCTCAGATCGGTAGCTGGGTGACATGGGCCAGTAACTCTCCCACTGTGAACTTCAGTTATCCCATATAAAATGGGTATCATAATACCTATCTCACGGAGCTGAATCTTACTGCAAGGCACAAAGGTTAAATTTGGTCGCCCTTCCCCTCTTTAAGTGTGCTTCATTCTCAAAGTCTTGTACCAATGACTCTAGAGGAAAGTGGGTTTATCAGAGGGTGGCATCCATGCCTCTTGCCACTGGTGACCTTGGAAAGATCTCACGGCTTGAACAATGGCAGGAAGAAAAGTATAGGAAATCAATGTCCAAGGGAGGGTAATATCTAAGGAACTCAAGATGACAGTATTTGAATTGCAAAAATGCTTTAGGAGTGTCCCTCAGAGATTTCTAATTCCAGTTTTGTGACACTGTGAATGTTCCCATGGAGCCCATGAAGTTCCCAAAAGTTTTCTAAACTAACATTAAAGGAAGAAACAAACAACTAGAGCAGTGTTTTTCAAACTCTTTTGTTAAATAAAAATTTTTCTTAATTTTTTTAATGTTTATTTGTTCTTGAGAGAGAGGCAGAACGCAAGTGGGGGAGGGGCAGAGAGAGAGGGACAGAATCCGAAGCAGGCTCGAGTCTCTGAGCCATCAGCACAGAGCCTGACGCAGTGCTCAAACCCACGAATTGTGAGATCATGACGTGAGCTGAAGTTGGACGCTTAACCGACTGAGCCACCCAGGTCCCCTTGTTTAAATAAAAATTTTATGTGGAACTCCACTATAGGAAGGATAGAAAACCAAAACTGCTCCATGTAAATGCCAGAGTGAGGGAGTATGTCTGTGTGCACGTGTGCAAGCCTATGCAAGATGCTCAAAGAAGTGAAGACAAGTGACCAAGTTCAAATTTAAACAAACCCTTCTCTGAGGGATTCTGAAGCCATATCTGTAACCCAGATTGGAAAAGACTTGTCAAAGCCCACATTCGAACTCTGCTTTAGCATGATTCTCTGACAGTGTTAGGAGAGGATCCTGGAGGCCTCCCTGGAAGGTAGGGCCGGAGCCATATACCTGGGCAGAATACGATCACATCCTGGTTTTCTATTTCCCAACTCTCTCTGCTCACGGTCCAAAAGGAACATTGACCACAAAAGCCACAGGAACGTCCATCCGAGCCAGAATCCAGAGTCTGCACTGATTCTAGCAACATCCGACTTCAGAATACCATCACTGCACTTAAAGCGAAGGGCTTTTTTTTTTTTTTTTAAAGCACACATCTATAAATCTTTTCATTTGCCTCTCAAGGAATCTTAGGGCAGGGCATTTGGTTTCAGACATCTGGGTCAATAAGAACCTATAGGCCTAATTACTATTGATTTGTCATTGTCTCATTTACCGTGGGTCTTTGCAAACAGTGAGATTCGTTTAGCCTCTTACATATATGGTCACTCATGCACTAATGAGATCCCTGGGGGACGGGCCATATGCTTACCCCTTTGACTCCTAACCTCCTCACAGCTGTATGTTTATTCTTTGAATGTGGCCATTCTCCTGCACGTTTTTCCAATTATACCTTACCATGTGTGCTATCTGAGTATATCATTCAAAATGAAATGCACTTGGAAAACATTATAATAACAAATGCACATCATTATTCACATAATTTTAACCTTACATGATGCCTTTTTTGGTTCTGACTTTGTTTCATTTTGTATTTTTTTTTTATTTTTTATGTTTTTATTTTTTACCAATTCCTTCTCAAATGGCGGTCTGACCTCTCCCAGCTCGGGACTCACACATCAACTGTTTCAAGTGTGTGCTTCTCCTTCCCTCTCACAACCCCCAGGCTCATGTATCTTCGGTCAGAGGGAGAAATTCCTGCTGCCCCGGTCCCACTGCATATGTTGAAGAAAACACAGTCGCAACCTTCACACAGTATATTCACTGTGTAGCAGCTGGGTGGTCAGGTATACAAATTCCCTAAGCTTCATTAACTTTTCTATATTCAGGACTAATTCTTTTCCCTTACAGGCTGCTGTGAAGATTCAATATAGAGCCTCAGCACTGTACAATGAGAGGTAATGAATAAATAGTTCCCCCTCCCTTCCCCTCGTAGGAAATTCATTTCTAGCTTTGAAACATCCAAGAGTCAGGGAAGACTGTTCACAGACTTTATTATTTATAATCTTAGATGAGGATAGCACCCCTGGAATCTCTACTCTCTCCTCCCTCTCTATAAATCAGTTAATTCTTTGGATTCTTGGGCTGCCCAGAAGTGTAGTGACCATAATTTCAAAGCAAAAATCATAATACATGGTCTAGAAGAAGACATGTATGTCCTTTCTAGGAGTTGAGGAAGTCTGTCTGTCTTCAGTTCCTCACCTCTTGACCCGCTGCAATACGTAGTCTACTGAAACTGGTCCCACAGTGAGGAGCGATAGCCTTTGCTTCCAACTCCAATGGACCATCTCCTGCCTTTATCTTACTTGAATTCTCTTTCATTCTGTACCATTTGACCACTTCTTACTCACTGGTTCTCTTTCTCTTGATTCCAGATACTATACTCCTTTGGTTTTCGTACCTCCTCTCCAGCTGGTTCTCTTTCGTTACTTGTCCCTTAAATATCTTAAGTCTCCCAGAGACTTGTCCCTCTTTCCATACCCTTGGATGATCCCATCTTCCTCTCATGGCTCCAGGTACCATCTAGGGCTGAGGACTTTCAAATATATGCTCGTGTCTCCTGCTCATTTCTTTCCTGAGTTCCAGGTCAGATAGCCAACAACCCAACCAATGGTTCCTCTTGGAAGTCCATTCTTGAAATCTTGCCCACTCCCAACTAGGGTTCCTACACTCCTTCCTTGGTGATTCTTCTAAAATGCAACTTGGGGTGTGGGGAGGGGGGTGTCTGGGTGAAATCAAGTCCCACTCTTGATTTCAGCTCAGGTCATGATCTCGTAGTTGGGGGATTGAGCCTCCAGGTCAGGCTCTATGCTAACAGGCCTGTGCCTGCCTGGGATTCTCTCTCTCCCTCTCTCTTTCTCTCTGCCCCTTGTCTGCTTGCGCACACTCTCTCACTCTCTCATTTTCTCAAAATGAATAAGTAAACTTTAAAATTCAACTGTGATCATGACTCACACCCCTACCTAGAATCCTTCAGGGGCTGCTCTCCATTATCCTCAAGATAAAGCACAAACTTTCTTGTCTGGCATAAGATGTTATTCATTGTCTAGCTCTCCCTACATGGCACTGTGTTACATACATGTCTTCCAACGCAGAATACCAGAACTGGAATTTCTGGGTTGTTTACAACTCTATGTTTCACTGTACCACTGGTTTGCCAAGGGCGGATCTCTGGAGTCATATGGACACGATGTTCCAGGCACTCTGGTCTACACCTCAGAATGGAGCGGGGAAGAGGAAAAATATCTTGGGACACCACCCCCCTTCCATGTGCCAGGCACTGTGCTGAGCAACAGTAACCACCGAGAGGGAGAAAATGGAGCATTTATTTCCTAAGTCAGCACAGTCCTCAGTCTTTCTGAGGGGACCCCAGTGCCCCGAGTGCTTTCTAATCCTTGCATGCAAAACAGAAGCCAAAGAAAGGCATTATGATATGTAGCTAATTTCTGTTTAAGAAACATTTCTCATTCAAGAGCCATCAAGAATTTAGTGATTATCCTGGCACATCCTAGGGGATGAAAGGTGTTAATATCATCACCCTCGTTCCATGACTGTCCGAGCTCAGGGGAGCCCAAGTAAATACTTGCTGACAGACTGATGGCCCCAGTTGTCAGAATGAGGGGCCGAGACTCAAGGAGCCATAAAGGCCAAGGAAGCAATCTGAGAACACCAGAGGACAATGGAAAGTGAGAATAATCTTTAGAAGTGGAGTCGGAGAGGTCCCTTTAATCCTCATTTCCTCATCAGAAATCATATGACTTCACCCATATGAGGACTTTAAGACACAAAACAGTTGAACATAAGGGAAGGGAAACAAAAGTAATATAAAAACAGGGAGGGGGACAAAGCATAAGAGACTCATAAATATGGAGAACAAACACAGGGTTACTGGAGAGAGGGTGGGAGGGGGGGATGGGCTAAATGGGTAAGGGGCACTAAGGAATCTACTCCTGAAATCACTGTTGCACTATATGCTAACTAATTTGGATCAAAGTAAAAAAAAAAAAAGAAAAAAGAAAAGAAAAAGAAAAAAAAGAAATAAAGTTTATTGATTAAAAAAAGAATTCAATGAAATTATACATATATATGTATGTATGTATATGTATGTATATATATGGAGAGAGAGAGAGCTATCAGAAAGAGCAGTGTCAGGAACACTGCAAGTTCTCAATAAATGTTCTTGTCTTTTCTTTTTCCTTTCCCTGCTCCAGTGGAACATACACAGCCTTTAATGAGGAGCTTTAAATGCACCTGAGATTTGGCCCATGGGGTTAGAAAGTGATCCTCAGTGGGATGACGGGAATCACAGCGGCAAAAAGAAAAAAAAAAAAAGGTCTGAGAAATAAATCAGATTGAGATACACTGACTGTCCCTACAGAAATGGCAGAAAAATCCAAGAGAGTGGGAGAAAAGAAAGGTTGGGAGAGAAAACGTGGCTTGGGAAAACTTCATTCTGGTAATCTCAAGGGGCCTGAAACCAGGAGAGCACAAGAAATGATCACTGCTTGCAGTGACCTCTGTAACAGTAACTCACAACAGGCTGGGCGTCTGATTACAGTCGTCCCCTTTTGGTAGACTGAGAGCTTGCTGACATTAGGGGCCCTCTGTTCTACTCTGTTCCTCTCTCCCCACCAAAAGGGTCTTGTGTCCTCTCCACAGAGCAGCCAAAGCAATCCTTCTAAGGGAAATCTGATGGTGGCTTTCTCCTCCGGCTCAGAAATGAAAACCTTGAATAAAAGCCAGGGTCTTCATGGTTACCTTCAATGACTTCCATGGTTTGGCCTTGGCTAACTTTCAAGCCCTTACCTGTTCCCAACTCCCTCCCCGTCTGGTCCAGCCACAAGGGCCTTTATAGTCTCCTGGAGCCCCCCAAGCAGGCTGCTGCCTCAAGGCCTGGGGCCTTGCTGTTCCTCAGGTATTTTGGTATGGCTTGGGGAGCTCCAAAAACAGAAGACCCCTGTCTCAGAGCTAAGCCATCGGCAAATCTTACTTGAAACTGCAGAAACAAGTACTGATAAACAGACTTCGTTATTTTATATACTCTTGGGTTGCCACGTAACCCACTGAGTCATGGTTTGTTTCCACTTTTTATTCAGAGTCCCGCACAAGTGTCACCCCATCAAAGATGGCTTCCTCACCTGAAAGAGTTCCCATCCATCACCTCAACACCCCTCGTTCTGTCTCTTTACTCATCTCTGTTTTTGTTTAAGTTTATTTTTGAGAGAGAGAGAGAGAGCACAAGCAGGGGACAGACAGAGAGACGGGGAGACACAGAATCCGAAGCAGGCTCCAGGCTCTGAGCTGTCAGCACAGAGCCTGACACGGGGCTTGAACTCACAAACCGTGAGATCATGAGCTGAGATGAAATCTGACGCTTAACCAAATGAGCCCCCCCACGTGCCCCTCATCTGTTTTTCTTTAGAAAGTTTATCAACTCCTGGTGTGCAAATGTGTGCCCTTTACCTACACACACACAATTTGTATGTATCTACTGTGTATATATAATTTCCATGAAAATAGGGACTTTTTTTTTTAACTTTGTTCACTATTATAAATGCTCATAAGACACTCATTACTCATCACCTTTGTTCTGCTGCCAACCTTGAATCTAGCGCCTGTGGTTTGTGCCAACACCTCCCCACCAAATTCTGCTATCACCAGAACCTCCTTCTGAGACAGTGGGAGTTAAGGTTCTATAAGAGAATTAAGACAATAAAGGACAGTTTAGGGGAAAAGAGCCAAAGTTATGATCAGTGTAAGGCAGTCTCTGTCTAAGGAGTGAAAGTTTGGCCTCACAGAGAGAGAGAGAGACTCTGGTTGCCAATTACACGCACGAGCACATCTAGTTATTGTTTACTTAATTTATAAGCTCACAAGACATCACTCTTCAGGGATGGGTCTGAGAAGATTATGGCAAATCAAGAGTATGAAATACTAAATCTGTTTATCAGCACTTGTTCTTGCAGTTTCAAATAGGATTTGCTGATGCTAAGCTCTAAGGCAGGAGTAACCTGCACTCTGCTTTCAGAGAGCCTCAAGCTGCACCAAAAGAGACCTACAGTCTCTGATTCCCAGGGATTTGCTGTCCTTCCCAAACAGCCAAATTCACTTCAGTAAAGTCATGCCTATTTCGTCCTAAGACCTCTGTAGTCTTGGGATATTCTATTCATAGATCTGTAAGACAGAGATGCACTTTCTTTTACAAAACAATAGAAGCCACGTGAGAGGAAAGAGAACCAACATTTATTGAATACCTGCTAAATATACGAGCTGGATGTAAAATTTAAGAAAGAAATGAAGCCAAGAGTATATATAGATGGGAGCATCATGGAAGAATGACAAAGAGAGAAGGAAAAGGGTCCAGAACCCTAGCTGTAAAGAACTTTGATGTGATAGTCTTGAACTTGAAAAGGATACTAAAAGGACAAGCCAGAGATATAGGAAGAAAACTGGGAGAAGTTAACATTCCAGAAAGAAAGCCAAGGAAAGAGAGTGTTATAAAGCAGAGGAAGGTGTGATCATTGATGCCACATCCCCCCAGGATGGGGACTGGAATGCACCCTATAGACTCAGCAACAGAGGTCACTAGGGACCTTAACCTTAACAGTTTCAGGGGTCAATGGGTACAGAATTCAAACTGAAGTGGGCAAGGGATGAGAATACAAAGTGAGGAAATAGTGACCAAGGATGGAGGCAATGCTTTGGAGAAGCTTAGCTCTAAAAGGGGAGAAATACAGGGAGGTAGTAGGAAGACGGGGTAAAGTCGACTAGTATGTGGAAAGAGTTGGGATTTAAATCCAGTTGACTCCAGTTCTGAATTCTATGAGTTGCTGCTTCTGCACCACCCTGTGCTGTTGTTTCTCTGAGTCTGCACACTAATCCATAAATCTCTCTCTCTTCTTCTCTATAAAAACTATTCACATGAGGCTCATCCACAGAGTAGAGCTGTGGAAATTTTGAATATTGCATTCCAAAATCTACCTATCCCTTAGCTTTGTATTGGGCTTTAAGATCTTCAGAGACTGGCATTTCCACAATCTATTTTCATCCACATAACATCTGTAAAATGAGGTAAGCAAGGAAGTATTATTGTGGTTTTATGGGTGAGGAAACTGAGTCACTGAGACAATTATGGCAGAAATGGCACAAGAATCCAGACCTCCAATTCTCAGCCCAGCATTCTGGCTACTTTACCACACTTTCCGCAAGAAGGTCAGCAGGTTATGGATGACTGCTCTGCTGCTTAACCCTAGAACCACCACCACCAAAACATCCTCCACTTTTATAACCATTAGTAATAGTGGCAGAAAGAGCTGTTGTCATAATTGTCACAGTAGAGTTTACAAAGCCTTGCCAAATACATTACCTCATTAAAATCAAAACAAATTCTCAGAGGTACCCAGGGCTGGTTCTTGCAGAGTGACTACCCCATGTTCTGACAGGGAAACAAATTCATATGATGATGCATGTTGGGAGCTGGGGTTTGAATCCAAATCTCTGAACTCCAAATCCAGTGTTCTTGTCTTTGGGTTTGTGGTTTATGAATGCTGGATTCCTTCAAGAATCTGATGAAAGTGATGGCCTCTCTTCAGAGAATTATACCCATAAGAATACAATCAACAAAACTCTGCACACAAATTAAGGGGTTCGCTCATGATCTGAAGGTAGGAACCCTTGCTCTAGGTTACATGGTCTCTAAGCCAAATAAAGTGTGAGTTGATGAAGTTACATGGTGTGATCCCTCTCAGTGGTAAGAGGGTCATAACCAGGGATTGCTAGAAGGGAAAGCTTCTGAAGCTTTCCTCCAACTCCCTTGCAGGACCATTCCTTATTTACACCCTGACAATAGACTGCTTTTTTTTTTTTTAGTTTATTTATTATTTGAGAGAGAGACAAAGAGTGCGCAAGCAGGAGAAAGAGAGAGAGAGGGAGAGCGAGGATCCAAAGTGGGCTCTGTGTTGACAGCAGAGAGCCTGACGTGGGGCTCAAACTCACGAACCACAAGATTATGACCTGAGCGGAAGTTGGGTGCTCAACCAACTGAGCCACGCAGATGCCCCCAGACAGCTTACGTTCTAGTAAAGTATGCATCTCATTCTGCTCTGTGTAGGTGCCTCCCCTATTAGAATGTAAGCCCCTTGGTGGGGTGGAAATGTCTAATATAAGTAATGACACCCATAACGACAACTTCTATCACTACTACTTTAATTCCTTGAAAACTTAGAACAGCTTGACCCTTGTCACCATATGCTACCCACTATTCAAATAGGCTCCAGAGTCTATGGTATTAACCTCTACCTTAGACTGTCTCTCATTTTCCATGTACTTGCTACATGGGGTTTTTCTGTTAATATTATAGCATACCTTACTTTTCTAAAAAGGCCCAACAGCACTCCTGTCTTAAGCAGTTAAAAAAAATAATAAATGGATTTCATTTTGAAGTAACTTTAGACTTACAGAAAAGTTACAAAAATAGTACACAGATTTTCCTATACTCATCACCTAAGAAATTAACATAAGTACATTATTTTTTTTTTGAGTTTATTTATTTATTTTGAGAGGGTGGGGAGGGACAGAGAGAACGGGAGAGAGAGAGAATCCCAAGCAGGCCCCACACTGGCAGCACAGAGCTTGATGTGGGGCTCGAACTCATGAACCATGAGAGAGGTGTTGTCTGCCAGATCTCTCCACTGTGAAGTTACCCTTTTTCCTTTGCTATTAATGAGCGAGATACTTTGGGACTATGCATGTATCCTGCTTTGCATCATACTTTCACTCACTAATTTCAGCATCCATTGGTGATTCTTGCTTGCAACAAGTGCTGTTTGCCTAACGATGATCTTTTAGTTCCATGATTCCCTCCACATTTATTTTTTAAAGTCTATTTATTTTGAGAGAAAGAGAGAATGAGGAGGGGAGGGGCAGAGAGAGAGGAAGAGAGGAAGAGACAGAATCCCAAGCCGACTCCACACTATCAGCACGGAGCCTGATGCGGGGCTTGAACGCACAATCCATGAGATCATGACCTGTGCCAAAACTAAGGGTCGGATGCTTAACTGACTGAGCCACACACGCACCTCTCCTCCACATTTATTAATTTCAAGTACATGGTCCTTGCAGTGCAAAGGGAAATCTGCCTTTTCTTCCCCACTTATTTCTTCAATTAAGTATGGCCTCAAGGAGACACTTTATACTATCATTACTAATTCAGTTGATCAAATTGTCCCCAAAGACCACTGAGAGATTCTTAGTGCTGGCTCCTGTGCCCTTCGACAATTCTTCTTTGAGTAGTTCCTTACTTTCTGGCATCACAAAACGTTCATGTGTATATGTCCCCCGCCCTCTCTTTGGAATCGGCCATGTTCCTAAAATCTACTTTTCGGTAGAGAACACTATTTAAAAACCAGTATCTGGTGCTAGCCATGCAAACTGCTCCTAGGGGTCATTGTTTCTAGGCCATCTCAGCAGAGAACACAGGGAATATATGTATGTGTACTCACACATGAACATACATACTGGATTTATTTCTCTCTATAGCTATAGCTCTATCTGTACATAGCTACACCTACACACATACATACAAAATCACAATTTGATCCTAATATCTCCAATTTCCACCCACTACCATAGGGTTCATTGTAACCTTCCCTTTCCCTATTTAAGAGAGGCCTGGCTCCCATTATCCATAATATATTTATTTATTTGCTCAGTTGTGGTATACACATGATAGATTTTCAGAAGAGCTCATGCAGACATTTATGAAAAACAAATTTAGGAATTAGACTATAATACTCAAGTACGGTTATTTTATCTTTAACCATACATTATACTATCAAAACATTTTTTCCCAATTACTTAAGTTAGTTCTTTCCTTTCCCAAACCCTTCTTAGTGTGGTTATGTTATTCGTTATTAATACAATACGTTTCGTTTTTGCTAACTGTATTTTATTTTGCCTATTCTCACCACATACGTATATCCTCATAACTATCTATCTACCTACCTTACCTAACCTACCTACCTAACCAACCTTGCTCCCTCCCTCCCTCCCTTCTATTTTCAGGGATACAAGAAGCATCACCATGGTTCTAAGAATTAGGGTATATCGAAAAACATACTCAAAGAAGTACCATTTCCACGTATGACCCTGTTCACACTCCCCCATATTTCTACTGCACGCCAACCCACCACCTCTAGGTAACCAGTCTCGCCACTTTCTGATTTAACTTCCCTGCATTTCTCTTGCACAAGTAAGTACACATATAGTTTCTTATAGTCACCTTCCTTCTACATAAAAAGAAGGGAACTGTAAACACTTCTTTGCTTTCTTCACTTAACAACATTTCCTGAAAATCATTTTGTAGCAGTTAATATCCTCAGTTTTACAGATGAAGAGAAAGGCTTAAAGAGATTGGATAACTTGCCCAAGGTCACACACCAAGTAAGGAGTAAAGCTGGATTTGAACTTGAACCCAAGAAGTTCTGATCCCCAAATCCATGTTCCTTCTACTACATTAGAGTCTCTCAGCCAGGGTTCCTGGCATATTCTTTGGGGATCTCTAGTTTCTTTGAATTCTCTTAGATCATTTTGAAAATTAATGCATGTACGTCCTGGATCATCTTATAACCAAACACTGCCAGGCATCTTCACTGCCCATAGGAACTGAAAATCACACATCTGCCTAAAGGGACTGAATGCCTTCAGTGCAGGAATGCACAGGAGCTTACAAAAGGGAACAGGGACAGCAGTTACCTGGCTGTGGCCTTGGCTTGTAGTTCAGGGAAGGCAGCATGGCCCCGCACCACGTGGTCTATCTGAAAAACAAGAGAGATGGGTCAGTTTTGCAGTTTCTCGGATTTATGTTTAAGCCAGAAAGGGATATATTAAAATGTGTGTTTCCTTCCATTCTTTGTTCATAGAGGATCTATGCTAAAATGCTAACTCAACTTCAGTGTCATAGCTATTTCAGAAATTTAGCTTGGCTTAACCTACTATCAGCCTTTTGATCCACAAAACAAAGCAGTCTCAAGGAAAAAGTAGCAGGAAATGAAACTTTCAGGCTAAAGTGGCAGCAACAGATAGTATCGGGTCCCAAAAGGAGGGGTGATGACAGGAATGAGAAGGCAGTAACTCCAGGTATGGGGCAAAGGGCCTGGGTGTTGAAGCACCAATCTTCGGATCACACCATTTCCACCTCCCCATCCAAGCTGTTAGCCCAGGCAAGGTCAGGCCTTGAATTACTCACTGTGTCTTACCAAACGTGGGGGGGAGTGAAAGAGACAGAGGAGGAAGGAATACTAACTAGTTCAAACAACAACAACCGCAAAGGGTTGCCTTAGAGCTGTCAAGAGGACCCCTCCTGGGGAAGCGCCCTGCAGTGTGGAGCCGCCGCAGGCACTACCCAAAATGACGAAACGCAAGAATTCTCCTCAAAAGAAACTCCAGGAAGTAGTGACAGCTAACGAATTGATCAAAAACGATTTAAGCAATACAAAGGAACAAGAATTTAGAATAACAGTCATAAAATTAATCGCTGGGCTTGAAAAAAGCATAGAGGACATCAGAGAATCTATTGCTACAGAGATCAAGGGACTAAGAAATAGTCAAGAAGAGCTAAAAATGCTATAAATGAGGTGCAAACTAAAATGGAGGTGGCCATAGCATGGACTGAAGAGGAAGAGGAGAGAATAGGTGAATTAGAAGATAAAATTATGGAAAAAGAGGAAGCTGAGAAAAAGGGAGATAAAAAAATCCAGGAGTATGAGGGAAGAATTAGAAAACTAAGTGATGCAATCAAATGGAACAATATCTGAATCATAGGAATTCCAGAAGGAGAAGAAGAGAGAAAGGGGCTGAAGCTGTACTTGAACAAATCATAGCTGAGAACTTCCCTGATCTGGGGAAGGAAAAAGGCATTGAAATCCAAGAGGCACAGAGAACTCCCTTCAGACGTAACTTGAATCAATCTTCCGCATGACATATCATAGTGAAACTGGCAAAATACAGGGATAAAGAGAAAATTCTGAAAGCAGCTAAGGATAAACAGGCTCTAACTTATAAAGGGAGACCCATAAGAGTAGTGGGAGACCTACCTACTGAAACTTGGCAGGCCAGAAAGGAATGGCAAGAAATCTTCAAGGTGATGAACAAAAAAAATATGCAGCCAAAAATCCTTTATCCAGCAAGTCTGTCATTCAGAATAGGAGGAGAGATAAAGGTCTTCCCAAACAAAAACTGAAGGAATTCATCACCACTAAACCAGCCCTACAAGAGATCCTAAGAGGGATTCTGTGAGTGAAACATTTCAAGGATCACAAAGGACCAGAGACATCACTACAAGCATGAAACCTACAGACAACACTGAATGTAAATGGACTAAATGCTCCAACCAAAAGACACAGGGTATCAGAATGGATAAAAAACCAAGACCCATCTATTTGGTATATACAAGAGATACATTTTACATCTAAGGACACCTTCAGATTGAAAGTGAGGGTTAGGAGAACTATCTATCATGCTACTGGAAGTCAAAAGAAAGCTGGAGTAGACATGCTTATATCAGACAAACTAGACTTTAAATTAAAGGCTGTAACAAGAGATGAAGAAGGGCATTATATAATAACTACAGGGTCTATCCATCAGGAAGAGCTAACAATTATAAATGTCTATGTGCCAAATATGGGAGCCCCCAAATATATAAACCAATTAATTCCAAACATAAGCAACCTTATTGATAAGAATGTGGTAATTGCAGGGGACTTTAACACCCCACTTACAACAATGGATAGACCATCTAGACACACGGTCAATAAAGAAACAAGGGCCCTGAATGATACGTTGGATCAGATGGACTTGACAGATATATTTAGAACTCCGCATCCCAAAGCAACAGAATATACTTTCTTCTCGAGTGCACATGGAACATTTTCCAAGATAGATCACATACTGGGTCACAAAACAGCCCTTCATAAGTATACAAGAATTGAGATCATACCATGCACACTTTCAGACCACAATGCTATGAAGCTTGAAATCAACCACAGGAAAAAGTCTGGAAAACCGCCAAAAGCATGGAGGTTAAAGAACACCCTACTAAAGAATGAATGGGTCAACCAGGCAATTAGAGAAGAAATTATAAAGTATATGGAAACAAATGAAAATGAAAATACAACAATCCAAACGCTTTGGGATGCAGCAAAGGCAGTCCTGAGACGAAAATACATTGCAATCCAGGCCTATCTCAAGAAACAAGAAAAATCCCAAATACAAAATCTAACAGCACACCTAAAGAAAATAAAAGCAGAATGGCAAAGACACCCCAAACCCAGCAGAAGAAGAGAAATAATAAAGATCAGAGCAGAAATAAACAACATAGAATCTAAAAAATCTGTAGAGCAGATCAATGAAACCAAGAGTTGGTTTTTTGAAAAAATAAACAAAATTGATAAACCACTAGCCAGGCTTCTCAAAAAGAAAGGGACATGACCCAAATAGATAAAATCATGAGTGAAAATGGAATTATTACAACCAAATCCCTCAGAAATACAAACAATTATCAGGAAATACTATGAAAAATTATGTGCCAACAAACTGGACAACCTGGAAGAAATGGAAAAATTCCTAAGCACCCACACACTTTCAAAACTCAAACAGGAAGACATAGAAAACTTTAACAGACCCATAACCAGCGAAGAAATTTAATCAGTTATCAAAAATCTCCCAACAAATAAGAGCCCAGGACCAGATGGCTTCCCAGGGGAATTCTACCAGACATTTAAAGCAGAGATAATACCTATCCTTCTCAAGCTGTTCCAAAAAATAGAAAGGGAAGGAAAACTTCCAGACTCGTCCTATGAAGCCAGCATTACTTTGATTCCTAAACCAGACAGAGACCCAGCAAAAAAGGAGAACTACAGGCCAATATCCCTGATGAATATGGATGAAAAATTCTCAATAAGATACTAGCAAATCAAATTCAACAGCATATAAAAAGAATTATTCACCATGATCAAGTGGGATTCATTCCTGGGCTGCAGGGCTGGTTCAGCATTCGCAAATCAATCAATGTGAAACATCACATTAATAAAAGAAAAGATAAGAACCATATGATCCTGTCAATAGATGCAGAAAAAGCATCTGACAAAATTCAGCATCCTTTCTTAATAAAAACCCTCGAGAAAGTCAGGATAGAAGGAAAATACTTAAATATCATAAAAGCCATTTATGAAAATCGCACAGCTAATATCCTCAATGGGGAAAAACTGAGAGCTTTCCCCCTGAGATCAGGAACATGACAGGGATGTCCACTCTCCACACTGTTGTTTAACGTAGTGTTGGAAGTTCTAGCATCAGCAATGAGACAAAAAAAGAAATCAAAGGCATCAAAACTGGCAAAGATGAAGTCAAGTTTTCACTTTTTGCAGATGACATGATATTATACATGGAAAACCTGACAGACTCCACCAAAAGTCTGCTAGAACTGATACATGAATTCAGCAAAGTCACAGGATACAAAATCAACATACAGAAATCAGTTGCATTCTTATAGACTAATAATGAAGCAACAGAAACACAAATAAAGAAACTGATCCCATTCACAATTGCACCAAGAATCATAAAATACCTAGGGATAAATCTAACCAAAGATGTAAAAGATCTGTATGCTGAAAACTATAGAAAGCTTATGAAGGAAATTGAAGAAGATACAAAGAAATGGAAACACATTCCATGCTCATGGATTGGAAGAATAAATATTGTCAAAATGTCAATACTACCCAAAGCTATTTACACATTCACTGCAATCCCAATCAAAATTGCATCAGCATTCTTCTCGCAGCTAGAACAAGTAATCCTAAAATTCATATGGAACCACAAAAGACCCCGAATAGTCAAAGTAATTTTGAAGAAGACCAAAGTGGGAGGCATCACAATCCCAGACTTTTGCCTCTACTACAAAGCTGTAATCATCAAGACAGCATGGTGTTGGCACAAAAACAGACACACAGACCAATGGAATAGAATAGACACTCCAGAATTGGACCCACAAAAGTATGGCCAACTCATCTTTGACAAAGCAGGAAAGAATATCCAATGGAAAAAAGACAGTCTCTTTAACAAGTGGTGTTGGGGGAACTGGGCAGCAATATGCAGAAGGATGAAACTAGACCACTTTCTTATACCATTCACAAAAATAAACTCAAAATGGATAAAGGACCTGAATGTGAGACAGGAAACCATCAAAACCCTAGAGGAGAAAGCAGGAAAAAACCTCTCTGACCTCAACCACAGCAATTTCTTACTTGACACATCTCCAAAGACAAGGGAATTAAAAGCAAAAATGAACTATTGGGACCTCATGAAGATAAAAATGTTCTGCACTACAAAGGAAACAATCAACAAAACTAAAAGGCAACCAACGGAATGGGAAAAGATATTTGCAAATGACATATCAGACAAAGGGTAGTACCCAATATCTATAAAGAACTCACCAAACTCCACACCTGAAAAACAAATAATCCAGTGAAGAAATGGGCAGAAAACATGAATAGACACTTCTCTAAAGAAGACATCCAGATGGCCAACAGGCACATGAAAAGATGCTCAACGTCACTCCTCATCAGGGAAATACAAATCAAAACCACACTCAGATATTACCTCACGCCAGTCAGAGTGGCTAAAATGAACAAATCAGGAGACTATGGATGCTGGCGAGGATGTGGAGAAATGGGAACACTTTTGCACTGTTGGTGGGAATGCAACCTGGTGCAGCCGCTCTGGAAAACAGTGTGGAGGTTCCTCAAAAAATTAAAAATAGATCTACCCTATGACCCAGCAATAGCACTGTTTGGAATTTACCCAAGGGATACAGGAGCGCTGATGTATAGGGGCACTTGTACCCCAATGTTTATATCACCACTTTCAACAATAGCCAAATTATGGAAAGAGCCTAAATGCCCATCAACTGATGAATGGATAAAGAAATTGTGGTTTATATACACAATGGAATACTACTTGGCAATGAGAAAGAATGAAATCTGGCCTTTTGTAGCAACGTGGATAGAACTGGATAGTGTTATGCTAAGTGAAGTAAGTCATACAGAGAAAGACAGATACCATATGTTTTCACTCTTATGTGGATCCTGAGGACTTAACAGAAGACCATGGGGAGGGGAAGGGGGAGAAAAAAGGTAGAGAGGAAGACAGCCAAAACATAAGAGACCCTGAAAAACTGAGAATAAACTGAGGGTTGATGAGGGGTGGGAGGGAGGGGAGGGTGGGCGATGGGCATTGAGGAGGGCACCTGTTGGGATGAGCACTGGGTGTTGTATGGAAACCAACTGGACAATAAATTTCATAAAAAAAAAAAAAAAAAGAGGACCCCTCCCGATTGAAAAGTTAGCACGTGAAAAAAAAATACAAAAAAGAAAGAAGAGTTATCACATGAGAAACTGGGACACAGCTCACCAAGGATAGAAATGTCTAGGCTCTGTGGACAACTACCTTCTTCTCATTTGAAATCGCGTCTCTCTGATTTTATTCCTTAATCCACTAGGTAGCTCTAAACAAAATAATATATAACGGTATCAGGAAGGGAAATGTTTTCCCATGATGCTACCACCCTGCTTGCTAAAACACACCCAACACTGTACTTGTGTTCCTGAACCTCATCTGTGTGTCTTCCCAGTGTTCACATGAGTGTCCAGGACTCCAAAACCATTGGGACCAATTTATTTTCATTGAGACTATGAACTGATTGGTTATTTTGGCCTCATGGAGATAGGCTCTCTAAGCATGTTTCCTAACATGTATAAAGGGGAGGAGAATTTTTTCTGGAGCCACGGAGGCCAGGTCTGGGTTCTGGCTCTGATACCACTTAGCTGTGTGACTTTGTGTAAGCCATTTAACTACTCTGAGTCTCAAAAACCTCCTGTGCCCTCCCCCAGCCTCCCTTTAAAACAGGGGTGCTGGATATCGACAGTGTCTACCACAATGTCAACAACAGTGTAAATACCATCCCCTAAAATTTACTGACTCATTTACCATACATCAACACTGAGCTAAGCATTTTACATACATTTTCTCATATATTCCTTACTCTGCTTGCAGGAAAAAGATACTATTCTCTATTATGGAGATGAGAAAACTGGGACCAAGAGAGACTAAGCAACTTGCCCAAGGTCAGAGGGAGTAAATGACGGATCTAGGTTTCAAACTGAGAAGGTCTTCCTGTATCTAAAGTCCTTGTTCTTAACTACTATGCCATAATGTCTACCAAACTTGCAGGTATACGTTGCTGAATTCCATTTATACAGTAATGCAGAAATGCTCAAACTAATATCAAAGCAATTGGTCATTTCAGTGGGAAAAAACTATGCAGGTTTTGAGTGTTAACTTCCTACAGGTTCAGCTTTGGGTTACTGTGATGGGGTGCGTCAGGACCTTAAAGAGTCGCATCAGTGATGGATAAGTAAAGTCATTACTTGATTTGATGCTAATTTCTATAGGAACACCTTCTGAGTTCAGACAAGGGAGATTTAAATGAGTGTCCAGTGAGAAGCACAGAAACTAGCATGTGTGGTGTGTGCATGAATGTAGTTATTCAGTATTTAATGAATGCCTAATGCATCAGGTACTGGGACTAGGTCCTGGAATACAGCAGAAAGTAAGAAATACAATACATATAATACATAGTAAAATAAAGAAGTCATTAATTTGGCAATTATTAAATAGGTGGGAGAGGCAAGGCTTCAGCTGAGAGGCTGAGAACAGGCAGCTTGGAGGAGTAGGGAGCCAGGGGCAGGATATGCTGGGAACAAGGCTGTGATGACTAGATATGGAGATGCAAAGACATATATCGTTGTGGGCAGTAAGGAAACTGGTGAAGTCCCGAGCCTGGCATATCATTGCTGCTCAGGAAATGTTTGTGCAAAGATGTGGGAGGCACGAAGCATAATGGAGGCACATCATATACTCACACAGTGCCATGTATTCTGGAAGCACTACCATATACTTTACATCTGTCTGTACGGGGCACACTTTGGTCACAGGGTGACTGCTAACTTAGAGAATACATGAAGTGGTGAAGATATTGGATGGATGGGGGGGGCAGACGGTAGTTCTTGAAAGTCAGGTAAGCATTTATAGTTTTATTGGATTAGAGACCATGGAATTATTTTGATTTGTGTGCAAAATGATGAGAAGTTAAGGCAAAGCAGTCTGGTAGGGTATGCAGGATGGAGAGATGACCAGACAGGGAGGGCAGGAAATGCAGCCTGGGCTCAGAGGCTGATGGTGAGAACAAGAGGCAAAAATATTTCCTGTTCTTGCTCCATTGTGGCACTTGTCAAGTTGTTTTAAACAATCACTAGTTTATATGTCTGTCTTTACCTGACACTCCAAACTCTTTTAAATCAAGAGCCCCATTATTTCCCAATCCCCAGTGCCTACGTCAATGCCTGGCGTCTTGAATGAATGAATGAGATATATTTGGAGAAAAACAAAACAAATTTAGTGGCTAACCAATTATAGAATATAAGGAAATCAGAGTCAAGAATGACTTTTGGGTCTAAGAAAAGGAAATGTGGCCATGTTAATCATGTCTTTTTATTTTCTGTATTTCTGATGCTTTGATTCTATGACCTTATGGACCCTGGAGAGACTGCCCCTCCCCAGGGCTGGCAAGTTCCAGAGAAAGCAAAGGACTCAGAACACCTGAAAGCATACCTTTCATATGCAAACTAACCACTCCAGAACCCACCTTCCCCCACCTCAATGGGCTACTGCTTCCTGCTCTAAGCAATTCAGGGCCAGGAACCAGAAGGCTAGGACAAGCCTGGTGCTTCCCTTGGGTGGCGTGGTCCTGGGGTGGCGTGGTCCTGGGGTGGCGTGGAGTGCCCCCTCCTCTTGAGAACTGTGAGCAAGGAACCATCCTTTCGATGGCAATCAACCCCTGATCTGTTGGCCTCATACCTGAATAATAACAAAATCTACATATTAAAACAGTGCCTTAGTAAAAAAAAAAAAAAAAACCATAAGCTTTGGAAACAAGACTTGGGTTCAAATTCATGGTCTATACTTACATTCTGTGCTACCTAGGAAGTTACTTGACCTCTCAGAGCCACATCTCCTACAACTGTAAAATAGGGATAATAAAATGTGCCTTGCAGGGAAAGTAGTGGCCAAGTGCCTGGTATATGGGTGTCTCTCAGTTCACAACATCATCAATAAAAAAGAAGGGGGTATCACCAAAAGAGGAAAAATGGTTGGGAAAACAGAATCTCAAATGGTCAGCTGCACTCCGCCTCCCCCCCCCCCCCCCCGCCCCCGCCCCCAGCATCTGGTGGTAAAGGCCCACTCTGGTTAGCAAAGAACAAGCCAGTTTTTTCAAATAACTGAGCACTCATTTCAATAGCCTGGAGTGCCTGATCGTAAGGCTGATCTCTCTTTTTATGTCCTATTCTCTAATGCATTTAGTCCAGTATAGAACATAGTGTCCTATTAGTGGTTATTTGTTTCTCCGTAAAACAACCAGTTTAACCACAATGACTGCTGTATCTGCCAAGTGGTTGCCTCAGAAATATATAGACAGAGCTCGCCTAACTTTATGACTACTTTCTTATTTCCTCCATCTTCTCAGATTTCAGCTCTGAGAGCAAGCAGAGAAGTCTACAAACTATATGGATAGGTAGGAAGCTTGAGCTGGATGGCGTCAGATCTTCAGGATGGCTTTCTAGATCAAGAGGGAAAAGCTACCTTATGATATATAAGGTTGGGTTTTTAGGTCCTTCCTTACAAAGGTGCCCTCTGTATTTGGAACACGGGAGAAATAGAAAGACAACACAACACAGAGATCATAGATGGGTAGTATGAGGGGACATCTGGCTCACATATGTATTTTATTTGTGTTATATAATGTTTAAAAAAATCAGCCAATATTTTTAAATTGGGAGATTCCATTTGAAATCCAGATTTTGGTTTCTCTTGAAGAACTGGCATATGTAAAACACTGGCCACACATATTTCCCCATGGCCAGAGTCAGCTGGAGCTGATCCCTTCAGATAGGACTGTACCCTTCACTATGTAGAAGGCACCACTGGTCTCCACCATTCCCCAACAACAGGCACCATATTTTACCAATTTCCTCATCATGACTGCACTCATGTTTTACTTGTAGGAGAGATCTATTTCTCTATGCCCATCTCTCTATGAAAGGAAGGAACATAAAATGTTCTCTAGAGCGCCATGAGTTGAAAGAAAAACTTCTCTGTGGAAGTAAAAAAAAAATTGTTTGCCTTGTCTTTATTCTTTAATGCTGTCTGACTCCTTTAGGCATTTGGGTTTTCAACTCTTGATATGACAGGAAGAACACAAACAGGGACTCCTAAGACTGCAGTTGATTCTGGCTCAGGGAATGACCTTACACAAGACCGTTTCTAATTCTCTCTCTGCAACATTTAAGAAATTGATATGACAAATAGCCAAGTGTTTGTAAAATTACACGGAGGACCGCATTGCCTGAGATATCAAAACTGCTGGCACAGAGTTCACAGGCAGGACAAACACATGACACAGGCGACTTCTGAATTCCAGAATTTTAGGTTCTATGATGATTTTGCTAGGACATAGCTATCTTCTTGCATGTGGGGTTTTTCTCTATTAAAATCAATTTTATGTATTAGTCTCAAGGCTGTCTTTTACCTTACTTTGCAGATAACAAAATCATTAGGCTCAGAGAAATGTTCACTGCTTGCCACAACTCCTTTTCACCTTTTGCATTTACCTGAAATGTCACTTTTTTCATCTTGGCTATTCCAACTCTTTCCTTACCTCGCCTTCTTATCTCAAAGCAAAAACATTTTGCCTGATTTTTCCCAGACTTGAAACTCTCATAAAAATCTAATGGAAGAAGAAAGCCCAACCTAGATAATTTCTTTTATGTTGCTGGAAAGAATTGTGGGTTTCAACACTGAACAGTTCTTAAGAACAACAAACATTCCTGAAAGAAAATGTAAACTGTGTTTTTTGTTTTTTTTTTTTTAACTTTAATACTAGCTTTAGATAGAACCGCTTCACTTACAGGTGGTGGACAAATTCTGATTTAATGCAGAGCTACTTTAGTTTCATTCAACATCAAAGTTAATAGCTTTGTGTATTTTTATAGTTTGTTAATTGATTCACTTATTCATGAAACTAATGTGATATATAGCTACCCTGTGCTAGGCATCACTGTAATAATTGAAGATTCAAAGATAAATTAAAGTCATTGCTCTCACAAAGCTCTGCCTGTCAGTGGAAAATGGGCACACCAATACTCACATATGGCCTCAGAAGATTAGGTTCTTGGTAGATTCCACAAATGTTTATTGAACATTTACTCTGTTCTAGTTGTAGTAAGCACAGGGGATTCAGTGGCCATGGAAAGGAAGCTCAACCCTATTATACAAATGCTACCCTAACTTCTGGATGATCTCTGAACTACATTATAGGCAGCCTAGCTAAAGCTGAAAAAATTCAGCAGAGATTTCAGTAGGTGTCCATCACAAGAAAGACAAAATTTGAGAGTTTGAGTTCAACCAAATAAACCACCTGTTAAAAACAAACAAACAAACAAAAAGATACTCTTCAGAGAAATAAGAATAACCCAGTGTCTCTACAATATATCAATCATAATGTTTAAGACAGGATCCCAAATTGCTAGACATATGGAGAGAAGGAAAATGTAATCCATACTTATGAGAAAAGCCATTTAATGGACAATGACCCTGAGATGACACAGATACTGGATTTAGAAGGCAAGAATTCAGCAGTTTATTCTAGATCTGTCTCCTGAGGCAAGGGAAACCAAAGCAGAAATAAACCATTAGGACTACATCAAAATACAAAGTTTCTGCACAGCAAAAGAAACAGTCAACAAAACTAAAAGACAGTCTCTGAACAGAAGGTATTTGCAAAGGACATATCTGATAAGGGGTTCGTATCCAAAATATACAAAGAACTCATAAAAATAGGTGAAGGGGAATGGGAGTACATTTATCTTGATGAGCACTGGCTAATATGTGTTATTGCTGAATAACTATATTGTACGTCTGAAACTAATAGAACACAGTATTAAGTGCGCTGGAATTAAAAGAAAAGAAAAGAAAAGAAAAGAAAAGAAAAGAAAAGAAAAGAAAAGAAAAGAAAAGAAAAGAAAAGAAAAGAAAAGAAAAGAAAAGAAAAGAAAACTAAGAAGTAAAATAATAAAATAATGTATACAACTCAACACCAAGCCCCCCCCCCGCCCCCACCAAATAATCAAATTAAAATTTGGCGGAAGACTTAAACAGACATTTCCCCAAAGAAGACATACAAATGGCCAACAGACACATGAAAAGATGCTCAACATCACTCATCATCAGGGAAATGCAAATCAAAACCACAATGAGATAATCACCTCACTACTGTAAGAATGGCTAAAATAAAACACACACACACACACACACAAGAAATAACTAGTGTTGGTAAAGACGTGGAGAAAAAGGAACCTTCATGTACAGTTGATAGAAATGTAAATTGGTGCAGGCACTGTGGAAAACAGTGTAGAGGTTCTTCAAAGAATAAAAAATAGAATTACTATAGGATCCCTTAATTCCACTATTGTGTATTTATACAAAGAAGACAAAAACACTAATTCAAAAAGACATATGCACCCCTATATTTACTGCAGTATTATTTACAATAGCAAAGATATGGAAGGAACCTAAGTGTCCCAATAAAGAAGAGGTGGTATGTATGTATGTATATGTATGTATATATGTAAATACACACACACACACACAGACACACACACACACACACACACACACACACACTGGAATATTACCCAGCCATCAAAAAGAATGAAACCTTGCCATTTGCAACAATATACATGGACATAGAGATACGATGCTAAGTGAAATGTCAGAGAAAGACAAATACCATATGATTTTACTCATATGTGGAATTTAAGAAACAAAACAAGCAAAGAAAAAAAGAGACAAACGAAAAACAGACTCCTACCTATAGAGAACTGATGGTTACCAGAGGGAAAGTGGGTGGGTAGAGGGATGGGGAAAATAGTGATGGGAATTAAGAGTACACTTATCATGATGAGCGTGGAGTATTGTATAGAATTGTTGAATCACTGTATTGTATGCCTGAAACTAATAAAACACTGTATGTTAATTATACTGAAAATAGAAGCCAAGACTACATCATTGTTAATGAACTTGAATTTAAATAAAAAATATGCTGAAAATAAAAAAATAAACAAAATAAAATCAACATGAAGAAAAATTTGCTATACATCCAAAAAAGGAGGAGAGGTGAGAAGAAGACTAATATTGTTGCTTGATCTGAGCACTGGTATGTACTGACATTGTTGAATGTAATATTGCTCACCTTAACAAATAAACATTTAAACAAGCAATAAATAAACCAAGAAAAATGAAGTCAATAGTTTAATAATGCTTTAGGATAGGAGAATATTCTCATAATCAATAAATAGAGAAGAAATAGCAAAGAAACAAAAACTATTAAAACGGAAATTCTAGTATTGATAAATATTATACCCGAAATATTTAGTGGATAGGCATCACACTGATTGAAGATAAAAGAGGAAAGTCAATGAACTTGAAAAGAGACCCAGAGAGAGTACTTAATTGTGAGGGGGAGGAGGGAAGGAGGGGAAGTGAGGGAGAGAAGGAGACAGAGAGAGAGGTGGGAGGGGTGGTAGAGAGGCAGAGACCGGGGGGGAAAAAATCCCTCATGGGCCTATGGGACAATGCCCAAGGGTCTCAAATATATGTAACTGGAGTCACAGTATGAGGAATAAGAGCACATGGGGCCTTGGTAATAAGGTAGGTCTGTGAGTATGGGTGCAATGGAGATGCCTATATATCATACAGGCACACCCTCTGATGATATTAAGGGGCAAATATATGGTATCATCCCCCAGGGAAAATACCTAAGCCAGGGGTGGTACAGATTCATGGGAAACACACCTCTACTCTTGTTGCTAAATGAAGATCTGCCATATCTATTACCTATAAAACATTTGTCTTATTGTTCCTAGCCTCACATTGCTGGTGTTTCTTATTACTGCAGTAGGAAATGTATTGTCAAGAGCCACCACCTGTGCTGAAGTTTACACTCACTCCAACTGCTGGGTCTGTGGAAAGGATGGCTTGCTAGGTCACTAGGGAACCACAGTTCTAAATACTTTCTTTTGTCTTCTAGGTATATTAATCTTGTGGTGCTGTTTATATTGCTGCTGTGGCATACGGATGCAGTATTTATCTATGTTTAAATAAATAAACGCTGACAATTTCCCAAACTTGGTCAAAGAGAGAAATTTCCAAATTCAAGAAGTTTAGCAAATCCGGGAGAAGAAGGATAAATCCAAAGAACACCATGTCTGGGCACACCATAATAAAAATCAAAGGTTAAGAGAAAATCAAGAACGTGGTAGAAGAAAAATAATATACTGTACGCATGGGACAAACAATACCAACGATGGTGGACTTCTCCTGAGAAAAAAAGAGTGCCAGAATACAAGGTAGTAACATCTTTAAGCACTGAAGAAAAACAAACAAAAAACCTGTCAACCATGATTATTTTTTATTTGAGGGAGACAGAGAGCACAAGTGGGGGGAGAGGGGCAGAGATAGAGAGAGAGAATCCCAACCAGGATCCCTGCTCAATGTGGAGACCGTCACGGGGCTCCATCCCATGACCTGGGGATCATGACTTAAGCCGAAATCAAGAGGTGGAGGCTCAACTGACTAAGCCACCCAGGTGCCCCAACCAAGAATTCTGTACTGAGCAAAAATATCTTTCAAGATAGAAGGTAAAATAAATCACTAAAAAAGAAAAAAAAAAACCTATTTTTTTTTTTCTTTTTTGTCAGTACAGCTACAAGAAATGAATAAATGCTGAAGTGGGTTCTCCAGGATAAGGAAAATATTAGATATTTACATTTTCAGAAAGAAAAAAAAAAACAAAGGGGATGGTAAACAGGTAGGTAAATGCAAAAGATAATGGTTGCTTCTCAGAATTTCTTTGAAATACGTATGACTTATTAGGGACTGAATTGTATCCTCCCAAAATTCTGATGTGAAGCCCCAACCTTCCATGTGACTGGAAATAGAGACTTTACGGAGGTAAATAAGGTCATACGAGGTCACACGGGTAGGGCCCTAACATGATAGAATTGCTGTCCTTATAAGAAGAGCAAGGATCACCAAAGCTCTCTCACTACATGCATGCACCTGGAAAAGGCCACATGAGGACACAGGGAGAGGCTGCTGTCCACAAGCCAAGAAGACAGCTCTCACCAGAAACTTAATTTTCTAGCATTATGGTCAGGGACTTCTATCCACCAAACTGTAAGGAAATAAATGTTTATTGTTTAAGTCACCCAGTCTTTGGTATTTTGGTATGGCACCCTGGGCAGACTCATGCGTTATTTAAAGCAAACAACAGAGGTGCTGGAGAGGTTCAGTCAGTTAAGAATCATACAGACTCTTGATTTCGGCTCAGGTCGTGATCTCACAGTTTGTGAGATTGAGCCCTGCATATGAGATCAAGCACTGCATCAGGCTCTGCACTGACAGCATGGAGCCTGCTTGGGATTCTCTCTCTCCCTCTCTCTCTGACCCCTCCCCTGCTCACATACATACGCACTCCCTTTCTCTCTCAAAATAAATAAATAAACTTAAAAAAATAAAAATAAAGCAAACAACATAGCAACTACTATATTGTTGGATGTCTAACATATGTAGACATCACGCATATTATGACTTACAGCATTTAAGAGTGGGGGGGTAGTATGTAACTACACAGTTGAATGCTTTTTCTATATTGCATGAAGTTTATAATATACAATCTAAGTAGGCTGAAAAGTTCATGACGTTTATTGTATATAATTCCCAAAGACATCATTTAAAGGAATTCAAACTATCATGCCTAAAAAGCAAATAGAAGAATTTAAATGGAATTCAGAAAATTGAAAGATATTTGAATAATCCAAAAGATGGCAGAAAAGGAGAGAGAAAAAACAAAAACAAAACAATACAAAACAAAACCAGAACCACAGAAAACAAAGAGCAAAATGGAAGACCTAAATCCAACAACATTCACCTTCACGTTGAATTGTAGGTAGTTTCACCATCAGAGTAAACATCAGAGATTACAAGACTGCAGGAAAGCAAGGCCCAACTATATACTGTGTATAAAAGATGCACTTTACATAGACTGGGACGGAAAAATGGTGCTTTGACTGATGGTGCTGGGAGAGAAGGTTAAAAAAAAAAACAGATGGAGAGATGTTATACATTTTGGACTTAGAATCCATAGGACCTTCTGACTGGATGTGGCCAGAGAAGGGAAGGGGAGAGTCAAGAATTCATCCCAATTTTTTTGTTTTGATAAAAATATAAATGAGGTGGTCTTTACTCAAATGAAGACAAATAATTGAGGATCAACACAGAGAATGTATCAGTTACCAGAGTTAGAAAACGGTAATTCTGAAATCCCCACCCCCGCCTCCTTGACATTGACTCTATCTTCTCTCCATTGATAGCAACGCTATCCTTCAGAAACCTTGACCTCTCTCTCTCTGCTGCACCTTTCACATCCAATCCATCAGGAAACCTCACCGTCTCTGCCTTCAAAATACATCCCCAAATACGACCACGTTTTACCAGCTCCACTGCCATCAACCCCATCTCTCAGCTGGTTTACTGCAAAAGCCTCTTTGGGGTGTCACTGCTTCTGTCTCTCACACCCCCCATCCCACAGTTTATTCCCAACATAGCAGTCAGGCAGCAGTCTGAATGATCCTTTAAAAACTAAGTCATATCTGTCCTGTGCTCATAATTCTCCAGTGGCTTTCCATTTCCCTCAGAGCAAAAGCCAAAATTTTCACAGTGACCAATAATATAGTCCCAAATTACCTTGTAAACTTATTCCCTACAACTCTCATTTTGGGTCATTCTGCTCCATCTTTGTGGCCTCCCTGCTGTTCCTGTAATGTCGCAGGCAGGCAATCCTCCCTCAGGACCTTTGCACTGGTTGTTCCCTTGGCCTGGTACATTCTTCCTCCAGGTTTCCAAATGGCGAATTTCCTTCCCCTCCTGGTTGTTAAGTTTGTATGTCATATCAGTAAGGTTTACCCTGACCACCTTTTTTTAAAATTGCAAACTGCTCACCTGAATCCATAAGCTTACTTCCTCTTTTACTTTTAACAACTTTAACCATAAAATAAACTCTATGGCTTTCTCATTCTATGTACTGTGTATGATCCGTCTCTTCTTGTTAGAATGTAAGCTTGACAAGGGGCAGATTTTTGGAGTGGGGTGCAGAAGAAGCTATTGTCGTCACTATTTCTCACTTAGAACGGTAACATGAACATAGGCACTCAATAAATACTGGCTGTTTAAACAAGCATCACTCTAAAGAGTTTAGCCTTTATCCTACAGATAACTGGAGAGGTGTCAAGAGTGACAGGGTCACATCTATGTGCTTTCAACACATAGTTGAAATTCTGTGGACTAAATGTTGTGTCCCTTCAAAATTCACACGTTGAAATCCTAATGACCAAAGCGATGGTATTGGGAGGTGGGGCCTTTGGGAGGTGATTAAGTATGAAGGTAGAGCCCTAATGAATGGGATTAATGCCTTTGTAAGGGGTTGAGGAGATCAGAGTCCTCCCCTTCCATTTCTTCTTCAACCCAGAAGAGGATCCTCACCAGAACCCAACCAAGGTGCTGCCTTGATCTTGGCCTTCCGGCCTCTACAGCTGTGAGAAATAAAGTGTTGCTGTATATAAGCCACCCAGTCTATAGTACCTTGTTTGAGCGGGACACACTAAGACAAAAGAATCAGAGAGGGAAGGATTAGAAGAAAGAAGGTCATCAGGGAGCTGTGCAGGAATCCAGGTGCGTATACAAAAAATACAGTGAAAGCCTGGGTGGGAGGGAACACAGAAGAGTTTATTTATCCAGGGTAGGTCTTTGTATCCACGAAGTCATTTCAATTAGCCAATGTGAAATGCTGGGGACATACCTAAGTCTATACACAGAATCTGTCAATACTGATACACATAGCATTTTTTTCTCTCATGGTCCTACAAAGCCTGTCAACTGTATTTGCTTCAATACACTTGAAAAGAAAGTCCTACTAACTCACAATAATTGCTTCTCAAGGGACTATATAAGACAAGTGTAGGAAAAACTCAAAAATGTAGCTTCACAAAAGTCAGGTCCAGTTCTGGAGAGATCTGGGGCTTCTGGTAGCCCACTTGGGTTTGAATCAAAGCTTCCCCACTTACAACTATTAAGGTCATGATCAAGTTACCTCCTTGTTCTGAACCGTAAAACTGAAGTAATAACACTGGCCACACAGACAGGCTGGGTTGATCAGAAAGGGCCTGAAGGTGTTTGTCACATAGCAGATACTCCCAGTAGGCTGCAGGGGTAGCACAGTCTAGGTGCTACACTAACTAATAATTATCAGGTCTCTATCCAGCCTTCCCATTAGATGATAAGCTACTGGAGGACAGGAATCGTGTGACTGTATTCTTGCTTGGCCCAGTGTAATCACTGCAACATAATGGAAGGGGTGAAATCACTATCTCCATCCATGCACCCCATGCACCCACACTGCAAGGTCTTTGTACACCCGCTTATGGAAGACTGACTGACTTCCTGAGGCTAGGGCCAGGCTGACTAGCACTGGGGATAAGGCAGGGGACAGAGAGGCTTCCCAAAGCACAAATGCCAGAATTCGGAGCACACAACGTCTTGCTACATGGTGACCCTGGAGCTTAAGTTCATAAATTTAAATTCTAGGTTCAAACAATTCAAAGGTAACCCTCACCCAAGCCTACCTGTCCCAGAAAGCCAAAGCCACAAATTTGACTTTGCCTCCCTTGCTCTACACCTCCCCCAATGAAAATGACTCCAAGTAAGACAGACAAGAGTGTTTGGAGAGAGGGATGGCCATGGTCCAGCTGGAAACCAGTTTCAGCATCTGGTGACTGCACGGGTTGGTGTTCTATGAAAAAGGTCTGGACGAAAAGCAATATTTTTTGCACAACTATTTTGGAGAGAGTATTGACAAGCACGAGGCAATCCCTGATGGGTGCCCAATTGATGCAACTAAAATCAATCATCCACAGGTTGGAGGCATGTGCCCTTCTAAAAGGAAATGAGTATCAGTGGCACAAGTCTGAAATGAGTGGAAAATGAATGCAAGTCTCAGTCGAATGAAACTATAAGAGGTCCAAAGCCAGAAGAAATCCTATTCTATTTTTTTTCTTCATGCTGAAGTTAACCAGATGGAGTTTGTTTTGTTTTGTTTTGTTTTCCAGTAGCAGTCTATTCACATACTTGGAATGAAGGATTTGCTTTGGGATAGATGATCTTTTCTTTTTCTTTCTTTTTTTTTTTTAATTATAAAAATGAGACTTTTGCTTCCCAACCCGCAAATCTAGAGATTAGGTAGTTTTTTGTTTCTTTTTTTTTTTCTTTTCCTTCTCCTTCTCCTCCTTCCCTTCCCTCTTCCTCTCCTTTCTCTCCTCTTCTGCTTCAGGTGGTTATGTTTGTGACTGCATGTTTAGAATGTACTTTGGACAATGCAATAACGGAACAGACGCAGCATGTCAGAGATGTGCATTTGAGACAAAGAACATAAAAAAATGTAACTTCCTCCCCACAGTGTTCTCTAGGAAACCAATGTGTTGTAAAACCAGAGGTCAGAGTTCACAACAGAATTGAGGAGAATAAGTAAAAGGAAAGGAAGGCAAAGAAGCCACAGAAAAAGGCCACTGATGGTGCACTAGGAATCTCCTGGGGCTGTGCTTGCTACCCAGAGTTTTTCTTCTTCATCGGAAAAATATGGACAACAACTGTACCTATTTTACAGGGGTTTCGAGAGAATTAAATGAGATGTATATGCAAAGCTCTTGGCACTGAGACTGGGAAATACGCCTTAAAAATGAATGGCAGGCATTGTGATGATTATAAATATCATGCAAGGAGTTAACAAGATTATATATATAAGTCCTGTCCACAGAAAAAGATACTCAATTAAATGTGATTTTTATTATTACTATCATTATTATTCTTATTTTATCTATTTTATAGGTTGTTTCTGTCTCTTTGCTTGTCTTCTCTTGACTGATGCTTTGGGTGATCTGTTCTGTTCTTGACTCAGATTTTGTCCCATCATGTGAGCATTTAGATTTCCTAAGATTTTGCTGTCTATAACCCATAGGTTAGTCTATGGCCAATAAAACTATAGAAGTAGAACTGCCCAAAGTGGAACTCCGAACGCAGCTTGATTGGCTGATGGCACAAAATCAACTAACTACAGAAGGGCCAACAATTTCCATGATTCCCGTCGAAAGTCATAGTAGACTATTATGAAGATTTTATTAATGGCGAAAAAGAGGTCACATTTTTTATTTAAATTCAGGGCTCATGAAACAAGCGGAACCAATTCTTATCCACAAAGATATGTCATAATGTTTGGGAAAAGATGGCTTATATCCATAGCAACAGAGCAAACTTTGAGCCAAATACTGGGAAGAGTGTTTCCAGACTGACACAGATGTTCAATTTGCATATTAAGTCTCTGAAAACCTGTTGATGGACAGCTGCACGAACAATGCATCCTGCACAAAGAGTTGGTTTACTGCATCATGATCCTTGTTAAAAAAAAAAAAAAAACACAAAGTCTCTGGATTGTGTGATCCAGGAGTTCTGGGTCTGCGAAGGGTGATTATACTATGACGCAGGGTTGAAAAGGGCTATATTTCAGTAATGGATTTTCAATGTGTCACAGAGAAGAACGGATATCTAGGTTGACAGTTGTGTAAACACATGACACTAGTTAAAATAGGAGAATGAAAAGCCTGAGTCCCATGGCACCTTCAGACAGTGGTGTCATCTCAACTTCTCTAGTATGGGGTTATTAAGACCAATCAGATGTTATGTTACAGTCACTAAGCTTCCCTACTAGACAGTGAGCTCCTCAAAAGCAGGGCCTGATGAAGGCCTAATCCATTTAATTCCTCCAGAACATGTGCTTTGAGGGGCGCCTGGGTGGCGCAGTCGGTTAAGCGTCCGACTTCAGCCAGGTCACGATCTCGCGGTCCGTGAGTTCGAGCCCCGCGTCAGGCTCTGGGCTGATGGCTCGGAGCCTGGAGCCTGTTTCCGATTCTGTGTCTCCCTCTCTCTCTGCCCCTCCCCTGTTCACGCTCTGCCTCTCTCTGTCCCAAAAATAAATAAAAAACGTTGAAAAAAAAATTAAAAAAAAAAAAGAACATGTGCTTTGAATCTAGCCATCCATCTATGCTTCCATGGACGGTGAAAGAGAACCTGAGGCAGCTAAGTATAAAATAGCAATATACCAAGAAATGGAAACTAATGGTGATTTGCATCCATAGCCAGCTTTGGATCAGACCACTATAACTCTGCTGAACATTTGGAGAGTCGGTATCGGAATCAGGCCATAAACAGATGATTTCAGTGTAACACAGTAAATGTGAGGTTGGCTGAGCCTAGGTCTCATTTTCCCTTGCCTTCCACATGTAATCTCCCTGAGGGCCCAGTGACCTCTCCTGACCTGAGTTCTCAGTCATCATTGCCACTGTCCTCGTTCAAGCCCGCAAGGCTTTCTGTCTGTGGACTAACCTACTAAAATCATCTCCGCACCTTCAGCCACGTGTCCTCAGGCCTTCTTCCTCACGGCTGCTAGCTGGAGTCTGGACAACTGAGATCTGAACATATGCGTCCGCTCTGCCAACCCTCTGGTGGTTCCCCTTGGTCCACCAGACAAACATCAGCTCCCGAGCATGTTCTACAGGGACTTCTTATGATGTGGTCCCTGCCCAGCTCTCTAACTTTTATCCTAAGTTATTCTTCTAAGAACAGTTTATGTCACAATTTAAACGCTGGCCTATGTGCTATTACCTCAAGTAGGCCTTGTTATTTTTAACTCCCATATCTTTGGTCCTATGCCAGTTCTGCCTAGAAGAGTAGCCCTACCCTTCTTTGCCTGGTTTGTCCCTTATTTACCTTTTAAGACTCAGCACAAATGCTTTCTCCCCCTCAGAGAGTTAGCTCTTTAACCTAGCTTTAGGTCAACTCTGCTTTGCACCTCTGGTATAGTATTCATGTCACTTTTATGCATCTTCTATCTTCCCTATTAGACAACCCCACAAATTCATCAAATTTCTTAAGCACCTTCTATGAAGGAGGCACTGAGCTTGACGCAAAGAAAAGTATGATACGGCCTTTGCCTTTAAGGAGCTCATAGATTTCTGGAAATGACAGATTAGTAAACCAATAATAATAGAAAACTATAAGTAGAGTCATGTCTTAAAGGACAACTAAAATTATCCAGGTGGTAAAGAACTCTCTGAGCAGAGAAAGAAACACATCCAAAGGCACAGAGGAGTAGAATAACATAAGCCATGGGGAAGTTGTGGGTAAGGCAATCTAGCCTTAGTGGCAAGTACATGTGTGGGACTGGAAGGGCTGACCATGAAAGATGCGATGTGCCCAGAAAACTACCTGAATGAGGTCCCCAAGGCTATGGAGAACCACTGAAGGATTCTGGCCGGAGAGCAACATGGTCCTTTTTACAGAGTAGAGTATCACTCTCACGGACGTGAGGAAAAAAAATGGATTTTTGCATGAAAGGTAGGTGTCAAGATGCGTTAGTCACCGGTGCCTGGACCAACATTTATTCCTTTGGCAAATGCATGCTGCATATGCACCATATGTCAGGCTGTGCTCTAAAAGAAAGCTAATTCTTCTGATTTAGGAGCCTGCAAATTTTATATATGGGGTAAATGGGGAGGGTGACAAAATGGACTAGTCAAGGCTATGAAAACATTTAAGCCCGTATTGAGAAAGTGTCAACTTACCAATTTTCCAGTAACGCTCTGACCACCTTCATTCAGCCAGAACCCAGGGACCATGGCTGAGAAATAAGGGCCCCAGACACCTGGTACAAAAATTGGGTCTTTGCTGATCTGAAAAGAAAGAGGCAAAGTATGTGAAAATAATTGACGCTCAGGGCTAGAAGAAGCCTTATCCTCCTCCCATCTGATGTTTCTGTGACCATGTGATTCAACTTCTTATTAAATACCTTCTTTGGTAAGAAAGTCATTCCTTCCAAAGGAAAGGCACGGCTTCATCTTTGGATGAAGGTCTTCCTGTTACATTCATTTAAGATGTCAGAGAAGCAAAAGATCATTTTGGAAAGAAACTGGTAGGACATTTCCTTGCTGGCTTCCTCTCTGTGGTAGACTGATTGCAAAAATGTCCCCCATTCTCTACCCCTCCCTGTGTCCATTTCCTCTGCAATGTGACTTTACAACTTCTCTCACTGACAGGTGGAGTCCCCACCCATGGAATCTAGGTCAGCCTGGTGACTTGTCCTGGCCAACACAATGAGACGGAAGTCATACCACCAGTCTTCTAGGCTTAGGTCTCAAGAGGACTGTGTGCTTCTACTCTCCCTCTTGGTTCTCAACCTCTGCAAAGAGAAGAGCCCAGACTAACCTGCTGGATGGAAGGACATGCAACAGAACTGAGGCAACCCAAACGTAGCAGGTGTATCTCAGATATAAGAGACAGCCCAAACAAGATCAGTAGATCACCCTAGTCAACCAGCACTAACAAGCCCAGATCACCACAATCACCCAGCTAGCTGATAGACTTGTGAACAAAAACACATGTCTTGTATGTCACTAACATTTTGTGTTTGTCACCTAGCATTTCTGTGGTAATAGGTAAGTGACACATTTCCTTCCTTCTCCAACTACTTACTAGTCAACTAATAGCATGCCATCTCCCCCTCTTGGGTGCTGGGGACAAAGAGATGAATCACACAGAGTTCTTATCTTCAGGAATCTACCAATCTAGAGGGGAGTTCCACAGGTAAATAGACAAACAGGATGCAGTGTGGTCCACGGGATGGTAAAGGCAATACATAGAATGTTATGGAGGGACAGAGCAGGCCAGGAGTGAATGGTCTTAGGGAATAGGACATAGCTCAGATGAGCAGGACTGAAGCAGGCATTCTAGGTCAAGGGAAGGGCTTGAACAAAGCCATGTAGGTGAGGGAGAGGTGTTCTTAGGACTCAAGACACTGCAACAGTGTGTTTGTAGCAGACCCCAGAAGTCCTTTCAGGTATTAGGAGAATACATCAAGACATGAACCTGGACAGACAAGGACGGACCACATGTTCACTCATTTGGAATGGTGCGTGTTTCTCATCCATCTAGCAGGGACGCATGTTGAAGTCATATTTCTGGTTGTGGAGAAGTGTAGGGGAGGGTGGGGAGGGAAAGGGAGGGAGGCATGTCAGATCTACTCCCACATGTCTTCTGGATAGGCAGCAAATCCATTCATTCATTTATCCTACAAATATTTATTCAGCCCTTATTATGTGCTTGGTGCTATGTCTCATCCTGGGGATACAGAAATGAACTGAATATTCATGATTTCTGCCCTCATGAAATTTTTAGTCCAGCATTTTAGCACACGGACAAACATTATTTAATTGTCTTGACCCCAACCGTTCCAGTTGCCGTTTCACTAAACTAGTGAGTCCTCAAATCAGGATTTCCGAAGTTCCAACAGGAAGGAGGTGAGGCAAGGTAAGGACACTACAAAACACTGTCAACTCTAAATTGTGTGAAATCAAGATAATTTATAAAAAGGGACATTTAACACCTAAAAAAGAAAGAATAATGTCAGGGGAAAAAGACAGACTTTTGCAAGAAAAGTCAGTTTGGCTTACATTGACATACTTCTTTCCTTACTGTTATAACAGATGTTTCCTGAACTCCCACTGTGATCCAAGTCTGTGCCAGGCACTGGCAATGAATGTTAAACAAAACAGCACAGCCCCTGCCCTCAGACAGATTACAGCGACCAATCATTCAAGTTTGGCCAGGAATCTCTTGGTTTAGTACCGAAGGCCTTGCGTCCTAGAAAACCCTTCCGTCCTAGGCAAAAGAGATAAATCATTGGGCAGCCTCAGAAAGATATTAATCAGACCATCACACGATGTGCAATTATAAAGTGTGATATGTAAATGAATGAAAATCAAAAGGTCTGATAAGAGCAAATAAGTGAGGTACCTAATCCAGTCTATGGGTCAGGGAAGGCTTTCTTAGGAGGTAACATCAGAATTACGAAGTAAAACATATATAGAAGTTATTTAGTAGGTGTGAAGGTATGTGTGTGAGTAGGAGTGTGCGTATGTGAGCTTTTGTGTATGTGTGTACGATACAGAGAGTGTTCCAGCCGGAAGGAACACACACTATACGATCTTCATTTTTGTCACTTGGTCTTTGCCCGTGAACATTTATCACGTGCCGGGCCTAGAAACTACTCCCTAAACTGCATCCCAGAGTGGCTTTGGGGTGAATAAGATAGCTCATGTTCACAACCATTAAGAACCCAGTGTTTGACAGGTAGATGGATAACCACCAAAGTCAAATCATCTCTTTTCCTGCCCGGCACCCCTTCCCTTCCAAGACTCTTAGCCCCATTTGATAGATAAGTCTCAGAGAGGCTGCATAAGATATCCACAGTCACTCAGTTAGTAACTGCCCAAGGTGGGATTTGAACCCAGGCAGATGCCGGCCTCAAACCAGATGGCAGGCTTTATTTGTAACTTATAGTACATACTCTGCTTTGGAAGGTTATGCATCACACCCCACCTCCACCCTGTCTCAAAATTTAAACCTGCTCCTGAGTCAGCCATAGCAGAGCTCCATTGGAAGAGTGTGGTTCTGCGGCTCTGAAATGTCAGGTGAAGGCTTTGCCTGGCTCTGCCCACGTATAAAGCTTTGAGCCGACTCCTGCTCACGCTCACTCGTTTGAAATGGCAAATGCTTCTCATCAGACATCTGAGTGAAGCGAGGAAACCAAGACAGAAATATGTTCCCCAGAGCATTTCCAATCACTTCCAAGCCCTGTGCTCTTGGAGAAAACAAGTAATAGTTTGTTTTGAGAGAGAGAGAGAACGCGCATTTGTATATGTCTGTGTGCTTTAATCCTTTGCAATGAACCTAAATATTTAAAAATATTTTTGTGAAAGCTCTTAACCCATGCTGTGGGCTATCCTGGAGGCTGCTCTGTTACCCAAAGGAGGGAGTTCATTTTACTCCACTGGTAACAACTGTCTGTGCAGGACGCTGACTTCCTAGTAATCGTGGTGTTGTTGGCAACAACAACAGCTAAGATGGACTGGCTACTTACCAAAGGCCTTACTCCAAGCATATTATAGGAATTAAATCACTTAACCCTCATGAAAACCCTAAGGGAAGATTCCATCATTATTCCTATTGTCTAGATGTGTAAACTAAGGCTGAGAGAGTTCAATTGCGTGTCCAAGGTTATAAAAACTGCCAAGCAGTCAGGCACCACACTCTACAGGTTCCATAGTTGTCTCTGCCAAAGTGTTGTCTTAGTTTTAGGCTACCTTTGCTTCTTGGAATCCTTCTTTGCCTCTCGAAGGCAGAGAGCAAGGGCCATCAGAGTCAATACAGACTCATTCAAATGGAACAAACCTTTTGGTTTTGCTGACAAATAAGTTAGGGAATCTGCATTTCCAAAAGCTATTGATAAATTTTCTCCAATACACTTGTGAAGAGGAGAACATGTGGGTTGAGTCAAATACCGATCTTCATTTTCCTCCCAACTGCCATATTCCAGCCAGGTGATCTTACACAAGGACATAAATGGACCTCAGCCTCAATTCAAAAATGGAAGGATCAGGGTGCCTCGGTGGCTCAGTCGATTAAGCTTCTGACTCTTGATTTCGGCTCAGATCTTGTGGTTTGGGAGTCTAAGCCCCGTGCTGTCAGCACAGAGCCTGCTTAAGATTCTCCCCCTCTCTCTGCCTCTTTCTTTCTCGCTCTCAAAAATAAACATTTAACAAAATGGGAGGATTAAGGGGCACCTGGCTGGTTCAGTCAGTGGAGCGTGTGACTCTTGATCTCAGGGTCATCAGTTTGGGCCCCATGTTGGATAACAGAGATTACTTAAAAGAAAAGAGAAAAAGAAGATATATGGTTATACAAAAATGGGAGTATCGATGTGAATGTTGAAAGACTTCTGTGAAGATGAAATAAGTTATCACCTACCAAGACCTTATTATATGTTAAATACCAAATAGACATTAGTTGTCCTTGAAACCAAGTTTGTATGAGAGAACAGTCAGGTGACAGAGTTGAATGATCACAACCAAAAGTAATTATGATCATGTAAGAAGGTCTCTAGATTTGTCCATGGCCTGATTTAGCCAATATTGTTAACACTGAAGTAGAAAGTGATACAGAAGTAAAGCTTATCATGTTTTCAGATGGTGTTAACTTGGGAGAATTGCTTAGAATGGGGCATGTCCAAATCAAGATTCAAGATTACTTCAAAGAGCTAGAACATTAAGCAAAATACAAGAAACCAGTTATCATTTATTTAATTGTATAAATATTTGCACTTAGAAGGTACTGGAAATATTCTCATATTCTTTTTAATGGGTGATGGCATATGAGTATTCCATGTGGTATTGTTTAAACAGTATACAGACCCTTGCTATATTCTTAAATTGTGTGTGCTATCAATAAAGTTAAAGAAGCCCACAATGAGACAAAACATTTGGTTGCACACCATACGCCAGGCACTGAGATCGGCATTGAGGCTATTAAAGTAACAAAGTAAAATGGTAATAACACGAATAATTAATAATAAGGCGTGGCCCCTTTCCTCAAAGAGCTCCTAGTCTGACCAGGCAGACAAGAGGCAGAAATTCAGAAATCACAACAAATCATGCTAAGCCCCACAGTAAGAGAGGGAAGGAGGGGTAGGAACCCAAGCTGTAGTCTTTCCATAGGTGGCCACACGGAGCGAGGCCTTGAAGGAGTAAGTGTTTCCCTAAGTAAAGAAGGAGGGCATGCCAAGCAGAAAGGACTGTGTGGGCTAGGGGCACACTCATGAAGCTGTACAAGCATTCTGGTTTTCATGAGGGCTTAACATTCTGAATTTTACTTGAAATAAAAGGTCATAAAGTTTGAAGGACAGGTATATTTCTGCATTTATATGTCCTAATGCTTGTGAAAAATTCAATTTTGAAAAAGCTGTGGCTTTTTAAAAGGATAAAAGCCTCAAACAACCCTCTAAGTCAAGCAACGAGAGTAAGAAATAATGCAGAAATAAGGATATTAATAAGAAATACTAAAATGGCAATCGCTAACAGTTACTGTGGGCTTCACAAGATGCCAAATACTCTTCTAGGCTCTTTATAGAGGTTCTATCACATAATACTTGTGACATCCCAATGAGATAGGTCCTATTATACTTACCCCACAAACGAGGAAATCTAAGGTGAAGGAAATCAGATAGAGAGTATATAAAAGGGTAACTTTGGATCCAAACAAGATCCAAGCTATGGACTACCAACTTCTTTTCCTCTGCCGACTTTATTTTCCTCGTCTATAAAGTAGTTAGATTGGACTAGAATATTTAATATCTCCTTTGTCTTTGAGATTATCTAAGATTCCAAGAAGCGGAGTCATTCTTCTCCAGCGGGCCAATCAGAATTCTCCAGCAAGCTCTTTCAACACAGACTCTGCTCTGTGGCTCAGAGGATCAAACTGGGTGGTCTCGAGGGGCTTCTCTTAACTACCGACTTTGCTTTGCCACCTCTGTGACCCGTGGCCAGGATTATAAGGGGCATTTGTTGACTGTCAACTTCATGGGTTGTATATAATGGCTACCATCTATAATTATAATCTCTTATATTTGCTGAGCACATATTCAGCAAGTATTTATTGGATACACACTGAATTCAAACTATTGTTTCCAACACGAATAGATACGGAAAGATGGGCATCAGAGCCTCTTGAGGTTTGCAATCTAGGAGGAGCCAGAGCACAGGATGGGCTGGGTGTCAGTCAGGTATCAAGTGATTTGTAAGTTTCTATTTGTATTCAGTCTTGCAATGACCCTGATAGTATACGGAGTCAAATATGCACAGCCCATTTTATAGCTGAAGACAAAGGCATGCAGAGGGTAGGCAAACTACCCAGGATCACAAGGATCTGAAATGGTGCAGCAGGGATTAGAAGCCTCTCTCCATTTGTTCCTGCCTCTTTTCATGTCTGTGCCCAAGCTGGCTCCGTTAGTGGATGCCACTGGCTGAGTTTCATCTAAGGCCGCGCTGCTGTCAGCTGAGTTTCCCTTCGGTGCTAAAGCCCGAGCGCCTGCTCACACCTCTTTCTGGGAGAGATGACTGGGCTCAGAGCAGGGAGCTACTGCAGCAATTTCCGTTCCGCCTTGCCCCCACCCCATCATCCCCGAGGTTGGCCTAAACCTCTGGCAGGGGCAGCAGGCAGGCTCCAGGCGCCAGTGGTCCTGAGAGGGAACAGGAGGTTTTATTTTGAGTGCCTCCAGCCAGGTTGGGAATTTTAGAGGGTAGCCGCAGGCATGTGTGGGACTGAGTATTTCCGTGGTGGCTCATCTCTCCCTCCAAATGGACTGTGCTATCGTCTTACTAGAAAAAAAAAAAAAATTATACACATTCCAGCCAACTCCCAGCTCACTACACAGTGCAAAAAAGAGCAGAGAGAAGTTGGTTTTTGAATAGGGCTCTTAGCATTGACCTCTATTTTTGCACTTCTCAGATGAAACTGTAGTGAGTTACTTGCTTCTCCTATGAAATAGTGAGGAACCACATCTTCTCTCAAAAGGCAGTGAACACGGTTTAGTAAGGTCAGCAGAGACCTTGGAGTCAGACAAACCTCAGTTTCAATTGCGGTTGGGTTGTTTATTAGCCATGTTCCTTTAAATCTCTCTGGGACTCAGTTTCTTCATCTATAAATGGGGATAATCTCACCTCCCACAGAGTTTTGTGTGAGTCCTAAGTGGTATAATGTGTTTAAAAATCTTAGGACGTGATATCCCCTCAAGAAATGTGAAATAACAGATGGTTTAATTCCACTCCTTTTTGGGACAGTGGGAAGATCTGGAATACAAAGTCCTGGGTTGGAGTCTAGGCTTTGCCCCTTCTTAGTGCTGTCCCTTTGGAAGGTTCTCCTTGCTCTTCCTTCCTGGATTTACTCCTCTTTGCTTGTCTCACTTGGCACATCTCACGGGGGCAGCCCATCCATGCCCACATGTGCACTGACAACTTTTGTGCTGTTGAGTCCCAAATTTTCATCCCAAACTCAGGCCCTATTATAAACATCCTTTAGAAGTTCCCCGTGACATAGGAGAGCTTTCTGACCTGGCTTTTATCTACAAGTCTGGTCTAATCACACATGGTACATTTCCTCATCCTTTGCCCCATTATTTTTACTCCAACGAGCCCATCACAGCCCAGAAATCCCCACGTACACCACCTTCTTTCTCATCTGTATGTCTTCATAATTTCTCTTCTCTCTAAAAGGCATTTCTTCTGACTTCCCCCTAACCCTTCCATGTCCTTTTATAGAACTTAGCTCAATATCATCTGCTCTGGGAAGCTTCCCTAAACTCTGACTGGGTTATTAGCTGCTTCTTTCGGCATCTTCCTTAACCTTCTGTCCTTCTATACTGTAGATTATTTTGACATATATGTCTAAGTGTGTATACCTACATCTGTAAGTCATATGTAATTGGATTACATAATTAAGTAATGCATACTTAATATGCTATGTGCATATAATATGCTTTGTAAACCAAACCATACAATTGCAGCACACGGCTAAAGTTGTTAACAATGTCGCAGATATTCACAGCTGTAATTCACCTGTAAGCGACACAAAGTTAACAAAGCTTCAGGCTTGCCAAATCTCCCTTTGCTATATTTGGAGGTTTCTGAAAGGTTAAGAGTCCTCCAGTATAGAGCATGCCCTTCCTAGAAATCCAATCCCTTTATTTCAGCTTGAGCAAAACAAGAACACATGAAACCTGTCTACAGATACCTCCTGGGGCTTAGCAGTTGAGCAGGCGGGGAGGGCACTGAATGGGTTTGTCACCCAACCAAACAGTCCCCAAATCTGGGATGGAGGGAGGCAGCCAAATGTTGCTTGCAATGTCCTGAGTTATTTGCAAAGTATTTTGGACTCCTTAAACCCTGAATTCCTTATTCTTCATCATTCTGAAACCCATATGTGATCACAAGAGAAATTTAATCCATATGTTTCTCATTCACATACACTTAAAACACACCCAAAGTTGCTTTGCAAGAGACTGAATGACCAAGAAAACTTTGAGGCAGTCCTAAAATTTCCCCCAATTTTCTCTCCCTTGCAGACAAGAAGCCACACTTGGCCTCCTCTCTACAGATGCTTGACTGGCTCCAGTGAGCTCAGACTGGCTCTCAGCTTTGAAAGTTCCAAGAGCTGTATGACCCCAAAGATATAAAATCATAGTTTGCGTCTTTTCACAGCCTAAACAATCCGCAGTGGGTAAACAGTTATCGGTCTCTTCTGTGGATCCTGTGAGTAAGGGAGGAGGGGCTGGTGATGTGAGTGGGGGAAGGGGAGGCAGCTAATGAGAGAGGGCGCCCTTTCTGCGTGGTGGTCACCAGATGTTCCAAGGTCACATGGTGAGCTGGACCCTCCGAGTCAGAACCCTATCTTCTACTTCTGTCACATCCCCAGGAGTGAGCAGAGGACTAACTGAGTGCTTCTCCAATATGACCCAGCCGATGCCTCCCTTTGATTCTAAACTAGCTGTTTAGGAAAAGCAGCTCTCCCTTACAGAGTTCAGTAAAAAAAATTGCCTCAGGCAGCCTTACAGCCGAGGCCGGTCAGCAGGTGCACACGAGCGTGACACAGCCTTTTCTCTGTAACAAGCACACGGCACCCCAACGCACAGTCTCGGTCGGGTACCCTCTGACTTCCGACTGCTAAGTTGTGGGCACTTTCTCTTCCTGCCCCGCTCCTGCTCAGCTTCTGAGTTGCCCTTGTTACGACTTTTGCTTTGATACCAGTGTCTAGTCTCACATGTTGTCTCATATGACCCCGGGTGTAGAGATTGTCTGGTGTGGCTCTGAATGTTTAGTCCTAACTTGTTGTATGACTTTGGTCCTTGGGGTGTTCCTCTGGAAAGTGGGGCAAACAGGACCTCTTTTATAGACCCGTAAAACTAAATGTGGCACAATCTATTATAGGCCCTGGTACAGTGCCTGGTACATTCAGTGACCCAGGGAAATGGAGCCTGTATTAATATCATCACCTCCACACTGGCCAAGGTGTACTTCTTATTTATGGAGTGGATTACATGCAGGCATTTAACTTTAAAAAGCAAGATCTGACACCATCTTGACTGGAAATCTAAAGTAGGGTACAGGGTTTGCATGGGCTGTAGAGAAGAAGCAAGATAGGAATCGACACGATCACTCAGGTGCATTAATTTCTACTGGCAAGATCTGTCACTGGGCGTAAGTACAACTGAGAGGTACCTGTTAACAGGGTAAGGTGTAAAGGCAAAGAGAATCCTGGCTGAATTATAGCAGGGCCTCTTTTGAAAAAAGTCAGCATTTCTGGGCAGATGCATCAATCATTGCCTTTTGGAAGCACTCCCCGAAAGAACCCACTCCTGCTTCTCAGGTTCAGCTCAGGGAATTTGGGACCTGGGACGTGTCCACACAAGTCTGGACCTGAAGAATCCCGATCTTCAGAACTGTCTCTCCAGTTTTGGCCTAAGAGAAGATGAGAAGGCTAAAGTGGCTGGGCAAAGAGAACTAAAGACTCTGGGACACTTGGGTGGTTCCGTGACTGAGGGACCGCCCACGTGTCATAAACTGACAAATGTTTATCGAGTGTTAGGGTGAAGGAGTTCATCCCTTAAATCTGCTCTGTAATGAAGGAGACTGCGAGAGCATTAAAAAGTCATGATGGTCAGACAGCAGGAGGTCAGGAGAAAGATGGAGAGACAGGGTAGGAACCCCACATTGTTTGGCCACCGAATATGTTACCAGAGGCAGCACACAAGCGACACAGGTACCAGCATGTCCATGTCAGACAGCAATAAGGGCCCGTCTTCTGCCATGTCTGGGCCATGCCTCTGAATCCTACACAGGCCAGCACACCAGGGAGTCACCGCCATCAGCTGGAGAGATGTCTATGCGAAGCTTCTGTCGTCCCCACATGGGGCAGTTTTACATCCACTCCCCCACCTGCGATGCTGGGCAAGGCTGTGTCACCTGGTTTCGATGGTCAAGGGAAATGAGCTTCAAGGATGTTAATTCAAGTTTCCAGGCTCACAAAGAGGGGCAGAACCAGCTTTTAGACTCAAATCTGACTCAAGAGTCCACAAGCTTCTTGAGACACCTTTTTATAGAAAAAAGGCTGTACACAGGAGAGACAAGGACCCAGCAGGCAGACAGAGTCAGCCCAGCTCCCTTTGTGCCCTGAATGGAGTATGTCCCTTGGAAAGTCAGTAGACAAGATGGGATTTTCCTTTGTCAAAGAGGGGGAGGGGGGAGGGAGGGAGGGAGGGAGGGGGAGAGAGAGAGAGAGAGAGAAAGAGAGAGAGAGAGAAAGAGAGAGAGAGAGAGAGAGAGAGGGGGGAATCATATATTCCCATGCTATCTTTTCCCTTTTCTCCATATTCAACAGCAGTTTTTTGAGAATGCTAAGTGACTCTCAGATTTAAAAAAAAAAAGGGGGGGGGGACTTAAAAATTGCTTCCCTATTTGAGTGAGTTTTTTTGGAAGAGAAATAGTCCACAGAGGTAAGGAGACCAGAGGAAGAAAGGGCACTCAGAGGGAAAGCTGATCTGGAGGGTTTGCCCTCTGCCTGTACTCTATAAAAGACCATGCTAATAAGTAAGATATGTAAACACTGTAGGACAATCAGAAACAAATGAAATGAGGGCTTGAGAGTAACAGTGTTCAGCTGTGGCCAAAGGCCAGGAGGCAGCTTTTGTTATGAATAGATCATCTGCATGTGAAACAGACCTGATTTTAACCCTTGGCGGAGGCTATCCAGTGTAGAAGAATGTATAGGGCCCATCTGGATTTCCTTAGACAAAAGAAAAACAGGGGATAACAGGGAAGAGAGGGGGAGAAACAGCTATCTGTGAAATAATATGACATGATGTAGGGCAGAGTTACAGTTCTGTGAGAGTGGTTTAAATAGTTTCTGTGTTATTAATCGGTAACAATTGGGCTCGCAAAGTAACAAATGAATGACAGTTACAATGGCTTTTTTTAAAGAAGTTATTACAGGTGAATGGAGGCAGGGAAGAGAGGGAAGGCCACTAACATTTGCCAAGCACCTACTAGGTGCTGGTTGTTTGATACACATTCTCCTGCATGATCTTCATGATAATCCTGCCACTTCCTTCAGGTTACTCTGAAGATGAAGATGAAGATACTCTGACTCACAAAAGTCCCGAGCCTTGTTTACAGTCATATAGATGCTCCAGGTGGCAGAATGGGGATTTGATTTGATCTGGTACGGTCTGGTTGGGAAGAAGGCTATGCTCTTCTCCTTATACCAGGCTGCCTCCTGGCTACCGGAAGAACAACAAAAGTCCAAAGAACGTAAGGGGCCAGTGGAACCAGCCCTTGCCCTTTCCCTTCCCGGACATTTGAGCTCTTGCTGTGGGTTTACAGAGAAGGGTCAGGGCAGTGCCTGAGAGTGCTCTCAAGGAGCAAACCAAAGCCGGTTTCTGGAGATCAGTGTGCTTCCCTACGGTCCTGCCTTCCTCCCTTCTCCCCACTCATCATGCAGCAATCAGAGACAAGATTAAATGAAACTGGTCACCAACGCCAGCCTGGCTTCCAGGATGTGTGAATTCCGGCAGAACTCTCTGTGTGATGGTGTAGACTGTGATACCCTGTGTGTGTGGTGTAGACGTATTCGCCATTGGCCTAGCAATTTGAGAATTTGGCTCTCACCTGAGGGACAGATGTCAGAGTGAGGAGTAAGAGCTATTTTTCCACTTCACTGGCCTGCGCTCTCAAGGTGGTGACTGAGCACTCAGCCATGGTAGGAGGGAATGTCCCTGTGCAGCTGCCTCTGGGTGGGTACAGAGAAGGGTGCGGGGGTTAGAGAGGCCGGGGGGCCGGGGAGACTACTTCCTCCAGGCTGACTGGTGCCGTGCAGAGGGGCGTTTTGGTTTAGCCAAGTCAGGAATCACAACTCCATGATCAAGCTATGAGGCCCTGGCAAATGCTGGTTTCCTCCAGCGTAAAAGACACAAGAATATTCATCTTCCAGGATGTTCAGAAAGATTAGAAGCAATGCAAAGAAAGCCCTGACGTGCTGCCTGCACACAGTAAATAATCAACAATTAAGAGCTGCACTCTCGTTTTCTTAAAGCCAGGAAATGTTTCCTCTGTATTTTTCTGAGTTCAGAGTACAGACCGGTCTGCTTAATCCTGGTAAGGTACAAACAACAGCAGTGCCAGCAGAGGGTGGGAATAGCTGGAGATACAGTGAGTTTTAAGTGGAAGAAATCTGGGTCTCATTTTTCATGCCAGACCAGGAGGACTGTTTGGATCTCAGTGTGGGTTCCTAGTGGGTTCATGGTAAAAAAGTCATCTAATGTTTAGACTTGAGGCATTTCTGTTAGTCGAGGCTCTGCACTCACCTGTCAAGAGTTTATAGGCTAGCTGCCTTGTAGGGTTGTGGGGCTATTAACCGACATCATGCATGCAAGCACCTGGTGTGGTTTCCCACACACAGTAGGTGCCTAACATGGGTAATGAGAGGGGGACCCAGGAAGCATCTGGGGACTGGTGGGCATCAAGATTCTGGAAAAGAGAGACACTTCACACATTTCTTCAACAAACATTTAACTGAGCACCTACTATGGGGTCAGGTTGTAGGGAAACAGATGAAAAAGATACTGTCATTGTCCTAGGTTTTCAATGTAGTTAGGATGTATGAGAGCTAATCTAAGAATAGCAAGAAACTCTGATAAGCATGTCAATAAAGGCATAGGTTCTTAGTACAACAATGGCGTGAAGAGAGTATTATGGTTTGGCTGCAAGGCAGAATTTACAGTAATAATAACCAAAATCCCACAAATGTGGAATTGCCATATACGAGGAGCAAAGGACTATGTTAAGTGGCTTTATGTGCATTATCTCACTTAATAATTACCGCAGGCCTGTAAAGACAGGTATCAGTATTCCCATTTTACAGATGCAGGAACTGAGGCTTAGAGGAGTTATAGAACTTGCTCAAGGTAAGGCTTCCAGGAACAGGAGATAAGAAAAAAAAAAATCAAACCTATGAGTGGGAGGACAGGCAGAGGTTAGATCATGAAGGCTCTATCATGACAGGCTAAGTAATTGGGATTTTTCTCTTGAAGGCAATGAGGAAATAGTCCCAAGTTACGTTTTGGTTACTCTGTAGCCAGAAGCCCACGAACCCACTGCCGTCCCCTCAAGCGCACATTCAGGATTACCAGAGTTGGACTTGCACGACGGTTCATTTTAATTTGTTCTGATTCACAACTGAATGCAATATGGATGATAATCACCTGTTACATTGCCCCAAAGTTCTTGTGGTCCACAGGCTACGTAAGTGTCCCACACAGAGCTGGGCCTTCCCTGGCCCCCTGGAGCCTCGGGGCTGCAGATCAGGTTCATGGTGTGTAAGTGTGTGTGGTTTCTTCTATTTTGCTAAGTCAACAGTTCCATCAAAATATGTTTATCCAAAAGCCCTTCACTGCCTCACCTCATTCTATCCATCTCCTCTGTCCTGATTCACCCTCCCACAGCTTTTGGCCCCTCTATGCTTTAAATGGTCCCAAAGTGCTACTTAAGCCGCCCAAGCTACACATCTGACCTGCACTTTTTTTTTTTTAATGTTTTATTTATTCTTGACAGAGAGAGAGAGAGAGAGAGAGCGTAAGTGAGGGAGGGGGCAGAGAGAGAGGGAGACAAAGAATTGGAAGCAGGCTCCAGGCTCTGAGCTGTCAGCACAGAGCCCAATGGCAGGGCTTGAACTCGTCAACTGGGAGATCATGACCTGAGCTGAAGTCGGACGCTCAACCGACTGAGCCACCCAGGTGCCCCATGACCTGCACTTTGAAACCACCTGACTCTGCCCTGGTTCAGTTAACATCTGGCCCAAGACCCTTGCTCATCCCTCATCCATGTCATGCCTGCTCCACAGGGCCTAGCATCTGGATTTAGTCTTCCAAATCCTGGCTTTCCCCAATAACTTTGGCTAAAATGCACTCCACTAGCTCTCCCTGCCCTGAAAGTCTTGGTTAGGATCATCACCCAGAAGTGGACTCAATTGAGGACACCAGCCTGGTACCCACACCCTACAGAAGGACTCTTGCCTACGGCCAAGGGTAAAGATAGTCTTCCATGGAGGAAATACCGCACACCACATATGTTCCCCATTCAACAGCCCATGTTCCCAATGGGCCTCAATGCCCCTAAGACGTCTCTGTGCTACAGAGGGTTTCCAGACAGCTGTCACTAGCTCCACCAATGCTCGACACCTGTAGGAAGTAGGAAAAGTCATTTTGTTTTTTTTTTTTTGATAAAGAGAGGAAGCCCTGAAAAATCAAATGAATCGCTCTCATTCACCTGGACACAAAGTGTCAATGTCAACATGAAGACCCTTCTTTTTATTTCAAAGGTCAGTAATTTCTCCGTTGGCTAATACTGAGAGTGGATGTACATGATTTCAGAGAAGTCAGAAGCACCTTTATATCCCCCCAAAGCCATCATCCTTCTGGTCTCCTGTAGGATGATGCACCAGAGGAGAGCCTCGCTCGCTGAATTTAAAAGCTTTGATTTTGGTACGAAGACAGAGGGACTCATCCTGTAGTCAGTTGTACCACACAACAGAAAGGACAAGGCTGCATTTTCTTTTTCTTCGTTGCAGTCGAGAACAGACACTATGAGATCATCAGTATTAGGTGAGCGGCTCTCCTGCATAGGCCACACCAGACCCTCCTACCGAAGTTCTTGGTTGCACTCAACAACGGCCCTCAAATATTAGGGACAACAAGACATAGTTGTGGCATTAAGAAATGATGACCTCCTTTGCATCCTTGATACTGGGAGAGTCTTCAAGAATGTTCACCTTCAAGATCTCAAAACGGTGAGCACTCACCACACCACATCACTTCACAGTGGGATCCTGCTGAGTGACCATGTCCATTAAAACTGACTGAAAGCCAACTTCGTTCCAGGGACTGTACTAGATCCTGGCAATACAGAAATGGAGGAGCCACAACACCTGCCATCGAGGAATTCACAGCCATGTGAACAAGGAAGACACGGGCCCAGGTAACTAGCAACAAACAGGGAGGAGTATGCCCTGTGACAGAGGCACATGCCATGGGCCATCTCAGTGATTCTGAAAGCTTCCAGGAAGAGGTGACCCCTGAGCTCAGATAGGAAGGCTAAGTGAGAGTTGTTAGACAGGAGAAGGGAGAGGAGGCAAAGGGAGAGGCATCAGGGAGTACAGGACATCTTGGGAGCAGGGCTGAAGGAGACAGAATGTGAAGGGGAATAGTTTCATGTTGAGTTCACTGGTCATCATGGGCCATGCCGTGCAGAGGGTCATCAGAATGCTAAGGAATTAAAAAAAAAAAAAAAAGAATGCTAAGGAATTAGAATAATTCCTTTAGGGGCAATGGGAAAGAGAAGGATAACATGTTTCAAACTGGTAGGAGAGATTCTGGCTAAGACCTGCTTCCTCTCCGGGACTCCATTCTGTCATCTGCAAATGAGAGTACTGAATTAGATGATCTTCACACGTTCCTTCTGAGTCTCCCGTTCTGGTCATCAAATGGATGATTACAGTTACAGAAACATTTTTCATGCTGCAACAGAGTTGGTAGCCAAACACTATGGATGGGTGCCTGAAAAAGGTGTTGAGCTCTAATGAAGGAGTAAGAACACTGGATGTGTCTTCAAGCGACTTGAATTCAAAGCTAGGTCTGCCGCTTACTACGTGACCGGGTAAATCCCTTTACTCTCTCATCTATAACACAGGGAGATCAATACGTTGGAGGGAGGGAAACCGTCAGGAACAGAGAATACCAGATATGTTAAAATACCTGGCATGCAAGCAGTTACTCAACCAATGTCCACTGACTCTATGAACTGACCTAGACAGACTGTAGCTCAGCGTATTTTTCAACTTGTACTGCACGAAGGTTACATGTAAGGGCCCGAGTACACAGGGATGAATGAGGCATGGCTGCAGGCCTTGCGAGCTGCAGGTCTAGTGCGGCGACACACATTTAATACATTTTTATAAAATCCAGTGAGCGGAACAACACAGTTACGAATCAAACGCTACAGCAATGCAAAGGAAGGTGAGGGTACTTTTGCCTGGAGTCATGGGAGGAAGCCCAGGCCAAGCTTTAGGGAAGAGGTTCTATTTAAGTTGGTTACCAACAGTTTACGAACAAGCTGCATAAGATCCTAGTTAGTATGTCTCACTCAACACAAGTTGTGAGATCGTCTTCTCTCTAGGTCCAATTGTGTCCAATGAAGACTTTTTCAGCTGGGGATTCTAATGAAAGTCCTCCTCCTCATGCAAATGGTCTCAGGGAATAAACAATAATGAATAAGGCAAAAGGAGGAGAGAGAGAGAGAAAAAAACACACAAAACATTAGTTGGTCTGTAAATTTTTAACTTTTCCAAATTGTGTCATGAAATATTACCGTGCTCTTGACCAAAACCCTAATGGGATCTTACCGGGGAGGCACAGAGCTGTGGTGACTGATCAGCCTCGCCTAGCAAACCCTTTGCAAGGAAGATCTAAAATGACCTTGTGTGGTCACCAGCCCAAAGTCATTTCCCCCATGTATGAACCAGACAAAAATTTAATCCAAGCCATTAACGACGACCACCACTTAGCATTATATCATAAATGGTCAGGGGCGTGTGTCGGCTATTACAAAGGTCAAGTGAGAGAAAGAATTCTCATTCCCCATAGTCACAGGGAAGGACACTGTGTGGAAGAGGTGGGCTTTCTCCTTAACATTAAATGAAAGAAGCTTGAGGGAAATGGCTGATGTGTAATGTGCCCTTGGACGTGATGATGAAGAAGAGGATGAAGACTATTAACAGGAGACAGAGAAGGAGGAGGGAAAATACATGCGGTGGGGCTAAAGGAGGAGGATGTTCAGACTGAGGATGATTCTAGACTGAGGATGCACACTGCTGCCTGGAGTTCAAAGACAGCTACTTTCCAGTTTTACAATAGGAGAAGCACCTGTGCTTGCTGCGTTAGTCACCTGTAAACCTAAAAATCAAGAAAGAACATAGAAGTCTGAGAGGCAGTACGATGCAGTGGTTACGAGCATGAACTTGATTAAAGCGAAATGTAACAGAGAGCTATCAGTTCTGGGGAGAGAAATTAAATCTGGCTGCGGTGGTGGCACAGAGGAGAGGGTATGGAAATGCATCCTCAAAGCCTGCACAGAATTTAACAGGCTCAGCTGGGGCTGGGCTGTAAGGAAAAGGGGTAAAAGGAAGCTTTCATGACGGAAGGCACGGCATGTGGAAAGGCTAAAATAAGTTAGGAAGCATTCCTTCATTCAAGAAGTATTTCATGGGATGCCTGGGTGGCTCCATTGGTTGAGCATCTGACTCTTGCTTTCGGCTTAGGTCATGTTCACCTCTTGTGGGATTGAGCCCCACGTCAGGCTCCATGATCAGTGTGGAGCCTGCTTGGGATTCTCTCGCTCTCGCTCTGTCTCTCCCACCCCCACCCCCTCTGCCTTTCCTGTTTGCACGCTCTCTCTCTCTCTCTCTCTCTCTCTCTCTCTCTCTCTCTCTCAAAAATAAAAACCAAAAGACCAAAAAACAAAGAAGTATTTCTTGAATACAAGCATCTACTATATTCAAGGCATGGTTCAAGGGCTCAAAAACATAGCTATGAGAAAACAAAATCCCACTTTCATGGAACATATAATCTGGTGGAGAGTAATAAAAACACATGAATATTCGAATATATATATGTCAGCTGTGACAATACTGTTTAGAAAAATAAAGCAGGAGAGAGGTTAAGTAGTATGGTGGCGACGAGCATTGTTATTTTAATACAGGGTGATCTGGGTGGACCTTAATTATGAGGCTCTATTAAGCAGAGACTGTGAGGGAGTGAAGCATGCAGTTTGGTGTGACAAAAGCAGAATGGTAAGAGCAAGTGCAAAGGCTCTGTGGCAGGGATGTGCTTGCTATCTCACATAAGCAGTATAGCTAGAGTGGTGTGAACAAGAAGAGTGACAGAGGAGGGTAGAAAAGCAAAGATGAGCAGATAAGTGGGGGTCTAAGAATGGGATGTGGGGTCAAGAGAGTTTTTTTCTCCCTCCTGCCCTCTGGTTCTTTAGAAGACAGCTATCATAGCATGTTGTAATGTTAACTGATTAAGTCGAGAAAGAGATTTGTCAGTGCAGGAGGGGGAAGAGAGAATGGATAGAGCCTTGTGTATGTTCTAATTTATTGAGGGATCTGTACGGGTAGGTGTACGGTGGGAAAACAGCTGTATTCCCTTATCTACTCCATGTTAAATTTGTTCTGTGAAGTTTTCATTATCCTGAGATGGAATTTTAGGTGGATCCATAGTACTCCTAAACTCTTAAAGAGCACAAGCCCACTGTCCATCTTCAAGCATTAAATGTGTGCACTCCATTATAATAACCAAAACTTCCATATCACTGAATTACAAATTCTCCCTCCTACAGCTACAGCTTATTTCAGGCTTAGAAGCGTATTGGAGAAGCGGGGGGAGGGGAGGGGGTGCTATCCTGCCTCTCTGGTTTTTCTGCTTCACCTTCCCCTCCACGGGCTAGCTGGGGTCGTGTGGGTTGGGGTGTGTAAGGAAGGTCTTGCTTGACTGATATGGTCATGATTGGACTTCCATTCGTCCTCAACGTGGGGTGCCTATCTGATAAGGACTCGCTGGTCATGTGGTCCTGGTGATTCACTGCAATGTCTACCCGGGGACTCCCTCTACCTCCCCACAGTAGGATGTTTGAAGCCAGTTTGCTCCTCTGTCCACTGCTCTACTCCCAACTCCCTTTCAGTCCTGGGCTTCAGGTGGCTTACCCATCTACTGGGATCATACCACTCCTTCAATCAAACCTTTTGGATGAGGTCCCACTTAAGATCTGCCCAGCTGGCTCCCCTGTCATGAACACACCTACAGCTTTGCCTTGTTTTTAGTGGACATACATCCGGTTCCCAAAGCAGCCCTCACTTTCTGCTGACTATTCCAGACACAACAGTCCAACTCAGGCTCTGCTCCTTAGTCCTCACCTCTGACTTCTTCCATCTGTGTTTTATATCCTCAGGGTGAGTGTTACCATCTTTTAACAAGTCCCGCATAGTTGATCTGGACTCTGGGGCCTCTTCCAAAAACTCTGGGTAAAGAAGACCCCTACTGTAAGATCCCATTACATGAAGCTGGAGCAGAAAGTATGTTGGGAGAGGAGGTGGACAGAGCTGGAGAGGGCTAAAGGAATTGACCTTTACTTTCTAGGCAAGAGGGTATCATCAAAGGCTTTCTGAACAGAGTCCCACGTCAGGAAAAGGTATCAGTTTCAAGACACCGGACATTATAATATCAGGTGTTACATTAACTAACTTACTAAATGAAATTCCCCTTTGAAATGGGAAGTACACACAGGATTAAAACCACCACCATCCAGTATTTTAAACTACTAAGACATTCTTACCTAACTGCCTGCCTGTTTTATGATAACCAGCCTCCCTCAGTTGTTCCCCAATCAATCTCTATTTGTTGTCACTCAAGTGTTCAACTCTGTCTTCTTGTATGTAAACTTTAAGCCTGCCACTGTACCTAACCCCTCTCCAGTTCTCTGGAATTCCAAACTTTCTGGTCACACGAAAAGACAGCCCTTTGTGAATTCTTTTGACTTCATTCAGAATAATCACTTTCATTACTTCGTGGACAACATATATAAATTCAAAGACAGTGGCATGAGATGAATGGCCAACTTTAAGGAGAAAATGAAATAAGCAATTATCCTATTAAAGAGAGCATTTAATTTTTGTCCTGATTAAATCATCTTTAGCCACCTGGCTTCAGTTCAAATAAATGTGAATCTTTAGGGGCAAAGTCTAATGGCCACTGGCAGAATGTTCTGGGGCTGACTCACTCATTTATCCCTTAATATGTCAAATGACTAGCTGACTGTGCCAGGTGCTGAGGCTGTAAGAATGGCAGCACCATGAACTCAATTCATTTTATGAGGGGTTTGGAAAGTAGGGCGATTTTTGGCTCCCTTTAAATAATAATTTGCTAACTTCAATTCATTCATCCAACAAATACGTATTAAGCATCTTCCATTCATTCATTCGTTCATTCATTCCATAATGAATGCCTAATTAAGTCCCAGGCACTGTGCCAGCCACTGAGGATATCATACTGAGTCAATGGTCACTGCCCTCATGAAGTTCAGTGATGGAGCTCTGTGGCTGTGGAATTGGACTGTCAAATAAACGAATCCTTAGCGGTTATTCAAGCACAGGATACTGATTATCTGTCCTGAATTCTATAGAAGATCATTTCCTTAATGTCGTAAGCATATATATACATATGTATGTGTGTGTGTGTATACACACACACACACACACACACCTCCAGATATATATATCTCCAGCAAATATCATGCTTACTGGAGAAATTTTAGATACATTCTAACATAAGGAACAAGTTAAGGTTACTTTTGTTTTTTTAATGTTCATTTTTGAGGGACAGAAGGACAGAACGTGAGTGGCGGAGGGGCAGAGAGAGAGGGAGACACAGAATCCAAAGCAGGCTCCAGGCTCTGAGTCATCGGCACAGAGCCTGACGCAGGGCTCAAACTCACAAACCGTGAGATCATGACCTGAGTCGAAGTCAGATGCTCAACCAACTAAGCCACCCAGGTGCCTCAGGATGAGGTTACTTTTTATTATCCTAATGGCTCAACAAAATACTGGAGGTCCTGACAAAAGCACGACCAGACAAAAATTCATTCACAACAAGAGGTACTGAGAAGGAAAGAAAGAGACAAAATTTTGCAGGCGATATGATCTCACAGTTACAGCTCATACTGGCCCCTCTGATTGGACCACTCTTTTTTCTAACCAGAATATTATAGTTCAATGTCAGTGCCTTACAGAAGCCTTCCCTGACCATCAAAACCACATTAGATCACCTAGCTCTATAGTTTAAAAATTACTCTTGAAAGATCTTATGCATGCAGACAGTGCATAACACATATACATTTTAAAACTTAGAGTATTTAGCAAGGTTAGTGGATATGAGATCAATGTTTGAAAATAAAATATATTTCTCTACTCCAGCAATAACTCAGTAGGAAATATAAAAAAAAAAAAAAAACTAAATGCAATTCATAAAAGCGATTGAAAGTTACAATATAAGAATCTGATTCCTTTGCTTTATCTGTGTTCCTCTGCTATACGTGAATTAGCGTAGAAATATAAACTAATGTATTTTATTTTTATTTACTCCTAAAAAGGGATTTATGTTGTCACTTCTTTCATAAAGGGTGTGTGTTGTGTGCTGAATAATGTTCCCCCACATCTGACAAAAAAAACCACACCCATGTCCAAATCCCTCCAAGCTGTGAATGTCACCTTATAAAGCAAAAAAAAAAAAAAAAAAGGGATTTTGTAGATCGGATTACATCAAGGATCCTGATATGGGAAGAGAATCCTGGATTATCCAGGTGTGCTCTAAATGTAATCATAAGGGAGACTGACCACAGATGGGGAGAAGGCAATGTGACTATGGAGGCCAAGGTGAGTGATGTGGCCATAAGCCAAGGAAGACCAGCGGCCACCAAGATTGCAAAGAGACAAGAACAGATTGTACCCTGGAGCCTTGAGAGGGAGTAGGCTCTGAGGACATCTGATCTCAGCTTAGTGACATGGATTCCGGACTCCTGGTCTCCAGAACCTTAAGAAAATATATGTGCATTGTCTCAACCCACCAAATTTGTAGTAATTTGTTATAACAGCCAATAAGAAACTAATATAAATACTGAATGTGTTTTAAATACTGCCTCAATACACATGTGTGCACGTACACACACACACACACAGATATTATAGTAACATATGTAATATAAGACTGATGAAAAAAAGAATGGAAATATGGCCAACAGAAGGTTCAATATTTTAGCTTGAGTGTTCAGTTTCAACTCTGAGCTTCCTGCTTTCCAGGGTTGGAAGAAAAAGGTGATCAGTTAAATAGCTTTTATTACTAGAAAAAGAAAATATAGTGATGTTCAGATTAAACATCACTTTTCCAATCATATAAATTCTAAAATTCTCCAGGAGGACTTTGGAGGGAGTAAAATGAGTGACATATTAACTCATCAGCAGGGGTATAGCAAATCCAGGCACGGCCTTCACATGACTAATACTTTTTTTTTGTATTTTTCAATTTTTTAGTCAAAAATGATTTCAGACTTACAAATTGCAAAAACAGTAGAATTCTGTACACCCTTCACCCAGGTTCTGTCAATATTTTGCATAAATATTCTGCCTATATTTTATATGTGTGCATAAATTCTTTTTTCTGAATCATTTGAGAGCAGGTTGTACATATAATGCCCGTTTACTCTTAAATACTTCAGTATGTATTTTATAAAAACAAGGATATTCTCCTACATGGTCATTATCATATCAGGAAATAAACACAGAAACTATTCTATCATTTAATCTACAGACCCTATTCAAATTATATCACCTGTCCACAAAATGTCCTTTACCTTGAAAGAAAAAACGCAAGACCACGCACTGCCTTCAGCTGTCATGTCTCTTTAGTCTGCTTTCATCTGGAACTCTTCTGCCTTTATCTTTTGTGACCTGGATATTTTTGAAGAGTGGAAGCAAGTTATTTTGAAGAATACCTCTCAATCTGGGTTTCTGACATTTCCTCATGATTAGATTCAGGTTAGGTATTTTTGTCAGGCTCCCTTACATCTTGGGGAGACCTTTGCTAAAAGCCCAGGGCAAAACATTTAATTTTTATAAAGAAACACAGCTGACATTAACCAAAGAGCTCCTCTCCTGTCAGTCTAGTCTGCCCAAGGAATGCCTGAGCCCCTGCTGTTGACCTCTGCTCACTAGGCAGTAGCTGATCACAGAAGGCTGGGGGATGCACCTACAGAGCCTGCATTGCATCCATCCTGTGATGCTGGTGTTCTTTCATTGCACAGAGTCACTGATTGCATCTTCTAAACATTTTTCCGATATATCCACTTCTCTCCATCTCCCCCACCATAATCCAAGGCAACTGCCATGGTGCCGCCTCTCAACCGGACCCCTAATCTCCTTCTATCTGGTCCTCTAATCATCCACTCTGGTATCTCTCCAACTTGTTCTCCAAATTGCAATTATTTGGGTCCTCTATAAATCCAATTATGTTACCCACAATGCCTAAAGTCTTTCACTGTCTCTTAAAAGACCGAAATCCTTCATTATGCTTATAAATCCAGCCAGCCCTGCCCCTTTTTGCTTCTCCAGCCTTAGCAGATGCCTCTCCATTCTCCTATGCCACCTGGAATCTGCCAATTTCCCTCCCATTATCCTGCCGCAATTTGTGGACCACTTTCTTCTCAACCACCACCAGGCAGGCACCTCCTTCTTTCCTTTCAGCTCTGTTTAGCTACCTAATCAAAGTGTCTCAGCTCAAACATCACTGCCTTACAGAAGCCAACCACCCAAACTATATCAGTTACTTGACTTTGCTCTCATGGTTGTTCCTTCACTTTATAGCACCTATATATATATCATATAGGTATATATATAGCTATATGATATATTATATAGCATCATATATACAGAAGAGCATATTAAACACATGTGTACATTTTTAAGACTGATAATAAGTACTCATGGATCTTTCACCAGTAAATGCCAGCTCCCCAGGTCCCTTCCAGATGGCTTCTTTCTATGTCAACAACTAGCACCCCCAGCCATGTAATCCACTAGTGTCCTGATATTTGTAGCAGTCATTTCCTTTCTTGACTTTCTAGGTTTGGTACCTATATATGCATTCCTAAAATGCATGGTTTCTCTTGCCTCTTTGTGAATTGCCTATGAACAAAGTGATTCTGTATTTCTTTCATATCCTGTTTCTTTCACTTAAAATTGATCCCTCTGTGTTGTTCATGTAGCTTTAGTTCCTTCGTTTTAAATGTGTATACCACTGTAGGAAAAGAATACAATTGAGTTATCCACTCTGTGATGGGTGGAAATTTGGGTTGATCCAAATTTGGGGCTACTATGAGAAATAATGCAATGAATACTTGTGTACTTGTCCCTGAGTACATACAGGCACCCAGGAGCAATAGTTTTTCTAGGTTTTTACCTGGGAATGGAATTGGTGCAGCACAGGCTACATGCATACTCATATATGGCTATATGTGCAGGCTGTATGCATACATTCATATATGCTGTTTTCCAAAGTGATTGCACCAGTTCATACTCCCACCACCAGGGTAGGAATGTAGAGCATTTATCAAAGTCTATAATCATATATTTTTGTGACTGTTTGCTTAACATCCTTCCCTTCCACTAGACTGTAAGGTCAGTTTCTACTTGTGCCCGTTATTTTCCCTCCAGTGCCCAGCACATCGGAGATGCTCAAAATTCACTGAATAAAAGAAGGCACTCTGGATAAGGAAGTTTAACTATCTCGAATGTAAGCACAGGTCTGACTTCAGAACCCATGCCTTTTCTACCACGCTGTATTTTCCTTATCTCAAAACAGTGAAGATCATTTGTATCCTACTTACTACTTTCCAGTGTAACGGCAGCAATGGAGTGAGATTACGCATGCCAATCCAACAAACACAGAATGCGTATTAAGCGTCCAGCAGTGTTCCCCCACTAGGCACCTGGACGCAGAGGTCCACAGATGGAGTGTATGAAAGCTGGCTGTCAATGGCAAATGCCTCACAAATGTATGTGGATTAAGATTACTTTGTAGAGGAAGACCAGGGTTTCAGATATCAATGCAGGGAAAACCAGGGAGACCAATTAATGCTTTCAAGTCCAAGCTGCACCTGTGCCCCAAATTATTCACCAGCACAAACAAAAGGAGCTTCCTCCAAGCCTGATGAGAACAAACATTTTAAAATGCTTTCACCCAGGTGGCATCAGCTTTCCTCTGTGCCAGGGGTCCAGGAAGGGCTGGGCACAGATCTGGATTAAACTCCGTGCTTCGGCTTGGCACTGTGGGTTCGAAAGTAAACTCTGGCTTCCTATTTACCCTGAGAGATCTTAGGCCTTTGTGGTTCCCTGTTGCATCCTGTCTGTGCTCTGGTTTCTATGTTTGTCTGCCCAGAGCTGCAAATGGGGTCTCTCACTGTTTCACTTCATTCTGCTTTTCAGGAGAAAAGAAGACTTCTACAGTCTCTGATTGTTGGCACATTCCGCCAGGTCCTCTATCCAAGTCCAGACTTCCCAGGCCATCTGCCCCTAATCCCACCAAGAAAGACTTTGTTTGAAAGGCAGAGGACTCAAGGAACCCCCTAGAGTGTCCCAAACCCACAGGGACTGACGGTCCAACTTGATTTCCTTCAGTTTCTAGTCGTTTACATTCACTGACTTCACTCTTACATTTCATCAAGTGTAAATTCAGAGTCCTTCTGTGTACAAGATGCTCTGCAAAGCACTGAGGAAGCAACGATAGATCTAACTGCTACTCCTGGGAAGGTAAAAGTGGTTTTCCTGCGAGCCCCACATTACAATCACTTGGGCACACGTTAGAAGTACACATTGGTATATACTCCTTCCCAGTCACACTTACTCAGACCCTGCAGGAGTGGGACCTGGGGAACTGCATTTTTAGGGAGCTCCTCAGGTCCATTTTATGCATGTCAACTGAGAACTAACAGCTTGCGCTGGGGGGAGAATTCCAATCACAATGGGGCTAGTGAGAGAGAGAGAATCAAGAGCTCTTACAGCCTGATCTTTCAATTTGAGCAAATAAGGATGAATTGATTAAGGATGCAGAGGGACAGGCTCGGGGTTTCCTCAGACACTATCTGAGCCTTGGCCCTATCGCTTGCTAGCTGTGGGATGCTGCATAAATCACTGTTTCTTTGAGCCTCTGAGCACCGGGTGTTGAATGTAAGTGAGTAATCACTGAACTCTACTCCTGAAACCAATGTTGCACTGTATGTTCACTAAGTAGAATTTAAATAAGAATTTGAAAAAAAGAAAAAAAGAAAACACTGGGCCTCACTTAGTTATTCTATCAAGTTCCACAAGGCATTCAACAAACTCCAAAGCACCAAGAACAAGTTAGTCATTTTATCATCACAAAAGCTTTAACAAACAAAAAAACAAATTCAACCCCTAAGGTTTCTCTCAAGCAGTCAGAACTACCCCATCTTCTAACCATCCCAAACTCTGAGAAACATTTTCTTTTCTTTTATTGTAAATGACATTGTGTGGACAGGTGATGTAATTTGAATAAGGTACACAAATTAAATAATAGACTTGTATTCAGTGTTGGTTTTTTAAAGAACTATTAACTTTTTAAATTTATTTATTTTTGAGAGACAGAGAGAGACAGAATGCAGGAGGGGAGGGGCAGAGGGAGAAGGAAACACAGAATCCCAAGCAGGCTCCAGCTGTCAGCACAGAGCCTGATGTGGGGCTTGAATTGAGATCATGAGATCTCAGGATCTCAGGATTTCAGGGGCTTGAATTGAGATCCTGAGATCATGACCTGAGACAAAGCAGGACACTCAACTGACTGAGCCACCCAGGTGCTCCCTCAATGTTGGGTTGTTTTTAGTGTTTATTTTGAGAGACAGAAAGTACAACATGTTCGCAAATGGAGAACGGCCAGAGAAAGCGGGAGAGAGAGAGGATCTTAACCAGGCTCCACATTCAGCACGGAACCCAATGTGGGGCTCGATCTCACAACGAAGAGATCATGATCTCTGATGTGAGATCATGACCCGAGCCGAAATCAAGAGTCCCATGCCCACCGACTGAGCTACTGAGGCACCCCTAGTACCGTATCAGTGTTTATTTCCTGATATGGTAGTTGTATTATGGCTATATAAGAGAATATCCTTGTTTTCATAAAACACATACTGAAGTATTTAGGAGTAAATGGGCATTATATCCGCAACCTACTCTCAAATGATTCAGATGAAACAATTTACACACACATATAAAATATGGGTAGAATGCTTATGCAAAATATTAGGACAATCTAGATGAAAGGTATACAGAATTCTACTTTCGCAAGTCTGTGTAAGTCTGAAATCATTTTTGAGTAAAAAAATTAAAAATGAACAAAAGTGGGGGCCGGCATCTCTTAAACATTGTAGCTGTGTATTATATGCTTCTTTCCACGTTCCAAGTTCCAGCACATTTTTCTCAAAGCAAAGCTCAAGGCTGGACCCAGTCCTGGGTAGGATAACAGGATACGTTCATGATGCCATGTTAACATTTTCAAGGAATGGATACAAAAGTCAGGAGCCCAGCCAGACCTGGCTTCCCCTGACATGTCCTAGCTCTCTGATCTCTTTGACCTTAATTCCATCATCTCTTAGATGGAGAAATGTACTCCTTTCGGGTCATTTTAGGTTACTGACTTCTAGTGACATTTACCTTTTGTTTAATCTATTAGTATTACCTTTTATTATGATCTAAAACATGGCTACTACATCTTTCTTTTTCTTAAATTAATCTTAATGTGTCATAACAGTGAGGATTAGAAATGCTATATACAGACTGCCTCCTGCAGAACTGGCACATAGTACATATGTAATAAATCCTAGCTATCATTATCCTTTAATGTAAACATATTCCTTGCTCATTTTTGACATGTTGTCCCTAACAAATTCTTCTTCTTTATACACCCTGCATGAACCCGAGTAGCCTTTTCCTTTTTGAATATTTCTTTTTCTTTTTTAGAACCAAATTTTGCACCTTTAAACTAGGGGTTGGTGTTTAAATAGCTATTTCATGGATACAAATTATTTGCTGTCAGCATATCTCTCTGGGTGAACCTGACTATAAAGTATGTTGAGTACCTACTGTGTGCCCTAGAGATGGAGCATGCAGCAGACTTTTCCCCTACTGCTCAAGGAGCCCAGGCTCATGGGGAAGACACGGAGAATGACATGTGCTGTACTGGAGATGTGCGGGAAGAGCTATGAAGGCCAAGGCAGGGGGGCATGGTGAACTCAACGTGGCAGAGAAAGAAAAGAGAGCCCCATGGAGACATCTAAACTGGAACTTTGGGGAACACACACACTAAGCACAGCACAGTGACCGGGACTATGGGCTCTGAGCTCCCTGTGCTTAGCACAACCTCAGCTCCACTCCTTGCTCTGTGACCTGTCCAAGCCTCAGTTTCCTCACCATAACACAATAAGAAACCATCCCAGAGTTTGCTGTGGATATCAAATATCAAATAACACAAAACATGCTCAATAAATGTGAATTATAACAGTGATGATGATTCTGGTGATGATGGGACCCACCACGCAGAAGAGAGACGGAGCCACTCTGCACAGAGAAAACACCTGCCTGAAGGGCACTTAAATGAGGGCAGACAGACTCTTTTCCCAAAGACTGGATAGAAGTCTATATTCATCTAAAGCATTCCACCTACCAAGTTTTTCCCTGATTCCTCTGCTGGCCAAATTTGATCTGAACTTATCAAACTATGTAGAATCTACTTAACAGGCTTGGTGTATACATTAACAGGTAATGTTGTATACTGTGTAGACACCAATATTAACTTTCTAAAATATGGATATTCTCTATTCTCAAACATCTTTGGCCCCATGCAATTCAGATAAGGATGTGTGTGCATATACCTGCTAGACCACAGATGAAAAGTAAAGGATGGTGGGGGATAAAACTAGAGGTGGGTAGGGTCCAGATCACAGGAGAGCCCCCTCGCCCAGCTAGGATTGTAGGACTCAGGAGACTCACTGGGAGATTTTCATCAGGGCCATGAAGCTATCAGACTTCATATTGAGGCGTATCTTCACTGGGAGTCTATCAGGGTAGTCAGGTCCATGCAAGTTAGTGTCTTGCACACCACAGAAAAACAAATACATATGTTAATATTACTGGCCTATTTCTCTTAGGTTCTCTCTTCTTTTTCATAGGCCATTTCCCCAATTCCAGAGAACCCTAGCCCTGCATTCCAAGATCACAGTAAATCTCTGAGCTAGGAGCAACGTGGATACCTAAGGAACTTTAAGTAAGTTTTAACACGCAGGCAGATGATAGGTGCCCAAGTCAGGGAGGCGCCATGACTGGTCTATGTCAAGGAGCTCCCTCCAGTTAAATGTCCTCCTGACACAGAGAACCAACACCCAGTCTTGTCCTGGCTCCACACAAGGCCAAAACCAACATCTGAAAAGCCCACACGTAACTTCGGCAATTAGATGACGTGGATACTTTTCAGTTACTTTCACGTTTTTGCTTTTAGCCTATTTCAAGCTATAATACAATGAAAACTCAGTTCTCAAGTGGGCAAAATTTTGTGAGTGGATTGACCAATGCCTTGTGTCAACTGGGAAGACTCTGTTAATCAAAGAAAGAACCTAAAGCCTTACTGAAGACCAGACAGCTTACATGCTGGAACTTCCTCTCACAGCATAGCCCATAAGTCCACCAAAAAAAGAAAATCAAACTGGTATGGCATGATCTGATCTTCAGTGAACTCTAATGGATATCTAGTATATCATATACTGGCTATCCAGTATGTTTCTGCCTGTCCTTCTGTCCATCTATCAATGCAACACATACTGGTCCCAAACTGTGTGTCAGGTATGGTGCTAAGCACAATAAGTGGAAATTTACTGCTTTGAGATGATCTTTCTATTCCCTCTCTAAATAATAAAGGCTACATGCTGCTATCATTTCATAGTGTAACCTAAAAGACGCAGAGTAAAAGTTCCTCTTTCTCAAATATCACTAAACTCAGCTCTCTAGAGGCTTTGAAAACACATGGCAGGAGGGAATTTTATAATAAGTGAATCATCTTTCATTAAAAGAGCTTTAAAAAATACATAATGGCACTGAAGTAACTCTCACCACCTCTGGATTTACGATTTCTACAATTGTTCTTTAATTGAATGTAATCTGAATGTTGAACAACATGGCCAAATGTCCATTTGGTTCTCCATTTTGAACACTTTTTTGCATTGGCAACAGGGAGCCACTGACTGTTCATTAGGAAGGGACTCTCAGCCTGCATCCGACAGTCTTGACTATTCAATCAACTTCTCATGGGGTCTTCTGGGACCTTTGATTTCTTAGATATTATTGCTCCTGGTGCTCTAACACCGTGTAAGTATTAGAAGAAAAACTACACTTACCATGGCTCTGGGGAACAAAAAAGTAGAAAAATTTAATGACGATATGAAAGAAGAGGCCCTGAGAACATATAGGAGAGTGGGAGAAAGGGATGAAAAACTAAGGGAAAATCAACAAGGCACAATTACTAAAACCCCTGAACTAAATGTATGTAGAAGTGAGCTGACGGGTGTTGAGGTCATGGGCACAGTACTTGATCCTTGGCGAGAGGGCTCTGTAAAGGCTGTCTTCAGCATCTTTTTTTTTTTTTAATTTCTTTTTTTGATGTTTATTCACTTTTGAGAGAGAGAGAGAGAATGAGAGGGGGGGAAGGTAGAGACAGAGAGGGAGACAAAATCAGAAGCAGGCTCCAGGCTCTGAGCTGTCAGCAGAGTGCGATGTGGGGCTTGAACCACAAACTGTGAGATCATGACGCGAGCTGAAGTCGAATGCTTAACCAACTGAGACACCCAGGCACCTCCAGTATCTTTTTAAAAAAGACATTTTTTTGTTGTTGTTAACGTTTATTTATTTTTGAGAGACAGAGAGACAGAGCACGAGAAGAGGAGGGGCAGAGAGAGAGGGAGACAGAGAATCCGAGGCAGGCTCCAGGCTCTGAGCTGTCAGCACAGAGCTCAACGCAGGGCTTGAACTCACAAGCTGTGAGATCAGGACCTGAGCCGAAGTCGGACACTTAACTGACTGCGCCACCCAAGCTCCCTTGAGCATCTTTTTCATGTGCACTGAGCCACCAGCAAAGCACAAACACTTCCATAACTGCTAGGTCACCCTTAGCCGCCACAGTACCAAAGTTACCCACACAGCAGATGAGTAGTAAATAGGAAAAGGGGAAAAAAAAATCAATGTGGTTTTCATTTCATGGTCTTCTAAACAAATATAAAAACATCTTCATGAGTGGGAGGTTGGCCTTGTGTCTTCAAAGTGCCTATTCAAGTACTTGACCACAGAGCAGCAGGGAAACAGGGAAGATTAAATAAGGAGTCTCATAAATATTCTCCTCCCAGGGGACGATGGTGACAAGTGAGGCTGTTTATTTTTATTGTTATCGTTAGACGGGTGGCCTCGTGAAAGGCGGTGATCTGAAAGACTGGGAAAAAGGGAAAACAAGAGTACTGTGGTTCAGCTTTGATCCAAGTCTAACTTGGCTCTTCTCATCAGGCTGTGGAAAAGATCTACCTTGTAATCACTCCACCCCCGTTTCCCATACAACACGCGTGCGCCTGCCACACCGCCTCTGTCTTACCGTTCTGCTAAGAGTTGAGAGTATCTGCTCTGGACTCAAACAGCAGCATGGGAAACAGATCTCTAGGACTTACTAGCAATGTAATCTTGGGCAAGGACTCTGTCTTTCTGACCCTCAGTGTCCATCCCTGTAAAGGGGAGGATAATTCTGATAACTGCAAGAGGTTATTAGGATGGTTTGATCATACAATTTAAATTTCTTAGCCCACGATAAGCATGAAGTACATGTTAGGTGTTACTCTTACTGCTGCTAATTTTTTTTTTTTTCTTCTGCTTCTTTGATCATTCCTCCAGGCAAGCTGCTGTCTTTTGTGGAAAGCCGGGCTCAGGCCAGTTGATAGACTCCCACCAGAAGCTTTAGTTTCTGACCTTCTGAGAGGCCTTGGGTCACCTGACCTTGCTGTGCTCCTGGTGGCCTTCCATTAACATAGGTCCGGACAGCCCTGCCCAGCTTTTATAGGAGTGGAATGGGGGTCACATGGTAGGTGCGACCTTGTAAGAAACTGCTAAACTATTTTCCAAAGCGGTTGTGCCGTTTTACATCCCCACCAGCAGCATGAGAGAGTTCTAGTCCCCATATCCTCACACCAAGTTCAGCCAATCTAAAAGCGTGCTGTAGCTCTCATGGTGGTTGAAATTTGTATTTCCCTTTAAAGAAATGGTGTGGAGCATCATTTCCTCTAACACCTCCTCTAACACCGGCCTGAGTAAACCATGGTGCCCCAAGCTCAGGCCACAGGCTTTGCTTTGGGGTAACTTCCTCCTGGATGACGTGAGGAAGCCACAGGGCCACACCACTGCAATCACCCAAACAGCACGGCTCTAACAACATGGCACCGTCTGATGGGTGGCATTTCTCTGGTTAGAGCCCAGAGCCTAGGGCTCCTGAACAATCTTCTCCCAAGACAACAAATGTCAGGCTGCAGAACGACTGTGAGCCCAAATGCATCCTGATGAACTGCTGGGGGGGGAGCATGGGGGGGGGGGGTCATGTCCTCCCAAGGCCACAGGGTGTGTGTATGGGGTGGGGGGCGGGTGCAGAGCATGGGAATGGAAAGCTATGCAAGACTGTCATGGCAGACGGAAAAAGAGAAAGCAGCTGTGGCTGAGTTGTGTCTCCCAGGTCCCACGAACTAACACTGTTCAGTGAAAATGTTACTTTCCAGAGAGGCCAAATGAACATCCAGATCTCTCTGGTAAGGTGGTGTGGGCAACTGACTGCCATTAACTCTCACACAGGGGGCTTCTCCCAGTCAGTCAGGCCCCACTCAGTGGAGACAGATGATGAAAGGCAACACCACTGGATCAGCAAGGAGTGAGAAGGCACTCAGGAAAATCCAAGCACTTGCACACTTCTGGGGTTGGGGGGCGAGTGGGTGGGAAGCAATCCGACCACACACTCACTAAGCATCCACCTAGCCCTAGCTTCAAACTGGACAGGAGGGGCCAAACGGGGCCACAGGAGACACGGACACAGTAAGTAAGACAGCTTCATCTGAGATACAAGTCGGTACCAGTAAAACACAAATAACTATTGGTCTGTGCTAGGGGCCAAAAGAACAAAATAATAAAACATGTCAGAGTAGCTAGAGAACTGATGTGGGTTGAAAGAAAATACAGGAAAACTAACAGTTATTGTACAATTTAAAAAAATTAATTTAAAAATGTCTTTAAACGTTTATTTATTTTTGAGAGAGAGAGAGAGAGAGAGAGCAGGGGAGGAGCAGAGAGAGAAGGAGACATGGAATTGGAAGCAGGCTCTAGGCTCTGAGCTGTCAACACAGAGGCAGATGCGGGGCTCAAACTCGGGAATGGCAAGATCATGACCTGAGCCGAAGTTGGATGCTTAACCAACTAAGCCACCCAGGCGCCCCTCAGTTCCCCCAATTTTTTTTAACATTTAGTTATATGAGAGAGAGAGAGAGAGAGAGAGAGAGAGAGAGCGAGAGCAAGCATGGGCAGGCAAGGGCAGAGAGAGAGGGAGACAGAGAATCTGAAGCAGGCTCCAGGCTCTGAGCTGTCAGCACAGAGCCCAACGCTGGAACTCATGAACTGCAAGATCATGACCTGAGCCGAAGTCAGACAATTAACTGACTGAGGCTCCCAGGTGCCCCTTATTGCACAATTCTTATATGAGGATGAAATCATTTCTACAGACAGAACAGTGCCTGAAATATAGTAAGCACTATATAAGTGACTGCAGATACTACTTGTGTTGTTTTTTCTGGTCTTTTCTGTTTTTTTTCTTTTTAAGTTTATTTATTATTTATTGGGGGGGGGAGGGGCAGAGAGGGAGGGAAAGAGAATCTCAAACAGGCTCCACGCTGTCAGCACAGAGCCTGATGTGGGGCTTGAACGCACAAACTGTGAGATAGTGACCTGAGCTGAAATCAAGAGTCGGACACTTAACTGACCCAGCCACTCAGGCACCCCTTCTTTTCTGTGTTTTAAACAAGTTTTACTGTGGTGTAGCTAGCATGTGATAAGCTGCATATAATTCAAATGTCAGATTTGCTAGATTTGGACACAGCATACACCAGTGAAGATGTTACCTAATCAAGGCAAATGTATCCACCAACCCCAGAAGTTTCCTTGTGCCCTTTGTGCTCTACTCATCCTTCTAGGTGTCGTTGCACCTGCTGTCCCAATGCAGGCAACCACTGATCTGCCTTCTGTCGTTCAAGGTTAGTTTGCATTTCTTAATTTTAAATAAATGGAATTATATTAGTTTGTACTTTTTTTTTTTTTGGTTTGGCTTCTATCACTCAGCATACTTATTTTGAGATTAATCCATACTGTATCTTATATGAACAGTTCATTCCTTTTTCATTGCTTAGTAGTATTCCATTATAATGGACATATCAGAAGTGGATTTATCTATTCACCATTCATAGACATTTGGGTTGTTTCCAGCAGGGGGCTGGAAAATAAAGCTTTATTTATTTACAAATAAAGCTGCTGTGAACATTCCTGTACAGGTTTTTGAACGGCCATAGGCTTTCATGAGTGGAATGGCTGGATCACACAGCAGGTGTAGGTTCACTCTGTAAGAAGCCACTAACCTATTTTCCAAGCTGGGTGTGCCATTTCACATTCCCGCCAGCAGCGTGGGAGTTTCAGTCTCTACATCCTCGCCCCAAGTTCGGCGACTCCAGTAAGTGTACTTTACCTCCTGTGGTTTGGGCTTGCATTTTCCAAATGACTAATGATGCTGAGCATCTTCTCAGGGGCCTATCATTCAAACCTTTGTTTCAGTAAGATGTCTGTGCCAACATTTGCCCCTATTTTCACTGAGCCTGTTCTTCCTCTCCTCTGGACCTCTGCAAGAAGCGATTTCGCTGAAAAGGAACAGCAAGAACTCTGGGGTCAGGCCCCTAGAGGGCTCAAATATGGCATGACCCACTGAACTATTGTTGGCCTCAGTTTCCTCACTTGTGAAATGAAGTCAGTAATGGTGGCTATCTCACCGAATTGTTCATCACATGACAGAAAGGATTTAGCACAGAGCTTGGTACACGGTAGGTGCCTGATAGATGGCAGCAGCTAATACTATTGTCTGTCTCATAATGACTGAGGCTGGGCCAGAGACGTTAAACATCCTCTGTCCAGCATAGTGTAGAACTGCCCTAGTTTCAAATGCCAGGAAAAGCACAACCCTAAGCTTCCTGAGTACATTATCTGTCTCTTACTGCTCACGGAGCCACCTCAACCATCTCCTTGACAAATCAATGTCTAGCATATGTTCTGTTTTCCTTTTTTTTTTTAATTTTTAAAAATGTTTTTATTTATTCTTGAGACAGAGAGAGACAGAGCATGAGCAGGGGAGGGGCAGAGAAAGAGAGGGAGACACAGAATCCGAAGCAGGTTCCAGGCTCGGAGCTGTCAGCACAGAGCCCGACACGGGGCTCGAACCCACGGACCGTGAGATCGTGACCTGGCTGAAGTCGGACGCTCAACTGACTGAGCCGCCCAGGCGCCCCAACATATATTCTATTTTCAATAAATGTGCTTGTGGGTCCCTGGGCCAGTCTCCACAGGAGAGTCTCCTGAGAATAGTCGTTCTGGAAGGCTGACAGCAGCAGGTCCTGGTGAATGAAGAGGGTGCAGGCTACTTCATGCATAGACCCCCAATTCTTCCATTGTTAGGTTTAACAGTGGTCCTATGTGCACCAAGTGGACTCCCTTCCCTGTCTACCTTTCTCAATGACCTCTGCCAATGCCACCTGCTAAAAAGACCAAGAGAGAGAAACTGGTCCTACCTGCCCACTCTATTCATAGCTATGACCCTACTAACAGAAGGTCATTTGTTAAAGGCACGTGGCTGTTCACCCCACTTATGGTGCCCTCCTGATGGGCCTATACATAACCACATCCCATCCAGATGACAGAGGAAGTCACCTGCATGGTGTTGTGGACACAGAAGAGAAAAACAAAGTCAGGAAGAGAAGAAGACAGGGCTCGGGGCCTGAAACTGGGCTGGCAGGAGGTGTCCCAGTGGGACCAGGGAAATGTCCCATCCTATAAGAAAACTTCCTTGTCTACTCAAGACTTGAGCAGGACCTTCTCCCTATTCCCACCATACTCCAGTGTTGCACTTACCATAGCAATTTCCATCTGTGTTGTGGTTTTCTCCTTTTTGTCTTAAGGCAGGCATGATACTTTCATCATATTTTGCACTTAGCCAGGCAAGTACAAGGAAATGCCTTTTTTTTTTTTTTTTTTTTTTTTTTTTTAGAAAGAGAAAGAGAGAAAGAGTCATCAAGGGAGAGGAGAAGAGGAAGAGATAGAATCTTAATCAGGCTCCATGTTCAGTGTGGGGCCTGATGTGGGGCTTGATCCCACGACCCTGGGATCATGACCTGAGCCGAAATCAAGAGTTGGATGCTCAACCAACTGAGCCACCCAGGCGCCCTTAAGAAAATGCTTTCTTAATGAATGAATGAATGACTTTAATAAATGATTTAAAAATAAACTTTTAGAGGTGTGGGGCCTGCCTGAGATTCATTCTCTCTCTCTCTCCTTCTGTCCCCTCCCCACTAACATGTGCTCTCTCTCAAAAAAGAAAAACTTTTTTTAACGTTTTATTTATTTTTGAGACAGGGAGAGACAGAGCATGAACAGGGGAGGGTCAGAGAGAGGGAGACACAGAATCTGAAATAGGCTCCAGGCTCTGAGCTGTCAGCACAGAGCCCGACGCGGGGCTCGAACTCACGGACCGCGAGATCATGACCTGAGCCGAAGTCGGCCACTTAACCGACTGAGCCACCCAGGCGCCCTGAAAAACTTTTAATTTTAGACTAATTTGAGATTACAGAAGATTTGCAAGATAGTATAGAGTCCCCATATACACCACACCCAGATTCTCCTATCATTAATATCCCACATGAGGTATACCTATTGTAGATCTACAATTAAAGAAGAATATCAATATATTATTACTAACTAAACGCCTTACTTTATTCAAATTTGCGGAGTTTTCACCTAATGTCCTGTGTTTGTTCCAGGACCCCATCTAGAATCCCAGGTCACATTTAGTTGCCACATCTGTTTAGACTCCTCTTGGCGGTGATGATTACTTAAGACTTTCCTTGTTTTTTGATAGCCATCACAGCATCAAGGAGTACTGGTCAGGCATATCATACAATGTCCCTCAACTTGGATTTGCTGATGTTTTCCTTAGGGGGATACTGTGGATATAGGTTTTGGGAGGATGATAAAGTGCCATTCTCATGATATCATATCAACGGTACATATTATCAACATGGCTTATCACTGCTGCTGATGACCTTGGCCACCTGGCAGAGGTAGCATTTGTCAAGACTGCTCCACTGTAAAATTATACTTTTTCCCCTTCTCACACTGTCCTCTCTGAAAGAAAGTCACTAAACACAGCTCAGACTTAAGGAGTGGGAAGCGATGCCCCACCCCCTTGATGGGGGAGTACCGACATAAATTATTTGGAATTCTTCTGCATGAGAGATTTGTCTCATTCATTCATTCATTCATTCATTCATTGGTTCATTTAGGTATATCCCTAGGGACTCATGATGTTTATGTTATACTTTGGGTCATTATATAATACTACTTTACTTTGCTGCCCACACTGCTCCAGTTTTGGTCACTGGCAGCACCTTCAGTTGGCTCCTGATACCCCTTTTTTATTTTGTTTTGTTTGTTGAGCATTTCCTTGCTTTCTGGCACTAAAAGATGCTCCAGGGTTATCTCCTCTATTTCCTCTCCAGTCTTAAAATCAACCATTTCTCCATGGAGTCTAGGCTCTTTTTATTGGAGAAAGGTATTAGAAACCACGATCTGGATACCAGCTAGGCTTGGAACACCAAGTTGCTGGGGTGTCCTTGTTTCTAGAGCCTCTGAGCTGTCAGAGCTAGGAGATATGTATGTTTACTAACCTGTATACCTACACGCATCTATAAATACTCGTTATATGTATCCATCTGTAGTCTATATTATGCTACACATGAGTTCACTCTGATGCCCCCAATTCAATCCATTTCCACATGGATCATTCCGGCCTCAATGGATCACTTTCAATGATAGCACTGTATTTGGTCTTTTGCGTTAGGTACAGTGCCAAGCTGCTTTCAAAGATCACCCCATTTCACCCTCAAAACAACTCTATGGGTAAAGAGTATTGCCCACATTTAACAGATGGAGAAACTGAGGTAGCGAAAGGTGAAGTATCTTACCTAAACACAGTAGGCAGTGGGACCGGCAAAGGAGCCTATTACATCTTTGAGACTGACAGAGAACCTCCATCCCCACATTCATCTAAGCCCTTAAAAAGCTTCGGTTCTGGGTGATTAAAGATGCGGATAGAATTCCCAGCTCTCAACAACTATTGTTCTGTTCAAATCTTGCCTCCTCAACACTCGTTCCACTTCCCGGGGTCCTCTCGCCATCTGACGTGCTAACTGCAAGACAAGGTGCCAAGTTACAACCCGACTTGACAAGTCAAGGAAAGGGGTGCTGGAGCGATGGCAAGAATCAATCTCCATCTGACCCCATGACTTTTCAACCCCTGGCTAACCCTTGCTGTGTATTATCTTGGGTTTCGGTGACTTGGTGGTAATTAACTCTGAACAAGCAGCCCTGCTTTCGTGGAGTTAAGAAAACGAACACCTATCTTTTTTTCCCCGTTAATTAAAACATCTAAAGGAAGATAAATGTACAACCCACACGCTTATCTTTCAAAATATCAAAGACCTGATTAGTAAGTCTTATGTTCAACCTCAGGCTTTTTCTCTAGATTCCTAGAAGTAACAGGGACTGGGAGGTGAGGAATTTCCAAGTATGTATCAACATTTGGTTACTTGGACATCCACCCATTCATTCATATCTAGAAAGAGGCAGCCTGGATCAAGCACAAAATATTCCTGGGAATTTTGGCTCGATCAACCTACTGAATCAAAAAAGTCAGTAGTGTGCAGACAAGAAGAAACAGAATCCTTAAGGCCAGGTTGAAAACCACTTTTAGAAAAGCCCAGAGCCCCCTCTGGTCCCTGTGTTCTGTTTGGTGAATTTTTCCTGACAGTTGGTGGTTTTGTTTGCCAGAACCACAACAAAGGGGGTCCTTGAGCTTCCCTGGGAGTGTTTCCTTAGACCTACACCTCTCCTACACCTCACAAAGGTGTTATTGTTGCTGGCTCCCTGGGCGCCCAGCACCTGAGGAAGATCAAAGCCACTTTCTGATGCCAGCATGACCACAGTCTCGCCCTCACCACATAACATTAAAGCTGATGATTAATACCCTTGGCCCCGAAGGTCCCTTCCCACTCCCAAGTACAAAGCAAGGTGGGGGTGGGGACTTTATTTCCAGAGCAACACGACCATAATAAACTGGCATTTTATGGCCCTAATTCATTGCAACCAACTGCAGCTGCCCATCAAACTCGTTAAAGCCCAAACAGTTGCTTCAAGTGAGCCTTGTATATCACTAGGCAAGTGCACTAAGAATCTCCACCATTTCTGAGTGTCTGTTATGTACTAGGTATGTACGTCCACAAGTCACATTCACCAGCAACACTATGAAACAGGCAGCACCACCCCAAGGGGATGGAGGAAGGCTCAGAGTTTCAGAGAAGTTAAGTAGCTCCCTTCAGGTCACAAGACCACAGAGTGGAGGAGCAGGGCTTTAACCTGAATCTCACAGCTCTGAAGCCCAGGCCGTCTCCACGTCTTTACGGGACATTACAATTGTGCTCAAGGCAGCGAGGCACTGAGCAGAATGCGTTTGGGATTGAGATGGAGCTAGGTCTGAGTTCTCAGCTCTCACTTAACAGCTTGTGGCCCTGGGAAAATTTCTGGACTTTTCTATGCCTTGGCTGCCTAACTTGCAAAATGGATCCTAGACGAAAAGGCAGTACTATCCCCATTAATAGACAAGGAGAATGAGAGCGGGGGGAGACCTGACAGAGTCCCTCACATTCATTTGGACTTGCTTTTGCTCGGAAATCCGAATTAAGTGTAGTAAAAATGCCTAAAATTCAGATTTCATAGGAGAAACCAGATTAGATGTGTCCCTGTGAAAATGGGGGATGATTTAAATAGGTTTCAATCAGTGTTCAATTAAGACAGGCTAACCAGTGTAGACTCGTGTCAAGGGAAATAAGGACCAGCTGCCCTAACAGGTGCCTCCTGCTTGAGGCGGCCTGAGGCCTCTGCAGATCTCTTCCTTCAGGGACAGCTGGGCCCTACCATTAGGGCTGCTAAGGGGACAAAGAGCCTGGGGTTTATGAAAACTTAGTTAAAGGGGTGCCTGGGTGCCTCAGTCGATTAAGTGTCTGACTTCGGCTCAGGTCACGATCCCACAGCTCGTGAGTTCAAGCCCCATGTTGGGCTCTGTGCTGACAGCTCGGAGCCTGGAGCCTGCTTCAGATTCTATGTCTCCCTCTCTCTCTGCTCCTGCCCTGCTCATGCTCTCTCTCTGTCTCAAAAATAAATACACATTACCAAAAAATTTTTAAAAGAAGTCCCACTTAAAACCTTGTCCACAGAAACAAATAAAAGGAAAACTTTTTTTTTTTTTTTTTTTTTTGGCCAGGAAAAAGGCAGGGTCAAGGAAATCTATGACCTGAAGGTCTAACACAAGGGTCCCCTCAGGAAGGTGTCCCTAACCCTGGACCATTCCCAGACAGAGTCAGTCACTGTCTCCTTTTTGCCCAACAGCATCAGTGCTAGTCATCAGGAGCTAACCATTGTGAGGAGCTTACTTCATGGGAAGCACATCACATAGCCTCATTGCCTGATCATAACACTAGGAGCCATGTACTAGAGATCTCCACATTTTGCAGATAAGGAATCTGAGGCCTGGAGGGGGTCAGCGCCTTGCCAGGGGGCCCATACTTAGTAAGCAGAGGGACTAAAACTGGAAACCAATGGGGCTGGCTCCATCATCCCCCTGCGCTGGGAAGCCATGCACAATGTCGGCATATCGCAGATGCTCAGGATCACAAGTTCAATCCAAATTGATACCCCGGGGCCTTGTACTGTATTGTAATGGCTGCTGTAACCATGCCTCATCAACAGGAGCCTTCATGTCACCCTCACGTCCCCCAGGCTGAGCACAGCTCTGGACACGAGAAGAGGGGGTCCATAAGTAAGTGGATGTATCACTATTTACTCAATCAGAATATTTAATGGTAAAAAAAAAAAAGGCTCACTAGGCCCTACTGTCACTAGGCCCCACATTTGACACGGCACATGATTCCTTCCATGGCTACAGAGACTCGGCCCCGGACTGTGTCCACTCTAATCCTCACCCGCCTTCCGCCTCCTCCCCCTGCCCTCTCTCTATTTTACTCATCTGGGAAACATCCAAGGAGTCGTCCATCTAAGTTTAACAGAGTAATGACTTTTAAATAAAAATATGGTAGAAATGGGTACTTATCGAAATGGAATGCTTTCAGACTCATGCATTTAAAGAAGATATAAATTTTAGGGCAGGCACTAAATTTTAACTGCAATCTTGGAGAACGCCTTTCCACTAATTCATGGAGAAAAATTAACAAAGTGAAAATTGCTTATCAGTGTTCTTTTGAAGTCATGATACGCAGCCTAATTCTATAGATCATCAGGCTGCTTCTAGGGAGATGGATTTATATTGATTGGGAGAGAGCACCGTGGCCAAGGAAAACAGACACCCCTGTGCAGAGGAGACTCAGAGACCCATTAGGGACAGATCAGCCTGGGAGCAAGGCATTGCCATTTTTGGATCCAATTTCACCCCTCACGCCTGGGCTCTCTGACCAGGCTGATGTCAAAGACAGACTCAAACCTTGTCATACTTTTTAAGAATCTAGCTCAGGGGGAAAAGAAAGATCTGGCAAATTTAAGCACAGCTTTTGGGAGAAGGGCTGGGCTTGTGGCTAAACAGAGCAGGCAGGCAGCAGGACGGGAAGGAATTGAAGGGCAAAGGAGGGGCCAGCCATTTACATCTCCTCTTGGGCTGCCCCCCCCTCCATCCCCTGTGGTGGCCCCGCCCTCAGCCCTTCAGACTCACCCCCATGTGACAAGAAGATGTTCCACAGATGACAGCCAGCCGTGACGTCACTGGCTGTCCCTCACAGGCAAGGCCATGCCCTCTCACATCTGCTCCAATCACTCCTGCGAGAAAGCAAAATAAAACAAAACCCTCTTAAAAAAAAAACGAGAAAAGAAAGCCAAGAACAAGCATACAACACTCCTTTTTATAACTAAATGTTAAGAAAGCATTCCTGTGTAAGCCAGTCTCAAATGGAAACCAAGAGAACATACTTGCCTGCCACCGAGAAGCTAGGAAGCACATTATGTCTATGCTCGATTCTGGTCAATGTATAGTATCTAACATTGTAGTATTAATAGTAACTGTAATTAGAATAATAAAAGGTGAAGCTATTGGCGATTTTGTGCCCAGGAAATACCACGGCACCATGCTGCATATTCACATGGACGATCTCATTTCATATTAACCCTGTCTCAAGTTCGTATTAGTAATGCCACACACATTGGTGGAGAAACGGAGGTACGAAGAGGTTGAGTGACGTGACCAAGGTCACACTGCTAGTAAAGGGCAGAACTGAATGGATCTGATTTAGCACAACACATTTCAATCTCAAAGAAGGCACTTGAGCTGTTTGATGATTTCAATCTTTTTGGTCTCTCTAGGTCCCCATTCTTACAATTACTCATCACAGAACTCTCAAGGTAAAGGGTAGGGTGACTGACAGCGAGTTTCTGTTAAACGAATGTGAGATAATGGAGACTTTCTCATAAACGGTATAAGCTCAGGCTTCTTCTCCAGACTGTTATTTGTTGATACCTCCCAGATAAATGAAGCTATAAATGTGATGATAGAGCTAAGAAGACTATTTAGATGAACATGGAACATTCTTGAGAACAGATCACATACTGGGACACAAATCAGCCCTCATTAAGTATAAAAAGATCGAGATCAGACCACAACACTATGAAACTCGAAATCAACCATAAGAAAGATTTGGAAAGACCATGAATACTTGCAATTAAAGAACACTCTACTAAAGAATCAGTGCGTTAAATAAGAAATTAAAGAGGAAATTAAAAACTACATGGAAGCCAATGAAAATGAAAACATGACAGACCAAAACCTCTGGGATACAGCAAAGGTGGTCATAAGAAGGAAGGACATAGCAATCCAGGCCTTCCTAAAGAAGGAAAAAAGTTCTCAAATATACAAACTAACTTACACCTAAAAAAGCTGGGAAAAGAACAGCAGATGAAGGCCAAAACCAGCAGAAGAAGGGAAATAATAAATATTAGAGCAGAAATCAATGATATCGGATTAAAAAAAAAAAAAAAACAAAACAGACCAATGAAACCAGGAGATGGTTCTTTGAAAGAATTAACAAAATTGATAACCCCCTAGCCAGACTGATCAAAAAGAAAAGGGAAAGGACTCAAATAAATAAAATCACGAATGAAAGAGGAAAGTATACAACACCACAGATACACAATTAGAAGAGAAGATAATGAGTAACTACACACCAACAAACTGGGCAAACTGGAAGAAATGGACAAATTCCTACAAATATATAAACTATCAAAATTGAAACAGGAAGAAATAGAAAATTTGAACAGACCCGTAACCAGTAAAGAAATTGAATCAGTAATCAAAAATCTCCTAACAAACAAGAGTCCAAGGCCAGATGGCTTTCAAGGGGAATTCTACCAAACATTTAAAGAAGACGGAACACCTATTCTTTTGAAGCTGTTGCAAAAAATAGAAATGGATGGAAAACTTCCAAATTCATTCTGCAGGGCCAGCATTACCTCGATTCTAAAACCAAAGACCCCAGTAAAAAGGAGAACTAAAGACCAATTTCCCTGATGAACATGGATGCAAAAATTCTCAACAAGATACTAACAAACTGGATCCAACAATACATTAAAACGATTATTCAACACGATCAAGTGGGATTTATACCTGCGATATAGGGCTGGTTCAATATCTACAGATCAATCAATGTGATACATCACATTAATAAAAGAAAGAATAAGAACCACACGATTCTCTCAATAGATGCAGAGAAAGCATTTGACAAAATACAGCATCCTTTCTTGATAAAAACCCTCAAGAAAGTAGGGATGAAAGGATCACACCTCAAGATCATAGAAGCCACATATGAAAGACCCACTGCTAATATTACCCTCAGTGGGAAAAAACTGACAGAGTTCCCCCTAAGGTCAGGAACATAACAAGGATGTCCATTCTCACACAGTATTGCAGTCCTAGCCTCAGCAATCAGATAACACAAAGAAATAAAAGGCATCCAAATCAGCAAGGAGGAAGTCGAACTTTCACTCTTCATAGATGACATGATACTCTATGTGGAAAACCCAAAAGACTCCACCAAAAAACTGCTAGAACTCATACATGAATTCAGCAAAGTCATAGGGTATAAAATAAATGTACAGAAATTGGTTGCATCTCTATACATCAATAATGAAGCAGCAGAAACAGAAATCAAGGAATCGATCCTATTTGCAATTACACCAAAACCCATAAAATACCTAGGAACAAACCTAACCAAAGAGGTGAAAAATCTATATGCTGAAAACTATAGAAAGCCTATGAAAGAAATTGAACAAGACACACAAAAAAATGGCAAAACATTCCATGCTTATGAGTCTGAAAAACAAATATTGTTAAAATGTTGATACTACCCAAAGCAATCTACATATCCAATGCAATCCTTACCAAAATAAACATCAAAATAACACCATTCTTCACAGAGCTAGAACAAACAACCCAAATATTTGTATGGAACCAGAAATGACCCCAAAGAGCAAAAGCAATCTTGAAAAAGAAAACCAAAGCAGGAGGCATCACAATCTCGGACTTCAAACTATACTACAAAGCTGTAATCATCGAGACAGTATGGTATTGGCACAAAAACAGACACTCAGATCAATGGAACAGAACAGAGAACCCAGAAATGGACCCACAAACAATATGGCCAACTAGTCTTTGACAAAGCAGAAAGAATATGCAATTGAAAACAGACAGTCTCTTCAACAAATGGTGCTGAGAAAATTGGACAGCAACATGCAGAAGAATGAACCTGGACCACTTTCTTACACCGTACACAAAAATAAACTCAAAATGGATGAAAGACCTAACAGTAAGACAGGAAGCCATCAAAATCCTAGAGGAGAAAACAGGCAACAAACCCTTTGATGTTGGCCACAACTTCTTACTCCACGTGTCTCCAGAGGCAAGAGAAACAAAAGCAAAACTGAACTATTGGGACTTTGTCAAAATAAAAAGCTTCTGCACAACAAAGGAAACAATCAGCGAAACTAAAAGGCAACCGACAGAATGGGAGAAGATATTTGCAAATGACATATCAGATAAAGGGTTAGTATCCAAAATCTATTTATTAAGAACTTATCAAACTCAACACCCAAAAAGTAAATAATCCAGTGAAGAAATGGGTAAAATACATGAATAGACACTTTTCCAAAGAAACACCCAGATGGCTAACAGACACATAAAAAGATGCTCAACATCACTCATCATCAGAAAAATACAAATCAAAACCACAATGAGATACCACCTCACACCTGTCAAAATGGCTAAAATTAACAATACAAGACACAACAGATGTTGGCGAGGATGCAGAGAAAAAGAACCCTTATGCACTGCTGGTGGGAAAGCAAACTGGTGCAACCACTCTGGAAAACAGTATGGAGATTGCTCAAAAAATTAAAAATAGAACTAGTCTTCAACCCAGGAATTGCACTACTAGGTATTTATCCAAAGAATATAGGAGTGTTGTTTCAAAGGGGCACATGCACCCCAAGTTTTAGAGATGCACTATTGACAATAGCCTAAGTATGGAAAGAGCCGAAATGTCCATCAACAGATGAATGGATCGAGAAGCTATGGTATGTATGTACGTATGCGCACACACACACACACACACACACACACACACACACACACACACACTGGAATATTACTCAGCAATCAAAAAGAACGAAATCTTGCCATTTGCAACAATGTGCATGGAGCTAGAATGTATTATGCGAAGCGAAAATAGAGAAAGACAAGTATCATATGATTTCACTCATATGTGGAATTTGATACAAAACAGATGAGCATAAGGAAAGGGAAGCAAAAAAATATATAAAAACAGACAGGGAGACAAACCGTAAGAGACTTTTAAATACAGAGAACAAACTGAGGGATGCTGGAGGGGTGTTGGGTGGGGGGATGGGCTACATGCGGGAGGGGCATTAAGGAAGACACTGGGTGGGATGAGCAGTGGGTATTACACTTAAGTGATGAATCACTAAATTCTATTCCTGAAATCATTATTATACCATACGCTGACTAGCTTTGATTTAAGTGAAAAAAAAAAAAAGAATATAATTGCAACGAATGTATTCTTTATCAGTGAGACTTTGAAGACTTTAAGCCTTGTTGTTCCTTTCTCTGCCTCTCAGTATCTTGTGACAGTAGCAGAGAGTTAGGGCAAGCAAACTGAACATTCCTTTATATGCTATTATGAAGGTAAATATCAACTAAAGAGTTAAAGTGAATTCAGCCTCTTGGCCTTTATGTAGATAAAGTGATTTTTGGTAAATGTACTTATGGCCAATGACCCAGAGCTCACACAACTGGCCAGATGAGCTGAATTAATGCTAACAATGTTGTGGCAGTTGCTTCCTTAGGTTGCCTTTGTATCCTCAAAATTTAGAGTTTTCATAACAGACCACAAAATGGACCGTCAAAGCTATGATCTAAATTGTACCTCTGTTTTGTACTGAAAGATTGCCTGGTAGATACAATTAAATGACTTTTTCTCTCTTTTTTTAAAACGTTTTTTAAAATGTTTAATTACTTTTGAGAGAGAGAGACAGAGCACAAGCCAGGGAGGGGCAGAGAGAGAAGGAAACACAGAATCTGAAGCAGGTTCCAGACTCTGAGCTGTCAGCACAGAGCCCAACGTGGGGCTTGAATTCATGAACTATGAGATTATGACCTAAGCCGAAGTCAGAAGCTTAAAAGACTGAGCCACCCAGGCGCCCTTTTTCTCCCTTAAAAAAAAAAAAAAGACTATTTAGACCCCAGAATTACACATCATTTATTAAAATGGCCAACAAGCATCTTCTTCTTCTTCAAAAATAAAAGTTTATTTATTTATTTTGAGGTGCGGGGGGTTGTGAGTGGTGGAGGGGCCGGCAGAGAGGGAGAGAGAAAGAATCCCAAGCAGGCTCCCTGCTGCCAGCACGGAGCCCAGCTCAGGGCCCAAACTCACAAATCTCAAGATCATGACCTGAGCAGAAACCAAGAGTCCGATGCTTAATGGACTCAGGCGCCCCTCCAGCAAGTATCTCCTATGCACAACGCTATATAGCAGGTGTCATGAGGGGGGAGCTGCAAACATTCCTCAGGACAATACAGGCAGGACGTAGCGCACGCTGAGGCAGGGCCGAGCCTGGGCTCCTGCTGACCTCCCCAGCTCCATGCAGTGCCAGCCTCGCCCCCCACTCTCAACTCTCTTTCCCACTTCAAGACCTCTGCACTTGTTCCTCCCTTACCTCAGATGCCATTCCCCTACTTCTTGGCCAGGCTAACTCCTGTCCATTCCTCACTCCAATGTCACTTCCTCAGGCGGCTTCCCTGGTCCTCCAGGAAAGATGGAGTGTCCCTGTTCAATATTCAAACCCATCCTTGAACATCCCTGGCACACGAGACACCGGTGGTTTTAAAAACCCTCCACTGCCTGCCTCTTCTATAATAAAAGCTTCTGGAAACTGGCCTGCCTTATCCACATGCTTAGCAGTGGAGCCTCCACAGAGTCGCTAGTGCAGAGCAGGAGGCCAAAGTACCGATTTGTGGGGGTGCAGGGATAAAGACGACAACTCCCTGTCCTCGGGGGTACTCACAGTGTGGTGGGATGGACACAGCCCTAAACGGAGCACTTCAATGCAGGGGGTCAGGACAGACAGGGCGTGGGGACCACAAGGACAGCTGAGCTCCCAGGCAGGGGTTCAGGGAGGTTTCCCCAGGAAGTGGGTCTATGCTGCTGCATTCTGCAGGAATCGGCCAGGGGAAAAGCGGGGTTGGGGGCGCCTCCTCGGACCACAAATCCCCAGATATTAAAGGTGTTGGCTGCCCAGGCAAGCAGGCCTTTCCAGAAAGCAGGATCTAGAGGGCCACTGACAGGCCCTTACATTCCAACAACTTTCTAGGTTTTTCCAAGGCTTTTTCCAAATTCTACCTTCCCAAGCACAGCAACTTGAAAACCTCAGCCATTGTTCATCAGAGGCCCATCAGCAGGGGGGAGTAAGACTCTTTCGAACTTTCCGTGGTGGTTATCACAGCAGCGAGGTCTCAGCAATCAGGCAACTGAGGTCCGAGACTGAGCCTGTAAGACTTCCTATTGGCTTTCATCAAGTCCTCTGCTCTGCTCAGGACCGTGGGTGCCTGCAGACTGCGGTTCCCAGACTCCAAGTGAGCCAAGGTCGGCTGAGAGATCTGAGGGCTGCAGGAAGCGGAGAGCCAAAGCATGTCTCCTCCTGCATGATGACTTCAGCCCTGCTGACAGGGCCGCATAGCTCTAACATCTGCTGGTGTCTGCCACCCTTGGACTCTGGTAACCTGTTTCCTTTGTCCCTCTAGCCTAAAGGGGTAGCTTCTATTTCGCTGATTTCCAGCTTGCTTTATGGGGATATAGCCCTTCTTGGCCCCTTCATGATCTGGATCACCTTTTTTATGTGTACTAAATTCTATTTGTTAAATACTTAGAGCACTTTACATTTTTCTGGGTGGGCCCTGAGTGACAGAGCTCCCCATCCAGGGCACAAAGGCTTTTGCACAGGAAGAAACCCTAGATGTGAGCTAGTATGAATTGAGCTCGTTTTACACACGCTCTCCCCATGCATGTCTCATTTTATTCTTCCAACTGTTATCAACCTCATTTCAGAGATGAGGAAATGGAAGCTTACAAATGAGGAGAGTAACTTAACCAACTTCACAAAGCTCACAAGAAGCAGGGCTGGGCTTCATATCCAGGTAGTCTGATTTCAAACTGCTGGTTCTTGGGTTTTTTTCTCCAAGGTAAAAACCCAATAATTAGTGGCTGATATTTACTTATCTGTATATCTCAAAATATTGATGCCTTAAAGATGCTGATGCTGAGATCCCTGGCAGAAGAGAGCGTAGCCACTGCTGGTCCACAGTGTTATAAATAAGTTCAAGGAATTTCTGATGATGACCTATATTTACTGGCTCCACATACATAAAGCACAGGCGAAGCATATCTCACAGGGTTTCAAATAGCAAAATGGGGGAAAAAAGAAGTCTGTGACAAATATTTCTTTGTTTCTTCTCCAGTAGATTCATTGTTGATATTCTAGGCTTGGACTCTGAGAACTAGGGTGTCGTATAGGAGAGGAGTGGAATTTGGAGACAGGAAGACCTGTTATAAAGTGAACAAAATGGCAATGTCATATGGTTGCTCTGATACTGAGCAGATGTTTAAAAATAAAAGTTTGGTTAATGGTAGCTACGTCTCCATCACCACTACCACAGTGACCCCAGCACCAGCTCATCATCAGCATCAACATCATCTGAATTATTTCCCAAGAGATAGTGGTCTCCTTTCGTGTCTTTCTAGCAAACATATAAGACATCTAAGATCGGCTGAGTACTGGGCTAAGCTCTTCAAATGTTATCTCACTTAATTTCCACAACATCCATAAAGCATACATATTCTTTCCCCCCTTCAACATATGCAGAAGGAAAGGATCAGAGAGTTCAAGTAACAGGCCCAAGGTGATACAGATAGAAGGAGGAATGTCAGGATTTGACCTTGTCCTGCCCGATTCCAAAGCCCATGTTCTTTCCCTACTCCTCCAATTTTTGATGTCAGACTGTCTCATATAAAGGAAATACCTTTCTAAGTGTTGGCACACCATGGAACATTGGTAAGAGCCATGGGTTTAGAGTCAGAAAATCTGAGTTTTAGCCATACATTCTGCCATAGTACATCATAGTTTGAACTGTTCCATCACATTCACAACGGAAGACATGGATCATAAATGGACATCCTTTCTCAGCCATTCTCAGTACACAATACACACGGTGCTTCTTCAAACAACCAAGTCAAGTTTCCCCTTTCCTGGCAACAGGAAGGCAGAAAAATGCATCCCCAAATCCTACATTCTCAAGCTCTGAGATGTGGATAACCTCAGGTCAGGCGTGTCTAACATGGGTAAGAGGCAGGTCATGTCCAATTTCTCTCAGGAGAGGCCCTCTGACCCTGCCTCACGTCCACCCTATTCAATAGCAGTGCGTAGCTGATGCCCGCTGTGAGGCCACATGAATCCAAGAGCTGACATATCTCATTCTTCCTTTGGCCACATAGAGCTTGGAGGGGCCTTCCCTGAGAAAAGAGGCCCAAAGCAGGGAAAGCAACAAAGGGCAGAAGGAGATTTCTCTTTCTGAATAAATACATTTCACAATCCAAAGAGGACTCACAGGCTGCACTCGTACATCAGGAAACAATTCACGAGACACGATTTTGACAAGCACAGCCCTCAACACTGCTGGGGCCCTTCATACGACGATCAAGTATCAGCTTCTTTAAAGCAGAAAGTTTAAAGGGCAAAATGAGCAGCTGAAGAAATCAGCACACACACACACACACACACACACACACACACACACACACACACACACACAAAGTGAGGCATTCAATCGTATTTTCCCTGAAAGTTGCATAACGCTCAGCAGTGGTAGTTGCTCAATAAACTGTTGAATGAAAAAAATAATCAGAAAAACAAGCTTGCTGAGTCAATGAATCAATGCAAGTCTTATTTAATGATTCCTACTCCTCCACATACACAGAGCACAGTACCTATCAGGATTATGTTTTAGAACAAAATTAAGAAGAAAAAATTAAAACCTCCTGTACAACTCTCCTGTTTAGCCTATGTGCTGTCTCTCTCCCTCTCCCCTATCTACCAACCATCCATCATTCCTTCCATCCATCTTTAAAATATCTACAATACTCATGTAAAAGAAAAAAGAAATGGCAAATGTTACAATTAAGAGTAAGTTATCCTGTAATTTATCAAGCCACACTGCTTTGAACACTTTAGAGGATTATATGGAAGAAAAGCATCTCAAGTTCTAGCATTTGTGTTAGAATTATCTCATACTTGACAGCTATATAAAGTACTTTATAACTTGCAAAGCATCCTCAAACACTGTACCCTTCATTTAGCTTTTAGAAAATCCTGCGATATGTTATTTTCTCTCCAGATCAGAGTCGAAGAAACTGAATTTCAGAGACGTGAAGTCACTTAGTCAAGTTTATTTAGCTACTGAGAGGCAGAGCTACAGCTCACACTAAGGTTTTTTAGCCTCCCGGTCTGCAGTTTTTTTCCCCATGTTTGAAAATAAAAGATCTGCTACAGATGTGTTGGCATCTTGAAAAAGATTCTCTTGAAATAACTGCCTCAGACACCTTCTCCAAAGACAAAAAGAATGAAAAGGGTTTTGAGCATTACCTAAGACTGTATCATCTTTAGATTACAGACTTGGCCAGTTAGAGGCATGAATGGAGTGACAAATTCCATCAAATGTGTGGTTCTACCAAGCTTAGTTGTTCCTAAAAGGTTGATAGGATCCCTGGGGAGGAGGCTCTCTAGAAACCACCAGCCTCACGTATGCAAAACCTGTACCAATAACTGTCAGCTCCTGGAAGGGCAGGAACCATATCGAAGACATTTGCTCTGCAGGGGACTAAACACTAGTCTATATGCAAGAAAGCACTGAATTCTATTCTTCTGACTAATACTCATTCATGTTATATAGAGTACAACCCATGGGGTTGGCATTACAGTGTTGTCTTTCAAGGCATGGACTCGTTCATCATGTGACCTTAATCACGTTTCTAATCTTTATGCTTCGGTTTCCCCATCTATATAATATGAATAACGGTATCCTCTTCTAGGATTGTTACAAGGATTAGATGTGTTAACGTATGCAAAGTGCTGTCCAATAGAGGGAACACTTGGAGATGATGGAAATGTTCTCTATCTGCACGGTCCCCTAGAGTAGTCACCACGCCCATGTAGCAATTGAAAATGTGGATAGCACAACTCTATTTTATTCAACTTTAATTATTTTAAATAGCCACATGTGGCTAATGGATAGTGTACTAGACAGTACAGGTCAAAGCATGCCCAGCACTCTATGACTGGCTTGGTGTTTTTATTATTGTAGTTATTTTGTCCTCAGACTGAGAGCCTTGACTCCTCACTTATATGCCCTTGGGCAAATGCCTCATCTTTAGAACCTCAATTTCAGTATCTGAAGATTCTGGAACAACAACACTTACCTTAAAAAACTGCTGTGGGAATAAGGTGAGATGCACGTGGAACATACCAGCACTCAACAAATAAGAGCTATGAAATCCAGGACCTATAGAAGTGCTTGGCGCAAGCTTAACAGTCTTTCCACTTTATTCCTGAATGTGTCTTGCCCATTCATACCATTGATCATTTGCTCATGCTGTTCTCTGGTTTAGAACATTCTTTCTATAATACGCTCCACTCCCAACAATCTACCTGGGGAACATGGGCTTCGTTTACATTTTTTTAAATGTTTTTTTTTTAGAGGTTTTTGAGAGAGAGAGAGAGAGAGAGAGAGAGAGAGAGAGAGAGAGAGAGGGAGAGAGAGAGCACGTGGTAGGGGCAGAGAGAGAGGAAAGCACAGAATCTGAAGCGGTCTCCAGGCTCTGAGCTATCAGCATAGAGCCTGATGCCGGGCTCGAACCCAGGAACCGGGAGATCATGACCTGAGCTGAAGTCAGATGCTTAACCAACTGAACCACCCAGGCGCCCCAAAGGGCTACATTCTGAAGATTCAACTCTTTCATCAGAAGCCTTCTCTGGTCACACCTTTCCCCATCCCTCCAGGAACTCTAGCCAGGGAGAATCAACAGATCCTCTTTCATTACACCCCACTCCCTGACACTGTCCAGATTCTATCCGTGTATCTATAATTTCTTTGTGTGCACAGCTGTCTTCCTCTACTAGACTATGAGAAGACTGAGGGCAAGGCAGGCCTTGACACTGCAGTGGCTCCGTAATTTTTGTTGCTGTTGTTGTTCAATACATGAATGAATGGATGTGGCCTAAGATGGATACTTGTAAAGCATAAGGGGTTTTCTAGATAAAAGGAACAACTGTAATCATGCAAAAAATGCTGTGTCTTAAATATGATAATGATGAAAAATACTGAAGAGTTTTGAGCGACAGCTCATGGGTAATAGTGAAATTATTACTGGAGCCTCACAACGTACCTCCTTTAGAAGAGTCAAAATCACTGGTAAAGAGGAAAAGCCCTGAGATCCTTATATTTACTGAAAGATAGCTTTGTGCCTCACATTTTGCAAAATTGTTGTATTAAACTCTTACAAGGATCTTGAGAGGTAGTTATTACTGCACTGTTTTACTAACAGGGAAAATGAAACCAAGGTTATCAAGTAATTTGTGCAAGGTCCCTCACTGCGAGAGAGAGAGAGAGAGAGAGAGAGAGAGAGAGAGAGAGAGAGAGTGTGTCGGGGAGAGGGTATCACATGCAAATCTACCCAACTCTAAATCCTATGGCGTCTACAAAAAAACAAGTTCCTTTCTTTTCAACTATGAGCAGGAATGCGAAGTATTCACACTCGGCATAGCTGAACTCAGATCCCTTTCAGGATTTATTGTTATAATGCCACTGCAGCAGTCCAAAGGGTTCATCTCAAGCCCAACACATGAAGGGGAGTGAAACAGCTGAAAAGATTTCTGTGATCCTAGTGTTTGATGAAACATCACCTTGGCTTTGAAAGAAATGTGGTTTAGAATTCACCCAATCTAAATCCTGAAATAGACATATCTTTAAAAAAACAAAACAAACAAACAAACAAACAAAAAACCAAAAGCCCTATGTGGTAAGTCTACAAAGAAATTTTACACACCTGGACAGAGCCATCGTCCCCTGCCCCCACACCACACCCGCCACAGAACCAGAAAGATAATATGGAAGATGGGGACAGACTTTCACTGATATTTGAAATGAGATGGGGACAGACTTTCACTAGATATTTGAACTAGTCAGGGCAGAATGGCTAAGAACAAGGGCTCTAGAAATGGACTCCCTGATTTAAAGTCTGACAAGCTGGTCACATCACTTCACCTTCCTGTGTGTCAGTTCCCTCATCTATACAACTGGAAAATTATCATGTCTAACTCATAAAGCTATTGTGACAATTAAGGGAGAAGAACAGTGCCTGGAACACAGTTTACTCGGTATCTTTGCCATTGTTGTGACTAATGACAACTCTCGATCTTTGGTGCTAATAGCAGGGCTTGGCGGGAGAGGGCAGACACACGTGCTCAGTGTGCTGCGTGCTTTGTCTGAGTTGTTTGGGTTTATTTGGATTGACTGAACCTTTTTTTTTTCCCCTTTCTGTCCTTGAGTACACTCCTGGTGACACAATAATGGGGGGCCCAGGGGAATAAGGAAGATAAGGTACCAGAGAGCCGCAACAATCCAGGCTAACATTTTGAACATGGTTGAGAATAAACCAAAAGCTGTTTTTATCTCTAAAAGCCACAATAACGTGTAGCACTATTCATACTGCAATTCAACGTGGCGATGGCATTTATCATTTCTGTCTAAACGCTGCACTCTTCCCTGACTTGCACCAATCAGGAACCAATACAAGATCCCAGAGAACAAAGAACTGACCTTCAGATAACTGGGTCCCCCTTCCCTGTTCCTCCCTTCTAGCCAGAAAGATCAAATCTCGAAGGTAGACTAGTATGTAATAGCTTGGAAATCTGAGCCTTACAGAGAGCTAGCAAAATCCACAGGAAAGACAAAGCAAAAACTTGGTTTCAGAAATTCCTTTCTTTCAAACCTCAATACAGCCTCCAGATTACTTGGGACATTCTCATATATGACCTCATAAGAGACAATTTTTCACTTTGAGGCATTAGACATGGTAAAGGGTCAGGCTGCAATCCAATGCAAACGGCCAAGGTAACACATGAACGTTACTTTCTAAAATACAGAAATCAAAAGAAAGAGGACTGGCCCAAGTATAACAAATGTATCTTATGACACAAATCCTTAAGCAGATCTGAAACTGTGACTCTAAATCACACAGCTTCCTTCTGTTATCTTATAAATTAAATTAATTCACCAACTATATACCGATTCCCAATTATAAGCCAGGCACTACATTTCACGCTAGAAATCTATAGATGTAAGTTGTTTCCTTTTGTTCTGCAAGGTCCCAGTCTAGTAAGGGGTGGAGAGATATGTAGGCAGACACTCATAAGACAGTAGGGAACAACCGAGGACTCAGATCTGAGTAGGTCTAACGGACGTATGGAGTCCTGGCCCGTGACCTACCCTGGAGAGTAGGGTAGGACCTACTAAAGGAGGTGAGGCAGGAGTTATGTCAGTCAGGATGGGGAGGAGATAGGGAGGGAAAGGCATTTCTGGTAGAACTTGAGACAAAATAAAAAAGAGAAGTAGACGACACAAGGTCACTGAGCCACACGGTCTGAAGGAGACAAGAGTCTTATATTGTGAAGAATTCGGTTGGTGTAAAGCTCTAAGTCTGAATCAGACAGACCCAGTTCACAAGGGAGCTGAGCAACCTTCAATAAGCTAACTCTCCTCAGCTAACCTCAAGCCTCGGTTTTCCCAGTTGCAAGGTGGCAATAATGGCACTGGCTGTACAGGGTCAATATTCTTGACTTCAGCACTGTATATCCAGTGTCCCAAGACACCTCCCCACAGTCTTGACCAAACTGGAATGGCTGGTCACTTTGTGCCTGGGTTCTAGGAAATGTGCCCCATTTCTTCCTGGAGAAGGTAAAGTAACACTAAGTTTCCTTCAGCAACCTTGTCTTGTCCCTAGACAAATGGTCTCGTTTATAAAATTCTCTGATGGCTCCAAAAAGGTGGAGAGAGGACACAGCAGCCTTGATAAACCCCTCAAAGACATAGCGCAGACCAGTGAGATGTTTCAGGGACACACTAGGAGGGACACAGGACTTGCTCAGACAGCTTGTAGGACGCTCAGAGTATGGGGGCAAGGCCTGAAATCTCAGAGAAAAAGATCTCAGCTGGCAGGCGAGCTCTCCCCAGCCAAGCTCAGCACCCCCTCCTTTGGTGTGAGTTTCGGTTCCATCAAAAACTTCCAGAGGTTTTGTGGGGTTAGTTGAACATTGACAGATTCTTCAAAGCCTGGAATTCACTCTGAGAGCCAAAAGCAGGCCAAGTTTCTATGGGGCTAGGATTTCCCCCAGGGAGGGTCACAGGGCTCCACCACACCTAGACTGATTAATCTACCCCTGCGCCAAGCTTCAGACAACAAGGAGACAAAAAAGAAAAATAGATCCTGAGGCTGGATCCTGATTCAACACCCCTAGCTCCATTCCCGGGAGAGTAGGAGTGGGAGTGTAAGGCAATTCCCAGCACCGGACAAAAGTCAGGCCAGAGCGGCAGTGAATTAAAAGTGATATGCAGAGCAGCTGGTGAGAGGGGGAAAAAAAAAACACAAAATCTGAGCAGGATGAAGGGACTAAGGTTTTAACACAATGAATGACATGTGGCTGAAATCGTTTCAAAGAGAACAAAAGCTTAGGTAAATAAATAGTGTGGAAGATGAGAGCAAAAATGAATTACAGGAAATCCCACGAGGAATACACTGGCATTTTTCAAAAACTGTAGTTGAAACAACAACTCTGCTTCAGCAGAGATCAAGACTCAGCCCTCCTATTCTCCCTATGCACCTGCTCCTGATTGTCCACCTTCCTGGGACCACAGCCCCAACCAGGCTCGGTTCTCCTTCCCCTGTGCCCATCCAAGCTCCACGGAGTAATGGGCGATAGCCAGAAGGCAAGAGACTTCCAGGCACCCCGGTGACTCAGTGGACGATCTCAGGCAAATGAGCTGAGCTCCTTGATTCTCTGATAACTCATCTGTAAAAGGGGAAGTGACGACTTCAAAGTAAAAGTGTAAAATATAACCGTAGTTAGACAGAACAGTGCTGGCACACATTAGGCCCTGAATAATATTCTCTGCCTCCTGCGCTCAGTAGGATTCGATATGAGCCACATTCACCTAGTGCAATTCGAGGTCAAGTGCTGTCCTAGGCACCGAAGAGGAAATAATACTTAAAACAAACAAACAAACAAACAACACCAGCACTGTCCTCAAAGAGCTTACAGACTTGTGGGAGCCAAGGACAAGGACGCTAGGACACAGAGGACTGATTGCGTCTGCAACGGAAGCACCAGCCTCTGGCAGGAGGAAAGAAGGCCCCCCTGCCCGAGGGGGCTGGGGCGTTCTTCACGGAAGCCCTCTTCCCCTTTTGCCCTGACGATCTGCGTGCTCCTGCACTCCAGGTCCTGCCACAGCCTTTGTCAAAAGCCTTAGCGCTTCTTCACATCACTTTACATCATCACAGCCGCTATGTCTGTAGTATCTCCCCGTGCCGAGCCCTGTTCCAAGTGCGCGACACAAATTAATTTAGTTAATCCTCACAACTGCTACTATGGTAATTAGCCCTACTATGTAACGAACCACTACTATGGTGCCCACCTTGGAGATGAAAACAGAGGCCCGGCAGGTTAAGTAACTGACCCCTGATCACACAGGGAGCAGCAGGTGATGGCATGGAATGTAAACTCAGTCTGGCTCCAGGAATCATGTTTTCTCCCCAACCGTGAGGCTGTAGGAATGGTACATATGATTTGGGCACACACCGGTACACGTTTCTATTGCATATATGCTGGATATCCACATTATTTTTCGTTCTCTGCTCTCTTTCGAACCTCTGAACTTCACAGGGAAGAACTTTTCAGTGATTATAAAAGTAATTCCCAGTCCACACCTCAAAGCACCTGCGGCCAAGCCCAGCCTGTGGCCAAGTCAGTGCTGGGTCCTCCGGAGCTGGCTGGAGCAGGACTTGGCAGCCTCCTTCAGGGTGGCCCAGAGGCAGCGATGCGTGAGAGGATGTGAAGCAGCTACCACTGCCTTCCAACTTTGCAATGGCCCGTGCACCATTGCAAACTACCATGCACAACTACCATGCCAGGCCTTCCAACTTTGCAATGGCCCGTGTGCACCTGCTGTGCCATTCCCTGGGCATTGCCCCCCCCCAAATTAGCCAGTCCTTCTCATCATCCATGTCCTCCCTCCATCCTGCCATCTGCCTGTCCACCTGCAGCCTAAACTCTGGCAGGCCAGCAGGTGTTCCCTCCTGTTTCACTCGGTGATCTTGCTACGGGGCTGTGTGGCCTTAGCTGAGGCTGTTATAACAGAGCAGCATAAACAAGGTGCTTTTAACAACACACATTTCTTTGGGGCACTTGGGTGGCTCAGTCGGTTAAACGACCGACTTCAGCTCAGGTCATGATCTCGCAGTTTGTGAGTTCGAGCCCCGCATGGGGCTCTGAGTGGACAGCTCAGAGCCTGGAGCCTGCTTCCGATTCTGTGTCTCCCCCCCTCTCTACCCCTCCCCTGCTCATGCTCTGTGTCTCTCTGTCTCTCAATAATAAATAAATGTTAAAAAAAAACACAAAAAAACAATACACATTTCTCTCTCACAATTCATGAGGCTGGAAGTCTGACGGAGATCAGGGGGCCAGCACGGGCAGGTTCTGGCGTAGGCTCTCTTCTACCTTTACAGATGGCTGTCTTTTTAGTGTGTCCTCACAGCAGAGTAATAGTAAGCTCGCACCAAGTCTCTTCCTAGAAGGGCACGAACCCCATTCATGAAGGTTCTACCCTCACGACCTAATTATCTCCCAAAGGGCCCTGCCTCCTAACGCCATTGCATTTGTGGTTAGAATTTCAACATACAAAGTTTAGGGGGACACAGATATTCAATCCACAGCACGGTCTAAGGTAGAGACATAAAGGGCTCAGAGTCCTTGGTTAAATATACAAGAGAAAGTTTTTGTATTAACACTCCATGGAGAGAGCAGTAACTGACAATCTGATTTCAGCCAAGGAGGCTGGAATTCTACTTAGCACATTGGTAAGGAAAGCTTACTGTTCAAACAATATGAACAAAAGAACAATATGTTACTACCTTCATCCCCAACATGTACTGTGCACTGAAAAAGAGGATTTTTTAAGATAATTTTTCCCTTTTCTTGATGACTTCTCAGTATACCAAGGTGGAAGCAGGAACTAACTTTATTAAACAACTAACACAGGCCAGTATTGAGTTATAAGTTGCTCTTTTGTGCACCGATGTACCTTGAGTTCACACCTATCAAGTTACTTCTGATTGCCTATTAAATATTAAACCACTCACCTCCTGAACTCCACTGCTGCTGGCCAGACTAGGTCACTCCCTGCCTGTATTCCCAGCACCTAGTGCAAGGCTGCATGATGCCAATGCTTAATACCTTTCCCTTTGCAATTTTTAATAAACTTTATCAATGAAGTATAACATGCATTAAAAGGTCACACATTTTACATATACACTTCAGTGAATTCTCACAAAGTAAACACACCTACCCAGATCAGGAAATAATTCCCTTCATGCCCTTTTCCAGACACCACACCCCGCAAAGAAAACCACTATCTGGATGTCTAGACCATAGGATTTCCCTGATTTTTAATTTTTAAACCATTCCGTATGTTTTCTTTGTGCGAGCCTGTCATCCGTGTTTGTGAGATTCAACCCAGTTGCTGCATGCAGCGATCTATGTATGTTTTTATCGCTGAGCGAGATTCCACTGCATGAATATATCAACCATTTATGTATTCATTCCATGATTGATGGACATTCAAAGTCTGTTTCCAGTTTTTGGCTATTACAAATAATGGCGTTCTCTGTATTCTTGTTGCATGCTTTGGCGGGGGGGGGGGGTACACACTACCCTTGGAGAGATGTGTAAGCAGGACTGCTGAATCAGCACGCGTGGAGACATTGCCAAACTCCTTCCAGGGCTGTGTACCAACTCCTCATCCCGTGGTAGTGCTTCAGTACCTCAGCTTCATCATATCCCCAACAACACTTGGTATTCTCAATCTGCTTAATTTTAGCCAGTGTGGTGGGAGTACAGAGGCATCATATTGTACTTTTAATTTGGACTCTCCTAATGACTAGTGAGGTTGGGAAACTCCCTATTTTATTGTTCATTTTCATATAATTTTTTCTGCTAAGATAGCCCAATCATTTTTACCATTTTCCTATCAGCATGGCTATGGTTTTTGTTTGTTTGTTTGTTCTTACTAATTTATGGAAATTCTTTGTATACTCTGGATACAGGTCCTTTGTTATATGTCTTGCAAATAGCATCTTTCATTCCGTGGTTCCCATTTCCACTCTTTCATGGCATCTTTTGATGAAAACAATTTCCTAATTTTAATGTAGTCCAATGTATCAACCCTTTCCCTTTATGGATGTGCTTATATTGATGTCCTACTAAGGAAATATCTACTGATCAGGGAGTCTGGGTGGCTCAGTGAGTTGGGCATCCGACTTCCGCTCAGGTCATGATCTCACCGCTCATGAGTTCAAGACCCGCATCGGGTTCTGAGCTGACAGCTCAGAGCCTGGAGCCTGCTTCCAGTTCTGTGTCTCCCTCTCTCTCTCTCTGTCCCTCTCCCGCTCATGCTCTTTCTCTCAAAAATAAACATTAAAAAAAAAAATCTACTTATCATAAAGTCATGAAGATCTTCTCCTAAATATTGTCTTTTAGAAACTTTGTATTTTACATTTCTTCTTTTTCTTTTAAAGTTTATTTATTTTGAAAGAGAGAACATGAGTGGAGGAAGGGCAATAAGAGAGGGAGAGGGACAGAATCCCAAGCAGGCCCTGCACTGTCAGCACGGAGCCCAATGTGGGACTCGAACTCATGAACCGTGAGATCATGACCTGACCCAAAACTAAGAATTGGATGCTTAACCAACTGAGCCACCTAGGCGCCCTTACATTTCATGTTAGGCCTATAATCCATTTGGAATTTCTTTTCATGTACAGGCTAAGAGTCAAAATTCAATTTTTCTCATATTGATTTCCAATTAACACACCCACCATCTTTTATCACTGTTTATCAGCCTCTTTTTGTTTAATTTCTTAATCTTTCCCTCTTTTCCATTCCTACTGGTTCTGTCTTGGGTCTCAGCCTTCAACGTCTCTTACCCTCAGTGCTGTCTTATCCCCTGCCATTAACTTCGTGATCTCCAAAGTCTCTACCTAAAAGCTATTACCTTAAGGATAAAAATCCAAATTCTTTAAAGTGGCATTCAGGTCCTTGAAAACCTGCCCCACACATATCTTTCCACACATCCGTTTCCACATGCAGACCACACAAAAGCTATACTCAGTACTGTGCAGCCAAAACAGGTATTCTCCTGCTTCTGGACTTGAGTACATGCTGTCCCCTTCTGCCTCCCTCTCCCCTCTTCCCCTTCTCCCTGACTGCCCACACCCACTTTATCCAACTGATAAACTCCTTTTACTCTCTCCTGTTCATCTTTCAAGTGTCAAATCAGTACCATTTTTTGAAGAAGAAATCTTCCTCATCCACTCAGGCAACGTGAGTTTAAGACTCCTGCAATAAGCCACACATGCTTCTATCAACTTCCTTCACCGCATTTTGACAGTTTACTTGTCCATTTCTACAATTAGAATGTGATCTCCTTGAGAGTATGGAGTTAGATTTGTTCATATGTGTATCTCTAGTTCCTGCACAGTGCCTGGCACTTAGTGAGGATATGTTACCTGTTGTTGAAGGTCAAAGAAAGGAGTATTTCTTTTTCACAGCCACAGTATTTACAGCAAATCTGCTGTACTTTACCAAAATTCTAAGTCAACAGTGCTGGGTGAGAGCCTGAGAAATGGTCCTTGGACTTTCCTACAGGGCATGAACTCTCTAACAAGTGTTTTCTCAGCCTTTGGAGGTCTTCTGTTTTGGTTATTTAACTCTACATAGCTCTGCTTGAAGTGGATGAGTCTAACTGGATATCTCCACTGAAGATAAGGGACTTGAATGAATGCCTGGCTTAGAAACTGGATGAATTACTGACTGACTTGAAATTAACAAGTTATTTATCATCTTCTTCCAAATATGAGACGGAACATTTCAAATAAAGAAGTCACTTCCATGTGTTTAATTTAGCAATAGCTAGAAGGTACATAGAGAGAATCTAACATTTTAAATAACTCTTCCCTAACCAATAAGTTTAGAAAAAAAGAAAAGTTGTCAAATTCCCTGTCCTCCTTTCGCATTCCTATTCCAGGGTACTCCTCCACTATTCTTCCCTCTCCCCAAACTACTGTGTATAGAATTATATAAAGCTCTGCAGAAATGAGTCTCTTGCTTAAAACCCCCCTTCCATGGCTTGCAACTGCCTGGCAGAAGGGGGAGAAGTACAAATTTCTCAACATGGTGCTCAAGGCTGCCAATCTGTGCCTTTATTTGATCCTTACAGCCCCGTATTCCAGGAACCCCTTAGAGACATAACAGGTTTGGGCCAAACTGTAAAGCTTATCATGTCCCAACCCCATGTGCCCTAACTTACATTATTCTCTCCATTCAGAATACTCTACATTTCATCACTTCCAATGGAGAAAACACCTATTATGTTCTGCTCAGTTCAAAGCGACCCTTCTGTGAAAATAAAGGAAACGCCATTTAAAATGGAGTGGGGCAGCCCTCCCCCTGAAGGGGGAGCTCTCACACACGGGCCACTGGCTGCAGCCGGCATCACCAGCAGAAAGAAGGAAGATGAAGGTAAGAATTATCTTGGAAGGGAAGATATTTTTCACATAGGAATTCCATCTCCTGCTTTTAAGAAAAAGGAGGGAGATCCCTTCCTGCCCCAGCAACCACACACTTACCCTTGTTTACAGTCAATGAGAAACCGCCACACCTCGAACTCTGGTTCTCCAGTGAGCTTTTGTTCAAAACACATCCCCCAAAACCCTCCCTCCTGTTACAAACACAAGCCCCTCTCCTTTGTTCTCCAGACTTGTCAATGGTTCGCCATAGTTTTCCCATCCCAATGTGCAACTCCTCTGCTGTTCCAGAGTAAACTCAGGCTGCGAGTGACATAACTGGCTCTTTTATTTTTAAGGCTGACATCTCCCGCTTCCCTCAAGGCCCCTGGCAGGCTGATACTCAGGGGGTTATCGTGACTAGTTGTGTGACCCAGAGCAAGCTGCTGGAGTAGACGTGACAATTAGACACTTAGATAAGCCAGCATTTATGTCAAACCGAAGTCGTTCAACGAATACCCGTGTCTTTGCCCTTCCCCCGCCTGTTTCAACTGCAAGAGGCTTCTCCCTTTTTCAAATTCCTATGCAACTTGGTCCACATGTTATCTCCATCTTGGTAAATCGCTGTCTTCGCCACGGTAACTAGTACAGCACTCAGCATGTTGTTTTTACACAAACCCATTAACCAATGTATATGATCATCCATTTACTGAGTTAACTGCTGGGGTCTTAAGTTACACAGATGAATACGACCAGATTCCACGGCTCACAAGAAGCTCACAGTCTATGTGGGGGAGACAGTAATGTAATCGTCTATTTAAGTGTTTCCATGTTATTGTCTATGTGGTACCTGTAATGACAGAGAGAGGCACAAGGGAAAAGGCAATAGGCCGCATGCATTAGGCTGGACAACAGCGTCACCCAACAGTAGAGCAGACAATGTACGAACCAGAGCCACATTAGTCGGGCATTATTAAATATATTTCACAGAACTGAATTGTGTGGGTTTTTCTTTACAACTCTGAGCTGTGAGAGGCCTGAATATAGAAGGCGAGTCGTTTTCACTCCTATTACTGACACCGGTGGGAGAGTCCCGACCCCTCCAGGCTTCACAGTGGTGAGTCACGGGCTGGTACCTTTTAACTCCCTAGGCTAAATTCAGCCCAGGGACCTGCAGCAAAACAGATCAATAATCCAACACATTCTAGTTAAACGAAATATAAGGGCCGAGGCTTGTGCTAGACCTGTGCCTGTGATTCAAAGATTTTCCATGTTTTCTATTTTTTGAAAATTTTTAATAATACTGCCTATGGCTAACTCAGTTAACACAGGCTTGGGTGACGCTATGAAAGGTAACACAAGAGAGAGGTGGAGTCAGACAGACCAAGGTTCTCAAAATTCCGCCAGACTAGCTGCCGGAGTCTAGGTAAGTCTCATCTCTCCCTTTACATGGCAGTGGTAAGAACATGCACAGCCGAGAGCTTGTGTCCACACCAAGCACTTGCCTCTATGAACACTTAGGTGGTGCCCAGCTTGTGGTGGGCACGCCAGATCGAAGCGCTCTTCAATGCTCCGCTTTTGAAACAAAAATTTTTAAATGTACTCTTTCAATTAGCCTGGATTTAATTTTGTTCTTCCTGGACTACAGACAGAAAAGTTTTGACTGTGACCAAATGGAGGTGAGGCTGCCCCTCGTGCCGTCTTTTAAGATCCCAGAGGTAAAGCCTGTCGGGCTCATGGGAGGATACAGTCCCCCCAGGGGAGTCTGCTGAGCTAACTCAGTAGTGGTGGTGGTTGTGGGGAAATCTGTACCCTTGCTAGTTCCTCGGGTGACTATGCATACTCAGCTTGAAAACCACTACAGTAAATAAATAAGGACAGAAGTCAGATAGTTTTTGAAAACACCTACACATCATTCTAAGTTTAAATTCAAAGACTTTTGTTTTGGATTCACTGCACTGTGAATTCAGTTTACTATGAATGATGGGAAATAATCTGAATAACCCATTCTTCTGTGTCACTCCCCCACCTATTTTCCATTCTCTGTCTCCCGTGAACAGTATTTTCTAACTAAAATGGGAACAGAGAAACCATGTGGGAACACGTGTCTTGCCACCAACAAAATGAGAGTGGAACATTAAGAAGTGTGGGCACAGAATTCCTTAAGGGCTCTGGGAGAATTCCCACCGGCTCAGACTACAGTGAACGCGGGTGAACCATGCGCACTCTGTTTGGACATGAAGCAAGGGAAGAGATAACAATGTGAAGAGAAAGGAGTCGAGAAAAAATTCCCTGCACAAAAGACAGTGGCAGAGATGAGAGGAGGTAGGAGACAGCGAAAAGTAGCACTGCCTGGTCTCGGACCCAGTGGATGAAGAACAATCACCTTGAGAGGGAGAAGTCAGAGATGGGGAACACGGTTTCCCTTCCAGCCACAATTCTGCACGTTGGGTGAAGAGAAGTTGTTAAGAAGTGGAGTTGTTAACAGTGGAGTGGGCTTGCCCTGGCAGGGAGTGGGTCTTTCCTGAATCCCCAGAGCCTGGAAAAATATATGCCTGCTTAATTCTATTGACGTGAGCTTTTGCTTTAAGCTTCAAATGAGATGGTATCTTTTTTTACTGGTCTTACTGTTCTTTTGGAGTATCATCCACTGGTATTAAAAACCATAGCTGCACTCCCAAAGGCAAACTCTTGCTGTAGGACACTTGACATAGTTTTCACATGACAATCAGTGCTGAGGAAGCTATTTGAATAGATAGGGTTGATCCAACTTAATTTTAGCATCCCAACTCCTTGGCTTGGAATTCAAGGACTTTTACAATGGAGTTTCTGACCGGGAAGGGCTAACACTGGATGGGCACTCACCATGTGTCAAGAGAAGCCCTCTATGCAACCACCCCAGGAGGCGCCATATGACTCGCGTTCACAGAACAGAAGGCTGAGACACAGGGAAGTGGTCTGCTAATAAGTGGCAACCTGGGACCTCCAGAGTCCACACCCTGCCGCACGGCTTCTGTCTTCCACACTAGGTGCTGGACTCCTCCAGACAAAGGACTGAGTCCTCAGCACCTTGATATGCCCCATGCCCAGTGCAATAACTGAGACCAAGGGTTGGCCTAACATATATTTGCTCATTGAATTCGTCTCTACCTTCTTTCTTATACCATGAAATGTTCTCTCACTTCACTGAGGTCTGTGTCCCCAAATGTCGTCTCTCTGGACTCAACTTTTCAGAACTCTCTGTACTGGTAGCAACTCCTGACACTTTCCATTGCTTCGTATAAACCTTTCCTTCATAACACTTGGCAATGCCTGATACATACCCATGCATGCCTATACACATACACACACACATAAACACACACACACACACACTCTCTCTAAGTAAACACACATATAAAGAGACACATGCATACACATGAGTACTTGTACACATACACTTACATATATGCAAACATACACCTATTCACAAGGCACACTTATGAACACATGCATAAGCACACACATGTACGCATAGGTACAATACATGTGCACAGATGTGTGATACACGTGCATGTACATGAACACGTGTGTGCAGAGATATGCATACATGAAGCACATACAAACACACCCATATATGTTTATATGGTGTTTTATGAACTCCCCCAAAAGAATAAAAGCTGTATGAGAGTAGGACCTTGTTTTTGTTTGCCCCTATATCCAATACACCTACAACAACCCCTCACACATAAAAGAAGGATGTCACATATTTGTTAAATAATGGAATGGAGGCGCCTGGATGGCTCCGTTGGTTAAGCGTCCGAGTCTTGATTTTGGCTCAGATCAAGATCTCACGGTTCGTGGGATCCAGCCCTACGTCTGGCTCTGCACTGAAAGCACGGAGCCTGCTTGGGATTCTGTCTCCCTCCCTGTTTGCCCGTCCTCTACTCACTCCTGCATGCATGCTCCTTCTCAAATAAATAAATAAAACTTTAAAAAAAAATAAAAGAATCTTTAAATTTCTCTTGCCCGCTGCTATCATTCATAATGTGAATCTGTTGAGGTCACATTAATCACAGCTAAATATACATAGCCCCAGCAGGCATTGTTCTAAGTACTTTATAGATAATGGGTCATTTATTCCGGAAACAACTCTGTGAGGTAGGTACTATTATTTCCATTTCATAGACGGGGAAACTGAGGCACAGAGTGTCAGGTGACTTCCCGAGGTGACAAAAAAAGCAAGAGGAACCAGGATTTGAATCAGCTATGTGTTCTTAACTACTATACTGGGTTTCCTCCGTATCTTTGATTTTCATGGTTTTCAGAGGCCAAATTCTTACATCAGAGTCACAGTACACAGCATAATAAGGACTAAGTTATGGAAAGCTGGAGTGGGAGCCATGTTGTGGACTGATATAACTGGAGACTACCGCGATTTTTCTATATTCCAAAAACTTTCCTTAGTTTTCTTCCAGACATCTACCCTGGCCGCACAGTGCCATGAGACAAACCTCAAGATCCCCAGTGTGAGGAAATCAAAAACTTTTCCTCCCTGCTCTTCATAATGACTTATACAAATGGATGGTTAAGAGAAAATTGGAGCGAGGAAATTAACCAGACCTATGCACCAATGATAAGGAAGCAACCAGCAGCGAGATGCCAGGCTGCCACTGAGGGGTGATGGCTGGAGATGTGCATTTCCTCCCCAGCAGCTGCCGATGAGCAAGCCCTAAAGTAAACAGTGGTGCTCAGAAATGTTCCATGGATGTGGAGCACTGGGTGTTCAGTCCCTGTGCCATGAAAAACAGTGGACCCTCGGGGTAAGCCTACTCTTGCCCCAGTGACGCAAGTGCAGTATTAGACTCTGGGCCCCCAAACACTTTTCTAGCAATCTTCTGCCTTAGAATTTGGACTGTCCTCCTAACAGGTGGTTGGCAGGATCAGAACCTGGCTCTGGCTCTTCAGTGTGATCTTGTTTTGTTCCCAAGGCCAGCAAAGGAAACCAGCAACTTCTCTTTTCAGTCATGTATGAGTACGTGGGATGAACAAACGGTAGCTTCCGAAAACCAGATAAACTCCTGAAGCTAATGAGTCGGTAAAGATCTGCTCGTCTTCGGGGGCTCTGAGCACAGGAACTCTTGCTGGGTCATGACATTCTGCTCTATTTACTAGGTAGTACTTGTTTGATGCAAAGACTGCACCAAGCCAATGTGAAGTCATGGGAAGAAACCCACAGATCAGGGTTTGAGTCTCAGATCCAACCCTTCCGATCCTGTAACCTTAGGCAAATCCCTTCATTCCAAGTGACCATTTGCTCAATGATTAAAGGAGGTAAAAATACCAAGTGGTAGTTTGAAACTGGAAAGTCACCACACAGACGAAATTCATACCAACATTAATGTTAACACGAATCACCAAAACTAACCAGCAAAACTGATCAACAATATTCATATGCCCTTTAATATTACTGATCCCTCCATGATGCAGTCAAAAAATGGCTAGGCTGCTCCTATAAGCCTGGTCTTATTCCCCATGACTGATGGAGCCCTAGAAACCTGTGCAGCTTTAAGTATTCATTATGAAGTCATTTCCCTACTCTGGGCCTCGACTTTCTCAACCACAAAATGGATCCAGAAACACACCTGTCTGGAAGAATGTGAAACAGAAGCTCTATCTTTTGTTATAGATACATATGTTGGCGTGAGTGTAGGCTCACATAAGGAAGCCAGGGCAGGTAGGAGAAAGCTCACAGTCCAAGAAAGCCTTGGACCTAGAACCCTACTCTATCATTTGTTAAAATGTCACCTTGAGCAAGTTATTGCACTTTGATTTCCCGATGCTACATTTGGAAAACAATGGCAGCTCCCAGCAAGGCTGGGATGTGATGGCAAAACAAAGCAACCTGCTCATAGGTGGCTTAGAACAAGTTTACTTATTTAACAGTCACCGGTAGCACGGACAGTAGCATTACGTGGGATACAACGTATAAGATGGAATACACACATATACCACAATACATATACATGAGTATAGCCAAGCATATGTGTACACATGCAATGTGGACACAACTGTGTATGTATATGTACACATAACACACATAAACTGGGCGAATATGCCCATTCTTTTCCTGGCCTGGTTAAGTCTGGTTTTACTCCCTACAACCGATACAGTCCCTGACACCTGGAATCATTCCCTTTTCCTAATTTGGAGACTGTGTGGCCAAACAGGGCAAGAGGCACTGGCAGATGAATTAGGAGGCCCAATTTCTAACCTCAACTCTGACGGTAACTTGTCGGGGTAACCTTGGATGACTCACTGGTTTTCTGGGCTTCCGTTTGCTCATCTGCAAATTGAAGAATTTGATGTAGAGGATCTCTGAGTAACCTTTCAGCTCAAAGCCTATATAATCACCCATTATCCAGAGGAGTGTGGACGTCAAAGTAAAGACGTTACCATTTCAGCACAGGCTGACGGCTGTACCTCCTGAGTTGCGAGGCACAAGGTGGGTAGGATGGGCTGAGCTGGCTGTGGCCCCAAGGCCCCATAATCCCCCTCACTTTCTGACCATGGAGGAAAAGGCTGGTCTCCCAGCTAAGACCAGTACTTCGCAGTCCAAAGGAACACAGCGCTCCAAGAGAGCCTCGAGGCCTGGGGACAGGAAACCCAAAACTACTATCCCCCCCTCTTTCCCCTCTGCCCCTCATTGTGGCTCCTGCAGCTGCTAAGGTCCGAGGCAGCAGTGGTTCTCATTAACCCAAACCTCAGCTTAAAACAATAAACTCGAACTCATATTACCAACTTCCTCCTCCATCCTCTGATTCACATCCAGGAACTCCCAGAGCTGCCCCTGCTCTGTGTGCTCAATGACACTGCTTTTCTCCTTCCAGATTCCCCAGCATGACTGTATCTGCTCATCCTTCCCCCTCCATGTCTTACAGACCGGCTGCCTCTCTGGATCCACCTGGATATGCTCCCTCCTGCCTGGCTCTGGGCCCGAGCCTGGGCCTGGCTCCTCAACAGCACCGGTTTGGTCTGATTCGTCTACTTGGCAGACGCACATCACCACTGCTTCTGACCCTGTGTGCCCAGTGCCGACTCGTCCTGCAGGCTGTCGCCTCTGGGTACCGGGAGACACCTTCTGCCTCATAACCAGCTTCCCGGGTCCTGCCTGATGTTCAGACTCAGAATCCACGGTGCGGTAGGGCCCGGGAATAGGTTTGTTTTCTAAAGATTCCCCACTCAGATTTAGCCATCTCTGTTTAACTTTTCAAAATCCTCTCAGTTCTTACAGTAATCAATTCACTGATTTACTGAGGACTGACTGACTGACTGACACTGTGGGTCCTATACCAGATGACGGGCATTGGAAGGTGCATGTGGTTTGGTGAGAAATCTGAAATAGATGCAAAGTGTTGCAGATGGGGAGGGATTCGGTTTTCCTAAGAGTGGGGTTAACCTTGGAGAAGTCTCCATGGGGGAAATAACGTTAAGGTTGAGTGCTGTCGCCTAAGTGGGACCGCCCAGGTGGCGAGGAGAGACCACCCCATACAGAGCCAACAGCAGGAGGAAAAAAGGCAAGGAGGCAGAACGTGCATGATGTGTGGAAAGAGGGCGGGTGGCTGGTGTGGCTTGTCTCTCAGTAAGACGGATGGGGTAGCAGTCACCTTGTACCCCGTGCTCTTCACTCTTCACCTCTGTTTTCTTACCTCATAGCTGTTTTCACTTACGAGTTAACTGCACAAAATACATGTTGACAAACTACTAATATATTAGCCCCTGACTCGGGGCTGCATTTTGGCTTCCACAGAAGTAAGCTGGTGAAGAGAAATAATATCACTGAGGGTGTTTCAGTCTAGAGCAGGCCTCTCATCCTCTGCCCGACTGACTGGAGACCCACGGCAGGTCATTCTTTGTTGTGAGGCCGTCCTGAGTACCATAGGATGTTCAGCCACATTCCCGGTCTCCACGTGCCAGTCTGACAACCAAAATCTATCTCTAGACATGGCCCAGTGTCCCCTGGGGTAGGGGTAGGGTTAAAATCACCCCTGGTTGAGAAGCACCGGTGTAGAGAAACAGGAGAGCTTTAAGAGTCAGACTCAAGCTCAAATCTCGCCAGGACACGAGTTACATGATTATGGAAATGTTCTGCTTAGAACTGGAATTTCTACATGTACAAGATGGGAAATAACCTCTACCTAGTAGGATTATAGGGAGGGACAAGAGATAAAGTAGGTAAAGGCAAAGGGTCAGGCCAGAGTATTTAGCACAGAGAAGGCAGTAAAAACGGTCAAAATAGTAGAGGTACTAATAAGAGTAGTGGTTCCAATATATATATATTTTTAATTAACAATGCTGATGTTGTCACTGCTGGTATTACGAGGAATAAAGTCTAAGTGAAGTTAAAAAGACACAATGAATAAATAAGTTCTACTTTGCCGAGAAGCCATAATAGGGCAAGAAATGTTGTGATTCCATTAGCAGACACCACATCCTCTAGGAATCCTTTTACGGTTCTTCAAGTCTCAATTCGAGGTATAATCTACATTCTTCTGAGGCTCTCCACACTTGGTACATATAACTATCATTGTTTATTTAATGTTTATTTTCTCTACTAGACCATAGATTCCCAGAGGTCCAATTCTCTCTCATATCTCATGCTCCCATCAACTAGCAGTTGGTCATCAATAAAAATTTATTAAAATACTTTTTTTTAATATTGGTTATTTGCTCAAATGGCATTTTTAAGGGTCAAGTTCAAAGGATCCCCTTTTAATAGATACACCATTCCATAGAGCACAGTAATTAGAATGTGAGCTCTAGGGGGTGCCTAGGAGGCTCGGTTGGTTAAGCATCCAACTCTTGATTTTTGACTCAGGTCATGATCTCACAGTTGATGAGACTGAGCCCTGCACTGGGCTCTGTACTAAAAGCACGAAGCCTGCTTGGGATTCTCTCTCCTCTCTCTCTGCCCCTCCCCGGCTCATGCGCGGTCTGTCTCTCTCTCACAAAATAAATAAACTTTAAAACGAAAAGAATGTGAGCTCTGGAATCAGAAGGAGTAGATTTAAATGATTTACCACTTATTGTGTGGCTCTGGGTAAGTCAGGTAGTCTCTGTGAGCCTCACTGTTTTATTTGATAAATGGGAACACGATAGTAGTATATATATATAAAGTGGCTTTGAGAATCAGTGCTGCTTCTAGACCACTGACAATGGTATTATAGCTCACTGGAATAAACTAGAACTGCTACAGGAGGGCATGCATCAGAAGCTCTTTTTGTAAGGCTACGTAAACCAATTCTTCTGCTATTGAAAAAAAGCAAGAAGGGAAGAAAGGGAAGGAAGGAAGGAGGGAGGGTGGGAGGGATTCAAATGTCCTCATTTTGGTTTGACTCTGCAACTCCGATGAACAATTTATGCCAACTCAACACCTGGCAAAAAATCCAGTATCTGGAAACAAAGAGTAATGCTAAACCTAGGCACAGAATCTGCTAACATGATGGGATACAAATGATACCAATTTCCATAGGGAGTGCTCAAACCAAACTCTCTTGCTTCATGGAGAACTGAGCCTGGTACGCCTACTGTGTAGGGATAATTGCGTCTGTAATGAGAAGTTATGCTCTCTCTCAGTTGTAACATCCATCCCTCAGGGAGGAGAAAACACTCATTTATTCACTCACTCATTCACTAAACATGCATGTGTTAGGGGTCCTCCATATGCAAAGCACTGGGATGCAGGTTGCTGGGATATATGGATGAAGTGACACAGTATTTTCTCTCAAAGAGCTTACAACTGGTGAATGAGAGCAAGCTGTACACATAAAACTGGGTGACACATGCAGTAAAATGGAAGCAAGTCCAAGATACACAGGGGAAGAGGAAGGAATGCTTAAGTCAGCTAGAGGGAGTCAGGGAAGGCTCCTAGAGGAGGTGAATCAACCGGATTCAAGATCTGAGGGATAATCAGAAGTTTGTGTGATACACAGAACAACTGAGAGAAGGGAGCCTGAGACAGAAATCGGCTTGTTATTGCCTTTCAGGACAGCTGGGGTGCTGGAGCCAAGAACAGACCTGGAACAAAGTTAATACTATTTTTATAAGCTAGAAAAATATCAGCAGCAGGAGCCCTGGCCAGAACCACCCCCGCAAAGAGCAAACAAAGCTAGTCCTATCTTCTGGCTGTCTGCTGCAGAACTTACTAACCAGCACCTTAAGAACAAAATGTTCTTTAATCTTTGATTTTTATTCCCACAAAGTCCTTCCTCCTCTTTTTCCAGAACTGGAAAAAGCAGGGGTTGAGTGTTACTTGCCTCTTTGATCTTCATCCTCCTGTCCCAGGCTCCCTTGAGAATGAGAACCCAGGGAGATTTCTCCAAAGCAGAGGGCTGACCCCTCCTATCAGTCAGAACGGAGGGTCCAAGGTAGGTCATGCCGGGTCATCCCGTGAAGGGGCCATAACTGTCGAAGCCTGTTTGAGGGAGGCTTGGATGGCCTCCAATTCTGACCTCCAAAGCTGAATTCTTAACCTGACATTCAGCAACCTCTTAACATGGAGTTCATTTACCCGTTTCTTGAGACTGCTTCTGATCTCAACCTGTACAAGATCGAAAGCATTGAATCCTGCATTCTGTTCCCAAGTGCCAGGCAAGGAGAATCAGGGCACATTCAGGGAAGGCTGACAGAATCCAGAAGTCTGAGGTTCTTTTCCAACTGCCTGTCCAAAAAGAAGACCATTGTCCTGGTACACACCTGACTACAACAGTAACTCAGAGAACTTCCAATTTAAAGGCTTTTACTTTGGTCAGGCGTTATGATTTCAGAGTGAGAAAACCAAAGAGAGAAGCCTCATTATTATGTGCCTACTATGTGCCAGCTGCTTTACCTTCGCTGCTTTTCTGCTTTACCAATGCTCTTAACAACCCTGGTGGGGGGGGGGGGGCTCATTGCTATCTCTTCTTGCAAAAGAGGAAACACAGGAGTGAAGAGAGATGATATTCGGCCCAAGGTACACAGGTAGAGGGAGTAAGAATTTAAACTCACATCTTCAGACTCCACATTCAGTTCCCTTATTAGAGCATCATAACAATAGTGGTCTCCAACCAGTATTGTTAAGCAATAAACATGCAGGTCGGGAAAGAAGAGCCAGAATTTTCTCTTCGGAAGGAGTGGCACTCTGTCTGCTCTGTTCACACTATAACCCCCAGCGACTAGACCAGTAATTGGCAGGTTTGCAGGTACTCAGTACGTCTCTTTAGTGACTAGGCAGCTGGGTGCATCAATGACCTTCTCAAGACTCTCAGGCCTGCACAGGGCACCGGCAGGGTGAGAAACAAGAGGCAACGTTTGCTTCCAGGCCTCCTCTCTTCACCAGACATCCTAATTCTGTCATGACTGTAAGAGAAGAGGAGGACGCATAAGAAAGTATACGAAGGATAAAACTTGGTCAAAATTATGATCTTGACTGTCTTGCAGTTGCTGGGAAGCCCCCCTTCCTGTGCCCTTCCAGCCACCACCAGCCCCTAAGCTCAGCCCTTAAAGAATCCAAGGCCCTTATTCTACCTTTCCACGTAAAGAGCTTACTTTTGGAAAACATAGGGGAAACTCATTAACTGAAGAGTATTAAAAGCCTGAGTTAAAGCTTCAAAGGGTAAAATTCCCATCACAGAACCATCTCTGATTTAGGAAAAGAGGGAGGTCCCTCTAATGGCCTGGATTCCTCCCCGTGGAGCTCCCACACTTTGAGTGTGTACAAATAGCAGGTACCATATGGGGCACAGCAAGTGCTGGGCAGCAGTGAAAAAGGGTGCTTTGGTTCGTCCCTTAGGGAGGTCTGGGGATCTGACAAGGAAACAGGAGTCCTGAAGCCCCTGCAAGGTGCAGGCTTTCTTCCAGCAGGCAGTGGTCCAAGCCAAGTCCTTATCACCTGGCTGGGGGTGGATGGTTGAAATGAATTGAAAAAGCATGATAATTGAAAAAGCACGATGGAGAACGCTTCCCTGACCTCAAACATGACACAGGATATCAGGATTACAAGGGGACAGGAAAACTCTCTATCTATGTAGACCCCGAGTTCTTTCTGTGCCTGCTCAAAATCATGCCACTCCCATCAAAAGAACACATTGAAAAGGGAGAGAAACACCCTTGCCTACACTCAGTATTACCTGCCTGCCATTCCACCGACCCACAGGTACTACTGGCTGTTTATAACTTCTCAGGCATTGTGTTAGATCCTGGACACATAAAAGTGAACAAGGCAGACACATTCATAAACTGATAAGCACTACCCTGCTCCGGAAGTCCATGGACTACGTAGAGGAATCAGATACTGCTTGTTATCCTGTTGCATAAGGAAACATTAACTTCCACTCTACAGGTTAAGGCCATTTCACCTTATTCTTGTCTTAATATGACTGTATTCATTTAATAAATTTATCAAGCACTTATAGGAGCCTGATCCAGGGCTCAGCATAGGTGATACAAGAATAATAATATAATGCCCTCAAGGAGCTCAGAGTCCACTGGAAAAGAGAAGCAGATAAATGAGCAATTACAACCCAGTGTGATTATTTCTCTGGGAATACAATTATTCCAACCCAGTGTGATTATTACCCAGTGTGATTATATTACAACCCAGTGTGATTATTTCTCTGGGAATAAAATCTGAGTGTCCCATGGAAGGTTATGCAAAGAACAAAGCGTCTGCTATGAGACTTCAATTTCAAGTAGACATTAGGCAGTGGGAGAAGGAGAGGACCAATAAACCAATCTGGGAAGAGAAATACACATGCATTTATACAAATTGGATTCTGGGAGCACAAGTTCATTTAAGTATTTAAAAGATAACTCTTGGTTCTAACACAAAGTATGGACCAGAATATATTTCAAAACTCCTTTGACTATGATCCAAGGTAAGAAATTCATTTTCTTCATGGTCCAGTGTCTACGTTACTACCCATAAAATATAAACATAAGTCCCATAAAAACAGTGTTGACCCTTACTATGTGAGATGTACTCTGATGTTTTCTACTCCAGTTGATTCCACTCTGAAAATCCAATGGTCATGACCTACCAAATTGATAGCATGAAGTCTTAGCCATAATTAAAAAAACAAAAACACTGTTAGAAAGAAAGTCTAGGGAAAAATATGACTATAGTGGAAGTGAGAGAGATTGAGAATTGGAGAGGAGAGAGGAGAGAGGAGAGGAGAAGAGAGGAGAGGAGAGAGGAAAAAGAAAAAAGAAAAGAGAAAAGGAAAGGGAAGGGAAGGGAAGGGAAGGAAGGGAAGGGAAGAGAAGAGAAGAGAAGAGAAGAGAAGAGAAGAGAAGAGAAAAGAAAAGAAGAGAAAAGAAAAGAAAAGAAAAGAAAAGAAAAGAGACAAGAGGGAAGAAGGGGGGAAGGGAAGGGAAAGAGAAGGGGAAGGGAGGAAGGAAAAACTGTAATAAGGATGAAGAAGGGGTAAGAGTCATCAACCCCTTCCTGTAGTCCTTATCTCCCTGCCCGCCTTCCTACTAAAACTCATGGAGGAGACATACTGGTTTGGCATAGTTTTGAATTCACCGTCCCCAAGCACCATGTCTACGACACATTGAAGTGTTCAATGGGCCTTTGAAATAATAAACGCCTGAATGCCAGATGTGAGAATTATTTAGAAGATAAAATCAAGACTGCACCCACCTAACTGGATATAGAATATAAACCAAAGTATGAAAAGAAATCCATTAGACTTGTGAGGGTTTTGGAGTGCCTTTAGAACAAACTGTACAGGTAAGTGTACCACCATCATACGTGCTAGCTGAAGTGCACACATCTCTTTCAAATTCTCCGTAAACCAAAGAATCATCCAGATATTGATTCGGGCCATTTTTTTCCTGTTATTCTGTACTGAAAAAATTAACAAGATTATAAATACTACATGTGATTAAAAGTTTGATAACTCTATCCAAATGACTAACTGTAAAAAGGCTTTTCCTGGGGCACCTGGGTCACTCAGACGGTTAAGCGTCCAACTTCAGCTCAGGCCATGACCTCGCGGTTCGTGGGTTCAGGCCCTGTGTCGGGTTCTGTGCTGACAGCTCGGAGCCTGGAACCTGCTTCGGATTCTGTGTCTCCCTCTCTCTCTGCCCCTCCCTTGCTTGTGCTCTCTCGCTCTCTCACTCTCTCTCTCTCTCAAAAATAAATGTTAAAAAATTAAAAAAAAAAAAAAAAAAAGACTTTTCCTTACTATACCTGGAACCACCAGCCCTTGATCCCTGCTTTAAAAACAGGAAAGGAGTGTCTTAGGTTCCAAGGAATATTCCGTTTGAACACAGTGTTGGTCATGGACACAGGGTGGGAGGTTACCTAGGCCTCCTGCGTGGGCATCAATAAGTGAGGCTGCCACCGCAATTCCAGCAGGAAGTCCAAGGTCTCTGGCTGCCTCTGGTGTGAGCCCATTTCCAAGAGAAGCTCCAGGAGGCAGTACTTGGTTTCCTGAGTAGACATGAGAAACAACAAACACCTGTCAGTTTGAAAAACACAAAAGCAAACACAGGGTTTTCTTAAGGGAACCTCTCTGCTCCCGCCCCTGTCTTCTGCATTTTCTCAACCTCATGAAGATAAAAACCATGCACCCACAAAGAGTCCCTTTGCTCCTTTGGTGACTTAGGTGTATGTCCTTGGTTCCCGTGGGTCACGCCCTGGGGTACTTTACAAAATCAAGAGCTCTAAGGTACCTTTCAAATTGGAGAAAGATTCCATTCACGGGAAATTCCAAAGATATAAACACAGTGGCCTCTTAAAGACCAGTTAAAACAGTCAAACTGTTCCAAACGGGCTTCCTAACACAGCAGCAGCCCTAACAGCATACCTTATGCACACACACACATCCATACACAGTCCTGGGTTAACATATATTCCTAAGGAAGTTGAGAACCTTTACTTGTGTAGTTGCTTCCTGTCAGAGGATAAGGGAGGGAATTATTTTGTTCCAATAAAAAAAAAAAATCTCTTCAAAGTTTTTCTCGGTTGGAAATGAGAGCCCAGTCTAAACCTTGCAAACTTAACAAGGCTGCTACTTGCACAACCACAGAATACAATCTGAATGGTGTTCTTTGGAGTTGTGCAATGCAGCGACCCTGATATTTCAAGTGACCTTGAATTCCTGCAGTCAGTCAGGCCTTCAGTTAAGAATTTATTGATTGTCTTGCTTTGTGTGGGCGCTGTGGCGCTGTAAAAGGCAGTCCTTGCCCCCAACCTAGTTAGGGAGATGAGATCAGGACACAAGGAGCCATGTAAGTCAGAACAGAATGAAGAAATCCATCTGTTCTCAGGTGTTTAGCAGAGGCTGAGTCCTCCCCCTCCCCTTGTCAAGAAATTCATAATTAGTGTTTGTGCACCGCAAGGAGGGGGTCGGGGGAGATCCACATATATGCTAAGACCTCTCTGAGCTCCAAGATTCTAAGATTCTGAATGTGTGCTCAGTAATTTGCTTGATGCTAAGATACCTACCACTTGTTCGTTGTTCCAAGGAGCCCCAGGGCTAGGCTGAGGTGCTGCAGGACTTTTGGGGTGAAGGGGAAGGTGGGGGTTGAGGGAGGCAGAGGGTGAATGGCTCACCAATCTCCTCTAATTGGAAACAAAAAACCCTCCACAACACCATTTTTATCCATTTTAGGTAACGAGCTTCATCTATAAATGAATTTGGAAAAAAAAAAAAGTCTGCTAAGAAAATCAAGAGGAAGAAGACTGCAACCGTTGCAATGCATCCTGGAGCTTCACTGTCCAATTTGGTAGCCACTTGGCATGTGTGGACTAAACGCTTGAACTGTGGGCTGGAAGAACTCAAGGACCTTAATTTTCCACTTACTTTCATTTTAATTCATTTCAATTTAAAAACTGACACTCAAGTCAGCAACTGAAAAACTTTTTAAGGATGTTTGAAACCACTGTGGCGTGCAAATCTACTTTTTGAATGTTAACTGAGGACATCTAAATCAAATATTTACAATGAAGTTTTAGTGTATGTATTGGGAGGTACTAAGCAGGAAATATGCATCAGATGTCAAAAAATTTGTATGGAAAAAATAAATGTAAAATATTCTTAACTTTTATATCAAATGCATGTTGGAATCCTATTTTGGACATATTAGATTATACTACATTGAAATTAATTTCACCTATTGCCTTTTACTTTAATGTGGCTACTAAAAAATTTTAAACTGTGTATGTGGCTCATATTATATTTCTATAGGACAGCCCTGGTCTGGAAGACAAAATCAAGATGCTCCAATGTTGGGGCAGAGAGAAGGGAGAGCTTCTAGCCTGCTTTGAATACCTAAGCCAGCAGAATCCTAAAGGAGAGTGGTGCCCTTCAAGGTAGACAATCTGTCTCTGGACACGATGTGGAGTATGTCACTGTATCTAGGATCTAGCACATAAAAGACAGCATTTGCCTTTACTGAGCATTTCTGTGAGAGGGACAGTGCTAAGGATCTGCTATGCATTTTCTCAGTTCATTGTCACATAATGCCATGTGAAGGATACTATTACTGTCCCCATTGCACAGATGGATGGGGAAAGTCAGGTTTATGAAGGCAAGGTAAGTTCCTTAGAGTCATACAGCTTAAATGTTGGGAGTACAGGCCATAGATTCCACTCCAACCGATGCAAACCTGTGCTCTTATTGGTTAAATTACATATTGGTGGATCTGTTTTTAAGAATTTTAAGTGAAGAAAACAAGAGAAGAAAGGACTAAAGAAACAAGAGAAAACAAATTTTTTTTTAAATTTTTTTAATGTTTATTTATTTTTAAGAGAGAGAGAGAGAATGCAAGCAGGGGAGGGCAGAGAAAGAGGAAGACACAGAAACCGAGGCAGGCTCCAGACCGTGAGCCGTCTGCATATATCCCCACGCGGGGACTCTAACTCATGAGCCATAAGATCATGACCCGAACCGAAGTCAGACATTTAACGGACTGACCCACCCAGGCGCTCCAAGAGAAGTATTTTTAGAACAAACATTATGTAGGTTTAAAAAGTAGCATCATTTGGGGGCTCCTGGGTGGCTCAGTTGGTTAGGCATCCGACTTTAGCTCAGGTCACGATTTCACGGTCTGTGGGTTCAAGTTCCGTGTCGGGCTCTGTGCTGACAGCTCAGAACCTGGAGCCTGCTTCTGATTCTTTTTTTTTTTTTTTTTTTTTTTTTTTTAACGTTTATTTATTTTTGAGACAGAGAGAGACAGAGCATGAACAGGGGAGGGTCAGAGAGAGGGAGACACAGAATCCGAAACAGGCTCCAGGCTCTGAGCTGTCAGCACAGAGCCCGACACGGGGCTTGAACTCACTGACTGCGAGATTATGACCTGAGCCAAAGTCGGCCCCTTAACCGACTGAGCCACCCAGGCGCCCCCTGCTTCCAATTCTGTGTCTCCCTCTCTCTCTGCCTCTCCTCCACTCATGCTCTCTCTTGCTCTCAAAAATAAAACATTAAAAAAAAAAAAGTAGCATCATTTGGAAGTCATGCTCACCACCTTCAGATTTTTTTAAAGGGTTAATTTTGATAGGAAAGTAAAAATGGGAATGGTTTCACCTTCATCCCCGATCTTCACAAACATAAAGGCCATGATTTTCATTTAAAAAAAAAGGTTCTGGACAGAAGGAGGATTAGCAAGATGGGGAACTCTTGTAAATCTTCTGGGCAGCAGGTTAGAAAGAACCCTGGGCTGGCCAGGTACAAGGGAGTCCAGGGTTTGCAGCCAGATCTAGGTTCAAATCATATGCCGGTGGACCACAGGTAGATTTCTCAGCACAGGCAGCATCTTGAGCAAAGGCCAAGAAACATGGGAGACTGCCAAAAAGGCTGAGTAAAGTGGAACAGAACCCTGGCTGGGACCCAGCAGGGGGCGGAAGGAGCAGATAAGGTTGGAGATGGAAGTGGAGACAAAACAGACACTGTAATCCAGACTCAGGTGTCTGAACTTCATCATGAAGATCACGGAGGGCCCCTGGAGGAACAGTAAGCCAGGCAGTGAGGTGACTGGATTTAAACATTGCTACAGATCTCTTGGGCAGCATGGCAGAAGACAGAAAGGGGTTAGGGAGAACAGTTGTGAAGCTATTTCAGGAAGAGAGAAGATATGAACCTTCATCAAGGTATGGGCAAGAGAGTCGCAGGGACAGGCATGTGCAACAGAAGAGATTCTGTGAAGCAGCAAGTTACAGGTCATGGCAGTTGCCTGGATATGGGAAATATGGCTGATAGGGAGACGCCACGGCTTGGATCCCTGTTAAGGACAGACTTGCAGCCCAGTAAGGGCAGTAAGGGCAGCAGACAGCTTCCAGCTGCCAGCTCCTTCAGGCTGCTGTGCCAACGTGACGCCTTTCCCAGGACAGCCGCACCTGATGACTTAGCAGAGACAGAGCAGAGGGATTGTGATGGCACCATTCGCTCCAGAGCACTCTGCTGGGCTGGGCAAGGGGCATGGGACTATATCACGGCTCAATTTCTCCCTCTGCCTCATCCCCCTCTCCTCACCTTCTTATCACAGATGGCAACCCCTAATAATTTGAGAGAGACCCTCAAACCTGTCTCAGCATCTGCTGCCGGAGAACCCAACCGGGGGCAGTAGGCCAGGCCTTCTCTCCAGCCCACTGGTCCAGGCATGAAAATAAATACGCACAAAGCTTAACATCCTCCTTTGAACTGGAACACAGCCTTCAGGAATAGTCCATCTGGGCCCAAAGTAGGAAGAACTTTTGTTTATTTAGAGACCGAAAACAAATAGCTTGGCGTAAGAGAAGATGATGGAAAAGGTGGGAATCTCTTAGAAATCACCCCATCAGATCATGTGTTAGGCTTACCAGCCAGGGTTACATCTGAGGGACTGGTGGAGCTGTCAGAAGCAAGCTTTCGTGCGCCTGGACAACTTTTCTGGAAATAATCCTCCTTTCAGCTCTTCCTTGACCATAAAATTAAGTTAATCACAGCATCCATTTTCCCAGACTTAATCAAGACCTCACAGCCTCACCACTGGCTGTCTTTCCTAGCCTCTGTTCAGCCATTCATCCACACAGCTTCACAAACATTCAAGAACAATGGTGGCCCCGTATAGTTTTGCCCACCCTGTGGCAACATCGAGGTGCTGGGGTGTATGTGAAAGAGGCACCTCTGAGACTCACACAGTGCTCTCTGCTAACCAAGGCTCTCAGCCCCTCAAAAAGTGCTCTGCAGGTGAAATGTACATGGTATTCCGAGAACGCCAAGGAAGGAGGGGACTGTGAGTTGGCCCTGGGAGTGCAGGAAATCAAGATGAAGGTGACATTTGAGCCTAGTCTGGTAAGACAGGTGGCGGATTGCTGGTTTCAGAGCTAGAATGCTCAGGGGAAATGGATGCCATTAGAGCAAAAAGCCGTTCACTGCAGGCAGCCCCGAGGGGCACAGAGTGTTTGAGGCAGTCAGTATGTTGGCAAAAAGGGCACCAGGGAGGAGCCGTGAAGTGGGGACCTCAGGCAAGGCGAGGAGCTCCAACTAAGGCAATGAGGCCCTGCCAGCCAATAGCTCTGAGCACTTAGATTTGTTTTTTAAGAAGATAAACCTGCAGTGGGGAAAGGCTAGAATAGGAAATAGTTTTTTATCTGTAAAACAATCAAGCCAACTGAAAAATGCAGGCTGCAAAACATTATGTGGAGTATGACTTCATTTTAAGAACAACAACAAAGAGGGTAGATGGACTATTTGTAAAAATACATTCCTAGGGGGAAAAAAAGAAAATTGCTTTTTCCTGGATGAAGAAGTTATTATTTTTTTTCTTTTTACCAACCTATACTAACTGTTCTGCCTCGAACACACATTTCTTGTGTAATTTTTTTTATAGGTGTTTTTCCCTTTAAATCAGGGTAAATAAATGAGGGCACAGGTATTCAGAAAATTCCTACAAAGCCACTAAAATTAATGAGGAAGAATTTGGGTCTGAATTCGGAAAGAAGTTCAAAATACATTCAGCAAAAACATCAAGACACAGAATAGTGTTCACAGTGTGATCCCATGTGGGCATTTTATTCAAGTATACAAGAATGGAAGCATGTATATTTCCAGAAAAATCCTAGAAAAACATGCAGAATGTTGTTAAACAGCAGGGATGGGGACCCAGTGTGGGACACTCTTCTCTAGGATTTGTGCTTCCTCTATACCGTGACCTTAAATTTCTTTTGTGATCAAAACAAACTAGAGTAAGTTAAAATAAAAGCAAAATTAAGAAGAATACTGTGCACCTTTTCCAAACCCTGTTCCTCAGCCTGAAGGCAGGAGAGGCCCGAGGACAAGGACACTTCAGCTATTTTCTTGGTTTGGCTGGCTTCTGTTCCTGTGAACACACTCTCATGTTGGGGTACAAAAAAGCAATCGCTCTGAGGGTTCGTGGGCTCATGTCCACTGAACTCTTATTCAGACGGGCAGATTCAGTGCGAGTGGTCAAAAGCTGGAGCCTACAATTATCTGGTGGTTGCGGTCTCTCCTCACAGGCAGGGGCTACTATTACACCAAATCTTTCCCTACCAGTTTTTCAATTATCTATGACTAATGAGCACTTTGGGAACAGTTTCAGACACACACATAATCCTCTTTCCTGACGTCAGCAGCAGAAATTAATGACTGTGTGGATTGCTGAGAGACAGAAAATGCATTATAATGGTCAACAGAACTGTTATCCTCTCCAGGAAGAGGGAGACGGGGGAGGGGTGTTGTATTAACTGGAAGGTTCAGTGTTCCTCTGTATTTCTACAAATGGGGATGAAACCCAGGGGAAGAGTGGGCTCAAAGTCCTTGGAAATGTCAGAAAGAGGTCTGGGCATGGGCAGCATGAGACCCTGGTTCCTCTGTGTGTGCCACTAAGGGCACTGGTTCCTGCTCAGTTTTGCCAAGGTCAACAGGCCAACTGGACTGGCTGGAACGGTGCTCTCACCTGCCCTGCCAGCAGAGAGGCTCTCTGAGCACTGCGGGACTGAATCCACTGTCAATCTGGTTTAGGAGTGGGAGAACAAAAGCAGAATTATCCTTTTGTACTCTCCAGTGATAGGCTGGAATTATCTTAAGAGCATGTGGTGGTGTATGTAAGTTTGCTGTTTCATGCAGGCATAGCACGGGCATGATTTTAAAGATGGTTACAACCTGCTCCGACTCGGGTTGAGCTCCCAAATTAGCATGAACCCTCCCCAAAGAAAACAATACCATCATGTGTATATGGCTGCCAGTAGACTGGTTATTGATACTTTTAAAAGAGCTGAGGGGCGCCTGGGTGGCTCAGTCGGTTAAGCGTCTGACTTCGGCTCAGGTCATGATCTGGCGGTTTGTGGGTTCGAGCCCCGCGTTGGGCTCTGTGCTGATGGCTCAGAGCCTGGAGCCTGCTTCTGATTCTGTGTCTCCCCCTCTCTCTGCTCCTCCCATGCTCATGCTCTGTGTCTCTCTGTCTCTCAGTAATAAACAAACATTAAAAAAAAATTAAAAGAGCTGACAATATTAGGGGCTTGAGCAATACCCAGCACCTAAATTCCTCTGCAGAGACCTCGGTTTAGACAGGTTAGGGCAGGGAGCTTTCTGGAACCAAAACTGATACAAGACTGACAGAAGAACATTCTGGTAATTCTTGCTCCTGCAGAGGAGTCACACACATCCAGAACTATTCACTCAACCAGAGAAATTAACAAAAAACTCAAACCTGATATGCCCTGCTCTCTGTTGAAAGACATCTTCCAAAGTATTGCCTTTCATTTGCCTCCTAAAAATGACCTCACTTTAACTAGGAATTAAACTCTACTTTAAATTACTGACTAAATGTGAAACTTTCATTCGTTATTTATTACAGAAATGTTGACTGAGTATCTACTATGTGCCAGGCACTGCTGTAATGCAGAAAATGCATTAAGGAACAAGACAGAGAAGTTCTCTGCCTTTACTTACAGGGCTTACTTTCAGTAGACATACAATTCCCATCCAATACCTCTTCTGAATTATATCTTGTAATTATTTTATATTGTAACCTCTTCTACGGTTTGGGCTATTATTTATAAATCTTTATATCCCGTTCTTGTATTCTGACCTATAGTAGGTATTTGTTTAATAAACATATCACATATTTTATTTTTTAATGTGTATTTACTTTGAGACAGAGAGAGAGAGACAGATAAAGAGAGAGAGAGAGAGAGAGAGAACATGAGCGGGGGAAAGGGCAGGCAGGGAGGGAGAGAGAGAATTCCAAGCAGGCTCCACACTGTCAGTGCAGGGCCAAAGCAGGGCTCAAACTCACAAACTGTGAGATCATGACCTGAGCTGAAATCAAGAGTCAGACGCTTAACTGACTGAGCCACCCAGATGCCTAACATATCATATATTTTAAATCAAATTCTGAATGACCCTCGTGCTAAGTTTTGATTTTCCCCCATGTTTCTCTCTTCCCCTCTCTCCCACTAAACAGAGAATTACTCAAAGATGATTTTATTTATCTCTGCATTCATGTACCCTTCCCCCCAGCACACAGCAGTGTCTAGAACAAGAGTCCTTGGTGATGTTCATTCAACTGAATTTGCAGCTTTCTTTTCAAAAGAGAAGACCACCGTTCAGAACCTGGGTGGCTCTGTCGGTTAAGCGTCCTACTTCGGCTCAGGTCATGATCTCACTGTTCACGGGTTGGAGCCCCCCCATCAGGCTCTGTGTTGACAGCTCAGAGCCTTGAGCCTGCTTCGGATTCTGTCTCCCTCCCTCTCTGCCCCTCCCTTGCTCCTGCTCTGTTTCTCTCTCAAAAATAAATAGAAACATTAAACTAAATAAAATAAAAAGAGAAGAGCACGCAGATCAATCAAATTAGACAAACAGATTACACACACACACAAACATACACACACACGATGCTGAGTATCAGCTAGGAGAGTAAAGGGAAGAGGAACATGTTTCCTTATATAATCCTCCCAGTATCACACCCTCACCTCTCAAACTCAGGGACAACAGAAGGTCTCAAGGCCTATGCACGTGCCTAGAAAATGGTGACCAGCAGGTCCAAGCCTCTCACTAGGTACACTGATGCTACTGTGACGAGACGCTATGGTTATCACCACCTGGTGGAGTAGAGACTCTCAAATTCTCCTTGCGTGGTCAAGTCTGAATCAAGAAGTGGATGGTGGTTAATGTCTTAGGTGAAAAGCCCCAGATCTCATTGCTAAGTGGGTCTGAGGAAGGCAGGATGGACGCCAGGCCAAGGCGTTCGGACTTGTTCTGACAGGCAACTGGTAACTATTATAGGTCAGTGAGCCAAGGAATGGTTCACACAACGTGTGTTTCAGGAAGATCAATATCATAGTAACAGTACCTGTTTATCAAAACCTACAGGCTTTCCGTCACTTTTTGGCATTTTTCAGTTGCTCTCACCTTCAATGCCAGCAACAAACCTACGGGCTGGTGCTAGAATCACTACGTTGTAATCATAAAAGCAAAAGCACGAAAGGTTATTTAATTTGTTCAGTCACCTATGTGATGAGGGGCACAGTTAGGCTTGTAGTCCAGGATTCCCAGGTTCCAAAGTCTAGGATTTCTCAACTGTACCATGTAGATTAGAGGAGCTAGATACTAGACCCAGGAAGAATAATCTCCAGTGTGTGTGGGGTCATGGATAGAAAAGCAGGCAGCTTCATTTGCAAAGGCTCCCTTGGTGGCTCCTGTCCAAGGACAAAACCCCACGACCCATGCGATCCAGCAGCTCAATCTTCTAGCTCTTTCCTTTCCTCTCCTAGGCAGGTTCCAAAAACAGAGACTCTGGACTTCAGATGCCCCAGAGAGACCGTGGACTTCAGTGTATTCCTTTTTCAGTAGAGAAAACTGAAACCAGAGAGGGAAGTGACTTCCCTGGGGCCACCCTGCTGTGGTGGCAGCATCTACACTGAAGCCCAGGGACTCACTTTTCCACACCGCCTGCCGTGGCAGTACCAGCCTGGACTTGCCCCTATCTGGAGCAAGAAGCTCATCCAAGCCAGGACGAACAAGTCACAGGGCGAACAAGAGAGTAGACAAAAATCCAGTGGATTCCAATGGCGTTGGCTGCCGATTCTGAACTATTCCGAGCATATAGTGCAGGCTTTTCAGCTTGAAATCATCCACTCTGACACCCACACTGACCTAATTCTCTAGATAATTGCCAATGCCCTATTTTATTCTCACCTAGCCTAAGGCCACCTCCAAAAGCCTTTCCTGGGTAGATCATAATTAGTCACTTTTTTCCTCTACAACCCCACAGCATGTTTCTTAGAATTACATCATTCTGTTCTACATAATGGCTTTTTTCCTTGTGCTTCATTCCTCCATTTTAGATTATAACCACCTTGAGGGTAGAGGTCTTTTCACAGGTGTATTTGTAGGAAGCATGCAATTTAGGAGGAGTTCAGGTTAGGAGGTGAGCAGGCTTGTGATGGAGGGCGAGTGGTTTCATTTCTTTGCCTTCCTTGTCTCCTCCCCTGTAAAACGGTTATAATAATGCTATTATGTTATGTGAGAATCACGCACGGTAATACAAATAAAGCACCTTAGAATGCTGCCACGTGGCAAATACTCAATTAATATGAGATATTATCATGGTACAACAACTCCCTATTCCCGGTCTGTCGGATATCACATGGCCTATACTGATTACTCAGTTCATTCTGGCTGAGTTTATAAAGCTTGAGGAGGGATCCTTGATGCTACGGCATGTGGAGATACATGCTTTTGGGGTCATGAGAGCAAACCACAGAAACTGTGAAAGTTGTTAAAATATTCACAGTGATGGAATTCAGTTTTCCAGTACAAAAAGAGTCTCCCTGTAGTCATGTCTCCATGGCGTGTCTCCAGAGTGAAATGTTTAAAAAGTGCAGAAGGTGTTCTCTTTGGAGTTATTTTAAGGACGAAATGCTTGTTTCAGAAGGAAAAATCATTATTTTGTCAGCAAAACTCTTGACTGTTATGATGACCAATGCTTCTAAGACCCAGGCAAACAGTTTGGCCACAGACAGTTGGGAAAGACATATTTGGGAAATACTTTCGCCGTCGTTGTGCTGAAGATATTACCGGGGTTAAAGCAGTTGTCCTCACAGTTTTGTTTTGTTTTGTTTTGTTTTGTTTTGTTTTGTTTTGTTTTGTTTTCCCCACAGTCTAGTAGAGAAGACACATATAGAAAACCGGGGACTTATCTAAGGCACCTCCATTTTTTCTGTAGTCCCATAGATTCATTAAAAACAAACATTAGAAAATCAGGATCATTTAACAGAATGTTTTATCAGCAAAAAGACAGGAAGGAGATGATCTCAAAATAAAGGACGTTAAAAACAATTAAATATAATGCCCTCTTAAGACCGTATTTTCTCCTCCTATCACCCACCCTCTGTCAGGGGCCAGTGGTGGTCTCTAGTCTAGAATACTGCTTGCAAACTGGTAGTTTACAAAATGCTAACAACCTCCTAACAATGGGTGAATCAACAGGATATTGAACTGCAAGCTCTCACGTAGAGAAAGTCAGCAGGTCCAGTGCTCACCACACAACGCCAAACATCTGGTGATTTGAAGACATCTGGGGCTTTTTTATCATGTAGACCAAACATGATTCAGGTAATTGACCAAATTTTTCACTTCCCAACCAGATGTCTTACTTTCATATAAATGAAGCCAATCTTGTACTTTCATGTGCAAATAAGCTAGACATAAATTCACCCCTGGAGGGCAGAATTAATTGCTTATTCTCAATGAATACTAAATTACATATTATTTCTTCTTTTTTCCACCATTCTACCTTTGAAAAAGGTTTTCCACCCTTGCTTTGAAAAGCATACATTTCATTTCAGAAACGTTCTGTCTTTTAAAATGTTTCTCTCTGAGTGTTTTACTGCAAGGCAGTGTGCTATAATGAAAAGAGTGTGGTCTTAGGAGTCAGGATGAATTGGGTTCTAATTCTGTGCATACCCCCACTCCCAAGCTGTTAAGGGTCTTGGAAAAAGCTAAAGTCTCGGAATTCAGTTCCTTTGCAGTTATAAATCATTAAATCCACCTATAAATGACACTATGAACACCTGAGATCATTCATTCTTATGATACGTGTCAGGCACTCATTCTGTGCCCATCACTGAGATATGACAGAGAGCTACCATGCTGCCCCCTGGGAGCTCTGTCAAGACCACAGGCAGGTGCTCCGAAGGGCATGCTAGAAAAGTCGCGCTCCGTATCCTGAATGGCAACATATTGTCCAACAAAGTAATGAACGCTTTTATTCAGGATTTTTAATAAAAGTATGAGCAACTTCAACTGTAACTAATTTTTAAAGGGAGTATCAAGTTTGTAAAAAGGAAGGATCTGTCTGAAACCTTTCCTCTTCTTGTATTGCTTTCAAGCACATATTGGAATTTGCTCTCATCATGTTTGTTTAAAGAATTCATGTGGTTATCAATGACCCTCCACCTTCTATGCCGTTGTCCTGACAACCAACCATTTACTAGACAGAATATGGAAAGCAGACGACAATGTATCCCTTCAGTCAGGTTCAGTAGGTAAAACTCAACAGTACAGAGACAATATTCAGAAGACCAGGGCCTTTGTGTTTGAGATCCTTCAAGGGGAAATAAATACGGAGATATGAACTTACACACACAAAAGAGAGAGCAGTGTATAGAGAGCTCAACTGGGCGAGGAAAGGCTGTCACGTAGAACTTTTGTGTGGTTGAATAGCTGTTGTATTTCTGAAGCCAGGCTACAAAGAAATACAGCACATAAAGACAAAGGGCTAACTTTGTTGTTGCTATTGTTTATCCTAACCAGTTAAGATTCTTTTATCACCAAAGACCAGAAACCTCTCAAATATATGAAGAACTGAAATGTGGCTGTGGTTTTTAAACTTTTTCCAAGGACCATGTCTTTCCCCCCCTAAAAGGAATCTTTCACAGAACCCTGGCATGTAAATCTGATCAAGTAAAGGAGGAAATGTACAAAAGTGATGTGCTCTAGCGTTGACACTTGGGGGACATCCAGATGGTGGGGGCTGATGAACATGGGTTTAAATCTGGAATTTAATCTATGGTGGAGGCTGCCAATCTGCAGACACAAAAGAGGAGAGGAATGCAAGTTTGGGGCTGTAAATGAAGCCCCTTCTCTTAGGCTTTCCTGTAGCACAGAAGCTGAAGAAGCAGAAAGTGTCCACTATTTAATGACAAAGACTATGACCTCATCCTGGGTGAAGGAGGACATGGGCACTACAGCATCCAAGGAAAGGAGTGGAATTTGCCAGGTTGGCATTTGGCCAAAATGTCAGGGAAAAATCGCTGAAGCGCTCACCCACACTGCCATGGGAATTTAGCAGGGGAAGATTCCAAAAAGGATGCTCTCACTTAACATCATTTAAATCTCCATCTCCGTCATCCAGGGTATATGTGTACAAAGTGGGGGGCCTCGTGCAGATTGTGGGGAAAATACTCAAGGAGCAAGAAGATGGAAGCTTCCAGCTTTGTCAATGAAACAGCATCTGATTTCTCCAGTCCTTTAAAAAAATTTTTTAATGTTTATTTATTTTTGAGAGAGAGAGAGACAGAGTGTGAGTGGGGGAGGGACAGAGACAGAGGGAGACACAGAATCCAAAGCAGGCTCCAGGCTCTGAGTCATCAGCACAGAGCCCGACGCCAGGCTTGAACTCATGAACCATGAGATCATGACCTGAGTTGAAGTCGGATGATCAACAAACTGAGCCACCCAGGTGTCCCCTAATTTCTCCAGTTCTTAAGTCTCTCGTTCTTTGGACATAAGACCTGTGAGAATGAGGGACTTAGGCAAAATGGAAAAGGAAGGTTGGCCCAGAACCCAGAAGCATCCCCAGCTACCACAGCCTTTCCCGCTGGCTACAGATGTCATTTCCAGGGGGAGCACTGAGGGTAGAGGGAGGGAGACCCAACTTCCAACAGGCTTTAGTGCCTGGAACTGAGAGCAGAGAAACTGTGCAGGACTCCACCTTCTGGAGCTGTTTCCAAGGAAAGACGTTGGGACTGTACAGCCTCTGGAAGGTGATCAAGGGTGGACTCCAAGGGTGCCAATGGAGAAGGGCATCTGTGAGGCCAGCCCACAGAGCTAGGGCCTGTGTGATCAAAATTGATTTTTTTTTTTTTAAAAGAAAAATCAAGATCATGAAGCTATTACTCACTGTAGTTTTTCTTCAGTTTACAAAGACAACACAGCTTCACTACAGACAATTCAAACAGTACAAAAAGACAGGAGAAAAAACCCTACCCTCAATTTTTCTCCTCCCAGAAATAACTACTGCTGAAATATTAGAAACTATTAAAGACCATCATTCCAAAATATTAAGATACACATGTATTTAACTCTACATAAAAGGGATCATGTAAGTATGTAATTTTATATTCTGCTTTGAACTCAGTAGTATGCCCTAGACATCTTTACTCACCAATGGGTATGGTTCATGCTTCTTGAAAATATATCCTATTCTATAATTTGAATGTACTACATTATTTAACCACTCTCTTAGTACTAGACAGCTAGCTCATTTCTGTCAAAATAAAAACACATCCAGACTTACTAAGAAAAGACTTAGGAAGGATCAGTGTAAGGAGGTAAAGAGGCTTTTGCAGGTGGGGAGGGGAATTATTACAAGATGGAGGATGTTGGGACCACAAGATCTGCAAGTGTCTCAAGAGTTAGATAAAATGGGTCTTTTATAAGGTGAGAAAGAATGCAGGGAAATGGAATCAAATCGTGGTGTGACTGGAAAATAGATCAGAGAGTACTTTGCCCTGGGGTCAGTATATTTTGAGGGAGGAACCTGTGGTAGTTAATTTTATGTGTCACCTTGTCTGGAAGTTTATAGTCATAAAACTGCAATTCTGTCCCAGATATTTTGTCAACGATTTTCCTGGGTGTTTCTGTGAGTGTGTTTTAGTTGAGATTAACATTTAAATCAATAGACTGAGTAAAGCCGACTGTTGTCTGTAACGCAGGTGGGCCTCATCTCATCAGTTGAAGACCTGAGTAGAACAAAAAGGTTGACATCTCTCCCCACCCTCAGCCTCTAAAATCCTTCCTGCTTGACAGTCTTCAAATTGGTACATGGGACTTTTTCCTGCCTTTCAACTTGAACTGAAACACTCTTTTGGATCTCTAGCTTGCTGACTCACCCTAGGGATCTTGAGACGTGCCAGTCTCCACAAACTTATGAGCCAATTCATTATGATGTACATGTGCACACAATATGTGCATGCATGCATGCACGCGCGTGCACACACACACACACACATACAAATTGCTGTTTCTCTGGAGAGCCCTGACTAGTGCAGGACTTTATTGTGAGAGTGCAAGAGCAGGGGAAGGACAGAGAAGGGTGGGGGAGAAAGAATCCCAAGCAGGCGCTGCTGCTGTCAGCACAGAGCCCAATGCAGGGCCCGATCTCACAATATGTGAGATTATGACCTGAACTGAAACCAAGAGTTGGAAGCTTAACCAAAACGAATATGGAAAAGAGTAACTCTTTGCTGTAGACCATTTTCTGGAGCACAAAACATGGTGGCATTTACTAACCTTCACTATTTGCTAGGAGCACGGGGCTCAGTAAAACTCAACACTGTCATTCAATTACTCTTAGTATGAAGAATACTGTAAAGAACATCTGTGAACATCCATGCTTGCCCGCATGGCATCATAGCCTTTTTGACGAGTTTAGGAACGGCATCTCTGTTTCCCCTCACTTAGCAGTGGAAGCCATAAATACATGCCTGATATCCTCCAGCCCAGGGGCTCACATCCTTAAGGAACTAGAGAAACAAGGCAAAGTATGAACACTGTTCTCTAGCCGGAAAAATCAAACCTGAAACCATCTGAACCCCCTTCATTACTGGATGGATGCTTCTCCAGTTTCCCTGCTCAGTAGGATAGAACAGAACTAGCCCAAGTGTTGACTTTAGGCATGCTCAGGTTCAAATCCACTTCAACATTTACCAGCCTTAAGAATTTGGGTTATGTAACTGCTCTATTTCTCTATTTCTCCTTATGTACATAAGAGGGATGCTAAACAAAATGAATGACATGATGAACATAAGGGGACCCAGCACACTGCATGGCACTGAACCGATGCTCCAGAGGTATTTCATTTTCTTCTCTTTCTCCCCACAAAGAGCAAGTTGTATAGGAGGAAATAACGATACAAGGGAAGGGAACTATATTTTGTACCAAGTGCCAGCTGACATCCAAGCACAGTACGACATGCTGCTTTACAGCTCAGATCTCTGTGAAACTCATTAATCCTGTGAGGGAAGGGAGGCCATCCCCATATTGTAGAGAAAGAAACCCAAACACAGGAGGGACCCGTAACTTGTCTGAATCCCACCGCCAAGTGAGTTCAGGATTAGAGTTAGGAGGGTAGTTGCTCTGGTTTTTAAAGCCCATTTCTTCTCTGTCAGCCAAATGGAAAGTACTCATCGCCCCAAGGCTCAGGTATGGCTATTAGTTCTACTGGGACAACTACTGTCTCCTTAACGTTGCACTTGCCAACTTCCTCACCAAGGTAACCTCTCACCTCCCTCTCTAGTGAGAAGCTGGTCCTGCTTTGCCCTGGGGCCGAGAGCCAATGACCCAGGGCACAAACCAGCAAACTATGGAGCAGAGGCTCCAGGATCCTCCTGCCACCCCCTCCCCCCCAACCTTGTCGCTCCTCTTGGAAACAACGGAGGGGCATGCAGAAGAGGCCGACGGGAAATCAGCTACGCCAGCCTAAATAATTCACAAAATGAATTCATACCACAGCTAGCTTCCCTAGCACGAATAACCTTGTGAACCAAAGACAAAAAGTAAAGCCTCTGGGTTTTCACATTTCTTACCCCGAGGCAAGTGGGAAGGGAAGAGATGAAGACTGAGAGGTCATTTACTAAATGCCTGGGGGGCGGCTATTAGCATCTCTGCTTCTCGGCAGAGGAAACTGAAGCTCAGAGCCTTGATAAATTGATACCAGCTGCCTGACTCCACATCCTACTCCAGCATATCACCCTTTCCTATGTTTGACCCATTTGGTCAAAACCAAATAAAACCTCAAGGGCTTAAACAAGCAAAGAAAGGACACAAAAGGCATCAGTGTTCGGTTTCCTGACACTAACTCTCCCATTCTTGTCCCTTTGCCTGTCTCCTCCTCTCTCACCAGCGTTTTCAAAGTGGGCTCCCCAACAGGCAGTGTGAACAGCCCCTGGGAACTTGTCAGGAAAGCGCAGTTCAGGTTGGACCAGAGACCCTCGGAGGCAGAAACTTGGGGATGGGGGGTGGGGGCAGAGTCACCCTCCAGGTGGTTCTGATGAGAATCCCTGCACGATCACCTGGTCCCCAGTCGTGACTTTGGTTATGAAGTGAGAATCCTTATTTTTAAAAACTCCCTGGTGATCCTGGTGCCCCAGACGTCAGCACAGACTCCCCCAAAAAGAAAGGCTTTTACAGTTCGACCATGTCATGGCATTATGTACTAAATGTACGAACCTCACAACCGCCCCCGAGGTTTAAATGATGGCTTCTTTTCTGACTAGCTGCGTGACCTTGGGCAAGTTAGTCTCCAGCTTTCTCATTTGTAAAACAGAGTTCATAACACATACTTCGGAGTGGGAAATTGAAAACGATAATGTAAAATGCTCGGTATCGTGCCTGGTACACAGTAGACCGTAAGTTAAGTGGGGGCTGTTGTTATTAACCGCCTAATGAGAATGAAGAAAAAACAACCCATGTAAAAGAACCTCTATTATATCAAATGGAAGGGGGGGGCGCACAGGAGGGAGACCCTGTGGCACCTGCAAGCCTTTCCAGTTCCCGTGTCCCACAGTGAGGGAGACGATCTCTTGCCGGGAAGTGTGACATCCTCTAATGATGCTGCCTCACATAAATCAGATGCAGAAACGAACCTGCAAGGATGTGGAAGGAAAAACCGGGTGCAGTGTGAGAGTATTCAAAAACAACGTGAAGAGACACAGCGGTGCCGACAGAGCTGGAGGTGCCCACAGGAAACCCAGGCTTCCAGGGAGGCTGAGCCGTGTGACACAGGGGACAAAGGTGCACAGCGAGGGGCTTCTGTCTGGCCTTCCTGAGACTGAGCTATGCAGCATGTGCAGGCCAAGGGAGGAGAAAGGTATAGAAAGGAGACTGGGGGGGGGGGGGGGTGGTGTTCAGACCGCGGCAACACTGGACAAACAAAATCGGCATTCATACTAAAATCCAGATTAGGAAGATGGCATTCTACTCTGTCTCCATTACAAAACAATTATTTCTCCTAAGGTCCAAAAGAAGCAAACTTCTTCTCTTCCTGCCTAAAATCTGTAAATCTATCTTCCTAAGATGATAATGTGCTATTTGGGGGTCCCCATGTCTGCCCAGGCTGTTCTTTCTCCACGGAATATGCTTCCCTGCTTCTTCACACACCTAGCCACTACTCAGTCTTAAGAACTCAGAGGTCACCCTCTCCAAGAAGGCCACCCTGAATCCCTGCCTCTTCTGCATCTGAATCACACTGGATCCCTTCTCGGGACAGCCGTCAGAGCTAGCATATGACTTAACAGCCACATTTCCTTAATTCAGTGTTTCCCAGAGTGTGTTTCACACACAATGACTTCAAAAACCTGCTGTTATTTTTAAATGCGGATCCTGGTGCAAATAAGTTTGGGAAATGCCAAGCTGAACCAAGACAGGTTTCTACACTGCAACAATTCTCAGAGACTTTACCATGCTAGTGCGCAATGAGAATCTCTAAGGAAGTATGAAATATGAATCCCCAATCCGATTTGATCACGGGAATTTTCTTCTCCTAAAAACCACCTGTAGATCCAGAGTGCACGTTATGAGCTATACTACTATCTTTTACTGACACTGTCTGCTTTCCTACTTACCAGGCTGTAATTTCCTTGTGGGCAACAGTATCTGTTCAATATAGCATTTCTGGTATTACATAAGCACTTGCTATATGGTACATATTTGCTGAAAGCCAGCTGCGTGTTAAAAAGTTAACATCAGGGGTGCCTGGGTAGCTAGTCGGTTAAGCGTTCGACTCTTGATATGGGCTCAGGTCGTGATTTCATAGTTGGTGAGTTCAAGCCCCACGTCAGGTTCTGCGCGGTCAGATTCTCCCTCCCTCTCTTTCTCTGCTCTTCCCCTGTATGTGCACATGCACCTGCTCTCTCTTTCTCTCTCTCAAAATTAATAAACTTAAAACAATGAAAAAAAATAAAAAAGCTAACATCACATTTCCCTTTTCAAAACTCTCCAGTGGCGTTCTATTATTACCCTTAGGAAAAATCCGGATGCTTTACTCCAGGGCTCATGAGGCTCCACAGTTTTGAAAACCCTTACCCCCTCCCTTGCCATTCTCCTCTTGGACTGCATTCTACTAAATTGGCCTTTTTTCCTTGCTCAAACATGCCGAGCTTCTTCACCTCCCTGAGACTTTGCACATACTGGGTTTGTTTGTTTGTTTGTTTGTTTGTTTTTTGCCAGGAACACTCCTGTCCACATTTCACATCGTTGAAGCCATCTGAATGACGAGGTTTCAACCCACAAGTCTTCCCCACATTTCAGCCAGCATCACACATCAGTAGGGGCCCCTGTCTTGCTTATGTACGTACTTGCCTATGGTATGGAGCCCTCGACCCCCAGCTCACACCGTAATGTAATACAGCCTTAACATTCTTGCTCATTGCTACCATCAAGAGCACTGAAACATGTCTATCAACTATGTTTAAATAATAAAAAAATTTTTAAAAGAATAAAAGAGTTCTGGAACCTAACAAGATGCTTAATGAGTATTTGCTGGCTACTGAAAGAATGAATTGAACTGAATTATGTATCACAGCAGGTACGACAGTCAGCCTTCCTTCTAGAACAGGATCAAATCCTCGCCTGCCAATGACCAGCTCTGTGACCAGGATAAGTCATTTAACTTCCAAAGGCTTCCTGTAAAATAGGAAATAACAGACTTCTATTTTAAGTAATAGATTGAACACCTGATCAGATTTTTTCTCTCCTTCTCTAAGATGGGAATGAAATAAAAGTGAAGGAGTATTTTTTTTTCAGTTGTAAAATGAACATACCAACAATTTCCCATCTTAATCATTTCTTGTTGAGCGTGCATCAAGTACATCCACACTATCGTGCAATCTTCATCATAATCCATCTCCAGAACTCTTTTCATCTTGCAAGACTGAAACTCTAGATTCATGAGGCAATAACTCCCCATTCCCCCCTCCTGTAAGCAATCACTATTCTAATTTCTGTCTTTGTGAATTTGAAATCTCTAAGTACCTTCTATAAGTGGAATCATACAGTAATTGCCCTTTTGTGACCAGCTTATTTCACTTACATTAATATCTTCAAGGCTCAGTCAGAATTTCCTTCCTTTATTAAGGTAGAATAATGTTACATGGTTTGCACATACCATATTTTGTTTATCCACTCACCTGTCACTGGAAACTTGACTACTGTGAATAGCACTGCTATGAACACGAATATACACATCTCTCTTCAGGTAACCTACTGACAATTCTTTGGGGCATATAACTGGAAATGAAATGCCGGATCATACGATAATCCTATTTTTAATTTGGGAGGGGGGAATAACATATTGTCTTCCATGGTGGCTACAGCATTTTACATTTCCAGTAGCAGTGCACAAGGCTTACAATATCTCAACATCCTCACCAACATAAGCTATTTTCTCGGGTTTTGTTAGCAGCCAACCTAAGGATATGAGGTAGAAGGGGTCTAAGAAATACAAACTAATAAAGCCAAAATTGTGAGAAACGGTAATACCAGCAACAACAGTTTGGAAGTCAGAAAGTAGAATGATGAATAGTAATGGATTTAACAGGCCTAAGTGACCTTTGGGGTGCCTGGGTGACTCAGTCGGTTGGTTGAATGTGACTCCTGATATTGGCTCAGGTCAAGATCTGTCAGTTCTCAGTTCACAGGATCCAGCCCCCACATTGGACTCTGTGCTGACAGTGCAGAGCCTACTTGGGATTCTCTCTCTCCCTCTCTCTCTCTCCTTCTCTCTCTCTCTCTCTTTGTCCCTCTCCCTACTCATGTGCACACACTGTCTCTCTCAAAATAAATAAACTTAAAAAAAAAAAAAAGTAGAGTTTCAATCGTGTTAAATCAGCCAGAAAAAAAAGGCAAAGTTAACTAAAACTACCGGGGAAGTAGAGTGGTGAAACTGTTTTCTGCTTTCATTTACTCTATGAGTTTTCTTTAGTTGTTTTTTTGTTTTTGTTTTTTTTTTTTACATTTACGCTCTTTTCAAAACAGAAGACAAAATTTAAAAAGGTGATGATGCTGTTATTGGATAGCGTCCACAGAGACCAATGCTGACCTATGTTCAAGATCGGGTTTCTGTGAAGTTCACTTGTGAACGGGCCTCAGTCAAAGTGATGCTGGGGAGGAGCCCTAGGGCTTGGGACCAGCATGGAAATGGAGAAGACCATTTAGAGGTGAGGGGAGTACATACTGAGGTGATAACGAGCCCAGGAGGTCCAAGACTCCTTAGGCCTTCAGATATACCAGGTATCTCTGCGTGATGATCAGTTTCGAGGGTTCCTGTAGAATTAGAGCAGCAGCAGCAGACCAGGCAGATTCGATCTCCACCCGAGGCTTCACCGAGTGCCTCAGCACCTACTGAGTGACCGCAAATGAAGGTGAGTGGATCTTCTTGAAGGCAGGAAAGCACAAAGCCAGATGGAACAGAGCTACTCCAAAAGTGTGCCAGGCACTGTTCTGATGCGGGGCCCACAGCAGGTAAAGAGAGGAACGTGGCCCCTGCCCTCACGGAATGTATACTCTAGCAGGCACATTAAACCCATAATTACAAAACAATTTGCGAAAAATTCAAATGTAAGAAGCACTATAAAAGGAAGTGCAGAAGATTTGTGGTTTCACAGATGTGACACACAGATTCAACTGTACACGGGATTCAGGAAGCAAAATGTACTTCCCTTGTCCCTTGCCTTTTTCTCAAGCGTTCAGGCCTTGTCACCTTGACCAACCTGTGGGCTCCTTCTGGGCAGAGCTGTCACTAACGCGTCTGTGTATCTGGCACAGTGCCAGGGTGAGAGGATGCCCCACAGACATGGTGAGGGACTGTCATATGCCTCTTATTGGTGAAAATTCTGAGGCACGGGGAAGGTAAGTGATGTGCCTGTCAGAAGTCCCTCACATAATCAGTGACAAAGTCTAATCTAAGGGATAATTCTCTTATATGAGGAAAAGCTAGAGTTGGTGTATAGGTTTTGCTTGTTTTTTAACATATTGTCAAGTCATTCTCCCACAGTGATTTAGAGAAAGTTCCAGGGCTGATGAACTGGATTCGACTCTTGGCTTGGCTGTGTGCCCTTGGACAAGTTATTCAACCTCTCTATGCCTCTGTTTCATCCTCTGTGAAATGGGGATCATAGTCTCTTACAAGACCATAAAGTGTGATATGTGAGTTATTGGAAATCAAACTCTCAAAAACAGTTCCTGGCATATGGAAGGTACTCAATAATGATAGCTAAATAATTACATCAATGCACTTGCTCTTTTCCCAAACCTGATGAGTCACTGTTTTATTAGTTATGACTAAATGTAACTACAAATCCACAAAATAGTGACATAAGAGAAAAAGAAACGTTTTCTCTTATGTAAAGTCCACAGATAACAGATCCAAGGCTGGTAAGGTAGCGCCATAAAAGCTTGCTCTTCTGCCATCCCTGGAGTATGGCTTTTGTCTTATCTAAAATGGTGACAAGAACTCCAGACAACCTCCCTGATTCAGGCATGCAGGTAGGGAGAACAATACATCCACACTCCCTCCACCTTCTCCTTAAAGGGGACGTCTCCAGAATCCCACTTCTGCTTACATCTCATTGGGCAAAACTTAGATGAGCATATGTAGCTGCAAAGGAGGCTGGGAAATGTGGTCTTTAAGAGCCCCGTGTACAGCTCAAAGTCTGAGTTTTGTTAAGGAAAAGGATAAAAGTTTGAAGATCAGGTGGGCACTTGGCACTTTTTGTACTACTGGTCATGTACCACTAGCTAGTGATGAGTTGGAAAGGTAATTCCAGTCTTGTCCCATTTTACCAAAGTTTTAGGATTCATAACAAATCAAGACATTTTCTAAGCTCAAGATCTATAATGCTAGCTCTATTCTAATTATTTTGAAAGCACAACCCCCTTAAGGGAAATGTAACTATATGGGTCTGATTCACTCTAAATTATTGAAAAATGGATTTTTTTAATAGGTGTTTGCTAGCCAAGACTTTTTGAACTATCTTAATGAGCTTAAAAAATAAAAACACTAACTCTTTCTTTTGAAGAGCAGAATCATGTTTTCACCAATAAAAAGAGAATAACTGAACCCCCAGATAAATGTGGTTACATATTCCTTAGTGATAGACAACCTAGCTTTTATAAGTCTTTGGCTTACCAAACAAACAAACAAACAAACAAGAACTCATCTTCTTATCACTATCATGGTAGATTTTACCTTAAAATGCATGTTATGTACTTCATATTAATTATGGATTATCAATATTTTGAGTGTATTGGTCAATCTTTTAAAATAATGGACATGATAATGACTCATCATGGAAGCAGTACTTACTGATATATTTTTCCAATCACAAGGATATAGAATGGGGCAAATAAAAAAGTCAGATCTGTGATTGAACATCCCTTTCAAATAAACATCACAGGCCTGAATAAATGCACTTTTACTCCCTGGCAAGCTTACCAGACTTCTCCTGCATCACAGAAACAGGCCTTAAGAAGCTACTTCTTTAAGGCAATGGGAAGAAAGATGATGGAGCAGGTGGACTGCCCAAGAAAAAAAGGACAGGAATAAAGACGATACAAGACAGAGTGCAGAAGATACATCAGATCTGGCCCCGTTCACTGAGATGACTCAGAAAACCAGTAAGACAAATGATTCAGCACCATCCCTATGAAAAATGCATGGAAATGACTGGAGGTTTAATTTACTGGTAAAAAGCATGAGCTTCTGAATTCAGACAGGCCTGGTTTTGAATTCCTACTCCCCCATCCGGTAAGTATGAGAGTTAGGCCAGTTATCTAACTTCTAAGAGCCTCGATTTCCACATCTATAAAGAGAAATAATAATAGTACCTGCACCTCACTGGTTTGTTGGGAAGTTTACCTGATAATTCACATAAAATGCTTGAAAGTGGTCCCTGTCACATAATACGCACTGTACAAATGATCACCATTATCAGTACAAGATTGCCTTTCCTTCTCGTTATAGATTTTCTTCTTTCAAGAACCTTCTTTAATCTTTTATTCTTTAAAAAAAGGTAAACAGCTGGAGGTACAGGTGAGGGTGGAGAGGACTATTTGAATTCATCACCCTAGGACTTCTAATTCCATTGAAGTGAGGAATAATAGTGAGGAAATTGCTTTGGACAAGGGTTTCTGCTCTTGCTGTTGATTTAAACTGTCACTATCTGCTAAAAATGAAAATGCAAATTTTGAACAAAGCCAAGGTTTCATCTAGGACAGGAAGGCAAAGTTTGGGTTAGCAAAAATTAAATGAAAATGCCACTTACTGAGATGGCACAATAGAAATACCTCCTCCAAAAGCAAAGGACGAAAGTCAAAGTGGATAGAGAGAAGTAGGCAATTTATGACTTAAGACCACAGTAGAAAATAAGCCTCCTTTGGTAAAGTTTGGTTATAATCGCAAATTTCAGAGTAGAGTATTTTATTCTTATAGGTCCATGCATTTCCTTCTCAGTGATAACAAAAAATTAATGATGTTTCTTCATAGTCTATTTTTCAGTAATGACAATAAATTAATAATCTGTTTTCTTCCATAGTCTATATATACATCACAGGCAGGGGCCAGGTATGTCTTAATCATGCTGTATCTCCAGTACCTAGGATAATGCCTGGCACATCGAATGCTCAATAAATATCTGTTGAACAAATGAGCAAATTAATACATGAAGGAGTGATTTCATCAGCATTTTCCTCCATTCATGTTGACAATTTTCCTGGATAACCACCAAACTTGGTCAAAGCACTTTGGAAGCAGTAGTGTTTTTGATCACCAACCAATTCAGGACTAATGAAGCTACTAGCCAGGTTGCAGATCTTCCAGCAAGTAACACCTGGAAGAAATGTGAGAGACCATCTACTCCAAAGGGTCTCCAAGTATGGCTGGGGATCATCACCTGGGAACTTGTTGGAAATGCCAGTGCTTGAGCCCTCAGATCTTCTCTATCAGAAACTCTAAGGGGGACCCAGAAATCAGCATCTCTAGAAGCTCTCCTGGTGTTCTAATATGTGCACCAGTTTGAGAATAGCTGATAGAGTTCAGTGTCCTCGCAGAATGGAAGCCCAGGAGGCAAAATCAGTTATTTTTCCAGAATTAACTTTTGTAATAACTGGACAATTAAAAGATGCCAAAATTACCACTTCTTGGCTTCGTTCCATCACTCTGCCTCTCTGAGCTACAGTTTCCTCACTGTAAATGGGAAGATATATAAACTTACATATATACATTTATATATTATACATATTATATATTATATAAATAATATAATAATTTATAATTATTAATTTATAATGTAAACATATTATTTACTATAGTATATATTAAATATATATACACATATATATAACATATATATACACACACACACATATATACACACATATATATGTGTGTGTGTGTGTATATATATATATATATATATATATATATATATATAAGTATATGTTTTCTCTTTGGGAAATGCAGTCAAGATTCTTATATCCAACAACTCTCTTTTTAAAATAAATGGTCATTTTTGTGAGGCCAAGAAATAATTGATCAAATATGAAAACATTTGTTCAGGATTCACACAAGTGGGCTTGAGATTGGCGTTTGCTACCAAGAAGACTACAGACTTCACTTTACATTTGTGTCTGGCAAGCCCGCAAGAGGTTCTAACATCAAGCTGTTTTTTGAAATAATTCCGGGGTGACCTAAGCCATTAAAAGAGGACTCAGCTGGTGATAAAAGGATCTTGGTAAACATGATCATCAACTTGACAAACACATTCGTCTGGAGACATCTAACCCTTGATCTGTACCCCTATAAACTGACTTTTCTGAATAGTTTAGCATACCCAGGAGAGTAAAGATCTTGCTTACCACCTGGTCATCAGAGTCCCTGTCCTTCCCATACTTGGAGAGCTGGGCTGGTGGAGGCATGGTGGAAATAAATCAATTACATTGGCCAAGAAGTAGTTAACAGAGACCTGAACTAGCATTCACAGCATCAGGAAATAGGATTCTATAAATCAGACATTTTTCCCCATCGGTTTTTACAAGATACTCTCTATGAAATATATCCAAACACAGACACATTCCCATGGGAGCACGTGTTTCTTCATATGCACAGAGCTGCAATAAAGTGAGCAGTGTACCCCTTGGAAAGCCTCTCTCTTCCCAAGTCAGAAATCTGTTCAGTGCGATCTCTTACTTAGACTGTTAGCATTGCAAGCACAATGTCAAAAGGCTTTCCAGGGAGCGGATGAATTTACCATCATGGAAATAGAACCTGTGGGAATCTGTGCCTCGAGACTTCAAATCAATGGCAGAACAGTTAACAGAATCCTGAGCGAAGCGGGTAATTCATTTCCACAAAACTCTATTTTGTTGGTGTTTATGTTTATGAAAAATGTATACCTTTATTCACTTCTAGGTGCCCACATGTCCATGGTTCTAAGGAGGAAGGAAAAATAATTGCAGAGAAAGAGGATGGGCATCAGGAAGAGAAAAGAATCATGTAGGGAACACACACAAAGGACCATTAGGAGATGGGGTCTGGGTTTGAGCCCCAGCTCAGCCCCAAACTGATTCAGAGATCATCCTTAATTATTTTACATTCAGGGATCATCCTTGTAAAACAAAGTGCACGTTCTCTATATTCCTTTCCAAACACTAACATTCTGAAATTATTCTTTAAACAATTAAAGAACTGTATATTCTAAAGGAGAAAGAATGGCGCAATGGACCACGTCATTTCTTTGTTTAAAACCTTTCAATAGTTCCCAGATGCCTAACGCAATGGTTTCCGAACATTTGAATTGTGTGTGCCACTAGAAAAGTCTTATCATGATTTCCCAACATATGTATTACTTATAAATGATATGTATGTGCTATTAGATTTGTAAGTTATATGTGTGTATGGTGAAACACACGTAAAGGTAAAATTTTAAAGAATGAAATAAAAATAGAGGTAAATATAAACCCTAAATGTCTTTCCATACTCATTGGACCATCTTACTTGACATCACTTGGGGCATAAAATCCCATCTAGAGAACAAGAACACACAGGATAAAGTTTAAGTGATTCATCATGACACAGAAAAGCCATTATAATTTGGTCCCTGCCCTACTTCTCCAGCTTCACGTCTTTTTCCCACCCCAAACTCAATGTTCCAGAAACTCCTTCCCTGCACATACTCTATTACTCAGCTCTGAACCTCTACTTAGGCTGTTACTTCCATCAGCAATGTCCTTCACTAAAAACAACTCCTCATCTATGGCAGAGAGTATAAGATGCCTACTTAGCGCACATCCTCCTCATCTTTCTTAATGACACAATTCTGATGTGGGTTTTTTGTTTTGTTTTGTTTTGGTTTGTCTTCTAAGTAAGCTCATGCCCAGTGCAGAGCCCAATGTGGGCTCAAACCCATGACCTCGAGATCAAGAGCTGAGGACAAGAGTCGGATGCCTAACTGACTGAGCCACCCAGGCTCCCCAACTCAGATGTTACAGGAGGTGGTAGTGTGACCAGCAAAAAACTTATCTTTTCCAGCTTCCCTTACAGATAGTGGTATTCATGTAATATACTTCTGACCTTACGATGAAAGGTAAAATCCTGAAATGGAAGCAGACACACATGCACACACACACACACACACACACACACTTTTGCCCTTTGTGCTTGTCCTTCTTCTGCCTACGACACAGACTTGATACTGAAGGCAAGACAGTAAGACCAAACAAAACAGCCAGCCCAGTGGTGAGAGGGTTAGATGCAGAGAATTAAAAGAAACGCAGTCAACTGGAGGACAGAGATCAAAGGGGAGAATGGTGCCAGAAGGGGAGGGCATGGGAGCACTTTTGTTTTGTGCCCCAAGAGCAATCGGAAAACTTGGGAAGGTTTATCCTAGAAGACACAGCATTGGATTTTTATTATAAAAATTTTTTTTACATTTATTTATTTTTGAGAGACAGAGTGAGACAGAGCGCGAGCAGAGGAGGGGCAGAGAGAGAAGGAGACACAGAATCTGAAGCAGGCTCCAGGCTCTGAGCCGTTAGCACAGAGCTGAACGTGCAGCTCGAGCCCATGAATCGTGAGATCATGACCTGAGCCGAAGTCAGACATTTATTCAACTGAGCCACCCAGGCACACCTCAGTTTTTATTGTAAAAAGCTCACGTTGGTGACAGTGTGCAGAATGGGCTGAAGAAAGCAAGTTTCCATTCAGTGAGAAGTTTAGAAGGCTGCTGAACAGTCTGGATGGGAGGTTATAGGAACCTCGACATGGAAGCATTTAAGATGGAGAGAGGGCGTAGATCATAGAGATATTTGGAGCAGAGAACTGCCAGCACTTGGTAACTGAGATTCAGGCGATGAGGGAGGAAGTGTCATGGACTGGCAGAACTGGATGGGTAATGTTACTATTCACTACAATTAACAAAAAAGCAAACGAACAGCCCCTTCCTCTGGGCTTGTGACCAGAAGACTGTGCACGGCAGGGGAAACATCACACAACAGGGCAGATTAATGATAAACTCATGCAAGGCTGGCAATATCATTCAACAACCCTCCAAGTTTTCTCTACCCCTCTTGTTCCCCCATTCTCTACTTAAACCTTTCCCACTCTTTTCAGGCTTCAGACTCCCTTACTTCTCTGCCACATTCTCAGATAATCATCTCATCCACTTCACACAGAAAACAGAAGCCACCCAAAGGGAGCTCCCCTCACTTCCCTTCTGAGCATACCCTCCTCCCCGGGTCTGCACTCGTCATCTTCTTCCTAGAGCAACAGAACGACTATCTCCCCATTTCTTTCTAGAAGCCATTCTTCCTGCCTTCTCTGCAAACTCAGTGTATCAATTCTCTTTCCTCTCTCTAGTATTGTCAATCCATCACTCATTACCAGAACCTTCCTGTCAGCAAGTAGAGCTGTTCAAGCCAATCTCTCTCATCTCCAACGAACCAAGCAACTTTCAACTATTCTTCCTCCTCTACCAACCTCCTCCATTTCTCTTTCTCTCCCTATCAACCAAATTTCTTACAGAGTTGTCTAAATCTGCTGGCTGTTTTCTCAGCTATTATTCTCAGTCTGGCATCCAACTGTCTTGGCTTGAATCCTTACTACACATCTGACTTGCGGCTTGAATCCACACTAGCCAGCTGTGTGACTTTGGGTTCTTAACTTCATGCACCTCAATTTTCCTCTTCCGTGAAAGAGGGGAAAGGGATAACATTCCCTCGTAACGCTGGTGTTGCTATATGTTAATCCGTATTAAACACCTGGCACAGGACCAGGCATCTAATAAGTGCCTGGTACATGTGTGCTATAGTTTTTACTGAATCATTATTTGCTCCTCAACCCTTATCTTTTGCCTACCCTTTTACAATATAATGAAGTGGGTGGCTCTTGAGTCTCCAAGTCACTTCAGCAAATGGCCAGTTTTCAGTCTTCATTGCCTTATCATCTCCCTGCCCATTATTCCTTAGCTTTCCTAGCAGCTACCACCACATCACCTGACCTGCTGAGACTCCTCTTTCCCAGCTCCAGTTTTGTGTTGCTGCTGGAGACCTCCGCACATACCCACGGCCCCAAGTACCTCGACGCTGATGACTTCCAAATCCCTATTTCTAGCCTCCTGGCTCCATTTTCTCACTGCTTTCTCCAGGTCTTCGTTCGGAGATCTTGGAGGTGTGAACTCATGACCTTCACCTTCTTTTACTTGTTTTAACTCCCCTCTGAAGCATCTGTCTCTGAACGTACCCTCCAACACTCATTCGTTCATTTGCCGTATCTATGGAGCACCTACTATGTTCCAGACTTTCTTCTGTGTGCTAGCGTGTCTTCAAAAATACTGGAGGGAGCTTATAACTAGTACACAAGGAGGGGAAAACGTCAGTGGGACTGAAGATTAAATAAAAGCCCAGATGGGAACAAAATGAACTGAGACAGCGTTCAACATATACACCTCTACAGATGAGTCTCAAATTTGCTTTAAGTCCTCAAGCAGCCAAAGGGATGTGGAACATCCTGCCACTTAGTCAATACGATGCCCACAAGAGACCGAGAAAATCAAGTAATTATTCAGAAAAACTAGGATAAACTGAAAATAGTATGAGGACTGGGGTCAGACAAGATTTTTCCCAGGCGGCCTACATTAGGAGGTGTGTGTGTGTGAGGTCATCTTAATTGCCAGGTGTTACCCAGATATTTCTCTCTCAATGTGGCAGGTAGGTGAACTTAGACCCTCAGAGGTTAAGTGACTTGCGTGATACTAGTTACACAGCGAATAAATGGCAGCATCAGGATTCAAACTCTTATCTAGTATGGCTCTAAAACCTGTTTTCTTTCTATTACCCCAAAGTGCATTTCAAGAATATCCCTCACCCAGAAGCTCAAAGATCTCTACATACAAGATCCATAATAGGGCAACCTATGACATCGCAAAAAACTCTGTATCTGAAAGATCCCCTGGCAGCTTCTGTACTTTCAATTTAAAGACAAATGCATGGTCCTTGGTAGAAAAGAATGGGGGGGAGGGAAGCAGAACATGAAGTATTAATAAACATCGTAAAATCATTACCTGGTCCCTTAAGTAGCCTCTGAAGTAAGGGCAACGGGGAAAAAAAATTGCACGAGGCTTTTTTCCCCTCCTAATAGATTGTACATTTCAGCAGCTAAAAGGGTATGAAAATTTAACGGAATTTTTAATGTCTTTCTAGGTTTTACGATACCACAAAGAGATCATCTTTGTTCTCCTTGCCGTGAGAACAGATGGGTGGCAGGGGTGGTGGGGCCATGACTCACCACCTCCTCATGCCCGCAGAGGCTGTCTGTGCAGCAGGCGAACTTTTGGGATCAATAGGGTTCACAACAATGCAGTATCTGCCAGCAAACCTTGGAGAGGCCATTAGTCAACCAGTGACCTGCCAACCTGACCACAGCGGCCTTCTGATGTGTATTCTCAGAAAGGTTAGCCTATGCTGGGAAACTGAAAAGGTCGTGAGTATCGCACAATCAAAATCCACAGAAGTGGGATGAAGGGCATCCCAGAGGAGCTAGGAAGTCAGGGCTAAGGGCCACCCTGGAAACCAAGGTCACCACCTACCGGCTGGCCGCACGACCAAGATAAGCTGGGTAGAAGAGGCAGCAGCTCTGACAGGCCACATACAACAGTGAAGAGCGGCCACTGGAAACGGCTGCTTTCCAAGAACCCTGAACTAGATAACCTCTAAATGGTTGACAATAATGGCACGAGGTCAGAGGTCCAACTGGGGTCTAGATGCAAGTCTCAGGTTAATAACTTTCAAAAGAAGGGAAAAATCCAAAACTGACCTGTGAATTTTAATGTGAATGAAACACATGCGGCTTTGCAAGAGTCATATTGTCCACTGATTCTCCTCCTGGGATTTCAGAAAAGCCAAGATCATTCTGATCCTCTGTGAGCCGTATCTACAGACCTCTTTTCCCTACACTCAGAGAAAGGGGAGGAGGAGCCTCTGAGATGGCTTGAACCTTTTGTGATCTCCTTCAATCATCTCCTTCAGTCAGCAATCCAGTCAAAGATCTGGATTAGAATCTAGCTCCATCGTTTATTAACGTTTCGCATTTGGGGCAGGCGATTTTATGTTAGACAACCCCAGACTGTCCAACTATTTCCCACATTCACTGGATCTAAATTATCTTCTTTATCTGGGTCATTCTCCTGTAGATGCACTATTTTTTTTTTTTTTTGAGGGGGGCGGGGGAGGTGGTCAGTGGTCTTCATAAATGTGAGGCCTGGAATTCGACACAGGATTTTAGATGTAATCTTGACCAGAACTGAGGCTCTTGAGGATGCTGACCTGAACACTGCAGCTATGTTAACACAGCCCTGCCCCAGGAGGCTCTGCGGCCTTGTGGTCAGATATGCAGGCTCTAGAGAAGACCTACCTGGCTCTATTCCTTACTGTGTGACTTGCAACTCATTTAAACTCTCTGTGCCTCAGTTTCCTCATCTGTAAAGTACAATAGTACCTACCTAGACTGGCTGAAAGGATTAAATAAGTTAATAGTTATAAAGCATATAAGAGTGACTGGTACATAAGAAGTACTCAACAAATATTTGGCTCATCGCTCCTTAGCCATCAAGCATTCTCTATGAAATCTAGGTTACTAGTGAGATCACGCGTACGTCATTGAGAAGCTATTTTTTTTTCTTGAGGTATAACTGACATATAACATTATATTAGTATCAAATGTACAACATAATGATTTGAAATTTGTATCTATTGTGAAATAATGACATTACATCTAGTTAACATTTGTCACCTTACTACAATTTTTCTTACGATGAGGACTTTTAAGATCAATTCTCTCAGCAATTTTCAAATATATTATAAATATATATTTATTATTGATATATTTATATATATCAAATATATTATTTCAAATAGTATTATTAACTATACTCACCAGGCCATACATACATCCCTAGGACTTACTGTTCTAACTGGAAGTTTGTACCTTTTGACCACATTTACCCATTTCACCCACCTGCCACCCTGCCTTGCAACCACCATCTGCTCTGTGTATCTTTGAGCTGCTTTTCTCCTTCTTAAGATCTCACTTAAGAGTGAGACCATATGGTATTTGTCTTTTTCTGATTCATCTCCCTGAGCGTAATGCCCCCAAGATCCACCCATGTTGTCACACATGGCAAGATTTCATTCTTCTTTGTAGCTGAATTATATTCCATTGTGTGTATGCGCGCACACACACACACACACACACACACACAGCACATCTTCTTTACCCCTTCATCCACCGATGAACACTTAGGTTGCTTCCATGTCTTGGTTATTATAAATAATGCTGCAGTAAACATGATGGGGGGGGCATATAATAATGCCCACAAGTGGAATTGGGGGGATCATTTCTACTTTTTGAGGAAATTCTGTACAGGTTTTTCATAGTAGCTGCACCAATTTACACTCACACCAACAGTGCACGAGGATTCCTTTTTCTTCACATCCTTGCCCACACTTGTTATTCCCTGTCTTTGTGACACTAGCCGCTCTGACAGGCATGAAGCAGTATGTCACAGTGGCTTTGATTTGCATTTCCCCGGTGATGAGTGATGTTGAACATGTTTTCACGTACTTTTTGGCCATCCCTATGTCTTCTTTAGAAAAGATACACCGTTGTTTAATTTTATTTTCTATTTTATAATGTCTGTTCAGATCTTTTGCCCATTCCTTCCTTGTATTTTTTAATGAAAAGACATAACTCTGAATTTCTCCCTGATAAAAATTCACCTTGTTAATTTTAGCTATCCCTTCCAATCTGTTGTTTAAAAAGAAATTTGGATTATGTTATTTAATGTATTATTTAGGGTTCCCTGTTTTATATCACTTACATATTTACTCAGCAAGTCCTCTATGTGTTATCTAACTTGCTGATTGAAAATATTAACAAGGTCAGGTTAAAATGCAATGCTGCGTGTCATACCACCAGGGACTCACAATGAATTAAGTACTTTATCAATGGTCTTTGAGATAGTTTCTCAGTCATTTGGGAATATATTCTGAACATATCATTCATTCCAAATTCCCTTATTTTAATTACGAGAAAACTGTTAGAAATTCTTCAAAAATGTATAGCAAACAAGATACATTCCTTCTCTGCCATTTTATTGATCAGTAGTGTTCTCAAAATTCTAATTAACCCATTTATTTTTTCAATAATATTCAATGAGCAGTTATTTTGTCAATAAAAAAATACATACAAGAATAAGGTAATGAGACAGTGACAAGTACTAAAAGGGAAATCCAAGAGAGAAACAGAATACTGCTAGAGCAGTGAACAGAGTGGTAGCTCAGAAGGTAAGGGAAGGCTCTTCTCTAATGACATTTAAGCTGAGATATGAACAAAGAGAAAAGGATAACCATGCCAATATTTTGAAAAAGAGCAAACCAGATAGAGGGCTGAATTAAGGCAAAGGCTACGTATGCTAGAAATGTCTGAAGAACAGAAAGAGTATCATTGATGTTGGATGGTAAATAAGTGGGCGCATGGCAAGCAATAAAAGAAAGGGGGGAGAAGGAGTGAGCTACTGTGTAGGACTTTGTAGAACATGTCAACGAATTTAGATTCTTTTTCTAAGTGTAATGGAAAGCCACTAGAAGAATTTGGGAATAAGAATAGCATGATCTGATTTACATTATTAAAATAATATTCCAGATGCTGTAGCAATGGATTATCAGAGGAAAGAACATAATCAAGGAAACCAATTAAGAGTCTGGTACACTAGTCCTGCAAAACATGAAAATACTTTGAACTAGGATGCTAACAGTGAAGAGGGGTAAGAATGATCTAATTTAGGATTCATTTTGAACCCAAGCAAAAAGAACTTATTGACAAATTGAATACAAGGGGTAAGAGAAAGAGAAGCGTGGAGAATGACTTCGAGGTTTGGGTCCTCACCAAACGAGAGAACTGTTGTACCTTATACGGAGACAGAGGACACCACAGGAGGAGCATGTTGGGTGGTTGGGCTGTGTGGGCAGATCAAGAGTTCTGTGTTGGATCTCAATCTCTCCCATCCACCAATCTATCCAGCATTTACTTAGTGGTGATGCTGGGCAGAGGAGACAATAAGAACAGTCCAGTTGAGGATACAAGAGAAGAGAGACAAGATATAAGCACTAGGTGTTACTGGAGCTTAGACTATGCCCAACAATCTAAAGAAGGAGACTGTTACTGAGAAAGGAATTTCCAGAACAGGCAACATCTAAGGTTAGGTCAGCAGAATTCATTCATAGTGAACCTGTGCTATTTCCTAATGACATCCCCTTTACAATCATATGCAAAATCATCAAAACCAAGGTCTATCATTAGCAGGAAGCACATAGGTCAATGGTTTTTAGGGATCAAATTTTTGGAAAACTAGGAGCAGCACCTCACCTGAGCAGCAATTCAACCTTGCTCTCAGGGCCTCCAAGATCACATCTGCAACTTACTGTCCTACTTGTAGATGCCCAGCTGAACATGAATATACAAAGCTGACTGGGACAGTCAAAATACTCCCTTAGCTTTCTCTCAACCACACTCAGTCTGAATGAAGCTAGCTCTATGAGATAATGATTTCAGGGAATTTGCATCCCATTCGCTTTCAATGTACTCAGCTCTGGCCACAATGGTCTTCCTTCACCATGCTCCCTCCTGCCACAGTCATTGCAAATGCTGTTCCTTAACAGCAACACTGTTCCCAAACCTCTTAACAGAGTCTGTGCATATCAACCTCATCTAAATATCAATTCCTCAAACATGCCCTAGATTCCCTGACAAGGCCATATCCCATTATTATACACTCTTAATGCCCCCTTTACCATTCCCTGTAGCATTTACCTCAGTGCCAATTTTGTGATTGATTGGCTTATGCATTCTTTACTACATTAAAAACTCCAGGAAGGCAGGATCCATGTTGGTTTTGGTTCATCATTATTCTCCAGCAGGGAGCATGATGCCAAGCATTAAGTTAATGAGTGAGAACAAAGAAGGAATATAAGAGTTTTTCCTCTCTCTTTTTATCCAATCATAAATATGATCTGATCTTTGTAAACCATTAACCCAATCTTGTCTTTCTTCATGTGAATATAGTTATCCAAAGTCCTTCTTGGTTGCCCACAGAATTTGGTATTAGGGGAGCCCAATATTAGCCTCCTTTATCACTATGATATTTGACATAGCATTGAATTTTCTCATGTCAGCTAAGTTAGCTACTGTTTACTGGGGTCTTACCAGGAGTCAGTTTACATACATCATCACTCCATTACAAAGATGGAAGGTAGGTATTCCTACACCTGTTTAATAGATACAATCAAGGTTCATAGAGGCTGAGTGACTTGCCCAAGGTTGTATAGTCAATGAGTGGTGATTCTGGGATTTGATTATAGGTCTTTCTGACTCAAAAACTTCTAACTTCTAGTTTCTCCAAGTGTAAATCTGGAGTAAAAACTATTTTACTCCAGTGGGAAAGTAAGTGTGACTATGCATGAAAAGAAACACTCTTTTGAAGTCATAAAGCACTATAGGAACATTAGTCACTGAGTTTCTTAGCTAATTATCACCTATGTATCCTGTATTTTTTCTTTGCCTATGGATATGTGCCCTTCTGTTCATGAGAAAAAGCTAAAGATCACCAGTTACGGGACTGAAGAATTTAGGAAATCCTATAATTCTGGTTAAGATAACCTCTCAAGGAGGTAAGACTTCAATGTGATGATGACTTTGAAGCAGAAGTCTGATTATTTTATTACATGCTGCTTGGAAGAAAAGCTGTGTGAACCTGAGGGTAGAACTAAGAAAAGCATTCCCCAAAGTCAGAAGAAGTTGGCAGTAATTACATGGGATCAGTCATGGGGTACTGGCTTTGGCAGACATGATCTATCACCTACGTGAGAATCTGAGTTCAAGACACTGAACAGTTATGAAGACAGTAAGAAGTGGCATTTTTTTTGAAGACTTAACTATGTGCTAGGATCTTTACCTGCATTATTTCTTTCAGTCCTCATAATATACCAGTTAAAGCTCAGGAAAATCAAGTAACTCACCCAAAAATATGGCAGAGCCTACATGGCTTGCAGATAATGGAGGCAAAACTGAACTCGGGCCTGATACTGGTGACCAAACTCTTAGCCTTTAAAATAGGCAACAGCTAATATTCCTAGATCCAACTATCCCTTGTTGCTTGGACAAAGTCCAATTCCTGCATTTGCAAGGCTGAAGACTGGACAATGGATTCGGTGCATTCACGTATGTCAGCCTGTCCCTCAGTGACCTTCTAGTGCTTAGCCCCTTTCAAATGACAGTAACCAGACTGGTTAAATGACAAGGAAAGGTGGCATGGAGTAGTGGAACAACCACAGGACTGGGGGGAGGGGGGTCAGGAGACCTGGTTTCCAGTTTCAGCTCTGTCACTAAAGTGCTCCAAGACCAAGGAAGTTCACCCTACCTCACTGAATCTTTCATCAACAAAACAGGGCGAGAGCAAAATCTCTATGATCTCTTTCAGCTCGGCTATTCTCTGAACTGCCCAGCAGTAGTAAGAGAAGTTGGAAGCCGACCTCACTTTTGGGGGGGCTTCCAATTATCTTCCAGATGCCACACTGAAAGGAATAGCTGTTCCATGAAACCTTAGACACAGTGAGACTTCTAAAAGCCATTACATTACAGCATGATGTGGTCATCACTGCTCCCTTGCTCTCCTGGCTCTGCAGGGCTATTCCTGGAAGGGCCAGCAACTGAAACGGTACTTCTGGGAATCTAAGAGTGGCAGTGGTGGGTCGGGGGAGCACAACTACTTTTTTCAGGCTCAACAGGCAGGGAACAGAGTGTTGAGACAGTAAAGACTGTTGCCCTAATGGTGCCAAAATATATTTAAAAAATGATAACTAACAGGTCTACAGGCTTTGTAAGCCACACTGAACTATGACGTCTGATACCTCCTTTCAGCTCCGTAACAAACCTTTATGGTATAGAGGTAGGCAGTGGGTAATGTATAGCAATCAGAGGAAAGAAACAGATTTGGGGTGCTCATGTGTGCATGCACAACCATTTTCAGAGGAGCTACAAAACTTCTAAAACTGCCCACCATGTTATTTACAGCACTGGTAGGAGTAATAATTGGAACCATCTCTTGAGAGGAAGGGAGCCAATCTTGTGACATTGGGTCTCTTACCAGGGGCCCCCTATCTAAGGAAGGATAGAAACCCAATTAGAAATTAAACCCAGTCCCCTCTCCTTTCCTACCCCAGATCCACTATGCTCCAGCCATGTCCAACAATTCATGGACACCTACAGTCTTCCGTGCCTCCATATCTTCACCTGGGCTGTTTCTTCTGCCTTGAAAATCATTTACCTGCTTTGCTTAAAAAACTACTACTCATATTTTTTAGATATCTCAAATGCCATCTCATAAGAATTCCTTATGAGGTGTCAAGGTATTCCTTGATAACACCTCAAATTGTGAATTCCTTCTCTGCTGCCCCATAGTACTTTGAGTATGTCTAGACTTACTGAAAAACAAGAACAACACTGAGATTATTGTTTTATTTACCTCCCCTCTCTGCTCAATAGACACGAGATGCCCAAGGGCATGGATCATGGTGAATATATTTTTCTTTCGTACTTAACCTAGCACCTGGCACATAGGAGACACTCAGTAGTGTGGCTGTTTGGATGGATGCATGATTGGAAGGATCACTAACTAACAAGAAGACTTCTAGGTCATCCTCCATCAGGCAGAAATTTGATTTTAAAGGATAAAATAAGATAGTACAATACTCAGAGGATATGAACTTGTACTCAGGTACTGAAAACACCCTGTTTTATCACCTGGACAGGAATGAAAAGGGTAATAAGAGAAAGTGGGATAAGAACAAAGGCTCAGGGTGATGGGCAAAGGCAAAGCCCAGTTGAAAACACCCATAGGGAAGGTCTCCCCCAAGACATGGGAGATAGTATTGTATAAGACCCCCACAGAGCCTAGAAAATGCTGGGATTACCTGTGGCCAAAGATATCTACAGACCTTCCAAAATATATTACTAAAAAAAGCACTATCTCATGATACCAAGATGGAACAGCAGTTCAGCAAAACTCTATGTGAAAAGTCTCACATTCTAAGAAATGAACGGACTAATCCTTGCAAACATGTCTAGTTCTATTGGGAGAACTCAGACCACTGGGTATTAAAGTCCTTTGGCTTTAGCCTTTCTTTGTTTGGGAGACGCAGGACGTACGGATCCCCCTACTTCTCTGCCATGTTGGCCAAGTCCCTGATCACTGGGTATTAATAGCTTTAAAAGGATTTTATAATACCCACAACTATGGATGATAAGAGATCCCTGCATTCAGGCTCCCAACACTGGCCACGATGCATATTACTAATATAAACCCCTTATGCATGTTTCTACAAAGGGATTTCCTCTTCTCTCCCTCAGGATGGAGTAAGCATTAATGTGAACATCATTCATGCTCGTATACTCTTACTTATTCCATCCATGAGAAGGAGGATAGCTTAGCTCATCCAGGAGACTTGGGGGGGGTGGGTGGGGAAACAACCTCCCTGGGGCCATGTTAAAAAGGAAGTACAGTCACTGCCTTGAAATGGAGTTAGCACAGGCCTGGCATGTGTCGCTCTTCTTGAACCACCTATACCCAGGCCAGTGAGGGAGGGGCAGAGAGAGAGAGACACACAGAATCCAAAGCAGGCTCCAGGCTCCATGCTTCCAGCTGTCAGCACAGAGCCCGACGCAGGGCTCGAACCCATGAACTGTGAAATCATGACCTGAGCCGAAGTCACACGCTCAACTGACTGAGCCACCCAGGCGCCCCATCAATTGTTTAGACTTTAGGACAGAAAAGTAGTGAATCCTGGCCCAGCTATGTCCTCAACACATACTTGTGATTAGCCAGGATTCTTTACCTACAACGTGAAGCCTACATGACAAAAATACCTACAATGTAGCTTTAGTTAACTGCGGGTTTATTTTACTCTTTGGAAAAGTGATATTCATAATCTTCTTAAAATAAGATTTTGTTTGTTTTTGTTTTGTTTGCTCTGAAGGAGTTAGAAATGTTTCTCATCATGGAAAAGTCTCAGAGAGATTTTGTTACAGGAATGAGGTTGAAATGCCGCTATCATTCTGGTTCGGGTGTGTCTTTCCAAGAGTCCCTTCTTAAGTGGTAAATCGATTCGTGAAGAAAGGACTGTGAACATTGAAATTACGAAAAGAAATCACTGTCGCCTAGTGATATCAAATAATCCAAAACAATTTATGGGGAGTACATTACGTATTTCGGACAACTGAGGCCAAAAAAGGAATTGTTTATCAAATCCTCCATTCAAACATACATTCACTCACTCAACAAGTACTTCATCAGTATCTACCACGTGCCAGAGAGTAGCCAGTGTCCTGTGCGTCTCCCAGAGGGAGAGAAATGAAGTTTAAAAATACAGCACTCCTCCCCTTAAGGAAGTGTTTTCCTTCACATATGCTGTATCTTCAATTTTGCCTCTCACTTAACAGTTAGTAACTCCTTGTACTTGAGCTTTACGTCTCTTTTTTGCCTGGGTTTCCTGACCCCAAATAATGAATGATCTGGAAGCTAACACACGGAGCCCTCTTACATAACAAAGCTCTCTCTGCACTGCAAATCATCACTCTGTAATCAAGCCATGTTGCGCACATGAGTTTCCACGAAGTGGCCTGCCCCAGCAACACAGCTAAGCACTCTACCCAGGAAGTAAAAAGGCAACTGGGAAGTGCTGAAAGAGATCCTGGAAAATACAGGACAGCAGATGGGATGCTGTGTGTTTCCCTAAGTGTCCGTGCTCCTCACCGATCTCTTCCTTGATAGATATTTAGGATCAGATGGGTGATCTGAGGAGTGATTCTCATGGAACTGAAGGTCAACATTTACTGGAACAGACTTTTGTTGGACTATGGGTAGATGAATCCTGCAAAATACTGGATTTGGGTGTTTCCCATCAATTCTCAACGTTCATTTCATTACTATAGTTTCAATTATAAAGAAATGCCTATGGGGCGCCTGGGTGGCTCAGTTGGTTAAGCGTCCAACTTCAGCACAGGTCATGATCTCACGGCTCATGAGTTTGAGCCCCGCGTCAGGCTCTGTGCTGACAGCTCAGAGCCTGGAGCCTGCTTCGGATTCTGTGTCTCCCTCTCTCTCTCTGCCCCTCCCCTGCTCATGCTCTGTCTCTCTCTGTCTCAAAAATAAATAAAAAACATTTTAAAAATTTTTTTAAAAAAGAAAGAAATGTCTACTGTAATCTTTTGATTCACAAAAGGATTTTTCCCCCATACTTTGTATCATGTTCCCAAATCAAATCTTCCAAATATTTCCTTGAAAGAAGGCATTAGGTAGTAATATTTTAGCTTTGGAAATTTGCATGTAAGTTACTTACAACATTGTAAATTTCTTCCCCTGTCCTTCAGATGCACCGTATAAATACTGCATTTGATCCTTAACTTACACTTCATCAATAATTCATTTCAAAAATATCCCTCCGTAAGACCATCAGCTGCTGAGGTGTTCAGTTTTCGGGGAAAGCACTTATTTACTGCATGAGCCCAGGAAGGCTGGTAAAGACTTGGCTAAAAGCTCCGCATGGAGCGAATTATGGTAATTGAATTAATGCTCAAATCCACAAAGCTCTACTCAAATCTGCTGAAAGGTTTTGCACTTTATTGCCCACATCTTGACGGGCAATGAGTCCAGTGGAATTGTTTAACACTTCATAAGGAGGCTTCCCAGATTAATTTCTCATCGTTACAAGAATTACTGAAGAATGTCTGCGGGTATCTTCCAGAGCAATCTTTCAAAGTCAAAACTGAGAGTTAACAACCTCTTTACTATCTTCCACTTTTGGTTCACCGAAACTACAAGTTCAAGTCACCAGAAATGAAAATCAAAGGAAACATCACATAATTAATTTTGATGAATGGGTAAGTTTTAATTCACGTATGGCAATATTCTGGTTAATGATACGTCTCCTTAGGACATCCATTAAAAATCCATTAACTTAACAGGCTAAATCTAATAAAGTTACTCTGGAAATTTTCTGCTAGATTAACATTATGGATTATTAACGAATATTTCCAGTAGGTATTGCTCTATTAGCAAACTGAATATACCAATTAAACACGGGTTTTGTGTCAGGGTTGGGGGAACACCAAAACATTAAAAAAAAAAAAAAACCATAGTTGAAGTTAGACCCAAGTTGCCAAAGATACTACAAAAATCAGTAAAAATCATTATAGCTTTTATTTTTGAGAGAGAGAGAGAGAGAGAGAAAGACATAGAGAGAAGGAGACACAGAATCCAAAGCAGGTTCTAGGCTCTGAGCTGTCAGCACAGAGCCCAACGAGGGCCTCTAACTCATGAACCGTGAGATCATGATCTGAGCTGAAGTTGGATGCTTAACTGACTAAGCCACCCAGGTGCCTATCATTATAGCTTTTAAAAGCAAAAAGTGCCAACCTACCAGGACCAGCCATCTCAATTTATCTACTTACTAATCAAATAGTAAAATTTATCCACTTACTAATCAGATAGTAAAATTTATCCACTTACTAATCAAATAGTAACTGAGCTACTAAACTGTGCCATGCCCTGTGCCAGCACTGAGGACACAAAGGTAAATTAGTGAAAATCCTGACGTCAAGGAGCTCACAGTCTAGCATGGAATCAAGACACACACAGGTAACCAACGTGTATTATAATAAGATATGGCCAATATACCATGGGAACACTCAGAAGGAACAACCAAATTTGAGGGATAGTGGGGAGCATGAGTAAAAGAAGTTGAAATTTGTGTTCCAATATGGTATCACCTCCTTCTAGGGCCTCCCATTGGAAGGTCTTTGATCCTGACTTACCATTTATTGCTTCCACATGTGGTTAAATGAGATTATTTATCAAATTCTTGTCTGCAAACAGGGAAACACTATTTTTGTCACTGACTGTGAGAATTACATGCAACAAGGTATGAGAAAAAGCACATAGACACGTGCTTGAAATACAGAAGGGGAAGCAGGGTTGGTACTGATCTGCTGCTTACTATTCATAGGCACCCACTGAATATTAATGGCAAGTCAAGATAGCAAAACGGCTGGAGCAGGATTTGGAATCATTCAAACGTGGGTCTGAATTCTGCTTCTACCGCTTGCAACTTATACAGCCATCATTTAAACACCGTTCCCTTTTCTGACCCTCAGTTTCTTCAGCTGAAGAAAATACAATAAAACAGCTGTTACACAGTTGTAAAAATTTAACAAGATAAGGGTTGTAATACAACAGTATCACGTCTGGGAAGCAGTAAGCTGTTAGTGTTAATTGCTACCATTTACTCTGTCTTCACAGGTAAGACTGTAGAGATATGGAAACATTACTAGACTTATCTAAGTTGAAACCATCAGTGCCAGAACTAGAACTGCCCCAGCTCCCAGTTCGGTGTTTAAACCCATCTTGCCTGTACCCCTCAATTAGATGACAAAACACCCTCCCCTAGCACTCAGTCCTAAAGGTTCTTCAAGGTAGCAAGCTCATGGGGGGCCTCTAGAACAAAAGATTGGGAACTCAGGACCTGATGGCCCTGCTTTAACTCTAATGACCAGTACACTAATACCCTGGTGCTATGGGCTGAATTTGTGTCCCCAAGTTCCCATGGTGAAGCCCTAATCCCCAAGGTGACTATACCTGGTGATATGGTGGGTGGGACATAATGAAGGTAAAATGAGGTCAAAGGGTGGGACCCTGACCCAACAGGATTTGTGTCCTTAGAAAAAGAAACACCAGTGAGCATTCTCTTGGGCACACTCTTTCTCTGCATATGTAGAAAGAAGAGGTCATGTGAACAAATGTGAGAGGCAGCTGCCAACAAGGCAAAAAAAGAGGCCTCAGCATTAAACTTACCTTGTTGGCACTTTGACTTTGGACTTCCCAGTCTCCAGAAGGGTAGAAGTTCCTTTCCATTGCTATAAGTCGCTCAGCCTACGGTGTTGTTATAGTAGCTTTAGTGGTCTAGGACCCGGGACAGTTCTTTGCCACCATTTTCTCTTAACTCTTGCCACCTGTCTTGGTTCTAACAACCTTGCCTGTGTCTCACACATTCCGTCAGCATCCATTTATCAGTAACGCCTGCGCCAAGACACTTAAGGGTAAGGCACAGTGGTCCCTGCCCTCTAGAAGCTTTCAGCTGAGCATCAGCTTCTATGCGGCTGCCCATTCTCCTTGGGAAAAGGAAGCACTGTCTAAAACCCCTGCCTGCTTGGCAGGAGCCCCAACATGCCACCCTCTAGCCAGCTCACTCAGCCCCCACCATAAAAGACCGACCCTGGTCCCTGTCACTGTCCAAGCTGCTGCCTCCAAATGGCCCGACCACCCAGAATTTTAAAGCCAACCATCGTATTAGTCATATTAATACTTAAAATATTAACTCTTTTTTACACCCTATGAAATTATATTCCACTGAGATCCCATCACACCCTACTCCCGTCCAGGTAGGCACACTTGTTCCAGTCTACTTAATGTTGGCTTTGGGTGCTCAATATTGGGACTGCTGCCCAATCCTTCTGGAGGCCACCATAGACCCACACCAGTTGCCTCCATCTCATGTGTCCCATAGGCAGTCTGCTTTGGTAGGAATGTGTGGAATTAGAGACCCTAGTTCTAATACTGACTTGACAACCGAAGAGCAGACAAGGAACTGAATCTCAGTCTCCCCATCCATAAAATGGGAACAGCTAGCTACACTACCAGGTCTGTGAGGGCCAAATGAGATAATGTATATAAGTCACCTACCAAAGGACTCAGAATGTAGCTGATGAAGAAGAAAGCTGCTTTGCTGTATTCCTCTCATCCCTGGTCCTGACCTCTTCCCCTTCTCCACCAGCTCAGATCCAGAGATGGTTTCAACTGAGCCACAGCAATTCCAGAATGGCTCTTTGTGCATACTACTATGACTGTTCTTTTTCCCCAGACTTAGCAATTTGTAGTTGAACAGACCACAGACAACTAAGGTATGTTGCCTACCACATGGTAGTGCAGGGGCTACCTGAGTCTCTCATGTTTCTATCCTTGAACTTTAAATTTTTTTTTTTTACATTTATTTTTTGATAGAGAGAGAATGAGCATGAGCAGGGGAGGGGCAGAAACAGAGGGACACACAGAATTCAAAGCAGGCTCCAGGCTCTGAGCTGTCAGCACAGAGCCAGACGCAGGGCTCAAACCCACGAACCGTGAGATCATGACCTGAGCTGAAGTTAGATGCTTAACCGACTGAGCCACCCAGGCGCCCGATCCTTGAACTTTAATAGATGGGTCATGAGGACTCCACACCAGAGAAAGGTGAAAGTGGAATAATCTATTGTGTGACTCAGTTATTAAGGGCAGTCAGAATGTGTAGCTGACACCAGTTTTTTGCCAATATTCAATAACACAACTCTCAAGTTTTAGCTGGTCATGCACATGGACACATGGCTGCCTGGCCAATGACCACATTTCCCAACCACCCCTACAGCCTAGTTGGGTCTTATGAACAAGGGCTGGTCAGTGGGATGTGATCAGAAATGACGTGGCTCATTTCCAGGTTATGCGCTCTCCAGAAGAACATGGATGGATTTCTCAGTCCTTTTCATTCGTCCCACTCACTGGCTGGGAACTGATGAGAACTGGAGTAACTACCTTGGACCCAAAATTGGAGGTAATGTTGTGACAATGGCCGAGCTGGCCTGACAGTTACTTACCTCTATTCTATCACAAAGAGAATGACCTTCCATCTTGTTTAACCCACTGTACTTTTTTCCCTTGTATTGTTACAACATCTTAGCCTATCAACTAGAACTGTTAAGTAGTAACGAAAGGAAATAAACAGCTCTCTCTGAGATGACCGTGCAAACTTTAAACTTTCAAATGTGAGCTACTGTGATTTGTACTTAGCATCTAAATTCTTCCCCCAAGTAAACCCCTACTAGTCACTCATGCCTTTAATGCCTACTCATTGCCACATAAAACTGGAAGTCTGGGATTCTATGGCCTTATGGACCAATGGCTCATGTCCTAGTTTGTCTTGTTCCTGTTTCTTCTAATTTTGATGTCTTCAACTATTTTTTTCTGTTCATGGCCTTGTGTGGTTCCTTGAACCTAATTCATAAAACATCTTCCTAGTACTCATGGGAAACAATCTATATGTACTTCCTCGATTACGCTATTCCCAGCAACTCCCTGCAAATGTCTTCCTCAATCTAGCCCAATGTCTACAATTCTGTATTTCAGGACTGACTTCCACAGCCTATATCTCTACTCAGGTCCTATGAGTCCCAACACAAGGGCCCACTAGTCGTGGTCGACCCACAGTAATGGATTCATCCCTCTTAGGAAAACAGGGCTGAGTTTCTGCATTTCAATTCATACAAAAATAAATAAAAAAACAATATCCTCATACACACATGCATACACATAATCACTTTCCAGATGTTTCCATTTTCTTTTGATTTTACCTATTTTGCTGTAATTATCCGCAACAAAATCTTCCAAGCCGATCAGCTTCCAGAAACTGTCATCCCAGCCTTTCTCTGCCGAGTATGTCCATTTGCACACCAGGGAGCAGAGAGACCTAAGAAAATGGGACAGAGGCAGAACCAATAGTATGAGTCAGGCTTCCTTTATATTTTGCCAAATACCTCCCCAGATATGTGAAGCAATGTTAACGGAGTAGAATAAGTCAAAATAAGTAATTACACATCCCTGTTCAGATTCAAAGTCTCCATTTGTACCTGGCCATGGGTTGGTGGCTGTGGGGCTCAGTGATGGGTAAATGGGTGTTCTACTCTGCTTTGTGCATGTTCAAAACTCTCTATAATAAAAAAGTAAAAAAATTCAAAAAGTGACCGGCATACATATGATTGCTTCAGTCTAAAGCAATATTTAATAGAAGGAAGACCTGAATGCTGGGAGGTACTTTCCTCTCCAGCTTCATTTCTCATACATTCAGCCTTAGTATTGTACATTTCAGCAATAACAAATGATTTGCAATTCTCTGAAGGGGGGTGGGGGGTGAAAAACATATTTGTGCACATTTCTAGGTCTTTGCCCTATTCCTACTTGTTTGGAAACTCTTCCCAGCTTCTTCATCCTGATAACTGAGTCCCCAGTTCTGGGTAGAGGTGCTCCTCTGAACTCCTGGAACGTGAAACATACCTTCTATTATCGCGCTTAAGTGCTGTGTAATTAACTGCTTCCTATGTACCTTCCCAACACTGCTATTGCCTTCCAACCCATGCTTCATGGTGTGCCTACAGCAAACCTTATAAAATTAAATCTGATTATATCAATCCCTGATTAAAACTCTTCAACTGCTCCTCAGTGCCTTCAGAAAAAATCCAATCCCTTAGCTGGGCTTAAACCGCCTTTAGTAATAGGACTGTGCCAACCTCCAGATTCCTGTCTTGCCGTTCCAACCCCTGCTTTCTTCATTGTCCAGAGTGGTTATTATTTGAAGTCTCCCTTAGCAGGCCTGATTCCTCACTTCCCTGGGCACTAAAACCTTTATTCATTCTGCCTAGGATGTTCTTCATTGTTACGTATTTGCCAGTTAGCGTTCATGACTCTTATCCCTTTTCATGAACCCCAGTGAAGGGCAAACTTGAGTCCAAAGCCTCTTCTCTAAGCTTCAACCTGGACATACCTGTAACATTTACCATGGTAACTGTCTCTGCCCATTCACTTCCCTGTCTCCCCCACTAAGCCTTCAGAGCCAAACCAGCCCTGCCCAGCTCTACCTCCAGTACATAGTCCACACTCAGCCAAAATGCATACTGACTGAATGGCCACGCCAACAATCGAATATGGTCTATCCGCCTCAGCAAAGGTAAGTGATAAACTTGGGGAGCTCACACAGTTTTAAGGCTAAAACTATCTCTTAGAGTCAATAGTCTATGTGCATCTCATTCAGTCATTCACACTGATTCACTCATGCACTCACCCACTCAAGAAGTAGTTAGTACTCAGTTACTATGCTCCTGGCACTATGTGATGCCCTGGGGAACCGGTGGTAGGCAAAAGAGTTGGTCCCCTGCCTGCATAAAAGTTGACAGCCAAACTGGGGGACACAGAAATTAATAAATCACACCTCAAATCACACACTAACAGTAATTTCTAAAGGAGGGAGAGAAAAAAAAAATGAAAACCTTTAGCAAGGGAATCTGATATAAGCTGGTGGGAGAAAAGGGGAGAAAGTATCAAGCAAGAAGGGCTCCACACAGGAAGTGACCTTTTGTGAGACCCAAAAGTCTTTTGAAAGCGAATACATGTTATTTATCATTCAGGATTTTTCTAGACATGGTGGAGAGGGCAGAACACCTCGAGCTAAGGAAGCTAAGTGGGACAGATATACTGAAGGAGTGCTAGCGTCCACAGAAATGTAACACACACATGCTAAATCCTCCACCTTATAAAAGACAATTCTCAAAATCTGAGGTATCAAGAAGATAGTCACCTACGTAGCACATTCCGAAGAACATACAACAGGCTAAGTCCTCTTGGCACAAAGCCTGGAATTCCAACTTTTTGGAAGCTCTGATGGCTCAATGCTATGGAACCAAAGACGGTGTGGACAGATGATGTCTAATGATCTGGCCACACAGAATAGCACTTCACTCTCCAAATGCCCCAGCCATTTGCAGAATTCTATACCTCTGCTCTCAATGTTCCTTCTGTCTTAATTGCTTATTGTTCCTTCCACTCATTCTTGACTATTGGCCAACTCCAAGTCCTCCTTATAGTCCAGTTCCAATGGCACCCCCCACCACTAGCTCCAAGCTAAACTCATTGCTCCCTCTTCTGGGGCAGCATTCTAACTTGGTAACATTGCCTTCTAGCTCTGAACAGCGGTGGCAGGTTGGAGTCACGGTCCAAAGTGTCCAAGCCTCCATATATGTTCATCTCTTGCCATGTAATTTGTAACTGCCCGCCCCCTCCTATCTCCACCCTATCCACAGGGCCTCCTTTCCTAAGTGTAGACTTCAGATTCTGTCACATGGCTGGATTCGGCCAAAAGAATAAGTCAGAGGACAGCATTCTGGTTTCAAGCCTAAGCTTCAAGAGGCATCATGTGTTTCTGCTTGCTCTCCTGTGTCTCTCGCACAGCCTAGAGAAAATCACATGGGGCTAGCACAGTGGTGCAAGGAGGAGAAGAGATGTGTACAGCAGGGCAATGACCACCAGACTCGGCCTGCATCACACATCCCAGGCCATCAAGACCTGACGCAGTGAGTTCAGCTAACACTAGAAGAACCACCCAGAAGAGCACAGTCTAAACGAGCAACACCATGAGCCAAATAAATGGATTACTGTGCTCAACTACTGAGCACTCGCTGTGGTTTGTAACGGAGCAACAGTTAAACAACTCAACACTTTACAGCACAATTATGTTATCCCAAGCAGGTTTTCCCCCCAGTAAGGGCAAGGAGAGGGATGTCTGGGTCCTCACAGCACGTTAGAATAAATGGCCAGAGAGCCTGCTTTGAGGAAAAATGACTAAGCCCAGGAGGCAGAGAGCTTCACAGCTGCAGATGCCTTGGGCAACTCCACCCACCCTCCTCAGGATTATTCAAACACTATTAGGGTCCATTTCATTTGGATCTCTTTAAATCAACTCCTAGGTAATATGAATGTGTAAAAGCAGGGGGTGGGATACCTGGGTAGCTTAGATGGTTAAGCATGTGACTCTAGATCTCAGCTCAGGTCATGATCTCACAGTTTTCCCAAGTTTGAGCCCTGCATTGGGCTACAGTTGGAGCCTGCTTGAGATTTCTCTTTCTCTCTTTCTCTCTCTCTCTCTCTCTCTCTCTCTCTCTCTCTCTCTCTCTCCCCCTCTCTCTTTGTCCCTCCCCTCCCACCCCTCCCCCCCTCTCTTTCTCTGAATAAGTAAACTTAAAAAAAAATTTTTTTAAGACATTAAAAACAAATAAACGAACAAACAAAAGCAGAACTGGAAAAATGTAGAGTGGATCTGAGGCCTCCAGCTCTCCAGAACTCTCCAGGAGAGACAGAAAGTGAGTAAAGGCAAGGTACCAGTAGCAGAACAAAAGGTTTCCCTCCCCTTGAGGCCTTTGTTAAGACACCAGGGTTTTGCCATTCCCTGAGGTATTCCTGAGCAACTTACAACTCCCAGAATAGCTGTTCCCCATCAGGCAAGCTGACCTACCAGCCTACTGGGGGTGGAAGGTGTAATCTATAGGATCAGAACCACAGACAGGGGAGAAAGGCTGGGCTACACTAGCAGGCTGGGTTGTTTCAAAAATGAGCAGCCAGGGAGGAGTGCTGTCGCCGGGGAGAAAGGGTCACTGGCTGTTTGTTCTCTGCCAGCCAGAATACCAGGGCAGAAAGTGCCGGAGCTTCCTCGCTTTTAGATTTGTTACTGACGAGACTATAAAATCCTATAGCCAGGTCAAAAGAACAACAACCAGTGAGCAGGCAGCACAAAAACCATACTAACTTAGGGGACCAGGTGATATGAGAGTGGGTCTCAGAGAACATGTATAGGAGGGCAGGTGTCTCTGAAGAGATCACAGTACAACGCCTGGAACTCAACATCAATAATGGAAGGAGCCAGAGGGCAGAAGGCGGAGAGAAAGCCTTTCTGAACAAGACACACGGATTTTAAATTTAAAATTTTTTAAATTTCTGCAGAAGGACTAAAGGGAAAATCGCTGGCACCGTTGAGAAGCCTATTAATGACCGGGAAGGAATTAATAGGAATAATTAATAGGAATCCCCTATTAATGACCGGGAAGACCAAATGAACAACATCTCCAACTACCCAGAGCAAAGGCACAAAAAGAGAAATAATGAGGGAAGAAAGAAGAGAGCAGATCCACAGCAGTATAACATGAGCATTACTGTAATTCCACACGGGATTTTTTTTTTTCCAAGGAGAAAAGGAAAACTTTAAAAAGAGAGAGAGAAAGAGAGATGAAAGAGATGCTATAATTAAATGAATACACTACCAGATCTTTTTTTATTGTTATTATACTGAGCTGAAGCAAGATTTAAGATTTAAGCCTGAAGATTAAAACGCTCATTAAGTCCAGGAAGTGAATCTAGGAAATACTTGAGTTTCAAGCATAAACAGAAAATCACACCAGCTTCCAGACAGAAAGAGTAAGTTACTTACAAAGGCAAGAGATTCAGACCGGCTAAGGAATTCTCATCTACACCTCTGGAATGTAGAAGACAGTGGAACAGTGTACAGACTATGAGGAAAAATGATCCAAAAATCCTATGCCCAGACAAAATATTATTCAGCTGTCAGGGGAGAAGAAAAACATTTTCAACATGCAAGGATTAAAAAAGAAAACTTCCCATATACGTGCTGTCAAGGCAATACTTGAGCGTGAACTTAAGCAAAAAAACAAGTGATTCAACATTAGGGAAACCAGTGGTGGTGAGCGCTGAGATGTTCATTCTCTCTCTCCATATGCGTGTGTGTGCACTTACACACACAGGCACGTGTACATGTGTGCGCACACGTACATAGGTACGTATACACACGTTTAAATCTACAAAGATGATGATAAACCATGAAACAGGAATTTGTAATACTAAGCTTTCCTGAAACACCTTCCTGGGATATTAGAAGGAAAAAAATCTATTAATGGCCCGGAGGTGAAAATACCGTTAGCAAAATCTCAAAGTCAGAAATTGAAGAAGACGTACGTACACAGGAAAAATAGGCATATGTGTATATCTGTGTGTTTGGGACGGACATAAGTTTAATAATGTACAGGATGAAAAGGTAATTTCTAACAGAACCAAAAAGCGTAGCAGAAATCTCAAAATAACAAGGAATTAAAAAGGAATAAAGAGGAAGTTAAGAAGCCAGTGAAACCAAACTAAATCAAAAAGGAAAGCAAAAGAGGGTAATGTAATGTAAATAGAAAATAAAAATACCATAGAAAAAATAAAATTGCTTATTTCAGTTAATTACAACAAATGTGAATGCGCTGAACTCCACAATTGGTTGAAAGACAATACTATCCACATTGGGGTTAAAGTTGAGGACTATCTGGTTTACAACACATATTTTTTAATATGATAAAAGGGTTTTTTGAGAATGAATGTTACCATTCATTAAATTTTATGAAATGAACAACATAATGTGACATCTATAAAACAAGAGTTCCTAGATTAAAAAAAAAAAGAAAAACAAAAGTCACTTGATGGGGCTTCTGGGTGGCTCAGTCGGTTAAGCATCCTTCGCTTCAGGTCATGATCTCACAGTTTGTGGGTTCCAGCCCTGCAAAGGGCTCTCTCAGTGCAGAGCCTACTTCGAATACTCTGTCTCCCTCTCTCTCTGCCCCTTTCCCACTTGCACTCTCTTTCTCTCTCAAAAGTAAATAAACGTTTAAAAAAAAAGTGAAACGAAGAATGTCTCAAAATTAATAACCTTAAGCAGCCAACTTAAACATTAGGAAAAACAAAGATAGATTAAATCGAAAAAAATCAAAAGGAATAGTAAAGAAAAAAGAATATGAAAGATATAAAATAACAAGACAAAACTCAGACAGTCAAGAGATCCAAAATGTGGCTCTAGGAAAAGACAATACAGAAACAAAAACAAAACAAAGAACAAAACAAAACAAAAAAACCCTCTGGTCAAAGTGAGGAAGGAAAAAGAAGAGTAGGAGAAAAATAACAAATATCATGAATGAAAATGACGGACATCCTTATAGATAAAGCAGACCTTAATAGAAAAAAAGAGATTAAGTAAGTAACATTATGCTAGCAAATTTGAAAATTTAGACGGAATGGAAAATTTACTAGAAAAACAGAACTTACCAAAGCTGACTCAAGAAAACATATGAAACCTTAATAAACTATTTAAAAAATGAGCCAATAGTTAAAAATCATCTCTCAAATAAAACTTCAGCCCAAATGGCTATACTAGAAAGTTTTCCCAAATGTTCAAGGAACAAAATACTCCAAATTATTTCAGAGTCTAGAAGAAGAAGAAATGCTCCCCAAGTTATTTATGACGGTAGGATAACTATATTACAAAGCCAAACAGACAGCATGAGAAACAAAAATCAGACGCCGCTCTCACATTATGAATGGAAGCATAAAATTTCTAAGCAAGGCAGGACCAAAATAAAAATGAGAAAAAAAAATACATCATGCATAATACTCCAAAACATTTTAATCAGAGATCTATGAATGTGTTTTGCCACAGTTTTTTTTTTTTATTAAAGGAGAGAAAATGACCAACTCATATTGAAGAACGAAAAATACGTAACGAAGTTAAAGGCCACATCAAGATAGAAACTCTTACTGAAGTAACAACAATAGAAACTTCTGCTTCTAACCATGATGGAGTAGCAGAGACTGGATTTTACCTCCCCGTCCCCTGCCCTGCCCCCATCTTAAAAAACTAGAAAAGGGGGGAGAAAAAAAAACGTGACACAACTGCTCTCAGAGCCTGAACAACAGGCAGCACAGAACTATCCCGGAGAGAAGGAAACAAATGAGGTGAGCCCTAAGATTGCTCTGGCTTTCTGCCAGGAAGCCCATGCCCGACCACAAAGCAGAAAGAAGGATGCCAAGGAAAACAAGTCAAGTTCATGAAACCGAGAAGACTGAGATCAGAATTCAAGGAATTTGAGGTGGCTGGAAGCTGTGCTGGCACAGATTTCCAAAGAGGAGGTAGTTATGCAGGAAGAGGGTCCTGAAAATCTGCACAAGAGTCCCATGAAAGCTTTATGGAGATGCAGATATGCACACAGATGCTCCAGGAGATCTGGTGAGAAGTGACTGGAAATCTGTGAGCTGAACAGTTCTCAGGGCTCACAGTGAGAACGGGAATCATCTGAGCACACCATCCTCACTGACTCCTTGGGGCATTCAGTGGAAAACCCCAAAGAATGCCTAGAAGTATAACTGAGCCTTTCTGTGTAAAGGTTACAATAAACCTGCACTAACAAAGTTTAGAAAGATTTCAAAAAATAAAACTAAGCCAAAAGTACATTAACAGCCTACCAGAAAAAGCAGGAAAAAAGAGAGAGAGAGAGAGAGAGAGAGAGAGAATAAAACCCAGACACTGGATAACAGAAAATAACTGACAATATCAGCTTCCAATAAAAAATATTTGAAGAAATAATGGTCAAATGTTTTCTTCAATTTGATAAAAGCTATCACCCACAGAGCCACACTCACTGGAAGAAACCAAGGGAAGATAAAGACAAAGAAAACCACATCAAGACATATTATATAATCAACTTATTTTTTAAAAATGATGATCTTAAAAGTGGTCAGAGGGAAAGACAGGTAATAGACGAACAGTCCTAAAAAGGCAAATTTTTTTTCCAGAAATAATGCAACCCAAAAGAAAGTGGAATGACATCTTTAGAATACTGAAAAATTTTAAAAAGAAAGAAAAAATCAAACTAGAATTTTGTATTCAGAAAAAAAGATCTTCAGAGGTGACTGGGTGGCTAAGTCAGTTAAGCATCTAACTCTCAATCTTGGCTCAGGTCATGATCTCAGGCAGGGTTCACGGGTTTGAGCCCCATCAGTGCAGAACCTGCCTGAGATTATCTCTCCCCACCTCTCTCTCACTGCCCCCATCACCCCATCAAGCACGCGCTTTCAAAATACATAAATAAACTTAAAAAAAAAGATCTTTACACAAGTAATAATGAAATATAGGCTTTTTCAAACAAACAAAAACAGAACTCATTTCCAAGAAACCTGCACTGCAAGAAATGTTACAGGCAATTCTTTAGGGAGGAGGAGGATGGCATTAAACGGAAATGTTAATTGATAAATGATTGTTAATTGAAAGCAATGAAAAGTATCAGAATCAGTAAATATGTGGGTAGATACAAAGGGCAGCTTTTCATTTTTAAATTTCTTTAAAAGATAATTGACTTTTTCTTCATCTTTAAAATATAAATTAGGAAAAAAATTCAAAGTACTGTGGGGCTTATAACACATGTACAAAAAATGACAACAACAGAACAAATGATAGGGAGATATGAAAGATACTACATACAGCAGGGTATAAAAATATTTTAAGGCAAACTATGATAAGTTAAAGATGTATATTATAAATCCTAGAGGAACCAGTAAAAAAGGAGATAAAATTAATACACCAATTTGGGAGATAAAAGGGAATACTAAAAATACTTCAGTAATCTAGAAGAAGGTAGGAAGAGGGGAAAATTATAAAGAACACATGGAGCAAATAAAAGACAAATGGCAAGATAGTAGATTGAAACCTCACCTAAAAACTCCCTTGGAAAGGCAAAACATTTCAGGCTGGAAACAAATAAAAAATAAAAAATAAAAATCCAACTCTGTGGTGTCTGTAAGAAACTTACTTTAAATATAAAGATGCAGAATAGGTTCACGAGTGGAAGGAGAGAAAAGATATGCCATGCACACACTAATAATCAACAAGTTCAAGGGGCTACATGAGTATTCCACAGTAAACCTCAGAAGAAGAAATATTACCAGAAAAAAGAAGTCCATTATGTAATGATAAAAAGGTCAATTCACCAAGATGACTTATGGGTTAAAAAAGAAATTGTAATTGAATGGCAACCTGAACTTAGCTGGAGTTATATTTCTTTTCTCTTTGTGGTAGCTCAGAATTTCATGTACATGAAATCAAGGATTCACAACAGAGTAATTGGATGTGATCACCTGGGGTCGCCTTTGTTTTTTACACAGATTTGAGACTCAGCAGTCTCAGGAGCCCATGTTGACTAAAAGGTCTGACAGGCTGGAGGGGTCCAGAACTCTGGGCTTATTGTATTTTATACTATTTTTTTTAATGTTTTATTCATTTTTGAGAGAGTGGGGGAGGGGCAGAGAGTGAGAGAGACAGAATCTGAAGCAGACTCCAGGCTCTGAGCTGTCAGCACAGAGCCCAACACGGGGCTCGAGCTCATGAACCATGCGATTACGACCTGAGCAAAAGTCAAATCGCTTAACCAACTGAGCCACCCAGGCGCCCTTATTTTATACTATTTTAGATAAAAGCATGTATGAGTGGGGAAGGTCAGAAGGTACTAAAGCATCTACCGCTTTATGATAAAAGAATGTTATTTTGTTTCATTTCCTGATGCTCTCTGTCTAGCCTTTCTGGAATTTCAGTACCTCAAGTCTGGCCATGACCTCCCACAGCAGGGACCATATGTACCTTATTCATCATGCCATTTCCCAGCACGAGGCACAGTGCCTCCCTGGCAAATTTTGAGAGTTCAATCTGTGTTTATTGAGGTAATGTATGAGAACCCTAGGATGTCAGTTACAAGAGGAAGCTTTCAGGTCCCTAATCACTTTTTAATTGTTTCTATTATATGGCCCAGATCTTCAGCAACTGCTCTCAGTGCAGACTCTAGAAGAGAAAAAGCTAGATTTCTGATCCCTGGAGTGACCAAAAGCAGCAGCAAAACACTAGTTTCTTACACAAACTATGCACCTTATGGAAATGCATTTCGCTTACCTCACATACCTCCCTCCCATTGCCTACTTCCCCCAAAACATGCCAAATCTCTAACACATCTTCTTTTCTTCCTTGAAAAAAGCAAAAACAAAAAGACCCTTCCAGTTAAAGATACCAGACTGACTACACACGTTGACCTCTGCTCCCTTTAAAAATTCTAATACAATGGCAGTATAAGAATGTTTCAAAAAGGCAAAAGCCCACAATGACAAAGATAACACACACAAGGACACTAACAGAAATCTGAAAGGCAGAAAACACAGATGGATGAGTAGTAAGTCTCTTGGGAGACTCAGAAAGATAAAACCTAAGTAGCAGGGTGAAAAACCCAGAATCACAATGATTTCCCTGCAGAGACCCAAAAAAGTTCAGGACGTAGTGGCACCAGGTGCTTCTGAAAGTGGGAATAAAAGTGGGGCTAAAAACAGCAAGGTGGCTGCAAGCTGCATAGGAAGTGATCAGAACCCCATGCGCCCTCATTATGAGCAACCGGGGGCCTCCCTCTCCTGCACCATGAAAGGTGACGGAGGTTCACTTGAGACTGAGTAGGGTACAGGGCCCAGCTACAAGGGATCGTCTTGACAAGAACAGGGAGATAAAGTAAGGAGACGCCTCTCTCTCTGCGAGTAAGCCCTCAACATCCGTTCCCCAACTCAAGTCCCGGAGCTCTGGCTGCCAGGTTTACACCCTGAAGATCCGTTTATGGGGAAGCTGAGCAGACAAAAGCAAAGACCTAAGGCTAGTTGGGAGGGCATTCTCAGAAATAATAAGCCACTCTAGGCCTACGAGGATTAAAATGGCAGAATATGAGTAAGACCCATTTTTGATGGTGAATAGTGGTAACTGATACCATCATCATCATCGTAGTAAAACACTAATACAGAAACTATTTACTGTGGGCCCACTGTGTATCTACCAGAACTTTTCTAGGCAGAGAGGAGCCCCCCACCTCTGAGGGACACAAAAGGAAAGAAAGTGTCACTTCTCCTGAGACCACGAAGGAGCCTTTGCAAGCACAAGAACTTTTGACTTTCCTGCTTTTACCCAGAGCAAGGCACACATCAAAAGCACACGCCTGCTGGGTTCCAGAGGCCTGATCATTATCATGCATTTCTCAACAAGACTTTATAAAAATGAAGCCAGCACTGCTGCATTATTTATATGCAGTTCACTGTATTGACATGGCCAGGCCCCCACTTTCAAGGGAAGCCTTTTGTTCTCTGCTTGGGTAAGGCAGAACCTGGAGAGTGTCAATCGAACAAGCTAGCGAGTAACAGAATAATTAGAGCCCGAGAGTGGGGATAAATTACCAAGCTATTCCTGGCTGCAGCCTTCAGTATATCACAGGCCTGTGATGGCTCTGTTTTTCTAAGCCATACAACAGACTGAATCGCCAGCACTGAAGACTGAGCTCAGGGGGAGATACGACTGGGGCTAGATTGCTAGTTCTATCAACAAAGACACCAAGAGGGCCTTATTTCTGAAGAAATACCACTGCACCGATTGGAGCTGCTTCTGTGAAAGACCTGTCAGATTTCAGGCTTGTTACCATTGGCTCTGTACTTCATCAAGACTTGCTGACAGGTCCATGACAGACCGAAATAATATATGCAATGATGCAACACAGGGCAATATTAAATTGCCTTTTCAGTGAGACTTGCCGATAACATGGTTTAAACATGGCTGTGACAATTTGGGGAGCATGAAAGAACTGAATAAATAATCAAGCTCAGGGAGTTTTCCCATGCTCCCAAGAAAAAAGAGATCTAAGAGTCAGAAAACAAAAGACCCTAAAGTCCCTGCCAAAACATTCCAAGATCTTGGGGAAGCCCTTGGACTCACGGGTTTGGATTTAACTCCTCAAGAATGAGGATGATAATGAATAGAGGCAAAATGAGAGGTGGGGGAGGTAAAGGGGGAAGAGAAGGAAACTAGAGGCAGGTCATGAGTCTGCTTCAGGCCAAGCACTGTGCCTGGGACTTTTATGTAGGTTACTGCAATTGTTCCCACAATAAAATGATAAGGGTGCTATCAGTATTCCCATTCAACAAAGGAGGACACTGAGGCTCTGAAAGGTTGGGTAGCTCATCTGAGGTCATATCATTAGGAAGGAGCAAGGCAGAAGTCCAAATCCTGGCCTGATCAATCACAAGTCTACACTTGTTAAATATTCACGCCCATTCAAGAAAAGATATTTACAATCAATTAGGGCATGAAAATAGTGTAATAAATTTGAGATATTTGATTTCTCTATGTTTTACCTTGTCTGTTATCACTTTTCTTTAATAAAGGAAAAACATAATAATAAAAACAGATGAAGAAACATGGAGATCTAGGGGGCAAATAAGTAGCTGCCTTAGGTTGCCTGCGAAGATGTTCTGGTAAAACTTAACATGTTCAAGAGGTGCATTCCATAAGCCAGGACACAGGGACAATAATGAGATGCTCCCTGAAGGTGCAAAAATGAACACTGCTTTCAAGAGTTCAAGCCGTGAAGTCCACCCACAATGAGTAAGAGTAGAAATTGCAAAATTATCATGAAAAGACACAGTGGCTTGCAGGACTCTGAGTTCACAGAGCCGATCGAAAGCATTCAGATGGCTAAGGAAAGAATACGTCAATCAGATGGATGGTCAGCCTACATGGAGCAGAAGAGGCAGAAGCCAGCAAGTGTCAGTGGGGAGAGGGAATAGACATGAGGTTTTCACAACTTTCAAGACACACTGTCCCTAAGAAAAGGAAGGAAAGAGAAAGAACTGGAAAATGAAATGGGAAAGGAAAAGAAACAAAGAGAAAAACAGCCTAAAACTAGATTCTAGAGGGATGAATAGGCAGAGCAAAGAGGATTTTTAGCAATGAAACTGTAAGATACTATACTGGTGGATACATGTCACACATTTGTCCAAACTCATAGAGTAACCAACGCCAAGAGTGAAAAGTAACGTACACCATGGACTCTGGGTGATTATGACGTGTCAACGTAGGTTCAACTGTAATAACTGCACCACTCCTGTGGGGGATATTGATAATGGGGGAGGCAATGCATGTGTGAGGGAAGGGGGTATATGGGAAATCTCTGTAACTTCCACTCAATTTTGCTGTGAACCTAAAACTTCTCTAAAAAAATGAAGTCTATTCACCTCACATCAGTCAGAGCAGCTAAAATTAACAACTCAGGAAACAACAGATGTTGGCGAGGATGCGGAGAAAGAGGATCTCTTTTGCACTGCTGGTGGGAATGCAAACTGGTGCAGCCACTCTGGAAAACAGTATGGAGGTTCCTTAAAAAGTTAAAAATAGAACTACCCTGCGACCCAGCAATAACACTACTAGGGATGCAGGGGTACTGTTTTCAAGAGGCATGTGCACTCCAATGTTTATAGCAGTGTTACTGACAATACCCAAAGTATGGAAAGAGCCCAAATGTCCATCGATGGATGGATGGATAAACATACACACACACATACATACACACACACATACATACACAATGGAGTATTACTCGGCAATCAAAAAGAATGAAATCTTGCCATTTGCGACAACATGCGTGAAACTAGAGCGTATTATGCTAAGCAAAATTAGGCACAGAAAGACAAATATCATATGACTTCACTCATGTGGAATTTAAGATACAAAAGAGATGAACATAAGAGAAGGGAAGCAAAAATAAAATAAAAACAGGGAGGGGGACAAACCATAAGAGACTCTTAAAATACAGAGAACAAACTGAGGGTTACTGGAGGGGTTGTGGGTGGGAGGATGGGCTAAATGGGTAAGGGGCATTAAGGAAGACACTTGTTGGGATGAGCAGTGAGTGTTATACATAGGGGATGAATCACTGGAATCTACTCTTGAAACCATGATTGCCCTATATGCTAACTAACTTGGATGTAAATAAATAAATAAATAAATAAATAATAGGAAAAAAAATGAACTCTATTGAAAACAACAACCAATCAACCAACCAATCTCACTTCTCAATGTCCTTCAAGGATCAAGATTCAGAAACTGGCAGAAACAGTGTCTGCACTTCAAGAAGATACAGTCAGGCTTACAATTAATGTCAAGAATATGGCAATTTTGTGCCTTAATTAGCCATCTAAGACACTCATAGTAAATATCATCACTCTGGACTCAAGGGATTCATGGTCTCTCAGGAGGAGAAGAGCACCTATGATCACCCATTAACATGGGTTAACAGTTCACTTCAGAGCTCATGCCCTTAACTACTATACACACTACCTCTAGGCACATACCCATTGTATGACAGGGGAATTTCACAGGTGAGATACAAAGTGTTTAAGAGGAACACCAGGGGTGCCGGGGGTGGGGTTCAGTCGGTTAAGCATCTGACTCTCAATTCCGGCTCAGGACATGATCTCACAGTTCGTGAGATTGAGCCCCCACATTGGGCATCGCACCGTCAAGGCGAGATTCATATTCTCTCTCTCTCTGTCTCTCTCTCTCTCTCTCTCTCTCTCTCTCTCTCTCTCTCTCTCCTCCTCTACTCCCTCTCACTCTGTCAAAATAAATAAATAAACTTAAACAACAACAACAACAACAAAGAGGAACACCAGAGGAAGAGAGCGACTCTATTTGGGAATATTAGGAAGCTTCCCTTAGGAGGAGAAGTTTGAATAGTGAGTCCTGAAATATGAGTAGGAGTTACCAGGTGGTAGAAGGTTGCAGAGAAGACATTTCAGGCAGTGTATGTACAGGCATTCAGTTCAAGCATGAGCCTGTCTCCAGATGGGAGATGGACTAGCTGACCTCCCAAGGATTCTTCCAGTCTTCTGATATGACTGCTGATACAAGAAATTACTGCGCATGAAGGAACTACGGGTTCGGGGTTCGACATGGTGATACCGTCATTCATTACTGAGCAAGAGGTCCTCCCAGTACTTCATTTTCTCCATCTGTTAAGGAGATTCACAGTACCAGACAAATGGTACTAGATAAATAGTAATTTGCCTCATAAATTCAATAAACTGAGTTAATCTACATAAAGCATGTAGCACAGTCCCTGGTACCTGGCACAGGCCCAACAAAAGGTAGTAATTTTTCTTCTTTTTTTCATCAACATGAGCATCAGCATCATCCCACAGTTACCACTGAGGAAGAAAATATCAATGAAAGAGAAACATTCAAATGAACACTTGCTTTGACCCAGTGCTAAGAACACTACAGACAAATATGGGTTTTCAGCTCTATCTTGACGAGCATTGTCTGACCTAAATGAACTTAATGACATAAGCCACCAGTGCAGCCTTTATCAACTCAACATAAAACTGAGTTGAAAACCAAATTCTTGGTGCACGTCTTAAATGTGAATACCAAAACAGGGCCCAAACTGGGTCCCCCTCTGCAAAGTTAGGAGCAAAGCCACTCAGAACACTCCACCCATTCATGGAGTGATTCATTATCCCCCAAACATATTTCTGCCAGCACTGAGCATGGCACCACAGACAGGGAGAGGGAAGAACAAGATCTCCTCCCTGGAATAATGCAGAGGATAGAAGGGAAAGGCAGACACACAAGGGGAAATGAAGAAAAAATAAAAATAAAAACAATATACAATGGTCTAGGGGAGCACAGAAGGCTAGAGAAACTAACCCTGGAAGTTCTAGAAACTTCGATGAAACACCAGAAAGAAATGAAAACCTAAGATGTGCATGCTAGGGAACCCAGGGTAAGGAGTATGTGGGAATCCCTGGTTTGCCTATTCTCTGGCTAAAACAAACCTGCAGCTTCCTGGATGGTGATGTATCACCTCCCCCACCACACACACACTTCTGTGCCTGGTCATGCAGTTCCTTCTGCCTGAAACACCTTCACCTTACTTATCCTGGTAAATCTTCATCATCTTCAGATGGCAGTTCCTTTGGGAATTCGTCCCAAGGGTGTGGACGACTGTGCTTCCAGTACTCCCTATTGTAGCATCTACTGCATTTTAATCTCTGGCTCAACAGTCCTTCTCTCTCCCACCCTGGACCGTAAACCACGAGGATGGTACATTCTGCATCCTCAGCTTCCTAGTAAGGCTGCCACAGATACTTCATAAATGTTTGTAGACTTGACACCCATCTCTGATGTCTTCTTCAACCTACTGCTACATACAAATATACAATTTCATCCTCGCAGAGGACGTCTGCATTGAGTTTTGAAGTGGAGTTCTACCAGGGCAACTCAGTCCGTGATGTGGAGATTTGCAACGAGCCCATGTTAAAAACAAAGCAACCAACAAACAAAAGGGACCAGAGGCCTCTGCTCAAGTGTAAACCAGTATCCTTGCTGAACTAAAGGAAGTTACCCGTTTGCTATCCTTCTTAATAACCAGCATGAAGGAGCTTGTGGGGTTTCTTAATTGAGAAACCATACAAAAAGGTACAAGTGTACTTACAGTGTACCATGATCTTTTTTTATCTCCTGTAGAATTAGCATGTGTTTTTCTAATTGAGAAAGGCTTATTTATAAACCAGATCTGGGGGAAAAAAAAAAGGCCTAAATTCGCTCTATTTCCCTTGTGCATCGTTTCTGTTTCTTTTGAACCTTGCACAGCGGTTTATGACAAATAAATCATGTCTTATAAATTAAGCAACGGGCGAAATGGAGATGGGAACGGTTGATGGCAGGCTTAAAAAGATACCATCATATATCACTCGGGGGGTCACAGTATTTCAGTCACCCACCAATCTGGCGGGTTCGACTGTTTTTAATGGTGGGAGACATATTTCCAAAGACACCTGAAATCAACGATCACTTACTAATCATACCTAGCCTGAGGGTTTTTTTTCTTTTAGGTAAAAGACCAATAAATTAACAGAGTAGTATTCTAATAGTTAGGAAATGGAGAGAAAAAGAAGACTGTCAGATGGAAAGGAGAATTATACCAGGAGAAGAGAAGGATATGGAATGATGGAATAACCATCTTTAGGAAGGGAAATATTTTCAGTTGAAAGCAGCTGTTTTTCATTTCTAGGAAAGCAAAGAGCATAAATTTCAGAAAGGGAGGGTTTGTATTAACTGAGGGAAAGCTGCCTAACTTACAGGGCCAAAAGACATGATGAGTTGGTATGAGAAGATGGTCTTCTTTAAAGGCATCTTTGAGGGACTCCTGGATGAGTCAGTTGGTTAAGCGTCCAACTTTAGCTCAGGTCATGATCTCACGATCTGTGGGTTTGAGCACTGGCTCTCTACTGCATGAAGCCGGCTTCAGATCCTCTGGTCCCCTCTCTCTCTGCCTCTCTCTCTCTCTCAGAAAGAAATAAACATTTAAAACACTATAAAAAAATAAATAAAGGGATCTTTCAGAAAGGAAAGCCTCCACCAGTTTAAGGTGACTGGGGAACTGCCTGCACCAAAGAGAAGGGACTGCATCACGTAGATGATTTCTAGTGTTTTTACCGTTATTATTGTTATGATTCTGGTTTGAAGATTCTGTGATTCATTTCATTGACTGTAAAGCCGGCCTCTTTGATTCCAACAAAAGAACAATACTGAAGAACACCATTTCTGAGAATTTCAAATTCATGAAGGCAGTCGTGCCGAATTTATGGCCTTATTTAAATAAGAGCACACAAGTTTCCTTTTAAATTTCAATTTAATAAAATATATTGAGTGGCTATGAAGTGCAAATTCTGTGCAAGGTGTCAGGAGCATGGAGATAAAACATGAGTCCTTGTCCTCAGTACGCTGGAGAGAAAACGAGCCCATCAATTACCATGATGTAAGTAACCAAGGAGTAAAAAGAATAAAAGACAGTGTGTAGCAGGCTGTCAAGTGCTGGAAAAAATTTGAGGAAGAAGATGATTATGAGGTGGGTATTAAAAATTCATAAGATGGTAAATGCTATAAACCTTATAAACAAAGACACAGAAGTACGAATATTTGAATCATGCCTGGGAACAGGCAATGTCCTTGTTTAATCTGAACAAAGGTAGGTGTTGGGAGATTAAAAATAAAAAACTTGAAAGTTGGCTTGAGTCATGTAGGTGACCCACTCTGTAAGCCTCCAAATGTGAAGCAAGGGATATTTATTATCCCAGAATTAAAATAAGTTCATTTCCTAATTACCTCCCCCCTCCTCAGCTGGACTCAATCGGGCCAAATTTATTGCAATATTATTTTTTAACAGAAATCCTAATATTGAAAAGTTACAATTTAGGCAATTAACTGAGAACTGCCAAACACATGTAAAACCTTTGGCTTCTCATCCACTGTAATGGATCCATAAGGGACCAATATGGATTTGATTGCCTAATGGAAGACAGCTAAGGGGACGGGCTTGGAACTTTTAGAAAGGGTTTAAAGACGTTATCACAATAGAGACCCGACTCTGGAAAAGCTTTCCAAAAACCAGAAGCAGAGAAACACCGACGTCAGCCATTTTTTAAAAATCTATGAAATGCCTAAACCTTAGGGCTAGCTATTTCTACAGAAGTTGCAAAGCATTCTGGGTTGTCCAATGAAATAAATGAGTAAGTTCCCAACTGGTACTTATCTCTCACATAAACAGAATGTTTTAGGGTGCTGTGTAATATTATGGAAAAGGCAAAGGCTTTGGAAATGGGCAGGTCTAGATGTAAATCCCAGCTTTGCCACTTGGTGTTTGATTAGGTCTGGGCAACTCTCCGAACTTCTCCATTTTCTCCCATCTAAGGTAAAGGTAAGGACACAGAACCTAAAACGTTGTTGTGAGGAAAAGATATACTGTAAAAAGAAAACCTGGCGTAGCAAGTGACCCACACAGGCCCTCAATAAACAATACGTATTATTAGCAGCACTCATATTTCTTCATCTTAACTTACCACAGTTAAACGCTCACACACATACCTACACAGGTACTTCTGAAATCTGCATCAAATCTCCACATTAAATAGTCTCTTCTGAAATCCCAAGATCTGTCCCTCACCAGTAGGGAGACTATGTGGAATAGGTAAGTTTTACATCATTACACAAATCTCTTGTCAGCTTGTCAATGGGCTCAGATTCCCCACAAAGAGTAGGTCAGTTCCCCAGAGCCCAATACCACTCGAGATTGAGAAAGGGTCTGAAATATTCACGTCTTCAGTGGAATTTATGTAAAAACTACAAACTGGAAAGTTTTAAATTAAAAACCTACCCTGACACCAGTCCATGAAGAGCAATCACTGACATAGGTTTATGTGTACACGGGCATATTCTCCAGAGCACGCCTCACATTTCTAACATCAGTGTTAACACGTATCAAAGCAGTCACCTACCAAAGCAGTCACCAGACCCATCACTTAGGAAGTACAATGCAGGGCATATGTGTCCTCAGCCACTACATGTAATAGGTACATGAAATTTCTTTCCTGTTTATAGTTGTCTGCCTTTGGAATGTTTGCCAATAAAAAGTAGAAACAAATAACAAAGGACTGAATAAAATAGAGGTCTCTCATGCTGACCTTAGTGAAAGTCAACCTGAATGCCTATTCACACCCTGAAAGCCAGTCACAGAAGGAATTAAGATAGATATGGTATCCACTCTCCTGAACTCAGAATGAAACAGGAGAGGCCAGGGTTTAACATATAATTACATAAATATTTACAATGGTCTTAAGTGGGAAAAGTGCAGGGTACCATGAAATCATTTAAGAGGGGTGGAATTTACTCCAAGAGTCAGGGAAGGACTCTAAAGAGGAGACCTGAAGGATAAATCAGGGTTTTCCAGTAAAGTGGGAAGGAGGGAGAGGGAGGGTCCCAACCAGGGGATAGCCATGCTGATCAAAGAAACAAATGGTGTCATGTCAGCTCTGAGCCTAGCAACCTGTTGGGCACTTCTGACTTCTCTGATTTTTGCCTCCCAATAGCCCTGATGAGAGGAAAATAAATTACACTAAGTAACTGATGCAAAGTTGCAAAGCCAAAATTATTCATTAATAATGGTCATTCCTCTTCCAGATGCTCCCAGCAAATACCAGTTGCATTAACGTGTTATAACTCCCTATATGCGAGTATAAATTTTTTTTAATGTTTATTTATTATTTGGAAAGAGAGAGAGAGAGAGAGCAGAGGCAGACAGAGAATCTGAAACTGGCTCCAAGCTCTGAGCTGTCAGCACAGAGCCCAATGCAGGGCTTGAACCCACAGACCTTGAGATCATGAGCTGAAGTCGGACACTTAACTGACTGACCAACCCAGGCGCCCCCCTATATGTGAGTACATAGTGAGATGTTTATACATGGGTAGTCGTGTTGGTGGGATTAGAAACCAATGAAGCTCTAGGTCTCAAACACCTTTATTAGCTAAAAACAAACAACAACAAAAAAACAAAACAAAACAAACAGCAACAAAAAAAACCACAAGGGTTTGTGTGCCTCCCCTAAGCTTTAATAAGGTACAGAAGACCTAAAGGTGAACTAGTAAGCTGTCGCTGGATCGTACCACGGCTGAGAATGGCCAGTCGAGAAGGGTGCAAACCATGTGCTTAGCGACTACCTGACCTGCAGAGAGAGCTCCACCACAGAGTAGGTGGTGTTATCACTGTTATTATGGCACAGGTGGGTTTATCTCTGCCCCCACCTTTTCCGTTCTGGTTGAATTTCTGTATGGAACTGGCTCCCAACCACCAATCCACGGGAACATCCAATCTGGTGGTCATGGCAGAAATCTTCACAGAGAACCCCAATCAGACCACAGAGCTCCTTAGGCAACAAAAGAACTCTGACTCCCATGCCTTCTGCCCCATCCCTCCAAAGGTCATGAGGAAGAAAAAAATCAGCTAAGGAGGAGGCATCCTAACAACCCGGTGAGACACTGGGCATGGAAGATGATTCCCTGGGTTCTGGATCCTTCTTCAAAGACAGAAACCAACATCTGAAGTTCCTCAAGTGGCCTCCTCAGCTCTGCGTAAGTAAGGGGTCAGAGAAATGAGGGCCTGTGGTGTGGTATTATGAGACAGACTGGACAGAACTTGTAAACAGCCACCTCCTGTCCAGTTTCTCCTGACCTTCCTCCAAGCACCGCAGCCTCAGGCCGTGGTAAACAAAGATCACCCCCAGCAGGCTAATCTTGGTCCCAGTTGTAGCAGTAAAAGCCGAACCTCTTCCCCTTCCCATGCTGTGAGGAGACAAATGCAAGGCTCCCTTGCCCCCGTCGTTCAACTTCTCCGTCAGCAGATAAAGGCAGACATCCGCGAGGAGCAAGCACCTGCCTGGACTGGGAAATCGTATCCTGGGTGAGGCTCCCCAGAGAAGGGAGGTGGGATAGAACAGATTTAGGAGCTCTTCATTCACTCACTCACTCTTCATTTATCCATTAACGTATTCATTCCCTTGACAAGTGTTTATTTAGCACGTGCCACAGAACAGACCCAGGAGGAGATCCTGAGCCTACAGACATGAGTAGGACGAATAGGCTGCCACTCTTGGGGCACAGGCAGAAGAGCCAGAAGTTAGGCAGTGAATCATACAAATAACTACAGATAATAGCAATTGTGATAAATGCGACGCAGGGCACTTGAGGGGGGCCCCTGATCCAGAACAGGCGCTTGGGGAACGATTCTTGGGAAAGGCGTGTTTAAGCTGAAACTGTAAGGACTACAAAGGCTGTAGGAGGAGAACCTGACAAAGGGCATGGATTGGAAAGGATGTAGCCTGACTGAGGGATGGGACTGTCATGGCGTGACACCACAGTGAGGGTGTGCAGACAAGTGGGAGAGCCGAGGCCAGAGGGGCTGCAGGGCCAGACATCAAGGTGTGGAGTCCTATCGGATGCTGAGACCAGGGAGGAGGCAAGGATGGTTTTCGACCAAGGGACTGTGGTGATCAGCTCACATCCTGACTATGCCACTAGCTATTACATCACGTTGGGTAAGTCCCAGCCTCTCTGTTTCTACCGGGTGAGCTTAGTTTCTGCCCATGGGCCTCCTCCTTCAGCCAACAGATCTTTCTTTACCGTGCATGTACTTTGTGCCAGCCGCTGTGTCACAGACTGGGATGCGACGGGAGGGGGCATCCAGAGGGCACGGGGCCTCCGCGGAGTGGGGGTGTTACCGTGCCACCTGGTGAGCTGCTGAGTGAAGTGACCTCAGCTACGTGCCAACGTCACTCAGGCTGCCGTGTGGAGGAGGACCAGGAAGAGGACAGGAGTGGAGGGAGTGAGATCTAAAAGGGGGCTTCTGTGCTCCCTCTCATCACTGGAAACAGCACATTACACTTTACTATTAGCCAGCTACTGGCTTCACACCGCTGGGCAAGCAACTCAACTGTCCTCATCCATAAAATAACACCCCCCGCCTCACTGGGCTGCTGTGAGGATTAAATACAAGTCTCCATTTGTAAAGGATGTAGAACAGCGCTTGGCTGAGCTCTGAATGCACCTTGGCTGTTCTCGCGGTTCATTTCCTGTTCATCTTTGCTACAGGAGTCCAGGCTCCTCATTTTTATCTGCCAGCACCTGTCCACTGCTTATCCTAGGTACTCTGTAAATCAGGAGTTGCAACTTGTTGACTGAAGGCCTAAATTTGCCCAAAGACATATTTTGTTGGCTGATGCAGAGACTTCAAAACATGTGCATGTGAATAAGACATTCACATGCACGCATGTACCCTCGCCAGTATCCCGGGTCCCTCCCACGACGCCTTGTCTCATACTCTCCTACGTGTGTACTGCCTCTACAGGCCCTTAGGTCTGAGACCCCCATTAACACTGATTTCCTACAAATGTGACTCTTTGGTATGTGTGTCACAAATATAAGTGGCACATAAACTAAAAAATGACCCTCCCTCCCTGCTCCTGCCCCCACCAGAGCAACGGATCACAGGGCCAATCTTCTCACTTTTCTTCAGACAGTCATTCATCGTTTGTTTACTGACTGCCTGCTAGGTCCTGGGAACTGGAGATATAGATAGACAGAGTCTGCCTTAACTGAACCTATAACCCAGTGCCCACAAATGCAGATGCTGCAGGTTCTTTGGGTGCAAAAGGCCCACTAAGAATTGATCATACTAGAGAGTCTAAACCTTCTGCACAGATGTCTTATTCTGCCCTTGTAACTCTGTGGGGGTAGCTTGGACAGGAGGTTACTCTATTTTGCAGGCAAGTGAAGGGTCAAAGAAGCTAAGTGTAAAGCCCAAAGTGACACAGATAATACATGGTGGATCTCGAATTCCCGACTCCTGTCATTAATAAAGGCATGGCAAGCGGGGCAGGGTTAACCCCACCAGACCAGTGAGATAACCTATAAAGTTTTCTCCTTGCGACATGCGATGGGCCTGAGAAAGGGAAAGGTGAGAAATGATATTCAGGCACTGCCCAGCACATGGGTGACATAACCTCCACTGGCTGAGACGGTAGGGAAATCATGACAACAGAGCTGGCAAAGAATAAGAGACTTGGGCTCCCCACAGAGTTCTTGCTGGGCTCCATGTGTCAGTGACACATCTGGAAATAGACAAGAGAAACCAGGGAACAGAACACGGCCCCTGTTTTAGCCAGATTTTCAAAAGTGCATTTTTGGTTAAGGCGATGAGATTTTTGCCAGGTGGTGCCATGCCAGACAGCAGGTCTGCATGGCCCAGCGAGATCTGCTTCCAGAGGGACCCTCTCTGGTATTTCCCAAGAAGGCTTGGCACACTCAAGAAGATCATCACAGCTGCCTCCATGACAGCCTGTGAGTGCAGCAAGCCTACTCGTGGTGCTCCAGACACACACAGGACTGGAAAATACATCATTATCCTAGAGAGACCCAGCAGCCTTACCAATCCCGAAGACGTCCTTTCTGGATGTGAGCACTACTTGTGGCTTCTTGGCCAACATTTAATTTAAATCTGTGATGCTCAACCAGAGGGATTCTGCCTCCCAGGAAACAGCTGTCAATGTCTGGAGGTATTTTTAGCTTCCCTTGGGGAGGTGGGGGGTAGGGGCGCATGCTATTGGCATCTGGTGCATAGATGCCAAGGATGGTGCTGAACACCCTACAGCGTATAACAGAAGAGCCCCAGAACAAAGAATTATTTGGTCCAAGATGTCAAGAATGCCAAGGTTCAGAAACCCTGATTTCGATGTCTGAAATATTTACTGAGTTATGACTGGACGCTCTCAGCCTTGTGCTAAGCTCTGCAAATACAGAGGTGAACTGGAAAAGTCCTTTTTCTCAAGGAGTTCAGAATCTAGTGGGAGAGATAATCAGGTAAAGAAACAATGGTCACTCAGTGTGATGGGACTGAAAGCAACCACCACCTAATACTGGACTTAGAAGAGAGTTCTGGGTTCAAATGCTGGCTTTGCTCTTTCCTTACTAGCTGTGTGACCTTGGCCAGGGTGTTTAACCTTTCAGTTTCTTCTGAAGCTATGAATGGGAAATTATGATACTATTTCTGCTCCTACTACTACTCTTTCTGCTACTATTACAACTTCTACTGAAGATCTACTACTACTACAACCATTGCCATTACTGCCGCTGATGCTAGAAGGGCAGAGAGCCAGGAGGCACGAAGGACTTGGAAAGAGATATGGTACAGCTTCTAAAATGGGCCCTTAAAGGGAGAAGGTATGTTTCTCTGTCATCCATGGAAAGAGGCTGAGGCTGAAGGCCACCCCGGATCATGTAGACAAGGGCATCATATTATGGATGGTTCAACACAGAAGCCACCTGTGTTCCTAGAGGATGTCATAGAAAGTATCGTTGTCTGCACTGCCATGTGAGAAAGAAGGAAGCTATCTCACTTAAGGCACCAATGATACTACAACCTAATAACACAAAAGTAAAGAAGGTGATTGAGTGGACCAGCTAAGGAAAGGGCATTACTAGCAGTGGAAATAGCACATGCAAAAATACAAAGACTTGAAAGAGAATCAAGTTGAGAGAGAATAAAGGGATCACTCTTTGGATCCCACCTACTAGGAGAGTGATGGAATAGGAGATGGGAGCATCCGATAGAAGCTGGATTACGATGGACCTCATATGCCGCACCAGGGAGTTAAGACCTAAATCCTACAGGCACGGGACACTACTGAAGGGATTCCAATAGGTAAGTATTATCAGGTCCACATTTAAAGATAAGGTGGATGGAGTATCAGTTGGGCGGGGATAGGGAAGTGAGGAGTGGTAAGGTGAGGTGGGGTAGAAGTTGGGGGAAAAGCAGGGAGGAAGGCTGATGATAAGTTTGCTCCTCAGTCTGAGGCTCAGGACAGCAGTGCAGGACAAACATTTACACTGTGAGGTCATCAGTAGCGAGTGGGTATTTAAATCATGGGGAGGTATGACATTTTGTTGTACTCTGATGGGACTAAGTTATCGGACAAACTGTATTCAGGTCACCTCCAATAATTAATTACTAAGTCTAGGGTCTCCTCTACATGTTTATTGTGAGCCAGGATACTTAAAAAAATTTTTTTTAATTTTTTTTTAATGTGTATTTATTTTTGACAGAGAGAGACAGAGCATGAGCGGGGGAGGAGCAGAGAGAGAGGGAGACACAGAATCCGAAGCAGGTTCCAGGCTCTAAGCTGTCAGCACAGAGCCCGACGCGGGGCTCAAACTCACAGACCGTGAGATCATGACCTGAGCTGAAGTTGGACACTCAACTGACTAAGCCACCCAGGCGCTCCCCAAAAAAAAATTTTTTTAAGTCCACACACTGGAGAATAGAGGCAGCCAGGCAAGTTTCTAGAAGTGTCTAGAAGACACAGGACCTTCTCAGAAACAATTCCCTTCTCACACCACTGCCTGTTCCTGAAGGAACCCTGATCTGGCCCAACCTTAAGTTTGCACGCAGAGCCTATGAACATGAGACACCTGCAAAAGCCATTCACCTCTTCAAATAAGATGTAAAATGTATCACTGCCCTAGGACTTTGCACCAAAAAGACATGAAACAAATCCCCTTTTGACGCCAACATTTAGGGTGGTTTGCACAAAAAAATGTAGCCCTGAGAACAAGGAGATTGGGTTTTCAAGGCCCCTGGCACAATACTTTGTTTTAAATAGACGTGGGCGTGGACACTGCTATGAAAGATCTGCCCAGGGCTCCAGTCATCACAGGGCAGAAAAAGCCAAGTAATTATTTTCTCCCCAATTATAGCTAATTCTCTGCAAGTTCATTCTTGGCTTTTCTAAAATGGGCCCAGAAAATTAGCTCTTCATGTGCAAGGCTGAAGATACTGAACCCAGTAGCTTCTGGCCTGGGGTTATTCCTTACTATTTCTTAAGGAGTAGGGGACAGGAAGTCAGGGTTTTGACCTGAGCACCCCTTAGTCAAGCGGAGAGAAAAAAATCTCCCCTCGGCTCTGAAACAAGATCATGCAGCTATAAAATTTATTGGACACAACTCAGGCAAGGGTGTTGGGTGAAAAGAATCAAAGAAAAGAACTATGGGCTGGGTTCAGAGGGTGTAACGAAATGTGCACCTGTTGTCACTCACTTATTACCCCAGATCTCCCAGGCAGTTTACATTTAAACCAGACAGGCCTGTGGCCCTGCCTGGCTGATGCTGGCCTTTTTTTTTTTTTTTTTTTTACCTATAAGCACTCAGTCATAAACTTGTGCAAGCGTGTGTGTGCACACATATGTACATGGGTGCCAGAAACAGACTGGGTAGCGGGGGGCTGGAAGAGGATGAGACTTACCATTGTGGGGTACAGGTGGGGGCAAGTGAGCAAATTTCACCAGCAAATTACTTCAGCCTAGAAAAGGCAACTTCCGGATTCCCTGATATTTGCCAACTGAGGGTGGTATTTTCAAGTCTGTTTTGATCAAATCCCCAGAATTAATCATTTTCATAAAAAGAAAGCAAGAGTACCAAATGACTTGAGTCGACTGGAAAGATGGAAACTTCCCCAAGGAAAAAAGTTAAAGGAGAAACCATTGAAGCACTAAGGGATATTCCACCCCTCCTGTGAAAATCCCCATTTTCACACATGGTTTAAAACTCTACGTGTATAGGGGCACCTGGGTGGCTCAGTCGGTTAAATGTCCAACTTTGGCTCAGGTCATGATCTCACGGTTTATGAATTCGAGCCCCGCGTTGGGCTCTGTGCGGTCAGCTCAGAGCCTGGAGCCTGCTTCAGATTCTGTGTCTCCTTCTTTCTCTGCCCCTCCCCCACTTGTGCTCTGTCTCTGTCTCTCAAAAATAAATAAAAGTAAAAAAAAAATTTTTTTAACTCTACGTGTTTATTTAAGTAGGTACAGTTATCTTTTTTTTTTTAATTTTTTTTTTTTTAACGTTTATTTGAGACAGAGAGAGACAGAGCATGAACTGGGGAGGGTCAGAGAGAGAGGGAGACACAGAATCCGAAACAGGCTCCAGGCTCTGAGCTGTCAGCGCACAGCCCAACACGGGGCTCGAACTCACAGACCGCGAGATCATGACCTGAGCCAAAGTCAGATGCCTAACCGACTGAGCCACCCAGGCGCCCCGGGTATCTTTTTTTTAAGTTTGTTTCTTTATTTTGAGAGAGAAACATAGAGAGTGCCACTTGCGCAAGCAGGGGAAGGGCAGAGCAGAAGAGAGAATCCCAAGCAGGCTCCTTGCTGCCAGCATAGAGCCCTACGCAGGGCTCAAACTTACAAACCACGAGATCATGACGTGAGCCGAAACCAAGAGTGTGTCGCTCAACTAATGAAGCCACTAGGCACCCCTGATCTTTTAACCTCTAAGTTTCTAAACTAGTTTAAAAATAAATTAATTAATTTTAAAAAGCCAGTTACTGAAATTCACATCATCAGAGCCACGAGGGGCTTTACTTTTCTCCAGGTCTATTCCAGGTCACCTGTGTAGCACGTCACTTCTCTTTAGCCCCTTGCCTTCGGTGCGGCCATACATCAGGTGTGCTGTTCTCAGTTTTCATGACAGTGAAGAGCCATCTGCTGCATGACATCACTCACACAGTGACATGCCGCTCAGCACGCCTGTGGGGCACTCCTAGACCAGGGCAACTCTCCAGGCCCCACCAGAGGAAGGTGCACAGGCGGCATGTGCTGATTTCTCCCTTTCCTGCAGGGCTAAGGGCCACGGCTGTCCCTGAATTCCAGAGCACGGAACACACCTAAGTGCCAGGGATCCTGACCCCTCCCCCCCCCCTTTTATACTGAAGGAGCAAGGAGCCTCTAATTCCGCTGGGTGGTCCACCGAGGACTCACCAGTATAAAAGATGCCACCACAGACTCCAGAGTAGGTGGGCCTTGGCTGGGATCCCAGCCACGTGACCTTGGGGCAAGGTGCCTAACTCTCTGAGCGATTGTTCCCTCATCTGGAAAATGGAGCAGTGCCTTTAGACGTTTAAGTGAGATAATCCAGGTAAAGCATGCAGCACCAGGCCCCGTATGACGCCATCCATCAGTACATGCTCACAGCCTTTGGAAAGTGCTTTGTAAGCTCAAATGAGCTGTGCGGGTATCCGTTAACACATCTTTCAAGCACCTTTCTGATCTGTGTGTGCTCACAGGCAATGCTATCCACCCCGACGGTTAATTATAATCTGCACTGAGGTACTGTACAACTGGGAAGTAGAACAGGAGGGTGGTAGACCACTGGGTTTTCTGATGGCAGACTGATAGGAGTCGGAATTCTAGCTCTATCTCTGATTGGCTGGATGACCTTGGGTGAGTCATTAAGTCAGCAGGAGACTCGGTTTCTCCGTGAAGGATGAGGGTTAAAGTAAAGATTCTCAAACCCTCAATAGAAGTCATTCTGTGTATATTCCTTATCATCATTCATAAAGCCCCGTGCAATTATTAAGGCTAGAAAATGTTACATGATCCCTGCAGAATCACCTGTAGGATACACGGAATCATAAAATAACCGAGGCAGAAATGACCAACAGTCAGATAGCACCTGCCAGGCGAGCCACTACCTGCCCATCCGCATACTTGCCAGACAGTAATAGCTAATTGCTCTTTCTCGCTTAGCTGAGACTGGCTTCCCAGTCTGTTCCAGACAGACGTCCCCCCACACTGTTCCAGACAGCAATTTCTAGTCGATAGGAACCAGCATGAGAGCTAATCTATCTGCTGTTTCCAATCCAGTCCCACTATCCAATATGAGAGAAGGGAAAGCAGAAGACCACTGAGGTTTAAACGACCTGCCACAGGTCTGACTTCTATGGCCCAGAAAGTACATCACCTAACTCCTCATGTGGTGCCTTCCACCTCTGCCTCTCTGGATTGCCGATCCATCTTCAGGGAGATGATGGAAGGCATTCTGACACTCTCCTGGTCATCCTCCTCAGAGCTGCAGAGGGACCAGTACGTGTAGCAAACTACTTATAATCTAATTGCAGCAAACCCCCTTCTGTGGCAGGTGAAGGAGGAGGAAGGGGGCGGGAATTAATTATCTCTTTCAAATGTTTTGACTGACGAGGTGGATAATGTACAAACATTCCTATTCCTGGCTGTGTTTGGTTCTCAGGAGCATGAACATTAGAGATTCTTCCAGTCCAGAGAACCTGAACAGAAACTTTTGCTAAGAGCCAAGTGAGTCACTGCAACCGAGGAGGGGAATGTGGGGCGACTGACCCTCACACAGGCCATCCCCAGTCTCACTCGTCCGTGAGTAAAGCAGGAGCTATGTGGTCCATGCCACCAGATCAGCGGCAGCCTGAGGCCATCTGTTTCTGTCGGGCACGCAGCATCCCAGCATGCGCTGGTTCCAACTGGATTTCTGTGGGGAGGGAAGCGGAGAGGGCCCCAGCTGCTGTCACCAGACAAGGAGGCGCCTTCTCCTCACCTCTGTGCTGGGCACCCTCCATGGACCTGAGTTCCCAGCTGTCTTGCGGCTAGAGACTCTCCTTGCCTGACTCAGAATACTATAAGTGCCGTACCTCTCAAGGCAGAATTAAAAACAGGTTTTTCGTTGTTGCTGTTTATTCATATCTGTGATAGAGAGAGGAGGGGAGGGTAAAAAAAAAATAGATTTATCCCTATTTTGCAGGTGGTACCATCTGTTCAAGATTTTTACTTCCCTCAATTCCACAACATGCCTGGCATCCTAAAAGGGCTTTGAAACAAAATAATAATCGTGACAATAATAGCCAAGCTTGTATAAGCACTGCCTGACTGGGCTTCCAGAACTGCAGGCAACTGTACTCCTTCTCCCAACGTTAGTCTCCTCCACAACAGCTTGGATTGCCATGATAATCCCCATGCATTCGTTCAACAAATACTTAGTGGGCCCAACTATTTTCTAGACATTGTTCTAGGCCCTGGTGAGAAGAGGGCAGGCCCCTGCCTTGATGGAGCTCAGATTATATTTGGAGGAGGCAGACAAAAAAGTGAACGATAGACTTCCAGAGAAAAGTAAGTGCCATGGGGACATAAACCTGTACTGGAGGGGAGGCCCAGTTGAGACAGGGGACAGAGAGGGCCTCTCTGCAGAAGTAACTTGTGAAGTGAGACCGCTGGCTGAGAATTAGAAACATACTACCATGTTCTGATATTAAAGCATATTGTGCTATTTTTTTTAGTCCTGAATTACTGCTATTTTTGTTGCTGTAATACTGTTATTTCAGACATCAGTCAGCAATTTCTCACATCCTTCTGGACTCTTCCCAACCCACTCCTCTCTCTTTCCCTCCTCTGCCTCCTCACCCATCCTGGATATGCTATGACAAGCCCTCCAGGCCCCTGTTTGCCACTCAGCTGGGGCGACTCCTCTGCCTGGCCCACTTCCTGCTGGGGGAGAGGAGGAATTAGGTGCCCAAGTGGGGCCATCCCTCCAGGATTAGCAAGGAGAGGAATAAAACCGGGCGTAGACTAAGGCAGAGGAAGTGCGCCCCAGGAGGTGGTGCTGCGAGCTCTAGCAGGGTGGGGGTGGTAGGGTTTGACACCCCCCATGCTTCAGAGACAGTAGCTCTATAAGAAGCCCAGACACAGGGAACAGACACCAAGAGAAGTACCACCAGAAGCACCCAAAGGAAAGCTTCCTACAATGTGCCTACATTTTTGTATTTGAAATGTATTCAATTTCTCTGGCGGAAAAAAATGAAGACTTACAAATACCCTTATAGTATTATTCCTTGGTATTATGTCAAATCAACACTAAAAAAACCAATTCCGTCCTTTTGCTCCAATACCAATCCAGGACAAGGGGTCTGATTTTCTGAAAAATAGAAAGAAGCAGAGGAAAAGAATCTCAGTCCAAGGGAACTGTAGAGTCAAAGAACTCAAGGCTGAAAAGAGGTGTATGCTCAGGGGTTTTAAAGACGCAGCTGTGGCTGGACAACAGTGAGAGAGAGACAGAAAGAGTGAGTGAGAAGGCATAAGATGGAGTGGAAGAATGAGGCAGAGGTCAGAATCATGACCACTGGGGAAACTCCAACACCAAGATCCGTAGTGAACCATGCACGCGCGTACATACAGCAGAAGGAAAACCAAGTGTGCCCCTGGCAGAGTAAACAGAAAGATCACTACTGTTCCTTCTTCTACACATTAGGTGCCCCCTGCCTTCCAACAGGCCCCAGTGTTAGGGGACAGGGGATCTATGTATCAGGTGAGTAGGACGGAGATGGGGTATGTACATACTTACCCCTAATTTTTAAAAGCTTAAAAAGAAAGTATAGAAACGTGAAAGAACTCTTCAAATTATATGAAATCAGCTACAAAAACTGTGAAATCTATTATAACTCTGTTCTGGGCCAGCATAATTGTGTCATTTTAAAGAAATTTAACAACCTCATCTAAATCATCTTTGTTTCTCAGCCCTGTTAGTCACACTGTATATGTATAGCTTCTATTTATTAGAGCCTTGTACAGGCAGGCATACCTCGTTTTACTGTACTTCTCAGACATGGTTTTTGGTTTTTGTTTTTAACAAAGTGAAGATCTGTGGCAACCCTGTTGAACAAGTCTATTGGTGCCATTTTCTCAATAGCATTTGCTGACTTTATGTCTCTGTGTAACATTTTGGTAATTCTTGCAATATTTCCAACTTTTTCATTGTATTTGTTATGGTGATCCGTGATCAGTGATTACGACTTGTTGAAAGCTCAGATGATTCTTTAATTAAGACATTACACCGAATTTTTAGACATAATGCTATTGAACATTTAATAATCTTTAGTATAGTGTAAACATAAGTTTTATGGGCAACGGGAAGCCAAAAAATTCATTTTACTCACTTTACTGTGATATGTGCTTTACGGCAGTGGTCTAGAACCCAACCCACAGTATCCCCCAGGTATGCCTGTATATGCTAGGCATTGGGCAGCATGCTTTATATACGATACCATTTTTATCCTTCACAAGAAGACTCTACGGAAAATAATATGAATCTCATTTTATGGGTGAGGAAATTAAAACTTAAAAGATCTTAAAGTCACATAATGAAATGGTAATGAAAGGGTCCAAATTTGAACCTAGATCTCTTTGGTTCTAAAACCTATATTCTTTCCAATATAGCAAGAGTCTTTCTAAAGCTCTGATTCTCAAGACTAAAGCTCACAACCACTTCTTCCGCTGATTCTCAAAAGCCTAACCTTTACAACCAGCTTATCGTGAAGGCCTCCTTGACCACTCCAGCCCACACTGATCATGCCTTCCTTTGGCCTTGAATAGCAAGCACTAAATACTGCCTACCATTCATTTATTCACTGAGCCATCCTGTAAGCACACACCCACCAAGCACTGGGCATTGTGCCCCATGAGACAATACAATAGCAGATAAGAGAAAGCTTCTACCCTCAGGGAGATTATGTACAGGAGGAAAGAGACAACAAAAGTGGAAAAAATCAAACACTGCCAGGCACCATGCAAGTTAGAACTCAATTATCTATTTTCTGGGGGTTCTTTTCCATTCCCTCTCTAAAATGGGCTGCATGGCCATCAAGTGCAAGTGTTTGGCTGCTTGCGAAGTGGGAGGGGGTGCGAAACGCAGCTGGAGAGACAGGGCCAGACCCGGAAAAGTCTTCTGTGCTATGTGCAGGGACTCAGACTTCTTCCTCAAGGAATCAAGAGTCACTGAAGGAACTTCACAAGCTAGAAACATAATCAGACCTGCTTTTTAAAAAGGATCCCCTCTGAGGAAAGGGACTTGGAAAGCAGGTAGGCTCCAGGAAGGAAGATCAGTACACAGACTGCTGCAATATGCCAGGAGAGTGAAAGTGAGGGCCTGGCATCCACTGGGGGAGTTTTCCTTCCCATCTGACATTTTGATCTTCGCACTATCCAAGACCGCCAACAAGCTGGATGGTGTCCACATCAGCACAAAACTCCCACATTCTCAGGCCTGTCACAAAGTGCCAAAGCAAATATGGGAAGATATGGGAAAATCACCTAGAAAACGCTTCTGTCCCTCAGCTGCCACGATCCTTTGCCAAACAGTTCCCAGGCATGACACACTGATCAGCAGTGACGACGTCTCTCGGTGGGACCTTTACCCAATACTGGACCGAGAAAAACAAACGCGCCTGTATAGCCTTGTCAAAGGAAGCTCTGGTGGCCTACCCCACTGGTCGGGTTTCCTGATCTTTACACAGATTTCCCCTTCTGTTACACAATCCTCCGGGGCCATGAAAGGACAGAGAAATGGTCTGCAGTATTCAGAAAGGCTGCATGGCACAAGAGAAAGTCACATCTAAGTTCAAATCCTCCTTCTGCCACAGGTTTACTGTGTGACTTTGCATAAAATGCTGTACTTCTCTGAGCTTTAATGTCATCAAATGCAAAACTGGGTAATAATACTTTTCATGCTGTGGCAAAACTTAAAGGAGAAAATATAAATTAGAAGGCAAGTCTACTATAATAATAGGCACTTCATAAGCATTAGTTTCCTATTGCCTTTCCTTTTTGTGTTCACCATTTATTTGCCGGTGCTTATGTAATAACTACCAGATACAAGGCCTTGTTCAGAAGCAAGCTGTCTTACATAAAAACAATTAAGAACAATACCAATGAAAACATGCCACACCAGTTGTAACAAGGCAGAACCTCAATCTGCTCCTTGAGCAATGAGAATCCCTCCACTCTATTAAAAACCACTAAATCTAGTAGATCTCCAACCTAATAACATGAGAATCACATGAGATAAAATTGCACATTTTTAGATTCTGTTGCCACTCAGGCCTATCAATTCCCAGGGGTTACCCAAGCATTTTTACTACATTTTTTAAAATGAAAAATTAACAATCTCTTCAGGTCATTCTTGCCATCATGACTTACTTTCTGAGGATGGTTTGGGATCCAGTGACATAATATTTGTCTACTCAGGCTAGGATTAGGTCAGACCAATCTCACCGTACAATCTCAAAGACAAGAACTCATTCCAAATCACAGACAGTAACCAAGAACGGGATCCTAACATTCCCCTTTGCAAATCCAGACTAATGATAAAAAGGTAACTTCAACACAAATCCTTTACATTCTAATCACGGCAAAACTTTTCTTTTTTTAAGTTCATTTATTATTTTGAGAGAGAGAAAAACAGAGAGAGAAACTTGACATGCAAGCAGGGGAGGGGCAGAGAAAGGGAGAGAGTGAGAATCTCAAAAGCAGGCTCCAGGCTGTCAGCACAGAGCCCGACATGGAGCTCAATCTCATGATCAAAATCAAGAGTCAGACGCTTAATTGACTGAGCCACCCATGTACCTCTAATCAAGGCAAAATTTAAAAAAACAAAAAAAAAGCAAAAACAAACCAAAACAAAAAACAAAAAGCATGCTGCAATGACCCACTGTGGGGTGGGTGGTCTAGTCAAGTTTTGACCTCAGCCTAGTAAGACTTCTTACGGGTCAGGCAGGCCCAGGCAGTCTACAACACTCATTTGAAGTCTCCAGAACTGCCTGGCCTTTGTGTTGCCATGAAAATAGGCCCCAAGTATATTTGCAACTTGATACAAAACATGTGTCTCTTTTTTCTTGTCAGCCCAAATGACATGAAAGGAAAGACAAGGAAGACTACAGAAAAACAGACAGGGAGAGAGTAGGGAAGGAAGGAGACAGAAAGACAGAAAAATAGAAAATGGGAGGGAAAATACCCCTGGGCTGGGGAAAAGAAGATTTGGAATAGAAGCTAAGGCAACCAAAAAACTACCCTTAGGGATCCAAGGCTTCCAGAGATTCCAATCTGTTAACTTTTTTAAAACATTTTTAAATTGAAATTAAAAATTTCAAGCACATTCAAAATTAGAAACAACAGTTAAGTGAATCCTCATGTACTTATCACCCAGCCTCAGATAATTTCAACTCCTAGCCATCTTGTTTCATCTATACCCCACTCCTATTCTTTTTTTTTTTTTTTAATGTTTATTTATTCATTGTGAGAGAGAGGGTGTGAGCAGGGGAGGGGCAGAGAGAGCGAGAGAGGGAGACAGAGAATCCCAAGCAGGCTCCCCACCCTCAGCTCTGAGTCCCACTTGGGAATGGAACCCACTAAGCATGAGATCAAGAGTCAGATGCTTAACCAACTAAGCCACCCAGGCACCCCCCACTCTAATTCTTTTTAAACAAATCCCAAACTCTGTATTATTTTTCTGCAAATATTTCAGCATGCATACATAAAATTTAAGACAGCTTTAAAAAAGTAATTGCCATATGATTGTCATAATTAAAAATAATACCTTTGGGGCACTTGGGTGGCTCAGTCGGTTAAGCATCTGACTCTTGATTTCCGCTCAGGTCATGATCTCACGGTTCGTAAGTTTGAGCCCCGCATCAGGCTCTGGTCTGGCAGAGTGGAACCTGCTTCGGATTCTGTCTCTCCCTCTCTCTTCCCCTCCATCTCTCTCTTTCTCTCTCTCTCTCTCTCTCAAAATAAATAAATAAAAATTTTTTGAAAAATAACATAAGAAAATTAATAATAATTAAAAAAAAATCTTCATTATCACCAAATAGCCACTCTGTGTTCATATTTCACCTCATGTTTTACTTTTCTCCTTTAAAAGTTGTTTTTTGCAGGAGGGTTCAGATAAAGGCTATGCTCACAAGTGGTGCAAAGGACTTCCAAAGTTCACTACAGCTCCCCCTCCATCTCTCTTTTTACTCCCTGGCAACTGGTGGTTGTTGTTGCTGTTACTGTTGCTGTTGTTGTTGTTGTTGTTGGAAAAATGAGATCACCTAACTAGCTTTTCATGCTGGAGGGTTTTTTATCCTATGTTACAAAGAAATCTCCCTCTTCAGAGACAAGTCTTGAGAAGCTTCATATACAGTAAATATACGCATACACTATTGCTGGACAGTTTTTTAAAACCAGATTTTCTATCACATATGTATCAAACAAATCAGAAATATGCCCAAGAGCACTCGTTGGCATAAATAACCCAGAAAACACATATGCCCAAAGCTTCTTGGTGGCCAGGAAGTCAGGGGCCCATGGAGGCCTCTTTGTGGTCACTGGGATCACCTGTATCCGTTAGTTTCATTAAAGCACAAAAATCAAAGTTAAAAATTCAGAAGACCCTTCTGGACTTCAGAGATCTCAGAAGTACAATATTTTGATTATTTCAGGGCAGACAAATCAGAAATATATAGAGTACAGGGCTCTTTTTCTAAAAAATACGTTTATTTATTTTGAAAGAAAGAGATCACAGTAGGGTGGGAGAGGGGATCACAAGCAGGCTCTGTGTGGCCAGCACAGAGTCCAACATGGGACTCCAACTCATGGAACTGTGAGATCATGACCTGAGCCAAAACCAAGAGTTGGATGCTTAACCTCCTGAGCCCCCCAGGCACCCCAGGGTACATGGCTTTTAAGAGACTTCAGTGTATAAACACTTGGCCAAATTCATGTGGGCAACTCCTAAACCCAAGATTAAAAACTAATTCGATGAATTCAGGGAACCCCAAGTGCCCTGGATCCAGGCTGTCCCTTCTGTTCCAGGGTGTTGGATTCAGAAAATGGATGAGGTTTCCTCACTGCTCTCATAACAGTTCCACAAAAAAACGAAGTGAAAGACTGACGGTCAAGGGGTGCCATGGCCCCGCCCAGGGAGTGTTCCCGGAGTAGCTACAGAGCTCTTTCCAGAGCAGCCACCCACCGCCCACCCTGGGGAAATGACTTCAGGAAGCAGGCCTTGTCCAAGGGGCAGTCTCCTTTGATGTTATCACCTCTGTCTGCCCCACCACTGGAAACACTCGTAATTCCCAATGGCCATAGGCCTGGCCACTCAAAATCAGAATCAGGAGACATTTTCTGATGCTCACAGCATTTGGAGTCAGGACATCCAGAGAGTAAAAAGCTATGTATGCAAGAGCTTCGTTCATTTTCATTCCTAGGGTGAGGTACAACTGTGCCTTGTGAAGGGCCCAAAGTGGTTTCTTTGCATTTGTATTTCCTAATTTTAGGAATCAGTGAGGATTTAAGGAGCAAATAAACCAAAATGCTTTCTTGAAAAGTATGGTCACAGAATGAAGACTGTCAGAAATCACTACTTACTACCCTACCTTGAATTAATCACCAGAGAATTCTGTACTAAAAGAATCAATTACAGGTATGAAAACCAATTTGTCAATGGTTTAGTAACCTTTATTGTAGAGTTCTGATTATTCAGCCTGCAAGACTGGCTTAGAATATATGTTGTGTACTCACAGGCTAAGAGTACCATGTTGAGAAAAAGATCCACTGAGACAGAATGTGAATGAATTCACAATTTCCTGACCCCATGTGGATAATTCATCTTTCTGATGGCAAAACACTTTCAGTCAAACCTCCATGTTGTGCTTAACTCAAGACCTTCATAAAATAGTTCATCAAGGCTTTCTTTCCCCATCTAATGGCCTTTCAGAACTGAGTTGTGGAGAATGAGCTTACTTCCAAGGCCATAGTGAGTCTCTCCCCCACACCACCTCCTTCTCCCAGCTCCCCTCGAGTCACTGGCGTTCTCAGGGTAACTAACCCTTAGCACCAACTCCCTGGCTTCCAGGTGACTGTCCTGGGACAGGACAAGACCATGTCTGGTCCCATTCTTAATGCCTCATTTAAGTCAATATGGCTTCCTGCCCAGCTCACTTCCAATGGGTTAGCTGATTTATCAGCTGCCATCAATGCTGATGCAATTAGCATGACAATGACCAGATCCTTATTTTAATCCAGGACAGACAGACTTGACCTGTGTCACAATCACTGTATACTGTGCACAGCCTATTATTATCTAGCAAGATTAGGAACAGGTATACTTCTTAAGAAAATTACTCGGTTTAAAAATACTGCTTTTGTTTGGGCCCTTCACCACCTTAACTGGTGTTCTTAACCTTTCACTCTTCACAATGCTGCCAGAGGGTTGTCTAAAAATTCAATGTAATTGTATGATTTCTGACTTAAAATTCTTTGATGGCTTCTTGTCACCTACAAGATTTTAAAAAACACAAATACCATAACAAAACCATCTGGACATGCACTGAGGACCCTTAAACTTGGTTCTGTTCTCTTCCTCACCTTATGTACACCATTATCCTGAAAGCCTGTTTTTCCAGACATACCAAATATGTTACCATATCCTTTATCGTAGCACACTAGCCCCTGTAAGCTTCATACCTTTCTATATAACGTTCCTTGCAAAATACGATCTGTGGGCCAAATCTAGCCCACTACCCATCTCTGCAAATCAGTTGTACTGGAACATGGTCAGGCCCATTCATTTATGTATTGTCTCTGAATACTTTTTCACTACGATGATCAAACTGCAGAGCTGTGACAGATACCGTATAGCTGGCAAAATTGAAAATATTTACTATCTGGTCCTTGACAGAAAAAGTATGCCAATCCCTGGTCTAGAATTCTCACTTACCTCCTGCCTCAGTTCTTCCCTTGGGAAACTTCTATGCATCTTTAGGAGAGAAGAAGCACATCCGTCTCTTTGGGGACCAAGACATCTAACTTTTTCTGAAGAACGTTCTGTAATAGTATTCCATATCCTTTCTCGGGTCCTTCCTTAGCTTACCAAAGCTGATTTTATTTAGATTGGGGCCATGTGCAACTCCAAGTGATCACTCCTGATGGTCTCAACCAGTGCTGTCCAGAAGAACTCTCTGCCATGATGGAAATGCTTTATATATGCAACTGGACAGTAATGCAGCCACTATCCAAATGTAGCAACTGCGTGCTTAAAATGTGGCTAGTGTGACTGAGGAAGTGAATTTCCTACTTTATTTAATTTTATGAATCTATTAAAATAGCCAGTACTATTCAATAATAAAATGACAACCCAGTTACAAAATGGGCAGAGTATCTGAACACACATTTCTCCAGAAAGATACACAAACAGCTGGTAAGCACATGAAAAGATGCTCACTATTAGTGATGAGTATGTAAATGCACATCAAAACCATAGTGAGATACCACTTCACATCCACTGGGATGGCTAAAATCAACAAACAAAAATAACAAGTGTTAGTAAGAATATGGAAACATTGAAACCCTTATTCATTCCCATCAGGATGTATAACGTGCTATAGCCACTCTGAAAAAGTCGGTCGTTTTCTCAAAGGATTAAACCTAGAGTTACTAAATAATCCAGTAATTCTACTCCTAGGAATTTGCCCAAGAAAACTGACAGAAAAGTAAAAATATGGTCATCCAAAAACTTATACATGAATTTTCACAGAAACATTATTTATAGTAACTAAAATGTCCATGAACTGGAATGTCCATCTGCAAATAAATGCATAAAACAAAACGTGCCACCTCCATGCAGTCGACTATCATTATTATAAAAAAGGAATTGATATTTTCAAATACTGATACATGCTATAACACAGATGAACCTTGAAAAAATTATGCCAAGTGAAAGAAGCCAAAGTGCTACAGGTTGTATGATTTCATTTACATGACACATGCAAAACAGACAAATCCAGGGAGACAGAAAGTAGGTTAGTGATGTCAGAGGGTGAAGGTAGGGTTAGGAAGGGGAACTAACTACTACTAAGTACTTGTTTCTTTTGGGAGTGATGAAAATGTTCTGGAGTTAGACAGTGATGATGGCCCTATAATCCTGAAAATATATTAAAAACCATTAAAAGGTACAATTAAAGTGGTAAATTTCATAGTATGTGAATTGTATCTGAATTAAAAAAAAAAAAAAAAAACAACCCTCTTGAATAGTCACATGTGGCTACCATCTTAAGTTGTATGTATAGATCTAAACCGGCCATGACTATCTTATTCTCTACCTTCCCTGCTTCCCGGGGAGCTAAAAGTAGCCATGTGAGAACCCAGGCAGAAATTTAGGAGGCAGCCCTCTGAGAAAACTTCCTCTTCTCATTTTTTTAAAAAAAATGGGGCGCCTGGGTGGCTCAGTCGGTTAAGCGGCCGACTTCGGCTCAGGTCATAATCTCGTGGTCCCTGAGTTTGAGCCCTGCGTCGGGCTCTGTGCTAACAGCTCGGAGCCTGGAGCCTGCTTCGGATTCTCTGTCTCCCTCTCTCTCCGCCCCTCCCTGATTCACGCTCTGTCTCTCTCTGCCTTTCAAAAATGAATAAATGCTAAAAAAAAAAAAAAAAAAAAAAAAGTGGGGGGGAGACTCTGTTCTCTCCACTTCTCCCTCATTCTTCAGCATTAAAGGTGATGAAAGGTAGATAGAATGTCTACAGCAGCTGCAACTATCTTGCAACCATGAGGTAATTAACAAGGAAAGGTCTAAAGAATAAGATATACGCTGGCCTTGACATGATCACATCCCCTTTGGATTTGTTATTTAGGGGTGAGAGAATGGGAAGTCAGGTCTATTTGTGTAAGCCACTGATAAATTTATAGATTGTTACATGCGATAATATAAGTAAAACATTCCAAACAGCTCCTGGCACGCAGTAAGCCCTATGTAACAGCTAGGTATTATTATTGTCATAATGACTTAGTGCTTCTCAACTGTTTTGTTGTGTGTGTGTGTTTTTTTTTAACATCAACCTCACTGAAACATCTTTTCAAACATTCCTTCCCTTATCCCTGCCCCCATGCTAGTTTAAAACCTCTCTGTTCATTTACGTTGTTAGGTAGGACTGAGCTTTAGGAGGCTACAAACCACTGTAATAGCTAAATAAGATCCTGTCATCCACCAAGAACCAATTTTTGCCCTCTTGCAAATGTATTCTTGACACATGCTTCTTCCCCAGGGCAACCCACCGATTTAAAAGGTAAGAGTTTCTTAGTATTGTCACTGCAGCTGAATGCAATCCTAATTGATTCATTCTCCTCCACTGCAACCAACTGATTTAAATTGGACCTGTCTTGATGGTACAGATCCCACCCCGTTGGCCATAACAGATTTCCTGGGAATGTGGGCATTTAACTACAAAGCTGAGATCACGAGAACATGCCACACCCACGGATACAGTTGATCCAATAAGGGATATGGACCTGAGCCACGTGCAAATAAGCAAAATTCTTCCCTGGGACTTTGGAACTTGAGAGAAGAGAAAGCACAGGTCGACTGCTCTCTGGAGTAGCAGCTACGGTAGGTGAGGCTGAGAGCTCTCGGCAGCCACGTGGAGGAAGCCGGGCAACAAGAATGAAGGCAGCATTCACCAACAAGAGACAAGACAACGCTGGAAATGCGGAGATAAATAAAGCATAAACATGAACATAAACCATGTGAAGAAGATCACAGTAGTTGAGGCAGTAACTGCAATACAGTATGATTAAGTCCTGGGAATTGCCCCAGACTATGGGAGCTCAGAGGGGAGGCACTAGAAGGGCCAGCAGAGGTTTCCTGGGGATGGACTATGGCCACATCGCAAGAAATGACACACGTGTCACTACAGGGTACATGTCACCACAGTCAAGCCAGCTCTGCTATGGCTGCTAATTTACCTAATTCAGTCCAGAGAACACGATATGAAGCAAAAACAATCATTAGGGGAGAGGGATGGTACTAACGTATTTATTAATAGCATCTATGGGTGTCTTTGTTATTCTGATGGTAAGAAACCCGGAACACAGAATAATGTAATGAAGAAAAAAAAGGAAAATCAACTATTATCTCACAACGTAGCTATATTTGTTTTATACAGCAAAACAATTCTCCTGAGGTATACTGCTCACATATTACTCTATCCTCTTGCAGCCTTTTCCAAGACTGTCAACAGCACTGAAATATTTTCAGTTTTGAGCCTCGCCGAGGCCTTCTGATGCAGGCGGTACCCTTCTCCCACTCTCCAATGAGGAAAATAAGGGCTTGGTGAACTGAAAAGACCTGAGAATCGCTCAATTAGCAAGTGAAGCAGATGTGATTCTGCACCAGACTCTCGGACTCCAAGCACAGCCCCCATCACCACCTGACTCCTCCACAAATATCTGACCACAAGAGCCAACCAATCAGGAGGAATGTCCAAATGTCCCAGACATGTTCTATGTGCCTCTCTGCATTCACTCTTGAACCTTCTCCACCCTGCTCTCTGCCCCAGGATGCTGAGCAGAACAGAGCATACCCAAAGGCTCACCACTCTCTGGCCCTGAGCAGGGTTTGGCCAATGAGTACAGAGGGGAATCAGCAGGCAAAAAGAAAATGCAGCCTGGCTGTAGTTCTCTGCACCAAAGGTCACGCTGATAAAAGTCCATACAACAGTCTCTTCGGGACCTGGCAATATACCTGCTCCTTGACCTTGAGGCTCAGAGCTGGTCTCATCGCCAATTCTGGTAGTCCAGAGGTCCTGCACTACCCCTTGTGGTTTCCCTACCCTTACCCACTCTTCTCAGATTACTCCATCTGAGTGTGCCACCTGTTTCTTGCAGGGACTCTGGCTGATACGCTGACAAAAGAGAATGGATGCAGGTGTTCCAACGGGTACTGGAGGAAGACCAGGGGAGCCTGCTCTTTCCATGACGGCAGTTTCCAAAAAAGGAAAGATAAAGAAAGGCCATCATTATGTAGAAATGGAGGTAGAGTATACTTGTCATCCCACTCTTCGGAGTCCTGCCTCGTCTGTAGGCCCTGAATGGACATACAACAATGAACATTCAGAACAAGAATCTGAATAAAGCAGTATTCTGGGTGAAGACCTGGAACTTCAACTGTTTTTCCAATGCTGAGTAGTTTGCCAGGGAACTATTAATCACCTTTCCTTTCCTCCCTACCCTCATCCTCTCCCAGGGTCTTCAAAAGCTGAATTTCCCACAGCAACAATATAGATCAAATTAATTTTAGGACAAGGAGGGTGAGACCGTGTCATTCCTCAGCTTAAACTACCATCGACTCCCCATTTACTCTAGGGTGAAATCCAAAATTAGCAAGAAATACGAAAAGGCCCCGTCACTGGGCCCTGCAGGCTTCTCTCACCGTAGCCAACTCTTTGCAGTACTGAGCTCTGTGTGCTCCAGGTGGATGGGCGCCACGCCAGTCCCCCAGTATCCCATGGAGTACTCGCATCGCCAGGCCTTCCCATTTGCCGTGACCCCCTTCTACCCTCGGCTGCCCCTTCCCTCGCTTCCCCAGGTAGAGAAATTCCAAATCACCTCCTACAGTAGGGGTCTCAAACCCAAGGGCGCTCGAGGGTCAGGACGGGGAACTGCAGAGCACAAGCCCACACAAGCAGCAGCCCCTGCCTTGGCGTTAACTCCTGACCATGCCATTTCACACAGGAGAATGGGACCAGTGTTAGCAAATCTGGGAAGCGGGAGGTCTGGATTTTATTTTTGCTGCCTGAATGATTTAAAAATAAATAAATAAGTAAATAAACACTGACTGGCTGAGGCAATACGAGTCTACAGGCAGAACCTCCTAGTTGCTATTTACGTTCTACGCATCTTTAAGCGTTTGTCACAGTACCCTGAGAGCATTTGCATTCCCGTCTCCCTTACTTACAAGTATGACAACATCTCAAGGTCAGGTCCCTGTACCGTTCCTTGGTCCTTTCACTTACTTATTTTAATCCATGTATCATTTCTTTCCCTCATCTACCCATCCATTCTTCCATCCAACTCACCCATGAACAGAATTAAGTCCCTATAAGCACTTTGTTAAGAACACAAGAGTAAACAGACACAGTCCCTATCCTCAAAATGGTCCTAGTCGAGGGAGGAGAGACACAGGCAAACAATTATGAGGCCTACACTCCTGAGAATATCATAAATGAACAATGTACTCAAAGCACAGCACACAGACGATAGGAAAAAACAAAACAAAACACTTCAATCTCCCTGGGGGAGTCAAACTGGCTTCTGACAAGATTTGAGCAAAGGATAGGAATCTGCCAGCTTGATAAGAGAAAGAAGGCATTCCAAGTCATAGGAACATTCTGCACCCAAGTGTGAAGGTAGAGCAGAGAGAGGAACCACAATAACGTGGGTTCGGTTTGAAACAGGGAATGAAAAGGGGTGCGATCTCACTGCACACCATTCTTATGTGTGCAGGTTTTGTGCAGTTCCTGGTACAGAGAAAATACTCATTCTGTGTAATTACTTAATTCAAAACCGGACAGGAAGGCATGCTGACCAAGCACAGTTTAGCATAGTTAAGCAGCCCCTTCAACGTGTGAGCTATACTAGGGAATGCATGATAGAAGCTAACGGAAGAACTGTTACATGAGCCAATACGACAATAAAATAATTATCATAATAACAACAGTAATAACTCAAATTTACTGCCTGCTTGTTACGTGCCAACTATTCAATGGACACTTTCACAGGCATTTCACTGAAGTCACATAATGATCCCATGCAGTAACTATCATTCCCATTTTACAGAACAAAACTAGGCTCAGAGAAATGAGCTGGGGCTCCAACCCAGGAATGTCTGAATCCAAAGTATAAACTCTTAACCATTATAGTTATATTTTTGGTGGGAAACTCCCTGAGGGTTTCTCACACAAAAAGCCTTTTGGTTGTGTTTGAACCCAGAGCATCAGTGTACCAAGGCAGAAACTTGTTTGCTTGGGGGTGACTAAAAACTGTCCTTCCAAAATAAAAGTTATCCTCTGAAGTGAGCAGAAAAACAACCACTAGGTAGGTATTACCCACACAATCCAAATGTAGATGGCTCGCGGTTTTCCATTATCAAAAAAAAAAAAAAAAAAAAAAAAGGAAAGGAATAAAATCGGGAAAATGTCATGGAGGTGGTAGCAGGCAGAATGCCCCCCTTGGAGGCAGGCCAGGCCTGCCCATCTCTGGGAGCCCATTGAAAACCGGGACTCGGAGAGCAGGCAACTGGCTTCCAGGCAAGAGGAGTCAATACTGTTTCCTGTCACAACCTGGACCCCCTTACATGGCCATGTTTGTAAATGATATTAAAATGTTTGCGATGTGAACATCAAACTTTCACAACTTTTACTGAACTTCTATGCAATTCAGCTGATTTCGTGGATAAAGCAAACTTACCTAAAACAAGAAAGAACTAAGAATCTATAAAAGAAAGATGTGTTATCAAATACCCTCTGAGGATTTAGCAAGCACTGTTTCTTATCTCGATGATACTGTAACTAAAGATATCTATTTTTTTTATCAGCTTACTAGAAGACGTTTGCTATAAGCAATTCTAGGTGATTCTGGTTGATGACCTCCAGCTCTCTGTATACATTTGTCATTTTTTTTCTTATTTTGTCACCACTGAATTATTTTTTCCAACTTTACTAAGGAACAACTGAAAGACATAAATGTATATATTTAAAGCATACAAGGTGATGACTGGATATGCATATAAACTGTGGAATACATCCCTGTGATACAGACTATCAATTTATTATTGTGTACCGATGAACAGTTCACACTGTGCAATAACATTGTCTGCATTCAAACTGTCACTCAGACACGTGCTGCTGTGTGATCTGGCCAAACTACAAGTTTTCTCCAGTTTCACCATCTGTAAAGTGGGTATGATAATGCAGACTTAGCCATATTAGTTATAAAGCTAGCTGAACAACCAAATTAAGGCAGCAGCAGAAAGAGGAGGCAGGCAGCATGTTAAAAAAAATATTTAGAAAGTAACACAAACAAGAAGGAGAGATAGATTTCTCAATATGCAGTCTGTGAGCAGGGCAGGCAACAGGAATGAGGGCAGATTCCAGCCTGCACCCCTGGGAAGAGATGGCCCATCAAAGGAACAGGCAGGAGAGGGGCCAGGTGGTGGGAAAACTAAATCTGGAACATGCTGGTAGGGCACAATGGTGCAGAGCTATGTCCAGTGGCCAGCAACATTTCAAAGAACAGAGTGAGGAATACAGATTCGGAAGTCACTGGCCCATAAATTAAATAGATAAACAAAGCCACGTATCCTGAGTTACCCCAAAAAGAATATTTCGGCAGAAATTGCAAACTGGTGGCCCAAGGGCCACATCTGGAACACAGACTTGTTTTGTTTGCTGCCCCCCCCCCACCACCCAGAGTTCTAAAAACAGTTTCAGCTAACATATAAAAAATGTTAAGACTGTGGATTTTTTTTAAAGTCTGGATTTCTAGTTTGTCTTGAAAATTCGGAAGATTCTGCAATCTCAGGCGCCAGCATTCCTGCTCCGGGTAACACACTCCATTAGAGCTCATTTCAGCAAGCGCCACCACCCCCCAAAATCAGGCTCATACTGCACAGCCCACCATGGCTGCCGCCACTCTCACGGGGTCGGCGTGCCCCGTTATCTCAGCCGCACCTCCCATTTGCTTCCTTCTGCAATCCGGTAGGAATGTGAGCCTTTGACTTCTGTTGCATTATCACCGGCGAGTGAGAAGAGCAGAGAACTAAGGAGAGTACTGAAAACCAACACAGAGAGACTCTAGAAGAGGAGTCTCTGAATGAGACCTGGAAAGAGGTACCAGAAAGGTGAGAGCATGTGCGGTACCCTCACGTCAAGGGAACAGGTTGGTCACACATTCATCCCTGATGGCTCTGCCGGACATCTCCCTTCCCCCAGTCCAGCAAGTCCTTCCCGCCTCAACGTCAACATACACCCCACATCTCAACGCCTGTCCAAAACCCCACCACTTCTCACCGGGGTTATTGCAATCACCTCTCATCTGTTTGTACTCTTATCACCCCCAAAATTCACTTCCCCAGATAGCAGCTAAAAACAGCTCATTAAAATGTAAATCAGAGCACATCACTCCTTTGCCATTTGCCGAAACTATCCAGTATCCTCCCAGGACACACAGAAAAAAACCCAAACCCAGAAACACATCCTATAAGGTCTCATAAGGAGAATCCCTTTCTACCTCTGCTGGCTACATCTCCAACAATCGGTTCCTCTCACTGTGTTCAGTCACGCTTACCTCTCTGTTCCTCAACAGGTCAAGCACATTCACCTGCTTGAAGGCCCTTGAACTTCCTTCTCCTCCTGAAGGGATCACTCTTCCTCAGCTCATTTCTCCTCATTGGTTCCTTCTCCATTCAAAGATCACCTTCTCAAAAGTGCTTATTAACCATCTCAATGCCACTCCTCATTCGACCCACTTTCTTTTTTTTTTTTAAATATTTATTTTTGAGACAGGGAGAGACAGCATGAACGGGGGAGGGTCAGAGAGAGAGGGAGACACAGAATCTGAAACAGGCTCCAGGCTCTGAGCTGTCAGCACAGAGCCCGACGCGGGGATCGAACCCACAGACCGCGGGATCATGACCTGAGCCGAAGTCGGACGCTTAACCGACTGAGCCACCCAGGCGCCCTTCATTTGACCCACTTTCAACCCCTCTCTCTGCTGCATTTTCAGAGCACGTATCACTCAGCTACACTTATATCTGATGATTTGTATATTTAGTTATTTCTCCCACTACAGTAAGTTCTATGTGATTGACGACTCTGTCCACCTATATATAATGCCTCACACATAGATGGTCCCAATAGGTAAGTTTTTAAATGAATGAAGAAATGAATGAATGAATGAATGAATGAATGGGATACTGTGGAAGTTAAGGGATTCTAGAGAATGGGTATTAAACACAGCGGATCTTTGCCCAGATCCCCCAGAAAGCAGACTCTGGTAAGAGGGTTTATGTAGCAGCGCTACAGTAGGAAGTATAATTCCAGGGAACAGAGCGATGGACAAAGGGAGTGAAATAAATAAGGAGGGGGAGAAGCAAGATGTAGTTGCGTTATCAAGCTAATTCCACAAGAGTGATTCATTCTCCATCCATAGAACCATCCACACCCTCCACACTCCAATCCCCCAAGCCATGTTAACTCTATCTTAAAACCATCCATGATGGAGAAAAAAGGAATGCTAATTCTCCACACATCTATGCTGCACTCATGTGGGCAAAGAGTGAGATCCATCAACAGGGAAACCTCATTCCACACAATGGATGGCATGCAAGGAAGGCACACAGCACAAGGTGAGGCGCTGTTTATACCTGGAGAATGCCTTGCACAATCCATGCAAACCTGGTTGCCACGATGGCAGCTGGATCAAGAAATGATCCAACTTTTCTCTACCATCCTCCTGAGAAAATGTAACACAGGACATAAGGAAGTGCATGATATGCAATAATAGAAGAGCCAAGAATAGCTACCACGTTAGCAGTGACCTTAACAGCAGCAGCAACAGCACACAGGGAAAAGTGTACATCACATTATAGTGGATGAAGGTGTGACCTGCAGGAAAGGAAGCAGAACACCAAGAGAAGGCCTCTCTCAGGACTTGTGGGAGAATTAGCAGATTCCAGGGCTAGAGCAAGGAGAGCACTAAGTGACATCCCATGGGGCCAGAAAGTAAAGATGTGCTCCAAAAGAAAATCAAAAGGGCACAGAAGCCAACTTGATGGTGACATTTGTGACTACTTGAGCTAGATAATAATGATAGCAATGGATTGAAACCAATAAAAGAAAATAATAATTCATAACTACATAATGATATAAATAATCGAAGTAATAAATAAATGTAGACAATGAGAAAGCCACTTACAGAAGAGATCCTAATAAATAGAGAAGGAATTATAAACAGAAAAATGACATCTGGCAGAACCACAGGAATAACTGTTACAAGCAAGAATAATGGATACTAAAATTAGTAGGCAAAGGTATGACAGGAAACATGATATTTACATAATCGCAAGATATCTCCCCACAAGGCAATGATTAATTACAAAAGGGAAAATGGTGACTTTATAGTGGAAATACTGAATGACACCAACTTAAGCAAGTGCCATCACCTGTTAACATCACCAGTAACAGGACAAAGTGCCTCCTGATATGATGCACTGGGAAGAACACAACATCACTTCAGGGGTTTTCCTGCCAAAAATGCATAGCCTGCATTTAATCTTGAGGAAGCACTAAGCAGATTGAGAGGCATGACACAGAGTAACTGTGTGATGCTTCAAAAGCATCATGGTCATGAAAGACGAGCAGTGACTGAAGAACTGTTCCAAACTACAGGAGACAAAGATGAGAGAAGAACTAAATGCGCCATGTGATCCTAGGTTAGATTCTGACCCAGAAAGAGACATTAGTAAGATAACTGACAATACCAAAATGAGGTCTGTAGATTAGGTAATAGAGCAGCACACATGTTCATCACTGGACTCGGACCACTGCAGAGCGATTACATAAAATGTTGGAGAGAGAGAGGAAGAAGATGTGATGGGGAGAGATACACAGCAGGGCCCAAGAGTACCTGAAATTAGTCTCCAGTAGGTGATAAATACATGGATGTCCATTAGATTATTCCCTATACTTTATATACGCACTATAATATTTTATAGGTACAAACATGTCATAGTTTTCAATTAGAGAAAATTTAAAAAATACAATGAAAATATAATGGATGTTATTACGTTCTAGATTCTGTTGACTGAGCCTCAGAGCCTGAGCCCTGTTCTTTCTTGCTTAAAAGGGGCGGGAGGGGGGGTAGTGCAAGTATTAGAAAGTTGTAAAAGGCATACTGGCACCCAACTGAGACTCTCTCCTTGATATAGTAAGATGGCTTTTAAGACATCTAAAAAGGCAAGAGCAGGGGCTCCTGTGGCTCAGCCAGTTAAGTGTTTGATTTGGTTCAGGTCACGATCTCACAACACGGGAGTTCAAGCCCTGCGTCAGGTTCTGTGCTGACAGCTCGGAGCCTGAAGCCTGCTTCAGATTCTGTCTCCCTCTCTCTCTCCGCCCATTCCCCTTGCGAGCATGCGCTCTCTCTCTCAAAAATAAACTAAACAAATAAATGAAAAAATAAAAAGGCAAGAGTCACGTTTCAACCATGTGAGTCAATGTTCTTTAACAGCTGTCCCTACACTACTGTAAATCATCTTACGGGTAACTTGAAATCCCCATACATGCTCCCAGGAGAGGATGTCCTATATGCTGAGGAGAAGGACTGTAGTTTTGATGTAAGAAGTCTTAGACTGAAATCCCTACTCCTCTCCTCACTAATAGTGTGACAAGGGGAAGGCAAGTGACTCAACTTCCCTGATTCCACATAAGCAAATAAGAGAAAACATCAGTGTTGTTACAAGGTCAACCTGAACGGATGTGCATCAAGACCAAGTTCTTTGTCTGATACACACAGATATTCACGTACGGTAGCAATACCCATCGTCACTGTTATCATCTCTGTGTCCAAGGAGACTGAGACTTAGAAAAAGCAAGTTTAGCCCTGCCCTAAGTCCCCACAATGCCAGAGATAAACTGAGATCGCAAGAGAGCATGAAACACAATTCCTCAGCATGGATGGCCTCACAGCCACCACTTCTGGCGTGAGTGGCCTCACACCCTCCTCTTCATACGGAGAGCTGGTGTCGCAGACACGGCAAAAGTTCTGGAGTCACAGCTGGGCTCAAATCCTGGAGTCACTTCTTGTGTCCTGTGTGACCTTGAGCAAACTACCTACTCCTCTAATCCTCAAGGGTTTCCTCTCTAAAATGGGGATAATATCACCCATGCGCAAAATTATTAGGACATACGCTGCATATATCACATAAAACAGTGTCTGACACATAACAGAGACTCCACAGATCTGAGTGCCTCCCTTGGGCTGAGCGATCACAAGAAGGAAATCTCCAAAGAAGGGCCATACAAACCAAGGAAGAAAACATCTGATGAGAAAGAAAATGCACTAACTGGGTGATTCAGACTCATAATCCTGGTTCTTCCTTAAATTTCCTTAACCTTCCCAGAGCTTCAGTCTCCTCACCTGTGAAAGAGAAATAACTACCTTCTCCTTCACAGAGCTGTCACGGGGTTAGCTGAGGTACGCAAGCATCTTCCATCAAGTCAGGGACACCCATGGAGATCACTACCAGCAAGCTGGGGCTGAGGGGAGTCCTGCGGGAACTCCCAAGCCCACTCACGTCTCCTGCCCCCTTTCTCACAAGCCTGAGTGATGGCTAAGTGTTCAAGGTCATTGTCTGGAAGCAGTTATCCCTTCAATCCTTTCCTGTCTAAGCCATCCACAGCCCTGGCTCCTGGGCCCCTCAAAGAGGAAGTAAAAGTCTGTATGAAGGCCAAGTAGAAGTGTCCCAATGCTTTCCAAAATCTACCCCCGCCCAGTCCCAAGCTGCACCCCAACCCCCCATCAGTGCTTTTCCAATTCTACATTCTAATACCTCTGTTTATCTTCCTGAGAAATCCAGAAGAAGAATTCTGCATGTGCACTGCATGTCATATACTTCCTACAGGATGGATTTAAACGGCGTTCTCTTACCTTTGGAGGATAATCTGAGGACAAAAGAGGGATTAGGAATTGTGGGATGGGTGAGGATGGAGATTTGAAAAATAAGTCAGGTTACGGTTACAAGGATAAAAAGTTAAGTAAGGAAACAAAAGCCCAGTGAAGGCTGCCTTGGTTAAAGTTACAAATAAAATCAAACACTTCATAGAACTCCAGTTTGCGAACCCGAGAAAGCTCTGTGGCGGCCCTCGTGAGTTTCAACAACAGGATAATTTTCAAGCAAATCAAAATGGTTGGGCCCCACGACAAATAGGTTGAAAGCCCAAGCATAAGCCTGGTCTCACAGAGTTAAAAGGAACGCAGACTGACCCAAAGCACACCAGCCGTTTGTTTTTTCTGCCACCTTCCAACGGTCATGTCTGGAGTGAGGATAAACAGTTCTGGGGGGGAAATATGATGTGAAGTACAGACTTTAAGAAAATAAAACACTAGAGTCTTAAAGACTTATATATGTGCGCCTGCCCATACGTACAGATGTAAAGAAAAAGAATATATATATATACACACACACATGCCAAAATTATCCAAACTTCTGATGTTTTCTGGTACAAATAACAAGGGCTGAAACGAGCCATTGAGATCCTGTAGTTTTTTTAGCGAGATCAAGATTTTTTACAGAAACCTTCCAAAAACACGGAAAGGTGCCTTAACATTTCAGTTTTGTTTGATAAGATTAGACTGGGTGCTTTGGGTTGTTATTAATAGCATATTTGTTACTCTAGGTTGCTTAGAAATGTATTTGGAAAGTCCCAGATAAACCTAACAAGTAAGGAGAGTGAGGAGAGAGATTCGTTTGATGGCAGCCCCACAGGGAGCCAGGAATCATGCTCAGTGCTGCGTGCGCATTGCCTCCTTTTTACTGACACGACAAGCTTAGATGGTAAATATCAGATTTCCAAGCCCACATAGCTTGCAAGTGAGAGACCTTTTTTGTGTCCCCCAGGACCTGTTTTTTTTCCCCTCATCATTCCCCATTGCCGACGCTCCCCCAAGGAAAGGCTGACCATCAAGAAACAGTCTTTCCCGGGCGCCCGGGTGACTCAGTCGGGTAAGCGTCAGACTTCGGCTCAGGTCATGATCTCACGGTTTATGAGTTTGAGCCCCATGTCGGGCTCTGTGCTGACAGCTCGAAGCCTGGAGCCTGCTTCAGATTCTGTGTCTCCTTCTTTCTCTGCCCCTTCCCCACTTGTGCTCTGTCTCTCTCTCTCAAAAATAAATAAATGTAAAAAAATTAAAAAAAAAAAAGACAGTCTTTCCTAGTATTGCGATGAGGACAGAGAAATGTCCCATATTCCTTGAACAGGCAAACAGCACACAGCAAGATAAAAGGCAGCTTTACTGTGATCTCTACTTTGGCAGAGAAGAGACGAGAAACATTCTGCCCCAAGAATTAAAGCAAGAAGATGAACAATTTACATGTGGCAGGTGATAAATATTTAATGCCGCCTGGTATAGTGGTTCTTCGAAAACGTCTTTCAGCTCTGAAGGCCTCTCTGTTAACCCACGCTTCGGGGGTGCACACAAGACTCGTAGAAAATGCATTTTTAATAAGGGCTGTGCCAACGCAAGAGGCTCTGCATATAGTGTAAGAATCACAAGGGACCACACACTCTTGGGAGAAAGGGTCCTAAGGTGAAGAAGGAGGGAATAAAAAGAAGCCAGAAATATATATATATATATATATATATATATATATATATATATATATATATATATATATACATACATATACATATACACACACACACACACACACACACACACACACACACACACTCTGGGAAAAGAGGGCCAGTTAGAGTCCTGTCAGAATAACTATCAGAATAGACTTTTTTTTTTCTCCCTCAGTGGATGAGCTAGTCAAGTTTAAGGGAATCATATTCCAGACAAATAAGCTCCGGATGAGAGGCACTGGCTGCGTTCCAGCCATCCACAGTATCTCAGCTAACCTGTGCAGGCAGAGCTCCCGCATCGTGCATTCAACACATATGGCCTGTGGCTTTCCCCCGCTCCGTCTCTCTGGTACGGTGTGGGACTCTTGCTACCAGTCTCTCACTTTTTGTCCTGCCTTGGCTTTTGAAGGTGATGCTTTACGCGGAGGACGGGGAAGAAACTCAGAGATCCACAACAACAGGAAGCTGGCAGAACAAGGGAAGGAGGTACAGTTGCTGGACCCCAAGAGCCAAAGTCATCGGTTAGAAGCTGGAGCCACAGGAGCCTGCCCCGAGGGTGGGAGAGCCATCGCGGGGATGTGGTCACTGCCAACGTTACCCAGGACCAACACTGTGGCCTCCCTCTTCTTCCTGCCCTCCCATCTCCCGTGACCGTCAAAATGTCAGAGACAGGGGTCGACCTGCTGCAATGCACAGCGGAGCAGGACAAGGATAGGAGATGGATCTGAGCACAAACAGGCCCAAGGCGAACCCAAACGATCAGTTCAAATAGTGTGTCATCATCAATAAATGGGTGCATATGTGATTTAGGCAAATATATATACACTATATACAATACGGAGATTGAGGTATTATAGGATGGAAAGATCAAGAAAGAGAGCAAACGGAAGGCAGAAATCTCATTATTTGCAGTAGTAATGTTCTAGAGAGTCTCCACAAATGCTGCATTAGTGAATACTGAACCACTGTTCCCAAAGGAAACACAAGGTTAGGTTCCTGTGAGCTGATGGTTATATTTTCACCAACAGATCAATACACAACCTTGCTTTATGTGTGCTTCTGTCTAAAAACACCCCATTAAATATATACCATTGCTTCACTAACACTGAACTCATGGCCAACGGCACTTAACTCACACCTACATAAAGCTTACTTGGCATAGGTACTTTCTCCCTAAGACACGCTGCAGCTTTCCTGCACTCAGAAAGAACCACGGCACTTGGGCACTACGCTCGGGGGCCATTTGAAAAATTGAAATCACCCCAAGAGGCACAAAAATGAGAAAAATTTGGCAATAAAAGACCACAAAAAGGAAAGCGTTTGTAGTATGAGAGTAGAAACAAGAAGGCAGGGGTTAATCTTGCTCCACCTCAGGTGGGAATGTGTGCACCAGGCGACCCGGACATTTTTCCGCACCCTGAACATGTTGGAGAATGACCGTGAAAGGCCCACAAGCATAGATTTGGGAGTTACGAAGAAAATTTTACAAGTACAGGAGTTCACACGTACGGAATCCACAAATAATTAGAATCCACAAGATATTTAATGAAAAAAAATTGTCCCTGAATGGTACAAAATGGAATGCTATTTGTCCTGTTATTTATTTATTCTTCCTTTTTATTCTCAAATGTTGTCTAGTCTGCGTTAAGATTGCAATTAAAGGGGCGCCTGGGTGGCTCAGTCGGTTAAGCGTCCGACTTCAGCTCAGGTCATGATCTCGCGGTCCGTGAGTTCGAGCCCCGCGTCGGGCTCTGGGCTGATGGCTCGGAGCCTGGAGCCTGCTTCCGATTCTGTGTCTCCCTCTCTCTCTGCCCCTCCCCCGTTCATGCTCTGTCTCTCTCTGTCTCAAAAATAAATAAACGTTAAAAAAAAAATTAAAAAAAAAAAAGATTGCAATTAAGGAGGGAGAGGATTCTAAATGTATGATTTCAAAAAGTAAAGAAAAACGAGGGACACAGCCATTAAAAAGCAGAATCATTTCACTTGGCAGGGGATCATCCCAAATACAGCCCCAGGAGGCACACACCTAGGTGGTCGCAAGGCGTCCCCACTCCTCCAGCCAGTGACTCAAGGTGGGCAAAATGCGAAGGCTGACCAAAGGGCAGGCTACAGACAGGAGGGGCATATACACTGACTTCCTCAGGAGATCGCATACAGTCCCAGAAAACAACACAGCCTGAAGTCAGAAACTCACACCTGCCCAATCCAGCTCTAACGGAATCTCTCTTACGCTCATTTGACCTTTACTAATGAGATGAGGCGAACCTCTCTTGTCTCAGTTCAGCAACTATGACTTGAGCTCCTACTATGTACAAACCACTGTACTGACTACTGGAATGAATAAAAGGCCATTTTTGTCACACATCATGTTCTACCCGTTTCGTGAATAATCAAAGGGTCTGCATCTCTAGTTGCACCACGTTATATATGTAAGTGGTTTAAATGTATAAAGCACTTTATACTTATGAAATTCTTGTATACTTATTATCTCCTGCCTCTAAGTGTCTGTGTTAATAATTTGTATCCCTCTGGCACTATTATGTATATATATTTTCTCCTATAGCATATCACATTATTTTGATTTATATATTGGTCTATTTGTTTAAACTTGAGAAAAGGCCCTCAATAACCCTTGAAGAATTACTATATTCAGAATAAATCCCTAACAACAACACAGAGGTAGGAATTCTTTAACGACATACACAGGTAAACAAAGAGGATCAGAGGTGAAGTGATGTCTCTATGCATTTCATGCACAATGGGTCTTTCTGCCATCCCAAACCCGCTGACACTAAAGCATGCCCCAGGGTGCACATTATAAAAATGACATGAGTCCAGGGGTGCCCGGGTGGCTCAGTCGGTTAAGCAGCCGACTTCGGCTCAGGTCATGATCTCACGGTTCGTGGGTTCAAGCCCCACACAGGCTCTATGCTGGCAGCTTGGAGCCTGGAGCCGGCTTTGGATTCTGTGTCTCCCTCTCTCTCTCTCCGCCCCTCCCGCGCTTGAGCTCTATCTCTCAAAAATAAATAAACATTTAAAAAATAAATAAAAATAAAAATAAAATGACAGGAGTCCAGCCAAGTTCTGGAAGTACAGTTGTACAAACAACACCTGAAACCTCCATCCAACTTCTTCACATGTACTCTGAAGCAAGAGAGGGAGAAAAGAATGAATACACCCTGATTCTGACTTCTTCCTTTGTGTTCAGAAATATCCACCAACAGTAAAGGATCCTTCTGGGTTTAGAAAAGTGTCCACAGAGTTTATTCTAGATGCACAAACCTGAAAACCTGATCTATCTTCAGCTTCAAACCAGGAATAAAACTAAGTTTCAGAACTGAAAAAGCATCAGAATAGCACAAAAGCACAGTAATTTAACTCTCTGTTATTCCTTATGCCATTAACGAGCGACTTTTAATCTTTAATCCTCCCTCACTAAGCTGCTTTTACTGTCCCATCTGCTCCTCTTACTCATGCCTTCAGGATCTTATAATTAAATTCTAATTAAAGTTTAAGGCATGTAATAAAGAAAACACTTGCGGAATGCCTTTGATTCAAGAGGCCAAAACAACATTTCAGCAGTTTGAAAAATGAATTATATCCTTTTGCTTCACAAGCATCTTTAAAATGGAATTAAAGTGGGAAATTCCAATCTTCCATGATTTCACCAGCCGCACATTATGTAAATATGTTCATCATCATGGGTTACATTTAAGTCAGCTGAAACCATCATGAAGCGAACACTGCCCAGCATACACAGTGTGCATGTGAGCTTGGCGGGAGCGCGATGAGCGGAGTGGTTATAAATGCCACCATGGTACCTCGATAGAGTGTGGACATCAGCACCCACCAAGTAGGACTCCTGCATACTGACAAAAGAGGCTTCTCCCCCTCCTCCCTAATCTTCCACCAAAATCCAATGGGTCTTCCTAGCATCTTCCAGATCTACTTCCATTTTAGCCACGTGAGCAGAGCCCTCTGAGAGCCCTGTGAATACCATGGTACTTCCTTATCTCTAGCCTCGGTGCTCAGTTCCAATTCCCACTCCACCCCACGTGGTGGACAGTTACCTTTCCAGGCATCATCCCCACCAGGCTGTTCCACTCCGACCATAGGTTAACATTTAAGAATAATTGCTGGCTACATAATAATTATATATAATGTCATTAATAATAACTGATATGCCAGACCCTGCCCGAAGTTCTTTATGTTATTATTCCAATTCTCACAACCACGCTGTTATTATCCCAGATGAGGAAACTGAGAGACAGAAAAATTGGGGTACTGGGCCAAGACCACAGAGGCATGTAGCAGTGGGGCCAGAGTTTAGAGCCACGCGGTCTGGCTCCACAGCCCATGCCAAAACCACTTCTAAAGCCCAAAACCTGAGTAGAGCCTGGGACGACTTTCTATTCTTCTCTCCAAATCCTACACATGCTCACAATTTTGCAGATGTACCATGGTTTTCACACCCATAACTTTTCACATGCTGCCTTTTTTGCCAGGTGGCCCTCATCATCGATCTGGTAGATTCCTACTCATCCTTCATTTCCTCCCTGTAAGGCCTCATCTGATTCACTGGATGGAACTGATCACTCTCTCTTTCGCTACTGCAGAATCTAGACCTACCAGACTTCTTTTAGGTGCTAATAGCACTGCCAAGTAACTGGGCACGGGGGGGGGGGGGGGGGGGCTCTGCTTTCATCCCTAAATCCCTTAAACACAGAGGACACAGCAGGACTTTGATGCATGTATAAAGAATAAAGAAATGGATGGCTCTTTCAATCTACATTGGACATGTACAGAGCATTAGCGAAGTCAGTACAAAGAAAAATGTTACTCTCTGGTACCATTTATAGAGAGGAAGGAAAGAAAAATGTAATTTACTTTATAAAACTAAAGAATACTTAAGCATCCAGCTCACTGGTATCTCAGAGCTTGTTTTACTTTTTAACTATCAACATGCATTAGTTCCTTTCTTGCAGGACCCTACAACCCTAAGGCAAGCCCCATCCAGACCACAGCAAGGGCAAAACAGTCGTCTGAGACTCAGCCACACAGGGCAGTCTGTACTTGACTGTGCTGCCTGCACCCCAGCATTCAGTCCAAGGCCTCAGGGGCACTGGTCCGCCATGCCCAGGCATCCTTGACCTTGGCCTCTCCACCAGGTGAGGTCTGAACAACTGACCATCTCATGTGTTACTTAATTTGCACTCCAGGGCCACACTGAGACGGAGCCTTTTCCTTGATTCTATGAGCCTGGGTGAGCCTTGCTTCTTTTTGCCAAATAATCCACCTCCGAAGGAATTTGACCTCCCTCTACCACCTTGGTTCTTTTTCAGGTAGACCAGCCACTCTGAGCTACAAAGCTGCTACCTTGTCAACGCGCACTGCCCCTCATGCCCAGAAGTCCCTAAGACTTATCTCCCACTGAATGAATAAGGAACAGGCAGAGTACTAGGTCTTGTATTTGTAACTGTATCTCAGTTGCCTCAAAACCTTCTTACAAGAAGCTATTGCTAATTAATCCATTCAACAAATCTTTTCAATTATCTACTATGTGACAGGTAGGACTATAAAGCTAGGTGACATGCCCAATGTCACACAGCTGATGAGCAGCAGAGGTGGGAGATGAAAACAAATCTTTTTAATTCCCATAATATATCCCAACTCTGGGTCCTCCGTCTTTGTCCTTGAAGAGATGAAGGCACATTAGGGAAAAGCACGCACCCAGAAACCTAGTCAGATCGCTCTTTATTATGATGTATCAGTATACATGGCTGTCTCAACTCTTCACAAGACGTCAGTCTACATTTTCATGCTCCATCCACTCTACACTGCCCACTGTTCCCTGAACTTGCAATAAGCTTTCACACCTTCGTCAACATTCATACCTTTGTCACGTTCTGTTCTCACCTGTCTGCGGTATGCACCCTGCAAACACAGCTCCTTCGCTCATCATTCCATACTTATTACACTATCAAACTCATCTGATAAAGGTACAGATTTAGCCCCTGACCTTAGAGAGCCTACAGTTTACTGGGAGGTAAAGACAAGTAAATAAGTCAAAACACTACATAGTATGTCCCATGGCAGGAGTGCATGTGGGCTGTGCGAAAGCTCTAAGGAAAGGACTGGACCCAGTATCGCTGCCTCCTCTCGGAGATGCTACTCGTTCCCGATCCTCCCCTCATTCTTTCCCCGGTCCCACCACAATTTATTGCCACTCATATGCTTCTTATTGTGCTGTTCAATCTGCAGCCACATTTTTCACATCGACTTATGATTTATGACTTGATTATTTATCTTCATCACTAGAATCAATTCCTTGAGGGCATGGATTGCCTTAACAGACAGATACATGTCGAATGGCTTGCAGGACTAATAGTAGTTAAAAGCATGAGTTTTATCATTTGAGTCCTGGCGAGTACTTAAACCAGCCATATGACCTTGGGCAGGTTACTTAATATCTCACACACTCAACATTTTCTACATGTCTAAAATGGGGATCAATCAGGAATATACTGAAGCCCAGCATGGCAACAGTATTTACCCATAATCACTATCAGTTTTATTTTTTGGCCTCAGTCTTTGGCATTCTTATTTCAACATCCATGCTGGCATTATTTAACATGTGTGATCAATGACAGGTGATTAGACCAAGGGTCTCTGCCATATCTAGATAGTATAACAACAGTCAGTAATACAAAGCAGTTTGGGATTTATTGTTAATATTATATTCCCTTCTAAATATATGTAAATGATTTAGATCCAACTTGGGGTGAAAAAATTCTTTATGGGCTATATATGTTGAAGATGTAGCAACTAGCTGAATATAAGTATTTTATAACATTATTCATATTATTATGAACACAAAATGTTATTAATGATGATTTTGAAAACTGCTAACATTTCCCAAATCAATTATTGAAAACTGTGAAATAACTTAATAGGATAATAGATTGATAACATCAAGAGACAGAGTATTAACTACTTGAACTGACAAAAAACAGTCTTTTTTGAGACTGTGAATCCATGCAAAAAGGTTAAATAACATAAAGCAAAGTACTATTTTTTTAATTTTTCTTTTTTTTACACTTATATATTTTTGAGAAACAGATGAGACAAAGTGTGAGCGGGGAAGGGGCAGAGAAAGAAGGAGACACAGAATCTGAAGCAGGCTCCAGCCTCTGAGCAAGTGGTCAGCACAGAGCCCGATGCGGGGCTCAAACCCACCAACTGTGAGATCATGACCTGAGCTGAAGTCAGAGGCGCAACAGACTGAGCCGCCCAGGTGCCCCAAAGCAAAGTACTACTAAAATGAGATCATGACACTGCTTGGTTCCAATACTCATAATGCAAAACAACAATACAGAATTATGTACAATGTTTGATTGTTTAGTTCCACTTGAGTCAAAAAGTCGTTCAAGAAAAAGTTCTATTGAGGAATTCTTCATATTTTATATAAAAATTAAAAGCAGAGTATCAACCTTACAATCTTCAAATTTCACAAAGAAGCAAAACTGCATCATTACACACAAGAACATTAGTGGTAAATTGTCTGATACAAAAATTTAAAAACTATAAAGTGTGTAAAATGAAAGTGTGAGAGAAAAATCAAATTCCCAAAACCTACTTTGTTCCTGCTCACTCATCTTTACAATTAAAAACATTAAAATATGTCATAAAAGGATAATTCCTTAAAACTTTGTTATCTCTGGAAGATGTGGGGCTGATACTCAGGTAAGAAGAAATGCCTGGGATGTGTTTATGCCATAAAACACAGTAAGGGGATTACAGGTGCTCTCTGCAGTGGATGGTAAGGATGCCGCTGTATGCAGGGGGTTAAGAAGTAAAAGACTAAGTGAAAAAATGAAGGAAGTGGGAGTTGATTCTACGTATGGAAGATCTCACGACAGCAGGAGAGGAAAGAAAAGGGGCGGTGGTCCGGAGTCCAATTCTATAGTATGTTTTCACTTACTAAGGTAAGACACATAAGCTAAAACTTCATGGAATATTACATCTGTACGCAGCAGTCTAAAGGACCATTGTTGCTCCCGAGTGCCAAAAATGTATGTATAATGTTGACTCCACCCTACCATCCAAGCTTACTTGATTCCCAGATGCTTGGCTTTAACTGAGCCATTTTCCTCAAAAACGTTAAGAATAAAAAGAGAAGAAAAATGTTGAGGCCAAGACATGTTCCTGTTCAAGTCCACCAACACTTGTGCTTTTCCTTACATAGCACCCAGATTTAGTATTCATCCACTTCCAGACGGCATGGAAAGTACATGTACACACAGATGCCCAGGTGTATACACCACCAGATCATACATACAATTCTGAAGTTCTCAGAAATGCAAGAACCCGTCCTTAAGGACTTTCTTTCAATCCCCACAGACATATACATAGTATGAGAAGTAGAAAAAAGAAAAACAAAATTCTATTGTGTGGAAATCTCTAATCAGAAATGATAGTATGGGAATGTAAGCTGGTGCAGCCACTCTGGAAAACAGTATGGAGGTTCCTCAAAAAACTAAAAATAGAACTACCCTATGACCCAGCGATTGCACTACTAGGCACTTATCCAAGGGATACAGGTGTGCTGTTTCGAAGGGACATATACATCCCATGTTTATAGCAGCACTATCAACAAAAGCCAAAGTATGGAAAGAGCTCAAATGTCCATCGATGGATGAATGGATAAAGAAGAGGTGGAATATATATACAATAGAGTATTACTCGGCAATCAAAAAGAATGAAATCTTGCCATTTGCAACTAAGTGGATGGAACTGGAGAGTATTATGCTAAGTGAAATTAGTCAGAGAAAGACAAAAATCATATGACTTCACTCATATCAGGACTTTAAGAGACAAAACAGAGGAACATAACAGAAAGGAAACAAAAATAATATAAAAAACAGGGAGGGGGACAAGACAGTAGAGACTCATAAATATGGAGAACAAACGGAGGGTTACAGGAGGGGTTGTGGGAGGGGGGTATGGACTAAATGGGTAAGGGGCACCAAGGAATCTACTCCTGAAATCATTGTTGCACTATATGCTAACTAATTTGGATGTAAATTTTTTAAAAAATTAAATAAAAAAAGAAATGATAATATCACAGCGCATCATGTCAATAGTGCCCAGTAAGTGCCAAATACTTTGATATATATATAATTCCTACAAATAATTATTGTTATTCCTCTCACAAATGATTAAACTATGGCTCGGAAAACCTAAATAGCCAACTAAGAATAAGAACTTTAGAGATTCAGCTTTGCCACTAATCTAGCTCTGTTAGGTTGAACAAGTTCCTGGATGACTCTAAACCTTACCTTACCCATCTATAAAATGGATATAATCTTACCAGCCTCAGAGAGTTAAAAAAAGGATTAAGAGATAAATAATGTATATGAAGTACCTGACATCAGGCCAGGCATCGTAAATTAATATTCAATAAATGGCAGCCATTTTGATTGTTACCGTTATTGCCCAAGACTACACAATAAGTGACAGAGCAGACATTTGAATTCATATGTGATGAATTCTAACACTTAAGACCATTTGAAAACTGACCATGTGCCAAAATTACTATGTAAATGCTTCACATGTATTAACGCAGTCACAAGTCATAATAACCCTATGATACAGGGACTATTATTATCCCTGAGATAATAATCACATGTTCACAATAGCCCATATACCAGCAATCGGATATATCGGTATCCCTGAGATAGATACAAAAATGCCTCGTAGCTACTGGAAGCTTGACCAGCTGTCCTTAGGCCCAATTTCAGGTATTTCCCACTCTACCATTGCACTCGTCCTTCAAGACGACATGCCTGCATTTGGAAACCGTATACAACATCTCAGACATATTTTAGAAACAGAGGGCATAAAGTAAGGGACACTGCTTTGAGTTCTTTAAGAATATGGGAACTATATAAACGTAAACTAATGTCAAATAAAGTAATTTATTACTATGTTGCAAAGACACAAACAAACTGCATCAGGAATTTTATTGTCCTAATTAGCCAATCAGGATCTGGTTAAATCAAACTGGACTTCTTTCTAGCTTTTCTTTCTCATTCTGCAAAATTTGACAACATCTGGACTGTGTGAAACACACCATAGAGTGGTCTCCAAAGCCACATGTGAACTGACCTTTATGGCCAAAAGTTCCCAAATAGACACATGTAGAAGGGTCAACATATCCTTTTTGCCCATGACAAATGGCTTTTGGAAAGACTTTTTTTTCTTTTTATACTTTTACAGTCCAATAATCACGATCAACAAGAATTAGATAAAATTGACTGCAGCTGGAGTTTAAAAAATGCTGACATGAGTGGCTAAAAACATCATGTGCAACTTGTAATAAAAGGGGACAGGATCATAATGTAAGTCGAGGCCCCACAGACTCAATCCTTCCACAGTCACATCTCATTAAGACTACAGGCAGCAGCTGGTTTCTCCCAAAACAAGTCCTAGAGGAGCAAAATTAGAAGGGACCCCATCCTTTAGATGTGCTCTTGAAAATATGGAGTCCTTGATGTGGATGGATTTTTATAGACAGTTGACAGGTCAGACCTAAGTGCACATTATTGTGAAGATCAGAGAGTTGGCAAAAAAAAAAAAAAAAACAAAAACAAAAACAAACAAACAAAAAAAACGGATGTGGATGTGACTGTTGTCAAACAAGAATGAGCTCCCTTTAAAGTCTGAAGCTCACCCTAGCTGACTCCGAAGCGCTGTCTGTAAATGCAGCAAAGGCGACAATAAAAAACAAACACGCTGCTCTGTGTCAGCTGAGACTTCTTTTAAGTAATGCAGAGTGTACTTCCCTACCTTCTTGTGCGGGGCGTGACCCGCCATTAAAGTCTGGGTAAAAAAGGAGAAGTCCACGCAGTGGGATGGCGTCAGCAGACAGCCATGGTGGACACCACCGCCTACATCCTGCAGATCCATGAAGAATCTCCCCCCAAAGTCCCTCTGCTCCCAGTTTAATCTGCTCAGTATCTGCCTTGCCCTCTCTTTGATTATCTGTGCCTACCTATTTGTTTTTCCTCCATGACGTGTATTTTATTCTGTGGGTAACTTCTGGCCAAACTTGTTGCTGTGCCACCAAACACTCAAGTTGTTTCTGTGCCTGTTATCACTCAGGAAATTTTGCTATGTTGTTATCTGAACCTTCTCTTTCAGTTTAGTAAATCAGACTGATATTCCACCTCATTAATCAGAAACACAACCCTAGGTCCCTCGTCCCCACAGCCCTAGTAGTTGTGGAATGGAATACCAATGGAATTAAGGAAAGTTCTTGGAGACTCAAATATCACAGAAATGCAATAATTTGTCTTTATTAATAGAAGGTCAAATACCATGTACCTCTGACAGTTGCATCAATATTTTTACAGTCCTTAGGCCTTGACTTGCAGCAATGGCCTATTACACACACACACACACACACACACACAAATGTATGTCTAAATCCTGACGTTGTTAAATCACTTTTAGATACCTTTTTGAAAACAGAAAGATTTAAGACATAAGGCGTTCAACCTGGTGCCTGGCTTTCCCTGGTATTGGGCCTCCCAGAACTCCTTGGAATACCAGCCATTTTGGAATACTTTAGAGTCCTTGATGCTCAGCAAAACCTACAATCCATTTCTCAGAATACTCTCTGGTAAAGACATTAGTGACTAAATCTAGCTCTTACTGCTTCCTCTCAACTAGCAGGATTTAAATGCTCACCATGTGCCTCAATAAATTCTTATATCATCATCATCAAGTAGGTATATTATCCCCATTTTACAGATGAAGAAATTGCTGTTCAGCAAGGTCACTTTCCTAAAATCACATATGTAAAGAAGCTGAACCAGGATTCCAAGTCCAATTCAGAGTCCAGTGTTCTTTTTTCCTACCATGTGTAAACCTAGGGTCTATAGTTGCCACAGATATTTCTGGAAAGTGTAATGATATGAAACTCTGGTTCCTGATTCTGCTACTGCCCCTTTCTCTATAGTCCCAGTTATCTCTGGGCTCCTTCTTCACTCTCCAATTAGAGGAACCTGAAAGAGCGGGGCTGGAGAGAAAGATATTCTTAAAGTTCTCAGATCCTGAAATCTATCAGCACTAAAACAAACCCATCATCAAACCACAGACACACCCAAAACATTAAGATCTCTCAAGAGATCTTAGCAAAAACATTCATTAAGATTGGAGCTCGGTCCCCATATAAATGACACAAAAATCAGGGGTACACAGAGATGAGCTATTCAAACATATGACTTATTTTAAGAAAAGCCAAAAGTAGCAGCACCTGGATGGCTCAGGCGGTTAAGCATCAGACTTTGGCTCAGGTCATGATCCATGGTTCATGGGTTTGAGCCTCCCACCAAGCTCTATGCTGACAGCTAGCTCAGAGCCTGGAGTCTGTCTTCGGATTCTGTGTCTCCCTCTCTCTCTGTCCCTCCCCTGCTCATGCTGTCTGTCTGTCTCTCTCTCTCTCTCAAAAATAAATAAAACATAAAAAAAAGGGAAAAAAGCCGAAGCATCACCTAAATAGAGATAACAAGTACCGACAATTAGAAACCGCGTGCACTGTTGGTAGGAATGTAAACAGGTGTAGCCGCTATGGAAAACAGTATGGGGGTTCCTCAAAAAATTAAAAGTAGGACTACCATATGATCCAACATTCCCATTCTGGGTATAGATCCAAAGGACACGAAAGCAGGATTTCTAAGAGATATCTACATTCTTATGTTCATTGCAACATTGTTCATAATAGCCAGGATATGGGAAAAAAATCTTAATGTCCATCAATGGATAGAGGCATGGATAAAGATGATGTGGTACGTATACACGATGGAGTATTATTTAGCCATGAGAGAGAAGGAACTCTTGCCATTTGCAATAACACAGATGGACCTTGAGGGCATTATGGTAAGTGAAATAAGTCAGATAGAGAAAGACAAATAGTGTATGATATCACTCACAAGTGGAATGTGGAAAAGCCTAACTCATAGAAACTGAGTAGAATGGTAGCTGCCAGAGGCTGTATGTAGGTTTGGGGAAATGGGAAATGTTTGCCAAAGTGTACAAATTTCCAGTTGTAAGTTGTGGGGATCTAATGTGTTGCATGGTGATTATAGTTAACAATACCATATTACATATTTGCAAGTTGCTAAGAGAGTAAATCTTAAATGTTCTCAACCAAAAAAGAAACAATGACAGGATGTTTTGGAGGTGTTAGCTAATGCTAAGACGGTAATCATTTTCTAATACATAAGTGTAGCAAATCAGCACAATGTACAGCTTAAGCACACAATGTAATAGGTCCATTATATCTCAATAAACCTGCAAAGAAAGTCTGTATTTTCTACCCTCAAAAAAAAAAAAAAGAAAGAAAAAGAAAACAGAGAGAGAGAGAGAGAGAGAGAGAGAGAGAGAGAGAAAGGAAAAAAAAAAGTCAATAAAAAAGGAGTAAAATTCCAGAGAAAATAATTTAGTCTTAGAAAATGATTCTCCAACTTTAGCATCCCTCAGAAATTCCTGAAGGATTTGTTAAAACATAGATTACTGGGTCCCACTTTCCAAACTTCTAATTCAGCAGGAAGGGGTGAGGCTGGAAAATACACCTTTCTATTATATTTGCAGGCTATGTTCTGTGATCTGAGGAGCATACTTTGAAGAACCACTGGTTTAAGAGAATAATCACCTAACAAATGAGCTCTTTAGGAAAACAGGTCTTATTAGATTCCATTAATAGTTAGGGGGAAAAAAAACACATTATTGAGCTGATTAGTACCTGTAATCAGGGGCAGTTTACCATGGCGGTAAAAAGCCTGGATTCTATGACCAACTACCTGGGTTCAAATTCAGTTCTACCTTAACTGTGTGACCTTGGACAAGTTCTGGGTCTCTCTGAGCCTTGGTTTTATTACCTACAAAACATGCATGATAATTGCAGTACATATAATATAGGGATACTGGGGGGATAGAAGGGGCTAGTGTATCCAAAGTGCTCACAATGTGCCAGCACATGTCAAGTACCCTGTAATTAGTGTAAACCACTCTTTCTAATTAAATAATGATTTTAGTATTTTACTCTTTAATACTCAAAAGTAATATTATACTTTTTTCTACCTCTGTAACTAGTACTTCATGCCAGTCCCGATGTTAGGACTTAAAGATGGAGCTGTGGACCAAACATACAAGGTCCTGCGCTCACGAAGTTAGAGTGTGGCAAGGAAGGCAACTTAAGTAGTTGTTTACACACTACAGTAAAACCTTGGTTTGTGAGCATAATTTGTTCCGGAAACATGCTTGTAATCCCAAGCACTGTATATCAAAGCAAATTTCCCCATAAGAAATAACGGAAACCCAGGTGATTCGTTCCGCAACCCCCAAATATTCACATAAACAGGGTTACAATACTGTAATATAATACAAAGTAATAAAGAAAATACAGAAAGTAAACAAATTAACCTGCACTTACCTTTGAAAACCTTCGTGGCTGGTGTGAGGGAGAGAAGAGAGAAGAGGGTTATTGTGTAGGACGACTTTCACTCTCACTGACAGAATCACTGCTGTCTGTTGGCTCAACAGAGTCTTTTTCTGCATGGGGGCCATTGTACATGCTCACACGGATGGTGACTATAGTACAGTGTTAAACTCTTGTCATATACGGTATTTAATGTAACTGGCAATAAGGCATCAGAGGAAAGGATCTATATCTGAAGGTAGCCTGGCCTAGAATGAAGCAAAGCATTCCTAAGCTTACTCTTGTATGGAAAAGCAAAAGACTGTCCACAGGTGCTTTGAAGTGACAAAAAATACACTAGTGACAGTTGTGGGCACCTTCCAGTGTTCTGAAAAGTCACTGATTTCTGCCAAACACCACGGCCAGAGACTGAGCATGGGAGACAATCACCCACAATCCCGCAGTGAGAGACAGAAACAGAGAGAGAAAGAGAGAAGAACCATCGGCTCAGTTGTGATGATGTGACATTCGGCATCACATATTGGAAGATATCGCTTGTTTAGCAAGTTAAAATTTATTAGAAATGTTTGCTTGTCTTGCCGAAGACTCGCAGAACAAGTTACTCGCAATCCAAGGTTTTACTGTACTATCTATTTTAATCAGAGGTTAAAAGCAGGGAGGGAAAAGAAAAGACTACATGGGGCACCTGGGTGGCTCCGTCGGTTGAGCATCTGGCTTTGGCTCGGGCCATGATCTCATGGTTCATGAGTTCAAGCCCCACGTCGGGCTCTGTGCGGACAGCTCAGAGCCTGGAGCCTGTTTCAGATTCTGTGTCTTCCTCTCTCTGCCCCAACTCCACTCATGCTGTCTCTCTCTCAAAAATAAATAAACATTAAAAAAAAAAAAAAAAAAGACCGCAAAGTCCTTTCAAATGGAAGATCAATCAGGCATCAAGAACATTTCTTAAATTGGAGCATAAACCAACAGAAAAATAGGATTCTCTGTAATCACACCCTATAGCTTTTTCAGAACAAAGTATTATTGTGACTTCTAAAACAATGATATGACAAGAGAAACTCTTGCCAATCCACACCACCAAATTTCTCAGCACCTAACACAGAGTCATGAACTCTGCACTAGAGGCTGCGAAGGGGACTAAACTGTGGTTTCTTCATCCAAAGGTTCCTAGGCTAGCGGGAGAAAAATGTGCTGACAGTTACACTACGGGTAACCCCAGAACAACACAGGTTTGAACTGCACAGGTCCATTTAAGCACGGATTTTTTTCAATAAATACAGTAGAGTCCTGTAAATGTATTTTCTCTTTCTTGTGATTTTCTTAATAACATTTCCTTTTCTCTAGGTTGCTTTATTGTAGAATGCAGTATATAATATATTTAACATACAAAATACATGTTAATCAACTGTTTCTGTTTTGGTAAGGCTTCCAGACAACAGGAGGCTATTAGAAGTTGTTGAGGAGTAAGTTATACGTGGATTTTCAATCACATGGGGGTCGGTGCCAGAAACCACCACATTGATCAAGGGTCAAGTGTGTAAGACAGAAGTCCTGGGGAATCTGAAGGGCTTCACAAATAACATAACATTGAAGATGGCAACAGCCACAGCTCACCAAATAGAAAAAAGGGCATGAAGGATATTCTCGAAAGAGGGAACAGTATGTGCAAAGACAAGAGGACTTGAAGAGAGGCCCAGAGACAGACGGGATGTCAGATGGGGCAGGAATCCTGGTGTGTGATGAAGAATGGCAGGAGATGAAGGCCGCTCATAGCTCAGTTCTGTGAAAGCATCACCAGTTTTCCATATAATAAAATTTATTTGAAGCCACTTGGATGACAGGGGAAGATGGCAAGGAAATTGTATAAAGTGATATCATCTGTAGTCTATTTTATATATATATATTTTTTCAGTTATTTTTGAGAGCGCATGCGTGTGCACACATGAGCAAGGAAGGGACAGAGAGAAGCCTAAGCAGGCTCCATGCTGTGAGCATGGAGTCCGATGTGAGGCTCGATCTCACAAACTGGAAGATCATGACATCAGCCAAAATCAAGAGTCAGATGCTTAACCAACTGAGCCACCCAGGCACCCCAATGTGTAGGCTTTTAAATTTTTTTTTTATTGTGTATTTATTTTATTTTTGAGAGAGAAAGAGACTGCACACGAGTGGGGGAGGGGCAAAGGGAGAGGGAGAGGGAGAGGCACAGAATCCGAAGCAGGCTCCAGGCTGTCAGAACAAAGCTCGACACGGGGCTCGAACTCGCGAAATGTGAAATCATGACCTGAGCTGAAGCTGGACGCCTAACCAACTGAGCTACCCAGGCGCCCCTGTAGGTTTTTAAGTGAAAGTCTTTATTTGCACTACACCATACAGAAGGTCAATGTTTTAATGGCAGATAGTAGTATTAAGCTCCATCTACTTCAGTCAAGTAGAACAGCAGCAGCAGGCACAGCTAACATTTACTGAGTTCTTAGCAGAATGTACTACAAGCTCTAGGTTCACGAACTTTCTATCCTCATAATGAGCCCGCGAGGTACAAAGGAGGAAGATAAAGTGCAGAAAAGGTAAGTAACTTGCTCAAGGTCACACAATCAGTTCCTTGGCTCTCATGTTACCCCAGAACCTGAACTCAACCTCTTACCCTTGAGTTTACACGCCTTCCTCCACAAAGGATTCCATCCTCTCATACCACTTCCCAGGGCAAATCCAGGTTTTAAAACTTTTATATGGGGGGGGGGGGGGGCAGGACTCTTTAAAAAGAGGAATACAAAATTATGAATATAAAGTCAGGCGTAATGATGAATATTTACAACACGAAGAAAATGAAAAACAAATAACTAGAGCTTTGGGGATTTAAGTCCCTTTTTTTTTCAGAGATCAGCACTGCCTAAGTAACAATACTTCCTACAGCAACCTCTTCCCACTTGAAACACCATACAACCCCCAACAACACCAGCTCTCAAAAGGGCCCCCACAAGTGAGGGTTTGGCTTAAGCTTCACTGCACCCACTCTGTGGGAAGCCCACCTCTGCCACTGCCCAGAAGTCTCTTCAACTTTTCCAACCTACTGCAACAAATGCCAGATCTTGAGAACCAAAGGAGGCGGTCAGTTCAGCCATAAGACAAAAAGAAGGTAGAGCCAAGTTCAGTGTGAGAGGAACTAGGGCTTTTATCCTTTCTCCCCTGCTGAGAAGATGGGCCACAGCAAGAACTACACCTTCGGAGCCACAGAGATCTAGATTCGGATTTTCTCTGCAACTCAGCAGCTGTGTGAGCTTGAGTGCATGGTCTGACCTCGCCGGATCTCACTTTCCTCATCTGTAAAAATGATACCGAGTAAGGGTCGAATAGCACACTGCCAGGAACATCAGCCCCTCTTCCTCTGGATATGCCTTTCCTGTGCTTCCTTCTGCTTCATCCTCCCTACCCCACCTCATGTCTGAGGGTGAGTAGGTGGATCCCCTCTGTGTATCCCCAGCACATCCCATGGAGACCTCCATGGAAGCACATCATTGTCTTGTTAACTCGGCAAGCACTCCGTGGATGCAAAGATGAAAATACACACTACAGTCTGCAGGAAACTCACGTCTAGTGGAGAACCACGGTCGTGGAGCCTTTCTCCACTGTGAATGAGATGCTTGCAAGGGCTGGAGCCATGCTTTGGATACAAGGAAGGCTGGACCTGACTGAAAATACCGAGTTCACCTCCCACCTCTCAGCCGGTGCCCACGCCAGCCTCATCCCAGCCCGCTCGTCCGATTCCCCTTGGACCTTCTCCCGACAGGCCCCAGCGATGCTGGCCTGTACATCCTTTGCATGGCGGGATCGATGTAGTTTGGCTTACAGGGCACTGGGCCCATTGTTGGCACTCACCTCTAGAACAAAGAATACTGGCCCTTCCAAGGCCAAACAAAGGCAGACTTCTCCCCCATGGATCTCTGTTCCTTTATGAGCAACAGTATGCAGACCCCTGGTCCTCCACTGAACTACATTTAAAATAGCTTTTGTGAAAGACAGACACAGTGGCCATTTTTTGTGTATGTGTGCCAGCAGCAATGAATTGATTGTAATATGAACAATGTGCACTTCTTCCCACTTCTGACAGAATAGATGACATTGTGTCGTGGGCTGGGGAGGGGGTTGGGGGAGGAACTGAAGAAACCAAGCCTTAAGGTTTATTACATGAAATTCTGATAAAAAGCACTTCGAAGCCTCTTTCCCATCATCAAAAAACCACACTGGGCAAGATCAGAGCTTAACAGCCAACAAAAAAACACATTCAATCCCTGAGATCATTTTCCTGAAATAGAAAACTACATATGTTTCTCAAATTTCACATCAAGCCACTGCAGAGGCCAGACTGCAGGGCTGAATTGGGCCAAAGTAAGTGAGAGAGAGAGAGAGAGAGAGAGAGAGAGAGAGAGAGAGAGAGGAGAGGGGGGATGGGGTGGGAAAAGGAGTAAACAGAAGAAAATGAGCCCATTCTTCCACATCACCACATTTCTCTAGCACAATCTAAACTTACAAACACCCCCAGTTTCACAGAACTTGTAGTTAAGGTTGCTTATCGGGCAGCCTTTACTTTGTCAAATTAAGACACATTGCCTTGGATTAGCAAGACTCCTTAAATTCAAAATGACTTCATGGTTGGCTCAGAGTTCAGTGTCTCTGGGGCCGGCCGCCAGGAACATAGCCACTGTGGAGGCTCCCTCCCCTCCCCACACTGACCTGCCTGACTTTTCCATGGAGACGGCAGAGCAAAATCCCAAGCACACAGGCTGTCAGTGTTAATTAAAAGTCCAAACACCTCTTTAGGAACTATCTCCAGCTCAATATTTACACAGAATATAAGACTCCTAACAGGCAGGGCTGGAGAGGCAGCGAGAGGTTGAGGCGGAAATAGGTCTGAATGGCATTTGGAACCCATTAATTTTTAAAAGACAGGCTGCCACCCTATATAGACCCAGAGAAGTTCAAAATGTAACGAAACCAGGAAGATGAATGAGCCGAAGGTTGTTTAGAAAGCCTGGGGAGAGCGCTCAGCTTTTGAAAAGAATAGTATCTGGGCAATAATGAGAGCTGACACTTTTTATTGGTGAATGCAGTTTTTGGCACATTTTAAAGACACAGGTTGACAATTTTTTGTATTTAACAAAAGGAAAAGCAATCTTCTAAATGGCTTGGGAACAAAGGGCTCCCTGACTGCAATTTCTTAATAACATTTAAGAATTCTCTTCAAAGGCCCTTGACAATAATTCAGAGAGAGGAAGAAAGGAAAATGAAGAAAACAAGAAAAAAACCCGTTATACATAAAAAAGAAACTAAAGAAAGGTGAAGAAGCGAAGACACCAAATTCCAGCCCAAAGGGTTGAATTTTAATGGTAGAGTTTAACGGTACTCTTTACAAAAGAATGAGTTTTAAGAAAGGATCCAAAGAGAGACTTTGGTCAACACCATTACCTCTCACAGACTGAGAACTTTAGTCCCAGGAGGGCTAAAGGGATTGCCTAATCCAACTACCAATTTTACAGGATGAAGAAATGGAGTGCCAGGAGGTCCAAGGTCACCTGGTTCCACCAGGCACTAGCCTTCCAACCATGCCACCATGTGCATCTTATGATGTAGGTCCTGAACACTGGCAAGCCTTTACAGCAGCATGGGATCCAGGAATGAATCTTACTCCTTTCATCAGTGGCTGAAACCAGGTCCCCAGAATCACAGAGGTCCAATATACTCAAATAACAGAGTTCAAAGAAGAGCAGTCCAACCGAGGCAGACACCCTACATAGGAAACAAACGTGCGAGTCCACAAAGACCACAGTGCCCTGTCCATTCTGAGACGCCTTCTCAGGTCAGAGTAAGGACCCCAAAACAAGGTGTAATATGGGGAGGTCCCTTCAAAACCTAAACACTACTGCAGCCACTGGTTTCACCCCCGCAGAGTGAGACCCCGCTGGGATTCAGTCATGTCACCTGGAAAATGAGATCTCTGTTTAATACTTTCATAGTTTCAAGCCATTTCCAGCACAGAACAGACCATCACACTATTTGCAAATAGGAATCATATTCAGAGGTCCTTCTACTTCACCACACCAGAAAGAGCAGAGGGGATTATATTCTCAAAGTGATGCAAGGTCTTAGTGAAGAGCGTTAGGTAAAGGAAATGCTATATTGCTGCTCGCTTGGAAAATCACAGTCATACTGGCTATCATCTTTCAGGCATACAAAATTCATGTCTAGATGTATGCACCAGACAGCTGAAAAAAAAGTTCATAGACACTGAACAAATTGAGACCAGCAGTTCTTAATGAAGGGTGTACAGACAGCATAACCACCCGAGGTCATATATTTTTTTATAAGTTTTAATTTTTTCAATGTTTATTTTAAGAGAGAGAGAGAGAGAGAGAAAGAGAGAGTAGGGGAGGGGCAGAGAGGAAAAGAGAATCCCAAGCAGGCTTCATGCTGTCAGCACAGAGCCTGACTTGGGGCTCGATCTCATGAAACGTGACATCAAGACCTGAGCTGAAATCAAGAGCTGGACGCCTAACCTGACCCACCTAGACACCCCATCCACCCAAGGTCACACATTTTTACCTCCTTTGTTCCAAAGGACAAATGTGCACATTCTTAACCTTTTCTGCCACATTTGCTTTATTGGTAAAAAGTGAAGGAAGAAACTCATTCTTCGGCACAGTCTCAACCTACCAGATAAAGAGCGAAAGATAGTCAGCGATCCCAGAGTAAAGCATCAGCGTAGGGCATCCGTAGGACTCCCACTCACGGAGGATCTGTGTCCCAACTCTGGCACCTCTGATAAGCACAAATGAAAGGCCTTCTCCTGCCCCCTGACGGACCCAGAATATTCCATTCTCTCCTGCCTACCTGGACTTTTGGCCTCTAGATACTGACCTGCCTACGGTCTCTCAACAACTACCCATTTCTTTCTGCCCAGAATAGCTGAGACCTTTGCTGACCGTCACACTCCACGACATGCTAAACCTTTTGATCACATCACAGGAAGCCAAGACAAAACCCCCAAATGGGGCAGACAGGCTGTCAAACAGGTTATCTGGTTGCTACATGGCCCATCCTCCCCACCCCATGCATAAGCTATTTAAAAAGAATTTAGGTCCACCTTAAAATTTTAAAATAAAAATAACAAGAACTGAAGAAAAAGAAAAAGGAAGTAGCACTTTTTGTGCCCTTCTGTGTGGCAAGTACCAGCTAGAGGTTTTCCTCATGCTGTTTCCCTTTCTCCATGAAGCAAATCGAGGTACTTTTTGTCCTCTTTCAACCCTAAGAGGAAACTGGGATTGAGGGGGATTAATTGGCTTGCCCAAATTCACCCAGCTGATGAATGAGAGAGCAAAGCTTCGGGTTAAGAATTCTGTGGCCCCAGGCTTTACGTGTATTTGAATAGTTCAAACAAATATATACCTACCCGGTGCTAGCTTAGACAGATCGTATTTTCTTAGGAGCTCTATTAATATACATGCAAGGAACAAATGAATGACTGAATGAAGGAAACTATGAGCCACAGTTGCTTCAAACCACATATCATCTCCCCCATGACTACTACCATCCTCCCCCATGACTACTACCATCCTCCCCCTCCTCCTGATCACTATCCTAGATGGATTATAAATTGGTATCTGGGATATAGGTAATGTAGTTTACTGAGAAACTACAATTCTGTGATTATCTTTTTACCTGCCCAATATTAATTCCCCCTTTTTGCTTTAGTAGTAAGAGAAACCCAATGTCATTCAGGTAGCAATGTGTCCAGCTCCAAGCCTCGTCCATCCACACTCCATTCTGCTAGGCATGACCATAATCCTGAGGGCTGGCCAATGATATACAAACAGAAGTATTATGTAGATCTTCTACAAATGTTGTTTAAAGAAGGCTAACTCAGGTATGTGGCACGTTCTTTTTACACACCCCAGTCTTCCTTCTTCCTGATAGAAGGAATGCAGACTGGACAACAGAGACTCTAGCAGCCAACTTGGACCATGGGGTGACCTTGAGAATGGAAATCAGGGCTAATGAAAGTGAAGTAAAAATATCAAAAGAGCTAGTGTCTTTGATGACTTCACAGGCTGACACAGTAGCCTAAGACTCCATATGTCTCCATTTATTTACAGAAGAGAATGAACCCCTTATGCATTTAAGCAACTGTTTTGTGTGTGTGTGTGAATTTTCTATTATTTCTATTATTTATCCGTGAAGAGATAAATACCATATTTTTTCTGTAGAGAGTGAAAACACTCTTCTTTCCCAAAAATAAGGTTAAAGTAAAGCTAATACTTACAGGCCATTTCTCAGCCCTAGTAGATACACTAAAGAAGAAAAGAGAAGAGGAGAGGAGAGGAGAGGAGAGGAGAGGAGAGGAGAGGAGAGGAGAGGAAAGAAAAGAGAAAAGAAAAGAAAAGAAAAGAAAAGAAAAGAAAAGAAAAGAAAAGAAAAGAAAAGAAAAGAAAAGAAAAGAAAAGAAAAGAAAAGAAAAAAGCAGTTGATGTGAAAGGACGATGGAATTGTTCTTCCTAGAACCTAGAAACATTGTTCTGGAACTCATCCTTCAATACAACACTAAAACAATGCTAGTCAAAGAGCCTTAGCATTCATCACGTCAAGAACAAGTGTGATCTTTTTTTCCCCAGAACTCTTTAATTTTATGATACTTCTAGAGAATCCTTATCCAGTTTCAACCAAGGTCTGTCAAAAAATGTTACCTCTACCATGATCTAGGTTCAATCAATTTTACTTTCATTCAGATTTCTAACATTAAAAAAATCAAGTCTTAAATCACAACGAGAGTTTATAGTTATAAGGATAGCTATAATAAAAAAAAGAAATTAAGAAGGAAATGAAGTGTTGGTGAAGAGGTAGAAAAGTGAGCATCCTCATACATTACTGGTGGAATGGAAAATGGAGAAATCTGGCAGTTCCTCAGAAAGCTACATGCAGAATAACCATCTGACCCAGCAATTTTACTCCTAGGTATATTCCCACAAGAAACGAATGCAGAGACTCAAACGGATACTCATACTTCAATGTTGATTGCATTATTCACAATAGCCAAAAGGAAGAAACAACCCAACTGCTCATCTTGGGTCCATCAAAAGATGAACGGGAAAGCAAAATGCAGTATATGCCTACAATGCAGTATCATTTAGCCATAAAAAGGAAATTACGACACATGCTAAAACATGGATGCATCGTTTTTTTTAAGTTTGTTTGTATTGAGAGAGAAAGCACACACACATGAGTAATCAGGGGAGGGGCAGAGAGAGAGAGAGGGAGAGAAAGAATCCCAAGTGGGCTCCTCCCTGTCAGCACAGAGCCCAACACAGGGCTCAATCTCATAAACCGTGAGATCAGGACCTGAGCCAAGATGAAGAGTCAGACACTTAACCGACTGAGCCACTCAGGTGCCCCAACATGGATGAATCTTGAAAACATAATGCTAAGTAAAATAAGCCAGCCACAAAAGAACAAATGCTGTATGACCCTACTTACATGAGGTATCTAGAATAAACAAATTCATAGAGACAGAAAGCAGATTAGAGGTAACCAGGAGCTGGGGGAAGGGAGGTATGGGGAGTTATGGTTTAAAAGCTATGGAGTTTTCTGTTTGGGGAGATGGGTAAGTTTGAAAATGAACAGTGGTAATGGTTCTTCAATACCATGAATGTAATTATCGCTAGTGAACTGTACTCTTCAAAATGGTTAAAATGGTAAGTTTCCTGCTACATATATTCTTTACTACAATTCACAAAAATTAATAATGTTATCTATCAAAAGCACTGACCTGTTTTTAGTGACTTACATAACGTGTGAATTACATCTCAGCAAAGCTGTTTGTTGGTTTATTTTTTAAAAAATCAAGTCTTATATATGCAACTGCAAAAGGCAATCAGGAAGTGAAGTACTACGGAAGGGATGTGGACTGCAGGTATGTTACCAGAGGCAGATACAATAGCGGAAGTTTCTCCCTTCTTCCCACCAAGTTGCTGTCTCAGCCCCCAGGGAGGAGGCGGCTGCCACCCAGCCTGCTGGCTCCACTCAGAGCAGCACCAGAAGAACCACAGCTGATTTTGCACCTCACCCCCTTTACTTAATTTCCTCCAAAGGAGCCAGGGCTCATCTGATTGGTGACAGACTGGGATATATTAAGCCATGTTTTAAGGGTGACTGTGTGAAAGATAGGTGATGAGTCATGCATAGAACAACATCAAATGCACTCCTTCCCTTTCTATGCCCAGGTGCAACTAGCATGCTTTGGCTTCAGGTAAGCACACCTGAACATTCAGGGTCTACATCCATCTTGCTGACTCTATTACTTGAGCTCTGCTGGACATATCCGGTCTTCCTCCCCCCATACACCTGAACATGAAGATGCTGGTTCAGTTGCGCTTCTGGGCTGCGTTTTCCATCCAGTATGCCAGAAGCTCTACATATTAGAGGTTAAAGTGTCATTTTCTAAAATAATGAGGTAGGTTTTCATTCTTCACTTAGCTAATATGCTTTTTATGTAGTCTCTATGAGTCAGAACCCCAGTGGCAACCAAGAGTGAGTTACTCTTTGAACCCTTAACAACAGGGATACCTGTTAGGAATTCAAATAATGAAGATTAATGTTAATTGTCCTAAGTGAAATAATGGCAGTGTGGTTACATAGGAGACTGTCAGGTCTCTTATGTGATCACGCGGCATAATTGAGGAGGAAGCAGATGATGTCTACAATTCATTTACAAATGGCTCAGCAAAATAAACACATTAGAGACAGAGCAAGAGATACAAATGGAACAAAATGTTGAGGAATGTAGGTAAAGATAGGGTGTTCAGTATACCATTCCCTCAATTTTTGGGTTGTTTTTTTTTGTTTTTTTCAAAAATAATATGTAGGGAAAAATACCAAAACAAAAATTCAATGCTTTTGATCAATGACAGAGTTCTCACCAATATTTAAGAAAACACCAAAATCCAATATGAGCAACTGACATATGTAATACTAATAGACATAATTAATAACTGCCACTGACATAAATTAATAAAACCAGTGGTTGAAATATATATGAAAAACTAACTGCATTTAACAGCCAAAAATTAAAATAAGACACCATTTTAATCCCCAAAACTTGGCAAAACTGACACAGACATTATACCGACATAGGACAGAAAATAATACAGGTATCAAAAATATGTTTTCAGATAGTATTTATTGATATAGAAGATAGAATAATATATGAAAAGTAAATTGTACAAAGTAGATTTACAATTAAAAAACACACAGTAAAGTCTAAATAATGATACTATTTTTGAAACCCTTGAAATTATATCGGAAAATGGCTACAGATCGGGATCAATAGTCAATCTGACCATAATCTTCTCTTGACAGATCAGTAAATAACCATTAAAAAATTAACAGTACAATAATATCTCCTACAAACTCAAAACAGAGAACCATGCAAATCAGGAAAATAATTGTTATTTTAAAAGGGAATATAGTTTCTCAAAATCATAAATTCACCTCTTTAAACTAGAAGACAGAATATTCATGGACAACTTACACAGAACTATACACTGCAGCAGAGAGGAAAGAGAAGGGAAATACACATTTCACATAAAGAAAGCTAAGGGGAAAACCAACCTGAGATTTTAGCCATCAGCCCTCTTTTCCCATATGCCATTGAAGTCTCAGAAATTCTAACATGTAAATTCTAAGGCAAACTTACCAATGTGTCTCTTGTACTTAAAGAGTCTGACCGTTAATTTCTCTCAGTCCAAAGAAATAAAAACAAGTGAATTGAAAATAGACACATCTCACATACAGAATGACTCAAAATAATGTTTGTAGATACTCTGCCCTCAAGGAGGTGAAGCCTAACTCCCTACTCCTTAAATGTGGGCTATGCACGGTGACTTCTTTAAAGTTTATTTATTTTTGACAGAGAGAGAGAAAGAGTATGAGTCGGGAAGGGGGAGAGAGAGAGGGAGAGAGAGAATCCCAAGCTCCAACTCACTAGTGAGATCATGGCCTGAGCTGAAATCAAGAGTCAGATGATTAACCAACTGAGCCACCCAGGTGGCTCAAATCTCTTTAGAGGGAAGATTTATATATGTGAATATGTTTTTGTCCGATTATAAAAAATTACATTGTTCAAATTTCTGACTTCCCATTTCTCATACCACCAAAATTCTGGATAGTTACCCACTCATGGGTTAGAATGGGACAAACTGCTAAAGCATCTGGCTTCAGTTTTTCAACTGCAAAATGGTGCGAACACCATCTGCTTTAACTAAGGGTCATGAGGACTAATGGGGTTCACATTTGTTAATATGCCTAGCACAGAGAGAAGGCACCTGAAAATGATAATGATAGTATTATTAATACTAACAAAAACAGCTATCAGTATTTGCATTCATATGATGGAGCTGCGTTACAAATTAATCCCAAGCCAGGTGGTGATTTTCTCAGTGACCCAGATAAACAAGAGTCGCTACCACATTTAGGGGGATGAGAACAATAACTAAAGGCGGGAGGGCAGAAAGGAGAGGACAAAATCTGATAGGGGAAGAGGAAGAGGAGGGGGAGGACTTCTTACACAGCGTCACTGCCAAAAACAAGTCTGAAAGCTTTAACACAAGGTGAAATCTGATCACTTTTTAGCCTTGACTCCACTAGAATAATAAAAAGAAAGAAAGAAAAAAAATACCCTCTGGTCTTTCTGGCACTCATTTCCCCAAAGTCTCCCAGAACAATCACATTAAGAGCCAAATAAACACCAAATCTGAACCTCTCCTTGGCCCAGAGGATGCCAAGTTCATGTTTCACTCCCCAAAGTTTTTTGGCATTGGCACATTCAAACCCAGACCTTCATCTTCCTTATTCAAGAAGAGGGGACAGAGGATGGGGATTTTTCCATTAAAAGAACCATGCAGTGTTGAAATACTGTGTACCACACATGTTGTCCACAGTACCTCTAACTCCCCCAATAATCCTAAAACGACACATCCGGATGAGGACCGGAGGCTCAGTGGGGGGAACAATTCACTCCATGTTCTTGCAGACAGTACACAGTGGAGACACTGAACCCAGGTCAGCCTGACTACAAGGATTTCCCTCTTTCCACTATGCCAGACACTTAATGCAAAGACTTCCTGCCAAAATCGATAGAGAAAGGGAACTAAATAAAATAGCTAATTCCTTCAAAACATTTCTCAGCACTGCACTGGAAGTTTTTCTGTGACCTTAGTCAGCCCAAACAGTAATCCCATGGACTGTTGTCACTGTCCCAATTCTACAATCGAGAGACCTCACAGGGCTTACTTGATTCATCCTAATAGTGCACAGGCTGAAACAGAGAAGGGAGGAGGAGCTGAAAGACTGAGGAATGAACAGGAGAGATAGGTATAAGAAACAGGGGTTCCAGGGGGAGGGCAACCACCTCACAAGAGAAACTCAATCCCTGGTGCCCAAGGTCCACAAGCCCTGCTCTAGGAGAGGGAAACTGGACAGGAGATCTCTGAAGGTACTCATAAGTACGGGGCAAGGGTGGGGGGAGGAAGCGAGAATTGCAAATCTGTAGTAATTAAAAGAGAATGACTCATGGGTGTCACAGTCAATTTTTAAAAAATGGCAGGGATAACTGGACAGCCAATAAATCATTTCTGAGCATTAACCTTTCTGCTTCCTGAGGGTTTCAGACTGTTGTGGGTGGGGACAGAAGCCCCCGAGAACATTCTGATGGGCCAAGAAGTTCTCCATTTGAAATTTACCAAGTCCTTTAACTGTTTTTAATACTTTCATTCCCTCACAGGTGTGAAGCACCTTAGTGTCATCTATCACTTTCATGTATATTCTGTTAAGCATTGTTGTCCAAAATTACCTAATCATATATAACCACCTGGGGCACTTGTTTAACATATAAATTCCCAGACATCCCAGGTGAGATATGCTTAAAACTGGAAGCCCTGGGGAACTGTGCTTTGGAAAAATGATTCAGCTGATTCCTATACCCAGGCTAGTTTGGAAAGACTGCTTTAACAGGATCCTCTCAACAAGTTCTCAAGATAGGTATCCTGATCCCCATGTTAAACATAAGGAGAGTACGGTTCAAAGAAGGAAAGGACACGCCCAAGGTCACACAACTCCTGTCTGGCAGAATGTAGAACCACAAATCACACTGTGACTCCACAGTGGGTATGCATGTCATCTAAATCTGAGCCAGAGTCAGCTTCAAGAAGTCCTCTCCTTGGGGTCTTAACTATGGCATCAGAGACCAGGAAATGGGAGTGTAGACTATCCAGCACCATCAGAAAGAACCAGGGAAGAAGTCAATGCCCTGGGTTGAATAACACTCAAGGAAAAAGAGGACAGCAAGGTTCTCCTCTATGTGTAGTTCTATTTTTGAGTCCCCAAATTTTGCAGGCCAATGGGGTATTTCCAACACCCCCACTATTAGCACTCTTTTAACTAATAGGTCCATTTGGCTAAAATGATGGAAATACTTCTTTCACTACTGCACAAAGGTAGGAAAAAAGCCTGGAGAAAGGTCCTTCCAGAAATAACTTCTGACAATTAATGTCACACCAAAAGAGGAATGCCCCAGATGAGATCTTAAAATCCACACACTGACATCCCCGCTGGTGACTGCAGTGTAACAGTGACTCAATTGTGCCTTCTGGGGGTAAAGTTCACACCAATCCCCAAGAGCCTGCTCCCCCAGACAGGGTTAAGTACCTGAGGTGTGCAAAGGATGAAGAATGATGTGCCTGCGAAACATGTCCTCTACTATCTCCTTTCTGGAAGCCCCTAATGCTGAACTCTTATCAACTCTCTATAAGAAAAGTTCTAAATCATACAAAGTGAGCTAGACAGGAAGAGCACAAGAAAATGGCACTCATAGTCCCAGCTTCTCTTGACTTTGAATAAAAAAGAAAATGGGGACGATTAGCCTTCCCTGAAGGAGCTGACTTTAAGATTGAACACCTGCCTCTCCCTAAATATATAGATACAGATATATAGATATAGATATAGTTTATCTATAGTTATATAGTATATATATATCTATATATATTTAGTATATATATATAGTATATATATATTTATCTATATATATTCAGTACATATTTACCTATATATATTTAGTATATATAGATTTATTTATATATATTTAGTATATATTTATCTATATATATAGCTTATATAGTATATATATATAATATAAATATAATGTATACACTATATTATATAGTATATATAATATATATAGTGTATATATTATATGTATATATATATAATATATATATACATATTATACACACACACACACACACACACACACGCAATATATATACATAGTTTATCTGTCCTCGGGGAATGTTGAACATAAATTATCTAAATTATTTTCAGGTTTGTTGAACATAAATTATCTAAATTATTTTCAAGGTAAGAAAACCCATCTCCCACCCTGCCCTACTGCCCCTCCGTATGTATCTCCTGAAATCTGAGGCCAGGATGACAATAGACTTGCATACTTTGTGATTTCATGTCCAACCTGTCTCTGTTAAATACACACACACACACACACACACACACACACACACACACACTGTTAATTACAGCAGGCTGCTACTTTACACTATTTTTTAAATTGTCTCTGCCATGTAGCACATACTTATTTATAATATTCATAATTTACGGAAAAATATTGTGACTTCAACATACAGACCTCTACATTCTGCAGTGATTCAGGTATATTACTATAAAAAGCAACACACCCATCTAGTTAAAATCAACTTCCTTGAAAAACATATCTTTTGCCTCAATTTTAGGGCCTATCCAGTTAAAATCAACTTCCTTGAAAAACAGATCGCTTGCCTTCATTTTAGGAGCCAAAAAAAATATTTTTCTTTTATTCACCATGTAAAAGGCACCTTTAGAAAAACAGTCACATTTCATGACGAACTGTTCATGTCTCCTTCAAATGTGTCCAATTTTAATGAATGGTCTTCACCTTGGATACCAACATTCCAGGCTGCACGGGAACAATGGTGTTTGGGCATGTGCAGTGGACGTGGAAGATGGATTCAAGATGTTTCAAGTATGTAAAATCACATGCAGATGTACAAATAGTACGTCCAGTCAAAGCGAGTTAAGAAAGCAATACATATACAGACACCCGAGAATGGATGAGCGCAAATAAAATCCAACTTGTAATTAACATACCGTGCTGTGACACCTGTTGCCTTCCACGATAAGAAGTCTGGGAGATCAAAGAAATGTCCCGCCTTATCCCAGCAAGTCTCTCTTAAGTTCTGCCAAATTAAATACATATTAGAATCAATTATGGGCTTTTTTTCTACCCCTCCCCTCTTTCAATAATGTTTCAAATTTTTCAAAACAAAAGCATAGCCAACAATGTCCAAGAAAACATCTGTTCAGGGGCTGGGGGCCAGGGGGCAGGGATGGTAGAAAAGTAGTACCTATAGAGGAAAGAAAAATTGGCAATTATTGATCCTTCCCCAAATGGCCATCATCTCCCTTTTATCCCCTTGGCCAACCCAGAGTGAGAAGATGCACACTCTGTGGGGGAATGCAATCTATCTTCCTCGTGAAGGGCCACAGGATACACTTCAAGGCATCCAGTAAGATTTCAAAGCTGAACAGTTTTAAGTTGGGAAGAAAACCACCCTAAGAAACTACCCCATGGAAGAGAATGTGTCCTGCCATGTAAAATTCTCCCCACACCAACAGGTTCCAAAGGCAATAAAAAGGTTGGTCCCTGCCTTCAAAGAACTTCCAGTCTAAGCCAATGAGAATGGCACAGGACCATGGTATTCTTACAAGATACCTAAACATTTGTTTCTTCCAGTCTCTTCCGCAGTGCCAATGTGGTCAGAATTTTTCTTGCCACTGGGCTTTTTCTTTCCTCTGCCACCTCTGTCTGGAATTCCTCAACTACCCCCCTGTGGCTTCCCAGGACCCAAGTCGCCTGCCCTTTGGTTAACCCTATCCACCCTTCCTCGGAGAAGCCTTCCAGGATCTCCTACTCAGGGTGGGTCTGACTCTCCTACAACCCATACCATCCCACAATTATTTGCGTGCTATCTTTCTTTCCCACCAGATTATAAGCTCTACAATGTCAAAGAGCCTAGTCCCTTTCATGCACTATGATATATCCCACAACCTTCTCCTCTCCTCCCCCTACCTAGGACTGGACAGTTAGCTGTGAGGTAGAAACCACCTGCTTCCAATCTGCTTATTACACACTTAACTGGACCAGGGATGGACATGTGACCTAACTAAGCCAATCAGATTCCTTCTCCCATGAATTTAGACTAAGGATCCAAATGGAGTCATTTCACTTCTGCCTATGAATAGAACTGAAGGGGAGATAAACTTGGAAACTTGAAGTGGCCCTTTTCTGCCAAGTACCTAGAGAAGCAGAACTTCACAAAGAGAAGAGTAAAGCAGACAGAAGCGGTAGCAAGAAAGGTTTCCTACCATCCAGGCAACTCTCCAAGTCCTGGTTTCAATTATTTCCTTCCCAAGTGGCTACAACTAAAAGGAATGTATCATAAGTATACAGGGCTCTTAGGGGAACCAGGGGGCCACGATGAAGAAGTTCCCAAAGAGACGTATTCCACTGTCCGCTAGAGGGTGACACACAGTGGACGCTCAATAAATATTTGTTGAACAACTAGACAAACTGCTCATTTTTACCTTCCAATCTCTCTCATGTGAGTAATGCTTCAGAGTTTAGAAGTGGATTCCGCGTGCGTTATCTCCTTAGAATGAGGGAAAGTTCTGAGTATTATTACGACTACTTTACAGACATATTACTGGCCTTTATCTACCTTTGCCCTCAAATTCTCTGAGTTCCTACTTCCTCCTTCCCTATCACTACTATATGGACTATCTGTGCACAACAGAGAAACTGAGTATAATCCCAGGTACAGGGTCCCATTAAAATGACAGTAACATCAAAAGGGTTCAGATGTAAATGGCAGCATGAAGCCAATTTCCTATTACTGTTGTTGTTTATTTGTTTTAAATTCCAAAGCACTGGGGTGAAAGCTTACATTTAGGAAGGGCTAAACTCTTTGAACGCCCATACACGTTAACGGTAAACAAAGTGAAACTTAAAGCTGACCGAATGTGCCTAACACTGCTGTGCCTTAGTAGTATCTTCATACCCTGATAGGTCACAGTCAGAAAATGGTAGTCTGAAACTGTGTGAGTCAAACGACTCGGATGCCTTCGGGGCAGTCCCCAAAATCTCTTTCCATGTGCTTTGTGGTTTCAGTGATCAGTTTCTAGGGAGAAAGAGAAAACGCAGCCTCCTTCTATGGGCTCCAGAAATCCAAGGCCAGTCACCAGAAATGAACCACTAAACCATGGCAGCAACACCCAGTGCTTCAAGCCAAAGCCGAACAATGTTCCTAAACTCCAAAAACAACTGCTTCTGTTAGATCTCGTATACGGTCATTAAAGACTCTGCATAATGAGAGCTTTCAGCCTGGAGCCACAGGGACATCCACTGTGGACAATGGGACCCAAGCAAATGTCTCCAAGAGAACTTGAAGCTTCTTGCCAAAAAAAGAGACACGCTGCAGGCAGGAGGCATGAGGCAGCCAGGGAACATCATTTCTTCTTGAAACCATGCCAGCTTCATCTACCAAAGCCACATACCCCAGTCCAACCTCTCTCTATAGGATGAGAAGCCAGAAGCATCTAATTAGAGGTATGAGGTATCCTTAAGAATAGGCATGGTCTTGGAGGAACAGAGACCAGCAGTCCCCGCTTCCTCTACAAAAGCAGTCTGGAGATTAGCCAGAAAACAGAAGGCAAGGGCACCTGGGTGGCTCAGTTGGTTAAGGGTCCAACTCTTGATTTCGGCTCAGGGCACCATCTCACAGTTGGTGAGATGGAGCCCAGTGTTGGGCTCTGTGCTGACAGGGCGGAGCCTGCTTGAGATTCTCTGCCTCTCTCTCTCTCTCTCTCTCTCTCTCTCTCTCTCTCTCTCTCTCAAAATAAATAAATTTAAACATCAACAACAACAACAACAACAACAACCACAAAGAGAAGAGGGCAGAGTTTGCCAGGATGAGAGGGAATGTCGCCTAAAGCCTGATCTCTTACTTTGAGATGCTGGCAGACTATCTGTGACGATCTCATGCTGTTTTTATGTTGAGCTACATGATTCACAAGTGCTTTGTCATCAAATGCCAGATGGGCCAAGAGCATGTAGCCCCATGGATGGATTTTTAATCCAGTTCTGTGGGAAAATCTCTCTTTCCATCCCACTCTCCAGTACATGGTCCCAGCTGAGGGCCTCAATCTTCCTGAATTACTTCTATTTTTGTAACCATTGGGCCTGCATGAAGACACCGTGATTGCACTCCTATATTTGTCCACAGCTCACAAACAGCCCCCGCATGCCTCATCTCATGTGATTCTCAGGGCGGTTCAGAGGTGTGTAGGCGAATATACGGCAGTCTCATACTAAGGATGTACAAACAGTTTCAGACAGGGCTTACGCCAAAGTGACATGGGACTCGTAGCTCTGAACTGAGTGCTCCTTTCTTCTCCTATGTCACAGTCACCACTCTGAGGCTCCCAGACCCATCAGAGATGTGGGGTTTGGCTTTTGGGGAGATTCATAATGGAAGCTACAGCCATTCTTTACAGAAGAAAAAAACAAAAGCCCTTTTTTCCAACACATTTCTGTACACAATTTAAAATTTTTCAAGGGTGCCTGGGTGGCTCAATCAGTTAAGCAACTGACTTCGGCTCAGGTCATGATCTCCCAGTTCAGGAGTTCAAGCCCCACATCAGGCTTTGCGCCATCAGCAGATAGATCCTCTGTGCCCCCAACTCTCTGCCCCTCCCCCCCCCCATGCCTCTCTCTCTCTCCCTCTCTCTCTCTCTCTCAAAAATAAACATTAAAAAAATAAAAATTTTCCGAAAGGTCACTTCCAATCCCAAGCAGCTCACTTAACTTCCTAATAACACCTTCCATGCACAGATGGTGTACCAGAAACAGAGAGCACAGAGCAGGCCCTCAACACACACCAACTTCAGCCCTATCTCATCATGTGACAGCTGAAGCCAGTTCACACTCAAAGCTCTCTGTGCGGAACGAGTTCAGCCTATCCTCCAGTTACCAAGCAACTAACAAAAACAAGTCTTTTCAAGAAAGAAAAGAAATCAGCTGTGATCTGGGGTACAGGACTCAGCCCTAAAGGCTTCTGCGTTCCAATAACGATCGTTTTGAGCTCAGCAATCCCCCAGGCTTGAAAGCAACCAAAGAGAACAACTTTTTCCTTTTTTTAATCACCCATAACTTCATGAAACCACAGCATTTCTTGGGGGGGAAGTTACAACTCAATGCGCACACAGTGGCGGGGCTCAGCAGAGGGTGGAGGCAGAGCCGAACATCCAAGATTCAGAGCCAGGCAGCGGCCGCCCTGACAGCCTCAGGGCATAGAGATGGGAATTTCTCCCATGCCCTCTCTCTGTCATGTCCAGGGAGGCAGCGAGGTATCCCCTGGATGCTCCATGTTGAAAGAACTAATAGGGGACATAAACCAGGTCCCTCAGCGTATGTCAGGAGACATCAGGGCCTAGAAGCGGCATGAGAAGGTAGAGATGAGCAACTCAAAAGTATTTTGTTGTTAATTCCACAAGGATTCTGTCTAGGCTATCTGCTGTGTGCAGTGGAAAAAAAACAAAAAAACAAAAGGAGAGATTCCCCTTTTTATGATAAAGTTATGAGGCTGACTCACCAAACCTGGGTATCAGGCTCATTACATTATTGTCATACATCATCTTATTAATTACCTTTTCCACTGCGCACATCTTCCTCTAGCTCTGCTCTAATTTTCTTTTGAAAGGTCTTGATTTGAAATTTCTTTATACCTTCTGAAGATTCCCCACCCAGTAAATGATCCTTCCTGAAGAGCCCAAGCACTCATGATGTTGTTTTCTAGCATAACTACCCATGAGAAAGCAACATCTTATCCTCCTTCTACCTTCACGACTCCAAATTAGGGCACAGGCTGATAGGCCAGAGAAGAAAGAGAAAATGTAATCCTCAGTGTCATTCTTAAGAAAAAAGTGATGCTGAAAACATGGAGTGGGTCATAATCCCCAACCAGAAACCTCCCAGAATGAATGAAACAATTGTGTGTTTGAACCTCCCGTCCACAAAGAAAAAGACCAAACACCGGACCTATTTCAAGTCGGACAGGCAGATACGCTGAGATGTTTGTGCTACTAGAGGCATCTTGCTAAAAACTGAAAACTTACCATTACATCCCCTTGTTTAAAATGGTCCGACAGCTCCTCCTGGCCTCGAATCACACTGAATTCCTTGGCATGGCTCTCAGGACACTCAACACCCTGGCTCCAACCTGGCCATTATGATGATGAATCCTTCTGGGCTCATCTCCTAGCATGCTCCACCCGGTACTCACCTCATTGCCTTCACTTTGCCCAAATGCATCATGCTCCTCTCCGTTTCCAGGCCTCTATTTTGATTGACTTCCCCACCTTCTCCCACAACCAAATTTCTACTTTTGATCCATATGCAACTCAAATGTCACCCTTTCAGCGAATCCCTCCAGTCCCTCGTCGTAGCCCAATTATATATACACGTGCCTAAATCCACCTCAAAATGACAAACTCTCGGAGGGCAAAAGCCAGCTCATACATGGGAAAAAAAAATGCAAAAAGTTTCAGAAGGTATAAAGAAATTTCAAATCAAGACCTTTCAAAAGAAAATTAGAGCAGAGCTAGAGGAAGATGTGCATAATGGAAAAGGTAATTAATAAGATGATGTATGACAATAATGTAATGAGCCTGATACCCAGGTTTGGTGAGTCAGCCTCATAACTTTATCATAATATTTTGTGTGTGGCCATATATTTGCCTCTAATGAGTAATCACAGACAAGGTTCAGAGAAGGGAAAAGGCTTTGGGGTTAGGGTTGCCAGAAAAGCTTCATGGGGAAGAGATTTGAGCGGAAGCCTAGAGGTCAAGTAGAATAAGCATCTGTGCCACTACTGAGAACGAAACCCAAGGAACAAAAGTCTGAATTGGCCGGACTGTCCCCATTAGAGAAGGATTTATTTAACTGTACCATCATAGAATTTACTTGTGAAACGAAATAAATCCATTGTATAATTTCAACTATTTCATTCTTAAGAACTAGATTTATATGCATCCTCCCCCACCATCTCTCCTAAGGCTCAACTACTGTACAAAAAGGCAAACTTAACAACCCACACTAGTGTTGATTTCCCAACCATTAAAAAACATGCTCATTTTCATGAAAACTGATCATATTTAGTAAAGCTGACTTTGCCAGGTATGTGACACCACCACACGCATTAGGAAGACAAGGCTGTGGAATATGGGCTCTAAGAATATCAGGCAGACCTGAGTGTGATTATTGGCCTTGCCACTTCCCAGCTGTGTAGCTTTAGGCAAATTAATTCTCTAAGTCCCAGTTTCCACAAGTGCCGTATTACTAGCATCTATCTCCAAACATGTTGTGAGAAACAAATGAAATAACGTAGAGTGCCTGAGAAGTCAACAAGTTTCATTCCAATTACTGCCACAGAGTTCCATGTTTTTCAAAGCACTTTGACATGCATGATCTCATCTGCTCTGTATAATTCTGCAGGGCAGGGAAGGCAAGAAATTATCAACCTCACCTTGAAAGTTGAGAAACTAAAACCCAGAAAGGGAGCACACTGTCATAAGGTCACACACAGATAAGTGTAAGGCAAACTAAAATGGAGATCTCTAATGACCAGCCCAGTGCTAGTTCAGGTGCCCACCTCCCTAAAGCATTAATAAAACGCAAAAGCACCAGGAGGAGAGATGCTATGGTGATAGAGAACACAATTCCTTGTGGGTGGTACTGTCTACAGGAGGGAGCAAAAGAGGGAGTCCTAATATGAAGAGAAGGCTTTGGAATGGGTAAGAAGGTGTTGGAACAGACATGAAAGAAAGCAGAAGATCTGGACAAGTGAAGAGGTGAGGAGGCCTTAACTAATACCTCATTCTGGATCCTTTCATGACCTTCTCATTGCTTTTCCATCTTGAGTACCTTTTCCTTAGTTGCCCTTTAAGTGTGGACACTCCCCAGAGTTCCTCCCTCACTCAAATGCTCTTCTTACTACTCACATGCTGCCTGGGCAATCTCAATTACTCCTACCATTCCAACTAACTTACAAATTGAATGATTTGCCAAATCTCAAACCCCATGCTCTACTCTGAGACATGCCTTCTGGATGTTCCATTGCACCTCTAATGCAACATGTGCAAGAAAGAACCTGTTATTTTTCCCAAAATGTTTTCCTCCCCCTTGATTTCTTTGTCAGTTGATACACTTACCCAAATGGTCATCTTCCACTTCTCCTTCTCTCTCATTGCATACATCCAATCATCCATATCATTTAAACTCCCAATTAATTCATGATGAGGTCTCCACCTCTTATTAGTATTAGGGTTCTCCAGACAAAGAGAACCAAAAGGATATATTTATTTATTTATACACACACACACCCCAACCAAAAGGAACAAAAAAAAGGAACATCATTCATTCAAAATAACGTTTTACCAAATGTCTGGGCACTTTGATGCAGGGTCAAGTGGACAAATAAAATTAACCATCAGACTAACTCGTATCATCATTATCCTTTTTCAGTCCATCACATTCCATTGCCCCGATTACTGCTATCATACCTATGGCATACTCTAGAAGTTGCCACAATTCTTCCCTTCCCTGTATGAATGCCCTTTGCAATAGAGCCCTGCAGCTCTTCTCATCACGAGGTGAATCTCTTTCTACACCACTTCACTTGGTCTTGCCTTACAATTTGCTTTGACCACTGGAATGGAGCAAAGGTGCCACTGGGCTATTTCTGAACACGGGCTTCAAAACACCTTGCTTTTGTCTTCTTGGAATATAGTGCTGCCAGGTAAGGCAGCTCAGCCCGGCCTGCTGGACAACGAGAGAACACAAGGACATTTGGCCAAACATTATTTTGAGTGTATCTGAGAGGGTGTTTCTGGATGAAATTAACATTGGAACCGGTCAACTGAGTAAAGCAGATTGCCCTCCCCAATGTGGCCTCATCCACTCAGTTGAAGACCTCAGTAGATCAAAAAGGCTGAGTAAGAGGGAACTTCTCCTACTTGAACCACCTGTGCTAAGGCTCCAGCCATGCTGAAGAGCTGAGCAAAGCCAAGATCAGGAAACCCTACCCCGGAAATCTACTCTACTCTTGAATCAAGAGTCGAGACCAGAAAAATCATTTATCTTAGCTCATCCCAAATCAGCAACCTGCATAATTATGGAGTAAATAAATGGTTAGTTTTATCCTCCATTAAATTTTGAGGTGGTTTGTTTCCACCCTAATGCTTTCAAATCCTACCCCCTTTCAATTCCACCACCTACACAGCCAATTAGAATACAATAGTCTATGTATGGGGCACCTGGGTGACTCAGTCAGTTGAGCATCCAACTTTTGATTTCAGCTCAGGTCATGACCTCAGGGTTGTGGGATTGAGCCCCACACCCGGCTCCGTGCTAAGCATGGAGCCTGCTTATGACTCTCTCTCTCTTTCATGGGGCACCTGGGTGGCTCAGTTGGCTAAGCATCGGACTTCGGCTCAGGTCATGAATTGCGGTGAGTTTGAGCCCCATGTCAGGCTCTGTGCTGATAGCTTGGAGCCTGGAGCCTGCTTCAGGTTCTGTGTCTCCCTTTCTCCCTGACTCTCCCTGCCTCACGCTGTCTCTTTCAAAAATAAATAAACATTAAAAAAAAAAAATTCTCTTTCTCCCTCTCTCCCTCTCCCCCACTCATGCTCTCTGTAAAATAAAAATTAAAAAAAAAAAAGAATAGCCTATTTAACATGTACATTTAACTATATAAATAACTCATTCATTCATTCATTCAATAAGTATTTATATGGTATCCTCTACATGTCAAGTACTGTGCCCAATGCTAGGAAAGGAACAAACAATAAGAGCTACCACCAACAGGGAGCTTTCAATCTAATATACTTGTGTCCTTCAAAGTTTTCTACTACCTTCGGAGTTAAAAATAAATTCATTAACATGGCATATACAATCCACGTCTTACCAGCTTCATCTCTGATCACTCTGAGATACTATATTAGAATCACCCACATATTATGTGCTTTTTCTTACCATTATATCTTCATTCATAGTGTAGCCTATCTGGAATACCCACCCCTCTTCAACCTGGCCAACATGGACTCATCATTTAGGACTCAACTCAGATAGTATCCACTCCACAAAATCTTCTGATTCCCCGAAGCTGAGTAAGGTGCTCCCAGGCTATGCCCTCTTAGTACCCTGTGAATATGCCTATCATGGCTCTTCCCATCCTATCCATTCATGTGTTTGTCTCCCTCACTACACTGAAAGCTCTAAGGGGGAAGGGAGGGGGACTATGTTTTTTTCAATCTCTCTATTCCTAGGTCCTAGGATAGTATCTGATACATAGATGAATAATGTTAGCAGAATGGATGAAAAAATAAATGAGCAGAGATGTACAAACTAAATAGGAGTTTGTGGAAATGGCAATAAGGAATGAATGGATAAATGAATGAGGTTGTGAATAAGAACTGTCCCAGTTTCTCTTTCCTCATTCAAGTTAATGGCTTTTCACCATGTGACTTAGGAGCAGAGACATTCTAGCCAAGCCAGAATGCCAGGAAGATAAATTTCTCTTCTTGGGGTTAGCAGGTCTTTGGAGAAGTTTCATTTTAATTGGAAAATGGATTCATTCACTTCCTGGCTTGGACTCCTGGGTCAGTGCAACACCACGTTGAATGGCTGCCAAGCACCATTGGAAAGGGGGCTGAGACTGGAACAGCACTCCGTCAAAAGTCCAGTGCACCAGGACACCTGAGGACAAGCTGGTAACAGGTCCAGGCTGGCTGACAGGAATGCCCCCTCCTCTTTCTTCCCCAAATTTCCTTCAACCCAAACTTTACCTATCCCCAAACCATACAGGGCAGTGTGCTTTACCATTCCATTTGGCATTTCTTTGGGCTTTATTTGGTCATATATATCCTTCCTGTTACAGAGTGCCACTGTCATTTCCTACAGGGCACAGACGAGGTCCACAACAGAGAAATCCCTTCACAATTCAACTAGTAGAAAAAGAGCACAACTTCATAGCCTCTTTCTTATAGTGGAGGCTGAATAGCTCAACACCACAGAAAACATCCCTTCCAAAGAACATCTCTTGCATCTTTGGTGAAGGTTGTTGGAGAGGGCCCTGAACACTCTCTGATTTTTGTGACCCGGCTCCAGCTCCCTCTTTAGCCTCACCTCTCAACACCTTCACCTCTCAGCACCCTCACCACCCCTGATTCTCCAAATGGACTGATGCATTGGCAGTTCTAAAAATTGCAATATGCTGTTCTACACGGAGGTGCCCCTGAACATTCTGCTGCCTCTTCCCACAAGCCAGACAGCAGGGGTGCAGATCCTGGCTCTAATACTTCATAGCCATGGGGCTTTGGGAAAGCTAAATACTCTTCACTTCCACTCCCTTGTCCCATAATAATTAGAGTGAACAGTAACACCACCTCCACCATAAAGTTGATGAGGGAACAAATGAGCCAATGTCTGTGAAGTGTTTAAAGCATCTGGCACATAGTAAGTACTTCCTAAATGACTATTCTCATTATTAGAATGTCAACAGCACGACCCGTATCCATCTTCAGTAAGGAGCAGGAACTTCAGGGACTGACACATCTTGGTTCAAACTTTGGTTCTTCTACCAAAACTTGTGTTACTTCTGGCCAAGAGTCACCTAATATCTATGGGTCTCATGTTCATCTACAGCAATGTTTAACTCTAGTACTGTCAGTAGGATTCAACTCAGTGAGTTTATACATATTAATGTGCTCATCCTGGCACATCCCCAGTAACTATTTGTTTCTTCTACATTCCTTACTGTTCTCAAATTATGTGGGAGCCTGTCTCTCCAACAAGACTATTTGCTCCTTTAAGGGGAGGCCCATTGTTTACTCAGCTGTATCCCTACAGTGCACATGAAATAATTATTTCTCAAATGAAGTATTTATTGGCCATGCTACAATCTGTCCATCAGCCCTGGTTTGTGGTCAGGTGTGCTAGGACCCTGCATGAAAAGTCAGGCATATGCTGGATCCGATCCTCACATTGATTATTGAGTAGGTGAAGCAAAGGGTCTGCATGTGAACCCTCAGCAGGTGTATAAATAGTATAGAATAATTCAAGTTTGACAATGCCTGTTACAAACTAAGGATGCTGCATAGTCATGATAGAAAGAGACGGCTGTGGGCAAGCAGCCAAGGGAAAGGTGTTATGTGGGAGGAGTGTCTGACCTCAGTGTGGAGGGAAGGCAAAGATCACGGGAGATGGGGGAGGACGGTGGTCCAGCCAGCACAACTGGCTGAGAAAAGTTCAGGAGAAGGATCAGCTATATACATCCCTGGCCATGGAAAAGGAATCCTGAGAAGTTTAGCCTGAGTGATGTATGTTGAAGTACAGTAAAAAGAAATCTGAATTTGTATTACACACTCAGGTCAGGGGAGAATGGGAGCTACCATCAGTCCTGGGTGGGGGCGGTTTGTGAATACAGTTTTAGAAAGGTTAGGACAGAACGCCATGTGGGAAGTCTGGAGGAGAGAGGAGACAGGAGGACCACTTTGCCATGTCTGAGACAGAGCAGGAGAAAGCACAAGAAAAGGAAGGAAGGAAGGAAGGAAGGAAGGAAGGAAGGAAGGAAGGAAGGAAGGAAGGAAGGAAGGAAGGAAGATGAAGGCAAAAGAGAAGATGAACAAGAAAAAAAACAGAAAAGATTAAGTAGAAGAGGAAGGAAAAGAAAATAAAGACAGAAGCAAAAGGACAGAGAGGGGAGATGGAATGAAGTAAACACATGGGAACACATGAGAAATGAATACAATGAGAAAGCCAGAACAAAAAGAAAAATGAAAAAGATGTGTGGAAAACAACAGCAGGACCATGGCAATGTCCCCGACGAGACAAACCATGGAGAAGGAAGGGCAGAAGCCAGAGCCCGCTCTCGGTCTGCACACTGTCTCTCCTCTGGGCAAATGAAGTCATGGCTGATGTCACCGCCTCTGAGTCACACACCCACCAAGGGAGAGGTGGAAAGAGCCCCTGCCTGGTGTTCAGTCCCACCCTCCTGGACAAGAGGGGTTAATTCACGCCTCATCCTCTGGGACGCTGTCTAGTCTGGTCCTGATGTGACAGAAATGAGGACACTTCTCCTCTGCCGAGGGAGGACACTGCAGCCATGTGAGCACTGGGTTCCACCTCCAGGCCTTGAGATGGAAGAGTCAGAAAAGGTGGGGCAGATAGTTTCCAGCTTTTCTCTGACCGTGGCTGGGGTACATGGGCTCTATCCATGTGCAGAAGGGAAACTCCCATCATGAATAGCATTGAATACACAGATGGGACTCAAAAGGTGCTTTCTGATGGACTCCCTGAACTGCCTTCCCATGTACTGTACCTGTAGCCCCAGGAGACCTTTCCTCCTACCGTCCTCTATCCTCCTTTCCACCTCTCCAGCATCAGTCCACCTACCTGACCTACCTGCTGCAAACCGCCCCCTGAGTGCTCACCTACAGCCTCTCCACCATCAGCCCCAGCTTACACACCACCTCCTCCTGACTCGTCTCCCCTAAGGGGGGCGTACTTTCACAGGGACCCAAATTCCATCCAACTTAAAGTGCACTGTGACTCTATTTCTGCCCCTCCTCTCCCCTTGCTAGAAAATGAGCAGCTTAAGGACAGGGACTCTAATGTTTACTGCTGTATTTCCAGCACTTTACAAAGTACCTGGAATAAAGTCCATTTTCAATAAATGTCTGCTGAATGAACGAATGTCCCTGTTTGATTCTGGTGGGAACTGATTAGCACACCCCGTTCTTAGACTTCTAAAATGTGCGCTCATTTGGGGAGCCTGGATGGCTCAATCAGTTAAGCATCCAACTCTTGATTTCAGCTCAGCTCATGATCTCACAATTCACAAGATCAAGCCCCACCTTGAGCTCCATGCTCACAGCATGGAGAGACTGCTTGGGATTCTCCCTCTCTCTTTCTCTCTCTCTCCCTCCTTCGCTCCCTCCCTCCCTCTCTCTCTCAAAATAAAAAAACTTAAAAAAACATTAAGAAAATAAAAAATAAACTAAAATAAAATGTGTACTCATAGTCATCATCCTGAGCATGTTTGTTGCTGAAGACCAGACCCCATAAGTCACCAACAATAGCGTCAGTGAAACGGCTCTGGATTTACTCTCTCTCTCTCAGGCTCTTACACTCTCCCCAGGACTTGGCCTGTGAGCTGTTATGAGCACACACTTGAAAAATTTTGAGTCAGATCCCAGTTTGACCACTCATGAGCTGCATGAGGTGAACCTTCTCAGCTTCTTGCCACCTGTTCAAACGGGACAGTAATACCTGTGCCCCAAGCTGTCCGTAAAGATTAAGCATGCTGGCTTTTTTTTTTTAAGTGCCTGCCCCAAAACAATGTGAATTTTTCCCTTCATTCTTGGCCTTCTTACCTGCATCCAGAGATAAGTATATGAAAAACAGACCTAATTTCCATTCTACTTCTGTCATATTCATCAAAAAATACATCACTATACCAGCGCTCTACAACTTCCCAAATACCTTCTAAGACACAGAGACACAATACTGCCGTTAACACCATTTTATGGACAGGAACAGGAGGTCCATAGTGAAGAGAATTGCAGAGAGTAAGTGAAAAGCTTGAGTGAAACCCCGGCCACTTGAATTCCAAGGCCAATACACTACTGTCCAGTTGCTGCTTCCCAGGACAAGGGAGGTGCTCAATAAATACTTGCACAGTGATTCACTCTCTTTCTCAGGTCCATGGGCTTGTCTCTGACCCCCAGCCAAAGCAGACCACACGGCTTCATGCCAAGCCAAGTGCAGCAGGGTTCACTCGGGTCCTGATTCTCTTCTCATCTATCTCAGATCCACAGAATGCCAGCTTTGCAGGAGGACTTCAGGGGTCATGGAGCCCAGGTGCTCCCAAATGCCAGACCATGGACTGGTGCTAGTCCATGACCAATAATTTTCACGAGTCAATGGTGAAGCAATAATAATAATTATATTAGGGAAGATAAGTCATTATTGAAAATATTATGAATAATTAATTGGCAAAGAGATCTTATTTCCTAACTGCTTGCTTTGCTTTACTTGGGCAAGCTCCAATACTCTATACATACACGTATCATTATTGGGAGAAAATGTCTCTGCACCACAGTTCAGACCCTCTGGCAAAGCCCGAATGGGAGACAGAGGCCAGGGAAAGCAGAGCCACGAATCCAGGCAGCCCTCTCGTTCCCTCTGAACACTCCCTCGTCTTGCATTTTTGAGCCAGTAGACACTGACTGTTGAGATTACAAAGCTTGGAAGCCAAACTAAAGCAGCTTTTTAAGAGGGTGTGCGTACGGGTACTGATGGGGCTGCAAAGTTGAGATCAGACTTCTTTACCGAGGTCAGAAGGATTCAGGAGACATGGGCTTTTAAGGAGATCCCTGAATTGCATGATCACTCAACCAACAGAATGGCTGCAGCATGGTGCACAGAGATAATCCTTGAACGAGGTCTTTGCCAAAGAGATGCTTCCGGGACCCTCAGGTTCAAACGAGGTAAGGAACTAGTTACATCATTTACTCATTTTTTTGAACTACAAACACTTAAGATGAATGCCAAGGGGAGGAAGAGGCCAGCTCTTTCAGAGGGATCTAATGTACGAGACATGGACGAAGAGAAATGGGCTGGAATTTGTGCAATGGAGGGTCTTAGGCATGATTCTTTAATTGTGAGTCTATCTAAGGACAACTTAGATAACTTTTCATTGTAAAATTCATATTTCACTTTAAAATTTCAATCAAAGTTGTTATCTGGGATTTGAAACCTGAACTAGAAGATCTAGCTCTTTCTACCCAAGTGTCTCATCTGTATTAAGATGCAACAGTCAGTAAGTGGTAATCTACTTAACTTCCTTTATCCTCACCTTCATTATCTGCAAAGGAAGTGATAACATCTACCTCACAGGACTTTCAGAAGAATTAAGTAAGATAGCAAACTTAAAAGCACATGGTAGATATTTAATAAATATCTAGGATAAGTAAAAATAATAACATAACATAAAAATAAAGTACAGGTGTTGACGATGCTTACAGATAGCAATCAAACAGGGTCAATATCTTAAACAGAATTAAGGATCTCAAAAAGGTAAAGGGTCTTTAACATTTCAAACTGCTTTCAGAAGTGTAATGATGTTTCAACTTACTGCAAAAACTTAAGGTGGACTGATGGATGGATAGAGGGACAGATGGATGGACATACACATGCTAAAGCAAGTATAGTAAAACGTTAATGGCAGAATCCAGGTGATGGTTCTGAGTATTCACTATAAAATTCTTCCAACTTTTCTGTATGTCTGAAGATTATAATAAAATGTTGGGGAAAATGGCTTTCACAGCCTTTTCCTTGGTCTTTGACTTGGGAGCAACTGGAGATAAAGGACACTCTTGGCTTCCACTCTGTCTCATCACCAAGGACATTGTCTTCTACATAGTAGTTACCAGACAAAAAGTGTGTTTCACCAATTAAATAAATATGTCCCTACAACAATAGAACAGTTATTCTCATTTTGGAGAGAGAAAAAAAAAAAGTAAAACCAAGCTATATGTTTAGAGAAATGAGGTTGACTTCTCTTTCCAGAAGAAGCCCATCTATCATCTTTCCTAACTTCTGGCCTGCCTCCTCCCTTGCCTCAATCAACTATCTACCCTGAGCTTCCAGATTTCCAAGGTGACAGTTCACCTCAATGAGGCTGATGGTGCTTATGAGTTCCTCTATCAGGACACACATCAAATGTGTTGTCTTTTTTTGTGTCTTTTCTAAAGACAGTATTTCCCTTCAACAGGTGCATTTTAGCCACTATAAGAGAAGAGGTTTTTTTTCAATTTTTGTTTTATATCAAATCATCCCATGTGGGCATAAAAGCAGCCAAACTTAGCAATCTTGTTCTTGCCTCTCTGATTACACTGGCAACACCTAGATGTAGCAGATACCCCTGCACAGTGGTCAGGAAGACTGGCAGAAAAGCTAGGCACATGGGCCTCACTGCTCCAGCCCTAAGTCTGGCTCTGACCAGGGAACATGAGTTCATTTAGCAAATATTTATAGAGTATGATCTCCATGCCAAGCATTGTTTTAGGTTCTAGGGATACAACAGCCAGGTATGGATAGAAAGATCTGGTCCCTGCTCTTAGCAAGCTAAAAATCCATCAACCCAAATGAGAAGGAACATGGTAGAGCACGAAAAAAACAAGACACAATTTAGAGGCATGTGAACCTTCACTGAAGATGCAATCCTAATCCCTGTGGACAATCATTTCATTTCTTTGAGGCTTGTGTACTCATCTGTAAGATGGGGCAAATAGTAATATTTATCCCACAAGTCCATAGCATAGATCAAATAAAGAAAATATACATTGGGGAACCTGGGTGGTTCAGTCGGCTGAGCGTCCAGCACTGGCTCAGGTCAAGATCTCGCAGTTCGCATCAGGCTTGCTGCTATCAGTGCAGAACCCTCTTCGGATCCTCTGTACTGCCCCTCTCTGCCCCTCCTCTGCTCACTCTCTCTTGCTCTCCCAAAAATAAATAAACATTTGGAAAAGAAAAAAAAAGTTTCTTTTAAAAAGAAAAGAAGGAAAGAAAATATACATTAGTCTGCCTTAAGCCATAACGTAAAATACAAAATTTGGTATAATAATAGCTGACATTGGGGTGCCTGGGTGGCTCAGTCGGTTAAGCGTCTGACTTTGGCTCAAGTCATGATCTTGACATTCCTGAGTTCGAGCTCCGCGCTGGGCTCTGTGCTGACAGCTCAGAGCCTGGAGCCTGTATGAGATTCTGTGTTTCCCTCTCTCTCTCTGCCCCTGTGCTGCTCGCACGCTCTCTCTCAAAAATAAACAAACATTGAAAAAAAATGTTTAAGTAATAATAGCTGACATCTATTAAATGTTACTAGTTATCAGACCAAGCCCTTTTTTTGTTGTTATTGTTGGTCTGCTTTTTAAAATTACTTTGTTGGACTATAAAACTAAAACAATACAATACATATTTGGCATAAGTCAAATATGCAAATACCAGGATGATAAGGAAGGGATTCGCTGTCCAGGTAAATAAAATGAAGGCAGGGCACCAGCCTTAACACTCCATTTTTATTTAGTTCCAAGCCTAATTGATGGGCAGACCACCCTGGAGAGAAAATCCACAAAAGAGGCCCTAACAACAGCTGACAACACTGCCCACACTGCTCAAAGGCTGGAGAGAATCTGGTCTGAATGTAACAGGGCCCCGGTATAAACACTCATAAGAGAGGCTGTTTGATTCAGTACATAGGTGTTGGATTCTCTTGCAGGGTAAAGGAAGCAGCTTCAAGGGTTATGCACCTCAAGACACAAAGACACAGGAGAGAGGCCTGGAGGAGTCACTGCCTCAATGTGAGGCCTTCACTTCACACACAAAACAAGCTATGACTCAAAGTAACACGACTGCAGCCAAGGGGTGGTTCTGGGGTGGAAAGGAGTGGTAATACTCCAAACTTCCTTTTCCACAAAGGGGAAGAGAAAATGAACTTACGTTTGGTCTGCAGTAGATCTTTACTTGGGAATGGAACAGATGGTCAGATGTACACAGCAATCAAAAATGGCACGATAAACAATTTGGTACATTCGTTCACCAGTTCATCCATCCCTCTGTTAAAATATTTCCTGAGTGATCAGTGTTAGATGCTAAGCAGTGCCCTAGGCATTAGGGACACGGAGATAAATGAGACGTAATATGGTGTAATAAGTTCCAGGGCAGGGGTAAGGGGAGGATGCCATGGGGGACAAAGGGCAGGACCCTAATCAACACTCGATGGAGAAAGCCAAGGAAGGCTTCCTGGAGTCTTGAAGAATTCTAAGTTTTTCCAAGTGAAGGAAGAAACAGTAAGTTTGCCAGGCAAAGGAAAACCCTGAGCAAAGACTCAGAGGTGTGTGAATATGGGTACAGCATCCCTAGAGCCACTGACCAAGAAGTCTGCCGTCTGGAAAATCTTTCCACTTCTCTAAGCATTTTGTTATGGGAAAAGTAATGATGGATTCCTTGAACAAATTCCCACAGCCTGGGTCTCAAATCCAAACGCCTAGAGGGTAGTGCTGGAAAAGGAAATGAGCAAAAGCAAGCTGGGTGGGGATGGCTGTGAAATGAAGGACACTTGCCCCTTCTGAAGGGGGCAGCCCATACTCAGCACTGGCCAATTCTTTCCACATGGGAATGCGGGCCCAGGACTGCCAAATCCTTTTGTTATTTCTTCTAAAGAAGCAGAAAATCTGGATTTTTATGTGAAATTTCTTAGTTTTTAAATGTTGAAAACCAATTCCAAAAAAAAAAAAAAAAGAGAGAGAGAGAGTTTTTTTTTTCAAGCATAGGGTAGGTCAAACAAAACCCATCTGGGGACCAGATTCAGCCTGTGGGCCGCCAGCCTGCAGCCCCTGGCATGTTGCGGGAAACGAGCAGTCTCAGAACAGGCAGTGAAGGCCAGTGAAGGCAGGCCGGAGCTGGAGACAGGCCGGATTTGGTGAGAATCCTGGCTCTACCATTTATTCGCTGTGTAGCTTTGGGGAAGCCACATAAGCCCTCTGGGTCTTGTTTTCCTCATCTGTATATTGGGATAATAATACTGTGTCAGTGTTTTTAAGGAAAACAAGCCTAAGAAGAAAAAAAAAATCCCATGCTAAATAATGAAGCAGTATAAACCAGAAAGGTTAGCCAGGTCTATAAGATTATTTTTTTAATGAAAAGCTACTAATAAGTAATAAAAGCATGAGCACTGTGCTATCACAGTAGCAAACTCTTCCAACCATAGATGGTGACCCATTATTAGTGGTTTTTGCATACATAGCCAGGTTTTTGTTTTGTTTTTTTTTTTACTGATCATTTCTTAAAACAAATACATTCCTAAGACCACACATTCAGTCTTGTATCTTTTTTCCTTTTAACATTATAATGTCAAGTGTGTTATTGTTAGACAAATATTTATTACCTACTCAGTACTATGCCGGAGTGATTTTTTAAGTCACAAAACAGATGTCATACCTATGCTTAAAATCCATCAAACATTTCCCCCTGCTATTAGAATAAAATCCAAATTCCTGCCCATGGCCTCAAGGTCATGCAGGAGCTGGCCCCTACCCACTGCTCCAGCCCACTGTCCACTAGTCTCTGCGTGGCTCACACCCTCGCAGCCCCGCTGACCTCCTCTGCTAATCTCACAGGTAACTTTCCTCCCCTCATGAACCTGCTGCCCTCTCTTCCTGAAAACCTCATCATTCAGGTCAAACAACACCTCCCAAGAGAGAACACACCAGCCATGCCAAATCTGCTTATCTGTGTTTTTCCTTCACAGCGTTTACCAGAAAATATAATCACTTTATGGATATATCCTTGTCTATTTTCTGCCTCTCTATACTAGAATCTAAGTTTTCAGAAGCCTACTCAGGGCTCTCGCCTGTTTTGTACACTTTGGAATCTCCAGTGCCCAACACAGTGCCCATCACATGGGAGACTATAAACAGTACTGGTTAAAGGAAAAAAAAAAGAACCCACCAGCCATTGTTCCTGGCCTCGGGCCCTCCTGAAGTTATCACTTACAAATTCTTCCCTGAACTAATTTATCCAAACCCTGCAAGGCCAACACTGGAAGAGGAAAGCAGTAGGGAGAAATGGTGATAAGTCTATATTCTACATGTGAAATGCCAAGGTTCCGATCCTAGCTATTTATTAGCTGAGTGACCTTGGGCAAGTTGCATAACATCTCTGAGCTCATTTTATCATCTATAAGAGAGGATACTTACTTCGTACGGTCGAGGTGAGGATTAGAGGAGTTTAACACAGATAAAATGCTTGCAAAAGTGCTAGATGTAAAATGAGCACGACATACACTTTGGCTACTCTTTTCATCTGTTGCCTTATTCTGTTCCTATTGCTTAGATGAGTTTGTATCTTTCTTCTCCAATCACACCGCGATTTTTTGAAGGCAAAGACCACTTCTGGATTCTCACAGTGAATGACAGAGGCCCCACAGGATGGGGATGGGGGCAGACCAGTGGTATGGCTCCTGACGCAGGTTTGCTCACATGGTAGGAGACTCTGAGTAAGCCATTTGACGTTTCTGAGCCTAAGTTCCCTCATCCATAAAAAAAGATCATATCTACCCCACAAGACGGGTGTGAAGATTAAATAAAATAATCTTTGTGAAATAAAATAATGCTGATGGTGGAGGCAATGGTGAATTTTAGGGGAAATAGATGGCATTAGGTAAATCTGCTTCAAGTTCAAAGCTGGCTGCCTTCTGGTATAGGTATTACACATAGGATGTGGATGATTCACATAAATGAATGCCTCCGAAAATATGTTTTGTATGATGGATGGTACTGGATTTTGTCTCTGATGGTCTCTGACAAACTCATGGTGGTTTTTAGATGTTTTCCTTAGTTATTAGTCAAACAGGAAAAATACCACTCATTACAGCCAGCTACGTGAAATGAGATATTCTAGTGTTTAAAATTCTCTCAGTTGGTGATAGGATATTACTGACATGCCTATCAGTTGACACAAACATTTTTAAATACAGTGGAAATGAAGATTAAACTACTATTTGAATATACACTTACAGAAAATGCTTTACAAATATATGACTAAATTACAATAGTTCCACCAGGCTGATATTACTATCCTTTTACAGCTAAACACTGAGACTCAGAGAAGTTGATTTACCTTTCTAAGGTCCCCAAACTGGTAAAGGGCAGAGAAAGACTTAAATGCAAGTATGCCCGACTTCAAAGCCTGTACCTTTGTTACAGAACTGTGTTTTACCTGCCAAATTTCCTCAATATCTTGTATTAGGTCCATTGCTAAGGTCTGATGAATGTAGGTGAACAGTAATAGATCTATACCTGCAACTTCAAGCCGGAATAACTAACAGAAAAAGACCATAGTACCTACCATAATTGCCATTAAAAAAAGAAATGGTGTATTTCAAAGAAAGGAACTTGAACATTATCTTTCACAAAGTTTCAAGACAAGAAGAAATCTATGATAAGACAACAAATGTTATTACATTGTCAAGAAGAATGGAAGAACAAAGCCAGACAAGGCACTAAAAACAGCTGAGGCAAGTCTCTTATGTCACAGAAGGGACTAGAACCAGGCTTTCCTGACCTCCAACAGTTTTTTTTTTTTTTTTGGTTTGTTTTTTTGTTTTTTGTATTTTTTTCCCAATAGTTCCTCCTGTAAAGAACTCCACTGATTTCTTCCACAGCTAGCACCAAGTTCTCAAACCACCTCTCTGGGCATGCCAACTCCCAGCTTGCTCCAAGGAATCTGTATACACAGGAAAAGGCACATTAGAAGCACAGAATCATTTCTTCAGTTTCCCAGTACATTATCAGGGGAACAGAAGCAGAGAGGCACGGACTGTGGAGATGGGAGGGGCAGATGTATTTTCTAAACCCGTCAATAAAACCCTCTGACATTCCAGCCCAGTTGGTTCCAGTTGGAACGAACAATGAAAATCTCAAACTAAAATGATTAGCTTTCTGCTCTGCTGACAATGGCAAAAAGAGAAAACGAGTTAAAAGTCGGGTTGGAATATCTCCATGCAGCCCCTACAAGCCAGTTAATTATCTTCCATTAACACTGAGCTGTCAGAATCTGCATCAGCCGTTAACTCTCTTGACCTCCCTCAGTCTGCACCTTGTTACCCTACAATGTTTCATGTTTATAAAGATAGGAGACTCCAGCTGTTCCAGCCTGACAGAACTTAATTTACATTTGGCCTTCATTAAGATGAGAGTCAGAATCATTGAGACCAAATGGAAAAGCCAGACTGCTGGGGGTTATGAAAAATTCAAATGGCATTTTTCCTTTTATCTGACAATTCTTATTAAGGAGACATGCGTCAACCTGAAACACACAAACCTTAAATGTAAAGGACATGATTAAAATTCCATATGGCAGAACCAGGACCCAAGTGACTTTGCCCAAGAGCTGTGGTGGTCCTAGTATATCACTTGTGTCTTCTGGGAAGTCTGAACTCCAGATTCTGTCCGACTCTCTCTGACATCCGATTCCAGGCTAAGGGCAAGGAGCCCGTGAATGACAGCAGTACTGAGGTGAGCAGTCAGTTCCAACTCTGCCATCTAGCTCGCCCCTCACGGCCGATCAGCCCCGATGTCCTGCTGAAATGAGCCCCTAAGAACCCTGGAACCTATCTCCTCTCCACCCCACAGTGCCTACTTCACACCTCATGACTTCTCACCTGGAGAAATGCAACACCCCCCTTAGTGAGCCACCCAAATTATTCAACAACTGTTTACTAACTGCCTACTATACAGCAGACATTTGTCCAGGGGTAGAGAAACAGCCAGGAACAGAACGGACAGGCTCTCCCTCCCCAGATGGATGACAATGGTTGGAAGACCCAAGCACCATGCAAATCATCATACAAAATGATACATCGTGACAATTTATGAAAACATACAATGAAGTAAGAGACTGTGACAAGAGACCTCTGATTTATTTGAGGGTCAGGGAAGACTTTTCTGAAGACATGACAATAAAGCTACGACCTAAATGATGAGTTAGGATCAGTGTTGAGCACAGGAAAGAATACTCAGGGGCAGAAAGCACAGTATCACGACATCATCAAGACCAGGGGTCAGCAAACTTTTCTCTAATGGTCCACAGAGTAAATATTTTCAGCCTTGCAGGCACACAGTCTATGTCTCAAGTCCTCAGCTCTGTCACTGGGATGCAACAGCAGCCACAGACGATACATAAATAAGGGTGGCTGTGTTTCAATAAAACTTTAGGACCATGAAAGTGTGAATTTTACATAATTTTCACAAGTCACAAAATATTATTCTTCTCTGGATCCTTTTTCAACCGTTTGAAGTCAAACCCATTCTTTGCTCCCAAAACATCCAAAATAAGCAGCACGACAGATGGGCCCTTGGCCTGGAGTTTGCCAACCTCTTTGAGGTGGCCAAGAACAGAGTGTGTCTGAGATGCCCTGACTGCATTCCTGGGGACAGAGTGAGCAAGACGAGGGAGGGATACACCTAAGCAGAGAGGGTAAGGTGAAAATGACGTCACACACCATCTTCTGGGCCATGTTACAAATCTGGGGATTTATCTTAAGAGCAAAGTAAAGCCAACAAAGCACTGTGATCAGGAAAGTATGAAGACTAGTTCCTAATCCCACACACACACACATTTTCTCACCCCTAATCCAGTCTCTTCATCCCTGCCAAAGGGATCTCAGATATTCCCTCCCCCTTGCTTAAGAACCACTGACCACCAAATAAGCCCTGAACAAACCAAGCCCAGGCTACCCACCGGGCCTCATTTCCTACTACACTCAGGAAAGTATCCCGGGCTCTTGTCCCAGGACCTACGTACCTTACCAAAAATGAACCATAGTCTTGCTCTAGAATTTCCTCCCCATCTTCTCCTACAGGCTAAACCTCCACTTACATCTTGAGACTCATCTTAGAGAACTCCTTCTGGAAGCAAATTGTTTTCCCCGAAAGCACTTTGTATATTCCTTTATCAAGGTGATTAGCACGTCCTCTGACAGCTCTGGTTCCATGCCCCCCCCTCCTTTGCTTCCCCACCACTGCCCCAGGGGACTCTGTGCCCCTCAAGGGTCAGCCCCATTCTCTCTGTGCTTGCGTCCCCAGTGCCTGTGACATTGCTGGTTCACAGGAGAACCTCGGTTAATATGTGGTAAATTAAAGAGTGAATAAAGAGTAAACACATGACAGCACAGTGAGCTTAGCACAGAGTCTTACGTTCTGACTCTGACTCTGTGAAAGCACTCTAACCTCTCTGTGCCTCCATCTCCCATAGCCCCATTCAAAAGAACACACTGTCTCCTGATTCTCCATAAATGGGTGTTCTTCAGAATACAAGGGCAGTTTCTAGAATCAGAAGTGATTTTATAAGTCTGCGGGCCAGCAATGCTTTACAGAGGGATTTCAGTGCTGCAACACATGATGGGCAGAGCTGGGATTTGGAGCCCAGTAGACGTGGGTTTAAATTCTGGCTCTACCATCTGTTTAGGACAATCATATAACTCTGTCAGCCTCAGTTTCCCATGCTGTCCATCAGGCAGAGCTTGTTAAGATTAAATCAATTAAGGTCTACAGAACACAAAGCAGAGAGTGGGTGGGGCAGTGCAAAGTAGTTGTATCTTCCAATTTGTATTTCAGGATACATTTACATCAGGTTTGCAAACTGGTCCAGACCAACTCTCTCACTTTATAGACAGAAAAAGTGAGGCCTAGGGCACCTGGGTGGCTCAGCCGGTTGAGCATCCGACTTCGGCTCAGGTCATGATCTCACGGTCTGTGAGTTCGAGCCTCACATAGGGCTCTCTTGCTGTTAGTGTGGAGCCTGCTTCAGATCCTGTGTCCCCCACTCTCAATGCGTCTCCCCAGCTCTCTCTCTCTCTCTCAAAAATAATCTTAAAAAAAAAAAAGCGAGGCCTGGGATGCAAACTGATTTGCTCAAAGGTACACAAGGTGATGGTCAGTGGAGTCAAAAACTCCTGGCTTCTACAACGTAGTGTGTTTTCAAACTCTTAGTAAATACAGAAGCCATTTTTGCAAATTAAAGGTTACAAAACAACTCCATATACTAAACAGATAACAAGCCAAACCCACCTTGATTACAGATTCCCTCTTTGCTTCTCTCTCTTCTGCCCACTGTGGCAATCCAAGGACACATTCTCAGCACTCTTACACTCCCCTCAAGCCCCATTTACATTTTGAGTCATCAAAGACTGAGACCACCTGAAACCCCAGAGCCAGTATATGAATCACACCAGGTCTTACTCATTAGATGGATACTCTCCTCACCAGACCACCTAGGGACCTTCAAGTCTGAGGTTCCCAAAGGACTTGAACTGTCTCCCACATCCCTCTCTACCGGGAACCATTAAGCTGACATCACCATTCTCCACACTTCATAAAGGATCTGAACATTTGGAAACAGGAACCACCTGCAAGTGCTCTGTCCAGAGATCACCGTATCACACAAGGACATGGAAACTCAGGTTCAGGTGACATGAGAAAGGGGTATCCTAACATGCCACCAAGGCCAGATTAATCCTCAGATAAAAGTGCATAGAGAAAGAAGATACTGGTCAGAAGATCTGGACTTCAATCCCAGCTCTGCCACTTTCTATCTGGAACGGGAATCAGCAGCCTTCCCGAACTCTGGGAGAATCCTGGTTATTAAGAGAACTGATTTTGGGGTCAGCTTCCACCCCTGGCTCTGCCACATACTTAGGTCACTTTCGAGGGAGTTGGTTCATCTCTATTAGCTTTAGTTTTCTTGTCTACAGACAACCTTCGCCCCCCACCCCACCCAAAAAAGAGACAACCTCTACTTTCATAAGGTTGCTGCTAGGATTCAAAGAGACAATCTGCCAAATACTTATTACCATGCCTACATAAGGTTACCACCTAAAAACAGGAATGATTTAGCTGCAATTGAATCAACAAATTGGGATCAACCTCCCTCAGAGAGCTGCTGCGAAAAATCAAAAGCAACACACTTCAGCATGGTGCCTGGTACAGGCAGATCCACGATAAGTGAAATCCTTGGCCGTAATTAGTGTCCTCTCTCCACCCTATGGGCTCACCTCTTTCAGCCACAGAAGCTTCGGGGCTTGCATTTCCACTGACATCACGCCCCCAACACACTGCAGGACGCCGTGCTTGGTTTCGTTGATCCTGTGGACCTGACTGACCGCCCGGTGGTCCAGCCACATGATGATGTTTCGGTGGGAATCCCCTAGCAGAAACAAGGGAGATGAGGGCACACGCACATACTTAGCCTTCAAATTCAACGAGGCACTTCCACAGTCCCAAGGGCACAAAGCTGCACAAGTACGACAACTTCCTACGTAGATGGCAGCAAGTGAACGGGCCACCACCATCACGAATTAGTACACTCCACCCTAAACTTGGATGTCCCTTCCGGTGAGGTGTCCTTTACAATGCAGCCCCCGGGGTTAAATGTCTACACTAACAGTCAAGATCTACCAATTAATTAGATTCTCACTGATTCGCTCCCAACTTCTTCCCCACCTTTCCTATTCCTACCCCTTCTGTTCCAGAAAAAGTTCCCTGGGTTTAACCTTAGGAAAAGAGCTATGAAGTAAGCCTAAAACAATCCTTGGCTTTTTAAGATCTGTCTCCGTTAAAAATGGACAAGCACTTCAACGGAATAATACATCCAGCATAACAAACAGACCACATCCATATAATGGCTTTTATCTGCTTATATTCCCACTTCTCCTAGTCACTTTAATGAAAATTAATTAACTTAGGTGTTTACTTCCTCTCAGATGCTTTGGTGGAGTGGGAAACACTGGAATTTTTTTCAGTTTGGGGATCAGGCAGACCTAATGGGGAATGCTCACTAGTTCAGGTATAGGCATAGATACACTGAAAAAGTCATTAAAGTTTTCTTAGCCTAAGTATCATCATCTATAAAACAGGGATAACCACACTTAATAGCATATAAGGGTTAACCGGGATTTTCCATTCACTGAACAAGATACCACGCATAAAGGCAAGTACCTATCACGTAGTAGGCTCTAAAGAGAAAAAGAAATAAGAAACAGAATTTAAAGCCAGTTAGAAAAACAGCATAGGCATGCCCCTCACATCTGACCTCTACCATCCTGCAGCGTACACGGGAGCTAACTGCCCCTTTCTCCCTTCCACGGCCTCCGTTAATTCATCGGGTACTAACGGGCAAGCCAATATTCTTTTTACAGTCTTCCACTGCCTCAGATGGCAAGACGCAGAGATCAGCAATGAACAAACTGGGAGACAGTAAAAGGGAAAGATAAAGGGGGACCCAACAGTAACTGAACCAGGCACTTCACACATTCTTTAACGGGAGAAGTGCAGCAGTGATGTATCTTTGCTAATAGCAAATATAAAGCTGTGTGTGTGTGTGTGTGTGTGTGTCCCCCAAGCCCTGTGCTAAACATGTTATACACATCGTCTCATTTAATCCTCATAACAACTCTCTAATCCAGGCCATTTTCCATGACACGCTGACTCCAAGATTTACGACCTGCCTACTATCTCACGGCTTGGAAAAGCATATAGCATGCTTTGAAATGGATCTGTGCAGGGAACGGATAAATAAATTCGTGAAACAAATTTAAACTCAAGCTACGCCTATCAACATGAATAACGATACCAGCTGGGATATTTTTAAACACCACATATACTGCTTGTTGCTGAGGGCATACACGTACGTGGTGAAAACACAGAAACGATGTGTTTGGGAACGTCAACAGCAGCATGGTCACCTGCCATGCAGAGGGGAAAGGCGTGGGCTGAAGATTCAAGGAGTTCCTCCTTTAAGAAAAAGTCTAGCAGAGGCTCCTGGGTGGCTCAGTCAGTTAAGTGTCCGACTTCGCTCAGGTCATGATCCCAAGGTTCATGGGTTCAAGCCCTGCGTCAGGCTCCGGGCTCACAGCTCAGAGCCTGGATCCTGCTTCAGATTCTGCGTCTCCCTCACCCTCTGCCTCTCCACCCCCCCTCCACCCTCTCTCTCTTTCAAAATAGAAAAAAAGCCTGTGGCAGACATGGCAAATTTCCATCGGCTTATCCTCAGTACTGGGGACACAGAAGGCTGTGAATTTTATTTTCCTTACTTTGCTGTATCTCTGAAGAAAAATCTTTAAAACTGAAAGAAAAAATGCCCACCTAGGAAAATATCTAAATCAGGTCATCATCACCATGATGAGGCAAGGATTCAGTCTCTGCTTTGCCTGCCTGGAGAAGGTTCAGGTCCCACAAAAGCTCCTCAAACAACAGTAATACTTTGAAATTAAGAGAAAGTACATGAGACCTTCCAGAGCTACATCTACGATTTGTTTTTAAATAGGTGAGTGATTATACTGTATAACATCACTACCTAAAGCTTCGGTTCTCAACCCTCATTGCACATTAGAACCACCTGGGACAGCTTTAAAACCACTGATGTCCAGGGGGTGCCTGGATGGCTCAGTCAGTTAAGCATCCGACTCTCGGTTTCGGCTCAGGTCATGCAGGATCTCACGGTCTTGTGGGTTCAAGCCCCATGTCGGGCTCTATCCACACTGACGTTGAGGAGCCTGCTTGGGATTCTCTGTCTCCCTCTCTCTGCCCCTCCCCCATTCGCACTGTCTCTCTCTCAAAATAAATGAATAAACTTCAGAAAAAAATACTGATGTCCAAGTCCCATCCCAGAAGCATCAAAGAGTCAGAATGTGCGTGTGCAGGCACACACGCACGCATGCATGGTGGGGGGGGGGGGTGTAAAACGGGGACAATGTGAGCACTGCTTTTTAAATACTGTATAAATGTATCCGCTGCTAAACTTTCAATTGGAATGACAGACCCATCAGTTACTACTGCCTCTAAAGGAAGAGGCTCTTACAACACAGAACGACACCCTCAAATTGTGAGAATCAATTAGATTATATATATACGATGATTATTAATTAATAAGTTGCATTGTGGACACCAAAGAAGAAGTTCATCTTGTCAGTTCTTCTAGAAAATCACAATGGGGGCAACCTGGGTGGCTCAGTAAGTTAACCTGTTTCAGCTCAGGTTCGTGGATCAAGCCCGCGTCGGGCTCCATGCTGACAGTGCGGAGCCTGCTTAGGATTCTCTCTTTCCCTCTCTCTCTCTGCCCCTGCCCTGCTTGCGCACATGCTTGCTCTCTCTCTCTCTCTCAAATTAAATATTTTTAAAAATCACAAATCAATGATTCCAATGACAGCTCTTTTAACCTTTCACTGAGCATCTACACATACCGGGCACAGTGGCAGGTGCTGGGATACCGAGAACATGCCACAGTCCTGCCTGTCGGGAGCAGGTGGCCGGATTGAGGAAGAAAAAAAAAAAGAAAGAAAAGAGTACCCAGCGTTGACAGCCCAAACACAGTGGGGCAGGCAGCCCAGAGGGGCAGGAGCACAGAGAAGGCCGTGGAGAGCTGAGCCCAAGGCCACACAGGGAGCTGCCAAGAGGCAGGAAAGCTTTCACATAGTTCTGAAAAGGGCTGGCCGCCAGTTAGCCAGGTGAAGAGAGGGGGAGCGAGGAGGCCTACACAATAGAGTCAGCACGTGAAACAAAGCACAGACCTAACCGTGTGTCATGTTTGGAGAGAACCGGGAGCAATTGCTAGGGCAGAATTTGGGTTATACAGTCAGTTTACTGACAGGGAGATCATTCATCCATGTGTTCATCCACTCAATATTCTGAACACCTCACAGGAGGTGTGCCAAGCACACTCGAGGGAAATTACTATGAAATAGCAAAAACATCTAAATATTAGGTTTCTCTTGCAGAGTAGCCTAAGTGGTAACTCCCTCCCCGATCCTGAATTTTCACCCGCATTTCTTCTTGCTCCCAAGAGCTCCTGTGGCTGCAATGACCCAACCAGAGTTGTGCTCTGAGTTAGGGGGAGCCTGCAGAGTAGGGAGCACACAGCAGTGGTAGCACAGTCCAACTGGGGGGCTGTCTGACCTTCGAAGGAAAGAAGATCGGGGCACCTGGGTGGCTCAGTTGGTTAAGCATCCAACTTTGGCTCAGGTCATGGTCTCAGTTTGTGAGTTCGAGCCCCGCATCAGGCTCTGTGCTGACAGCTCAGAGCCTGGAGCCTGCTTCAGATTCTAGGTCTCCTTCTCTCTCTGCCCCTCCCCTGCTCATACTGTCTCTCTGTCTCAAAAAATAAATAAACATTTAAAAAAAAAAAAAACAAAAAAAGGAAAGAAGATCAAGCAAGACAAGGCTAAAATGAGAATATCTTATCATGTAGTAATGAGTAGTGTTCTTAAACTATTGTACTTAATTTACTTAGGCTTTTGTTATTGTTGTCGTTGTTGTTGTTACCATCTTCAGATTTTTGCCAGTTTTGTGGGTTTGGCTTTAATGGTGATGGTTCATTTCCTGACCCCACTGTCTGCTCCCCACAATCACTCCACTCAGCCAATCAAGAGTTGGTCACTGCCATGCAGGCCTAAGAAGTCTTTAAAACAACCTGTGAATCACCTTTATAATTCAAATGTCATTTTCTAGGACAGGATAATCCATTTCAAATAAAATCTAACCTTAAGAGAACCTGTTCAAAGGCAAAAAACTGGTAAGGGGTACCGGCAGCTGGACACATTTGATGAACAGGTACATTTTAACCTTTTTGGTGAAATAAAATTATTTCAACACTTATCATTAGGGCTGCAAGCTAGCTACCCTTTAAACAGAAGGTCTGTTAACAGGAGACAATTCCACCTACAATAAGAAAAAAGATGGCACCCGGAGACAGTACATATGTAAGCAGGTTTAACAAGGAACTCTCTTCTTCCACAACAAGTGCTCTTATTCCTAGTATTTCAGCTTCCATTTAGCTGCACCAGTGATTCTCCACATATCAGAGCATGGAGGAAACTTTAAAAACATTGATGCCCTTGCCTCACCACAAGCCCACTGAATACAAATCTTGAGGGTAAGGCTCACAAATGGAAAATTTTGAAAGATCCCAGGTTGATTGTAATATATGGCCTGAATTTAAAACCATGTATGTTAGCAGACCAGAGGTATAGCGTCCTTGAAACCTAGGGTTGTTAACAGCTCAAGTCCCACCCCAAATGTGAACTCATCCAACAGTATCCCTGAGAGACTATCACTTCATCGCTACTTAAGCCAATCAAGGAAGCGCTGACAGCCTCCCAAAGTGGCCAGCTCCATGGCTGCCCATATCTCATAAATGGAGTTCTTGCTGCTGCTGAACTGAGGTCTGTTAGTCCAACCCCATTCCTTTGGTTTGTGCTTTCTAAACTGGCCCGGATTGAGGCTGTCCCGCACTCTTGGGCCAGAACGATGCCAGGTGAGCCAGTGATCAGCCACTGAGATCAAGGAACATTCATAATCATCTCTGATACCACAACACTTAATAAGACAGGGGTTGGTATGTGGGAGGTGCTAATAAAGGTGACAAAAAGGGAGGAAAGTGTGTGTGTGTGTGTGTGTGTGTGTGTGTGTAAAGATGGGCATCATTACCACTGTGCTCTAACAATTCATCTGCTTGCAAACTTTTTCCAGCACATGGAATTTATGAAAGTCACTGTTCTATGCATTAGGTCCATAAAAGTGAGTGTGGCACAGTCTCTTTTTAGGAATTCATAATCGGATGGAACAAATATTTCTGAGCGTTCAATGTCAGGCTCTCCATCCTCACAGCAAAGCTATGGCTCATTCTTCCAATTTTTTCAGAAAATACAGAGGCAAAGTGACTCACTCGAGGTGTCATGGCCTAGCATCGGGTGAGCTATGATCTGGGGCCTTCCTGACCCCAATTCCAGGGTGTCCCAGTGTGCCCTAGTGTCCACGGCCATCTGCTAAGAAAGGCACTGCTACGGCAGTGTCCGCTGCTGAAGGTTCTCAGACACAATCTTTCCCAAAACGCATCTGCAATCGCTGCCTTGGCAACAACCAACCGATGATGCCTAGAACCACACTCCTTAGATGCAACACGCAATTTCTAGTTCTCTGTGGCCTCCACCACTCCCAAATGTCTTCTGCTCATTCAAGATTAAATATCAGTTGCAATTCATCTCCACAGATGTGCTATTGGTTGTTCTCAAACCTGGCCCACTTTACTCATTGTCATTACCTGCCTACCATACATAGACTTTTGGGTTGCAACCTGAATGCTAGCACTACTGGCTGAATTCTCCCAAGAGGGATGGATCTCGACCCATGAAAAATTTCCGATGGTGGACCCAAGTGGAACATACAATTGAAACAGCTCACCACTGTACTCACAAGTCTCTGCTAAGGCAGCACCATTAAGTAGGAATGCCTTTGGTCTGAGTACTGAAAATAGAGAAGCCAGTCTGTTTCCTGCTTGTGTGTGACGTGTGGTCCTGTCTGCACAATTCTACTTCCTTTAAGTGGATTTGGCTCACCTACTCAAATGAAGGCGCCACAGGGGCCTCATACACAAAGGAACTGCAGGCATGGACACTCCCTTCCCAGAAAACACCCAGACCACTCGCCTGTTTCAAGGGCTGCTCACTCGGAGCTAACGATCCCATGTCCTTCCTTCAGTGAGCTCCCCACTGTGGCTCTTACGCATTAGTGAACCAAGTCTCTCCCGAAACCGGCCCCTATGTCACCACTCCTACCAACTGTTCTCGAAGCTCGTAACCTCCGGGACATGATTCTGGCCTCAGTGTGCCACCTCTAAACCTCACCCTTGGCAATAAGAGACACCTGACTTCATGTTCCACCTGGGGCCCAACCAGTCTCCCACCACCAGGGAAAGAGAGGGAGATGGTCCTACCTTCATGGTTTACTGGTAAAGGACGAAACTGCTTATCCAGAACAACCAGAGAACATGTAGCATCAAACCCAAGCCCGCGGATTCGGTTTACATCGATCCCTTGTACAACTTTCTGTTTTAAAACAAATAAACAGAAACATAAATTACAAGGCAGGCTTTAAAAGACTGAAAACAGTTATGACTAAAACAAATATGACTAAACAGAAAAAATACTTACGACAGAAAATAGATAAAAGTTCAATACAATTAAAATAACAGAAGATCCTGTAAGTTAGTAAGACAAAGACAACCAATCTAATTGGAAATAAAGCAAAGAACATGGCAAGTCACTTCATAAAATAAAAAGAAATAGTCAAAGAGCATATAAAAAGATTCCCGACTCCATTTAAATAAATAAATTAATGCAAATAAAAACACACTAATCTTTGCTTTTCACACTGGCAATTATGTATAAGACTAACAGTAGACAGTAATGGCAACTAGGGAGAAGTAGACCTTCTATTACATTATTCTAACAGTGTAATAATTTAGTATAAATTTGAGAATTTCACCGTATTTATTACAATTAAAAACCTGAAGGGTGCCTGGGTGGCTGAGTAGGTTAAGCTTCTGACTTCAGCTCAGCTCACGATCCCACAGTTCATGGATTCAAGCCCCACATTGGGCTCTGTACTGACAGCTCGGAGCCTGGAGCGTGCTTCAGATTCTGTGTCTCCCTCTTTCTCTGCCCCTCCCCTGCTCGCGCGCTTGCTCTCTCACTTGCTCTCTCTCTCCCAAAAATAAATAAACATTAAAAAAAAAAGCATAACTTTTGACCCAGCCAACCCACTTCTAGGAACTTACTTTAGTGAATTATTAGCATAAGTAAAGTTATATGTGGATGAAAGTTAACTGTAGCACTGCTTAAGAATATATTTAAAATTTAGAGAAACTATTTCCCATTAAATTATGGTACATCTGCAAAATGGAATATTCTACACCCACTAAAAAGAGGTAGAGAAGTAACTTCTGAGTGTGGTACTTCGTAGAGGTTGGCAAATCCTCTTTGCAAAATAAAAGTATCAAGCTGGACAAAATCATCAAAAACAACCATTTGGGGGCTATGAAACTTGAATAAAGCAACATTTATTCCTGAAAAATCAAAGCATTTAATTTTTGAGAAGGATTTGTTCTTGAAAAATCAAAATTATACTTAAAACATTCCCACAAATACAAAATAAAACAAAACAAGAAACTCTAGAACTAAAATGGCTCCACTGGGAAATTCTGTTAAACATTCAAGGAAGAAACAATACCATTCTTACATAAACTTGTTTAGGATATAATGAAGGAGGGAATATTTTTAAACAAATTCTACATGGCCAGAATTATTCTCATACTAAAGCCATAAAAAGACATCAAAAGAACAGAACACCACAGACCAGTATCTGCCATGAAAATAAGTGTAAAAATCCTTAACAAAATACTAACTACAAAGCAAGAATTATAAACTATGATCATCTGGAGCTATCCCAGGAACGAAATGGTAATTTAATATCCATAAATCAATTAATGTAGTACATATATTACTAGAATAAAGCACAAATACCAAATGATCATCTTAACAGAAGAGGAAAGAGAAAAACAAAACAATCCATAAATCCAGAGGCAAGTGAACTTCTACAGCCAGATAAAGAGCATCTACAAAAACCTATAGTTAACATTTTACTTCATGATAAAATGAAATGATTCCCTCCTATTATGAACAAAGAAAAATGTCCCTTGCACCACTTCTATTCAACCTGTAACTAGTGGTTCCAGCCAATGCAATAAGGCAAGAAAGAAATTTAAAGCACACAGATTGGAAAGAAAGAAGTTAAAGTATCTTTTTTTTTGCAGAAAACATCATCTCATATGCAGAAAATTCTAAGGGATCTACCAAAAGAAAAAAAAAAGCTACTAGAATAATAAGCAAGTTTAGTAAGATCAAAGGATATAAGGTTAACATATTAAAATTAATTGTATTTCTGTATGCTAGCAAATAACATATCAAAATTGAAATTAAGGAAATAATTCCATTCTGAATAACATTAAAAAAAAACACTCAGGAATGAATTTATCAAAAGAAATTCAAAATCTATTCCCTGATAACTACTAAACATTTCTATCAAAAAAACTACAAATTAGAGAAATATGCCATATTCATGAAATGAAAAATTCAACATTGTGAAAATGGCAATATCCTCAAAATTAATCTACAGATTCTATAGAACCTCAATAAAAATTTCAGGAGTTTTTTGTTTTGGGGGTGTTTTTTTGTTGTTGTTGTTTACAAATTGACAAGCTGCTCTTAACATTTATGTAGAAATATAAGAAATATAGAAGAGCCTAAGCATTTTTTAAAAGAACAAGCGGCGCCTGGGTGGCTCAGTTGATTAAGCCTCCAATTTTGGCTCAGGTCATGATCTCACAATTTGTGGGTTCGAGCCCCATGCCACACTCTGTACTGACAGCTCAGAGCCTAGAGCCTGCTTCGGATTCTGTGTCTCCTCTCTCTCTCTCTCTGCCCTTCGCCTGCCCATGATGTCTGTCTGCCTCTCTCAAAAATCAATAAACATTAAAAAAAACTTCAAAAAACTTTAAAAGAACAAAATTGGACAGAACTTAAGCTTCCTGACTTCAGCTTATTATAAACTATCATTACTAAATCAGTGTGGCACTAGCATGGGTTAAATTTATAGATACAATGGAAGAGAAGAGAAATAGAAGAAATAAGCCCAAACATTTATGGTCAATTAGTTTTATAAAGGTACCAAGGCAATTAATTCAATGGGGAAAGGACAGTCTGTTTGACAATGGGGCAAGAACAACTAAATGTCCACATACAAGAAAAAAAACAAACTTCTAGACTTGCACCTCATATGCACAAAAAAATTAATTCAAAATGTGTCATGTTCCCAAATATAAGAATGAAAACTATAAAACTTGTAGAGGAAAATCTTTGTGACATGACTTAGACAAAGAATTTTTAAAAGCAAGACTCCTAGGGGTGCCTGGTTGGCTCAGTCGGTTGAGTGTCCAACTTCGGCTCAGGTCACAATCTCGTGGCTCATGAGTTCGAACCCCACGTGAGGCTCTGTACTGAAAGCTTGGAGCCTGAAGCCTGCTTCGGATTCTGTATCTCCCTCTCTCTCTGCCCCTAACCCACTCGCATTCTGTCTCTGTCTCTCTCAAAAATGAATAAATAACAAAAAAAAAATTGAAAATGCAAGACTCCTAAAGAAAAAAAATGGATAAATGTGACTTCATCAAAATTTTTAAATTTTGTTCTTCAAATAAAACCATAAGAAAATGAAAAGATAAGCTACAGATTAAATACTTGCAATTCATATATCTGATAATAGACCTATATATAGAATAAAAAACTCTTATAACTCAAATAATGAGAACAAACAACCCAATGACAAAATGGGCTAAAGATTTAAATATACACATCACCAAAGAAGACAAACAAATGCCCAAAAAGTACATGGAAAATGCCCAACATCATCAGTCATTAGGAAAATGAGAACTAAAATCACAATCGGAGAAGACTGATGATACCAAATGTTAGAAAATCCTGGAGAAAGAGGAAGTCTCATACATCACTGGTGGAAATGTAAAATAAAGCCACTTTAGGAAAGAAGTTTGGCAGTTTTTTAAACATTAACTTACCACACAACCTAGCAATTTTATTTCTTAGGTATTGAGGAGGGCACCTGTTGGGATGAGCACTGGGCGTTGAATGAAAACCAACTTGAAAATAAATTATATTTAATATAAAAAAGTAAAAAATTAAAAAGTGTATGTCAATATAAACACTTATATGTAAATATTCATAGTAGCATCATTCATAATATCCCCAAACTGGAAACGAATTTAATCAGATGATTAAACAGTGTGGCATATCCATAAAATGCAAGAAAGTACAACATAGATGAACCTTAAAAACATTATGCTAAATGAAAGAAGTCACACCAAAAAAAAATCCACATTGTAGGATTCCATTTATATGAAATTTCTAAAGAAGAATAGCTATTAAGATAGAACGCAGATAAACAGCTATCTATGAACGGAACTAGGGACTGACTACAAACAGCCCCAGAGGAACTTCTTTGAAGTAGCAGAAGTGTCCAAAAATGGGATTAAAGTGATAACTGTATGAATGTGCAAATTCAATTATCACTGAATTATATATTTTAAATGGATGGACATCATGGTATGTAAATTATACTTCAAGCCATTAAATATTTTTAAAAGGTTGAGCTAAAGATGAAATGGAAAGATATCCATGATATGTGCTAAATAAGGTCAAATGTATATAGATCTTCCTCCACTTAGGATGTGGTTACATCAGAAAAACTCACCCTCAGTTGAAAATAGTCTAAGTCAAAAATACATTTAATACGCTTGACTGATCAAACAACATAGCTTTGCTTAGCCTACCTTAAATGTACTCAGAACACTTATATTAGCCTACAGTTGGGCACAATCACCAACCACAAAGCCTATTTTACACTAAAGTGTTAAATATCTCATGTAGTTTATTGAATGCTGTACTGGAAATGAAAAACAGAACAGCTGTATGGGTACAGAATGGTATGAAGTGTATTAGTTCTTTACCCTCATAACTGCAGGGCCCACTGCCCAGCGTCATGAGAGAGAATCATACCATGTATGGCTAGCCCAGGAAAAATCGAAACTCAAAATTCAAAGTACAGTTTCCATGGAATGCCTACCACTTTGGTACCACCATAGTGTGAAAAAATCGTAAGCCAGGGACCAATTTGTATGCAACAAACTGTTAGCAGTGATTGCCTTTGAGAGCAGAAACTACAGTTGGAGGAGACAGATTTTTTACTTTGTTATATAATTTTTAAAGTTATAAACTAATAGATTTATTATTTCTATTTCTTATTTTTGTTTCTACAGTTTCCTTTTTTGACGTTTATTTATTTTTGAGACAGAGAGAGACAGAGCATGAACGGGGGAGGGGCAGAGAGAGAGGGAGACACAGAATCCGAAGCAGGCTCCAGGCTCCGAGCCATCAGCCCAGAGCCCGACACGGGGCTCGAACTCACGGGCCACGAGATCGTGACCTGAGCCGAAGTCGGACGCTTAACTGACTGAGCTACCCAGGCGCCCCATACAGTTTCCTTTTTTGAAAAGGCATGACTGACCATAATCATGGTTTCCCATTATCTTAAAACACGATGATAGCCTTGTAAATCCCACAAAAGTCAACTCAAAAGTGTCCATCCCCATTTAAAATACACAATTCTTCCCTTCCCCTGTTTTAGAACCCCAGACTTATAATTTAGTATCCTGGGGGAGAACATTTGCTAGTGAGTGACCCATCTGTGACTGGTGGCAATACCTTTGCCACACAGCAGGAGCTGAATGCCCTGCATGCCTTCAGGACACTGATTGATCTACACTTACAAGAGAGGACCAAACCCTGTCCAGCATGGCCGCGTGGCGAGTCACAAAGTCCTGGTTTCAGACCCTAGTTCTGCCACTCTGGCCATGTGACTGAGTGTGAGTCACACAATTCCAGCCATTCCAATCCCTCTCCTGACTTGCTGGGTCAAGTCGCCATAGCATGTATAGGCACGTGGCTTCTTCTTCCTGGAATGCATTTCCAACTTGGCTTGGAAATCTTCAGGCAATGATTAAGATAAATGATGTTGGGTGCAGACCGCCTGAGTCTGAAACCTGGCTCATCCACTTACTAGTTGATAGGACTTTAGGAAGCCAAAAAACCAGCCTCCTTCATTGCACTAAGAAAGTCATCTCTTTTTTTTTTTTTTTAATGTTTATTTATTTTTGAGAGGGAGAGAGCGTGAGCAGGGGAGGGGCAGAGAGAGACAGACACAGAATCTGAAGCAGGCTCCAGGCTCTGAGCTGTCAGCACAGAGCCCACTGACACAGGGCTTGAACTCAGGGACTGTGAGATCATGACCTGAGCCGAGGTCGGAAGCTTAACCTACTGAGCCACTGGGCTCTCCTACCTCCATCTCTTAATTGTGTTATGAGAATTCAGCAAAATAAGGTATGATTGGCTTAACATCTAGCCTAACATCTGGCATTATGGTGTACAATAATTTGCAGCCATTATTAGAGTAATCAGCTGCCTCAAATCTTCTCTGAACTCATGTGGATTCAATAAACAAATCGATAACTCAGCCCTAACTTCTACCTGCCATGAGGCCCTACTGGCCTCTGTGCCCAGAGAGTACAGGCCCAACTCACACAGGACTGCAGTTAGTCAAAAGGGGAAATGGGTGAGACTATGCAGAAGACAATAAAATTCAATACCATAGGGCAGATTTGGAATAGAAACGAATATGAGATATGGTATCAAAAGAGCCAGCTTTGAGTTTCAACTCCACCATCTTCGGATCAGGAAAGCCTACACTAATTGCAACACCTTTCTGACCTTCAGTTTCCTGAGAGTGAGAGTCATCTCCCAGGTGAAGACCAAAGGAGTTTACTGGGTTAAAAGTGCTTCGGAACCAGTAAACCTTTGTAGGATGGAAAACCCGCTCAATGCCTTATTAACTATATTCATGGAATCTTTGTTACGTACGAAGCATAGCACACTCTGTGTCACGTAAGCGCATATAAAAATGGTAAGCCAAGGGAAGAGTGATTGGAAAGACTGAATAAACTCAAATCTTCCTAAAATTATTATGGTGGGAGTAACCTTCCAGTAGAACCAAAGAAAGTATTCTCTTCAATCTATGTTATGAACCCCTCTCAAGTCCTACGGAGTACCATATCCTACTCATGGACTTTCAGTCACAAAGGCTCAACCTCTTCTCTCTACAATAGAAATCTATCACAAGGAACTAGAAGGATAATTGTGATATGCATTTAAACCTGATTTCGGTGGGTGATGGGCACTGAGGAGGGCACCTGCTGGGATGAGCACTGGGTGTTGTATGGAAACCCATTTGACAATAAATTTCACGTTAAAAAAATAAAAATAAAATAAAACAAAATAAACCTGATTTGGTTAGGTAGCCACATCCAACCTTACACAAAAATGCCTTATGATCATGCTGATCCAGGAGCAGGACCACCCTATTCCCACCCCACCCCACCCCCATCTAAACCATCCCAGAAAGATGGCTATCAGAGCTACACTACCCAGAAGGTCCCTGGGACTTGACCTGCTGACCTGAGGATTCCTTTTAATGCTCTTATTAATGGAAGAAGAAAGCAGTCCAGTAAACTCACCCAAAGACTTGGCATCAAGGGAATTTCCCCAGCTAGAGAAAAAGCACATTGCTCTTCTAAAGAATTTCCAGAGAAGCAGATTTCTGCAACTTCATTTGGTAACCTGGTCCATGTCTCACAACTGTCAACTCGTAGCTATGGGGCAGCAAACAAATATTTGGGGAAGGGATGAAGGGATTGTGCATTGCTTTGTTCTGCTGGTGGGAACCAGTTCAATCCTGCATGTGTTTTAAATCAGCAGGCTCTGCCATACTGGGTGGGGAGACAAGTGTTCCTTTGAAACCCTACAAACTGAGAACTGGAGGAGCAGAGGCATACCTGGCTTTTTCTGTAGCTCTATTTGGAGCCAGGGTCAAAGCCTAGGGCCTCGCAGACAGAGTGCAGCTTGCAATTGAGTCTTGTGGCTGGTACCGTACTCTTTTCAATCTTGATTTGAGTGCCTCTGTCAGCCTTGAGGGTGTGTGGGGTTATGAAATCCCTGGTTCCCTGAGGCTCATCACTCCCTGTTGCCTACACAATTCAATTACTCACACGTTCAATCAGTCAGCAAATATAATCAAGCCTCTTCCAGGGTCAGGCTGAGCACTCTTCTGGGTATTTGGAAAACAATGAAGAATAAGATATATATAAAAAAAAAAAAAAAAAAAAAAACCTTGCTCTTTTGGAGATTACATTAGGAACAGACAACAGCTGATACAAGTAAAGCATAGAGTGTACATATAGTGCACCAGAAAACGATAAGGAGATCAGGAGTGACAGAAAAGAGGAAGGTAGTTACTGAGAAGATGAGGTCTGAGCAGACACTTGAGGGACATGAGGAGCTGACCTTGTGGAAATCTGGTGGCAAAGCGCTGCAGGCAGGCAGAAGAGCCAGTGCAAAGGCCCTGAGATGGGAACAGCGACCAGGCTGATACAGCCTGTGTGGGGAGCAGGTTACCTGCAAGACCCCTGGAAATACTCTATTTCACAAAATCGACCCTAGTGACTAGTAAAATGCATAAATCCAACCCCGGACCATGACCTACACAGCATCTTGGCTTAGGTGTGGTGTTGTCCCTTGAAGACCAAGTAGGGAAATGGAGACCAAACACTTCCATTTATGTCAGGGACACCAACTTGCTTCTAAGAAGGGAAACTCTGAAAGTGCCTCCCTCTCCTTCCTCCCCACTAAGTCCTGTCAGATCTTCCTTCCAAAGTCAGTCTTGTCACTCCCATTTATCCCTCTGCCAACATTCTCACCCAGCCATTCATTATTAAAGGGAAATTATCAAACACCTGTATGTGCCAGCATGGAGTATACATGCTGAACAACACAGACATAGTCCCAGCCTCCCAGAGCTTATAGTTCAAAGGAATCCCAGCCTCTAGCATTTCATTAGAAGAAACCACCTCCTAACAGGCATCCTTGAATTTAGTTTTGTTCCCTCCAAGCCATCCTCAATCAGCTGGTCAATGTGACACTCAGGATGATTCCAGAAGACTCCCTACTGGCCTCAGAACCAGCTACTACGGCTATGCCTCCTCATGGATTGCAGTCTCCCCTCTTCCTCCTATTGGAAACCATCTGCCCATGCCATTCCTTCGGCTCTGAAGATCCTCTCAAAGTTCTCCAGAGTCCCTCAGCTGCCATCCCCTCACCCTTCCTCAATCTCATCCTTCCTCAATTCACTGAGAGTAGGGAGGTCCCAATTTCTATACTCATTCATTCTTCTTACACTTCCTGAGTCTACTGGATGTTGGGACCTGGGTGAGCAAACCGCAGTTCCCACCCCCCTGAAACATCAAATCTAGGAGTTAAGACAGATATGAATTCAAAAAATGTAGGATTATTTACCTCATTTATGTTACTTGATTATATAATGATTTTATTATTTGATGACTATTGATCATAAGGGGATGATTCCCCAACCACATGAAGTTCTCTGAAGGCAAAGTACAAGGTATTGTGACAACATTCAGTAAGTAATATAGAGCTTAGTTTGGAGGGGATATTGAGAGAAAAGGCTTGTTCCTGGAAGGACTGACTTTTGAACTAAGATTCAGTGCAGCAGTATCCTAACGGAACTTCCTGCAGTGATAGAAATGTTCTGTCACTGTGCTGCCCAATCCAGTAGCCATGAGCCATGCATGGCTCCAGAGCATCAGAAATGTGGTGAGTGCTTCCAAGGAACCGCATTTCAAACTGTTCTTTATTTTAACAAACTTAAATAGCCACATGTGCCTAGAGACTACTGTATTATTGAATAGCATGAATCCAAGGATGAAGAGGGATTAGAGATGTTGGCAGAAGGCAAAAACGAACGAAGGATGCGTGTACAAGTCCTGAGGCCAGAGGGAGCACTGCATGCTTGAGGGCAGGACAGCAGAGTGTGGCTGGAATGCAGGGAGAGGAGAGAAGCATCATGAGATGGACCAGGAAAGTAGGTGGAGCCCAAATCATGCAGGACCTGAAGACCCTGTTAAGAACCTGGAGTTCTATCCAAATAGTAGTCTGATGCTACTGAAATGTGGTGAGCAAAAGAATGCCGTGATCAGATTACATTAAAAAACAAAAATCATTCCTGGGGCACCTGGGTGGCTCAATCAGTTAAGCATCCAACTACTGATTTCAGCTCAGGTCATGATCTCACGGTGCGTGAGTTCGAGCCCCGCATCGGGCTCTGTGGTGACAGTGCGGAGCCTGCTTGGGATTCTTTCTCTCCCTCTCTCTGCACTGCTCCTCCCCCGCCCCCGCTCTCTCACTCTCTCTCAAAAAATAAACAAACTTTGAAATAAAAATCATCCCAGCTCCAAGAAGGAGACGGGATTGGGAAGCCCATACATGAGATCAGTTAGGTTCTCACACTAATCCAGACAAGCAACAAAGGTATGTGGTGCTGGAGATGGAAAGAAGGCAGAGATCTGACCTGAGTTCAGGCTCGTCACCAACTTCCTGGGTGACTTAGGGAAGGTCAATTCTCTGGGTCTCAGTTTTTCTTTTCAACTGTAAAATGGGAACAACCACCCCTGCCCCACCTACCTTGTATGACAATCAAATGGCTATGAACGAGCTTTGTAAACCTCACAGGTTCTACAAATGTAAAAGGTTAACATTATTGCTCAATCCCACATGGGCTACTCCCTCTTCTGCTCCTTCTCCCTCCAACCATTACTCATATAACTAGTGCAACTTAGAACAAAACAATACTTTGTTGGCTTCCTAGGTGCTGGGTTTTTCCATGCAACTGAACCATTTCATCCTTAGGGGCAGAGAATTCGTTATAGCCCTCTTCTAGACACACTCCAGTTCAGCAAAAATCATAGCACATAGCAGGTGCTCAAACAAAGTGTCCATACTAAATAACACTCAACAAATGCCTGTTGGCTGACTGATGCCTGCAGCTTCTTTTTCCTTCTTCCTAATGGAAGCTGGTACTAATCATACACAAGCTTGATATGTTCTCACCTCCTTGGGAGGATTAAGATTGTGGCTCCAAAAAGAGATCTAAGCCCTTAAAATCAGGGACAGTCTATACCTCTAGGACTTGTGTGTTTCCATAGCACTTTTTAGACATGTGAGTACCGACCCAGTAAAGACCCACCAGTTTTAGGAGCAGCAGGAGTAGGAGAACCAAGACTAGGGTTTGGAGTCCCCTCCTTAGGGGTCTCATCCTGTCTCTAATACCTGTTAGTTTCAGAGCCTCAATATCCTCATGTGTCAAAAACAAAGAATGGCAGTCTACCTCACACAGTCACTGCAACATTTAAGCAAGATAAAGGATGCCAGAGTTTACTTCTTTGTAGCTCTAAGTAACATTAATCCAACATCCATTGATTGAGCAACAAAGTTGTGCCAGGCAACATATTAGATGCTGCAAATACAGGGGTGATGGTATTAAAGCGACCAAACACATCATCAAGTACAATGAAACCTGTTAAGGACCAGATAAAATGCTATGTGGCAAGGACAGGTGAAGACAGTGGGTTCTAGGGCAGCACAGAGGGGTTGCTCACCCTCTCTTTCCTCTGAGGTTGGCAAGGGAGAGCAGGGGCTGTCAGAGGTCATCCAGGAAGGCTCCCAGGAGGAAATAATGCTTAAGATTACCTTATAAATACCTGTGGAGTTGGGCAGGTAAAGAAGAGAAGAACATGTCAGATAGTAAAAATAACAGAGGGGCACCTGGGTGGCTCAGTCAGGTGAGTGTCCGACTTTGGCTCAGGTCATGATCTCAAGGTTTGTGGGTTTGAGCCCCACGTCAGGCTTTGCGCTGACAGCACAGAGGCCACTGTGGATCTCTGTCTCCCTCTCTCTCTGCCCCTCCCCCACTCGCACCCTCTCTCAAAAATAAACATTAAAAAAAAAAAGAAAAGAAAAGAACAGAGGTGTTTAATTCATTCATGTACTCCACAAATATGAATTGGGCATATCACAGGCAAGGAACTCTAGGGAAATTTAGATCAACAAGACATGACCCCTGCGAGGGACACACATTTTTCACATAAGCAGACAGCCAGGTAAAGCCACTTATAATTCAGTATGGTTAAGATAACAATCAGGGTAAGGTCAAGGTTCCCCACATAGTGGCAAATTCAAAACACTTCAGGTAGTTTAATATGATTTCCAAGCAGGGAGCATGGGGAGTGGAATGAGGCTGGGGACAGGGGCAAAGAGCAGAGCATGAGGGGGCAGCTGCAATCCACCCCTTGCTCATATTAACCATGTGACCTTGGACTGGCTACCTAACCCTTCAAAGCTCATTCCTTCCAGCTCTGAAACAGAATAAAAACTACGTCAAGAGGCTGTCGTGCGCATAAATGGATGTGAAGTCTCCAACATGGTACCTGGAACATAATTAGTGCCCGAGAAATGGTAGTTGCATCAACATCATCATCATCTTATTGTTGTTGTTGTTATTGTCCTTATTAACTTGACTAAGAGGCAAACCATCTCAGGCAGTGTGAACGACCCAGCTTGAGAACAACTGCTCTCAAGCTCTTAACTCCCTGAAGTCCTTGAAAAAGAAGACACAAGACAGGATGTATTTTACATCACCCTTTGCCCTATACCAGCGCTTGTCAAAATCTTACATACAAAGAACCCTAAAGACAGGGAGTGAGCAGACAGTCCCAAAAGGTACCTCCCTAATTGACTCTGATGTTTCAGCGTTTTATCCTACTTCATTGTCCTGCACCATCTACCCATTTCCGTTACTGTTACCATCACCACCACCACAGGAAAACACAGTGCTTCCTCATTTCCAGGCACTGTTGAGGCACTGTATATGCATTAACTCATTTGATCCTTCACAACAACCCGCTGCAGATAAGGTACAATCATCTTTCCCATCTTACAGATAAGGAAACTCAGGCAAGAAACATGAAGTAACCTGTGCAAGAAGACAAGCTAATGAATGTCGGAAACAGGATGTCAATCCAGACAGTCTGGCTCCAGAATCTGTGCCCTATGGTGTGCTAACTCCTGAATATAAAAATGCTTCCCTCTCTAAACCTCATACCAGCCATGAGCTGCGAGTAAACGTGTCATGCTTATCCCATGGCTTCTGGCACACAGTCACACAGCCATACTCCAGGTGAGGGGACAGCCTGAGACCCAAGAGCTTTATCCCAATAGCCTCAGTGCAATAGCCTCACTAAGGACCAATGCCCAGGGCACTCATGGGGGCTCACAGTGCTCAAACAGCTGATGAGCTGGCCAGCACCGGGAGATGATTAAAAATCTACCATTAAACCAAGCTGTACTTAGACCAGACCTTTTTTTAAAGTAGCTTTTCATCAGGGGATTATATTTTCTTCTTGACAATTTCCTTAATGGCAAGAAAGGCTATATGTTAGAAGAACAAAGGAGACCCAAGGGCAAAGAGTAGAAGATTCTCACCAAGGCGGGGGCCAAGAGTGAGGAGGGAAGAGGAAAATTAAACAGGCAGAAGAGACATGCCCCCACTTTTATTCCTACAGAATGCTCCAGCGCTGCCCACCCCCACCTCCTCTCTCTGCCGTCTTCTCTGGGGGCACTAACAGCAGCCCAGAGCTCATTAAAGTTTAAACAGACTGATCAATACAGACAGAATGGTGAATTGTCCATCTGCAAATTACCAAACCCTTCATGAATATTTAAGGAACAAAACTAGGAACAGAGAGAAGAGAGAAACCAGGACTTTATTTTTCCCTCTAAAAAAACAAAACAAAACAAACAAACAAAAAAAATAACAGACAAAAATATCTCTGTAGCTCCTGATCATCAGCAGGCTGACTGCAATCCAAGGCCACTCAACATCAACATCTGCCTGGCACAACTCAAAGTTTTGCTTCCTCAAAACACACATGTGCATGCCACTGCACCTTTGCACATGCTGTTGCCACTGAACAAAATGAGGCTCCCCAACCTGTCCACTTGGAAGGCAGGACAGTTCAGTGACTAAGGGTGCAGCTCTGGAGTCAGCCTGCTTACGGTTCCAGTCCCACCATGAACCCAGTCCCCTCATCTACCCTGTCAACCATTCACCATTGGGTAAGTCACCTAACCTTTCTGTGCCTATTTCCTTCTCAATAATACAGGGGTCGTAATAGTACCACCTTCATAAGGTCATTGTGAGGATTCACATACACGATGCATGCTACCACGGTTTACACAGCACTGGGCACACCTGAAGGCACAGCAGGTGTCAGCTATGATTATCGTGACTTCCTCCACATTCGGTCACATGTGACCAGATCATCTGCAGGCTCCACATCTGTCCCATCTACCTGTGCCCGAGATCCCCTTTCCTCAGCTCCAGCCATAGCCACTTAGCCCCCAGCACCTACTTGAGTCATAGTCTAGCTGTCTATTGATCTCTGTCACTAGCCTATGAGCTCCCGTAAGGTAACGCCTGTATCAAAAGCACCCCAACACTGTCCCTGACACCAGGTGTACAAGAGACATGCTCAGCAGGTGAGGGCAGGGGAGCATCTGCAAGGGTAGAATGCCACAGCTGTGGCCATACCTTTGTGACGACACCACATGCAGCCCAGATGTCCTCCGAGGACTGCTCATGGTGGTTGAACTGAGGCTCCCATTGGCTAATTGGCTGGTCTGCGAAAGCCAAAAGGACTCCCCTCTGGTCCACCAGAGCCGCACGCACACTGCCCGTTCCAACGTCCACACCCACGTAGTAGCTCCCTGGTTCCTGACCTCCCCCGGGCATTGCGGTCCCTCCACCTGCAGAGATCAAGGACAAAAACCACACTAAGACCAAGTAGGTCTACAAAATTGGGCATAAAACATCTTGAAAGTGGAAATAAAAGGAGTGCAGCTGACTGGTGGTCATTTGCTTCCTCGTTCACCCAACAAAAGTGCAGAGTGGTCACAGAATGCTAATGGACACATTGAGCTGGGTGGTGGGTCAACAAGATAGGCAAGGCCTTAGACATGGAGTTTCCATTCTTGGAAGGAAGTCAGATGTGAAGCAGCTACAATCTCACAATTCTTTAAGCAGAGGCATGATACCCAGTGAGTAAGAAGTGCTTTACATGTAAATAGGGGGTGTGGAATCCAGAGAATCTAGAGCTAATAGATATGTATTTATTCTCATTAAATTTGAATCAAAGTGAGGACAGTGGCTACAGTACAAAAAAGGAACCTCATCTACCCTGTCAACCATTCATTCAAAAAATTACCTACTGAGCACCTGTGACATGCCAAGCACTGGGAAAAGTCCATGCACCCCTCCCATATTCCTCACTGCAACCCCAGAAGGAGTCTATTTAAGTCATCCGAATTTATAGATCATCAGAGGAGACTCCAAGAGATACGTCACTTTTCTCTTAAAGGCAGGTCCACACACTTAGGAAGAGTAAATGACACACGTTGTACTGATGGGGAAACAGGTCTCTTAGACATGAAGAGAGGCAGCAGCATCATTCACAGGCAGCCCAGACCCACAACTTCCCATGTGGTACCGCCAAGTCCCATGCATGCCCTTCCCCTCGTTCCCTCTTAACAGCCTGCAGGGTCACTTTGGAGAAGAGGCAAATACACTGCAGCCGAGTCATGAAGAGACTGAGAATTGGGAAGGAGCCTCTCAGGGCACAGGATCAGGAATTTGTGAGACCGTCTGTTTTCTTTGCAGACCCCTTGTGAGTTACAAGGAAATCTGACCAGAGAACACTCAGGAATTCCTTGGCCGTCATCACCACTCTAGGTCCCTCTGGTCAGATTAGCCCACATGACACAGAAATCTCCCAGCGACTTTCATTTCCCAGATCAGCCTTTCCAAGAGCAAGAACAAGCCCCCAAGACAACAGCGCTGGTGAACAGGCTACAACTCCCCAGGTGAGCCCGGGGCAGTCTTTGCACCCGGGAATCTCATTTCAACCAAGAAAGTGGCCTGAGCCCATCCATTTCAAAAAGGTAATGCTTCCCTGGCAAAGCCACACTTGGGGATGCTAAAACGCAGCCAGCCCGCAGATGTTCAGTTACTGCTTCCTGGATATTTATCCCATTCAAAAACAGCTTCATGAAAAGTGACCACTTCTGACTTAATCACAGTGATCTCCCAATGGTGTTTGCCCCCTTGGGCTAGCAGGCTCCCTGGCAGGTGGAAGGGAAAACAGGGAGGCGGTGCTGGGGAGCCACAGCCAGCACACGTGCTACCTTCAGCAGGGCTTCGGAGAACAGCTCCCAGGCTCCAGCCTCCACGCTTTCTCAGCCTGACTTCCTCGCTTACATGCTTTGGGAGCTACACAGGATCTATAGCACCAGACATCAAGCCACGCATTCCTCAGTGTTCTTCAAGCCATGACTCACACAAAATTTAAGTGAAACAAGTCAAAGTGCAGCTGTTCCATTTGAAGCAAAGATCAGCCCAGCGCCCCCTCCACACCTCTCCCTGCAGCCACCCCTCTGCGGGGCCCTTTCTCGGGACCCAGGATGGTTGAAATACAGCATGGTGTCCTGCATGGCATCCCAGGCCCACCACGAGCTTCCCCGTTTGCTGTCAGGCATGTCTAACACAATCCCACCAGGTCTTACACCAACCCCAGACATTCTGAGACTCCTCGCAGGTTCTCAAGGGCTCACCCTGCCTCAGGGCTGCCCCACCGAGGGCTTCCTACTTGCCCTTCCCTTCCTCACACCTTCCTCTCTTGTGAGCCTGGTGGCCACAGACTCACACTGCAAGCTTCCAGCTCAACCATCTCCCCTTCAGGAAAGACATCCTTGCCTTTCCCTGTCCCTCGCTGCCACCAGAGTACCATGTCCCTGCTTTCTTTTACAACCTAACCATTGTGAAATAGGATTTGTTTTCGGTTCCAGGTCTGTCTCCCTTACTGGCCTGAACCTAAAAAAAAGGAACTTATTGATTTCTGTATCCCTAGTTCCTAGTATATAATCAGCTTTCAATAAATGTTTCCTGAATGAGCAGCTAGATCAGTGAAATCAATAGGAATCATGGATGAACCTCATGCTTTAATAGTTTGAATTCCTAATTTCATACCTATACGCACGAGTGTTTTGTCTTGATTCTAATCTCTGTGTGCTTCATTCATCCAATTAACATTTACTGAATGCCTACAACCACATTTTATTAATTCTAGACACTCATTTTTTTCATTTTGCTTCTCTAAAATCAGTGGATCCTATAATCAGTGGCATCTTACAATCAAGTGGTAGCATTTTCTTTCTTGGTGATGCATGAAACAATAATGCATCTTGTAATCCATGACTGATATTCAAAGAAATGCAGAATGCGCCAGGCACGGGCACCCTGCTATGAGCGGAGGACAAGACAGGGCCCTGCATTGGCTCAGAGCTACCTCAAGTTTCTTCCTATGCAAATAGGAGGAAGACTGACCAAGCCAGTTCCTCCATCTCCCTGCTACTGACCACACCACAACCTCTTTACTCGGAATTCCCTTTTAGCTTCTCACTGTCCCCAGCGTAAAGGCCCAGGGGTGCTCCAAACACTGATCCTGGCTTGCGAAGAGCCCTCTGCCCTTGGCTAGAATTCCCCAAGGCTATTCGAAACATTTCAGAGAGAAACAAGGAAATAAATAGGAAATCAAGAGTCTATACAACCATTCCGGCTCATCCTTACTGGCCAGCCATCCCCCAGCTTCTCGCCATTCCTGCTAGCCCAGCTCCGCAAGCCTGGGTTGCTCACTTTTGTCTCCGTCTTCCCCTGCAGGGAGTGCAACATCTTATCACCCACCACCCACAAGTCCAATTTATTTCCAGCAAAATCCAGAGGCAGATTTCCACTCTGGAAACACCTAGGGCGTACCTACCTCAGTTCTGGTTTTTGGACCCATGTCCTCACTAAAGAGGCAAGAATCTACCCTTCAGGAGAGCTCCTACTTCTTCTTAAGAAGGGTGGAGCTTTACTATTAAATTATCAACTCCAATGTTGCCCAGATCACAGCTACCCCCAGTACCAACCCAGAGCCTGGCACACAGCAAGAACCTGAGTCTTTGTGACTCAGTGGATACCTTTAAAGCCTATCATTAGGGAATAATAAAAGGTGCTACGTCTACTGTGTCCCCAGTGCTCTGTTCAACAGCTTGCTTACATTACCATACCACGTTTAATCCTGACATCAGTCCTTCAAGGTTAATTCCTAGTATCATCCCCATTTTACTGATGAGAAAACTGAGTCCTAGACAGGTCAAGTAACGTGCTGCAGTAGATCATGTCACTAGTAAGTAATAGAGTTGACAGCAAACCCCTTCCCTGTGGCTCCAAAGTCTCTAACCATTCTCGGGGTGCTATACTGCCTGACTCTCCTCCATCTACTAAATGCCTATTTGCCAAGGACCCTGCCTACTTTGTCTAAGATTGGCTGATTCAGAACTCAAGGTGCCCCCCCTTCAGAGATGGCCCCTTCCCCAATGTCAGGCTGCCTCTCTCTGGCAAACCGCCCGTTTCTAGACCACATTACCAAAGCACTGGTCAGAAAGAGTCAAACCCACGGGGACAAGGGCACCATACCTCCTGGCACTGTTCACACACGCCTCCCAGTTCATGTTTTTCTAAGGAATAGAGCCAAATTAAATATTTCAGGTTCACCATGTTTCCCATTACTATAGTTTTAAGTGATCTCTTCGTGATTGTTTCCACACCTGGACCCCGAAAGCAGGGAAGCAAGTTAAGTTCAAGCCCTTGGACGGCTTCCCTGAAACTCGACCCTGAGAGTTTTAAAAACTCTGCCAGAGAATTCCCTGCAACTCATATCCCTTGTCTTGCCGCTCTGTGCCCTTTGTTCCCGGGTCGCAGGTACTCTCTGCTGTGTCCTGTACTCCAAACTGTATCCCGTGCACCTTTGCCTGAAAAAATAAAATACCTGCAAAATTGAAAACATTCCATTTTCTAATTTGTTAAGAAAAAAAAAAAAAGGATTAGGATCCGCCTGTGTGTCTGGCACTTGCATACATGCCTTAATCTCTTCCAAATGAAACTCAACCGAGTTGGTAAACCCATCACCATTTTGTACTTCAGTGGGACGGGGAAATTCGTCCAAGTCACATGAGCTGTAGATATGAACCTCGGCTTCTACAGCAAGTGTGGGCATCTTTCCACAACAACCTCTAACGACCGAAAACAAAATTCTTTGTTAACTTCTTCAATCACTGTATCAACAACAAATGTAGCAACAAGTAGCAATGATTAAGCTCTGCTCTGCAAATCACCCTCATGATTTTGTGATTCCATCCAATCCTTGTAACAACCCCGTGAGGCGGACAGTGTGAGCCCCTGTTCCAGTTAAGGAGACTGAGATTCTCAGCAATGAGTCTGTTTCACGTCACATAGCATAGAACCTGAGGAGCTGGGACCGGAGGCTGTGCTGGAATGGCTGCAAAGCCCACTTTATGAATGCTGGGGGTCAGAGCTTTGGTACCATCTCATTCTTTTAGGCAAAGACGAATGCTCTAAAAAAAACTCTGATTGCTATTAGGGCTACCGGGAGGGTGACAGGCAGGCAAAATGAGGACATGGACTGTGGGGGCCACGAGAAAGAAAAAGAGAGAAATTCAGGTTGCGCTGGACACAAGTCCTGGGCCACCTAACTTCTCAGTCTGCAAGATCCTCCACAGGGCAGAAAGAGCCTCCTGTCCAAGCCCCCAGGATGCACGGGACTCATTTTTAGCCCCGATTCATGATCAAAAGACCGCTCCTATGATAAATATTTAGATGGCTCATTAAATAATAGCTTCTATAAATATTATTAGAAATATGCCACAGGAAACCACAGGCTTCACGGCTGATTCTTCAACAAATGTGCAAGTTGTTCAAATGCAGGGTGAAAAAGGAAGAGGGACATGAACATGGGAGGCAGTTCTTTGCAAAACTATTTCAGTAATTCTAAGAAGGGTGTCAAGGCTACAAATATTGTGCCCAAAACCCCTCATTTGGGGGTTGTCTTGTATCTTTCCTCCTCCTTTTCCCCGATACAACCTAATAGCAAGAATATTGTTTCCTATGACTACAATCCTCCAGAGTGAAGGAGCTTACCTTCAGTCCTATTTCTTCAAAAAGGCCACTCCACCAGGATCAATTAGGTGACAGTGTCCACAGAAACAGTGTCCCAGGGATCTGAGAAGGAACTCAATATCCTCTTTCAACTTTGATCTCGGGACTCTGCTGTGAGCTCAGGCACATGAGTTCCACACAATTTATTTATTTGGTTAGTCAAATTGCAAGCAGGCGCTTGGTAAGTTTGGAAAGAAAGAGATAAGCAATGAGGATGCCTGTCCACTTCGGAAGCCCTCTAACAGAAAGAACTGAACAGCACTTCAAACGAGTCTCGCATGCTGTAAGATGGCAAGAAGGCTTCGGATGGGAAGTAAAGGGCTCATTTGGCAATAATAACAGTTGGCAATTCATAACAACTGGATGCCTAGTGGTTTCACCAACAATACCCCCGGGAGAAAACAGTACAGGTTGCTCGTGACCAGTTTTCCTCTTAAGGTGAAAAACTGTCTCCTATGGCTCCAATCTCCTAGTATGTTCACGAGATTAACTGAGATTATAGAACTGAAGCGACTAGCACAGCACCTGATGTGTGGCACACACTCCGTAAGGAGCTCCAATCGTGAGGACTATTATTATGTCCCTGCCAACACCGGATCACCTCTGGACACCTGCAATATACCCCGCCCCTGCCCGGGTGTTCTCACTCTAACAGGTCAAATCCCAGTAAACGAAGCAAATACTAAATACTTTCTCTGTGCCAGGACACTAGGACTCTTCAGCTGAAAGAGACAGGATCTCTGGCTTTAGAGCTGACAATCTAACCTAAGAATCTGACTTCTGAAAATCAAATGGTGACGACTCAAGTTATTCCCGGTGTTTGTGCTTCCAGCAAAACCTAACACACCCAGGCAATAAAACAGCTTGCTGCTGCTGCCGGAACCCTCGCCACACGCTGGGGACCAAGCGTCCTATCCCAACACCACCTTTCTCCACAGAATGCGGAGATGATGGTTGCAAGACGAAGTACCAGCTTGCTGTTTGCATCACTGCTCCAACCACGAGATCAGAAAGTCAGGATTTGTCAGGATACTGAGGGTCTTCATGTTCTGAACTAAGCCCATGTTTAAGTACAAGCCCCAGGTATCCAAGGAGGTGTAAAGTATTAAATCAGACAGGAGAAAGGCTGGCTGTTCTTTCAACTCAAAGATGGATTCCCAAAGGCAGAAAAAAAAGTCAGAACTCACCAAACCCCCATGTCTGCCTCACAATGTGGCAGCCACAGGATCAAAACTGAGCCAGTCCTGGATGATGACCAAAACCACCGCCCTCCACAAGCCACACAGGCAGGACACAGCAGCTGACACAAATACAAAAAAAATCCAACCATGTCGAGGACAAATGCACAGAACAGGTCCTAAAGAAATCATGGACGGAAAATCTGACTCATGAGAAGACATCCTCAAACTCCAACAACAAACACCGCCTTAACAGCAGATGATACTTTGGATCTCCCACATCCTCTTCTGTAAAACCCTGCTGACTCTCTCTTCTTTTCAATCCCTGGGATCCGATAAAGCAACTCCTTAGAAGCCTTTTATGACGCCCCACCAAGCTATTCTCTCCACACAGAAAGGGAGAGGGGACACCTCATTTAGAACACCCATCCAAGTATGTGCTGTGTCTCCCATTTACAGACGAGGATGCTGAAATTCTGTGAGGATCGATCTCCAGTGGATGGCCACAAAACCAGGAGACGAAGGAGGCTGTATTCAAATTCAAGTTTGTCCAAGCCAGCGCAGGGCTCTTGCTACTGTCCCTGCTACAACGTGGCTTTCTGTGCTAAACAAGGCGCCTTTATCCTGGGCAAACTCAGAATGCCCTTCCAGGTCTGTTTTTCCTGTGAAATCTTCTGGGACACTCAAACGTTAGAAATGGTTTCTCTCTGCTCTGATTCAGAAACACTATGTCACCCTAAATGCTATACTAATAAATGTGAGATACTAATGGACTGTTTGTTCTACTAGCTACTTCCTAGTACCTGCCTACTGGCAACACAGTGTAGGGTAACCTAGGAACGGGGCAAGTACCGGGTTGTGGGGGAGAGGGAAGATTTTTAATGTATACTAGAGTCAAATACCTTTTAAAATAAAAAGCCTCTAGGCACTCTGCCCTTGGAGAGTTCCAGAAGCACGATCAGCAAGCCTGTGTTCCGTGTGAGGCCCCTGGCTTCTCCCTCAGGACAATCTCCCTCCTTGACCAGGCACCTGTATGGGGGGGGGGGGCAGAGAAAATGGAGAAACTACCTGGACAAGGGGTTTTCTCATCTGAGTCGGTCTATCTTCCAAAAATACAGTTTACACTGAGTTCACTAAAACTCAGAGCGCGAGCCCAACAGTCTCACACTCCCATGCCAGGAACCTGGAAGCAGAAAAATGGCAAAACGGGCAGAAAGAGGGTGACGGCTGGCACACTGATTATAAATGCAAAGTTATTATAGTGTAACCTCAATATGCCAATTACCAAGCTAAGCCCGTAACGGGGAAAACTGTACACAAACTCAGTGATTTATTATTACATGGACTCTTCTTTTTGGAACGTGAATTCCTGACCTCTGAGTTCTGAATAATTTAAGTATATATGTAGTTTCTCTCCCTCTGTCACTTTCTTCTCCAAGAGGCTGTTGATTTGCTGACACAATTAAGTATGAACTGATTTTCTACAGAACTAACCAGACCTTCAAAGCAAGGCTCTTATCATTAGCATATTGGCTGAAATCCAAGGCTTTTCCAAGAAAAGTCACTCAAATTAGAACAACAGAAGAACCCCCAACTTCAGTGACTGCTGTCAGATGTCAGCAAATTCAGGAAAGGCTCAGGGCAGTATTAGCTAGAGCAACAAAATCCCTTCCCCCAACACAATCTTCCAAAACTCCTTCCTCCAGAGACCATGCTCAGCCAGAAGCCGAGGTCTTTGGCCTCTTCTTGTGTTTACCTATTTATGAAGCATGACCAAGTGGATTTTAGGTCCAAGGTGAAAGGCATAAAGAACAAGTTATTTGAAGGTCACATTTTACACTTGGGGAGCTGGATGGTGCCATTTCGCAAACATGCCTTGTCAAAATTACCAAGAACTATGGGACAAACTCAAACTACTGACTGAACCAATGCTGCTTCTGCCCCAAAAAAGCCCAAGCTCTTTATTTGGCCCCCAAGGACCTCAAAGCTCTAGTGCCCACCTGCCTCTCTAACCTCACCTCCCTACCTCCCTACCCCTCTCCCCAATCTCAACCCCCTATACAACAACCCTAGGAGCTACTAGCCATCCCTTAAATGAATGTTTGGCACCTGTGTTCATTCTGTTCCCTCCTCCTATGATGCAAAGAATACAAACTTGCAGTTCACAGAAAAAGAAATACAATGAACACACATGAACACTCAGCCTCACAAAATAATGGAGGAAATGCAAAACAAAACAACATAAATTCTCATGTAACAAGTTGGCAAAAATAGAAAACTTTGATATTACCCTGTTTCTGCAGGAGTGTGTGGAAAATAGGTAGTTTCATACACTTTTAGTGGGAGAGTAAGGGGTTCAGCCTTCTCTAGAACAATCTGGCACTATCTATCCATTTTTGAAATCTCCCCTTCTACCCTACAGGGTTTTTTTGGTAATGTTTTTGAATGTTTATTCATTTTTGAGAGAGCAAGAAAGAGCACGAGCAGGGGAGGGGCAGAAAGAGAGGGAAACAAAGAATCAGAGGCAGGCTCCAGGCTCTGAGCTGTCAGCACAGAGCCCCATGCAGGGGGTTTTGAACCCATGAACCGTGAGATCATGACCTGAGCCGAAGTCAGACGCTTAACCGACTGAGCCACCCAGGCACCCCTCCCCTACAGTTTAACTTCTAAGAATTGATGGATTGGCTCACCTAAAAGATATACATTAAAAATATACACTACAACACGTTTTCGTTAAGGCAAAAGCACACTCACAAAAACCCTGGAAACAAATGAAATGTTTACTAACAGGGGACTTACTGAAACTTCCACATAAGGAGCTATTAATACCAATGAGAAAGGGGCTAAAGAAAAATGTTAATGATATGTTATTAAATAAAAAAGCAAGTTCTTAGAGACTACATTTGTACTAGTTTGTTGTTGTTGTTTTTTGTTTTCTGTTTTTCTTAAAGACAGAGCATCACTGGGGCACCTGGGTGGCTCAGTCGGTTAAGCGTCCAATTTCGGCACAGGGCATGATCTCACAGTTTGTGAGTTCGAGCCCCGCGTCAGGCTCCGTGCTGACAGCTCAGAGCCTGGAGCCTGCTTCAGATTCTGTGTCTCCCTCTCGCTCTGCCCCTCCCCCACTCACGATCTGTCTCTCTCAAAAAATGAATGTTAAAAAAAAATTTTTTTTTTAAAAAGCATCAGTGGTTCTAAAACCGTGGTCTCCAGAACAGCATCAGCATCACCAGGGAACACTCGAAATGCAAATTCTCAGCCTCCAGCCCACATCTACTGCTTCAGAAACCCTGGGAGTGCAACTCCACAGCCAGCACTGTAAAAGCCCTCCAGGTGATCTTGACAGATGCGACAGGTTGAGGGTCAACGTACTGTACTAAGACCTAACACACAAGATTCAGGAAGCACACACCAACTCCCGCTTCCTGCAGTGACACCTAGGGAAAAGAAAGGTGGTGGAAACGTGGAGGACATTTTGAACTTCCCCACTCTGCTGACAGAATGTTCACAATGAGCAGCTAATACTGTAGTAACAAGAGAGATCTTCCTGATAGTGAGTGGAGCTTTGCTCTGTATGGCTCCCATCCTCCACACCTCATTTTTGTCCCGTGGGATCATCCAAACCACCTAATTCCTTTCAGGGGAGCTATCCCTTTCAAATGCTTTATGATGATTCTAGTGACTTCCTATTGGTCTTCTTTCCTCCAAAACTATAGGTTTTCAGTTCCTATAAGCGCTCCTCCATGCCATGGCTTTTTCTAAAATAAAAGGGATAAGGCGCACTTGATACGTTTAATGAGAATGGTCTTCAGACACTCATGTTTCCATGTGATGTTGTATGGAGAGCAGGTAAGCTGTACTACCAGCACATGGAAACCTGCCTGGAGACCCACTGGATGCAACATATACTGGGACAAATCAGGGGCCCATGTGGCCCAATATCCAATGACACTAAGAGCAGAATAATTTGTTCAGGAGAAAAGGGAAAGGGAGCTTGAATATGTTCCCAAACTATCTCCAAAGGAGGGCTCTGAGGGAGCCTTTGTCAACTACTCTCCTCTTCCTACTGTTTTATCAAGATGTATCTTCACATGAATCCAAATGTTTCCCAAACATACTTATAGTTTGAGCCAATCCTCACCTTGGATCTCATGAGGGCTGACTCTTTGCCAAGCACAGTATCTGTGCACAGTATGACGTGACCCTGCTAATTTCCCCAACCCTGGAGGGATCCATACTTAGAAATGGGGGAACTAAGGTTCTGTGCAGTAAGGTCACTTGGCCACCATCACAGAACCAGTAAAAATCAGAGAAGGACTTCGGTCCTATGCCCCTTCCACCAGGTCACCGAATACTTTTAAACGTCCTAACAGTAGCCTCATTCTAACCTCAAAGTTGGCCAGTAGTTCTACCATCCCAGAATTCCGTGAACGACATACACTGAGATTTGTCTGTTGAAATCACTCTTGACTTTACACAGTCTTCCTTTCATTCTTCGTCCCCCACAACCCACCAGTAACTGAGTCCCTTCTTAATCTCTCCATCCTGTGGCTGGTTTAGCAGAACACAAGCTCCTCGGCTGTCAGCCTGGTCTGCAACAGACTTTGCTGTAACGGAGGCCCAACTCCAGACGGCCAAGGGACTGGTAATACACTGAGCCTGAATGATTTCTACCTCATCGCCCTACTCTCCCTAAAGCCACCCCACAAATACATCACCGTGTATCACTATATAGGTACCTGCTGTATGAAGTCTGCTTCCTCCATGTTGGTAAGAGCCTCCTCAATAATTTAAGATGATGAAGGCAAAGGGGGCGGGGGCGGGGCAGGGGGGTGGAGGGAGGATGTTATAGAGGAGTCTCCTGGAAAAAGTATTCCTAGTTTGGGAAGGAAATCTCATCATTTCCCCCTCACACATCAAACCTACTTCTCCCAGACATACTATTCCTTCTCTCCTGTCTCTCAGTGAGCAGCACCACCAACCATGCTGACTGTTTGCCAGGCATCTATAGGTTATGACTCCTGTGCACATTATTCTCAGCCTGCCTGCCCCCCCCCCCCCCCCCACCATACACTCAATCCTTTTCTGCCTACCCTCTGTCCCAGGGCTACAGTCTGGATCTCCAGGCGCCCAACCCTCTGTCTTCTACTTGGGTTTGGACAATGGAGAGCAGTAGCAAAAGGCGTCAAGAAGGAAGGAGAGTAAGGTCCAGGCTCCCTTGGACCGAACAACCTGCATCTCTTGAACAAAGGTAACAAAGCCTCTCAAGGCAGATTTCTGCACAGTTTCTCCTTTTGGGTTCTGGTAACATTCCTCTCCTAACCCCTTTACATAGGACAGAACAATTCTACTTTCTCAGCCCCATGGATTCAGGCTGCCCTCATCTCTCTAAATAGTTCCTTTACTAAAAAATTATCCTAATTGGAGGGTGTCTTCTATTTCCTTTTGATCTACTTCCTGCACTGTGCCCTTTCAGACATCAAGGAGTAAAAGTGGTCCCATTATTACTGGTGCCTGGATACTTCAAAACCTCTTCCTCATACCCTCAAATAGTCCCTTCTTTAAATTTTCTTCAGAAATTCCAGTTGAAGACCTCCACTGCTAGCCAAGATGAAGTAACAGGAACCATATTTACCCTCCCATCAAAAACTACTTTAAAAATATACATATATAGGAAATGAGGGTTCTCAGGACCCTGAACATTAAGGCAAGAAAGTACAGTGAGCCCAGAAAGGGGAGGGAAAATGAAATGTCCTGAAATTGCTGAAGCTTAATGTGTGGGACCATGGTACAGGAAGAGGAAATCCAGGCCAAGCCCTGCAGTCTGCCAGCATTGAGGAAACAGAGCTAGGAGTCTGTGGACAACAGGAAGCTATACTTCTTAGGGCAGAGTACAAGAAAAGAGAGAGCTACACAGAGGGAGAATTCCAGAGAACTACAAAGGGTGCTCCTCAAGTATTCAGGAGTACCAAACACCACATGCATGTGAGGAAACCATTTGCGCCAGAATCTCCCAGAATCTCCCAGAATTGGTGTACTTCACACGGAGCCATGAATAGTGCCCACTGACACCAGCCAGAGTGGAAAAACGTAATTCACAGGGTACTAAGTAGAGTAGAAGGGTTTCACCTCAGCAGTGAAGAAGAATTAACCCTGGTCCCACCTAACAAAGCTTAGGGCAAGACTCAAAAGAATCCAATGGTTTGCAAATACCTCACTCATACCCCAGAACAAAGTTCAAGTGTATTTATAAAAATACAAAACTATCTAGCACAAAACAAGGTAAAATACACAATGCCTGGTGTTCAATCAAAATTTACCAGGCATGCAAAGATACAGGAAAATACTATCCAAAATGAGAAAAATCAATGGGCAGTGACCTCACACTGACACACTGGACAGAATTAGTAGCCACAGATATTAAAATAGCTATGATTCCTGTATCTCGTATGTCAGAAAGCTAGGCGAGAGATTGAACTTGAAAGTTCAGAAATGGAAGATGAAGCAACTTTAGGCTGAAATGCTAAAAATGACAACCAGGATATCTGAGATGAAAAACTTACTGTATAGAATTGGACAACACTGAAGAAAAGACAAGAGACCTTCAAGACACAACAATAAGACACTAACCACTAACAGAGAGAAAAGATTCTTAAAAAATAGACAGAGTATCGGTGAGCTGTGGAAAAACTACAAGTGGTACAACATATGTGAAATGGGAATCCCTGAGGCAGAGCACAGAGAAGGGGTAAGGAACAATATTTGAAGAGCCAATGGTCACAAACATTTCAAATTTGATGAAAACTACAAACTCACAGATTCAAGAATACCAATGAACCCCAAATAAAAGACATATGAAGAAAACTGAACCAAGACAACATCAGATTCAAATTGTTCAAAACCAATGATACAGAAAATCTTAAAAGCAGCTTGGGGGGAGGGGAGGTGACAATCGCCCAAAAGAAAAAAAAAAAAAAAAAAAAAAATACAGGGGCACCTGGCTGGCTCAGTCAGTTTAAGCATCCAACTTTGGGTCAGGTCATGATCTCATGGTTCGTAGGTTCAAGCCCAGCATTGGGCTTTCCGCTATAGCCCAGAGACCACTTTGGATCCTCTGTCTCCCTCTCTCTGCCCTTCTCCCTTTCACACACTCTCCCTTTAAATAAATAAATAAATAAATAAATAAATAAATAAATAAATAAATAAAGATATTAAAGAAGACGACATTACAAAAGAAAGAAATAAAGAAAAATAGAAAGGACAACAGCTTTCTCATCAGAAATAATAATGCAAGCTAGGAGACAGCAGAGTAAGATTTTTGAAGTATTGAAAAAAAAAAGACTTTCTATCTAAAATTCTGTACCCTCTTTTGGAATGAGCACTGGGTGTTTTATGGAAACCAATTTGACAATAAATTTCATATATTGAAAAAAATAAAAAAATTAAAAAAATGAAATTCTGTACCCTGTGGAAAAAAAATTCAAAACGGAAGCATTAATAAAGACTAACTCAAACAATGATGAAAAAATTCATTACCAGCAGGACTGCACCATAAGAAGCGAGGCAAAAAATGATAGCACATGGAAATGTGCATCTATAAAACAAAACAGAATGTAGAGCACACGGGGAACTATGTGGGTACATATAAAGGCTTTTTAAAAATTACTCGAATGTCTGGGGCACCTGAGTGGCTCAGTCAGTTAAGCATCTAACTCTTGATTTGGGCTCAGGTCATGATATCACAGCTAGTGAGTTCAAGCCCCACATCAGGCTCCCAGCTGCCAGCACAGACTGCTTGGGATTCTCTCACTCCCTCTTTCTCTGCCCCCTCACTCACTCATTCTCTCTCTCTCAAAATAAATAAATAAACTTTAAAAAAAATTACTTGAATGTCTTAAAAAGATAACTGACTCCCTAAAACTAAAAGAATAACCATACATCATGGGGTTTAAACCTATGTAGATATAAAATGTACAATATAAAATAACAGTAGCACAAAGGCTAGGAGGCAAGAATTATAAACATACTGTTATAGGGTTCCTATATTATATGTTAAGTGGTATAATCCCACTTGAAAGTTGACTCTGATAAATTAAAGATGTATTCTGTAAACCCTAAAGCAACCATTAAAATAATACCAAAAGAAAAAGCTATGCCTAGTAAGCCAATAAAGGAGAGAAAAAATGAAATTATAAAAAAACCCAAAAGAAGGCAGAAAAAGAGTAAAAAGAACAATGAACAGATGGAACAAATAGAAATGAAAAGAAAAAGCTAGATGGGTGCATTTAAAAATTTAAAAGAAACCATACGAATACTTATATTAAATATAGTCTAAATACTCCAATTAAAAGGCAGAAATTAGCAGGCCTCACTTCATTATCCAGTCCAACTATATGCTGCCTATAAGAAACCCATTTTAAATATAAGAAACACACAGGTTAAAAGTAAAAAGAAGAAAAAGATATGCAACAAAAGAGCATTCAAAAGAAAGCTAAATCATTACCACACTAAGTAGATTTTAAAGCAAAACACTACAGGTCTAATAACTAAGTATATTTCAGAGTCAAGAATATTCCCAGAAACTAAGAAATAATAATGGGGATGATTCACCAAGATAACCTAACAATCCTAAATATTAACACACCTAATAACAGTGCATCCGAATACATAAAGCAAAATGTGATAGAGATGCAAAGAGAAATGCATATATCCATAATTATCCTCAGAGATTCTAACACCATTCTCTCGGTAATTCAATGATGGAGTAAGTTGGCACAAAATCAGCAAGGATGTAATATACAGTAGTCAGCAAAGCTGATATATTGATAAGTAAAAAGCACTCTATCCAAAAAGGGGCAGAACACACATACTTTAAGTTCACATCAAACATTTACCAAGACAGACCATATTCTGGGCCAAAAAATAGTCTCAAGAAGTTAAAAGAATTCATAAATTTTTTTTTCAACGTTTATTTATTTTTGGGACAGAGAGAGACAGAGCATGAACGGGGGAGGGGCAGACAGAGAGGGAGACACAGAATCGGAAGCAGGCTCCAGGCTCCGAGCCATCAGCCCAGAGCCTGACGCGGGGCTCGAACTCACGGACCGTGAGATCATGACCTGGCTGAAGTCGGACGTTTAACCGACTGCGCCACCCAGGCGCCCCAAAAGAATTCAAATCCTACAAAGTACCTTCTATGACCACAATGGAATTAAATTATAAATCAGTAATTAAAAGATAAGTGGAAAGTCCTCAAATATTTGGAAACTGAATAACACTTCTAACACATGGATCAAAGAAGACATTTAAAAAATATAAAGTATTTTAACTGAATGAAAATAAAAATATAGCAGAAGTGGTAGGATGCACTTGATGCAATAAATCTATAGTGTCATAAGCATGTAATAGAAAAGTTGCCTCAAATAAATAACTCAATTTCCATCTTAAGAAATTAGAGAAGAGTAAAAGGAACCCAAAGTTAGCAGAACAAACAAACAATTTCAGAGGAAAAATCAAGAAGTTAAAAAAAAAAGACTACAGAAAATAAATAAAACCAAAAGCTGTTTTTTTTTGAAAAGACCAATCAAATTAATACATTTCTGAACAGAATAACCAGGAAAATAAAGAGAAAAGATGCCAGTATTAGGATTTTATGTATCAGGAATGAGGGAGATGAAATCACAACAGATTCTACAGATATCAAAATAATGAGGGAATATTATGAGCAACTAAGAAGATATGTACAAATTCCTTAAAATACAGGAACTACCAAACCTCACTGAAAAAGAAGCAGATGATCTGAATAGTCTTGTATTATTAAATCAGTTGAGTTCTTCCTCTTCTTGACAGAAAACCAAAAACAAAAAGAACTCTAGACATCTTCATTGGTGAATTCTACCAAACATTTAAGGAAGAAATAATATTCTATACAAACTCTTCCAAAAAACTGAATTGGAGGAAATCCTTTCCAACTCATTTTTGAGACCAGAATTATCTTGATAACAAAACTTAAAAGACAACACAAGGAAAGAAAACTGTATCAATATTTATCATTAACATAAATGGAGAAATTCTTAAAATTTTAGCATCCAACTAACTATAAAAAGGATAATAGGTCCTGACCAAGTGGGATTTATCTCAGGAGTACAAGGTCTAACATTAAAAAAAAAAAAAAAAAAAAAAATTTGGTGAATGTAATTCATCATATTAAGATTCTTAAAAAAAAAAAAAGGTCTTAATAGTTACAGAAAAGAACACCTGACCCAAAAAAAAAAAAAAATTCATTCTTCATTTAAAGACAAAAACAAAAAAAAAAATTTCAACATGTCTCAGCAAAATAGGAACAGACTGAAACTTCCTAAGCCTGCTAAAAACCTACTATAAAAACTATTCAACTAATATCATACATCATAGTTAATGATGAAAAAATGAATGTTTCTCCCTAAGAAAGATCAGAAAGAAGATGTCACTTCCATGCAACACAGAGTAGAGATTCTAACCAGAGCACTATAGCAAGAAAAAGAAATAAAAGGCAGCAACATTGAAAGGAAGAAAGTAAAACTGTCCTTATTCACAGATAACATGATCACCTACATAGAGTATCTGATGGCATCCACAAAAAAGCTATTAGAACTGAAAAGGAGTTTAGCAAGATTGCACGATACGTGACCAATACACAAGCAGCAACAAACTGGAAGATAAAATTTAAAAGATAATTTCATTTCAATAGCATCAAAAAAATAGGATACCTACAGATAACCTGACAAAGATGTGCAAGACCTACCTACTGAAAGGTACAAAACACTGAGAAAAATTAAGGAAGACCTAAATAAACAGATACACCAACCATGGGTTAGAACACTCAATTGTTAAGATGTCAATTTGCTCCCAAATTAATGTAGAGATTTAATGTCGTTCTAACTTAAATCTAAATAGGTCTTTTTTGTGAAACTGACAAAATGACTGTAAAATCAATACGGAAATGTAATGCACCTAGAAAAACCAAAGCAACTTTTGAAGATGTACTTCAAAATCCACCTATACTACCTGGCTTCAATACTTATTGTTGCAAGATTTTTTACCTCAATACCCGGATCCATTGTCTGGCCACTTCGAAGAATGAACAGGTGGACACAGAATGAGCGGCAGGCAAAGTTTATTAGAGTCTAAGATTAGAAAGCAAGAGGTAGGAAAGCTGTCTTTAGAGAGAGGGGGCATTCAAAGGTGAATACCTGTGGACTATAGAACAGGGGTCCTTGTTTAATAAGGTTCTGGTCACACACCCACCCTTCCCTTCCTCCTTGTTCCTTCTCAGGTCCTACCTTTATTGGCTGGATAACACTAGGTGCTGGGTTGTCCATTCCTGATTGGCTCGATTCCATTGTATAAGGGCTATGACCATATCATTCCTTCTGGGTCATATGTTTTATGGTCTACTCCTTATTTTCAGTTAGGCCTTTTGTCAAATTCCTGAGGGAAACTGGTGGGGGAGTAGGTGGTGTCTGTTACATTCTTCAGAGGAACGTTATGCCGGAGGGGGTTTATTGTAGTCAGCCACTCCCAGAATTGTTCCAAAATATGTGTTGTTCCCCACCCAGGGACCTCAGATCATCTTTCCCTCTCTGCCTACTGAATCCTATCTTTTCCTATCATATTATTATGAAACTATAGTCATCAAAACTATGCAGTATTGGGCATTAAAACAGCCAAAGAGAACAACGGAACAAAACAAAACAACCAGAAATGGGCCTCCACATATACACAGTCAATTGATTTTAACCAAAGGAGCAAAGGCAAGTCAATGGAGAAAGGACAGGCTTTTCCGCAAATGGTAGTAGAACAATTAATGACATACATGAAAAAATTAACTTTGTTTCATATCTGATGCTACAGATTAATTGAAAATAGATTGTAGATTTAATGTAAAACCAAAACAATGAAGCTTCTTTAAAAAAATAGGAGAGGGGCACCTGGGTGGCTCAGACGGCTGAGTGGCCCACTCCAGCTCAGTTCATGATCTCATGGTTTGTGAGTTTGAGCCCACATCAGGCTCTGTGCTGACAGCTTGGAGTCTGGAGGGTGCTTCGGATTCTGTGTCTCCCTCTCTCTCCAAGACCCTCTCCCATTCATGCTCTGTCTCTGTCTCTCAAGAATAAATAAACATTAAAAAAAAAAAATAGGAGAAAATGAGAGTTCTGGCTAGGCCTGACTTCTTACATAAAATTACTAAAACAATGACCCATAAAATAATAAATTGATAAAAGAGTCATCATCAAAGTTATAAATTCACAAATTAGACTTCATCAAAATTGGGAACTCTGCTTATGAAAAGACACGGTTAAGAAAATGAAGAGAGAAGAGGTGGCTGGGTGGCTCAGTCAGTTAAACACCCCACTCTTGATTTTGGCTCAGGTCATGATCTCACAGTTCATGAGTTCAAGCCCCATGTCAGTGGGGTTCTGCTTGGGATTCTCTTTCTCCCATTCTCTCTCTGCCACTCCCCCTTGCATTCTCTCTCTCTCTCTCTCTCTCTCTCTCTCTGTCTGTCTCTCATAAATAAGCTTAAAAATATATGAAAAAACAAGCCACAAAATGGGAGAAAATATCTGTACACACAAGTGACATAAAGAACTTGCAATGAGTATATAAAAGCTCTCAAAACTCAGTAAGAAAATAAACGGCTCATTTTTTACAAGTGAACACAAGATTTCACAAACACTTCACCCAAGAAGATATAGGATACACATATGGGCAAGTAAGCACATGATAAGAAGCTTGAAATTATTATTCATTAGGGAAATGTTAAAACTCCCTGGAAGAGGACTCCATGTTATCAGAATGGTTAAAATTAAAACGAGTGACCACACCAAGTGCTGGAGCAACCGGGAGTTTCATGCACCACTGAAGGGAATGCAAAAAGGCACAATCGCTCTGAAATACAGCTTTTTAAAAAGTTAAACACACACCTACCATGTGAACTAGCCATCCTCCTTCTAGGTATTTAACCAAGAGAAATCGAAGAATAGGCCCATTCAAAGGCATGGATATGAATAGTCCTAGTGGCTTTATTTGTAGTAGCCAAAAAGCAGCCCATAATCCAAATACCCACCAACAGGTAAATAGATAAAGTATAGTATATTCGTGCAATGCACCAAATGAAGTATGTGTGCATGCTCAACATGGATGAATCTCAACATGATCAAGCTAAGTAAAAGCCACCACGCAAAAGAGATACGTATTGTATGACCCCACAAATAAAATCCTAAAATAATATTAAATAATCTATACTGACAGAAAGCAGATCACTGGTTGCTGGGGGGGGGGGGGGGGGGGGGGGTTGGGAGAACCAGGAAGGAAGGGATTACACAGGAGCACAAGTAATCTTTATGGATGTTAGAGATGTTCTTTATCTCACTTGGTTTCACAGACCCAGACACACGTCAAAACATCTATTAGATATTTTAAATATATACGGTTTATTATATGTCAAGCATACCTCAATAAAGCTGTTGAAAAATACCCCAGTTGGGAAAGCCTTTTCCCTGACGGCACTGTAACTGCTCCCTCCTTTCCCATTTCCTACATCCAATCGCTGTTAATTCCTAACCATTCCACAGCCAACCTTTGTACAATGCAGGGGTTAGGGGCACTGACCTGCCGCGACATAAAAATCTGTTCACAACTTTTGACTCCCCAAAAACTTAACTTTCTAATAGCCTAGCGTTGATGAGAAACCTTACCAAAAATATAAACAACCAATTAACACATATTTTGTGTGTTATATACTGTATTCTTACATACTGTATTCGCACAATGAATTTAGCTAAAGGAAATGTTAAGAAAATCTTGAGAGAAAATACATTTACAGTACTGTAAAAATTCCGCGTATAAGTGCATCTGCGTTCAAACCTGTATCGTTTGAGGGTCAACTGTATTCTCTCTCCCTCTCCAGTCCAGCACTATCACCCTATCCCATCTCTCACCTGTATTATAAAAGCCTCTCTCCACCCTGAGGCCAGAATTAACTTTCTAAAACACCAATCTGTATCACTTCAACAGCTCCTGATTGCTCTGGAGACAGGTTTCAAACTCCCTTAATATGACTCACCTGATCCTCCCAGAGCTGACCTTTTCACCTTCCGCAGCCTCCTTTCTGGTGACTTCCCACCTCACCCTTTCCTATCCAGCCATACGAGTCAACAATGTGCCAGGTTTATATAGTTTTGCACACGCTGTTCCCAAGACAAATAATCCCCTTCCCTTTTGTCTCTCTCCAGCCCACTCATACTGAGGCTCTGTCACTCAGCTCGAGGATGATCTCCTCTGGGAAGTCTTCCATGAAACCCCACATTAGGCCATTTGCCCTTCTCTCCACTTAGTTCAAATCACAGTCAATTACCAGCATCTTCCTCATACCCTGCCGCAACACTAATCTCAGAATCATATAATCTCCCTCATTAGACTAGATACAATAAGCAGACTGAGTGAAAGTTGGAAGCAGAGAGCAAACCTTGTTCATTTTTACCTACCCAGGGCCTACCACAGTACCAGGCCCAGAATACATGCCACACCATTAGTGAACAAATGAATGAATGGAAGAACTGGTTTGGATGAGCCTTAGACCACCACCTGGGTTGATTTTGTATTTCTCTGTATAAAGAGATGGGCAGGTGAGGTTGAGTGATCTCTGTAGTACATTCTGGTGAAATAATTATTTCAAATCCCCTGGAGGGAGGTGGGGGATGGGGGGGGGGGGTGTAGTCCCTATTCCGGCTGGGCAAGATTCATTACCTCTAAACTGTTTTCAAAACCAGCTGGTAATTGACTGTGATTTGAACTAAGTGAAAGGTTAGGGAAAGGGAACCAGATTCCAGGAAAAGACAAGGTCCACAGCAAAAATTAACACAGCCTGGAAGAAGGCCCAGTCTCTTCCCAGTAAACTTCTTACTTTCATCCAGAAAGATACAGATCTCCGCCCTCAGGATTATTCCCTTCTCCCAATACGCATGTTTTGATCTCCAAATCCAGCAACGGAGGCTCCCAAGCTCGCTTCCCCTCAAAATCAATCACAAGGCCCTTCTCACCCTCTCTGGTCTTTCCCTTATCATCCTTAGTCAACAATCCTCTGGGCCTCCCACTCACACGTCCTCCTCAGCTGATCCCTCCAACAGCCAGGCCACTGATCATCAGGTCAAGAGCCAGGCAGAGGGCCTCATTAACAGGAGACTCCCAGAAGACCAGGAGGCAGTCGAAAGGCTGCAAGACCCAGCTGGGAACCATAAAAAGTAAAAAAATCAGGATATATATTTGGTGGATCATAAAAAAAGAAAAGCAAGCAAAAACAAAACAAAGCAAAACTCTACCATCTGTATAATAGCCACAAACCAAGAGAAGACCTGCCTTCTTTCTCACTGATTTACAATTCAAAAGTGTAATCACTTCCTCCCTCCAGATCTCCTATTTTAAAAAATTAACCTAACGCTGTTCCATGTTTTGGTAGTGACTGACCCTTTAATTTAGGGACGCTATTAAGACCTAAGAAGTGCTTTCGTGGAAAATAGCCAATGATTAGGGAAATTCACCATTTTACATCTTGCCAATCCTTAAAAGAAGGGAAATGAATTAAAAAGCAAGGATAACATTAGGCCTTTCCTACCAGGCTAACTGTAACCAAACAGCATTATACCATCACAACTAAAATGCACCTTAGACGTTATCACAAGCTGCTGAAAGCGTTTGAAGTTACAAGCAGCACTGGCCTTTAAAATGTCTTAGGCAGCCAGATTTGTATTAAAAACTCAAAACTGTTCAGGAAAAAATATCCTAAAATAGGGGTCCGGGGGAGGGAGGGAGTGACTAAAATATAGAGAGCGTGAACACAGTTAATTGGTCGGAGATGGCAGAGGACCCCGGGTACCCGACATCTCATAGACAGCCTTGGGGATGCAGTAAAGGCCGACCCTTCTCTCGACGGGCCAGCCGCCTCACCCAGGAGAGGGCACAGGGAACTCAACAGCATCCCGGGGGGGCGGAGGCCCTGCTAGCTTGAGACTTAAGCGGCAGGAGAAGGAAGACCAAAAGGAAGGGGCGGCGACTGCGGGAAAGGTGGGGGAGGCTTGGGCCGGGTGAGCTCTCGGGTTGGAGAACGTGGGCGCTACGAGCCTGCGCGCCTGCAAAAGCCCCTGCTGCACACGTGGGACTGGGAGGAGGGTCACTTACTTGTCCAATCTGAAATTAGATTTTAGCTAGCGGGGCTCTGCAGGTTGCCGTGCGGAACGGCACCGCGCGCGTGCAGAGCGGTCCCAGAGAGTGGCTGCGGCCGCGCCCCGCCCCCGGCCCCGCCCCCGCCGGACGCGGCCCCTGTAAAACCCCCCCTGATTGGCCCTTTGAACCGGGCCGAGGATTGGCCCGCGCGTGCCCGCCCCCGCCTCCGAAGCCTCGCCCTGGCTCCACCGGCCTTATGGACTTTTTAAAAAGGCAAGGAGGTCCCCTGCACAAACTCTTCGCAGCCTCTGACGCTTGGGTGTGGAAGATCCGCATCCTATAACCGCTTCTCAACCATTTACTGAATGCAATTTACTGACCGTTGTAGGAGGATGTCATTAATAATAATAATATATTAATAATAATTACTGAATGCTTGCTTTGTGCCAGGTCCTCTTTCTGATACTTTGCAGGAATTTATCCGTGTAATCCTCTGGCCAACCCTCTGAAGTGGTGTCACAGTCTTTAAATCCTGAAAGCAGATAGGCCCTGCCTGTGCAGAAGTTACAATGTGTGGGCCCTAGACACACCCAATTCATTTAAACCTCACAGTTCTTGCCTTTCCAGTAAACTAGGCGGTATTCGCCCCTATTTACAGATGCAAGAGTCATCTGTTTTTTAGCTTGTTCTGAAACACACAGCTAGCTGCTAGGGAACCAGAGAATTCTAACTTGGGCTCCAATTTGAGCTGTTTGCCTTCAAAAAGTAGGTTCCCAGGCTGATGGGACTGAAGATTTGGAAGACAGTTCAGCAAGCCGCTGATTCCAAACCCTTTGCTTCCCTAGAAAAGTAAACTGAGGTCCAGTAAAAGGAAGTGAGTTTCCAAGACCACAGCAGATATAAGAGATAAGCCTAGGTAATAACAGTGATGCCATTGAACTGGCCTATGTGCCATGTGCCTTACAGTCCCTGTCTGCTGTCCTCCTGACCATCCCCAAAATAGATGCTCTCCACTTTGTCTTGCAGGCTACATACTGGCTCAGGCTGAAGCCGTATGATTAGCTACATCTACTAGGGAGCCTCTTTGGGAGGGGTGGGGGTGGTCATTTTCTTTCTTCTACACCATAATTTTTCCCCTTTCATTTCCAACAAATATCCAAAGATCTAACCATGGACTCTTTGGGAAGATAGGAGGTACTGGGATCTGATACTTAGCACCTGGCTGAATTATAGTGTACAATAGAAATAATAATATTAAGACCTGTGTATCTTGACCTTTCTAGAGGGTTGTGAAGAGCAAACAAAAAGTAATAGTTATGGAAATACTTTGTGAAGTGTTGGATGCTGAATACATGTAACACGTGGCTTCTAGATCTTCCTCCCTGTACCCCGGGAACAGAATACATGAAATACACTTGTTGTCTCATGAACTATGGCAGGACATGTCATTTTGGCCAGACTTCAATTAATGTGGATTTGCTGTCTGGTCTTTAGGTATGTCTCTGTTTCTAGGCTTTATGTATTTGATTTTTGGCTTGTTTCCTCTTATTATCATACTATCAGTAGTAATAGCAATCATAGCACTGTGGCTAGAGCTCCAGAAGCCATTTGTACCATAAGAGAACCGCAGAATAATTGCTACAGACGGCAAAGCAGCAAGGTGAAAAGGCTGACACCATACCCCACCAGACCAACAGCCACTGCCCACTTCCACATGAAAGAAATAAACTGCTGTCTTGTGCAAGATACTTTCATTCTGTGTTTTCTGTCACATGGGGCCAAACCTAATCATAACTGATATGTACAGCCTATGTCACACAAATCACTACAGCAATTCTGTAAGGTGATAGATGCCCAGAGAGTATAAAAAAAAATGTTCAAGGTCATCCAGCCAAGTGGTGATGTGATTCTAGACCAATTTTTGTTCTCAATTTCAATTAGTACCCACTGCCTATTATAAACAAATGAATATTTTTATTTTTTTTCTATTTACTTCCATTCTACTCATATGTTCTAAGGGGTGGCAAACTTTGCCTTTAAGGGGCCAAATATTAAATATTTTAGACTTTGTGAATCATCCAATTTCCGTTTTAACTACTCAACTCTACCTTTGTAGTGCAAAAACAGCCATAGATAATAGTAAACGTGTGGATGTGACAATGTTTCAAAAAACTTTATTTACTAAAGTGGGCAAAGAGCAACAGCACATGAAAAGATACTCAACGTCGCTACTCATCAGGGAAATACAAATCAAAACCACACTGAGATACCACCTCATGCCAGTCAGAGTGGCTGAAATGAACAAATCGGGAGACTATAGATGCTGGAGAGGATGTAGAGAAATGGGAACCCTCTTGCACTGTTGGTGGGAATGCAAACTGGTGCAGCCACTCTGGAAAACAGTGTGAAGGCTCCTCAAAAAATTAAAATAGATCTACCCTATGACCCAGCAATAACACTGCTAGGAATTGACCCAAGGGATACAGGAGTGCTGATGCATAGAGGCACTTGTACCCCAATGTTTATAGCAGCACTTTCAACAATAGCCAAATTATGGAAAGAGCCTAAATGCCCATCAACTGATAAATGGATAAAGAAGTTGTGGTTTATATACACAATGGAATACTACTTGGCAATGAGAAAGAATGAAATCTGGCCTTTTGTAGCAACGTGGATGGAACTGGAGAGTGTTATGCTAAGTGAAATAAGTCATACAGAGAAAGACAGATACCATATGTTTTCACTCTTATGTGGATCCTGAGAAACTTAACAGAAGACCATGGGGGAGGGGAAGGAAAAAAAAAAAAAAAACGGTTAGAGAGGGAGGGCACCAAACCAGAAGAGACTTAAAAACTGAGAACAAACTGAGGGTTGATGGGGGGGGGGGGGGGGGAGGAGGGAGAGGGAGGTGAGGGTGGGTGATGGGCATTGAGGAAGGCACCTGTTGGGATGAGCACTGGGCATTGTATGGAAACTGATTTGACAATAAATTTCATATTGAAAAAATAAAAAATAAAAATAAAGTGGGCAAAGGGTTGTTGGTTTTGTTTTTTGTTTTTTGGTTTTTTTTTGATAGTGATGTTCCATTACAAAAGTGCATTGGAAATACATTACAGAGGTGGGGGATTGTGACATTGTGACATTGCAGGCACACTCACCCTGTTGACTGATGTAAAAGGCCAGTGCATGACAGAGTGGTCCAGAAGAAAGACCCCTAAGCTGATACTGAATGAGACTGGGCAGTGAGTATGTCTGCCGCTGAAACCAGGCCTATATCCTGGACCACCCCTGGTGGCCTCAGTTTCCCTGTGTATTAGGAACGAAGAACAATGTAAATGTTATTCATACATCCCCATTTTCCATGGATGCAGGGAGAATGAGATGAGATGATACACTTCATCATATTTTGAAACCTGTCACTATTATCCAACTGTGCACACATTGTTTCATGTCAGCTAAAGCCACATATACTCCTCTGAATCCCTGAGTTCCCAGTCTTCATTCCTCCATCATGAAATGTATAGATTGTATCAAATGCCTAGTCATTGTTAGTGTGTCTGTTTATCCCCTGAACTCCTCCCCAACTCTGCATAAGGAGTTATGGTGTTGCACTGGATCAGAAGACTGAGTGTTGGCAAGTCTAGACTTCCCTTCACAGTTACTGCTGGGCAGCGTGGGGATCATGCAGTCATCGTCCACTAGGCACATCAGAAGTCACACTGGAGAGGCAGCACAACAGAAAGACAGAAAGAAAGTAAGTAAGTGAGACAGAAAGAAATGGGTTGTGAAACCCTGGAACCAGCTGAACTGGAAGTTTGTGTAATTTCCTTCCTGCTCAGAGAGTTACATAGAGCACCAGAAGGTACACAGGAGACCTGGTGCTCTCTCTGATGACGCGTGGAGACCTTGTGACTCTCTAATGGCATTCTCTGAAGGCTTTTCCTGCATTAGCAACCTGCCCCCTCTCGTTAAAGAGAAGACAATTTTTCCCTGAGATTCTTAGAGTCACAGCACAGAAATAGACATAGTCATTCATTTACTTATGAATTCATTTATTCATGCATACATTTGTGTATTCATTCATTTAACAAAGATTTATTGAGTGCCTACTGTTCAAGGCACTAAAGAGATGGTGTTGAGAAGAACAGATATCGTCCCTGTCCTCATGGAACTTACAATCATGAAACAGACATTCAATAAACAAACATGAAACAGACATTCAATAAATAAGCAAGCAATTGATTCAGTTTCACATAGAAAGGGAAATAGGATACCCTGAGAGAAGAAACTGATTTAGATTAAGGTCTAACTTAGATTAATGGGGTTTTTTTTAGAAATATTTTAACATTTATTTATTATTGAGAGACAAAGAGAGACAGAGCAGGAGGATGGGAGGGGCAGAGAGAGAAGGAGACACAGAATCCGAAGCAGGCTCCAGGCTCTGAGCTGTCAGCACAGAGCACAACGCGGAGCTCGACCTCACAAACAGGGAGAGATCATGACCTGAGCCGAGGTCGGATGCTTAACCGACTGAGCCACGCAGGCGCCCCTAAATTGATGATTTTGAGGAAATGGGTTCTTTACATACATAATCTCCAGTCTTCAGCAAACCCCTGTGAAGTGGCTATTCTCACAACCATTGTACAGACAGGGAAACTGAAGCTCAGGGAGATTAGGTGACTGATCTAAGGCTGCTCTTAAGTCTGGAGCAGGCTGAGCTCTCTCCAATACTTCACAAACCCAGAAGGTGAATTTTTCCTGCCTGCCACCTTTGCACATGCTATGCCTCCTTCTACCTGGAAAGCTGCTCCCTCCATTCTTCTCTTACTGGGTTCATATCCTGCTTCAGCGTCTAGTTGAGGGCCTACTTTCTCTGCAAAGTTGCCACCTCTGTTTGAGCCCTCAATCCATCTCTTCTAGGCTCCTAGAACAATCATTATCGCTGAACCTAGGACACCTTGTAGAGTGAATTATCTTTTTTACAGATTAGCCCTAATGTCCTTGCTCACGGTCCTGGGAGCAAAACACAGGCCATTAGAGCCAGGGGCTCTCCTCCCAGTTCTGCATGTTTTCTGGGTGACCTGGAAAAAGTTTCTTCGCCTCTCTGTATTTTAGTTTCCTTGGAGAGTAATAATATTCTTGAGATTTAGCCTAAAACATTTGTCCCAGTGCTAAACAGATGGTAAATGCTCCGTAGTGCTTAGTTTTCTACCCAATTCCATTCCCTAGATTGGAAGGCTCTGGAGGGCAAGAACCACGCCTTCTGCCCTACAGTCTCAGCAGCTAGAGCCATGCTCTGTAACAGCAGGTATGTTAAGTGGTATATAATTATGCCGGTGACAGCCCCTACCTGCCCGCTGGGCCCCTCACTACTAATGAAACTTGTTTTCTCCTGTCTTTCTTCCTTTCTCTCTTTTGCAACTTTGACCCCTTTACACTTCCCTTAAACTTGATCCTCCAGCAGGGACAGGTGCCACTGCATACACACTCTCTCTTTTCCAAATCTACACTGTCATCTCAGGAGGAAAAATAACTGCTGTAGTTCGCTGGAGCCCAAACAGGTGGTCAGTAAGGGGAAACCACTTTCTGGAAGAGCCGGCTGAGCTCGCCACTCTGACCACCACCGGGAGCCATATTTTATACACAAAACCCATTAGTCTGTTCAGCCCGCCTCTCTGAAGGATGCCAGTAGCTTGTTTCCAAAGACAGGAAAACACTCCAACTTACTGTATTAGTTCCTTGCGACCTATTCCCTGCCCTCTGTCTGCCTGCCTTCATCTCTTCACTCAGCAAACATCTGCTGAATACTGAGCACTTGCTAAGTGCTAGGCCAGAGCTGGTACTATCCAGAAAGCAGAGATGAATCATGGTGGGCACCCCAAGGCCATGAGAAGAAAAGGAGACTCGGGGTACAAGGGGAGAGGAAAGACTGTGTGAGCCTTCACCGAGCCCTGTGCTCTGCACCTCCTCCCACGGCCTCAGTGATTCCTCCCAAACTCCCATGGGTCAAGAGAGGGGTTGCTGCTGAAGAAGGGAAGGCTCACAAGGGTGAAACAGCCTCCCCAAGGTCATCTATCACAAGACCACATGTCAAGCTGCCAAAGAGGGAGTTTCTGCTGAGGAGCGAAAGTGGGCAGAGAAGCTCATGCTAGATAGAAAAGTTTCCGATGAAGGCAAGTCCTAGGAATCTCGCTGGTGTCAACCCGCAGCCCCAGTTTTCCCCTCTGGGTTTGAGCTGCCCACCCACTTCCCAGTTCCAAGACCCTACTCACCATCGAACCAGTTCTATGCCATCTGTAGCTTTCTTCCCTGACACCACCCCATCACAAGCCCACAGCCTCTTGGCCATGAGTCATTTTAATAAAAGTGCAAACTATGTGATGAGCCATGACAACAATGTGCAACCCTAAACCCCAAGCAGCGTTTTTCTGCAACAAGGCAACAGGTGGAAGAAGAGAGTCCAGGGCCATGAGACGATGACGAGGCCAAAAGAGAGATGGGAGGCAGCCTACTGGAAGTGCATGCTCAAGGCCTCAGGGGCCACTGGAGCCTGTGAAGAATGCAGTCTTCAATGGGAAGAACTGTGCCATGAACTTCTCTAGAATCATGTCATTTGGAAAGCATTAGAGAGCATTGGTTTGGGCAGTTTTCAGACTAGATTCTGTGGGAAGGTTTCTACATGGCAAAGGAGAGGCTGAATGAACTTTCAGGCCCTCCGAAGTGTCCCCCTTCCCTGTCAAGTCGTTCTTTTCTCCAAGACACCAGATGAGGGGGCTAGTGGGGGCTGAAATCCAGTCTCCATTCCGCTGGCCAAACTCTAGGACTGTGAAGCCCTGGTACCCCACCAGAGAGGTCAACTTTTCCTAATTTGCACAATGTGTAAAACAGAATTTTGGTAGCTTTGTCCTCTCTCCTGCCCCAACCACACAAGCATGCAAACACACATACACATAAAGCCACACAAACATACCCACAGACTCACACGTCAAAGGACAAGCACACGCACATAATTGTGCAAACACACATGTAGCCATATATCCACACTACACACAGAGCATGTAAACACAATATGTAGAAATTAAATGATAGTGGAAAGAGTGGTACGCTCAGAAATGATAGCCTTAGGTCTTTTCATAATATGAGTCTTACAATTAGTTTTGTTTTTAGCTTATATCATGATGGAAAATTTGTGACTTTTAATACTGCTACATAGCATACAGAATCATGACTCCCACTTTTTTGTTTATCCACTTTCAGAACTCACAAGTATTGGTGTCTACCCCAACTTCTTCACCTCCCAAAGGACTTCTAGAGCCATGGAAAAGGATATGAGGACTTGACAGTGAGGGTGTAACATTATTAAGGAGTATAAAAGACAGGAAATTTTTGGTTGTAAGAAATAGAAATATAACTCAGACTTTATTTAGCAAATAACATATACAGAAACAAACCAAAAGCAACTTATTGTCTCATATATTTTGGCAGTCCCAAACGGAAGTCAACTTCAGGAAAGGCTGGATCCAGGGATACAAATTATGTCTTTTATGTATATTGATGCCTTTTATTCTACATTTTTTATTTCTTAATTCCTGTGTTGACTTCCTACTCAAGCAGCAGCAATTCATGTTGTAGCAAAGATGGCCAGCAATTGCTTTAGCCTTACAATGCCCTTATAAATCTTGCTGGGAGGTGGATGAGTGTCTCTCCAGGCTCCGATTTCTTGCAAGAATGCTGGACACAGCTTTAAATGGCCCAGTTTTGGTCAAGCATCCATCTCTAGGGATGGATTAGAAAGAGGTAACCTTCACCCATACCAGAAAAACTGAAAAATGAGGGTTGAGGGTGATTCCCCAAAGAGGTGGTAGACAGGAAAAGGAATATTTATATTCTCCTCCCTACTTCCAGGTATACTCATGGGTCAGGATTTGTGCTGAAGGCTGGGGGTACAAAATAAAAAGTGTTCACATTCTTTTCCTCTAGGAATTTACAGACTAGCAATAGAAATGGCGTGTAAGACGATAGTATGGGACATAGAAAGCAATAACCACAAAATAAAAGTCTGATTAAATACACTTCATTAAACAACACTAAGAAAATGAATAGGCGAGCCACAGATTGGGAAGAAATATTCATAAAATATAACTCTGTAAAACCATTTGCATTTTTCAATAAGAGAAAACATTCCGGTTTGCAAAAATAGGCAAAAATCTTGGGCACTTCATGGCCAATAAGGCCAATAAACCTGTGAAAAGTTGCTCAGATTCATTAGTTCTCAGGGAAATGCAAAGTCAAACCACAATGAGATACCACTACCTAATGTCTAGAATGGCTAAAATTAAAGACATTGACAAAAATGTTGGAGATAATGTGGAGCAGCCGACCTCTCCTGTATCCCTGGTGGGAATGTAAAATAGTACAACCATTTTGTAAAATCATACATCTACACTATGACCCAGCAATTCATTCCTAGGTATTAACCCAAGATAAATGGAAATTACATAGTCACAAAAAAGTATTTTCGAGGGAGTGTTCATAGAAGCTTTATCATTCATAGCTCCAAACTGGAAACAACCCAAATGTCCATTAACACGAGCACAGATTAACAAACTGTGGTGTGCCCGTACAGTGGAATATTCCTCAGTCATAAAAAAAGGAATAAAGTACTAACAACTGTAATGACATGAATGCATCTCATAGAAAGTATATCGAGTGAAAGGAGCTGGCCATAAAAGAGTACAACCGTACATTTCTGTGCATTTCTATGAAGTTCTTAACTAACTTATGAAGGAAAATAAGTGGCTCGGGTTGGTCTGGAGGGTGAAAGGGTGGAGGTTAGGAGGAAACCTAACCATGAAAGGTTATGAGAAAACTCTCTAGAGTAATGGAAATGTTCAAAACCTTGATAGATGTGTGGGTTATACAATCATACCCATTTGTAAGTGTGTATTTCATTTACATTAAATACAAAAAATATTAAAAAATAAGTAGTTGAGGGTAGAGAGTGATGGGAGGTATAGAAAAAGCAGGAATGACAGAATGTTTATAACTGCAGAAACTGAATGATGGGTACATAGGACGTCACTCAACTATGTTGTTTACTTTGTGTATGTTCGAAATTTTCCATAAAAGAAGAGTTTTTAAAAAGCAAATAAATTCATGTTTAACACTATGATGACTTCCATGAGAAAAATAAGAACTGGAATGACAAAACCTAGAGAAATTACCTGCCAGGGAGTTAGGGGTGGGAGCAAGGAGTGAGAGTGGCTCTCGGAAAAGGCATTTGAGAAGAGAGGATATTCGATTTGGGAGTTACCAGCCAAGAAGGACTAAAGTGGTTGGAAACGCCCAGAATAGACAGCGAACCATTAGAGAACACCAAGGAACCTCTGTGACAGGGCATCATCACAAGACAGCCAGTGATGCGTACTCTTCTGAAATTACCCTTCCCCCATAGGAATCAGCACAGCTGAGTGTGCAAGGCGAAGGAACTGCCATCAGGCTAAACTCCTCATCGTGTCCTTGGATGATCTAAGTCACAACCCTTCTCTGCCCTTCAGTTGCCTTAAGTGTGAGGTGAGAGTTTTCAACAAGATTATTTCTTAAGGTCTCTTCCGATGCTTGAAAGCTTTCTGCAGTAGCAAGTTAGTTGTGGCAAAGAAGCAATAAAACAAAGGTCTGAGAACCTATAGGTCCCAGAATTTCCCTACTGCCATATTCCACATGTTCCAAGGTGCACACTCTTCTTTCACATTGAACATCACAGAAATCAGGGCACACCTTACACCCAACGACGTCAGATGGCCAGGCCATAGTTGCGTTGCCTGCCTGGAGGTCTTTGGCTATTAGTCTGGGGCAAAGTGACTGGCAACCACAGTCACCGACTGTTTAGTTGAAAGACCACCTGTGGACCTTTGGTGGAGCAAATGAGTTGCAGTTGTCTGGAAATCTCCTACTCATGCCTTCTTGCAGAGTGAAAAAATGACACCAACATCAGACTTTGCAAATTGGTACCGGTAGGCTGACACCAACTTCCCAAGACAACTTCCAAGGCAATAGCACTGTTAAGGAACGCTGCATTCCCAGACTGTCTCTAGGGCTCAGTTGACAATATTGTGCAGAAAAACACGTCAACAATGGAGTCAGAAAGTGCTGCTGAAGAGGTAAACCATTCCAAATGTGAAGAAGTCTTAGTAATACCTTAACCAATGTTTTGCTTATATTTTCCTTGTTACATATACCCAAGGGCAATATGTGATTTAAAAACACATGTCTAAGGGTGCCTGGGAAGCTCAGTCCAACTCCTGATTTTGGCTCCGGTCATCATCTCAGGGTTTGTGGGTTTGAGCTCCACATCAGGCTCTGCACTGACAGTGCGGAGGCTGGTTGGGATTCTGTCTCTCTCCCTCTCTCTCTGCCCCCTCCCCTCAGTCTCTCTCAAAAATAAATAAAATAAACATTTAAAGAATATGTCTAAATAAGTTGGAGATTTTCGTTAAAATCTCTAAATCATGTCTAATTATGTCTCAAAGATTTTTTAGTACTAATAAAAGAAAACAAACTTGAAGTAATTAGGAAGTGTCATATCATAGCTTAATCAGCAATGCTTTTTCTTTCCAAGAGATATGTAAAATAATAGTTCAGCTGGTAATCATAACTGTGATGAAATCCCATAGTGAAACCCTATGCCTCCCCAGCACTCACTTCCTGTGCCTCTGTATTCTTTTAAGACTCTCGATAAGGCTTCACATTTGAGGGCTTTTCTGTACCAGGAGCTGTGCGAAAGGCTTTACAAACATCCCCTCAACTACCATGTAACAGCCTTATAGGAGATACCATTATCATACCCTTTAATGTTGAAGAGGCTAAGATATGTTGTCCAAGGTCACAGTTTATATCACTTCCTTTCTGAAATTAGTGGAAAATCACAAAATGAACTTTTCCCAGCTCAGATACACTCTCCAGAATCTGTCCATGAACAATAATGCAGGGAGCTCCTGTGACTTGGGCGGTACTAGAGAAGGTTCTCACGTACACATACCTCAAGGGAGGCCGGCAGCATGGGGGGGGGGGGGTGGGCAGCACAGAGACAAGCTTTGGAGTCACACAGACCCAGGTTCTAATCTCAACTTTGCCACTTTACTGGTTGTGTGATTTTTGAGCAAGCTATTTAAGTTCTTGGAGCCTCAATTCTTTCCTGTGTAAAATGGAACTAATATAAGCTAACTCCAAGAGTTATGTGAGGGTTATATAAGTTCACTCAAGTATTCATTTATTCAACAAATATCTACAGAGTGCCTGTTGCATGCTAGGCATCGTATGTAATGTAAAGTGAATGCTATACCAAAGCCCCTAGCAGAGTGCCAGGCATAGAGCAGACACTATGGAGAAAATTTGTTTTGTTTTTATTTTTCTGCACCTATTTCTCCTTCTTATCAGCACACCATTTCCCTTTTGGGCAGTCTCCTCCTCCTTCCCCCAACCTATGCTACTGTAATTAGATGCTCTGTCCTTCACTGACTTGGCCACGAGCATGTGAAACAAGCTAGGTCATGGGCATGGGCTCTCTGGAACTTGAGTCTTTAGTGGAGTGACAGAGACTGAAAATGGTAGGCATTCGTGCAAACCACCTTTGCCAGGGCTCTTCCACCTAAGAGCGAAGCTATCTGTTCCTGTTCATTTCCAAGCCCTATTCTGAAGCCTTACTATAGTTTTGTTTGTTCGAGGTCACACGATCATTCCAAAACTTCCCTTTTCGTAAGTTACCTAGAGATAGTATTAGTCATTTGCAACCTAAGAAATTAGATGCACGATAAAGAAAAAAAAAAGTTGACTCCCCTTTCTCTCATATGTATTATCGATTTAGGAGAATAGGAGAAGTAGCAAAAAGGGTGATTAATGGCACAGGGGAATTTAGAAGTGCCCATTTTGGCAGCATATATACTGAATTCAGAATAGTTGATAGATATTCTAAATAACAATGCCACTGACTTACATTGGTTAGGGGGAGTGCTTACTATGGGACAGACATGCACACACATTGTCTCATCTAAAGCTTGCAAGGAACCTGTGAAATAGGTATCAACAGGTGTCCTAGATGAGGACATTAAAGCTCAGAGAGATTAATGGCTTGTTTGTAAGATTGCTACACAATTTGCAGGGCCTAGTGTAAAATAAAAATGCAGGGCCCCATGTTGAGAAACTATTAAGAATTTCAAAATGGCAACAGAAAAGCATTATATTAAGTTCAGAATCCCCCTGGGCATGGTTTTCCCCCATTCCTCACCCTCAAAACTGCCCAGGTCACCCACCCATAAGGTTGGCCCAACTTGCTTAAGCTAGTAAGTGGCAGAGCTGAGATTTAAACCCAGAACCCTTTGAGTCTATAGTCTCAAATTGTAAGTAACCCTTCAATGGGAGCACCCCAGGTCGGAATGATACTGACACCCATTCCAGATCGTTCCCATCCACGTTGTCTAGGCACTGTCCTCAGCCCCTACCCCAGAGAGCATCTGGGAGACTCAGATGAAAGGGTGATAATGATGAGAACCTCAGAGATTCACAGGGAAAAGTAATCTAGGAGAGTAGTGACAAGTCTTGTTGTCCCCTGCCTTCCTCCTGGTTTTCAATTAAGGTCCCACCCTTTGCAAGGTTTCTAGACCAAGGAGAGAAAATTTGGAAGAGGCTCAAAAGAATGATGAAATTGCTGCACACAAGTGTTCATGAAATTGTGAGTGGTCACCCTGTACACCAGAAGAATCACAGTTGCCATCAGCCACTTCCCTGCCAAGACAGAAGTTCTGCGAATCCTGGGGTCTCTCCTGTTTACCACAATACCCCAAGTGTCTGGCACAGTGCCTAGGGCATAGTTAATGCTCAATAAATAGTAAATAGTGCAATTGATTAACCAGTTTGCCGAATGTCAGTCAAGAAGAAGAGGGATTAGATGTGGTTTTTCTTGAGGAAGAACATCCGTTCCAATGGAGTTGACCGGCTTTGACTCTTGAATGTGGGAAAGCTCTGCCTCTCCAGCTCAGAACAGGCTACGAGGTCTCAGGTGTGGAGATATGACAAAGCTATGCCCCAAATGCATTTCCCAGAATACCAGAAATAGCAAAGAGGTTCCTACTCCTAAGGAATTTCCAACTGATTGATGGTAGCTACCTGGGCCTCTGTGGAAAAGCTGCTCATAGAGAAGTCAATGAGAAATATCGCTGTCCTTTAGACATCCTTCTAAACCTTATGGTCTGTGACTCAGTGAATGTGCATATTTGGTCCAGCCCAGAACGGTTGATAAGGCTAACTTCAATGTCCCAATCGATGTAAGGCAAAATTCTGAAACTGAGTTCACCAGAGTTTATCACTATGTGTAGCCAGACAAATGTACAACTCTCCTGCCTTCAGAAGAATTTTCTCCCCTAATTGGGACGGTGATTTGAAACACATTGTCATTTAATTCTGATTAAATCCAAAGTTAGGGAGCTTTTGAGAATTCTTTCTTTTCTTTTTTTTTTTTTTTTCTTCTCAGTTTTGGGCTTGGATACTGGATATATAATATCTAACCCCACTGGGCAATCCTGGATGTCAGAGTCCCCATGCTTACAGACATCTGCAGGGAGAGAGCTCTGAATAAATCTGTCTAAATAGTAATGATGCATTACATTACTTCATAGCGATGTTAACCTTTGGAGGCAAAAGTCCAGACAGGTTGAGGAATGGAAAATGAGGGAGTAAGTGGGGGAACAATTCCATTAGCTGTAATCAAAAGAAAAGGCCAAAAGGGGATTAAAATCTATACTGTGTTCAAAAAGGGCAGAGACTAAACCACTCCAACTTTGAAGAGGAAAGATTAAATGTTTGCTGTTGTTTCCTGTTTTTTCCACTAAGAGTTTATTAATTTACACTTAAGACTCTGCCTGCCTCAGTTAACTAGAGTTTTTAAAATGCATGATAGACTTACTCATTTAAAACCAAGGAAAAAAATAACCCCTCCATACAGTTCCCATTTCCTCTGACCCATACTTTATAACTTTATTTAGATCAGGGTTTTAAACCTGGAGATCCAAATACTCCACTTTTTAAAATAAAATACAGGGGGTTACTACAACTTTATTAGAATTTCAGAGCATGTATGCATATTGTATATACACACATATACTTTTTTCCTGATCAAATACTCCAAAGCTGTTTAAGATTATTAAAGAGAGTTTCTGATTGATTACACTTCTAGAAAAAAAAAAAACATTAAGAAATTTTACACCAACTACGTCATCTTTAAAGTATCTTTTTTTCTTGATTCCGATATTCATTGAATTCTGGGTCAGGAGCTAAACACTGTTCTAACCATTTTTACTAAATGCTTCTTCATTTAACCCTCTTGGGTACTAGGGAACATCTACCTGCCCCTCCCCTTTCTCTTTCTTGCAGAAAACAGACTCTGAGAGTTTGAGTAATAATCATCGCCACCCTTTACTGAACACCTCTGATGTGCTAATTGTTTTTACATCTCATTTAAACTTCCAACAGCGAGGTTGATGCTATTTTCTGGCCATTTCAAAAATGACGAACTAAATGATCCATAAAGTTAAGCAATTTGTCCAAAGGATATTTAAGTTGGTATATGAAACGTGGGTTGGAGCCCAGGCCTAATTTCGAATCCTGTCCTTTGATCACCACACCCCACTGGGTTTTTTTTTTTTCTTGATCAGCTATAATACTTGCACATGTGCACCCTTGGCCTTGAGTGGTAGGACATGCTACTGAAGAGGGGCCCCACCACCATTCGATGTCAAGCTGACCGCACCCGTAATGCAGTTATGCTGGCTTCTCTTCCGTGGACGCACACTTTCAGAAGAGGGAATTTATATCACGAGATAGGGAGTAACATCAACATATCCTATAACTTTCCACTTCTGGAAATTGTTCCCAGCCACCCAAAGTTGTGTTTACAAGTGGTTGTGTGTTTCCTGTGAAACCCTCTCACAAGAGGGTCGATCTTCTGCCTTCCTGGGCTTCACAGGAGCCCTGTAACTAGGACAGAGACGGGTCTTCCGGGTGCAAGGTAATAGCTAGGGAACTGTGGCATTGGCCAAAAAGGTATCGCCTTTTCCCGTATTTGTGAGCCTCTGAGGCTCCACATAAAGCCCCCTTCTCTAAGAAAGCTCCCTTCCTGGACACTGGCTGTCATCAGCACTCCCAAGCAGCACGCTGCCGCAGCCAGCGACAAGGTGGGTGTGAAACATTTACTGCAATGGGCTCTCACTCCATCACCCATGCAAGTCTTTAGCTTCCTGTTTGTGATGTGCCACACACTTTGGAGGTGCTGCAGGTATAGATCCTCCTCAGGCGTGTAGGGGGACCACATGTGACAAAACAGTTACAATAACTGTAGATTAAGGGTTTAAATACTGGTGCTTTTCAAGTAACGTGAAAGTGTAGAAGACATAGAAACAAAGTCTCCTGAGTGTGTTCAGGAAAACTTCACAGAGGAAGTCACATTTAAGTGTGGTTCTGAAAGAAGAGTAGGAATTTTCCAAGAGGCAAAAACAAAACAAAACAAACAAAACAACAGGGGTAAAGGTGGTCCAGGAGGGTCCAGCACAGAGGTTGAACAGTTAACAGCACGTTGGACGAACACCGTGACTTTCGGTTTGACGGCAGTGGAGAGGCGCTGAGGCCTGAGTCTGAATTAGGTGTGAGACTGTGAAAAGCCTCATGTGTAGGTCTGAGGTCCTGACTCTATCCTGTCTGTACTACACATTTTCTTTTCAATTATTTAACTATCTTCTTGCATTTCCCCCTTATGATAATAGAAACATGCGTGGGAAATAGAAGTTACAAAGGACCCACAGGGAAGGGAAGGAAGTGAACAGCTATATCAGAAACACAGTTTCCAAAGATGGAAACTATTAAACAGAGCTATAGCAAAAATTTTCAGCTTTAATTAAAGATGTGTGGGACAAAAAAAAAAAATAAAAAAATAAATAAAGATGTGTGGGACAAAGAACTGTGTATTCCATGTGGGAGAAAACAAATAACATCCAAGAAAATGCTTTGCTCTTTTCTTTTTAACATTTCCAGAAGAAGACCTTCAGACAGGAGACAAGGAGACGGGAAGGAATAGTTGTTGAGTGCCAGTTCTATGTTGTTATTGCATAACATTGAATTAATTGTAACCCTTAGTTCATAATACACTCTTACCATGTTATTAATGAGTAACCCTCATCATCCTCATCATTAACGGTAAAATAAAATATTGTTGGGGTGCCTGGGTGGCTCAGTCGGTTGAGCGTCCAACTTCGGCTCAGGTCATGATCTCGCGGTCCGTGAGTTAAAGCCCCGCGTCGGGCTCCGTGCCGACAGCTCAGAGCCTGGAGTCTCCTTCGGATTCTGTGTCTCCCTCTCTCTCTGACCCTCCCCCGTTCATGCTCTGTCTCTGTCTCAAAAATAAATAAACACTAAAAAAAAATAATAATAATTAAAAATATATAGTTGCACCAGCCACCAAACCTGAGCACGAAAACCCACGTGTTCCTCTTCCTTTCTTCTCTGTCCCCATCCCAATTAACCACCTTGCAAACTGTGTGCCGTTCATTTAATGGACAGTATGTGCACACACACACATTTGTACTTATTATATTACAAAGACGCTGTCACTCGGGTGTATACAGCTGTAGTTTATCCCTTTCCCTGTGGACTAGATTGTGTCCATACACCACTGTGTATTTATCCATTCTGCTATCAGGGGCAGAGCAGGGGGCAGATTCGGGTTTTTCCCTGATTACCTACTATGAAGAAGTCTCTAATTTTTTCCCGTCTTCAATTTCAAATCTCCCACCAACTCGGTGAACTGGGGATTATTAGCTTCACCATATGGGTGAGCACATGGAGCCTCAGAGAGGGTAGGAAACTTCCCTGCCATCACATGGCCACCCAGCAAAGGGGCCCGGGTTTAACCCAATTCGCCACAAATCCAAAGCCTGCAGTATCACTTCCTCCCCTCTTCAAAGGCCCAGTTTTCCCTCTAGATCCAGTGGGTTCAAGGCTCAGGAGACCCCCCCCCCCAGCTCACTTTTGGTTTTTCTGAGTCTGCTTTATGAGTCACTGCTGGGGTGAAGAGGGGATTTCCTGAGCTGCCCCTGCCAGGGGATGTCAAAGCAACCTGCTCGCCCAAACAATTCCATGGGTAATAGTCAGCTGCACTGAAAACTTCTGGGCCAGCCAGTTGGGTGGGGCTGCATTGACCTAGCAATCTGCTAGAATGGGTTTCTTCCTTTTCTACCATGTGTGTCCTCAAAATAGGTAATCATAATCATCCTTCACTTGGGAACACAGCTGTGCCATTTCCAACGTTCTCTCTGAAACGGGGAAGTAAGTATTATCAGCCTCGCTTTGCAGATCAGGAGACCAGGTATCAGGGAGATGGTGATTCAGCTGGTAAGGGGTGTCTTGGAAAAAGGACTCCAGTCCAGAGCACGTTCTGGTTTTCCATACAAGTATCTCCTACTTAAATGAAACCTATCACACTGGGATAGAGCTTCTAAGAGAATCTGAAAACCCGATATTCAGGACATTCCCCAACACAATCTTCACTACCAAGAGCCCCATTCTTTCCAAAGGAAAAATACCCAGTTGGTTCTCCAACCACATACTGCCTGCGAACCACAGGTTTTGCTAAATGACAGCCACAAGGCGGTAAGAGGCGGGTGACAACACAACGTGGTTTGAAAAGTGCTAGGACGGAGCCCTCCCTTACTGTCTCTTTCCACGGTCTGTCGCAGAGACCCAAGTTCTACTCCTCCTCCCTTGGTGCCTTGGTTGTTTTCCACCTCAAGAAGACCTTTAGGAAAAGGGTGAGATCTAGCATAGGTCATATTAAGAAAAATTACTGAAGCCTTAGACAAAACGTTAGCGGTTTGTCCTTTCCATATCATGCTGGGGTGTTGTCTGATAGGCCTACCCTAAGATTATTTAATTCTCTATTGTTTCATACCTCATGTTATTACTGTGTAAGGCCCAGATTCTGCGAAGAAACGTAACAACTCATAGACTTTTTTTTTCCCCAGGACAGATGAAAATGATTGTTTGAAAGAATAATAACCCCAAAGATGATGTTTTTATTGCCCTGTAGGACATTAACCACTTTGGTTTTGCACTTTATTCTTTCTTCAGCACATATAAATACTTCCTGTCTTATGTGGGGGTTTTTTTTGAATGATTTTTACTAATCTGTTGGTTTCTTCCTCAATGATTTAGATTAATCTTGTACACATGTTCACTTTATAACTGCTTATAATTTTAAGAAATTCTATGTAGATGGTCCTCATTTTTAATGCCAAAATGAGAGTTTCCAGTTATTGTTAGCACATAACAAATTACTCTAAAATTAGTGATGTGAAACCGTATCCATTTAATTTACTCACAGTGTGGGCTAGGTCTCTGGGAAGGGCTGGGAAGTTTTTGCCCAAGGTTTCTCATATGGTTATGGTCACGTATCTGCTGTGGCTATAGGCATCTCCAGGCTCCATTGGCTTGAATGTCCAAGATGGCTCCTTCACCTGGGTACAGTTGAGGCTGGCTACTGGCTAGCAGTTCAGCTGGGCTTTCAACAGGAGCCCCTATATATAGCCTCTAGAGCATGGTAGTCTCAGGGAGTCAGGCTTCTTAGATAGTGGCTGGCTCATCTCAGGAGAGGCATCCCAAGGAAATCAGGTGCATGGCCTTTAGTGACCTAGCCTGGAAAGTCCATAGAAGCACTTCTGCTGTGCCCCACTGGTTAAAACAGCATCGTGGAGGAGGTACATACACCCCATCTCTTTTTTGGGAAGAGTGTCAAAGAATTTTTGGACTATGTTTTAAAAAGTCACCTGGGGAACCACTTTGAACCTTACAGTGGGAAGGAATACTCACCTTTGACTTATTACATTATCAAAAAGACAGTTGGGGACAGAGAGGGCAAGAGGAGGTATGAGAAATAGAGGTAAGGGATCCAGGAAGGAGGGTTTGTGCTACTTGAAGTTAAAAAGTGATTGGAGGGGCACCTGGGAGCACAGTCAGTTGAGCATATGACTCTTGATCTCTGCTCAGGTCATGATCTCCATGGTTCGTGAGTTTGAACCTCAAGTCAGGCTCTGCATTGATAGTGCAGAGCCTTCTTGGTATTCTCTCTCTCTCTCTCTCTCTCTCTCTCTCTCTCTCTCTCTCTTTTTCTCTCTCAATCTCTGTCCCTCCCCTGCCAGTTCTCTCGCACGCACTCTCTCCCTTTCAAAAATAAGTAAACTTTAAAAAGAATGATTGGAGCCTTTGTTCATTCAGCATCATGGGAGGGGGAGAGAAGAGACACATATTAGAGGTAATTCAAATTAAAACTTGAAAAGATTTGGTAGTTGATTGGCTGAGGCTTGCCCTATTAGCTCTGTAATAAAGAGTCTGATCCCATTATTATTACTATTATTTAAAAATATTTGCTGACAGCTTTTAAGCCTCACCCTCCCTCTCTGCTCCTTCGTCCCCACAACTGGGGAAGCTGAAAAGAAAGCCCAGGACTGTGTCCTTTGGCACCAGTGGGAAGTTTAAACCATGCATTGAAACTCTCACCCCAGCCCCACCTGACCACCATAAAACCCCCAGCCAACTCTCCTGTCTCTGCTCTCTCAGGCCATTTTTGGATGTGCTTGGAAGCCACCTTTCTCTCCCCAGAAAGCCTCTTTATATGAACAAGTAACCTTTATCATAATCCTCTTAGTGGATCTGTGCCATCATCATTCTTGACACACCAACCACGATCCGGGTGGGGGTCCTCCTGCATCTTTACAGTGATTGTGACAAGTTCCCAGTCACACCATATGTAGCAATTTTGGTTTCTGACTGTAAAAATAATAATGGTTAGCATTTATTGCCTTCTATAGTCTGGCCACTATGCCGGCACTTTTTCTATGGGATCTCATTTAATCCTCACAAGAGCTCTCTGAGATGGTACTGTTATTATCCCCATTTTACAGATGGGGAAATGGGTCAGAGTAGAGCAATCAATGGAGGGGAGGGATTGGTCAAGATATGCCCCGCCCCCCAGGCTGCAAGCATGGTTGAGAAACTGACAACTAAGAGAAGGCAACTTGGGGAGGATCCATCTCTATGGGAAGGAATATGCAGTTTCAGGCAGGTTTCGTTTCTGATGAAAGGAGGGTATACAAATGAAGACATCCTTTGGCATTTAGAGATAGAAGCTTATTCAGTAAAAATATATTGGGCACCATTTAGGTCCCAGGCTCCAGATGGGTACCGAACAGAGCTCTGGTAAGGGAACAGAGACTGAAGAGTCACCAAGATCTTGGGCGCTGGAGCTAAGATTTAGAATCCAAGAGAAGGAGAAAAGTCAAGGGTTGTGAACTCACATTCAGAGCATGGGAGAAAGAGGAAGAGCCAGCAAACCAGACAGAGAAAGGACAGTGGTCTAAATAGTGGACCACTTGAGTATACGGGTCTGAAAATATTTTTTTTTTAAAGAAACTGCCACTTAAAAATTGCCTGTATGTCTGGGACAAAGCCTGAAAGCCAGTGGAGTCATCTTTCCTTGATCTGGAAATGTCTCTTCACTTGATGGCCCCTTGAAGTTATGCAAACAGAAGGCAAGTGGGCACCCACTGCCACGGGAATTCTATAGCAGAGCATTTTATCTTTGGCTTTGGGAGGCTGCCCTCCCTTGGTACTCAAGAGGGTCACTTACGTGGAAGGAGGAAAATGTGCAGAGAGACTCCAAAGGCGTTGAGATCTGGACTCCCTTTAAGATGTTCAGCTTTATTACATCTTTCCAGTGACTGAAGATGGCCCCAACTGAAGTCTACTGGCAAAAAAAGACACCAAGAGTTGCTGAAAAGGGATTCCCCATGAGAAAACTTCCGGACTGATTACCCAGGTTCAATGTCAGTGTTTAGGTGGCGAAAAGGAAGGGTCATTTCCGTCCGGTGTGCAGCCTGTGATTCTGCTGGTGTGGCCACTTTGAGCACAGTTAGGAGCACAGATGGGGAGCAAGCCCGGCTGAGAGTAACACTGGGAAGGGATCGCTGCCCTTCCTTTAAAAACCTCTGCAGCTTTGAAAGTGTCTAAAACAGCAAGAGTGTCACTGAGGTGGGAAGCGAGGGTCAAAGTAACTAGCCAGGACCAGACTGTGATGATGACCCCATGCAGCAGTGTCAGAAGCTAGAGCCACTGAAAACAGAGTCACTCACACACAGACCAAAACCTCATATTCCCCCTTTGAGAAGTGTTTGCAGTATTACTGGCTTTTTGGGTTAGGAAAGCAATTCAAAGGGAGAAGGCAGAAAGACAGAGGGGAACCAGAGAGTCAGGATAATCTTTTTTTTTAATCTTCTTAAATATTTTTTTAATGTTTATTTATTTTTGAGAGAGAGAGAATGAGCAGGGGAGGAGCAGAGAGAGACACACACACAGAATCCGAAGCAGGCTCCAGGCTCCGAGCTGTCAGCACAGAGCCCGACGTGGGGCTCCAACTCGCAAACTGTGAGATCATGACCTGAGCTGAAGTTGGATGCTTAGCTGACTGAGCCACCCAGGTGCCCCAAGAGAGTCAAGCTAATTTTAATTTTGAATAATGAAAACGTGGCCTGATTTGTACCCCATGTTGACCAAGTAGGTCATGCAATCTTGCTACCATTCTTTGAATACTCAGTAGGCATATTGTTTTGCAGTGTTCCTGTTACATAAAAGGTGCTTAATATATGGTAACTGATCAATAACATTATTATTAGTAGTAGTAGTATCAGTATATTGTTGGTTCTCGTGGTTAAAACGCTAATTTTAACTGGGTGGTCAACACAGTCCTGGTGGAATAATCAAGGAACAATGCCAACAACCACCTGCCTTTTGGATCTCATTCCTTAAGCGATCTCTGAGCAGTGCAAGAAGAGCTATTGTTTGAGACAAGGAAGGAAAGGCTCCTGCAGAAGGCATCATCACAACCCAACAGCCAGTGCAGACAATCCTTCCTGCAGCTGGGACCTTGACCTAGGTGGAGAGGCACGGTCCACATCCTCTAGGGACCGTTATTAACCAGGTCACTGATTAGCAGCAGGAGGTGGCTTTGTTTGCTTATTTTTACCCTCCACACAGAGCCCAACTCTGGGGATTCTGCCAAGGGAAAAAATATTCCTTGTAGATAAGGGCAATCTGGCCAATCCATGGATTTGGGAGGGGAGACTTCCGTATCGTAGACATCTGTCCTCCTCTTCCTCGTTTTTCTCCTCTGTCTTCCCTGTCTCAGCTCCTGCTCCTTCTTGACTTCTCGCCATCTTAAACACAAACCCCACATTTCTTATATTCCCATCCACGTGCCTTGGGAACATTTCCTCATCCCACAGATGTACCACCACGAATGGCTCTGCATGTAAGCAGTTTTGGGAAACCTGGGATACCAAACCACTACCTTCCTAGAAATTCTCAGAGCAACTCACCATGCCCAAAGCTCCGAGAAATCCTGTGGTGAAGTCACCACTTAACTCCCTTCAACCCAGGGTTTCCTAATCTCCTTGGCTCACGGCCACGATCATATTTATTCTTTCACAAGCTTATTAGTACCACTCAGCACTGGGGCTTCGAGGGATTCGGATTAGGGCATTCCAGGAAGAGGGGGAAAGTACAAGAACATAGAAGTGTGACAAAATTTTGCTGGACGGGGGCACTGTGGAAGCAGTGTTGGGGAAGATATTAAAGAAATGTGTTAGGGCTCCTGTGCATAAAGAATAGGGTGCAGAGAGAGGCCTGTATCATAAAGGATCAGTTTTATGGAGGCCCCTAAAAATGCTTGTCTGAAAGTAAGTAGGGAGGGAGGGTGCAAGCTAATTCCCTCGTCCCAGCTCACCATTAAGCCTCGTATGCTTCCCTTGTATCTGGGGGGACAGGATGGTGAATTGGAAGATTATGATGGACATATCTGGCAGGGAAATTAGGGAAGAGACCTGAGTTGTAAGCTAGATATTTGCCCTTTTTTTTTTAAAGTTTATTTTTATATTTATCTTTGAGAAAGAGAGAGAGAGCAAGTGGGGGAGGGGCAGAGAAAGAGGGAGAGAGAGAAAGAATCCCAAACAGGATCCTCACTGTCAGAGCAGAGCCTGATGTGGGGCTCGAACCCATGAACCATGAGATCATGACCTGAGTCAAAGTCGGACGCTTAACTGACTGAGCCACCCAGGCGTCCCCGGATATTTTCCTTTTTTCTCTTCAGAGCTTTCCAGCTTTTGTCCCATCATGATACACATAGGAAATTACTGTAGTTTTGGTTTTGTGTGGCACATGGCTGCAAATGGACGAGGATGCGTGGTCCAGAAGTGGTCCAGAAGTGGATCAGTATCTCAAGTCCCCTGTAAGCCATTGGTGGCACTGCAGTGAGCCCTGATGCAGCTGGGAAGTGCTGCTCTAGGTGACAGGGAATAACAGTAGAGTTTTAAGCCTGTAAATGACCTGATAAGGGTAGCACCAAGGGCTCTTGGGAGTTTCAGCGGGGACCCAGAAAGAGATCGGAAGCAGCTGGTCCATCTAGTTCCACAAACGTGCCAGGGTCCTCCCACCACAGGATACTGTGCGTGCGTTTTGCTTCTGCCTGGAGTCGCTCCTCCAGCATCGCTGGTCTCCATGTTGCCCTCCTTCTGCTCGCAGCTCGAATATCAGGGTTTCAAGGAAGCTGTCCCTCACTCCTCAAGATCAAGCCTCCTTTATCATCATATCTTCATATGGATTTCCCCCCATGGCGCCAATTTTAAATCACGGTTGTGCATTTGTGTTATTATATGGGCTGCTCCTAGAGACACAAGATATTTGTCATACTGCTTCCCCACCCGGAAAGCGCTCCCCTCACATCTCCCCGAGGGTTCACATCATAGCCATCCTTCCACGTCCCACCAATCTCCCCAGTTGGAAATACTTTTGCTCTTCTTTGCTGGCACTCTATAAATATGGTTTCTGCACGTCTCCAGGGGCTTTGTAGAACAGACATTGAGGAATTTTCTGCCTACCACCGCTGTTTTCTGGGACTACTCCCCCCACCCCGTCCTGTCACGTAGTCACTGTGGGGCCTGCCAGCTTTATTCTGTGTCACTCCACCTGAGACCCCAGTTCAGTGCAGAGCAGGGTGGATACTTGAACCAAAGAGACATTTCAGGTCTGGGTTAGAAAAAGTTGCATCAACCCGTCTCATGTACCTGATGTTCTAAGATGTAGCACTCTGGAGCTGTCAAGAGCCATGATTTTGCTTTGTAGAAAATACGAACCTCCGGTAAAAGAGAAAAATGAAGCTGTACTCAGAGAGAAGCAGAGACAAGATAGTGTCCCGTCGGCCCTGGAGTCCCTGCTGCCAATGGTTCCCGAACCCTCACCTTGCCTTAGAGCTGTGAGATATTCACGGATGCTTCCGGTAGATTCAACATGGCTTACTTTGGATGGGTTTCCGTCACTCTGTCACCAAGAATACAGACGAATTCATATGTATTGATCACTCTTGAGAGCTTTTGGGGATGGTATTTACTGCTTGAATTAAGGACAACCAGGGTAGAGAAAGCTAAAACAGCAACGATGCATCACAGAGTTTAACATATAGTTTCTGAAGTCTCCACTGGGACTACATAGCACAATGGGAAGATTATGGGCTTTGAAATCAGACTTAGGTTTGAGGCCAACTCTATATTTCCCAAGCACAAATTGTGACTCCAGACAATCGACTGCACTCCTCGGAGCCTTATCTGTCAAGTGGAGATACCAATACCTACCTTAAAGAGTTATTATCACATGGTGTCATGAACGATGCCTTGGACAACTTGACATAGAATCTGGCTCACCACAGGTGCTCAGCATTTCCCATTTCACTGAATCTAAGATGCCATCTATTGTCGCAGGCATCATGATTTGGGGGCACCACTGAGAAAGGAAAAGCCGATTAATCAATGACACACCATTGCTTACATGAGATATTCTGATTTTGGAGCTGTTAAACAATGGAAAGAAGCAGGTCTTAAAACGGATGAAATACAGTACATGTATCGAGCACAGGTGATCTAGGCAATAATGTTAGGCACTGGGGATACAGGAGAGAACGAGACTGAGGTTGCTTCTCAAGGTGCTAGGAGCTAATAATGAATACATTTCAGATTTTCAAAAGGACACAGAATAACCTTAGTTGGTGAGTTCATCACTGCCAAGGATGCCTAGGCTTAAGAAGTAGGGCAGTAGAGAAATACTAGATTTTAATCCTCTTATATGTTGTTAGATCCTATAGCAGTCATCTTTTCATGCTCTGCACACAATCCAAAACAAATTGTCTGCTTACAGTTAAAATCCTGCTGAGTTTCCAAGAGTCCAGCCCCCAGGGAGCTATTGGAACCCTACGTCTTATCCACAATGACGCAATTCTACTTTTAAGGGACAATGAAGGGGTTCCCTTGTAAGTCAGGCCAAACTTTCTCCAAAATACATGAAGGAAGTGCCTGGAAAAGAAAACGTTTGAGACTTGTTTTCATACTGTCACTTAAGAAGAACAATTTCCAAAAAGGACTGATTTTTTTTTTTTTTAATCAAATTTGGAAGGCCTGTGCTTTATAGCCCTTTATAGCCTTTTAGTAGAAGAGAACAAAGTCCCTTAGGAAACTTAATGTCACAGTAACCAAATGTCCTTGTTAAGCAGCCATTTATTGGTCTATTAAATCTGATCTGAACTGTGATATTTTGTGGTAAATCTTTTCTCCACCGTAAATGGCTCGGTATAGGCTTCTTAAGGTGTCTCCTCCTCTGGAGACAGCTTTTTCTCATCTCCCAGAAAAGGCAAGTCTATTTGCATCTTCCTGGGCAGCTCTTCCAGGAGGGGAAATCCAAAAAACATTTTCTTTACCTCATTTGCTTAGGAAGCCTTTGATGTGATTTTGGAGATAGCTCATCCCCATTGCTCCATTTCACAGATGAGGCGAGACCAACAGCGAATTATTAAGTACTTGGTATAGATCAGGCACTGTCTTAGGTCCTGGGAATGCAGAGATGAATAAAAGGTTTTCTCTGCCCTCAGGATGCTAGCCATCCAGTGGCAAAGAGAGATCAGAAAGCTCGGTGGTAAGTGCTAGAAAACTGAGGAAGCCCCCTATGAAGTAGGGCTGGCAGCTGGGATAGAGGAAGAAAATGATCTGCATTTGTCAAGTGCAATGTCAGGGTCCCTGCAGGGACCAGAACTCATCCCGGTGCTTTAAATGAAGAGACAGTGATGAAGGGACCACCTCCAGAATGCGGGCAGAGCAAGGGGATTTGGGCTCCCTGAGAATAGTAAGTGAGAAGCTACTCTCAACCTTAGAGCCAGAGGGTAAAAGGAAGAAACAGTGTATCAGAGTCTGCTAAGAAGTAGAGCCCTGGAGAAGCAGCCTCTCACTGGGAGCTGTAGTCATAGCGGGTCATAGCTGCTGCCAGAAAAAAGGCACCAAAGCAAGGAACAGGGAAGAAATGCCCCTAATTTTCTAATTTTCAGTTGATGCTTCCCGTTGACTGAATCCAACTGGGAGCCAGATTGCAAATGTGACATAACCCGACAGAGTCAGCCTCCAGAAGCATAGAGCAAGGCAAACCAGGACAGAAAATGGATCTGGGGAAGAGGGCAAACACAGACAAGCCAGCACATCTGGCATCTGCAATCTTTCAGGGAGCCTAGGTATGTGTGTGCACACTCGCACACCTGCGTGCATGCACAAACACACCCACCATTAATTTATTTAGCTAACACTTATAATTACCTACCATGTAAATCATGGAGATAAAAGTTGCTGGAGCGTATTTAGTTTTGGAAGTGAAGGGTAAACAAAATGAATACCATTTTTACCCTTATGGGCCTTCTTGTCTAGTGAGAAACTGATGAATAAAGTAAATAAGCCATAAAGCATGATGAGTATTATGTTAAGGAGAGGACAGGAGGCCTGGGAGTACGCTGGGTGGGGAAGTACCTAATCCGGTCTAGGGTACATAGACTATTCCCCGAGAAGGTGACATTTAAGAGACTTGGCGGTGAACAGAAAAGCCCTATTCACTCACCTAGAGGAGTGAGTGGCAGAGAGAGGAATGTTTCTGATGGAATAAACACATGTGCAAAGGCCCAGAGGCAGCAGTAGGTGTCAAATTCAAAGGTCTGAAAGAAGTCTAGCATGCTTGGAGACTGGAGCCTGAAGAGGAAATGTTGAGAGAATGAAGCTGGTGTGTCAGATTGTTTTGGGCCAGATTTTTATGTCTAAAGACGATGAGGAATCATCCAAAGTTTTTGATTAGGGTTCTCTAGGTTTGAAAGGTCACTCCGGATGTGTTTTTCTCTCAGCCATCCTGATTTAAGGAGATATGGTAATGCTCAAGATGAGTCTGAGGGCAGTAGGAGCCAGTCAACTGGTAACAATTGAGGATGGTGATACGGGAGGTGGTGAGCGCATGTGCAAAGAAAACAGACAGGACCCAGGGACTTGGAGAGTGAGGGTGGGGGATGGTGATGAAGCGGTACGATGGGTGGGAGAGGACTCTCCATCCCATGTACCTTGAATTTCAGGGCCACCAGACCTCTTTCCATCACTAAGCATATGCTTTCATTTCTCTTAGGTAAATACAGTACAACCTTGGATTACAACTAACTTGTTCTGTGAGTGTTCCGCAAGATAAGCAACCATGTCTAATAAATTTCAACTTGATAAACGAGTGATATCTTGCAGTATGACACCGAATGTCACACGATCACAACTGAGCCAGTGGGTCTCTCTCTTGCTGCAGGATTGTGGGTGATCGTCTCCCATGCTCAGATGCTTGGTCTCAGGCTGTGGTGTTTGGTAGAAATCAGTGATTTTTCAGAACGTTGGAAGGTGCCCACAACTGGTATTCGTGTATTTTTTGTCACTTCAAAGCACCTATGGACAATCCTTTGCTTTTCCATACAAGTAAGCTTAGGAATGCTTTGCTTCATTCTAGGTCAGGCTGCTTGCAGATATAGACCCTTTCCTCTGCTGCCTTATTGCCAGTTACATTAAATACAATATGTGACAAGAGTTTAATACGATACTGTAGTCAACATCTGTGTGAACCTATGTAATGGCCCCCACGCAGCAAGATTCTGTTGAGCCAATAGACGGCTGTGATTCTGTTAGTGATAGTGAAAGTCGTCTTACACAATAAACTTCCTCTGTCTTGTCTCCCTCACACCAGCCATGAAAGTTTTTCAAAGGTAAGTGCAGGTTAATTTCTTTATTTTCGTATTTCCTTTATTATTGTGCATTGTATTACAGTATTGTAACCACTTTTATATGAATATTTTGGGGGTGTGGAACAAATCATCTGAGTTTCCATTATTTCTTAGGGGGAAATTCGCTTTGATATACAAGTGCTTTGGATCACGAACGTGTTTCCGGAGCAAATTACGCTCTCAAACCAAGGCTTTACTGTACCTGGCATTGGAATTGCTGGGCCCAGGGGTGAGCATATGTTTCAGCTTTAATAAATGCTCTCCTCCGTGTCTTTGCTTGTGCTCATTCCTCTGTCTGGAAACCCCATCTGCCAGCATCTAAGAAACTTGCTTGACAGCAGTTGTGGAAACTGCATATGAAAAGTGCCAGGTCAAGACAAGAGGATGGACGGCAAGCAGCGGCCAAAGTCAGAGTGGGGTTGGGGAAGCAAATCAACAGGAGTGGGGCTCAGAGAGAAGGACAAGTACCAGAGTGGTGACGGTAATTTCAAGATGGAGTCTGTAAAATGAAGAGCTGATAAAAGCAGGTTAGTTTTAAACCACCACACCTGCTTTTGTCAGGGTTGTCCTGTGCTTACCTTACTTAAAGCTGCAAGTCTTGGGGCTTGTTGCCATCCCAAATGATTTGTTCTTTCCCACGAATATTTAGTAATACCTGAACATAGTCTGCCTCATTAAATGGCGTGCCAGGTCTTCTCTCAGACTGATGATTCAAATGTAAACTGGTGCAAACCATTTGAAAGAAGTTTGGTGACATGTATGAAGAACTTTCAAAATGTCAGTATTCTTTACTCCAGGATGTTCACTAATAATTTAAGCTAATACAACTGCGGTGGTTGTAACTTTATGTGTCAACCTGACTGGGCCCCAAGGTGCTCAGATATTTGATCAAACACTCTTCTGGGTGTTTCTGTGAGGATGTTCTTGGATGAGATTAACATTCAAGTTGACAAACTAGGGAAAGCAGATTTTCCTCCATAATGTGGGTGAGCCTCATCCAATCAGTTGAAGGCCTGAAAAGAGCAAAAGGCTGACCCTCCTGCGAATTGCAGAAAGCTTGTCCTGCCTGACTGCCTTTGACTTGGGGCATCAAGTCTCCTTCCCGCCTTTGGACTTGAACTGAAACATGTGTTCTTCCCAGGTCTTGAGCCTATTAGCATTTGGGGAGAAACTATACCATTGGCTCTTCTGGGGCTCCAACCTGCTGACTGCCGACCTTGGCCCTTGTCAGCAACCACAACTGCAGAAGCCAATTCCTTAAAATCAATTACTCAATCGATACATCTTCTATTGGTTTTGCTTCTTTGGAGAACCCTAATACAACAACCAAACACCATATACGGGAAATATTGTAAGCAACATACATGTATTAGGACAGTTAAATTTCATGAAACCCTCTGAGTTAGATACTATTGTTTCCATTACTGATGAAGCAAAAAGTAAGAAAAGGCAGAGCTGACATGCCACGCTCACACCTGCACATCCAGTAATGTGTCGAGCGGGAATTTAAACTGAGGCAGTCTGACTTCAGAGCTTAACACCACACTACGTGGCCTCTTCAATTTATGTAGACAAGTTACCTGGGTTACGATCTCTGAACAAAGATGTGCATGGTCATATTACTTATCCTAGGGAATATTTTGATACTTTTTAAAGGTATAATTTACTCATAGTAAGGTGCACAAATCATAAGTGTTTTTTTTTTTTAACGGTGTATTTATTTATTGAGAGAGAGAAAGAGAGAGAGCATGAGCAGGGGAGGAGCAGAGAGAGAGAGGGGGAGAATCTCAAGCAGGCTCACAACTGTTAGCGCAGAGCCTAACACGGGGCACCATCTCACGAACTATGAGATCATGACCTGAGCTGAAATCAAGAGCTGGCTGCTTAAATGACTGAGCCAGCCAACTGCCCCTTAAGTATTTAATTCAATGAATTTTTTTGTACGCATGCAGACCCACGTAACTGCCACCCAGATCGAAGTATAGAACATTTCCAATACCCCAGCCACCTCCCACTTGCCTTCCTTGTCAATAACCCATAGGCACTATCATTATCCTAACCACTATCCTGACTTCTACCAATAATAATTTTGCCCGTTCAAGAACTTCGTATAACTAGAACCATATAGTAAGTGTATTTTGTGATTACTTTTCATTATGCCTAATGTTTGTAAAGTTCAACCATATTGTGTGTGTGCCCATCAATAGCTTGCTCTTACTACTGTGTCTTATTCTACTATTTAAATTTTTCACAGTTTGCTAATCCATCCTCCTATTGATGGACACTTGCGTTGTTTCCAGTTTGGGACTATTATGAATAAGTTGTTATAAATATTTTTGTTCATGTCTTTAGTGAACATGTACCTTTGTTGCTCTTAAGTAAATGCCAGGATTGGAATTTCTGCCTCACTGTTTTAATTCAGGCTGAAAAACAGTTTTATAAAGTGCTTGAACTAGTTTACAATGATACCACTAATGTATGAAAGTTGCCCCACATCCTTGATAACACTTGATTTAGCTAGGCTGATTAATTGTACCTACTCTGGTGAGTTTATAAGTGATATATCACTGTGGCTTATCTTAAATTTCCCGTATAGCTAATGAAATAAAATACTTTTTCATGTGTTTGGCTATTTGAATAGGCTTTTTTGTGCAGTACTCATTCAAGTATTTTTGCCTTTGAAAAAATAAGATCGTATTTTTCTTATTGATTTTTAGAAGCAGTTCTTTATATATTATAGGTATCAATCATTTGTTGGATATATGTATTATACATAATTCCTTCTAGTCTGTGGCTTGCCTAGTCACTTTTTGATGAACGGAAATTCTTAATATTAATATATTTTATTTTTCTTTCTTTCTCTCTTCCTTTCTTTCTTTTTCTTTCTTTCTTTCTTAGAGAGAGACAGAGAGAGAGAAAGAGAGAGAGGGAGACACAGAATCTGAAGCAGGCTCCAGGCTCTGAACTATCATCACAGAGACCAACATGGGGCTTGAACTCACTAACCATGAGATCATGACCTGACCCGTAGTCGGACACTTAACCAACTGAGTCACCCAGGTGCCCCATTATTATTTTTTCTTTTAAGCTGGGTTTTGTTGTGTCCTATTTAATATAGCTTTCATATATCAAAGTCAGGAGGATATTCTTTGATATGTTTTGCTAGAACCTTGATTGTTTTAGTCCTTACATTAGGTTTATTTCCATTTTGAATTAGTTTTTGTGTGTGCTGTGAGGTAGAGAACAAGGTTCATTTTTCCCCCACATCGATATTCAATGTGCTCTGCACCATTTTTGGAAAAATTTGTCTTTTCCATACTGAATTTCAGGGTTATAAATCAAGTGACCCTATATGTGGGGATCTATTACTAAACTCTATATTCTCTTTCGGTTGGTCTATTTTTCTAATTTAGCACCAATACTGTACTGCCTTAATTATCATAACTTTATAATGAGTCATGAAATCTGCTGAAGTCCTCTTTGTTCTTCTTTTAAAAATTGCTGCTATGAATACATTTATTTTTTTTTAAGTTTATTTATTTATTTTGAGAGAGACAGAGACAGCATGAGTGGGGGAAGGGCAGTTAGGGAGAGAGAGAGAGAATCCCAATGAGGGGCTTGAACCCACAAAGACGTGAGATCATGACCTGAGATGAAACCAAGGGTTGGATGCCTAACCAACTGAGCCACCCAGTTTTATTGAAAATAAAATGTTTTTATTTTCAATATCAAAATGATAGAGAAATGGCACAAATTATAGTACATCCATAAAAAAACGCAAGATTACACATCCATAAAAATCAAGTTTATAAAATTTCAAACGATGGGGCAAAATACATACAAAATAATACCAAGTAAAAATAGAGGGGCATCACCTTGCAAAACCTGTATGATCTCAATTATACGAACGAAAAATACATCCAAAGAAAATGAAAAGTAAAACTGTCAGGATGCAAACCGTGACATCTCTCTCTTCAAAGTGAAATGATAGATGTCTGTTTCTGTCATTTATTTGTTGTTTGATCTCACACCCATTCACTACTTCCTATGATCTTTGTATTGTGGCAAGATAGACCTGCAAACTACATCTCCCATTTCTCGTTCATTCAGGCTGGCTCTTCGTCATTCTGTTAAGATTGGCCGGTGGAGGGCAACAGACAGAGGTTAGGGGTGGGAGGAGAGGAGAGCAGGGATTTCTCTGCTCCTCTCTGCTTGCTCAGGCAGCCCTGCCGGGGCGGCTGTGAGCTCTCAGTGGCTTCTCCTTTCCCTGGCAAGCCCTCCCTCTAGGCAGCTCTGCTTCTTGGCTCTGTTACCAGGACTTCCTTGTCCTCCCATCCTTAGGGGTGACAGTGGGCTTCTGCTAATTCCTGGGTTACTTCTCCACCCCCTGTTTGCACCTTTAGCTCTCCCAAGACATATGAAATGAGTTTCTCATATTAAATCTCCTCCATCAAATTACTTGGTCTGGGTTCTATTTTCCGAACTGGACCTTGACTATTATTTACTTAACTGTATTTTCTACACTTTTAGACATTTGTTCAACTGTACGTGGATGGCTGTTATACTTACTTTTTCTTCCAGTTTTTATCCAAGATGCTAGAGAGGAGATCAAGTGTTTGGAAAATTTGACTAAAAATTATTGAGTGTCTACTGTGGGCCAGGCACAAAGTTATCAATGCATTAGCCTCAATGGTTGTACTAGATGTTGTAGATACAAGAGCTACAAAAGCTGCAGTTGGGACTGAGTGGCTATTAAAGCTCTCTTTTCTCCAGGAAATTTATTTTATTTTATTTTATTTTATTTTATTTTATTTTAAAGTTTTTATTTTAATCCCAGTGTATTTAACACACAGTTTTATATTAGTTAAAAGCTCCTCTGATCTGGTATTTTTTTGTCTCTCATTTCTATAACCACAATAAGCAGAAAGTTTATCAGCGAGGAAACAGAATATAGAATAAATGCATTTTTTTAGCAGAAGATAGACAAAATTTGTTTGCACCCTAGAATCGCATACAAAAGGCAGACTTGAAGCCTTGGTTCTTAGGAAGGAGTTCAAAGAGAAGATAATGAGAGACACACAGAGAAAGAGACAGAGACAATATGAATCTGGAGGGCTTTTCTATCACTGGGGTGAGTGCTTCTCTTGAGGGCAGAGCTCGAGAGAGCAGCCCTTTCCCCTCATTGCATCTGACAGCCCTTCCTGTCAACATAAATCCCTTAAGAGTCTTAGGCAGAGGAAAACAACAGAAAGTTGTTTTTGTTTGGTTTTCAGAAGTTGGGAAAGAGAAACTAAACTCTACAGACAAATAGAAAAAGAAGGCTCTTGGAGGGAGGCAGAGGCCAGGTTGGTGTTTCCTCAGGGATGGAAGCATATGGGGCCTCTGTACTCTCCATGGTATAATCTTTGGAATGACCTCAGGACTCGGTTTCTCTCTTTCACAAGAGACAGCATGGTGATGTCTAAGGAACTTGAGGTTTGGATTCAGAATATCCGGGTCGTTGGTCTAGGATCGTGCTCTCTCTCTCCCTCTCTCTCTGTCTCTGTCTGTCTTTCTGTGTCAGACACACACACACACACACACACACGCATGCTGGGTGACCTGAGGAGTTATTTATTCTGTGAACTTCATAGTTGCCCCATCTCTACAGTTGGGGATAATCATACTCATCTGACAAAGTCTGTCTGCGAATTTGCTCTGCTGCCTTTTGTGTCCTCATAGTTCCTTGTCTCCTTGTGAGGAGAGCTCATACTCCTTGATATGCCATATGAAGCCTTCATCTGGGACCTCATTTTCTGCTCTCTGTTCATCTCACTGTCCTCTGTGTCCCCTGCGAGTGACCCACCCTGAAGAATGTACATGTTGCTCTCAGCCCCAATTCCTTTATGCAAATAATTCTCTCTTCATGCGAAGCCCCCTTCTCCATGATCTGAAAACTCAACTTTTCTTTGTTGGTGACATACCCCCTTTTTCCGCAGGCTTAATTCTTTGCTAATTCTTTGCTAATCCATTTCATCTGTGTAAACCTCCAACGGACTAACTTGACTGTGTGTGCATTAACCTTCCCCGAAGGACTAAGCGTTCCTGTGGTATAAATCTTTGTGTTCTCAGAGAGTAAACCAAGAATTGTCCCACAGCGAGTGAGGAGCAAACGCAGTGCATAAATAAATACATTTCAAGAGTTCATGGTGAAATATTTCTGATGAAGTGTCAGGGACTAGCAGAAAGATTGAAAATCCAGAGACGGATTCTGACTCCAGTCTTAGCTCAACAAGTGATCCCCATCTCTCTGGGCCTTGGTTTCTCCTCTTAAAGCAAGAACATGGAACCAAATAGTCTCCAAGGTCCTTCTCAGCTCAACCACCTTCTGATGGTCCTTCCCTTGTGAAACAGAGCAGAGATTCCAGCTCTTTGGCTAAGGGACCCACCTCTGAAGGTGGTTAAAAATAACTACAAAATGAAGTACAAGGCAGTGGACTTTGAAATACTGGGAAGGGTGTTGGACTGGACAAGAAAACCTAGGTCCAGGTCTCATCTCTACTACTTCCTATCAACTATGCAATTTTGCTCAGATGAATCGCTTCTTTTCTGGAACCTTTCTTTTCCTCATATTGTGGGGGAGAATAAGACCTTAGCCAAATCTGTGTCAGGATTAAATTGGTAATACACTTTAAAACTCTAACATTCTCTACCAATAACAAAGTATTGTTATTTTGATTGTGATCTCTCGTACCAGTTTTGGGCCTTAAGAGTTCTGCCATGAAAGCTGGAGGAGTTTTTTGAGATGACTTCTTAAAAGAGATCACTGATATTAAATTGCTGGCCAGGAATTCACACCCTGAATTTTGTAGTCAAAAGCTTTACAAGGCTCACCCTGCCATCTGCTAGATTGATCAACTACAGCCTTCAACCACTTTAGTTTTGAAGCTAGACATGAATTAAACTGTCTCCAGCTTCCACATATGGATGGCGATTATTCAGTGGTAAATTGTCTCATAAACTGTGGTCAAATGTACCATAAAACAAACACAATGAACAATGTAAGCTGTATATATAATAATTTCTCAGTGACACCAGGATGGAGCATGAGGGCTCCCAGAACTTGGAGAAGTTCATATATATCTGCTCAACTGAAGCAGTATTTTCTTCTTGACTATTACCTCAGTGTGAATAAGCAAAGATGTCAATTGTGTATATCTATATGCTTGTATATGTATATATGTTAGTGCGTGACCCATATGATCCAGGCACCACAAAACATAAAGTATTTCATAATATTTTCATCATAATGAGGATTGAGAAGAAGAAGGATTTTTACTCTCTTCTGCTCCAGGTTTTTCTCAGAAGCCATCTATTGACCTACAGCTGAACTTTCTGGATAATAAAAGAGGGGAAAAAGCAGCCACCCAATTGTCTACATGGGCCCTTAGTACCATTCATGTCTCCTGTCCCTCTTTTTTTTTTTTTTTAATGTTTATATATTTTTGAGAGAGAGTGAGAGCACGAGCAGTGGAGGGTCAGAGAGAGACAGAGAGAGAAAGAATCCCAAGCAGGCTCTGCAATGTCAGCTCAGGGGCTCAAACTCGTGAACCATGAGATCATGCCCTGAGTCAAAATCAAGAGTCAGACACTTAACCAACTGAGCCACCCAGGCGGCCCTCTTCTGTCCCTCTTAAGGACTCTGAGAAGCAGCAAGCGAGACAGATCTGAGAATCATGGTGCACCACTTTGGAATTCCTGGTGAGACTGTAGAATTATAGGGTGGCCAGTAGGGCTCTAGAATGACCCAGAGACTCAGAGAGAAGCTGAACTCTGAGGAAAGTGACCAGTTGAGCTTTTCCCTCATCTCCCACCTAACATATGCTTCTAGAGAAGTGGGAGAGAGACATGCTTTCCAGAGAAGAGGGAAAGGGAAAGTCGTTGGAATCATTTTTACAGTTTGTCAAGACATGAATTTGCGTGCCCAATCTTTTTACTAAAATAGCATTAGATGTTCTATTTACTTCAATGGTTGTTTAGCAAAAGACAAAACAAAACAAAAACACAAAAAACAAAACTTTCTATTAGTGATTATAGTGATTAGATTTTCATATCCAAAATGTGATTTGCTACTCATATGATGATAGACGGCTCCTAGAATGATGGTGAAGAGGGGTACCTGGGTGGCTCAGTTAGCTAAATGTCCAACTTTGGCTCAGGTCATGATCTTGCAGTTCATGGGTTTGAGCCCCACGTCAGGCTCTGTGCTGACAGCTTGGAGCCTGGAGCCTGCTTCAGATTCTGTGTCTCCCTCTCTCACTCTGCCCCTCCTCCACTCATGCTCTGTCCGTCTCTCTCTCTCTCTCAAGAATAAATAAACATTAAAAAAAAAAGTATGATGGTGATGGACTCAGACCCTGAGATCAAAGGATTTGGAGCCAAATCCTGCTTTTGCCATTTATTAACTATGGGTCTTTGGACAAGTTACAAAACCTCACTGAGCTCAATTTTCTCATCTATAATGGAAGATGCTTTTTTTTTTTTTTGAGAGAGAGAGACAGACAGAGCACGAGCAGGGGAGGGACAGAGAGAGAGAGACAGAGACAGAGAATCTGAAGCAAGGCTCCAGGCTCCCAGCTGTCAACACAGAGTCTGACGTGGGGCTTTAACTCATGAACTGAGAGATCATGACCTGAGCCGAAGTCAGACGCTCATCTGACTGAGCCACTCAGGCACCCTGGAGATATTGTTAACACTTAGCTTCATACGGTTGCTGTGATGACAAGTGGAATCCTACCCGTAAGGCACTTGGAAGAGTGGCACCTAGACCTTTCCTGTGCATGTCAGTTATTCTACATTGTGAGCTTCTTAAGGGCAGGGACTACGGATTCATTCATTCAACGAGCAATTACCAACCATGTACTTTGTGCCATGCATTGGAGATGCAGAGAGATGGTTAGCCCATAGGTGCCTAAGAAGGGGCTCAGAGTCTAGTAGAAACAAATAGGTACTTCTTTAAAACGACTAAGATACATACTATACAAAGTATATGGAAGATATTAAGGGAACGCAGAGTTGTAATGACTACTATGAGCCTAAAAGACCCAAGCAGGATTCAGTCTTGAAGTTTAAAAGGCATATGCCAGATTAACAAGGGAGAGAAAACTTTCTAGGGGAGTGTGCATATTTTCTACGTCAGATACATGTGTATGTGTGTGTGTGTGTGTGTGTGAAAATGCATGTATGTCCAGGATTGTTAAACCATTTCTGAAAGAGGATTTTAGATTTCTGCTCATGATTCCATATTCGCTGATTGATATATCATTGTTTGCTCTACATGTTTTCAGTCAATTTTAGGTGACTATGAGTTTATGACTTTTATAATTATAAAGCGGTTCTTTTAATTATATAATATTTTTTTATTCTACTATTGCTTTTTTCCTTAAGCTGGTTTTGGTTTAATACTAATATGGCTGTTCCAGCTTTATTTGATTTATATGTGACTCTTATACCTTATTTTACCCACTTAGTTTCGATCTTTGGGTCATCATGTTTTGGATGTTTCGTTCATGAAGCACATAGCAGGATGTTATCAAAATTCAATGTGATAGTTTCTAGCTTTTAATAGGTAAATTTAATTCATTTATAATTAACTTAATTACTACTTTTTGAATATATCGCTACCTTTTTAAGTATTTTCTTTTCTCCTTATTTATAAACAGCATTTGGTAGTTCTTCAAGCAAGTATCTATAGGTAATAAATGCTCTACCTTCGTGGATCTGAATGTGTCTTTATCACTCTTACTGTTTGTTATAGACTGCACTGTGTCTCCACCCTACCTTGTAATTCAAATGTTGAATCTCTAGACCCCCTACATCAGAATGTTTGGAGGTAGGGCTTTTAAAGGGGTGATTAAGTTAAAATGAGGCCATTAGGGTGGGCTCTCATCTAATCTGACTGGTGTCCCTATAAGAAAAAGAAATTTGGACACACAAAAACCCAGGAGTGCATGTGCACTGAGGAAAGACCATGTAGGGACACAGTGGGAAGGCAGATGTCAGCAAGCCAAGGAGAGAGGTCTCAGGAGAAATCAACCCTGGATCTTGGACTTCTATCTTTCGGAACTGTGAGAAAATAAATATCTATTGTTTAAGTCACCCAGTTTGTGGCATTTTATTATGGCATCCTTGGCAAACAATATACCTCTGAATAATAGGAATATATGACGGAGAAGTCAAGATCAAATGTTTTCCCCATCAGCACGTTGTACGTACCTATCGCATTCTGGCTAAGATCGCTGCTATGAGTTACCTGCCAACCACCTCACTGTTGTTCTGTGGTAGATAATCTGTCCTTTTTCTCTAGTAGCTTTGAAGATTTGCTTGGAATCCATAACATTCTGCACTTTTTATCTAAGTACAGTTTGTTCTATTTTTATTTATCTTTTGGCCCCCCTGGTAGTTTCAGTCTCAGCCCAATGGTCTGTCTTCCATGCTGAAAAATCCTCACCCGTTATCTTTTCAAGTACTGCCTCTCCACTCTTGTCTAGAAGAGAATCAATAGCAGATAGCTTGGCCTGAGTCCTAGTTGCACAGCTGTTCTGCTCCCTTCTGGAGCTTTATATAAACCACAGCCCTGGGCAACAGATGGTACGACTTTAAGCCTCCCTTCATGGATTGGAGAGTCCTACCCGGACTTTCAGTTTTAGTTCATGAGATTCACTCTGATTCCCTGCCACATTTGTGTCTCCTTGCTCCAGAAATTCAGCTGCGTGCTATCTTGGCTGACCAGGTGAAAAGCCCAGGGGGCCATACCTTTAGACCCCGATAAGTGCTATGTTGTGGTTCTATTTCTGGGTGTGGCCACAGAGATGCGTATCTTTCTTTCTTTTTTTAAAAGTATTTTTCAAATTTTTATTTGAAAATCATTATTCACAGAAGAGTTTCAGAGACAGTATGAGGAGTTGCCATATACTTTCCACCTGGCTTTTCCCCCTAATAGGAGCTTGTTACATAACACAATTAAGTTTTTAAGATTCTTCGTTTTGTAGTTTATCTCTGAGTTCTTGGTTTTTGGCCCTCAAAAACAGTGGAAGCATGAACTCATCAAGACATACTGACCAGAACTTCTGGGCCAGGAATCTTCCTGTTGACTAACCATATAATCATTCATCCATTCATTCAACAAATATTTATGCACTTATTATGTTCCAAGAGCTTTCCTAAGCACAAGGGATATAACAGTGATCAAAACAGGCAAAAATCCCTGCCCTTGTGTTACTAAGATGTAAGTGTTGGAGATAGAAGATAAAGAACGTAAAAATGGTAAAATATGCAGTGTATCCTATAGTGATAAGTACTGAGGAGAAAAATAAAGCATGGGATAGGATGCAAAGTGTTTTGGGGCGGGAGGGGGGCGGTGTTTGTAGTACTAAATACGGAGGTTGGAGAAAGCTTTACTAAGAAGGACAACTGAGTGAAGACCCAAAGATGTGTGATCATGAGTCATACAGATATCTGAGATGGGGGGTGCAGGGGAAATTGCCCTCAAAATAACCTTGAAAACTAGGCATTATAGCCACAAGAAAACTGAGGTTCAGAGGAATCAAGAAACTTGCCTCTGTGTGCAGCCTCTGATTTGGACCCAGGTCTTCCTGACCCAAAGGCTTGTGTTCTTATGTGGGTGGCTAAGCGTAGATTTACAAGGAGACACATACCCCCTCAAAGGGTGCATTCTGGTCCTTTTACTCACACAACTTAGTGCTAAGCCATGGTGTTCTCATAAACCTTTCAAGAAAACCCTAGAAATCTATTTACAAAGTACTTGAGGTTTTTCAACAAGATGTTTTCATTGAACTAGCTGAGCTTCATAAAATATGACTTTGACCTTTCCAGCCAGTGGTCTGGGAGCTTGAGTGGTCATGGCCAGCCTGGAAGGTGGCCAGTGCCTCTGTGCAGGGTAGCTCGTTTGTCAGCTCCCACACTAATAGAGAAGCTAGTAATTCTTCCCGAGAGTGTTTGTTCTTATTTTGCTACCTTTGGCCACGCATATCGTCTACTTCCATCAAAATATATCATGGAAAATGACTCCTTTTGAACAATCCCTACTGATTCTTACAAAGCAGAGAGATAGCCGGTTTGTATTGTAAAGGCTTTGGATTACAGGGATTTTCAAGGACAACACATATACTCTCAGTATATGAGAGTATACTTTCTTTAAAGTGTTTAAAGACAACACTCTTTAAAAAGAATGCAATAATAACAAACTGGGCCCCAGGGGAGGTCTCCTCAAGTCATTTTAGTGTTTGTAAGACTCTCCTAGGGTGTTAAAATGCAGATTCCTGAGCCTGACCTTCAGGAATTGGATTCAGGGTTTGGATGATGATAAGGAGTCTGCCCATTCAACTGTTCCTCCTTCCACAAGTGACATTCTTTGGTCCGGGAGGTCAAATGCCAATTCCTGCTGAGGTAAATAACGGTCTCTCCAGAATCAGCCTCGAACTACTCCAGCTGTTCTACTACTCCTTCCCCTTGCTCCTTGCTCCCGACCCTCATCATCTCATGGGCACACAAATTCTTATTTCCTTGGATTTCCCCACCAGTATAGTTTTGTTCCACGGAGTCCCTTGCCTGAAAAGCTTTTTCTCTCATCCCTGAATATCAAAGTCCTGCTCCTTGTTCAAGAACCTTCTCAGGGCGCTTCACTCCGTAAGTCTTCCTAAATATTCCGGTTAAAATGAATGAATTCCTCCCTTTTCTGTGTTTCCATAGTGTGAAAGAAAAAGAAAGAGAAAGAGAAGGAGGAGGAGAGGGAGGGGAGAGGAAGGCAGAGAAGGGTGAGAGAGAAGGGGAGAGAGAGAAGGAAAAGGAGGAATTTTCCTGTGATGGATCTTAACATGGCTTGCCCTCAATAGATCTTTTCATCCCTCTGAGGCCCTGCACTGTTTTCTTGCACAAGATGTTCACTTGTTGACTCAAAAGAACAGATGAGTATTAGCAGCAATTAGCCCGTTAATGATTAGTGTGAAAGAAGTGAAGTTCTACCTAAGTGCTAGAAATCACTGGTCTCCTTAAATGGCCCTGCAAAAGTCTTGCTTATATACTTGTATACTTGGCTAAGAAACTCTTCGTTTTTGTTTTTAGCTTTGTTTTTGTTTTTGTTTTTTTTCCTTTTGACATTTCAACTTTCACCCTAAGCTATGGGTCAAACCTCATTGTAGTTTTAAAAAGGCACTGGCAGGTGTGCATACCAGCATTGAGACTAATAAGCATGGATTCCGGAGTTAGCACTGTCACCTTCAGAAAAGAGCTGTGCTCAGTGGACCCTTTTGCAGCCTCTGTACCTAAATGGTCAGATACCATCACAGGCATGAGCTATTCAGACCAAGCTGTCCTATGGTTGTTCGTGTCTATGACGGTATGTGATCCTTTCTCATGAACTTTGTCAAAATGGTCACTTTTTTCTGCTCCTGGCTCCTTCCTTTTCCAAATGAGTGGTGGCTCCTCCTACCTCTGTGGAGGACAGCTCCTGAAAAAATGAAGCTGGACATAGGTCCTCAGAGAAAGCACAATAATGGCATTTGATGTTTCAGATGTTTTATTTTTTAACTTTTGAAATAATTTCAGACTTACAGAAAAGTGTTAAAAATAGGACAAAGAATGTCTGCCTTTTATCTAAATTCCCCAAATGTTAACATTTTTCCCCCTAAAACCATCATGCTATTCTCAAAATTATGAAGGGAACATTGATACACTATCGGTATCTGGTGTAAATTTCTCTAATGCAAATTTGTCCTAACTATAGATTTCTCCAGCCAACCCACATATGTCTTTTTTTTCTGGCCCAGCATCCAAACCAGCATTACAGGTTGTGTTTTATTGTTATGTCTCCTTAGTTTCCTTTGATCTGGGACATGTCCTGAGTAATTCTTTGATTGGATACTTGATACACTTCCTTGATACCTTTAAGGAGAACTGACAAGTTATTCGATAAAATATTCCTCCATTTGGCTGATATTTTCACATGATTACATTCGGGTTATGCATGTTTATGAAGAATACCACAGAAATGATGGTGAGTCTTTCTCAATACATTTCACCAGGAGGCACGTGGTGATCATTTGTCTGTCCTGGTGATGTTAACTGTGATCCCTTGCTCAAATTGTCATCAAAACGGAGATACTGTGAAACTATGTAAAAATACTGTTTCTCATCTTTTTTCTTTTCTCATAATTTTGCTATCTATTGAAGAATCTTGCCTGAAACAACTCTCACTTTTGCTAGTTGCCAAATGATCATTTTCTATTTTCCTCATTTCTCATACGCTTCCGATTTGGAACGCTATTCTAGCAAAGAGATTTCATTCATGCAGGCATTCATTCATTTATTCATATATTCATTCATCTGTTTCAGTATAAACCTATTGGTTCTTATTTTAGTCTTTGGTTACAATCTATTGCATTTACTGTTTTGTGGCTAATATTATCCTAGCCTTGGCTATCAAGAGAACAGTGTTCTCAAGTTGGCTCTTGAATCCTTTTGACATAATCTTACATCTCACATTGTTTTTCCTTCTGGGGGTTGTGTTGGGATTGTGTTGATGCAGATGAAGAAAATAAAGCCTCTCTGATCCACCCCAGTGAATTTAAACGACTCTGGTGGTGATGACCCTGTCCTTCCAATGACCTGTGATTTAGCTGTGCCCACATGCCACTCTATATAACCTACATGTAGGTGTTATCCAGATGGTGTTTGTGTGTACGTTTGATTTTTCAATGACTCCTATGTGGTCTGCCATTGCTGCCTTTCCACCGGTAGTTTCTTTGAAACATTTTGTAGGAAACCCAACAACACAATTCCCTACGGCCTCTTGAGCTCTAAACCACGTTCTTTCTGCATCGTTCCTGCACTGGATTCTATTTAATTAACATTTGATTTTGCATTGCAAGACCCAGATATACATTAGGAGGTCACCACCCAGCCATCTATCTTTTAAAGTAACTGGGCTGGTTATTTTTTTTAAAGTTCCATCAGGTTAAAACAGTTAGCAATTTTTCTCCTTGCAGTGTTCCTTCAGCCTGGACCAGACGGATAATAGATCAGTGTAGGTTCAGATGCATTACAACATTAGTCATCAATTAGGTTTAAACCAGCGCTGTAATATATCATTTATCTTGCCTGCCACGGCTCTTTTGAACATTTAATTTTTTAAGGCCTCTTAGGGTTTTTTTTTTTTTCTTCCTAACTGGCCTCCTGCCTCTCTCCTCTGTCTCCGACACAGCCATCTCCTTAAGGAACAATAAAAATTAGATTTGTTTGACCTGCTCTCAGGGTTCATTTCAGCAAGATGGATTTTAATAGCCTTGACTGGTTAGGCAGACAGCTTTTATGTAATATTCCAGACATTTACGCACTGTCTTTAGCTGGGCCCTGAGCAGGTGTGTATGTGAGAGGGAGTGTCTGGGTGCCTCTGAATAGCTCTTTACTATTCCTTTCACATGAAATAATCCTCTGGAAAATTGCTTACCCTAGCTATGATGGGCATCTCATTAAGGGCTCAAGTCATTGGCATGTCTTTCTTCTCCTAATAACGTTTTCCTAATCTCCTGCATTCGGCATTGATTGCATTGTTCATATTAAAAGGATGCTCTTTGTTCAGTGGGTCTAAGTTGACTCGAGTTGTAATGAGTTGTCTCTCTTTTTTCTAGGTGTGCAATGACACCTTCCCCATGAATATTCTGAGGCTGGGATGGGCATTTTCTCATTGCAAGGTGGGTTGAGGTCATGAGAAGAGCAAGTTTTGAGGCCATATGAGCCCTCGGATTTGAATTGTGACTCAGCCCTTTATGAGACGAACTGCTTTCTGACTCAACAGGGTAACCCCATGTGCCTAAGTCTCAGTGTCCACCTCACTAGAATAATAATATCTACCTCACAGTGTAGTTACCAGTGTAGTTCACCAGTTATCAGTGAAGGCATGGTAATTTGGAGTGCTCGACACAAATCAGGAATTCTCTTTTAAGCATCTCTAAATTTAGCTTTTTCTTTGCAAAGTAGGTATAATAATATTTATTCAATATTTATGCCATGAGTAGTTACTTCACATATACTTGGTATCAGGTACTCTTCTAGACAGGGGAAGCAGTGGTGAACAAAACAGATGAAGATTTCAGCCCTCATGGAGGTTAAATTCTTATGGAGGAAACTAATAGCAGACAAGGTAAATAAGCAAAATATATGGTGTGTTAGAGCTAAGCACTAAGGAGAAAAAGATAAGGCAGGGTTGTTGAAAGATACCATAAAATGTTGTTAGCTAGTGCCTTGCACATAATCAGTAGTCCATTCATGGTAGTTATTCATATCATATCATTCATTCATTCATTATTTCACACATTTATTCAATATTTGTTGAAACCACACTTTAACCTAGGCACAGAAGTTTTAATTTTGGGAGCTTCTGGAACTTTAAGGCAAAAAATTCATTCATTCATTCATTCATTCATGTATCTACTGAGCTCCTACTCTGTACAAGGCACTTTGCTAAGTGCTGGGATCTAGAGATGAATAAAGCAAGTCCTTGTCCTAATGGAATCTCAACTATGACAAAAGCCAAAGAGATAGGAGAAATTTGACTGGGGCCTAGAAGGGGCTAGGATCTGGAAAGGCAGAGGAGAAAACAAGGATGAAAGCGGGTTGAGAGTTCTGGTCTGCTTTGCTCAGTCTTCTGGAACAACAAACTTGTAATTTCCTCATGCTGGTGGTAATGACTTTTGATGACCTAGGCTGCTGGACAACACCTTCCAGCTCCACAGGACTTCCTTTCAAGCTATCACTGAAGCTCACCAATAACTGAATGAGAGCAGAGACGAGGCATGTCATGAGACTCAAACCAAACTGCTCTGCTATTGGAGAAGCCCTCCAGCTTTGTTGGGAGAAGAGCTATGAACTGCAGCTTAAACTAGTTTTGTGAGCTAGGAGAATGTCATTGGAGAAAATGAGTAAAATTAGTTGGAATGTTTAACCATATTTTAATATATTAAGATGACCCGGATTTAATCTTGACCATGATGAGAATTAGTTGTTTGACTGTGGGCTCTAAAAAAAAAAAAAAAAAAAAAAAAAAATGCAGGGGTTGGATTAAGTAAAACCCTGGCTCAGAGAAGAATCCTGCAAATTTAGTTAATTTAATCACTTTATGCTCATTCTCATAGTTACTCATCTAACTATCCGCTTATTCATTCTTTCATTTATCTGTCCAGGGTTTGGGGCATCATCTTTCTGCCAGGCCCTGTGTTGTGTGCTTCACTACAATAAGACATGGTTCCAGGCTCAAGAAGCTGATGCTCTGGGTTGTATTTTTCAGAGATTATTTAAATTCTCTTTGACTTGGCGAGGCATAATAAAAAGGTAGCAATAACAGTCCTCCCTCAACATTACTACACAGAATAATAACCCTGTGAATGAGACAGGACAAATGTTAGTCCCCTTTGTTTCCATTCTTCAGGGAAGGAAGTCAAGGCATTGAGAAATCTAGTGGGCATAGGAGAGGTTCATTGCGTGCCAAGTGCTGGCCTGTGTGCTACCAATACCATGGTGAACAAGTAGAGGAAGCTACCATCCAGGTTTGCCTGACACTGTGTCTGATTTGAAACAGAAAGATCTGCATCCCGGAAAACCCTGCAGCCCTGGACAAACCAGACTAGATGGTCCCCTAAGATGTCCTATAAGATTGCTCCTCTATTACAGAACATTAAGTGTCATGCCAGGCTCATGAAATGAAGTTCAGTATGATTTTATTGATTTGGACATAAACAAATGGAAATCACACTAGAAATATTTCATTTCTTTCCTGAAACGTGTTCAGTTCTCTTCTTCATAACCCCCCAATTTAGATAGCCATCGAATAGATGGGAGAGATTCCCCTTGTGAGAAACCAGGGATGAGGGGAAACATTGATATAATGTTGGAAATGACCAAGCTAGGCCCCTTCTCTTCACTCTCTGAGAGTTAAATAGTAAGTACAAGACCCATGGGTTCTTTTTTGAAGGATATATTCTTTAGGGCATCTTTGAAGGATAGTTTTACTTGGGACAGGGGTGAGGGTGGAGGACGATTGGTGGCCTGGAGAAAAACTCCCTGAATGCTATCAGCCATGAATAAATCACTTCACATGCCACACAACTCTACTCGTCCTGGATCAAAGAGCTCTCTGCTTCTAGTTACTTTGTAAAAATGGCATTATTCTATAGGTCATTTCATAGAATAAAGAGAATGGTAGACTGGGGATCAGGAAAGGCCTGGTCTTTTATTTTTTATTAAAAACATTTTTTTTTTTTTTACATTTATTCCTTTTTTTGAGAGAGAGACACAGAGAAAGAGTAGAGCAGGGGAGGGGCAGAGAGAGAGAGACGCACACACACACAGAATCCGAAGCAGGCTCCAGGCTCTGAGCTGTTGGCACAGAGCCCGATGCGGGGCTCAAACTCACAAACTGTGGGATCATGCACTGAGCTGAAGTCCGATGCTAAACTGATTGAGCCACCCAGGTGCCCAAGGCCTGGTCTTTTATGCAATTTGAAACCATAGGCTAGTTGATTGCTTTCCTGGGGTCTCAACATTTTCACCCTGAACAAGGCACAGCCACACCCTACTGGCTGGAGAGGAGGAGAAGATAGAAGTTACCCCACCCCTCGTAAAATGTCCTGAATTCCAGGAAGGGAAGTCTAGGTGACCCTCACTCTGATGAGACTATTGTGGTTTAATCAACAAATAGTGCTGTCCCTGGCACTAAATCATGTATTACCCAGGACGAATTGCTCACTTTTTCTGAATTTCCATTTCCTCATCTAAAAATTAGAGGATTGCAACCTTATGACAAAGTGTTGTAAAGATGAGAGACAATGTCCCCTCACAGCACTAGACTCTGGATGAAATGAATAGGATGCTTGGAGACCTTGGATTTAATCCTAAAGATATTTCAACTGTGACTACATGAAACAACTATTTTAATCTATATTATATTCACATGAATGTAAGGTCAAACATTTGTTTTCTGGAGCAAATTGTATTGAACCAGTTTGTATTTTAATATTTTATTTGTTTATTTGTTTGTTAATTGAATGAGAGAGAGTACGAGTGGGGAAGAGAGGCAGAGGGAGAGAGAGAGAGAATCCCAAGCAGACTCCATGCAGAGCCTGACATGGTGCTCTATCCCATGATCCTGGGATCATGACCTGAGCCAAAATCAAGAGTTGGAATGCTCCTGACTGAGCCACTCACGTACCTGGAGCCATTTTTTATTTTTGATTGAATTTTTATGTAGCACAGTTCACTATGATTTTCCCATTTTAATTTTATTAGAATCAAATATTTCTTTGTAAATTCTAAAATGAATATTTTAGGGAGACTGGGTCGCTCAGTTGGTTGAGCATCTACATCGGCTCTGGTCATGATCTTGCAGTTCGCAGGTTCGAGCCCCACATTGGGCTCTATGCTGACAGCTCAGAGCCTGGAGCCTGCTTTGGGTTCTGTATCACCCTCTCTCTTTGCTTCTCCCACTCATGCTCTTTCTCTCTCTCTCTCTCTCTCTCAAAAACAAGTAAACATTTAAAAAATTTTAAAAATAAAATAAATGTTTTATTAATCCATCATCATTTTTCCCATGTTAAGTTGAACAGATTATAGCTTTCTGCCACTGCCAGTTTTCTTTTGTGAGCATTACTTCCACAAAATTCATTTGAAAATTTGTTCTTGTTTACGAAGAATTGACATTCCTGTCCATTTATCGTCAAAAGCACATCATGCTATGTGTGGTTTTATCCATTATCAACTTTGTTTTGTGCCAAATATGTCTACCAGTAGTGTTCATTAAGAACCAAATAGCCACTGAATGTAAAAAACTGAGAAGATAAATGGTATCTGTGTTTTCTTTTTTAAAGCAAAGAGAAGGAGTGTTAGTATGGCAGGGAGGGAATACGGCCTGAGTCAGAGTCAAATCAACGGAGTCAAACATCTGCTTTGTCTTCCTCACCCTGGACCAAGCTTCCAACATTGGCATTGACTTGAGTCACACCTGAGCTGGCCTTGTTCTCTGGACATGACGTATTGGAGTGAAGAGCTGCATTGAAGGGCTTTGTAGCCTTGTCCATTACACTTACTCACTTCCCACTCAGTGCCAGCCTCCTCTCCTCCTTGCCAATTTACGCCAGCAAGGTTTGCAACTGAGTTTGCAAAAAACTTCTTTTAGCAAAAATGTTTTGAACACAAATTCGTCATGAGGTGTAAAAGAGATCGTGTTGACAAAGAGCTTCAGCAGAATGCCTGCCACCGTGGTCTTTCATACATAGAAGTTTGTTCCTCTACCCTTGTCCTCTGGCTTTCTCCCTTCTCGAGGAGAGAGCCGGCCGGCCCAATGGAAGGGACATGGGCTTCTGAATTCGACTGAGCTGGGTTAACATCTTAGTTCTCCCATTTTTTTTTTTTTTTTTTTTAGCTATGTGTTCTTGGATGAGTCGTTTCCTTGCCTTGAGCTTCAGTTTCACTGGCAATAAGACAGAAAGAACAATATTACTTCCATCCTTGCATTGTTGCAAAGAAGAAATGACAATGCGTGTGGAGCATTCATTTCCCCAGACACTGGGAACACCTGTCGAACACGGCCCCTGTCTGCACATTGCTTAAGGAAGGACCCAGACAGCAGCAAACAATGATCAGGTTGATGAATTATTATGAGCACGACAACTGCCATGAAAGAGACGCCATCAGGGCAAATAACAGGATATCCAAACTCACTGAGGGTTGGTTGGGAGCATCACTGAAACTGTGGTACACATGGTGGTTATGCCACATTTTCATATAAGTGTGTATAAGGGAATGTGGGTGTGTGCACGTGTGCCAACAGTGGAATTAGGCAGACGTGGGCTTGAATCCTGGTTCTTCCACTTATTATAAGCGGACCTTGGCACACTACTTAATTTTCTAAAAATGTTTATGTTTATTTATTTACTTTGAGAGAGAGAGATTGAGAGAGAGAGAGAGAGAGAGAGAGAGAGAGAACACAAGTTGCAGAGCGGCAGAGAGAAGCAGAGACAGAATCCCAAGCAGGCTCTGCACCATCAGCATAGAGCCCGATGTGGGCTCGAACTCAGGAATGGTGAGATCATGACTTGAGCCAAGATCTCAAGAGTCAGACATACAACCAACTCTGCCACCCAGGTGCCCCTTTTTAAAAAAATTTATTTATTTATTTATTTATTTATTTATTTATTTATTTATTTATTTTTGAGAGACAGAGTGTGAGCAGGGGAGGGGCAAAAAGGGAGACAGAATCCAAAGCAGGCTCTGAGCTCTGAGCTGTCAGCACAGGGCCTGACACAGGGCTCGAACCCACGAACCCTGAGATCATGACCTGAGCCTAAGTCAGATGCTCAACTGACTGAGCCACCCAGGTGCCCCTTAATTTTCTAAATCTCAGTGTCTCCTCTGTACAGTGAGGATCATAACATATTCACCATGTAGAACTGTCCTCAGAATTTTCTCCCCCCTTCCTCCTCATCTCTAACCTTTACTGAGTACTTTCCAAGAGCTGGGCACCACGGGCTCAGTAATCCCATGAAATTAGGACTATTATGATGTCCTGGGGAAACTGAGGCAAAAGAGTTTAGCGAACTTGCCCAGGGTTATATGCTCGTAAGTGATGGGCTAAGACAGAGTTTCAATCCCAAACTGGCTTACAAGGCCATGTGTTTCATACACACCAGCTGCACGGGGAGATAGCTCAATACCTAGGAGCTCTGCTCCCTGTGAGTCTTTATCATTGGGTTTGTTTTCCCCAACAAGGGCACAGGAATGTGCATTATTCCCATCTATCTCCCCGAGGCGTATAGGACACAATTGGTGCTCTGTAAGTATATCCCAAATAGATGAATGTACTGGGCCTGGCAAAGACAGTCATGTTTTAGAGTGGGTGGGTGGAGGTGGGAAGGGATTAAGGACCCACACCCCTCCCTAGTACTTTCAGAAAGGCTTTCAACACCCTTGATTGCTATGTGCTCTGACAAATGCATAAAATATGGTCCCCTTCCAGCTGCTTGCTCGGTCCATTGCTGGAGAGGTGCCAGCCGCCTATTTGATCGGCTTCGAACAGCAATGAGGTAGTTAAGACTGAGCAGGGTGCAGTCGGCTGAGAAATGGGTAAATATTTTATAGACTGTATGGTAAATAATGTATACATTCAGAGAAACAAGGTGAATCTTTTATAGGCCCAAGCTGCTGTTAAGTCTGCAATTAAATGCTGGTGCTGGAAGAAATAAAAGTGAGTTCTAAATCTCCCTACCTTACAGAAGTCAAAGGCCTGCCCTTAAGCCCTGAGTAAGAAGTTGAGTCTCTGTCCCTGGCTGCTGAATTGCTCAAATGGCAATGTGTTTCTGCAAAGAAGAAAGATCTTTTTCCTTATCCCAATGCCACTTACAAACATATATTTACAAACATTTCTTTATGTACATTTATATTTTTATACATTTATTTGCATTGAGTGTCTACTGTGAGCTTGATTCTTTCCCATAGACTTATTTTAGTCCTTAGTAAAATTTCAGTGGGTGTATGAAATAGGAACATATCAATATTGGTATTTTATTTATGTGTGTTGGGGACTACCTTGTACCAGGCTCTCTTCTAGGTGATGGGGTACCATAGGTCTACACTATGCAATCTGAATATAGGAGATGAATAATCTACAAGAGTTTCAGGTGGAGATAAGTGCTGGGGAGAAAAATGAAACAAGGGCAAGAGGAATAGAGGAGACCAGGGAAAGGACTCACTGGAAAGATGACATTTGAGCAGACGCATGCAGTGTGGATGGTGGTGGTAAGAGTGTTCCTATCATTTCAAGGGATCATCAAAAATGTTGAGTTGAGTGGTACAGATCAGGATCAAGGTGCTCATTCCCCCAGCTTCTGGAAGCTGCTGAGGGCCCACATCTACATCCCTCTCCTGAAATTGCCCTTAACAGGAGAAACTAACTTGACGACATTTTGCCCCACTCTCTAGGAGCAGTCCACATCCAGTGACTGGTTGAAGCAGAGGTACAGACACTTGACTCCTTGTTTCTGTGGGTGATAACTCAGAATGGGCATCCTGGTGGGCAGTGAGAACCCTACTGCTAGAGGAATGTGGAGCTCTGATAGCCCCTGGCATGCCCCAGCCATACAGTTGTAGACACTTCAGTTAGTGGTGCATGGAGAGAATGAGAGACCAGTGGAAAGAAATGTACTAGCCATTGCAATATTTCAGCCATTTAAGAGGTTTAGGGGGAAAGAGGAATTATAAGGACAATGGAATTGGATGGTTGAGGACAATTAATGCATTAAAAAATATATGAAAAAATATATGAAGGATTGGAGTGTTTAATCATCAATTCATGGTAAAACATAAAAATCAGAGCATCCAGGGAGATGCTCAATTACTTTCGCCAGAAGACAGAAAAAAAGTGAGGCTCAGACCCAGAACTTACTTATAAAGGTAGCAGAGCTCTAGAGAAGCCTGAATCCTCAACCACAGTGAGCCAACTCAACCAAGGCCAAAGATCTGATTGGGAATGAAAAGGATCCTGAGACTTGGGGTGGGAACATCTACATTGATTGCATGTGGAAACCTTGAGACTCCACATATCTCTACACCCTCTTGGTCTGTAGAATTGGTGCACTCATGTTTGTTAAAAGATGGTGCTCCGTCTTTGATGATGATACAAAAGCCTATGCTTTGCAAGACAAAATGCCCCTGCCAAGGATTCATCTACACTTATCCTCGTGACCATTAGACCAGTAATTATGTCAAGTCCAAACAAAACCAAGCAGAGGAAGTGCCGGGCTCACTAAGGGAGGGGAGGGGCTATACTCCGAAGAAGCTGAAGGACCTATACAGCACAAAGCAGCAAGAACGGGGAGGGTACATTTGGACCTGAATCCAAAGCATGATAAATCAAGGAAGGCAGGACATAAAGTGGGATCTGAAAATGTATTGGTATAAGAATACTATCCTGTGATTCAAGATCTAACACTCTGGAAAGAACCTCAGAAGACAATACAATGGATTCCAGAAATGTATTAGCCAACATGGGGTAAAGTAGAATGGAGGGGGAAGGAGCCATTAGCTAGATGCAAGAAGGAGGATATGTAATTGATCTCAAGTCCCAGTCCCAGTGATTCAAGGATGTGGGAGAAAAAACAGCCACTACTTGAGGGGCATGCTGAATATTGATTGATAATTTATTTCTATTTAACAAAGAAACCAAGGATTAAGGTAAGCTGGGGTTAGGAGGTTGAATCGCTAAAAGTCACAGAATAGGTTTACGGTCGATGTGGGATTTGAGCTCAAGGATTTTAATTCAAGGCTCAATCAAGGTCCTTCTGTCATCCCAGAAGTTTATTTTCAGGCCCTAGTCTTAAGTACTGGTTTTGCAGTGGAGGAAACTGAGGATCTGGCAGGCCAAATGATTAGTCCAAGTCCTGCGACCAGCATTTCTGACTCAGAGACCCAGGTTCATTCTATAGTACCATTTCAGAGCAATTCAACATGCTGAAGCCTGTGTTAGCTCTATGTCTCTGAAGGTAAGTTTTGAGGAATTGGGCTGTCAGAAGCTGCCCAGTGTCTCCCCACCAGTCATCCAGATCTGTCTGATTCCTGAGGCATGGCTCTTTTGTGCCACCCTCCTCTCGGTATTAATAAGAGTGATTGAGGACTCTAACACAGGTCAACTCATCGTAAATGGCTGCCACAGGTGATGCTTAATACATGTTTGTCACTTGAATGAAGGTAACAAACCTAACTGAAGGAGGCCAGGTGGGTGTGGGGAGAAACAAAATGACCTTATGTCTGAGAACATCAGCTTTGGCATTAAGTACATCTGGGTTTGAACCCAGGTTCAAGACCAATTCTTGGCTGGTTGGCTTTAGGTAAGTCACTATCACTTTGAGTCTTAGTTTCCTTATTTGTAAAAATGAAATACAGTAATGCCCATCACAGAGAGCTGCTGAATTACTTAATGGCATCATGCATATCAAACACTTCCATAGAGCTTGGCACACAGAAGTATTCAGTCCAGATGAGGTATTACTAGCTACTCTTTGGCTTGAATACTATTCTCTCTTTGTACCCCAGATTGTGAGTTCTTTATGTTTGCTCAGCTGCCAATTGGGCTCAGGTTCCATACTTGGCATTGACCATTGGATTCTGTTTTCTTCCCCCTTCACACCCACCCTGAGTGCCCTTTGTCTTCCCGCACTCATCTCTGGATCTAGGACTAGGCTCCCGGCTCAGTTACAAAGTCTTTGTCATGCACCCAGTCACTCTTTTTCTTGGGATCCCAGTCCATATGAATCTGCACATTCTGGCCATGCTTATTCAGAGGATAATAGCAATCTAATGAATGATTTACCTTTACTAAGTATTCACTCTGAACTCGGTGCTTTGCTAAGCACTTACATCTATCATCTCATTTAATCCTCATAGTGATCCCAGAGGTAAACTGCATTTTAATCTCTTTTACAGAGCAGGAGACTAAAGCTCCAAGAGGTCAGTTAATGTGCCCAAGGCCCACAGTTTATAACTGGTGGAGTGAGGTTTCCTCCTGCGCTGACTTCAGAACCTGTGCTTCCAACACCAGTAACTGAACTGCTCCTGACACCCATCCAGGGACAGAGGCTGCTGTCTCTATGCCCTAATCAAGCCTTCTGCATCCATTCAGAAACCTGGGGTTGACTTGCCTGAATGAGGGAAGTACTACCTGAAAGATATTAGTTATTTATTTTGTTCCTCCACTAGACTGTCAGCTTCAGGAAAGCAAGGACAATGGCTTGTTCTCTACTGTATCCCTAGTTTCCAGAACCAGTGGCTGACATATAGTAGGTGCTCAGTAGAGAATTATCGAATGATTACTGGATGAGTCGCGCACAGCTTACTCCACCCCTTAGACCCCACCTCTCCAGTATGGCTCAGCTACACGTCCAAATTCAGGCTCAGTAGCCAGGCCTGATCTCCTGGCCTCTTGGCCTCTTGGAAGTTCTCTTTCACCTTTTATGTTGCTGCAAAAAGTCTCTGCCCTTCCTGCACCTTAGAGACATCTGCTCTGTAGATGGAAACCAAAGCTAGCCTTGTAATTTGTACATATCCATTGGGACTCAGGATGATTCAGAGAGGGCCTAAGCCATCCAGAAGCACATGGCCACTCCACCCAGCTACACTCTTCCAAAATATTAGCTGCCATTGATGGAGCCCCTCCTAGGATGTTGGGCTGAAGATCTTTAAAAAAATCTTAGAGAATAGATATTTGTATTCCTGTTTGGCAGATGAAGAAATTGAAGTTCAGAGAAAGGAATTCACTTGCCAAAAATCACATATTAATTGGCAGAATTGGGTTTGCTATCCAGATGTTTGATTCCAAAGGTAGTTCCCTTATCTAGTAAACAGAAGTTAGAGACTGTGTCAATGGGTGTGCCCTTGAAAGGATTCCTGTTTGCAAAAGACAAGGAGAGAAACAAGGGAAGAGAAGTCCCACCTTGGCATTGCACCATATTAATCTGGTTGGATCCCGACTGGAGACTTCGGGCTCAGCCTGTGGCAACTCCAGCTGTTCTCCTCTCTCACCTCATGGGGGTCCCCCAGGGTATGCCATATTTCTCGCTGACATTCTCGGAATAGTTTATGATTCATTCTTGGAGCGTGAACTTTTTAACTCTTTTTCTGAGGAAGAATTGCTTCTTCCTTAGCAGCAGGTCTGGATGGAAACATACAGGGCTTACATGGGACAAAAAGAAAAAAAGGAGGGACACCCTTTGGTGTTCTTCAATGCCCTCATAAGTGTGACTTACTGGAGTCTAATAATTTATTATCTTGTTCTGGAGACCATCGAGTCTAGAAGGGACTTTATTTTCCAGAGAGGGGACTTGGCCAAGCGCATGGATAGAGAAAGGAAATCAATCAGGTCTTGCTGCTTTGAGTCCTGGGTTCTTTGCATTCCAATTTCATAAATCCATGGTGCCTGACTTGGTGTATTTTCCCAACATAAGTTCATGATGAGCCACATGTTTTAGTTCGGTCAATGGAACTCATATTTTCACATAATATTTTCCTATTTCTATTACTAGGGCAGAAAACTGAATTGAGTAGGTCCTGGATGACCAATGAGTAAAATTGCACAAGCAGAAAATTATCTGGGCAGAACTAAATAGATACTGCCAACAATTTATAATATTTTGTTATTCGATGCTCCTAATAACCCGGCAAGAGAGATATTATCTCCATCTTATAGATAAAGAACTCAGGTTCAGAGAAAGTAATTAACTTGTGGAAGCTCTCACAGCTTGTAACAGAGGGAATCTAGATCAACTTGACTATAAAGCTTGAGGTCTTTTCACAGCCCTACATTCTCCAGGAGTAATTCGTTTTTACAAAAGGTTGAATTGCTCTAGAAGCGCAAGGACTTCTTGATCAGCAGCCTGCAGGAGGGGGTTGATTTGTGATTTCTCAGGAGGGAACAGGAGGGACAGTGATAGCAGCTGTTCCGCCCCATCCATTCCCCATGTCCCACCCCTCTGACATCATGGGCCTGCAGCTCATTTCTGGAAGGCCCCACCTAAAGAGGCTCCACCCAATGGCCCAATACCATGGAAATGAGCCCATCATCTGGGCCAGGGGTGTCAGTCCCTGCTCCCAGGGCAGAGAATGAAGCCAAAGGCTGCATGAATTTCAGGCCAGACATCAGAGCCTAGGACCCAGAGGTAAGCTGTTCAAGGCATCCAAGAAATTCCAACAGTTCCATCTCAGTGACTCAAGATCATAGTTGTATGGAATGCTCTTCAAATGGCTCCCTATAGCATTCAGAATAAAGTTTAATCTCTTATCCTGGCATACACGGTACTTCATGATCTAGCTCTGGGCCTAATATCAGTGTCTCCTTCCCACTCGTACCTTTTCTCTAACACATCCGTTGCCATGCCTCTCTTCACAAGTTGATCCTACTGTCTGGAATGCTTGTTACTTCTTCCTTGCCTGGGTGTCTCCAACACATCTTTCAGCCTCTTGGCCATCACACCCCCCTGGGAAGTCTTCCTGAATGTCCACGTTTGGGAGAGGTGTCTGTCTTATCAACAGTACCGTCCTCTGTTAATGCTTCTCTGCTTGTCTGCTGTCTCCCTCAGGATGTGAGTGATCCTGAGCTGGGATTGCATCTTAATCCATGCTGGTGTCCCCAGTACCTTGGAAAGGCTGGTCCTAGTTGGAACAAAATATCTGGAAGAGCTTGTGGGTATTTCTCATAATCAAAGTGAAAATCCTTTTCATGGCAGTGTACATAAAGGTCACCAACTCCCATGCCAGAGTCCAACTCACACAGACGTTTGGGATCTGGGACCTTTCTTCCTCCTTTGATTCTCCCCTTCTTTTTTTCCCACCCATTTCCTGCATGTACTTCCTCATCCCCTGCCTGGAATCTTAGCTGCAACCCAAAGGGGTGAGAACTGCCCTTAGCCTTCTAATCTGAGCCAAACTTGGGCAACCCAGCACCTTACTAGGAGATGATAAGTCTGTAAAGCTCTTAGGCCTTCCAAGTATTCAGAGTGGAACATCAATGAGCATAATCAGCATTTCTCTTCATAATACTGACCAACTTTCAATATATTTTTGTGCTGACACAACCTTTATGTCTTTGCTCCGTCTTACTAATGATCTCTTTTCTGCAAAGGATCGGTGGCGAGAGGGAAGTCAAACACTGTCTTTCATGTAAATATTTAATGTACAGCAGAATGGCTGGCTGGCTGGCTGGATGAACAAATGAGAGACAGGATGTGTGGATACATAAATAAATGAAATGCCCCTTGGTTTGGCCCCGGCCTCTGGCACGGCAGTCCTTGTCATGCTCCTGCTTGCTCCCCATGTTTGCTCACTCTCTCACATCCCAGGGCCCTGAGCTCAAACACTGATTGGGATTCAGTTATTTACAGAGTCCTACCTGATGTTGATCACAGACTTCCTATTGTCTCCTAACTAAGGGTTCCATGTTCCTAGGCTCATCTACTTACTAATGCACCCCTTCCTTGCCAAGAAGGTCACAGAGCAGATTTGCTCCCTCATCTGCCCAACTTGCTGCATTTTTAGGCACAACATCCACGAAGCCTGAGTTGTGCAGGACAGAAGATCCCTAGGAAGCACTTAGGAGACCCTGATGGAAATGACTTCAATGAGGACAGGGTGCAACGGGAAAGGCAAGCCTTTTATCTTGCCATGACTCTGATGGTCAGAGAAAGTCCATGGAGGTGAAATGCTGGTGTAAGTATCCTCTTATTTGCTTCCTGTCTTTTCCTCTCCATTCCAATCCCTAATCCTTTCTTTTCTCTCCTGATTTTAGCTAGCAGCTCCAAATGCCCCTGCCCTCCCTTTAGGCAAACTCCTTTAGGATTCGGTGTCACCTCCCCCCAGATGTCTTTCACATGCCCTTCTGTAAGAGTTGTGTGTCCACTCCTTGTGACAGACACAGGGACCCGCTGCCCAGATCCCCTGCAAGAAAGGAGTGTGGTCAGCAGGTCATTTCCAGCTGTCAGCTCCCCTAGGGTCAGCCTGAGCTGTAGAAAACCGCTTTGCCTGGGAATCATAGCCCTGCAGTCATCAGTACTGAGGAAGGCAGCGACATAAAGGAATCTTCGTTTTTAGCCTCATGGAAGACGTCGCTGTTGGGCAATTGGGTCCAGAGCCCTTTGCCAGGTTGGTCTGTGTTGAGGTTCAACTTCTTCTTCTGCCCAGTCCTGCTCCTTCCTCACATAAATGTCCATCACCAAGAAACCCCTTGTATCCCAAACCCGTCTCAGTGTCTGTCTCTTGAGACCCCACCTATGACATCCATTAACAAAGAACAGAGCACAGTAGGAAACAGAGCTTTGGAGTGATAGAAACCATGGTTTGACTCTGTTCTTTCCACTTACTATGTGTGTGATCTTAGGCAAGTTAGTTGACTTCTCTCAGCCTCATTTTGCTCATCTGTAATGTAGAGGTAGTAGTTCATACCTCCTAGGACTGCTGTGGCGTTACATGGTAAGTACATCTAAAGTGCCACGTGTTCAAGAACTGTTCAGTGCATATTAACTTTTAATTCCCGACGCTTCTTTCATCATGGTATGTGTCACATCTGCAGTTGTTAAAGACTCGATTGTTTTTTGTTCCTTGGAGGCAGGGACCATTTCTTATTTTCAATTGTGTTTTTTGTACCTAGCACAGATCCTATATGGAGTGAGCTTTGAATAAGTGTTGGTTAAATAACAAATTCATATCCTGATTTCGCAGATGAGGGGGCCGACCGCAGAGGCCACACCAACAGTAACTAGCACAGCCAGAATTGGAACCCAACTCTGGCTTCTTTAAGGCAAATGATATTCTATCAAAGACTTCCAGAGCCTGCAGGTAAAGATGGGGCCTGGAAGTGCTAAAGAATTTGAATTTTATCCTGAGAGCAATGGGGGAACCATAGCAGATTTTTAATTGGGGAAATTTCACAGTCATATTTACATTTAGAGAAGTCGCAAAGGGTGCAGGGAGGAGGTGGACAGAAAGAGGTCCAGTCTGAGGGAATAGAGAATCTATCAATTGGCTATTGCTGCATAACAAATGACCCCAAAGCTTAGTGGCTTGAAACACCAGTATTCCTCTAGGCGTGACTTATCCAAGGATGGCTTAGCTAGCCCTCCATTTCAGGGTCTCTCACAAATTTGCGGTCAGGTGTTAGCCAGAGTCACAGTCAACTGAGGCTCAACTCAGAGAGGAGTGGCATCCAACCTAACTCATATGGTTGTTGGCAGGGTTCACTTCCCTGCTGACTATTGGCCGGAGGCTGCCTTCAGTTTGTTGCCATTGACTTTTCTGTTGAGCAGCTGACAACATGGCAGTTTCCTTTATCTAAGCAAGTAAGAAGGACCAGAGAGAGAACGACAAGTCAAAAGTCACACTCTTTCGTAACCTAATGTTAGAAGTGACACCCGATCCTTTTGTTGTCTTTTGTTCTTTAGAAACAAGTCAGTAGGTCCAGCCAACACTCAAGGGGAGAGGATTACATAAGGGCTGAAATATCAATGGGATGTTATGAGTTGAATCGTGTCATCCCCAAATTTACATGTTGAAGTCCTAACCTTTAGTACCTCAGAGTATGACTTATTTAGAGATAGGGTCTTTACTAAGGAAATAAAACTAAAATGAGGTCTCTTAGGTGAGCCATAATCCAGTATAACTGGTACCGTTATAGGAAGGGGAAACTTGGAGACTGATACGCACACTAGGAGAACACTGTGTGAACATTAAGACAGCCATCTACAAGGGGAGAGGCCTGGAGCAGACTATCCTTCACAGCCCCCAGAAGGAACCAACTCTGCCAATACCCTGATCTCAGACTTATAGCTTCCAGAACTGTAGAACAATAATTTTCTGTTGCTTAAACCACTCAGTTTGTGTGGTGCTTTGCTATAACAGACCTAGCCAGCTAGTACAGGGATCACAGAGAGCCTCTTCAGAAGCTGCCTCTCACAGAGACCTTAAGTCTGGTAGGTCTAGCCTGTTGCTGAGAAAGGGCTGATCTGAGGGATGAAGTTAGATGGAAATCACAGGTCTTGGTAACTGATGGACAGAGTGGGAGAGGGAAAGGAAAGGTGTTTGCTGTGCTCCCCTGATTTGCACATGGTCTAGGCAATAGTAGTCAGGACTGAGGAATGGGCATCAACTAAGCAGCCTGTTGAATGGACTTCAAGTTTTTGAAGGCAAGAACTGCCTGTAGTTCCAATGCCACCAGAGCAGAGTGTTTCTCCTTCCCTTGGCAGGTAGCCTGGCCTCTGTCTTAGAATAGGCGGAGACATTCAGATTCAGCACCAAATGTTTCTTAAGCTTCTATTATTCTCGGCACTCAGAACACAGAGATGAATAATCTTCCTAGCTCACTAATCTGATGAGGATTCTGCAAGCTTTCAATAACGTTGGGTCACTGAAAAAAGCACAGTTTCCTATCCCAGCACACACAGCTCGCCACACTGGACACAGACCTACCCCTTACTCCAAGGCTTCTCCTCCTTCTCTTCTCACTTCACCTGGAATCACCTCAGAGTGCCTACATAAGATGGGCCATTTTAAGCCTCTCTGCTGCTATTTATTCTGCCTGGATTGATCTTCCTTCCTTCCTTCCTTCCTTCCTTCCTTCCTTTCTTATTTCCTTCCTTCTTTCCTTCCTTCCTTCTTTCCTTCCTTCTTTCCTTCCTTCCTTCCTTCCTTCCTTCCTTCCTTCCTTCCTTCCTTCTCTCTTTCCTTCCTTCTTTCCTTCCTTCCTTCCTTCCTTCCTTCCTTCCTTCCTTCCTTCCTTCTTTCCTTCCTTCTTTCCTTCCTTCCTTCTTTCCTTCTTTCCTTCCTTCTTTCCTTCCTTCCTTCCTTCCTTCCTTCCTTCCTTCTTTCCTTCCTTCCTTCCTTCCTTCCTTCTTTCCTTCCTTTCTTCTTTCCTTCCTTCCTTCTTTCCTTCTTTCCTTCCTTCCTTCCTTCTTTCCTTCTTTCCTTCCTTCTTTCCTTCCTTCCTTCTTTCCTTCCTTCCTTCCTTTCCTTCCTTCTTTCCTTCCTTCCTTCCTTTTGTTTGTTTTCTTTCTTTCTTTCTTTCTCTCTTTCTCTCTTTCTCTCTTTCTCTTCTTTCTTTCTTGTTTTCTTTCTTTGAAAATTAAAAAAAAATCTGCTTGGTTAAATTCTACCTACTCTTCACCACTAAGTTGAAATGAAATGTTCCTCCATGAAGACTGTCTTTCTCCCTTACATCCCTTACTTTATGGGAGAGAAATATTAATTTTTTCTGTTAGACCATAAGTCCCTTCGAGGGGGCATCTTTGTCTTTTCCTTTTTGTACCCCCAGTGCCCAGAACCTGGCGGGTAGTAGAGCTCAGTCAGTGTTAGTTGAATGAAATAAATAGTTAAAGAAACAAGAGAGTGAACAGAAGGCGGTTCCTATGCCAGCGAGAGACAGGTAAGTACATCAGCAGTTCTGGCGTAAAGTGCCAAGTATTTCATAGCTGAATTCTAAACAAGCATGGAGAGCAGAACATGTCCAGTTTGCCTGGGGAATGTAGGAAAAACCAGGGAAGCGGTCCTGGGAAAAGGGCTACTAAAGCTGAGTCTGAAAGGAAGGTCACATCTTCCTCGTGGGGGTGAGGGAAAGGCATTTCCAGCAGGGTGTATGCACAGGCACAGAGACATGGTAGAGCTTGCTTGTCGAGGAAAGATGTGTCACAGGGCGCCGTGGAGCCCGGCAAGCGACCAGCACAGATGGCAGGCTCCCGCGACTATGGAGGGCCTAGAATACTCTCCTAAGGAGGTAGTATCTACTGTCCCTACAGCACTGCACACCGGACACAAAGTTGCTTAGCAAGTTACAAGAAAATGACAATGGGCAGTGCCTACTCTCATGGCCACCTCTTTTTTTTTTTTAATGTTTATTTTTGAGAGAGAGAGAGAGAGACAGACAGACAGAGAGAGTGTGAACAGGAAAAAGGCAGAGAGAGCGAGGAGATGTAGAATCCAAAGCAGATTCCAGGCTCCGAGCTGTCAGCACAGAGCCTGATGTGGGGCTCGAGCCCATGAACTGTGAGATCATGACCTGAGCTGAAGTCGGGTGCTTAACCGACTGGGCCACCCAGTCGCCCCTCATGGCCACCTCTTAACTGCTTTAGCCTGGAACCCCTACATCTTTGCCTGGATTTACAGCTTTCCCTCATAATTTTAGTAAGATTTAAAAGAACATTTTATTGCATCGATTTATTCCCCTTTTTCCCAGGATCAAACATAGCACAGACTCATTAGGAAAAAAAAGGGAAAATATCTTTAAAAACAAAAGAAAACCTGAGGTGCCTAGGTGGCTCAGTCGGTTGAGCATGCAATTTTGGCTCAGGTCATAATCTGATGGTTCATGAGTTCAAGCCCCGCATCAGGCTCACTGCTGCCGGCAGAGACGGCTTTGGATCCTCTGTCCCTCCCTCTCTCTGCCCCTCCCCTGCTCGCCCTCTCTCTCCCTCTCTGAAAAATAAACAGTAAAAACAGAAGAAAATCTTGTATCATCCCATGCAAATACAATCATTGTTCATCTATTGGCAATTTTACTTATTTTCTAAACACAATATGGGAAAGACAATTCTGTATGCTACCATTTCATTAGTAATATACCACGAGCCCCCTCACGTGTTCTTCGTCTTGGAAGGGACCAGTGGTTAAGAATCGTCCCTTCATAGAGACACGGGAGGCAGATAGAAAGCAAGGTGCTGGCTCTATTGCTGGTGTGACAGGGATTCAGATGTGCAGGCACAAGGCCTTCCTTCTACCTTCTGAGCAAGGCTCTCTCCCACCATGGCAGGTGTCCACAGCCAGGCCCAGCTGCAGAAGCCCTGCCCACCCTTACCCCACGCTCAAGCAGAGACTGAGTGGTGGCAGTGGTGTGACCGTAGACAGGCTGGTTCTGAAAAAGACAGGAGCCACAAAGGCTGAGGTGGGCGTGTGTCAAACCTACTCCTCCACTCAGATAAGCACTCTTCCGGGGAGGGAATAGAACTCTTCCTCCCATACTTTTCCCTTCTGGCAGAAGGCAGAGTTTTCTCTCATCGCATCTGCCCCACTCCCAGGGCATACAAAGTCAGAAACATAGGTTAAGAGCACCGTTAGCATATCTGTCGTTGGAAGCTTCTCTGACAGGCCCCCAAAGGGCCCTGGGTTACCCATCATGTGCCTCCAAAGCTCCCTTAACTCACATGCATCGCTAGTACTTGTCCTTTGGCCTTAAAGTGACCTATTGTCTCCTCTTCCTCTCATGCCATAGTATGAGTTTCCTGAGAGCAGAGACCCATGATTTTACTCACTTTGGGACTCTCAGACCTCAGCATAGAGCCTGGTACAGATCCTGAATCAATGCTTGAGGAATGCATGAAAGAACGTACCCAACTTCCTTTGTTTTGTAAACTCGAGTTCCCATCTCTGGCTCTGGAACGTTCCTATGTCTGGCTCATTCTGTCCCAGGCATCACCTGTCTAGTGAGGTCAGACGCTCAGGATAAGTAAGTCCAGTGACTGTAAGCGGGTGGGAGCCTGTGCAGCCTGGTCAAGTCCAAAGGCAGAGCCCCAGGGGACCCGCTGGAAGGCGCGTGATGTAACCACATCTCCAGAGCTGGTATTAGACCCCTCTAATTTGGTTTTGAAAACATGTGGTTTTGTCCTTGTTCAAATATTGATTTTAGGTAACTTGAGCCTGGCAGAAAAGGCCTCTACCAAGGCCAGTGGGGCTGTTTGTTGCCTTAATGACATTTCTGTGTGTTTGTATAACACGGGCTGGCGGTCGAATTGTCGCTCCCAGGGAAGATTTACGGGACTTTACACTTTGGAAGATATTGAGGCAAACTGTTGATGAAGGCCCAGGACATAAATCAGACCCACTCAGGCCAACAAAGGACACTTTGGAAACCTTGCCAACTGCCTCTCTTCATGTGAGCGAGGGATTTGGATTAGGTCAGCTGGTTATGGGGTGTGCTCCCTGCAACCTGGGACTTCAAGGAGCAGGTGTGGAGAGGCAAGTAAGCGGAGTGCATTTTGTGGGAGAATGAGCAGGCAGGGTTCCATGGCCTTCTAGAACCTTATGGGGTTTACCATCATTGCTCTTACTAGGCTTGTGCAGGTAAAAATGAAGGTTTGAGAACCCTTTTGACATGCCTTTCAGACTTAAAACTCTAGCACTGAATTAACCTGGGTCCTAACGGGAAACAAATGGCTCCTCTGAATGGGGTTCATTGACAAGAGTCTGATGAAGGAATTAGTAACAAAGGTATGGATGGAGCTAAGGGACACAGACAAGGGATGGTGAAGCACTGGCAGCTGGTACCAGTGTCCTTAGAGGAAGCCAGAGTTGTGCCGTGGCTTAACCAGAGAGCTACCTGATAGGAGCTGACGTCTTGGGTAGCGGAATACAGCCACTGCAAACCAACCAACAGCCCTGAGGGGAGGGAACAGGGAATAAACACCAGATGTCTCTCTCTTGTCCCTGGATCTTCTGAGAGTGTCTCCCATTTGCCAAACTCAACTGGGAGCCAGAGGGTTGATGGGGTCCACAGAGGCCAGGCTCACCAGGCCCAGAGAGACTGAGTGGAGAGTGGATTTGCAGGGGCAAATGAAAACTACTCAGTCTATATCAGATTTGTAGACCCCTGTAAGATGGCGAGAGGTAGAAAGTTCTGCTCCTCCTCCCTTCTCTGTCTACAGCCAGTCTTCAGCTGAGCATCTCATGTCTTCAGCTACCTTGCTTCTGTTTTTAATCAAATCGGGATCTGGTGATTTCTTCACATCTTCTCCTGTGCTTGAAAAATGATTCTGCATCTGCCTGAACAGGGAAATGCTGGCTAGCAGAGTTTAAAGGGAAACCGTAAAGGATATTGACTAAGAACACGAACCTTGACATCACTGGGTTTTGATATTAGCTCTATCTCTTAATATCTGGGTGACTTTGGACAAATTATGTCACCTCTTAGAGCCTCAGTTTCTCACCTGTGAGATGAGACAATCATACTACCTTACAGCATTGGGGCAGTGACAAAATCAGTTCAAACATGTAATGCACTCAGAGTCAAGCACGTAGTTAGAAGTCAAGTGGCAGGAGTTATTCCCAGATGAGAGCCCGGAGGAAAACACTCATAGATACAGTGGTATTAAAGTCCTCATTCTCTACTAATCTTTGCATTCTCGTCTCCTCTCTGTCCTCAGCTTTCCTGGTCAAAATGCAGCAATTTGGAAGGAGTCCTCTTGGGTTAGTGCCACAAGACAGTTAATGATCTGACCTGCAACCCTTGAGCTGACCAGGTTGTTATGAATTTCAATGTCTGCCCCTGGGAAAGTGGCCTCACCTCTCCGAGACTCAGGTCCTCCAGCTCTGCCATTCTCGGTCATCACAGCAAACCGTGGCATCTTCAGGACATGCCAAAGCATTCTGGAGCCCCAGCTGAGCACAGCAGTTTCCTTCTTTATTTAGGCATGCGAGGTTCCGCTGGGGCAGGCTGGCCCCAGCTGTGCTCCTTGGCACATAAAATCCCGCCTCCTATCAAAGCCAAAATCTAGAGAGCCATGGGCACTGGTGACCAGGGCAACAGCTACCTCCTCCCTGTTCTACCAAATGCTGTCCCCTGGGGCCTTGGGAGACAAATAACCAGTTCACATCTCAGCAGCTGCCCTGGCTATAAGTCTACGCGATTTACCTTGGCTCTCATTGGCACTGAGAATGAGGTCATGGAAGGAAGGAGACAATGGAGAAGACCTCTGCAAGGGCAGCAGTAAAACACGCTGTCAAGAGGCAGGAGAGGACCCTTGAGTCATGGGGTCCTCGGCAGCTGTCTTTGAGAGGTAAATAATTTCAAGAAGTCCTTGACTGGAAGATAAAACATGTGCTTTTATGTGTACCAAAGGCCATCTAGAGACTCTTCTCTCATGTGATTGTTTTTATTGAATCCACTTCCTTACAGCTCAGGAATATGGTGTGGTTGGGTGACAAGAACTCGGATGGGGAGTGGAAAGATAACAGCTTTCCAGAGCCAGACAGGGCCGATGGCAGGCTCGATAATTCAGTCCGTGTCTCCCTCTCCCCCTCCCTCCCCCCGTGCCAGCTTCACTGGACTTCTAGCACCTGAGACTTTCACTCTTCCAGTCTTTCTTCTGGAAAGCTCTTCCCTTGGCTAATTCCTGTACTCCATTCTTCAAATCTCAATTTATATGCCATTCTTCGGGTTCCTTCTCTCATTCCACTTCTTTGTTATTTTCTCCTTCCAGATAGCTGGAATGCAGTTGTAATCATTGGAGTTTGAGCAGCCATTTTAAACCATGAGGTAGACGTGAAAACTATAGATGGCAGAACTACAAAATAGAAGGAGCCTGGATCCCTGAGGTTGTCATAAACCTGCCTACCAGTTCTGAATTTCCCTGCTCGGGATTTCTTTTATTATTATTTTTAACTGATGCAAAATTCATATAACATAAAATTAGCCATTCACCATTTTTAATTATACAATTCGGTGGCATTTAGTACATTCACCAGGTTGTGAAACGATCACCTCTATGTAGTTCCAAGATAGATTAATTGTTGCAAAAGGAAACTGCCATTAAGCAGCACCATTCTCCCTTCCTTCAGCCCCTAGAAGCCACAGTCTGCTTCATTCTGTATGGATTTGCCTATTAGGGACACTTCATATAAATGGAATTTTATCCCATATGACCACTCGCATCTGGTTTCTTTCGCTTCATATAATGTTTTGGGGATTCATCCACATCGTACCATGTATCAGTATTCTGTGCCTTTTTATGACTGAACAATAGTTCCTTGTATGTATAAACCATATTTTGTTTATTTATTCAGCTATTAATGGACATTTGGGTTGTTTTTATCTTTTGACAATTTTTAAATAGTGCTGCCTTGAACATTTGTGTACACGTATCTCTAGATTTCTTTAACACACGACAGGAATAGATTTCTATTTAACCCATTGTTACTTGGATTTTTGTCACTTTCTTTTTTTAAAAAGTTTTTTATTTATTTTTGAGAGAGATAGAGAGAGAAAGACAGAGTACAAGTGGGGGGAGGGGCAGAGAGAGAGAGAGACACACACGGAATCCGAAGCAGGCTCCAGGCTCTAAGCTGTCAGCACAGAGCCCAATGCAGGGCTTCAACCCATGAACCATGAGATCGTGACCCGAGCCGAAGTCGGATGCTTAATCGACTGAGGCACCCAGGCGCCCTGGATTTTTGTCACTTTCAACTGATTTTTAACTAATACAAAGGACCTAGCAATTAAAATGAAAATAAAAATTCTACTTCCTCCTTATTCATCCTGCCTAGAAGTAGAGAATATTAAGAAGCAGAAAGATCTACGTTATTTTCTCCCCACCACCATTTCCTGTGTTTCTTTGGGCCTTAGCAACTTTATCTATAAAATGGGGGTAAACAGCCTTTGAAAGCAGAGGTCTAAACCAGATAATCTCTTGAGGTCTCTTGTATTTGATTCTTCAAAGTATGCGTTGAGAGGGCTAGAGGTTACAGGAAGCAGTGTGAAACCCATTGAAATGTCATGCCATTTTCTTTGGAACACTGTTCCAAATTCACCCCTTTCCCTTCCCTTGAGCTGGCCTTTTTTGTCTTTATCTCTCTGCCCTGTAGCCCTGTAACACCTCTAAAACTACATCTTGTACAGTCCATCTGTGTAAATATCTGTGTTCTTGGTGGCATGTGAAATCTTTCAAAAGAAGTCCTTTCAGGGTAGCCCTCTCTTCCACACAAAACAAGTGTGTAAGAGCCAGCTGCAGCAACAACATAGATGCTGGGTGTTTCTTCTCCCACAACTCTCTGACCTTCCTAAGGCCCTCTGGTACCTTGGACCTTGACACCTGTGTTAGATATCTCTTCCACTTCTCCTGGATGAAGATATTATTCTTTTAATTGACAATCGTGCCCTTACCCAATTCTATCTGATCCCTTGAGCCACAGCTATGGCTGAGAACCATGTTTTACAATGGCCCTGGACCCACGGAGCTCTCAATGACCGGTTAAGCCCTTGCCCTATTCCCCATTCCCAGTGGGAAGGAGTTCAGAAAGGTTCTAGGTCAAAGGTGCTCAGAAAGGATTTATTGAAGGAATTCCTGAAGAAAGAAAGACTTCACCTCATCAGAGTGCTTTACTGACGAATCAAACCCGGAGGCAAAGCCCCACCCTGGTCCTTGTGGGAATCGGGGTTGAAGATGGGAAGGAAAACAATTAATTGGAATTCCTTAACATAAGTCTGAAGATATACTGCCAGCTCCCTCATTTCTCTCTAAACTAACCATCTCTCCCCACCCCAGCCCCCACCCCCCCATGTTAGTCAGTTTTTGGTATATACAAAGGGTGACTTAATTAAGTTTGGAAACTTTTTAAAATTAGTAATATCTAACATGTATATTACACAAGGACATACTGCATGACAGGAGCCATGAAAATTTCTTCATCTGGATCATCTCACTTATTCCTTTCAAAACCTTATGTGGTAGGTATTGTAATAATTTTTATTTTATATATGGGAGTATATTAAAAAGCATATATATATATATATATATATATATATATATATATATATATGTATATATATGGCTTCTCAGGCTAAGTAACTTGCCCAAAGTCTCATAGCTAATAAAGAAGAAGGCACCAGGTCATCTGATTTTAGTCTATGCACACAACTACCCAAAATGAAATTCAAATTTATGCAAATATTTCCTTGCATCTGTCCATTCGTCAAGCTTGTATTAGTGTCTCTGCTGGGTCACTTGCCTGGGATAAAGAAATAACTAAGATGGGGTTCTTTGCAGGGCAAGATGAAGAATTTCAACATTATTATTTCTGGCACACTTCCATAGTCCCTAATTCTCAGCTTCAATCACAACACTTATCTGAGAGTCTCCTTCTCCTTAATAATCAGAGAGACACAAGTAAGTGTAGTAGGTACACTACTATTACAATATGCCCAAATGTAGCTGAGTAATGGAACTCAAAGATACCAGGTCCTAATACTTGGAACCTGTAAACGTCACCTTACATAGCAAAGTCTTCAGAGATATGATTAAGGTAAGTATTTTAAGATGAGGAGATGATCTTGGATTATCCCAGGGGGTCCTCAGTAAAATCACAAATGTCCTTCTAAGAGGGAGGCAGAGGAAGACCCGATAACCCGACGGAAGAGGACAAGGCAATGCGACCATGGAGGTAGAGACTGGAGTGATAACGGATACAGGCCAAGGAAAGCCGGTTAGCCCTGAGAGGCAGGAAGAGGCAAGGAATACCTCCTCCCTGATTCTGGACCAAGGAACAGAATCTTAATTGTGGTCTCCAGAACACACAGAGGAAATAAATTTCTGTTGTTTTAAGCCATCCAGTTTGTGTTAGTTTGTTCTAACAGCCGCAGGAAACTAACACACCAAGTTACCATACTTTGCTGTTTTGATGACCCCTGGGATCATTTGGACCCAGGACAGGTATGAAACACAACATATGAAACTGAGTTTTAGAAAAATAAATTGACTTTCCCAGGATCAAAAGGCTAGCAGGCAGTGGAGGTGGAATTAAAACATGGTTCTGACTCTGAGTTTTGCAAATCACCTTATAGTTTATAAGCACCTTGACTTAACAATCTTTTAAAATTTTTCGTGGGAACCCAGAGCACATTTTATTCCTTTTTTTTTTTTTTTTTTTTTTTTTAGAAAAATATAGATAAAGAATCTGAGGTTTTGTAAGGTAAAAGGCTATGCCTTAAGTCACAGCTGAGGAACTGAGATTGAAGCCCATGCTAAGCCCATGCTGGGTCTCTGAATGACCTGTCCTTATGGCCACACCCCCTGGCCTGTGATGGGTTCAAATGCTGGGTGAGGGGATCCTGTCAGAAGCTCCCTGCCAGCCTGCTTGCAGATACCCCCAGCTTATCAGTCTGACCTTTGGTTTTCCATGGCAAACCCCTGCATGCAGGAAGCGGCCAACGGGCAGTCAAGGCTCTCTATTGTCCTTATTTAGAATTGCTTTCGCTTAAACTAGCCCTGCTCTTGCAAAACATGTTTATTCTGGTTTCCTTTCCCTCCTGGCTGCCTGACCAGCGTGGGCCCAGAGTGCAAGATACCCCAGCCCTCAGACCTGGGCCAGACAGGGCAGCGCAAGGAGGAAAACACGAGACTCCAGGGAAAGGACACAGGAGGGCATGGTTTCCCTTCCCAGGTCATGTGTCAGGCATGATGGACACCCTCTCTTCGGGGTGTTGCTGCGGGCCCCCGGGGAGAAAGTGGCTGTTCAAAACACACTGCTGCTGAGATTGACTTCAACTTAAAATCCCAACAGTTTGAGAGTAACAGTACGAATGATGACAATTTTAATCATACGAGCACTTCCTTTCCTTAAATACTATAAACCAGACACACTGTTAAATCTCTTATGTGGTTTATTTTGTTTAAGCTGCAGGAAAAGCACATTAGCTAGGTTATATCTAATAACCTTGTTTATAGATGGGGAAACTGAGACATATTTAGGTCACAGGACTAGGAGGCCAGGTAGGTCTGGCTAGAGTGTGCTCTCTTACACAACACGCTTCTGTAGGGACCCCTTGGTCTAGCCCTGTTGTTAGCACAGAGCAGAGTTCAGAGAGCACAGTGACTTAGCCAAGGCCATAAAGTGAGTTCTCAGCAGAGCTCATTTCCTAAGATTCTAAGGCAGGTTCTTTCCAATAGGTTACCCCAAAATAAGCTGTAATTTAGAAAGGAAGAAAAAGCAGTTCAAGATTTCTCTTGCATAATATGAAAGGCTTGTTCTTGCCTCCTCTTATCCCCCAGAATCCCTTTCTCAAGTTGTTATTGTCTTTGAGGCCAATACATTTCTTCCAAGGGGAAATCTGGGTAGAAGCTGGCAGCGGGAGGAGGGAGGAAGCCTGGAAATTGGAGAAGGGAGTGCCTGCCAAGTCCCTTATAATAAGTCTACATGGAAAGCATTTTATGAACCATGTCTTCTGGAGTCATCTCGTAGGGTCTTCCCGCTCTTCTGGGGAGTATCGCCATTATGCAGGTGAATAAAGTCAAGTTCAGAGGCAATCTGTCATTTGTCCACAGTAAAGAGCTGGTATAGAGGTAGAGCTGGTCCTCCAACCTGAGCCCCCTGACTGCTGGGTAGCAGAGTACATAGGTACTATAAACGAGCTGGATGCTTCCCAGGCCAGAGAGCCCCACACCCAGCCCCCATCCACTTTTTTATCATTTGGAAATGAGGAGGTATTAAAAAAACATCAATCTTCCTCTGTAAAAAGAAGGAGAGGAGAAAAGGAAGACTCCCAAGTGAATTTTCTTCATAGTAGGGGAGAGGGTGATAGCTGGGGAGCCTTGAGAACTTGAGCCTTTATTCAAAGCTTATTCAACAAATGATAAATGAATGTTGATTCTGGGAAGGCACTGTGCTTGGTACTGGGGACTCAGAATCTGGGATTCAGACTACAGACAAGCAGACAGACGGGCAATAAAAGCACAAAGCCAGAACCCCCAGATCAGGATAGGGATGGAGAGACGCTGGGGTTGTTTATGGGTCTTACTCCCTTCCACTCCTGTTTAGGCTACACTGGGCTACTTTTAAATCCCTGAACATGCTGTCCTATTTCTCAGTCCTGATGTCACTCAGGCTGTTTTTTTTTTCCTGCCGTTCTGCACCTCACAAACCTCTATGCTGTTTTATTACCTTCATGGCAAACAGCCCTACAATTGTCTGCTACTTTGTGTATCTCTCCCTTTGAGTTCTTTCAAAGCAAGGATTGTCTTTTGTCATTTTGTTTTCCCTGTTTTTTGGAAAACAATAGATCAAATTTATAACATGTAAGGACCATGAATAAGAAACAGTAAAGCTGGGTTAATGAATACCAACATGTTAAATCAAGTGTCACGCTCAGCACTCAATTACTTCTGAGAGAGGTTTTGGTTGATGTTCGCTTTGGAAAATCCTGACTTGCCCAGATGAGCAGTCACAAGGTATCGTTTTTAAAGAGTGAGCTTTGCAATCTCAGGGGAGCGGAGTTCACAAAGGGGGTGGGTAGACTCTCATTCAGAGCATGGCAAAGAGACAATATGACCCGTAGCACATGACATCGCTCGATAATGATCATGCAATCAAAGAAAAGAAAAGGTAAGTAGAGATTGTGTTTCATACTGGAGAGGCTGATGTTTCTGGCAATACCTGGGGTGCAGAGAGCAAAGGGGTGGGTGTCTTTATATAGGTGCCAGAAACAGGCTTCTTTGAAGAGGTGACATTTGAGGAGGTAAGTGAGGAGTGAGAAGAATCCAGGTAGGCAAAGGGCTGAAGGAAGACCATTCTGGACAGGTAATAAGTGCAAAGGCCCCAGAGCAGGAAGAAGCCTGGAGCTGATTCACTCTGAACCTTTGCTTTAAGCAACAACACCAGGGACTTCAGATAAACCTAGATATCCCCAGTGGCCTCTTATAGATGCCTGACGTCTTTTCTCAAACACGGTGTCACTTGAACACACTTGGGAGGCACTGGGCAGATTTTACAGCTGAGAGGTACGACGGGCATGTGACAGTCACTCACACACAGCTGGTTATTGACAGGCCATAATGAGGTCCCCCAAACCCGCTGGTTTCAAGCCCAAGAGTCCTAACCACAACATCACAGCACTGCACAGCCTGAAGGTAGAGGCTGAACCTTCTTCCACCGGAAACCAGGGACTCAGTGCCAGGCAGGATTTATGACCTAGTAACTGAGGACAGAAATAATTGGTCGCATTAATGCCTGGCAATCCCAGGTTGGGCTCCACTCTTGAGGGGGCTGGAGGGCACTGCCTGAAACAGTGGAGGCAAGTTTACTTCTGTCAACCCAGGTGCTCTGCTGTGGCCAACACAGCCCTAATGAGCGCTGCATATTCAGGACCCAAATAATTGATGGCCCAATTTAAAGTGTGCAGGGGCCGCATTTCTTTCCAGGCTCTGAAGGAAAAACACTGGTGAGGAAGAATGAAGAACGGTCTGTTCTAAGTTATTTTCCTTCTGTGGTCATTCGATCCCCAGGAAGACCACATCTACCCCATCAAGAGCCTGGAGAAAGGAGGCAATTATCTAGAGAAGCCAAGCAAAAAGGAAAGGAGAAAATAAAATTCATACACCAGGGAAGAGGTCTCAGGCTCCACGCTGAAACGCATACAACCTTCATCGTACCCTGCTTTATGCAGAAGCTTGAGTGAAGGCCTTAGACTTTGGGGTCAGACAGATCTGGATCTGAAAACTAATTCAACTACATATTAGACATGTGACCTAAGCAAGACTTAACTTCTCTGTGCCACGGTCTACTCATTTGCTAAATGGAGATTAAGAGCATGGACTCAGGGGCAATCAGACTTGGATTTCAAACCCAGCTCTGGCACGGACTGTGTTATAAAGGGCAAGTTACAAACATTCAGGGTCAATTTCTTTGTCTCAGAAGAGGAGCTGGTTACATAGTTGCCTTGGAAGACCTTTAGGAGGACTGGCTAAGAGGTAAATGCATGTGCATAGTGCTCAGGAAAATCATGGTTAACTTGCTACTTACCACCCTTTAAATGCTAGATCAGGGGTTCTCAAAGTATGGTCCCTGGACCAGCAGCCTTAGCCTTCTCTGGGTACTTGTTAGAAATGCAAATTATGAAAGAAAGAAAGAAAGAAAGAAAGAAAGAGAGAAAGACAGAGAGAGAGAAAGAAAGAAAGAAAGAAAGAAAGAAAGAAAGAAAGAAAGGAATGCAAATTATAGGGCCCCACCCCAGACCCACTGAATCAGGAATTTTGGGGGCTGGGCCCAGGACTCTGTGTTTTGTTTTGTTTTTTAATATTTTTTTAACGTTTATTTATTATTGAGAGACAGAGAGACACAGAGTGAGCAGGGGAGGGGTAGAGGGAAGGGGAGACACAGAATCTGAAGTAGGCTCCAGGCTCTGAGCTGTCAGCACATAGCCCGATGTGGGCACGAACTGTGAGATCATGACCTGAGCTGAAGTCAGTCGCCTAACCAACTGAGCCACCCAGGCACCCCCAGACTCTGTTTTAACAAGACCTCCAGAAGATTCTAGTGCATGCTACGGTGTGAGCATCTCTGTTCTGTGCGGTCATACAGAATGCCCCTGATGTATTTCAGTTCGTTTGCAGCTGTCTCAGGCTCCTGAGTGCCTCAACGCCATAATCCTTCAAGATAGCTCTCTGCTCATTCCTTTCTGTCCCCTAACAGTGAGGAAATACTTATTACTTTTAAGGGGACCCTCTCAAACTAGGTAACATTTTCTACATGATTATTATATTCTAGGCATTGTGATAATAGATCATGACATGACTTATTACAATTTCTCTCTCCAATAATGCTCTATGGTAGATATAATTTTTGTTTTGCTGATAAAGAAACCAAAGCTCTGTAAATTGCCCAAAGATTTACAATTTGTGAATGGCTAAGCCAGGGTTCAAACCCCAGTCGTCTATTGCTAGAACCCATGCAATTCCTAACTCATCCCGGTGCTTCTTTAACCAGTATGAAGAGCCAGGAAGTCTGGGTTAGTGAAGAGAAACATCTGAAGAGTGTGTGAAAAGTTTCTTCATGCCTGCGCAGGGCCAGTATAGTCCAGTATGGTCACGGGAGTCAACCAGTTTGATGTGGTTCCACACCGCAGAATAGGGAACCACCGTGGCTTTACCAGAAAGCACGGCTTTCGGCAATAGTCTGTATTGTCCAGAATTGTCTTGCCTGAGGAAGTAGTGAGCTCACTTCGGGGCATGTGGGTGGCTCAGTCGGATAAGCATGTGAGTTTTGATTTCACCTCAGGTCATGATCTCACGGTTTGTGGGATCGAGCCCCATGTCAGGCTCCTGCACAGACAGCTGGAGCCTGCTTGAGATTCTCTCTCTCTCTCTCTCTCTCTCTCTCTCTCTCTTTCTGCCCCTCCCTTGTTTGTGCATGCCTCACTCTCTCTCTCTTTCCCTCTCTCTCAAAATAAATAAATAAACATTAAAAGAAAAGAAGTAGTGAGCTCCCTGTCACTGACGATGTGTGAGCATAAGCGAGGTGGACACCTGTATAGGTGCTTTGATGTTTGTGAAGAAACTGGAGATATTTCACTTGCACGTGAATAAGACTGAAGTGAACTCCCTGGTTTGGAGAAGAGAGAATCCACCTTCCTGTGGCTCCAAAGAGCCATATCAAGATCTTCTCTGATCTTTGTAGCTGGAAGGTATCCCTCTTTCCTCTGCACTCCCCTGTCATGTTAGACTGATATGGCTCTTGTAACACTGAGCCCTGTCCTACTGTGCTATAGCTATTTATGGGCAGGTGTGTTTCTTCTGCTAGGGAAGGAGCAAGACATATGTTCATGGAGACTGATAGATCCATGGGATCACGAGCAATAATCTTAAACTCTCAGTTTCCTCCTTATGTAAAGAGGTCAGTAGGGATTCCTTACTGAGGCTTGAAGGACTCAAGGGGCCAGAAGTATGGTGCATCATACCCTGTACGCCTCCTCTCCAGTCCCCTACGGATTGTAACATGTCTTTGGGGAGAATGCATTTCTGATTCATTGAGATACCCTTTCTACTGCTCTCCATGGCTCTCTTCCCACCTGAAATATAGATATTCAATTTGTGGTACATAATAGGCACTTATGCATTTATTTTAAAAATGAAAGAGAAAGAAATAAGAGGGCAGGAGACAGAAAGAAAAAGAAAGAAGGAAGGAAAGAAAGAGAGAGAGAAAGAAAAGAAAGAAAAAGAAAGGAAGAGAGAAAGAAAAGGAGAGAAAATTTTAACAAATAAATGCTCTTCCTCATTTTCTGCCCATCACCTGGTAGGCCCTCTACCTGGGTGGACATTTTTCTTGGGCACACCATGGTGTGTGTGTGTATGCATTTAACAGAACAATCCACAACATGAGGTAGGAGAGACCTGTGGGAGAAGAGAGGAAACAGGAAAGAAGGACTTGAAACAACGTCTCTATAGGCAGCTAATGGCAGTTTTGTGGTTATTTGGGGCAGTTGTTTACAGTGGAAAGAAGCTGCCTCTGGGGTACCCGAACCTCACATATCCCCATCTCCATCTTGAACCCCTTTAATAGGAGCAGAATGTTTCAGGGGCAGATTCTAGGAGACTTAAAAGCAGGTCTGGTTTTCAACACAGCGCATATTGAACTTTCTCTACTGTGGGAGGCAGGCCAAGTAGTGGTTTTTGAAGCTTTTAAAGGCTCACTGGCCCTTCAAAAAAAATGGCTGTTGTGGACATATGGTTTTAGAAGCTTTTTAAAAAGCCTTGTGGGCTTATTTTTAGAGCAAACCTCAACCTTGTAAAACTTCTTAAAGGAGCTACGGAGGGCCCAATCACTTGAGCCTCCTTCGAGCCCCGGGCAGCTGCTCCCCAAGATTTCCAGCACAGGCTTTCCTTGTGCCTGATGCATCAGGCTGCCAGCTGAGCCTGAGATAGGCTGTCCCCAGAGAGGGTGTGTCCTGGGAGCCAAAAGACCTGAGACTTAGGCCACAGGTGAGTCACCCAAGGAGGCAGAGTTTGCTTGCCAGAGAGTGGAGACCCAAGAATCACAGAACTCTAACATCTCAAATATTCTCCTGAAGGAAAAGAACCTTCAAAGTCATGCAGTTAACCCCAATCTGATGCTAGAACCTCCTTGAAACACATTTATAGAGGTGGTTCCACTTCTGCCTACACATCTCCAGCTATGAGGAGATCACTGACTGGGCATTCATTCATTCATTCATTCACGCAACACGTTTGTGATTGAGTACACATTACACTCTTGGCACTGTGCAAAGCACTGGGGAAACATCAGAGAATAAAAAACCAGATGCGGTCTCAATATGGATTGAACGTTAGTGGGATAGACAGACATGGATGAAATGATTGTGCCAATATGCTAATGGGAAAGGAAGAAAGTATAATTAAAAAAAAATTCAACGATTTATAAGAGCTTCTGGCTGGACCTGATCTGGTCAGAGATAAGAGGCATATTTTGATGAAAAGGTGACCTTTGAACCAGGATCTGAAGGATGAGTGAATCTTGGCATGGTCGCAGAAGGTTAGGGGAAGGCATGGAGGGCTGAGGGGACATCTGTGCAGAGGCTTCAGGCAGGAGAGAGAGTAGCATTTTAGTGGAAATGAAGCCCAGGAGTATAACATCAAGGAGAAAGACCGGGTTTGAAGTTGGGGACACGCAGTGTGTAGGACATGTGTGGCCTTGCTGCCATGTTGAGGATTTTGATCTTTAACCTCCAAGGTACTGGAAGCCTCTGCCTCCTTTTAAGCAGAGGTGAGGCAACTCAGGCCAGAGCTGCCAATTCTTTCTCAGGTTGCTAAGTGTAGGGTCTTCAGACAGATCCATAATTCTCCACCCTTCAAAAGTCAGAGCCTAACTTCCTTCCCCTCAATGTAGGTCAGTCTTAGTCTAATTGAAAGAATGTGATAGAAGTGATTCCGTGGGACTTCTGAAGCTAGGAGAGCTTCCCTTGCACACTTCTCTTGGATTGCTTGTTTGGGGGCAAGTCGGCCACCATGCTGCGAGGACTCAAATAACCACTGGAGAGGCCTGCACGGAGAGGCACCAAGGCCCCACTTCCTACAACCAGCACGAGATTGCCAACAGTGAGGACTGGAAGCGGATCCTCCAGCCCCCGCCAAATCTGTAGATAGCCGTAGCCTCAGCTGAGGCCTATCTTATCTTGACTCTAAGCTCACAAGAAACCCAGGGCCAGAACCACCCAGCTAAGCTGTACTTGAATTCCTGACCCACAGAAACTGTAAGATGCTTATGGTTGCTTCAAATGATTGACTTCAGGTAATGTGTTAAGTGGCAACAGGTGTCGAGTTGGGTGAGGTACGTCCAGGTATGAGGAGGAAAGCAAGGACTTTGGGGTCAGAGAGATTTGTATTTGAAATCTGATTCTTTGGCTTCCTGGTTGTTGGACTGAAGGCACGTTTATTTATCTCCTGGAGCTCCCATCTTCCATCTGTAACCTGAGATGATGCCACAGAACCCCCAGGATATGATACTGTGTGGCCATTCTCAATTTCCCTGCCTTCCCCCACCTCATATCCAATTGGGACGTGCCACTCTCAAAGTGGAGAAGATAAAAAAAAGCTTGCATTGTCAACAGGTGCTGCAGAATGTGTTTATCTTGATTCTCCTAGAAAGAGAGGGCTTGAAAACTGTCTGAAGCCGCCTTAGGCCCTGTTTCATTCATTCAGGCTACGTACTTTCAAGCCTATTTCCCACTTGGGTTTATGAGTTTTATGAGTCCCACTCTTACCGTGTAAACAGAATTGCCTTTTATTCATTTGAAAGTTAGCTCTTCATAGCTGCACGTCTTATTTTCTTAATTTGCACTTCAGTAACAAAACAGATTAATGATGAGTTTTCTTATGAAAGAGATTATGGCATCGGTTCTTAGGCGTCATATACATTGTGAAGACATTTTTAGTTAATTCTCTCAGCACAACCCTGGGGTATCCATCATTTGGGCCATTTTACAGATGAGGAAACAGATATAAAAGCGAGGGATGTTGCTTTGCACTCTCGTATAATGTGACCTCGGCTAGTTATTAACCTTCTCTTATAGCTTAGTTACCTCATCTGCAAAATGAAAGATAAGAACAGAGCCTCTGCAGAACCAGGCTGACACGAGGATTAAAAGACCTAGTATGTATAAAATACTTAGAAAAGGGTCCGATGTATTCTGATATCTTCCTAATTAGTTTGTCATCATTTTGCTATTTTTTTAAACCAATGTTTCAAAAAAAACAGAACAAAATTTCCATCTAAGCCATTTTTCTCCATCCATGATGTCTCTCTTCCTGCAATAATTGTCCTTTCTATTCTTCTGGCATTTAAACAATACCCGTGTGGCCAACAATTCAGTGATTCAGTCTCATGATCATTTTTCAGCCAAAAAAACTAAGCCTCAAAATGGCGAATGTGAGTTGCTCAAAGTGGCTTCGGTTGTAAGCAACAGAAACCAAACGGAGCTAGTTTCCGCTAAAGAGAGAAATTCATCGTTAAGATGCGGGGGTGATTCAGGCAACCAAGCTGGTGAGTGAGCCGTGGGGAAGGTCTCCAGGAATGACCAGAACTGGTGAGAGGAAGGTAGCAGCGAACTTGGGAAAACGGTCCTTCTCCTTCTCTCCCGTTTCCTCAATGTGGCTGCTCGGCTGCCTCTGCCTTTCTTCTCTGAAGCCCGGTTTTCTCAGAAGCTCAATGCAAATGGGTGGAGTGTGACAGCCCCCAGTTTCCAAGCTCATGAGTTATCATGCCAACCATACAAGACATTGACCTTCTGCCTCTCTCTGTTTGGATTCCCCATTACTACCAGTGGGACCCCGATTGAAAAAGCTTGAGTCAGGGGCCTTCCCCTGGTCTGGTCAAATGCGGCTAAGGAGTAGGGTCACAGTGCCCAGGCCTTGCTGCTGGGCACTCACTCCTGTAGATTCCCGTAGGAAGGTCATGAGTAAGTGAAAAACACTCCAGAGGGAACCCAGAACATGAAGTGAGTTTCTTGCCATTTCACATACTGGAATGACGAAGGCAGGACTCCCCCTCCAGATCTTTCTTTCCTGTGAGGCCAACACTTTTCCCACGTGGCTTCAGCGACGTCCTTTCAGCAGCCGGTGCTGGTTTACAGCACCTCCAGGGATTCCGGTTGGGGAAGATTTGGGCACCAGATTTTTTGGGCACCAGTTTTTTACCTTGCAAACTGAAACTTAGCACCCTCTGAGCAACGCTTTCCCCTCTTCCCCCTCCCCCAGCCGCTGGCAACCACTGTTTAACTTTCTGTCTCTGTGAACTTGACTACTCCGTATATTTCGTACAATCTCGTACACCTTTTGTCTTTCGTTGATTAGCTTATTTCATCAGCGAAGCGTCCTCAAGCTTCATCCGTGTAGTAGCATATACCAGAATCTCTTTCCTTTTTATGGGCTGAACAACATCCCCACTGTATGTATGTACCACAGGTTGTTTATCCATTCATCAGGTGATGGCCACTTGGGCTGCTTCCACCCCGTGGCATTGTGAGTGGTGCTACTATGAACACAGGTGTGCAGAGTTGTCTTTTTTTGCCACATACAGGACAGAAGGAGGATCTTGAGAGCACAGTGTGAAGACGGCAGAAGGGAGGTCGTTCCTGCTGTATATGAGAAAAGGAGAGGAGTTCTGCTCCTCACAGAAATGGGGAGACGATCGAGGGAAGCCACCGAGAAGGAGAGGTTGGGAGAGGTGACCCAGGGTCACGGGGTAGATTAGCAAACACCTGGGGCCGGGAACCAGGACAGAATTCCCACTGCTGGGTGGTCTATCATTCAGTATGAAGTGGTTACATGGGTTATTTCGCCCCATCCCCCCTACTCAGCAAATTTTGGGAACGTTTCCTACACACATACACAAATGCTGTGTGAGTTGCTTTTTGGTGTAAACTGAAGAAGGAATTAAATTTCCCATCTGGTCTGATGTGAAACAGACAGAGACAGGGAGCAAAGAAGGGCAAAATAAGCTATCAACTGTCCTTTGCAGGGGAAGTAAATGTTCCAGGGGTGCCCCCGAGAGATTCCCTGGGAATGAACCAACAATTTGGGCAGAGATTTGGACTTCCATGGGACATACCTAGGCGTTCTGAGGCAGTCTTATCTAGATCAGTGCTTCTTAAACTTTAGCGTAGCTGAGAATTGCCTGAGGGACTTGAGATGTAGATTTTGATTCAGTCAGCCTGGAGTGGGCCTGGGATTCTGCATTTCAGACAGTTTGAGCTCTTGGGTGATGGTGATGCTGGTGGTCTGTGGACCACCCTTTGAATCAGAGGGTTCCAGATCTCAAAGGGATGGAAAATTTCTAACAGTGTCATAGTGTCTCTCTTTCTCTCTCTGTCTCTCCATCTCTGTCTGTCTGTGTCACACACATACCATCTCCTGGTGTTCCTGAGAAAACATGGCTCTCCTGTCCTCTCAGGGTGAAGCTGTGACAGAGGAAGCCATAAAAGAGCCACTGCTCTCCTCCCACCTCTTCATCTTCGTCCTTGCTCTGTCCCCACCCAGGCAGTGTGGAGGTCATGCCAGGGGACTCTCAGTGGCCCATCCCACATGCTTTGGCCAGGGTATTACAACAATTTTCACGGAGTAAACCAAAGGCTCTTTCTCCGTGGTTGGCCTCAGAACTCCCTCTCTCAGAAAGATGGAGAGAGGCGGAGAAAAAATGTTTTAAATGGTATTTTTCTTGAGAAAGGTCGTTCTGGGGAGCCAAACATTAATTGAGTACTTGATTGTGAGAGGGTTGTGTGGTAAACTCCCTTGTTTTCCACAGATGTTGAGGGACTCTGAGCCAGAGTTCAGGAAAAATGTTTTCCCGCATATCCACCCCTGCCCCAGAGGCGGTGATGAAGTTGGCAAAGGACATTCAGGTCAAGTGGGGCTCCAGCGACCTCACAGAAACACGAGAATTCACAAAATCTGAAGGGGAAACGGTGGCGAGGAAGCATCTAACATGAAAAGAAGACAGAAAGAGAGGGAAGCCCGCCAAATGGGGTACCCTGCCTGGCGGAGCCCTGTGCCAGGAGCCTCAGTTACCACAGGTGATGAAGGATATCGTCTGCTGCTTTCCCATCTGGGGGTGCTTCTTTTGCTGGTGGAGGGCGGGGCGTGCTTCCTGCCTCACAGAGAGCCCGGGTCACATAGGAGCACTCACTGCAGAAGGCCTGTCCTTACTCTGAGCTGAAATCTGCCTTTCTGAAACATCCACGCTAAGGACTTTTGTGCTGATGCTGCCCTACAAAGCCACAGCGAATGAGACACTACCACGTCTCCACAGTGCATCCATAGTTAAAGCACATCCTGGCACACCCATGGGCCCATCTGATCCTCAGAGCTGCCTGGAGGAAGCAGTGGGGGCGATTTTTCTTCCAGGGTTTCAGATAAGCAAGTGGGAGTGTTGCTGGCGGCAGGGGTGGAGGCACAGGCTCTGGGGTCTGACTGCCTGGTTCACAGCCCAGACACTCACCGCTGTGTGTCTGTGGACAAACTCTTTAGCCACTCTTACCCTGGGTTTCCTCTTGAATAAAATGGGCATAATGATATTACATAGTGGAGCGGGTTGTGGTAAGCACTAATAAAAGTAAAGTGCTTAGGGTGCCTGGGTGGCTCAGTCGGTTAAGTGTCCGACTTCAGCTCAGGTCATGATTTCCCACTTGGTGGGTTTGAGCTCCGTGTCAGGCTCTGTGCTGAGAGCTCAGAGCCTGGAGCCTGCTTCAGATTCTGTGTCTCCCTCTCTCCCTGCCCCTACCCCCTCTCGTACTCTGTCTCCATCTCTCTCAAAAATAAAATAAACATTAAAAAAAAAAAAAGTAAAGGGCTTGACCTTTGGTTTACAGGCACTTCCCTTTTGCTACTGAGGAGAAAAACATAGAGGTCAAGTGATTTGCCCAAGGCCAGAAAATGGCGGCGCCGATCTAGAACTCAGATCTCCTATGCTAAATTCAATACTTTTTCTATTAGAGTCAATATTTTGCATTCTTAGGTCCATCAGAGATGGAAATTCTCCGGTGACCCTCACGCTGGCGGGCCTGTCCCTGCGTTGAGCTGTGTGCATAGTAGGAAGAGAAATAGTTCTAGAGAGTTTTGCCTGCCCAGGTTAGTTATGCCTTCTTTGCTCTCCCTTGCTTGCTCTCTCTTGTCTGCTTCGTATCAACTCATATGGGAAACTTAATCACTTCCTCAGTTTCCACTGAAATATATATATATATATATATATATATATATATATACACACACACACACACATACATATGTATATAGTCTCATCTGATCTTCCTTGTACTTTGAGATGGTCACTAGTGCTCTTAATTTTATAGCTGATGAAACTTGGAGGGGTTAAGTAACTTGTCAGGAGGTCATACATCCCTCAAGTGGGGACTCAGCTAGCTCCTTCCTCTATACCTCTCTGCCTCCAAGCTGCAGACAGCAGCAAACACCCCAGAGGGCCTTCATCAGATTCTTTCAGGATGTCACAACAGGCACGTGGTATTGGGTAGGCCTTTGTCTAGCCCCTCCAGAAATAAGCCTCACTCACCAGGGTGGGGAGGAATGTCAGAGGGTGAAGGGGGAGTCCAACGAAACAGGCGGAGCAGGTTTCCAGAGAGTTTGGGTTGGGAGTGAGTGCATGGTCACAGCAGGCAATCAGGTCCGGTATTCCAGAGGGTGCGCCTCCGTGGATCTGTGGAATCCAGCCACGTGAGTATCCAGACAGGCTAGAGAATCCACAGCATGTGGTTAGGAGTGGGTAGGACTGTCCTGTTGGGATCAAATGCTGAGGGTCTGCAGATAGGATGAGGCCCTGGGGAAACGGCTGAAGAGGTAAAAGAGCCTGGTAATCCATACTGCCTGGGTTCTCATTCTTCTCCTCCATTTGTTAGCCGTGTGACCTTGGCCAGTTACTGAAATCTGCTGTGTCTCACGTTCCTCATCTATAATTCTGATAGAGTCTGAATCATAAATGTGCGGTGAAGATTAAGTAAATGAGAAGGAGAAAAGCAGCCCCTGGCACCTGTGAACTGGATTCACCCTAAAAGCAAGGCTCCCGTGTTGTTAGGTGCTGGCCTGGAATCTGCAGCTAAGCTGTGGTGTTTCTCTTGCCAAACATAAATAACCTCGTAAAGGAGACCGCCCCCCCCCGCCCCCCGGCCCTGACAAAAGGTAGCCGTTTTTCCTAAGCACATACAAAAACAGGGTCACTGTGGAAACCACAAAAATATGGAATGTCCCCCTCTCCCAGCTAACATGAGTGATGGCTCCTTCTTTGTTAATTACTTCTTTAGCTTCTTTCTATTAGTACCTCCTTCTAGATATGATTCATGAAGATATCCAATCAGAAGTATTTATTCTTGCTTCACGATAGCACTGAATACAGAGCAGGCCCTGCCTCCTTGAACCCAGTCCCAAATCACCTGACTCCAGGTTCTTCAAAAAGTTAAAAAGAGAACTAACCTATGATCCAGCAATTGCACTAAGGGGTATTTACCCAAAGGCTACAAAAATACAGATTTGAAGGGGGACACACACACTTTGATGTTTTACAGCAGCATTATCAACAATAGCCAAACTATGGAGAAAGCCCAAATGTTCACCAATGGATGAATGGATAAAGAAGGTGTGGTGTCTACATACAATGGGATGTTACTGAGCCATCAAAAAGAATGAAATCTTGCCATTTGCAACAATATGGATGGAACTAGAGTGTGTTATGCTAAGTGAAATAAGTCAGTCAGAGAAAGACAAATACAATATGATTTCTCTCATATGTGGAATTTAAGAAACAAAACAGACGAACATAGGGGACGGGGTGCGGGGGAGAGGAAAAAAAGAGGGAGGGGGAAACAAACCATAAAAGACTCTTTAAAGATAGAGACCAAACCGAGGGTTGATGGAAGGAGATGGGTGGGGGGATGGGCTAGATGGGTGATGGGTACAAAAGAGGGCATTTGTTGGGATGAGCACTGGGTATTGTATGTAAATGCTCAATCACTGAATTCTACCCCTGAAGCCAATATTGCAGTACATGTTAACCCACTAGAATTAAAATAAAAGTTTTAAAAATAAAAAAATAAAAAATAAAATTTCAAAAAAAAATTATTTCCTTAAAAATATAAAGTAAGGTTCCTGAAATTCCTACATGATTAAATCTTCTTATAGATGAGGCCTAGACTTGAACTCTGAATTCTGTTGCTCTGCAAGGAAAGGCCTCTGTCAGGAACCCCTTCATTGGCCTCATTTCCCTATAACTCCTTTCCAGGGAGATGAGGAATGATGAAAAACTTTTGGCTCTATGTCACTTATTAACCTGAGCAAGACACTTATTTGAGACCTGGGTTTTCTTTTCTTCTATTATTATTATTTTTTTTTAATGTTTATTTATTTCTGAGACAGAGAGAGGCAGAGCATGAGTGGAGAAGGGGCAAAGACAGAGGGAGACACAGAATCCAAAGCAGGCTCCAGGCTCCGAGCTGTCAGCACAGAGCCCGACGCGGGGCTAGAACTCACAAACGGTGAGATTATGACCTGAGCCAAAGTCGGACACTCAACTGACTGAGCCACCCAGGCGCCCTGAGACCTGGTTTTTCAAAATGGGAATACAAAGTTAATTCCTGCCCCATATATTTGTGGTGAGGATCCACTAAAAAGGTGTTCATGCTACTGTATTATAAGCTATGAAGAGGACACTATCAGTCCATCTGAGGCTGCCTCTCAGAGTAGTCTCTCACTTGGGGACCCAGTTGTCTGCTGAGGGTCTAGCTATTGGCCATTGGCCAAGGTGCTTGTTCATGTGTCTCTGTCAATCACCGTCCCCGCCCCCTTAAAGCTACTTGCATTATAGAGAGTGCAGGGAGCCCCCACACTGGGCTTATATGAAACAAGTTTCTCTCTTCTTTAACAGTCCAAAGGAAAACAGTCTGGGTTAGTATGGGGCTCTGTACCATAAACCACTCCAGTTTTCTACCAACTTGTTTCTGCACCATCCCTAGAATATTGTCTTCACCTCTGGCTGTGGCTGGGTTACTGTCTGTACAGATTTGCAGCCTGCAGGGAGGAAAAAAAGTGAATCCTGTATAAGGGGTATTGTCTTTATTATACACACATCACTCCATATATCACTTATTCTCAGTCACACCCCACACTTCAAGGAAGGATGAAAAAAATGTAGTGTCTAGCTGGGTAATCATGTGCCCAGCTTCAGTTTGGGAGCTTTATGAATCAAGATCAGGAATAACAGAATAACAGGAAAAAGAGAAGCCAAGAAAGCAGTAGGGAAATGAATACTGATCAACTCACTCGTTGGGTCCCTAAGCCTGAGACTGTATTTGTATTGAGTAAATATCTGGATGAAAAGCAAAGAGTGAATTTATTGAGATGCTTGAAATCGTCCGATGCCAGAAATCAAACAGTTGGAATCATCCCAGTGCATCTTCATATTTTTTTAGTTTTCCTTTAGATCTTGGCACTAAACAGATAGAACCATAGGTATGTAACTCACTGCATGAACACTCACATGCACGCATGCACATTTAGGCATTGTGTGTGGTTGTACAAACCTATATACATATGCAGTGTAGATTTACACTTGCATAGATCTTAATTTTGTACTAGAGGAGTCCAAGCCTTACCTAGTTACCTCCCTCTTTTCAGTGGAATCATGGTATCGTTAAGAAAAGTAAATTCTTGGGGCGCCTGGGTGGCTCAGTCGGTTAAGCGTCCGACTTCAGCTCAGGTCATGATCTCACGGTCCGTGAGTTCGAGCCCCGCGTCGGGCTCTGTGCTGACAGCTCAGAGCCTGGAGCCTGCTTCGGATTCTGTGTCTCCTTCTCTCTCTGACTCTCCCCTGTTCATGTTCTGTTTCTCTCTGTCTCAAAAATAAACAAACATTAAAAAAAATTAAAAAAAAAAAAGAAAAGTAAATTCTTAGGAGCCAGAGATCCAGATTTAAATGCAATCTATGTCATTGACACACACTGAAACTCTGCACGAGATACTCCATTTTTCTTGACTTTTGTATCCATGTTTGTAAAATGAGTAGTATATGATTTGTCTTGAAATATTATTTTGAAATTAAATAAAATGCCATACTTGTTTGCTTCATTAATGCTTCAGGTATAGTTGGTACATAATCAATATTAACTATTATTTTATTATTAGGCAAGTGAGCCCCAGCACAAATTACTACCAGGGCGGGAATTTTCCATCCTCCTCCTTGATATGAAGCCCAATCCTTTCTAAACTTGTACTGCTCTCAGCTGTGCTTATTTTTTTTTTTTTTTTGCCATTTGTTAAAGTAATTTTAAAAAGTAAATTGTTAAAGTATAACAGATACAGAAAAGCACATAAATGGGGCACCTGGTTGGCTCAGTCAGTTAAGCGACCGACTTTGGCTCAGGTCATGATCTTACGGTTCAAGGGTTTGAGCCCCGCATCCGGCTCTGTGCTGACAGCTCAGAGCCTGGAGCCTGCTTTGGATTCTGTGTCTCCCTCTTCTCTCTGCCCACTTCCCCCCTCACACTCTCCCTCTCCCTCTCTCTCTCAAAAATAAATAAATACTAAAAAAAAGAGAAAAGCACATAAATCATAAACTTATAGCTCACTGATTTGTCCAAAAGGGATCCTGTCCATGTCGTCAGCACTCAGATCAAGAACCAGAACATCACCAGCACCCCAGCAGCCCCTTCATTTCCTCTCTGACAATAACTACTATTTTACATTATAGATTAATTTTACCTTTTTATACTTTATAGAAATAGGATCAGGTATAGATATTCTTACACCTGGCTTTTTTCTCTCTATGCAAAGTTTGAGACATTCACCCATCCTGTTGTGTGTACTTGTGGCTTTGTTGCATCACTCTTTGCTATGCAGTGTTTCAGCGGTTATACTACCACTTAATGACCTATTCTACTGTTCATTGGTCATTTGCATGGCTTTGGCTATTCTCAGTAATGCTTGCTACAAACATTCTTGTGTCTTTGGTGAATACATTTCTGTTGAATACGTATCCGTGAGTGGAATTTTTCAGTGTTAGGGCTTATACCCATTCACCTTTTGTAGATCTGTCAGGCAGTTTTACAAGGTGGTAGAAGGATTCCCTATATTTAATTGTAGAACCTCAAGAGGCTTCGATAGTTCTATGTGCTTCCAATTTCTCTCACTGGGCCTGTAAATCCAGAAATCCAAGAATGTACTCTTACTCTTTGGGCATAAGGAATCAATAGCTTCCAGATAACCCAGTGTATCACTTACCTATTGCTATGAAACACATCCCTTCCAAACACAGTGGCCTAAAATAGAAATACATATTTACTATCTCTCACAGTTTTTGAGGGTCCGGAGTTGAGGAGTACCTTGGCCAGTGGTTCAAACTTACAGTCTCTAATGAGATTGAATCAGATGTTGATCTAAGCTACAATAATCTGAAGAGTTAATTGGGACTAGAAGATCCGCTTCCAGGGTGGTTCTCTCCTGTAATTGGCAAGCTGGTGCTGGCTATTGGCAGGAGGCCTCAGTTTTTCCTCACATGAGTCTATCCACACGGCTGCCTGAATGTCCTGACAACATGGTAGCCAGTCTCCTCCAGTGTGAGCAATCCAAGAACCCAACGTAGAACAGCAATGTGTTTTATGACCTCTCTTTGGACATCACACAGTCACGTTCTCAATATTTTACTGACTATCCAAGTCATTCTTATTCAATATGAGAGGGCTCTATGCAAGGACACGAATATTAGAAAGTGAGGATCATTAGGGGACGTCTTGGAGGCTGGCCACCACATCATTACGCCCTTCCTGCTACCAAATAAAGACTTTTTTCTGTGATTAGCACAGGGAATAGGTAAATTGTGATGGACCAGGAGAGGAAAAGAGAATACGTAGAACAAGTAAGTCCAGGGACAAAGGCTAACCTGAATATAGTAGCCAAGAGGCAGTTGTAGCATTTTGAGTATCTGAGTAGGAGTGAATGAAAATGTGTTTGGGGTGGGGGCCTCAGAGGACAGTATGTTGGGGTCCACAAAAGTTTTCCTTTGTTTACTACTTAGATCATGTTTTTGTTCCATAGGAACTCAACTCTGGCATTGTTTGTATGAAAGTAATAGCCCAAATTGAGTATTCTTAAATTTTCTCAGACGTAATTCAATTTACCATCCTTCCATCCATGCATCTAACTCTTACTAAACATCTACCAAAGGCCAGGTCTCCTGTAGAGGGTGATGAGGAATGTGGAAATGAGCAAATACACAACCTGACACAGGGAATGGGAGAGAGAGAACTAATATTTATTATGCACTTACTGTGTTCCTGTACTTTCACATTTATTGTTGTAAATCATTCTCATAACTTCTCCAGATGTTGGGCATAATTCCCACTTGGCAGACCAATAAACAGACTTGAGTTTACTCAGGGTTGGAGCTGAAAAGTGGTGAAGCTGAGCCTTCTGCAGATAATGATGGTAAAAAGTAGAAAGTGATTAAATGCCAAAAGAGGGTCTACACGTACTACAATGGCAGCTCAGAAAATGGAGTGGATTGTTTGGCCGGGAGAGGGAAGAGAAGGTTTCATGGAAGAGGTAGCGTATCAGTTGGATCCTGATGGATGAGTAAGAGATAATGGGAAAAGGCCATATGTCAGGAGTAAAGAATATCGGAAACAGAGGCATGACTGTAGGAATGATGTTAGTGATGGTCATACACACAGAGACACATGGAGACATACACCTATAAAGTGGCTAGAGGAAAGTGCAAGAAGGAAAAGACTGGCTGACAGAGGTGGACAAAATGGGTTTGGGCCACACAGACACCAGACAGATGCCAGACCTAGCTGTTCTGTAATGTGACAGGAAGCCACAGAAGGCTAGATCATTGTACAACTGAGTGGGAACTTCTTTCAGAGTTCTTGGATAACACCTTCTTCAAGGTTGCTATTAGTTAAATTAAGATTGCGCCTTCACACCTGACAACAGAAACAAAAAGCAGATTCAAATCTGCTATAAGATGAACTACAAGATGATTCAAATTATTGAATAAGAATGAGAACTGTCATGGATCAGTAACAAGGGCAATAAATGTACTGATGGTGAGGTGTGCTGCCAGTTAAAGACGGGAGAAAAACAATAGGAACAGTCAGTAAGCCCTAGGGTTATTGATTCCCAGAAAAATCCTAGAATCTCGGAGCAGGAAATGGCCTGAAGGATTATTTACTCCAATTTGGCACTTTACATAGGAGAAAACTGAGGTCAGGATGTAGGAGTGACTTGTTCTTCTAGAGCAGGACTCCTTCTAATATGCCTCAGCTTTGTGAGAAGGTACACTCCCTGATATTGAGAAGGCTATGAGTGTGGAGAGTGCTATAAAAATCACTCGTCGTAAAACATTTCGGTTACGAGTTGAAGTGTGTCTTCCCCAAATTCATAATTTGAAATCCTAACCTCCAATATCTCAGAACATAGTCTTATTTGGAAATGAGGTCAGTGCGGATAAAATTAATTAAGATGAGGTCATATTGGAGTAGAGTGGGCCCTGAATCCAATATGATCAGTGTCTTTATTAAAAGGGGAAATTTAGATATGCACGCAGGGAGAATGCCATGTGAGCATGAAGACGGAGATTGGGGCAATGTGTCTACAAGACAAGGAACACTCAAAAATTGCCAGCAAACCCCTAGGAGCTAAGAGGGAGGCATGAAAGTTTTCCTCACAGCCCTCCAAAGGAACCAATCCTGTGACAGCTTGGTCTTATACTTCTAGCCTCCAGAATTGTACAGAAAATACACTCCTGTTGTTCAAGCTACCCAGCATGTGGTGCTTTTTTATGACAGTCCTTGGAAACTAATTTGATTACTAAAACAAAGAGAAGGTATATAGAAGCCACATGAAGTAAGCAGTGTGAGGAAGTAACAGTGGCTTAATAGAATAATAAAGCCATGCGTTAATTCATTCAAATGCTGAGTGTGTGTGAGGCACGTTGGTTGGCCCTGAATCTTATAAATGAAGAAGTAGAAAATACCTCTCCTGCCTTTGAGAAGTCCAAAGTGTGGTCTATTTTGGTTCATAACAGAAGTAAATGCTATGGATACCCAAAGGAATGAGGCAGGCAAAGGTCTGGATGCAAAAGGTAACATCTAAGCCAGGTTTTGAAGGATATGTGTGTTTGCTTGCTGATTGCTAAATGGAGTTGATTATTTCTGCCGCTGGAAAGAACTTCCTAAAATCTCCATCCTGGTCCACATAGCCATCAAAAAGTGAAAATCACAGACTTGCTAAGTTTGTTCAATCCAGCATTTCACACAAACAGCTTCAGTAACCCAGGCCCAGTTATCTCAATTGCCTGCCCTAGTTGGCCTGCCATTCGTAGGAAAAACAGGAACAGAGATGCTGACCTCTGGCTGCTCGGCCCAAGTCCCCTTGGAGCTTCAGGCTCGTGTAAGCCCTGGCTTCAGAAACCCACCCCAGTAGGTGGGGGGTTGTCTTCCTATTCTGACTATCCAGACCTCTCTGCAGTGCTGAAAAGTCAGATTGTGTTATTTATGTATAAAAACAACAACAAAAATAACCTTCCCTTTCCAAATATTCCCTGCATAGGAAGCCAAGCCTTCAGCAGGTCATTACTATGTTGACATTTTGAAGAACTGTGCTTCCAGGCCCTGAAACAGGAGCCAGCTCTGCTGGCCTTGGTCTTGAGATGTCTTGGCTGTCTCATATTAAGGACCCCTAGGCTCCTAAATTTGAGCTCTCGGCAGCCACTGCTCTGAGTAATGCTGATAAGAAACACAGCAAAGAACAGAGCCAATTGCAGCTGGAGCCACATCTGCCTCTGTGGAATGATGTCAAGTGTGCTAGGGGGAAGGCAAGGGGCTTCTCTTGACTCTAATTGCTTCCCCACGGGTGAGCCACACTCCCTGAAATTCCATTAAGATGATGGACCTACTCCTTTAAGTTTATGAGCAAGAACAATGGGACAGGAGAGGGTCTACACACAAACCAGCAGTCTTTGCTCGACTGATTCCATTGGAAAGCCTTTAAGCAGGGCAGGCATGGTCAGTTGCCCCAGGCCCTGGGGTTCCCCTAGAGTACTGCGTCAAGTCCCATGCAATGATTGGTACCTGCCTGGCCCCGCCAAGCGTATGTTTTTGTAACCCTTGTTCAACTTATCCATATGCATGGTTTTGACCACCACCTCGGTTGGAAATATTTTAAATCTTCCATCTCTAGTTTATACCTTTCTCTTCAAGTTTCTGACTCTTCTATGTAACTACCTAGCCCTGCACACGTCCTCTTCAACTAATTCATCGTCACAAAACTATCCCTCGCCGGGGTTCTCTTTGTCTTATGTCCCCAATCAGAAAACTGGGAAGCATCCCTGACCCTTCCCTTCCTAACATATTAAATCAATCACTAAGATTTACTAATATTATTGCCAAAAAGTTTCTTCTAACTTTTCTCCCTGTCATGCGTTCTGATAATTCCCTAATTCAGGACTACATCAATTTTTGCTTCAACCACTATAATAGCTTCCAAGAGGGTCTAGCTCATCCCCACCAGTCCATTCTCTACTTAGCTGCTGAAGTGTCTTTAAAAAGTGTAAATCTGCACTCAAAAAATTACAACTGGAAGGAAACTACTTTACATAATAAAGAACATGTATGAAAACCTACAGCTAACATCATATTCAGTGGTGAAAGATTGAAAGCTTTTCCTCTATGATCAGGGCATGCACGCCTGCTTTAACTGCTTTCTATTTAACATAATAGTGGAAGTCCTAACCAGAGTAATTAGTCAAGAAAAAGAAATAAAAAGCATCCAAATTGGAAAGCAAGATGTAAAATTGTCTCTGTTCGCCGATGACATAATTCTATATGGAGAAAATCCTAAAGATTCCACAAAAACCCTATGAGAGCTGGTAAATGACTCAGCAGGATGCAAAATCAACATGCAAAATATCAGTTGCATTTCTATACATTAACAATGAATAATCTGAAAAGAAAATTAAGAAAACAGTAGCCTGAAAAGTAATAAAATACTTAGGAATAAATTTAATCAAGGCAGCAAAAGAATTGTGTACTGAAAACTACAAAATATTGGTGAAAGAAATTAAGGAATTAAATTAAAAATTAAATTAAAGCAGACACAAATACTGGAAAGATATCCTGTGCTCATGGGGAGGAAGACTTATTGCTAAAATGCCAATACCACCCAAAGGCATGTACACATTCAATGCAGTTCCTTTTAAAATCCCAATGATATTCTCTTTAGAAATAGAAAAACCCATTCTAAAAGTCATATGAAGTCTCAAGGGACCTAGAATAGCCAAAACAATCTAAAAAAAAAAAAGAAGAGCAAAATTAGAGGTCTCCTTATTTCAAAACTTATCTCATAGTTATGGTAATCAAAACGAGGTATTGGCATAAAGACAGACATGTAGATCAATTGAACATTGATATAGTAATAAACCCTCACATATATGGAAAATGATTTTTGGGCCTGTGGGTGGCTCAGTTGGTTAAGCGTCCAACTTTGGCTCAGGTCGTGATTTCATGGTTCGTGAATTTGAGCCCCACATCAGGCTCTGTGCTGACAGCTATGAACCTGGATGGAGCCTGCTTCAGATTCTGTATCTCTCACTTCTCTCTGTGCCTCCCCCACTTGCACTCTGTCTCTCTGTCTCTCTCAAAAATAAATAGACATTAAAAATGTTTATACATAAAAACAGAAAATGATTTCCAACAAGAGTGCCAAGACCATTCAATGGGATAAAGGACAGTTTTTTCAACAAAAAGTGTTTGGAAAATTGGATATCCATCCCCCCCGCCAACCCCAAATAGATCCTTACCTTTACATCATATACAAAAATTAACTCAAAATGGATCAAAGATCTAAATCTAACAGCTAAAACTGTAAAACTTTTAGAAGTTTATATATATAATTTACTTTTACTGATGTCTTCCACTATAGATGCAGTAGCAAGCATTTCACATGTTATTGCCAAACTTGACAGAAATACCTTTATACAAAAGAGGAAACTGAGACCAGAGAAGGTAAGAAATTTGCTTAAGAATCAACTAGGTCTTAAGTAGATCCCAGGCAGATTATGACTCTTCTCAAGGTCAGGTATCTGGCCAACTCAAAATAAAGCCTTATAAAGAATGCAGGCTTTAAAACGAGAAAGAACATGGACTAAACCCCTGAATCTGGACATGTTTTTTAACCTTTCTGCTGACTCCATTTCCTCATCGTTAAAATGAAGATAATAATATCTGACCTTTTGCGAGTCACAGGCTAATTAAAAGGAGGTGCAGACAAAAAAGAAGACCTATGTCTTAGTCCTTCAGGCTCTCTAGGGCTGTAGAAATTCACAGCCAAGTCTGAAGGAAAGCTGTGTAGGGAGGAACTTACTCTGGAAACTGGAAATTTCCAGTACCTACTCTGGAAATTGGAGGAGATGGAAATAGAAATGAGAGGGAAGAGAAATCAAAATGAAGGTGAACTCTACTTATAAAAAAGTGATGTGAGAAAAGATTTGGGAAACTCTTTTGTGTCATTTATGGATGAGAAAGGAAATAGAGATGTAAATATCATGTAAATTACCTTTAAGAAAGAATTCCCAGTGATTCCCAAAGGCAGTGTGATATAGCAGAGAGAGTACTCCTTTGGTTTTACAACTTCATACCCTTGGTGACATTTGGACATGTCACAGAAGTGCTCCAAATTTCCAGGCCCCTATCTCTAAAACAGAACTATGAATACCCGCCTCCCCTTCTGGGAAGAAGGGAGAAAGAGAGATATATATTATTTGAAAAGTTAAAATGCCATTTGGGCCCAGGTTAAAATCACTTTTGCTGGTCATATGTTCGGAACCTGTTTACACTTCACTGTTCGGAACCTGTTTACTCATCTATAAAAGACATAAAAATAGAATCTACACCACAGATTTGTTAAAGAGATTAAATGAAACAGTGTAGGTAAATGCTTAGCATGGGGTCTGGCATATATTAAGCACTAAATAAATGGCTGTGCGTATGCTTCATATCAGCAACAATAGCAACAGACACATTCCTTTACTGCTGGGAAAGACAAGATCTATTGGGAATTCTAGGAAAGGAATTCATGGCAATTTTTAAAACTCCAGCTTTCTGGGTCTTCTTAATTTCTCCTTACCCCAAGCAACAGCAAGAGAGTGGCATGCGGGGGGCGGTATGTGTCTCTGTGAATTTTCTTTTTCTTTCTTTCTTTCTCTTTCTTTCTTTCTTTCTTTCTTTCTTTCTTTCTTTCTTTCTTTCTTTCTTTCTTTCTTTCTTTCTTTCTTTCTTTCTTTCTTTTTTCTGTGAATTTTCTTTTGACTCTACAAGGTTAGAAGCTTCTTGTCTCCTGTGATTGAATACTCCCAAGACATTGGATCATTTCCTGAACTTCATTTATTTAATAACTAATCTTTTATTGCCTTCCGTCCTTTAAAGCCAGCCGGGCAGTCTCCTTCCCACCCCCACCCCCACAAGGTCTCACCTCTTTAATCATTTGGACAATGCTGAGACACGCTACAAACCATCTTAATGGAGGGCTGATAAGTGAAGGCCATTTTTCCTCCCGTCTGCTTCTCCATCCAGCAGTATTTCGGACGATGTTCAATAATCCCAGCAAATCACTCAAGTCACCACCCCCCCACCGTCACCTAGTTAATATCTCCAGTCAATAGGTTGCTTTTGGCTCTTTTGTCTGGGAAAGCTGGCTACACAAGGCCCCAGAACTCCAGAGGAATGAGTCTGTACCTGGAATTTGTACAAACGAAGCCCTCAACTGTAAGAGTAACATTTTCCCAAGTTAATAAGAATAGCGACCATCTCTGGGCCATAATTCTGGGCCAGGCACCGTGCCAACCACTGTATCTTATTACCATGTTTAATTCTCATAAAACCTACTAAGGAATGCTCTCATGTCCATTTTACGGATGGGGAAACTGAGAGTCTGGGACACTGTTACTCCAAGTGTGGTCTTCCAAGCAATTCCCTGGAAACTTGTTAGCAACAGAGATTCTCCAGCTCTACCACAAAACTAGTGAATAAGAATCTCTGTGGGGTGGTGTTCAGGAATCCAGGTTTCAAAAAACTCTCCTGATGATTCTGAGGCAGCCTAAATTTGAAAAGCACTGAGTGTATGGAAGGTGTCTAACTTGCCAAATTCATAGAGCTAATAAGCGGCAGAAAGAAACTCAGAAGTCAGAGTCTGGCTGACTTCTAGCCAAGTCAGAGAGGCTCTAGAATGAGATGGCCCACAAAGTTTTAAGATTTCAATATAGACATCTATCATTTCACGTAAGAGATGTGCAGAAATAGCTCAGTTCTGGGATTGGTTTGACTTAGCAGTTCGATGGCTTTGTGGATCCAGCTCAAAGACATTGCTCTCATTCTCTTGGCTTTCTCTTCGTGATCATAAGAGGGCCACAGTGATTCCAGACATTACATTTTGTTCCTCAATGCCCAGATGTCTGGAGTGGAGGAAGAAGGAAAGGCCGACTCTTCTTCCACGTCTTTTTGTCTTTTTTTTTTTTTTTTTTTTGAGAGAGAGAGGCCATGCGTGCACACATGAGAGAGGGGGAGGGGCAGAGAGAGAGGGAGAGAGCATCCCAAGCAGACTCCATGCCCGGCACAGAGCCAGACATGGGGCTGAAACTCACGAAATGTGAGATCATGACCTGAGCTGAAATCAAGAGTCAGATGCTTAATCGAATGAGCCAGCCAGGTTCCCCCTTTCATGTCTTTTGATAAGAGATACTTTTTTCCCAAGAAGTACACTCCTCAGTAGATCTCCTCTCGTGTGTTACTGTTTAGCATTTCATCATCTGCTTATTCCTAAATTGGTCACTGGGAAGAAAAATGGAATAACATGATTGTATAAAATTAATTACAATTCACCTCACTTGGGGCACCTGGGTGGCTCAGTGGGTTAAGCATCTGACTCTTGGTTTCAGCTCAGGTCATGATCTGACAAACTGTGAGGTTCTGCACTGACAGCATGGGGCTTGCTTGGGACTCTCTCCCTCCCATCTCCTTCTGTCCCACCCCTGCTTGCTCTCTCTCTCACTCAAAAAAAAAAAAAAAAAGATTCACCTCACTTGAAGCACATGTATTCCTGCATGGACACAGCAGATGGAAATGCTAGGTCAGAGCAATGGGTACAAATTATAAAATGGTGAGAAACAAGTTTGGATTCACAGGGTGGCATCAGATGATAGGAATCCAGGTAGAAAAATTAAGAGTTTATGCCATAAGAAATAGACAGCCTATAAATTTTTGAGCAGGGGAGAAGGAAATGTAAGGACAGACATGCAAAGAGTCTGCTGGTGGTGTGTAGGATGGTTGGGTGTAAGACTCAGGAGAGGGAATGAGGAGAGGCTGTGGGAGGACCAGCTGTTGTCGTAGCCTTGCTATAATTTGCCAAGCCCTAGTCTAGGTAGGTGGCAATGGTTATGAAGGATGGGTAAAGATAAAGTTATTTGGAAGGAAAATTGGCAAGAGTGAGTGACTGGCCGTGAGGAGAGGAAGAAGGGGATGAGTCAGAGGTTATAGGTCAGTTTCATGTCTGTGACCAGTGATTCTTCTGTCCCCATGGAGCCAGGATGCAAAGAAAAATACTGATTTAGGCAAATTAAAGGAAAACCGTCAGAGGTTCAATGGGTTATTTAGGGGTATATGTTTAAATTCTTAAATTCGGTGGGTGGCTCTATGATCGATGATGATGATGGTATTACTACTGCTATTACTAATAATAATGATAATAGTGCCATTTGTTGCCAGTATGATATGTCTTGCTGATTTATTTACTTACTTAAATTTATTTTTATTGCAGAAAATTTCAAACATAGACAAAAGTAGGGAGCATCACGTAATGAACTCACATGTACCTATTAACCAGCTTGACCGTGATCAAATCCTGGCCGTGGAACTTGTTTCCTCTATTTTTTTCTCTCACTCTTCCCCAACACCCCCAGCCCACATGATCGTTTTTTCAAATAACTCACGCACCATACAATTCAACTACTTAAAGTGTACCACACGATGGTTTTTTGTAAATTCATGGAGTTGTGCAACCATCGCCACGATCAGTTTTAGGGCATTTCATCACCCCCAAAAGAAACCTCACACTCTTCAGGTATCACCCCCGTCTCTGCATCCCGAACCCCCAGCCCAAAGCAACCATGAATCTGCTTTCTGTTCCTATAGATTTGCCTGTTAAATGGACATTTCATATAAATGGAATCATACAATATGTCATTTTTTGTGACTGGCTTCTTTTACTCGGCATGATGTTTTCAGGGTTCATCTGTCTTGTAGCATATATCAGTATTTCATTTCCTTTTAGTGCCCAATTATACTCTACTGTATGCATATGCTACATTGTCCATTCATCAGGTGATGGATGTTTGAGTTCCCCCTTTTAGCTATTATTAATAATGCTACTATGAGCATTTGTGTACAAGAACATTCGTGTACGACTAGACGTATGTTTTCGTTTATCTTTGGTATACACCTAGGAGAGGCACTCTGGGTCATGCTATAACTCTATAGTTAAACTTTTGAGAAACTGCCGGACTGGTTGTCATGGTAGCTGCACCATTTTACATTCCCTCTAGCAGAGTAGAAGGATGCCAATTTCTCCACATGTCCCCCCACACTTTTTCTTATTTATTTTTTGTTTTTAATTTCTTAATTCTTTCAGTTTATTAGGGCTTTTATCTTTGTCTTTTTTAAACTTAAAGAAATTTTTTTTAATCTCTTTTGAGAAAGAGAGAGAGAGAGAAAGCACGAGTGGGGGAGAGACAGAGAGTCTCTCTGAGACTCTGAGACTCCCTCTCTGAGAGTGAGGGAGAGAGAGAATCCCAAGTAGGCGTCACGCTGTCAGTGCAGAGCTGGACATGGGGCTCGATCCCGCAACCCTGGGATCATGACGTGAGCCAAAATCAAGAGTCAGATGCTGAACTGACTGAGCCATTCAGGCGCCCCTTGGCTTTTATTTTTAGTGTATTTTTAGGTTATCAAAATTGAGAGGAAGGTATAATTTCTTATATACTCTCTGTGCCACACACACATAGCATCGCTGTTATCAACATCCTGCACCGGAGCTGTGCATTTGTTACAACTGATGAACCTGTATTGACATATAATAATCCTCCAAAGTCCACAGTTTACATTAGCTTTTACTCTTGGTATTGTACATTCTCTGAATTCAGAAAATTCTAATGATATATATTCATCATTGTAGCATAATACAGCGTATTATTTACACTTCTCTGATAATCATTCTGTGCCCTTGTCTTTTTGATTTGCATCTCCCTGATGGCTAAGGATGTTGAGCATTTTCTCATGTGCTTATCAGTCATTTGTAGACCTTTTTTTTTTAAGAAAAATATCTATTCAGATCATTTGCCCATATTTAATTGGGTTATTTGTCTTTTTATTATTGGGACTTAAAAGTTCTTTATATATTCAATATATAAGTCCCTTATCAGACCTATAATTTGTAAATATTTTCTCTCACTCTGCAGGTTGTCTTTTCTCTTTCTGGATGGTGTCCTTTGAAGCACAAATGTTTTTAATTCTAGAGAAGTCCAAGCTATCCATTTTTTCTCTTGCTGTCTGTATTTGTGGATCATAGCTAAGAAACAGTTGCCTCATTCAAGATCACAAAGGTTTATACCTATGCATTCTTCAGAGTTTTATTTTATAGCTCTTACATTTAAGTGTTTGATCCATTGTGAGTTAATTTTTATAGATGGTATGATAGGGGTCCCACTTCATTCTTTTGCATGTGAATACTCAATTGTCCCAGCACCATCTGTTGAAAAGAATAATGAAATGACTGTCGAATTTTCTTGGCTCCCTTGTCAAAACTCAGTTGACCATCACCCCCAGTTATTTGGAAGCAAGTTCCAGACATCATGTCAATTTATCTGTAAATATATCAATATGTATCTGTAAATTTCAAAGCCGCAGGGTTTTATCTATCTCGCCACTGATCCTCACAATAATTCTCAAGGTACAAGTATCCACATTTAATAGAAGAAGACACTGATGCTTGGAGGGGTTCCATGACTTGCCCAAGATTATGCAGCTACTTACATGATAGAGTTAGATCCAAGGCTGTGTTCTTCCTCTCTTACCATCATCCAGTGTGGCCAAAGCACAATGAAATGTAGTAATAGTGAGGGCAGTATGACCCAGGCAATCTTGCCTTTAATTTCATGAAGGTATCATTTAACTTGTGTACTTTCTTCATTGGTACCATCACCATCTCTACTTGTCCCTTACCCACCATTCTACCCACCAGGAAAGATAGAAAGACAACTCTCTAAAAACCAGAGATTACCTCCTTGGAATCCAGGAAATGTGAGCTGGAAAAATTAAGAGCCCAAGGTGAGAGATCTGTGAATTTGCATCAATTTGAGAGGTAACACTGTTTACTCTGAAGCAACCAGCAGATTGAACAATCTTAGCTTTCCAGTGGAAATGGAAATTTGGTTTACTAGAAGGAAGACTTGAATTACCAAATCTTTGCATTGAGAGACATTTCAATAGTAGTTTGACCTCTTATTTCACACATGTAAAAATTCTAGTGACTTCCCCGAGGTCACAGGGCTAGTTAGTGGCAGAAAGGGGACTGATAGGCAGATCCTCTCATCCTGTATTTTCTATTCCTAGAGCCTCCTGGGCATCAAGTGCCAGATAACTTGCCTCACCAAACAGAGGTGTATAATAATCTCACGAGACTCTGTAAGAATTACAAGAATGGGGAAAAGGGAAGAAAAATCACTGCAGACTGGGATTTTTCTGAACATGCCCATGGGGAGCAGAAAACTTCAAAGATCTAGAAGACAACAAGCAGTCCAACTTCTGAGTGAGAGGGAAGATACATGATCCAGGAATTGGAGAGCATCTTGCACTTTCTGCCATTTTTTTTAGTAAGGCAAAGAAAGACGGAGTTGAACTCAGACTCACCTAGGGCTCCACAGAAATATGGTAGAGAGAAGGTTGTTCTAAAATACCTGGGGTGAGGAAAGATGTGCAGCCATGCTAGGATTGGTTAGGTCTACCTCAGAGGGCAAGGTAGGGGAGAGGACAAGTTAGACAACATAGGGGAGAGGACATCAGCCAATGACATGGCCTTCAAGACTGGTGTCATCTTACTTCCCATGCAGCCCCCACACCACTTCTAGCAGAGAGCAATCTTAGAAAGGGTTCTGATAGCAGCTGAGTATGGATGTTGTAACAAAGCTCTAGGGCCAGCTAGACCAAGTTGCCAGTTCTCATTCCTTTACCAAATAGCCACGTGATCTTAGGCAAGTCATTTCATGTTCCCAAGCTTCTGTTTCTTCTTCTGTCCAAAGAAGGTCATTGTGAGGATTTAACTGAGGGAATGATATCAAGCACAAGGCACCATTCCTGGGACACAGTGAAGGGTTCTCTTGTGAACATGTGCACCCCTCCTTGGTCTTTCTCAGCTTTGTATGAATTTTGGTCTCTGTGCCACCCCTCCAGGTACTCTTTGGATCTCAGGACCTAGATTTTTCAGTATGGCATTGAGTATTTCATTCTCTTGTTGAGAGAATTTTAGAACTGAAGGGGCAGAGGCCCTTCTTAGGAACCCAAGGCCAGAGGGTTCATGGCACAGTGGATGTCTGGATGCCATTCAGTGCTCCCTCCTCAGCACCACTGTGGTGTGCCTGGGATGCTGGTTGCCATGACCACCTAATTATTTCCTCTAGGTCTGACCACCATGATGAACTGAAACCCTTGCCAAAATCCCATATAAACAAGCAGCAGATGTCCAATTTGAAAAACATCATTCCTGAACAATAATGTTTGGTTTCCTGTCCATCACATGGACTCATCCACAGAAATGGAGTTAGGGAGAGGCAGCTGTGGGGGAGGCAGGAACAAGAACTGGGATGCAGAAGGGGGCCAGACTTAGGGTCTGCATCTTGCCCTGGACCAACCATGCAGGAGGCACTCCTTCCTGACATGGCATACTAATTCATTTATGGAGTCACTAACAATGTTCCATTGGTCTCACAATAACCTCTTAACAGTCACACAGCAGCAACGGAGGGCAACGCTAATGGCTTTTAGACTCAAACAGGTGTGGGTACCAATATCACTCTTGCCTCTGAGTAACTAACTTTGATCAAATTCACTCCCCTGAAGCTCAGATCCTTCACAGAAAATGAAGATAATGATACTTGTCTCATAAAGTCACTGTGGGATTAAAGCAAAATGCATAGAGATGTAGCACAGGGCTTGGACCTAGTAAGTCCTTGATTAATGTTAGTTATAGACTTGTTTTTAAATCATTGCACCGTCTAATATGCCCACCCTGACACAATATATGATGATGAATGATTGCTTTTGAGAAATACAGACACTTATGCAAAGAAAAAGTGTCTTACAATTCATTTCATACAGTACTCTTATTTTATAGAGGAGGGAATTGAGACCCAGAGAGGTTAAGGCATTTGCCTAAGATCACACAGCTAGTTATTAACAGCAGGGCCAGGATAGAATGCCAGGGTTCTAACATCCAACCCAATGCCTTTTCCAGCATCCTATAATGCCTAAGAAAGGGAAGGAGGGAAGAGAATCAGCATTTATTGAGTGTCCACCATTCGCAGTTAGTGAATTGTTTCATTTATAGGACTAATAGAATGTAAAGTATTATTATTTTTACTTAATAAGTGAGCAAACTAGAATATAAGCTTTAAAGGGCAGGACCTATGTCTCTCTTATTCATTCCCATATCCCCAGCAGGCAGAACAGTGCATGGCATGTAGTAGGTGCCCAGTAAATATTTGCCAGTGAACAAGGGGAAATAATTTGCCCAAGTCAGATAGCTGGTAAATGGCAGAACCAGGATTTGAAGTAAAATCCGTCTGATATCAATGCCCGTGATTTTTCTGAGCTGGCCCTTGTGCTTTCTCCACTATGGGAACTAGGAGGCAGGAAGGAAGAAAGGAATAAAGACTCATTCTTTGAGAAACTTGTACGTTCCAAGGTATTAAACTGGATGCGCTTTCATATATAATCTCATTTGCTTTTACAACCACCAAGGATAACTGTTTTCCTTTTTGTTGCAAATCAAGATGCAGAAAGCTTCAGTGACTCTTCCAAAGGAAAACCGTGAGTCTGAAAAACAAGGGCTCAAATTCTAGTCCCAGACTTTCACCTGCATCCTAGGCTCCTCTTATAGAAAGGGCTCTGAAGGAGTCTGGGGGTGGGTCAGGAACATATCAGGCCTGTGATACAATGCGAGGGGTGGGGGGCAGGGGGGCAAATATGTCTCTTGGGGTTTGCCACTGAGTGGTCAGGATGCCCAGAGCTATGGTGGCCTTTTACGATCACAAGCGCAAAGAGAAAACCAGGAGGCTGAGGGTGGCAGAGTGCTTAGTAACACTTGCAGCAGACCCAGGAGCTGCCTGCCTCCCCTCTCCTAGCTAAGTTCAATAGCAAAATGCCTTGGTTTCTTAAGCTTTTATTAGTTTTATTCTGTGATCTGCAGCGAAAATCATTTGTGTCTGATATGATATGCTGCACTTTTCAGGATCGAGGGGGTAATAAAAACCATGGCACTTGTGTATCTTCTCACGGACGGGCAAATAAATCTCTGCGCTTCTAGAATTCTCAGTGTTCATATTTTTATCGGTGGGAGATACCAGTTGGTCAGAAAAGGGTCAGAAAAGAACTTGAGCTAGCTTATATGAATGAGGGCCAAGTTTTACAGGAATAAGGAGTATTTCAAAGAACCCAAGTACAGGGATTCTGCTGATCGTGGCAGTGGTCTGAGACCGGGACCTTTAAATCACTTGTCTCTCTGTTTCATAATATCTGCTCTCTCCACAACCCCTCCCTTCCCATCTCCTTCCCCACCTCCTCCCCTTTCTTTCTGTCTCCCCTCTGCCTCTACTTTCTCCCACCCCCACCACACACACTGTTTGAAAAACAGCCTCCATCGGCATCTATGTTTACATGTAACCAGTTCAACCACCAGAAGAGAGACTGTATCTCAGGGCCGGATTTGCCAGACAGTGGGTGTGACAGGCCACATGCAGATCTGTGGCCAGTGCTGCAACATTCAACCCTTCCTAGGAGGAAGGATGGCTGTGTAAGAACTGGGCTTCCTGGGGACAGTCCCTGGACACCACGATGGGGCAGGGAGGTTCTGACAAGTAAACAGATTGGGGAGACAGCCCCAAGCTGTGTGTTACAAACTGCCCTCTCTTCTCTCTTCCTGAGATGTTAATTAAGGGCCGATTTCAGCTCGTATCAAGGCCAGACGGCAAGCCTGTAACATTCAGCAAGCTCTGCTCTGTGCATTGGGCCTAAAGCCGTGGACAAAGCCAGCCAAGTCACTGCACTCAGAAGCCTTACACTCTTCCCCTTCAACTGTGTGTCATTTCCCACATCCTTTAAGAAGCCTCCCTTTGCCTCAGCTTATCTGAGATGAATCTTTGTCACTTCTAACCAAAAGAGTGCTGACTGGTGCAGGAATAGGTACTCAGAGTGGAATGTTACAACTGAGTCAGGATACAGGGAGTAGTAAGGAATCTGCCAAATGGGGCTGGGATCTGAGCAATCCTTGCTAAGTGGTAGAAAATCCGTTGGTTAAAAGATTACCAGTTATCTGCTAGAACTCAGACCATTGCCCACAAACTGGGAACTGTAGGTGAGCTGGTGGAGAAATGTCAAATCATTGTTACATGTGGCTCCTTCTTCTAGTAAGTTAGTGACTTGGGCCCATCTGATAGCAGAGAGAGAAGAACCGGGTAGGTTTACGACTCTGAAGAATTAATTTCTTTCTACCTGTGGTTGGCAATTTGAAACTGTTGAATCAGATAATCAAGCGCCTTAAGAATACAGCCTTAAATTGGTGCACCAGCCAGCCTACTGGGAACTGGGAGGATTTAGAAGAATCCAGGAGGCCTGATGCCCCAGATGCTTCTGAGCTGCTCTGCTGTGCAGTTCTGTCTGGGAAAGTGGGAAATGCACATTTGGGTGGGTCGTGGAGTGGAGAGAGGAGTCACAATGGTAGGAAAAAGTGAACCTTGCCTCACAGCTCCAGCTTATTATTCTTCAAACTCTAAGGCAGAGGCCAATAGACATAGATTGGAGATATGTGCATAGTCCCCAAGTTTGGTGTTAAGAAACTGATGCTACCGAAGTGCGGTCCAAATTCAAAATGAAATTTTGGCAAGATTTCTAGCGTTGAGTATCAGCAAACTGAGTCTCTCCTGCATCCTCCCTGCTGTAACCCTGTGCAGTTAATAGGCTGGGCTAAGGAAAGGAAGGACCTAAAGTTGTACTGGAGGGAGGCGCCTGGGTGGTTTAGTCAGTTGAACACCCCACTCTTGATTTCGGCTCAGGTCATGATCTCACAGCTCGTGAGTTCAAGCCCCATGTCAGTAGGGTTCTGCTTGGGATTCTCTCTCTCTACCCTTCCCCTGCTGGCACATACTCTCTCTCTCTCTCGAGACAAATAAATAAACTTTAAAAATACATAAAACGTTGTACTGTAAGAAATGCTCAAGCCTAGTATACAGGCCTGTGTTCAACCCTGAAAGCAACCTTGAGTCCATGTTCATGACTCAAACAAAAATGAACTATCAGGGTGGTACAGTCCCCTATAATGGAACCCCTCAACTCCCCTCTCAAGTTTGGCCCTTATTAACACTGGCCTACTTGGTGGAACCCAGGGCAGCTAGCAGGGTGGGTAAGGAACAAACAGATACCCCTGAGAGAGCACGGCCCGACAGAATCCAGATGATGCTCTAGCTCCGTGACTCAGTGTCCTGTCTCCTCCCGAACCCTCACTAAGGGAGTCTTGTTATCCTTTATTTCCCTGACCCTTGAGTAATGATTTTATCTGGCAATTAAGTCCATTATTTAGCTTTTAGCTGGCAAACTCTCAAGGAGCCACAGGGAACTATGCTCAAGAGGAGGAATCGCCATTCACCAGAAGAGCTGAGCTTGGAAATCACTGGCCCTGAATTCATCAGCTGGATGGGGCTTTAAGTTTTCTATTGGAGAAAAGGTGGGAAAAGGGTCTTTTTTGGAAACACTTTGGAAAAGGGTTGACTTTCGATGAAACGAGATGGTTTCTGCAACAATAATAGCTGATGCCTATTAAATCCTCAGTAAATGCCAGGCACTGGTCTGGGACTTTATGTGCATGGCTCATTTGAGTGTCTCAGCTATCCTACGAAGTAGGTACTATTATTATCTGCATTTTAGAGGGACAGTTAAACAACAGTTGTCTAAAGTTGAGCTGAGATTTGAACCTGTGGCTTGAGGTCTTGACCATGACATTGCATTTATTTTTAGGTCACTTATCTCGCAGGATTTTGCTTTTTTCCTCCTCCTCCTCCTCCATCTTCCCAGCAGCCTATTGCTACCAATTTTTTTGAGGTGCAACTGGCATACAATAACTAGTACAAACTGATGGGTTTTGATATATGTTTATACTCATGAAAACATCACTCCAGTTCAAATAAGAAACATATTCATCATTCCCTCCTCCAGTTTTTCTCATATCTCTTTGTAATCTGTTTCTTCCCCCTCTCTTCCTCATCCCCACTGATATGCTTTCTGTCATCATGGAACAGTGTGCACTTTCTAGAATTGTATGCCATAGGAATTCTACAGTATGTACTCTTTTTCTGTCTGCCTTCTTTCATTCAGCATAATTATTTTGAGATTCATGATTTAGAGTATATCCATCGTTTGTTCTTTTTAGTTTCTAACTATTATTTCCTCGTATGGATGCTGCTATCTGTAACAGTACACAAAGCAGCACAAGTATAGCTACCATGAGTACTCATGTACAAATCTTTATGTGGACACACACTTTCATTTAAGTAAATTTCTTGGATTGTGGTTTATATACACAATGGAGTACTACATGGCAATGAGAAAGAACGAAATATGGCCCTTTGTAGCAACGTGGATGGAACTGGAGAGTGTGATGCTAAGTGAAATAAGCCATACAGAGAAAGACAGATACCATATGTTTTCACTCTTATGTGGATCCTGAGAAACTTAACAGAAACCCATGGGGGAGGGGAAGGAAAAAAAAAAAGAGGTTAGAGTGGGAGAGAGCCAAAGCATAAGAGACCCTTAAAAACTGAGAACAAACTGAGGGTTGATGGGGGGTGGGAGGGAGGGGAGGGTGGGTGATGGGTATTGAGGAGGGCACCTTTTGGGATGAGTACTGGGTGTTGTATGGAAACCAATTTGACAATAAATTTCATATACTGAAAAAATAAATAAATAAATAAATAAATTTCTTGGTGTGCAAAGCCTGGGTGATACATAGGTGTGCATTTAACTTTTTAAGACACTGTCTAGCACTTTTCCAAAGTGTCTGTACCATTCTACATTCTCCCCAGCAATATTTGGGAGTTCCGGTTGCTCTATATGCTCACCAACACTTGATATCATCAATCTTTTTACCTGTAGCCATGCTAGTTGTCATGCAGAAGTTTCTCATGGTACGTTTCACAGGTGTGTTTTTTTTAGATAATTTTTTTTAACGTTTATTTATTTTTGAGAGACAGAGAGAGACACAGTACAAGCAGGGGAGGGGCACAGCGAGAGGGAGACACAGGATCCAATGCAAGCTCCAGGCTTTGAGCTGTCAGTACACAGCCTGACTCGGGCATTGAGCCATGAACCATGAGATCATGACCAGAGCCGAAGTCAGACGCCCAACCGACTGAGCCAACCAGGCACCCCAAACTGGTGTCAACCAATAACTAATGATGTACTTATTTGCCATCTCTATCTCCTCTCTGTTAAAATGCCTGTATTGACAAATATTTTGTCCCTTTTATTGTTATTGAATCCTTTGTGTTTAGTGTGTGTGTGTGTGTGTGTGTGTGTGTGTGTGTGTGTGTGTGTGTGTTGTCCTACTTCTTCCCTCTAGAGTCAGCTTCCTTTTTCTCTGAGAAGACATTCTACAAATCAGAACACAGATCAGGGAGATCAACATAATTTAGTAGGTAGGACACAAGTTTGGAAATAATCAGGTATACGTGAACTTGAACTTGAGTTTTAGCTCTGCTACTTGGTAGGTTAGGTCGCCTTGGGCAATTCAATTAACACCTTGCACTTTAGTTCATTTGTCTGTAAAATGAGCCTAGTGAGCCCATCTCCTGGTGTTTCTACAAAGAATAAATAAAACTCTTCTTAAGTGAATGGCATGAAACAATGGGAATAACCCTTGTTAAGGCCGTGCCCTAAAAGGGAGACCACTTAGGAGAATTTTGATTGTAAGAATTATTGGAATAGGTTCAATGCCAGATATTCCTGTAGAATAATATCTGAAGGGGCATCTTGCTTATTATTTCCTTCTTTCTCTCTTCTTCCCTTCTGTAAACATAACATACACAGTTTGCAAAAGAGGTATATCATACACACACATCCGACGCACCTCAATAATATCACACCCCAATACCTGCTGTGGTCGTAGTCCCTCACCAGGGAGTGCGGAACCCCCTGATCTCGAGATTCCTCTTCTTGGCCATCCTGTTTTCACACTGCCCTCATGCCTTTCTGAGTCCCTCCTTGTCTACATCCTGCACAGGTAGACAAAACATGGTCCCTTCCGGGTGGGTTGTTTTATTAAAGTGATGGTAGAGAAATCCCAGTTTCCCTGTGCAGGGGCTCCTACATACAGACAGTCATCAATATCTAATAAGGAGGTGTGTTTTCTTCCATTGTGCACAATGCACAGTAGGAGCTTTGTGGATATCTACTCCATACTCTGAGTGTCTCCATGAGAGTCAAACTCCTTGTGCTGTGCTTTTGGTGGGGGGAAGGGCAGGGCAGGAGAGAGGCCAATAGCTATTGCCCCTGGCTGTCTGACAAGAAAAGAGCATCTTCCAGCCGGGCTCACCCTGCACAAAGGCTCCCCTGCAGTGCAGGAATTATTCACTCTAGGACATGCTTCCTGTGTACTAACATCAAATATTCCTGCTGGCTGGAGAAGCCCAGAGTAGGACAGGTTTAACTGTTTCACGCCCAGTGTGCATGAGCTACAGAATCCTCGGGCACGATGCTGTGTACATGATGAATGCCCGGTCATGGCAGTTTCCTTCCTAATTGTGATTGCTGCTCTCAAACAGCTATCAGGGACATCTGTCTATGTTCCCCTGTGGTTGATGTCTACGTAAATGAGGCTCATCACTATCACCCTCCCAGGGGCCATATCAGTTCCTGTGAGGCTTATTCTCATAGTCCTATCTGTCCTGGATGAACATAACACTTTGCTTCAAGGAAGGAGCACATGAATATCACAGACTCCTCAGAAGGATAGACAGCCTTCCCAGTGTTGTAGGGCCGAGACCTTTCCCAAAGAACTTCTGATATGCTCTGCCCTGAGGAAATGTGACATATCTTGATGAAAGGCTGGTGACATATCTGAGATCGCCATCTCCCTCACTTAAGTGGAAACCTTCTGGTCCTTTGGGTGGAGGAATTCATAGCAGTAAACCTGCAGCAGATTACAAAGGGCACGCGGAAGGAGACACTGCATGAAACCCAGAGTCCTCTGGAAAGCCACTGGAAGATTGGCTTAGACTCAAATGCTAATAGCCCCTCTGATGAGCATGGACAACATGATTACACAGGGAAGGCAAGGCCAAGTTCTGCACTCTCTCCCCAGCTGGCAAGAGCAGTCTTCCTGGAACGGCTCCCTCCTACCTCCCTGTCCTCTCCTCAATCAAAAAACTTCCGGGAATCTGATTTCCTGCCTTAAGCCTCTTCAAATACAATGAATGGATTGAGAACCTGCCCTTCTCATAAACCTCCGGGCCTTACCTTCAGGCACAGTGATTAGAAAACAAAACAAAACACTAAATTAATTACTTTGCAGAGCAGGGTGTTAACAATAGAAAGAATACCAGGCAGGGTTTAAGGCAAGTCAGGAAACAGGATCTGAAGGGGTCTTGTGGAGAGCTGACTACATGCCAGGCCCTCCCTGTGCTGGGTGGCTGATCCTTTGAGATAGGATTTAATCTCCATTTATGAGTGAAGGGACAGAGGCTCATGGAGTGTCAAGAATTTGTCTCAGGTCACACAGAAATTAGCAACAGACCTAGGTTTGATCATGAGTCGGTCTGATTTCCAAAGCCCATGGGTTTCCCACTGTATGCTCTTTAGATTTTTGCATTGACTATGTTCCTCTTTCCACCCATCTGGGCCTCACAGGGCCAACACCTCTGGTCTCCAGCCATGCTGTGCCTCACACCCTGAGGTGATGCCAACCAGCACTTGTTTTCTCCACTCTTCACATTTCTCTGAAGCATAGTCATAAGCCAGCTGGCTGAAACTCTTCCCCTTCATTCTCTCCTGGCCTCCCCATTGGTCTCCGGAGGGGCCAAGGGCCATGGTGGAGAAAAGTACCAGTCCACAGTGAGGAGCAGAGTCTGAGTCTCCTGTTTCAAAGCTGGCACCGCTCTTCAATCCCCACTTTTTGTTATTTTGGTGGTAGTGTTGTTCTTGTCGGTTGGCTGGTCTGAGAGCACTTTTGCCCTCAAAGCTCACTTGGTGAACACAGATCAATGACCTGTCCTCAGCTGTTGGAGAAGTAAATAAAGTATGCCAAAGATGGCCGATGGGGCTAAAACAGACTCTGGTCTCTAGCTTAGAGACCCCTCCTCCATGTTCTTCTTCCTTTGTTTGCTGTGGGCGGGGAAACCCCCCCGCAGATATGGAGGCTGTTGGCTATAAATTACCCTCCCCACTTGCATTCTGGGTTCAGACCTTTGGAGAAACAGTTTCCTCTGAGCCCACCGGTGTTAAATAAACCTCCAATCTACCAAGATCTCCGAGTGCCGCTTGGTTTTTGCACCAGCGTTCCAGCCTGGTTCCGTATCACAGCCACTGACCAGCAAGCCCCTCTTCAACTCAGGTTAGCGGCTCCACCTACTTCTTAAGAATTTCATTTTCCAGAAGCCTTTCATGGCAAAGATGAATGAGAGGCATGGTCTTAGCCTACTAATCGCAGCTCTCAGCAGGGTGAGGGAGATAGACCCTATCATTTAGGGTTCAACTCAAGGAATGGAAGCCATTCTAGATATTTCAAGCAGAAAAGATTCTAATGTAGGAATCAGATGCTAATAAAATCATTGCATGTTTCTGACAGAGTAGGTTCTAGGCTCCAGCGATAACTTCCAGAGGGAGCTGCTACTGTCGCCCCATCGGGAAGGTGGAAATCAGGACCCAAGCTGAACAGTGAAGTCTAGATTCTAGAATCTGTAACAGACCGCACACTTTCAATCTAGGGAAAAGGAAAGGCAGCATTAGGAAGCAGTCGTGGTGCTTTTAAAAGTGACTCTGGACAGCCATTAAACCGTTGACTAATTACTGGAGTACAATGCAGGAAAACTTCATGTCTCCACAACTGTGCTTGCCAGGAGAAAGTATCCAAAACAGCAAGATTCTCTTTGTTTCTTTCCTGCTTTTCAATCTCACATATGTGCGGCCGTTGGTGAGATATAACTGGCATTCAGAACCTTCTCTATCTGCAGAGAAGCCTGGAAAATGGACTTGTGCTACAGAAGAGCAACATGTACTGTAGAAGATATTGGGAGAATGCTTCCAAAGACTCATGAACATATATGTGCACAAAAGTGTAGAGGAAACTATGCAAAGCCTGACACGGCTCACAAAGAAGGGAGAGATCAGTTCTGCCTGGGGTTCAGGGAACCTTAGCAGTTTGCTTCAAAGAGGGCTGAAGGGCATGTGAGGCAGAGTAAGCATCATGAGTTATGGCAGACAGTATGAAAAAAGTGTAGTTGTACCTAGAATCAGCCTATGCTTTCCTTTACTCTTGCGTGTTATTTGCTTATGACATTTAAGGACATTTCAACAGAGGATAACCTGCCCACTCCTGGGACACTTAGTACCCACTGACACCCTAACTAGGAGAGCATGGGGCACTGAGGTCCAAGGCAAGCAGGGCCCAGATCAAGGCACCCCACATGCCATGCTCGAGAGCTCAGACTTTCTCCTGGAAGTGATGGGGGACTTTGACAAGACAAGATGGGTTTTAGAAAGCTCCCTCTGGATGCTGCATGGAAGACATATTGGAAGAGGGGAGAAATCAGGATAAAGAGAGCAGGTGGAAGGACACTGCAATATGGACAAGACATGGTTAGGACTATGGATGTTGGAATAGGAAGAGAGGGCTCGCAGCATATCAGGAAGTTGAATCAATATGACCCAACTAAGCTGAAGCACTTGGAACAATTACTGTATGTATTCTATGTGCCAGGTTCTATTCTATCCACTGTGCGTGCATGAACTCATCCACTCCTTACAAAACTCTGTGAAGTAGGCTCTGTTATCAACCTGCTTCTGCGGATGAGGAAACTGAAACATGGCTAGCAAATGGCAGAGCCAGGATTTGAACCCAGGTGGTCCCATTTTAGAGAACAAAGATTCAGCCAACTTGCTGTGAAACTTCTCTGCATTTGCTGATAAAATTTGCTTCCCTGTACTTTGCAATTCTACATTTCACTTACGAATTCTGGTTTGGACTCTGATTCAGGAGTTCTTTTAGCCTGGATGTTCATGGATGAATTTCTGCAAGCCTAATGAATCCTGAAATTATAATGAAGTGTTTACATTTTTTTTTCAGCATTTGTGTAATTTTTTTTCTGGGAACTGGTGGCAAGGCCTATCACGTGTGTTGTCAAGGATCCTCAGATGGATCACTGACCTGAAAATCCATTTAGGAAAGCATTTAAAATACTTTTAAGAATACATTGGCCTTAGAGCAGCCGTTCTCAAAGTGTGATCCCTGAACCGGCATCTCTTGGGCGACTTTTAGGAATGCAGATTCCCAGGCCCCACCCAAGACCTCCTGAACCGGAAGCTGTGAGGAGTCTTCTGGTTGCTTCTGATGTGTGCTGAAGTTTGAGAGCCAGTGCCCCGGAGCAAGCGTGAGCACGAGTGATAGGGTCACCGGCCCGGTGCCCTCCCTAGCCTAAGTGGGCCATTCACCCTGGATGTAGCGGCAAGGAGGGTAGGGCAAAATCTTAGAAGGCGGAGATCTTTCTCGGACACTTAGGAAGGAAATACTGAGACCTAAGCTTTGAACCGTGCCAATATTTTGCACAAAGCACTCACCGAGGGCTTCTGTGACGCCCAGAACATGCCTTCCCGGGAGCTGCTGGGCTCCGGACTAAAAGCCGAGAAGACGGAACCCTATAGATGCGTGCACGAGCCCCACGGTACGTCAGATGCAAGCCTCCTCGCCTCTCATATGAGAGTTGCTTCTAGGGCTACAGTTTCAATATCTCGTTTCATCCAAGGTACACAGACCTTTAAGGGCATTTCAACAGAGGATAACCTGCCCACTCCTGGGGCACTTAGTACCCACTGACACCCTAACTGCTTACGGTGAGGTGCCAGGGCCTCTGGTCCACACCGCGCCCAGGCCACACAACAGCTGTGCAATCTGTGCTGGGTTCCTGCCCGCCGGTCTTTTTACGTCTTCCTGGAGACGTGAGAAGTCTCAGAAACCACCTGCAGTCCTGGAGAATGGGAGTGGCAAGGATTCCTGAGGCCCACTCCCCTGCGGCCCCTCCCTTCCAGAAACCCAGGCCTGGCTCCTCCTTTTTGCTAAGTCACAAAGCTGGAAAGCTCTTAGGGTAGGGAGAGAGCGTGTGGCTGCTGGTTGGCTTGGAGAGGTTCTGGGAATTCATTCTGATCTAAACAACTATTCCAGTTATTCATGTGACTCAGCCCCTGAAAGCGGGATCTTCCTATGTCCACAGGGCTGGGTGTTGCTGACTCAGTGCTGAAGAGGGCACCTTGTGGGCCCTCCTGGGCTCCCAGCTCCTCTCCCCCTCCCCCTTCGTCCCCAGAGGACACCAAAGGGAAGCAGACAGTGAGGGTAAGCTTCTCAGCTGGTTCAGTTTCATTTCTAAGCAAGCAGCCAACCTCCTCTCGTTACAGCTGGCATCGCACCCATCTGTCTTCTGGGCATTTTGGAGGGGACATAATCAGTAACAGTTGCCCATATGCATCCGTGTATGCCTTTAGCACACTGTATCCAGCACCTACTATGTATCTGGCTGATAAGCGCTGGGATCCACTATTTGCCCATACAGTTCAGGGGCCTGGTGGGGAGAAATGCACTAGCAGTCATTCAGGAAGTCCTGGAAACAGAACTGTAGCAGAGCTAGAGAGAGCTTTGAGAATGCCAAGCAGCATGACAAACCCTTTCTAGGTACCTGGGATTTCTCTTTAACACGCAGAAAAATTCAGAGTGTGGGTGAGAAATTACTTCCATCTGTAGAAGACAGAATGAAGAAAATGCCAGGAGCCAACATGGTTCGGGTGAAGGACTTTCTGGAAGAATGAGGCAAGACTGAAGAAAGAGGCCAAAGGGCAGGAAGACTAAAGGGGCAAATTTTCCTGTTTTGCTGACGGGTCTTTTCTTAACTTGAACCAGCGATGCACTGTATCTACCAGGCAGGATGGCTCAATTTCCCCAAATGGTAAATTGCTTGAACTTTTCTCCTGCCTTTGAGAAGGAGAAAAGAAAGATAACATGCATGAAAATTTTCTGGATGAAAATGAAAGAAAAAGTGAAGACACTAACTACTGCAGGCATCGACTGTGTATTAAACCCTTGTATGTATGATATCATACCTCATTAAATACTAAATCATACACACAACATACATACATGGTAGGTATTGAGGTGCAGGGGTGGGGAGTGGGGGTAAGTGACCTGCTTGAGGGTATCTGAGCTGAGATTAGGGCCTTTGCATGCAGGTACATAATGTAAAGACAGCTCATATCCCCACTTCACAGATGGGCAAGCTGAGGTTGCAACTGTTACCTACCCTCTCTAAGGTCATATAAATAGAAAGTGATTTTACAGGACTTCAGACTCAGGTCTGTCTAAATTCAAAGTCCCTGTCTCTCCACCACACCACCCTGTTTTCTTCCCCCCGTTTTGACCCCAGATTTTACCTCTCTTTAGGCTCTACTATCTGAACCTCCAAAAATAGAACCTGCTACCATCATCATCCAGCATCAAGATTTTATCGACAGTAATGTTAGAATGAAAATACTTGATCATAACCCCAAGCATGCTTTCTTACCATTCACTCATTCGTTCATTCACTTCGTTTATATTGAATGTTCATCTTCTTGTGCCAGACACAAGGTCCCGAAAACAGAGCAATGAAAAGGGCAGGCATAGTTCTTTCTTCCCCCGAAGCTTGCATCGTAACAGGGAGAGGAAAACGTGAAATAAGAGTCACCCAACCAATCAGTTTATTACAACTGCACTAAATGGTGTAATAATGACAGCTAACACTTCCGTTGAACTTACCATGTGCCAGCAACTATTCTAAGTACTCTCCCTAGACGAATGCACTTAATTCTCATAGGGCAATGGGGGAAGTGGAGAAGTCGATGAAGGCTTCCAGAATGAAGCGTCAGCTCAGTGGGCAACAGGGGTTAGCTATGCTGAGACGGAGAAGAGCAGGCAGGAACAGGGGTACAATCTAGTAGCTGCTAGCCACATGAGGCTAGAGAGCACTTGAAGCGTGGCTAGTCTGAATGGACGGGTGTGTTATATGCGCAAAATACATACTGGGTTTCAAAGATTTAGTGTGGAAAAAAGTAATGTAAAATAACCCATTATTTTTCTTATATTGACAACATGTTGATGCGACGACATTCTGGATAAATTGGATTAAATCAAATATATTATTAAAATTAATTTTGCCTGGTTTCTTTTACTTTTTTTTTTTTTTTTTTGCTATTAAAGAATTTTTTTTAACATGGCCACTAAGAAAATTTTAAATGGCGTATGTGGTTCACATTATATTTTGACTGGACGGTGCCGGTCTAGAGGCTCGAAAGTCTTGGGGAGCAGATGTATAGGGGGAACTGGAGCCTGGGGAGGTGTGGAGAATTATGAGGGAATAAAGAGAGGACAGGATGCTGAAGGCAAACACGAACTTCCAACGGTCCGTCTGAAGGCCTAACAGCATAACTGCAACCTTTGTAAGCCCCCCATTTGAGATGCTGAGATTGACCGTCTATTGAAAGTTGCTTCTTCCTCAAAACCAGGCCTAGCTGTGAGCCAGGGAACAGTTAATGCCATTCTTGAGCCTGGTATTGTAGATGCAAGAGGAAAGAACAATCAGGGTAAAAAAGTAAAGAAAAATGGAGGAACATCTTAGGGTAAAAATCAAGCCCTAATAATGACCCACCCAACTCTGTATCATCTTCCTGCCAACCCCTTTACCTGTCCGACTTCTTCTCCTACTTATCTCTTCCTTCCACCCTACCTCCACTCCAGTTATACTGGCATCTTTGCTGGGCCCCAAACATACCAGGCATGCTCCTGCCTCAGGACCTTGGCACTGGCTGCTCCCCTTGCCTGAAACATTCTTCCCCCAGCCATCACATAGCCAACTACCTTAACTCCTGGTTTAAATATCACCTTCCCAGTAAGGCCTACCTTGACCATTTATTTATTTATTTATACTATTAAAACAATTTTTTAAAAATTGTTTTAATTGTTTAATTTTTAAAATTGTTTGAGAGACAGAGAAAACACCATTGGGGGAGGGGTGGAGGGGTGGGAGAGAAAATCCCAAACAGGCTCTACACTGTCAGTGGAGAGCCCAATGCAGGGCTGGGACTCACCAACGGTGAGATCATGACTTGAGCGCAAGTCGGATGCTTAACAGACTCAGCCACCCAGATGCCCCTTGAGCATCTTATTTAAAATACAACCCTCACTGGCACTCCCTTACCCTACTCTTGTTTTTTTCCATAGCATTTATTACCTTTTAATATATTCAATAATTTACTCTTTTGTTATGTTTATTGTTAACCTCCCAACTAGAAAGTATTCTCCCTAAAGACAGTGATCTCATTTTATTTCCTGTGTTATCCTTGACCCCGAGACAGTGCCTGGCATACAGTGGCTGCTCAATTAACATTTTTTTGAATAAATGAAAGAGTCAGTGGCACTGCTTAGGGCACCATTGGTTGACGAATAAGGCATCCTCCGTACAGTCTTTCCTGAAAGGACATTTTTCTCCCTTTCCTGCAGCCAGACTTGATTAACCTTGCTTCCTGTTCAGCTTTTACTCCTGAGGGTTCTGCCTTGTTCTCTTGGGACGGCCTCCCCAGAGACTACAGGCAGCCAATGATGCCTTAGGAAGCTCCCCACTCCCCACCCCTCAGACTGCACGTTGGGATTCCCAGGTGCCTTCTGGCTTTGCTTAGACCCAGGTCCCCTCTCCCCTTGTTTCTCCAGCTGTCAAGGATTCCAGGCTTCCTGGGAGGCTATAAACAAGGATACTTAGTGGGTTAAGGAGAAAAACAAGGGAGACAAGGCAGCCGTTCTCAAGGAATGGTCCCTGGACCAGACACATCAGCATCACCAGAGAACTTACTAAAACTGGGGTGTCTCGGGCCCCACCTAAAACCCACTGAATCGGAAACAGTGGAGGGAGGGTAGCAATGCGTCTTGATAATGACTCACTGCTCAGTGGCTCAGGGTGGCTCAGTGGGTTAGGCCTTGGACTCTTGATTTCAGCCCAGGTCATGATCTCGCCAGTTGCTGAGTTCTAACCTCTGGTAGGTGCTGATACTTTGGAGCCTGCTGGGGATGCCCTCCCCCCCCCCCCCCATCCCACTCCTCCCCAGGTCATCCTTGCACATGCTCTCTCTCTCTCTCCCTCTCAAAATAAATGAATTAACTTCAAAAATACTAAATCATCCACTTCGTTTACTAAATTAAAAAACTGAATTTATGAGTAAAGCCTCCACAGTGATTCTGATGAACTCAAGTGTGAGAATCCCTGGGCTAGGGAAGAGGAGGGATTTTATTAGAGCTCTGAAGGCTCAAAAGGAGGAGTAACTGTGTAAACGATGGAGAGGAGCCAGAGGAGCAGTCCCCGTGGACGTGGGCGTGGGGCAGGCTGGCACTCCCACATCAGAGGTCTGCAGGGTGGTCCCAGCGGGAGTCTGACCTAGGAAGCAAGGCCAGCTTTCCCAGGTCCTTCCAGCCCCACCCCAGGAAATTTCCTGCAGCAAGGCCATGACCTTCGGCCAGGGCGGGGAGGGGGCATGTCCTACTCCAGCTGCCTTGGGTCTCCCGCTGAGCGCCTGCACCCTGGGTTCTGCCCTCCTGCACCCCTCCTGACCGCAACCAACAAACCTCCCCTTCTGCCCTGCCCCTCCACCTGATGCCCTTTCTTCACCTCTGACTGACTTCTTTTCGGGTCAGTCTTTTAACCAAGTTACTAAGAGCCCACTGTGCCCCTGGATGTGCATATTAGGCTCAGGGCACCCGCGCGGTGCGTCTGGGGCGTTTCTCCTCCTCTCCATCGTTTACACAGTTACTAGCTCTTTTTTTTTTTTTTAATTTTTTTAACGTTTATTATTTTTTTTGAGACAGAGAGAGACAGCTTATGAACGGGGGAGGGTCAGAGAGAGAGGGAGACACAGAATCAGAAGCAGGCTTCAGGCTCTGAGCGCCATCATCAGCCCAGAGCCCGACACGGGGCTCAAACTCACGGACAGTGAGATCGTGACCTGAGCTGAAGTCAGACGCTTAACCAACTGAGCCACCCAGGCGCCCCAACAGTTACTAGCTCTTAACACCTCACCCAAAATTAGTTTATCAACCTAACGCAGACAGCCATATCCTATGGGTGTCACCTGGCTGACAGAGACCACTATTCACCTATTTTCCCCTTTATGCTAGATGCTCGTTTACTCAAGAAAATGTATGCATTCATTTCAATGATCTATTGAGTAGCTAGTGTGTCAGATGTTCAGGATGAGCGATGTCCCATGGAAATAATAATATAAACCACGCAGGGGGTGCCTGGGTGGTTCAGTCAGTTAAACCTCAGACTTCGGCTCAGGTCATGATCTCCCCATCGGTGAGTTTGAGACCTGCATGGGACCCTGTGCTGACAGCTCAGAGCCTGGAGCCTGCTTTGGATTCTGTGTCTTCCTCTCTCCTCTGCCTCTCCCCTGCTCACGCTCCGCCTCTCTCTCTCTCTCTCTCTCTCACATAAACATTAAACAAAACAAAATAATATAAACCACACCGTGTTCTTCTTGCTCTGAAGAAATTAAAACAATTATGTAAATGATTAAAAAGTACTCATTCAACCCTTACCTTGAAAGTGCCCCTTCAAGGTGAATAATACGATGTAACTATTTTATATATGTGAAAACTGAGCCTGAGCAACCATGTGCATTGCCCAAGTCCCGACAGCTGGTGAGTAGTGTCGTCAAGATTCAAACCCCAGTTTGACTGACTCCCAAGCTGCTTCTTATTATCCTACAAGGCCAGGTTGAAGGCCAGGCTACCATCAAGGAGAGGAAGATGGGGAAAGTGTAGTGGAACAGCTTTGGAGTTGAAACTTTGGAGTACTGGACTAAGAGTGGATGCTGTGTGTTACTGATTAATTTTCATGACCTCTCTTGGCCCCCCTTAGAGGTTAAATGCAGAGCTTGGCTTGATGGCTACAAAGGCTTCTTCCAGATGTAACATGCAGGTTAGCATCTAGGCTCTAGAGTCAGGCTGGCTGGGCTGGAAACCTGCTTCTACCACGGACTCGCTGTGTGATCTCGGGCAAGCCACTTAAGCTCTCTGGACCTCAATTTTCTCATCTGCGAGATTGCTGTAACCACCTCACCGGGCAGATGCCAGGATTAATGGTTTCTGTTAAGTGTTAGGAAGGTTATCCAGCACAAAATAAGCACCCAGTGAATGTTACTTGTTTTTCTATTATCCCAGCTGTATCCTGCAGGCTTCTTAGCAGAGGCCAGGAACATTTTGCCCTGCACCCCGGCCTCTCTGGTGCCTGGCTCGTGCCCAGGCTAAGCCCTTTCTTTCCCAGAACAATGGAAATCCTGATCTCTCTTCCTGACTGAAGGCACCAGGGAATCTGGTCTTGGCTATCAGTGGCTTTCCATTCAAGGCCTTTCTTACTGGCCTACCCCCATGGAGGATGGTTTTGTTAGAAACTTTTCATCATCAGATGTACCTGCTTTCACAGAGGTTTTGTGCAAAGCTCAAAACATTTTTTCCTTAGTTCCGGTCGGCTAGACGAGAGTCCAAAGATGGTTAAGGATAGTATTGGCGGTGCTGAATAACAGCTTTGTGTGGTGGTTGGGGGACCTAGGTAGGGGACCTTACCTATTTTTTAATTCTGTATATTAAAATGAGCTTAACAGCAGCATCTGTCTCATGGCGCAGTTGGAGAAAGGAAATGAAATGTTGCATGTAAGTATCGACCACAGCAGCTAACGCGTAGTAGTCATACTAGTAAGTTGGCTATTGTAATAACAGCTCTCACGGGTTTTGTACATTTGGCATTAGAAAGACTTGTGCTCGAAGCTTGGCTCTATCACCTACAAGCTGTGTAACCTTAGACGAATTAATTCCCATCTCTGAGCCTCAGGTTTTATGTGAGAAATGGGAACAGATGTATTATCTGTATAACCTGCTACGGTGTCTTCAGAGATGTCAAAGTTGTGTATGTTTATGTGCTTGGCCACGGTGACGCGCTGTGCCCATAGTGCTTGTCCTTGGTAGTTGACTTTCTGTCAAGGTTCCCCCCACCAGCGTGATCTTGTCCTTTGCTGATCTATGTTTCCTTATCTTTGCCTTTATACCAGAAAACACGGAAAAGCCCATCTTATTTATCTCTGCACCAGTGCTCAGCAAAATGCTTTGTGTGTTCAGATTATTAAAGTGAGAAGTCAGAGGGTCCCGTCTGGTCTCTGCTACATGCTGGTAGCATAAACTTAGACCAGTCATTTAAGTTCTCTGACCAGTTTCCTTATCTACAAACCAAGGACAGTTTCAATATCTGACTCACTCGCTTGTTGAGGTTGATCAGGATGATGAGAAGAGATAAAAAGTGTGTCGAACATCATAAATCTCTACACAAGCAGGGGGGACCATTCCCAAGCGTTGTTCCTGAGGGCAGGCGGCCCTGCCTCTTCCCGGCTCCCAGCTCTGGATTGCAGTCACACAAGGCTGCCTCTGTTTTCCAAATGGGCCTCTGCTGCTTTCATGTCTCGCTGCCTGTGCACTTTGCATAGAGCGGTTTCTCTGGCAGGGAGTGCCCGTCGCTTCGTCCTTCAACTGTACCCCTTACCCGTTCTCCAAGAGCCTTCTCTCTGAAACCCCCTCGACCCACCCAGCCAGAGTCAGTCAGCCCAGGCTTTGTATCTGATTGTAACTGCACAGACTGCCTTCCTGTCTGTCTTCACCCTGTGTTGCCACTAATGTTTAATCACCTGTTTAGTGGCCACAATGTAGCAAGACGATGAAGCACAGGGACTCTGGAAACTGGGACCAAATCGTGGCTCTGACACTTACTAGTTATGTTGCTTTGGGGAGCTAAATTACTCTCTCTGTGCTTCAGTTTCCTTATCTGTTAAGCAGCAGTGATAATGATGCCTCCTTCGTATGATTGTTAAGGAAAGTCACGTCAAACACTTAACAATAGTGGTTGGTGCATAGTAGGTATTCTGTGAATTTCAGCTCTTACTAATGTTTCTGTCTTTCTCATCTGACAGCAAGGACTGGGTCTCCTCCTCAGTGCCTAAAAGAAGCCAAGGCACACAGGAGGGGTTCAACAAATAGTAGTTGAGTGAATGACTCAGAGACCCCCCACATGCCATGAATTCTTGTGTCTCCCTTCAGCCCTCTCCCCTGGGTCTTCCCACTCGCCAGTTTTCCTTAGAAAAGGGTCTTGCAGCTTTGGCTTTCCATTTAGTACTGGTACTGTTTTCTTGATTAGAGGCTTGCCTACCTCTTGCCCAGCTTCTTATTTGGTTGGCTTGCTTGCTTCCTTCCTTCCTTCCTTCCTTCCTTCCTTCCTTCCCTCTTTCCTTCCCTCTTTCCTCCTATCTTCTTAAATTTATTTATTTATTTTGAGAGAGATTGCAAGTGGGGGAGGGGCCGAGAGAGAAGGAGAAAGAGAATTCCAAGCAGGCTCTGCGATGTCAGCCTGACAGACCCTGACCTGGGGCTCACTCTCATGAACCGTGAGATCAAGACCTGAGCCAAAATTAAGAATCAGAAACCTTTTGTTTCTTTTCTTTCTTTCTTTCTTTTTTTTTTAAGAGTTGGAGACTTAACCGACTGAGCCACCCAGGTGCCCTCCTGTTTGGCTTTCTGATTCAGACACTTCCTGTCCAACCCCAGCCCATAGCTGTGCTATCATATTCTCTACCGAATTAACTCAGAGACTTTACCCAAGGGTTTCAAGGTCCTCTAGCATTTGGGTTCCCCACAACCATGGATTGCCCTGTCCCCTTCTCACTGCTTGCCTCTGCCCTTCTCTGAGCATGGCAACTCCCCCCCTCATCTTATCCATCCACCCACCTAAAGCACCCACCTATCTGTCCACCACCCACCCACTGATCTACACATCCATCCATCCATCCATCCATCCATCCATTTATTATCCACTAAGTCATTCAATGACATTCAATGACAAGTCAAAGACTAGAGAGTGACTATCACTCTCTAGTCACTGTAGGGAATACAGACTTTAACAAGTGGAGCTGGTCTCCAACTTTATGTAATTTATAGTCTACCAGGGGAAATAAGATAACTGAACCACAACTGGTGTCATACGGGTGCCACAACAGGGTTTTAAATGAGAGTCCATGAATGAGCTTCAGGGGTCTGTGAACTCCTTAAAAGTGTAGGCAAAATTGTGTGGGGGTAACAAGGCATGCACAGTACCTATTTCCATACATGTGCATTTTCAGGGGAGAGGGTCCGTGACTCTCATTACTTTCTCGAAGGGGGTCACCAGGAGGCACTAGAGGCTATGTAAGGAGAAGCTTAGAGAAGAGACACCCCTAATTCAGGGCGTTGAAGGTAAGAAAAAGTGAAGCAATGTTTATTTCAGACCCACTGTGCTACGGACTGATGTTTGTGTTCCCCCACATTCACATGTTGAAGCCCTACACCCCAATGTAATATAGCATTAGAAGGCCGGGCTTTTGGGAGGCCATTAAGTTTACATGAGGTCATGAGGCTGGGGTCCCATGAAGAGATAAGTTATCTTATAAAAAGAAGAGCCCTCACAGCTTTCTCCTTTTGCTGTGTGAGGACACAGGAAGCAGGTGGCCATCTGCAAGGCTCAAAGAGGGTCCTCTGCAGATCTGACCATGCAGGCTCCCTGATCTCAGACTTCCCAGCCTCTATGACCATGAGGGGAAAAAAAAATGCCTGTTTTTTTAAGCCATCCAGCCAATGGTATATGGTACTTTGTTATAGTAGCCTGAACTAGCACACTCTATGACAGGGACCCCTTCTTCTAGTTCTGCAGCCTTGGATATGTCCTTGTTGGCAATATAGGAATGGGAAAGAAATAAGAGGAAGGAAACTAGCCTTTACTGAGCCCTGGGCTAGGCAGCGGCATCTTATTTAATGCTTACAGCAGGTTTTCAAAATAAGTGTAATTATCCCTGTTTTACAGAAGAGGAAGCCCAGAGAGGTCAAGCAAGGACCAGGGCCACAGAGTCGCGAGGGGGAGAGCGAGGATTTGAACCCAGGCCACCGGGGCTCTAGGACCCAGGATCTCTGCCTCCCTCCCAAGCTCACCTGTGGATCAGGCGAGTCACTGATAAGTGACTTCACAGTTGTAAAACAGTGCTCGTGTAAGAGAAGATGTTGTTGTCTGTGTTCAGAGAACGTTAAAGGAGGTTTACAAGCCTAAGGAATTGCTGTCATTAAAATTTCAATAACCTCCAAAAAGAATGACCTTTTCCGGTGGATTCTGCCCATGTAAAAGGTCAGCGAGCGTTGGCTCTCACCCAGAGTGTTATCATAGCAGTTTGCAAGAACAAGGCTGGGCGTGGGGCGGTCACTCAGCAAGCACTTGGGGGTGGGTTTATTGGCAGATAGGTGCTCCCAGCCCCTTGCCAGCTGTCATGGCCCTGTCTCCTGGGGAGGCTGTGTCTGGTGAGGTCCGCAACCTGTGTTACCAAGCTGGCAGAAAAGGTGTACCCTCACAATGGCCCTATTTCCTGCCCGCCCTGGCCTTGCGAGCAGGACACATACTCTCGCAGGCCCGGGCGTTTCTGACACTTCAAGAAAGCTTGAGTCCAGACCGACTGCCCACCCACACTCTTCCCTGGCTGACTAACATTCCCCCCACTGGCCCCCTGCACTGACTGATGGAATTCAAACCCAGGTCAAAAACTTCTTGCAAGGGGAGATTGAACTAAGTCACTTCTAACCTCCCTTCCAATCATGTAAGTCTGGGATGGATTAAGGGAGAAAATATTATTTCGACTAAAATTATTTTCCCCTTGAAGGCAAAGACTGTATCATTCCTTGACTTGGCCTTGTAACTGGCTCTGCCCTCCCCTCCCCTCCATCCCCTTGGCCCTCACTCCAGTCAAGATCACCGTGATCATCACCCTGAGTCACCGCTAGCCACTTTACTGGTGTCCCCACACATATCTTGTCCCGTCCCGGCTGTCCTCAGAAGCCAACTGGTGCTTCTAAATGGATTGCCTTCCATCTCTGGCCTTTTTACCCCTGGCCTTCTTCAATGCTCTCCTTGAGAGATTTCAAGGTCTGACGTTTTTCCAACTGCTCAGCTCTCCTAACTTATCGCTTTACACCTAGTGCCTTTGGGCCTTAGGCTCTGTCCACCCCCATCACCTCCCCACCTCAAGTGCCTCTCGTGTGCTCTTCTCCCTGCTCCCGGTGCCCTCAGCTCCCTGCCAACCTCCCCCACAGCCTGCAGTTCTCAGTCACTAACACAGTGAGCCAGGCCTTTCCTCGAACCTCTAAATCTCAGGTGGGTGCCCTCATCTGGACCCCTACAGCACCTTCTTCACCCTGTGTTGTAATTTTCTGGTACATTTTCTGTCTTTCTCACCAGCTGTAAGCTCCAGGCAGGAGTCTGTTTGCTTGCTTATCATCACATCCTCAGCCTCCAGCTCAGTAAGACCCTCACTCCTAAGAGGCACTTAATCCATACGTTTCCCTTCCACAGAGCAGGGCTCTAGTCTGAGGCCAGGTCAGACTCCTTGCCTCCTTCAGAACTTGAAAGGCCCCGTTGCGTAAGGCCCCAAATGTGGAAGCCATTAGGACAACCGCCCCCTGCTCTTAACTGAATTTGCTCGGAACAGGCAGGGGGCCTTTGGAAGCACCTGAATCCTATTACAGAGCTTGGCCCCAAAGCCAGACATAATTGGGCCGCCTTCCCCACCCCCCTTTTTTAGCCAGATGACCAGCATCCCGCCCTGTCAGTATCCCTGCCTGCCTCTCTGCCAGCATGTTCTGGCTGTGACAGCACTGTCACCACTGAATGGGCAGCTGCGATCGCATTCAGGGAGGGTGAGGCAGAGGGACTCACTTCAACTCTGACATTCAATCTGTCCCTTGTGACTCAGGTTGCCACTTACCCCTGGGGCTGCAGGATGCAAGCAGGGATAACCCTTTCATTAGCTATCTGTGACATGGGAAAAGGTCAGACAGGCGGGCCGGGCTGCTGAGTCACGGAGTGAGAGTGCCCCCCCACCCTTCGATGCCACGTCGTTGCTGGCCCATCTCAAGGGGCACCCTGTCCCCTCGCTGAGGCCGGCTTGATGCCTGGGATGGGTTCAAGTCAGGGCATGCCAGGGAGGATGTTCCTTGTCTACCTCCGTAAAGGGAGATGATATTGATATAATATGGTCTGGAGGAAAGCAGGCTGTGGTGTCCCACACACCTGAGTTAGAATCCCAGCTCAGCGGCCTGCTAAGCTGTGGCACCTAATGCAAGTTGCTTAGGCTCCCTGACCCTCAGCTCCTCATCTACAAGGCGGAAATAATATTATCTAATGCCGAGGAGGACTGTCGAGAGAACAAACGAGGTCACGTGTGTAAGCAGCTTAGCAGAGCGCTTGGCAGACCATCCATCCAGGGAGAGGGGTCATTGTATGCGCTAGTCTCTCCGTAGATGCTGGATCCCCGGGGCACACGGCGTCTCCCCACAGTCACCAGGCGCTGACCCTGCTCTCCATATCTACAGTCACACAGTCTCGACTCTGGAAAATGGAGTTTAAGTGAGGGTGAGGTGGGAAGAAGCAAAAAGGAGCTAAAAGGCTGGGGACATTTAAAGAATTTCACTCTCTCGCATTGACACACTGTTTCCCCAACTCGCGTGCTTCTGGCTGTGTGTGCCTGCAGCGAACCAGATGCATCGGTGGGTGTGGGGGCCACAGAAGGAGCCCAGAAGGCAGGGTTATATGAAGGCAAGTTTTCTGTCTCAGAGAACTAGAGAAAACAGGGCTGGTAATGGAGACCCTGAAACACACACTCTTCCACCACTTACTGAATTCAGACTGAAGCTCTGCCCTTTGCTCTTGGCTCAACACCCTCTCCCCTGCCTCCAATACTTCTAACCCTCCGAATAGAGAGAAAACATCACAGGACTCTTTGGACCAACATGGAGAAGACTGAAATCGCTCAGCGCCAGTTGGCAAGCTGTTTAACCTCCCTTGTAACCTAGCTATCTTTAGCCTCCTTGATGCTATTTTGAAATGTCAAACTAGCAAATACTGCTTCCAGAATGGTTCTGATCTGGGATGTGACAGGATGCTTGGGGGTGGGGAGACGAGGAGGAGGTGGGGACGGTAAAGGAGCCTTCTGGTAGAGGGTGAGATAATGCACCGACTTAACGACGGCCAAGATTTGTCTCCCTTCTGTCCCAGCCACCTTCTCCCAGGGCCGGCCCATGTAAGGGGAAGTGGGGCATTGAGTCCCGCCTGGGCCTAACCTGGAGCCTAACCTGTCTGTCTATTGGACTCTGGAGCCAGAACTGGATGTCCCATTAGCCAACAGAGCAAACTGACTCTTATGTGCCCAGCCCAGTTCTAAAAATATTTGTTCCTTCACTCATTCATTTATTCATTCAACAGGTATTTATTAGTAGCAACTACGTGCCAGGTACTGTACTAGGCCCTGGGGATAGGGTAGCTCGCAAAGGTTACGAGCCATTGGGATCCTCTGGGGAGTTTATCAAAAAGCGGCTTCTCAAGCCCCAGCCCCAGGAGTTAATACGGGAGGCTTGATGCACACCGAGGAGACTGCATCTTTAACAAGCATGCAGGCATTCTGATGTAGGCAGTCCAGGGCGTGTGAGAAACCCTAGTCTGGTTTGTAGTAACATTGGTTTCCTAAGAGGCTCCCCGGAGTGGAGAGCTAGGGATATAGAAATACACGTTGTAAGGGCGTCTGTGTGGCTCAGTTGGTTCAGCGTCCGACTTCAGCTCAGGTCATGATCTCATGGTCCATGGGTTCGAGCCCCACGTCGGGCTCTGTGCTGACAGCTCAGAGCCTGGAGCCTGCTTTGGATTCTGTGTCTCCCTCTCTCTCTCTCTCTGCCCCTCCCCTGCTCACGCTCTGCCTCTCTCTCACAAAAATAAATAAACGTTAAAAATATTTTAGAAATACATGTTGTAGCCCCAGACCTCGAAGAGCTCACGGTCCGCAGTGCCCGGAAAGAGACAGAGAAATAATGCCATTTCAGGGGTTAAGTGCTCTGAAGGCAGAGGTACAAAATGCTGTTAGGCCCCAAGGAGGAGGTAACTAGCTCCTTTATAAAGGAGGTGATATTTGAATTGTGTCTTGAGCACGCAAAGAGTTTTTCAGATAGAAAGAGTGGGTGCAGAGAGTAAATTCCAAAGACAGCCTCGTCAAGGTATACCCCGCCCCGTAGACCTCCCCGCCCCATCCCTCTCTTCTTACAATGACATGGCTCGCTCCAAGAAGTGGGGCTCTGTGTGCCCAGCTCTTGAATCTCGGTGGGGACCTGTGATTGCTTCCACCCAGAGGGTATGGCAGAAGTGACACCTGGGACTTCTGAGCCTAGGACACCCTAAGGTAGTGTGGCTTCTGCTCGGCTCCCCCTCTCTCGGGACACATACCTCAGGAGCCCTGAGGTGATCTGTAAGAAGTCGGGCTTCCCTGAAGCTGCCATGCTGTAGACATCATGTGGATGTCTAGATGCCCCAGCCTTTGAGCCTCCGGGGCTGATGCCGAATGGAACAGAGATGAGCTGCTCCCCCTCAGGCAGCCTCCACTGCAGATACATGAGGAAAAGAAAGGATTCCACGGTTCCAAGCACTCCATTTTGGGGTGCTTTGCTGCGTAGCATTGGGCACGTAGCAGAGGCTATAGGGCATTCCAGGAAGAGAAAATGATTGCAGGTTCAAAGGCATGGAGGGTGAAAGGTACGTTAATTCTTTTTGAAACTTAGAGAGATTTGATATTCTCACGTAGAATTTAGGAGCCTTGATTCGCCACAGACCAAAATGTACAATAAAGCTGCCTGTGTGTTTGACCCAGCAGTGAGGTCTGTGCTCTTCCCTAGGCCTCGTGACCCACCAATTTGGTGACGTCCCACATTGGCATACATGGTTTTCACTGTCCTGTCTTTGTAGTGGTGTACTTTTTTTTTTTAATTTTTTTTTTAACGTTTATTTATTTTTGAGACAGAGAGAGACAGAGCATGAACGGGGGAGGGTCAGAGAGAGGGAGACACAGAATCTGAAACAGGCTCCAGGCTCTGAGCTGTCAGCACAGAACCCGATGCGGGGCTCGAACTCACGGACCGCGAGATCATGACCTGAGCCGAAGTCGGCCGCTTAACCGACTGAGCCACCCAGGCGCCCCAAATAGTGGTATACTTTTAAGGGTGTGGGTGGCACCCTCTCGGTTCCAAGGGAAGGATTCGGTGGATGTTGGAACTGCAGTGATTCAGATGTCATCGAGTCTAAAACTGCCCGTCCGGTCTGACCGCTCTGAGCACAGTGCCTGGCACACAGCAGGCCATCAGCAAATGTGATGGAGTGTTTGCATGAGGCTGGCATGTGAGTAGCGACATCAGAACCCAGGGCCGGAGTCCCTGACTCGTGGGATCCCAGAATCTGGGTCATGGGAGGGATCTTCACAGGTCCTCTGGCCAACAAGCCTGCCGATATCAAGGACCCAGCTACATCTGCTTACGTACCTTTTCTAGTAACCATTTCTGCCGGTTATGAAGTCTCTTTTCCACTGGAACCCAACTCTCTTCCCTGTGAGGTAACATAAATCCAGTCCATGAGTGAGGAAATTGAGGCTCAGAGAAACCACCCAGCTGCTAAGTGATCGGTGAGATGTGACCCCCCCCCCCCCCCCACCCCGGGCCGTGGCTGAATGCCTTCCCGCTCCCATAGACTGTAAACCTCTACAAGCGAACCACGAGTTCTGCCACCTCTGGACCTTTGGCCCACTGTCTCTCCACCTGAAATGCCTTCTCCATCTTCTCTCTCCTTTGAAGTCTCTGCTCTAAGCCTAACTCCCCTGGGAAGCATGGTTTACAAGGATGTAAGACCTTAAAGACCAAGCCTGTGGCTGAACTCGACATGTGGCTCTTTCCTCCACGGAGCTCCTAGAAAAGAGCCAGCTGTTATCCCCTGGGGGCCTAGGTTTTGTCCAAGTTTTGTCCCTGTGGCTCTGATAGGACCACAACATTTAGTGTCCAGTCCAGCCAAGTACAGGGAAGATCTTTGTGCTCCTCAAGGGTCAATAGAGCAAATTGCTGGGATAGGAATTATAAATTATACTGAGAACAGTCCTTTATATAGTTACTGTGAATTTTAGGTTTCTGTCTTTTCCATGATGCCACAATACAGTCTAAAGCAGCTTTTCCAGGCTCCTGAGCGGCCTATCACAATTATATCATGTCCTGCATGGCCCCAAACCCTTCTCAAAATGCCTGCTTTATGAACTTATACCACACCTGTAAGTTAATAAGCCTCATTTACATAATATTAGTTTTTTTTATTCTGGACCTCACAGTTAAATTTTTATTTTATTTCTTGGAACTTCATGTGATTATAGATGAGGGAGGTTTGATGCCTATTAACAAATGAAACGAGGAGAATTTCTTGGGTTTTTAAGGAGGAAGACCTGTGCCAAGAGAAGTATTGTGACTTCCTGAAATAAGTGAAGATATTTCAGGCCCAATATAATTGGAGAATCTGAGCCAAATGGTAAAGTCATGCCAGAGAACTTAAAACCACTGTGGGTCAAAAGTAGACTAAAATGATGGAATGAGCACTAACCCCAGAGGCAATGGCCTCTAATGAGCTATAAACCTAGGTTCTAGGTTGTCCATCCATGCATCTATCCATCCATCCATCCATCCATCCATCCATCCACCCACCCACCCACCCAGGGAGATATGTTCCAGGCAGATAAATAGCATATGTTTAGACTCAACAGTAAAAAGAAGCATATCCATCTGGGAAAAGATAAAGATGTTCCATATCAATGAGTTCAAAGGGGGTACAGGGGACAAGAGATGGAGCTTGGTGGATAAGCAGAGGCTAGCTCTTAAAGCACTTTGTAAGCCTCACCCCGAAGTTTATCTTCAAGGCAACGGAGGGTGGGAGGGGGTGATATTGAAGAGATGCAAGAAAGAGAATACTTAGGATAATTCATCAATTTGTTATGAAAATACTTGGAACGTTTCGAAAATACTTGGAACGTTTCAGGAATATGTTTGAAGCTCTACACACATTCTTCATGTTTTGGTGGTCCTGAATGTGCAGGGCAGAGCCAGGAATTAATTTTATTTCTAACCCATAGCATGACTTGGGCAAGTCACTTCCTACTTGGGGTCCTTAGTTTTCTCACTTAGAAAAGAAAAAGACAAGTGAGGGGTTGGCAAGTTGAGCATGCTGAATAGTTTTCCTTTGCTGAACTGTTCCCAGAGGGTCAACCAGATTTCAGTAGGTGTGATTAATAAATTACAAAAGATAAATAGAGTGCCTTGAAAGATTTTATGTTCCTTACTTAAATTTTACCTGTCTTTACAGGCTGCCGGGAAGTCTGTCATTCAACCCTTAGTAATAAAACAGCCCTGCATAAATGAAGACAAAATAAATCAGAAGCCGTATGCTTTTAAACTCACTAAATGAAAGCCCAGCATGCATGCTGCCTCCCTCCAAATTAATCACTGGATTAAATGCAAGACGTGCACCCCAAATCAATAGCTTGTGACAGAGAACTCCTGCCTGTGCTTCAGGAAAATTCCACTTCCTTTCAGATGTTGTCACTTGAAATGTCAGGAAGTTTCCATTCATCACCCACCCTTGAAAAGGCCACCATCACCATACTTCACATTTCCTTGCTGCCTTTCTTCAGAGGAATTAAGGCATATGGCAGAGGGAGCCTTCTCATTGTCACAGTTTCTTCTGGAGGCTGGAAGAGGGGCAGTGTGCAGAGAGGAGAGGTATAGAGATGCCCAATGTAGGAGTAAGAAAACCAAAGGATAAGATGTTCAATGTCTTATTCAAAAGTCCCAAAGAAACAAGACTCGTGTATATCCCCTTGGATACATACATGCAATACAGCATAGTGGGAAGAAGATGGGCTTAGGAGTTTGAGAGACGTGGATTTAATCTTGACCCTAACACCACTCTGAGCTTCACTTTTCTTATCTATGAAATAGAGGAAATAAAAATACTGTCTGTTACTAGCTGTGTGATCTTGGGCAGGTTATGTAACATCTCTGTGCTTGAACACCTTCATTTGTAAATGAGGTGATAAAGGTTAAATGTTGCCACTAGACACATGATGAGAATGGGGTGTTGCATCTCCAGATCAAAGCTATACACACTTTCTCTGCTCTTCAAGACTCAATCCTGCCATTACCTCCAGTAGCCCACAGATTGGGGTAGGTCCCTTTTGCTCTGTCATTATAATAATATTAATAATAATTAAGAAACATAGTGATAATGCTAACACTGAAAACTAACACTTATTGATCACTTGCTACAAGACAAACTCTGGGTTACTCAAATTTACTCATTTAGTCCTTATAATAATGTTCGACAATTTACAGAAACTGAGGAAACAGAGTTTACATTACCTAACCAAGGTCTCATCACTGGTAAGCAGGAGAAATGTCCTGTCTCCCAGAGCACCTTGGGTTTCACTCTTCCTTGACTTGACCATGCGACAATGACAATCCCCCTTATATGACTTTCATCTCTACTGGACTTCACGTTCCCCTGAGATAGTGACTGATTGTTAGCCAATTTTGTATTCCCAAAGTTTAGCACAGAGTAGGTGTTCTTGAATTTGAAATGAAATGAAATTGACTCATCATGCAAAGATAATAGACTACGACTATTTAATATCAAGGGATCTGAATTGAGAAGGTGACTTCCTAGGTCAGAATGTTGCAGAGCTAGACATCATCTCACACAGAAGGGACTCAGACAGACTGGGGCAAAGCAAAGACAAGAGCAGTACAGATGAGACAACCAAAAAAAAAAAAAGCCACAAAAAACTCGTCCATTAGTCACACAAATGAAAGAAAGACCCTTCATAGATGCTTAAAGTTGCTGGAAGTTGCCCTCAGTCCTTCAGTGCATGGTATGCATGGGGGTCAAACACAGTGATGCCAAGTAAACTCTAAAGGAAAGCAGTCATTCTCAACAAATTCTTGTGTCAAAACTTCCTGGGGAATTTTTAGAGATAGATCTCAGGACTGAGGGGAACTCACTGCAGTCAAGATTCTGACAGCCATGGCACAAAAGAAAAAAAAAAGTCCTATAAACATATAGAAAAGTGCTCAGCTGCATATTATTCAAGGTTTGCAAGAGTTACGAGGATTGACAATATCCAGGTTCATGAGGCTCTGAGGAAACGGGTAGGATTATACCCAGTTAGTGGGAGTAGAACTTTGGAGGCTCCCCCAAAATTCCATTTTGAGGACTCTATCAAAGAAATACACGCACATGTGTTTGCAAATGTATTTTCAAGTGTGCTCATTCTAGTACCATTTGTAATAGTAAAAAACTAGAAACTTCTAAAGTAGGGAAATGGTTTAGAAGTTATGGTACATTCATACAATGGTTAGGGAGTGATGACAACAAATTCAATGGGCCCATAGGTATGAAATGGAAAGATGACCAGATTGTGACAACCAGAAAATGAACCCTTGTCTCTATAAAAGGCCTTTAGCAGTTTGCTGCAGCTCTTTGTTCTGATTGGTCTGTGCCTGTGCCATACCAGATACATAAGTAAGTGATTATATGGGATAGTAATGGGAAGGGAAGGGAAGGGTCACATGGGACTTTATTCCCCTTTTACATATGTGACTTACTCCCTTCCTCCCTTCCTTTCCTCCTTCAGTATAATGAACATGTATTTTTTTTTGTATCAATATTACTCTATCTGTTCTTTTTAAAAGTTCTGATATTCAGTGAAGGCAAAGCCAGACTCATGATGAGTTTTTTTTTTTTTAATGTTTATTTATTTTTGAGGGAGGGAGAGAGAGAGAGAGAGAGAGAGAGAATGAACACAAGCAGGGAAAGGAGCAGAGAGTGGGAGACACAGAATCCAAAGCAGGATTCAGGCTCTGAGCTGTCAGCGCAGAGCCCAAGGTGGGGCTCGGACCCACAAACCATGAGATCATGACCTGAGTCAAAGTTGGACGCTTAACCAACTGAGCCACCCAGGCACCCCCAGACTCATGATGAGTTTTAAGTTCAGTCTGGGTATACCATGTGTTACACTATAATAAAAGTATGGACAAAGCCCCATGCTAGTAGAGACAAAAAGTGAAATAAGATAAGACACCTTCCTGGAAACAAGTGGGAAGATGTCACAGGAGAGGAGAGTCTGAGATTCAATTTGAGCTTTGACTTGGGAGAAGGAGCTCTCTAGGGGAAACAGTGAAGGCAAAGCTTTCTGGGCACAGGTACACAAGGGCCCAAACCTAGAGGCATGGAACAGGTGGGATATTGCAGGTCTGCAGATGGAATGATTCTTGGTACTCAGATGGTTATTCCATCTTGGAGTGGGGAACCAGAAGAAGCCCAATCTGAGGAGTAGCTCAAATTTAGCTCTAGCTGGGGAGCAGCCACAGGGGAAGAAGGCGAGAAAGCCAGGATGGATGATTTGCACATTGTTTTCATCTGACCTGCTATGGAATGTGCCTCATAACTCATCTGCATAGGCAGCTCTTGGAGTGGACAAAGGAAATCCAACCAGTGGAAATTCCTGGGAAACTGTGATGGGGCCCAAATAGGAAATGCCAGTCAAGAGATTTTACTGGTGCTAAGCTCAAATACCAATGCTGGAGCTGTGCTCCTCAAAGATCCTGCTTGTCAACTGCAGAAGAGACACTTTGGCAAAAGATGTACAGATAATAATCAGGGTCCCAGGTATCATTTTTTCTTTTTTCTTAAATTTTTTAATGTTTATTTTTTTTATTTTGAGCAAGTGAGAGAGCAGGGTAGGGGCAGAGAGAGAGGGAGAGAGAGAGAGAATCCCAAGCAAGCTCCTTGCTGTCAGTGCAGAGCCTGATGCAGGGCTCGAACTCACAAACCATGAGATCATGACCTGCACCGAAATTAAGAGTTGATACTTAACCGACTGAGCCACCCAGGTGTCCTGGATATCATCCTTTCTAACCTTTTGAATTCACCATCTAACGTGATGCTTCTAAAACCTTTGAGCCAAGGGTAATTATCTTCATTACATAGATATTAGAACAGAGGCTCAGGGAGATTTAGTGACTTGCTCAAGGTCACATGGCTAAGGGAGACTGGATGCTATCAGAAGAACAAAAAAGTATTTTGCTTTTGGAATGATACAGACTTGTTTTAAAATCTTTATATCATAACTCACTATTTGGGTGACTTTGGCTAATTTACTTGCTCTCTGACTCCATTTTCTCATATGTAGAATGCGGATGACATTATTTACCTTATAGAACTGTTGGAAAAATGGAATGAGATTATATATGCTGCCTACTTGCTCCCTATTTGTCCCTTCCTTAGTGACTCAACCCTAATTTGGGGTATAAGGGGGAAGCAAATATATCCTGTTAAAACATTCCATTTCCCAGCTTCCCTTGTACCTGGGAGTGGCCATGTGACAGAGTTCTGGCCAATAAAATGTAAGCAGAAGCCTCTAGAAAGGGGATCTGGTCCCAAATTAGAACGTTAAACCTTTTTTTAGCAAAAGCCTTTCTTCTCTGCTTCTTCCTTCCTGGAATGGAACTTCACTCCAAGGAATGGAAGAAGTGAAGATTCAGCAGCCATCTTGGAATGATGGAAGAACTTGCACCTCCAATGGTATTGTTGGACTGCTTTTTCGTGGGTCTGTCATTGCTTGAGACAAATAAATCCTTGTTAACTTAAGCAGTTTGCAGCCGTCCATATTCCTGATGGAATAATCTAGACTTTGGCTTATCATACACCCCTAAGGAATCATAGGCATTTTGATTAAAGCAGGGACCTTTCTCTGAAGTGGAGGGAGAATTCAAGCCCCCGCCCCCTACCTAAAATAGCATTAACCTGCCCAACCACCCCTGATTCACACTACACAGCATTCCTTTCTCTATTCTCTGCTTTGCTTACCTCCAAAGTTGGGTACATAGCCCTTTCCACCTGCAGACAAATAGTTCAAATGAGATAACATATATAAAATCCCTAGCACAGTTCCCTGACACACAAGTATAAAGTAAATGGGATTTATTTTTCTTGAGTCAGAAAGTTTTAAAAGCAATCTCAACATATTGTAACCTTTTTACTTTAACAAATATGCATGGAAACGTGTAGAGGGTCTCCTGACCTACAAGATAAAAAACCCCAAGCAGCTTTAGCATGGCATTCAAGGTCCTAACTCCCTCATACAGCTCTGGGTATCTCTTCCTGAGTCCCTCAATAATGACCCTTCCCTTGCTACAATAACACCACAGGGTTTTGCTTCCTCTCTGCTATAGCACTTATCTGATTATAGTCACTGTGTTTGCCTCTCCCACTGAAGGTGAGGATTGCATCTCGTTTATCTTTGACTTCCTGGTAACCCTGCACAGAGAGGCACTCAATAAATTACTGCTGAAGGAATAAATAAGTCTCTAGTCAGTGCCTAGAAGTCTAGTCACATGAAGATCTTGGCTTTTTTTCTGAGCACAGCTGAGCATTTTCATGCTTTAGAAGTTTTGCACATGCTTTTCCTTTTGCTTAGAATTTTTTCTCTCCATTTTATGTCTGTAGGATCTCTACTCATCCTCATACAGCCACCTCAAACATCACCTCTGCCAACTCTCTCCGGGGTTCTCTGTCCTCTCTTAAGGTATTTGATGCTTACTTCTGTTATGGTACACAACTTGCTGCTCATTATTATTATGATTTGTCCACGTGCTTCTCTTCCCTGCCAGACTGTGAACTCTTAAAAGCATTTAATCATATTTTTCTGTCACTTGTGTTCAACATAGTTCCTGGCACATGGTAGATATTGAGAATTTCGGTGAATTTAGTTACAGAAAACTTAGAATTTACACAAAATTGTGGCTTTGAGTTGTTGCCTGTCCCTGCTTCTGTAACAAGGTTCAGAACATCTGGTAATGAAGTGGGGAATAAAAGGAAATGAACCTTTATTCAGTATCTACTGTGGACCAGGCATTATTGTTCATGTTGTTTCCAGAATAAGTATGAAACCCACCCTCAAAGAACTTATGATTTTATTAGGCAGACACACTATACTTACGTGAATGCTTTAGGGATTGGTGTAGATTTTGGTAATGGTCCCTTTGTCATTTTAGACCACACCTCTTGGGGTAACTGCTGTGTACAATGCACCCATAGCTCCTAGAAGCTTAGATACAATCAGTGGCCCTGCCTGTATTGTGGCCCTTCCTGACCACCTTCAACAAAGACCTGAGAACCTGATCAGAGCCAGTCCAATCAGATTCTCTCCAAAAGAAATATGAAATTTGGAATGGATTTCTGAAGAGATTGGGAGCTGTTGGGGAGTGAGTCACATGTGTGGCAGTCCTCCAGGATGAAAGGCCATAAAGAATTCTGAGATACCAGAACTGCCTTGGGTTCTCCTATCTTGGTAGTTCAGCATTTCCTTTGATTCTCTGAGACACCCCCAGCATCCTTCCAATAAATTTCCCCTTTGCTTCAGCTAGACCATTTCAAATGCTTACAAGTTAAAAAAAAAAAAAAGTCCATTTCAAATGCTTACAAGTTAAAAAAACAAAGTCCATTTCAAATGCTTACAAGTTAACAACAACAACAAAAGAACCAATACAGTCTGAATTCCAAAAGAATTTCCTGTGTGGTCTCTGAACTGGTTAAGATTTGCATTAGCTACAAATGACAGAAAACCCATAATAGCGGCTTTAAAAGACACAAGTTTCGCTCTCTCTCTCTCAAGTGAATATAGGCAACCAAAACTAACTGTTTGATCCACAGGAATCCAGATCCTCTCTATCATCAATCTCAGGATGTAACTTCTCTCTCAAGGACCAAGATGGCTGCTCAAATTCCAGTCATCGTGTCACCAATCCAGCCTATAGGAAGGAGGAAGACATGCCCCTCCCTTGAAAGGTGTGTCCTAAAAGCTGAACACACTACTTCTGCTCTTATTCTACTGGCCAAAATTTAGTTACATAACTTCAATATGTCAGCTATCTTCCATTTGCCTGTCCATACACATGGCCCACTCCTTTCCATCTGCTTTCTGCCTGGGGAGGCTGGCCTGTGTAGACCACATCAGTGGGAGGGTATAACATCTGGCTTTTATGGTTCTAGCTCAGACAACAGAGGCTCTGATCTCTGAAGGAGATCAGAAAAAGAGAAGAATGAGATGAGGGTATTTATTTCTCTGGAACCTTCTCTTCAGGGTTGCATTGGGGTGGCTCTACCCCTCAACTGAGGATGACTGGCCCTTGCAAAGTGATTGAATCAACTTGACTTTTTTTCTATGCCTTAGTAGCTATTCCCTTCGTTCCATTAGGTCCTAAGGGAGGTAATAGTCTAGCTGCTATGAGCTCTGGATTACTGCACTATAGTTACAATTCCTCTACACCTTGTCATAGTAAATAGCCCCTTTATAAATAAATCCTCCTTGGCTTATCCCATTTTGAGTGTGTCATCTCTTTTCTGTTGGGACTTTGACATACTGACACAATTACAAGGTTTTTATTATGGGCCAGGTACCTAAAAATTGAATTTTTTTGGATTTGGTAATGGTACCAAAAAAGGAGAGGAGAAACCATATAATGGGACAACTAGTAGTCTTTGCCATGGCCCCATCAGTCTTTAATTTATCAGTTCTTATATCCAATTTTTATGGATTGAACCTTCTATCTCTTACTCCTAATACCCATAAGGCAAGGTAATCACCATCTTTTTTACCTTATACAAAGTTAAAATAAGGCTATAAAAATCTACAGATACACATGTATTTGTGGGTGAGTTATAATTATTAATAGCTGCTTCAGAAGGGTAGTAAAATCAATACATGTTTAGTGAATGTATAGATGAAACGATGAAACTCTGTTTTCAGTGTTTCAACTGCAATATTGGGGTGTTGTGCCACATGATGTCCTAAGTTCTTTCCAGTGCTGGTCTTCAAGAATTATTTTGTCAGCTCTGTGTCACAATTTTCCATGAATCACAGAAAGAAATATGGCAGAACTATCAAGCTGGAGGTACAAGGTCCAGGGAAGACATAGGAGTGAGACATATTCAAGAAGATACCAGATCTGGTAATCCAGGTAGAATCAGTAGAGCAGCCAGGACTACTGGCTCATGCAGATTCTGACCATTGGAAGAGAAAAGAGATAGAAGGCAAACTTAGCAGACAAAAATAATCTCAAACACCTGGAGGAAATGCATAGGCCCAGGCAACCAGGAGGCTGGAATCACATACATGGCAAGACAATAGTCAACCCAGACAGAAATCAAGAAATCTGCTACCACTTAAGAGACAACTCAAGTCACCCAAGTCAAACCCCAGATGCTATTTATGGCTCCTCCCTCTTTTCTATCCTCATATCCAATCAGTCTTTAGGCTCAGTTGGTTATGCCTTCTGACTATTTCTTATTTGTCTACTTCTCTCTGTTCCCATTTCCAATAACAGCTCAGGCTCAAATTATCTTTGGCTTGCATTAATGCTACATCTTCCTGACAGATCATTATTTCCCCCAGACAGTCCCATTTTCCAAACTGCAGCCAATGGCATCTTTCTAAAACACAAACAGATCCTGTTAGTCACCTGAATAAACAATTCAGTAGTTCTTCAGTTCTAGAATTAAATTAAAGTGTTTAACAAGACCTTGTATTACTCAGCTCCTACATCTCTTTTTAGCTTCATCTCACCCCACTCCTCTTCTTCCCACATGGCACTTCAACGACTCTGAAATACGCGTAATTTCCCAAAGAAATTAAATGGGCTTTTGCATGTGTATGCTTTCCCCCAAACCCTCCCACTTCTTTCCTCGGATGCATTCTTACTCATCCATCAGGACTCCACTCATAAGCTATCATCTCCTGCAGACATTCTATCTTGACACCCTCACCTTCACTCAGGTTGGAAGAAGGGTCTCTCCTTTGTGTTCTCAGAAGCGCTGGGCTTATCTTTACTGTATCATTTATCGTGATGTATTGTTATTTCCAGGTTAGTTGTCTATTTCTCCCTGGTCTAAGAGTTTCTTAAAGAAAAAGGTTATATCTCATTTAACATGGTAACTTCAGTGCCTAGCATAGAAGATGATAAGGACGGTGCTCAAAACATGCCTATGAAACAAAAGAATGAACAAGGCCAGTAGTATGCAGAGTGGGGTTAAAGGCATTGTAACTTTCCTTGCCTTAGACACTACACTTCAATTAATGCAGACTGGGATGCCTTTCACATTTTATATTTTACTCCTCATACATGTTGTTTTGTTTTTTTGTAATATGAATATTTCTGCTTCTAGTCTTGAGGTTTACTTTTTTCTCTGATGTACAAATAAATCATAATAGCTGTACTTCCATTTCAGGCCATGATGGAATGTCAGGGTTCAGACATATTCTCCCATTACAAACAATAAGGAAACTGGGAAAAATTATACGAAACTGTTTGCAGACATTGAACAACAGATGGTATGGTATTGTGATTACTAAGAAAAGGGACATTAAGTGAGATAAACACTTGGCCTGTGCCTGGAATCACATTCTAGATTTTGGTGCAGGAAGAGAATCCTAAGCAGAGTGCAGCAATCTCATTAAGTTGAGAAGATACAGATCAGAGATCTGGGAGGTTGAGGTAACTCAAAATTGTGGAGCAGAGTTTCAGAGAAGAAGAGCAGTATAGGAAAACACTTCAGAACCTTTGGTGAATATCCGATCATGTATGCCTAGGGAAAAACTCCATGAAACCAGGCAATGGATGACTGCGGAACTGCAGACTGAGAAAGTCACAGAGATCACAGAATTGGGAAACTCCATCCACTAAGAGTGGAAGGTCCTTGCAGATCTCCTGGGACCTTCAGGGGCGGCAGAAGTGTCATGTGTTAGTAGTGGGGTTAAACTATCCCTAGAATAAAAGTTTCTCTATACCTGCCCTACAAAATCTTAAAAAGAAGTCTGGAAAAAGATCAAGTTAACCATCAAGTAACTTATCCGCTTACCAGAACAAATCTCAGCACTCTTTATAGGATAGCAACAAAATCCCGACACTCAACATAAAACACAATATTCAGTCTCCAAAGAAATTACTGGAGATATCAAGAAGTAAGCAAATGTGTTCTATACTTGGAGAAAAAAAACCAGTCAATAGAAACAGAGCCAGAAATCATAGCGTTGATAAAATAGCAGAAAAGGACTTCAAGCAGCTATTAAGTTACACTGAATTATACATGAATGTAGTGAGGAGAAAAATGGAATCTACAAAAAAAGGCTAAATGAAACCTCTGAAGATTTAAAAATATATAATATATGCTAATGAAAATTCCTCTGGAAAGATGAAGGATATAATAGATATTGCAGAAGAAAATATTTGTAAACTTGAAGTCATAGTAATAGAAGCTATCCAAAATGAATCATATAGAAGAAAATGATTGAAAAGCATCATTAACAGTGTCTTGGTGACGTGTAGGATGATTTGAAACGGTCTGACATACAATTCCAAGAGAGGTTGGGGTAAGGAAAAACAGAAACAGATTTGAAAACATAAAGGCTAACAATTCCCAGGCTTGATGAAAAATATAAGCTCAACGAACCTCAATCAAGATAACAAAGAAAACTCCACCAGGGCACATTATAACCAATTTTAAAAAATAAGTGACGATGAAAAAAATCTTAAAAGCTTTTCTATAAATAAAAATAAAGATTTCCAAGGTAAATTTAAGGGAGAAATAGTACCAATCCTACATGAACAGTTTCAGAAAACAGTAGAGGAGGAAATATTTCATAATTTACTTTATAAAGCTAGTCTTGTCTAGCTATCAAAATGAAAGACTTCATAGGAAGAAGAGAACCTTCATGAGGACAGATGTAAAGATCCTTTTAAAGCGTAGCAAATAAAATCCAGGAATATATAAAAAAGAGTAATATACCACATCTAAGTGGGATTTATTCCAGGAATACAAGGTTGGTTTAACACTTAAGAGTCATTAATATAATTTAACATATTAACAGAATAAAGAGAACAATTCAGCAGAAAAAGCATTTGACAAAATTTATATCCATTCATTAAAAAAAAAAAAAGCTCAAAACCTTTCAACCAAAGAATAGAGAGATACTTCTTTAACTACCTGATAAAGAGCATCTATGAAAAATTTGCAGCTAACATGAAAAAGTGAATGACTGAGCACTTTCATCAGGAACAAGACCATTAACTAACATAAATCACAATACAAAAACAAAACAAAACAAAACTTCTTTAAGATAGATTATAAATCTAAATTTAAAAGCTACACATTTCCAGTAAAATCTTTGCAACCTTATGTTGGCAAGTATTTCTTCAGCAGGACAAAAGCAGTATGAAAACAATTAGACAAAAAAACAAACAAACAAAAAAAACCCAAACAAACAAAAAAAAAGAAAACAATTAGGCAAATTAGACAATCAAAATTTAAAATGCCCCTTTCAAATGTACCATCAAAAGAATAGTAAGGCACTCTACAGATTGGTAAAAATATTTGTCATGGATAAATATGACAAAGGACCAACATCTAGAGTATACAAAGAACTCTTAACACATAAGAAGACAAAAAAACTTTTTTTTTTAAGTGAGCAAAAACCTAGAATAAATACTTTCCAAAAGAAGATATAGGAGTGGCCAACAAGCATGTGAGAAGATACTCAATGTTATTAATCATTAGGGAAATGCAAATTAAAAACCACAGTGAGACAGAGGGCATAGTCGTTAAAACGGCTAAACTTAGACTGGGGTTATCAAGTGTTGACAAGGATGTGGAGAAACTAAAATTCTTATATGTTGCTGGAACTAACAAAAACAGTATAACCACTCTGGGAAATAGGCACTTTGTTATAAGGTTAAACACAAACCCATATACCTACCCTACATCACAGTGATTCCACTACAAGGTATTTACGTAATTTACATCTGTTTACACAAATATTCATAACAGCTTTGTTGATACTATTCTCAAATTGGGAAAAACCCAAATGACCACCAACAGGTGAATCCATACAGTGAAATACTACTCATCAAATCAATCAACCAACAAATCTATCTACTAAAAAAATGCAACCACATGAAGAAACCTAAAATACCATTATTTAAAAAGTGTACAGGGGCACCTGGGTGGCTCAGTTGGTTAAGCAGCCAACTCTTGATTTCTCCTCAGGTCATGATCTCATGGTTCAGGCCCCAAGTCAGACTCTGTGCTGACAGAGTGGAGCCTGCTTGGGATTCTCTCTCTCTCCTTCTCTTTCTGCCCCCCACCCCTGTCTCTCTTTCTCTCTCTCTCAAAATAAATAAACTTAAAAAAAAAAAGTGTATGTACACCATTTATATAAAACTCTAGAAGAGGGGTGCTGGCTGACTCCGTTGGAGAAGCATGTGACTCTTGATCTCGGGGTTGTGAGTTCAAGTTCCCCGCTGGGGGTAAAGATTGCTTAAAAATAAAATCCTTAAAATAAATCGCTACGAGAGACAAGCCTAATCTAGAGTGACAAAAAATTGATTGACGATTTCTCGTGACCTGGGGTGTTTGGGGGTTGACTGATAGGATGGCAGAAGAAAACTTTTCAGGTGATGGTGGAGAATATCTTGATTGTGGTGGCGATGATTACATGGGTGCATACATTTTTCAAAGCTGGTTAAACTGTACATACACAATGAAAGTATTTTATTGTATGTAAATAATCTTCCATAAACCCTGGGCTTCCAGCAGTCTTCCCAAGTTTTGCAAAGGGAGGATCACTCAGATTTCTGGAGACTGCCCTATGAACCTCTGCTTCTTTGTTCTATGAATTCCTCCTCCACTGAAATTCTCCACCCACTTTTCACTCTCCCATCTTGGCCCCTCACGGCTGTTCCAGTTCTCTCTAGTATGTTCCACTGGAAAATCTCACTATGCTTCTCTCTCCTTCATCCCCCAGTGCGCCACCAGCACAGAGCCATCTTGCATAGAGCATTTTACTAAGGTTTCGTGATGAAGGAGGGAAGTCACGTCACAAGAGAACAAACAAAGCTAAATGTCAAACAGCATGTCGGTGGTATACATCATCCACTCCTTGAAGGCAGTGACTCACTGTCTCCTCACTCTTGGCTGCAGCCTACTTCCATGTGGCCTGCCACGTTCCCCTCTCTCCCTAAATCAAGCGCTAAAGACTCTGACAAGGGCTGACAATGGGAAAACCCTCAAGTCCTATTATGTTGTGAAGTAGAAAACATATAAATCTCCTCCTTTTTTTTTGACCTCTCTCATCAAGATGAGCCCTGGCATCTATATTTGCAGAGCCCCAAAAGTCAGTTACAGTAATTTCTCAAGCAAAGGAGGACTTATTTCCTAAAAACAAGGTTTTTCTGGATGAGTGTTTTCATCTGGGATGATGATAAAAAAATGAAAACAACTATGTTCACATCAGAACCCCTGAACAAGAATGTCTTGGCCTAGAACTCGCGAATCTGTATTTCAACTAACGCACCCTCTCACCAAATTTCCCTGCCTTGATTGCTTTAGGCAGTTCAAAACAAAACAATTCTCATCATTTGGTGATTAATAAATCCTCCTGTTATACTCAGTAAATGCCCTTTCAGCCAGAGGTATCTCGCCCTTGATTTCAGTAGCTGATATCAAATTTTATACATAGGACTGGTTTTTCTCTCATTCTCCCTCTCCACAGCCCACCTTTGGACCACAAGCCTAACCATACTGCAGTGGGGGTGGAACCACAAAAATGTTGTTGTATCATAAGGCTTCCCTTAGGTTCCAGATTATATTTAAGGCTAGTAGCCTGGGAAACATCTTGAAAGTCCATAACATGAAGTCTGTCTGTGGTTTCTGAAAGCACAGTGTCACCTCAAACAATCATCACTGCTCTTACCCACAGGTTATTATGGGCTTGCCTGTACCCCCAGGACGTTTTATGGCAAGCTCTGGAAACACGAGTTACCTTGTAGTGTCTTTAGTTTGGCAAGATCTGATTGAAGTTGCTAGACAAAGTTCTGGAAAAATGGTCTGGGCATGGGCTTTGTCTAGAGCCACAGAAGTGGTTAAGGGAAAACCTTGAAATAGCAAATGATAGAACTTTCCCTGAGGTTCACAGATGTTCTCTACAAAATGTAGAAGTATGCCAAGAGCTAAATTTCATTTGGGGGGCCTCTGATCCACAAGCAGACAGAGATCAAGAATCATCACTAAACATGTGGTTTGATGTAAATAAAGTTCTCAAAGCCCCTCTGTTTGTCATTTCAATAATTGATTACAGCATGATTCTGTCTCCCACTCCTAGACCCTGCCGAACTGCTTTGATTCCTTCCGGAATCAAATGGAGAGACTGACAGATGCACTAAACTCGTCTTTGACCACAAGTCTGTCAGGGGCACGTTGCTCCTCTGCGTATGAAAATGATGGTGTTTCTCATGGTCCAGAGATCACTGCATTTAGTAAACTTTCCTTCTCGTGTTTTAAGTATAAATGCTATATTTGTACTTTCCTATTGTGAATTTTCAATCTCACTGAATATATTTGAGGTGCTAGTTTTTATTAACCGGAAGGATGTTTCCTTATAACTCCATGGGTAATAATGGCAACTAACATTTATTTAGTGCTCCTGTGTGAATGCCACCGTATGTGTCTATTATCGCCTTCAATCCTCAACATAATCTTATGAAAAGGGTTCTATGTTCACCCTCATCTTGCAAATGAGGGTAGTGAGGCAAAGTTCTCACAGCTGCAGAGTGAGGGCCAGGAGGTGCAACTTCAAAGCACTCATGCGTTGAGTGTAACTCCGGTGTTATACTCATTCAACAAGTATTTGCTGACTGTCTTCTACTTGCCGGGCACCATGATAGGCCCTGGGCATACCACAGTCTGCTTGGTGAGCATCATGTTCATAGCTCTGTAACAACAAATACCAGGCTGACTGCGTTTTATTTGGAGAAAATGAATGTCATGGACTTAAATTAGTCAATAGACAATTCGTTTTAAAACATCTCACATTCCTTCGTCATCAAATAGAAAAAGTTGCTACTTCCTTCTTGGTGCATATGGGTATATGCTTATTATTATTATTATATTATTATTAATTATTAATATATTGTTAATTATTAACATAATTAATATATTACTAATATTATTAAGCTTATCAATTGTTTCTGAGAAATACACAAATTGTGTATTGACATATAAATCTCTCTGTGGAATAGCTCCTCTATATTCCCACACCTTTGTAACTAGGGATCCTGTGAGCAGTTGGCTCCTTTGTGAGTTAGTGACTTAAGCGTCCCCGGAGGGATACAAAACTGTCCTGGAATGACATTTGATCTGGCCCTTTTTAGAGCCTTCCTTGAACTACATCTCTTAATTAGATGTGGCTTCTCCCTTGTTGGGATTCCCAGAGCACATTTTATATAACTCTGTTATGATACGTAGCATATCCAGTCATGTTCAGTGTGTACTTTCCTTAGCTCTCTGGCTAGAAAAAAAAAAAAATTAACAGCACCTGCTGTATAGATCTATTGAGAGAATCCAATGAAACAAAACGCATAATGCACTTAGCGTGGTGACCAGCACAGAAATACCCTCCATAAATATTTGTTGAATGAAGGAAGGAATAGTCAGTGCACAGTAAATCTTAGATGCTGCTAACTGGTGCAAGGTGTACATAATATTGATCAGAGAAACTTGTGAAAATTCCAGACCCGAGGCTCCTCCTTCAAACATTGCAACTCAGCAAGTCTGGAGTGGAGGTCCAGGACTCTAGGTGACCCTGGACAAGGGCCTGGAGACTGCCCCTGGCTTAGAGAATCCTGGTGACTTGTGAGCTCCTCAGTGGCGAGGGTAATATGGACATTCATCTCTAAATGACCCTGCACCTATCTGCCCCGGTCCCTGATGTGCAAGTCCTCCTTATTGTGCAGAGGAGGCATCGTGTCCAGACCCATCGATATAAAGCAGAATACAGATGATTCTAAAATGTGCATGGAGCCTTGTAACCACCCCAGTCACAACCTCAAAAACGTAGCCACTGTGGTTCCGGATTTGAATTTCCCAAAGTCTCAAGTTTTTTATGCCCCTTCAGCAGTGCCTTATTTTGAGTGCTTTACTATGGGCCAGGCACTTTATTTGATTTCATCCTTAGCATTTCTCCAAGAAAGAGGAGACTGAGGCTCAGAGACTTTGTTACCTGTCTGAAGTCACATAGTAAGTGCTGGGTTTCAGACGAGGCGAGAGTGATTGCCAAGCCTGAGCAAATTCCTGGGGTGAACAAAAGGAATTGGGGAGCACTTCTCCTGGCCTGCTGGGGCAGGTGAGACGCAGAACTATCAGTGTGTGTGTTTGCATGCGTGTGTGTTGCCAGAAAATTCCTGGTTATAGGTAATTGCATCAAACAGAGGCGATTTTTCCCTTGTAAGTAGGTATTATAAATATAGCATATGAAGCAACCCTGACTTCATTCCCAGCCAATCAACCCCTGCCAGTTTGCACGCTACATATGTACAGCATGACTCAAACGACCCTCAGGCAGTGGGTGGGTTACAAATCAATCAAACAATAATAATTTTTATAAGTGAGAACTCCCTGGCTTCCCAGTTGGCTGTTCAGTTAGTCCTGAGTCACGAATTTCCTTTTTAGGGTAATATTTACCATACAGCATGGCTGGTTAATACGTAATACCCACTATCTGATGGGAAACTTGTTATTAAAACATTACCTAATGATAGATTTATCTGATAAATAATCCCTAGGATTAAACAATGTAAGTTGGGGAGGGATGCGGGAGGGTTTTCAGGGAATGGAAAGGTGAATAAGAATAGGCCACGGTTTGGAGGTAAATAAAAAGATGTTTGTCTGGAGCTGGATGTCGAAAGAATGCTAACTATAATAATTAGAATAAAGGAAAGAGAGGGAGAGACAGGGACAAAGAGCATGGGAGGAGGAGACAGGATGAACACCGGAATTGTTAGTAACCATAATCATAATTATAAGCACCTTTTATTGCATTGTTAACATATGCAGGCACTGGGCTGATCATCTGACATACATCTTCATTTTTATTCTCATGAAAATCCTGGGGGGGGTCACTCCTCCTACCATCCCCATTCCTCAGATTCCAGCCAGTCCAATAAAAGGACTGAAAGCACAGACCCTAAAGATAGAATGTCTGTGTTTACATCTCAGCTTCCTATTTACTAGCTGTGAAACCTTAATTTTCTTCTGCCTCAGGCCTCTCCTCTGTGAAAGGGAGGTAATGGTAATTTTGCGTACCTTATAGGGTTGTTTACAGGACTAAAGTAGTTAACAAGAAAAACCCTTGTAAACTCCATAAATTCAGCTGCTATTTCAAGCTGAAGAATCTGAGGTCAGAAGTTAAATCCCTTGCCTGATGTTGCAGACCTACAAAATGGTGGAGACAGGATTTGAACCTAGGTCTGTCTGATTCCAGGCTCCATGTGCTCTCACCATTTACACTTCGGTGGATGGGAGCAATAATGAGCACTAAAGAGACATAACAGAGCATGTGTTCCTCAGGCACATGATGTCAACACCCACCATTTGAGTCAAACCACCCCAAATTTATGGACCATTTTATTACCACAGAATACAATCTAGAAGCAACCCTAGAGGTCATCTCAACCAGAGATTGCAAACTGTCAGCTCAGAGGGACCTCTCACTTTCCAGAGATAGGTTGCATGTGGCTGCCTAGCACTGGTGGGTGCGGAGCTATGAAAATTTTGTATAAGTTGCCAAAACTAAAAATTGTGAGACTTAACAAGAAAAATCTAGGTTTAAATTTCCTCTAACAAAGCGGGAGTGTCTGGACCCATATCCCTAAACGCAATAGTCCATTATACTCAGCTGCCTGAGTGTATTCTCACCACTCCCTACTGTTTCTTGCATCTGGTCCACTTCACTCGATTATCTCCCCACGATGACCCAGTGAATATGAGATACCAGAACCCATGCCTTCTGAACCTCCTTTCCTCACACTTGATACCTAGCTCAGTGAATTTTTCCAGCAGGGTGAGTTGTTATCCCCACAGATCTGTCCCGTCTTCTGAAACCTTGCATTTATTCAAATCCCTCCCACAGCATGGGATTTAGAGAACTGAGCTCTCTGAGCTGACCAGCACAGAGTACTGGGGGGCAGCTTACTCACATCTCTTGAGATCTTTTGAGATCTCCCATCAAAGCTTTTTCTGCAGACTAGCTTTATAAATTGATGAGGAGCTCCTGGTGACAAGGAAGCCCAGGCTGTCCCAGGACGTTGGTCTGTCACAGGGCCCCGACTGGGCACTTGAGAAGCCTCTTGCCTGAGGTTACCCAGTTCTATAGCCATACAGTGATGTTGTCTCTCTCTCTCTCTGTATCTCTGGTCTCCCTTCCATTACACAGTCAAGCTCATCTTGTTCAGGTGTTGACAAGATCATAGCAAAATCACTTAGCTTGTATGGTCTCAAACAGTGACTCCCAGCTGACCTCAGAGAGTGTGGCTTCCTTGAGGAGACTCAAACTCGAAGCTGAGCAGTGCACCAGCCCCAGCAAACACCTCCTTTGTGCCAGGCTCTGTGCTCTGCTGACTCCCCACAGACAAGTGATGCTAACCTTGCTTCTAGCACCAGTTTACCTTCTTTAATCTTCATAATAATCTCCTCACTACTCTGTGAGGTACGTGTTAGGATCCCCATTTTACAGGCAGAGAGACTGAGGCTAAGCAAGTTTACTATCTTGTCCAATGACAAGTCATTGTAATTGCAAAGTTCTGCACTCTTACTGTCTAGCGAGTATAAAATACTCAGGTCGGTGCAGGGGAGGTTGGAGAACGAGGAATGCTCTGTGAGATAGGAGGTGGTTTAAAAGAGGAAGAGATGATATCTGACTGACAGGATCAGGAAGAACACATGGAGGAAGGAACTGGAATGTAGTCCTGAGAAACAGGGAAGCTCCTCGTGGAGGAAGAGAAGATTCCACATGGAGGCTACAGAGATCAAAGTCTCAGCAGTGGGCAATGTTGGGGTATGTCATTTAGTTTACCTGGCCTGGGACATCTTCACAGGAATAAAGAGACAGAAAAGGCCAGATTATGAGGCTGCTTGGACTGTCACATGGAGGGCCTGGGGCCAAAAGGCACTGGGGAACCCTGGACAGAGTTTAACAGTGACTAGTCAAAATTGTTAGCTCCAGAGAGAGACACTCTGTCTTCTTCCCTTTCCTCTTGCTGTTGTTGAGTCCTCTTGCCTCACATGGGCTCTGGTGTGGGGGTAGAAGGAGGGGGACCCTGCAGTAGAAAACGCTCTGGAAGCTTCGGAGGTTGCTTCCAGCTGGAGCAAGGAGGGTGGAACACTATTCACGGAGAAGTGGGCATCTGGTTGAGGACATGGAGGACAGATGAGGTATCAGCACTCAGAGATGAGGGCAAAGGGCAACCCAGGTGGAGAAACTAGCACGAGCAAAGAGACAGGGGCAGGAATTAAGCAGGTGCACGTGGGGAACAGTGACTCATTTACTTTTCTGAAATGGAAGGTGTGTGAGGGGGTGAGGTATGATGTGGGTTTAAAGGCAGGAATGGTAGCGTTATCAAGCTAAGGAGACCTTATGTAATTAAAAAGGGAGGGAGGATTTTGAGCAAGGGAGTGATATTGATGTCTAGGACAAAAACGTGCAGGATGGACAGAGGACAGAAAAGGAGAGACTCGAGACAGATGCCAAGTAGAAAGCTGACCCAACACTGCCGGTGAGATGTGGTGAGCATGTGAACTAGGACAGTGGCTGTGGGGACACAGAGTTCTCTCTACCTGGGGTATCCGGGGGATTGGAGCCTGGCCGTAAACAGGACACAGTATTGTCATTAACATCATCACTTATTTTACTGTTCTCCTCTTTCCTCTTGCCTTTTCACCTTATTCTTCTTTTCTCCTCCTTCTCTCCTCTTCTGTAATTACTTACCTTTCAATAGTCCTTCTAGATTTAGTAAAGCCTTGGTCTGTAAGCATAATTTGTTCCAGAAACACGTTTGTAATCCAAAGCACTCGTACATCAAAGCGAATTTCAAGAACCATTGGCTCAGTTGTGATCATGTGACGTTGGGCATTACATAATGCTCGTAATCCAAGCATCACTCGTTTAGCAAGACAAAACTTATTAGATATGTTTGCTCATCCTGCGGAACAACTTACTCGCAATCCAAGGTTTTACTGTATTTCAGTTCCTCATTGGAGTGCCTTTGAATGTTGATTTTTTTTCCAACTCTGTAAGCATTAGGACTGAAGTCCATCAGGAGTGACAACAACTCCACAATAACAGTGAAGCTCGTTTCTCTTTCATGTAGGTTGGCAGTGTAGCCCTAGTGCGGCATTTCCCGAGGGTCGGGACCAGGCTCTTGCTATCGTCCCTCACCGCCGTTCTCAGCCCATGGCTTCCACGTCTTGAGTCAAGATGGCTCTCAAGTTTTCCTCAGTAGATCTGTTTTCCTGGCAGGAGAATGGCAGAAGAGGACCCTCCCTGGAATTTGCAGTCTTCAGTTCTGCGTACTTCAAATTAGCAGACCTTATCCCATTACCACACCGCAGGGTCGGAGAGACCAGAAAATGAAGGCTCTAGTCTGGGTTACTATTTGCTAGAGTTGAGACCTGCTACTGTGGCAGAGACAGAGCTCCTCCCCGTCGGCTGGTTCTGGGGTCCATGCAGAGGAGGGAGTCAACTGCACCTTTACCCAATTGCATGGGTAAAGCCATGCTCCAGCAAACACTTCCTCACCACTGCCTCCGCAGGCCTGCCCTGGGTGCTCTCAGGGGTGTGGAGAAGTACTCAGTGTGGTATTTAGTCTGTAGGTGCGTACATGCTTACATACTGTAAAAGCTCGGAGCTGGAAGGGATGGTGGGGGCCATCCATTCCACTCCAGTCCGTCTTCTCTTCCATCCCAGATAAATCATCTGCAGCCTCTGCTCGCACACGTCCAGAGTTGGGGGCTACATCGGAGGCAGCTTACTACATGAGTCACAATGCTCAATTCTTACACTGAATAATATCTGCCTCCCAGTAACTTCTACCCAACAGCTCCGGTTGGGCTAGGAAACAGGTCTTGCTTATTCCTCACTCTAAAAAAGAACTCATTTGCTATGTGAAGGCAGCTCTCACGTCTGTCTGTCCATCTGTTTGTCCTCTGCTTTCCCAGCCAGACCCCTCCTTTCTAGAGGGGGTGTGCCATATGGCTAAGTCAGGCCTGGCTCTGACTCTCACCAGCTTACTTGATCTTGAGCAACTGACTTCGCATTTTCCAAGGCTTTCTTTCTTCTCCATTTGTAAATGAGGCTGATGTTAGCCACCTCGTGAGGTTTGTGGGGGGGGGGGGGGCGGGGGGGGTGTTTAAATGAGCTAATGAATGCAAAGCCCGGAGCACGACACCAAACACGGCAGTTCTAATCATTACCAGCATCTTCATAATTAATAATAATAAAGCATCTCTGGCTCTTCTCCCCTCTTGGGTAAGTTGTGGTGAGGTATTAGATAACAGAAAAGAAACTTTGAACACTTTGGGGGAAAATTAGCATAAAAGTACCACCTATGATTGTGACCTAGGAGCCACAAGTTTTGCTCCCTTTACCCATTTCACTGTGTTGCCCTTGCCCATGGAAAATCGCCTCCCGGGGTCTATAGTTTGCTCTCTCCATTTGCAAACTGCCTCCTGGGAAGTTCCATCTGTTACAATGGGCATCAGCATTCCTCGGGCTAATTTGTTGTTATTGTTAGCAGAAACAGACAGAACACAAGTACACAAACATATTGAAGTACTCAAAATCTGCCTGCCTTGCAGAGAGAAAAGGAGCCAGGAAGCCTGGGTCCTGATTTCTACCTTAACGCTAGCTGGCCGGGCGACCAGGGATAAGTCACAGGGCCCCTCTAGGCCTCTGACAGTTGACAGCCCGCTCAGCAGCAGCATCCTGTGACCTGCGTTCCCCTGGAGTCTCTCTCCCCACCTAGGGCTAGTCCAGGTGGGACCAGCATCTGGGCGGAGGCTGGGTGCATGCCCAGGCAGCCCTGCTTTTGGTCTGTAAGCCAGGCAGAGCCCGCCTGCTACCGGGGTGTGATTGTTCTGGGGATTTGGCAACCCTCAGCAAACGTGTCCCGTCAGGGCTGAACTAAAAATAGGTGCTGTGCTGTGGGGCCCAGGAAAATTAGCGGCCTAGCACACACACGTTTGGCTAACCAGGTGGAGCCAAGTGGCCGCCACCACCTCAGGGGCACAATGGCCCAAGAGAGGAGGTGTGGCTGATTTTCCCACCCTCCCCCGGCCCCACGCCTCCTCCTCCCCTACCAGGGCCAGAGCCTGGTTCTCCCTTTCCTCCCACACCTCTGCTTCTGGAAATAGTGACTTTTGCAGAGGTGCCAAATGTGGCCACAAGGTACTGGAAAGAGCTGGCGTTCAGGCCTTGGTGGACTTGGGTTCGGATCCTGGCTCTGTTATTTTCTAGCCGTTTGAACGTGAGCATGTGATCCTTTTGAGACTCAGCTGCTTCAGCAATATAATGGTGTTCATTATACCTACTTCTAAGGATGGTTATAAATAATAAAAGCAATATGTGACTAAAGCAATGATTCAAGAAATTTATCATGCATCTGAATCACCTGGGTTGGCGGAGGGGTGGGGGCTGGGGGGTGGGGATCTTGTTAAAACTGAGATGGCTGAGCCCTGCCCCCGAGTTTCTGATTCAGTGGGTCTGGATGGTACTGATTTTCTTCCTAACAAGTGGCCAGGTGGTGCTTATGCTGCTGGTCCAGGATCACCACTGGGTCAAGGTAAGTATGTGAATTCTGGAGTCAGACCACTAGGGTTCAACCCCTGGTCCTACCATTGCTAGCAGAGCGATTTGGGTCGCATCTCTAAACTTTATCTGGAAAGTGGGGATTAATCATTCCTACTGTATAGTGTTGATATGAGGATTAAGTGAGTTAATTCATATAAGGCACTTAACACAGGGTCTGGCAAACAGCAAGCCTGAGTAAACATGAACTTTTATTAGTATCACAGTCTGCAGAGAATATGAGTTCAATACGTGTTCTTTTTCTCCCTCTCTCTCCCTGCGGTTATTGTTGGCTTTGCTGGAATCTCTGTCTCCGTGCTGCCCCTCCCAGGGTCTTTGTGTTCTGAGCTTTGCCTCTCTGTGTGGAAGGGCTTATCCTGGGAGGATTTGTGGCACCGAGGAACACAGATTGAATGTCAAAGATTAGAAATCAAAGAAGAGCCTGAAGCCCTCAGACTGCACGGGCTTACCCAAGGGGATTCATTTAAGAGGGGCAGAACTGAAAGTCGACCCAGGTTTCCTGACTTCTCAGCCAGAACACTTTCTACAGCATCGTGACGCCTCTCCAGAGGCAGCCTCACTATCCCCAAATGTGCTTAGGGAACAACCAGCTCCCCGCCCCGTGCCCGCGCCGTTGCTGGGCCTTGGGTTGTTTCTCCTGTGATTGTTTATGACTGAAGAAGACACAGTTGTAAACATCTAACATTTGAGTATAAATAACTATTTTCTTTTGTTCCCCACCGCCCCCCTTCCCCCGGGCTAATGTCCTCAGAGTAGAATAGCTGCATCAAAAAGTACAGACAGTGTTATAGCTAGAAGAAAGCTAGACATAGCAACTCTTCCCGGGGAAAGAGCTTCTCTTTTCCCAGCAATCGTAGAATGGCTGGTGATGTTGGTGTTCGAAGCAAGTGAGGAGTTCAAGGGGAGCCCAGAGCTGAATCTTCAAATCAGTGGTAGGAGACAGCCATGGCTGAGAGAAGAGAGATCAGAACTAGGAGGGGGATGCCTGGCAGAGTCTGATAATTTTCCCAGGACATGGTATTGAAACTAGTGCTTCCCAGACATTAATGTGCATAGGAATTCCCTGAGGATCTTGTTCATATGCAGAATCTCATTCAGTAGAGCTGGGTGGGGCCCAAGAGTCTGTATTCTAGTAAGCTTCAGGTGATGCGGATTCTGTTGATCCATGGATCACACTTTTGAGTAGCAAGCATTTAGGTTGCTCTGCCTTTGTTCATGCCATGCCTCTGCCTAACCCACCATTCCCACTATTTTCCAGACCCAGCTCCAAAGACTTCCCTAGACTGAGCTTACCAGGTTGAGCTAGGTGTCCCTTCTCTCTGATACCTATGACGGATACCTATGACTATGGCAGCATTGACCATGCTGCACTAAATTGTCCATCCCTTCCTAAAGGCATGGACCAGCATTATTCATCACGATAGTCCCAGCTTCTAGCACAATGCCAATCATGGTTTGGGCCTGATTATTATGATTTGGTAAGTGAATGGGTAAAGGAGTAGGTAAGTGGATGGATGGATGGATGGATGGATGGATGGATGAATAAATGGCTGTGAGGAGAGGAAAGGAGGAAGTAATGGGGTCGGAAAAGCATGCTGAACAATCAGATTTGGCCTCAAGATCATTATTGTCTAGCTAGACCATTTACTGAAAGCCCAGAGTCAGTGACCCTCCTCTGATCCTTGCCAACTTTTTGCCCTCAGAATGCTGACCCTGAACCAAGAATGAACTCAGATAAATGAATAAGATCCAGAAAGCATAGAGGTGGCTTTAATAAATACCAGAAAACAAAAAGCAGGTGTTGGCAATCTTTCTTCTGCCCAAAGAGTTATTTACACAAGTTTCCAAAGCAATCCCCTTCATCGCTTTTACATGCCTATTACATGGTTCTCTACAGAGTAAGGTCTGGAGTTGGTTAGCTCAGTGGATTAGGGAATGAGTCCCTCAAAGCCAAGGGTAGAGGGAGCCTTTTCTTTTCCTCTGCTCAAGGCTGCAGGCTGGCTGCCCAGTCCTGGCCAGAGGCACTGTGGTCCTGCTTGGTCCCAGTGACTGAGAATGGTCAGGGTGAATGCGTCCCTCCCACTCAGAATGATAGGTGGTGCCATGAAGGACAATGAACTTGAGCTTTGATACAGACAGCCCTAGGAATGAAACATGAATACTTCACTCATTCACCAACTATACAATCTTTCAAAAACTTTTTTTTAGTTTGAAATAATTTCAAACTTACAGAAAAGCTGCAAGAAAAGTACCGGAAATTCTTGTGTACCCTTTGCCAGTATTTGCCAACTTTTAATATTTTGCAACGTTTGCTATTCTATTCTCTCCCTTCTAATTTTTTGTTTCAGTCCCCCATGTTGAAAATGACAAATGTTCAACAAAACCAAATTACATTCTGAAACAAAAGTGTTCTGAAACAAAATTAAAACAAAAAGTTTTTCAATGGGCACCTGGGTGGTAAAGCGCGGACTTCGGCTCAGGTCACGACCTCACGGTTGTGAGTTCGAGCCCCGCGTCAGGCTCTGTGCTGACAGCTCAGAGCCTGGAGCCTGCTTCAGATTCTGTGTCTCCCATTCTCTCTCTGCCCCTCCCCTGCTCGTTCTCTCTCTCTCTCTCTCTCTCTCTATCTCAAAAATAAATAAACGTTAAAAAATAATAATAAAAAAGTTATTCAAAAGTCACAAAATTAAACAAATGCAAGAGAAATACAAATAAACTTTAAAATCATCTTGTTTGTAAGTTTGTAGCATTTATACTTTCTGGAGTTATTCAAACTTAAAGCTGAACTCAGGTATTTGAGAACTCTGTAATGTTATATAATAATGTACAGATTATGTTTTGGAGCCAGGAGGGAGTAGATTGCATATATCACACCACACTACCTCTTTGTACTTTAGGGTGGATCACCTAAGCACAAGGATATTTTCTTATGTAACTTCGGGTAGAGTAGAAACATTAACATTAATAGGATACTTCTAGATACAGTCTGTATTCCAATTTCTTCAGTTGTTGGTACAATGACTTTTTCTTCCCCTCCAGTATCTGGAGTAATTACTTGCTACATTTGTTTCTGTTTGTCTTCAGTTTTTACATTTTCCTCGTTGATTTGATTTTTTGACCCTGTAGAACACGAACATGCTTCCAAAGTCAAAACTACAAAAAGGTGTCCTCAGAGACATGTCCTTCCCTCCCGCATTCCTCAACCTGTTGTGGATAACTAATTTTATTGCTTTCTGCTTTCTTATTCCGTATTTCTCTTCGCAAAAAGAAGCAGATAGATACATGTGTGTTTTCTTCTTTCTCCTTCTTTTTTTTACACCAAGGGTCATGCCCTATGTATACACTTTTGCATTTTGCTTTTTTCCCCCTGGAAGTCACTGCATATCCATTCATGGAGATGTGCTTGACTTTTTTACACACGACCACTATCATGGCCACAAATTATTGCTGCTACTCTCTGGAAAAGGTGGCGTCTACTTCCTCGCCCCTTGAATTCGGGATGGCCTTGTGAGTTGTTTTGAGCAATAGCATTTGGTATGAGTGATGTCCTAGAACTTCCCACCGCAGACCTTCAAAGGAATATGGGCTTCTGGTTTTTTTGTTTGTTTGTTTTTGTTTTTTACACTTGGAAGGCAGCTACCATGTTATAAAGCTCAGCATGGGACTGCGGAGGGTGATAATTCATTATTGTGCATATCCATTCACGGAGATGAATGGATCATAGTGAGCCTGGAGAAAAGAGACCATCTTGCTGTTTCAACATCAGCTGATCTCAGCTGAATATGGTCAACTGAGTGGACTCAGACTATAGCATAGGGATAGGAAGAACACCCAGCTGAGCCCAGTCCACTCACAGAATCCTACATAACAAATTGGATTTTTAACCTGCTAAGTATTGACGTAGTTGGTTACAAAGTAATAGATAACCGAAACAATAGTAATCTAGCATCCGAGGGCTCCGTCTTCTGTGTTTGGGCATTTAAGTAGTCTTTGCAACCACAAACAAGGCTTCAGTAAATAATCTTGTGTGTTTGTATTTTGTATTACTGGAGGTCTATCTTTAGGGTAAAATTCTAGAAGTGGGATTGCTGGATTGCAGAAGAATACAAAGTTATTTTGTTAGGTATAACAAATTTCTCTCTCTAGGGAGTACACCATTTTGCACTTCTATGAGCAGTGTAAGCTTGTGATTGTTTCTCAGGCTTTTGAATTTTTTGCCAATCTGATGTGTGAGAAATGGTATCTTTGCATAGTTTTAACGTGCATTTATGTTATTATGTGTGCTATTTATTGTCACATAACAATTTATCCCAAAATTTGGTGACTTACAACAAAACATTTTTAGCGCACAGTTTTTGTGAGTCGGGAATTGAGCTGTGGTTTAGCTGGTGCCTCCCGCTCAGGGTCTGTCACAAAGCTGTGACCAAGCTGTTGACTATGGGCTCAACTGGAGGAAGATTCATTTCCAAGAAGATTCATGTGCCTATTGGATGGCCTTAAGTCCTCACTGGTTGCTGGCTGGAGACTTTGGTTCCTGGCCATGCAGGGCTCTTCAGATAGTGGATCACAACATGGAAGCTGGTTTCTCTCAGAACAAGTGAGTAAGTGAGCTAGAAGCTAAAACGGGGCACCCAAGACGGAAGCCACCGTTGTTTTATAACCTAATCTCAGATGTGACATCTCATCACTTTTGCAAGCCCTATTCATTAGAAGCAAGTCACTGGGTCCAGCCCACAAGCAAGTGGAAGGTTTACACGGGGGTGTGAATCCCAGGAGGTGGGAATCATTGGTGACCAAACTATAGACTGCCTGTCATGGCATTTCTCTTAGTATAAGTGGCCCATTTATTTTCTTTTGTAAATCATCTGTTCATAATTCTTGTATACAATTTTTGTTTTTTCCCTTGATGTGGTAAATATTTTCCCCGATTTGTCATTTGTCTTTTGACTTTGCTTATGATATTTTGCCATTTAAAAATGTTTTTAAAAAATTTTTTTGAGGGGTGCCTGGGTGGTTCAGTCAGTTGAACGTCAGATTCTTGATTTCAGCTCAGGTCATGATCTCATGGTTTGCAAGACTGAGCCCTGTGTTGGGTTCTGTGCTGACAGCATGGAGCCAGCTTGGGATTCTCTTTCCCTTTCTCTCTGCCCCTCCCCCACTCTCTCTCTCTCTCTCTCAAAATAAATAAATACACATTAAAACATTTTTTGAGTTGTCAGGGCGCCTGAGTGGCTCAGTCGGTTAAGCACCTGACTTTAGCTCAGGTCATGATCTCACTGTTCCTGAGTTTGAGCCCCGTATGGGGCTCTGTGCTGACAGCTCAGAGTCTGGAGCCTGCTTCAGATTCTCTGTCTCCCTCTCTCTCTCTCTCTCTGCCCCTTCCCTGCTCACACTCTATCTCTTTGTCTCTCAAAAATAATAAATAAACATTAAAAAAATTAAAAAAAATTTGACTTGTCATATTTATCATTTTTTTATTTTATCACATCTTGATTTGCAGTCGTAGTTAGAAAACCTTTTCTATACCCAGCCTATAGGGAATTCATCCATGTTTTCTCCTCATACTTGCATAGTTTCATTATTTTACATTTAGGTCTTTGATACATTTGGAATTTTTTTGTTGCATATAATGTGAGGAATGGATCTACTTTTATTTTTTTGAAACGTCTAACTGGTTGATGAAACACCATCTAGTAAAAAGTCCATTTTTGTCCTCATGATTCAAGTTAATTCTGAACTCCATAGATGATTGGGTCTATTTCTGGACTGCCTAAACTATTCTATTGGTTTGTCTATTCATATCATGGTACTGGACTATTTTAGTTACAGAGACTTTGCAGACGCTTTATATTTGGTAGGACTCTTAGCTCTTACCTTTCACTGATTCCTAGCGATTTTTGTATGCTTTTTATTCTAGAAGAATTTTAGTATCAGCTTACTTAGTTCCAGAAAAAAGAGAAAGAAAACTGTTGGCATTTTTTACTGGAATTACCATAGATTGATACAAGAGCGGACTGACATCGTGGTGATGTGGAGATGTCTAAACCAACAACAAGAGATGTGTTTCCATTTCTTCAGGTCTGCTCAAGTGTGTTTCAAGTGTGTCTTATAATTTTCTTCATAGAATTTCTGAACATTTCTTGTTAAAAACTCTGTAATTGTAAGTACGTTACTTCGTTCTTCTGAATCTCGTGTTTCTCATTTATAGAAGAATCGAATGATAATAGCTTCCTTGAAGAATTATTGTAAAAAGTAAATGAGGCGAGTTGCAAACTAAGCACTGTATAAATCCCAGTTTCCTTATTTCTTCCCTTGAAGCTCATGTTTTTTCTTGAAGAGGGGGCTGAGGGAAATGATTTGTCACATAGATCTAGCAAGGACATCATCTAGTTCGGTCAGTAAGTCAATCAATATTGTAGAGCTCACTGTGTATGAGGGGGGTGCAACAGTTGCTGGGGATACAATGGTGAGATGATCAAACATGATTCCTGTTCTCATAGAGCTTCTGGTTAACGAACATTTCCCAATGCTCATATGAGATTTTATAAAGTCAAACTGCAAGCCCGATTAGCAATCCAGGCCCTGCAATTCACCAGATTCTAAAAATGCACAGCGTAGGGACGTGGAGGCTGTAAATGCTTTTGTAATCCAGAATCCAGTTTGAGTCATGGTTCTAGCAGGTATTATCTCAAATGAGAGAGAACCAGATCTAGAAGGAACACACGGAGGAGGGAACAGGGACAGTGGGTCATGATCTGACCAGGTTCGCACAATTAATGAGTGACGGATCTGGGGCTGGAAACTGGGTATCCAGGCTCCTGGGCTGGGATACTTTCCAACACGCACCCACTGTCATGCTACATGCCATCTGTATCTCCTGTCACTGCTGTGCACGTTATCAGGGCTTCAGCTCTGCATGTGGGTCATGCAGGGAACACTGGCTACAAAGGAACAGCACATTTCTAAGAAAGACCTGATATCACCAGGGTCATTATATCATGAGGCTGCAACTCAACCCACAAAGATGGCAATTTAACAAACCATGAGAACACGAAGAATGGGAATGTGGATCAGATAAGAGAAAATTAGAATCAGTGTAGCATAGCACTGTTTGAAATCACACAGACACAATGGTTTACTGCCTGTGTGACCTTTACCTGGATACTTAATTTCACTGAGCTTTTTTCTCACCTTGAAAATGGTCGTGTACCTGTGGGATCTGTGCAAGAGACTGCTAATTTTTCTGTTTGGTTTCACCTTCCCTCCATGGTAATCGAAGCCCCAGTTCTTAGCTGAACCAACGACTGTGTGAAATGAAGACTATTTTTCCTCAGTTTTCACTGCAGCTAGGCGTGGCCATATGACTAAACTCTGCCTAGTGGGACGCCAGCAGAAATGGTGAGTCCATCGTCCAGGAAATGTCCTTTAAAGGGCAGAAGAAGGACTTCTACTTTTTGGTAGGAACCTTCAGTGGGAACATAGTGGAGGAAAGCTGGAGGAAGCATAAGGCACCGAGAGGAGTAGTCTTGGGGGTGAAGGCCATGCTCAATGAAGCACAAGACAGAAGCAGTCTAGGCCACTGTGGACTTTGAACCTCTCCATGGTACCTTACTGATATCCCGATGTAGGATTTTTTTTCTATTGTTTTCAACACTGCTGTTTGGGGACTAGGATATCTCACAAAGTGATGGGAAAACATGATGGGAGGTCCAACATGAACTCTTTACTCCAATGCATAGACACAGATTTTGTCTGCCTGGCTTCTACTTCTGCTACTTTTAATGATTGCATTTCAAGTTTTCTTTGAAGAATGACCCCTTTCCCTGGCTTCAGTGGAACTGTAAATTGAATTGCATCACCTTCCGCTGAGCTGGGCCAACTGGACTTTGAATTCAAATGGAATTTTTATCTTGGACAGTGTCACCCAAGCACCAAGTGTGTTAAAAGTGGGAAGCACTTTTTTACTGAAGAATATCAATCAAGAAATGTAGCAGAAAAGCTATAGAGAAAAACAATCACCATTTATAACCACCATACTACTGGATTCAAGGCAGAATCATCCTTGGACGCTGATCAACTACACAAGCATAAAGCTGGCTCCACAGTGGGCAGATCTGGAGATCACCACCCAGCTAGAGGACCAAAGATAATATCACCAAGGGCAGTGCATCGGTGGCTCCTGACGTGAGACACTGAGAAGCATTCAACATCACCCACGTAGTATTCACGGCAAAACGGACCAACCTGGATCTAATGAAGAAATAATAAGAAAAATCTAAACTAAGGGACATTCTGTGTAACAACTGGCCTAGACCCTTCAAAGATTTCACTGGTATGAAATACTACCAAAAAATCACACACACACACCACAAAAAAATAACAGGACAAAACAAAACAAAAAACAACCCTGGGGAATTATCTAGATGAAAAGACACACGAAGAAAATGTGATAGTTAAAATGTACAATCCCTGATTGGATCCTGCATATATTATATTTTATGTATGACTGTTTATTACATGATAGTATTATATCAGTGTAAGTTTCTTGAGTATGAGAATTGTGGGTAGATAGAATATTCCTGTTTGTTGTTCTTAGGAGATCCATGGTAAAGTATGTTGGGACAAAGTATTTGGGGCAAAATGCCTACAAGCAATATTCAAATGGTTCAGCCAAAAAAATTAAAATGAGCAAACATGTAGGCAACAGAGAGAGAGAGAGAGAAGGAGGAGGAGGGAGATGAGGGGGAGGAGGGGCAGGAGGGAGAGGAGGAGGGAGGAAGAGGGCGAGAAAAGGTAGACAAGCGTGGACACTTGGTGGGGCTGCTCGCAGGGCATATATCCATTGTACCACTCTTGCAACCTTGTTGTAAATTTGAAATTTTCCCAATAAAATGTGTGTGAGGATCTCTTTTTCATTTGTCCATCCTTAGAGTGAAGTATAAAGGTCTTTAAAGTGATGCTTGCCTCTTCGTCACATGCCCTCAGCCCCCCGTCTGCCGAACAACCTGGAGGCTGGGTGGGGTGACCCCCACACTGTCAGCTCTCAGCTGGGGGCGCTTTCTCCTTTGAGAACCACTTGAGGGTGTGTCTGCTGAGTGGGTTCAGTCTGTGTGACAGCGACCTTCAGATGCAGCACATTAGGAGAGGGGCTGAGGGTGAGGAAGTTGGGTGTGTATCTCACCAGTGATGAGGTCCCGCCGCTCTCTCCAATCTGATTTGTCAGGCCCCTCCCTTGCCCCCAACCCCCTGGGCCCACACACCTTCCTTCATCTCTTCAAATAGGCTGTCTGTTGCCGCCTCAGGACATCTCTGCTTGTTGGTCTCAGCGTCTGGAAGCCTTTTCCTCCCGAGCCTTTGCCTCTGTCTTGTCATTTCTTCTTGTCCTGGCTCTGTGTGCCTCAGCAGAACTGCTGCCTTTTCACTGAGACCCTTCCTGACCACTCATCTAATTCTCCCGTCCACCCCTGCCTGCTCTAGACCCCAGAACACACTCAGGCCTCCTTCACAGCCTCTGTCGCTGTCCTGATTCTCCTGCTCATTGTTGGTCGCCCACATTGAGATGTGAACTCCGCAAGAGTGAGGCTTGTCCACTGGGTTTACAACTATGTCCCAAAGTATACTCCGGTGCCTGGCTGCTGTTGGGTACTCAGGCCTCAGAGCAAGCCAGGCTCTGGTGGAGCTTGCACGCAGGCAGGGGAGAGGGGCCCCAGACAAGCAGTCACAAAGGTGGTAGGATTATGACCTGGGGAGAAGCAATGGGGACAAGGGCGGGCATTCAGTCTGGAAGCTAGGGGGTGGCTTATAGTCCTGCAGGGGTGGAGCGATCCCCACCAGGGTGGGGCTTCTACTCTGCTTACCTCTTGCCCGATAATAGAGCTACAATGTGGGGCATCCGGGTGGCTCCGTCAGTTAAGTGTCTGGCTCTTGATTTCAGCTCAGGTCATGATCTCGCATTTCATGGGATCCAGCCCCACACTGGGCTCTGTGCCGACAGCACGGAGGCTGCTTGGGATTCTCTCTCCCCCTCTCTCTCTGCTCCTCCCCTACACTCTCTGTCTCTCAAAAATTAAACCAACTGGAAAAAAAAAAGGGTACAATGAAACATTGGGTCTTGTTGAAAGTCCCTTCCTAGCCCTGGAACCCATCGTATCGGCCACCTGTGCCTGTGGCCCACGGAAACGGTGCTCTCCAAGCCCGCTAGCTGGCCTACCTGCCTAATCCACTGGTCGTGTTTAAGGCCTCGTCTCACTTGGTTTCCCTGTGCCATCTGCAGGATTGACAGTTCCTTTTTCTCGGAACCCCCTCTCCTTTGGATTTCTGTGACCCCTTTACCTGATTCTTCAGCATTTACTGAGCTCTTGATAAGTGAAGGATTCTTCCTTCTGTGCTTTACTTGATCCTCATAACAGTCCTCTGTTAGATGCTACTGTTCTCCCCGTGTTGCTGAAGGGGAAACAGAGGCTCAGAGGTTCTGTCGCCCAAGCTCACAGAACTCGTGAACGATGGAAGCTGGACTCAGATCCACACTTGTATAATGCCCAAGACTGTGGCCTTAGTTGGAATCCTTACCATCTTTTCTCTCTACCCCTCACGCTCTGATGCTTCTGCAATGGTCCCCTCCACTTCCCAGCATCAGGGAGGGTTTGCCAGAGTCCACCCTCAGGCCTCAGTCCTCCCAGTACTTCCCGGGAGAAACCTCAGCCACCATCAGGATCTGACTACCTACATGCGGATGACTCTCACACCCTTACCTAAAAGGATACAGAACAGCTCCAGGAGCTATTGGACATCTGTTATGAAAGTTTGTGCAGCCCCCCACCCCAATTCATATGTTGAACACCCTCCTCCCTCTGCTGCAGTGTTGTGAAATTAGGAGGTGGAGCCTTTAGAACGTGGTTAGGCCTTGAGGGTGGAACCCTCATGAATTGGATTAATGCCCTGACAAGAGAGACCCAGGAGACATCTCTGGCTCTGTCTGCCTTGTGAGGACACAGTGAAAAGATGGCCCCCTCTGAGCCAGAAAGTGGGCTCTCAGCAGACAGAGAATCTGCTGGTGCCTTGATCCTGGACTTCCCAGCTTCCAGAACTCTGAGAAAGATATATTCGCCTTTAAGCCACTTAGTGTGTGGTATATGTTATAGCAGCCCAAACAGACTGAGAGGTCACCTCTGCCTGGTGGCTTTCCCGGGGGCATCACCATTCCAACATGCTCCAATCTGAACTCACCACTGCCTCCCGAGACACGCTCCTTTGCTTTCTTGTGTTCCTTGTATTGGTGAAGAACGTGGATATCCACCCTGCCACCTGAGTCTCACTCCCTACATTCAAGCAGTTATCTCCTCTCCATTCTTGCTGTCACCACCCTTGACTTGGTCCTCATCATCTCTCCTGTGGATCACTATGTCAGGAATAGTCTCCTTTATGGGCACCTCCAACTTCTCTTCCACACAGCTTCAAGGGTTCTAAAACATAAAGACCATCACCTCACCTTCATGTTTCCATCTGTAAATGTCTCTCCACCTACAATGGGTTGGAACCCAAGTCCTCCCCATGCAGAGAAGGCTCTCTACCCTTGTGCTATACCCAACTCTTCTCTCACTCTACTTTTTTTAAAAAAAAGTTTTCAAATGTTTCTTTATTTTTGAGAGAGAGAAGAGAGAGAGCGCATAAGTGGAGGAAGGGCAGAGAGAAAGGAAGACACAGAATCTGAAGCAGCCTCCAGGCTCTGAGCCGTCAGCACAGAGCCTGATGCAGGGCTCGAACTCACCAACCACGAGATTATGACCTGAGCTGAAGTCGGATGCTTAGCCGAATGAGCCACCCAGGTGCCCCTCTCACTCAACTCTTTACCAAGTTTTTGTCCCTATGCATAAGCTGTTCTAAATCCTCTGTAGGTTCTCAACATCAGCACTTGCTGTTTCACATCTCAAGGCTGCCTGCCTTCCTGGCCCAGCAGTTACTGCTCCCACCAGTCTCTCCTGCTCACTGGCCCCAGTACATCCTCTCATTCTGTCAAGGCACCCAGAGCCCACCTCTCATGATTGGTCTGCTTCCCCTATGATTTTGTGACCTTCTAGATACCAGAGAATGGTATCTGACTCGTTCCAGTGTTGGGAGCAATGTCTGACTTCAGGTTTGTGAATGAATGAATGAATGAATGAATGAATGAATTATAAAAGACTCTAGGTTTAATAATGGGAACATCAACAACAGCAGTGCTATTGATGATAAATACTTATTGAGCACTTATTCTTGCCAAGCATTATACTAATTGTTTTTAACCAAATTATTTAATCCCCAGAAGAATTGAGGGGCATTGGCTCCAAATAATAAGAGCCAATCAGTATTGGCTATTACCATACGTATAAGCATTTTTATAGTACTCATTCATTAACCCTTATGATAACCTTATAATATAATAATACTATTATTTCCTTTTATAGATGTGATACTGAGGCCTCACCAAATGAGGTTGTTTTGCCTCAGGTCACACATCTGGTGACAGAGCACTGGGATTCACCTTCCTAGAGTCAATGGCTAGACTCCAGACTCCATTACAACATACCTCTGAATACCCTTGTCAATATTTACCATAACGGTAACTATAACAAATAGCTTTGAATATTCAGTGCAGTCACTGCAAATAGTCCCAGCTTCAAAACACATTTGGGGGGGGGGGGTGGTGAGAATGTGCTTCACGTACCTGTGTACAATAGCATCCTTGGGTTGCCTGTCACTTAATCCCAGCCACCATGACATGTGACATTTTTGGTTACATCAGCTAGAATAGGTAACATGATAAAACATCTTAGCATGAATAAATGCAGAAGATGTGATCAGGAGCGCTGTGGAAAAGCCATTCGTTCTGGATTCCTGAGTTATAATCCTCTCGTAAAAGGGCTTGAAATCCAGACTTGCTGGAAACAAACAATAGACTAAACATTGCATGCTCGCACCCATGCCAGAAGACAGGATGTTACGGGAGCTGGGCTCATCAACTTCGATCTCTGGCCCCTTGGAATACAGAGCGTAGCAGAGTCTAGAAGTCCACAGTGTGTGCGTCAAATCAGCACGAATGCTTGAGTCGTAAGTGGACTTCAGAGTTGGAGCCAGTCTTGGGATCGTAGTCTCCCCAGTCCAGAAATTTGGGGAGGTAAAGTCAGGGGGAAGGACGTGGAGACAGTAGATGCTGTGACAATAAACCTGGAGTCCCTTGGTTTGGGGGTTGAATTCATGCCCTACAACTTACTCTCAGTGTGAACCGGGGCAAACTAGTCAGCCTCTTGGAGGCTCAGTTTTATTATCTGTAAAATTGGGATAATAATCCCACCTTTTAAGTTTGTGAGAATTAAATGAGAAATGCCTGTAATGCTCTCACTAATGAGTAACATTTACTGGGCACTTCCATTGCCAGTCATTGCTTTAAGCATTAAAAAAAATATATATGTATTTACTTACTTAAACCTCTCAAGAACCCTATGAGGAAGGTACCTGGAAATCACTAGGCTTTCCTGAGACACTAGAGACCAGGGAGCCAAGGTGGAAGTGATCACACACACTGACTACACCATACCCAAGATGCATCTTGGTAAAGCTGCTGTCTGATCAAGACAGCAGCCTAAGGTAGACCGACTTAGAGTTGGATACAACCTGTTCTCAGCCCAACTTTTCCACTGACTACTGAACACCCTTAGGCAAGTTGCCTAACCTCTCTGAGCCATAATTTCTTTAGTTATATCATGGAGATTAATCCACTGAACTAAGAAGTAGTGACAAGGATTAACTAAGATCTACAATGAGCCTAACTTCAAGGAGTGCTCAGCAGGGAAGATGCTCCTTGTTATTATCATTTTATTATTATTTCTGAAATGTAAGCAGTCCATATATGCAGCCCACCCTTGCCTCAGACCAGCCTTAATGCAGGTGTCAGCACCTCTTGACTCTCCAGAAGAAAGCCATTCACACCAAACATGGATTTTCTGGGAGATTCTATTGGGAAGAGGTGGTTTGTATTACACATCCCAGAATAAGTACCTGACATCTTTCTTCTGAATCTATTTTCTGTGCTGTCCCTCAACTCACTCATGTGTTTACCACCTGAAGCTATAGTCTCTCGCTTTATATTCTCCCATGAGCCTCTCAGTCTCTCACCTCTTCTTAGTTCTTGACCAAATTTTACATCTAAACTTGCACATCCTACTCAATAAACCCAGAGGGCTGCCATCATCAAGCTGATCCTCCTTAAAAGGTAGGTTAACTCTGTAGGGGTCTCAGATGCTCCCCCACCCCATCCTTCCAAACACAAGAAGCCCTCTCTGAAAGGTGTTCTAGTGAAATTTCCTTGCATTCCATTTCTACCTCCCTCACTACCAAGGTAGATAGCTTGGCACATGATAAGTACACAGTAAGTGACAATTGTGTTATTACTCACAGAACATTTTATTTGTTCTTAGTACAGCAGGTTTCTTACTGACCTCTTTTAAGAAATATACTTAACTGATGGTGTAATTCTGCATATTTCTGTGTCAAACTTATAACTTTTTACATGTAAAACTTTTTTAAACTTGTAACTTTTTAAAACCAAGGTACACTTTAGAGTAGGCTTCTCCAAGATTTGCTCAGTCAAGACTTTGTCCACAGTTTTGCATAAAATAGCATTTATTTACTTTTTTATTAAAAAAAATTTTTTGAGAGGGTGAGAGACAGAGCATGAGTGAGGGAGGAGCAGAGAGAGAGGGAGATGCAGAATCCAAAGCAGGCTATAGGCTGTGAGCTGTCAGCACAGAGCCCGGTGTGGGGCTTGAACCCATGACCTGAGCTGAAGTCAGATGCTCAACTGACTGAGCTACCCAGGTGCCCCTACGAGCATTTTTTTAAAACAAGGACTTGCTTGGGTAACCTGGGTGGCTCAGTCAGTTAAGCGTCCGACTTAGGCTCAGGTCATGATCTCACAGTTCATGGGTTCAAGTCCCCCATCAGGCTCTGGGCTGACGGCTCAGAGCCTAGAGCCTGCTTCATATTCTGTGTCGCCCTCTCTCTGTGCCCCTCCCCCTCTCATGTTTTGTCTCTCTCTCTCTCTCTCTCTCTCAAAAATAAATAAACATTTTAAAAAATTTAAATAAAATTAATAAAATAAAATAAAACTAGGATTTTCTTGAATGTTATCAGGTAAATAAACCAACAGGGAAAGTTGAATTGGTGTGGAAACATCCTTGCCGGATCTCTTAATAAGAAGACAACATGATCTACTCTTTACAAAGCAGCAATCATTTTAGAGACAAGGAGAAACAAAATAGCCATGAGTTTGCTTAGTGCAAAATACTGATGAACACCGCGCAATACCAGCAATTAGGCAAAATGATCAAAATGCCAAATGTCAATAATTCTGATTCAAAGATTGGACGAGTAAGTCTCACTGAATCTTTTACAGAGAAACAAGGATGCATGTGCGTGTGTGTGTAGGTGTGGAACTTACAGAGGGGGTCTTAAGCAGTTTCTGGCCATCCTAGTCACCTTCCTGAAGCAGTTAATCTTGACCCCCAAACCGAGAGATCTTGCTTTCCATTACAGCTACAGAAGAGAGAAGGTCCACTATTCTTGGACAGACTGTGGCACTTCACATTCTTTATTAGAACGACCTGCTCTAGTCCAGAATGTGCAGATTTTGGTAATCTGTCATGTTTTCAAAGGATTTTTTAATTCTTTTTGACCTGGGGTGTCTCCAGTTTAGGGTCATGAACTCAAGAGCTTAGGAATAGGGAATAGAAAACTAGGGAGAAAGGACTGCAAGAAATGGAAACTAGGGAGGAAAACTTTCATTGAGTACCCGCTGTATTCCAGGCATGCTGTCAATTGCTATCATCTATATAATGATGCTTAATCTTGATTATATCCCAAGAGATTGTTGTTATCATTTCCATTAAATAAAGGAAAAAAATGAAACTCATGAAGGGTAAGAGGTCGGCCCAAGTTTTAAAAGCCAGTGAGGGGCAAATATGAAGTTTCTTGGTATTCCGATTCTAACTTGTATGTTCGCTGAAGTATACTATATTGCCTGGGAGAGACATAAGAGAGGAAACTCACTATGATTTTCCACAGCCAAATGCCTTGCATAACTTTTGAGGTATATGGGGTGGTGATAAGAGCTCAGACTTGGGAGAAACACAGTTTGTTACTTACTTGTAAGACTCTACTAGTTGTTAAAATAGCAAAAACTGAAATATTTTCATATCAAGTCATAAATTGCTGCTGCCCTGAGCCCCTCAATTGTTTCCTCTGCTACTTCAGCCAATCCAGAACTTCTTCAAAAATTTCTCAGATCTCCCCTTGGTCAGCAACCAACTATTTAAGTCATCACACATTAGGGGGCCCCCAGTAACCTTACTCCAATTCTTTGGCCAACTTATTCTGATTCACGAATATCTACACCACCATCAATTGTTAGTAACTTTGGATAACGCCTCTGCCCCTTAGCCTCCTACTTCCCCTCCATCATAGACCCAGTTCATATGGAAAGTCTTTGCTTGGCTAAGTCATCTTTGCTAATAGAAATCCTTGATTTACCTGATGCTGAATCTAGAAAACAGGTGGAGAGAAACAGAACTAGAAAAAAAAAAAAAAAACAGAAAGGGAAACTGAATTGATCTATGTAATAAAGAGTTGATGAGGAGAGGTAAGAAAGGAAATAAACCCTGAAGGCTGAAGTTTGAGAGATGGTAACTGTATTTGCTGAGTGTATGGCTCTGGAGCATACAGAGCTGGTTCTCCAACAGTGGAGTAGCTAATTCAATGAATTAGTAATGGAGGAACCGTTTCTTGAGAAGTGTTGCTGAGAATTGGTCTTCTTTAATGTTCCCAAGAGACATAAGAAAAAATGGGAATTTGTCTGTGATTACTACTGGGCTTATTTCTAGTCTACTTGATGTAGAGACTAGGTCACATAGAGCCCTGGATTTATCAAAGTTACAGCACCATGATCTCTAAGATTCCTTCTAATCTCAACCATAAAGAGAATACCTCAATTGATCCCTCAAAGGTTGTTCAACTTCTATGGGTTCTGCAGGTATGATGACAAGCTGTTGGGTTACAGAGCACTGAAACTCAGCAGGTCAGTTATCTATAGTTTACCTGTGAGTTCTCAGGCAAGAATCTTACCTTGATGAGCCTTGTTATTTGTAAAATTGGGAACATCATGTTTATTGTTTTTGCTTTTTTTGCAACTGTTTTTGTTGTTGTTAGTGTTTTCTGAGTTCTGACTGTGTGCCACTCTGTTTGATATCTATCACTTGATTAAGTCCTTACCGCAAATGTGTAAATTATGTGTGAACAATTCCTTTTCACAGGGTAGGCTCAGAAAACATAAGAAATTTGCTCGAGTACTCCCAGCTAAATGGTGGCAGAGCCGGGATTCACAGTGTTCTCTTTCTCCAAATCCAGCCCTTGTCCCTTTACAACATATGGCTTTCCAACCTGTCTAAAGAACCTAGAATGGAGGTCACGAGTCAGCCCTTGTCTGGGAGGATGCTTTGAAAAACATAAAATGCCATGGAAATATCAGGGGGTTAAGATATATGACTAATGACTCATCCTGTAGGACTCATCTGTCCTTTTTTCCCCATTTTATCAGAAATGCCCTTCCTTATTTGGGGTGGACCATTTTGCACCATCAAGATCCCTTTTCAGCGAAGAACTTGTTATTACTTGAGATGTTGGGAATGCTGTCTGCAGGTGGCCTCCTGAGATGCTGCAGCTGGGGACAGCCACCTCACCCAAGGTCACACGACCTTCCAGGACAGCCCACGTCCAGTGATTGATTCACACAGAGGTATAAAGACTTGACCATTGGGGTGCCTGGGTGGCTCAGTCGGTTAAGTATCCAACTTCAGCTCAGGTCATAATCTCATGGTCCATGAGTTGGAGCCCTGCATCGGGCTCTGTGCTGACAGCTCAGAGCCTGGAGCCTGCTTTGGATTCTGTCTCCTTTTCTTTCTGCCCATCCCCACTTGTGCCCTCTCTGTCTGTCTCTCAAAAATAAATACATGTAAAAAAAAAAAAAAAGACTTGACCATCTCGGCCTAACTTTGGGCAACTTTAAAGTGTTGGTCTAGTTCCAGAACTCACATAATGTTTATAATTTGCCAAATACTATTTTAAGAGCTCTGAACATACCAACTCAATTAACTCTTACAACAATCCTAAGAACTTATTACTATTGTTACTTCTATTTAAAAAATTTTTTTTAACATTTATTTATTTTTGAAACAGAGAGAGACAGAGCATGAACAGGGGAGGGCCAGAGAGAGAGGGAGACACAGAATCTGAAACAGGCTCCAGGTTCTGAGCTGTCAGCACAGAGCCCGACGCAGGGCTCAAACTCACAAAACATGAGATCATGACCTGAGCCGAAGTCAGACACCCAACTGACTGAGACACCCGGGCACCCCTGTTACTTCTATTTTATAGATGAATAAAGGGAAGCACTTAATGGTTAGGAGTTCTGACCAAGACCATGTATCTTCTGGTGGATTGGCCCCTAGATCTGCCTCTAACTACTACTCCTTACCACTTCCTGTATCCCTGTAAGTATGAACCTCTCATCCACTAATTTTTAGAGAAGGATCGAAAAGAGCTAGGTCAGGGGAGAGGGAGGGATAGTTTTCTATTCCACGATCCCTGGAATCATCACAGAGCATTTCCAGTAATGAGATGTCTGCTGTGTGCACCTAGACTGGAGGCTTGGACAATTTAGGATGGAAAGCTCCCAAAACCCCCACAGGTGATTTAGGTGTAGGGAGGTCTGGGACACACTGATGAAGGCGGCACACAGGAGGCATTCATAAAAATGCCAAATGGAGGCCCAGGGATGTGAAGTGATCTGGCAGTGGTCACCCTGGCAAGCAGAGAGAAGCCGCCAAGACTCTCCTCTGTTTCAGGGCCCAGCCCACGGCTCTTTGAGCTGCACTTCCTGAGGCTGGGCCAGGAATCTGCCCTGGGCATGGGGAAACCACATACCTCACTCGTGCATCTAATGATTACTCAGGAAGTGGAGGCTTTGGGGCTGACAAATGCTGCACCGGAAAGGGGAGGGGAGGGCCCTTCAGGAGGGGTCGGCAGAGCCTGCTCCCTCAAAGCATTGTCTTTTCCTTCCTCCAACAGGATGCCCGGAACCCTACAGAAAAGGGACTCATTTGTCTTCATTCCCAGCACAATAACTTGCTGCTGGCCTTTCTCTTGGGCCTTGCTCAGAGCAACAGGATATAGTCTCTGCCAGGAAAGAAGGAAGGCAGGGAGGGAGGGAATGGCAGGAGCTCAGAATCTCCAGGCCCACAGCCTGAACCCTAAAGCCCCTAAAAAGACCCGGCAATGTGAGGCATGGGACTCAGCCTAGAAGCATCTCAGCCCAACTGGACCTTGTAGAAGAAACAGTTTTCAGTTGCAGAGCAATCCTTAATCAGATGTAAACTAAGCAACCGTTAAAAGCTGAGCTGTAACTTCTGGGTGGCCTCTGTCCAACTTTTATCTTAATCTAGTCTTCTTTGTACATTTAAAGAAGGAGAATAAATAGGGTCAATGCAGAATGAGGTCTTCTGTCCGTTTTCTTTTGGTGTTAATCAGAATGTATGCTATGGAGCTTTTTCTTAAAGCTCTTTTTGTAGACTTTTCTGGTCTCACTCCAGACCTACAATATCAGAAACTCTGTGTGTGTGTGTGTGTGTGTGTGTGTGTGTGTGTGTGTGTGTGTGTGTGTGTTTAGGGGAGGGATTGGGGGGGAATAGGGGCGTGGCAAGGGCTTAGCTATGGCAGAGATGGAGGTTGATGTGGGTTGAAGAATTAGAATCAATACTGCAATCTACCATAGTAGGTATTATCAAAATCAATAAATTTTAGCAAATGTTTATTGAAGTCTGAATATATGCCAAACACTGCTAGGGATGAGCTATACATCTCTAACCCAGAAGCTTACAGTTCAGTAGGTGACTCAAATGGGTAATAGATAACCAAGAGTGTTAGAATTACTTATACAGTAAGAGTTAACTGGCTGGGAGTCTGGAAGACCCTTGTAAAGAGAGCCCCTCACCCCAGCTAAGCACACGGGGAAGGTGAACAGCACAAAGTAAGCTTACAATTGCCTTCCTCAAGACAAATGGTTGCTAAATAGAGTTGCATTCATTTTAGATTGACATTCTAGTCGTGCCTCTAAGACTCTTCCAAAGAGCAAAACAAAAAAATCGTCATAGTCAATTAAAACACGGGCCCTTGATGTGAACTATGCTTCCTGTCTAAGAAATCACCTAATTCATTTTTTTAATTACATGTATTTGGATCTTAGCACCAGACATGTTTTAGTGATTGGGCTTGCACTCTTGCTTGCTCTCTTTTCCATGTTTGCAACCTAGAGTCAGAATGCAGATTTATGATGGGTAAGAGGGCCTGAAGAACCAACCCTCTGTGGTGGAGGCTGGGGAAGAAGGTGAAGGGACAAGTTTCCTGGCCTTCCCTGTGTGGCTCCCAGTCTGGCTGTGGGTCAGAGTTGAAAGTAGCAGACTGGAACAATTCTAGACGGACCAACCTGACCCCAGGTACTGCCATTTCTCTGCCACTCAGAATGGCCTTTGGAGGAGACTTCTCAGAAGAGATGAGAAAAAAGGCAGTGCAGTGTCAGAAGAGGAGGAATCATTTGTCGAGTGTATACTCTGTCGAGCACTTCACACATACAATGTCTTAGTCATTATTCCATCCCCATGAACTACGACCCTCATTTTCACCAGGGTGAAGATGGAGGCTCAGAGAGATGAATGACGGCAATTTGCTCAAGGGCACTTTGCTGATAAGGAGCCCAACTGGAATTCTCTCTCAAGTCAGCCTCCTTCCAAAGTACATGTTCTTTGTACACCTCCCCCCTACTTCTGATGCAAAATCTTCTCCTGGGTGGTTGTGGACCATCTGATATAATAGAGTTATGACTGGATCTTGATGTTGGATGAACCTCTCTTGAAGATGAGCCTCTCAAATCTCCAGTAGTAAAGATGGCCTCTTTCAAGTCAACAAGGAAATTCTTTTTTTTTTTTCTCTCAGAACTTTAATTCTTTCACAACTTGTAATTTCTCCTTCTCTCCATAGGTATCTCATAAGTGTTCCCTGACAGTAGAAGGAAAGGAGGAAGTTTTCATTTTTAAGAATGACAGAGTTTTGCTACCCAAAGTGTGGTCCCTGAACCAGCAGCCTCAGCATCATTTGGCTTGTTAGATGTTTGTTATAAATGCAGAAACTTCCGTCACAGTCCTCCAGAATAAAAGAACGAATGTTTACTTCAGTCATGGAACCTAGTAAGCTCTCTATAAATGCTACTTCCTTTCTACTCCCATCTTCCCTTCCCTTTAAAAAATATTTAAGAATGAGCACGCTATAGAATCTGTGCTCTGAGAGAAAGAAAATGCCTCTGAAATATTAATCATATCTATTAGACCTGTTCTTTCCAATATGGTAGCCACTCACTACATGTGGCTAAATCGAAATTACTTAAAAATAGATAAAAGTAAAAATTCAGTTTCTCAGTCACACTAGATACCTATGGCTAACGGCTACCACATTGGGCAGCACAGATACAGAACATTTTCACCATCGTGGAAAGTTCTGTTGGACACCACTGCTGAGATACTTCCTAATCCTCCTGGGCATTTGCTAACGTGTAGCTCAGCTGTTCCCAGAGTAGAAGTTTAGTTAAGGCTCCTTGACTTGAACCCTGCTTCACTTATTAGAAAAGAGAAATGGCACATGAGAGTCCCAAGATCTGTTGACCAGTACTTGCTCTGTCTACTAAGGAGCCATAGAAACATGGCTAAATCACCTCTCTCCCTCAGTTTCCTCATCCTCAAATTTAGAGAAGAAGAGGTAATAACAGTAATTCATATTAGTCTGGAAGCTCTTGTACTTTTTAAAAAAATCTCTTTGACAGTTTTGCCAGTCTTACAGCCTTTGGGGTGACCAACTCATCCTGGTTTGACGGGAATATCCCAGTTTCAAAATTGAAAAGTCTCGTATCATGAGAACCTGCTCAATCTCAGCAAACCACAACCTCCAGGCCCCTTGAAGTTATAAAATTCTATGACCTTGTGCAAGCCTAAGCAGGGTAGCTACCAGGAACCTCCAAACTACTGCACACGGTAGTGATTAGGAGCTTAGGCTCTGCAATCAGACAAACCTGACTCCAAATACTGATGCTACCACTTGATTTCTGTGTGAACTTAGGCAAATTACTTAATTTCTTTGAGACTCAGTTTCCCCACCTGCAAAATCAGAGTGCTGTTAATAGTTCTTTGTGTGTCATTATGAGGATTAACTTAGCACAGCTTTGCACAGTGCTGAACACTCAGAGCAAAGTAAGCAATCAATTATTAATTTAGCCGACTCTGGAAAAGGAGGTAGGTCTATCTTTAGAGAGACTGTGACCCTGACATTCACGTGTAGCCCAAGGTATCAGCTAAACGAAAGATGCCTTGATTTTGAGCTATTAAGCTCCTCTTCATCCCAAACTCCCACAAAGCTTGCCCGGACTAATCTCTAATAAATAACAGCTCAAATTGGTTAAAGAGAATGCATTTCAACTCCCTGTGCTCCTGCTGGGATAATCTGACTCTGAAGAAGTAAGTTTATTGAAATACAAACTAATCATTCCTGTTGCCAAAGTAGGCTTCTGGCAGAGCCCTGTGAAGAAAGAAAGAGTGAAAAAAAAATGTCCTGAACTGCTGAGACAGCAGTGTATTTAGACAATTAAGTTTCGAAGAGCAAGACAGTTCCTGTAACTACCTCCCACACCCCCTAGTCCAAGAACAAAAGGTTTTGTTGAAAGTATTCATATGGATATGAATACCGACATTTTAATGAGCCCCTCAGTAAACTCATCAGCAATAATTACACCCAGCCATGGTGCCACCAGTGGGAAGGTACAAAATCGCGCCTCCAAAAATTAGTCACTTGTAAGTTAACCCCACAGTCATGTCAAGCAGCCTACACTTGATGGCTGATTCACAAAGATTCCTTGACACCTCTATAGTTAAAGGGGCCAGATCACCATGGGAAGTCGGCAGAAAGGGAAAAGTTCACATTTGCAGAAGACCTGCATGTCAGAGCAAAGAGTTTTGAGGAAGCCAAGGACACTGGATTAATGATAACAGCAGGACTGGTACTGCTGAGCATTTGTTGAGTGCCTGTCATGTGCCAGGAACAATGTAGAGCATTGTTCTGCCCAATCCAGTTTAATCCTCACCTGAATCCCGGGAGCATGGCTGTTTCTATGGTATCCATTTTACAGATGAGGATAGTGAGGCTTAGAGGACTAGAAGGGTTTTGTCAGAAGTCTCATTGCTACAAAGGCAGGACTGGAGATTTGTACCCAGTCTCTAGGTGAGATTTCAGCCTCACCTCTAAAATGGAGATTGGAAAAATACTCAAGCATTTACTTCTCACTTACTGGAGACATTTTAGAGGTTGGATTTTGCCTTGGGTTTGACCTTGACCCTCAGTATGTAAATCCATGGAGGAAAAACTCTGCCTTCCTATCCCTCGTCGCTCTCTGATTTTTGCTCTCTCAGGCTCAGACCTCTCATCTATTACTCTGGCCGCCATTATCTTTGTTCAATCTTCCCCCTTTCCTTTCTCCTGTTTAGAGAAATAACATGGTCTGGGATGGACCAGGAATGGAAGACAAAGAGCAAATAGGAGTGAATGAGAGAAAGAATGCAAGAGAAAACAAAAGGGAAAGAGAATGAGATAAGACTTTGAAGACACCCAGATTTGGTGTGAATCATTGCTTTCACCAGCTGTACAACTCTGAGGAAAGCTGACTCAGTTTTCTCATCTGTAAAATGAGGGTGATTCTACTTATCCCACTGAATTATGGTGAAGATCAAATAAAGTATTGTCCATGCATTTCCTGCCACCTAACAGACACTTGGTAACCTTATCTGCTTCCTTCCTTTCTCCCTGCCTCCGTCTTCAGGCACCATCTAAATCCAGGTACAGTCTGAGGCATCACTACAAACTTTACCAGTTTAACCCTCGAAACACCTTATGGTATTATATTCTCATTTTACAAAGAAGCTTAGAGAGGGGATTTTGTAAACTAGAATCACCCAGCTAGTGAATGTCCCAGCCAGAATTCCAAAGCAAATCTGTCTTTCTCTAAGACTGGGCAAAGAAAGAATAAGGTGAAGTGGAGGAGGTGCGTCTGAACGGAAGGGCTTTTATAATTTTCTTCTTCAGCTGCTCCACTGGAGGGCTGTTGAGAAAATTATCCAAATCGTGTTAATGAGCAATTGAGAGCTGGAGTTTCTCTGAGGGAAGAGAGTGAAAACAAAAGCTCTGCTTGGGGCAGGCAGCCATTAGCTGTGATCCCTACCTCAGCTGCTACCACCAAGAGGCTCTCACTCCGATAATTAACTCAATTGCCTCCTCTCAGGGGTGAAGTGGGGCTAATAAAACTTAACCACCTAGCTTGTGGGAAAAGGATTCTGTGCTCATTGATGGAGTGCTTTCAAGACCATCTGGTGCAGAGTGGTGTCATGGTAGAAACTGTAATGGGTGAGTACCGGTTGGGCCCAGGGAGAGCCCGGAGTGCACTGAAGGAGCCCATCAAAGCCTTGATGTTGGTTCAACAGATGTGAGTCTGAATCCAAGATCCATCACTAATGAGCTTGAGATATTAGGTGCAGCTTTCAACATCTCTGAGTCTTGGTTCCTCCTCTCCAAAATGGAGCCAACAGAATTTACATCCCAACAGAGGGATTGGGTGGATATAAAAAAAAGATCTTGATAAGGAGCCCTGCACACAGTAGGTACTCAGCAAACTTGAGATTTCTTCCTCTAGAGCAGTTCTCTTTGGGGAAGGAGAAGAAGAAGAAGAATAGGAAGGAAAGAGAAATGCAGTCCCCACAGATAGAGAAACTCATTTGCATCCCCTATTTAGAGAAATTAGTTTCCCTACCCCTAAGACTTGTGGATTGGAGTAGGCAGATCACTCTTACTGATGGTGTGGGTTTAAATGGTTTCATCCTGTTGGTCTCTTCCTTCTTCCCACCATCCCATTACTACAGAAATGTCTCTCTTTGTGTTTTACTCACCATAGTCCCCCTTTATTGTGAGCATTTATACTATGCTAAATGTCTTCCTGACTTACCCGTTTCACAACAATAGTAAATGACTTACTTCATTTTCTCCCTACCAACCCAGTGAGTAGCTTCAGTGGTTACCCCTGGTTTACAGTGAGGAAACCAAAGCGCAGAGGAATAAAGAAGCAGACCCAGGGTCTTGGAGAATACAAGCAACAGGAAGGAGAGTTAGATCTCCAACACAGGTCTGTCTGATACCAATGTGCTTTGTGCATGATTGGGGTTCAGAACCCTTTCTTAGAATATCCTGCAAGCTTCCCGCTGACCAGGCTGGGCAGTGAGTCTGTTCGGGAGTTCAGTCACTCATTCATGGAGTGTGATGTCCTACCACGCTCACCCTTCAGAAGCAGGTTCAGAGCTTCATTCAGAAATTGGTACCTTTTTCAAAGCCTTGGTAAGGTTGCCTGATGAATAAGACTGAAGTTGCCATGCTGAGTGATAGCCCCTCTCCCATCACCCAGCCTGTCTCTGCTCCCTCACCTTGTTGACGAATGGTCATTTCTTCACCCACAGCATGCCTGGCACACAGCAGTTACTTGCTGTGGGCCCCCAGGATCTATGGCCCAGGATCTTGCTGAGGGCAGGGCCAAACTCCATAGCATTGCAGTTGAGGGTCTTTGTGAGCCCAATCATTCTCAGACAACTGCACTACAGTGCTTTCCCTGCTTTTGCTTATGCAGTGCTCTCTGTCTCTGGAAGGTTCTCGTCGGTCTTCTTCATCTGGAATCTCACTCCTTCAAGACTCAAATGCCTTATCAGTGAAGCCTTCTCTGACTCTCATCTGTCTAACACCTATCCCCCCCAGCAAAATTAAGCACTCTTCCCTAGTGCAGCATCTGGAATGTAAAGAAGTCAGTCCTGGCACTTTTGTGAGCCCCTGGAGGTGATGGGGAAACTCAACCTAATTAATACCTAACACAGTGCCCAACCATTAGCACTTATGATTCTCACTTTGGATGAAATGTCACATCGTCTCTTGGAGATGCTATCTCCAACCTTGCCTTCTTAATGAGGGTTCTTCCCACACCTTCTGCTTCACCACCACAGTACCCAGCAAAATCTTCAGCTTTCAGATAGACCTTAGGGTTAGAACACTGGCGCTCCTGTCAAATGCTAAAGGTCAGCTTTTTGCTTAGTAATTTGTTAGCTATGGGACCTAGGGCAAGTTGCCTCATTTCTCCAAGCCCCTGTTTCCTCATCTGTTAAATGAGGCTAATAACACAAGATCTGGTAGGAATGTCTCTAGATTAGTATTTGTAATGTGCTTAGCATAGTGTCTGCCACTGAGAATACATTCAAGGTGGCCATGTGTTTGTTTTTTTTATTTGTTCACTCTACAATGTTTATAACACAGAAGAAAGACCACATTTGCTGCCTTTTTTGCTGTTGATTTTCCAAGGCTTAGCAGTATCTGACACAGAGCAGAATCAATAAACAGTAATAGACTGCATGCTGAGTAAGAGAAGCATGGCTCCTAGAAGCCTCTTCTGTAATGGGGATGCCTGTGTTACTGAGGGGCAGCAGCTAAGTTCTAGGACTCAGATCAGCCTGCCTGCATCTGAACCCTCATTCTGCCTCTTAGCAGCGTTGTGCCCCATGACCAGTTGTTAATCTAAGCCTTAGATTCCTAATCTGTATAAATAGATAATACCTACCTCTTAGAGTTGTTGTGAAAATAATAATATCAAAATAACATCATATCATTATTATATAATGATATTAATGTAACAGGCTTGAAAGATGACTGGCATGCAATTAGTGTTAATAACTATTACTCTAGATCTGATAATTCTGTTTTATATCATACAGTACTTTCTGTCTTTCTACCCTTATTAAATTGTGAGTTCCTTGAGGGTAGAATCTGTGTTTGCTCCATCTTTGTGTATCCTATACTTAGCAGAGATGATAGATGCCAGTCAATTTATCTTGAATACATTATGTTTCTCAATATATAACCTTGTCAAAGATCTTCCAGGTAACTAGGGCGGGCATTATTACCTTCTATGTAAAGACACACACATCTCTTTTGCCCTGAAGCACAAAGATTAAGTGCACTGCCAAGATCCCACCACTACCTTAGTGGTCCAACCAACTCTTTGAGTTGTGATGAGCTACCATAAGGCTTCTAATAAGCTCTTTCCCTCTCCAATCACAGGAAGGGGAGAGAAACCAAAGTTGGCAGTATGTTCACACATAAGCAAGCACATCTTTTCTTGCTGGAGTTAGTCTGCACAGCCTGGGTGCCCATTTTGCCTGGGAGATACATCAAGATTCATCTACTCACCCCCACCCTACCACTTAGGCCAAGAGTCCCAACCCAAACCAAGGTAGCTCCAGATTTCAGCAGGCAGATCCTTTCCCCTCATCTCCCATCATGTAGGTCCATCCCTCACATGCTGGAAGCAGTTGATTAAAACTCCTATCTTTGCGGGTCTCCTGGGTGGCTCAGTTGGTTAAGCGTCTGACTTCAGCTCAGGTCATGATCTCACGGTTTGTGAGTTTGAGTCCCATGTCAGGCTCTGTGCTGTCAGTACAGGTTCCCTAAGGAACCTACTTAGGATTCTGTCTCTCTCTCTCTCTGTCCCTCCCCCACTTGTGCTCTGTCTCTCTCTCAAAAATAAATAAAATGTAAAAAAAAATTAAAAACAAAAAACTCCTATCTTTGTGGGTCTTGGTTGTCTTTGAGTTTTAGACCCACATCCATAAACATTCATCAATGAGCTTTCTTTCTCCCTGTGTCCTCATGACCAGAGAAAGGTCCAAATTGGTTCAACTGTATGAATATCTAGTAAATTATCATAAGTCACATTTGTTAGGTGCTTCACCATTTAAAAACAAATTTCACATTCAGTTTAATTCCAATGCCAGGAACCATGTGTCAGGGTTGTGAAGGGTGGGTAAGACATTGCCCTACTCTCAAAATGCTCAAACCCTCTGGGGAAAACAGAAGTGTACAACTATCTTAATACTATGGCAATACTACTACTAACTACAATAGCTACCATTTATTGTGAAGTGTCCCATATGCCTACCCAACACTGTACCAAATTTACTTAAGCTTTATCATACCCAATGAGATAAATATTGTCAAATATAACTATGAATACCAACAGAACTGAAATAACAAATACAAAACCAAACAGACTAAATAAACAGCAACAACAACAAAACCCAAACAAACAAAGCTGAGTTTTTTACTTGCCACGCAGAGGAAAGTTATATCATTCAAACACAAGCTTAACTGGGCTCCCAGACCAAAAACTGAAAGGTCTGTATAATATGGCAAAAATAAGTGAGTTCACCACATAAGGCAGGGCTTTGGTTGGTTCATGAGCTGGATTATTAGATTATACACTCTTTGTAATTGCAATGGTCTGGGTCACAAATCCTGGGTACAGTTCTCAGTGAGGTCTGAGGTAGATTGTACCAAGTCCCGGGTGGGTCCAGAGTCACACAGCAGGTAAATAAATGTGCATGTGAGTACCCTCGGCTTGCCAATGGTTTTCAACAGTTTGTTTTTATCTCCATTTTATAGAAAGAGAGACAGAAGCTCAGACACTAAATCACATTTCCAAGGTCTCCCAATTAGTAGAAGAAAATAGCATTTAAACTGTGATATCTAATCCCAAATATACCCATGCATTCACTCAGCATAAAAATTAAACTACGTTCTATAGAAGCACAGAGAAAGGAGTAGTGGATTCTGATTAAGAAGAGGAAGCTTCTGGGTGGCTCAGTCAGTTAAGCGTCCGACTTCGATTCAGGTCATGATCTCACCGTTTGTGGGCTCAAGCCCCATGTCATGCTCTGTGAAAAAGAAATTTAAAAAAAAAAGGAAGAGGAAACTTCACAATGGAGGCAGCATTTAAGCTGATATTTGGGGCATGGGGAGAATTTCCCCAAGTGGGGAAGCAGGGAAGGGCATCTCACGCAGGGGATAAGCAGCAAGCCCTGCAAACAGAAGGCCTTTAATGTATTAGGAAGAAAGAGCGGAGTGGTCACTTGTCATGGGGACTGGTGAAGTCTTGACCTCTCCTACTGAGAAAGGATAAGGTTGAATTCAATCATAACAATCATACTTAATAAGGGTACAACCTTTAGAGTTGACAATGTGCTTCCACATCCAAGATGGTATTTGATCTCAGCAACACTTGTCTTTGTCATTGTTTTGCAAAGGAAGAAACTGATACCCTCCAGCTGAAGAAATCTGCTTATTGTCACTCAGAAAATGGTAGAGCTAGGAATTGGTTTCCAAATTCCAAGACCCATGCTGCCCCTTCCTGCTCAACTGTTTTTGAATAATTGCTCTAAATATGTGCAGCCAACTAGATTTTGGCCCTAGAATTCTGGGCTGAATCTGCTATACAAACAGATGTTATTGTTCACCTCCAGGTCAAGAAGCCATCTCTCATAGTGTGTGTCCATCCAACATTGGTGAATTCTAGGGTTTTTATTGGAGGAGGAAGGCCTGGAGGTGGAAAGGAGCGGGCCAGGCTGCTGATGGGGTCTCAGCCACCTGTTCTTTCTGGAATGGAGTTGAAAAGCTTCTTTTCTTTCCCTTCTCCTCCATGAGACCATCTCTCTCCCTTTGAGAAGCTTTCATGGATTCCTGTAAGGCAGAGAGGTGGGGCCCACTTGGGGCGAGGCAACTGCTTGAGAGAGAAGAAGAAGATACTGTGTGGGTCATGTTTTTATATTCTTGCTGTATGACCACTGGAAAATCACTTAACTTCCCTGAATCTCAATTTCCTTATCTACAAAACCAGCAGGGGAAGAGCAGGGCGGGGGAGGGGGAGGTAGATAACAGCTACAGAGAAGATATATAGCCAGAGATTAAGAGCATGGACTCAGACTGCCAAGGTCCACATCTTTCTTCTATCAGCATTGATACCTTGACCAGTGTACTTACTGTCATTGTGCCTCAGTTTCCTCTACTGTAAAAGAGGGGGGAAATTATATTACTACCTACTAAGGCTGCTGTGAGGAATAAATAATTAATACATGTAAAGCACTTAGGCCAGCCTTTTCAAGGGCTGTCCTCAGATTTAATAAAAATAATAACTAGCACTTGTATTATGTTACAGAGTATTAGACCTTCCAGAGATCCTGTCCTTTGTCACTTACGGCACCCTCTTTTCTTAGAGTTCAGGAAACTAAGATTCAGGGAGGCCAGTGATTTTTTTTTTTTTTTTTTACAAGATCATAACCCTGTGAAAGACTGAAAAGGGATGTAGACACAAGATTTCTTTCTCCTGCAGAGGCAGCAAAGCAGAGTATGGTGAAGCCAGATTTAACATCTTGGTGAGTTTCTTTCCCCTCTCTCCCCCAGCTCTGAGAATACCTTTTCAATCTAAGGCTTTATTTCCTCAACTATAAAATGGGGATAATAACAACCTACTATGCCCTGGGATTAGTCTCTTCCCTCCTTCCCATGTCACCAAATCCCAGGGGAAGGTAACCTAAGGTTACCTTAGGGTAAACTTAGGATGAACCCTTGCAGCTCGAAGTGTGGTCTGTGGGCCAGCAGCATCAGCATCACATGGAGCTTGTTATAAAGGCTGAATTTCAGATCCACTGAATCAGAACCTGCATTTTAACAAGACCCCCTGGTGATTTGTATGCACCTGACAGTTTGAGAAACATTGAGCTAAGGGATGTGAGAGTGTTTTGTAAACACTCACTGTGAGAGTGTTTTATAAATCAGGTGCACTGGGTTAGCAGTGATTTGAAAAAGATGAATATCAGGTGTGCCTATACATACTCAGTATTTCTATTTGTGCAGTCATTGCTGGCCACGTGCTCATGAGGAGGGTGTGGACAAGAAAGCGATGGAGGAGAGACATTTCCCTGATGTAGTAAGTTGGTTCCTGGGGAACAACCTTACGTGGAACATAATTACACTAAAAGTTATTTGTTGCTTACCTGAAATTTAAATTTAACTCAGTGTCCTATATTTTATTCAGCATTCCTACTCCTGAATGGACCCAGTTATGCAAATGTGAAGTCCCTGAAGTTTGAGGTATTCTTTTAGCTAATAGTGGAGGTAGCCATTGGGTTCTCAGAAGTGTGGCAGGGAAGGGAACCACATTAACAATTGTCCCATTTGGTTGAGCACCTACCATTTCCTAGTCCTTTTACTTAGACAACTAATGCTTCCATCTTGAGTTTTGCAATTCTAAGTATGGTCATGGGCCAGCAGCTTTGTTTGTTATAAATGCAGATTCTCAGGGTCCCTCTGGACCTATAGAGTCAAGTATAGGTGATTCATAGCTACATCAAAGTTCAAAAAATAGGTAACTCTGGGTAAGGAATAACTTCTCTAAAAAAAACCAAACTACAGACTTTATATTTTTAGAGTAGTTTTAGGTTTCACACAAAAATATATGCAAAAAGTAGAGTTCTCATATACCTCTTCTTTCTTCCACAGAGTTCCCTCTATTATTAATATTATATTGATTAAGCCAAGAGGTCATTAGACTGAGGTGGTTCTAATTCTTCAGCAGCCTACAAAAGCAAACCAAAACCTAAGCCTGTAAATGCCTCAAGGCTAAGAATTTAAAACCTAAAGACAACCAATCACAGCCACTTCAAATAAAGCAACCACTAAAGCTATAACCAATGAAATAACACCCTTGCTTTGCTTCTGTGTCTTTTTATAGAAACTTTGCCCCTAGCTCCTGTTGGTGGAGTCCTCCCAATCATTTCTGGCTTGGTGCTGCCCTAGTGGAATTGATGTTTGCTCAAAAAAACAAAAACATCTTAATATGCCTCAGTTTATTTTTTAACATCAACACCTTACATTGGTATGGCCCATTTGTTATAATTGATGAACCAATAGTACATTGTTTTAAACTCAAGTCCATAGTTTATGTAAGGGTTCACTCTTGATGTACATTCTATGGGTTTTGACATGGCATAATGTCAGGTATCGGCCATTATAGCATCATGCAGAATAGTTTCATTGCCTCCAAATCCCCTGTGTTCCTCCTACTCATCTCTCCCTGCCTCCCCCGCAAACACTGCCTCCCTGCAAACACTGATTCTTTTACTGTCAAATAGACTTTTGATTTGCTAGAAAATAAAAATTCTTCCATATGGCTGAGCGTATTTTTCCAATAACCAAACTGATACAGAGGTTACATAACTTTGTCCATGGTCACCAAGCTAATAAATATAGGAACTAGGTTTCCATCCCGAGTCTAACTCCAAAATTTATTTTCTTTTCAATATAACCAAGTCCCTTCTACCAGAAGAGGAGGCATTTGCACTTCTATGCTGTTGGACAGGTCCAGAGGGCTGGGTGACTGTTTTCCCCTACGGAAAGTGTGTGTGTGTGTGTGTGTGTGTGTGTGTGTGTGTGTGTGTGCGCGCGCGCGCACACACACACACACACACACACACACACACACACACACACACACGGGAAAAGGGGCAAGCAGAACTGTCTGGCCTATCTAGGTTCCCAAGGATTCCCAGTAGGTACTTCAGTGAGAGCTGTAGCTTAATTTCCAGACTGAATTCTCCATACCAGCTGCTCTGCACCTCACTCAAGCCGGTTATGATTTACAAATGGGAACTTAGAAATGCTAATGACCCTGACTGGGCGCACTAATTACCCCTTAATCAACTGCTCATAGTCATTAGCTGCCGGCCCCGGGGGGCTGATAGGGCTCCAGCTGGCCAAGGTTAAAGGGAAGCTGGTTGTCAAAGTGCCACTGGCCTTGAAAATAGGAGGGCATGGGCTGGGGTGGAAAGCGTTCTTCTTTCCATTTTCCTGTTCTGCCTTTGTATCCTGATGTTTTGGCCCAGTCATGGGGTGTTCCAAAGGAAGCAACGATATTTGAAGGATGTAAGGAGCCAGGCAAAGCCAGGAGTAAGCAGTTAGCAAGCAGAGGGTCATAGTAAAAAAATGATTATTGAATGCACACAAAATGCCAGACATTGTGTTGAGTGCTTTCTTCCTGACCCCATGAAGGTTATGGTTCTGAAGGAAGAAAGTGGAAGTCAGGAAAAGTAAGTACATAGGGAGGTGGCTGTAAGCAACAAGCAAGAGAGAAGTCATGAATCAGAGGCATCTGCAGGCTTGTGAGAGGGAATAGGAAGGAAACTAATAACTACGGAGCATGGTCTTCAAATATTTGTTAAACAAATTATCTAAGAGTTTTCTTTTCTTTCTTTTTTTTTTTTTTTTTTTTTTTTTTTTTTGAGAGAGAGAAAAAGCGCAGGGGAGGGGCAGGGAGAAAGGAAGAGGATCTGAAGATCTGAAACGGGCTTTGCACTAATAGCAGAGGGCCCTATGTGGGGCTTGAACTTATGAGCTGTGAGATCATGACCTAAGCTGAAGTCAGACGCTTAACCGACTGAGCCACCCAGGGGCCCCTAAACAAATGATCTAAAATCGAACACTCTCTATGTAAGATATTGTAGTAATAATGGCTTCCATGTGCCAGTCCCCCACAGTGGCTGTCAGAAGTAGAGGTTTACTATACCTAGTTACAGGTGCAGAAACTAAGATTCGCAGACGTGAAGGATACCCATGGTCACGCTGCTAGTAAGCAGCTCTGCTATTTTCCTGATTGTGAACTTTAAACTTTCTAAAAACAACTTCATACAGATATCACTGGCACATAAAAATCGTATATATTTAAGGTGTGCAACTTGATGTTTTTATATATGTATACATTGTGAAATGACCACCACAATCCAGATAATTAACATATTTATCACATCTACATAGTTACCATTTGTGAGTGTGTGTGTGTGTGTGTGTGTGTGTGTGTGTGTGTGAGAGAGAGAGAGAGAGAGAGAGAAGATTTAATTTAAGGTTTAAGCTCTTTGCAAATTTTAAGTATACCCTACAGTATTGTTAACTATCACCTCCATAGTGTATATTTTATCTCCAGAACTTATTCATCTTGGATAACCGAAACTTTGTATTCCTTGACCAACATCGCTCCATTTCTTCCTGCCCTTACCTCCTGAAAACCACCATGCTACTCTCTCTTTCTATAAATTTGGACATTTTAGACTCTGCATATAAGGTCATGCAGTATTTTTCTTTCTGTGTATCATGTGTATTTCAGTTAGCATAATGTCCTCCAGCTGTATCCATGTTATTGCAAACAGTAGTATTTTCTTTTTTTGAAGGCTTAATGATATTCCATTGTATACACATGTATACCACATTTTCTTTATCCATTCATCCACTAAAGGGCATTTAGGTTGTTTCTTATCTTGACTATTATGAATAACACTTCAATGAACATGGTTGTGAAGATATTTTCATTTTCCATTCCTTTGGATATATACCCAGAAGAGGGACTGCTGGATATTTTAAATTTTAACCTCTTTTTAATTTTTTGAGGAATCTCCATACTATTTTACATAATGACTATACCAGTTTAAATTCCTACCAATAGTGCATGAGGGTTCCCTTTTCTCCACATCTTTTCCAATACTTTTAATCTCTTGTCTTTTTGATAATAGCCATCATAATAGTTATAAGGTGATATCTCACTGAGATTTTAATTTGTATTTCCTAATGATGAGTGATGTTGAGCACCTTTTTGTATACCAATTGGTCATTTGATTTTTTTTAAAGAAGAGTCTATTTAGGTCTTTTGTCCATTTATAAGTCAGCTCTACATTGATGGCTGTGTACCTGATGTTATACCTAGGACACATTTAAGTTTCCTGAGGACAAGGACCATATCTTGTATGCCTAGGACAATGGTGGGAAAAGCATAATCTTATTGCCTCTTCGTTCGTAGTCATTAGTCACGTACAGGTCATTTCTAGGCCGTTTGGATCTTTTGGTTGCATTTTTAAGTTTTTGATCTGGAGCTGGTGGTGGCCATCTCAAGGGACAAAACAGGGAAGCTCCAACCACAGCTAGATATGTCAACCATACAGAGAAGTGCTGGAGAGCATGGGCTATAGATTACCTGGGTTTGAAAACAGGTCCTACCACTTATACTATACACATGCCCTTAAGAAAGTTACTTATTTTCATTGTATTTTAATTTCCTCAATTCTAAATGATAATAATAATGCCTTCCTTATAGGGTGCTGGGGTGTATTGAGGTATTCATATAAAGTGCTATAGTAAACACTGATGCTAATGGAAGAACCCAAACTAAGACAGATGTCTAGTTCTCTGCTTAGAAATATAAGCATGTGATGAATATTAACACTTGCCTCTCAGCTAAATTTTACTTCTAATGAGTTGCCATCCATATCTTCTGTCAATTTCTTCCAAAATAGAATTTATTATGTATTATCCCATGACATGAAACCTGTATTTTCTGTCAACACTACTCACACTTGAGGCTAACCTCCCTGCTTTGTTCAGCTCACTCCCAAATACAACACTGAGTCCTTTTGAAAGGTGATTCTTGTGTGTTAATTTGGATTTTTCAGCTGCATTGGATGTTTCTCAAAAGCTACATCTTAGTCCTCTGCTATTTTTTGTCTTGGGACCTTGGGACATAAACTGGGCTCATTAGCTGTTACTTTTTTCCCCAACACAAGGTAGAAGCCCCCTTCTGATGTCAGTGTGAGTATCTGTGACAGTTTTCAGTTGCAAAGAATGTAATTCTTCTAGGTAGTTTAAGGAAAATAGACTGGCTGGGTTTTTTTTCACTTGTGTGTTTGCTTGGTTGAGTATGGTAGAGCCTATTATCTACACTATCATTCTTTCCTTCCTTTTAATACTCGAACTAAATCCCCTTCCAAATTTCAGCTCAGCATTTATTTGGCTGCCTACATAGCAATTATATTTTCTATTCCCCTTGCAATGAGGTGTGGTCCTGTGGTTAAGTTATAGCCAATGAGATGTATTTTGAAGTGATGCATGAAGTTTTAAGTCATTTCCTTAAAAGGAAGCTCTTTCCCTTCCATTTTTCCCCCACTTGCCTCACACTAGAATGTGGGGCATGGAGGTGGTGACCAACTTTAACCATGGGATGAGGGCAGCACTCTAGGGAGTGACTGGGCACCAAGAAAGAAGAAGACCGAGTCCTTGAATGACCAGGAGGGACAGAGTCACCATTCTCTCCTGGGCTGTCAACCAGCTCATAATTTTATATGAGAGAGAAAGAAACTTTTCACCTTAAGTGACTACATTTTTCCTGGTGAAGCAGCTGAAACAGTGTCCTAACTAGAAACATCTAGTATTAAATGGCTTGTGGGGTCATTGAGAGGATGGAAGAAACAGTGTACATGAATTTTTTAAAATGACCCCAAAGTCCTGGGCAATCCAGAGATCTTCTAATTCTTCTTGTCCCTTTTCTGAAGTGGAAGCTTTGGTTCCAAACCTACCCCAGAATTGCTAAGATCATAAAGGGACATATGATACCTGCTGTAGTCTGTATCAACAGAATGAATGCCAGGCACCATGTCTCTTAATCCTCCCAAAGCAAGTAACCAGCATTGGGCCCTCCACCAATGGGGCTGCAGAAAAACCAAAAATCCTCACAGCTAAGCTGGCCACAGAAGCAGCAGAGGCTTGTCCCCTGCTCCTGCCTTCCAGAATTCACATCCCTGTATCTGATTGGCCAAACCTAAATCCCACCCAGAGCTCAGCTACACAGGAGTCTAGGACTTGTAACTTTTACCCTCCTAACCCCCACATCATAGGGATATATACCAGAAGGAGAAGGAGGTGGATTTTGAATGATAATCTACTGTATCTGGCAAAGTAGATTTATCCCATCTTGAGGGTATATAGTCATTCAACAGATATTTTCTACTGAACATTTATCACATGTCAGGCACTGCATTAAATACTGTGGTCACAGCTGAGTGTGACACAGTCTTTACCCTCAATGAGTTCTCCAGTACAATTTACAACACAGCATACTAAGTTCTAGGAGGGAAGCCTAGAGTTTCCAGGGAAGGCAGAGCAGGGCTGCTTAGGCAGGTTTCACGCAAATGGCAGAAGAGGGAGCACTACTGAGGGAGGACTTATACAGGTGATGAAGTTAGTCCTGAAGGAAGTATATATCACGGCTTTGTGACAAAGAACTTGGGCTAAGACCATGTTGAATCCCCCACTGCCACCCATTACCTAAAACCTTGAGTAAGATCTCCTATAGGCCTGAATATAAGGCACTGTTTGCCCTTCCCACCCCCATCCCCACAAAAAATCTATTCCACAGAAAAGAGGAAATGTCTTGGTTGGCTCAGGCTTCTATAACAAAATACCACAGACTAAGTAGTTTATAACAACAGAAATTTATCTTCACAGTTCTGGATGCTGGAAGTCTGAGATCAGAGCACTAACATGTGGGTGAGGGCTCTCTTCCCTCTTCTGGGTGGTAAACTTCTCTTTGTGTCCTCACATGACAGAAGTGGGTGGGGACTCTGTGGAGTCTCTTACAACAGCGCTAATCCCATTCACGAGGGCTCTGCCCTTATGACCTAAGCCCGTCCCAGAGGCCCTACTTCCTAGAACCATCTCATTGGACATTAGAACTTCAAAATATACATTTTCAGGGGACACATTCAGACCACAGCAGAGGGTAACTTTATATTCATTTCCTTATCAAAATTAGTCCTTTATTAAAAAAAAAGATATGATATTAACTTGCAATAATATCCTTTAATTTGATGTATGATGCCTTTGAAAGAAGAAGGCACTTGCCTAAGATCCCACAACTAGAAACTGGTAGAATCAAAATGGATGCTTTCTCCATAGTTCAGCTTTTAGCTACCAACCATATCGTTCTTCTTGCCTGCTGGCTTCTCCCTGGTGCTCTTTCCCCACATTGTAGTTAACTTCCAGACAGTACTTCTGAGGTGTAGGACTTGCATTTCTTATGTATCTTTGACTCAGCCTGTAGTTCTCACTTCCCCAGGTATCCCTCAAGGTCTCAGGCAAGGACTCCTTGGTTCCAGACATCTGGCCCCTCTGGTGGTTGGAGCTAGACTCAGACTTTTCTTGAATCAGATATGCCTCAGTCTGAGGATGTCTTCAGATCAATAGTTGCAGCCAACAAGGCAGACCCAGCCTTTCCTTCCCCAGACATCTCAACAGGGTGGAATAATCTCATCTGAAAAAGTGTGTGTATAGAAAGCTAGATTCAAACTCTGAACAGCTGGACTGGTTAACACTGTGTGAGCACTCTGTACTCAATCACAGGTGATTCCCTTCTTCTTAACACCACAGCCAGCATTTGACTCATTTCATCACCGTACAAATGGGAACCGATAACTAAAGGGATTCCTGAATGTTGCCCCTGCCCCTGAATTTCCAGAGATACCCTGATATCACCAGCCCTACTGGTTTTCCCACCTGCACTTGTTCCTCAATCCACCTTAGGCTTCTTCTCAAACACTATCAGAATGTGATGTGGGGCCCAATCCAAGACTAGTGGGTCCAGTTCCCAGACTGCAGTGCTTTATTTTACTTAGCAGTATTGAGTTGTATTGCGAGACTGATCTTCACTTTCCATGTTGCCTTGAGACTCAGAATGTATTCACATATAACGTCTAAAAAAATAAGCAGAGGTTCTAGGAACACCACAAGCTGCACAGGCAAGCAGAAAAAGAGTCCTGGGCTGGGAATCTTAAGACAGGAGTCAAAGCCCTAGTTCTGGTGCTGACAAGCTGTGGGAACTTTTGACAAATGGTTCCCCCTACCCCTTCTGTTTCCTTAGCAGTAGAAATCCAGAAGTTAGCTGGATTAGATCAGGGCTTTTCAAACGCTAATATGTATACAAATCACCTGGGGATCTTTTAAAATGCAGAGTTTGATTCAGCAGGTCGGGGTTGGTCTGAGATTCTGCTTTTCTAAGCAGAAAAGCTTAGTGAAGCTATTGATGCTGGCCCAGGGACCACAGTTTGAGTTTCAAAAGTTCCCTCCAGTTCCCTCACCCTGTGTACCTCACAGTCTTTTTAGTGACAAGAATAACGTCTCTGATGGATTTAAGTACATATTTATATACTCTTCTTAAATGATACACATAATACAGGTGGCTAAAAAATTAAAACAATACAGAAATATAAAAATATGGAAGTACCCTGGTAATCCCACCCCCAAGAGAGCAAACATGATCATCCACCCAAAGTGGCGCTCAACTATTTCTGCTCACCGAGCCTCCAGAACCTTTTCTGAAAGGAGTTAAAGTTTCTCTTCCAGTGCAGAGTCATTGCAACACCTCCGTGCAGTGGTGGCAACGTAGTGAGTTTGAGCTTATAAAGTGGAGGTGTGGAGTTCTTTCTGTCATATTCTCAGATGGGGATTTAGAGTTTATGGTGACTTTGGAAAGGGATCTTCACAGAGCTAAAGGAGGGAGAATGAAAACACAGAGGGCCAGAAATTTGGTCACCTGGGGCTTTCCAAATAGGGGCTTTCTCCTCCTTAATTTCTCTGTAGGGGCACTGCCCAGATATTAGGGGGAAAGTTTGGCATATGTTTTCCCTAGAAAATGCCCTTTGACATCAAAGAGTGATCTACTGGAACCAAGAAAGGTGAGAATTTCTTGAGCAATGTGCTCAGGACCAATTGGTCCTGGCTACATAGAACAGATTTCTCTTAATCCAGGGGACCCAAGAGAGGGGAAGTTTTTATCTTCTGTCACCTCAGTCACAGAGATGAGAAAGCCAGATGTAAACTCTGGGTTTGCTGTTGTTTCAAGAGCAGACTCAAGAGACAAGATTCCCAAATGCCCTCAGGACTGCACTCAACCTATTCAAAATGGCTGTTATTGGCTTGGTACCTCTCCCTCTTTCTTCTAAGTCTCTTCCCTTCTCCACATTCTTCAGGAGGGAGTTTTGATGCACTTAAAAAGCATTTCCCCCAAATGAACCCTGTTCTTCCTTGTCTCTGGACCTTTCATAGGCTATATCTTCTTCCTGTCATCTACTCCCCATGGTGTTCACTGACCTCTCTTCCCTCCTTGCCCTCCCCAGGTACAGCAGGGAGAGTCTTCTCTCTGCTGGCATTTTATACCACTTCTATAAGAATACTTCTTACACACGATAATGAAATTTTTTGTTTCTCACATTAGACTAGAGATCCTCGAGGACAGATAACCCTATCCTATTTAAGGTTTTATCTCCTTCCACAGCATAGAGTATGCTCATTAAATATTTGTTAAATGAATGGAAGAAATTTAACTCACTCAAGGAGAATTAAAGTGATAATTACTAAATATGCTTGCATGATTTCATTTCTGATCAATTAAGGACTTAATAATAAAGATAGGGTCATTGATTTATTTACTTTGTATACAAATTTTGAGAAGACAGTGTGGTATAGTAAAAGACACTGGATTTGAATTCAGAGACACAGGTCTACCATTTATATATTGTATGTCATTTGGCAAGTCCTTAACTTTTCTGAGTGCTATTATCTTCCACAGGGAAAGAGTAATTCCTATCATTTTCTTAAGACTAAATGAGGTAGCAGGCTTGAAAAAAACTGTAGTGAGATGTGCAAATGTCAGCACTTTTGTAATGGAGCATTTAGGGAAATTAAAGACACCAAGTGACTGCCACCAGTGTTGATGATGGCTCCATGTACAAGTTATGAAGATATTGTCTCTTGGATACAACCCCTTATTGCCCTACCCTACCCCACTCCCCTTCAGTACCCTGTTTTGAGACATTGGGCTAGGACTCTACAAACCAAATACCTCCTTTGCTAGCTGCTTCCTTTTAGCCTCTGTAGGTAGGGGATGCTTGAGAGAGACTACTAAGACTGACAGAGGAAGAGATTTCCTTCATCCTGTTTGCCTCCTATTCCTGTACATGTCACCCAAACCTTGTTTCTTCACCCTGGAAATAAAGGTTTCTTCCAATTGGATCCAGCTGGCAGTTTCCAATACTTGGAAAACCAGCCTCATGGCATCCCCTCAGAGACATCAGCACTGGCTGCGGGCAGTAAACCCCACCCCCACCCTGCCCAAGAGGCCTGGGTTGCAGCACTACAGAGCTCCTCCTCTGAGCTTAGAGACCTTAGCACTAGCTGAGCACCACCACCTGGGTTTCAGTCCTGGGACCTCCAACTTTCTACATTTTAAGATTCCAACCTCTTCATTTGGAACATGAGAGCTCTTTACCCAGAGGCAACTTGCTAACCTATGCCCAGATTTCTGATCATAGAATTGCAGTAATAAATGTGTAGTTTGGAGCCACTGAGTTTTGAGGTAACTTGCTACGAAGCAATAGATGACTACTAAAGTCCCTTTGATTGAGAAAGTATAGAAGGACAAAAGGAAACCTTTGTCCAACTTTATTTTCTGAATCATTGAATATGGAAAGCTGAACTAAGAATCAGCAGTTATACATTGCAGTCAATTGAATATGCATTTAGTTTCTACTATGTCACTTTTTCTAAACCTTGGTTTCCCTCTCTTTGTGGAAAGTGTACTGGTGGAGAGGGGACTAGGACAAGGTGAATTGAACTACAGTTTTTAAAACATCTTCTGTCTTTAATTTCCCATAGGCATACATGGGCTAGGTATTAGAGGAACAGAAAATACATTTCAAACTCAAGATCTCTTTTTTATTAAGAAACTGATGAGTTGAAATGATAAAAATGGGATAAAGTTTAGTAGCCTAGGGAGACCAAGACTAATCAGGATTCTTATTTGAAAATAGTGTATTTGTCACAGTAAATTAACTTCTTTAACAGGCAAGCACAGACTATTAGTGCTTTCGCCTTACAAAAGCTCATTTCTTGGCATGTGGAGTAGGGAGGGACTCTGTTCTATATACTCATTCAAGAACTAGGAGCTCAGGCTCCACTTGTCTTATGGATCTGCCTTCTTCTAGGTGACCTCAGTGATCAGCTGGGGAAAGACAAAGAAGAACTGATGATGTGAGAGGTTTTTATGGCTAGCCCTGGCCTGGAAGCACCTCACTTCTTTCCATACACTATTGGCTAGAATTCATTCATGAGGAACCACAGAGCTTCAAGAAATGCTGGGAAATGTAGTCAGCTGTGTGTCCAGGAGGAAAAGGAAGTAAAGGTTGGTGAATTCATAGCAATGTCTGCCAAAAACTTAAATCAAATCTTGTTGCATTCAGTAGCAAAGAAATGGATTGGGATGGTATTTGCATAGTTAATACCACCAAGTAGAATTGTATAGGCTGTGTCCTGCTGAAAGAAACAGGATGAGGGAAAATGGAGGCTGTGTTCAGCTTGGAGAAAGGTTTTCTTCTTTCTAATGATCTACCAAGAGAGATATGACTTTAGGAAATTCATGCAAAGGCACTGTAAGTGCTAGTGACCCTGTGCCTAACTCATGGAATTGATGGGAAAGCAAAAGGATGAGGCTTGGAAATAAGAGAAGCCCAATGCTAGTACAAGACCAGTCTAGTTAGGATGTTTCTACTGACCTGGTCATCAAATCATCAGCAGACATTCACTGCCATGCTGACAGCCCCTGCTGGAAACTCACTTTCTCCCCAAAAGGTTGTCCAAAGCATTGTACCAGGTAGGTTTCCTTTGGTTCTTGAAGCAAAACACTCCACACACAGGAATACTGCTCCAGCTCATATATTGGGTAACATAGAAGGCTGTGAGTTTTAAATGGGGCCCAAAGTAGACAGAGTATCTCAGGAGATTCAGGCTGTGGCGCGATTAGCAGTACCCATAGGCCACATGTCTGGCAGATGATTGGATGTTGGAGGTAACAAGGTAGGAAAAACTTCATTATGAATCCTATGGCATGCTTCAGTGGGAGAATCACAATGCAGGGATCCTGTCCCTTCAGACAACACACATCTGCAGCAGGGAATTATACAACTAGGTCATCAGTCCAAATTTGGTTAAAAAAAAAAATGGGAGCCACAAAGTGAAATTACCAGAAGTGGCCAAAACAAGAAATGTCATACCCTCCACTGTCCAAACTAATCAGGAGATAGGTTTAACCACTCCCAATACATATTAACCTGAGGGATCTGTTTTATTTAGAGGCAGAATTTTGGGCACATAACAGGTGCTTAAATAGTGAATGCTGTTGAATTAATAGCTGCCTTAATGGAGTAGACATTTTTTGAGTTACTCAATGTCAGAAAATTCTTCTTAAACTGGAATAGGAGCACGGCTTTGTCCCCAAGAAGAAAGACATTTCTTTTTATCACTCTAGGCAGCCAGAACAGGGCATCCCCACATTTTTTTCCACATGATGGTGCATGCATGTACAGCATATTTGGTTCAATAGCATGAAGGTCAGAGCCCAGATGACACTGCTTATAAATGAAGCTCCCAGGCCCTGTCCAGTGTCCCCTAGATAGTATCTTGCTGATTGGGAAGCTTTGCACTAGACAATGATCAACTGACCAATCAGATGTTTTAGCCCTAGACACGAGATCTTGAGGTACAGAGTCAGCTGGAGATCATCACCACTATTAAGTATTCGTATTAGACACAAAATGCAACAATTTGTCTTTTACTTTGGAAAGACTATCCCAGCATGTCCTGGACCACTGGATGCCTGAAAACTTCACCGAAGTGACAAGACCCTCAACTTTAGTATGGCGAATCTCCCATCCTCTGGAGTGTGTATCTCTAAACAGGACCTCCAGCATACTAGCCACTGTTTGTCCATTTTAGCCAATCAACATGATGTGATTGATGTAATGGACCAGTGTCCTGGTCCAATTATCTCAGGTTTTATTGCAACACAGAGGTGACACAGTCCTGAGAAAATGAATATTATCCATCTCATGTGAATGCAAACCCTTTCTAATCCTCTTTTAAATTGAAATGAAAAAGAATGCATTCACCAAATGCGTGGGGGCATACCATATCCCTGAAGTCTTATTAATCACTTCTAGCAGGGATACTATATCTGGCATAGCCACAGGAGCTAGGACTACTACCTCGTTAAGTGTGCAGTAGTCTTCAATCTCCGGGATCTATCAGCTTTCTGCAGGGTCTACGCTGGTGAATTACATGGGACCACCGCTCCTGCAATTTTTAAGTGTTTAATGGGGAGACTAATCTCCCACTCCCCCAAGGATGTGATTATTTTTGATTTACTGTCTTGGCTGGGGTGGAGGGCAGTTTCAGAATTTTTCTCTTTGCCTCTCTGCCATCATGATCCTTACCTCACAATCTAAGGATCTAATGCGGGATTACTCTGATTGCCAAATATATAAATTCCAATTATATACTCAAGGACTGAGAAAATTACTACTGGGTGGGTCTGTGAGCCCAGTGGGCTTGCCTTGAGCCAGACTTTAGCCAGAATTTTATTTATTACCTGTCTCCTGTAGGCGGGACTGACAGAGCCCAGAGCAAAATGGAAATGCAGGACCCTTGTTTCAAAAAGCAGAAAAAAAGTGTCATTGAAGGTACATATAAAGATTTTTCTTTCTTCTGTGGGCTCTCTTTTAATTTGTCATGGTGTTTTTATTTGCTATTTAATGTAAGTAAATAAAAATCGTAATTGTAAATTACTAGCATGAATTTTACCACTCATCATGCCAACTTTAAATGCAAATATCAGAGTATCCAACTAGTATGAAGGATCACCACAATAATCTATTTGTATTTCATAGCTGGCTGCCAAGGGTGCTTCAAGATGGCCAAAAAAGACAAACAGAAGACAGACTTAGGAAGCCTGGAAGGAGAAAAAGATGATCCCACAGACACGGCCAACTGATGGAGCCTTGCTGGGCATGGAGATACTTGCAGGGTGAGTGCAAGCTCAGCCTTGCAAAGAAGGGTGCCCATCTGCACTCTGGCCTGATAGTTGTGAGGTTGTCCCCTCACCAGCTGCTAGATTAATGTGCCATGTCCTGACCATGGCCAGGGTATGAAGATGTTGAGTTGGGCATCTTAACTTCCCAAGGCCTACCATCCCTGCTCATGGCAGACAGGAACCTCCCAAAGATCTTTAAACCTCTGCCCTAGGACATGCTTGGTACCAGGATTAAGGTGAACAAGAGTCTTTCCTCCATCAAGGCACAGTCCCTCCATCAAGACATAGCTTCCAGGCCAAGGCAGGGACAGCTGCTTCCATGTCCTGCCCCAAGATGCTGTGAGAGGCTTGGGCCTGACTCACTCTCTACCTGCATTCAGGTCCTTCCCAGCTCTGAGAACAGCAAAGATAAGATGACAGCTGGGTCGGTCCTAGAGGGCCAGTAAGCAGGGAAGCAGGTGGCAGAGAACCCATCCTTGGGAAGCAGTGAGGGTGGGGTCATGCTGAGGTCTGTTTTCCTATTGACTTTACTTAATGAAACAAATTAAAAGATAAAAAATATGAAGAGTTTCAAGACAGCAGTCGCAGAACATTAAACTCTTTGTTCAGGCCCTTCAAAGTGTGGGGCTTTATATGGCTGCACTGGTCACATGGCCAACCCAAGAAGCTGGCTCTGCCTATCAGCCCCTACTCTAATAGGAGACTGTAATAAGACTTTAGATCTCTGGATATTGATGCCATCTCAGACCCTGTGTCCACTAGTGCTCCAAATGTCTGGATATTCCCCCCTTTCCACAGAGTAAGTCAGTGGTCACAGGTCAATTTCGGAAGGGGATAGAGAATCACAGTATATACCTATCATGGTGTTGCAGGGTTTTTCCTCTTAGGGACCAGCCACCTCTTCAACTAGTGGGTTCTGGATCTGAAAATTGGCTCACATATGGGAACTGAGCAAGGACCATGAGTTTTATTAAGGTGACTGCCCTCAGCCTCCTGCCCTCCATTTTTGTTTGTCTTAGTAATAAATGTTAAGCATCACCCTTACTGACCAACAATGTATTTTGCCCCTAGGGACATCATGTGCTCTTAACCACATCCTCACCTCCCTGTGGGTCAAACTCCCTTTCTTACCTCTCTGACTTTGCTTTGCCAGTAATTGTGGTCTCCTGGCTTCCGTTGGTTAGTGCCACCACCAGACCTCCATTACTTGGGTGGATGAAGTGGGGGTGGGGTGGGCGGGTGGGAAACATCATCCCTCATGGCTGTTGAAGAGCCCATTTCTGTGATGACCTCTGGCCTGCAGAAGAAGCTACCACTGAACTTCTTAGTGATGCTTTGTTTCTTTCGCCAGTGCATCCCTGGTGGTCTTGGATAATCAGGCTTCTGGCCTTATATATTATATTAATGCCAGCATGCCTCACCCCTCAGTCTATTTACTCCTTCATGTCCCATTTGCCAGGAAAATTCAGGCAGTTTCTCTCCCCGAAGAGTTGGTCATTGTTTTTTTCAGGCTTTTAACAGCTATTACAGTGGTGAGTTTGCCCTATCCTACGGTCCCTCCTGGAATGTTAAATCCTATGTCCCCAGAAAAGTGCCCCAAGTCAACGAATTCTTGCTTATCCAGTCAAGATGGTTTCCTTGATCAAATATCCTTAAAACCCCATCTTGGGGTAGTCCCCTGGCTCCTGTTGATATATAACAGCTAATTCTTGCAAGTCTTTAAGTGTGTGGTCACTTTCCTCCCTTACTAAGCCTAGCATGTCTCCAGCTGGATTAGACTAGGATTTAACTCTGGATATTTGCTTGGGAGCCAACAGAGTCAATATCCTCAGGGGCACCCATCCAGATTATTTGATCAATTACTTTCTCAATTCCTTTATCACTTATTTCATCCTCAGGGGCACCCACATTTCAGGTCCCAGGTTTTCACACCAGGACATAACAGACTTGCCTGGACTGAGTTTTGCAATTCTCATAGATACGGCTTCAGCATACTCTTCAGTTGGTTTTGCCCTTCAGTCACAAGTGATGGGGCTTCTATGTCAGCTGACATAGAGGCCTGATGACTCTCACACTTAGCCATTAACTGCTTGCTAAACGCCTTCCCTGTCTCATTATCCTCCTGCAGAGTGTTAATGCAATTTAGTAGCAACCAGCCAACCCCTAAGCCTTTTATGCATTGTTCCCCCATATTTTTCAAATGTTTACATCATTGAATTTGCCACAGCATTCCCCTCCACAAGGACATTTTCCAAGCTCACCACTTACGAAATCTTTTTAACTAAGCTATTACCTTGTTCCAGGGACCATCTGTGTCTCACCTAGCTACCATGACTGTGCCCCCTTCATCTGCTATGTGGTGGATGAGCCAGTCTCAAATCCCCAATCCTACTGATTGTTCCTTTAAACATCATTTATGTTATCCTGGGTCCTCTGAGAAGTAGACCCAAGGTGGGGGGTAAATGTGGGAGAAATGTATTATGAAAGTGGCTGTGAGAGAAAATGGGTAGGAGTGGGGAAGCTGGGGGAACCTGGGAGAGTGTTAGACTCCAGTTCTGAACTGACCCTGAGTGAAAAAGAGGGAATTGAGGAAGGAAATTCAGGTGGAAGTGTCTTAGACAACAGTGCGGTCTGAAGGGAACTTTGCCAAAATTATTGAGAGTTCTGAACCAGTGGTGTTCATCAGAGGAATCCCCGTCTCCCAGCAACCAGCCTGTCCTCGTGTTCCTGATGTGTTCAGTCATTGGCTGGGAGTGTACTTGGGAGCATGACTCAAGTGCTACTAATGTGAGGGCCTTTATGCTCCATGTAGTCGGTGGTCTGAGTAGCTCATTCTCATGTCCACCATAGCTGCAGACAATTGCAATGTTCTAAATCATAGCTGGACTCAAAGCATTTTAGTATCAAGCCTCATCCACCATTCCAAAGAGTGAATGGTGAAAAGCCCACTAGATTCTTGCATATTATTTACGCAAAGGTGAACATTTTCTCCACAATATTTTAGCCAACCCACATATTTTTAAAAACATTAATTTTTATCAATTAAAACCAATCTCTAACATCTATTATGCTATTTAACAAAATTTTTGGTGTTGAATGGAGATAAAGTTAAGTGATATGCTGTATCTGGAGTGTGGCCACCTGACTAAATACCCTTACCTGGATGCTGGTTAAATTCCCCTGGAGTGCATTTTCCTGTGTAGGACAACTGGACATCCCAGAGTATAGAGCAAAAGAAACTAACACAGACTTACAGAACTCACCGAATCTACACTGAATCATGTTAAAGCAAATTGGAGATGCCATAATATGATGATAATTATATATGGCAAAAATTATTGAAATCTTGGAAATATTGAGCTAATCCACATATAAGCCTTGGAATCCTACCGTGAAAGCAGACATTACCATTATCATATCTCACCGTAGAGTCGTGTACTATTATGGGGAGAAGACTTAGGATTTCCTCATGTCTCTTGGCCAGGACATGAACAGAAGCAAGCAGAAGATTAAGCTGATTATGCCCATGTTAGGAAGAAAGAGACATACCTGTATGTGCTTAACATACCCAGGGTGTGTATGAACAGGTGGCTAAAGTAGGTGAGTGCTGGAAGGGGAGGCTACATCCCTGACTCTGTGCACAGGTGTGTCCTGGGTGGAGAACTGGGGAAACACCACTCCATTCAGATGAAACTTCTGATTGATCGGTATCTGTATGTCAACATAACAATAAATATTTACACAGGGCTTTGCAATTTGTAAAGCCTTTCCCCACAATTCATTGTCTCATTTAATCCCGATAACCTCGCAAAGCAAGGAGTATTTTATTCCCATTTTCCAGATGAAGAAATATATGACTCAGAGATTAAGGGAGCTTCCTACAGTGTACGTAGTCATTCACTGTGAAGCCTGAATTGGAACCCTATTCTCCTGCTTCCCAGAGCCATGTTCACCTATCATGTGCCACCACTAGTTAATCTGAGGATAGAAATGTTATTAGGACATATTCTGTACTTCCAAAGAGCTCTTCTCTACAAGAATATTTGCTAGGAATTCTGAGAAGATAGCGATAAGGTACATATTAGCACCTTCTCCCTGGAATAGTTTATACTCTTAAAGTTTTTTAGGGAGGAAGTGTGGGGGGCAAGTTTAGATTGACAGAAAAGCTGCAAAGATGGTATAGAGATTCCCAAATACCCTTCACCAAGCTTCCCCTGATGTTAGCATCTTACATAACTGTGGTATGTTTAGTAACCCTAAGAAATTAACATGGTACGTTACTATTAACTATACCACACACATGATTTGGATTTCCCATTTTTCCACCTGTGTCCTTGTTTCTACTGTAAAATCCAATCTACATTCTCACAATATAGTCACTTACGGCTCTTCAAGCTCCTCTGATCTGTGACAGTTTCTCTATCTTTCCTTGTCTTTTATGACCTTGACCTTGATACTGGTCAGGTATTTTGTGGAATATCCTTCAATTTTTGTTTGTCTGGTGTTTCTCTTATGATTAGAGTATAGTTAGGGATTTGGGGGAAGAATACCCAGAGATGATTTGCTATCTCATTGCTTCATATCAGTGAGTAAACCATATCAAAATAACTTTTCACTGGTAATGTTGACCTTGAGCACTTAGCTCAGGTGTTGTCTGCCAGGTTTCACTACTGTAAAGCTACTCTTTTTCCCTTCCTGCACATGCACCCTGATGTTTATAGCAGCATCAACAGTAATAGCCAAACTACGGAAAGAACCCAAATGTCCATACAATGATGGATGGATAGAGAAGATGTGGTATATATATGTATCCACAATGGAATATTACTCAGCCACAAAAAGAATGAAATCTTGCCATTTACAACAATGTGGATGGAGCTACAATGGAAAGTCAGAAAAAGACAAACACTGTATGATTTCACTCATATGTGGAATTTAAGAAACAGAACAAATTAACGTATGGGAAGAAAAAAAAGAGAGAGGGAAGCAAACCATAGGAGACTCTTACCTATAGAGAACAGAGGGCCAATGGAGGGAGATGGGCAGGGGATGGGTTAAATGGGTGATGGACATTAAGAAGGACACTTGTTATGATGAGTACTGGGTGTAATATGTAAGTGATGAATCACTAAATTCTATTCCTAAAGCCAATATTCCACTATATGTTAACTAACTAAAATTTAAATAAAAATTTGAAACAAACAAAAAAAGAGTGAAGGAGTTACTGTCTAACCCACACTTAAGGGCAGGGAATTAAGTTCTACCTCTGGAGAGAGGAATATTGGGGAATTTAGGACAAATGCTAAAACACCACAGCAATTAATATATACTTGAGACAGGGGATAATTTAAGGCTATGAAAGTATCTTGTTCCTCCTTAAGTTTTCATCCAGAAATTTAAGCATTCATCAGTGGATCTTACCTGAGGCAATTATTGCTGATTATTACAATTGTTACAATTAATATTTTGTTGCTCAGATTGTTACAGCCTTCATCATTGGGAGCTCTTTTCAGGTTGGTTTCCATGTCCTTTTTACATGTCCTTATCTTTGTTGTTGTTTTTGTTTTGAACACTTGCTTCACTCATTCATTCATTCATTCATGCATGCATTCATTCATGCATGCATGCATTCATTCATTCTTTCATGCCATCATAAGATACTACAGGTTCATCTTATATTTCTCCAAGAAATCCTGATTTATTTCTTTGGAGAATGGTTTTTAGAAATCTGGGCACTTAGGTTGTATTTGTTGCTATTTGTGTATCACTGCTTCTGGGCCCTCTCAGTGGACACAGCCAGGAAAAGGACATATGTCCACTAACCTACATATACCCCCATCTCTACCCATGTGCATCACATTGAACGAAATGGGGTTCCTACTGATGTCTCCAACTCCAACCCAGCCACAGGGTTCATTCTAGCATTTCACTGTTGTTCATTTGTTATTTCTTCCTACAACAGTGAGAAACCTCGAAGGGGTGATTCTGCAAGCTGATCAAAGATCCTACAACCTTGTGGGTGTTGAACTATGTCTGAGTGGAAGAAATAGGGAGTACAACAAGAGACCAGAGAACCCATCTGTGGGGTTACAGGCAACTCTGTTGTATAGGATAGATTTGCCCAAACTGCAGAATCTTTGGGGATGGTAAAAAGTGTTTTGAGGGGAAAAATCAAACACATTTAATTTAAGACATTTATGTGCCCCACTCCTCCATTCCCTCCCATCGCCAGAGCACCCCAAGTGAATAGCAGGGTCTTATTTCCATCCCTTGGATTAGAATTCCATCTGGTGTGAGCCCCTCATTTTATAGGCGAGAGCACCTGAAGCTCAAAGAGGGAGGGACCTCACTCAAAGTCCGACAGCAGAACCAGAAGAATCAGGCCTCCCAACACTCAGCCCAGTGCTTTTCCAAACAGAAGAACATGGTGGGACTGGGAGATGTCCACTGCAGATATGGAGTACAGAACCCCCAGCTTTATTTTGGCAAGGGTCTTCTCCTACCCTGATAAAAAAATAGACACTCTTTATTGAGTGCTTTATTTAGTGTCAGGCACCAGGGTAAGCCCCAATATCTCCTTAAAATAGTAACCCTACAAGGCAGGTATTACTGTGCCCATTTGCAGATGAGAAAACTGAAAATGAAGAAATTCATAAACTAGACCAAGATCACAGGCAGTACTTGGATCCAAACCTGGACCTGCGGGGTAACCACCAAGCTGGTGTCTCCAGGCTCCTGACTTGTTCCTGGGCTGTGGGCGTCACCTCAGTTCTCCCCCAAGAGGGAGGTGTATCTCCATCATCACTGAGGGCTAAGCAAGCACTGGCCTGGCAAGGGCTAGTTATGACAGTATAACTAGAGGTGCCTTGCAAAGCTGCCACACAGAGGTGAGGAAAGCATGAAGAAGCTGTGCAAACATGCTTGCCTCCTGCTCACTCCTCTCTCTCTCTCTCTCTCTCTCTCTCTCTCACACACACACACACACACACACACACACACACACACTACCTTTCCTTCCTGATGTGACCCTGCATTTCCAGAATTTTTATTTGTCCTAAGCAGAGGCCCTTTCCTGCCCCAGGGCCTTCCCACCTGCCCTTTCCCCCTCTTCTTTCCTGGCAGGTGCCTACTTATTCTTTAAATCTCAGCTTACCTTCCAGAAAGACGCCTTCCTTGCCTGCTCTGTTTAGATCCAACCCCCTCTTTCACAGTTTCATTCCACTAGTTCTCTTCCTTTGTAGCTCCTAGCATGATTTACAATCATGCATTTGATGGTGTAATTCCTTGTTTAATGTCTCCCTCCTCCGTAGGTGGGGAGTAAACAGTGTGTTTCCTCTGTTCCTTTCTGACTATCCCTGTGGTCAGTCACAGTGCCTGGGACATAATAGATGCTCAAGAAATCCACAGTGTATGAAGGAATGACGAAGGTCACATGTAAAGCACACGTATTGGGCGCGCAGTAGACTTTTGACAGATCTCTGTATCTGTGTCCCCTCTGTCCCCCTCCTGGTGGATGCTGCCAGAGCACATTTCTCAGGAGGGGTGTAGTCCCTGCCCCCTCCCTGTTCCCCAACACTGGGGAGAGGCCCCAACTGGGACCCCATGGGGCTGGCTGGGTGACCTCATGGGGCTCAGCCCCTGAGGCTGTGAAGCCAGGCTGGGCAGGGCCACCCCAGAGAGCAAGGAGTAGGGCAGGGCTGCTAGAAGCGGGCCCCCTGGGTCTTCATCAGACTCAAACCTTCCCTGCCCTTTCTCCCTCCACTGCAGAGAGTAGTTCTGCCCAGGCCAATGCCAATTGGGCTGCTCCTTGTTTTGTTGTACACGTTGCTAGGCAACTGGCCTGTTTTTGCTTATTTACCTCCCCTGGGCCGTTTCACAACACTTTGTAATAGGCCCTGCTCTCTCTGGTGCACATCTGGTTTGGATTTAGCTTGTCAGAGCCCCCTCTGCAAAGAGAGCCAGTACTTTCCCTAGCAGTCACCAGGACAGACCCCCAGGCTCTGGCTGCACAGGACTCCTCAGCGCTGGACCACGCCAGCCCCGAGGCCTTCCACTAGCCCAGCCCTGATTCCCCTCCCCGCCTGAACCTCCTAGTCCTTTTTGTCAACAGTGTGCAGATTTCAAAGCCTGAAGGTGGGGAAACTTTGAGAAGGAAAAGACTGATGAGGGGTCAAGAAATATTAGAACACAGATGGAAAGTTTGGAGAGAATGAGCCCTCAGTCCAGCACTACTCTCTCCTCACCCTCAGAGAGGGGTTAACTTCCTCAAAGGGACACAGGGAGACAGGGACAGACCCAATACCAGGTTCCTCGGCATCTCTCTCCCTTACCCTGGAGCCATCGAGAAGACCACCTTGGGGATAGACAGGGTTAAACTGGATGTTCTTAGGTTTGAAAGAATTGGTAGGTTTATCCCCCTCCCCATCACACCCAAAATATCTGGTGGGGTTTCTGTAAAGCACCAATAGAAAATCAGAGGTTTGGCAGATGTCATTTCACAGAGAGAATGAAAGTTTCTGATTTCTTCACCCTATACAGAACATATTGGCTAAAGCAAGGCAGGGTCAGGGATAGGTGAATGAAGTAGGGCTGGGAAAAAACACAGGGTATCTTTCCTGCTTCCCCATTGTTTTGGCACATGCATCACATTTAGAGTAAAAGCCAAGGTTCTGACAACAGCTTACAAGGCTCTACAAGACCAAGCCCTGTGACCTCTGCCCTCATCCTTCCCTCCCCTCTTTGTACATTCAGACCCAGTGATTTATGCCAAGAAAGAGGAAGAAGGCTTATGTGGTACAGAAGCAAGCAACACCTGGGCAGAGCTCAATGAGCAGAGCAAGGACTGGGTTTCCCACTCACTTCCTCTACTAGCTGGCCCCATTAGGCAGAGAACAAAATGCTTAAAGTGTACAAAACGTACTGACTGCTCTATTTTTCTCCATAGCACCTATCTGCCCCTGACACATGACTACATGACTCACTTATAGTTTGTCTTTTCTTGTTAGAATGTAAATTCCTTGAGGGCAGAGTGTTTGTCCCATTCATGGTTAGGTCTTTGAACCTGGAACAGGTTTGCATGTCGTTGGGTTCAATAAGGATTTGTTGAATAGATGAATGAACGAATGAAGTCTGTTTTACCTCCCAGCATGTTCAACTGGTAGTGTTTTCTTATTCTGACCTCTCACCTATAAAATAAAATGTTGACTTATCATCTTAGACTCTCTATCACAAATGCCCTGGTGTCTCTGTTCTGTTGGAGCAGAATCATGTCTGTCATAGCTGAACAGTTGGAGCACATTCTGGTCCTCTGCCTGGAATGGCCCTTCCAGTCCAAGTCTGTGTCTCCTGGTGGGGTTTCACCTAGTAACTTTTAATCCTAGGATAGACCTCTTGGTAGCCTCTGGATACCTTCCTGTGATTTGCCATAATGGTGATTATTACTTGTCAGACTGCTCCACGTTGATTAATCAATGAGGGATAAGGGGAGCAGATGGCCAGCTGGGTAGCAACTGAGCCACAGTCAATGGTCTCTGTCCTCTAAAGTTTTCTACTGATTCTTTTTAGTTTTACTTTATCAGTTGTTGACCTTAGATTATGGACCCCTTGTAGAAGAATGCAGAGTAATACATAAAACAGAACCCTTGATATGTTTTTTCTCCTCAAATTTTTGTCTTCCCCAGTTACCCACAGAGAATGGCAACACCATCTATTTCCTAAGTTCCTTAAGGCAAGAATTCAGGACTTAGCTATTGATCCGGATCGGGTTTACTCTCCACCGTCCCTAAGCCGTAGGCAAGTCCTATCAAATCTACCACCATAACACATCTGAAATCCATCCTCCACTTTCCCTGTCCATTGTCCCGCCCTATTCCAGACACCAGCATTCTTACCTGTACTACTAGTTCTTTATTTACACTCTTCATTGTCCAACAAGTGGTCAGAATTAGGTTTTAAAATCAGATCTTGTTTCTTGTTCATTTCAAACCACCCAAATGGCTTCCTGTTACACTTAAAGACCCAGTTCTTTACCTTTGCCCTCAAGTTCTAGCCCCTGCTGCCCTCTCCAGCTTCAGGTCACGCCACCCTCCAAGTCCCCACCTTTTTCACTATGCTTCAGCCCCTTTACTCCTCTTTCTGTTCTTCGAACAGGTCAATTCATTCCAACTTCAGGGCTTTTGCACAAATTGTCTCCCCTCCTTGGAATACTCGTCCCTCAAATCTTCAAGTGGCCGATTACTCTGGCCATTCAAATCCTGACTTATCTGACACCCCTTCAGAGAAGGCTTCCCTGACCACTCAATTTAGAGTAACACGACTCCTCCCTACCACACACATAGAGTTATACTCTCTCATGTGTAGTTTTAGGTTCTTCCAAGCATGCACCACCGGATTTTGTTTGCTTATTGTCTGTCTTTCCCCAATTAGACTGAAACTCTATAAGGGCAGGGACCACTGTGACCCCAGCACCTAGAATAGGGCCTGACACATAACAGACACTCAAATGTTTCTCTCTTTTAAAAATTTTTTATTGTTTATTTATTTTTGAGAGAGAGACAGAGAGCAAGTGAGCATGAGTGGGAGAGAAGCAGAATGAAATGGAGACACAGAATCTGAAGCAGGCTCCAGGCTCTGAGCTGTCAGCACAGAGCCCAACATGGGGATTGAACCCACGAACAATGAGACCTGAGCTGAAGTTTGACGCTTAACCGAAGGAGCCACCCAGGCACCCCTCAAATATTTCTTGAGTGACCAGATGAATTGGTTCATTGTAGCCTAACCACAGGCTAAGATTCAGGAGTCCTGTGTTCAACTCTACTTGGTTGCTCTCAAATTATGTGACTTTGAACATGTCATGTACCTGCTCTGGGTCTCTGTCTCCACATCTGTAAACTGAGGTCTGATTTCATGATCCATAAAGTCCTTTCCAGTTCCCAGACACTCTGATCCTATCAATCTTTTCATATTGTTGACCATAAAAAGCTGTGTGGTGATGACAGCAATGACCCAACTCAAGTTGATGAATTTTTTTTTTAAATTTCATGCAACATTCCAGGCCACCTTAGTTATTTATAATTTATGCTTAAGCTACATATCCCAAAAGGGTTTGTGTGGCTCTGGGTTCACACCTACTTTCCCACCCATGTTCTTACTTGCTTCATTTATACAGGGAAAAGGGTAAATTCTCCCATCTAGATTTGCTATACTAGAATGGACCCTTGTGATTGCAACTGACAGAAACCTAACTCACTTGAAGGATAAAAATGAGAGACAGGTTTTGGCAGTTCATGACATCTAAGGACAGCTGAACAAGCAAGGTGCTGGGAGGAAAGTGAGAGAGCTGAGCTTCAGGCGCTGCTGGAACCAGATGCTCCAATCCCACTAGTGTTCCCTCCAGCCTTTTCTCTGCTTCTACCAGTGTGCTGGCTATATCCTCCTCTCAGTGCAGTCTAGCTCTTCCCACAGTCCCAGCACAGCCTTGATCACACTGACTTATTTGCTTGCTTGCTTCCAGTCTATCCCAGTGCAATGAAGTTCACTGAGGGAAAGGATCTTGTCCGTTTATTAATTTCTACATCCCTAGCACCCAACACAGTACCTGGAGTATAGAAGGTGCTCAATAAATACTAACTGGATAAATGAATGGTAGAAAACATAATCAACAACTGCTCCAGAGTTTAGTATCCAAGCAATTCAGTAATTGGAAGGCTAACAAAGTTTCCTAGGATCTAAATACCACCCCACCCCCAAAAAATCTCAGAGAAGGGACTCTTTGGTTCACCTAGGCCATGTGCTTACCCCCTTGGCAAGTAACAGTAGCCACTGAATCTGCTGATGGATCAGCATCCATGTGAACTGGGGGAAGGGAAACTTTTAGAAAAGGGCTGTGGGAGAAAATCCCACAGGTGCTAACATACTTACAAAGCTATTGTGGAGATCAAATGAAACATTGTAGGAGAGGGTACTTGGAGTGCTATTATGGAGTTGCCATTTTTATATGTCAAAAATGGTCAAATATTGGCAATTTTCAACTTACCATAGAAATATTAAAAGCATTACATGGACATAAGACAATTATTTGAATATATGTCAGCAGAATAAGGAAGAATATTATGTTTTTAAGATGAAGACTTAATTCCTCATTTAAATGATGGTTAAGTTATGTGCTCCAGGTGACATAGTTCAAAAAGTGGCAGAACCAGGATTTGAACCTAGGTTTCTGGGATTTAAGGCCATTCATTATACTATATTAGGGAAGAGGTTGGGAGTCTAGCTCCTCCATGAAAGCTAACCCATTGCTACTAAGAAAAATCACTCTGTTACTAGTGACTCCAAAGTCCTGGATGCACTCTGCTTCCAAGCCATCTGCACTGTATTGCAATCAGTAGTGAGTGTATCTGTCCCCCATGGCCAGACTAATCTCCTTGAAGGCCCATCTTATTCATATTTTTATTTATTTATTTATTTATTTATTTATTTATTTATTTATTTATTATTAAAAAAAAATTTTTTTTAATGTTTATTTATTTTTGAGACAGAGAAAGACAGAGCATGAACAGGGGAGGGGCAGAGAGAGAGGGAGACACAGAATCTGAAACAGGCTCCAGGCTCTGAGCTGTCAGCACAGAGCCCGATGCGGGGCTCGAACCCACGGACCGCGAGATCATGACCTGGGCTGGTCAGACACTCAGCCACCGACTGAGCCACCCAGGCGTTCCTATTTATTTTTTTTTTAACCTTTGTTTATTTTTGAGAGAGACAGACAGACAGAATGCATGCAGGGGAGGGGCAGAGAGACGGAGACAGAAGATCCAAAGCAAGCTCCAGGCTCCAAGCTGTCAGCACAGAACCTGACACAGGACTCGAACTCACGGACCGGACCGCGAGATCATGACCTGAGCTGAAGTCGGAGGCTTAACTGACTGAGCCACCCAGGCGCCCCTTCATATTTTTATTTAAAATAAGCCTTACACTCTACCTAGCATGTAAAAGTCACTCTCCAAAGGTTTATTGAACTGAGTGAGGTGGACAGACAAAAGATGATTTGATATCTCCAAAAGATATAGTCTTTGGTCTACATGTCTTTAGTGGTGTAGGGGATGGGACAATGGGAATAATGGATAATTATAAAAACGTAGCTACCAAGTGTTGAAAGCCTATTATGTTTCAGGAAGGTTACGTCCATTATCTTTAGTTTTTATAATACAATATAATATCTTTAGTTTTTACAATACAAAGTAAATGGTGGCATCTCCAGGTCTTACTTTTTCAGAGCAGCAGAATATATTATTTCCAGAGATGACAAACATCTCCTCTGTGATATCAAAGCTGGCCCAAGAAAATGTGTTTGCTCCAATTAGGGTCACACAGAGCTTTGAGCCTAAAAACGGTCCTCAGCCAGAGTTTTACAGAATCCCATTCTGGGCGGGCCCCCCCATTTCCCCTAAACACAAACCCCACCCACACTCCAGAGTCCTACAACTCTGTCAAATAAATGTTTGACTTGATTTTGTATGTGAACTTGATTCTGCGCCATGGAATTTCAAAGTTGTGCCTGCAAGACTGGAATTTAAATATTAGCCTTTCTGCCCTGGATAGCTTTGATCTCCCAACTGTACTCTCACAAGTATTGATAACATGGCTTGAATCACAAGCAAGAGTACCAAATCTGCAGCCCATGACCGCCAAGTGTGTGCATGTATACAAAGATCTCTGCTGAGATCAAAATGGATTTAGGTTATGAAAGTGCTTATCTGATGGTGGGGGAAGCCCCCCATATGTCAGAGAGATAGAGCTCACTTTCATGCAGCCAAATCATGCTTGCTACAGGACAGAAATCAAGAGTGAACTGTAGCTGACCTCTGGCAAGACCAGGCCCTTGCAAAATGGCCTGACCTTCCTTAATTTTTTTTGAGTCAGCTTTCTTACTGGGGAATGGCTGGTATAGTTAGAATTTGCCAAGCATCTCTCACGTACCAGGTACCTTAAGTATTTATATAAGGACTAGTAATAAAACATAAAACTTATACATGATAGCACTATTCTATGAGTTTTACATTTGTGTTTTTTCATCCACAAAAAAGTCATATAAAGGTGGGAGTACTATTATTTTCATTTCTCAGATGAGGAAATCGAGGTGCAGAGAGTTTTGTTAATAAAAGTCACACTCCAATTAGATGACAGAGCTAAGATTCACAGTCTGGTGAGGCAGGTGTGGTCATTTTACAAAGAAGGGGAAGATGTTTAAGTAATTTGCCAAAGTCACATAGCCTGTTAATGGCAGAACCAAAATTCAAACCTAGGTCAAATCCAATGGCTGTGCTTTTAAAAATACACTAGAAAGGCCTGTTTGTGTATGCCCCAATTTTCTACAGCCAGCAGCCTAAGAATGGGTTTTTACATTTTTAAAGAGTTGCTTAAATAGTTTTTAAAAAAGAAGACTATGTCGGGGCACCTGGGTGCCTCAATCAGTGAAGGCACTGACTCTTGATTTAGGCTCAGGTCATGAGCACACAGTTCATGAGATTGAGCCCTGCACTGGGCTCTGTGCTGACAGGCTGAAAGCAAAGGGCCTGTTTGGGATTCATATTCATTCTCTCTCTCTCCCTCTCTCCCATTCCTCTCTCTCTCTCTCTCTCTCTCTCAAAATAAATAAATACATAAACATTAAAAATGACGGTGTTGTAGAGATCACATGTGGTCCCACAAAGCATAAAATATTTACTATCCAGCCCTTCATAGGAAGTTTGTCGACAGCCAAGCTACATTGTCTCCTCTCCATGTTGACCTGAAGCACCATTATGAAGACCAAAGGAAATAATGGAGGTGGGAGTGTCTGTATGTAGTTTGGGGAAGTCATTTCTCCCTCATTGGATCTCAGTTTCCCCTTTTGAAAGGGGAAGGTACAGATGTGTAAGTCTCCTTCTGTCTTTAATCTGCTAATGGAAGATGCTGTCCCGGCACTATACTAACATAAGATACTGTTTTCTACATTTCACCTCCCATCTGATTATTCTGTCACCTACTTTCTTGTATGGAATTCAGACATAATTATACTTCAATGGTGAAGAAAAACATAACCCACCAAAATAATCTCTGGAAGCTAAGAAATGGCCTGCTCCCAAACATCAGCCCTTTTGTGATGTGCCCTAAACAAAGGCATCTTCTTCTAAGCTTGGTTGAGGTTCTTGCTTGTTCGCCCAGCCTGTTGGCATTTCAGGTGGTTAGTTTCCTCAGAAATGTTTTTTGCTTCTGATCCTCCTGATCTTTCCCAAACTTTGCCTCTCCCCATTCCCCATGGTACTGGCGAAATAAAAATAAGTACAAATAAAATAACCACAGAGACCTACCACTTTCCCTCCCATTTGTTGCCTGGTGTCTGAGGCACACACTTTACCTCTTTCAGGATCCACTTCTTCCCCCGGGCATGGTCTGCCACACATCCTAAGAACAAAGGCAATCCTTTTAATCTCTGGATCTTGTCTCTCCTTCCCTTTCTCTCTTGCATGACCAAGGCAGGCTTGCCTCTTATGGATTTGCAATCTCTCTCAAAGTCCTCTCCACAATCTCTCTTCACTCAAAAGGAAACCAAATCCAGAACCAAATGACCCCACTCGGGTTTTTAACACTGGGCTGCCTCTGCTCCCTGTATGCCCTTGAGGTCAGACAAACCCCACGTGGAAGTAAGTCTGGGCCCCGTGATGCTCGAGGGGCTGGTCTGTCTTCCTCTTACTTGAGGAGGAGTGTGCTCCTGCTTGTTCAGACCCTCAGCTTCGTCTCTACATGGCTGTTACAGGTGGGTCCACAATGGGTCCCCCGGCCCCTAGACCTCTTCTCCCTCCCTTGAATCATCCTCCACTCTGCAATCAGAGGAAGTGCTCCAGAACACAAGTCCACTGCCTAACTGCCCTCAGTGGTTCCTTAGCGCTTGTAGAATAGAGTCCCCCAACTCAGCCCTCTGCAGTCCAGCCCCTGCCTCTCTTTCTAAGCTCATTTCCTACCATTCAACTCTTATTCCCAAAGTCTTTGCCACATCAAAGTCCTTAGAGTATTCCAAACACTGTACAATATGACTGCACATCCTTTTCCTTGATGGGATGCTCTTCCCAGCTCTGCTTTCCAGGAAACACCTGCACATCCTACCTGTCTATGCAGAATATCTTTTATTTGTTCCTCTAGATCCATGTTCCACTGTTCTTCATCTGCTATGTGCCCAGGAGGTTGATTTGTGTGGATGCCACGAGTGGGATCTTGGCTAATTGAGGGCCTTGGAAAGATACTAGAGGGAAAGAGGGGAATTTTCCTTTGATTCTCTCCTTGCAAGGCCACAGATCTGACTATGTCCCTCACTGTTCTTCCTAAGGTTCAGTTTTGCAGGATTCTCCCTCCCTTGTAGGAAAAGTTCAGCAGCTAAGCTCCTACATTCTCCCCAGTGATTCTTCTACATCTGTACCTTTGCAAGTAAGTCCTCCTCTAAATAGAGACCCCAACTGGTACATACTGACCCAGCGCAAACCCCAGAGAGTCCTTTGCAGGCACCTACGTACTGCATCATGTGCTGTCTGTGTGTTTCCTTGTCTGCCCCGGACTGCTTCATTTCACCTTGTTTTATAGAGATTTAAGTTGTCCACCCATATTTAGTGAGCAGCTACTATACGCTGGGCTATAGCTCAGGCACTGTAGATTCAGAGATTGATAGATAATAATTCCTGACCTGAAAAATCCCCAACCCACATGCAGGGGATAAGACTTAGGCTCCATTTGTGGCTATGAGCATGGGACCAGTTAGCCATCTGTTTGTGCTCAAATCCGAGTTCCACCACTGACTAGCTACGTGATCCAGGTATGTTCATCTTTCTGAGCCTCAGTTTCCCCATCTATAAATGGAAATAACAGAAGCTACCTCTAGTTGTAAAGATTAAACAGCATAGCGGCTGGCACTTACTAGGCCCTCAGTGAGTGTCCATTATTATTTTTATTACAGCAGAGGTTTAATTAGTATACATAGAATAAATGGATGACTGCATTTATTATCTCATCCAATCTCCAAAGCAACCCTTCCCCACTATACACATTCCAAATAGACAGGGGAGGAATCCTTTTCCCATTTCATAGATGAGGAAATCAGGAGTGAATGAATGAATGACTGTCTAGCGCACTCAGCCTGCTCTGTGTCTCCCACCTCCTCCTGGCAGCCAGAACTAGGCTGCTCATCCAGAGAGCTGGGAGCCCTGGACCCTGGAGAAACAATCCTGGCTTTCTCCCCAACTTGCCAGCTCTGAAGGACTCCTGCTAGTAGCTCACTGGGATTCGCTCTGTGTGGAGCACAGTCTGGGTCCAGGTGCTATGGGAGTTTGTAAACACTGGGCCTGCTGGGCTCTGCCCCCGGAGCCCTGGCTTCCCAGAACCCATGGCCCCAGTTCCTGTTCAGCTGCTCTTTCTGTAAGGCTTTGCAAGCCTCACCGCTCCTTCTGGTAAGTGCAGGGGCCAGGAGGGTGGTTCCACTTTCACATTCGCTACCACACCCACAGGAGGGAGATTTCTCGACCCGGAGGGGAAATTTCCTCTGTCTTCAGGCCTAACATCAAACCTGCTCCTTGACTCCTCAGTTTTTCAGGACACACTTAGCTTCCCACCAAAGCTCAGGTCCCCCTAAGATTTAAATTTGAATCTGTCTCAGAAATAAGGGAAAACTAATCCCTGCTGAGCTCCTGCTATAGGCCGACCCTATGATCAGGTGTGCTTTACATACACTTTGTGCGCCTTGCCCCGTGCCCTTGGTGGTGGGCATTACCCCTAATTTAAAGATGTGGGGACCAAGGCTCACGGCACTGAAATCGCTAGTGTTGGAATGCATAAGTGGCAAAATCTATGCATTTGAGCTTGACAGACAGTTGGAAGTCACCGCAGAACAGAAGTCCCCAAATGGAATTAATCTTTGTTGCTTCTGTACCACATGCACACCTCTATTATTTTGCTTTCTGTAATCTGCCCATATCCCTATTTGTCTCTTCTACTGGACTGTCCCTCCTCAAGGACAGAGAAGGTGACTCACGTCTGAGCACAGAGCCTGAGGCAGGAAGGTATTGTTGGTCTGATAAGTTAAAGCAGGCCAGTGTGCCTCGGGGTAGAGAATTGGTAGAGAAAAGATAGGAGGTGAGGCCAGAGAAAAAAGCAAGACCATATCCTGCAGGTGTGGTATGGGGCCTGAGAATCTGGCTATTCTAGCAGGATCCCAGGTATAGATGTAGATGATGTAGCTGCTGCTTGCCCCTGGGACCATTGGCTTCAGGGTAAGAGAGGAGGGAAAGAATGAGTAAGACAAAGTCCTATTCTCAAAGAGCTTCCATGTTGTGGGAGCGCAATGTGAACAGGTGGATACATCTCTACTGTGACAACTGAGGGGCATCTCTTCAGTGTGGGGCTGGACAAGAAGGTCAGAGGAAGCTTTCTGGAAAAGGCAACTCTTGAACTCAGTTAAGTTATAATATTTATGTAGGAGCTAACCAAGTGAAGGAGTTCAGCAGGAAGGATAAGGAAGAAGTACTCAAGGCAGAAGGCACAGCTTGAGCGAAGGCAAGGAGGTGAGAAATTACAAGATGTGTTTGAACAACTGGGACCAAGAGACTCAAAATCAAGGCGGTGTAGGTAGAAACTGTATCCTAAAAGTCTTTGCATGGCCTACAAAGTAAGGACTTTAAATTTAATCCCATGAAGCTGAGGTTTGTTAAGTTTCTCTGGGGGGGTGGTGAAGACGCCACAGACTGGTCTGAGAATCTGATCCAAGTTAATGTGCACACAGATAGAACCAGAGTGTACATTTCAGGGTATTCACAAACTCCCTAAGGCCTATCCATGAGCTTAAAAAAAATCCGCACAGTGGATGATGGGTTTTAAGCAGATAGATGTCCTAATTAGATTTCATTTTAGAAGGATCTTCAGTGGCTATGTAAAGAATGGACTTGAGCCAGGGCAACCAGGCACAGAAAAGCTAGGGGTCAAAAGTCTGGGTAAAAGGTCACAAATGGCAGTGGGGATGGGGACCAATTTAACACCTATGCACGCAATACGTTGGTAAATGCCGAGACCAGACTTGCGTTTTAGCAAGGTCACTCTTTAGTTCAGAAAAAAATTGGTGAGAGCTGAGCTCAGAGACTGTCTTTGCATGGCTTGTGTTTAGGCTGATGCGTAACGTAAGCCAGCTAAGCAGAAAGGAGCCATCTCTACCCTCACCCCACCTACTGGAATCTGCTGGTCATCAGTCAGTTGAGGCCCAGATATCCCATGCCTGTGAGGGCTGGAAGCCAAGGACGTGAAGGAAGGCAGCACTTCCATGAGCTGGGGAGAGGCCCAAGGGTAAAGCGGGGTAGTAAATTTTTGGGAGGCAGCCGGGGTGTCATTCCTTCCAAAGGTTTTGCAATAGCCCTAGGAGGCAGACAGAGCTAAGATGATTGTCTTTTTGTACAGATGGGACGCTGAAGGCCAGAAAAGGTGAGAACTTGCCAGAAGACACGTAGCAAACACAGGGAAAAACTGAGACTAGGACCCTAAGAACACTGGACTCTCATGTCAATATCTTGCCTTACTGGCCCTGGTGCAATTTTTTGCCATGGCTATTCCTGGTGGCTCTAAAACCCTGTAATTCCATGATTCTAGCAAAAGAATCTCCACCCAATTCCTCTGGGTTCTTTTGATCTATATATGCCTTTACATCCCAAGACGTTATCCTTAACCACCTGTGAAGCTTGGAGCCAGCCCTGTGGCCTCTCTGCCTTGAGTTTTCTCTTCATCTGTAAAACAAGAGAATTATACTAAATAAATGTTCCCAAAGTCTTTTTCGTGTCTGAACTACAGTGGTTCTGCAAGGGCTTCCAAGACCTCAAATTCTGTCCCAACTTAGCTGTGACAACAAGATTCTCACCAGCCTAGTGCCTTTTTATATAAGGTTAAGAGGGAATAATAATAACAAGCGTAATGAAAACAATAATTAATATTTTTTTCTTCCTCCAGGCCAAACACTAAGTACTTTAAAACTCCAAAACAACTCTATAAGGTAACTGCTCTTATTGTCTCCATTTCATAGATGAGAAAACTGGAAACAAACAGAGAGATTACATTACTTAATATAAAGTCATAGAGATAACAATTTGTGGATCCAGAGTTCAAACCAAGCAATTGCCTCAGTGTCCAAGCTCCTGACCCTCAGGAACTAAACAGTGAGGGATTAAAGATAGAGGGAAGGAATGGCATCCGTCGGGTGAACTCTCAGTGATGGGAGGCTCACTATCCCTCGGTGGCATATTCTGCCATTATTCCCATTTTGCGACTTGTGCTATGTCATACTACCTCTCACCCTCCGGAAGGGAACACACTTGTAAGAAGGTTAGTGACTTGTGGAAGGAGTTGCCAGATTCAGCAAATAAAAATACAGGAAAAGCTGGTTAAATCTCAACTTCAGATAAACAATAAACACTTTTTTTAGTATAAGAATATCTCACGTAACATTTGTAACAAACTTATACCAAAAATATGTTCATTGTTGATCTGAAATTCAAGTGTGGGCCTCCTGTATTTTATCTGGCAAATCTCCTTCCAGCACAGCAAAATAAGGATAAGTGATCCCTTTAGAAGACTGAATGGGTATTATTATTGCTTTGTTCACTGGCCCAGAAGGTTGGCATGTGGGCTTGGCTGAGTCATTTTCAAGGGAAAAAAAATGACCTGCCCTTCCTCAACTCAGTTGGGAAGTCCTTTAAAGCCACCAAAGTCACCCCTGAGGGGACGTGGAACAGCTTTTTGAACTGGGGCAGAACTCCCTGGAATGATCTGGAACAGGCTGTGTTCACTGGCCGCCCATGTCCCTGGCTCACTTTCTAATGCCCTGTCCACAACTTGGAAGGTGAGCTAAGCAGTGATCTTCCTCCTCCCCTCCCTGATAGATTCCCAGGGACCATCTCGAACACTCGGGACTTCAAATCCTAATTACTGCTTTTCTCTGACCCCTAATAACCCGTCCTGTGATAAACAGAAAAAAATGAAGGAAAGCACATAGTAAATTTTCAATAAATATGACTCGTACTTCCCCCTTGCCATTTCATGTCAGAAGTCAAAGTGGGTCATTTTTTTTTGGGTTTTCCTCATACTGAATGTTATGGAGTTCTGGGAGAGGAAAACCAATTCCCAAGGATTGTCTGACCTTAGCAACATGTGAATTCCCAAAAATCCCACCCCCAGGAAATTGGTTTTGAAATATAAATATGTGGGATTACTCTACATCATAGACATCTGTGCCTAAGCTTTCTTCCTCATGAATGGCATCCCAGACAGACACCTGGGCTTGACCAAACTCCGACCTCTTCATCTTCTTCATACTGCTTACCCCTCTTGCTGTCTCCCACCCATGCCCTGTGTGGAGTGGTTTCTATCAACAGAGTATGTTTCAGCTCATTAGGAAACTGGCCTCTCACACACTTGCAATCTGCTTTGTCTTCGCCGATTACCAAGATGTGGCAGATCAAATCATGTTTACATGAAATGCATTCTGGTGGGTGTACCCTGGCCACCCAGCTCATAGCTGAGACAAGCACAAAATGCAGATCAGCATCCCAAAGTGCAGAAAAAAAAAATTTAAGTATATTGTGTTAATATTCTGGAATGTATACATTTATAGGCATCCTAATCAGGACCCATGGAAAGGTCATAGTATTTCTTTAAAAAGGAGAATTCATTTAGAAAGTATTTAGAATAGAACAAAAACAAACTCTGTCTTGGGTTTTAGAGCTTTGTGGGCTGGATAGCAACTTCACCTTCCTCTCTACCCTTTCTAAGGCACAGTACTTCGCAGTGTGGGATTGTGAAGGATGGGGTCCCAGGTTGTCTTGTAAATAGTTTTTTAGGGAAAGCCACTACATGGTCCTTATTAGCCAGATGTGTTCTTGGCTTCTTCAGCTGGAGCCAGAATATTCTCATCACCATTATCTTCATCATCCCATGACTGAGAGTCACTGTTTATTTTGTGCCAGAAATTTTGCTAAATATTCTACATGATTTATCTCCTATATAATAATCTCCTATGAGAGGCACAATTTTTTTAATGAAGATTTTATTTTCTTAGAGCAGTTCAAGGCAGAATTGAGGGGAAGGTATGGAGATGTCTCATACAGCCTCTGTCCCCACACATGCAACACCTCCTCCTTTACCAGCATTCCCCACCAGAGTAGTACGTTTGTTACCATTGATGAACCTACACTGACACATCCTAGTTACCCCAAAATCCACAGTTTACCGTTGGTGTTGTACATTCTGTAGGTCTGGACAAGTGTATGGCGACATATATCCGTGAAAATAATATTATACAGAGTATTTTCACTGCTTTAAAAATTCTCTATGCTCTACCTTTTGCTACTACTGCTTTAAAAATTCTCTATGCTCTACCCTTCCCCCACCATGTCAACCCCTGGCAAGTACTGATCTTTTTGCTCTCTCTACACTTTTGCCTTTTCCAATTGTCATGTAGTTGAAATCATATAGCAGGTAGCATTTTCAGATTGGTTTCTTTTGCTGTGTAACATGTATTTAAGGTCCCTCCATGTATTTTCACGGCTTGATAGCTCACCTCTTTTTAGATCTGAATAATAGTCCATTGTCTGCTCATTTCTCTTTAGACCTGAATAATATTCCATCGTCTGGATGGACTGCAATTTGTTTATCCATTCCACCTACTGAAGGACATCTTCCTTGCTTCTAAGTTTTGGCAATTATGAACAAAGCTGCTATAAACATTCATGTTCAGGTTTTTGCATGGACATAAGTTTTCAATCCTTTGGCTAGATACCAAGGAGTGCATTTGCTGGATCATGTGGTAAGAGTAGATTTAATTTTGTAAGAAACCTCCAAACTGTCTCCTGAAGTGGACATGTCATTTTGCATTCCCACCAGCAATGAATGAGGGAGTTCCTGTTCCTCCATGTCCTCCCTAGTTTTGGTATTGTCAGTGTTCAGGATCTGGGGCATTCTAATAGGTGTATAATGGTATTTCATTGTTGCTTCAACTTGCAAATTGAATCCAACAATATATGAAAAGAATTATATGCCAGTACCAGTACCCTGATGACATATGATGTGGGACATCTTTCAATTGCCATCTCTGTATCCTCCTTGGTGAGGTGTCTGTAAAGGTCTTGGCTCATGTTTTTTAATCAGGGTGTTTGGTTTCTTATTGTTGAGTTCTAAGGGTTCATTGTATATTTTGAGTAATAGTCCTTTATCAGATATACCTTTATACCTTTTGCAGATATCTTCTCCCAATCTGTGGCTTGTTTTCTCATTCTCTTGATATTGTCTTTCACAGAGAAGTTTTCAATATTAATGAAGTCCAGTTTATCAATTATTTCTCTCATAGATCATGTCTTGGGCAATGTATTGAAAAAGCCATCACCATACTCCCATCTAGATCCTCTCCCATGTCATCTTCTAGGAGTTGTATAGCTTTTTATTTTGCACTTAGGTCTATGATCCATTTTAGTTAATTTTTGTGAAGGGTGAAGGTCTGTGCCTAGATTATTATTATTTTGCATGTGTATGTCCAGTTGTTCCAGCACCATTTGTTTAAAGAGTAAATTTGTTGTATTGTTTTGCCTTGTTCCTTTATCAAAGATCAATTAACTATATTTATGTGGATCTATTTCTGGGCTCTTTATTCTATTTCACTGATCTATTTGTGTATTCTTTCACCAATATCAACACTGTCTTGATTACTGTGGCTTTATAGTTAAATCTTGAATTTGGGTAGTATCAGTCTTCCAACTGGGTTCTCCTTCAGTATTGTCTTGGCTATTTTGGGTCTGTTGTCTCTACATATCAACTTTAGATTAAGTTTGTCAGTATTACAAAAATAACTTGCTGAGATTTTGATTGAGATTGCATTTAATCTATAAATGAAGTTGTAAAGAACTGACATCTTGACAATATTGAGTCTTCCAATATACCAACATGGATAAGATTTTTCCATTTATTTAGTTTTTATTTAATACCTTTCATCAGAGTTTTATAGTTTTTGGCATATAGATCTTATACATATTTTGTTAGATTTATACCTAAGTATTTCATTTTGTCATGTTCTGATGTAAATGGTACTGTGTTTTTCATTTTAAATTCCATCTGTTCATTTCTGGTATGTAGGAAGACAATTGACTTTTGTATATTGATCTTATATTTTGCAACCCTGTAATAATCACTTATTAGTTACTGGAGTGTTTTTGTTTGTTTGTTTGTTTCAGATTTTCTACTTAAATGACCATGTTATCTGTGAATACTTGACTTTGTTTCTTCCTTCTCAGCCTGTTTACCTGTTCTTTCCTTTTCTTGTCTTATTATTTCTTCCACTATGATGTTGGAAAGGAGTGATGAGAGGGTATATCTTTGCCTTGTACCTGATAAAATGGAAAAGTTTAGGGTTTTTCAACAATAAGTAAGATGTCAGCTGTAGGTTTTTTGTAGATATTCTTTATCAAGTTAGGGAAGTTCCCCCTCTATTCCTAGTTTGCTGAGAGTTTTTATCATGAAATAGTGTTAGATTTTGTCAAATGCTTTTTCTGCATCTATTGATATGATTATGTAATCATGTGATTTTTCTTTCTTATTCTGTTGATGTGATGGATTACATTGATTGATTTTTCTAATGTTCAATGAGCCTTGTATATTTGGGATAAATCCCCCCTGGTACTGGCGTATAATTCTTTTTATATATCGTTGGATTCAATTTGCTAATATTTTGTTGAGGAGTTTTGCTTCCATGTTCAAGAGAGATATTGGTAGTATTTTTTTCTTGTAATATTTTTTCTGTTTTTGGCATTATGGTAATGCCAGCCTCATAGAATGAGTTAGGAAGTATTCATTCTGCTTCTATCCTCTGAAAAGTGGTTATGCAGAATTGGTATCATTTCTTTAAAATGTTCAGTAGAATTCAACATTGAACCCATTTGGGCCTGGTGCTTTCTGTTTTGAAAGCTTATTAATTATTGATTCAATTTCTTTATTATACACAGGCCTATTCAATTAAAAACATTTTTTAATGTTTATTTTTGAGAAAGAGAGAGAGAGAGAGACAGAGTGTGAGCAGGGGAGGGGCAGAGAGAGAGGGAGATACAGAATCCAAAGCAGGCTCCAGGCTCTGAGCTGTCAGCACAGAGCCCGACACAGGTCTGAAACCCACAAACTGTGAGATCATAGCCTGAGCAAAAGTTGGACACTCAACCAACTGAGCCACCCAGTTGCCCCAGACACAAGCCTATTCAAATTATCTATTTCTTCTTGTGTGAGTTTGCCAAATTGTGTCTTTCATGGAATTGGCCCATTTTTTCTAGTTTATCAAAATTGTGGGTATAGAGTTGTTCAGAGTATTCATTTAGTTTCCTTTAATAACCATAGGATCTGTAGGATCTTTAGTAATGTTCTAAGAGGTACCATTTTTCTAATGCTCTATGCCCAATGTTAGGCTTGACTCACAACCCCAAGATCAAGAGTCACATGCTCTACTGACTGAGCCAGGCAGGTGCCCCCTGAGACATACAATTTTTTTTAATGTTTTATTTATTGTTTTGAGACAGAGTATGAGCAGGGAAGGGACAGAGAGGGGGAGGGGGACAGAGGATCTGAAGTGGGCTCTGTGCTGACAGGTTGACATCAGTGAGCCTGATATGAAGCTTGAACTCACAAACCATGAGATCATGACCTGAGCTGGAGTCTCAACCAACTGAACCACCCAGGCACCCCAAGAGGTACAATTTTTAATCTCCATTTTCAGGATGAGGAAACTTAGAGTTAACAGAATCAAATGATATGCCCAGGGTCATATAACTAATCAAGGGGAAAACGTGTTCAAACCCCAAACTGTCCAACTGAAGACTGGTACATTTAACCATGGTGCCCCCTGCTTTCTAGAAGTGATAGCAAGACAGTTCTGGACACATTCTAGGTCCTTGGTAGCTATTTGACTAAGGAGATTAAAGAGACTCACTCATTTTTTAAAGGACCTCTCAAAAATCTCCTGGATAGGCAGAGTAGATCCTTTCTTTCTCTTTCTACTTCTCTGATCTATGAAGACATTTATAAGTCTGTGCTGCTTTGAGGAGACAAGATGGCACGGTGCAAAAAACAAAAACAAAGAGAAAAACAAAAATGATGTCAGAGCTGTATTAAATTACGGCTCAAAATTTAACCAGCTGTGTAGAGGTGGGACACAAAACTCGCTTCTGTAAATCTTAGTTTCCTCACCTGTAAAGTGAGGACAATTCCATTTGCTTCACAGGATTGTCATGAGAGTTAACTAGAAAAACAGCCTGCATTCAGGCATTCAGTATTTTTTGAGCACCTCTTATGTGCAGAGACCCTTAAGAACTTGATAAAGGCCCATTGTCATCCTTTAAGGACAGATTTTATATTTTAGGCTTTCCACTCCTAGGACCCAGCAGAAAGCCTGGGTCATACACCTGGGTCATATGTGCGGGTCACACACACATAATGTGTGTTCATTAAATGTGGAACATATGATGCTTACATAAATTAATGAATGAATGCAATAAAAGTCAAAACTCTATGACATGACACTCATAGCCCAACCAGTATATCTTTCTGGCTTTATCTGTCACCCCTCAGATCCAGCTACACGTGTTAATTAGTATTCAACAAACAAGCCATGTCCTTCCATGTCTTTGCATCAACACAGTGCTCATATAATTCTTTTATTTTAAATGCCTGCCTTTCAAGACTGCCTTTGCTCACCTGGTGAGCTACCCATTAGTCCTAGTTTTACCTTATGGAAAAGTCAGAGTAAGTCTGCTTGCCAGCCTTTCAAGTAGTTGAAGCCAAGTCCTCATGACTCTTTCCCTGGTCCTACACTTCTAGGTCAAATTTCCCTCTTCCTTCCAAATAACTCTTTTGGTGATGGCTTCTGAATTCCATACCATCTTGGATACTCCCTGGTTTGCCAGTTGCCTCTAAATCATTCATTCGTTGAATATTTATTGAGCACTGTGAATATAAATGTAAGATAAAACAGATTTTTGTCACTAGATTATAAATTTATGAACCTTATATTCCAGTAAAAGGAGCTGGACAATAAAAATTAATATATATGTTGGCTGCAGATGTGCTAGGAGGGAAATTAAAGTTAGCAGGTGAGGGTAGGAGAGAGGAGATGTGAAGCTTATGTACAGAGTGGTCAGGGGAAACTTCTCTGGTAAGATTCAATTTGAGCAGAATCCTGAAAGGGAATGAGGGTACAAACCAAATGGCTATCTAGGGGAAGTATATCCCTGGTAGAGGGAAGAACAAGTGCAGGGACCATCAGGCAAAAGTGCCTTGGAGTATTTGTGGCAGGGCAGGGAGGCCCATGTAATGGAGCAAAAGGGGGTGAAAGAAAGTGCAGTTGGAGATGAGTTCTAATAGGAAGTGGAAACATATCATGAAGGGCCTCAAGGACAATGAAAAGAAAATTGTTTTAGGTGAGATGGAAATGTAATGGGCATTTGATCTGAATCCCATGAAGACTTCTCTTTGGGGACCTTACAAAGTTGGGTGTTAGAGAAGCAAGCATGGAAACAGAGAGACCCAGGTGGAGGCTATTGCAATAGCCACAGCAAAAGATGATGGTGGCCGGAGCCAAGGTAGTTGTGCTGCAAGTGTGTAAGAATGAACTAGAATCCTAGGTATGCTTTAAAAGCAGAGCCCACTGCATTTGTTAATGGATCAGGTGTGGGACGTGAGGAAGATGCCTCAGTCTCCGTATCTATAAAATAGGGATAATATGTGTACTGCACTGTGTGAAGCTTCACAGTGGGAGCTCAAGAATTGTGAATTTTCTCTCAGCAGTGTCGTGCCTTGATTGGCAGTGTTCACAGGACTATTAATTATGGTAGATTATTCAAGATTTGGATGGGGAGGAAAGATGATGAATTTCAAGTATCCATGGAACTCCCAAAGGAGAGGTTCCATTGCAAAGTGTACAGCACAATTTGGGATAAAAGCTCCAGGTGTAGTTTGGAGTGGAGGTTTTGGGAGATGTCATGGTATACATGTAGTGGCTGAAACCCCTGGGGCAAATCGAGAATCGTGTTCTATTTCTATAGAAATACTGTATAAAATTCACGGGACTAATATATATCTTAAAGAGAAAATCATAGGATCATTAAAAGTAGGATAACAAATGTGGTTATCATATGAAAGGAGGGAATAATTCTTCCAGAATATTAGACTAAGGGAAGCCAGGGAAACAGCTCATATGTAGCTATGTGTTTCCTGGAAACGTAGTATAAAGGGAAACTGAGAAACAGTAATCAAGAAAAGGAAGACATTTTAGGAAACATGGGTATAAATCAGAGACTTGAGTCCTCATCCAGGCCTTTTCCTTACCCTACGTTAACTGCTTTTTAGCACTAGCCATCCAACTGTCATTGGTTTGGATGAACTAAAAGCACATCTATTTGGTCAGCATTTCTGCAATCATGATTGTGCTAGCTTTGTGAAATATTTGGTTCACAGGAGCCCTGAAGGACAGTACACACATGGTAAATTCCATGAAAAATATTGTGTGTTGCAAAGGCTAGTCCCCTCTCCCACTGGTTTGTTTGTATTTCTCCATCTACCATAGGTACCTTGGAATCTGCAGAACTTGGCTCTGTCCTGGCTCTGTCATCACCCAATGGCATCTGTAAGTGGAGATGATTGATCTGCTCTCTACACTTGCATAACCATGTGCAGCTCTGGCCCCACATTGTGTGAAGGTCACTGATACACTGTGATTCCTGAAGAGGGGCGCCAGGATAAACCAGGGGGGATGGTGCCTGGAAAACTTGTCATAGAAGGGATGGACTGAAAAAACGGGGACTTGTTTTCTTTGCATAGTGAACAGGAGATTCTAGTAGGATGTGATAATGTCTTCCAAGGTTTTAAGGGCAACTGTTTGGATGAGAAATTTACTTGTTCCTCTTCCACACTGACTAATATATGAATGTGTCAAAGAGATGTACTTTGGCTAATTTCTAATAATCTGTGCCATCCAACAGTGAAATGAGCTGCTTCTGGAGGAGGATGACTGATGGAACTCTCTTAGCTTGGGTTCAAGTATAAGATCTGAGATTGGACTAGAATAACACCCCCTTGCCACCTCACTGCTCCCTTTAATCATCTCCCCCCCTCCTCCCTCTGTTGTCCTCTAGCTCTATCTCAGAGGAACAAACCTACATGGACTTTCACTAAGTGGGAGTCAAGCCTTAGTCCCCTTTGTCTGCTAAGACGAAAACTGTCAGTTCAACTCAAGATATTCACTCTTGTGAGTGATTAATAGGTGAGGCAAATACCTCTCATACCTTAGGGCTACCAGGGACCATGTGGTAACTGACCTCCTGTGGGCGCCGAATGGCACCCCAGCCCGCCGAGGGTTACTTCTCCCTGGTGCAGCCCCAGGTCAAGGCTGATCAATTTTGCTTTGAGGGGAGGAATGTGAGGCATGTCCTCTGTGAAGGGCCAGAACAGATGTTATGTTGTTCTTTCATGACTGCCTTTGCTAAGTGGCTTGTGAGCTGGGCTGTTGGAAGCCAAGTGAAACTTTGCTGGGAAGCTAATCAAGAGACGATCAGGCCCCTTCTTCAACAGAAGGGGAAAGCCCAGGGGTAATATGGGGGAGGATGAGCTATCCCAGAAGCTGGGGGAGTATAAAGGAGCTTCAAAGCCAAAAAGAACCTAACAAACCAAATTGTTTTACCCCTTTATTTTATGGATGGAGAGAATGAAGTTCATAGAGACAGTGACTTCTTGAAGTCATGCAAGAAATCAGTCCCATCAGGACTGGGAATAGGGCAAGGCATTGGCACAGCCCAGAGAGTAATCCTTCCCTAAATTTTGCACCCTAGGCACCTTGCTTGCCTCACCTTGGTGTTGCCCCTGAACCTTGCACCATGCACCTTGCACCAGAGAATACCTAGCACACTCAAAGTTCCTCCAGAGAGATTCTATACCTGGAAGGCACCATGTATTCCAGCAGATGATCCTGCCTCAACTGGACCAAAGAGGAACTCTTGCCAACAGGCAGCCAATATGTAGTCTGGCTGGTTGATGGGGGTGGTCTGGTGTGGGCAGCTATCTCATCAGGGCTTAAGGTGATTTAATCTGACAATCATATTCTCTCCTCAGAATTTTATCAGAAATAAGGGGAGAGACAGTTTTTAGGAGCTGAGAAGAGAAAAATCAAAGACATTCTTGCTCCTCAGTTCTGTTGCTTTCATTGTCCCCATTCCTGTGATGTTCATGCCTGAGGAAGAAGGTAGAAGTGACCGGTCTGTACTTCTCCCAATTTTTGCCTATTGCTGATGGCTACACCCTTATGCTACTGTTTAGACTCTTTACCACCATTATGGGAGCCACCTGCCTCCTCATTCATCCCTTTAACAATGATCAAACAGCTCCTTTTTGCTAAGTACAAAGGTGATTAACACCTGGTATAGGTGCCTACTCCCATGGCAGGGGAGGCAGATGCAAGAGATATAACTATATTAAACACTAGATAAATATAATAATGGAGGAAAGCAGACGATATTGTTGGGGCACCAGGAAATGGTACAAAATCCATCTGATAGAACCAAAAATGAGTACAAAGAGAGCTTCCTGGAGGAGGTGTTACCTGAAAGGAGTTTTAAAGGGATGAGCAGGATTTTGCCAAGAGAAGAGTAGGAAAAAGGGCATTCCAGGCTTGATCAAGGTACAGAGGTGTGGACCAGCATGACAAGTACAAAGGAACTGCAGTTTGACACTTGTGTGGATGTTAAGTCAAGGCATAGCAATAAGGAGGCTAATCCTCATAAGCCAGGTGAAGGATCTTGGACTTCATACTCCAAACCAGCTCTCATACGCTGGCAGTCCAACGCTACACTCAGTACAGGACAAGTTTTATTTGGTTCGCAGGGGATTTTACAGAATTCCGAGACTGAATATCTTTAGATAGCCATGCTTCAGTTCACCACAATCCCCACTGCTTCCCATTGTCTCCCCATGGTCCTGGCACTCATTTATTTTTTTTTAAGTTTATTTATTTTTGAGAGAGAGAGAGTGCGAGTAGGAGAGGGCAGGGAGAGAGAGGGAGAGAGAATCCCAAGCAGGCTCCACACTATCAGTGCAGAGCTTGATGTGGGGCTCAAACCCATGAACCATGAGATCATGACCTGAGCTGAAACCAAGAGTCACATGCTTAGCTGACTGAGCCACCCAAGCACCTGTCCTGGCACTCATTTCAGTTTCTTTGTGCCTTCTGTAGGCTCTCAGGGTGTGATCCCTGCTCTGGATGATGGAGAATCTCTGACGGGGTTTTGGCAGCCATGATCAAGCCTCTGCTTTATAATAATTCCCTTGGTGATAATGAGGAGGAGAGCTTGTAGGGGTGTTCTGGAGGCAGGGGGATCCTTTGAAGGCCATTGAATTAATCCACACAAAAGGTGTAAAGGGCCTGGAATTATTCCACGGAGGAGGGCCTGGTAAGCATGGAGTGATGGCCTCACCATCTTCTATTGCATGCCCTTGAGGCCTGGGGAAATGTGGGACAGAGTGATGGGCCTAGAGCCAGCAATTTTCTGTCCAGTACCACTTTAAATGACAGAATGCCATGAGAGTCCCTAACCTATTGGGCACCTCCTATGCCCCGAAGTCTTAACATCTGTCATCTCTTGAATTATCCCAACAATATTGTGGAGCTATTACTGCCTCTCGCCCACCACTCTCATAAGGCTCAAAGAGGTTAGACAACCCCCATGAAGGGTTGATGCTAAGTGGTTGGCCTGGGAATTCAGATTCAGAGTTATGTGACTGCAAAGCTGGGGCTCCACCCACTATCACAGACTTCACACACTGCCTGGTGGGTTGGTCTGGGCATCGTCCATAGCCCAGGGGCCATAAAAGTGGTGTCTTAGGAAGGTGACCCAGTAGAAAATTAGTATGGACTTTGGGAGCCACATGATAGACAAAAAAGAGCTGAGGATAAACCACCTAAGAGATAGGTTGAAAATGTGTGTTTGTATCTTGTGTTGTTAGCTTGGCAGAGCCCTCCTACCTTTCTTTTAAAAACTAAGAAAACATTTCTAAGTTTGTTTACACATTAGAACACAAATGCCAAAGCAGGAGTAGGTGCTGTTCTTTGGGATCTACTGGCAATAAACGTCTGAAGGGAAAACTAGACTGGAGAGGATCCTTCTGGAAGAGTCCCAGATGCCCTGGACCGAGAGTGTCTATCTCTATCTCTGCTCCCTCCTTTGTCCTCTACTAGCTTTGAGGAGAATTAGAAAACACTGCCATGGACCTAAAAGTCCTCCCCCAAGAGTCAAGAATTAAGGCAGTGGTTCTCAAAGTATGGTTCCCAGACCAGCAGTATCTCCAGCACCTGGGCACTTGTTAGACCTGCAAATTCTCAGACACCACCTAAGCATCCCGAAGCAGAACCTCAGGGGGTTGGGATCCACACTCTGTGTTTCAACCAGCCCACTAGAGGATTCTGATGTGAGTCAAAGTTTGAGAAATCCTCCAGTAAGTGATAATGTGACAGCATGAATGTTTGATGGAATGCTTTCATAAATCTCATGTATTTTTCTTGCAATGTCCTGGCCTTCCTCCAAACGAGTCAAGAACTTTCTCAGCATCACGTAGGGTCCAGCAGAATCACAGGCATGGCCAAAGCGTGGGCATGGGCAGAGAGACCATCAGAGGTTCGAATTCAGGTCCCATACTTCCTTGTTTTCATTTCGCTTTATCTGATCTCAGCTTCAATCTCAGCTTCCTCAGGGAAGGCGTCCCAACCTTCATGGGCTAGGTTAGAGGCTTCTGTCACATTTCTCTAGAACCCTGCTTACTTCCTGCTCAGCATCATGGTACTTATCATGGTCTGTGTCCCCTGTTTATTAACCCACCTCTTCCACTCTCAGCCCAATGAGGGTGGAGCCTGTAGCTTTCCTGTTCATCCTGGCACCCCCAAAGCCTCGCAGAGGGACAGTCAGCAACTATGTGTCTAGTTAACTGAACACCAAGCTCACCTTTGCTCACAAGGCCCTGTTACGATGGTTTCCTCAACTAGATTGTTTCTCCCCAGCTGTACCTGCATTGTTTTTCTATGTTCTTATTCCAACCTTGGCTGCCAGGTCACCATCTCCTGACTACCCAACCCAATCCAGGCCCTGAACTGGTCTATATCATCTCTGCTGCTTTGTATTCAATGGAGCATTCATCACTATTTGACAGTCTATTTGATTATTTTATATTCTGGCCCCTCCACGCACACCCCTAGAGTGCAAGTTCCAAAATCAGGGGCTGGTCTCTCTTGCCTGACTATGCAACCCCAGCTCATGAAAGTCCCTCAGTAAATGATTTTTGGATGATGCATGACTTTTCACTGACTCATTTATTCAAACACTTATACATCATCTGTGTATGATCATTTTAGAGATGGAGAAAAATAAACCCAAGAAGAGGGTGATTTGCCCCGGCCCCACAGCTAGTGGGGAGTAGAGCTGCAGCTAGAATTTATAGCTTCTGGCCTTCAAGCTAGCCCTCTTTCCACCACATCGGTTATCTCTTTGCTAAACTAAAAAGGTTGAGTTTGTTTGTTTGTTTGTTTTTCTGTAAGTGCTGGCGGTGGGGAGGGTTAGTGAATGTTTAAAGCCTCAAAGAAGCGGCAGGATGGGTTCTATTTTGCTAATAAACTTGGTCCCTCTCTCCTCCCTCGTGCCCCATTGACTAGTCTTTCAAAAGCATGCTTTTCCACCTGTGGGTCACACGCCATACATCCATCATTAGCTGTATTAGCTGACACGTCTGAATCACCGGTGCTGTGGAGATGCCAGGAGAGCTGTGCCATCAAAGCCTATCAGTTGGAGACAGCCTGTGACCGCCACTGGCTGCCCTGGGGTATCCTCACTGTGACAAAGCCCCCTCCACCCTGCCTGGCTGCTGTGGGGAGGGAGCGACTGGAGATGAAAGGATGTCACTTTGGGAGGCAGCTGATTTATGTCAGAGGATTAAATACGACCCCATATCAAATTCAAGTTCTGCTTGATCATCCCAGAGCGTCAGGAGCTTTAAAGAAAAGTAGCCTCTCTGTCGTAACTTCGGACCAAAAGGAGACCAACCATGTTCATCGAAGCACCTTTGATAGTGGCAAAACCAAAACCAAACCAAAAACAGAGGCTTATAATCCCGACTTTAACATTCTCTTAGTACTATTACCACCTGATTGAAACTAGGCAGACATATGGGGCGCCTAGGTGGCGCAGTCGGTTAAGCGTCCGACTTCAGCCAGGTCACGATATCGCGGTCCGTGAGTTCGAGCCCCGCGTCAGGCATCTGGGCTGATGGCTCAGAGCCTGGAGCCTGTTTCCGATTCTGTGTCTCCCTCTCTCTCTGCCCCTCCCCCGTTCATGCTCTGTCTCTCTCTGTCCCAAAAATGAATAAACGGTGAAAAAAAAATTTAAAAAAAAAAAAGAAAATAGGCAGACATAACTAGATTCTCATAACAAATTGGTTAGAAAAATTAGGTTACAAAATGTAAAGTACCATAGGAGCCTACTTTTTGCCTTAGAAAAGTATAGATGCTGGGGCGCCTGGGTGGCTCAGTCGGTTAAACTTCCGACTCTGGCTCAGGTCATGATCTCGCAGTTTGTGAGTTCATGCCCCACGTTGGGCTCTGTGCTGACAGCTCAGAGCCTGGGGTCTGCTGTGGATTCTGTCTCCCTCTCTCTCTGTCCCCCCCCCCCCCCCCCGACTCGTGTTCTGTCTCTCTTTTTTTCTTTATATAAATAAACCTTAAAAAATTTTTAAGAAGTATAGATAGATGAGTGGCTGGATTGAAGGGATATATATATATATATATATATATATATATATATATATATATATACAGGACGGTAAGGGTATGGCTGGATGGGCAGCAGATGGGAGAGACAGAAAGATAAAACAAAGACTAGAAAAACCTACACCAACATTAACAGTGGTTGCGTCTGGATAAAGAAATTTAGAAGAATTTTTTAATTTTTTCAAATGTTTATTTTTGAGAGAGAGAGAGACAGAGCATGAGTGGGGGGGGGGGGAAGAGAGAGAGAGAGAGAGAGAGAGAGAGAGAGAGAGAGAGAATCTATAGCAGACTCAGGTTCCAAGCTGTCAGCACAGAGCGCGACACGGGGCTTAAACCCGCCAATCATGACCTGAGCCGAAGCTGGACACTTAACTGACGGAGTCACCAAGGCACCCCTAGAGGAATTTTTAAAATTGCTTACCTTTATTTCTTGATTTAACAATAAACTTAAGTCTCTCTTGTGAAACATAGTTATTAATATTAATAATGTTCATATCATCCATCCATCTATCCATCCATCCATCCACCCACCCACCCACCCACTCAGGAGGCAAATCTATTCAGACTTTATGGAGGCATTTAAATAATACTCTGTGATATTTTTATATCCACTTTATATCCTTTCATGACTCCAGATTGGTTTGGTTTTGTCTTTGGTTTCTTTTCTAGACCTTAGAGCCCCTTTCTACCCCCTACCATACCATACCTGGTATTATCTTGGTCAGTACCTGCTTATGCTCTAAGACCCTCTGCAGATCTTGCCATACCTCCTCTCCTTTGTGGTGGCTTGTACCCCTTCCCTCCCCTCTACTCCTTCCCCCCCCTACCACCCAGGATCTCCCACTGTACCTTGTGCCGTACTCTATTTGGAACTTCCCAATCTGTGTGATTATTATCTACATATCTGGTGTCCCTTGAGCAGACGAGGTGCTCCTTTGTCCTCCACCTCACTTACATCTCTATATCAGGGCCTAGTTGCCTAACAAAAGCTCACCTGCTTCTCCTGCAAACATGTCCCCATCAGCCTAAAAGGAGGCTTCCAGGCTAATAACAACCTTGAAGATATTCCCTTAATAAATAGGCATTTACTGAGCACCTACTATATACCAAATACAGAGATTAACAAGGTATAGTCTCTCCCTCCGGTGGCTCAGCCCTGAGTCCCTGAGCACCTGAAAATGAACTGTAAACATGATTCCAGGGGACATCAATGTCCTATTATGGCCCAGCCAGTTCAACAGTTCAAGAGACCCCTGTATGCTGTGTGGACAGGGAGAAACTTCCCAGGAGAGTTTGGGCTTAGAGCAGGGACTTCAAAGCAGGGAAAGATTCAGATGAACAGAGAGGATGGTGAGGGCATTTCAGGTGGGAGAAATGGTGAGGAACAGGTGCAGAGGTGGTATACTCTTGGTTCGTTCATAGGATTTGCACTCTGTGGGAACTGAAAGTCATTGGACTTAGTTCAGTCCTCAAAGTCACGTCTAACTGATCACTTAGAATTTGTGTGGTTTCTCAGAGACTCAGTTTCCTCACTCATGAACTGGATAGTATATTATGTGCTCTATCTGCCTCACAGGGAAGTTAGGAGAGTCAAATGAAACAATCACATGATGTACAAAGGCCCTTTGTAAATTCTAATACAACACACTTATGGAATTCAAAGAACAATAACAGTCAACAGTATGGCTGAAGGAAGGTGATTTGGAAGGGAAGGGAAATGATGAAGTATGTTAGAAATATTTAGGGCAGGGTTTGGAGAGGCCTTCAAGATTCCAAGTCTGTTTTTCCATTTGGATCTCACAATCCCCAGGATCATTCTGCTATGAATTCTTCCTTATCTATCTAGTCTCTTCACCCCAGTCTGGGTTAAACTGATGCTCTGTGTTCCTAATCCCACTTAACTTGTAAAATAGCCTTTTAATTTCTGTTAATATATCTGTCTACCAAACCAGCCTGGGAGTTTACTGAAGGCAGGTACTGTTCCCTATTTATTTTATATCCTCAGTGCCTGGCACATAGTAGGCCAACCAGATGTGTTAGCAACAACTATCCTAGTGGCTACTATTCATGGATCAGTCATTTTGCTAAGAACTTAATAAGAATTTGCTCGTCCTCACAACAGCCTTATAAAGTAGGTCTCACTCCTATTTTACAGATAGAAAAAGTGAGTCTTAGTAAGCTAAATAACTCAGCCAAGTTCATCCAAACCGTAAGCATTCAAGCCAGATTTAAGCTGAGACAGGCTTTAGTGTGCTATGCTTTTTAGTGAATCCATTCACTCACTCATCCCAACAATAATGGTCACGTGCCTACCGTGTGCCAGGAAATGTTCCAGGCTGAAGGAATATGTCTGGAAGAAGTGATAAACAGGATCTCGGATAATCCCATGCCAGGTGAGAAATGTGAAACAGATGTGAGACCAAAGCACAGCCCATCCCAGAGGTGCGGGTGGGGGTGGAAGATGCCTCTGACAGAGAAGAAAGGGAAGCAAGGGTATTTGGTCCAGGCAGAGGAGAGGGCAAGTGCAAAGACACCAAGGGGGGAAGCAGCAAGTTGAGCGAGATGGTACAGTGAACCTTGCTGACTAGATAATGTTCTTCTTGAGGGTGGAAAGCATATCTTAAACATCTCCATGTTTATAACCATTCACAGAGCCTGGAACTAGGCACTCTAAACCAGTGAGAATCTGGTGACTGAATAATATTGGTTTCTACCTTTAAAAAAAAAAAAAACAAACTTTACATTTCAGGAGAACACTGGGTGGTTGAATGGGAAAACGACTCCAGCTGGCAAAGGGCAGACAAAGATGACCAAAAGGAAGTGACTTTGTGTTTATCACAACCTCTTTGATTGGCCCAAAATATCCAGGCCTCCATCTGAAACCTACTCTCCTGTTAACAAAATGTGAAAACAAGCCCTTGTCTAAGGTACTGTGGCTTTTGCAAGTTGCTAGGATATCAATATATTTACCCACAGCCTCAGACGTTTGGCTCAGGAACAGCCCACTCAGTCCTCACATGAGGCTAGATCATGGGGATTCAATCCACATGAGGTCCTTAGGGGGCTCTGAAATCAGCCAGGGAGTTGATAATTGCTTGGAGGCTTTGCTATAATAAGCTTTTTTTGTTGTTGTTAAGTTGATTTGCTCTGGCTTCTTTTGGGGTTTCAAATTCAGTTGTGATTTGCACCTGCTTTTTTTGAACCTAACAAAACATATGAGGGAGAGGGAGGAGTCATATTTTTCTACTCCACAGTCCCCGGGTTTCCAGCATGGGGATGCTCTGTGTCTGGATACCTTAAGGGAAAACAGGACATTTGGGTTGGGGGGGCCCTTTAGGGAAATGCAGGAAATATGGTCTACAGCAGGTGGAAATTTTCGCCCAAGTTCCAAAAACTAGTCCACTGTGTCTGCAATGATTTTGGGGCATGGGTGGGACAGGCTGCTTTTGTCAAATTGCAGGACACAGGGCTGACTCAAGGACTATGTCAAGGCCATGCACCTAGCCTTCATGTGCCTCAAATGTAAATCAATTTGACAGAAGCAGGGGAAAACAAAATAGAGTCACTCACTTATTTTTAAAACTCTTCCAAATCATGGCATTCTCTGAACAAACTCTACTGTCTCAACTCTGTCATTTTTGAAAAGAGCTGCAAACTTCTCTTGACATCACAACTAGCCAATATTTTTAAGACCCTCTTTGTGTGGACTCCAGGGCTACCAAGGCCAGCACTGGGTCCTACCTATCATGGTCAGATGATAATTCACAAATGTGCCCCATGGCACATTCCCACAGACGCTGGAAGGAAAGGATCTTTTCTTCTGCTGAAGTTATTATTTCAATGGGTAAATGTCTATCTAATTGTTGGCAGCAAGGGCAGCCTAACATCGACACTTCTAAAACTCTATTTTGGGCTGACAACGACTAGAAAAACGTAATTATTACATAGTCCATAGCCCTTTCAGTGGCTCAAATTTTTAAGGTAATTTTAGTGACACAATTTATAACTAATTCAACCTAGAAGATTCATTGGCAAGTTAAATTGCTCAAAAGTACACGTTCTATAGCGTATTATTAAAATATTTTCTGCAATTCTATTGGACAAATGGCACCCCCCTGCTTTGGAAAGTGTTCAGGTCTAAATCATTCTGACGACATTCAATAGCAGATATTGGCTTTTTTTCAGGGCTTCCTTTGCCAAACGCCATCTCACAGGAAGATCATCTATGTGGAGTTCTGTGGTCTCACTCTATGATTGGTTTTGACCTTGAAGCTGCACAGAAGCAAATGGATAACTCACTGATAGAAATCCTGAGGTTCCTTATGGACTGCAGATATATGTTCTTATGCCACCCCAATTTTGACATCTATAATAACTTTATTTTTGAATCTTCCTGATTTTCGTTCCGTATGTCAATTTTTAGCATTGTAAAACACTTAGTATAAATCAAGAAACAAACTTAGAACATTTTTTTTAAGTATCACCACTGGCCCCTCCATCTTCTTTCCCTACAGAGCTTCAATGAAACTTTGTAGGTGTATACTTTCACTGCTTGTTGAATTTAAGACATAATACTTGACCTCAAATGGTCATGGAGAAAGGGCAGGTGGAAGCTGTTTTCTACATTTCTACTTTCCCAGGGGAAAATTGGGGAACTAATATATGCTCATGTAAATTCAGGTCTGCTGTAGACAGGCTTTGTTCGTTCATGTGCTGTAGAAATAGATAGAATGACAAGTCCACAGCCACATCTATACCTATTCTATGTTTGTATCATTGCCCAGGTACTATTACTTGGTTTTAGTTCACATCATCTGCCTGGTTCGGATTTGTTTATTTGTAAAGTCAATCTCTTTCCCTTATATTAGACGATGAGCTCCTTAGAGATGGAGATATGGTTTACTGAGTTTCGCATCTTACATTGGCACACAGCGGGTCCCCAAGGTAGAGGTGACATCAAGGGAAGGATAGCACCCATCAAACATACCCACTATGTCTGCTGTTGTTCTGGGCAGTGCAGTCACACCATTTCACTTAATCCTCGCCACCATGTGACCTGGTCTCTTCCTCTGCTGTCCTGTGCTCTGGCCACACTGGCCTGTTTTTAATGCCTTAAATATACAAGCTTGTTTATTTAACCTCTGACTTTTGTACTGGCTGTTAATCTGACTGGAACACTTTCCCCCAGATCCTTCTATGGTTGGCTCTTTCTCTTCATTCAAGTTCAAATTCACCTCCTCTGAGAGTCTCACCCTGACCAGCTCAATCAGGAAACATGACCAGACCCCTTGACAAGACTATTCTGTATTCTAGTTCTTCTTTTATTTTCTCCATAATATTTAACACCCGAAATTAGCTTGCTGATGTATTTATTTCCTTGCATATTATAGGTTTCCCCCTGCTCCTTCCCTAACTGAAATGTAAGCCCCATGAGGGCAGAGGTTAATCTCCCTTTTTTTTGTGGCTCTATTTATAGCCTAGAATAGTGTCTGGCACATAGTAGGTGCTTAGTTATCATCCAGGGAGAAAATAACCTCAAGTGGAGGGTGTTACTAAGCCAATACAAGAGATTAGGAAACAGGCTCATGGATGTGTGGTGACATGCCTTCAGTGGGTACTTTGTGATCAGCAGATCTGAGACCCTAAACCTCTCTAATGATAGGATACAGCTGCTCCATGAACGCAGGCAGATGCACTGATGGAAAATGATGCTCCTTCTGCTTTGACCTTCCGATAGTTCTGTTTCCTTGTCCATTTTTAAATTATAGGCAACCAGGCACATGGATCCCTAATTTCAAAAAGTTTTATTCACGGACATAATAACAATAATTGTTTCTGTGTATGCTAATCCACTAAGAGTTTTGTATGTACCATTTCAATCCCTACAACAACTCTGAAGAGGCTAATTTTATCTCCATTTTCCACACGAGGAAAATAAAACTCAATAAGATAAAATACCGCACCTGAAGTCAGTGGTAACCAACATGACAAGAATCAGGTTAATTTGAGAAGTGATTAATAAAAGACCAAAGGAACCAAGATCTATCTCTTTGCTTCCAAAGCCTATGCTCCTAACTACAGAACTAGCCTCAGGACTTTTTAAAAAGCATGCTCTGATCTGGGTACCAAGGCCGTGAAGACTCCTCGACCACAACAAGTTCACAGTTGGGAAAAGGGAGACCTGACTGGAACAAGAAAGGAGCCCAGGTATGGGGAGGATGTGTGGGGGAAAGGAGGAGGGCTGTGTACTGTAGCCCTAAATGGGGGTGAAGAGAAAAGTGATTGAGCTTCTATTTCTGCAGAGAAACATGGACTGTGGTGGGGGAAGAAACAATTGGGACTTCCATTTCAGTGATGTGCCCAGCAGGGCAGAACTGCTAAGCTATGGAGGCTGGAGAAGTAAACAGATGAAGGGTCTACACAGCGCTGGACTGTGGCAAAAGGAAAAAGCAGGAAGCGGACTCAGGAAAGCAGGGCCACTACAGTGGTCCCTAGACCTGCTAGTCTACTTTCCCCCATGGCCTCAAGCTGGTCACTCTGACTCATGGCCTTTTGGCTGCAGGAAATCCACAGTGACCCAGTTTTCTTCCTTGGCCACTTGGTTTTGGTTTCATTTCCTGCTACAGAGTTATGGTCACAATGTTTATTAAGCGTACAGATTTTCTTCATACTTTCAAAGCTTCTTGCAGAATGGACGAGAAGGGGTCTTGTGACAATGTGGCCACCTTGGTAAATGTTCCATAGCAGACCAGAGGGACAAGGGCTCCATTCTCAGCCTGTTAAGCCACCAGCCTCAATGCCTGAGAAAAAGTTGCCAGTCAGGGTTCCAGCAGGAACAGGAGACATGCTCAAATGGGGTTACTGGGGGGACTTTTAGTGAAAGGACCCTCACTTAGGTGCAAAGGAAAGCAGTATCAAATAGTACAAAGGAAATCTTGGGCTTGAAACAGCAGAGAGCCACTACTATCACTAGGGCATGAAGGGGAAAGAATAGGGAGCTGTTCCTGGAACCAAAAGAGGATAGTTGTAGAGAGAGGGTCTTCTGAGTAGAGGCTGCTGTCAACAGAGGAAATCACTTGGGCTTCAGAAGCCCTGAAAGAGGGAACCAGGGAGAAAAAAGACTCCAATTTCATTCTCTTTCCACTCTGCACCTGCTAGTGCCTCCCATAGGCTGGACTCGTTTGGAGCTAGAAGGCAAGGGAGCTTATGGTCCACATGGTCCGTGGGGCACAGAGTGCAGAAGGATGGCAGTGATGTGAAGGGACACAGACACTCACCAGGACAAGGGTTATGGCGGATTAAGAATAGCTATCCAAAGAGTGATGATTTGGGTAGATATGTGTCATTGACTACTTGCTGTATACCTGGCCCTTTTGAAAGCACTTCTATGGACTAGCTCATTTGATAATCAGAGCAAGACCATAAGGAAAGCACTATTCTGGTCCCATTTTACAGAATGGGAAAGTAGGGATTACAGAGGTCAAATACTAGCTGATAAAAGGTGTGTGTGTGTGTGTGTGTGTGTGTGTGTGTGTGTGTGTGCGCGCGCGCGCGCGCGCGCGTGCATGTGTGGACTTGAACCCAGATGGCTGTGATTACATATCCAGTGCTCTTTGTCTACTGGATCATCCCATCTTACCCAAAATGAAAATTGATGAGTTAGGTCATGAAGCATTGTTAAAACGGAGGGAGTGACTGAAAAACCTAAGGAGAAAGGGATGAAATATTTCCATAAGCCAAATAAGGTTATGTCAAATAAGACATAACTGACATTGAACACACATACTCCACTTAAAAGATATTAAAGTATAAACCAAAAGAAAAAGGACAGAGAGAGAGAAAAAATAGAGAAGGAGGGAGAGAGAGAAAGGGAGGGAGGGAGGGAAGGAAGGAGGGAGGAAGGGAGGGAGGGAGGGAGGGAGGGAGAGAGAGAGAGAGAGAGAGAGAGAGAGAGAGAGAGAGAGAGAACCAGCCAGTTGTATATAGGATACAGGCCAAATGTCTAATTATAGCTGATAAGGCCCCTTATGATCTGTACCTTGCCCGACTCATCTTTCCCCATTCCCCATGGGGCACTGTGTCCCAGCCAAACTAAACTTTATTTAGTTCTCTAAATAGCCTTCAGATCTTGCCCATGCTGTCCCTTCTGCCTGGAACATGTTTCCTTGCTTTCTATTCTATTTATCTTATTTATCTATCAGGCCCTAAATCTGACCTTTCTTTCATCTTTCTCCCCTCTCCCCCTTCCTCTTTCCCCCTTATAACACATATTTATTGGGCACCCAGTACATAAAGGCACAGTAGTAGCTGTTGCTGACGTTGGCCTGTGTTGGTCCCTGCCCTCATGGAGTTTCCATGAGGAAACCTTGGTTCCATGCCCAAATCTGGGTTGGAGGTTTCTTCTGTGTGTTTTCTCACAGTGTGGTCTACTCCTATTACAGCCCTTTTACTATGTATTCTAGAACACCCTGTCTTCTGGTTCTGCACCTGTCTTCTCTACCAGACCATAGGTTCTGTGGCTATGAGACTATGTTTCTGTGGGTATTCATTTTCCTATTGCTGTAACGAATTACAACAAACTCAGTGGCTTCAAGCAACCCAAAATAATGGTCTTATGGATTCTAGAGGCCAGAAGTTTGACACAGGTATCACTGGGCTAAAATCAGGGTGTGGGAAGGCTGTATGCCTTTCTGGAGGCTCTATTGCAGAATCTGTTGCCTTGCCTTTCCCAGCTGAAGATTGTCCACACTCCTTGGCTTTCTCTTCAAAGCCATCAGTGGCTGGTGGGGTCTTTCTTTCTCACATTGCATTACCCTGACACTGACTCTCACTTCTTCTATTTTTAAGGAACTCTGTGATTATATTGGTCCCACCTGGAGCGTCTAGGCTACTATTCTATCTTAATTCTATCTGCAACCTAATTCTCTTTGCCATGTAACATAACCTACAGATTCTAAGGATCTTTAGGGGGCCACTATTCTGTCAACCACATTGTGTATCTCCAAATGCTAGTCCAAGGGAAAGAATAAAATATCTGAATATCCAGGTGGGTTTTTATGGGTGTAGAACATATAGAATCTCTAAACATGTCTAAGGCATGTGCCTGTTTGACGCATGTCAGCTGCGTATCCACATGGGTGGCTGTGTTTGTATGTGGTTCAAGGGGCATACACTGCCTGACCTCATTAACTGTGGTCATATGTATATATGTATGTGTTCTGAGGTGGGGGGACAACCCGAAGGGTGAAATATAAAGATGAACTAGACAACCAAAGTATTATTTTCCTGACACTTCAAGTTGTGAACTTTTTGGCTTATCGCCCATACGGACAATTATGGCTCAGAGACCTGGATTCCTGTGTTCTAGATTCACACGTACTGTTTACCACATTCACAATGAAGGTAGCATCCTGCCTGGGCCAGGAAGCCCTTCTAGAAAGGCCTGCATGAGTCAGCATACAGATCAGAGGCACATTCAGTGCTGCCAGCAATGATCAATCAAATCATAGTTTCCCATCTTTCCTGTGAGAGAAACAGCTTCTGACATGGAATCCTGCTCAAACCACCAGGCCACCCCTAACCTCATTTTGTGAATCTAAGAACCACAGAGACTGGCAGAGCCTTTAGGGATCATCTAACTCACATCCCTCACTTTCCAAGTAGGATTGGGCCAAAAGAGCAGGTTCAAACAGCCATGCTGAGATGGGACAGGGATGGGGACTCCTACTGCAGTTAAGACTCTTATGAGGTGACTGTCAACCCCTTGAGGACAGGGACTCCACATTACATGCTCCTGTAGCACCAGGCATCCTCAGGGCTTTCTGTTCCCCAGTCCTCATGTTTCTAAGAGATAAAACCCAGGGATATGCTTCTAAACACAGCCTCTTTATTTCCAAGAGATGCTTCTACTCAGAATCTGTCATACTTCTCACTTCTCATGGGAAACTGGGCAGGACAATCTAAAAATCTCAACCAATGTTTTTCTGTCCTTCCCCTTGTAGCTTAGATGAAGCCAGACCAAAACTGTAGCCTTTTTCTCAGGGATTTCTGGCCCTGTCCTGACCCTCCTCAGACTTCTGAAGAAAACATGCCTTCTCCATGTGTTCGATCAACAATATTTGGGCATCACTAGTGAGTGTAGTTGCTATGCTAGATGTCATATGCATTACAGTAAACAGACAGACAGGGATCCTTGCCCTCAAGGGGGGTATGATCATAGAACTTCCAGGTTAAAAGCAATTTCAATCAGTCCCAAATTGTTTCATTTTGAAAAAAGGAGAGCAGAGGGGGCACCTGGGTGGCTCAGTCAGTTGAGCATCCAACTCTTGATTTTAGTTCAAGTCATGATCCCAGGGTCATGGGATGAAGCCCTATGTTAGGATCAACACTGAGCATGAAGCCTGCTTAAGATTCTCTCTCTCCTTCCCTCTGTCTCTTTCCCCTGCTCATGCTCTCCCTCTCTAAAAATTAAAAAAAAAAGAAGAAGAAGAAAAGAGAAAAAGAGACAAGAAAGAGAAAATGAGAGAGATGAACACCTCCAGTCAGAGTAGGGGTGGATAGAGAGAAAAGAGACCATGAGAACAATAAAAAGAGTCAGAAGCACATGAAGACCCAGAGGGACAATGATGTGGCAAAATATCTAGAAACAAATAGAGAGGGCCAAAGTGTCTCCCTACTGCAAAGACCTCCTTCGCATCTGCAGAGGATCCCAAGCAAGGTTCTTGCCTCCAGGATATACGATCCTTGTGTGTCTCCCAGCCATGTTCAGGAAGGAAGCCAAGATAGAAAGAGACCCTCTGCAGAAGTTCCAGTGTCCCCCAAGAAGCCTGGAGGGCGGAGTGTATGGTCTGACCTTACCCAAGGGCTGCTCTGAGCTTGCCTCCTCCACAGAGCCCTCCCAAGCATACCTGAACAGAAACCACTCTCCATCCAGAGGAGAGGAAAAGCAAACCATCTATCCCATAGGCAGCCTTAGCTCATGCTGGTCCTGTTAGCTGTGGTTGTTGCTACCATGTTGTGACATGGGTAAAGTGCAGCAGGTGCTCTTTGGCCTTTCTCTATAAGGCTGAGAGGAAAAACCATTCATTTATTCTCATTTATCCAAACAATATTTATGGAGCACCTTTAGTATGACAGACACTGTACCGGATGTGTATTTGCATCTCTAGCCTTGACCTAGGGCTCCACATAGCCTGTGCTCACAACACTATACTGTGAACAAGCAAGGGTGTGGATCCCTACTTCATAGATAAGGGAGCTGAGACCCAGAGACAGCATGGGCCTCAGATAATGGCAAGACTCAGGTCTTCCCAGGACTGATCTTTCACTTTCTCTTTTCCCTACCCTCCAGCCCAGTCCTATCCATCTCATATGTGCATCCTGACTCTGAACACAGGTGATTTCCTGGTCCCTGGGCTGGGGTTGAGGCTGGGCAGGTCCCAGAAAGGAACCTCCCAGCCTGAGTCAAGAGCTCTTCTAAGACAAGGATGCTGTTTAATTCATCTTTGTAACCTGAGCACTCAGCCCCGGTCTCTAGCACGTAGTAGGATGTCTAAAAACACTAGCTAAATGAATGAATAAAGCTGTGAGGTTTTGACCTCCCAGATCCTGGAAACTTCCCTGTTTCACTTAAAGTCTTAGCAAAGGGGACAGTGCCCTCAAGCTCGTGGCCTCTCTGCTGCCCTATTCCTGGATAAAACGTGTGCCAACAGGCTACAGTGGGATCATCCTTGAAGCACACTGGGACTTCCTCATGCACAACAGAAGCCCCATGAGTTACGGAAGGCAGGACCCTGAGCCAAGGTGGTCCCCAGTTCAATTCCCCATGTTGTAGGGGATGCGGCACACTCAGGCTCGGAACCTGGTGCCAGAGGGTCCAAGACGGTAGGGGTGCCTGGCAGTGGGACATTCCAGACCACACATGGTAAATGAAGGTAGGTGAGATCCAAGGTGGTTTCTGCTTTATTCTGAAAGGAGGACTCTGAATAGGAAACAATTTGTAGCCTATGACAGAAAAGCACTCCAAGTCAAGGAACAGCGTGAAGCATGGAAGAGCATGGGGTGTACCTGGAGGACTAACCAGCTATGCGATGGGTGGGTGGATGTGGGGCTTGAGCAGCAGGACAAGCCTGGGGAGGAGGCTGGAACTAGCTCCCGGAGGGCACTGAGTGCCAGGGGCTGGGAGCAGCCTGATTGGACAAGGGGGTGAGAGGGACAAAGGTGATGTCCCTCCTGCAGTCAGAGCACTCTCACAGGTTGGCAGGCGATCCCTGTGATGTGGCTGAGGGAGTGAGATTTATATAGGGACTGCCTTAATCTTTTTGAACTGCTATAACAGAATACCAGCAGACCTGGCCGCTTATTCACAATGGGCATGTATTTCTCACAATTTTAGAGGCTGGAAGTCCACGATCTAGGTGCCAGGATGGTTGGGGTCTGGCAAAGGCCCTCTTCCGGGTTGCCGACTGTGGACTTCTTGCTGCTACTCACACAGTGGAGGGGCTAGCAAGTTCTCTGAGGCCTCTTTTCTAAGGGCACCAATCCCATTCACGATGGTTCCATCTTCAGGAGCCAAGCATCTCCCAAAGGTCCCACCTCCTAATACTATCACACTGGACATTAGGATTTCAACATATGATTTTGGGGGACACACACATTCAGACCACAGCAGAGAGCAACAAGGAGACTATGGCAGTGGGCTAGATGACAGGCAACGAAAGCCTGAATGAGGCAAATGTCTGTGGGGAAGGAGGGAAATGATCCTATTCAACAGACAGGGGGCGGGTAGAATGGACAACTTTCAAGGACCGATCAGGTGGGAGAGACGGGGAAGGTGGGATGACTCCAGGCTCCCTTGCAAGGGGCCTTGATGGATGATGGTGCCCCCCTCTGAGGTGGGAAATTTGAGAAGAGTGCAGACTGAGGGTAAGATCACAGTTCCATTTTGGACGGTCAGGTTTGAGGGTCCTTGTTGGATACCGGAAGAGATGGTCAGGGGCAGGTCTGGAATTTCACACAACAGCTGATGGTCCATGTGAATCTGAGATTCTGGAGCCACTCAGAGTCAGTAAGCCTCTCTGGGGGTGGATGTGTGGGGGAGGATGTCTTGCTGAAACCAGTGAGACACATAGGGCCTTATAAGGATGGGAGAAAACAAACAATGCACCAGCCTTTTGAGCCCCGATTTCACCCAGAACCATTGACTGCCATTGTTAAAAAGAGACGCTTCAGTCTTCAAACTGAATACGTAAACATCAAGGTTAGATTCGCAGGGTTTGGCGAGAACAAGCCACCCCCTGTCCCATAATCCAAGATTTTCTAAAATGTATTAGCCTTTGATTTTCTAAATCCTATTTCCTTGAAACGCACCAAGTTTTCCATCTGTGCTCGGAGGCAGAAAAGATCCCAACTTAAAATGAAAAGTCAGTCATCAACGCAGCCTTCTTCTCAGCAGAGTCTCACACACACAACATTGTCAAAGGCTCCTTGTCCAAGATCAGCAGAATTTCCTCTCTTTACCGATTTACATATTTTTCCTTCAGCCATCTCAAGGAACACTTCAGGATTTTCACATTTCCTTCTGGCACAGTGAACACGGTAAGAAAAGGCAACATGGCCCCCAGTCACCGAGGCTTCCCTGTGCCGAGGAGAAAATGTTTACGGTACAATGTAGCCCGGAGCAAATCCGCCATCAGCATTTTTATAAACCTCTGAGAAAGAAGAAGAAACAAAAGCTGTTGAAATGTGAAAATAATTAGAGAAGAGACTTTCCCAGGGAACAAACATGGCCCACACTGTACGGAGGGAAGAACAAACAAACTTTGGGGAGGTTATGGAGTTGTAAAATCCTTGTTTACTTCTGAAGAAAGAAATAAAGTTGGAGGGGAGCCACCGGGTCGGCACAATAATAAATCAAGTTCCAGGGGGTGGGGAAGGAGGGGCTGGACTATAAATCCAGAGTCCAAAACAAAGCAACATTCCAGCAGTCCCTGGTGGCGTGTGAACCTGTGCCGTTTGATTTCTGAGGAGATCTGGCTCCTGTCCCCGTGTCACTGTCTTCTCGAAGTCAGCGTGCCCCCACCCCCCAAGGGCCGGGGTTGGGGAGGGTGCTGTGGGGGGCTCCACATGGGTCACCCCATGGGCAAAGCATGTGGTTTGGACTCTCTAAAAGAAAGGGAAAAAAAAATCAAAACACCCTAGTTCCCTCTTCTTCTCAAGCTAAACTTTCCACAGCAGTTTCAGCAGAGACAGAAACCGCAGGCCGCTCAGTCAGGCGCAGCCAGGGCCGGCCCAGGGAGGCGGGAGGAAATTCCCACAGCGCTGGGCCTCGCTTGGGAAGGGGAGCTCCCGGGGCCTCTTCCCGCCCACCCGGGGCCTGAGGTAAATTTGCCTGCGAAAGGTCACCACTAAGCAGGCCTCCTGGCTAAGGGATTTTTCTCCAGGCTAAGGCCTCAGGTTTCTGGGAGAGAAGGGTCCTGTTTCCTGTTAAGGCAACCTCCTAGAAATGACACCAAGAGCAACAGAGAACCCTAGGCCTTTTAAAGCGACACAAACACCAGGTGTGAAGTTACAGTTTTCACATTCAGCTAAGAGCCCGGTGACATTCACCGCCTCCGAGACCTTCAGGCTTTTCTCTACTTTTGGATGGAAATGAAAGCAAGGGAATTGAATTCCTCGAATATTGATGAAGCGCCTATGCTTTGCTGGCTATGCTAAGCCCTGTGAACGCACGGTCTTGTGCAACCCCCGTAACACGTCAGTGAGATAAATACCACGACCATAAGTATCATTGTCATGCTACAGGTGGGAAAACTGTGGCTCAGAAAAGTTCACACGGTTGGCCCCCTCTCACACGGCTGGCCGTGTGAATAGGATGAAACTTGGGTCTGTCTCTAACTTCATTTTGCTTCACCACTCCGCTCTTTTATTCCCACAACACAGGTCCTGCTGGTAGGATCGGTGGCTACCTGATGGAAGAATACAGGAGATGATGGGGTTCCCCGGGGGGCTCAGTCGGTTGAGCATCCGACTTCGGCTCAGGTCATGATCTCACGGCTTGTGAGTTCAAGCCCCGCGTCAGGCTCAGAGCCTGGAGCTTGCTTCGGATTCTGTGTCTCCGTCTCTCTCCTTCCCTCCCCCTCCCCCACTCATGCTCTGTCTCTTTCTCCTTCAAAAATAAATAAACATTAAAAAAAAATACAGGAGATGAAATTTTTCCAAAGTTAATTAGCTTCATTAAGAGCTGGGTAACCATAGTGACAAATAATAATATTGCTAAGAAACTGCCAATTATTGAGCACTTACTATGCCCACGCTAAGCACTTTACATATATTATTTCAACCACCCCACAAAAATACCCACGGAGGAAGGTGGTATCCCCGTTTTGCAGATGGGGGAAATGAGTCACAGAGAAGGTGAGGAGCTTCCCTAAGGTCACCTAGCCAGGAAGTGGCAGAATACTCTCAGGGTGTCACTTTGGTGCTAGCAGTGGCTCAAGACTGGTTCTGATGTAGAAGTTCAGGGTCTCCGTGGTCTCTGCAAAATATCACCTATAAGGAGCTTTTTTGTTTTAAGTTTATTTATTTATTTTGAGAGAGAGAGAGAGAGAGACAGAGTGAGTGGGGGAGGGGCAGAGAGAGAGAGAGTCCTAAGCTGGCTCCGCGCTGTCAGCTCAGAGCCTGACATGGGGCTCAAACTCATGAACTGTGAGATCACCACCTGAGCCGAAACCAAGAGTTGGACCCTCAACCAGCTGAGCCATCCGGGCACCCCGAGAATTTTTTTTAACCTTCCAATGAATGTATAATTTGCACCACGTCAGGTGCCGTCTTCACTGATTTTTTGTATGGGCAAGGACCAAAGGCCTAAATGAGAGTATGAGAAGGAATCATCAAACGAATAAAACTATCCCTCCAACTCCTTTCTTTCCCTGTGAAATGAGTAAGGGGGTCTCCCGGTCGACTTCCACAGGCTGCATCAGTCCAGCGCTCGTGTTCCAGGGAAGCAGAGTTGGAACCCACCCCAAGCACTTTGCCACGGTACAGTGTCATTCTTGAACACAAAGATAATAGCAACTCCAGATGACAGATAGGTTATTATCCCATTTTCCGGATGAGGAGATCCTGGCTCAAAGGTGAAGTGACTCCTCCCAAGCTAAAACAGCCGGCTGATGAAATAGCCAAGACAAGCCCTGGGGTCTTTGATATTTTCTGAAGGGTTCTTCCAGGCACCCACACTGGCTCCACGACTCATCCTTATTTCATTTCCCTCAGCTTCTTTCCCTCACTTGCTCCGTGAGTTTCCTATTGCTGCTGTAACAAATTACTACAAACCTAGGGGCTTAAAACAATAACTTCTTAAATGGTTCCAGAGGCCAGAAGTTGGAAATAGTATCACTGGGCTGAAATCAAAGTGTTGGCAGAGCCATATGCCCTGCAGAGGCTCTAGGACAGAATACATTTCCTGGCCTTATTACATGTCTACAGGTGCATTCCTGTCTCCCTTGGCTGATGGCCCCTTCCTCCGCCTTGACATCCTGCAGTGTGGCATCTGATTCCGCCTCACTCTTCTTGCAACATGTGGCCTCTTCTCTGTGTGGTACTCAGATCCCCTTCTCTGTTTTCAACCACACATTACCTTCCTTCCCCTCCTCTCAGCTGCTATCAAAGCTCCCTCTGCCTCCCTCTTACAAGGACATCTGTGATTGCATTTAGGGTCCATCTGGATAATCCAAGATAATCTCCACAACTCAAGATTCTTCACTTAATTACATCTTTCCCCATGTGAGGTCGTATTTGCAGGTTCTGGGGATTAGGACCTGACATCTTTGGGAGACGTTTTTCAGCCTGCCATGCTCACCGTCCCCTCCCGAAAATGGCACTTTGTTTCATTTTTCCAGAAGCAGAAGTAAGGTTGAGTTTGGTCATCCACCTCTCTTGCCTGATCTCCTTGGTGACCATGAACACTGTATATTCACCTGTTTCTTTCCAGTTTTTCCACTTTGTGTGCCAGCTGCCCTGTTACAGTATCCAATCTGCGATGTTCCCTTCCTTATGCTGCTCTGACAAGAAAGCTTGACACAGGCAAAGGCTGGTTCAAAGTCAAGTGCAAGGAATTAAGCTCATTTGAAAAGGAGAAAAGTACCAGGGTGCCTGGGTGGCTCAGTTAAGCATCCGACTCTTGATTTCAGCTCAGGTGATGATCTCACCGTTTGTGAGTTGGAGCCCCATGTCAGGCTCTGTGGTAAGTGCAGAGCTTGGGATTCTCTCTCTCTCTCTCTCTCTCTCTCTCCATCTGTCTCTGCCCCTCCCCTGCTTGTTCTCTCTCTCTCTCTCTCTCTCAAAATAAGTAGACTTTTTTTTTAAAGGAGAAAAGTTCCTTTGGAAAATTGGTGGCCTAATTGAGGCAAAGTGTCACATACATATGAAAAATGACCTGGTAATGCGAAGAACTGTCCACTAAATGCCAAAACCTGAAGGGCAACAGGAATTTGGAAGTGAAAAGGGTCCAGTGAGCAGAAGAGGTCATGAAAGCCTTTCAGGAAGGGCTGCAGCCTGCAATGAGTTTTCAACACTCGCTAAGATTTTTAAGAAAAGAAGGGAGCCATCATATTTGAGCATCTTCCGTGAGCTGAGGCTTTTGTAACTGCCTTCTCATCACTCCTTGCCACACCTGGGGTGGTGGGTATTATACATTTACAAATGAAGAAACTGAGGCCTGAGCAGAGAGATTATGTCCCTTTCTCAGCTGGCACGTGGCAGAGCTGAGGTCCAGTCTTGGGCCATGTGTCCAAAGCCTGTGCACTTCCTATACCCTGGCACCCTTGGCCTGCAGCCCTGGAGGCAGTGGTAAGTAACAGTAACATGATCACAGTGGCCAGTGTACTTAGGGAAGGAGATGCCCGTATTGCAATGAGCGGAGGAACAGAAACCACACACGTTAACACACAGAAACATGAACACCTAGACGGGCAGAGGGTACAGACTGGTGGCCCACAGCCTGTATCAGGCTCGCAGATGTATTTTTGGAAGGGCTCAACCCAAGGTTTAAAGAAAATCTCAAACAGATCCCTGTAGCTAAATCTAAAAAAATAGCCATCAGCACGGTGAAGCGGGTGAATTCTCATTCCTGCCATGCAAAATTAGCTGGCATTAGAAAGGAAAGAAGCTCATCGCTTTGAGGCACTAATCTCCAGACTTCTAGAGGCATGTGAGTTTGAGAGTCCTGATAAAACAGTATCTTTCAGTGTTTAGACATCCATTTTGAAAAACAAAGTCAGATAACCTCTACCTTCAATGTTAATTACAGTGTCTTTTTTTTTTTTAATGTTTCTTTTTGAGAGAGAGACAGACAGAGCATAAGTGGGGCAGGGGCAAGAAGAGAGGGGGGACAGAGGATCTGAAGTGGGTTCTGTGCTGACAGGAGAGAACCCCACGCAGGGCTCGAACTCATGCCCCATTAATTACAATTTCTAAGTAATGTCACTATACCGATTGAAAACAAATCAAAGCACAGTTATGTTTTCAAGCAAGATTTCCCCCTTGGCCTCATCACCCTGTGCTTCTGCAGCATCACCGGTGTGGCTCTATCAGAGTTTAATGAAAACTCTTGTCAGAAGCATGCTGCTTAAGGGGCACCTGGGTGGCTCAGTCGGTTGAGCAACCAAGTTGAGCTCAGGTCTGTGGGTTTGAGCCCCGCATCAGGCTCTGTGCCGGCAGCTCAGAGCCTGGAGGCTGCTTCAGATTCTGTGTCTCCCTCTCTCTCTGCCCCTCCCCTGCTCACCCTCTGTGTCTCTCCGTCTCTCTAAAATGAATAAACGTTAAAAAAATTAAAAAGAAAGAAGCATGCTGCTTTAGTATACAAAACACTGTCATATGTCTTAATTTTTATTATCCTCGGAAAAATGGTATGAGTTCATGCTTACTATTTCTGGGGACAGATGGAGAATTCCTTAAAGTGACAGTAGCATCTATTGGAAAGAACACTGGTGTTTGGGTTGAAGCCCTTGTAAGGTCTCAGCCCAGGGCTTCCCTTTCCTGGCCCATAAACTCTATATCATAAGAAGCTTATCAGATAAATTGGCATGGGCCCATCTACTCTGAAATTCTGTGAGAGAAGAGAAGAATTTTATAACCCTAAACATATGCACTATTCTTTGTAATGGCTTAAAATTGTCAAGAATTGGAATATACTGTGAATCTTGATGGGAGGGTTTGGAAGTTTTAGCATCCCTCCCCTTTGCTCTTCAGCATTAGTCCTGTCCTATGTCTCAGTTGGTTGGCCTAGAAGGTCCTGCCGGGTCCCCTCAGAGTCAATCAGATTTTTAGAAGAAATGAATTCCTGACTGTAGCAACCTAAATCAGTGTTCGGAGGAAAATGAGGCTCAGAGAGGTTCAGTAGATTGCTTGAGGACGCACAGCGAGTGAGGGACACTGAATCAGAGCTCAGGGTCCCAAGCGCACAGGGCAAGACTCTGTGGAGACTTCCAATCCAGACCAGTTTCTCTAGCTCTGATTCATCTTGTGGTTGAACATGAGTTAAATTCAGATCTGCCTTGGAGGTTGGGTTCTGATGTCACATCCAAGCACAACCTACCCCTTGGCCTTTTGGAGGGTCTGAGGCCCTTGCTTTAAACATACATGCATAAGGATTGACGGTATGACAAGACAAGGCTGTGGATAATACTGGGATGATGAGGGTGCTTGTTTGGGTCTCAGACAGAAGCTTTGTGATTGGCTGATGGGGCCCAGGAGGTAGTGGTCTGTCCCTCTGACCAGCTAGTACCATCCATGAGATGCAGTTTTATGCCTGCGGATGAACACTGCCTGGGAAGTATCCTGAATTGTGCGTTTGGGCCAAGTTCATCCCCAATTTGCCCAATGATGTGTAGCATCTCCTCCCCTTTGCTCTACTTTGGTTTCCTCATCTGGAAAATGGGAAGACAATGCTAATTTCCAGAACGGTTCTGAAGCATAAGACCACCAACTTTGTGATGAGCCTGGGTTTAAATCTCAGCTTGGTTCTGTACTCACTGTGTGATTTAGGGCAAGATATTTAACCTTCTGAGGTCCAGCTTCTTCATTTATCAAGTTAGGGTAAAAATTATGCTTCCAGAGGGTTGTTGTTGCTAAGATGAAATAAAATCATGAAGCATTTAGGATAAAGACATCCCTGTTTGTTCCAATATGAGTTTTGTGAAACAGAAAGGGCTACTGAACTTTAAGGTGGAAGCATTATCATCACTGCATTATTGTTACTATCCTTCACAGATGGGCCTGGACAAGAGGCCCAGGGCAGTAGGAGGTACGAGAAGGCATGAGTCATGTAAGGGCAGCTCCAGGAATTTTCAGTCCAAGGGGCACGACATTTTTGGCCAGTTGTAGAATCCCCCAATGCCTTCTTCAGCCCCAAAGACACACACACACACACACACACACACACACACACACACACACACACACAATTAAAAAACAAACCACAGCACTAAAACACCTCCCGTTGGTTTTGACTTTCCTTCCCCCACATATTGTTTTTGGGAAGGGCTGTTTCAGCCATACCACTGCCAAGAAAACAGGGTGGTTTCCCTTGACCACTGGCCATGGATATGTGCCTTTTCCTAAGCTTCGGTGCAGGAGCCCACAAGTGATTTTAAAAAATAATAAAATTCTTCTCTATAAATAAACCCTTATGCTTTCTGCTGTGGGTCTTGGAGAGATGAGTTTCCTCTTCTTTTGAACCAATTAAGGGCTACATTCCCCTCCACAGAGGAACCACACATTATGAAGTGAGAGATATTCTGGGTAATCATCCACCGTTGTGTTTCCGTCAACAGAGGAATGGCAACATTCTGGAACTTTTACTTAAAGATCCAACCCGCTCCTCAACAGACACACATCCCTTCACAGAAAACCCCATCCCTGCTCCCCCTAGAGATTTTACTATTGAGGCCTTTACTGACTTTCTTTCCAGAGTTGGGCAAATTAAGCTTTTGCAAGAATTTACTCAGTGACATGGAGCAGTGGAGGAGGATATATTTTGGAGTCCAGAGCCCTGGGATCGAATTCTGACTTTGCTCTTGACCAGTAGGCAAGGGGCTTAATATCTGTGTGCCTGCCTCAGCACCCTCATCTCAAAAATGGATGTAAATGATCCAGAACTTGTGGGCCGTGGTGAGAACAAAGAGAAATGGACTGTGTATAGAACCTCAACCACACGCGGTCAATATTTAATACGTGATCACCACTGTCACTTTCTTGGCATGACTAATTATCAGGAAGAAAAAGAAGCCTCACCCTCTACTGGGCTCCTGGAGAGGATTTCACGAAGGGGTAACTTGCAGGGATGGGGTGGGGCTAAGGGACCCAATAAGGGATACTGAGGCACCCAGACACTGGCCACAGTGGGAAGCTATCAACATCTCTGTACCCGAAGGGATAAATGGAGGGCCAGGTGTCGCTGGAGCCCAGTTAGAGGCAGAGCTGTAGGAGAGGGGCCACTGGCAGGGCTGTGGTTTTAGAGGAACCTAGCCACTGACAGACCCAAGCACAGAAGCACGAATATTCCAACCTCTTCTCTTCCCACCCTCCGATCTCTTGTGATGCCTGTCACCGACCAAACTCAGCTGGAGGACAGAGGCAAGGCAGCCCATCCCCGATTCAATCACAAAGGGCAGCCTCCTAGGGCACAGTGAAGACCAGAGAATAAATATCAGTGGAAAGAGGCTACAGATGGTGAATCACCAGGCTGGTCAGAGAGCAGAATTCCTTGTGATTTACATATTGGCCAGTATTAGTCAACCCAAACCATAAACAAAACTCTCGCAAAAAATCCTCCAGTGGTGATTGCAAGCACATCGCTTTATGCCTAAAAACTCTGCATTGTCCCTCACCGCCTAAAGAAATGAGTCCCCTCCCTCCACCCTGGGGATCTTGTCCCAGGTCCCCTTTATGGGTTTATCCCCTGTCTCTCCCCTACTTGCATCTTCTGGAATGCCCACGTCCTGTCATGCCTCTTTGCTTTGCACTTGCAGCTCTGTTTGAAACTTTTGACGGTGACAGTTTGATGGGTGAAAGTCCTCATCAGTTCTCTGTCCCTGTCTTCTCTGCTTTACTGACTTCTTGTCATGCTCCAATACTTGGGCAGGGCACCACCTCCTTCTGGCAATGTGCCTTCCCCACTTCCCGCTAAGTTCTCATGCAGGGGAGGGCAGACTGTTACCACAGAGGCTCTGGAGACTGCCTGCCTGGCTTGCTGTTTCTGGCTGCAGCATTTTCTAGCTGCATTGCGCCCTTGCCCCTGACCCTCTCTGTGCCTCAGTATCATCATCTGTAAAATGGGGTGATGATAGCACCCACTCATAGGGTTTTCTTAAGGATTAAATGAGTAAATGCATGCAACTTGGAATAGTGCCTGGCATACAGAAAGCACTTAATATTAGCCAATTTATTTTTATTTTTTATTAGCACTCTATCATAGCACTTAACATAGTACTTAACGTTGTATAATTCAAAGTTTATTTGTCTGCTTCCCACATTGATTCCTTCAGCACTTCAATGACAGGTGTATGTGTATTCCATGTGTATTCCCAGTGCCTAGTTTACATAGTAGATGCTCAATAAATGACCAATGAGTGAATGAATGAACAAGGGAATAAGTGAATGATATGAGAATTCAAAGTGAGTTTCTACAATCTGGTTTGGGCTTCCGTGTGAAGCATACTGTAGCCCTTTTCTAAGACTATGACGAGCTAATAAAGTCAAAGCCAGAAAATTCAAGTCCCTCCAGAGCAAGACTGGGCCACCCAGCAGGGCAACTCCCCTGTAGGCCTAGTTTGGGCGGGTCCCTGCCCTGAGCAGCCAGCCACTTTCTCATCTAATTGTGTGATAAAAGAAATAGCTCCTCCACCCTTCTTCCCACTTCCTCCTCCCCCGTTAAAAACCAAGAGTAACGATCTGCATTAATGTCAGAACCCCTGTTGTCTCTGGGGAAGACACACGCTTCCCCCTGTCCAGGCAAAACCCTCCATTAGGACATTCAGGGCAGAGGACTGGGATCAGAGAATCCATGAGCCCCCAACATACATCTGCACATTCCTCAGGTGGCTCAGTCCTGGGAGCAGGTGCGGGCCTGGGGAGGAGGGATGCCCACACTCTTGCTAAGACCCACAGCAGCCCTGAGGCTTTTTCAGGCTTCCAGGGCTCCCTCTTTCCTTCCATGCCCTCATTTGTGTTCCCTCCTACTGCTGCCCGTCATATTCAGGGAAAATAAAATGCAAGGTCCTGCAAAGCCCACGTGACCTACTTCCCGGCTGCCCTCGGCCCTCATCTCTTCTACTCTCCCCCTCACGCACCCTACCGCAGTCAAGCAGGCCTCTTACCTGCCTCTCCATACACCGAGTACACTTGATATTTTCTTGCTTAAAAGGCTCTTGCTTCAGGCATCCTCAGGGCTCTGTTCTTTTTCTTCCCCGTATTCGTTTACTAGCCCTTTCATTTCACAGGCAATTTAAAATTTTTTTCTTTTTAATTACGGTCACAAAACCGTGCGCGGCTTTTCCTCTTAACCATTTTAAAGTATATGCTTCAGGGGCACCGAGTACCTTCACGCTGTTGTCAGCCATCACCGCCATCCATCTCCAGAACTTTTTTCACCTTGCAACACTGAAACTCTAGACCCATTAAACAGGAACTCCTCGTTCCCACTTCCCCCAGACCCTGGAACCACGATCCTACTTTCTGTCTCTATGAATCGGACTACTTACACAATATTTGTCCTGCTGTGGCTGGCTTATTTTGCTTAGTATGATGTCTTCTAGGTTTATCCATGGGGTAGTGTGTGTTAGAATTTCCTTCCTTTTTAAGGTTGAATAATACTCCATGCATTTATAGCCCATATTATGTTTATCCACTGCTCCGTTAATGGACACTGAAGTTGCTTCTACCTTTTTACTATTGTGAATAATATTGACATGAACATGGGTATACAAATGCCTGTTTGCATCTCCGCTTTTGTGTTTTGGGGGTGTATGCCCACAAGTAGAATTCATGGGCTGTGTGACAATTTCATGTCTAATTTTTTCAGGAGTCGGGATCCTGTTTTCCACAGCAGCAGTACCATTTTACATTCCCAGTAACAGTGCACAAAGGTTCCAATTTCTCTACATCTTTGCCAGCACTTATTGTTTTCTGTTGCAGGCTCGTTGTTTTGTTTTAATAGTGCCCATTATAGTGAGAGGGTATCTTATTGTGGTTTTTAACAGACGATGTTTGAGAGCCTACGAGGTCCAGGTCTAAACTGGATAATTATCAAGACATACAAATTAAGTCCTGTCCTTCTCCTCCAGGAAGAGAGAGAGCAGCACAATTAAAGCTGAACTGAGCCGTATGTGGAACTAAGCCCCTACAGATATTATCTTACTTAATCCTCACAATCTCCCTAAGGTGAGTATAATTATCCCCCATTAATGAAGACACCTAGACTCCGACTTATAGAGCTATTACTGGTGATGGGACTGAAAACACAGGGTTTGGAGACTCAAAAGCCTATGCTCGTTTCTCTATGACAGTTGTTCCCAGATATTTCTAAAATTTAACTAAGCAAAAAATATATAAAAATAACTGTGAGGCACCAAAAGAGCGTTGCCAACTTTCTATTTGGCAAAACAAAGAACATTGGAAAGCAATTAGTTTGCCATAATGTCACTATTCTTGCATTGGAAGAAAATTTAACCACATACCCTTTGGATAACACACACACATGATAAAGTTTTTTCAACTGAATAAACTAAGTTTTATGAAAACCTCACTCCACTGTCCTTCCCCAGTAGTGAGGATCATTTCCCAAACTGTGATCAATTCTTGTCTTGCAGATGGCGGGTGCCCCAGCCTGGAAGGCCCTCAGCTAGGTGCTGTGGGAGATGCCAAGCCAAGTGTGAGTTGGCCTTGGGGGCAATTTGGACATGAACAGAACAGAGAAAATTAAGTGTCCCCACAGGTTCGCCAGCCTGCTCTGCAAGTGACAAGGAAGTAGAAAACTTTTCTAAATCTCGCCATTTCTGCCACCCTCGTGACCTCTCTTAAACTTTTCCCCTTCTTGTTTTTACAACTAATCCAGGTCCCGTTTTTGAGAAGAAATTAAAAACTTCCATACAACAAGAAGCACCATAAATAAAGGGAAAAGATGAACCGTGAATGGCAAAAGTAGGTACATACTGAAGAATACAGAAAACAAAGATTTGTATTAAGAATATATAAAATTTCAGTAAGAAAAGAGAGGAAGTCTTAGACAGTAATACCCTGCTATCTCTGTGCCCCCAGCCTCATGCAAGATTAAACAGCTCTCCACACCTAAGCAGAGAAATTACCCGAAATTGAGATTGAATCAATTCATCACGCTGCTGAAAGGTGCGATGGGTTATTCTCATGGTGGCCAGCTCAGGATTTGGGACCAGAAGGCCTGTTTTCCATCCCGGCTCCCCCTTTACTAGCTTCCTGACTTAGAGTGAATTATTTAACCTCTCTGGGTTTCAAATTCTTCTTTTATAAATGAGGATGGTTGTATGTACCTTATAAGGTTGTTGTGTGAAATGATTAAATCACTACTTCTAGAAGTTACTGCTTTACAACATTGCCTGGCCTGTGGTGAGTATTTAGGAATTATTAGCATCATTGGCAGAAAACCCTCTAAGACAGAACCTTCTTCCCCTCTTGCCAAGTCTTTTGTACATCCACAAGAAGTTCCCCGTTATCATACTTAGAGAAGTAATAAGATATTTGCCATGCAGGAGAGTATAAAGGATAGCATAACTGGGGTGCCTGAATGGCTCAGTTGGTTGGGCATCTGACTGTTGATTTCTGATTTCATGATCAGATTTCATGATCTTGCGATTTGTGAGTTTAAGCCCTGCATCAGGCTCTGTGCTGATGGCACAGAGCCTGCTTGAGATTCTCTGTCTCCCTCTCTCTCTCTCTGCCCCTCCCCACTCTCTCTTTCTCCTGTCCAACTCTCTCAAAAATAAAATAAACATTAAAAAAATAATAAAGGACAGTATAATGAAATCCCATTTTTTCCATTCTGCTCTTTAAATCTTACTATTTGGCCATGTCCGATTCAGATTGTTGTTGTTGTTGTTGTTGTTGTTGTTGTTTTAAGCAGGAAGTAAAGATGTAGTTCCTTGTGAGCCTATCTCCGATCCCTTCTCTCACTCCCCAAATGAGGCCACGATTCTGGTTTTCATGTTTTCTATCTCCTTGCAAACATTTACACTTCATCCGTATGCAATATGAAGTGCTGTTCTCCAGGGTTAAAAACCTTTAGAGGTTTCCCTTCACCTCCAAGATTACGTGTAAGCTCCTCTGCACAAATACTGGTCAAACAGCCCCCAGGCCATGGCCATTGCTGGCTCCTCCAGCCACGCAGATGGTCGCATCTATGCTTCAGACACACCACACTGCTCTTTTCACCCCCTACACTAGGCATCTTCACACTGACTTCCTCTGACACCTTTATATTTAACACGATTGTGACAACTCCCTCTCTCCCCTGCCTCAACATAGTGCTACCGAGGCTTCAGGGTTGGGGTGAGAGGCCTGGTCTGCAAATGAGCGACCGTGTGCCAGACTCTCCTCCTGTTTTATAGGCCCGTTTAATTTTCCCAGCAACACTGAGTACACACCAGTGACCTCATTTTATAGACAAGCAAGTCAACGTTCAGAGACAGTTAATGTTGAGATGCTAAATGACTTGGTAAAGATACACAGCTATGTTTTCTACAGCTAAAAGTGGCCAAATCAGAGGATGAACCCAAGTGTCTGGTGCTCTGATTATTGACACTTAGTCAGCCTGGTTCATGAGGTCTAGGCGTGAAGCCTGGCTCTGCCATTCACTTGTTTTATGACCTTGGGCAAATCGCTTCCCCTCTGTGAGCCTCAGTCTCCTCATTTGTAAAATTAGAAGATTATACTCAATGGTCTGGAAACCCCCTTCCTGCCTTGAGGCATGGAATTCTCTGCAGTGCCCATAGAGTCCTGTGCGTTTCTTTAGTCTAGGGCTTCCCACTGGGAATAGATGATGATTCTCAAGTCCGCAGAAACCTGACAATCCTCTCTCATGCTCTTTAAAGTTTTTACTCTGAACTAGTAACTCCTGCCACAGGTCTGCATGTCTAGGCTTATGCCCGTCTTACTGCCTCACTTCCTGATGCCAAAAATCCATAAGGAGAAAAGAGATAGTGAATCCAAAGACAACATTCTCATGAAATTACATTAAATTCTGCTCACTCTCTCAGTGACCATGTGCAGCCTACTGCCTCACTCTGAGCCTTGATGAACTCACTTGTAAAACAGTGAGGGTCAGTTTCCAGTAGACTGAGGTCCCTTCTAGATGCTGGGATATTACAAAACACCTGTGGCAAGAACTTACTTTTAGAGGGAAGAGCCATCAAACAAAGGCCCATTCTCCCTGGGAGAACCTGACCTCAGCAAATTCAGAGGTCTCCTTTGGAAGACATAAGTCCCCACCTATCTGTGGGGGGATACATTCCAAGATTCCCAGTGGATGTCTGAAATCACAGATAATACCACCTCCTATATACATGATGTTTCTTCCTATACATACAGATGATAAGGTTTAATTTATAAATGAGGTTCAGTAAGATATTAACAACAACAGTAAAAAGGAACAATTATAAACATATACTGTAATAGAAAGTATGTGAATGTGGCTTCTCTCTTTCAAAATAACTTATTGGATTGTGCTCACCTTCTTCTTGTGATGATGTGAGATGATAAAGTGCCTACATGGTGAGACAAAGTGACATGAATGGCGTAGGCACTGTGACACAGCATTAGGCTACTACTGACCTTCTGACGATATGTCAGAAGGAGAATCATCTGCTTCTGAACCATGGTTGATGGTGGGTAAATGGATCTGTGGAAAGAGAAACTGGGGATAAGGGGACTACTGTAACTGGCCATTATCCCAACTTCAAAGTCAGACTGGAGGGAAGGTTCCCAAAAGAGCAGGGCTTTAAAACCGAGAAGAGGAAGGAAAGAAGGGAGTAAAACAAAGTTCTAGCCAACCAAGTCAAGACATTGAGGATGGTAGAAGAGTTTGCATAAACTTCAGAGTCAGGTGGTCTTAGAGTCAACTCCCCATTCCCTCACTTACTAACTGTGTAAACTCAGGCATGAACTTAATAAACTTAACCTCTCTGGGCCTATTTATACACCTGTTATAAAAAAAATAAGCTAATCACTTTTACTCACAATTACTTGTGGGACTTGAAGGAGATGGTGTGTGAAAGTGGCTGTTTAGTAGAGTGAAGGTATTCCAAATTGCTTTTTGTTTTTCTCTTGTGTTTCCCATTTAAAGAGAGTCAGGGACTGCCAAGGAAACACAAAGAAACTGAAGGCCAGATGTTTTCCAGCAAACACAGCTATGGGAAACACTCTCTGGGAGCATCCTGCATCACAGTATCCTAAAACTGGAAGTGACTCTAGCAATTATCAATTACAGAACAATTACACCAGATTTAGTACACCGTATCCCCCACTGTCCACCACTGCTTGAATGCTGGAACTGAGGAGGGTATTTCACTACTTTCCAGAACAGCGTATTCATAGACAGAGGTGAGTTGGGACAAACCATTGAAACGTTGAACGTCAGACCCAGTGGCCCTTCTAATAAATGAGACCTCAGTCTCTCCCTGTACAACCCCACTGTCACCAAGCCATTTGTGGCTTTCAATCCACTCCAAGTTATATTATTCCACTGAGCCTTTCTTCTTGCTGTTCTCTTTCCTGGGGACCCTCCCCCTTCCCTGCCCTCTTCTTCACCTGAAGAGACACCTACTCACCCTTTAAGATGAAGCTCAAGCATCACCACCTCTGAGAAGTCCTCAGGGAACTCCCACCCCAAGCTGGATTAAGTGTTCCTCTGCATCCCCAGCCCTTTTACCGAGCACTCAACTAATACAAATCAAGTGATCTATTTACGTATTTCTCTCCTCCTCAGACTGGTTCCTTGGCATGCTGAAACCCTGAAACTGGGGGATCGTACCTTATGCTCCTCATATCCAAGCGCTTTCTACAGCACGTGACTCAATGAACAGAAGCTGTCTGAGCGGCTGAGCCACCGAAAGGAGCAGAGAAACCTGTGTAGAGCAGGCAGTGGCTGTGTTGCATCGGGAGGGGCTGCCCAGGGAGCATGTGTGGCAAGAATTAGAGCCCGGGTCTGGTCTTCTTAGTAAGAGGAAATGGAGAAGAAAGGTTTTTATTTCAGAAATGCTCGAGGGGTTGTTTTGGTTTCATGTCTGTCTGCCACCAGGCGAATTCATGGAGAAGCCTGTTGAAAGCGTCATGACAGACATTTCCATTACACTCAACAAATTGGTGGGATGCTGGACACATGTCTCAGCCAAATTATGATCCAAGAACAAGATGGGAACTAGTCTTTGAGGGGGTTTTGAACAAGGTAATGGGATGTAATGTCATTACATTGTAAGCAGGTTATTTGGTCATTTGGGAGAACAAGGGCTGGATATTCTGCTAATTCATGTACTTGACATTGCGCTAGGTGCTTTAAACATGTTAGTTCACAATATATCTGTGAAATTCGGGATTGTTTTTCTATTTTCCACATGAAGAAGCTAAAGGTCTAGAGCTTAATAATTTTTAACTAGTCCTACATCTAGTTAGGGACTGATCCAGGTGTAATCCCCAAATGTATGCTTTTTTACAGTCCCATAACCAATGAGGTAAAGATTATAATTTACTTACCAAATATCCACTTCCCCCTTTGTGATTCCATACAGAACTCCTACTCTCTTTTGGGAAAATTGCTGCCTAGAGTAAAGACATTGCCCAGCCTTCTTTTTTTTAATTAAAAAAATTTTTTTAACATTTATTTATTTTTGAGACAGAGAGAGACAGAGCATGAATGGGGGAGGGGCAGAGAGAGGGAGACACAGAATCGGAAGTAGGCTCCAGGCTCTGAGCCATCAGCCCAAAGCCCGACGCGGGGCTCGAACTCACAGACCTGGAGATTGTGACCTGAGCTGAAGTCAGACGCTCAACCAACTGAGCCACCCAGGCACCCCTGCCCAGCCTTCTTTATAGTTGAAAAAGTCATGGGAACAAGGTTCTATCCCATGGTATATAGTTAGAAGAGCAAGTAAGGTTTCAGAGGAGGCTCCTGATAAGGGAGAGCGTGAGTGTCCTTTGTTTCCCTGATTTCTCCTGCTACTGAGCTAGAACATGGAACTCTAGAAGCCATGTTGGACCTTGAGATGACCTTGAAGATGGAAGCCATGTGCCCAAATGGGGGCCCCTGATAACTATGGAGCCTGTAACCAACTCTGGATTGTCAGACTTCTTTTATGTGACCAAGGAAATTCTGGTGTGGGTAAGCCTCTCTTTCTAAAGGTGAAACAATACTTACAATGTCTCAGCTCAATCACAAACTCATGGTGGGACTATAGGCAAGTTGTTCAAACATATTGAACTTCGGTTTTCTCATTTGGAAACTAAGTAGATTGAATTAGAAGGCGATTTTCAAGAAAGATTCTAACACTAAGGTACCAAATACACAGCATAACACTGAACAGCCAGCACTGCTGCATCTGCAAAGGCCACAGAATAGAAGAGCCTCTTTCTCAAGAATTCTCAAGGTAGTTAGAAAGAGAAGCAGAACATTCATTCATTCTTTCTTTCATTCATACCCTGATGCTGTGGTGTACTGCCCAGATACCCCCTCAGGCCATTTTCCCAGTTTCCAAAAGTGTTGGCTGCTGACAGTTCACAGCTGACTTCCTCCCCAAGAATTTCCATTACTTGGAGGGTGCTGCCTCAAGCAAAGCCATGCCTGCTTTCTAGCAGCCTCTAGTCATCAAGGGATTAGTGTGATGGTTCAAGAGCCTGGCCCTCTTCCCTCGATTTGTGACAACTCAGAAGGCCATCCCAGCTACAGTCCCAGGCCAACTTCTCCCTCCACCCAATCCTGCATTGCTTACTCCCTCGTGGTGGGGCGGGGGGGGGTGTTCCCCAAAGCACTCACTCTTAAACTGTCTGCATACAGATACCTGCCTCACAGTCTGTTTCCCAGGGCACCCAACCTGAGACTGTTGGTAGCAGGATGGCTCCATATGGGATCTAGGGTCTCATCGCAGGGGCAGGGAGAGCACAGAGTTCACTTGACATGCTGAAACCCTGAAACTGGGGGGACTTCCACTCTTGGCAAGCTGGGTGGGATCACAGTGAGAGGAAAGCACAGGCTGCTGTTATATATTAGATATTCGAGAGGTTTGGGGAAAGCAGTAGAGTCATCTCTTTTATAGTCTTAATGGTGACTGAGTGTTATTGATGTATTGGAGAAAGTCAATGAAAGGCTGGAAGTGATTAATCCCTAATTTAAGACAAACTATGAAAATCAGAGGGGAGGGCCTCCTTGGCAGCATATCAAGAGATTCTCCTCTCCTACAGCTGGAGAACAGAAAATTCCGAGGACTGGGCCTGGACTTAATTAAAAGGGTAGCAGAGTTGCAGTGAAAGTATCATTTTCCACCCGGGTGTAACTAAGGGCAGGGCCCTGATTAGGAAGAAGCAGGACCCTCAGAAATGGGATGAGGACAGCTGGGTTGATGCACCTGAGAACCTGGGAACCCTGATGTTCCAGCTGTGCTAGACCTTCTGGACTGCAGGGGTGGCCCAATGTTCCTAATTATGGGCTAATGCATCCCCTGCATTAGATGACATGGAGTGCTTTGTCCAGCAAGGTAGCACACATCTGCTTCAGGACTTCCCTTCCAGGCCACCAGGCCAAAAACTAGGATCAGGCCATCCCATAATCCTACCATGGACATGCTGGGCCTCCAGGAAAGGGGCTATATCCTGAAGGAGTCACAAGGCCCAGCCCATCTGCGCTGGCAGGTGCCATGAGCCCATGCATGGGACTGGAATGAGGGGCAATAGGCAGTGGCATAACAAAGAGTTTACCAATACAGGAGCATTCTCCCCAGACACAGAATTTCACACATTCTGTGAAATGAACCCTGATGGCCAGTCCCAACATGCCAGGAGGTCGGCTGTGGGGATGTTGAGGAAGATCACGTGAAGTGAAATGGAAATTCCAGAACAAAGAAAAGAGGAAAAGATCCAAAGGCTCAGAAAAATGGACACGCTGGGGTGATTGGCCACAGAAAGCCAAGGAGGCTGATCTAAGACACTCAATAAATATGTGCTGAGTAGTAACCCCTGTGGAGACAGGCATTGTGACAATTTCTGGGGATATTGTGATGAATACGCATGGCGTTGTCTGTATGGTATCTATAAGCTGTGATTAGGAAATAAGGAGACAGCTTTTGAAAAACAAAATTACTCAGAATAGATGTGCCCAAATGGCTGTGACTCTTCAGAAAAGTCCTGCCAGGAAACCAGGCTTCTTATGGACGCGGGGGGGGGGGGGCGGGGGGGACATCAGGGGAGGTTGAGTCACACGACCTGGGTTTGAGTCTGGTCTTGATAGAACCTCCCTTCAACCCACCGCTTAAGCCTGTGTGACCTTGGGGAAATGTTTTAACTTCTCCGGACCCTAACTTTCTCAAGTGTAAAACGAGAATATCTGCTCTGGTGGGGTGTTGTCTTATTAAAGTGAGATGCTATAAACAAATGTCTCATCCATAAGCACTCCATAAAAGCTGGTTCCTTTTCCTTCTCTTCTGGTTCTTCCTATTACTCTGTCAACTTCCTTCTGCAAAGTCCCATTTCACTTGAGTTTAAAAGCCAAATAAGAAAATTAGTATAGTTTTTTCTTCTTTCTTCTTTCTTGGACTCATTTCTTTAGCAAGCAGGGATTGGGGCACCTATTGTTTCCCTCGCTCATTTGTCTTCCTCACATGTCTCTGAAAGACTTTTGCCTATTTCTATACAACATATGTAGCCCAATGAGATGAGGATTTACCCCTCTGGGAGATACCTCTGGTCATGCCTCTGGTTCCAAAGCTGCTGGAAAATCAGGAGCATTACCAGCTCTCCTGAAATAAACCTCAAACTTCATGATGTGATGTGCTTGAGACTCTGCCTTCATCAGGGTATCTAACCTACACATCAAAAGTGAAATAGGATAAGAACGAAATGGCAGTACAGAGCAACAGATGCAAAGATGAACTATCTTATCTATAAAATAATAATAATACACACCGAGCACTGACAGAACATCACATTCAGACATTGGACAAGTGGCGGGGCAGACAAAGGTGGCCTGAGACACAACTTCTGAGAGCTCAGAGTCCAGTGAGAAAGGCCAACAGGCTTGTAGGTAACTGCAGCCATGTGCTGTGAGACAGAACAAAGGATGCTGGAAGCGATCCCCTCCAACCCAGGCATTGGGAGGCTTCATGCAAGAGGTACCCCTGGGCTGGTGACTTCAGGATGGAACAGACAGGATGAGAGGATGACATTTGAGTCAGAGAGAACAGAATGTGCAAAACACAGGGGCCAGAACAAGCAAGGGACATTTGGTTAACAAGTTGTTCAGTAGATCTAGAGCATGGCAGGCTGACTGTAGTAATGGGGTTACACAGGGACTGTCTGCCCTAGTTGGCTTTATATCGCCCTGGTTAGGCCTATTGTCCTACCATTATAATACCAGCACTCGCTTTTGTCCCCCAAAGTATTCCCCTTTGGGCAAATCAATTGTGGAGTCAGCTGGTTTTAAGCAGGAGAGGAGGGCACTTCAGCCTGTGTTGTGGGTGATCACATGGAAAGCTGGGAGGGAGGAGACTGGAGGTTCGATGGTGGCCTTTTTTAAGGTCCCAACTGGCCACAGAATTCTCTGATCCAGACAACCCTGGATCAGGCACCAATTCTAGAAGAACATAAAACTGTCTTTTACTAATGGATAAATGTCTAATGAGCCTATAGACATGGCAGAGCTGAGAGGAGGGTGATAGATCTTGGTGGCCTGGTGTTCTGGGAAGATTTCCTGGACAAGGTGGATCTGGACCTTGACCTTGAAGGATGGGTAAGATTTAAATAGTCAGAGGCATGAGATGGGCCTGGTATGAGCCAAGGTGTGAAGGCAGAGATGGTTAGGGAGGACCCTCACATAACATGTCAGCAACCACAACTGCCACTCAATTTTAGTAGCAGTTTATAAGTATTCACTCTTGTTTTTTCTCCAGACTCCTGCCATGTCTCTGCAAAGTGTGCAGGGCAGGGCTTTAACCTGTGTATTCCCAGGGCATTAGAGTACAGCACTGGGAGCCTTTCCATTTGCACAAGGGGGCTCAGTATAGGGTTTGCCCCTCTCTGAGAGGCTCCCAAGACCAGCGCCATGCACCATTATAGCTCCGGGGCTTGGAACAGAGAAGGCACCCAGGAGGGTTGGTAGACTGATTGACCAGAGAGAAAACAGAAGCATGGAAGGGTTGAATGACTTTTTCAAGGTCACATGGGGAGCAGATGCTGGCACTGGAGCTTAAACTCAACAGACTACAACCCTGTTCTTACCACGGTGCCATGTGGCCACAAGTACTCAGAACATAGACTTTAGGGTTGTGAGGCATCACAGTTAAGAAGCGATTCTAACTAAGGTCCTTCCCTTTTTGTGTCTCTATCCCTTTGCATGTGCTTTAGCCCACCATGACCTCTATCTCTCTGTAAAACCCAAAGTGTCCTTCCAGGGGTCACCAGAATGTCCATCCTCTGTGGTTCTGTTCCCATCTCCCTGGCTGAGTGAGTGAGCCCTCCTCTGAGCTGCCATAGCACCATCCTCAAACAGCCAAGTGTCTCCTGTCAAGTAGGCTTTTACAGAGTAGAACACGTAGTGGGGTTGGCTATCTGTACTGCACTGTGAGCCCTTAGGAGACAGAGGACTGTATCTCATTTATCTTTGAATCCATTGTACTCAGACTAGCTCCTGGTCCACTATAGGTATTTGACGAATATTCATCGAATAAATGAATGAGTGAATGCACTTAGCCCCTCTCCAGAGCTCTTGCTGTGATCATATACTATTATCTTATCTGGTTTTCAGCAGGGTTCAGCCCATGGGAAACCCTATCAGCAGATCAGAGGCTGGGAGGAGAGAGAGGTGAGCTATTTATTCCCTCTCCCACTTTCAAGCTTAGAGGATATCGTATTCATCTGCTAGGGCTGCCACCACAAAGCGCCACAGACTAGGTGGCTTAAACAACAGAAACTTATTTTCTCACAACTCTGGAGGCTCGAAGTCCAAGATGAAGATTTTGACAGGGTTGATTTCTTCTGAAGCCTCTCTCCTTGGCTTGTAATTGGTTTTCTTCTCCCTGTGTCTTCATATGGCTTTGCCTCTGTGTATATCTGTGTCCAAAATTACCTTTTCTTGGAAGAAGACCAGTCATATTGGATTAGGGCCCACCAAAATGACCTCATCTTAACTTAATTGTCTCTTTAAAGACTCCCATCTCTAAATACAGTCCCATTCTGAGGTAGTGGGAGTTAGCACTTCAACATATAAATTTGGGGTGGGGGACACAATGCAGACTGTAACAGGTACTAAAGTCACCCCACTGTGGTGAGTTCCTCAGGGCTAGTCCCTAATGCCGCCCACACCTCTGCGACAGTGTCTTTATAAATGCTATTTAATTTGAACCCTTTAAAAGTATGATGGCTGTTTTCTGGCAGGACTCTCAGGGATACAGATATTAATGACTCTGGTTGAAATAACCTACAACCACCGTAAAGTTCCTCAAGAAGGGCAAATTTTAATACTAAACTCTGTGAAGAATTCAAAGCCAAATAATAGATCCTTCCCCCCGCCCCTGTGCCTCATTCTGCTCGTCTGCAAAATGGGGATACTAAAAGCAGTCCCCTGACCCTTACGAAAGTCCACTGTGATAGAGGGTGGAACAGCTTTGTAAACCGGAAAGAGCAATGAGAGCAAAAGGGTATTGAGTCCACAGGGTGGATCCGCTTTTCCAGGAGCAGAGAACAGCACTATAATGCTGAGTTCCCAGGTCGGGAGTCTACCGATCAAAGGTGAAAAAAAGGAGAGGGGTGTCCAAAAGGACAAGACTCAGCTGCTAGCAACAGTGAAGGGTGGGGCAGGAGGTGGGGCATTTTTTAATGAGCCTCCTGTCAGGATAAGTCCTAGACATGAGGTAGGGCCTCTTTTCTCCTCCTTGGTAATAATGACCCACCTCATGGACTTGCTGAGTATCTATGGAAAACAGTCCAGGCAGAGATCCTGGATACGTCTATTTATGATGATGTTGACATAGAGAAGACCAGTATGTTCATGCAGAGGCCATGTTTCCTGTTTCTATAAGCATCTTCAATGTGAGAAAAGCCTTCAGTGGGTCCATGGACATAATTTATAGCTTGCTCGGTGCCAACATAAATCAAGCATGCATACCATCCCAATGAAATAACTCAGATGGTTGATTTAGGGTGGTAAGGACCTGCAAACAGCATGGATTCCAAGGCAACTCATTCTTACACCCTGTGACTGGGTTAGCTTGTGTCTTTGGGAGCAGAGAGGGTCAACAATACAGCCATATGGTACAGTGGAAAAGGTGTGGATTTGGGAGTTAGACAGACAGTATGGGTTCAAAGTCACTGTGATTTAAGGTTTACTTTCATCCTCTGTAAAATCAGGCCATCAGCTGCCTGAAGAGGTTGTTGGCGGAATTAAATAAAGCAATAGGGCCTTGGAAGGTGCTACTTTGGTGATAAAGTCAACTTTTGCATTTGGTTTTGTTTTTTAGGTCTTTCCATTTAAAACTGGTCTCCAAATTGGCAGAAGCAGAGTCAGTCATAAGGGTGTGAACCTCCAAAGGCACTTTGAACACTTGCAGTATGCTCAAAGACAATGAACAGGGCCTCGAGACAGTCCAGAGCTCTGTCCAGTAGAGCATGGAAGACCACAAAGCTGTTCTCTTGCACCGTCTTCTTTGGATGCTAATTCTCATAACTATCTTTGTGTGGGGACAAGTGATTTTACTTTAGAATAATAAAAATAGAAAAATAGCTTAGCAGCAAGGGAAATCAAGTTGCAGACTATAACATTACTCTTCTTGGAGATTAAATTCATTCAGGGTCCACTGGAGAGGCTCAGCACGATTGAGCTCATGTGAATCCTCCGTGGACAGATTTTTTTTTTTTTTTTTGTCAGCCTGTTCAATGTCTACATAATCTTAGAAGCAGCAGAAAACATACGTAGAGTGTCTCTTATGACTCGACCTTGGGAGTATTGAGTTGAGTAGATTCAGAAGATCTGACTTTGGCCCCTAACTCTGCTACTTGCTCAGCATGAGACCTCACAAAATCATTTTCCCACTCTTGGCCTCGGTTTCTTCACTGGTGAAAAAGAAGTATCATCCCAATCCTAACTAACTCACAGCGGTGCAGGGGAAGACCCAATGAGAAGATAAAGGTGTTGTAGTTCACAAACCGTGACTATCAGGCATCTCAGCACCAAAAGAGAAGCTCATTTCCACTTCCCAAACCTCAACTTCACCCTACTTCAGTCAAAGGCATCAGCATCTTCTTACCCCTTGATTTCCTCCCCTGCTCACCATTCCTCACCAAGACTTGTTGCCTGCTTCCTCGTATGTAGAGAGATCATTGTTACTTTTAATATATATTTTCTGAATATATTTTCAACCTTCCATTTTAAAATAATTTTGAGTTACAGAAATGTTGCAACACTTACACAAAATATTTTAATGTACGCTTCACCCAGATTTCCTAAGTGTTAACATTTTACCAGGCTTACTTTATCCCTTTCTCCCTCCCCCTCCCCCTGTCTTTCTCCCTCTCCCTCCCTCTCCCTCTCTCCCTCTCTCCCTCTCTCCTAGCTTATATAGATATAGGTAGATACCTTGCTCCTTCTGGCTGTTCAAGTTTTAGCAAAATGCCACCTCTGAAAGGTCACCTTCCCTGACCATTTAATCTCTTTAACCCATGGCTCCACCCTGCCACATTGTCCTCACTGCAGGTCTCCATAGTGCTGCTCTTTCTCTTTTTTATTTAGTTTCTAGTCACCTCCCTGCCTCCCCGGCTAGGATCTAAGTTTTCTGTGTGCCTTGTCTTGCTCACTGATGAATTCTCAGAACCTAGAACAGAGCCTGCACAGAAGTGGCACTTAATTCCTGTTTTGCTGACTCAGTGACTTGGGGAATTGCTAGGTCTGGCCTGTGCAGGATCCAAAGAGGCACATGGTGTGGTCTTTACATGCAAAGTGTAGATGTCCTCCAGTGCCTGTGCTAGCTGCAACGTTTCCTTGCATTGGGAAATATCTGCTGTATCTTATTCTAGGAGGAGATTACTTAACACACAGCTAACATTTCTGTGTAATCCCTCTAAGAGACAGAAAACTCTACACACACACACACACACACACACACACACAGCATGGCCCGTTCAGTGGTTTTTGTATGGACTCTAGATACAGACTTGTTCATGTTCAGGTTCTGCCACTTACTACTGTGTCACCTTGGGCAAATTACTTGAACTCTCTGTGTCTCAGTTGCCTTATGTGTAACATGGAGACAAGAAAAATATCTTCTTCACAAGCTTGTTCACTGAGTAAATGTATTAATATATTTTCAATGCTTGGAGGGGCACCTGGGTGGCTCAGTCAGTTGGGTGATCGATTTTGGCTCAGATCATGACCGTGGGTTCAAGCCCTGTGTCGGGCTCTGTGCTGACAGCTTGGAGCCTGGAGCCTGCTTCAGATTCTGTGTCTCTCCCTCTCTCTCTGTCCCTCCCCCAATCACACTCTGTTTCTCTTTTCTTCAAAAATAAAAGTAAACATTAGAAAAAATTTTTTTAACGTTGAGAGCCATGCCTGGCACAAGTGATAAGTGTTCATTAAGTGTCAGCATAACATACATTATATAATTGAGAATGGACAGCATGTACTGCTTTAGAGCCTTTTTTTTTAGTTGGCCAAATATTCTGAATATTCCATGTCAATACATATGACATGATTATTAATGGTTAATATTTTTCTATCATATATATGCACTGGAAGTATCCTAACTTTCTCCCCATTGCTAAATTTAAAGTGCTTCCAATTTTGCTCTATTATAAACAACGCTATGCTGAGCGTCCTTGTATATGTATCTTTACACATATCAGCAACTATTTCTTCTTATTGTATTCCTAGAAGCGGAACTGTTGGGTCAAAGGCTGTGTATATTTTCTGACCTGAGATATAGATTCCAAGTGCCTGAGACAGGTTGTTTCAACAGAGGCGTCTCCTCGGGTATCCAAGTCCAGAGGCCAAGGCGGCTCCCAGTCTCGGCCATTTCCACAAGGCCCTGTCTCCTTGGGCCAGCCAGGCAGCAGTCTGTGTGTCTGGCTGAGGCCACCAGGTTCCAGTAATCCTGTTTACTCTCCTCTGGGCAGGAAAACAACCTGGACATTCCCTCTTCAGAGGATATCAGAGACCTTTGCTTTGAACTTCATCTAAGAGAATAAAAACAACCACATCCACCATGCCTGCTGTTTCCCTGCTGGCCTTTTCCTCTGTCCTTTGTGACACTGTGTTCACAAAAGCATCTAGACTTCTGGACCCTTTTCAATCACAGCTCCCCCAGCCCATTACCCAGCAGAAATGCTTCCGTTCTTTTCGGTTTAGTTCAAATGCCACTTCTTCCAAGAAGCCCTCTCCTCTTTAGTCTGTGCATCCTGGTGTGAGGCCAGAAAACATGTTTAGTTTTTGCTGTGCTTGCTCCCATATTGTGGAATACCTTTTCCCACAAGAGAAGGGGAGTCCCGTCTTGATTCTCAGAAGGCCTGAACAGTCCTTATACATCCTCTCCCCTACTTCCCTAGTTAAATAGGAATCATTTATTCTGATGCAGGAAAGGTGGGCCAGCACTAGTAGTCCAGTTGTAAGTGGGGAATGGCCTGACCTTGGTAGGGGTTCTCTAGGATGGCAAGATGATTTATGGCAGCTGCTGTTTCCAAAAAAGCAGACCCGCATCCCACTCCCAGATAGCACCCCTCACCCAGGAGGGGCAGAACGTCTGAGAAGTTAAAAGAAAAAGCTACCAAACTTACCAGGGAGAGCCATGCATAGAGCACCAAAAGAACAGATCTTCTGTGGGGCTTGAAGCATATGCAATGGCGGGGAGGGGGGACTTTAAGAAAAAATAATTACAAATATAAAATGCCCAGAACCATTCCAGCTTCCCCAACAGGGGAAGTGTGATGGAGGAGATGGGGCAGGGGATAGGAGAAGAAGCAGTGTTTTCAACCACTGAGGTTAAAAAATCATACTTCTGCAAATTTTATAATAATATCAGAGCTGTGGGTCTATTCCAGGGTCTCTTGCAAGTGAGGGGCTCTGAAGCTTGAGCTTCATTGAGGTCACCCTTGTGGTTAGAACTTTCTGGAGCTGAAGACCAGAGGCAGACTCTTCTCGAAACTCCATTCCTTATAAGCCCCCAGGGTCTGGGGCAACCTCCACCCCATATAGCTCAGATGGAATCTTCTACCAAATGTAGGGGGATGGCAAGCCAGAACTCTTTGGTTTAGCAATAGAGATAAATATGATACTTCTGACACAGAAGTATCCTAAAACATCTTACCTATACCATACTCAGAAAATACAGTACCTTTAGTCTTTTTTTAAGGGGATCGAATAATATCTCCTGAAAAAAAATGATTTCCCCTCGCAAGTCTCAGTTTCCCCATCTCAAACACGGGGATGATAAAGCCGACCTTGTCACTGGTGTGGCATGAAAAGGAAATGAGCTACCAGGAAGAAAGGTTCTGGCAGAGGAGAGCCTTCACTTCTGAGCATCCACTCGGCTTCTAGCCTTTGTGGGAGGTTCTGGGCACAGGCCTGGTAACTGCCAGCTTACAGATGAGAGGTGCGTACTTAGGCGGAAGCCCCAAGGTTTGGAGAACATAAGCCGGCTTTGGGAGCAAACCTGGATCGGTTGGTCTGGGGGAGTAGGTCCGAACACAGGCCGTGCCTTGCTGTGTCTTCCGTGGTAAGTCACTTCCCCTCCGAGAACCTGAGTTTCCACCAGAATTTGGGGAGAATGTCAGAAGGACTAGTTGAGGAAACGGCCCACACAGAACAGGTATAGGTGGAAACACGTTCTGTTACATCCATTCCTACACCGGGTTTAAGGTTCTTTGGTAGAACCCTGCCTCTGGTTCCCTGGGAGGCATTTCTGAATCCTGCTCTACAAGAAACAGACTCAAGGTCCAAGCGTAAGGCTTAGGATACTTCCCCCTTCCACTTTGTTCTACTGAATTCTATTTAAATGAAGCATCCTCCTTCAAGCAGGAAACTCAAACCACTTCCTCCGACTAGAGGTTTTTTGCAATGTCCCTCTTTCTTAACATCTGGTCTGATGCCCAACTCGCAGGAGCCAAAAGCCTTTGATTTGAGGGCGGCTCTGTGATACTTTTTCCTGGTGCCTGTGCTGACTCAGGCCAACGGGTCCGGACTGAAGACCCAGGTCTCCATCCCCCGGCTCCTCCCCAGTGCCCTCCTTGTGGCTTCCTACCTGTCGGCATCCTTCAGTCCAGCAGGCAGCCTGCTGCCAAGATGGTAGGCCACATCCAGTGGTGCTTGTTAACTCCCAGGGTTTTTTCCCTAGATGCCTTTCCCCACTGTGCCAGCTGTGTTTTTCCTGCAGCTCATTTTCATGAGCACAAGGGACACCCGGACAACATAGGCCGGGCACTGGACTGAAAGCCAGCAATGCAGGTAACGTCAGGCATGTCCCTAAGCTCCCACTTTCCCATGTGCAGAATAACAGGGGCTGAATCAGACTGGCCTGAGGGGTCTCCTGAAGAGCCATCCACACACCTCTCACCTTACTGCTTGCTCTTTGTATTAAGGACCCAGCTCCCTGTTCATGTCAGCATAAAGTTTAAACTCTACTGCTTGTCTTTAAACCTAGTGTTCACTGAGCACTTGCTAGAGACCGGGCCCCGTGCCAGGACCTGAAGATATTTAAATGAATAACATTGCTTCTACTCTGAAGGAGATTCCAGGAGAAACAAGAATATTTAAAGATGCTAAGAAAGGGGCTTATTACTAGAGAAAAAAAAAATCACATAGATCTGGTACCCACAGGCTTCTTGGAGGCCTTTTCCCAGAGGTAGAACCACAGTGAGTCCTGAAGATTCAGCAGGAGAACTTGGATTTCAGAAGAGGTGAGGGAATGGGGAGTCTGAGTGGCTCAGTCAACTGAGCATCCAACTTCGGCTCAGGTCATGATTTCATGGTTTGTGGGTTCGAGCCCTGCGTAAGGCTCTGTGCTGACAGCTCTGAGCCTGAAGCCTGCTTCCGATTCTGTGTCTCCCTCTTTCTCCGCCCCTCTCCTACTCACCTCTGCTTCTCTCTCTCTCTCCAAAATAAATAAACATAAAACAAATTAAAAAAAAAAAAGGTAAGGAAAGAATGTTCCAAGAAGAGGGAACAGTGTGTGCAGAGATTTAGAATGAATTCAACATGGCTGTCATGCGATGTTCATGTCGTGAGCTGCAGAAAGGTCTGCGAAAGAGAACAGAGCATGTGCCAGAGGTTCTTGGACCTTGCATCTTCCCATACAGGAGATACTTCTGTCTGAAAGTGGTTTCTGGAAGTTTCCAACGCAATCAGATATCATGGAGCTCGCCAAATCCAGACAGCAGAAGCAACCTCCAAGTACCACAAGCCAACTTAGCTTGAGCCCAAGAATCTTCGCTGGTTTCACAGCAGAATCTCTGACTAACATTTGAAGCAAACAGTCTTAAAAGTAAGACAAATATTTAGAGTTTTAAAAGCTCAGCCTACAAATTAGGAGGAATAAGAAACTCGGAGGTCAGATGTGCAGCTTTGTTCTAATTTGAAGCAGACTTTGTTTTCTGGTGGGAGATAGATGGAAATCCTCCTGACTGCTCAATAATACGATGGAAACCACTTCTGAAGAGCCAGTGTTTTATGTTATAGACAACCAAATTTAATAGGGTAACAGAAGAAAAAAAAAGTGACGTCAATATGGCTTTATCCGAGAATCAAAAGAAATATGTTGTTGCCTTGACTGAAATGCTCCAGTCTTAACTGCTGTAGAAGCGAAAAGTGAAATTTTTCCATCTCCTGGTCCTCTTTGCATCCCCCATACCCTGACCCCTAACAGACTCATTCCAAAAAAAAAAAACAGAGCTTGCTCAGCAAAAGGAAGATGGAGTTTCACTTCACTTTCCTTCATCCTTTCCAGTGCAGGAGGGAACCGATCTTTACAGAGTACCTGCTCTGTGCCTGGCCCTTTATCTGCACTGAACTTTATAATGTGTAACTCTCTGAGGAACCCACTGTTTTCTCCATTTAAATTTCTTTTTGTTAATGTTTGTTTTTTTGTTTGTTTAAAGGTTTATTTATTTTGAGAGAGAAAGAGTGAATGGGGAGGGGCAAAGAGAGAGAGGGAGAGAGAGAATCCCAAGCAGGCTCTGTGCTGTCAGTGCAGAGCCCAATGTGGGGGGCTTGAACTCACAAACCATGAGATTATGACCTGAGCAAAACATCAAGAGTCAGATGCTGAACCAAATGAGCCACGCAGACATCCCAATGTTTATTTATTTTTTGAGAGAGAGAGAAAGAGAGAGTGAGAGAGCGAGCATAAGCATGTGGGGGAGGGGCAAAGAGGGGGGAGAGAGGATCTGAAGTAGGCTCTGTGCTGACAGCAGCGAGCCCAATGTGGGGCTTGAACCCACGAATCACAAGATCATGACCTGAACCAAAGTCACTCAACCAACAGAGCCACCCTGTTTTCTCCATTTTAAAGATGAGGCAACCAAAGCTTAGAGAGGTTAGGTGAATCTGTTAAGGTCAAACAGCCCCAGTAATAGTATACTTGTGACTGACCAAGTTAGGATTGTGATGCCCTTCTTTTCTGACACAAAAGCCCATGCTCTTTCCACCTGCCCCACTGCCTTCCTACAATCCAGATGTTTGGTGCATGGAGAATAGCTGTCTACACAGGGTGTCTGTGAATGAAGGGCTTTCAAAGCAACGGAAACGGTATAGTCCTATATCATCATTCATTCATCAAATAACTCTTAGGTGCTATGGTACACCAGGCATTATTCTAGGCACTGGGAATCAGACAGGCAAACCCCTGCCTTTGTGTATTCACACCCTATGGGTGGAACAGTGTGGTGGGTGTGAGACATGGAAGCTAGATGCTTGAGATCCTATCTTAACCCTTCCACGTGCAAGCTGTGTGACCATGGACACAGTGCCTAACCTCACAGTACCTCAGTCTCTTCATCTGTACGGAGGGGCAAATAATGGTATCTCCTTTTACAGTTGTTATGAGGACTGAATAAGCTGATATTTGCAAAGCATTTACAGCATGTGAGTATCGCTAAATAAATGGGGGGGGGAACATAGGCAATAGCAAAGTGAGATATGTAACGTGTTACATGACATCAAGTGTGAAGATGAACAATAAATCAGGAGGAAATGGGGATAGAGTATGTTGATGGTAGGTTTGCAATTTTAGTTAGGGTGGCCTTCCCTGGCCACACTGGGAAGGTGTCATCTGAACAAAGACCTAAATGTCAGTGAGCTGACAAGAACCATGTTTGGGTCTTGCCTTGATGGTTCAGAAGGCACCAAAGGATTTTGGGACCCTACCCCTGAATCTTGATCAGGAATATCTATTTCCTCAAACAATAAATATAGGGAAATGCTTAACAAATCGCATCCCTATATTGTTATGTGATATAATTTATCAATGTGTTTGTAAAAGATTCAGTGTCTAACGTGGTCTCAGAGATCCATGGAAAGGCCCTGTGCTTTGAGGGATAAAGTCATTTCTGGAATATTCCTTTGTAATAAGAAGAGAATTACTGAAGTTAACTCACGGTTCATGAGGTACTTTCATAGCTCTTATCTCATAGATAAAGCTGGTCCCCGCTGTCTCCAGGGCCCGTCCATGTGTGCTGCATCCTACCCTTGACTTTGGCTCACAACTTCAGTCTTGGGAGTGGAGGCTGGCATGAGGACAGTGCTGAGTCTAGCTGCCCCTTGAATGTAAAGTGTCAAGTCTGACCACATGCCCACTGCCCCGACCATACAGAAATCCTACTTCAAAGATCTTTTTAGATGCTGGAATGCTTGAAGAACAATTTTATTTTAGCATATTCTACATATGCTATCTAAGAATGATCATTTTTTATGTTTTCATGGCCCAGAAGTTTGGAATATCGTTAATGAATTTCATCCCTATTATTGTAAGGTGAGAGAAGGAATGCTAGCCTGGGAGGCTGGAGACAAGGATTCAACTCTTGCCTCTGTCCTTAACTCCCATGTGTCTATGCACATCACAGCTTCTGGCTCTGGCTCTCATTTCTCTGTCTAGAAAATGAGGAGGTGAGGGGGCAAATACACATGCATGCAGACATGCACACATGTGCGCACGCACACATGTGCGCACGCACACACACAACCTACTCTTACTTACCAGGCATATGACACATACTATTTCACTTTAAGATTACAACAATCTAAATCAGTGCCATCATTGTTACACAACAGGTATAATGTTGTGTGGTGGAAAGAGGCAGAGCAAGACTGGAACCCAGGCCTGACCCAGCTATTAACTGCAATGGGTTTAAGCTCTATAAGAATCTTCCTAAGACTGTCATTCCCTGATCTTGGAGAATTCAGGGACTTCACCTTTCTGCAGAAAGCCGTCCTGTCCCCTTGACTCTTCCTTTTCTGCAGCTTGAGTTATAGCTAATCTCTCTTTCCCTCCAGCATCTATCTCATGCGTTTCAGCCCAGCTATGAAGACCCCCTGGCTAAAGGAAAACATGGGGACAGACTGGCATGCAAGTAACAGATGCTGCCCAAGGCAGTCCTCCGTTTCATCATCTTGCCCCTGGAGGCAGACCAGACTAAACACAGAAACAGTGCTTCAGAGGAGGGGCCAGAAGCCTCCCCAAAGTGACTCACTCAGCTTCATAAGAAGCCCAGCTCTCCTGGGGATCAGCAGTCAGCCTGGAGACCATTCTCTGGAAACCCCTTCCTATGGTAATACAGAGGGAAGACAGGTGCTGTGGTCTCAGGAAGAGACACTGTATGTGTAGCACAGCCTCTAATTCTCTGTGTGACCTCGGGTGAATTGCTTCCTCATTTATTATGAAGAGGGCATGGGAGCTGGTGTAGGGTAAGCAGGCATGTCAGAGTTTGGGAGTGAGGCAGACTGGCCTTGGACCTCAGTTCTGGCACTTACCAGGGAGAATATGAGACATGACCTTGCAGTCTAATCTAGAGTCCCTCTGCTCTGAACTTGAATCTGGACTGGAAGAGAAAGTATCAGGCTCTGCTTCTCACTAGCTGTGGGGGCAGTGGAGCATCACTTCACTCTTCGGGGTCTCAGCTTCCTCATCTGTAAAATGCATAGCATAATAAAGTTCTGCATGTTTAAAACCATCAGCAACTTTGACCAGTGGAACTGGCTTTAGAGGCTGTGGCAGTTGTTGAATATATCAAGGCAAGACTGTGCAGTCAGGTTTGATTTTTGAAAGTTGCCTAAAGCTGTTGAGAGAGGTGCTTCTCAAACTTTAACGTGAACATGAATCATTTGAGATCTAGTTAAAATGCAGGTTCTGATTCAGTAGGTCTGGGAGGGGGATGGTGCTGAGCTGCTGTTTTCTTACAAGTTTCCAGAGCAACTGGGTCCAAGGACCACACTTTGAGTAGCAAGGATTTAGAGCCAGTGGCTTCCATAGCACAGACAATAAGGAATCCACTGTAAAACAATTATGAAGCAATAGCCTGATTTTAGTGATTTATTGTTGAATTCATTAGGAAAATAAATGTTCACAGAGTGTCTCCACTGTACCAGGCACAATGCTGGGAAGCAGGATTTCAGTGGGAAACAAGGGTCGGGGCCTGCATTCCCAGAGTCTTTATTCTAGTGGCAGAGAGTTAATTAAGTGAGCAATGAGGATAACCGAAGTGTAAGGCCTGAGGGTGTCCAGGGTGTTAAGGGGGCATAGGGCTAGAGAGGGTCAGGGAAGACCTCCAGGATGAAGGGACATGGAGGCAGACAGATGGTGGCCCTGAAAGGCAGGGTACTGCAGGCAGAGGGAACAGCATTGCTGGGAGAAGGCCACCCAGCCAGTCAGGGGCTCAGCCTTCATTCAAATCAGGTCTATCTGATCCAAGATCTACTCCTGCTAGTATCTTCCATGGCACATGACTCAAGTCTCACAAAAAGCTGCCAGCTGTCCTTCCCCAGGGAAGTCAGAGCACCCAGTATCAGAATGGAAAGCTATCTGGGGGGCGGAGGTCTGGGCATCACCTGACAGCCATGGCAATTATGAAATTTGCCTCCACACCAAACATATTGCACCATTGACACCATCCAGGCTTGGCTTCAAGTTCCTTCCTCCTGAAGACATGTGACTGGGAAGTGTGGTTGCCGCTGATTGCTGCTAATAATAGCCCTTGCTTTTTTAAACCAACAATGAACTTTGAAACTTGGGTGTTGGTAGCCAGTCACATCAGCTGGCTATTCCTTGGGTGAAGTTCACTAGAAATTTACCTTCCTTACATATGACAGTGTTCCTAAAATGCTAAACTCGGTGACTGGCATACTATAACCATTCAGTACGAGAAGCAAAGAGTCAGAGAGGTTAATTTCCCTAGTCTCCAAAGCAGATAAGCAATAGTTCAAATTTGAAATTGAGTCTATCTCTGAAGCCCAGCACCTTTATCCAATTCCTGACGTTCTCCTTATGTTAGAATGATATCCTTCGCCATTTGACTTTGTAGGGCCTCCCACTAGAGTGGGCAAATATATTTCCCTGCCCAGTGGCACTGGGATTGACCATATGACTGTTGTGGGCAGAGGAATGTGGTGGAAAATGACAGCATGGCAGTTCTGGGTTGAGACCTCAGAGGCATTATCTGTTTCATCATGTTCTTGTCCACTCACTTGCTCAGTTACCATGAGAACAGCAAGCAGAAGCTACTTTTCAGCCTAGTCCTCAGAGTGGGACAAAAAAGAGTAAACTGAACCTGACCCAAAACCATACCAAACCTGAAGCCTAAGCCTAAGCCAGCCAACCTTCAAACTCATAAGTGAGAAAAAAAATCCTTGCAGTTGTGACCGAGTATTGGGTCCTTTGTTACCAAGAATTACTGTGGCAATATCTGACTAACACACTCCACAAAAAAGTATAGCCACACCGGGCCAGCTCTGCAAGTACTTCTTGAGTACTTGACAGGAAATAAAAAGGAATTTAAAATCATCTCTGCCCTCAAAGATAGTTCCATTGCTCCTGTCCTCTTTGTTGAGCACAATCATGACACAGAAATCACAAATCACTCTTTTATAACAAGTAAAAAAAATGAGTACATGTGTTTATGTTGTTGAAAAGAAAAGCATAGCTCCATTAAATGGGACATGCAATATTGAGGCATATATTTTCCAGGAGCTCAGCAGTATCAAAGTATTAATTTACTTGAAGGCATAAAATAAATTAAGGTATTAAAGTAGCCATACTGAGACACGTAGGACTCAGCTGGTCCTTAGGAGTGAGAAGGGCTTAAAGAGGCTAGATACAGTCTTCCTGCCAAGTCACAGGGCTTTAATAAAGGTTCAGGAGTTTTTGCTGAGGTAGGAAGCACTCATAGGGATCTGGGTTCAAATCCTCAGTGTGCTGCTTTCTAGCAATGACCTGGGGGCAAGTCACCTATCTTTTTTTTTTTTTTAATATTTTTTTTTAATTTTTTTTTTAACGTTTATTTATTTTTGAGACAGAGACAGAGCGTGAGCATGGGATGGGCAGAGAGAGAGGGAGACACAGAATCTGAAGCAGGCTCCAGGCTCTGAGCTGTCAGCACAGAGCCCGACTTGGGGCTCGAACTCACGGACCGCGAGATCATGACCTGAGCCGAAGTCGGACACTTAACCGACCAAGCCACCCAGGCGCCCCAAGTCACCTATCTTTGACCTTCAGATAAGTTCCCCCCCAGATGAGTTTTCTTCCTTTTACCTGCAAGGGTCCTCTCTACTTTTGTCTACTTATTGGCCCCCTCTTTGGCAAGCACTAAGACTTCCCCACTTTTAGGTCCCAGCTACACCCAGCTGAAATGATCCCAGCCCAGCGGGTCCTCTGGGATCCTTCTCTGTGCGTGTATCTTCTTCTTATGATGCCCAGCACAGCGCCTGGCATGAAACAGCCTGTCGGTAAATACTAGCTGGATTTAACTAAGCTAAATGGAATTGCCCCAAATATCATCCAGAGATGAAGAATTTTAATTTTTTTAATGCTTATTTTTGAGAAAGAGAGAGACACAGAATCCTAAGCAGTCTCCAGGCTCCGAGCTGTCAGCACAGAGCCTAACACAGGGCTTGAACCCACGAACCCTGAGATCATGACCTGAGCCAAAGTCAGACGCTTAACTGACTGAGCCACCCAGGTGCCTCAAGAGATAAAGAATTTTAAAGTACAGTTTCTACACTTAAAAAAAAAAAAGCGTCAGGGCTAAATACATAAGTAAAAAAGAGACACACGCTTAGGAAAACAGGTCCACACAAACACATGTGTAGGCAAGCAAACATTTGCCAAATGCAACCCTAGAAGCTTTCTGCAGACTTGTCTCCTATTTAAGGCCTGTAATTTCCCTCTTGGCCGACATTGACTTTGGCCTGAACCATGTTTCACAGACTCCAGGCAGGCAGCCTATTGGGTTTGGATTTACCTTGTTTTGTTTTGTTTTGTTTTGTTTCTCTTCCCTTTCCTTTCATCAGACCTGAAACAAAAGCCACAGGCCTTTCTGAAACCTCTCAGCTGTAGCTGCCACGGTTCATGTCACCTTCTTGCCCCTCCCAGCCCATGTGGATCCATAAATGTGTCCAGAGGTCCTGTAACAAGCTGGTCCACAATGGCTTCCTTCTAGAAGGAGACAGAGGGGGGCCCCAGAGGGACCAAATAGTCTTGGGACTGTCCGTGACCCAGGCCAAGCTAACCATTCTTCCACAGCAGACTATAATCTGATGGCCAACTTCTAACATAAAAGAGGTAGGGACACTGTAGAGGAAACTGAGGCACGTGAAAATGAGACAAATGGGCTCAGTTGTGCTGGTGACATGGGTGAGGCTTGTATGAACTTAAATCCTGGGGGAAGTAGTGAGTGCTGGCTTATTGGATCGAGATCTAGGGTCAGATGTAACTTATGTTCAAATCCTGGCTCTGCTGATTCCTCCCGGGCAAGTTACATAACTTCTCTGAACCTTGTTTCCTCATCTATGAATGGGTTTACACCTATCTTGCAGGGCTAATATAAAGATTAAATGAGATCATGTATGTGATGGGCCAAGCACTTTGTAAGAACCGCTCAGTGGCAGTTTCTGTCATTATAAGAGAGCTTCCAATCCCAGAAGTGAGCCCGACAGGATGCATCTGGTCCTCCCCATTTCCCTCTCCCTCCCCAAGCCTTGCCTCTCTCCAGTGGCTACCTCCCATCATGTGCCTGCAGGTTCTCCAGGAAGCCTGCTGCCCCCTTGAGAAACTCTCACTACTAGAAAGTTCTTTCTTAGGCTGACTCTGAAAAAAGTCTGAAAATGGTCTCTCTGGAGCTTTCACCCATCGGCCCTTCCTACTCAGGGCCATTCAAAACAAGTGTACACCCTCACCCCCATGGCAACCTTCTCCATGGAATAAAGCTCCCAGGCCTTCCCTGAGGTGTCTCTAGAATTCCTGAGGCTTTCTATATACACACATGTACACATATTTGGGTGTACATGTACGTGTGCATGCATGTGCATATAGGTAATTGTGAGGAACTACGCAGACATATATAAGAGGCACCTGTCCAGGTCTTGGGAGGTCCAGGAGGCTTCTTAGAGGAAGGATGTCAAACCTGAATGGTAACCAGGAAGTGGTTGTGCAAAGTCCTGCTGCTCATGGGGAGAAACTGAGACTCAGGCAGGGACCTCCCCTCCTGTGCCAATGGGTGACAGTTGATGGCTATAAAGTATGTAAAGCTAGATATCATTACTGCTGAATTTGTATTGTTTTTGTTATTCTTCAAATATACCTCTGCTGGCCCACTTCCCTCAGCAGCCTTGGCCCAGTTCATCTAAGAGCATTTACCTCTTTAGTAGAGAGAGTTGAGTTTGCATCCTGGTTGTCACTCACAAGCTGGGTGACTAATCCAGGTGAGAGGACTTCTCTGAGCCTCCGTTTCCACAGGGGAAAATAGGGATAGTCCTGCCTATTCCCGGGGCTGCTGCATGGATTGAACGAGGCACTGCATGGAAAGCCACTTAGCACAGAGCAGAGGCTGGGTAGATGTTTGCTTTCTTTCCGTGCTTCACAGGATGATGCAGGCTGATCTGGTTATTAGCGCTCTGCTAATAGTTGGTGATGTTATAACAGGCTGCACCTTCAAAGGCATTTGCATTTGAACTAGAGAGCACCAACCAGTTCAGTGATGGCCAGGCACTATTTTATTCATTATGTGCCAGCCCCGCACTGGGCTTAGGACCCTGGGAACGAGCAGACACAAGGCTGAGGAGCTCACCCTTGAGAGAAGGAGAAGCTCACAGAAGCGGAGTATGATCGCTGCTGTAACAAAATTTTATGCACACAATAGGAAATGTTGTTCAGCTGAGACTTCACGGTGGAGGTGGCAGATGTCTCTAATGGTGGCAGTGCCATAATGTCACATGAGAACAAGAGCACTAGCTCCCCAAGTATCTTCCCTGGGTATACACTCAGTCCTCTAGAACCACTCAGAAGACAAATCCGCCACAGTTATAAATCAGATTATGGCACTCCCCAGCCCAAAAATCTGTTATGACTTATTGTTATTATAATAAAACACCAAATCTCCCCCATGGCTCCTGAGGCTCTTCATGATGGGGTCCCGGCTTCCTCTGCAGCCCTACAGGCAGACCAGAAGGGCCTCTGGAAGTGAGGGAGCTCGAATCCCTCCAGAACAGGTACCCAAACAAGACCTCCACCTGTCCTCTTGAAGATACCAAGGTTAGGGGTGCCCAGGTGGCTCAGTTGACTGAGTATCTGACTCTTGATTTCCACTCGGGTCATGATCCCATGGTTCATGAGTTCAAGCTCCACATTGGGCTCTGTGCTGACGGCACAGGGCCTGCTTAGGATTCTCTCTCTCCTTTTCGCTGCCCCTCCCTCACTCGTACATGTTCTCTCTCAAAATAAATAAACTTCAAAAATAAAAAATAAAAAAGAAGATAGCAAGGTAATGAGATGGTAAGGAGAGGAGCAGACTGATGCCCTGTTCTTGGCTAGCTAGGGCAGGATCTCTTTAAGGAACTGTGGAGAGCCTCCCTAAGAGTATTGATTGGAATCAGAGCAGGAAACAAATGCACACAGAAGGGCTGAGCTGCAAAGAATCTAATAGCAAGACTCTGTATGGAGGTGAGGGCAGGGTTTGGAAACCAGGAAGATAGGTGGAGGAATCCCAGGGCTAGGGCAGCAGGGCAGCCCATAATGATCCAAGAATCAAGAGGGAATAGAAGGAGTGTTCTCTAGTGGCCATTCCAGTCACAGCCAATGCAGGAACTATAGAAGAAAGGAGGGGACAGAGAGTGGGACAGACCCCTACCCTCTGTCTCCTCCCACACTCCGCTCTCCTGCTACAGCTTCCCTTTGGCCAGATTCAGCCAGAATTTAGAGCCTAAAGGAGTCTGAGTGACATAGTTCTTAGGAGTTAGCTCTCTAGGGCTGTGGGTAGGCAGAGAGGGCAGAAAATTAATTGGATGAGAATGATCACAATAAAGGATTACCAGCACAACAGGTGTCCCCGTATCCTGCAGGGAGAATGAGAAGGGCCAACCCCAAGAGGGTCAGCTCTTCCCCAAGAAAGAGGATGCTATGGCTGACAGGAGCCTGGAGGGAAGGAGTCTGGCTGACCGGCCGTGTTCCCAGTCAGGCTGGAGTGTTCACATAGCATCCAAATTCTGTGTTGGGCACACCTGCCAGAATAGTCCACATGGCCAGACACCCCATACCTTGGCCCATGCACAGCAGTGGAGGGCAAAGGGGTTGTCCTATGATCCTGGACCTCACCTATCCTCCCTGCTCCTCCCCAGCACCAAGACCTGGGCGGGCAACAGGAGCCTGTGGTGCCACTCATAGGAGAGGCAAAAATGATTCAGATCCAATAATAGAAATAATGATAAGAGTAACAGTGATAACAATTACATGTTATATAACCTGTTATGTGATTGTTATCACTGTAACAATCACACGATTAAGTTCTACTCATGTGCCAAAACGATCCACTCTTCTTCCAAACCCTAGGAGGTGGTGGCTATTATTATTCCCATTTTTAAAAATGAGAGTAAGACCCAGAATAGGTAAGCAGCTTGCTGAGGTTACTATCAAGCCCAAGTTTGCTGGCTGCAAGCCAGGCTGTTAACTACCATGCCAGCCTGTCCTCAAAGCCAGCTGGAACCCACAGATGAGCGGGAGAGAGAAGCAGGATTCACACAACCCTTTATGGTCAAAGGGCTGGAGGTTGCCTCTCCAGAGTGGTCTTGCAACACGGGCCCTGGAGGCTGTATTTTCCAGTTATGCCAATCTCTGGTATCCTAAGCACCCAGCTTTCTCTTTCCCCTGGGCCTTTGCACAGGCCGTTCTCTTTGCCTGGAACGCTGCCTTCCTCCTTAATCCTCTCATGGCTTGATTAAATCCATCTCGGTTTACTATTGCTTGCTCCACAAAGCCTGCTGCATGTCCCAAGTCCTGGATAGGTGTTCCTCTTGGGAACATTCATAACCACCACAGAACTTAGCTCTCCATATGGTTCTGAGTGTTGACCTGTTTCCCCTACCAGGCTGCCAGCCCTGCAAAGGATAAAACATATTTGTCTGGCATCTCCCTGTGTCCCAAGAGCCCAGCCCAGTACCTGGCATGTAATGGGTGCCTGGTAAGTGTGTGGCAAAGGCAACTGGATGCTGGCACAGATTTGGCCACCCAGAGCCTGGAGCCCGTGGTAGCCCACACAAGGAGAACCACACCCAGTGCTGTAGGAGCAAGGAGGAGGGTGAATCTCTCCAATCATCTCAGGCAAGGGCAGCCAGGGCCTCAAGGAGGGACTCCCAGAGCAAGGGCTGCTGAGCTGAGATCCATGCATGGGCAGGCTTTTGGTGGCAAAAGGAAGGGAAAGGTGTTCGAAACAGGAGTGGCATGTGCAAAGGCTCAGAGGAATGAGCATGCATGGGGAGTCATTTGGAGTGAATGATGGGGAGGGGGGGGCATGAGAGATGAGACCTAGCAGGGATAGGGCCAGCCTGGGAGGGGTGTCTGAGCTGCAGGACAGGAGCCCAACTAGGTGGCAAAGAACATAAGCTTTAGAAAGACTGAAGTTTGTCTCCACATTTTGCCATTTCCTGGTTCTGTGACCTTGGGTGAGTTGCCTAACATTTCTAAGCCTGAGTTTCCCCCATCTGCAAAATGGAATAATCATAGTACTTGCCCCTAAGAGAAGTCAAGTAATTCATGTAAAATGCTTTGCATGGTGAATGGCACATGACAAGCATCAAAAAGCATCAACCCTTCATAGCCATGCTGTCCTCTCTAGCAATCTGGAGGATGGGCTATGAAAAGGTTGTCCAGGATGGAGAGAGAAATTGCCCATGAAGTATTTGTGGAAGGGAGGAGGGAAGAGGGGAGTTTTAAACAGGACCTTAAAGAAGGGGCTTGAAGAGGTTAGAGAGGGGTGGGAGACACGTGCTGGGGGTGTGAGGACCAAAGCACAAGGGCTGTCTGGGGCCAGAAGGAGGGGCAAGAAGTGGGATGGGCCAGGAAGGAGAGGGATGCACAACACTGGGTGGAGAAGGACCTGTGGAGTCAGTAGGTCAGGGTGTGTGTGGTAGGTAGAGAGCAAACCCAGAAACTACCATGGTCTCTCACCTTCTCCACAGTTAAACCAGCTAGTTATGGTCAGTGGTCTGGTGAGGTCACCAAGTAGAATACTGTCTAACCCCCTGCACGTGGTGGCCATGGTCATCATGGGAGGGGCACATCTTCATGTTGCAGGAGAGTGAAGCCAGAGGGGAGACCAGAGAGAAGGCTCAGCTCAGGGCTCCCAGAGAGGAGGTTCCTTTAGCTCCTCCCCCTACAATTGGCCACCTTGCTCTGCCTCCACCCATTCACCTGTAGGAATGGGTGGAACTGGATGTGACCAAACTCTTTTTATGATTCTGAATCCCTACGCAAAGTCTGGGGAGAAGGGCTGAGGAGAGGGAACAACAACCAAAAAGGGTCCAGCATCAGATTTGAGCCAACTGAATGGTTCCTGTTCTGGAAATGTTGGGTATGATCATTATTGTCTCTTTGTACTTCAGCAACGGGCTCCCTCCAGGGGCCAGGCATCCTCGATGACCCAGTCAGAACCAGAAGGCTCATTGTTCCCACAGGGATAGATGCCTAGACAGAGCCATGGACTTGCTCAGGGTCACCAGCTCGTCAGACGGTGCCAGAACCAGCCGGACCTATATTGTCAGCCCTCTGTTATACCAAACCACTTCTAGGAGCACAGTATTATCTCTGGAAATCCCTGGGAAGCAGAGACAGAACCAAGGGCCAAACATCAGTAACAACAGCTGTGGCCTGCCAAGCCCCAACAACATGCAGGGATCTGGCGGTGCCTCCTGACTGACCTCCAGCAATGCTTCACACTTCTTTAAAGTTGTATGACTTGGCCAAGGCCCCACAGATGAGAGTCGGGGTGTCCAGATCCAGTCTCTATTCTGATATGGCTGCCGGAGGACCAACCTATTAAATAATCTGGTGACTTCAGAATCTGCCCTGGACACCTACCCCCTCAATGCTCCGCCTACTCATTTTTTTTTTTTTTTGCCAAACTTTGTTGTAAGCACTCTATGTAAGTGATCCCCATTTTCCAGATGAGGAAACTGAGGCATAAAGAGGTTAGATAACTTTCCTGGGGTCACTCAGCCAGGTAAGTGGCCAAACTGAGAATTCTTATCATAATCTATGAATGAGGCAGACCAGGAGAGCAGTCCCAGACATCATTGAGGAACACGATTATCCGCAAGCATTGTATCTGTTTTCTCAGCTCTAAAGTCTGCAATGAAGAGGCCTCCTCTGGGTGGAGAAAACTGCCCCCAAACGGAAACAATTCTGGTCAAGACAAGGAACTACTCTGGGTCTCAATTTCTGCATCTGTTAAATGTTCCTGCCTACTCTGACAGCTTAGGGTGAAGTCAAGGCCACAGAACTACTGAGGGTCAAACATTGCCCAGACCTACCTGGTTTCCTGATGTCTCATCTTGGGTCATTTTTGTTATATGGAAAGCTCCAGCCAAGGGATTATACACACACACACACACACGACAGGCATGCTTAGAAAACTATATGCTAGGGGCACCTGGTTGGTTCAGTCAGTTAAGCATCTCCCTTGACTTCCACTCAGGTCATGATCTCGCAGTTTGTGAGTTCTAGCCCCGCATCAGGTGAGCTTGAGCCCTGCTTTGAGTGAGCTGCTTCAGGTGAGCTAGAGATCTTCTCCAGGCTCTGTACTCCTCTCTCTCTCTCTCTCTTTCCCTGCACCTCATGGGATTCTCTCTCCCTCCCTCTCTCTCTCTCTCTGCCCTTCACTCCCTTGCTCTTTCAAAAATAAATAAAAAAATAAAATAAAATAAAATAAAATAAAATAAAATAAAATAAAGGGTGGCTGGTAGCACAGCTTCCCACTCAAGAAACACCCCGTTGATGCACACCCATCACCCACTTTCTCAGACTAGGAGACAGTGCAGGATAAGGAGCATGGACTCTGGTGTCAGGCTGGTGTGGGTCTCAGCTCTGCCTCTTACTGCTGTGTGACCTCAGGCAAATTACTTAAACTCTGTGTATCTCAGTTTCCTTCGGGTGTTTGAGAGGATGAAATGAGATAACACGTAAAGTACAAAGCCTGGCATGAAGCAAGTGTCCTGCCTATGTCACCTATATCAGCTGTTGCAATTCAGCTCTGTATCCACACTGTCGTTTGCTCACCCAGTCACCCTCTCTTCCTGCCTCTGTCAACAAACATGGTTTGGAGTTCTCCTGGATGACCCCCCTCCACCGAGTCCTAGCCCTCTGAGGGCTCCTACGAGGAGAAGGAGACCATCCTCTTCTGGATCCCTGTATGAGCTCAAGTGTTGTAACAGATTACCATGAACTTAGTGATTCAGAACAATACAGCTTCTCCCTGTTACAGTTCTGGAAGTCAGAAATCCAAAACCAGTTTCACTGGGCTAAAGCCAAATGTTAGCAGGGCTGATCCCTTCTGGAGGCTCTGGGGGAGAATCCCTTTCTTTGCATTTTCTACTCCCTAAGTGTGCCTACCAGCCCAGGCTCAAGGCTCCTCTCTCCATCATCAAAGCCAACAGTGGAATATGTTGTCTCTGATCTCTGCTTCTGTTCTTATATCTCTTCCTGCTGACTCAGACCCTTGTGCTTCCCCCTTATAAGGCACTGGAAAATCTAGGATAATCTCCCCAACTCAAGACCCTTATCTTTTTTCTTCTTTAAGTAGGCTTCATGCCCATAGTGGAGCCAAACGTGGATTCAAGAATCAGACACTTAACTGACTGCACCACCCAAGTGCCCCAAGACCTTTATCTTCATCATAGCTGCAAAGTCCTTTTTATCAGGTAAAGTAACATAGGGATTTGAATGTAGATGTGTTTGGAGGCTACCTGGGGCCTCAGAAAAGAGGCAGATTGCTGACCTTCATCCCTGCCCACAGCTGAGAATTCGGTGGATGTTATTCTCTTTCAGATTCATAGATACTTAGATCAGTGCCACCATGTGCATTTCCAAGTCGGTAGAACTGAATCCTGGATGTGACACACCTCAGGTCAAATCCCAGGTAAACTAGGTCCTCCCCTTTGCTGAGGCCAGCTGCTGTGTTGCCACTTATCTTCCTAAGGTGTTCCCAGACTCCAGGCTGTTTTCTCACCAGCCCATCCTCAACCCAGCCTCCAGTACGATCTTGCTAAAACAGACCCAGTCATCTGCCTCTCCTGCTTGAAATCTTCCCCAGGTGCCCTGTTGCCTCCAGCATAAAATCCAAGCTCCCTGGACAGACTCATTGCGGCCATTTTGACACAGACTCTGCCCACCCCGTTCTCAGAGTCCTCTCTCACTGCTCTCCCCTCCCCCACCTCTACATGCTGAGTCCTTCCCAAGGACGTCATTATCTTTATCATCTTCATCATCAATCAGTTTGGTAATAAAACCCACAACTTCCTCTTACCGAATGCAAATAACCGTGCAAGGGAATATGCTAACATTCAGTTATCTTTGCAAATGCTCCTCTCTGAACTAGAATTCCTGACTCTTTCCCACCTGTTACCTAATATTCCAGGCTTTCTGGGAGAGCACAAGCCTCCCCCCACTCTCCAGGCAGGATTAAACTCGTCTGGGCAGCCATAGACCTGGCCTCTGGCCTCCCTTGTAACATCGCATCTGCTCTCTACTTCCTGTCTTCCCTGTTTCCACTTTGAGCTCCTCGGGGATGGTGCTCTCTTACGCATGGAGGCATCCCCAGCACTAAGAGCCTGACTTGGTACAAATTCAATGCCCAGTGAAATGTCGGAGAAAAGAATGAATCAAAGCCTCCTCCCTTGCTATTCACTTCCTCTTTATCCAAGCCTGGGTTCAGCAACTGTGCACCACACAGGTGGGGGTTTCTGAGAATGACGTGAGGCAGGATTCCTTCGGGAGTCTGCCCAATCAGGATCCAAAACTGAAGCAGGGAAGGAGGTAAGAGAGAGCATTCTAAGTGCTCTGCATGTTTTCCATCTCTACTCACTTAGTCTCTACAACTGTCGTGATGAATAGATTGTATTATTACACTGATTTTCCAGATGAAGAAACCAAGGCGCTAACAGGTTAAGACCTGCCCAGATCTCACGGCTAATAGTCTTGGTGGTACAATTTGGGACTGAGTTGGGGTCTGAATGCGGGCAAACCACCTCGGGGGAGCCACGTGCTGCACCAGCCATCCCACCACCTTGTACATTTATGTATTAAGCACTTCCTGTGTAAGAGGCAGCAAGCAGGTGCTTCCCATCCAGTACTTACTTAATCCTCCTCATGATCCTGGGATGTACTATGACCACCCCTGTTTGAGAGTTTGGTACAGCCTCGTTTAGGCTAAGATTCCACACTTACAAGAAGGAGCCTCCTGACCTAAGCACAAAGGTTGGCTTTAACCTTCTTCTTTTCAGGCTCAATTGAAGAAATAGTCTGTGGGGAATAAACTAGTTCTACGAACATTGCAGGCTGCCAATTGCAATGGGTTTCTGCCCTGTCGTGCTGCTCAGGCCTGGGGACCCTGGGTGGTGGCCAAAAGACAGTTTGGCCATCTCAGGATTAAGGTAGGTGGCTGGGATGCCAGTGCCTGAGGCCTCTGGCTTTGAGCTGCAGGGAAGGAGAAAGGAATGGGTTCAGGGTCAGTTGTCCTGGGATCAATAATATTGCCACTTCTCCCAGCCCCTTACTAGCTCTAGGACCTTAGGCAGATCATTTAAACTTCCGTGCCTTAATTTGCCCTTTTGTAAAATAATGTCTCCTTTGCAGAACCATTAGAGGATTAATGAAATGGGTATGTTAAGCTGCCACTACATGCTTGGTATATAATAACAATAATGTTAATAATAACAGTGATAACCATGGCTCACAGAAGAAACCAGCCCAAGGTCACACAATGCCCTTTCTAGTTGAACTCTTCTTTTTGCAGCGTCTGTTTTCATCCATGACCCCAACACTCTGTCAGGTCCTGTGGTTGAAAACCACAGAATCCTCTTTGACTGGTCCTTTTCCCAACAGCACCCTAGTGGCCTACCCTCAGGTCAGGACACGAGCACATGCTCAGTAGTTCATCTGTCTCCTGAGTTTCATGCCCAGTGTTTCTGTCCCCTCTTTCTTCTGGGCTAGCTCAATAACGTTCTCAAGAACAGAGGCCAGCACAGTGTCCAAGACTTCATATATATTCAGTGAATGTTTGAATGAAAGCTGTCATGCATTCTTCAGACACTTTTCTTTTTTTTTTTAAGTTTATGTATTTATTTTTGGAGGAGAGAGAGGGTGGATGGAGGAGGGGCAGAGAAAGAGAGAGAGAGAGGGAAAGAGAAAGAGCGTGAGTGGGGCAGGTGCAGAGAGAGAGGAAAAAAGAGAGAGAGAGGGGGAAGGAGGGAGAGGGAGGGGGAAGGAGGGGGAAGGAGGGGGAAGGAGGGAGGGGGAGGGAGGGGGAGGGAGAGAGGGAGAGCAGAGTAGGGGCAGAGGGAGGAGGAAAGAGAGAACACCAAGCAGGTTCCACACTGTCAGTGCAGAGTTGAACTCAGGGCTTGAACCCATGAACCGTGAGATCATGACCTGATCCAAGATCAAGAGTTGGATGCTCAACCGACTGAGCCACACAGATGCCCCAAAGATGTATTTTTACATACAGATGAGAAAACCGAGGTTACAGAGTCTTCTAAAATTCCCCTTAGGTCTTAGGCTCCAGTCTGGTGAAGTCCAAATTCAACACCTCAAGGGTCTCACTCTAGTCCCACCTCACTGCCCACCCCCTCTATGGGTAGCTTCCATGGAACCTCGGAGAATTCCCAGCACTTTCTTGCCCTTACACACTCGTGTCCCTAGTACCTGGCACACAGCAGCACTTGTCAAATTTCTGTTTGATTTGGCAGAATAAATAACTGGTTTCTAGTCCCATCTTGTGTTATATCTTTCTGTTAGCCTTAATTTATACTTTCCTTGGGGATGCAAAATACACAGCCACTGCTACAAAAGATAGATGTCCATTAGAATTTGTTGAAGGAAGAAATAAATGAATGAATGAACAATGAGCAAAGACGGTTTCTGTTTTATGGGTCAGGCCTCACTCAGATTGCCCTAAAGTTACAAAAGTGCTTAGGAAAGGGTGCTCTCCTGGCACCCTAGAATGTTCCTTCAAGGCTTGTATTATGGTTTATAACTGCATGATTGTCAGTCCCCCCCTCCCCTCCCTCCCGGTAGATGACAATCCCCACAAAGTCAGGATGTGGGCTTTCTGCTTGTTGTCATATTCCTAGTGCCCTATACGTGTCCCGCATACAGCTGCACTCATCAGTGGCATGCCAGTGGAACACCTGCGTCCATAAAGTCAGACATCTTCGTAGCCTCTCCTGCCTTTTACAGCTGAGGCCCGGAGAATGGAGGTGACTTGGCCACAGTCTCTCAGCCAGTCAGCATCAGAACCAGGTCTGTTGCCACCCCAGTTTCTTTTTCCCTCCCTTCCCTTCATCAGGAATACTGAGGACGGTGACAGTCCAAGTGCTCAGAATCCTAGGGGCATCTCTCAGAGAAAGGAGAAGAAACGTCTCAGTATCTCCCCGCAGGTGTCGATGGAAAACCTATGGCAGTGGCGAGGAATCTGTCCTTCCAGACTGCACCGAGGCCAGGCTGGGAACTTGAACCAGCCCCCACCCTCTGCCTATAATGGCAGCTGACTCCATAGGTAACGACTGAAAAGGGCTTGGCAAATGAACAGGCATCTCTGAGGGAGAAACCAGTTAGCACACCCCAGCTCCGAGCTCACCAAGACTAGGCAGGCTTTTCACTGCCGACACCTCCACCCTCCCTCCACTCACACCGATACAGCGAGTAGCGGTCGTCAGCCAGGCCAGGCCGCTTGCTACTTGTGTGACTTTGGGCAACATTCTTAACACTGCCATGTCTCAGTACTCTTCATGTACAAGGGGCACAACACCAGTATTCATCTCGTGGGGTTGTTATGCGAATTTGAAGTTCATAAATGTAAATGGCTCACAGCAGTGCCTGGCCCACAGTTCGTGCCATGCAAGTGCGGCTTTCTGTCCCTCCAGGCCAGGCACCGGGAATTCACCTCCCTGCCTTTTGCCCCTCTCCTTTGACCTCTCTTTTGTTATGATGGACGCATGCCCGTGCTCTTAGCAAACACCTGCTCCTTACTGGGCAGCCCATCTCCTCCCTTCTCACCTCCTCAAGGCCATTGCTCCAGCAATTTTCTCCTTTTTGTCTGAACCAGCAACTTTTGCCTCTAAGGTTAATAATTCTCATCAGCACGAAAACATGAATGCTCTATCTCTCTCACACACACTCTTCTCGTGAGCCCACATCCTCTCCAGCTTCTACCTTGCAACTTTGCTCCTCTTAATAGCAAAGCTCCTCCAAAGAGTTGAATACATGCAGCCCCTCCAGATCCTTGCCTCCCTCTTGCTCTTGGAGTCACTTTGAGCAGGCTGGCACCCTCAGCCTTCCTCCAAAAGTGCTCGTGCCAAAGTTGACAGTGACCCCCCTCTCCATCAGTCCAATGACCAAGCCCCGGTCTGGATCTTACCGAACCAGGTGGCAGCACGACACATCTTGCACTTCCTCCTCCGCGAAGCTCTTTCTGAGCTTGGCTTTTAGAGCAGCAGCCTTTTGTGTGCCCTCCTCTCTCCATGGCTTCTCCCCAGTCTCCTTCGCTGGTTCCTCCCCACCTTTCAACCTTCCCGAACACTGCACAGGACGCCCAGGGTTCAGTCCTTGGCCCTCTTCTCCTCTGTGATCTCCTGCAGCTTCCTGGCCTCAAATACCATCCATACACTGGACACTGTGGGCTCCCGAAGGTCTGCCTCCAGCCCAGCCTCTCCTGCCCCACACCTCCACGCAGACGTCTTTAGGCATCGCGCATCGAACACGTTTACCATCGGTCCTGTGTCAGCGAACACCCCCTAATTGCTTCTCTTGCCATCTTTCCATCTCAGTTAACAGTGAGTTAACAAAACCTGTCCTTTCGCTCAAGGTCCAAAATCCTTGGAGTCGTTCGGAACTCCTCTCTCCCTTTCAGCAAATATTGTTGGTCCCCCTCTCAAAAGCTGGTCAGAGTCTGACCTTGTCTTACCACATCGGCCACGCCACTCTGATGCCACCACCTGTCACTTGGATTGTCGCTATGTCCTCCTAAAGGGTCCTTCTGCGGCCATCTTGTCCCCCTTTGCCGTCTCCAACACAGTCGTCTGAGCAACCCTGTTAAAACATGAGGCCGATCGTGTCACTCCTCCATTCAAGCCTTCCAAAGGCTTCTATCATAATCAGAATAAAAGTGAAAGTCAGCACAGTAGTCCATAAAGCCCTGTAGGACCTGTGACCTTCCCGGGCACCCTGCAGACCCCTGTTTCCCTGCTGCCCTCCCCCTCCCGTGACCTCTGCTCTGCTCCCTGCTCCTTCTGAGACCCCCTGGGCCTGGCATGCTCCCCTCCAGAAGTTATGCCCAGGCTCACCAGCTCCCCTCTCCCATCCCTGCTTCAGGCCACCTTCTCGGTTGAGGCCCCACTTCTCTGCATCCACCCTCTCTCCCCGGCTCTGGCTTAGTTTCCTCTCTGGCTCTCTGCCCTCTGGACACATGGGGTGCTTTCCTCATTTGCCTCCCTGGCAGCCCCCTGGAATGTGAGCTCCATGCCAGCGGGGGTTAGGACAGTTTTGTTCACTGCCAGCCACACATAGTCAGCGTGCAGTCAATGTTTGATGAGTGAACGAATCTTCTATTGCCTTTGTCCCCCTCTGTCCATTGTGAGGGAAGAAGCTGCCTCTTCTCCATGCGTGCATCCCCGCCCCCATGCCCCGGTGCCCAGCAGAGACCCTTGGTACAGCCTCTCATGAGGCTTTGTCAGAGAGATGGACAATGGAGTAAATAGATGTGTGAAGAGTTCTGTGTTAGCAGAGTTTGTGCCGGGCTACATTGGTTCTGTTCTTCCCAAACCAGCAAACTTCTCAATGTACCTGCTGGTGACTGCCTTCTAAATCAGGCCACGTGTGTGGGCTCTGCCTCTGGAAGATGTGGCCTCCTCTCTTCTCCCCCCCCCGGCGGCTGCCTGCTCGTAATCCCAGGCCCTGCTATCTTTCAATGTCCACCTAGACGCCTCCCCTACCTCCATAAGGCCCCGCCTGACACCCTGGCCCACCAGGCTCTCTCTGCCTCTCGGTAACCTTTCCACCCCCAGCCTCACCCTGCCAGGTGCCCAGTGAGTCAACAGCAAGACTCTCTCTCACACCTCCAGACAGGGTGGAGGCCGTACCCGGGTAAGGAGTGTCCTTTCTCCAGCTGTGAACCTGAAGGAATGTCTCCAGAAGTCTCCCTCGGCTTCTGCCTGTGAGCAGAGTTAAGACCACCCTGCCCGGGGCTCCGTCATGGTGGACGGGGTTGGATGCACCTGGAACTTATCTTCTGATGGCTTCTCTTTCCTGACTGAGGCGGGAGGCAAGCTCTTCAGCTGAAAGTGATGATGGGAAGGAGGTGTGGAGGTTGGAGGACAGAGGAGAGAGGTGGAAACAGTTGAGAATGGGAGAGTGACCGGAGAGGAGAAGTAGAGTGGCTTGCCAGGCCGTGATTAGCGTGTTTGGATGTTTTTCTCAGGCCATGGTTAACACACAGGTACAACAGCATAGTAGGCAAGAGTCACCTTTAACCAGAATTGGGGTTTTGCCCAACAGTGTAATGAGTCAAATGGGAACAAGAGAAATTGTATGTCCGACGACTATAATGAAAATGACAATATGAGAGACTAGGGTGTGTAATAAGGACACCCAGTGGTCCAAAAGCTTAAGTTTGCTGGGAAAAGCTGACAACAGATTTGAAATTGGGATTGTCCCAGAACACCTTTTCCAGAAAGTCTCTTTCCAGTGTGGATCACTGTCTCCTATCTGCTCTCACAACACCTTACGCTCACCTGCGCTGTATTTTAGTCCTTGATTTACTTGTATATCTCCCTCCTGGACAATAATGAGCCCTTGGAGGAAGAAAGCCAATCTCATATTTCTCTGAATCCCAGTGTGAGACCCAAGAAAAAAGCTCACTAAGCAATCACGGACTGACTAAATAAATGTGTTTGATAGAACCCAGACCATGTTCTGTATAGTAATAAATCCTCATGTTTGTATAACAATTTGCAGTTTGTAAAGCAATTTCATATCCCTCGTCTTATTTCAGTCTTACAACCACCCTACAAGACAGCAACTCATCCATTCACTCATTCATTCATTCTAAGTAAGAGCCCTTACTCTGTGTCAGGTACTGTTTTAGGCACCAGAATACAGAAACAGAACAGACAAAAATCCCTGTCTTCATGGAACGTACATTCCCGTAGAAGGGATTACCTGATTTACAGACGAGCAGAGCTGAGGTTGGCTCAGGGACCTATGCAACCTGGCCAAGGTCACGGCATTTGCAGGTAAAAGAATCCGGATTAGGACACAGGACTGTCTGACTCCAAGAACAAGGAATGCATTTTCCACCACACCACAGTTACCTCACGGGATCCCGGACTTATCCATGAGGCGTCTTTGTGGTTTTTTTGCCCCTAACTTCATGACAAATAAAAGGAGACTTGGCAGAAATCCACACCCAGGGACTACCTTGGAACTCCTTCCCTTGTCTGGTGTATGTGTTTAACAAAGACGTGATAAGTACCTGCTAGGTCTCTTCTTACCAGAGCCAACTGACAGAAGCCACACCGCATTGTGAACACAGCGTCTGCTTGTGTGCAAACCCGCAGGCATTTTTAGCAACTTTGGGGAACATAAAGAAAGCTGTTGGTTTTGTTTGCACATATTTTTCGCCTCTGCAGAAGGCTTCTCACCAAGCAGCAGCCTCAGAGTTGCCTTTTATTTGATCTTAAGACATGCGACGTCTTTATAACTCCCTAGCTGGGCTACAGTTGGCAAATTCTTTCACCTGCTCTCGGTTCCCTCACTTGGAAAACGGGTCCGGTAATAAAGGTCCCTCCCTCCCAGGGTGCTTGTGTGGGTTGAAGGAGGTCCTGTGAAAATGCTAGCCTGTTTCTATAAAGCTTGATGCCCTGGGGGAAGACTGTGGGTAAGTACAGTGGAGGCAACCCGGGGAGAAGAAGGCTTCATCAGAATCTAAAGCACCTGGGCTGGAATCCCAGCTCTCTACCACTTAGAGCCCCAGAACCTTTGAGAGTAACTTAGTCACCCGCATTCCTCCAGCCTCAGCCTCCCTCAACAGTTTCCCAAAGGCTTGTATTGAGCATTAAAAACAGGGTGGTCAGGTCAACCACGATTTTAGAGGAATTTTAGACTGTGTACCTTGAGGCAAGCATTACGTTTTATGTATCTTTGTATACCCAATGCCCAAAACGGGACCCGGCAGTTAGCAGCTGCTAGTAACGTTTGGAGAACTGGGGTAGATGAAGGTAGAAACAGCCCAACCCCTCAGCATGGTTAGCTCAGGCTTGGACAAGAGGACGTGTTCACTGCATGCCTGCCGGGGGGCAAGCCGCAGTCTTCATGTGTGTTCACTCCTCACCCGAATTTACAAGGCAGGTAGTATTGCTGTCCACATTTTAAAAATTAGGAAACCGACACTCTGCAGCCAAATGACTTGCCCGAGCTCACTTAGCCGGCGGGTGGCAGAGCAAGGACAGGAACCCGAGGGCACCTCACTTCTGAGCCCACACTCTCATCCTATGCCCTGCCTCAAGCCAGAAAGAGCTCTGGCTTGAGGTTTCCCCTGCTTCTGACCGCGTTCAGTTCCTGGCCCTCTGGTCGTGTCTGATGTTCCTGGCAGGAAGAGTCAGCCCTCTCTCTCTCTCTCTCTAGAAGCCTGAGTAAATGATTTATATGGCCAGCCTGTGTTATTGTTTTGGGGTGTTTGCTGTGTTTCAGTGTTCCCCCCATGAGGGCAGGCACCGTCAATGCACAGGGAAACCATCACACATCTATGGTCATCCCCTCCTTGGCTGTCCCCACCCACTCTGCAAGCAGATGTCACCCCTGCCAACGGGCACAGGGATCCCTACCGGTGCACTCTCCTGGGAAGTATATGCTGTCAGCCAGAGCCAGAGGGGAGAAGAGGTGGAAGGAGCCTGCTCCTGGGAGCCCCTGCCAACGGGGCCAGAGGCTAGCAGGTGGGAACGAAGAGAGGTCAAATTTCTCCTCTGCTCCCCGACTCATCAGGTGCTTCCGTTAGACCAGCACAGTGGCTATTCCCAGCAGCCTGCTGTATAGTCCAAATCTAGCACAGAAGCATGGCCCCTCAGTCCAGAGAGGGGAGAGGGCTCGCCCAAGGTCTCACAGCCATCAGCAGTGGAGCCAGAACTGGCTTATTCTCATTCCCAGACTTGTGATCCCACTACAGTGCCGTGTCAGGTGATGGAGATCAAATTCTAAAGGAGCTGTTTAAAGCACTCCCTCGGTTGTGTTTTTGAGCAGCAGAGTAATAGAGCAGGTAAGACTTCCATCTCTAAAGCGAGATTGACCTGAGTCTGAATTCCGGCTCTGCTACTAGCTTAGTGACCATGGACAAGCCAGGTAACCTTCAAGTGGAGGAATCTGCACCCCTACTTTGCAGGCTGCCTTGAGCATTAGATGATACAGTGCACTGAAAGCCCTGCACCCACTTCTTGGCAAATGTTAGCTTTATTTCCTCCTTAGTTCTCCAGACACTTATTGGGTATTAAAATACTTTACATACAATACTTACAATACAATACTTGACATACAATATTTCATTCAATACTGACGATAATGCTCTAAGGTAGGACTTAAGATCCCCATCAAACACACAAGTGAACACGGTGTCAGAAAGTTAGGTGAATTGTCCAAGGGACCCTGACTCTCTGACTCCAGAATCTTTGTTTTCTAGACTAGTTCACAGATACGTTTTGTTTTGTTTTGCTTTTGTTTGAATCCAAGGGTGGTGTAGATGAACTAACGCTGCCTTGTACATTGTGGCATTGACCTTATTAACCACCGCAGTTCTTTTAGAAGATTTCTCCAACAAGTTCGCTCATAGCACCTGCCTCAGAATCACAAAGAGGTCTCATCAAAGATGCAGACTCTAAGGGCCAGGCCCCAGAGCCACTGAACCAGAATTTCTAGGTGCAGAACTGTTTACCAAGCTCTCCGGCTGATTCTAAAGCACACTCAAGTTTGAGAACCACTGCCTCTGGGAGTCAGTAATCCGCAAAGCACCGGCAGAATGGAAGAGGGAAGATAGTTTTCAAAAAGCAAAAATCAAACATACAGCAGGCTTGAAAGGCCGTCTTGGGTGGGGAGATGAGGAGACAGGGATCCAGGACACCTAGAGGGCAGAAGTAGTGATCCCCAGGGACGCCTGGGTGGCTCAGTCGGTTAAGCTGACTCAGGTCATGATCTCAGAGTTCATGGGTTCAAGCGCTGCATTCGTGAGTTCGACCCCCACGTCAGACTCTGTGCTGACAGCTTGGAGCCTGGAGCCTGGAGCCTGCTTCAGATTCTGTGTCTCCCTCTCTCTCTGCCCCTCCCCTGCTCACGCTCTGTCTCTCTCTCTCTCTCTCTCTCTCTCTCAAAAATAAATAAACTTTAAAAAATTTAAAAAAAAAATTGGTGTTCCACAAATGGCCTGGTTGTCATGCCATTGGGGAGTTCAGGTCTGGAGGAGTAAATACCAATCCACGCGGTCTGGCAAAGGTGCCAGGGGTGTCCCTCGCTGCAGCAAAAGCTGTCAGCACGCCCCACAGCAGGTGATGAGAAAGGCCTAGGAAGAAGAGGAAGCAGGGACCCTGTCTGGCCTTCTGGGAAACTGGCTCAAGGAAAAGGCAGGAGCCAGGGTTGCAGCCCAGATACAAGGCAAAGTCTCCTGCATGAGGCACGAGAGCCGCCTGGAGGTCGAGAACACAAGGTCAGAGGGGAGTAGGAGCAGGGAGGCCTTGACGCAAACCTCTGAGCAAAAACCCAAAGCACACGGGCAGCGCGGCATCCAGTGGAGGAAGCTGGGTGTCTCCGGCAGTGACAGCAGCAGCCCACGGGGGTTGGGGGTCAGGCGCACAAGTGCCGTCGGCAGCCTCCATGAGTCACCCAGCCCAGCCTCTTTCCCGTCGGCACCTGCCTGAAGCGATGCGATGTATCTTAGTACCTGGTGTATTTAAGTAGTGGATCCTGCCACGAGCCGTGTGACCTCAGTCAAGCCCCTTCATGACTCTGGGCATCCGTGCCTTCTCGATCCATGAGGGACCACACTTGATGACTCCAGGGTCTCTATCAGCCTGTACGTCTACCTCCCAGGGCATTTGTGAAAATTAGCTGCCATATCGATGAACGAGCCAGACCCCACATGTTCCTCGAATCCATTATCTTGCTAGTTTCTGTCTGATTGGCATATGCCCATCTTCTTTCTAAGCCCAAGCACGAGCAGCAGACAAGGCCCCAGGGGATGGCAAGCCAGGTTTGGTCTGACTTGCCCTGGTTTTGCCACACGGGCCTCAGAGCTGCACGGGTGACAGCGGAGACGCTCATCTTTTGTTGATCCAGCAACGACAGCAAAAAGGGAGAAGGAGGGGCGTGGAGGAGGCAGCGAGCACACGACACTTCCTGGAGTGCTCCGCTTGAGGAGGTGGGTCCCTCGGGAGCTCTTGACTAATTCGGCAATTGATGAACCGATGGGGGCAAACCGGTCCCCGCACTCAGAACATGCAAGGAGGAGGCAGCAAGTAAATGCCAGATACTTCCAGGCTGGGTGGCAGCAGGTGAAAGGGGCAGGGCTTTGCCTATGGTAGCAAAATGGACTGAAATCTTAGAAAGATTTGTAACGAGGATGGAAACGGACCTTCTTATACTCAGGGTGGCGACAGGAAGGTGGGAGGCGGTGGGGAGAGACGTGGCCCCTGAAACCACATGGCTCTGCTGAGGATAAGTCACGGCACTGACGACAAAGTGTGTAGCCTTTCTGAGTTTTAGTTTCTCAAATGTAAATATGATACCATGGAACTTATTAGAAAAACGAAGGATAACGGCACCATAGCTATTCCATCCTACGATACCGATTCTAGCAGCCCTGGAATTAGGGTGTGTCTTGTCATCTGTCATATTTTAAAGTCTATGAAATTAATAGTCTGTAAAACTCATCACGCGAAGTGAGCACTCAATAAGCGGACAAAATATTATCTATTCAGAGCCAGAAGACGTATTCTGTAGTCCGTCCTGCAATACGTTTAAGACCGTTAAACATAGGCCAGGATGGTTGTTAGGTTGCTGGGGCGTAGGAACCACTTCTGTTCACAGTACCCTCTTCACGATCTGTTGGGTGAATGGATCAACCAAGAGGCCCCGAGGTTCCTTCTAAATCCAAATCCAGGCAGTTTATCTGCTACCTTAACTCTGCCATCAAGGAGTTCCCTGTTCTCTGAATCCAAAAGTCGGGACACGTGATTTCTTGTCATCACAGGATAAAATCCAGTCAATGTCTGATTGGATACAAGTCATCTGTAGAGAGGGCTAGAACCATCCGGAACAACCCAAAGTCCTTGGAACCATATTGCTTCCCTCTTTCTGCATGTGCGTTCTTCTTTCTGCTTTCCTCCTTTCCTTCCCCTGTGTCGGGGGCGGGGTGGGGGGTGGGGGTGCGGGGATTGGCTACAGTGGAGGCAAATGGATGGGGTCCCTGCCCACAGATTATTGAGAGCCTGGCAGCGAAGACAGTAGAACAAGTAATAACAAGTAGTGATACAAAATGCAGGGCATGCTGAGATCAGGAAAATAGGATGAAGCTCTCCTCACACTGGCTGCCTGACAAGTCTGTACTCCTCCCTGTGCCCCCTCCTCTGTGAAGCTGTCCCGGGCCCTCTGATTGGGCTCACATTGCACTAAACCTGGGGTGGTACCTTCCACTCTGGTCTCTGGACCTCTGGCACCACTTCTAGACGGTGGGCTGACAGCTGTCCTTCACAGCTTCGTTCCTAGCATGATGGTGTGAGTGGAATAAGGGCTCCAGAAATGTTTGCTGACTGGAGACCAATTAATAAAGGGTTTTGTTTTGTGTTCGGTGGATTTCTCCATATGCAAAGATATAAATAGCCAATCGCATTAGCTGCCTTCCTTTGAGACTCACTATTTGTCTCCGTAAATTGAAAGAATTAGAATTACCAGTATTTTCCTTCCTTCCTCCCTCTCCTTCCTTCCTCCCTTCCTCCCTCCCTCCCTTCCTTTCTTCCTTCCCTCCTTCCTCCCTTCCTCCCCTCTCTCACCCCCTCCCTCCCTTCCTTTCTTCCTTTCTCTGTCTTTCCTTTTTTTTTTTTTTAATAATTTCCCTTTTTCTTCTCTTTTTAAGTAGTGGAACATTTTCTTCACGTGAAATCTTAGAAGCCAACATATAACACAAATAGTCTGAGCTTCTCTGAAATGACAGGTGGGACCCAAACCTGCCTAGCTCATCACCGCCTTCCCTTCCCTAACAAATGTCAAGTTCTTCTCACCTCTAACGCTGAGTCAAGCTGCAAGTGGCTGCATCTTCAGTAGCCAGATTCACCGAGATCAGATATTACAACCTAAAGATAATGCTAAATATTTCTTGAGCGCCTAATGCATGCTAGGGCAGCCGGGCCCTTTAAAAAATTCTCATTCCTTCTTCTTTCTTCTCTTGTCACTCCTTCCTCTTTTGCCCCCGATTCTCCATTTTCAAGTTAAAAATAATCTTGTGCTGTTGTTAGCTGCCTTAAATACTTTTGGAGAACGAGTTAGAGTTATAAATAGATCTAAATACAAAACACGGTGCTGGTTGAATTCTCACAACGAACCTGTGGGGTTGGTTTTAGCACTTCTGTTTCATAACTGAGATCAGCAGGGCTCAGAGAGGAAACGAAGTTGCCCAAGACCATTCCAGGAAGTCAGGGAGCACAATCCCATTTCCCACCTCTGTGGGTGCTCCCACACCTTGGCTCCACCCTGACCAGGAGGTGTGCACTAACTAATTTATTTAATCCCTGCAAAACCTTGTGAGATGGATACTGTTGCTACAGCTATGGTACAGATGAGAGCCCAGAGGATTAGAGAGGTGAAGTCACTTGTCCAGGGCCACCCAATCAACAAAAACCAAACCAGGTGTTTGGTTTTTTTTTTAATTAAAAAAAAATTTGTTAGCTTATTTTTTTATTTTGAAAGAGGGAGGGTGAGCATAAGTTGGGGAGAGACAGAGAGAGAGGGGGAGAGAGAGAATCCCAAGTAGGCTCCACGCTGTCAGCACAGAGCCTGACGTGGGGCTCGATCTCACAAACTGTGAGATCATGACCTCAGCCGAAATCAAGAGTCGGCCGGAGGACATGGAGAAATGCCAGAGACAACACAGCCCACGGCAGAAACGCAGACCATGCTCATTAAGCAAACGAGGCTGTCTGGGGGGCAAGCGGAGGTTTCCACTCAGATTTGGCTGTGTGACATTTGGCAAGTTATTTAACTTCTCCGTGTCTCAGTTTTCTCAGGCACAGAACTATGATCGTAATCGTAGCAATCTCAGAAGTGTTGTAAGGCAAGGAAACTCATAGATCAGTATCAAGCATAGAATGAGTACTCAGTCATTGCTAGTTCTTATTATGTGTATAAAAAATACCCAGGAATTAATAGCAGCTCTCTCATTATGTTATCACAGTCTCTGTCTATGTCTTGGGGAGGGGGGGGTCATATACATCTGTGGAACTTATTTTTAATGTTTATTTATTTATTTTTGAGAGACAGAGAGAGAGAAAGAGAGAGTGCACAGGCAGGGGAGGGGCAGGGGCAGTGAGGGAGACACAGAATCGGAAGCAGGCTCCAGGCACCGAACTGGCAGCACCGAGCCTGACGTGGGGCTCTAACCCATGAGCTTTTTTGTGACAAAAAGCTCATTCCACTGAGCAGTGAGATCATGACCTGAACCGAAGTCGGATGCTCAAACGACTGAGCACCCGGGGCCCCTCCGTCTGCAGAACTTCTGAGTGCACAGAAGCTAGGACTGGCTCCAGAGCTGACTCAAGGGGGAATCCTGATCATGTTCCTTCTCTCCCAGGCTGAAGACTTCTGGTCTCTTCCAAAAGAAGCTTATTCGAATTGACAAATACTCCTGAGCACCTACTACGTGCTGGGCCCTGCTTGAGACTCTGAGTGTAGAGAAATCACAGGTCTCTCTGCCTTTTCAGGCGTGGGGAGGAAAATATTCATAGGGCGATATTTATCATTGTAACCATTCATAAATTTCCAATGCTGTGGCATTAAATGCATTCACAATGTTGTGTGACCGTGATCCCTATCTATACCCAAAACGTTTTCTTTCATCTCCAACAAAAACTCTGTAACTATTAAAAAATAACCCTTCCACTCTTCCCAGCCCCTGGTAACCTCTATTCTTATGTTCTGTCTTAACTGTAACTTTTTTTTTTTTTTTAATTTTATTGGGACACCTGGGTGGCTCAGTCGGTTAAGCATCCAACTTTGGCTCAGGTCATAATTTCACAGTTTGTGAGCTCAAGCCCCGCCTCAGGCTCTGTGCTGACAGCTCAGAGGCTTGAGCCTGCTTTGGATTCTGTCTCCCTTGCTCTCTGCCCCTCACCCACTCACACTCTGTCTCTCTCTCTCTCTCTCTCTCTCTCTTTCAAGAATAAATAAATATTAAAAAAAATTTTTTTTCATTTTATTGTGGTAAAATGTACAATACCAAACTTACCATTTTAACCATTTTTAAGTGTGTAGTTCGGTGGCATTACGTATGTTCCCGTTGTTGTGCGACCTTCCCCACCACCCGTGTCTGCAGTGTTTTCACATTTCCAAAGTGAGACTCTAACTCCCTGTCCCTCTGGCCCTCTGGCCCCTGGGAGCCATCATTTCTACTTTGTCTCTGTGAATCTGGCTGCTCTCGGAACCTCGTAGCTGTGGAATCATACGATATTTGTCTCTTTGTGACAAAAAGCTCATTCCACTCAGCAGCACGCCGTGAAGATTCATCCATGCTGTAGCGGGTGTCAGAATTCCTTTGCTCCTTGACGCTGACATTCCATTGTATCTGTTTGTTCCTTCATCCTTCGATGGGCACGGTTGTTTCTACCTTTTGGCTGTTGTGACTAGTACAGCTTTCAATATGAGTGCGCACCTGTCACTGCCTTTGAGGTGCTTGCGGTCTGACGTGGGGACCACCTGTACATTCACGTGCAAGTTGCCCGGGATGAACCCTCCGTCTCCTCATCTGTGAAATGGGGATAACGTTATCCAGTGCAGGAATTAAATGAGATGATGCCTGATGCGGGCAGCACCGGCACACTGTAAACACTTGATAGATGTTCGTGCTCGGTGCACGTGCTGCGGCTGGTAGAGGGAAGTGTCTAGAGAAGAGGGGGCTGGAAACTGGCGGTCAGTGGGGGCTCTCTCATGCCCTCACATCAGACTATTCTCACAAACATCCTGGCAGGTAGGCCCAAAGATCTGGCCTTTCCAGATGAAGCAGCCGACTTGGAGAGGCTAAGAATTATAGAGGTGGATCTGGAACGTGGCTCCCGGAGCCTCCCTGCAGGAATCTAGGAAAGGCCCAGGGGAAGGCAGACGCAGCACACTAAATGTCTACAGAGCGGGCCTGGGAGAGGCGAACACACTTGTCTGCGGTGGTCTTACTGGGGGAGGGCAGAGCTGGGGAGACAGAAGGGAGGGAAGGTGCTGGCAGACACAAAGGCATGGCCTGCAAGCAAAAGCCCAGGGGCTGGAGATGTCTTGCCTACAGAAATGGGAGGAGGCCAGCAAGGGAGCCACAGGTGCGGTGCGCACAGGGTGGGGCCGGGTCACCGAGGGCGCAGGGCTAGACAGCCCAGCCCAGTCGGGTCCCAGGGAGGGCTGGACGGTGTTTCAGATTAGTCACACCGGTAGGACAGGGACGCTGGCCTCACAACAGATCCCTACCTTCGAACTACAGACAGTGTTTTAAAAATTACATGTGTGTTTTACCAACATCTTGTGCATAGTTCAAAAACGTGGATGGTTCTACAAAGCCTGCTCCGTAACCGCGTTCCCCTCCACATTCAAATCTTACTGCCCAGAGACAGCCACTGACCAATATTGCTTCCAATATTTAACTCCGTATTTCTTTCTTCAAAAAAAAAAATAGTGTATTTATTTATTTATTTTGAGAGAGAGTGTGTGTGAGCAGAGGAGGGGCAGAGAGAGAGAGAGAGAGAGAGAGGATTGAGAATCCCACGCAGGCTCTGCACTGTCAATGGAGAGCCCAAAATGAGGTTCAGTCTCACGAACTGTGAGATCATGACCTGAGCCTAAATCAAGAGTCGAACGCTCAACCAACAGCCACACAGGCGCCCCTAATTCCATATTTTCTAAGTAATGTGTTGAAACATCTCTTCATTTTCTGTCTGAGACGTGCCCTGATGACCTGCTCTGATGGGGGAGGGGGACCTACCTCTCTTCCCCACGGAGCCACACCCCCTCCCCCCAGCTCCCCAGTCTACTTTCAGCATCATCCTTGGTTAGATTTAGTGTTTGTAGTAATGTGACCATGTAAATCACAGTTGAACCACATCACATTATGTGTTTGTACAACTAATTCTTTTTGCTGAAATTAAGGTCTCCGTTTTTAAACCAATTTGCTTCATTTTCGGTATATTAATCCATCTCCTCTCCATGAGAATGTTCGTCTCCCCTCAGAAGCTACAAGCACAACAGGTATCCCATCCATCTGTCTGTCTTCCTTCCAGAGCCATCAGGGCTCCTGTTCGAATCTGCACACCTGTCTTGTGGGTGAAGACCTGAGCTGGGCCCAGCTGTGTTTTAATGGGGCCCCTGATGCCAGACGGGCGAACGGGGTCAGACGCATTTTGACCCAATTGTCATTCATCCGTAGATTTTATTCAGAAAATGCCAACTGGGTGCTTTCTAGATCCCAAGGAGATCCAATGCCAGAGGCCAGTGATGCAGGTTGAATTAGATGTGGTCCCTACCTTCCAAAGGGTCTGAGTCCTGGGATAGACACAAGTTAGTGCTGGGCCAGAGCAGAGGCTCTGCGAGTTTTGGGGGGGCCAGAGGAGAAGCCCTAATAATGCAGCCTTTGGAAGGGCCAGTGTGGAAGACTGCCTGGAGGAGGTGAGGCTGAATGAGTCTCAGCTTGTCAGGAGGAGCTTTCTAAGGGTTCTGGGAAGGGCATTCCGGGTAGGAGAGCATCATGTACACAGTCATGAGGGCATGAGAAAGCATGACTCACTCAAAGAGTTTCAAATAAGTAATCAGCGATGATCATGTGGGAGGGTTCTAGTTGAGGGGAGGAAGGGTCTCACCCAGGCTAAGGGACCAGAGGGATATAGGGAGCCACAGAAGGAGCTATCAGAGGGAAGACATGATCAGGTCTACATCTTTTGTTTTTTAATGTTTATTTATTTTGAGAGAGAGAGTTAATGTGAACAGGAAGGGGGCAGGGGGGCAGAGAATCCAAAGCAGACTCTGTAATGACAGCAGAGAGCTCGATGCAGGGCTTGAGCTCACAAACTGTGAGATCATGACCTGAGCCAAAGTCGGACACTTAACCAACTAAACCACCCAGGTGCCCCAAGTCTGCATTTTTATTTATTTTTATCTTCTATTGATTTATTTTTTTAATGTTTATTTATTTTTGAGAGAAAGACAGGGCACTAGTGGGGGAGGAACAGAGAGAGAGGGAGACGCAGAATACAAAACAGGTTCCAGGCTCTGGACTGTCAGCACAGAGCCCGACGCGGGGCTCGAACTTGTGAACCATGAGATCATGATCTGAGCCAAAGTTGGAAGCTTAACCGACTGAGCCACCCAGGCACCACCCCACCCCCCACCCCCGCCACGTCTGCATTTTTTAAAAAGACAAGATGGCTTCAGGACGTCAGAGAGATTCGAAAGAAAGACGGTCGAGTGAGGGGCACTCTGAGGTCTGGCAAAGGATAATGAGGGTCTGAACCAACACTGGCACTGGGGGTGAGGCATAGGACTCGTGAGACTATACAGAGACCAAACGGCCTGGACTTGGGGTCACAAGCAATACGGGAAGCCTGACTGATAATTTCCATGTGTCCGTCTCCTGGGAAGCTGGAGGCTAGTCTGGACTGGGAAGAAGGACATTGGCATCTTGGGATGTATGGGGGCCAGAAATGCTGGGAGGATGGATGCCCATGGACTGAGGGAGCAGGGCCAGGGCCTGGGGCTCTCAGAAATTAGAAGGCAGAGGTAGGATCTAAAGGCCATGGGGTCAGAACGGCCTGTAGAGTCCAGCAGGTGAGAGCATGAGCTCTGGACTCAAGCAGCCCTTGGTTTAAATGCCAGCTCAGCCACCTGCTTACTGACACTCTGTTGCCCCATCTGCAGAATGGGGACCAAAGTCCTCCCTACTTCACGGGGCGGTTGTGAGGGTTGAGATCCTGGCTATAAAGTGCTTGGTACAGTGCATGGAACATAAGTGCTTCATTTAGTGACTTCCCCTCATGTGCCTGTGGGGGCAAGGACAGCTCCCAGAGGTAGATGATACTGGAGTGGACCTCAGAAGGGGAGGCAGACCCGGCTTCACGGGCGTGCGGCCCGTGAACTCACACCTAGCCCCGTGCTCAGAAGAACCCAGAACTTGGTTTCGTGCTCTGCCTTGCCGTCCGGAGGTTCTGAACAATTTTTGAACAAGGGACCCCACAAATTAGGCAGTCGTGCTGCGGGCAGGAGGCCATCGGGCAGAGAGGAGGGGCTACTTTTGAAGAAAGGGGGCCCTGAGGATACACAGCCATGCTGGAACCGGAGGCTCAGTTCGTTCCAGAAACAGTCCGCGCCAGGCACGGGGCTTCTGGCTGGAGAGTTGTGTTTGGGGGAGAGCAGTGGGAGCGTGGAGTGATAAACAGTGAAAGGCCTTGATGAAACATTAGGGAGTTTGGAGCCTGCAAGTGGAGAGGTGAGCGATAGCTCAGACTGTGGCGGGGCACGGTGTGGACGCTCTTGTGACCTGCAATTTACCGAGGAGGAAACAGACCTAGAGTGGTGCAGGTAGGGCTGCCCTGGGACTTGTGTGGGCTCTAGGCTCTTGTGGCTTTGCAGGCCCCTTTCTCCAAATATAAATATAAATAAATATCAATAATATAAATACACACGTACACATACACATACATGTGTCTAATTACACTTTGCAACGGCATGAGTTTAAAGGCAAATATTATATACTAAAACATTTTCTTTGACCTGAAGTATGGGGAGCCTCAGGTGCTGTGCCTACCTGACAGGTAAGTCACCCTGGAGAGGAGCTTCTGGGCTCTTCCGGCTCAGCAGGTGCTGCAGCCAGGACTCCCAGGTCTCCCCAGAAGAGGTGGGTGACCCTTTTCTCCTCAAGGGGACTGCTGACCAATCCCTAAGGCCCTTTCCGCTGGGACCTGTAGAGCCTCCGAGGCCTTTCCATCCCAGTCTCCTGCGGAGGGGGCTGGTGGTTGTTTGGGTTGAGAGCCGGATGGTGGGGCTGAGTGACAGGTGAAGGAGAGAGAGTTGCACATGTCCTCGGGCATGGGGAAAAATCAAAGGTCTCCCTGTCTGCGGGTGTCTGCGACTTTACTCTTAGTGCCACGTACAATGTCAATCCCGGGGACCGGGCTGCCCGCCTACCCCACCCATATGGAGGTGGGGAGGCTGAGTCAGCGGCAGCTGCTGAGGATGCTGTCTGGAAAGGAGAAACATCACCGTCTGTCTGTCTGTCTGTCTGGGGGTCCAGGGATGCCTGTGTGGAGGTGGGGGAAGTGCACAGGCTTTTCTTTGTGTGCTAATTGCTCATGTAGCCCAAGAGAATGACAGAGGTTCAGAGGGGTGCCCCCATTTTACCTCCTTCCTCAGGAATTCCTCACAGGCTCCTCACTGGCCCTCTCATTCTTTCCTCCATAGACCCAGGTGGCGACGGATGCCTGGTTTGTGACCTTCAGTCCAGTCCCACCGCCCAGCTTTGACCACCCAATGTGCCTGGGTAGGTGGGCAAGAGATAGCACAGGGGGTGCAGATTTGGAAACAAAAGAGGTCTGCTTACCCCTTTAGGTCCCAGTCTTCTCTTCGTCTTCAAATCACATTTCTCTGAGCTCCAGGCCCTGCTACATATTTATGATGGACAGACAGATGGATGGACGGAGGGAGGGATGGATGAATGTTCAACCTTTCCCAGTCTTAGAAGCGTGCTGCCCTCCAATTTCTGTGGCCAGGAGCAGAATCCCAGAACCCAGTTGCCTCTAAAAGAGGAGAGAGATTGAAACCTGCCGATTTAGAGAAAAGTTATTGAAAAAGCTCCCCCCTGATTGCTTCTGTTTTCCCTACGAAGGCTGAGGGTTTGGTGAGAAGACAAAGAGGAAATTTAGAATCACTATTGTGCATCAATTAGATTAGGGATTTGCAGACACATCATGAGGTAGTGCCATGGGCCCTATGGTTTGGGTGGTAAGAGTAATAGCTATATTTCTGGAGCAATTATTACAGGGCAGACACTGGGCCTGGTGTGCTACTCACACGATCTCCTTGAATCTTTACATCCACCTAGGGGGCAGGTGCCTCAGTAAGGATGAGACTTGTCATGTTGCAGGAATTAAAAAAAAAAAAAACACAAAAACTAAAACTAAATTCTAAGTGGTTTATAAACAGAAAAGCTTATTTCTTGCTCATGCTCTCTGTCCACCCATCAATGTGGCTGGAGAAGAGGCATGGCAAGAATGAGAAGCCAGGAAGGTCTGAAAGGATGCGAAGGAAAGGAGGGAGGGTCGAGAGCCTGGCACTCGGGAGAAGATCAAAGAGCCAGTACGGGGAGAGTTCTGGAATGAGGAGAGGGAGGGGTTGGAGAGTGGAACCCTGCGAGTTGAGATTGCAGGGGTGGGGCAGTAGCCAGCCAAGATAAGAGCAGGTGTGGCTTTGAGTGTGGGTGGCTGGAATGGAGTGAGGATGGAGGCCCCTGGACCTGAGGTCAAAGGTTCTGACAGATGGAGCCAGCTTCCCTTCCCTGGGGACACTGGGGATCCATGGAAGGCTGTAAGAGGCCACAGGTTAAGCGTATTGCAGCTTTCCCGGGCTGTAAATTTCACCAGGACATGAGGTTTGGAAATTGCTTTTTAACAGTCAAACATGGAAATGTAAAGTATAAGACCTCTAAGAAAGGTGCGTGTGGAAGCCCGCTCCCCTCCGTCCTGGAAAGCTGGAGAAGCCCTCAATGTAGAAGAGTCACCGAAAAGTCCTCGGTGAACACAACCAGATGCGAACAAGGACCAGGGGGGTCTATTAAAATTTCCATTCACTGATCATCATAATAACCGTTCGCAGTTCGTGAGAGCTCGTTGTATGCTAGGCCCTGTTCTAAACATTTTAGATGTACAGCTGCTTCAGTCCTCTTGGGACGCCCTATAGGGAGGGATCATTTTTTATTCTCACCTCACAGATGAGGAAAAGAATCACCTAGCACAGCACTTGGCTGAGGTAGCACACTAGTGTGGGTCGGAACTAGGATTTGAACTCAGGCCAACTGGCTATAGAGCCCGTGCACTTGAATGCTACACCAGTGGTTCTCCAACATGGATGAGCCTCAGAATCACTCGGTGGGGGGGAAGGGTTCTTAAAGCCTAGAGGCTTGGGGTGGCCCGAGAATTTGCATTTCTGTGAAGTCCCCAGGTGATCCTCAAGCTGTGGATCCCTAGACCACACTTCATCCTGCCTCACAAATAGACACACAGCAACTATCCCGTGCATAGCAGGTAGTGTCTTTTCCAGATGTGACTACCAAATGCCTGGCAGCAGGTGCATGTGGGGTGTGCGTGTATGTGCATGTGTGTCACAGAGGGCTGAGGATTATGGCTTAAGTAGCACTAGGGGACAAAGAAGAAATTGATCCTGCTTCTTGCCCCTGAGGTATGGGGGATATGGAAAAACAAACCAGCTCCACAGAGAGAGCAAGGGATACAGGTTCCACTTAAGGTCTGGAGACAGGTACACAGAGCAGCCAGGCTTTAAATTTTGTTGTTGTTGTTAATATTTATTTATTTTTGAGAGAGAGAGTGTGAGTAGGGGAGGAGCAGAGAGCGCGGGAGAGACAGGAGAGCCGTGCAGATGGCTTGAAGTTGACAATCTCCCTTCCCCTTCTGGAAACTTCCGAGGGTCCAGGGATGACAAATAATACTGGAACTGATACCTGAAGAGAGACTGAAGAGCTTGAAGCTTCTCGTGGAAAGGAGTGAGCCAAAATCGGGCATCTGTTTCTGCAAAGCCAGCCTTTAAATCTTAAACTCAGGTGTCCCTGAAATGACCACCTCTCTGGCCCCCTGCAGAAAACTGCCCTTCTCATTCACTGCCTTTGGGTCAGCGTGTGAGGCCCCCTCAGTTCCCCAGCAGCCGTGTCTCCTGTAGTTTGGGGTCCAGCTTAATTAAGACCTCTGCTGGCCGATTAGTCTCGGTCACCTCTGTAATTGGGCACCAGCTGTGTTTTCTCTTGACAAGGACTCCTTTATGGAGCCTCTAATGTAAATGCATTACATGAAAAAACATAACAGTTCCAGGGTTATATGATCATAAAACCGGGAACACTTGTTTTCTGTAGAAATAAAGAGGGCATCTCTCTCTGTGTTCCAGAAAAAATTTTTTTTTTTTTTTGGAAAGTTGGGAGGGAAGGTATCGAACGGCAAATTCTTCACTTGTTTATGTTCTGGATATGAACACTCATTGAGCCTTTAAATGAAGTTTTGCATAATCACAGGTGCTGGTGCATAAAGACTCGGGAAGTTTCCTGGCAGAAATGTGAGACTTGAGAAACTCAACCATGAATGGCTCCATTTACGAACAGACACCAATGATTGACAGAATGACTATTAATAGCTAATATTAACTGAGCCCTTCGTATAGGCTCAAGCCAATGCCAGGCACTTGGAAGGGATTGTCTTGTTTAAACCTGGAAATCACCTTATGAGGTGGGTGCAAATGTCCTCCCCACTTTTTATAGATCAGGAAAGTGAGGCCCAAAGAGGTGAAATAATTCATGTTCAAGGTCACACTGTTCACCATTAAGTAGCTGAAATGGACTGAAACCCAGGTCTGTCTCATGCCAAAATTCCTTTCTGCCTCTCTCTCCAGCTAAACAATGCATTTAACTAAAGTGCCCTGTTTGCAACAATTACAGGATCAACCATGACCCTTAACATTTGTACAGAGCTCCACACTCACTAAGTTCCTTTACATCAGCTGTCTCCTGTGATAGGACAGCCCTGTGAGAGAAATAAAGTAGTCACTGTAATCCCATTATCACAAATGTGGGAACCTCAGTACTAAGGGGCTAGAATATTTAGCATCAGCCGCAAAGAAGAAGGGAGTCAGACTTTTCTAATTCCTGCTCCAAATCCAGTGCTCATTCCACTAGTCCCCCCGCCCTCCCTATGTAGTGCTTCCCCTTGAGGAAGCCAGATAAATTTAAATTTTTTTCCAGCCACTTATATCCCCTCGTTTATTTACACAGTCGGGTTGTATTTTCATTTTCTCTATCCTGATTACTCATGTTTATTTAGTTGCTGTCTGTCTCCCCTTCCTGGAATAAATATAAGCTCCATGAAAGCAAGCCCTTGTCCTTGGTGGTTATATTTCCAGCCCTGCCCCCCACCAGTAGTACCTAGAACTGAAGTATTTACTTTTCAATTCATTCAAATAAATATCAATTCACTCACTCAGTAAATATTTATTGAGTATCTATTATGTGCCAGGTACAGGTAAGTCCCAGGGGTCCTGTGCTGAACAAGACAGTCATGATTTCCTACTTCCCTGGTGGGGAGGGGGTCTTGCATGCAAATAAATAAATACGGTAACTGTTGATTGGGATTGGGGGACTTAAGAGAGACGAGATGGAAGGGGACAGCTACTCAGCTCTTGTCCTGGAGCTGTCACCAGGCTAGGGAGGCAGATCACACGTTCAGTGGGAAGTTTCCATCTCACGGGAACGGGAGTGGTTTGCAAACTCAGAGGCAGTGTCCTCAGCTCAGAGTGCCAGGGCTTGGGCGAGGGTGAGGGCAGCAAGGCTGCCTGAGGACGCAGCACCTGCGTGGTTTCAAAGACAAATAGGATTTATCTAGGAAAGGGGTGGGGAGGATTCTAGGCCTGTGCAAGGACAGGTGGCAGGAGGCCAGCTGGCACAATACAAGGGGTGACTGAGCCTACAGTGTGGGGTGGGGAGACAGGGAAGAAAAGAGGTGAAGGAGACAAGTGTGGAGTCGGTCTCCAAAAGTATCACACTGTGATGGTGAGTTTTATGTGTCAACTTGGCCGGGCTATTGTTCTCAGTTATTCAATCAAACACTAACTAGGTATTGCTGTAAAGATGTTTTACGGACACAGTTAACATCTACGGTCGGTTGACTTCAAGTAAAGATTATCCTCGGTGATCTGGGTAGGTCGTGTCCAATCCACGGATGGCCTTTAAGAGCAAAACTGGGGTCTTCCTGAGGAGGAAGAAATTCTGCCCGTGGACTGCAATATCAGCTTCTGCCCAAGAGTTTTCAGCTTTCAGGCGAGACCCCACAGTCACAGAAGCCAATTCCTTGAAAAAATTACTCTCTTGGTAGATAGATAGATGATAGATTGATTGATTGATTGATAGATAGATAGACAGACTCCTAATCCCCTACAGGTTCTCTTTCCCCTGCAGACCCCTGACTGACTGTTACATGTCTAGCCAGCTAAGTGAACTTCACCCTTAAGGTGATGGGAAGGAGCCACTGGAGTCTTTAAGCAAAGGGAACAGCATAACCAGATCTCTGTCTCTAAAAGACGGTTCTGGCTGCAGAATGGAGTGGATCAGAAGGGGCAAAACTGGACATAGGCCAACCAGGTCAGAAGCAGCTGCCTGAACTCTGGCAGCAAGAATGGCCTGGAAAGAGGGGGACAAGTTCAAGGGATATTATGGAAGCAGAATTGACAAGACTCGGTGTGCAACTGCACGTGTAGGGTGAGGAAGAAGAGAGTTGCACGGAGTGCCGGGCCCTTGGACATCTTAGCAAATGGAATGCAAATGCAACGAGAGCAGGGACCTTGTTCTGTTCCCCGCTGTCCCCTTCGCAAGGGGAACAGTACCTGGCGCCCGGCAGGTGCCACTGCACATTTATTAAATGGATAGGTGTGCAGTTCTGTGAGGCGGGGAGGATGAAGACCACACCAGCACGCCTCGGGGCAGGTTGAGTTTGGGGGACTCTCAGACAGCCAGGGACAGAGGTCCAGAGGGGAGCTGGAGAGACGGTCTGGATGCAGGAGGGGGCTCTGGGATAGGCAGGGCTCTGAGTCCTGAATGCGGACATTGTACCTAAAGCCAGGGATCCAGGCCCCTGAGAGTGTGTGGCGTGAGGAGAAGGGAGGTCGGGGGCTAAATCCTGGAGCAGCAGAGGAAGGACCCCTCAGAGGAGAGTAAGAAGAGGTGGCCGAAAAGACAGGGGGAAAACTAAAAGAACAAGGTGGGGAGGATCGGGCAAGGAGGAAGTGTCCCCACTGCTGCTGAGAAGTGCTGTTAAGATAGCAACCTTGACCAGGGCAATTGCGGTGGGGGTGGGGGAGACAGAGGTCCGACTGCAGACTCTTGAGGAAGACCTGAGAAATGAGGTAGGGGAGAGGTGTCTCCGATGGCCTCTCCCAACGTCCCCTCCAAATAGTCAACCGGACAAGACCGGCCCATATTCGAGGGCGTGAAACTGAGGCACTCGGGCGATAAAGCTGGATAAGAGCAAACGCGCAGCCAAAGGGGGCCGCGTCAGAAGACAACAGCCGTTCAGACCACACACTACCTTTGATGGCTCGGCAGGATCCAGACTTTGCAAAGAATGGCTGTTCAGGGTGGGGCCCTGGCCCTGTCCAGGCTGATCGCTGAGACGTGCCGGGCAACAGCCTCTAGGGCGTGTGAGAACATTTTCTCAAGGGGAACCACCTTCCCTTGAAACAGCTTGTTCTGCTGAGTTGACAGGAGGGAGGAATGGGGACTCCTCAGTCCCGGGCCGGGTGCCAGACGCAGCGCCAAGGCGGGAGGCTCCGGGAGGCCGGGTCTGGCTGCAGCCTCCCTGGGCTCTGCGTGGGCCACACCATCTCCTCTGCCTTCTCGGGGACTGGCAGGAGGCTGCGCGCGCTGGCTTTGTTTGTTTTTAACTAACATCCAGCGAGCACTCACTCTGCGCCGGGCTCCGTATTCATCATTTCACATACTTGAACTTACTTAAAGCTCACAGTGTTCTTTGAGGAATGTATGTCGATTGTTCTTGTTTAAGGATGAGAAAACTAAAGCCCAGGGCGTCCAAGCCTCTTGCCCAAGGCTTCTCAGCTTGTTCTGTGGGTGGGAGAGCAAGGATGCTTAACTCTGGCATCTGAGCAGATGACTATTTAGCCCTGGAGTGTGGGTTCAAATCACCCTCTCTGACTCTCGGATCTTAGGGAAATTATATGATGGCTCTGAGATTCTGTTTCCTCTTCTGTAACATGGGGCTAACATTGCCCACTCTGTAGGGCCATTGTGAGGATGAAAGAAAATGTTTGTAAAGTGTTTTGCAGAGAGTGTGCAGCCCAGGGGTGCTGCTCTGTAAATGTTAGGTTCTCTTTGCCTTTTCTGTTCTTTTGGAGAAGCTTTGTCTTAAACCTTTAGGTCAGAAAATTAGGGCAACAACTCAGGACTCTGAATCAGAATGCCTAGGAATCGAATGCTGCTTCCATTTGTTATTTGACTTTAAACAAGCCACTTTTCCTTGCCAGGGCCTCAGTTTCCCCAACTGTAAAGTATGGGAAGATCAGTTTGGTCCACAATAGCATTCAAGTCCCCATGACCCACTTTCAACCTTATACAATATCACCAAATGATCACGAACTTGGTTTCTACTGAGCCAGGACATACCTGAGACCCCTTCCGGTATGAACTCCTATAGGTTGGTTGTAATTAGAAAATGTATAAGATACATAATAGATAAGATTTATAATATAATAATAGCTACTTCCAGGAGTTTCTATGAGGTTTAAAATAAATAACACTTCTTTTTTTAACTTTTTTTAAACTTTATTTATCATGAGAGAGAGAGACAGACAGAGCACACGAGCAGGGGAGGGACAGAGAGAGAGCGAGAGGGAGAGAGAGGGAGAATCCCAAGCAGGCTCTGTACTGCCAATGCAGAGCCCGATGCAGGGCTCGAACTCATGAGCTGTGAGAGCTGAGCCAAAACCAAAAGTCGGACACTTAACCGACTGAGCCACACCCCAAGGAAATAATACTTCTAAAGCATGCAATTCTGAAAACTTTGAAAACTCAATATGTCGGTTGGTAACTGTTTTCCTCCATTTTACTTCAAAGGCAATCAAGTCTTGGAGATTTTAAATCTCAGAGAGGTGAGGCCACTTGCCCAAGATCCCACAGCTGACTGGTGGCAGGACTGATATTCACATCCAGGACCACTTGACTCCGTTACTCAAGCGTGATGCCATGGCCACATGTTCCCCAAACTTACAACGGGACAAGCAGCAGAGCAACAGAAAACCACGTTCCTCCTTGGCGTCTTGCGCAACAAACCATATGGACCCTCAAACTCTTACATAACAGGCCCAGTGCTAACGAGGGGAAGTTTAACAACAACGCAAAAAACAGATCGCATTCATAACAGACCACCATATGTTCTCCCGTTCCCTGACAGCAGCCGCCCCAACTCCTACTCCGGTGCCTACAGAAATTTTCTCGACCAAAACAGTTTTATTCCCAAGTGACTCAAAGGACTGATGCCTTTATAAAAGGAATGAGGGGAGGGGTGGTGGCAGTCTGTGCTTCTTCAAAATAAATAAGTCTTGCTAACTCCTTGGGAAAGCCCAGAGAACTTCAGCCTCCACTCCTTGGCCTTGGAAGCTGCGGGCTTCTCCAGGGACTGCGTCGCCCCTGTGACCAGGCAGCTCCCTCCCTCAGAGTGAGGGCAGCTGCCATGATTTCTGGTTTCTGAGTCTCTAAGCTGAATAGCCCAGGTGTTTGGGGACATCCCTTCACTTGGTCTTGAACGCCTACACTATCTTGCGCTCACGCTTGGTTCAAGAGCCTCAAAGTTGCTCTAGGCTTTCTGGAAGTGCCCTCTGGAGCTGAACCCAGTTCTAGAAGGGCGGTTTGCCATGTGCACATTGGGAAAGGGTTTCTGCAGATGGCTGCAGGCCAGCCACCATCTTCCTCTTCCATATTTTTTTGCCTGGTCTTCTGCCTCCTTCACTTCCTCCCATCCATTTCTCTAACTTGCAGCCAAAGCAATCCTGCTAATTTGGAAATCTGATCAGGTGATTCCACATTCCTTACGGCCCCTGTGGTCCTTCACGCTCTACCAACTCACCCCACTTTGCACCTACCTGTTCATCCCCCTTCCACTTATTCCTCACTGTGTGAGTCTCAGCCCCATGTGCCTATTGCACCCTTGAAATGTGGCTACTGAAACTGAGGAATTAAAATTTTAATTGTATTTGTCTTAATTAATTTAAAATAATTTTTTAATTTTTTTAAAGTTTATTTATTTATTTATTGAGAGAGAGAGAGAGAGAGAGAGTCCATGCATGAGCGGGAAATGAGAAGAGAGAGAGGGAGAAAGAGAGAGAATTCCAAGCAGGCCCTGCACTGTCAGTGCAGAGCCTGACGCTGGGCTCGAACTCACAAACCATGAGATCAATATTTTATTCCTGTGATAAACTCCATTTCGTCATAGGTATCATTATTTGTATATATTGTTGGATTCAATTGCTAGAATTTTGTTCAACATTTTTGCACCTATGTTCATGAGGGAAATTGGGCTGTAGTTTTTGTTTGTTTGTTTGTTTGTTTGTTTGATCTTTGGTTTTAGTATCACGTTCATTCTGGCATCATAAATTGAGTTGGAAAGTATTCCCTTCTTTTCAATTTTCTGGAATAATTTGTGTTAAATTGGTGTCTCATCCCATGTGCTTGGTAGATTGCATCTCGTGAAACAAATTGGGCCTAAAATTATATTTGTGCATAGGTTTTCAACTACAAATTCAACTTCCTTGTTATAGGGCAATTCAGGTTATCTGTTTCTTCTCCAGTGAGCCTTAGTAGTTTGTGTCTTTCAAGTGATATGTCCATTTCATCTAAGTTGTCACCTTTATTGGCACAGAGTTACTTACGATATTCCCTGGGTGACTCGGTTGAGCATCCAACTTCGGCTCACAGTTTGTGAGTTCAAGCCCCACATCGGGCTCTCTGCTATCAGCACAGAGCCCACTTCATATCCTCTGCTCATGCTCTCTCTGAAAAAAAAACTAACATTTAACAAAAATCTTCCCCAATATTCCTTTTAATATCTGTAGTGATGTCACCTTTCTTATTTCTGATATTGAACATTTGTGTCTTTTTTTTCTTGGATCAGTCTAGCTGAAGGTTTATTGATTTTATTTCCTCAAAGAACCAGCTTTTGGCTTTCTTGATTTTCTTCATTGTTTTTCTCTTTTCTGTTCCACTGATTGCTGCTCTGATCCTTACCATTTCCTTTCTTCTTCTCATTTTGGGTTTGATTTGCTCTTCTGTTTCCAGTTTCTTAAGATAGAAGCAACAGTAATTGACTTAAGATATTTCTTTACTACTGTAAGCATCAATTTTCCTGTATGTTCTGCATCAGTAGCATTCTACAGATTTTAATACATACCATTTTCATTTTCATTTAGTTCAAAATACTTTACAACTTCCCTTTAATTTCTTCTTTGACCCACGAGTTACTCACGAGTGCAAGTATTGGGTATCGTTCCCTCTCGCTTTTTTGGAGGATTCTTTCCCCAGTCTCAGAGAGCATCCTCACGGGGGTGCACTGACCCAGATCCTGTGTAGATCATCAGAGGCCTGTTTCCACGTGGCTCTCTCCTGTCCAGTGCTCTGGCCTGCTCATTCCATCTACACTTGTCTCTCTGAACTCTTAGCTTCATCTCCTCAACTTGGATGGTCTTCTAGACTCTGCCTGGGTCCCACCCTCATGCCACAGCCTAGAAACCCCCTCGAGTTGCAGGCACAGTTGCAGGGTTCCCCTCATTCGTTTCCTGTCTTTCAGGGATTGTTGACCTTCATTTCCCGAGGTCTAGTGTTTTGAAAACCACTATTTTATGTATTTTGTCTGGTTTTTTTGGTTGTTTCAGGTGGAAGAGGAAATCCAGTCCTTCTTACCAACTGCGGTTGAATTCAGAAGTCAAGCTGGCTGGCTTTTATTTACTTTTTTTTTTTTTTAATTTATTTCTGCAATTCTCTAAATAAACTGTTTTGATTTGTTGTTTTTATGTGCAGCTTTTCTGATAGTTGGGATGGTTTCTATTTCTGTTGCAGTGGTTACTATTTTAATGATGTCTTTATACAACACCTTTTGTTCTCTCTACTCTTTGGATAGTATCTATTAATGAGTTCATCACTCTAGGCCATGACACAATCAATGTGCTTGTCTGCCTCTTCCTCTTCTACTTGACAAACAAGTGAAGGGGTGCCTGGGTGGCTCAGTTGGTTAAGCGGCCAACTTCAGCACAGGTCATGATCTCGCGGTTTGTGAGTTCGAGCCCCATGTCGGCTCTGTGCTGACAGCTCCGAGCCTGGAGCCTGTTTCGGATTCTGTGTTTCCTCCTCTCTCTGCCTCTCCCGTGCTTGTGCTCTGTCTCTCTCTCAATAATAATAAATAAATGTTAAAAAAATTAAAAAAAAAGTGTCAGTCCACAACATTATCTTGCTTAGTGTGTTTGTTTGCATGGGTACTTGAGCAACTAAGCATATATTTCTGCTACTTGAGTCTTCAGCTTTTCCTCCCACTTCTTATGTCTTTAGTATAATTTCCTGGTAGAATAAGGGAGGAAACGTTCACTTAAATAGACGTATTTGCCGCAGAAGTCCCCAAAGCATCAGTATAGGATACAGAGACACGCATCTGAGCCCAGCCTCTGTAATCACTCTACTGTGACCTTAAGACAGCGGCTTAAGCTGTCAGAGCCTCCATTCTCTAGTTTTTAAGATGGGATAATATCTATCAAGGTTGTGATGAGTCTTGAGCCATAGAATACACGTGAGATGCTTAGCATAAAGCCCGATACATATACAATGCATATAAAAACTTAGAAAATTCAGGCTATTAGTAGCAGCAACAGCAAGAAAAATCAGCAAGAAAACATCCATGTAGTGCACAGCACACAGCAGGTTCTGTGCCAGCTGCCTTACGTTCCTTATTTCATTTCATCTTGACCAAGAACCTGTGGCAAATGCATCACCCTCATTAGAGATGAGGGGAGACTGTAAGAGGTTAAGAATACACTAAAGTCACCCGGTGTGTAAGTGACTGTGGTAGAATTAAGACTCAAATATTCTGCGGCCAAGTCCAGAGCATGCTCTCTCACCCCTACTCTACGGCTGCCTTTATTATCCTGAGCTCTGCCCTGCTAATGAAAGTGTGTGCACACACATTCACACACACATGTGTGCGCTCACTTTATTCTGAGAACAAACTTGGCCTCACAGCTCAGTATATAGACAGGATACACCTGGACGAATATAATTTGCCTGTTTTTCCAAACTCTAGGTTCAGAGTCTGGCTTGCAGACAAGGTACAGATGGAAATCTTCCTGGACTCAGACCAAGAAGAGGAGAAAGAGTGGGAAAGGCTTGCCCCATGGCCTCTAGTAGCACTGAGTAAACCCAACTTGAACTGATGTTTGGAGATTAGCTCGTGGAATCAAGCCATTGACACTCACTGGCTTGTCTAGCACTTTACCTAAAGTTCTTCAGTATCCATGCCCGCTTGGGCTTTTCATAGCACTATTATAGCTGAGAAAATGGAGGCTCAGAGAGGTTAATGTTTTGCCCAAAGCCACACAGTTAATCAGTGATAGGGCCTAGACGACAATCCCAGATCACAACACTTGTCCAGCGCTTTTCTCACGATATGTATTTGACATCATGGATGGCATTTACCTTTTCATAGTTCTATTGTGGGCATGATCAATAGTCAAATCAATAGTTCTATTGTGCCCCTTAGATGTGGAAGAGGAGAATCGATATTTACATGTGTCCAGTCTTCAGCACTGTATGATAAGTTGCAACAGATAAAAAGACGTGAAAGTGGTCTTTGTTCTCAATACTCATTCATTCATTTCTCTATTCACTCATTCATTCTAAAAGTACATTGGGTCCCAGATTGGGTTAGGAGTTGGGGAATACTCTTCAAGGGGCTCACTGTGTAATGAAAGAAACAGGTTCCAAAGTCAACTGCTCCAATTCAGTGGGAGAAGCTAAAATTAAGAGTATTGGGGGGTGATGAGTGTATCATTGACAGTGCTTCACTTTGCCTGTGGGATCTAGGAAGGCATCCCCACAAGGGGCTGAGTGTGGAAGGAGCCATAGGTCAGGGAGTGGGATTTGCCACCGACAGAGGCAGAAGTGAGCATGTCTCTTTCAGAGGACCACCAATGATTCCATGTGGCCAAGGCCAGGGAGGGCTGGGAACAAAGCTGAAAGCTAGGCAGTGTTCCTGCAGAGGAGTTTAGACTTCCTCCTGCAGATGGTGGAAACACATTTTAATTTTTTTTCATTTTTATTTATTTTTGAGAGAGAGAGACAGAGACAGAGTACGAGTAGGGGAGGGGCAGAGAGAGAGAGGGAGACACAGAATCTGAAACAGTCTCCAGGCTCTGAACTGTCAGCACAGAGCCCGAGGTGGGGCTCGAACTCGGGAATGGTGAGATTATGACCTGAGTTGAAGTCAAATGCCTAACCGACTGAGCCACCCAGGTGCCCCTGGAAACGTAGGCAGAAGAGTGGTAAGATGGTCAAATGTGGTTAGAAAGCTCACTGTGGTACAGGTGGGGAGAATGGACTAACAGGGAGGGGACCAGTGAAGAGGCTGGTCAAGGTGAGGGCCTGTGGTAGCTGTGGAACGTGGAGAATTGCTCTGGCGAGCCCCCACTCACATTGAAGCTTCAGCATAGACAACAGCTCAGAGAAGGAGCTTCAGTCCAGCTAGAAGCTTTCCTTAAGGCACCCTGAAAACTCTCTCCCATTCCCTCAAACAGAAGAAGAGTTCAGTGGCAGTTAACAGCAATGGCTTTGAAGTCAGCTTGTGAGACACTGCATGGTGCCTCCACTGCTGACTAGCTATGTGACCTTGGGCAAGTTGCTTATTCCCTCTGTTGCCTCAGTTTCCTTATCTATGAAGTAAAGATAATAAGGGCCATCTGGGTGGCTCAGTTGGTTGAGCATCTGACTCTTAATTTGGGCTTAGGTCATGATCCCAGGATCGTGGGATTGACCCCTGCATCAGGCTGGAGTCTGCTTGAAAGTCTCTCCCCACCGCCTCCCCAGCTGGCGCATTCTCTCTCTTTCTCTGATATAAAACATAAATAAATAAATAGATAAATAAATATAATAATGTTACCTACCTCTGAGGGTTATTGTGATTAAATTATTCAATGCATTTAAAGTGCATAGAACAGTGTTTGGCAATGATTAAGTGTGCAGTTAAAAGTGGGGTTATAGTGTCATCACACCCATTCGCTGTAGGGGAATTGTGTGTTTGTGGGTGTATCAGACCAGTCTGAGAACTCGTTGGGGACAGGTAACCTCATGTCCAGCAGAGAGCCTGGGACATAGACTCCTCAAAGAATACCTGTGGAACGGATTAGAGATGAGGCCAATGACAAAGAGATATGTAGGAGTTAAATCACGCATCACTGGGGGTTGATTGGACATTACAGAAAGGGTTAGTGAGGAGAATAAAATCATTTCTAGGGTTCTGAACGGGGACAGGAAGATGATGGTGATGTCATGGCTGAGATAGGGAATTAGAAAGAAGGAACTGGATCTGAGGAACAGAGGCTAACACACACAAGATCAAATCAATAGGACTGAAAGAAGCTGAGGTTTGAACTCAGATTCCATGGACAGTTTATAAGAATGTGCATGTCTGTGCCGAGCACAGGATCTAATGCATAGCACTTCATAATATGTATCAGATGAGGTGGGGAATGTTTGCATGAATGGACGTCTTTTGTAGATGCCAGGATATCATGGTTGCTTTTCTCTTCAATGATAGAGGTCTGTATGGAGGTTAAAAGAAAAAAAAAAAAAAAAGGAAAGAAAAAGTCACCATAAGATTTATTTTTCTAATCTTTCTCTTAAGTTTTATTTGAGAGAGAGAGAGTGAGTAGGGGAGGGGCAGAGAAAGAGGGAGAGAGAGAGAGAATCCCAAGCACTGTCAGCTCAGAGCCCCATGCAGGACTTGAACTCATGAACTGTGAGATCAAGACCTGAGCTGAAGTCGGACACTTAATTGCCTGAGCCACCACCCAGGCATCCCCACCGTCAGATTTAAAAATGCAGAACTAGTAGCCGGTATTTTAAGTGAGTGAATATGGGAGCCATCTTTTTCCCTTTTTTTGACACATCAGGACATGTTTTATTATCTCCAGCTTCAGGACATAGTCTCGCAAACTGCTAGGAAGGATGACTCAAACCAGGAAGTTTGGCAAAGCCCAGGCCAAAAAAAAAAAAAAAAAAAAAAGAAAAAGAAAAAAAAAAGCAATGTCAAGGAATCTAGGAACATAGGAAAATGCCTGGCGACAAGCGAACAAGTCACACGGGCTCCTCCTCTACTCCAAGTTCAGTCACCACACCTCCTCAGACACAAGCTGAAGTCGAGCCGCTTGTGGGGTTGGCGTCTGAGTAGGAGAAGCAGAAAGAACCGTCTGCAATAGTTCCTGTTTGGAATTGATAAGCTTTCCTTCAGTACAAGGTAGCTAGTAGAGCAGTAATGGTAATTATAAGAATGCCTATAATTAATCAACTTTTACTACTTCCAGAACATGGTAAGTGCCTTACAAACATCATTTCATTTAAACCTCCTCAATTCCTACAAAAACATGCTGCCTGTCCCCTGTGGAAAGATGGGGAAACTCAGCCGCGGAGAAGTGAAGTAACCTGACCGAGGTCACACAGCGAGTGCGGCCTTGAGATCTGAAGTCCAGCTTGCCTGACTCCAAAGCCTGTGATACTAACCCTATTCACACACAGTTTTTCTCTGTGACTCCTTTACACGGGGACCGTGCAGAGTTTAACTTCATCTAAGCGAGTCTAATTGGGGCATGAGGCTCACATTCTAACTCCAGGTAGGACAAGACAAGAGTGTCCCTGCTCAAAGGCCCTTCATCAGTCCAAAAGAATCAGAGAGGCATTGTGCAAGGATCAAGAGACACGGGTTCAGAGAACTGGGTCCAGATACTGACATTGCCACTTACTAGTGGCAAGGCTTTCCCCCGATCGCTTAAATTCTTCGGGCCTCTGTTTGTCAGTTTCTTCGTTTTCACTCACCCCTGACTCTGGAATATAAAAGGGTTTGCCTAGGGATGCCTGGGTGGCTCAGTTGGTTAAGTGTCCAAGTCTTGATTTAGGTTCAGTTCATGATCTCATGGTTCATGGGTTCGATCCCTGTGTCAGGCTCTGCGCTGACAGCGTGGAGCTTGCTTGGGATTCTCTCTCTCTCTTTCTCTCTCTGCCCCTCCCTCACTTGTGCACTCACTCTCTCTCTCAAAAATAAATAAATAAACTTAAAAAAAAGGGTTTGCAGAAATGATTTGTCAAAGCTTTTGAAAAACTGTTATTTTTATTTCAACATTTGTATCTTTTCCACTAGAAACTTTTCCTATCAAAAAGTAATATGTACCTACTAAAGAAAAAACATATTTAAAAAAAGATAATATGCAATTGTTTAAGAAAGGATACAGACGAGTAAAAATAAATCTGATTCTTTTTAGTGCAAATGGAATCACTCTTCAAATTCTGAACTTAAAGGATTATCAGAGAGGCTGGCTCCAGCTTTAACAATAGCAATAAAAAGTCATGTTTGGGTCTTTCCTGTCACTTCCTAAACATTTCTTGACTTTCCTTTTGAAGAAGTTTGTATTTCAAATTGTACTTTTCAGTGTTTAGATCTAAAGACGTACAAAGTTCTTATGAAGACTTTTTTATTCTTTTGAGGACTGCAAATAAAATAGAGCAAAACAAAAACATACTAGGGAATATTTTTTTCCCCAAAATAATTCACTCCACAATCTTTTATTAAGAACTCACCGTGTCCAGGTCTGGTGTGAGGCGATACCCAGAATGCAGTGCGATCCCTGGTGAGGAGGCCAAATGCCTAGTAGAAGAAGTGAATGGAGTTAAGTACCCAGTGCCCTGAGCTCACACAAAGGGAGCTATGAATTCTGTCACAGAGCAGGGGACAAAGGCTGAGTCCAACAGATGGCAAAGACTTAGAAAAGCAACCACTAGCCCTAGGGCGATTATCTGGTTCTAGAATGGCATAGGATTTATCTTCCATGCTGGGGTACTTGATAACGAAAGGGGAAGTACTGATAATTATGTCAGAATACTGGGTGAACACCAGAATTTCCTGGGCAAACGAGATCAGATGGTCACCTCACTTCATGCTAACATTTCATTGTGAGAAACGGGGCTCTGAATCTCATTTTCTTTTAAGTTTATGTATTTATGTTGAGAGAGAGAGAGAGAGAGAGAGAGAGAGAAAGCAAGCAGGAGACGAGCAGACAAAGAGGAGACAGAGAATACCAAGCAGTCTCCATGCTGTCAGCACAGAGCTGGACATGGGGTTCAGGGCTCAGTCTCACAAACCATGAGATCATGACCTGAGCCAAAATCAAGAGTCGGATGCTTACCAACTGACTGAGCCACCCAGGCGCTCCTGAATCTCATTCTTTACACATTGAAACCTGTGATGGAAATGGCATGTTCAGAATGCTCCAGGGAAGGCTTCCCCACCCTGGCTAACTTCCTGAACAACTTGTAGAGGTTCCCTTAACAATGCCTTTCAGTCCTGTTGTTGGAATCTAGCATAACATCAACACAGCAAACAAATTGTTCAAACTAAAAAAGCACATTCTTGTATCATCCTTAACTTAGTTTCATAGTGACATGAGACTTTCCAAACCACATTGATGTTCAGCCTTAGGAGTTTGGGGTTTTCCACACTGCTTTGGGGACCAACTCAGAGCCCTAACTCTCAATGTTTCCAGTTGATATTCCTTGATTTATTTGTGTGTTTAGTTATAATTCCAAAGAGGTTATGATGATTTTCTCCTTGCAGAGACTATCTGGAAAAGTCTTGGGAGTAGAAGAGGAAATACAAAACATTTAAAAATAAGACTGGTACCATCAAGATGTGACATCTGCTTGTGCATGAGGCAGAAAGCACAGCATGTGCAAAGGCACAGGGGCAGGAAAAACCATGGAGGGAATTGTGTGGAATTCTCTGGCTAGAAATGAGCTTGGGAATATGGTGGGAGGAGAGTTGAGGGGTGCCTGGGTGGCTCAGTCGGTTAAGCATCTGACTTCAACTCAGGTTATGATCTCATGGTTCATGAGTTTGAGCCCCCTCTTTGCTGACAGCTCAGAGCCTGGAGCTTGCTTCAGATTCTGTGTCTCCCTCTCTCTGCCCCTTCCCAGCTTGCACTCTGTCTCTTTGTCTTTCTCAAAAATAAATAAACAAAAAAATTTTTAAATGGGGAGTTGAGACTAGATAGTGAAGGCCCTTGAATGCCACCCCAAGGAGTTTAGACTTCATCCTGTTGGAATTGATGAGTCTCTGGAGGTGTTCAAGCAGGATATTTGCTTTTGGAAAGAGAGAAAACCAAACAAAGCCAGGGAGAGTCAGTGGTCCTGGAGCCAATTTCTCCCTTCACGTTTGCAGTGTTGATTTGCTCCAAACTTTTCCTTAATGTGTTCCCTGACTCACTATACTCCAAACACCACCCCAACGGAATGTATGTCAATCGACTAGTGATTATAGACACAAATTTCAGATGCTTTGGGTTTAGCCCAACCCCAAACCAAGGATGGATTGGAATCTTTTAGCATTCCCTAGCTCTATGCCCACATGGGAGTCTGGATGGATGAGGGGCCTGGCCAGGCACAGAGAGGTGAGAGTGGAGGCCTTCTGTCTTCTGACCACCCTCTTGGAAACTGCTCCCAAAGACTTTCCTTGGGGGAATTTATAATCTTCATTCCCTCCACCCTCCACCCAAATCATGTCTGCCTGGGTGCCAAGTCCAAAGTCATGAAGCTAATGTAAAAATGGCAGCTGTATACTTTTCAGCTACTTGGGATGCTTAATGAATGGACTGGCTTAAAAGATGAAAGGCTCCTTGACCCCAGAGGTATTTGACAGGCTTGCTTTAGAGAGGTTTCTTTCAGGCAGTAGGAAATTGGAGTCTGACAAATGAGGATTCTACTCTGCATCCAACTACTTACAACCTCTGAGCCTCTGTTATCTCAGCTGTAAAATAGGGATCATAATAGCACCTTCTTTATAGGGTTCTCAAGGGGAAAAACAAACAAACAAACAAGATAATGATGTCGCTTGACCCAATGTTAGGCACTGGTATGTATTCCGTAAAAGCTGGCAATCATCATGGTTAGCAGGGTCATCTACAACTGGTTGGGCTTTGTGCTTCCAATGGTGAAACTGTCATTTATTTCTGAGTATGACCTCTACTCTGGAACATGACACAAGCAGAAGTCCTATAGGCAAAGAACTGGTCAACACCATTGAATATTACCCATCAGAGACCATCTAGCTGTGGGAACCAAACTTCCCATTTTGCAGAGGGAGAAATAAATTCAGAGAGAGGAATTAAGTTACACACCTTAAGTTACAGATGGATTCTTGATGAGACCTCATGCTTCCCGCACATTCAGTACCATTCTTTTTGTTTCATTTTCTGTTAGCAAGCAAAATTCAGGACCTTCAGTGATCCTGCCTTCCTTACATATACGAGCTCATTCAATTCTTACAGTAACCTCATGCAGCTGATCTCATTGTTAATCTCCATTTTATGGATAAAAGAATTGAAAATGAGAGAGGTTAAATCATTTATTCAAGCCTCACAGCCAGCAAGCAGTAAAGCCAAGATGGGAGCCTGGGCAGTCCTGCTTCAATGCCCGGCTCCTTAACTATAACCACATACTGACCCCCTCAAAGTGAAAAAAAAATGTGTGCTGTCTTCCTTAGAGGAACACATTCCCTGGAGAAGAGACACAAAGCCACAAGTGTGTCTAGTCACGTGTCTCAGGCACAAGGAGAACAAAAGACGGAGGGTTTAGTTCTGCAAGGAGAGGAAGGAGAGAATTCGGAAAGCTGCCTGGAGGAGGTTGCCTCTAGCCAGTTTTCAGAGCTGGCTTGTTGTCCTCTAAGCTGATGAGGGCATGGGCAATGCGAAGGCATTCCTGGCACATGGAAGCATCTCAGCTGAGGCAGGCAGGTATGAAGCGGAGGGTCTTAGCGGATACCACAAGGGCCAGGACACCAGCCACTAACTCGGTGTGCGACATGGGCAAGTTACTTAACCTCCAGAGACCTCAACTGCTTCTTCTGTAGAATGGGGATAATAACCCTGCCTTGTGAAACTATTTGAACATTAAATGAAATCATGTGTTATTCTTCTTCCTTTATTTACCCATTATAAAACTATTTCCCTCAGTAAAAATTTTTAATTGAGCCTTTTTTTTTTTTACACTTAACGCTCACAGTAGCATTAGCAATAATCCTGAGTGGGTTATTAGTCATTCGTAATAACAATATAATTAATGATAATGTTAATTGCCTTTGATGGAGGGCACTAAGTACTTAATATGTATAATCTATATTTATCTAATCTACTCCTCAAAACATACCTTAAAGATAAGTATCATCATCCCCATTTTTTCAGAGAGATTAAGAAATTTGCACAAAGGTCACCAGCTAGGAAGTGGCAGGACTAGTTTTCAGACCTAGGTCTGTCTGTCCAGAAAAATGCCCGACAGACAGAGAATGCCCTGTGTTTTGAGTTCATGTTGGTCTTGGCAAAGTCCCTCAGCCTCTTTCTCAGAAAGAAAACAAACATTGGAAGGGGTTTGCTAACACGTTGGAACAGGAACGCCCTAGTGAGGGAGGGAAGGGGCCCGCTGAGGCAGGAAGATGAGTCCATATTTGGAGGGTGGGGTTGGGGAGGCCCCTCAGCCTTTTCTCCCCAAGCCCAGAGGTCCCAGGGAGAGCCTGGCTTGAACTGGAACCTTGAGCTGCCCAGAAGTCATGGCGTCTTGGCAGGTAGGTGTGTGCCTTTTCAGGCTTCAGGTGGCCCCGGCAAGCCAGCGGCGTCCTGCCCGCCTGTGAGGGCTGTGAGGCTGCAGGCTGGTAACCCTGCCCTTCCCCCGTGGGTGTCTCCCAGGCAGCAGGGAGTTAATCTGCTATCTGTTGGGAAGGCTTCCAGAACCCTCCTCCCCCGCCTGTGTTTGCTCAGGGCTGGGCTCTTCAGAAACTGAAACCAGCAAGACACCAGGCCGGCCAGGCCTCATGGGATCCTGCCTGGGTTTACCTTCTATGGGGAGGATCAGAGAGCTGGGCGGAGCAGAGTCTGGAGCCTGGGCAGGGCCTGCGGATGTGGCAGGCTCCCCTCGGCCTCCTCCCCGGGAGTTAGGCCCACCCCCGCCTCCACCACCACCACCAGGGACCAGCTCAGGGCCCTGGGGAAGCACATGGCCAGACAAGCCAGGGTGGCCCTGCCCCTCACCACCTCTGAGACACTGAACAAACCACTGAACTCCAGTTTCAGTTGCTTGCACTGTAAAATGGGGATAAATAATGCCTGGCCTTTGGATTCGGTAACATATGTGTAGTGCTTAACACGTAAGAAGTGCTCAGTATATAGGGTCACTGTATCGATGTCCTCGTTGCTGTTGTTGCTGTTGCCGTGGGGGCAGCCTGCTTTGTGAAGTAGTTAGCTCCCACGGCTCAAAGTGTTCAAGCAAAAGTTGAACGAGACGGGAAAAAAGAAAAAAGAAACAGAACAGGAGGGGATTCACACTGCCATACCCACATACTGGCCTGGTCCCTCCAGAATCACCTGGGAAGCCCAAGCACCACCTCACACCCACTGAATCCAAACTTGTTGGATTTATCTAATCCTAAAGGCAAACTTTTACAAAAGTGCAGCTTCCTTTTATGAGCCAATGACCTAGGCCAATAATTTCTACATTTTCCATCTTCGAAAGGCCCTCATGCTTTTCCCTCCTACACCATCGATTAACTAGCCAAAGATATTTTATTGACCAAACTAGATTTGTTAACTCATAATTAACTCATTTGCACACTACATATGGAGACTGTAAAGACCCAGAGTTCATTCAGCGAATAATCATTCACTCAACGAATATTTATTGAATAACTGGCATGTGCCAGGCTCTATGCTATGTCATAGGGGATGGTGGAAAAGAAGGTGGACAAGAGCTCTGTCCTTCTGGGCTTTCCAGTCGGGCATGGAAGTGCAGAAAAGGAACAAGGATTCAAACACTGACACTGAAGCCAAGAGAATTCCACAGAGTATAAGACACACAATATTTCTACAGTAAGCAGATAGCGTTCCAGTCAATAGCAAGTAAAGTTGATGTATCAGTTCCTCTGTACAGCATCCATATAGAGAGAGGTGGAGGCCCCTCCCCAGCATGCACTTACCCATGGGCGCACACACACACACACACACACACACACACACCAATGGCGTTATTATTTTTATGAATCCCAAGAGGTCCAGGGTCTTTGGATCAAGAACAGCTAAGGCCTTATGAAGAAAGGAAGACACTTTGGACCTACTTCCTGCTCATGTGGCCCGTCCCATTGCCTCTAACACCCCATGAACAGCTACTGGCCGGTGACCCCAAACACTCCGAGCAGAGTGGCTAAGGGTGTGGGTTCCGAAGCCAGACAGCCTGGGATTGAACCCCAGCTTGATTCCTTATTAGCTGCGTGATCATGGACAGGCTCCTGTGAGTTCACAGGCACGTAGGCAAGCCCTCTGTGTGCCCATGAATGATAATACCCACTCAGAGCTGTTGTGGAGATTATAGAGATGGAAGTGAACGCCTCGGAAGGCACCAGCATCTGAGCTGTTCTTATCCTATACTACTTTTTTGCCTTTGATGGTCTCTCTGCTTCAAGTACCACCCTCCCTTTTCTATCCGGGGAGCGAAGAGTTACGGTACAACGTCCCTTCCTCTCTAGGCCTTCCTTGGTTACTTCACCAGGTAGCGTGATGCTTTCTCCTCTGGGTTCCTACAGCTCTTCACACATACCTCTTAGAGTGCCTCACACACCGCAACCGTGTTTCTTATTGTAGAGGCGTTCTCCTCCCTCTCTGGATTACAGGTTCTTGAAGAGCAGGGGCCATATTTTATACATCTTTTCATCTTTAGGGACAAGACGGTCCCTCAGACAGAATAAACACTTGCCACTGCCTGTTGAACTAATAATGAAGGACAGACAATGGGGGGATGGATGAAGTGACATGCCCAGGATCACAGAATTCTGGTCTGCATTTAGTGTCTGTTAGGAAGAGTGCTTTCCTGAGCTTCCGGTTTCTCGTTTGGAAAACGGAACCGATAATAATGGTACCTAGGTCTCAGGGTTGGGAGGGTTAAATGAGGTACATACAGGGCAGTGTTCAAGTATGAGCTTTAGAATCAGATTTTTTGAGTGCAAGTCCCAGCTTCACTACCCATAAGTTATGTGAGGTCTGATATGTTCTCGACCTCGCTGTGCCCAGAGAAGATCGATCTTCAACCAAAAAGAGCATATCATCATTAATGGGCTATTCAGAGAATGAAAGGAGATACTCTTTATGAAGTCACCAGTGCCTGGCACAGAGTAGGTATTCAGCGAATAAGTATTGGTTCCTTCCACCACTTTCTCCAAACCTGTAGGCCCTGGACTCTGAAAGCCTGAAACAGCTGTTCAAATGCTACATTTTGCTCTGAGTGACTAATGTCCCTTAAGCCAAGGTTGGAAAGCCGACTCCAGAACTAACCTTACATTCGAGTGCTGAATTAGAGGCAGGGAATGTGGCTGCCTGGTTTATTTAATTAATAAGGAAACTTTGGAAAAGGGGGCAATTTAAAATCAACAAGCATGCCAAGGAAATTAAAAAGAAAGAACTAGCCCACAATTTCATATGTGGGTTTCATATGTCATTGGAATAGTCCCTTCTGTAAAGACATGAATAGTGGGATCATCCAAACCCAAGTTAATGTTTTACAAACTGTAAGACCAATGGCCGGAATTCTGTTTGGGGAGCAAATGAACCAGTTAATCAGTGTACTGCCCTGTAACAATTCTTGAATTTCCTACTGCTTTATCATAACATTTTCATAATAAACTCATTATTCAAAATTCTCCAGTGGCCACATGTCTATTACTAAAGCATAATACTAAAGGGTATGGAAGAGAAAAAAAGGTATTTTCATTTTGGACCTGGAATCCCATCATACTCCCAGACCGATCGCCCCAAACCTCCTTTTGGTAGGATTTAGAAGAGGTTGAAATGAGGTTGCCCAGGACCCTGGGAGCTACGGTTGTCAGTGGCCCAGTCAGCCAGCATTTGGCAGTTCAGTTCAGATAGGAAACTGGAGAGGGCAGGGGTCTCAATAGACCCAAGGGATGAGCTGCACGGTGGGGAAGGTGGAGGGCAGGAATCTTATTAGCAAAACCAGCTGCCTGCCCAGTTGGGCGTGTGTCTGAATTTCTGAAGAAAAGGAAATCACAGCTGTTAGCTTTAGCCTCAAGCCTCTAAGGACTGGGAAGAAGGTGGGGTGGGGGTGGCTAGGGAGAGTACTCCACTCCCTCTGCCCCAAGCACACTCTACCTGCATACGGCATCCTGATCTTTCTTAACCTAGCACCTCCTTATCCAGACCTTGAGCCAGGTCAGACACCTGCTCCAAAAACTCTTCCCGGATCTCTCCAATTGGGGGAAGAATCGCTCTCTTCTTCCCCATGTGCCTGGGGAACTCTGTGTCTCCGTTTTAAAATTTCTCAGACTTCTTTACGATATGCCTGCCAACCTCCTCCATTCTTTTTTTCTCTTATCTTCCTCTTTTTAAATAGCTTTATGGGGGTATAATTGACATACGATAAACCGCATGTACTTGAAGGCACAATTCCTTATGGATGGACCTGCGAACCATAGCACCACCAAGACAGCGAACGTATCCATCGCCCCAAAGGTTTCTTCGTGGCTCCCTTCTCTAAACAGACACCCATCTGTTTTCTGTCCCTGTAGATCAGCATTTCCTACAGTTCTATATAAACGGAGTGATAGAGTATATCCTCTTTTTCGAGTGGCTTCACTCACTGAGCACAGCTATGTTGAGATTCATTTATTCTACCTTCCCTCTTCCCCAAAACATGGGCTTCCCTGGGGAGAAATGGGGTGCAGCCAGAGCACGAAGCTCGACATAGGGCACACAGGAAGAGCCATGGTGGAAGACACTGGGGTGTGATGGGCAGATCTCTCTGGACTTGGCATCAGGACATCATGGATCTCACGTATAGAGTCATGCCCGGACTCGATCACTGCCAGCTGTGCAGAAGTGAGTCACTCCTAATCCGAGCCTCAGTTTCCTCATTTGTAAATTGGGATGATGATACACCTCCCTGCTCTGGGGAGAGCTCTGTGCGACTCCACAGAGCCCAGGGATAAAGTGCTCTGTAAACTGTGAAGGGTCAGTCCTGGGCGAGGATTAGGACTGAATCAAGTCAGCAGCATAGTGGGAACACCCCAGCTCCAAGGGCTATTTAAAGGCCTGCACGCATTTCTTTCCGGGGACGGTGCATGGTTTGTCGATTCCTCACAGAAATGGCCAATAAGGGTTATGCGTGGTGGCCTTTAATCCTGGCCCAGTCACCAAAATTTCAAGGATTCTTTTCCCTCAACCTCCCCGCCTCCCCTTTCCTCTGCATAGGCTGTGTTTATTTACAAGGCCTCTCTCCCTCCAGAGAGCTGCATGTGACCGGAGGATTCCTCCTCTGGCCTGGAGCCTGCTGATAAGGGCAGTCCATCTGCTGGGGGCTCCAAGGCCTGCAGGAACAGGAACTGAGCAGTGGAGGGGAGCAGAGGGGGAGCCTGCCAGGCCTGGCTGTGGCTTCCTTTGGCCAGGACTGACAGAGGGGAGATGAGGTGTGACCGGAGAGAAGGAAATAGTTGTCTCCCGTTGGAAACCGACTTGACCTATAAAATCACACCAGATTTGAGGACGCTTCCTATGCACCACCCCCTCCCCACCCCCCCACCATGAATGGAATTTCTCATTCGCTGCTGTTTAGGGAAGAGAGGTGAGGTCAGCTGCTAGGACACACACAGGGAGATTCAAGAGCTAGCAGCACTTGGGGAAGCCACTCTCCCTCCTGGCCAGGCAGGCTGTCGTCAATTAGAGCTACCTTTTGTTGAATACCTGCTCTGCATCAGGCACTATGTTTTCTCTAAGCTTTATAGTGTAAGCTTCAAAGCCATACGGAGAGGGGAATATGCACCCTCTCATTTCACAGCTGATAAAGGTGAAATAACACGTCCAAGGTCACTTAGGACGTGAGCCAGAATTTGAACTCCGTGATGTCTGACAACAGAATCCATGTTCTTTTGAGAATTTGAGGACATTGATTCTCAAAGAATGAACTTAATAATAAATTATTTCCTGGTCATGCCCTGTTAAAAGAAGGCTCTGTGACCAATTTAATATAGGGAATGTTATATATAATGTCCCTATCATGAAGACCCACGGTGTACTTTTGTGTCTAGAAGGTTCTGAAATAAAACCTTAAAAAAAAAAAAGTGGGGAGTGCCTGCGTGGCTCAGTCAGTTGAGTGTCTGACTTCAGCTCAGAGCATGATCTCTCCTTTGTGGGTTCGAGCCCTGCACCAGGCTCTGGGCTGACAGATCAGAACCTGGAGCCTGCCTCGGATTCTGTCTCCCTCTCTCTCTTGCCCCTCCCTTTCTCGCACTCTGTCTCTCCGTCTCTCAATAAAATAAAATGCTAAGAAAGCTTTTAGAAGGTTCTGAGAAATCTTAGCATAAAGGAACTCACCTTTTTTTCCAACCAAGAATTTCCCACATTAAATTGATCACCCATCTTTTTTCCCATGAAACCTCTATTCATATTCCTCAGAACGAGTGTTCCTCAGAGCATTGTGTGAGAATCACAGCTGAGTCAGAACTGGAGGGATTATAGGGTTTATCCACCTTACTCTAACGAGTGCATTAACAACACCTTTTATTAACATCTCCAGTGATGAGAGACTTATTACCTGCTAAGACAGCTTGCTCCATTCTTGCACAAACTCAGTGGTTACAACAGCACTGCCCAGCAGAAAGGCTGCAAGCTACATGCGTGAGTCTAAGCTTCCCATGGGGGAAAGTAAAAAAAGAGCAGGAAAAACTCATTTTAATAACCTATATTAATTAACTCAATGGACCTCATGAAACTATCATTTCAACATGGAGTCAGTAAAACAGTGATTAATGGTATATTTTACTTTTTCTTTTGCTTTTTAAATTAAGTCTTTGAAATCCAGATTAGCCACATTTCACGTGCTCAATGGCCATGTTTGGCTAGGGTCTAACAGGTCAGGTGGCACAGCATTAGAAGATTCTTCTTCTTTTTTTTTTTTTAATTTTTTTTTCAACGTTTATTTATTTTTGGGACAGAGAGAGACAGAGCATGAACGGGGGAGGGGCAGAGAGAGAGGGAGACACAGAATCGGAAACAGGCTGCAGGCTCTGAGCCATCAGCCCAGAGCCTGACGCGGGGCTCGAACTCACGGACCGCGAGATCGTGACCTGGCTGAAGTCGGACGCTTAACCGACTGCGCCACCCAGGCGCCCCTAGAAGATTCTTCTTTAGGCTGAGCCAAACCCTGCCTTCCTGTGCCCCTTCTCCATGGTCCTCAGAATCAAGGGCTTGGTCTATAGATGTGTAACTTTGTCACCACCCCAAGGATGAGTTCTGTTTGGCTACATGCTTGTACGTGTGCATTAAGTCCCCCCCTTCATAGAGCTCAGCCCTCTGGCAGTGGTCTGCTGAGGTCTGTCTCCCCTTTTAAAGGGTTTTCCAAACTTCAAAGTGCTGTATAAATAAAAGGCCTTATTCTCCTGACTCCTAGTGGGGCAGGCTTAGATTCACCCAGGATTTTGGTGTTCTCGTTACGTGGTTATGTTATATTCAACCCACAGGCAGCTGGTAATACTGTGTCTGGCCTGCGGCTACTCCCGTTTTCTCCCTGGGCCTCAGTTTTCCTATCTGTCAAATGGCTGATTTGAGATTTCTAGGATTTAGACTCTTTCTGCCTCATCTCACCCCCACCACTCTCTTTGCCTACTACATTTCCTCTTAAACGAGGTCTTAATTTGGAATTCAGGAAATAGTTATATCCTCCCATATACTATAACAATAAGCATTTTTTTTTTTTGAGCGTTTATCATGTACGGGGCACTGTGCTAAGAACCTTATGAAATAGCATTTCATTTAATCCCCTTCACACCTGACCAAAGTCACTACTGTCGTGATTCCCTCTTATAATTGTAGAGACTAAGGCATCAGGTGGTTGAGTCATAGATCCCACGCCTGATAAAGGGAACAGCTGGAGATACCAGCCCCGGGGCCTACTCCCAGTCTCTGATCGTAGGTCCAGACTATGAACCGGAGCCAGGCCCAGGCCTCGGACTACTCAACAGGGCACAAGTGCCCAGGGGAGCAGCTTTTTGCTTTTCATTGTTGTTTCCGCTGCTGCTAAAACCCACAGAGCGTCCTCCTCCTGTTTTGCCGAGGAAGGAAATACCGGTATACTTTCCTTGCTAAGGAAATCCTATTCTTCACAAGTCAACTTTCTTCCCATCCTCTTGGCCTTTCAGGACAGGGCCCCAGGTTCCCGGGAAGCCTCTGGAAGAGACCTGAGGAACTCAGCGTGCCCTGTCTAGGGCAGAGGTATTTTTAGAACAGGCCGCACTGTTTACAAGGAAGCCAGTCCCCTGAGCCTTCCCTCTCCCTCCAGGCCCCACCCGCCACCAGGCTCCTCCAGGCCCTTCCTTCCTCTCTCCCTCCTGGCTGCTCCCTTCCTGTCATCTCTGTGGGCACGTGGGCTGCATCAGCACACGGGTGCACTGTCACTACTGCCCGGGAGACACAACTGAGCAAAGCCACAGCCCGGGGCCCCGAGAGCCTCCTGGGAAGGCCAGCCGTGACCCGGCACTGGAAAAACACAGGAAGCTGCCACCAGTTGAGAAAATGGCCCTGGCAGTTGGTGATGGACGGGAAATCCTGCAAATGGGCTCAGCTGCGCGTGCCAGGTGCTTTCAATTGTGACAAGTCACTTACCCTCCTCGGCCTCCTCTGATGCAGCTGTAGAGCAAGGAGGGCTTGAAGGCCCGGGCTGCTCTGTGTTCAGTAACTGAATGTCTGGGCCTCCCCGACGGTGCGGTGCGAGCACTCAGGCCTCCCTCAGGGAGGTGGCAGGAGGTACTAAATGGAGTGAAAGCCCTGGCACGTGGTGGGCATGCATCCATAGGAGCTCCGATAATAATTCCCTATCTCCAGCACCCCACACTGTGTCTGGCACAAAGTTGCTTCTCCACGGGGATGCTCTCCTTTATCCTTACAGCTCGGGGGTCTTTCACCTCGAAGTCTGTACAGAACCTCTCCTCAAACTATGCACTTTTAAAAAGGTTTTTTGTGTATTTATTTTGAGAGAGAGAGAGAGAGAGAGAGAGAGAGAATTTCAAGCAAGCTTCACGCTCAGTACGGAGCCCAACGCGGGTCTCCATCTCGCACACCAGGAGATCATGACCTGAGCCAAAATCAAGTCGTGCAGCTTAACCGACTGAGTCACCCAGGTGCCCCCAGCACTTTTTCAAAAAAATTTTTTTAACTTTTATTTATTTTTGAGAGAGCGTGAGCAGGGGAGGGGCAGAGAGAGAGGGAGACAGAGAATCTAAAGCAGGCTCCAGGCTCTGAGCTGGGGCTCAAACCCGCAAACCACACGACCATGACCTGAGCTGAAGCCAGATGCTTAACCGACTGAGCCACCCAGACGCACCCCCAGCACTTTTTTAAATTAAGTATTTATTCCTGTTGCCCAGCGCTGCACCACCATACCGCTTTGGTTCAGGAGTCTTCTAGCAAAAGCCTCTTCTCTGAGTCACAGTCCTGTGGCTTCCAGGCCAGGCTGCCCACCTGTACCCGTGCCCCATTGGCTCTGGAGACAGTGGACCTGGCCCAGGGAACCAGTCTTCTCAGGGTCCGACCCTAAACTAGCAGGGCTTGGAGGGGAAGCTCGACCCAAGCAGCCCAGCCGCTACCCAAGCTTCCCTGGGTGTGGGTGTGGAGATTACAAAGCCTCCCTCCTTAGTCCCGAGGGCAAGCTAGACTTCTCCAGCAGCTGCAAGAGATCTAGGGATTGTTATTAGAGGCCGTTAAATTCCCACCATGCATCCCTCCCACCCCACCTCCTCCGCTCCCCCTCCTGTTTCCCGCTTCCCCTCCTCCTCTTCCTCCTCTTTGTAACCATCCTCCTTTTCTCCCTGCTCCTCGCCACGGTTATGCTTTTGACCCAAGTGACAGCCTACTGTATTCCTAAGGTGAAGTACCAGTGGCGGGGAGAGGGACTGACTTCTCTCTGTAGCCTTACACCTCTCCTTCTCAAAGTCCTTCCCCAAAGATGTCTCGGGCCCTCTGGTGTGCCAGCAAGTCGGAGACACGGCTGGGTGCTAGCATCAAGGGCTACCTAGCCTGGTGGGCTGGGACCCCGGCAGCATTCCTGGTTGTTGAGGAAGTTGCATGTTAAAGTGGCGTCACCTTTGACCACCTTCCCTATCGTCTCAAGGCCACGCATTCACACTTTTTCCAGCGTGGTTTTACGGTCGCGCAATGTATTCCTTTAACCTTAATGAGAAGGTGACACTTTTGGAGCATGTAATTACAGAGAGAGGTGTCCTTCCTTTTCTCCCCATCCCCTGCTCACTAGACAGAAAAAAAAAAAAAAAAAAGAAAAAAGAAAAAAGAAAAGCACGTTTAATAGGACAAAAGCCTGAAAGGGTAATGGGGCAGGCTGGCTAAGGCTAACACGTGTGGCTGGAGTGTAGCATTTGGTTGGGGCAAGAGTGAATGCCAGGAGAGGAGGCTACAGACAGATACAGGACAAATCATGCCAGCAGCCACCGCCAGGAGCCATTGCTCCCCGCCATTGTGCATCAGGCCTGACTTGATCAGTAGACTTCTCGGGAAACTGTAACGACTTGTTTTGCTCCATTGAACCCCCTCAATGCCTAACCCCTGACCTTACAGACCTGCAGGGTTTTCCAGGGATGTGCTCATTCCCAACCCTCTTCCCCACCCACCTTCTGTTTCTTAATAGCTGGGTGGCCTTAGACAAAGTCCTTCATCTTTTGTGGCTGTATTTTTCTCATCCGTAAATCAGAGAAAGTGTGTGTGTGTGTGTGTGTACGTGCATGAATACACACACACACAGATGCACGCACATACACACTCACCAACGGTTGTTATGAAGCTTGAGTCAATGAGACACTGTGGAAGGAAGCCCTTTGGAAAGCACAGGCAATTCTCTATCTCTCCTCGGCCTCAGCTGCTATTCCCATTCCACGAGGGGAAATCCTCACCCGGAAAGCCATGTGCACACGGGCACAGGTCCCAGGGCAGGCGCCTCCACAGAGGCTGGGTCTGTCTCTTTCCATTTCCCTGTTGACTTCCAGTGCAACTGCCGTCGGCTTGTGAATGGGCAGGCAGCTCCCTGCGATGTGGCCCGGTGCCAGGCTGATGACCCACCGAGCCTGCACAGGCTCTGTGAGTGCTACCAAGGACCAGAGAGGCCCACGGCCCTCTGCCCTGGATGGGGAATGTCAGGTGTCCAGACAGGGTGGGGCAAGAGCTTCTTACGTTCAGGCTGCAGCTCAGACATAACCTGTCACCTCTACAAAGGCCTCCTAGTAAGATGAAGAAGTGAAACTGGGGAGGCGATCTGAGCCAGCAAAGGGGGCGACACGGGAGGAGAAGGGATCCCCAGGAGAGGATGAAGCTTCTGCAAAGGCACAGAGGTACCAGTAAGCAGGAAATTTGAAGCCCATGGAAGCTCTTCCTCTGCATGCAGCTGCCCACCTGTTTGTTAATGAGCTGCTTCGATCCTTGCCTCTCCCCGATGCCCCCACCCCCATCGATTATCAAAATCTGAAGCTTCTCATGTCTTATACAGTCCAGGCACCTGTCTTCTCTTCCCTAGCCCTATGGCCACTGCCTGGAACTTACAGCCCTCTGGCCTAGACTAATTCAAACAGCTTCCTAACTCTTCTTGCCTCTAGTTCCTGGCCCTCCCCTCCAATCCACCAGCCTCACAGTTGCCAAAATGATCTTTCTGATATGTGAAATTCTGATTGTGACATGTCCCTCTGCTGCTGAAATCCTTCAAGGGCTCCCTACCACCTTCCAGGTCTTTTCTGTAGCTTAGAACCCAGGACCCTCCGTGATCGGACCCAAGCATCTACCTCTCCTGACTCATTTCCCACCCAATCCTACACAAGCCCTGAGTTCCTGCCACACTAAACTTCAGTTCCCCAAGGAGGCGTACATACTGTTTTAAGCTGCCTGGTGTTCTTACTTTTATCTGGATTCCCCTGCACCCCTATTTCCCTGGCTAACTCCTACTCCTCCCTTAGAACACAGCTCAGGAGTCACTTCCTCTAGAAATGTTCTCCTGACCCTTCCTGGTTTTTTTTCTTTGTTGCCCACCATACATATACCTCTAGTACACAGGTTCTTAACCTCAAATGGGATTTAGGAGCTTTGAGAACTTGCATGGAAGATAAAATGCATTTTTCTGTTCACTAACCTCTGCCTAAAATTTAACATTTCCTTCAATTATGAATGTAGGCTCAAAGCACACTGATATCTACTATCCCTGTGATTCATCACCAATAAAAATCACAGAAATGTTCATATCACTTTGGAGTTATTGCAGATTATCTCACCAGCATTTTGAAATTTCAATAGTTAGTAAACCTATAGATCTGATTATTTAATGTGTAAGTACACTCATAAATTATCACCACTTTGATTTTTTCTACATATTTTGTTAATTCTTTCTTAAAACAATTGACTTCCTTTGCTGTTGTATATGTTTTACTTTGGGCATATTATTTTAGAGAGAGAACACAAGATGCGGAGAGGGGCAGAGGGATAGAGAAACTTGAGCAGCCTCCATGTTTAGCGTGGAGCCCAACACAGGACTCTATCCTATGACCCTGGGATCATGATCTGAGCCAAAATCAAGAGTCAGATGCTCAACCTGCTGAGCCACCCAGATGCCCCATACTTTATGCATTTTTAAATGTTATTCTGAGAAGAGTTCCATGGGCTTCACCAGCCTGCCCAAGGGCTTCCTGTCATGAAACAGTTATTCTTTCTCTGACAGAAACCTGTAACACCCTCCACTAAAACTGTTGGTTTATCTTGTCCATCTCTATCAACAAATTTGGAGCACTTAAAAACATGAGACCATCTTTCTACTGGGAAGGCTTAGTACAAGGCATTGCACCTAGTATATTCCAAAAAAATATTTTGGGGGGAATGATAAAAAAAAAAAGAAGACAAAAAGGAAGGAAGGAAAGGAAGGAGGAAGGGAGGAAGTAAATTTGATCTTCAAAGAGCATCTGTTCTCTCCGTCTGGGACACTGTTCCAGATCTCTCCAAGACTTGCTGCCTGCCTCCTCTATGTTTGCTCTCATGTCCCCTCCTCAGTGATGCCCTCCATGGCACCATATTTGAAGTTCCAGTTCCAAAGCCACCACCCCAGGCATGCTCTGTCCTTCTTCCCTGCTTTATCTTCTTCACATTTGCCACCATCTGACATACTATATTTTTCTGATTTTTTATTCATTTATATTCTGTCTGCCTTCACTAGAATATAAGGTCCCTGAAAGCTGGGACCTTTATCTCAGATTCATTTCTGTATCTCTAACACACGAAAGAGTGTGTTACTATCTAACAGATAGCAAGCGTGATGTAGATATTTGATGAATGAGTGACAGAAGGAACCACATGATGGACACCAGTCAGTTAAACCAGTCTCCACTCTGCAGATGAGGGAGCCAGAGCCGGGAGACTTTGAGGCCCCAGGTCACACAGAGAGTGGCTCACAGAGCTGAGTGGATTTGAAAGTGGTGGAAAGAAGTGTGGGTTGTTAGCATTGGGCTTGGAACCCCAGCTTAGGAATTTGGTCCTAAGGCCCAATGCATGTTTTCAGTGGAGAAATGACAGAGCTCTGGGAGGACTGGTCTGACCCAGGACCAGGACTGAGGAGCAGATGGAGCCTCATCAGGGACATGTCTTACCTTCAGGCCATTGCTGTTGGATCCATAGTTTGGATTTGTAAAAAATCCTGCCACTCTGTCTTCTGGTAAAGACATAGCCTGTTCATCCTGTGAGGTCTGACAGCTCAAAGGATCCCTGAAGGATTCAAGAGCCACAATGAGTGGGTCCCCTTGGATTCCTCACTGCTCTTGTGTAAACCTCTACCACAGTGCTTACCCAGCTAGGCCAGAATGTTCCCTTTTCTGTGAGCTCTTTGATAAGAAGAGTACATCGCAGTCTTCTCTCTTTGGCATTGGAAGAACAGAGCTTGACACATAGTAGATTTGTAGTGACAATTTATTGAAAGAAATATGGTAATCAGAAAATTACAAATGCTATGGTGATCATTAGTTTCAGTCATGGGGAGAGGTATGAACTTTGATTGAGCTCCTATAGTATAACAGGTACTCTGCTGGTACCTGAGCTACATTACCAAGTGCAGTGGGGCCCCTGACCTCCAGGAGCGCAGAGCAGAGACAGAGAATGAATGAGCAAAAACAACACAGTGTGTCAACAATTGAGGGGCTGCACTTAGGAAGGCATGCCCTGAATCCTCTGGTACTTACCAACCTAAAGTTATGTTATTATTTAATTACTTCTACTCTGTCTTCTCACAAGAATGTAAGCTCCAAGAAGGCAAGGGTTTTGTCTTGTTCATGGCTTTCCTCCCAGCACATAGTAGGTGCTCACAGGAAGTCTCTGTGAATGAATGCATGGCTTGAGGAAGCACAGAGGATTGTGGGTGCCTACCCCAGTCTGGGGGTGGGGGTCACAGAAGACTTCTGGGAGGAAGAGGTCTTGGCCAGAACCAAGTGTTCCCAAAACTTATATCTCCTATTTCATGACTTCCTCCCAACTCAGTGGGGTCACACCCACTCTATGAAGAAACAACTCTCAGTAAAGGGGAATCAGCTTGGTAAAGCCCACTCAGCTGGCACAGCAAAGACTTGAACCTGGGTCTCCCAAGGTTCTCCACACAGGCCTAGAAAACCATTTAAGAGGGAACGAAGTCCAGAAGACAGATCATCAACCCAACATCAACATCCACCACCACCATCATCATCATCAACATCATCATCATCATTCTTATGGCAGCTAAATTTTAACAAGTGTTCATACTATGACAGGTACCTTTCTAGAACTCTACACTTGTTAACTCATTCTTCAAAACCACCTTCTGATGTGGGTTCAATTGTTGTTCTCAGTTTATAGATGAGAAAACTGAGGCACTGTGAAATAACTTCGTTAGGTCACACTGGTGGTAAGGAAAAAGTCCAAGATTCAAACTCATGCAATTTGGCCTCAGAGTCTGCACTCTTAACCACTTCATCTTTTGCTTTAACAGGCCATGTCCACCTCATCCAAGTCTAGAAGACTTTTAGAGACATCTAGCATTTTTATCAGCATCTTTATGTTCCAGACCCTATACTAGGTTCTGTGGGGGAAAGCTACAAAAAAGAAACCAATAAAGTTTCTGCCTCCAAGAGGTGGCCAATCTAGAATAGTAGATGGATAAGAAATCAGTGGATCTAAAATAGGAGACACAGCAGACGTTTCCCGAAGCTAGGGCATTTGAGCTGGGTTTTGTGAAGGTAGGAAAGGTAAAAAGCAGAATGATGCTCTAGAAGGCCACCAAATGTATCCTATGTATCCTTTCCTCCAGGCACAGGTGTAGATCCAGTGTTGGGGAGCATCGAATCCCTTCGTAGTTTACAGGACGAGAGTATGGATTCAAGACAGGGGCAAGTCAAAGGAGGATTAGGGCCTGGATCCTCGAGAGTTTGGACTGTTGTATTAAACGAAATTGTTCACTCTTTAGTATATGATGATCTATCAGTTTTGTGAAAAAGGAAGTAAAAGAATCTGACCTGCATTTTAAGAAGATAACAGGATGAGTATGAAGACTCACTCCAGAAGGAGAAGACTGAAGAGAGCAAGCCTGGTGTATCTTTTGCTGTGTAATCAGCCACCCCATAATGTAGTGGCCTAAAACAACTACCATTTCATTACTGTTTTTAAGTCTGTGAGTCAAGTGGGCAGTTCTTCTGTCAACTAGTGGGCTACTCACATGTCTGATGGGCACTAGATATTGGGTGGGGCAATAGGGTGACTGGACCACACGTCTGTCATTAACCTGGGCTTCTTTGCAAGGTAGCAGTTGCAAGGTTACCAAGAACTGGAAGAGAACACAAGCCATGATGCACATGTACTTTTCAAGCCTCTGTTTATGCCAGGTCTCTTAATGTCTCATTGACCAACCATAGATCCAAAAGGCAGAACAATGGACACCACTTCTCAAAGGCAAGAACAGCAAGGTCACTTAACAAAGCGGTGTGGATGCAGGGATGGGATGAATTTAGGAATATTTTTGTTAAGAGGCATTGTAATGAGCCAAGTGAGAAATAATAGTTGTTTAACCTGGGAAATGGCAGAAGAAATGGAGAGATGATCAGAGCATATTTGAAACACATTCAGGAGATTATTTGTAAGAGAGAGGAAAGAATAAAGAATGCACCCCCAGGTTTTTGGCCAGAGCATCTGGGCAGATGGTCCCCTGGATCAATGAAGGGAACCAATAGGAAGATCAGGTTTAAAAGTGTAGACACATTCCAGGTCATATAGTTCTTCTGAAATCTATGAATGTGCTACCTTCCTTTCTTGGAAAAAAATGCTCCTTCACTAACTTTCCCTCCACTATGACCATGTGGTCCAAATGGAAAGTGAGATCATTTACATGACACTGATTTTCTAGCAGTATGGATCAGATGGCCAGGTATAGACATCTGATCCATACTAGGCTAAAGAGAGTACCCAGCCCCACCTCCACTGCCAGCCAGGTCTACTATGTAGTTGTGCAGGTTGTGCCATGAACAAGTTTGTCTGGAAGGCAGGATAGAGGCTTGAATCCAGTCTGTGCTCTGCTATACTAGTGGGCCTACAGCACCTGAGGATGAGATGCCTTCTTCTAACTCCTACAGAGGCGCTCTCTGTGTTGCCAGCCCCACTTACTGCTCCTGGGTGGGGCAGGGCAGGGCAGGGCAGGGGGTGGGGAATGTGCCACACTAGGCAAACTGGACTCCTCTATGAATTATCCTACTGGAGTTGGAGAAGAAGTTTTTTCCACTCTGATCCTAAAAGCTGTGTAAATGGGAGCCCACAGACATCCATGTCCCTATGATACACAGAGCTGTTGACACACAGCAAAGCCAGTATATCATGGGACTCAGACAAAGAGAGAGAGAGAGAGAGAGAGAGAGAGAGAGAGAGAGAGAGAGAGAAAGTTGTCAGAATAAGAGCTCCCTGTTTCAGCCAACTCCACCCTTCCTGGGGCTTGGTAGTTTGGTTTTGCTCTCATTCTGCAATTCTGCTTATATTCTCATTTAAAACTCCCCTTTTGGGGCACCTGGGTGGCTCAGTCAGCTAAGCTTCTGACTTTGGCTCAGGTCATGATCTCACAGTTCGTGGGTTTGATCCCTGCATTGGGTTCTGTGCTGACAGCTCAGAGCCTGGAGCCTGCTTTGGATTCTGTGTCTCCCTCTCTGTCCCTCCCCTGCTTGCACTCTGTCTCTCTGTCTCTCTCTCTCTCTTTCTCAAAAATAAATAAACATTTAAAACTTTTTTAAAAAACTCCTCTTTTTGCTCAAGTAAGTTTAAATTGGGATTTTGCTTCTTGCAACCAATACAGTTCTAAACAATAAAAGCAAGAAGGTCATGAGTTGAGATTTGTAGAGGAGGGATAGGCATGAAAGATAGGTCAGAGGCAGAATTAAAGGATCTGGTCACCAATTCAAGGAGCCACATAGAAGAAGGGGTGTCCAGTGGGGAGGTCCCAGGCCTTTGGTTTGAACAATTGGAGAAGGATGGCAGTATCTTTAGCAGAAGTAGGCAATCCAGAAGATAAACTATTGGGGTAGAGTGGGGGGTAGAAGAAGGGCAAATGTATTCTTCCATTCATTCTTTCATTCACTGAACAATTATTTGCCAAGCCCTGTTGAGGCACTGGGGATTCAACAATGGACAAGGTGGGTTAGGTTTTGATAGTGTTTATGGGTCATCATTGACTTCTTTATTGAAATGACAGTAAGCACCACCTGTGGGCTATGCACCGTCCATAGAACTGAGCATAAATCTAGGCAGTGATGTCCAGCAGGCAGCTGGAAAGAGGGTTGAGTTGGCATTTCTGTTGTAAGCGTCATCCCCATAGGGATAATTTTGGAAGACGTGGGAGACAGCACTTGGAGAAGAGAAGTCTAGCTCCACATGCTTTGTCCATCATGCCTCAGCTTCAGGGTTGAGCTGAGAACACATTGTTTCTTTGGTCCTTGTCACTGAAGCAGCCACAGAAAGAGCAGGGGTTTAGGAGTCCGATCTGGTTGACAGCCTGGGTTCACACACCAGCCCTTCCAGGTAACCATGTGAATGACCCTGAATGAGTGGGCTTGCCTCTTGGAGTCTAGGTGTCCTCAGCTACAAAATGAAGATATGAACACTCCTGCCAGTGTTGACGGTAAGAGAGAATAGAGAAGTGCATTCACTTGACCACAGATATGTCGTGAATGCCCATATGGACCAGGTTCTAGACTACAAGATTAAATGGAAGTCAGTATTAGGGGGCTCCTCTGAGAGAGACATGTGAATCTTTGGGGCTACCATGGCTGGGTTCTGATTCACCTAAAGCGGATGATCTCTCTCTGCCCACCACAACCTACACCAATCTGCCCCTTCCCCAGCCCGTTCAAAAGGCAGCATTTTCTACAATTAGAGAAGAAAGGGAAAAATGACTGTTCTGCTGTTCTCTTAGAGCTGTTCTCTAGAGCAGCAGAAAAAGGGCCCACGTGAGCCATGCTGTTCTTGGCAGCCGCTACCCCACTCCTCACAGCCAGAGGCTTAAAGCTTTATTTGTGGTTTAAGTTACAAGCAAGGGCGAAAACCCCAGAAAAGGGGGGGAGAAGGGAGAAAACATTTTAAAAGTTGAGAAAATTGCCCTGTGTTCTCAAGTGAGGGCAATTTGTCCAAACACCTGAGCTCTGTAGAATCCTAGTGGTTTGACTGTGGTTTTATATTTTGGGGCTCTGGGCCCAGTGTCAGGGGTGGGGAGCATTTTTTCATACATGGAGAAAATCACAAAATCACTTTTTACAATATATTAATGAGTAGCTTTACCATTTCAATGGCGACATTGTTGGAGATTTTGAAAAAAAATCCAGGTCCAGGTTTTGGGGTGGTTTTGTTTTGAAGATTGCTACATAAAGCATTTCACAGTCAGTACAGGCTGTGTCTGGGTGTTGTCCCCAAGATTGAGAGTGGAGGAGGTTAAACATTTTAGGGATAGAGACCTTTAAGGTCTTCAAGTCCAGCCCTCTCTTTACTCTGAGGACAAGAACAAGGCCCAGAGAAAGCAGGAAACCTTCCCAAGGTAGCACAGTATGTTTGTGGTAGAAGAAAGTCTAGACCCCAGGCTCCTGGACTCTGAAGGTCCTTCTGGCAAAGCCTTTGAGGCAGTCCAGAGGTGACATTCCACCTCAGAAAGCATGACTGGCCTCCCCTTCATGTTGACATTTCTGCGGCAGTGACTTTGAAAGCTGCTTTTTATGGTCCTGGCTCTGGAAGGGCAAACACTGTTATCAGTAGAACAACACAGGTGGCTTCTAAAGCTGGGCCCAGGTGGAGCCGAGCAGGAAGGGAGGTCCCTCCGCACAGGCAGACATGACCCAATCACCTGTCTGGGTTCAGAAAGTGCACAGACACTCCTTGGAGAGCAGGACAAGAGGCCAGTGTGGTGGTGAAGGGCTGGCTTTGGGGCAGACAAGATGGGTTCAAGTCCCAGTGACCCTACTTACCAACTGTGCAGTGAAGACAAGCTCCCGGACAGAGCTGTAAAACAGAAACAATGATCCTCCGTGCAAGTGCTCGAGAACCACATGCTGCTGGTGGCCACTATATTAGCACAGGCCCAGGGTTACCAGTCAGTTGGCCATGCTGGGAGGGGCACTGGGCTCTTGATGTTGGTTGCTTGCTTCTGGGTCTTGCCCAAGACTAGCTCTAAAAGCTCAGGCTCCTGGCAGAGACATCAGGGCTCCAGGCTCCTCTCTCTCCTCCTTGGCCCTGTTGACAATGCAAAGATTTGGCTTCAAGATGGGCAGCCTGAGTGTCACTCTTGTGCTTCCTAGAGCAGAATCCCAGAGTGGGAGGAGCTAGGGGCCAGGGACCAGGGGCTGGGCGATGCCTGATGTAAATGCCAGTGTGTAGAGTCAGAAAGCCTTGGACTCAAGCCCCAGGCCTCTCACTCAGGGGTTAGTGGCCGTTGGTAAGCCACTGAACCTCTCTGAGCCTCAGTTTCCACATGAGGGCTCTCTGCCTGCCAAGTCATGTACTAATGAAGGAATGAGGCAGCAGAGATAGTACTCTGTTAACAATGGGACACTCTTAAAAGTAAGGGGTTTGTTTTCTCCTTGCTTTGCTTCTTTTTTTCACTAAAAAAGTATTTAGATGGAGGCTGGTAGCTGCCTTTGAATCCGATGTAAATGGCTGTTGTACTATTTGGAAACATTCTCCAGAAGTCTGGGGATTAGAAGAACCCAGGATACCAGTGACACAATGGAGGGGTTCCCTGGGGGAAGGGGCAGATGGAGGAGAGAAAGAGGAAGCGTTCTTTGAACATCTATTATATTCTAGATACCACGATGGTCACTTTCATACAGAGAGAGTGATGGCCACCATGATGATGATGATGATGATGGCTGACCGTATCAACAGGTTCAGTTCTGAGTGCTTTACACATAGTAACCTGTTTTTGCACATGAGGCAACTAGGCACGGAGGAGTTAAAACAGGGCAGCAAGTTCACCCAAACTGCAGTTTAAATCCCAGTGGTCTCAGTCTGAGCCATGTGCATGAGGATCACTGGCCCTGCTCCCATACTCCTGCATGTGGTTGGATTCTCCAGTGACCATCACCCACACCTTCCGAGCAAGGAGACTGAGGCTCAGGAAAATGAGGTGATTTGGGCAGGGTCACACAGAGGAGAGGGAGAAGGTTCCTTGAGTTTTTTCATTGTGTTTTTCCCCCCTTCAAAACTATTTCCTTATTTGGCTTCCTTTCTAGCCAGTAGAAAGGCATCATTCCATTTGAATCTAACTCTAGCTTCCTGTTAGCTCCTCACTTGAGTCTCATTTTCCCCTGCAGAGTCAGTAGAAGAAATCTGTGGCCTCACTTAGGGAAACCAGACAGCCCACTCTTCCCAGCTTCCTCACCACTTCCCTTCCTCGGGAAGAAGAAATGCGTGTCCTTCAGCCTATACGAGGAAGACAACATCATTCCATTCTATGTTCTGGTGCTGAGCTTTTGGACCAGTTCCAGGTTGACTATGACCATCTAAAATGTGGAACCGGACCTTAACCCCACATTCCAGCTTTAGCCTGACCACGGAGAAAGTGCAATGTCACCTTACTTAGTTGACACTATGCCCCTAGTGATACAACCAAAGCTTACATTATCTCTTTTGGCAGCCACCTCCGCACTGCTGACTCACAACGCTATCGTGCCCTGATTTCCTATCCATTGTTCTTTCCTCTATTTGGCCTGATTTCTTAAGACCTCTCCCTGGTCACATTATGCTGAGATTCTTGAGAGATTTTTTTTCAGCAGTTACCATGGAGAAGACTTCAGGTTTGGGGCTAATCCATACCCTCAAATTTGGCCTTCAACGTCCCAAAGATAGCTGGATCCAGTAGGGGACTGGCACATGCTCTCTGACCGCACTAAGGGAGACAGTGGGCAGAGGGCTACTTCATAACAAGTCAGATCAGTAAGTGGAAGCTGGAAAATACCCCTATCTGAGGAGCAAACACCACTGTGGCCTAGTCACTTTCAGAAGGGTTTGGGATTTGCCCAAGGTCACAATGGGCCATAATCCATTTGCACATGTGTTGATTTTAAAGTAGTGGTTGGTAAAGTATGGAAAGAACCCAAATGTCCATCGACGGATGAATGGATAAAGAAGATACGGTATACATATATACAATGGAGTATTACTCAGCAATCGAAAAGAATGAAATCTTGCCATTTGCAACTATGTGGATGGAACTGGAGGGTATTATGCTAAGCAAAATTAGTCAGAGAAAGACAAATATATGACTTCACTCATATGAGGACTTTAAGGTATAAAACAGATGAACATAAGGGAAGGGAAGCAAAAATAATACAAAAACAGGGAGGGGGACAAAACATAAGAGACTCTTAAATATGAAGAACAAACAGAGGGTTACTGGAGGGGGTGGGGGAGGGGGGATGGGCTAAATGGGTAAGGGCATCAAGGAATCTACTCCTGAAGTCACTGTTGCACTATGTGCTAACTAATTTGGATGTAAATTTAAAAAAAAAAAAAATAAAGTAGTGGTTGGTAGTTCAGGCTTTGGAACCCAACAGGCCTGGGGTCACTTGCCAACTTTGTGACTTCAGGCTGAGTCCCACCATCTTCAAGCCTCAATTTCTCGCTGTAAAACTGGGGCCACAATGGTACTTCCTTCCTCGTGATGTTGTGAGAATGAAGAGAAAGCATAAGCGAATGTCTTCGCCCAGTGCCTGGGTATGTAGTGGGAGCTCAGCATTGGTGATGAGTTCTTCATGCCTTTGTTCTCCCTTGAGAGCATCTATTCAGAAGTGTTCACAGAGAGTCAGCAGGGCAGGCAACTGCTTTAGTAGAGAAAACATTGACGCTTATAGAAGCTGGAGAGCAGGATTGGGTCCTGGAGCATAGAGATACTTCTGGGGAACAGCTAAATGCTCTGCAGGAACTTCTCCGGTTCTGGGTTTGTACTACTGAGTGTCCCACCCACTTCTCCACCACCCCACCCACCAACAAACATCATCTCCCTGCCCATGTCTGAGCGGGAATATTTTCAGATTACTCTCAATGTGACCTTGGGCAAATCCCTTAAGTCAGCCTCTGGCACATTTCCTACCAAACAGCGATAAGAATACCCACAGTGCTGAGTTTTTAGAGGAGATTAACCAATAAATGTAAAGTGAAGAGCCAAGCCCACACTTGGCCAACACTCTGTAACTTGTAGCTGCATTCCCCCCACTACATCCTCTGCTAGGCAGCCCTCTGTCACTATGTGCCAAGCTGGGGCTAGATGCTCATGGTCAACAGGCTTATGAGAAGTTAGCCCTGCCTGTAGAGAGCTTAAAGTTTCAGGGGGGAATAAACATTTGAAATTCCATCCCTAATAAAGCATGCTTAAAGACGGTGGTGGAATCATGTCCAAGGTCATGTGGGAACACCAGGAAGGGTAAATCACTCTGCCTCAGTTGCCCTCAGTTTCCTTATCTATAAAATGGGTATAATACGTTTCTACCTCACATGAGATGACTCAAGTGAGTTAGTAAACATGAAACTATACATTGGAAGTTGAATGGCACACTAGTGCTTCTATTTACTTGTTTCCCCATTAGAATCTGAGGGAGGGCGTACATCTCAGTCATTCCTTGTCCCCAGCACATCAGCACAGAGCAGGTCCCAGTCAACGCTGGTTGAGTGAACTGATGGAAGAATTTGTTCTCTAATCTTATGCCCCCTGACCCCAGAGAACTACACCCATTTTATAGATGGAAAAAAACAGGGTACAGAGTTCAAGGAGCTTCCCAGCAATCAGTGACTGAGCCAGACATCTTCCAAGCTGTTCTGATGACCTTTCTACTAGACTCCACAACAGATGCCACTCTGTCTTGGATGGGGTAACACTGCTGTCCTGGTCATGACTCACCCTTCTCTATGGGTCAGAGAGAATCCATCAGTCTCTCACACTGAGTCATGGGCCCAGGTGAACCTGGGACCTGAGGAGAAAGCAGAGCTGTCCTGTTGGACAGGTATGCCCGGGGATCCCTGAAGCCAGCTAAGCACAACACCTGGGAAATCCCTCCTGGGAGCAGGTGAGGATGGGGTGGGTATAGAGACGTCACACCAGGTCTGCTTCTCTTGCATGCAAGAGCGTCTAAAGGACAACACCTAACCAGTCACTATGCCCGGTGGGCTCTAACTCAGAAGCATTCCTTCCTCTCCATTCCCAGTACCAACACCCTACTTTTCACCCTCATCGCTTTTTTGTCTTGACTGGACTCCCAGTGTCCACTCCACTACCTTTCCTTCTAAGAAATGAATGAACCTACCGTAGTCACACATTATGACTATCTTGTGCTTATGTTCAAAAGATCTTTAATCGCTCCCTAGTTTGTAGAGAATAAAGTCACAACCTCCAACTGTGCATTCAAGGCCCTCTTAATCAACCCTCAATGTATGTTTAATCTTCTTCTCTATACTCCCTTGAATCCCTCACCTTAGCCTGATAAACATATTGCTATTGCTTGGAGTTGCCATTCACTCTTCCTCCTCTTTGCCCTTACTATTATGCTTTCTTTCACCTTGTAGGCCCTTCCCTTGTTTTACTCATCTTTCAAATCTGAGCTTAAAATCTGGAAGCATTCCCTGATCTCCTCAGCCCCAAATTATGTAATGCTAGCATTGAATATTTCTTTTGTCTAAGTCATAATGATTAGTATTTTAACATGCTTCCTTTAATTTGACACTTCCAACAATCTTACATGATAATGACTATTATCATTCCCTTTTTCTCAATGTGGAGACTAAGATTCAGGAAGGAGACCTAGCTTGTCCATACTCACACACCTCCTGAGGCTCAAATGTCAGTCTGCCTGACTCCCAAGTTGCTCCATAACTTTAGCTCGTACTCAGCATGTCCTTTGCACCTTTTGGAGGCACATATATTGCTGGATATTATGTTTTCCTACAGGGCTCATCAATTCTACTGTGATCATCCCCAAGACAGGGGACTATTTCTTGTGCACCTCTAGCTCTCTGTGTGGCATCTGACACATACTGAGCCACGGGATAGAAAGCAAGATTTATCGAGCACTCGCTGTGTGCCAGTCCTGTGCTCGTTGCTATGCCCACACACTCACATTAAGTGTTGTTAGTCTCATTTATAGAGGAAGAAACAGAAGCACAAAGAGGCTACCTAACTTTTCACCATTAAACATTTTGTTTGAATTAGCTTTAATCACTTGCATGTATTTCTTTTTCAAAAAATAAATCAGTTTATTTAAAATATGGACTCATACAGCATTTTTTTTAAATCACACATCCTGAGAAGAATCCAGGCATGGGCTTTTCTGACTCCAGGGATCATTCTACTGTAACCTTGTCATTTCTAACATACCTGGAGAAAATTTTGATACGTGGTGTTATTAGAATTATGATCAGCCATACATAACAGAAAACTCATTATCATCGTGAGGTTGAATCCTTTCATATATAACTGAAGCCCAGAGGGAAGTGATCACACTCCTCAGTGGCAGAAGCCCAGGTTCCTTCTATCTTGTTGCTCTGCATCCTCCATGCACAGTTTCTACCTTCTTACCCAAGATGGCAGCTCCCTCCAGCAAGAAGGAGGAACAACAGGACAGAAGGCATGTACTCTGCAGGGAAGCACACTTCCCAGAAGTCTCATGCACCACTTCCACTCACATTCCATGGACCAGAACTAAGTCACATGGCAACACCTAGCTATAATGGAGGTCAGACAATACTGACTTCATCTCCAGCAGCCACAGGCCCAACTAAAACCCAGGGGTTCTCTTATCAATGAGGAAAGGGACAACCGTTATTTGGGGACCACCAGTCATCTTCTGACATAGGTACGAGTGTTTTGCTTTCAGGATGTATCTGCCTTGCTCCCTAAAACCGATTCATGATTGGAAATGTCTCATGCTTCTGATATACTCTCGGACCCTCTGTAGAGATTAATACACATGGAGAGAATACAACTTAATGACACAATTTCTAAACCAGGTAATCAGTGGGCTTTCTCTGAGGGAAGGTCCAGTTGTATGATCTTGGGAAAATCAATTAGTCTAAGTCATATGACCTTGGGCAAGTCCCTTTATCATTGTAAGCCCATTCTCTATCAGTTAAATGGAGATAAGAATAAAATATCTACCTCATAGGTTTGTGGTCAGCTTAAATGACATCGTGAAAAACATGAGAAATTAATTTTGATAATATATTCTATTTAACTCAATATATCCAAAACATGATCATTTCAACATGTAATCAATTTAAATTGCTAATGAGATATTTTACCTTCTATTTTTCATACTAAGACGCTGAAATCCAGTCTGTGTCTCACATTTGCAAACTATCTCAGTTCAGACCAGGCACATTTTAAGTGTTCAATAGCCATAGGGGGCTGGGGGCTACTGAAGGGGATAGTACTGGTTGAGACTAATTTTAAATGCCCTTGATAGGTGCTCCCCTAATGCCCTGTACTTACAAGTGAAGAGGTAATCCTTCCCATGCAAGTGTCTGTTTACTTGACTTAGCTGCAAGCAATTCCCTTGAGGAGACGGAATGAGTGGTATCCCCAGGGTCTAACGTAGTACCTAGCACAGAACAGACACTCAATAAATACTCGTTAAACAAATATTATTCATCTCTCTATCCCTAATACCTAGCCCGGTGCCTGACCCTCAGTAGGCATTTAATAAAGACTTGTTAAACTAATGAAGTAATGACCCAGAATTTTAATGGTAAGCGAATTTGTGATTTGTCAGCAGGTGAAAACCAGGCAGTTTATTGCAGAGGAGACAATGGGACCTTTCTAGCCCTCGAAGTAACACCTGCTATTAAGTTTCCCCCACCACCTCTTCCTCCCCACCACAGAAACTGAAGCCAGACGGGAAGCCATGGGCTTGCACATTCTAGTAAGATCACACAACGCCCGGCCTGCAGTGATAAGCAGGCGTATCAAGTTCCCATGAATAAATGGTTAACTCCCAGCTAGGGCTTAATTTCTCTGTGTCACTGTTCCTTTTCTCTCAAGACTGACTCCACATAAGTGCACGGGGAGAGGCTCCACCAAGTTGCCAGCCATCGTGCCACAGAAATCTAGGGAACTTTGCAATAATGCCAGTAGTAATTATAATGCTGGGACACTCAGCATCGGCAGCACCACGTGCCAGCGTGATTACCCGAAGCCCCTTGTGTCCGTTCCACGAGCATGAACGTCCTCATCTGTAAGCTGGGAGTGATGGCACAGGCTTTCCCAAGCACGGGGCTGCAGCCCCTAGGAGGGCAGCGTTCCCTGCCTTTACCAGTGCTCAGTGAATGGTAACTCGCGTTGTCTCTGCTGCAGCCTTGCAGGGCTCTCCTGAATGACATCATTTTCGTCTTGACAGTCAGCCATAAGCTGCATGGTTTTCTTAGAGTTCCGTAGAGCTTTTTCCCCCCTCCTGTGGACAACTAAAACACAAACACTATTTAGAAAGATCTGGGCCGAGTCACCTCTTTGGAGCCTGGTGGCAGGCCAGGAGGCTGGTCACAAAGGCTGCATTCAGCTGCGAACAGCAGCCTGATGGGCAGGGGCCTTGTCCCAAACATTCTTTACTAGGCTTGGTCGGGGGCGGGGGGTGCGGGGGTGGGGGGGACAGGGAGGTGTCACCGGCCTCCTCCAAATATTTGTTTCTGTATCTCCATAGCAACCCCATTGGCCATATAGAAACCTTGAAACTGCACATCGAAACTTGGGAGGTGCTGCAGAGTCACCCGTGACTGGGAGAAGGCTTTCCCCTGGACCTCTCCCCGCTTCTCTACTGAAGTTTTCCAGCCTCCTTTCAAAGGGCATTAAAGAGAAGCCATTATGCTGTCAGCACACAGCCTGCCGATGGCGCTAACGAAAGCTGTGTGTGCAAAGGCGGCACCAGAATTCCAGGGCAGGTTTTAAGAGACTCAGACCAGGTTGGGCAGCCTCGTGTTATCTGCAGCGCCTTTGCAGCATGGTTCTGTCACTGGAAGTAACACCAGTGACTACCTGTGTGACCTTGGGTAAGTCATTTATGGTCACTGAGCCCTTTCCTCAGCTAAATAGAATAAAATAATAAAATAAAATAAAATAAAATAAAATAAAATAATAAAATAAAATAATAAAATAAAACAAAATAATAAAATGAAATAAAATAAAATAAAATAAACCAATTAAGCCCAATTCTCAACTCAGTAAGCTCTTATTGATGTCTACCCTGAGCTAAATTGCAAAGCTAAAAACACACGGCTGTTGCCCTCAGGGAACTCATAGAGTCTACCAGGTGGAGCTGTGTGAAATGTAGTTGGATCATACCCATGTCCTGGCTCCCAGTGTGGAGCGATCATACTATAATGGTTTATTTCTCCCCCTTCTTCATATGGAGCTACTCCAAAGAAAGCCCTGAAAAATGACCAAGACCCCATGTTCTTTGATAATGTTCTTTCACATCTAAGACAAATTTACCAATTTGGACACAACTGGGAAGAACTGATCTCTCCACTGATTTTATATATGATGTCTTCATTATAACATGATTTCATGATCCTCATCTCACTGGATTTTCTTATCTGCTGAGTCTAGAAGGGCAAGGCATCATTTTCTAACATATTCTTTCAAAAAAAAATTTTTTTTGAGTAGCTGCAAGGTGCCAATATTGTTCTAGGCACTGAGGCTAAAGCAGTGAACAAAACAAATTTCCGGTAAGGAACTAACGTTCTAGAGGAAGGCAGCAGGTTATTAGCCATCACATAAATACCTACTATCTCTGGTAGTGATAAGCACTACGGAGAAAAAATAAGCAGTAAGTAAAAGTAAAAGTACTTTTTTTCAAGGAAAAAAACCTTGAAGTAAAGAGTGATGTGGAATGCTATTTTCTATAGTCATCTGGAAAGTCTTTTCGATGGAGACCTGAGAGGAGGGAGGAGCTAGCCAGGTGGATACCATGGTGGAAGGGTACCCAGGTAGGAGGAGGAGTGAGTCTTGAGACACTGAGGCATAAACAGTGTCTCTGCCTGCCTGTGAATAGCCAGTACACCAGTGTGGCTAGAGCAAGGAGAAAGATGAGGAGATCTGCAGGGCATGAAGCCAGAGAAGTGAGAGCTCCAGCTCACGAGGGCCTGGTTGGGGGGTGGAATGAACTTTGGATTTTACCCTGAGTGAGACTGGAGCCATTGAAGGGCTTTGGGCCAAGGAGTGACATGATGTGACTTGGCATCCCTCGTTCCCACATGAGCATTGGTCTGAAGGGCAGCAAGGATGGACGGGAGGACCAGTTAGGAGGCTAATGAAACAATGCAAGAAAGAATGGTGGCTCAGGAAGTGGTAATTGGGAGATGGAGAACTCACAGATGCTGGAACTATTTCCCAAGGACAGGCAACAGGATTTGCTGATGGTTGGAGGTGAGGTGTCAGCAAGAAGAGTCATTGATGACTCCACAGCTTTTGGACTGAGTAACCGGCAGTATGAGGTTGCCATTTCCAGAGATGGAAAATCCTGGGATAGGAGCAGGTTGGGGGCAGGCTGATAATGAACAGCTTGTTTTGGATAGAGTACCTTTGAGACACGATGGGAGAGGCAGAGAAGGTGGAGAGCGGCAATCTGGAGATACTCAATGGCCATTCATCAGAACATATGCTATTTATGGGAGACATAGGCCTGGATTGAAATCCCCAAGACAGTGAGTGGGGATACAGGAGAGGACCAACCTATGGAGAATCCCAATGGCTAGAGCTACTAAAGAGGAAGAGGACCCAGCAAGAAAGCTGTGCAGGAGGGACCCCTTAAGAGAGGAAGAAAATCCAGGGATTCCAGTCCTGCAGCTGAGTGAAGGAAGTGTCTCAAGAAAGGGTCAAATCAGTGGTAAGTTAGGGGAGAGACTGGGGATTGGCCTTGGGATTTGGCAGAATTTCCCATCTGTAGAGATGGCAAAGTGTGACCTTGACAATATCTGTTTCAGTGACATGGTGAGGGCAAGAGCACGGCTGAGTGGGTCTGAGAGACAACAGGAGGAGAGCAAGCAAGGACTACAAATAGATTCAACACTTTGGAGAGTTTTTCTGGAAAGAGGAACAGAGAACTGAGGGGCAGATGGGATCAAATGGAGGGTTTCTGTTTAAAGATGGCTAACTTCACGGCATGTTTGTGTGCTGACGAGAATGGCCTACTAGAGGGAGACATTGATGAGGTGGGAGAGAGAAGGAAGGGTCTGTTCTGGGAGCAATGCCCTTGAGTAGATGAGAGGCTTGGGACGAATCTCAATCACTGGTGTATCTTCTGTCATGACATGGCCCCTCAATTGTTAAAATTATATGTTCGGGGATAATTTTAAGCCAGTTTCAAATGCAAACATTTCTTTCAATTATATAGAACATGTTTACCAGGAGGTGGGAAAAATATTGCCCAGTGGGTCTTGGAGAACATGCCTTGGTGAACGTGAGTGAGCCAGTCCTCCGACTGCTGGCTTACCTTAGCATTTGCATGTAGCTCTAACTGCAGGTCATTGACATGGCAGGCTCCTATCCTTGTCTTCGTACATGGGACCTCCCTACAGGCAGGGACTGCATTCTATTCCGCTCTGCAGCCCCATGACTAGCAAGTGTGTGGCACATGTGGATTCACAAACCAATTGGGAAAGGAAGAAAAAACCATTCACAAACCATTTGGGAAAGGATAAAAGGAAAAGTGAGATTTGAATCTCCCTGCCCTACAAAACCTCTCCGTTTTCAAATGAGGCATGAACTTAATATTATTTTATAAATATACCCTCCTGGCAGCATGGTCAGTAAATAATTTCTTTCTTTTCTTCTTAATGTGTGAAAGACAAAGAGGAAAGGAGGAAAGAAATAAAGATTTACTGAGCGCCCACACTGTTCTAGGCACTCTGCTAGGAACAGTTGGTTGAATTATCTCTTTTACAGATAACCAACATGACTGGAAAAAAGCTTTGTTTTGCACACAGTCATCAGCACTAACATTGATTTAAAGAGTCATGCAGTGTGACAGGATTCCTTATATAGTGATGAGCTTCCCATCAATGGAGGTATGTAAGTACAGTCTGGATGATGTCTGCGAGGAATCCCAGCATCTAATGGTCACTGAGCTTTATCACCTATGGTCCAACTCAATTCTGGGAGTCAATGGGTCTAAGTCATATCACTAACTCTACAACAGATGCCTCAAGGTTTCTCATCATCAGAATAGAAGCACGTAGAATGTGTTGTATCGGGAGGCAAGAGAGCAGGGTAGTTAAAATGCAGAGTCTAAAGTCAGACTGTCAGAGACAAAATCTGGCTCCACTGCTTACAAACCATGCTGTGTGCCTCAGTTTCCTCACCTGCAAAATAAGGATAATAAGAGCATATACCTCACTCCAGGATCCATCTCAAGTGCTTAGAACAGCACCTAGCACATAGCAAGTACTCAATACATGCTAGCTATTATTTATTTATTCAGTTCAGTTCGACCATCTTTTATAAACTGTGCTGACAGTGTCCTGGAACCATGGGTATCTGTTATGACCCATACTTATACATTAAACCAGCTCTAGTTAGAAAGATTGGCCTCAGCAGACAGGAGCCGTTGGGGATTGAGGTGTTTTCATGGGGGTACCCATGGCCCCAGCCAAGCCAGCCAAGCTCCTGCTGCACAAGTGTATCCATCTGCCCTGGTTGGGCAACGTGCAGAAATGTTTATGGCGACCTCATCTGTTTTCCTTTCTGTTACTGCTGCCTTCCAAAGGCCAGGAACCGCTGAAATTAAACCAAGGCAGGGACCAGGGGAGCAGCCGAGGCCTGGGCCAGGGCCAGGAGTAATGAAGTGGAAAATGTTCACACCACAGGCAGCATTACAATGCACCTGTACAAATAGAATGAGACCTGCCCACCCCGTTCCTCCCTGGGGGCCCAGCGAACTCCAAGACTTCTCTTTATGGCTTCACTTTCCCCCTTGCCTGATCAATGCTGAGGTCCACAGTGAAGATAAGAAACAAAGACATCCAGAGTGTAGCGACGAGAGGAAGAACAGGATGAGAAGGACATCCTCAGCCCCAATACTCCCAGAGAGTTCTGGTGAGTTCTCTGAAAGCCTGGTTGCCTAAAACAAGGGAGAAATGAACTGTTTATTAGTGTCAACTATGAGCTAGGATTTGGGAGGACACTTTCACATGCCTTTGCTAATTTGACCCCAATATTATTTCATCCCATTTTATAGACGTGGAAACTCAAGTCCAAGGAAACAAAGCTAGCGGGTGACAGAATTGAGATTCTAAGCAGGTATCACCATTCCTGTTTTGCAATCAAGTGACTCAAAACCAGAATGTCGAGGGCCTTTCTCAAGGCCATCCAGCTGTGAAGCAGAAACCCAGAGGTGCTGCACAGTCTGTGGGGTGGTCACTGCTGCACCCTCAAACAGGCGGGGCAGTAAAGACCAAGGGCCTGGCTTCCCCCAGGCAGAGGAACAGGGCCATATCTCCATCATAGTGCAAGGTAGAGGATTAAATACAGACTCATCTGTGACCAGCGTTGCATAGCTATTGAAGCAGTATGATACTGGGTGAGTCCCCAACCTCCTTGAGGCTCAGTTTCTTCATCTCTGAAATGGGTATCTGTGAGAATTAAGTGAGATGGTATCTCTAAAAGCCCAAAGAGTTGTCGCTTTTCACCTCTCTGAGGCTCCATCTGTAGTCACTCCGAACCCCTACTGCTGGTGCAACCGGGCACTTCCATAGCAACATGAAGGAAAAATACAAGCCAAAAGTAGAGGTCTTGGCCCTAACATGTATTCCAGGGGCCCACCTTTCATCACTATTTTCTCTTACATAAGTTGTTGGGATCCTTAAAAGAGCTAACAGACAAAAATGCATCCCACAGAGTGTCCCACACAGGGCATCCCACAGGGAAGGCCCTCAATAAATGTCAGTTCCCCTGACGGAATAAGAGCTCTTGATTTTTTAGCCCTCGAATATATAACATCACGTCCTCAGAGTAAATGCTCAGTAAATGTCTGTCTATCGAGTCTGGTAAGCACTTCTGGAACTTCTATCATTACACCCCTTTATCTCAGTCGACTTCCAGCACCAACTTTGTGGCTGTCCAAATGCCAGGTGCTGGATTCCAGGATCCAGGGATCAAGATGACACAATTTCCCAAGGAGGTACTCAGTTGTTTCAAAGAGTTCAACTTCACCTAATTCAATATTGGGAATGAACTACTTCTGCTGCTCTTTGGTGCTGTTGATATTTTTGTGGTTGCTAGAGGCTTATCTGATTATTATTGTTGCTTTACTCAAGGGAGACTTCTAAACTTTGTAATGTATAAAATATCAGGACTGCCATGTGTTTGTAAAAGCCTCTGCACTTACTGTATTTTTCCTATTCAATAAACTTGTCCTGATCTCTCACTAGGTCCGAGGCAGAACAAGGAGCTCACAGCTCATGGAGAAGCAGACACTGGAATAAATACCTTCCATACATCGTGACTCCTGAAACAACAGACATATTTACAGGTGGGAGAGAAAATTCAGTGCAGGAGTAGGCAGTCAGCATCCCCTTCCACCACCATTGCACTAAGGGCGGTGATCTGAGTTAGGTTTGAATTCCATCATGCGATAGTTCCTCAACAGATCATGTGGACCTGGCTTGATCTTCTGAGCAAGTGAGCGGCCTGCATCTTCAGGGTGAAAAAGATCCAGCCACACATGGTCTGTTTCCCTTCATTTAGTACATACTGTTACCTCTAGAATGGGTGTTAATAAGATGCTATCTGGTGTTGCCATTTAATAGTTTTCACATGAAGATTGTGCATTACAGGAGCTCCAAAATGTTTGTTGATCCATCTTAACTGGATGATGAAATCCAGTCCCACAACTATAAGACTGTAAGCTTGTGAGGACTAGAGGCAAGTCTTAATAATTTTAATCTATGTATCTGCATTTTAATTCCTAGATCCCCACAGCAGCTGACTCCTATTTGTCCATCAAACTAAGATGACCAGCATCTCCCCAGGGAGCCTTCCCTGATCCCAAGGCTGGCCACCCCTCTGTGCTGCCATTGCACCCCAAACCTCCACCACCACAGCATCCACTTGTTCTTAGGAAGAGGGTGAGACTCAGTCGTCTATATGTCCCTCTAGGAGGTCTTCGGTAGACACACGTTGAGTGTATGAACAAATGAGTGCAGTTTCCTCTAATAGGGGTGAATTTCTCCATATGGATGTTAAGTTCCCTGTGGACAGGACCGTGTTGCCTGTGGAGAGCTGGAGTAAGCCAGGGCTCCAGCAGAGTGTTGACATCAGAAGAGCAGGATGGTGCCAAAGGGTGAAGAAAAGAGATTCCTTCTAATTTTTTGCAGATATGCCTCCCCTGTGAGATTCTTCCTGAAACCTGGAGATAATTCTTTTTTTTTTTAATGTTATTTATTTTTGAGAAAGAGTGTGCAAACAGGGGAGGGGTTGAGAGAGAAGGGGGCAGAGGATCTGAAGCAGGCTCTGCGTCGACAGCAGCGAGCCCAGTGTGGGGCTCAATCCCACGAACTGTGAGATCAGAACCTGAGAGGAAGTTGGACGCTCAACAGACTGAGCCACCCAGGCGCCCCTGGAAGTAATTCCTGAAGCAAAGTGTGTGATTTCAGGAGGGCTCAAGCAGGCCAGGTGTTTCCTGTGAGGGGCTGGACCAATCCACTCTTCTGGGCCAGGCAGGGTGCCATGGCTGGGAGAACGTGCTGGGTTTGAATCACTGTGTAGGACAGGAAGCAACTCCACCTCCTTGGAGAAGGGCAGTTTTGAACCCTCAGACACAAATGCCAGTTTGCCATGCCTCCAACATCACTACCAAAGGTTGATATGTCTGGATTATAAACCTTTTTTTACATTATTCTATGAAACCAAAAGATAAAAATGAAAAGATTTCCTTTTCTCAGTGGGGAACCCACTCAATTCAGCTAATATCCAACATGTTCCACTTAAAAAAAAAAAACAGACCTCAGAAACACCACGGAAAAATCACAGAGTGCTTATCTGAAATACAGATGAGCTCTCTATTTGCAACTGGCATCATGACAGACCTCCTTTAGATAGCAAGAAGCCCCACAGCTTTGAAACATTTTACAAATAAGAATGTGATATGCTCAAGAAACACCAGGCATACAGTAGGGGTCAGGGGTGTCTAACATAGTGCCACAGTTGTACGATACAAAGCGAAGCAAACAAACAAATATCCACCAGTCTCTGGTAAATGTACAGAAATTTAAATCATTCCTACTTTCAAGGCTTCGACATGCCACAACAATATGACTTTTCTTTGTTCACCTACAAACTACATGCAGTGGATTTTTTCCTGCCTTCTTTAAGATCGAAATGTTACACCCAAAAGTAACATCAGAAATCAGGGAAAACACAAGGGTTTTACCTGGCAGTGACTGTGCAGAACAGTGCTGAGAAGGATTCTGAGGCCCTATTTGAATCGAGCCAGAGGTGTGCAGTGGTCGATTAGGGATGTATGTCCTGTATCTGTGAACAGAGAATAACCACACACCATATGTTCACCATCCCTGCTTCTGTTTGAAAGTTTCAATCTATTGATGATGCAGTTGAGGTCCGGAGAGACAAACTGACTTGTCTAAGGTCACAGTGAATTTTTTTCAAAGGGCTTGGAATTATGTAGATATATAATTATTAGGCCATTTGTATGAGCTAGAGAAGCTCACACCAATATGAACTCATAATTTTTATAGCTTAGAAAAGATGTCCAGCCTTGGCACAAAGAGTCTCAGGCAATAGAGATTCCTGCACTATCCAGCATCTAAGAAAATATATCCCCGTTGAATAGAACAGTACCACTGGACAGACTTTTCCAACTGTATTTGAAGTTTAATGAACAGAAACCACCAATACCATAGTGGGGCCACTGAGACTCACCACACCCTAAGTCCTTGAAACTCCTTCAAGAGTTGGGGACATTGATGGTCACCAGAGAGGGAATGGGATATGAATCCATATACCCTCTGGTCCACGCCCTCACAGACCATGCACAGCTATGTGACTGGTGGCTCTGGTATCCTCTTCTAGGAAAAAATGTTTCCTTAACTTACTCAGGCTTTCTCCAAGACCACACTCGCATGCCCTGGCTGGATGAGGCACTGTCTCCATGCTCCCTTAATCCCCTGTGAGCCCCTCCATCATAGTACCCACGACACCTTCTTATGATCAGCCACTAGAGACAGAGCTTCACACAGGCTAGAAGTATGTCTTATTCAAGATCACAGCTCTAGTAGGAAAGTACAATGTCTGACCCCAAGTAAGTGCTTCATAAGTATTTGTTTTAATAACGAATGACTGAATGGATGAATAACATCTTCTTCAGTTTTTATCTTTCTCAGAACCGTTTTAACCCAGTTGCTCCCAAGGCAAATTTTCCTAACTTATACTCTGTGAAATGCAAGCAATCCATGAGATAGCTGTTGCCCTGAAAAAAATTATAAATAAAAAGTAAAAATAAAAATAGTTCTTGGGATTTTTTTTTCTAAAATGTCATTTAACATATATACATAAGAAATGTGTGTGTGTGTGTGTGTGTGTGTGTGTGTGTCTATGTACTCCTCATTATTATAAACAGCATCATGCTCTGGTCAGAAGAAATGGAGAAATAGCACACCCTACATTGGAATGCCTGGTGGTCTTGTGAAAACTCCTGATTCACAAACCTGGAACGTTCCATAATCGTGTGATGCATGCACGGCTGTCACCAACTCATGTCTATGGCCTTTTTGGATTGTTGATCTATGTTACATATATTTCTTATAAGAACACCATAAATTTCTGATATCAGTGTTATACATTAAATATATGAGCCAAAATGTGATAATTTCTTACAACAATTAAGTATTTTCATAAAATAATAAAAATGTTTTATTCCTATCTTAATCAAGATGGACATTCTAGTTGTAAGTTCCTTTCATATCCCATCAATATACTATTTTTTAAAGTTTCTTAGATACATACATCTGATTATTGAATTGCTTCTGCTCCAACTTGCTGTTTTCCTTAGGGAAATAGGCAGAGATTTGGAAATGGAGGGAAGAGTGGATGGGGAGTTGGAGGTAATAAAATGAGATCCCACAAAAGTTTAAAGTTTATAAAGACACGAAGCTCTTGTAAGCCCACTATTAACCACGATGGCAAGGGAGCTGTAAAACATGTGGATAAGCAGAAATGAGCTCGTAAGATAGAAACTCTTGGTTTAAATTTTAAACCAAAAACCAGTGGTTTGTCTACATCAAGGACTGGCATACACTCTTGAGTTAAGTTTGCTTTTAGAGTTAAATTTTAAAATAAAAAACCAGTGATTTTTTTAATATATAAAGAAAGACTGGCAGACAAACCATCACGGAGAGCTTAAAATAATAAGGATGCAACATTAAAAGTCAGATAAGCATAAAGCGAAAGCATAATAAATTAAATACCAGACAAAGCAATTTCAAAAGGAGGACAGGTAACAAAACTCATTTTATGTTGATAAAATTTACCAGGACATAATAGTGGCAAGTGCATAAACATCTTTAAATGACAATGTTGAAAAGTAGCAAAAAAATAAGTTGAAGGTTTCAGATGTTCACCGAAGCGCTAATTCTGGTGATCGTTTCGCAATATATACAAATATAGAATCGTTATACTGTAGCCTTGAAACTAACACAGTGTTATATGTCAATTATGCCTCAATTAAAAACAATAGCTCTTAAGTTCTCTCAATACACACACACACATAAAATGGGAATCGATGGATATGTTAATTAGCTTAACTGGGCTAATCAATTCCCATTGTATACTTATATCAAAACTTCACATTGCACACCTTAATTATGTATAATTTTTACTTGTCCATTATACCTTAGTAAAGCTAGATATATAAATAATTTTTTAAATCCAACAGATAACACCAAAAACAGGTAGCATTAGCTCAATCTCCCACATTAATGCTTTTGTAAAATTTCTAAATTAAATAATAATAAATTGAATTCAAAAGTATACTGAAAAGAATAATTCACCATGACTAAGTAGGGTTTATCTCAGGAATGCAATGATTCTAAAATTCCTCTTGATTAATAAAGAGTAGAGAAATACAAAGAGGATTTGGACAATAATTATAGTGAAGAACTGGCCTTAACAAATCTGAAAGCAGACCGCAAGTCCATAATTAATAAAACAGTGTAATACCAGTACAAAACGACATGGGCAGAAAAATGGAATACAATGAACATATGAACTAGGTCCCATTTTACACTCAAATCACATGTATAATAACAGTGACATCACAAATCACTGGAAAGGGAAAAGAGAAGTGAGGATGGGGTCAAGAGGAGAGGGAAACTGTAACTGTCTTTAACTATCATTGGCTGAAAGAGGAATCCTCCCAGGTTAGGCTTCGAAGGCCGAATGAGACCAAAAGGGCACCAAGGAAGGGAGATTTCTGTTCAATAAATTAAAAAAGCATCAAAGCTGTCAGCCTCATCCAAAGAGGGATGGAGCCGCCCCCAGAAAGTACACACAGGATCTGCTTACTCGATTTATGGGAACTAGCACAAAATGATAACGTGGAGCTCCTTGTTCAAAAGTGTTAGGACTTTCAAGATGGAGGCAGCAGAGCATGAAACCAAACATGGTTGGGGACCATGTGGCTGCATCCGCCTTGGGGGCAAGTTTCCCATCACAGGGAAACAGGGACTGGAGGAAGCCTTGGTGTGGGCACTGACTGTCAAATGGCTTCAAGTACAAGCCATCGTCTCTGATAAAGAGATGAATTTCTCCATTTAAGTTAAGCAATGAGGGCCATTCCCCTTATTCTTACATTTTCATTAAAGTTAAGAAGTAGGACATAGACACCCCCTCAGGCTGCCACTTCAAGACTTCCTTCCTTCCCCATTGAATTGCCTGGAACCATGCCAGTTTTAAAACTCTCATTATATATTGCCAAAATATAAAGCATTATTTTGCATCTTGTGACTTTACTGTTTTCACAGCCTTTCCACTCACATTACTTCTTTTGATCTTAATAGAAAAGCATTATTTTGTCCATTTGCCTGAAAGGAAAGTCAAACCCAGGGAAGTTCTGATGTACCCACGTCACACAGCTGATGAACTGCCACCCAGGCTCTTCCGATGCTAAGTCATCCCATTATTTATTTATCTGTCCTTCCATCAGTCCTAACACCTGCTCTGTACGAGGCCCTGGAGACCCAACAGCTCTTGGCCTTGGGAGCTCATGGTTTAGTGAGGAAGACTGCCAAGAAAACAAGTTCCACCATAGCATGAGATGAGTAAAATAACAGAAGTGAGTACATACAACAGAATGCTGAACTCGGTCTCAAGGGACCAAGGGCAGCTTCACAGAGAAAACAGCTATTGAGCAGGTTTTGAAGGGCAAAACTGAGTGTTTCCCATTGCACACCTCAATTAAACAGACACAAAGAAAGGCACAAGCTTCACTGCATTCTCAAGGGAATTTTGCTGGCTAAAAAGATTCTCACCCAGTTTATTTAATCCCACCAATGCGAACCTGTACAACAGGGAGCCATTTGTAGAGACCAACTTCCCTTGTAAGTGGTCCTGGGTTAGGAAGGGTTCCTAACAGTCAAGAATTCAACAGTATAAATTGTAACAGTCAGGAGCCCAATGATAGTCCACACCAGAGATGCGCTTTCCAAGCATTGGCAAATGTAATGCATCTCCTTTGGACCTCACAGTCACCTGGCTAGATTGGTGGGGCAGGATCCTATTCATGGTTCATAGATGGCAATCACATGGAACATGTCTAGAATCTGTTCTGGGACATCCACTAACAGGTATCAGAACCCATGTGGCTTACTTACTACTTCAAGGCTCTATCCACTTGCCCCATGAGGAAGGTAAGAGCCCTGTTTAATCTCCAAGGAAAAGAGGCCTCTCCATTCCTCAGCATTCCTAACTCTCTCCATTTTTGTAGTTCAGTTTACTTCTAGCACAAATATGACTGAATGACTGACAGTGTCTGCTGCCTGCCTGTGAATCCTAGTAACTGACCTGACATATTACCTAGGGAACTCTAGCACCACAACAGATTTCTATCAAATACTTGGCCAACAAAGGAGTGTATTGCTATAATGAGTCTACATCAGATAGAGCAGGGCTAGGATAAGAACGAAAGAGCCACAATGACATGTGTTGTATTTGTTAAGAGCAGTGTGAATGTGATGATGAATGACCGTATTCTAGCTTTGGTTCCACCACTCACTGCCTGTAGGTGGGTGCCTTGGGTGACTCTTGGCCTTAGTTTTCTTTTATGGAAAATGGATTTAAGATTACCTACCTAATTAGATAGCCTGCAGCATCGCAAATGTACATCCAAGTCAAACAAACTCGACTTCAGTCTTTCCTAAGCACCTACTCTGGGCACACTGTTGAGCTGCGTGCCGTGGGAAGACACAATGCCTTGTCAATCCTAGCTATTCCCCACAGTCCCTGGCAGAGCACACAGCACACAGTTAATGTGACTGGTGTTTTGCTAAACTGAGATGAACTGAGTCTATTGTCCAAGTGAAGTTCAAATTTCTCATACAAATGAAATAGAACCAATCATTGGGCAAATGGTCTGTACCATTGTTTCTCAAAAGGTTTATGGTGAAGGACCAGGTTTTTAATCTCAATCTGTGGCCAACAAACACTTTTGTAAAACACAAAATCACATGATTGGATGCAATGGAAATGCCAAATTGCTATAAAATCTCTCAGCATTCACTCTCAATTTCTGAACTTATCTCAGCAAGGACCCATAACAGTTGGCAGGCTGACACCAAGCTGACACCAGTACATACTCTGAGAGTCACTAGTTTATGTGATTCCAAAACCCTCATCATCTGGAAATCCCAGAATGACTGAGAAAATTGGCAAGTTTTGTTAAGCATTTAATAATGATGATGACAGTATCATCTTCCAAGTGTTTCCTATGTTGAAGGCACTGTGAATTATAGAAATGAGCCTAATCCTATCTTTTCATTGAGGAGACTAGTGTTTAGTGAGGGAGACTGATTAGTGCACATGTCAGTTCTTTTTGTCCATAGCTTCAATGGCGCAAGAGAAGGTATCATTGGCAGTAGAAAACACAGGGGCTCTGGAAGTTTTACAGCTCTTAGTATAATCCCTGCACTATTTAGCATCTATGTGAAAGAGAGCAAGTGGCCCCCACCTCTCAGAGCCTCAGTTTCCTGATCTGGATGTAAGAGGCCCTCCATAAAGTGTGGTTGTTTTTTCAGATGTACAGTGGCTTGTTATGGTGTTAGTGTCATGGAAAGAGGCAAGTGAGTGGTTTGTCACAGGCTCAAATGAGGGGTACCAGAGAGAGAAAAGTTCAGTGTAGTAAAAGGCCTCAAGTCTGCATTACTAAGAGCATCTGAAGGACGTGAAATATCTTGGCTTGAAGGAGAAATGATTCAGAGGGCAATAGAGTTGCCTTCATTTCAAAAGGGCTATTACATGGAAACGAGCATAGGCCTCTTTTGGGTGGCCCCAAAGCATGGAACCACAGCCAATAAAAAAAAAATGTAGAGAAGTTTCTGGCAGCCAGAGTCTTCCAGAGATGGTAGCAGCTGGCTTGACTGGAGTGAGCTGTAACCAATACGTAGAGCCTGTGTGCATTGTCACAAGAGCCTACAGCAGGTAAGCCTAGTGTCAGATCAAAGATGAGTTTAGGTGGTTTCCAGGTGTTGTTGGACCTGCCTTTACAATTCTGAAAATTCAGGAATCAACTTTCTCATGGTGCAAAGAGTCTCCTCAGACTTCTTTGAGTTTCGGCATTTAAGGTAGGACAGCTGGGAAGATGTCAATTTGTCAGAACTGCTAAAATAGTAGCGTGTGCCAAAAAATGGTCCTCATGTCCCTTTTACTTGTCCAGCCCTGAATAGTATATGAAACGTCTTCACGCATTGCCTTGCCCACAACTCTGAGAGGTAAGTGTTATTACTACCCCCAATTTACAGATGAAACAACAGCACAGAGAAGCTCCTAGTTCAGTAAAGAACACTCATCCCATAAGTTAGAGACCTGGGGCTCAAACGCAATGCATTGGATCCCAATCCCTAACTCTTCTCACTGCCCAGACTCCTCTCATCCTTCCCAAGACTCAGTGTCCTTATCCTAGGAAACTATTTCTACCCCAGCATCCAGACTGCTTGTGAAGGTCAGATGGGGCAAGGCATTTGAAAATACTTTGAACAGTTGGAATGATTTCTTTCCTTCCTTCCTCCCTCCCTCTCTTGTTCTCTTCTTCCCTTCCTTCCTTAAATGTTTACTGAACAGATTTAATGTTCCAGGCACTATGACAATCCGTTGGGATGCCAAGATGCATAATATACAGCCTTTGCCTTCAAGGAGCTGCCAGGCTTGGCTGGGGGATTACAGACATGTTCAAGAAAAAAAATCACAAAGTGTGTCAATAGTGCAAAAATAAAAATGTATATGATGGAGATTGCTCAGAGGTAGGGGTGATTAATTCAGATTGGGGAGTGGAATCATTAGAGAAGTCTTCTTGGAGGAGGTGACATCTAAACTAGGTTTGGAAGAAAGACTTACAGTTCACCAGGAAGATGGTGTTGGGATGATGTTTGGACAGGGAGGAAAAAAGGAACATCTAAGGCATAAAGATTTGGAGCAGCATGGTATATTCAGAGGCCTGGAAGCAATGCAGTAGAGCTAGGATGTTGACTAAGAACCAGGAATGGTAAGAGATGGGACAAGAGGTCAGAAAGGTCAGTAGGAAGATTCAGTGCCAGTGTAAGGAGATTTGGTTTTATCCTAAGAGCAATGGGGAATTTCTATAGTGGTTCAATCAGAGAAGAGATATGGTCAGCGTTTTAGAACTAGCACTTGGGTATCAAAATGCAGAATGGATAAGAGGGGGAGGCTACTGTTCTCAATTCTCCTCTTCCAAGCTCCCAAATCTATTCTCAGCCCTTCTGTACCCAGCTCTGCATCCCAGGAGGCCAGCCCCACTGACTGCACCTTCTGATCTCCCTTGAACCAGCCGGCTGGGTTCAAATAATGGGAAACACCAGCAAGAAGGGAGTTAGATGAAGGAGAATTGTGTGATTTCTTCCTTGCTCCCTGGTATTTCCCAATGGGCAGCCCTTTTTCCATAGTTCTAGTCCTCAGTAGGCTTCAATATCTTCATTTCTTCCCCTTGTGCCTTCAGTCCTATAGGTGGTAACAGCTTCAAGTAGTTGCTAGCCTCTAGATGCCTCCATTAATCTAGCCCTCACCTCTCTGGTAGTCCCTCCATTAATGGTCCTTAGTTTGAACCATGTGAGATGAGTTCTTCTTCCAGCCATGATCCTTAATGATACTGGGAATAGAGGTTAGAGGTCTGGATAGAGGCAGAGCCATTGCAGTGATCTACAAGAGATTAGAGAGAGGGGTGCAGAGGTAGTAGTGATGAAGAAAGGGAGCAAAGTGGGAATTCTTCCAAGGGGGAAGCCATGGGTCTTGACTTCAGATTGTTCAGGGTGTCCAGGAGGGGGAATTCCTATAGGACTGAGTGGGGGGTGGGACACTCCCCATAATGGAGAACTCTGGAGGAAAAGCAGGTTCCAGTGGACTGATGAGATCAGTTTTGAGTTTGAGGTGCCTGTGGGACATCAGGAGGAGATGTCCAGGAGACTGGTGGACCAGAAGGTCTGGCCTGGAGATTCAGCCAAGGCACCAGGAGCATAGAGCTAAGAGTTAGGGTCCATTGACAACTGAAAAATGCACTAAATTTGCCACTGGCTCATCTCCATGGTTGTGTTAATAATTATTGATACATAAAGAAGTAGACTTATAATGATCTAAAATCTCATAGAAGACTGTGTTCAGAAACTGCCTGCCTTGTACCTTGATTAATTACCCTCCTCTTAAAGATGTAGGGGTTTGTTTTTCAAATCCACAATTTTCCCTGGCATTCCATTTAGTCATTCCTATTTTTCACCACCAGATTGTTTGCTGGGGAAAAGAACAAAAACAGCAACAGATGTCTTTGTTTTGGGGTTTTGCAAAACTCTCTGGTTAAGATAACACTTTCAATTAAAGAAGTTGTATCATCCAAATACCATATGCCGACAAGCCCTCATTTGCAAAAATCACCTGCTTTCAGAAATTGATGAGTCCTCTCAAACTACCACCCAGTAGCTAAGATGGGCCTCTAAACAGGTCCCTTCCTCTCTCCTCTGGATTCTGAAAGCTTCAGTCCAAAAAGGCAAAGTCAAGAGGGTATTCTCAGATTTGTCCTCAGGCCTCTGCAGACATACTTCACCAATTCCTCACTCTTCATGCGCGCACACACACACACACACACACACACACACACACACACTTGCATGTATGTAGCCTGTGCTATTCACTGTATATAATGGCCTGGAACATTTTAGATTTAAGACACTCAGCAAATCCTGTGGAACAAATTAATTCATTTCTCCTTTCCTTGCTTCATCCCTCTCTGATTCTTTGCTTCCCCTATAGCTTCACATTTTCTGAGACTTCTGTGCTGCACAGTTGCTAAGCATGAAAGCACAAAGATAATTAAACAGACGCCCCGTCCTCATGATACCCACAATCTGGAAAGGAGTTGGCACAAAACAGCTCCGATCCCAGGAAGTCTGTGAGCTCCCTGAAGGCAGGAACCAGTCCTAATCCCTGGGTAGCCCCTTTTCCACACAGTGCTGGGCCCTCAGCAGGCATTCAGTGACTGTTGAGTGAAATGTTTGTTCAATGAAACAGTCTCCATCCAGACAAGCAAGAGCCACGCTGCAGAAGCACAGGGAAACCCATGCTACAATTCTGAGTGAGAGCGAGCCGGGAAGGACTCGTGAAACAGTGGTATGTACATCCAGTGCTGAAAAGGACGGAGGAAGGCAGGAGGGCAGGGCCTTCTGGGCTGTGGGAAGCACTTCAGCCAAAGCATGGAGACATGACAGTGTTTACGACCGAAGTGACTGCAGTGGTGAGCAGTCCAGTTTGGTCACCACATCTGGTGAGAGGAGCGTTCCGCATGATGGGAGTCCCATTACAGAGGATCGTTAATGCCTGCTTAGCATCTGGGCTTTGTTAGACACTGGGAGCTATGTCACACCGTGATAAATATAAAGTGGGAACTCATCTAGCTCAAGCCTATTGTAATAGATGCACCTCACTCCAACCTGTGCTGTGAGTATTGGGTAAAAGTCTTGTCTTGCCAAGAAGACTAGGTGGCTCAGTTGGTTAAGCATACAACTCTGGATTTCTGCTTATGTCAGGATCTCACAGTTTATGGGATCAAGCCCTGTGTCGGGCTCTGTGCTGACAGTAGGGAGCCTGTTTGGGGTTCTTTTTCTCCCTCCCTCTGCCCCTCCCCTGCTTGTTATCTCTCTCTGTCTCTCTCTGTCTCTCTCTCAAAATAAATAAACTTAAAGAAAAAGTCTCATCTTCCCTATTTGACTGTAAGCAATATCAGATTGGGAATGGGATTCAATATTGAAGGAATACTCTGCTGGATATTCTCCATTTGCCCACGCAGATCCACTCTTACTACTTCTCCATCTGGCTCTGTGTTCTAGGATGCTGGCCTTATAAAGGTCCTCATAAAGTTTCCCTTGCCCTCTGGCTCTCAGCTGGGTTTGGCCAATAGAAGCCACCAGTAGGAAATGAGAAAGTAAGAAGAGAGTAAGGATGGCATAGTGGTTCCCCTGGCTCCTTCTGTGTCCGGTTGCTGTGGGTTGGCTATATTCCTCCACCAAAGGCCACAGCTCCTGAAAAGTGGCCCCCTCTATTTGGCTACTCTCTTCAGGTTCCATAACCGACTAGCTTCTCTCAGACTTCATTCCTCATGTGGACATTTGGATAATGATTCCTACTACATAACGTGATTGTAAGGATTAAACAAGATTATATTCACAAAGTAGCCAGAATAGAACAGGAGTTTTATAAATAATAGTAGGCTTATTTTAGACAGAATATATATATATATATATATATATATATATATATATATATATATTCTGGTTAGTAACAGTGTTGAAAACCCACATGGACAGAAGATAGCCTCAACTGAGCACTCTCTTCTCTTACAAATTATTGCTCCAAACATACAGACAGATGTACATACAATTCCTTATGAGTTCAATGAAGCTGTCAGTGCTTAAACTTTCTTGTTAGGCTATTCCTGTTTCTCCCACTTGGCCAATTCAGATGTTCTATGTTGGAGATTGTGCAGGTGGAAGGGCTGTGGCAAGAGGGAGAAAGAAGGCAAAGAACATATTTGAAAGCTGCTATGTTCTCTGTACTCCCATGTCCCCTATGTCATTAAATTTTCACAAGAGCACACATAACACGGGCACTGATTTTCACTGATGAACTTGGTGAAGTTCAGAGAAGTGAAGGGCTTTGCTCAAAGCCATACAATGAGTGAAGAGTGAAATCGGGCTTTGAGCCTAGGTCTTCTGGTCCCCAAGTCACACTCAGCCCTCCTAGTGCCTCACTGCACAGTCTAGACCACTTCTTACAGCCAGACAGGTGGAATGCTTATGTGTTTGTCTCTTTAAGCTCAAAGTTCTTTGGCTGGAAGCAGCAAATCGTTCCAAGACACGTGAGAGTTACTCATTTAGGAGTGAGCCACAGGTCTTTCCTGGCTGGTTGTGCCAACCCTTATCTTTTAATTGTTTCGGGGGGGGCGGGGAAAACTCCTCATTAATGGAATCCCAAAAAAGAATGTTATGGTGACAAAGCAGGGAGAAAGCTCAGACAATGGGAGGAAATGTTGAAAGATTCCCTTTCATCTCCTAGTGGCAGTTTGGGGCTGCACACATCCACTCATGGGAACAGACTCCCACGATGAGAAGCAAAGCTGCCCCACGATGAGAAGCCCACATTTCGTGAGTGCATAGTTCCTCTTCCTTCCGTTTTTTAAAAATATTTTTCTAACCAGGTCTCCGGAATTGACTATAAACACTGCAAGGGTTGTTTCATCCTTTCCAAAACAGCATTTCACTCTCCAGCCCCTCTCTAACGCCCCTGGTGAGAATTTGAGTATCTAGATAAATGGATCCGAGCCTTTGAAATCTTGGGAAAAAGAGGTGTGACATAACAAAACACATAAGCTCTGTTCTGGTTCTGTTTCATCTCCAAAGCAACTCTGTGAGAGCGAGCCTGAGGGAAAATAGGACGGGGCTCTGATTTGCTCTTCACTGGTCGAGGAGGCTCAGCTGCGCTGAGAAAATGAGGCATTGTGAAGAAAACGGATTTGGACCAAAAAGCCCGGCTTTTGAGTCCTGGCTCCTGCATTTATTCGCAAGTGACTCAACCCATCTGACTCTCAGTTTCTCTAATAATGCAATGGGGACAAGGACACCCACCCCTCAGAACCGTTGTGAGGATTCAAAAAATCTCTGCCCTGTGCTTCCGTGAGTCTCCAGGCTGGTCTCTTCTGGGCAGGGGCTGGAGCTGGTTAACAGATGGTAGCAACCCCACTGACACCCCCACAGGCATTTCCGACAGGAAACTGTGAGCTCCTTGAAACAGCTGGCTGTTACCCAGAAGTAACCCCAAGTTGGGTTGAATTTTGGGGTTGAAATTTGGGGTTCCATAGTTACTGAGAGGCTGACTCCAGAAGTTCTCAGACTACAGAAGTTCCCCCAACTCGATGGGTCCACCACTCTCTTTTTCATTTTTATTTATTTTTTGATTTAAGAAAAGAGATTGGGGGGCGCCTGGGTGGTTTGGTCAGTTAAGCGTCCGACTTCGGCTCAGGTCATGATCTCACGGTCCGTGAGTTCGAGCCCCGCATCGGGCTCTGTGCTGACAGCTCAGAGCCTGGAGCCTGTTTCGGATTCTGTGTCTCCCTCTCTCTCTGCCCCTCCCCTGTTCATGCTCTGTCTCTCTCTTTCTCAAAAATAAATAAACGTTAAAAAAAAATTAAAAAAAAAAGAAAAGAAAAGAGATTGGGCATGAGTACAATAACACAGATGTTCTAGGGAGCGGGAGCTGAGACGAGTGAGGAGGGAAGAACCAGTGTGAGAGTTGCTGGAGAGACCAGACCGGCTGGAGGAGCTGGCTGAGCCAACAGAAGCCCTTTAAAACCTGGCTCAGGCACCACCTCCTCCAGGAAGGCTTCCCTGACCACCTTCCCACAGGATGATTTAAGTGTCCTTCAGGGTGAGAAAATAAAGCAAAGCAAAACAAAAGAAAACATAACAGGGGTCCTTCAGGGTGTTCCACAAACCTCCCGTGCTCACCTCCATCATAGCCTTGATACGCAGAGCACTGTAAGTTTCCATTTGTTCTCTGTGTGAACTAGTGATGAGATCTTATTAATCTTGGGAACCCAACTGACACAGTGCTTGGCACACAGTATCTTGCCTGAAGTGGTAAATGCTATCGAAAGAACAGGTGTCTAACTGATTAAGTGAGCCTGAGCTCCCCTCCCCCAGTGGTCCTATCCTTCACGGGGACATAGCCACGGGCAATGTTCAAAATTGGGTGGATGGTGACTATGCGGGGGCATGGAAATCATCACATCCATGCTTCTGTCAGTACAGGATGAGTAGGAAAAGCATGAGACCACACCTCCCCTCCCCTTCCTCCTGCCCCTGACAAGGAAAAGTAGACTCTGCAGCAGGGTTCCAACCCATGAGTTCAAGTCTGACCTTTACCCCAGGAAGAACCTGAGGTGTCAAGCAGGGAAACTGAGGCAGATGTCCAGAAATTTAGACTAGGGCAATAAAAATGTCCCTTGGCCCAAACAGCTGATACTCCTGACAGTCAACTAAAAGAACACAGGGCAGCAGAAGCAGACGTGGGGAATGTCTTCATCAAAATGACACTAACACAGCAAAAGTACCCCCACCCTGTCCAAAAGTTATCAGCATAGATCTCTGGGGAGCTATGTTTTTATTAACTTCCTCTATGGGACCGTGTTATTTAAGGCAACCATAAAAAAGAAAATCACTTCATTCTGAAATTTTCTCTCTCCCAATGCCAAAGATGCAAGATCATCCGGTGACTTAAACGGAAGTCTCCAGGGTAAGACCTGTGTGAAAATCAAAGACCAAAAGCGGACTCTGATGGGGTCCTCGTTTGTCTGGGTTCCTCTCCTGTGTGAGCAAGACGGACCCTGGGCAGAGGGGGCCAGGCAGCCTGCTCAAGAGAAAGTATGTGGGGAGTCCGGCTGAAGGTTTCCCTTGAACACTCCCAGACAAGGGGAGTGAAAAAGGCAGGAATGCAAGTTATTTCTGGGAAGAGCTTCATGACCCTTGACAAGTATAGACCAAGATTTCTCAACTCGACACGAGGGGCAAAATCACGGCCCCTCGCTTCTTCCCCAGTGAGGAACTACTGGTACAGATGAACTATGAAGCTTATAGCAAAAGTCTGAGCTTGGGTGTGGCTTCTCTCTTCACGTCTTGGACGTATGAGAGACTCTGGACAACATAAGGCTCTGGTAACATCATGAGCACTATTATTATTAGCCTATAATCCACATTATTAGCCTATAATCTACATCCAAAAAGACACCTGTAAAATTGAACCAGGTAGAGAGAGAGAGAGAGAGAGAGAGAAAAGAACTAAAATCACAGAATGCATGAAAAAAAAAAACCCACAGTACTCTGAATCTAACCCAAGAATAATATGAAATTGAGCACCAAATTTAATTCAAAGGTTTTGAAGCCAAGACAGAAAAAAAAAATGGGAATCTTGGGGCATTTTATAGCTCTTGTTTTCTGATGAAAGGAAGCATACCTTTTTCATTTGTCAGAAGAAACCCACTTTCCTCCTGTAACTGAATTTTACAGGGGATTTATCGGAAGATCCTTGTAGAAGGATTATTAAAAAAAACAGAAGGACCAGACAAATAGCAGGAAGGCAACCAGCCTGGCAGAGAGGATTCAGGGCCCTATGTATCCTGGAAAAGAACAAAAAGCAACTTACTCATTTATGCAGCAAATTTCATTGAGCACTGTCTGCGTGCCAGGCACCATATTAGATACAGGTGGCACATAGGTCTAAGGATTTTGGAGGTAGTCTATCTCTGAATAAGACCAAGAAAATTCCAGTTTTCCTAGAGCTTACATTCTTGTTGGTTCGGAATCAACTATTTAATAGCTGTGGGTCTTCAAACATGTCATTCCATTTTGTGTGCCTCCATTTTTTCATCTATAAAAAAAGAGTAGTCCCCACCTACAGGACCCGATTGACACTCTGAAGTTTTACAAAACTTCTTTGAATATTTGTTTAATCTTTACTTAGAAGAGAGAGAACATATTGGATGAAACAAGAGCTGAAAAGGAAGACTATGGCAGGTCTACTGTGTAGGTTGTCTACACCACGGTGTACGTAGCAGGGCTCCTCTCTGTACATACACACACAGTATGTGTAAGCAGTGCACAACCTCACAAGCATGTGTAATGTGAAGTCCGAGGATGTCCCCCTCCCCCACCACCACATACTCCACTGAGCAAAACAAAGCTCCGCCATCGTGTCGCCCACCCTCCAGGGAAGACAGTTCATCATGTCGCCCACCCTCCAGGAAAGACAGTTCATCATGTCACCCACTCTCCAGGGAAGACAGTTCAGGCACCTCTGGGCTCAGTCTTCAGCCCAGGCAGCTTATCTGACTCTTTCTTCCATCCACATATTCTGCCTCAGAGAAGCTCTGGAAAATATACATCTTGCGTTTCCAGTGGCGCTTAATGCTGAATGTCTCTTGAAGGCTGATGGCCTGGGTTACAGCATCCCAGGCTACTGGCCAGCTGGCTAGCTCTGCTTACCTCCAGGGCCTGGAGGGTTAAATGAAAATGAATGTGGAAAACACCTGGCAGGTAGGACCCACTCAACAACAAGAGATAGTCCTCACCATCACCCAGGACTGTTTGAGAAGTGAATGAGGTAAACAGGGGAAGGTGGGGGATCCCTATTGTCCAATGCCCAAAAGATTCTAGTAAGTATCATTATTGTCAATTCATCAGAGGCAGCAGCTTGGACAAAAAGCCCAACTATCAGCAAACTAGATAGCTGAGGCTCTGAATTTGCAGAACAAACGAAGGAGAACTGAGAGTCAAGGGCAACTAGAAATCCTTTGCCGTTTGCCAAGCTCTGGACATGCAGATTCCAAAGGAAACCATCCCCTTCCCCCATTCTCCCCACCTCCTCCGCCCCAGCTTCCGCTGCCCAGCCAACATTATTTTCTGGACCCCTTTAATTTGGAGGCTTTTAGGGCCACATCCTGCCATCAATTTGGGGGCTGACTTCAATGAACATTCTGTGCGGGGCGGGAGAGGGGCAGGATGCAGCTTTCTCCTGGAGGGCCCTGATACAATAGGGTTTTCTACTGAGATCAATGGATTAATTGCAAACGCTCCGTTCGGGGCCATAAGGAGATGTATTGTTTTCCCACAGTCTGCAGTCAGGGCTGGGCTGGCCAAACTTCATTTTTGAAAAGTCAGGGAAAACACTTTTGTAAAAAGGGGGTGGGGGTGGAGGGGCACGGGAGAGTAATTTTGCTCATCTCACTAAAGGTCAATAACAATTATAGTGAAAATTCAGAAGGCCCATTTGTTCTCTGACTGAGGCCCTGTCTGGAAAATTCCATCCAGAAACAATTTGCCGTCTCTCTTGCCGTCCCCCCCTCCCCCACAAGGCTCTCTCTCGCTAATGCCACAAATGTTGAGAAGGGAGAAGTAACCAGGAAATTCTCTTTCTTACCCTTGGGAAGTCAAGGTAGGTATGTTGGCACCATTCCTTTCTCTATGGGGTTGTGGGGATGATTTCCTGGTAATGGATACAGCCTGGGCAGACAGGAATTAGGGGCCTAGTGCTGCCATTTAGCAGCTGATAAATTTGGGAAAATCCAACTCTCTGAGCATCCACAGTGCCATCTGTAAAATGGGAATAGTAATTTGGACCTCCCAGGATTACTAGGAAGATGATATGCAATGTGAAATGCAGTCTGTCCTAAAGCTGGTGCAGCTTAAAGGCAAGGCCAAATGCAGCCTAGAACAGGAGGCTCTGATCGGGGCATGTCCCTGTATGGGAATCTTCCAGGGGAAACCATTCTCACACCATCAAGACCACATCTGCTGGCCTAACATTCCAAGCCCTCCATTTTCTGCCCCTCTGCTCCCTTTCCAGACTTATTTCCCTCTCCTCCTCACCCCATGCCCTCTTCTCTGCCTAATCTGCCCTTTCCTCTACGCTCTGGACTCTCGACTCTGAAATGTACCTGTTCCCACCTGCCCCAGTCTAAAATGAAGCATAATTGTCAAGTTCTCCAAAACGTTTGATTCGGTCAGCTACGAGGCATTGATTCTCTTCGCCACACGTACCTCACTGTTTTCACCCTGCCTTCAGAATGCCATGTCCTACCTAGATGTGGTTCTCCCAAACATTCATATACCCATGGAACATTTAGAACCATGCTTAAGACCTCCAGCTCTGGGGTTAAGATCATCTGGGTTTGAAACTCAGCCTCACTTCTTGCTAGCTGTGGATCTTGGCCTTTCTGTGCCTTGACTTCCTCACTTGTAAATGGGAATAATAACCAGAACTACCTCAGAGGTTTCTCGTAAGGCTCAGTGAGATGATACTTGTAAAATCCTCCAAAGAACATTTGGAACATAAGTGCTCAACAAATACTAGATAGTATTATTATCAAATACCTAGTCTGTTTCAAAGCCTAGGGATACGTTGATGAATAAAACATGCTTTCCTTCAACAAATATTTCTTACGTGCTTTCTGTATGCCAGGGATTGCTCTACTCTTGGAGGGAAGGGGAGAGAAGGGGAAAGATAAACTAGAAAAAGAAAATAGAGAAACAAGAAAAATAGAATCCTGTAAAAAGCGTCGTGTTGCAGGTTACACTAGATTGAAGTGATGGAAGGTAGCTGAAGATTTCTTTAGATGGGGGGCCAGACCGGGGAGGGTATCTTTGAAGAATGGCATTTAGGCTACAGAGGTGTCATGCCCTGGCAGGGGTGTGTATGGCGCAGCACATCTTGATTCAGTGCTCCAGAGAGAGGGAATGGTCTGGTTCATCTCTGTCACTCCCTTAACCTTGTTCTGCGATCAGCGCACAGTAGATGGTGAACAGGGACACTGAATTCCAACTCTTAGCTCCTACTGCCGGGAGGGGTGAGCAAGGGCTCCTGGGAAGGGGTGGTTTGGGTGCAGATGTTGGATAGAGATATAGGGACGATGATGAGAATGAAATTGGATAATGTGTTGACTGGATGGCAATACACCCTCGTATCTTCACAAAGGAGCTGAGAAGTGTGAGTGCTGCAGCTTTAGGGTCAGGCAATGCTGGATCTGCACCCCAGCTGGACGACTCATTGGCCTCAGAGCTTTACTCCCCTCTTCTATGAAACAGCGCCAATGGCACCTCCTTTCAGGGGCCACCTTATACATAGAGTGGCTTCATGGGTAGGCTTCCCATAAATATTAACTCCCTCCCTGCACATCAGAGCCCTGAAACCAAGAACTGCATTCCTGGACTCATCACTGTATGAAAAATCTGTAGGAAAGAGTGGAATATTCTAGTGACCACTTGTTCATCTCCCATTCAAATGCCATAAAGTGTTTTTTTCAAGGGAAATAAAATTGTAGGAAAAAGGAGAATGTTTTAAAAAATGTTCTCTTCTGCACTGCCCTCAAAAAAAAAAAGGAAAAAGAAAAGAAAAGAAAAAGAAAAAGATTGGCTTCCAGAACATCAAAAGCTCCTCAAAGAATCAACAATATTTTTTGATGATGGCAGTATGAATAATCAAACATATGGATTACATTTCCTTAAATTATGCAGAGCCTAAAATCCAGGAGGAAAGGGAGGGTGCTGGTAAAATGTTTTTCACATTTTATTAAAACCTCAAGGTCTGAGGAATACTTTTATGACTATTACATACACACACACACACACACACACACACACACACATTTCCCCTCTCAAGAAAAAATGAACACACTGAGCATCCTTTTTTCCTGCTCAAAGCTTTGTCTCTGCCCTGCTCAGCTCTAATTCCTCGGCACCAGCCTCACTCGTAGAAATAAGTGGGCCACAAGTGGGTCTGGCTTTCAAGCTCTGCCACCTGACCAGGGGTGTGACCTTGAGCAAGTCACTTACATTTTCAGAGCTTGCATTTCCTCTGTTGCTAAAAGGGACCACAGTCTCTACTTCACAGATGGTGGTTAGGTTACATGGTGGGAGACCCGTGAAGATGCCTTGGAAATTGTACAATGTCAGGTGGATGGAAAGGATAGAAGTCCCTCTGGGAAGCCATTCCTGCGTCAACAGGCAGAAGAGCGCACTGGCGGTGGTTAGAGAAACTGACCGCCCTCCTTCAAACTCTTGCTCTGCTGATTCTGAGCTGTGTGTTCCTAGGCAGAAAACTAAGCCACTCTCTGTGTGCCCCATTTACTTATTAGCTAATGGGATGCTGCTGATAATAATAGTACTTACATGCATACAGTGGTAATGAGGATTAAATCAGTAAATATTTATCGAGCACTTAAGTTAGTGCCAGGGTTTGTTTAGCAAGACGGAGAGAACCTGAGAGGAAGGAAAGAAGAGAGGCAGGAGGGAGGAACAAAGGGAGGGAGGGAGAAAGGAAAGAAATGTCCCACTGAAGATCTCCTGTGCTAGAAATTCACCCTTCAGTTGTTGCTGTTAGGTATTGTCTTTTCCAGGAGGCCTTTTTGAAAATGCAAACACTCTTAAAAGCCAAGGCATAGCAATTCAGATTTAATGTTCTTTCATTGAGCACCTAATGTATGCAAGGTAGTGTATTGTGTTATTTAATTCTTTGGAAAATTTCTGACTCCTTGAAGAGTGGGGGTGGGGGAGGTGACAAGTGGGGGGAAAAAAGAAAAGGGGGGGGAGAGAAAGAGGAAGAGAGAAGAACCACTTCCCCACTGTGGCTTTGGCACTGGACAGATGTAGGTCCATATGTCTGCTCTGCCAGTTACTAACTGTGAACTTGGACAGGCAGGGGCAAATTCAGACGCCACTCCGAATTTGTCATTTTTACCCTTGAAAACGGGGATAGTGACAATAGGCTGTACTGGAGATTAAATGAAACACTGTGTGTAGAACATCTAATTTTCCTTCTCCCCAATGCCACACCTGTGTCCAGGCTTCCCGTGACTTACACGCACTGAGAACGGAAGTGCTAATGGCAGCATCTAGGGGATTGGAGTCAGATCTCTCAGAAGAGGAAATCAGTTTGCCATTAAACTTTCTCTGCACAATAAAAATGCACACCCCTCCCCCCCGCTCTTTTTGAAAACCATGCTCTGCTAACTCATAAGAAGCGCATTTCCTCCCCATGACATCTCTGATCAATTTCAGCCAGCAGTAACCAAGTGACTAACTGCCTGGAGAGGCAAAGAGCCAGAACTGGTGTTTGACTTCTCCCCAGCCTCTCAAGTGCAGAGATGATTCTTGCCAGATACTGGTCCTTGGAGGAAATGGGACAGAAATTCAGCCTTGGCTCCAGCACATCAACCAATAAAGGAGGCAGGGAAAAAGCTCAGTGAGAAAGACAGACTACAAAGCCCTCTTCCTGGATTCTGGCAGATGCCAAAGGAGGAATCAGTGAGTGAGTAATTCTGCAGCCTGGAGTCCAAAGTCTGCAGCCGGAGGTCTGTGCCAAGAAGACAACGCAGGGTTCGAGAGAGGTGGGTGGCTCCTGGGCCAGCCTCAGCCGGATGAGGGACAGCTCAGTGTGAGTCAGGGACCCGGTCTCTGCTCCAAGGGTCTCCTGCAGGCCACATCCATTCAGAAGCACCTCCCACAAAGGGAGCTTTTCCTTGCAGAATTTCAGATGGCCTTGATCGTGGTGGTGTGTCATCAGCGAGAATTAAATGGAAATGATAGAAAAGTCCTGTGATCCCAGCTCAAGCCAGCACAAAACAGAATGCAGACAAGTCCGGGACATCGGTACCAGGTTTGCGCCCACGGCCGTGAGCTGTCAAGTCCCACACTGTAAATGACAACAGTTGTCATTTACTGATGGCTTACCAGGTTCTGGCACTGTGCTAAGTGCAAGCCACTCCATAGCCCTTACGTGCAACTACTAAGCATTATGATCTCCAGACGGCACAGGGAAGCTGGGAGAATATCAGGTAAACCATTTCCCCTCCCATTACCTCCTTCCGCATTGCAAAATGGGGATGATCTCTGCCTACATTATGGGTGATTTCGAGAACTACACCACGGTGATTCAAAACCCAGACTTTTGAGCCAGAAAAATTGGGGTTTGTGACCCAACTCTGCCTCTAATTTACTGTGTGACCTTGGGCAAGTCTCTTAGCCTCCTGACCTTCAGTTTCCTCATCTGTGATCATAAAAGAACCAATCTCGAAGGATTAAGACAAAAATCAAATGAGGTAATGAATGAACCCGCTTCCTCATCTGTAAGCCAGAGAAAATACTATACAGCTTTCATTGTTGTGAAAAGTAAATAATACTTAAAAATGGCTTAATAAAGTATCTCTTGATGAGTCATGGTTACTACTACTACTGCTATTATTATTATTAGCATCAAATGATTCATTAATGGAAAAGTTATTGGTAAATTTTAAGATGTTGTTTTTGATAAAATTTATTACTTACTAAACTCAAGCAGGGCACTAAATGTGGTAATTAATATTTTCATTATAGCTGCCATTTTTAAAAAAATCACTCTGATTTTTTTTTCATAAGAAGGTTAGGTTATATTGGGGTTTCTGACCTCAGATCCCTGGACTCAAAGGGACCTGAAGGGTGGTAAAGACAATGAGAGAGGGGTGTTTGGGTGGCTCAGTTGGTTAAGCATCCGATTTCAGGTCAGGTCATGATCTCACAGTTCATGGGTTCGAGCCCTGTATGGGGTTCCATGATGACAGCTCGGAGCCTGGAGCCTGCTTCGGATTCTGCATCTCCTTCTCCTTCTGCCCCTCCCCTGCTTGCACTCTGCCTCTCTCTCGAAAAAAAATAAAAAATAAAAAATAAAATAAAATAAATATTAAAACAAGAAATTAAAGACTTTAAAAAAAAAAAGACAATGTGAGAAAGGTACCTAGAAGTGTTTTCAGCATTCCAAAATACACTTGTCAATAATGCGACCTCTACAAACTTCCTAGAAAAACAGGTCTCTTTGCTGTAGACTGGGATTATAGTGGCTTGGTTTGCCTTCACTAGTTACTGCTATTCACCAAAATCTCCAGTTGGCTGAGTTGTGAATGGTAGCCTAGCTCTGTCAGTCCTACAGGGCTCTAGAGCCAGAATATCTGGTTTTCATCTGTGTGGCCTTTCTCTGGCCCTCAGTCTCTTCATCTGAGAATTGAGAATGACCATACTGGATGATGACATTATCTCCCCACAGGGCTACTGAAAAGAATTATACATGCAAACATGTAGGGACAGCCTGGTCAAGAGTAATTATCCCATTCTATGAGCTTTAGGGGCCACTGTTCTCGATACTAGACTTCAGGAAACATCTTCCCAAGCTCAAACACGGCTCATCAATGGTAATGATTGGAAGCATGCTCAGGGTGAGTTTCTGTGATAAGGAAGGAAGATAGGGAAGCCACTGGACAGTGGGCTATGTGGTATAGACATCATCCTTTTGGGTCTGGTCCACCACAATGTGAGATGGGTACCCTACCGAGGAGGAACCAAGGCTAAGAGGGGTCCCCAAGTCATGCAACCAGCAAGTAGAACCAGGATCCCAGTCCAGTCCTTCGGATCCCAACAGCATGAATTCTTGGATTATACCATGAGGATCCTAGGAGAAAATTAATTGAAAGGAGGCACTTCTTAGACAACTGGTGAATCGAGCCATTAGCTTAGGGTCGCAAACATTTGGTGAAGTGGGGCATTCCTCCCCTTTCCTGATTTTAACCACAGTGAGAATCACTTCTGAGCCCTTGGGGAGAAAAGGAGCCTCAAAATCTCCTTCTGCTGGCAGGCTCCAGCTACCCTTGGCATCCTGGAACTCTACACCTGTATTTATACTGGCAATAGATTGAGGTAGCCCCAAGAGACCTTGGGTGAAAACCAAACTCCCCATCTTTGCAAGTGGCAGAAATGCAATTTTTGCTTCCCAACCCACTTTGACTGGACACTTGATTAACGTATTCAGCTCAAGTCTTGAGAAGGTGGCTAAGAATAACTGACATGTATTCATTCATTCACTTCACCAACATGCACTGTGCCCTTCTCTGTCCCAGGTTCTTAGCTGGGTGTCAGGAACACAGAGTTGCTGGCATAAAGAGGGCCCCATCTCCTAGGGGCACAGACAAAAATACAGATGCTAACATTTACCATTTTAGTGGTGGGAGGCCACTAAGCACTCAGGTGCCTGACCCTCCCTAAGGAGCCCCTGAGAAGAGGTGGGGTCTTACAGGACAGGCAAGAGTTTGTAAAGGAGAGAGGAAAGAAGGAATTGCATCTTCTGCAGAGGGAACAGCACAAGGAAAGGAAGGACGGTATGAGGGATCTGAGTGGAGTTTGGTGTGGCTGCAGCATGAAGTGAGATTTACAGAGGGCTGAGCAATGAGGCATTAGTTACATGAAGAAGATGCCTGCTTGGAAGCTAGGATTCTATCCTAGGAGCCATTAAAGAACCTTAAACAGAGGAGAGGCATGATGATTCCCTGCATCTTCATGCATGCCGTTTCTGACCCGACCCAGTATGTTTCAGTCACATTCATGAAGGCCCCTGCCATGCCAGACCTTACATCTATCCCAGGAAATCTGATGATGAGAATTATTAAAGTAACAATAATCGTTGTCTCATATATTGAAATTTCCTCTTTAACCGTGAAGTCCCAGGAGACAGGGTCTTGTTGGTGCCATGCACCATGTCAGGCACACGGAGATTTTCCTCAAGAAACATGTGAATGAATGAACGAATGAATGAATTAAAGAATGAGAACCTGCCTCGTTTTGCTCAGTTTGTCCAACGCTATCATACTTAAATCTCTCACAACTCCTGTGAGGTATGTATGTTCCCTTTCCCCACCTCCTATTTTACAGATAGAAAAGAAAACAAACAAAAACAAAGCTGACCTTAAGAAGAAAGACTTCCCTTTCCATGATGATACAGGGACAATACAAGACAACATGTGTGGCAAGTTCCATGAAAGGCCCAACTAAATTACTTTAGTATTTGGAGGAGAATGCACTTGCTGCTAGCTGGGGTAAGTGGGGTGGGGGGAGAGGGGGGCAACCTCGAACTGAGCCTTGAAGACCTAGTGTGTGTTCGCTACCTCCCTTGACACCAGATTTCACCTGAATGATAATTGGTAACATTTACTGAGCAAGTACTATGTCAGGCACTGTGGTGAGTGCTTTGCATGCCTTATCTCACTATTTAGTGGGTGAAAAAAACAGAGGTTGGAGTTGCTATGTAACTTGCTCAGGTTTCTGCCGCTAGTGAGCAACAGAGCTGAGACTGAAACCCAGGTCTGTCTGACTCCAAAAACATTGCTTACAAATGAGGTAGGGCACCACGAGCGGTAACCTGGGTATCAAAGGATCACAAGTGAGCAAAGACCATAGAGAAAACAAATATGAACACCCCTGCCACCGCTTTTCCAGTCTCACGCCACAAGGTTGCCATGAAACGACCCCAGGAGCTGGGTGGACGGGAGGACAGTCTTCGCGCTCACTACAGAGCGTTATATAATAAACAGCGTGCTGGACTGGAGTCCCAATAATGTCAATATACTTCTTTCAATCTGTGGACCTTGGGAAGATGGCTGACTTTTCTGGGCTTCGGTGTTCTTTCTGCGTAAGGAAGGGGCTGAAATTGATAAATTCTGAACGCATTTTAAACCTGAGTTCCCATGACTCATCTAGACTTCTTTTTCAAGTCCAGTTGGAACTTTCCTGAAAGATGTTGCGTGTCTATTATTTCACAAGACCTGCCTAGCCCACATTTTACCAGTCTCCTATTTCTCCCTAAGGGAATCTTAAGAGGCTTCTCATTGATGACCAATGCTATATTGAAAATCAAAGAGGAGAGTTTTTCCACCCTGATCACAAATAATAATAATAATTAAAATATGGCTCCCTTGTTAAGGAAACCTGACTTGAATACAATCTTTCCATACATCTTCCTACATGTCCTCTGGCTACAGGTACACAAAGATGTTTCTCTTTTGGGGGGATAAGCCCTATGCTGTAGCAGTTAAAGGGTATGCTCACTAGGGCTCAGTTTCCTCCCATGTAAAATGGGGATTTTCACGACACCTGCTCTGCCTCTTTCATAATGCTGCTTTGTGGATAAAAAACAGATAACAGATGAAGTGGGTACCAGAAAAATACAAAGGAGATTATGATGATTATGGCTGTATTTGTCAGGGTTCTCTAAAGAAACAGAATCAGAGAAAGAGAGAGGGAGATTACAAGGAATTAGTTCGCATGACCATAAAGCCTGACAAGTCCCAAGACCTATAGCCAGCAAGCTGGAGACCAAGGAGAGCCAATGGTTAGTTCCAATCTGAGTCCAAAGGCCTATGAATGAGGATAGCCAGAGATGCTAATTCAAGTCTGAATGCCAGCAGGCTGGAGACTCAGGACTAGCTGATGTTTCAGTCTGAGTCATATGGCAGGAAAACTGCCCATGTCTCAGTTCAAAGTAGAAGTTTCTCTTACTCAGGGGAGAGTCAATCGTTTTGTTCTATTCAGACCTTCACCTGATTGGATGAGGTCCACCCACATTAGGAAGAGCAATCTGCTTTATTCAGCCCACTGATTTAAGTGTTAATCTTCAGGCGCCTGGGTGGTTCAGTCAGTTGAGCATCTGACTCTTGATTTTGGCTGAGGTCATGATCCCATGGTTCATGGGTTTGAGCCCCATGTCAGGTTCTCTCAGAAATAAATAAACGATTTTTTTAAATGTTGAGAGAGAGAGAGAGCAGGATAGGGGCAGAGAAAGAGGAGGAGAGAGGATCCGAAGTGGGCTCTGTGCTGACAGCAGTGAGCTCCATGTGGGGTTTGAATTCACGAATTGTGAGATCATGACCTGAGCTGAAGTTGGATGGTCAACCAACTAAGCCACCCAGGCAATCCATTAAATATTGTTTGAAATGTTAATCTTATCCAAAAACACCCTCACAGACAAACCCCAAATAACATCTGACCACATATTAGGCATTCTGTGACCCAGTCAAGTTGACAAAATTAACCATCACAATGATGAAAATGTAAGCTCAATGAGGGAACCAAATTTTTGTTGATTTTGGTCCCTGCAGTATCTCCGGAGAGCACCTAGAAAAAAAGTCTAGCACAGAATAAAGGGTCGCAATATATGGAACGAATGAATGAATGAGGAGGAAGAAGAAAATTCGAGGCCAGTGGAAAAAGAAATCCTATATATAACAATTAGCCGGGTCATTTCCATAATTTTTTCCATCAACAATTATATATTTAACTCTCAAGAAATTGAATCCTTACATCAACTTTGTGATATTAGCCATGAAAATTCTCCATTGTTCAGATAAAGAATGTGAAGTTCAGAGCGGGTAAGTATTCAACAGGTGTACCAACTCCATTCCACAACTTTTCAGGTTTCTTTTCCTGTCTCACCACTAACCACAATGTGCAATTATGTAATTGTTCGTTTATTTAATTTTATTCTTGCCTCCTGCAATGGGTTGCATGGGGCCCCCCAAAAGATATTCCCACCTCGCACCTGATAAATATGACCTTCTTTAAAAAGACCTTCGTTGATATAGGAAGGATCTTGAAACAAAACCATCCTTGATCAAAGTGGGCTTTAAATCCAGTGGCAAGTGTCCTAATAAGAGGAGAGAAGACACACAGAGGAGATGATATGAAGACAGAGATATGGATTGGAATGATGTATGTGTAAAAAAAAAAAAAAAAAAAAAGGAATACTAAGGATTGCAGGACAGAACCATGAAAGGATAAATTTCTGTTATTTTAAGACACTCAGTTTCTGGCATTTTGTCATGGTATCTATAGGAAACTAACATTCTCCCTGTCTCCACTCTGCCCTCCAATGAGACTCTGAGTGCCACACAGGCAGTGAGAAATTCTATTTTGTTCACTATTTTATATCTTCTCGTGTTGAGAAGGGCCAGGATCAAAGCAGGAGCATGGCAGATATTTGTCGAATAAAGGAAAGCATGACTAGGCAAATTTCAGATGCTTGTGGCTAGAAAAGTCTTCTAAGTGGGAGCAAGGAATTGTGGGTTTTCTGTTCTGCTCTCATCAGGAAATACATACTCCCTGGGACTAGCATCAGAATGTTCCGTGAAGTTCATTGTGTTTCTGGAGGCCTTGCTGGTGGGGAGGAAAGGGGGTGGGGGATGAGGGCACGTGTGTGTCCATCTACCAGTTTATAAAATGGGCATGGGCCTCCCCCCTGCCAGAGGCTTTGGAGGCCGGTGCCAGGTTTATCCACCAAAACAGGAGTGGGCGGGGTGCCCTGCCCAAGGAGACACTACTATTTCCAGAATCCCAAGCCCCGGTCTTCTGCATCCTGGAGGAAGGAATTCTCTTCCTCTGCTCTACCTGCCTTTTTGCCACTCTCTCCCGCTTCTCTAGAAGCTGCACCCAGGTGCCTTTTTGCCATCCATGTCACTGAATCCTCTGCTGAAGAAAGGGGTCAGAGTGCGCCCAGACATGCTCCTGTGGTGGGCTGTCAGAGATGCCCCCTAGACACAGCTGCCCCAAGGCTGGGGACTCATGAGCTCGGGCTCTACCAAGTCCCCCCCTCCCTCACCCACTGTGCACCCTGAGCAGGGCTCTGCCTTTCTCTAAGCAGGTCTCTAAAACCCTCTTCATTGGTTTACCCAGACTTTACTCGGAACCTCCTCAGGCCTGAGCACTTCCTGTTTGTCAGCAACTTAGGAAGCAGTCTCAAAATCCAGGAGGAAAATAGATCCATAGACCCTTTCAAGCAGCAAAACTGGGTTGAAATCCTTGGCTCTACTTACGTGGCAAGTTCCTTTGCCTCTTTAAGGATCTATAAATTGTGGTAATAAAACCCACCAATTTGAAAAGAGGACAAGAAGTTTTAAGGCATCCGAGATAATGTCTAATACATAATAGCTGCTTAAAACAGCACTTTACCTCCCTTTTTACTCTCTTTTCCAAAAGAGATAATAGACGTTGCATTCATTCATGCAATTCATTCATGGATACATTAAAGTACTTAATGTGACCGCTTAATTAAGGGCAGGTGCTATTTTTCATTCACTGAGCAACGAGAGCATCTATGATCATTTGGGATCGGAAAATGAAAGCACTGCAAGGCAGCTTCAGGAGCATGTAGCCTAGCCCTCGTTCTTCAAATGAGGAAACGGAAGCTCAGAGAAGGCAAGGGATTTTCCTGAGGTCACACTGCTGGTAAACTCAGAGTTAGGACCCCACGCAGCCTGCCGATCCTTCCCCTGATGACACATCCAGCCTCAGGCAGCGGTGAAACAGCCATTCAGCCAACATCCTCCGGTATCTGCAGCACCCAGGGTGAGCGCTGGCCACTCTGGGGGCCCTAAAGACCCTCAAGGGCCCACCAGAATGGGGCCAGCTGGAAGGAATTCCAAGGCAGGCATTTAAGGAAGCAGTTCCCTTTCCAAATCAAATGCATTCTTGCTGCTGCTCTCTAACACTCACATCCTAAAAATTGTTATTGAACGTGCTCTCCACATCCGAGCTTGACTCACTCTTTGAAATGGAAATCTGGGCGGTTTGGGTGGCTGTTCCTAAAGGCAGACAGGACAGGACGACGGTGCTGGTTGGCAATATCAACGGACTGGGACGGCCTTGACCTTCGGCCAGAGCCTCAGCCTCCAAGGCCACCTGGCAGGCTCCAGAGGGGGCTCCAGAGCTGGGGCCTGGGCCTGAGCAACCCTGACCTTGCCAGAGGCGGGATCTGTTTCTGATACGGTGTGGCAAATTTCTAAATCCCAGCTCTGGGATGGCATTTGCTCCTCGCAGAGAAAGAGCAAGGGGCCCAGGGGGTTCCAATTGATTTCAAAGTAGAACCAGCTGTTGGAATCCTGCAGCACTGATTAGGAAAGTTCACTTCCAGGTTGCGGTTTCCAGTTGATGAAGCCCTCGTTTGCCCCTCGCCCCCCCACCCTGGGCTGTGAGAGAGGCCCCCGAAAACTGCAATTGCTGCATTCGTTGATCCAGAGCTGGAAACCAGGCAGAGGCAGGAAGAGGGGCTAGAAACAATAGCCCCCATCTCTTGAGTACCCACAAGCGCCCGCCGTCAGGTTAGGTGCTTCGTAAATAGGATTTCCCATTCTTGAAACCATGTAGCAACACCAGCATCCCCAGATTTACAATGGAGGGGAGAAAAAAAAGAGATTCAGGGAAGAGTAATTATTATTATCATCATTAGTTTTCTATCTCACAGTTACTGAGGGCTCACCCTACCTTCCTGAAGCAGATTCCGTATCATCTGCCAATTTATTATCCCATCAACCCTGTGATCCCGGCATTACTATCGTCTTCCTTACACATGAGGACACTGAGACTCAGGGAAGGTAGGGAAGTCCTCCCTCAGCTTGAGATGCCAGCACATAGCTTGTTAGCGCCTGAGCTGGGATACAAATCCAGCAATATAAACTTAGTAATAATGACAACAGCTACCTATGAGCTCACTATGTGCCACATATACTATGCTAAGTTGGTTTTTTTTTTTAATGTATGTTACCACATTTGATTTTCATGACGATCCTCTGCTGTGTATCATATTTTCCTGGCTTTACCAGGCAAGAAACTAAGGCTCAGTCTGTGATCAAGAGAAGAAGAATTCAAATGCAGGTGCTTCTGCCCCCAGAGGGTTAGGTCTTAATCACTGTGATCTCTGCCTCTGAAAGTATCCTAAGGGCTCACATCCCCTGGTTTGAGTTTCTAAGTTTGCCATTCTTTGGTACAATTTTATCACATTATGGAAAAACTGGGAGCTAGCCTCAAGCTCAGCCCCAGGTTTCACGGTGACTGTTCTGTCATTCTTTCCAATAGCAACCTTCAAACGCCACTGTAAAAATGCATTTGCGATCTGAAACTTGCCATGAATGCTATAAACAGACCATTAGTTTAAACGAGTGTTGATTTTGTAGACTATTAAGGATGAAATGAGTTTGATATTTACTAAGTTAGAGGAACATGAAGTTTATGGTTTTTAAATTGCTTTTGAGGAGGCTTACTAGAATTTTCCCTTGTATAAAGTCAGGATGAATAATATCTTTGACAATGTATGTTATGTGTTCTCAAACCGGGGTCCACTTGGCCTCATAGACATCCGTTAAAGCAAGGTGAAATTGACACATCCACCCACAGATATTAGGCACACGCTGGAGTGCCTGTGACCACTGGACACTTTCCAGGAGCTTCCAGCATGGTTAGACTTGTTTGTTAAATTTGCATAAATCTGTGATATGGGTATTCATATGTTCACGCAATCATTCATTTCTATGTAAATGTTAATTAAATGCTTCTGTGTGCAGGGCACCATGGCGGATGCTAAACACCCAAGGGTCTTCCAGAATTTGCAAGTCTCAAGGGACATGACATGCCACTTAGAGGTCACCACTGATGCCACAGGAGCAAATGGAAGCTCCTAATGCAGGCTGGGGACAAGAGCAATCAGGAAAACATTCAGGAGGAAGCATCCGCTAAACTGATGAACAAAGGGCGAAGTGGAGTTTAAGAGAGTTAAGCAAGAATCCCACGTGAAGCGAAGAGATTCACAAAGGTCTCGAAGGGAGGCAAACAGTCATTGCTAAGTGCTGACAGGGGACAAATGACACCGTCAGAGTGGGGAGAGGGGAAGCTCAGGAGAGATGTGTTGGAGACGTCAGAGAAGGATGCAGAGGCTGGGGAGGTGTGAGGAAACACACGCATAAAGGCACCAAGGGCAGAAGTCATGTTGAAGGGTCCGTGAGAAGAGCCACCATCCTGAATGAAGCTAAGCATCCACACCAGCACCACCATCGTCCTCCTCATGGCTGACACTTACAAAGCACTTACAACACACATGGCCCTTGTTGGGAGACGATTCTCCATGGGTCTCCTGTATTTCTGCACATCTTGCCGCACACTGACGGCCTTTGTTCCAGACCGTCCTTCAAGGGTGTTCTTTCTGAACAGACATGCAAGATACAATGTTCTTCTCTATACCAGAGATCAGTTTCCCTCGTAGTTCATTAAAAAAGATTCTGGTTCCTTGAGCTCAGCGCTCCTCTCCTTAATGCAGCCCCCAGATCTCAGGTATCAGCTGGCCTTCTTCACGGCACCCCATGGGAGCCAGAGCTAGGGAAGGGGCATGAGAAAACACTGGAAATCTGACTGCCACTAGCTCCCTGACCTAGCAGCCATGCCATTGTGCCAGACTGACCTGTTTGCAGGTAGTATCAGATCCCAGACTCGCTCCCAATTCTTGAGAGCCCTGTTCTAAGTGATTTTCCAGCATGAACTCATTTAATCCTCACAAAAATCCTATGATACAGAAATGCTTCCCATCCCTATCCAGACAAGAAAAGCCCCCAAAGTGGGATGGTGTTACATCACGGAGGGTCTCGTGTGCCAGGCTGAGGAGTTTAAAGGATTTCGACCAGGAGAGGAGTCAGAGGAAAACAACATTTTCCAAAATCTCCTCTAGCCATAGTCTGTTGGATGAATTGAGCCGTGAGGAAATCCTGCGAGGAAACAGGCAGGCAAATGTTGGGAGGCAGCACCGGACTCCAGACAGGCTTGATGGATGGGCGAAATGTACCCATGCTAGAATTTCACAAGCCTAAATGTCAGGCCCTGGACAAGACTCCTTAACGCCAATGGCTCCAGCAAATGGCTGGGGAGACGTGACTTAGCAGCACAGCCCTTGAAAATGAGGCCGCAGCCTTCCAGGGACCAGGCAACCTGGGGTGAGTCAGCAAGGGCCGCACTGCCAAAAGGGCCACCGTGATCCTCGGCTGCATGAATAGGCCAGTGTCAGGCAGGAGGCAACAGTCCAGCTCTGGCTAGGCTCCCCGCCGCCCCCAGTCAGCTCGTATGCAGTTCTGGGCCGCACACTTTGAACGTGGCCATGGCGGATGTTTATTGAGCACTTGCCTCGTGTCAGGCTCTGCGTCGGCTCTTTGCCTTCACAATCGGATGTAAAACCCCCAGCAGACAGATGGACCATTATGACCCTCTTGCTTTACACACAAGGAAACCAGGTCTCAGAGACTCTTGCCTAAGATCTGTCTCCCAGCTAGTAGGTAGTAACACACTTAGGCCTAGTGTCATCACAAAGACTGTGTTCTTAAGAACACCAGCTGCTCCTTCCTTTTATTCTTTTTTAAGTTTATTTACTTATTTTGAGAGAGAGAGAGCACACAAGGGAGGAGGGGCAGAGAGAGAGGGAGAGAGAGAATCCCAAGCAGGCTGTGCATTGTCAGTGCAGAGCCTAATGTGGGGCTTGATCTCATGAAACCACGAGATCATGACCTGAGCCGAAATCAAGAGTCAGACACTGAACCGACTGAGCCCCCCAGGCACCGCAAGCTGCTACTTTCTGAAGGACATTGTCAAAATGGAAGAGGTTCATGAAAGATGCTCAAAGATGACAAGGAAACGAGGAACTGTAGCACTAGTCAAGGAGGAAAGAGATGCTCATGAAAGAGGAACCTGGCCACACACACAGCAGAGCACGCAAGCTATTCCCACGCGTAGGGGCAATCCCACAGAACTCATGTATGTATCTGTGTGGTTCCTCAGAGGCACCAGGAACCATGAATGGGTAAAAATCCCTCTTCGTTGAATTCCTTCCTTCTGTACCTCCGCATGGAGAATCCCGGTGCACCAAACCTGGGCACCACTCCCCTCAAAGCCTCCCTGGTCTGCTCAGGTGCTGCTTCTCCATGAATCTGCAAGACCCTGGACTTGATTTTGACCAACCTTTTTACCCTAGGTGAAGTGTTCAAGTCCCCCCAGCCAGGGAACGCCTCAAGGGTACAGGCTATGTTCAACTCTGCACTCCCAGACACCTGTGGATGCCTGGCCCAGAAGAAGCACACTGAATGAAGATAGCCCGAAGATGCCCTGGTAAGTAAGAAGGAAAGCTGTGATCCCTAAGAGACACAAAAGTCATGAAATGGATCCAAGAGTGCTGGTTTGCAAAGGCTGGGAAAACAGGGCCCAAGAGACAGGGCTGGACAGTGAGTAACTGGCTCTGGCCAAGGAAGAGGACATTCTGGTTGGCAGAGCTTTTCCCCCTCTTGTTGTGAACTGTCCCCAACAGCATTCAGGCATGGAGAGGAGGGGACAGGAAGGAACCATCCACCTCAGGCAGTCAATGTTCCAACATCTTAATATCCTGTTCTGTGCCAGACACATTCCAGGGAGCAAAAAAGAACAGGTGCCCTTCCTCCAGGATCCCAAATTCCCCGCACTTCCTTCCCACGGCTCATCACCCCGAATTCGAATTGTCTACTGGTGCCTCCACTGCCCCACCAAATCATGAGGCTGGGGCCATGTTTGTCCATCATCATATCCCTATTGCCAACACAGGACCCAATACAGTGAATGCTACAGAGAAGCATTTGAGGGAGGGCCAGAGCAGGAGGGCATAGAACCAAACTAAAAGCCATATTTGAGCCCAAGCAAAACCCCGGGGAGGATTTTCTGAGCCACCAAGGACCTGACAGATCCTGGCCCCATACTGCACTGCAGCACAGGGAGATCAGACCCGAATGAAATCAGGGTTTGGTCCTGCGTGCCTCATGATGGCCAGTGGTTTGGCCTTGCCTGGCCTTCTCTAAGCCAGACAAGTGCCCTCTCATGGGAAGTGTTCACTATCTCCATTCCCTTGCCTCATCCCAGCCCCCGTGTCTGAACCTGGATGTTCCGTCTGCCTCCAGGGGAATCTGAAGTCTGGAAAAGTAGTGCTCAGCAGCTCTTTCCCTCACGAAAGCACACCTCCTTGTACCTTCTAATTAAACATCTCAGCACACCTAGGAGGCCACGATTCTGTCCCTACCCCTTCCCTTTTTACAGTTGGGAGCCAGAAGGGGCTTTCTGGTGCCTGTTCCTTTTTCTGCTCCGGGCCATAGAGAAGGAGTCTGATTTTCAGGGCTTTATGGCTTCTCATCCTGTACTCACCCCTGATTTACCTCTTTCATAGAGGAACTGTGAGGGTAATTATGGCTCCTGGGAGCTTTGAAGGTCAGCATGCTCTGTGGCAGCAGAGGTGTCAAAGATGACGATTAACATCAACAATAAGTATCATGAACAGCAGGGCTTAGCTCTTTTGAAAGGGGGAATGGGCCCATAACTATTTCCCAGTTGCTGAGGCTCCCTCCAATGCTTGTTTTGCTCGTACGGAAGATGCCATACCAGAAAGGGGTGGGCTTGGGGTTTGGGCCACAGGCCTCCTATAAATATCATAGGCCAAATCTGGCCAAAGATGAAGAGAGGGCATTGGTTTGGTAAGTGCTCACTGTGGGACTAGCATTTCGTATCTCTCGAGATGCCTGATTCGGCCCTTGTCTCCCTCATCTTGAGCCATTCTCTCTACCAAGACACAATGGCCCTCTTTTGCTTCCTCCAGCATGCTCTTTCCAACCCCAGGACTATTGCACGTGCTAGACCCTCTACCCAGAAGGCCTTTCTCACACCCACGATGCTTCACTGAACTTATATCAGCGCATCCTTTGGTCTCTCTTCTGTGCTTCTGGGTGCTCTGTATTTCTCTTTTGCACAGATATTTACTCAATTTCTGCCTTCCCTGCTATGGTGACATGCATATGAGCACGGTCAGAGTTCATCTATGGGCCATTTCATTTCACCCCATTCTCAATACTAAGTTTGACAAAGTAAGTAGGTGCCTATTCTGTACATTACACCTCTTGCCAACCTCTCTTAAGTAAGGAGTAGAAGACATCTCAAGTGTAATCAGTGCAAGATTTCCACCTTATACTTCCAGGTAGGCCTGCACTCCCAGAACTGGAGCGTCCTAGAGGAACCGGAAGCCAGCAGAAGTATCCTCTTGCCATATCTTTTATTGCTTAAATTCCAGTTGTTGGCCACGTCTGTGCTTTCTGTGCTCCTTGGCCACATGGGGAGAGCCCGAGGACTGAGGTGGTCCAGTGGTAACACTCACACTCGGCTACAGTGATTTGTCCGAGGCATACACATGACCTACATCAGGCCAATCACGGGGCTTCCATGGGACTTTCTACCTCACGATCTACGAAAAAATTCTTCCCTCTCTGATAACAAGCTGAGAAAAATAGAAGCCTAAATGGTACATATATCAGCATGTATTTTTCTGTATATATTATATTTTACAAATTTAAAGAGACTTTACAAAGGTTGGAAGACAAGCCTGAAGCTTTAGTGATTATTCTAGAAGTTAATGAACATCAGGAGAGAATAAGGCAAATAGGCAATAAGTCAGAGAGCTCGAAGACAGAGGGGTGTTCTGGAACCACTGGAGACAGAGATCTACCCATTCCTGAGGCTGGCTCTCCCCCTACCCTTGATTTATCTGAGCAAATAAATAAAATTTGGCTTAAGCTAGATTGAGTTCAGATTTCTTTTACATGAACTGACTAACCACCAAGAAACAAAAATAATACTTTGTGTTTTATTTATGCCCACTTGGTTCCACAAAAAATTTAAAGCTAACACCATTCCTTTGTCTCACATTTTCTGATATATGAAAACTTTCCTCAAGATAATCTCTCAGCATAACTTTGTGAGGCAAGCAAAGCAAGTATAATTCACCCATTTTACAGATAAAATAACCAAGGCCCAAAGAAGTAAAGGAACTTCAGTCACACAGCTAATAAATGGCAGAGTCTTGACTGGAATCTAGGTTTTCTCCTTCTTCTCTCTGTTTTGTTAATAAATCATGGCTATGAGCACTAAGAGAGAGAGATTTTGGCTGCTTGGGTCCACAAGGTTCCCACAGCTTCTTACTGTGGGTAATTGCACGCCCTTTAAGAAGTGCGTTTTCATAGCACAAAAACACTTGCTAGAAATACTCCTGAGAAGTGTGAAAGTTGAAGACTATCACAGAGTCTTAGGGGTCTGTCCAGCTTGAAATAATACATTAATGTCACAGAGATACCAAGATCCTGACTTGTTTCCAAAGAGAACAGGGTGCTCAGAGCCCGGTGGAAGGAAATACTGGGTGCATTTGGTGAGGAAGCGTCCACTAGTGTTGAAAGAGGCAGGAGGTAAGAAGGACGAGGTGGGAAAGGTCTGCTTTCATTAACTGAGATGTAAGAAGAAGACGGGAAGTTGGAAACCACTGCTATGAAGCCAGACAGACCTGAGTCCAAATCTGGCCACCAAGTCCCAGTTAACATCTTGTGCAAATCACTGAATCTCAGCAAGCCTCTGGCTCTTTGTGTGTGTGTGTGTGTGTGTGTGTGTGTGTGTGTGTGTGTGTGTAATGAGGTTAATAATTCCTTCTTTCAAAATGCATGTATATGTATCATGCATATAAAATGCACCCAACAGTGTCTGGCACACAGTGGTTGCTCAATCAGTTTCTCTTTTCCTCATAGAGGTAATGTTCGCACTTTGTCCTCTGTAAGCAAGAATCCAGTAGGAAACATCTGTGTGACCCAAGGCAGAGGAGTACAATGGTGCACTGTGTTTCCGCGACCGGGCCTTTCACCGTGTGGCCCCAAGAGCCTTCTCCGCCATGATGCCCCTTCCCCTCTTCCTTCTCCCACACCACGCCAACCATCCTGACTGGTTGTCCTTGGGCCCAATCGCATCTTCCCCACTCCACCTGCACCTCAGTGTATTTCCAAACATAACGTTTTCCTGGATGGTTTATTTGCCAATAAGTCTTGCCGTGAAAAAGCTTCTAGAGGCATCCCTTCCTCAGGGTACTGCGTCTTTCAACAGAGAAAAGGGAAGGAAGCAGAAAAAGAAGGCAGAGGAGGGTCTGCAGGATGGAAAAAAAAGAATAGAGGAAATGTGATAGGCTTAGTGTTTCAAGGGCTTTCCCCAAGAACTATATTAATAGCCATAGGAAAAAGTTCCATTAAACATCATATTTACCAATTACTATACCCAAGTTTTCTATTTTTGGAAACTTGTACCACACACTCCATTCTCTTACGGTCAACATGCTGCATTAGCCTTCAAGGCTCAGCTCAAATGCTTTCTGAGCTGTGTTAATTAATTCATGTACTTGACTAATATCAATTGAATTCCAGTTATGTGCCACACATTGTTTTGGGTGCCAGGAATACATCGGTGACCAAGACAGACACCATCCCTGTTCTAACGAAGCTTTGGGGCTTGCCTGGTTTCCCCCTCAAAGATGATGAGTGCCCCCTCTCTCTGCTCCCATAACTTCTCCTACTGTATCTGGTTTTATATCCTCCTTCCTCTTTAAAAAGCCTATAAAAAAGCATGACCAACTCATCACAGTATGCTTGGGCCTTCCCTGGTTTCAGCGCTGAAAGGCCCATGCAACCTCTCGGGTCCCAGCAAACTAGGACACTTGCTCACCCTACTATAAAGTCAATGCTATGACAACAGCAACAACAAGTCTCTGAAGAAAATCACTCAGTCATCCACTCTTCAATTATTCATTGAGGCTGATTCTTATATTATTATAGCCCATTGTCTCTGTTTTATGTTATATCTCTCCCATTCTACTATGAGCCCATGTTTTTTTCCACCCTTTTGCTGCTGGGCCCCAGCATAAAATAACTTAATTTTATGCAAACCATTGTGTTTCTATTAGTAAACAGCGTACATTTGTGCAAAACAACATTAAAGTATGTGCTTCTACAATTGTTAAACACAGATCTCTATGTACTATCTTGTTTGGAATGTTTGGCAAGTGATAAGATCCATTAAGAACTCCCTCCTCTCCTAGTCTCCATCCAGGCCCTCCTAAGCAGGTACCGGTGTCATCCAGTCCCAGTTACATCTTTAGATGATCCTAGTTTTCTGTAAACTGACTTTAAATAGAAATCTTTGTGCCTTCCACCCATCGGTTGTGGTCCTTCTAGCACAGACACAAAAACAAGCCCAGAATCCTGTAGTAGCCCTTCATGTAGAAACAGTGCATTATCATGCTTTTTCCTTCCTGCCACCTCACCTGTGCACACCTGGGGTTTTCTTAGGCATTCTGACAGTTTCTCCAACTGTAGCCAGACTGATAAGATGTAGGATTCAGGTCAGAGTCCTCAGAATTTGTCCCGCTTCTCCTCCTTCATAAAGTACCTGAATATGAACAGTTCTTTGATGGGTCTGGCTAGAACAGGACTATCATTCCCACCTGCCCCTAGCTTAGTAAAATCCTATAAACATAGCATAAGATCTCACATACTTTTTTCTTTTTGTGTTCTGGGCCATCTACTTAAGTATCTGGCACATTTTAAGCTGTCAGTAGATTATTGCTGGCTGCCAAGGGCATCTGGATGCATGTATGCACAGCTTTGCTATGTGAATGGAACACAAGAAAGATTCTTAAAAATACAATCATAAGAAACAAGGACATTATACTGTGTTGTATAGTGGCCTCCCCAAATTCATGTTCACCTAGAATCTCAGAATGCGACTTTATTTGCAAACAGGGTCACTGCAGATACAATTAAACAAGTTAAGATGATATCATACTGAAAGGAAAATTGTAGATTTGGAAAACAAACCCCTACATCTTATAAGAAGAGAAAACAGAGGAGACCTATGCACAGAGGGAAGACAATGTAAAGACGCTGGGGGAGAACACCACGCGAAGATGTAGGAAGAGACTGGAGTACTGAAGCTGAAAGCCAAGGAAAACCAAGGATTGCTGATCACCACCAGAAGCTGGGAAGAGACAGCGGGTGACACCCCTTAGAACCTTCAGAAAGAGCGTGGTACTGCTGACACCTTGATCGCGTACATCCTCCAGAACTGATGGAATAAATTCCTGCTGTTCTAACTCACCCAGTTTCTTTCTTTTTTAAATTTTATTTATTTATTTAGAAAGAGACAGAGATAGCACAAGTAGAGGAGGGGAAGAGAGAGAGGGAGAGACAGAATCTCAAGCAGAATCTGCACTGCCAACGCAGAGCCTGATGTGGGGCTCAAACTCATGAAACCGTGAGATCATGACCTGAGCCGAAACCAAGAGTCAGATGCTTAACTGACTGAGCCACCCAGGTGCCCCTCTAACCCACCCAGTTTCTGGTAATTTGTTACAGCAGCTGCAGAAACTAATACAGACAGATTAAATGTTTCACTCTTCCTTTCTTACATTCATCCTGAGAGGATGCTATGAGTGTATTGGAAGAATAGTCAACAAAGTTAGGAGAGGGTTCAAATCATGGTTTTATCATTCACAAGTTGTGTGACCCTAAAGAGTAATCTCACTTCTTTGATCCTCAATTTGATCACTAGCAAAATAGGGACACAAATATATAGCATGCAGAATTAGTTTGGGGACCAAGAGTAATAAGGCATAGGAAAGTGCTTTACAAACTATAGAAACTTTTCAGATGTCAGTTGTTTTTTCTCTTTTTTTTAGGTAGATTTTCTATAAGTATGCCTATTTTATTCCCCCCGCCCAAAGAACCAGCTCATGAATATATTTATGAACTATACTATTTTGTTGATTTTCTTTTTTTTTAATTTTTTAATGTTTATTTATTTTTGAGAGAGAGAGAGAGAGAGAGAGAGAGAGAGAATGTGAGCAGGGGAGGGGCAGAGAGAGAGGGTGACACAGAATCTGAAGCAGGCTCCAGGCTCTGAGCTGTCAGCACAGAGCCCAGTGTGGGGCTCAAACCCACAAACTGTAAGATCATGACCTGAGCCAAAGTCAGATGCTTAACCAACTGAGCCACCCAGGCACCCCTATTTTGTTGATTTTCTAATTTATTTATTACCTTTGCCTTTTTTTAATTGTCCTATTTTTCTTGGTTTTGCTTTGCTGCCCTCTTTCTAAAGTCTTAGGTTAGACATTTCATTGCTTTCATTTCATCTATTATTATTTTTAAGTGAAAGAATGAAAGCTATGAATTTACCTCTGACTATGGCTTTGACTGCAGTACATACATTTTCAGATCTAGTATTCTGTAGTATTTTCTTTTTTTCCCTAAGTTATTTACAATGTGTATTATGTAAATGTTTCATCTTTGAGTTATTATTACTATTATTTTATACTTAGCAGTGTGTGCTAGCATCACTGATCCAGGACCACATGGTGTTGTCATCACTATTCTCAAGCTAGAGTATTACAATTTTCTATAAACATCTTTTAAACATGTACATCATGACTGAATTTTTTTTTTAAGTAGGGAGTTTTTATTTTCTCATCATAAAAGCATCGGCCACAAAATATTTTGGATTCAGCTCTTTGGATTCAGACATTTGTCAGTGAGTATATTTCTAAAGTTTTCTCATATCTTTCTCCAAATTCACCAACAACAAAAGATGGAAAGGAAAGTGTTAGCAGAACTAGTCAATGGCCCTGAACTTGGTTATGAATTATGTTCCCAGGATTGCAGTCTAAATATTAACCTTCATTTATGTTTAACGTAGGGCCTGATGTCTCCTTGAAAGCTTCACAAACTACCTGCACACAGGGGGTCTCTCCTTTCTCAGATCATATACTTTGCTGAGTCAAGGACTCAATCTTAACTCCCAAATGAGACTGTAAGCTCCTTGAGAGTAAGACCATTTCTTTTTCAAAAAATTATTTTTAATGTTTATTTTTGAGAAAGAGAGAGAGAGAGAGAGAATGCACAAGCAGGGGAAGGGCAGAGAGAGGGGAAGACACAGAATCCAAAGCAGGCTCCAGGCTCTGAGCTGTCAGCACAAAACCCGACATGGGACTCGAAACCACAAACCACGAGATCACAACCTGAGCCGAAGTTGGACACCTAACCGACTGAGCCACCCAGGCGCCCTGAGAGTAAGACCATTTCTTATTCTTCTTTTCATCCCTCCTTATACTCCCTAGTATCTAGCTCCAATAAATAGCAGCAATGTTTGATTATAGTTCTTGAAGATCATTTCTTGAGAGGAAATTTAACTGTGAAATTTAGGCCAGACACTTTAAAGTACTCACATGGTAAAATAAAGGGCCTTTTAAAAACCTTTGAAAAGCTTGAGACTAATACCTTGGATGCACCTTTGTAGAGAAGAGATAGTGGTATCCCAAACATCAAGGGATTACATTTCTAGACACTGCAAAAAACAAAAATATCATGTTGAATATCATAGTTGTTCAACTAGAGCTACTTTGGGCTTATGTTCTCCCAAGTATTGTGGTGATGGCCATGGGGTCCAAAATGATTCTAATAAGACTGCAGCACATGTGTAAAATACTTTACAGTTCACAAATGCTCACTTGATGCTCAAGATGATGCTCATCTGTAAAGAAGGCAAGTTAGGGGCTATTATCCCCATTTTTAAAAATTTTTTTAAATGTTTATTTTTGACAGAGAGAGAGAAGAGAGAGACAGAGCATGAGTGGGGAAGGGGCAGAGAGAGAGGGAGACACAGAATCGGAAACAGGCTCCAGACTCTGAGCTGTCAGCACAGAGCCTGATGTGGGGCTCGAACTCACGGACCTCGAGATCATGACCTGAGCCAAAGTCAGACGCTCAACCGACTGAGCCACCCAGGCGCCCCAGCCCATTTTGAAAAACAGGTGTTTGGGGTTCAGAAGACATTGTTAATTGACCCAGTCACAAAGCTAGTAGATAGTTGGAACAGAAATTAAGCCCAAAGTCTCCGATTATCCATCCTAACTTCTCTAGGCCACAGCTACTTTAAATTGATTTGGATACTCATGATATAAATCTCTGCACTCAGCCATCAGTTTCAGTGGCTAAATATTCACTCACCAAATACCCTTTGTATATCCACATGCTTGGAGATACCACACGTAGAAGACACAGTCGCTACCCCTAAACAGCTCACAGAAAAGTAACCTGATTATTATAATGTGCATGACAAATTGTATTTGTCGTGAGTGCTAAGAGAATTAAGATAAATAATGAGGATGATAATAAGTCACATTTATTGAGAACTTACTATGTACCAGTTTCTGTCCTAAGCACATTGCACTGGGGGTAAGTAACATTATGTACCATGATGCCTGGTACGTGACAAGAGTTTAAGTTAGCAACTATGATTACTGCTATAGTTTAAAAAGAAAAGAAAAGAAAAGAAGCCCAGGGATTATTATCTTAAAAAGTGGCTGGGGGCGGGGGGGGGGTGGGGGGAAGAATACTTAAATTTTAAATTATCCAGAGCAACGCAGCAGAGGAGCCCCTAGCCATCTGGGAAAATCAGAACCAAGGGGGAGATGTTGGAGCGGAGTCGTCAAGGACAATTGAGGGCTTGCAGACAGGGAGGGGAGGAACATGCCAGACAGAGCAAGAACACTTGCAAGGACTTGGGCCCTGCGCAGCGGGAAGGGAGAGGCAAGGAAAGGAGGCATTGCCCTTTGGGCAGCCAGAGACAACACACAGAAGAGGAAACGGTGGTGGCTTCCAGCTAGAAAGCAACGGAGGGTGGAGCTCTCTCCGTGCCTGACCCAGGCACTGAGGGTGAGGCACAGATTTTCCAAGGCTATTTGTTTGTAGGTTACATTTTTCCTGAACAGAATCCAAATTCCTTTGTTTTCACAAAGAGCACCATAGTTTCCAAAGAAAAGAAAAAACAGACTTCTTGGTCCAAGGGCTTTCCCTGAGAAATATCCTCATGGCTAGGGGCCAAGACAGGGTTCCATCAAGCTCTGCACTCACAGAACAATAGAGCAACAGGCTGGAATCTTCTCCAGAACCTACAAGAAAATGGGACTTGGAAGTCTTTCCCTGGGAGGTTTTTAAATACAAGTGCTGGGTCCTGTTGATTCTGCCCCGACCAAACCCTCCCACTTGAAGTTCCCAGAATACTGCATGCAGTGTAAAAAGTCTGCGCCTTGGCAGGCTCTGTCACTTACAGTGACAGTCCTTCCTTCTCTTCTCTTTAGGAGAGGCCAACCTAAAGTCTCCTCTGTGAGCCTTCCCTGGCAACATTCCCACACCTCGGTCCCTAACACCGGGGTGGGCAGGTGAGTGGATGGCTTTGACCTCCGTTCTCGTACAGAGCCGTGGACCCAACTCTGTGGGGCAGTCATCCCACTGCCCTGTAATTAGAGCATATCTTCTCCACCAATCACCCCCACCCTCTCTTTCTCTTAATTTTGTAAGCCAGTGATGAACCAAGAATGGGAGGTAGGAGCAGTCCTCCCCGGGTGCAGGTAATAAGGGGGTATGTTATCTGTTACAAACTTGAAAAAGTAAATAATTTTTTAAAATTGTTTGTAGTAAGTCAGTCATTTTCACTGTCACCCTGTAATTCTGCACTATGTTAGAGATAAAATGTTGCTCCTCTCCAGAGCAAAAGGTATGTAGCCAGGGGTACACCCTTTGGTATATCCCTCCTGTGAACACTCCCATTCCTGCTGTGCGGGGGAAAGAACATGCTGTCGGTGGTCACATGTGATGTAGGGCAGAGCCTTTAGTCAGTCGGCAGTTACTCAGTAAGGCCATTATGTGCCAGGTACCGTTTTACATGTTTTGTAGCCAATCTTCCCAAGGGCCATAAAATATCCGCACCCGTATTTGGTTGTTTGTCAGATGAAGAAACTGAGTCTCGAAGTGCAGTTCAATGATTTGTCCAGAGTTCTACCACAGGGAGGTAGTGGAGAGGAATTCGAACAAGATCTGTGCAGCCCAGTGTCTGTGCTCTCTCCCCTGTGCCTCCAACAGCATATGAGCCTCATACCAGGGCCTAGAACGGCCCGCCACACAGCCTCTTCTTGAGGATATCACAGCCTAACCGAGAAAGGACCTCACACAACCCGCCATAATTCAGCCTAGCGTGTGACAAGTGCGTTGGGAATAAACCAGACCAACCCCCCAAGAAAATGCAAGAAATAAAGCAAGAAAAGTAAAGGCCGAATGATTTACAGAGCAAGAATATCAGTTAGGCGCTCTGTCCTAAGCCAGAGTTCATTTGGTTCCCAAAAAACAGAAGTTGGCATTTTCATGGTTTCAGAGACATAATAGGCACCAGTGGGGACCCACAAGACAAGGCAACGTGATGGTAAAAGTCTGGGCCTGGGAATTATTAAATGTTCTAGAAGAGAAATATCAAGGCTCAGAGAGGTTAATTAACATGCTGAAGCTCACACAGCACTCCATGCAGTTGAAAATGAAGATGGAATCTGAATCTCAGTCCTTCGGACTTCACATTGCTTCCCTGCCCTTTTGCAGTAAAGTGTGTATTTATCTCCCCTCCAGACTGAGTAAAAACAAAGCCAAAGTTTGCAAATAAATAAATAAATAAATAAACCTTTTCAAGGTTTATTTATTTTTGGGGGGACAGAGAGAGACAGAGCATGAACGGGGGAGGGGCAGAGAGAGAGGGAGACACAGAATCGGAAACAGGCTCCAGGCTCTGAGCCATCAGCCCAGAGCCTGACGCGGGGCTCGAACTCCCGGACCGCGAGATCGTGACCTGGCTGAAGACGGACGCTTAACCGACTGCGCCACCCAGGCGCCCCAGCTTCCCTGCCCTTTTGCAGTAAAGTGTGTATTTATCTCCCCTCCAGACTGAGTAAAAACAAAGCCAAAGTTTGCAAACTGTGCCTGAGGGCCTGGGGGCCTGGGCCCCTGGTTGTCCCTTAACTGTCCTGGATCCCATAATCACTATAGGATGAACGTTACATGCAGGAGGCAGCCCTGAGACAAAAGAACTTCCAGATCATCCTCTTTTATTCTATCCTTATTGTATCAGATAATGTCACTGTTCCAACCACATTCCCTTGGGATTCGTTTTTATTGTTTCCTGGGTGGGGGTGGGGTGCACCCACCTCTGTGTGCCTTCAATGGCCAGTGCCACAGCTATTCCTGGGAAAAACATCAGGTGCCATAGCTCCCTGGCCTAGGCTGGGGATAACTCTGGGATGTAACCCACACTCCAGAGTCCCCCAACAGGGTCAAGCTGAAGCCACCTACCCTCTATAGCTGGCATCTTAGTGCCATCCCCAAATTTACGGTGAAAGTAACTTTTACATTTCAGTTAAAATAACCATGGGATGGATTAGGCAGATCCTTTTTATTTTTTGATTTTTCAATGTCTTTTTTAATGTTTATTTATTTTTTTTTAATTTTTTTTTCACGTTTATTTATTTTTGGGACAGAGGGAGACAGAGCATGAACGGGGGAGGGGCAGAGAGAGAGGGAGACACAGAATCGGAAACAGGCTCCAGGCTCTGAGCCATCAGCCCAGAGCCTGACGCGGGGCTTGAACTCACAGACCGCGAGATCGTGACCTGGCTGAAGTCGGACGCTTAACCGACTGCCCCACCCAGGCGCCCCAATGTTTATTTATTTTTGAGAGAGACAGAGACAGAATGCGAGTGGGTTGGGGCAGAGAGAGAGGGAGGCACAGAATCTGAAGCAGGCTCCAGGCTCTGAGCTGTCAGCACAGAGCCCAACGTGGGGCTCGAACTCCCAAGTCATGAAGGCAGATTCCTTTTTAAAGCACAAACACAAGGGGCACCTGGGTGGCTCAGTCGGTGAAGCATCAGATCTTTGGTTCAGGTCATGATCTCAATGGTTCATGAGCCCAAGCCCTGCATCAGGCTCTGTGCTGACAGCTCAGAGCCTGGAGCCTGCTTCAGATTCTGTGTCTCCCTCTCTCTCTCTGCCCCTCCCCACCTGTGCTGCGTTTCTCTCTCAAAAATAAACATTAAACAATTTTTTAAATAAAGAAAAAACACTAAATGCCACCTATTTTACACTCAGAAACTCATCCTTTGCTCCACTTTGATCATTTAAACTCATTTTTAAAATCATATTGTTCTTATATTTTGCCCCACAAACCTTCATTTGTTTCTGACTAAAAGTTATAAAAATATGACCAAAGTGTTTGGTCCAATTTCTTGGCTAATCAGCCATGTTCCATTCATTCACTTACTCACCCACAGCGGGGTTGAACTCAGAACAAGCTGCCAAGGCTAATCTTATCTCACCTACTAAATTATCATCTGACTCCAACAGCTGCCATTGAAAACAAACCAATACCTACCCCAGCCACTGTCCATGCTGTCACTTCAGCCATGCTATTGTTCCTCAAGGTATCCAGTTGTTTCTACCCCAGGGCCTTTACACTTGCTGCCCCTTCTGCTTGCAGTATACTTCCTACAAACCTTTTCTGGCTCCCTCCCTCCCTTCATTCTGGGTTCTGTCAAGTGTTTCTTCTTCAAAGAGCCTTTCTTGACCTCCCCGTCTAAAATAATCTGCCCATCCCCCACTCCATGTGTCTTTCGTGGTCTTGATCTTTCTTCATAACATTTATTACCAGTTGAACTGATATATTTGCTATTTACTTATTTGTCTTTCTCCTCCAGGAGAATGTGAATGCCATGAGAGGAGTTTTTTTTTTTCTACCTTGCTCATCATATCCATGATTCCAAATAGCACCAGGACAACAAAAGCCAAGATTTTTGGAATAAACAAAGAATGAATGAAAACAAAAGTTTTCTCCCGCGCCTCTTGTTTATAAAATAAAACCTTCCCAGGGAAAGATTATAAAAGCAAAGGTGTGGAAACTGGGAGAGTTACAGCTTCAATCCCATGAGCAAGTTTCTATGGATCAAGGAACTCTCTACCCCCAAAACCTGCAGTGGCTCCCTATTACTTCAACAGAGGTCAATTGTACATAAGAGCTTATAGCCTGGGTGAAGTCTTAAGACTATTACAATAAAAAAATAAAAAAATAAAAACAAACCCTGATAGTGACCTGTGTGTGTATGTGTATAATGTATTTCATACACATTTACTAAATGCTTGCTGTATGCCAGGCCTTCTGCTGAAAAAAATATATAAAGATGTGGTTCATCCCCAAACACTGTAATTTTGGTAGTAGTGGTGGTGGATGCCCCGAGAGGCCAAAAGTGCTAAGAGAGAACCAGAGCCACAGAGACAGGGAGAGAGGCTTGCAAGCAACTCTTAAATATTAACAAATACCAAGAGATGCTTCTACACAGGCAGGCAGGGAAGAGGAATCAATTCCCTTTATTTGGATGTAGGTGAAAGTCCAAACGACTTCCTTGAGAGAGCTGCATTTCAGCGGAATCTTAGGGGATAGGAGTTCACCCAGCAAACAGGAGAGGGTGGGGAGTGAGGGCTTCCAGGCAGAGGAACAGTCTGAGCAAAGGCCTGAAAGAATGACACTTTCTGGAAATACAGGTGATAAAGTCGGCCGGAACTGTGGACTCTGTGATAGGTCAGGATGAGAGACCAAACTGAGAGGTAAGCAGGTATACTTGGAGGAAAGACACTGTACTTGGAGTCAGACAGCCCCAAGTCCAAGTGCTGGCCATGTCATGAGCAAGTCCCAGTTCCCGGGAAGTAAATGTGCTGGGGGTGGGGGTCAGATCCACAGCTCTCTGCTGGGGACTGAGGTGAGGAGCTGGAACCAGAAGCTCCAAGGAGGCTTATTCTGCTTAAAGACAGAATGCTGAAAACTGTGTCCTTTGGCTCTGATTTTTTTTTTTTTGAATCATGATATTTCAATGATTTTGAATCAGAAACTCATTAGAAGGATGTGAGGTTTCTGTGTTTATCTAGGGTGACCTGGGTTATAAAAGAGGCAGAGAATCCCCGGCTGAGCTGATCTTAAAGTCCCCTCTGACTCTAGCCTCCAGTTCTAAAATGACCGACAGCTAGGCACACAGGAAAAAGCAGACTCCTGCCATGACTCAGACACTGAACTTGGAGTCAGACCCAAATTCCAGCTCAGACTCTGCCCCTTATTCTCTGGCAACTTAGGCAAGTGAATGAACTTCTTGGACTGTCAACTTCTTCCACAGCTTATTTTCCTCACAGACTTATTGTCAGGTTCACTTGAAACAACGGACTTCCAAGCAACTGGCACATAGTAGGTTTGCAATAAATGTCAGTCGAGGATAAGGTCTCTAACTGCATCCCAGTCCCGGATTTAAACAGCTTTCCCTGAGCGCCTACCACGAGCTGAATGCTCTCCACAGGCCATCTCATTTACAAGAAGAAACTCAAGATTTAATACTATGTCATCAATCGAGTTCCCCGAATTGTCTAAAGGTGGTTTTGACCCTTTAGAATGCACCTATGATGAATGATGGGAACTTAGGGTATGCTGTCTGGAATCAAACCAGGCTTAAAATCTTTTAAAATTTAAAGCTGCTTTTTATTACTCTGGAAACCTACCCACTGCATGCTTTTATTTCTAACCGTCACAGGTTCTCTCTCTCTCTCTCTCTCTCTCTTACTTTCCACATTTAACTCAAGGCTTCAAATGCAAAAGCCAAGCTTGAAGTGATCATAACATTTAAGCGATGAATGTAAGGACAGCTTACACTTGCATTGCAGGAAGATCTACATTCTATATTTAATAGCTTCAACCACTTACAGCAAGAGTTATCACAGGGACCCCACAGAGGGAGGGTTGGAAAGGGAGAATTCTACAGCTTTGACTAAAGGTGTCAGAGTCATAAGCTCTCTGGGAAATGATTAAGTGATAAATACAGTAAATTCACCCTCAGTTCTGGGAACCCCACAGCACAGATAGTAACTCTCAGAGGCAGAAGCAATTATTATTATTAAAAGGTCTAAACCTTAAGGGTGTGCTGTTTCGGCCTATGTAACTGGAAGATCACTAAGTACAGGAAAGGAGGAACTCAGGTGTGCAAAGCACCTACGGATACCAAGTGCTCTAACACCTAACACACCTCGTGTCCACACTCCATGTAAGTACTTTTAACTGGTCCAAATACACAGGAAGGGGGAAACAATGTTGAGTACCTCCTGTATACCAGATGAATACAACATGCCCATAAAGTATAATAAAGTGCATGCAGTGCTTAAGCAGACATAAGGAAGGCCAGTAAACTCAGAAAGGAGCCCCTGCTCTTGTTAAGGAGGTGAGTGCTCGATGTTCTTCCTGGATGCATCCCCACGGCCTGGCATAATGCCTGGTACATTCAGTAGGGGTTAAGAACATGGAACGTGGAGCCAGATTTTGTGGATGCAAATCCTACTTTGTAGCTGCGTGACCTTAGGTATGTAACTCAACCTCTCTGTGCCTTGGCTTCCTACTTGTGAAACGGGATAACAGTGATACCTCTCTCATACTGTAATTGTAGCATTAAATAAGCTAATAAGTGCAAAGTGCTGAAGACATGGCTGGCAAACAACAAAAGTTGCAAACGTAAACACTTGTGGACTTGCCAGATACTGGGGAGCTCATCTGTGCTCACCCCCACCCTGTGATGTACAGTGTAATAAAGCTCCCTTTTCCAGGTGGGGTACCTGAAGAACGTACACCTGCCAGGTCATTGAGTTTAATTGGCCTAACTTAAATTCCTACCTGGGCCCGCCTAACATTAAGAGCAAAACATAGCATTTAATTGTTTTTGTTTTTAATATTCTAGGCTTTGATGGATAGGCACACATTTACTTTTTATAGCAATTACATGACGTAGTAAGTGTTGCTTACCCCCATTTTACGGATACAGAAACTGAGAGTGAGCTCCTAATTTTCTCAAGGCCTGATAATTAGCCAATACCAGGATCGGATTTAAGTCCAGACTCGACACACTGTCCCCACACACAAGGAGAGGGCCTCTGGTCCCAGGTGTCTGGGGCAGTCCTGGGTCCTGCGCCCCTGAGGAGACAGATGGCCGAGAAGAGCTATGGCAGGGAGGATCCAGGGCGCTCCCACTGCGGGGCCCCTGGCGGTGGCCCCGCCTGCGCCGGCGCCTGGGTCGTCCACCCGCCCTCCCAGCCCCTCACCCGCGTGTCCCTTTCGCTTTCAGCCCCAGCCACGCTGGTAGCCTGCATTACTCAGAATCGCCCCCACTTGGCTGGCTGAGTGACAAAGATCAGCAGCAGTTGTCCGAGGAAACCTATTTGCAAAATAGGACTCCCGCCCGCAGCAGAAAGCACCCGGCGGGCGGCAGGCTGGGAGTCCGGAAGTCGCGGTTCCCCGCCCCCGCTTTGCTTCTCGCGTTCAGTGGCTTCAGGCCTCAGTTTGCCCGGCTATGTAAACAGTGTCAACAATGCTTCTGCCCAATAGATCGAAAGATGAACGGCGTGTAAACAGCCTGAAATTTCTTTGAAGTCCCCTATTTTCAGCTAAAATGATTACAAGAGCTTTATATTCTTAGCCATCATTACTTGTTTTACTAAGAATCCTTTTTTTTTTTTTTAATTTGAAAAGGAGTAAAATTCTCACCCAGGAAAAACAATCTGTGGCCATCTGCGGTTCAAGTCCCCCTGTGAGACCCCTAAGGAAGCTCTGGAAGGACCTTTCAACTCCCACTCGGCTGTTGATCGGGTTCGTTGTGGTTATTTTCTATTCTTTACCGTTAAGACCTTTAGGAGCTCACGGATGACAGGTGGGATATAGAAAAGACTGGGTTTTGCAACCAGATGTGTTCGGTTAGGGTTTCTTGTTCGGCCGTTTTTCGCCTGTGGACCCTGGTCAAGCCATTTAAACGTGCTGAGCCTCAGTCTCCCGTCTTTAAAATGGGGAGAATACCCCCCATCTCCCCACCCCCCCGGCAGGGTTGGTATTTGTCAGTGGATGCGGGCGCTAATGGGCGGGGACTCCGAAGGTCTAGGCCCCGGGGCTTCTGCCCTCGGCTCCGCCTGGCGGCCCCCAGCGCCCCTCTCTGCGCCAGTGCTGGGCGCGCCCACTCCCCGACCTGCCAGGCCCGCGCCGCGCGGTGGCACCGGAGCCGCCCCCCGCCCGCCCGCCGGCTCTGCCCGCGGGACCCGCGGCGACCTGCAGGCGGAAGGCCTGGCTGTATTTACACAGAAAGCAGCCGGTGGAGGCTGGCTGTGTACGGACGAAACGCTGGCGGGCTGGGACCGTCGCCAGGGGAGGCCTTCTGATAGGAATCTGTGAATAAATCAACACGCGAATGAAAGAGCGCGTTAAAATGGATCCCAGGAACACGACCCAAAGGCGGCCTTCGGAATCAGCCCACACGCCCCGTCCCACTGGGTAGTTCGGCCGACAGAGGCTCAAATGAGTGATGGCCAAGCCAGACCTCCCGCCGCCGAGACCCCACTGTCTAGGATCTCCTGTGTGGCGCGACCTCGGGTCGGGCGAGCAGTGGAAGCTGGATCCTGAGCAAGGAAGGGAGAGGGAACCCCGCCGTCTGAGCACCCACGACTCGCTGGGCACTGTTCTGTGTCCTCTCACAGACCTCTCCCACCACGCTTTGAGCTTGGTGTTCCCATGTTTCACCTGGGGAAACTTCGGCTCCGAAAAGCGGAGTCAACTGGCCCCAGAACACAAAAAGCCTGTAGGTGGGACAGCCGGGAAGCAAACACAACTCTGGCCAGGCTCGTCCCACCCAAACGTGCTGCGGGGGTGGCCCAGGGGTAAGGCACAAAATGCGCGCTTGCGACGTCAGTGGAGCAGCTCGGTCACCCGGCCGTTTCTGGGAGCCGCCCCTTCCCTCCTGTTCCTTTCCAGGCAAACGGGAGGCCCAAAGCCTCCTCCAGTTGTACCTGTCAGCTGATTCGCCGCTGCCCCTCCCGCTCGCCTGATTTAGCAGCCGGAAGTCGCACTCCCGGTGACCGCTGACCCAGAGCCCCTAGCCGTAACATTGCCAAAGCTAGCGTCGCCCTGGAAGACCTACAGGTGCGCCCTGGGCGCGCATTTCTCCTGTCTCCGCCCGAGTCGTCACCGGGCTGCATCCGGTCCCGGAGCAATTGAAACCGGTCCAGCCGCCCCTATCCCGGCAGGGCCCCGCCCACGCCCACCCGGGGGAGGCTCAGAACAGCTTTCTTCACTTTCCCTGGCCCAGCTCCTGCCGGGGGCGAGCAAGGGAAGCTGGTTGCTCAATGTGCCTGAGGACTGTTCTGGTTCTCATGCGATGTGTTGACCAACCGTCAGCCAGAGGAGCCCAGCTCAAGCCACCCAGCACGTACAGAGACTTGGGCGTCCGGGTCCACTAGGCAAGCCCTTAGGGTTCCTCATGGGACACCTGGACCCTGTGCTCTGTGCCAGCCCTCCAGCATCAAGTCCCATGGAGAGGGTGGGCAGGATGTGGTGGGCTACCCTAGCCTTCTGGGTCCCTCCTGCTGTCAGAGGGTGTGGGGGGGCTGATGTCAGGCTTGATCCAAGCCTGGCACACTGACCTCTGGGTGGCCCTGCATCAGCATATGTCCAAGGATCTATAAGGCCTTCTTCCCAAAGCCTCAGCTCCTTTGCTTTAGACCTCTTGGCCAAGAGGAAGGCTTGAGCAGTAAAGCCGGGGAAGTGACAGAAGGAATCTATTCACAAGTAGTTACTGAGTGCTAGGCACTGTACTAGGCCCTGGGGAGAACACCATGACCCGGAGACAGTTCCTGCCCTCACCCGGTCCCAGACCGGGGAGGCTTCAGGCAAGTAACAGGTCACTTTAGCTGCGGGCAGGGAACCATTTCCTGGAATGCATCTGGGAGAGGACCCAAAATTGGCTGGGGGTGAAGGTGGGAGGCCTGAGGAAAGACTTTCTCAGACTTCAAACACTGCCCCTTTCCTTCCTTCTTCCGCCTTTCTGCGTGCGTTTCTGGGGTGCCTGAATCATGCTTAAGAGCTCAGGGCACAGTTGGTAGTTTTCAAGGGGCAGCAGGTCGTGGATGTCATGGTGTTGTGGTTAAAATGCCAGGGCTCTGGCTACAGCCACTTACTTTACCCTGGGTGATTTGCATAATTTCTCTGAACTTGGGTTTCTTTACCTGTGAAATAGGGCTAATGATAATACTGGCTTCATAAGAACAAAGCCCAGCCTAAGGTAGGTATCAGTGAATGGAATCTATTGCGTTATTTTGTTGTGGTTCACATTTTCTTCTGATCCTCTTGACAACATCTTGTGTGGCATGGCACGGGTAACTTCGTACCCATTTTACAGACGAGTAAGCTATCTTGAACAAATTAACAGGATTGCCCAGGTCTGGTACGTTTTCAAGATTAGGACCCTGAGGACAAATGGCCTCCGGCAATAGGAGAGATACTATGACCTTCACCTGCCCTCCCTGAAACCCCAGATGACTGGCTGAGACTGAGCTGTCTGGGGAACTTCCTTTGACCTAAATCCTATCAGCTATACTGAAACGGCAGCCAGAAAATACAAACAGCCGCACCCTCAGCATTTTTGTCCCAACATGCATTCCATGCCAGGGGATTTCTTTTTCAAGGACTGCTTTAAAAAGGGGAATAATATATGCTAACTGAACACCTACTATGTGCCACACACTACAGCAGACATGCTCATGTGGGTTATTTCACTTTATGTGGGCAGGGAAAGGAGGAGGAAGGAGATCAGGAAGGATCAACTTACCACAACTGCTCTCCATAATGGAACTTGACATATGCACATATAACCTTGAGTGTTCTTTTTAAAAATGCAAATGTGACCATGTTATTCCACCTCCCTCACTTAAAAATCTCTCAGTGGTCTCCCACTGCCTTCACACAAAGTCCACACTGCAGCAAGGCATACTCAGCCAGCCACATTATCACATCTGCTGCACCCATTTGCCTCCTAGCCTTTGCACATGCAGTTCCTTCTTCCTGGAGTGCCTTTCCTAACTCTCCGCTTCCTTTCCTACTTTTATTTGGCTAAATGCTATTATCCTTCGGCTCTCAGCTTTAGATGGCACCTTCTCCAGGAAGCCTTCCTTGTCCATTCAGACAGGGCCAGCCTTGTCTATACTCTATTGGAAATATTTGTTTAATGGTCTGTCCCACTAGATGGTGAGCTCCTTAGGGACAGGGACTATGCTTTGTTCCTCTGTCCTCAGCACCAAGCATAGTGTGGCTTATAACAGGCATTAAATAAATGTTGAATGGATGGATGAGAAAAAGTTGAGCGTGAAAATTATTCCCATTTCACAGAGGAGAAAACCAGGTCTCAAAGAGGGCAAAACTGTCTATCTAAGGTCAGACAGCTGGTTACGAGATGAGTTAAGCTAGAGCTAAGTCCCTGTAAATCCACTCAGTCTTGAGTCACCATGTCACTTATATTAAAGATAATACAACCTTCTAATATTTCTCCTCGAAGTTGTTCCTAGCACTGGTTTTCAATATGGCACAGAATCAGGACCCGAGTCCTGATAATGTAATAATTATAAACACCAATCATCAAGAGTACAGTTAGTCCCAGGTCCTGACTATAGTTGCCTGAGACGTATTATACCTCATAACCTCTTAGGTCAACTTTGTGATGTCTATTTAAAAGATTAGGAAGCTGGTTCAGAGAGGTTAAGTGATTTGCCCAGGGTCCCACAGCCTTCAAACCCAAATCAGTCTCCAACTCCTAAGCCCGACTTCTTTCCGCCTCCTCAGGCAGCCTCTTGGCCATGATCCTGGAGCCAACCCTCATGTGGCCCTTGCACCCCAAATGGGCCCCCTTTTCTCTCGTGATGGGACACAGATGAGACTCCATAATTTTTCATGGTCCTCTGGACTTGGCCCAAGTGTCATACAAACACTGGCACCTTTCTCTGGCCACTCTTCTCTTCTCCCCTGTGGTTCCGGCATCGGTACTGGCTCCTCCTCTGGGGAAAACACAAGGCATGGGAAGCAGTCATTGTTCCTTGTTCCCAGTAATGGCCCCCTTGAGAATCGGGCAGGTAGGAGCAGATCCCTCATTCTCAGGTGTCTCAATAAACAAACTCTTTAGCAATTACACACACCCTTGGCCAGAGCTCCCACGACCTTTCCTGACTCCTAGAAACTGTTCCCCAACTCTAAGGTCACCCCAAGAGCTTCCTTAAGGTGCTTGCATTGACTTATTTATGCAAGATGTTCAATGAATATTTGAGCATCTATTACATGACTGACATCGTTCTTTCAGCTAACAGTGTTTCCCTGGGCGCCCCGTCCCTTTAACTATCTGAGATGAGGGAGTTCAACCGAGGCATCTACACCAGACTGGAAGGTCCGAGAGGGCAGGCACTACCTCTGCTGTGTCCCTCTGTCCCCATCACCTGACATATGGTAAGCCATTATTAAATATTTGTTGGATGGCTGAATGGCTAAATATTACAAGATCCATTCATCCCTTAAAATTGCCACATGCCCTCCACTTAGAGAGATAGGCTCATGGCATGTTACAGTCAAAAGAGACCACAGAGGGAAAAAAAAATACCTACTCTAATCCCCTCCTTTTGCAGAAAGGGAGGCCCAGGGAAAGGAGATACAGAGTTCAGAGAAGACTCTGAAGTACGATCCAAGTCTCCTGACTTTTGCCCAAGTAACCTTCTCTGTGTTGGGACCCTGCTCCAACAGCAGAAACATATTCCCATTTAATCATCACGACCACCATCTGGGGACAGGAGCAAGGAAGAAAGAGCATTGCCACTGCCAAACACCACAAGAGAAAACTGGGGCTCAGAGGGGAAGTGGAGTGTACCCAAGGTCACACAGCCAGAGCCTAGGCTTTCTCCACCACAGCCATGTTAAGAGCCCACTCTCCCCCAGCCTCTCCGCCTGTTTGCTCCCTGCTTTTATGAACCTTAAAAGAGTTTTGGGTGGTTCAGTTGGTTAAGTGTCAGGCTCTCGGTTTCGGTTCAGGTCATGATCTCATGGCTGGTGAGTTTGAGCCCCACGTCCGTCGGGCTCTGCACTGACAGTGCAGAGTCTGCTTGGGATTCTCTCTCTCTCTCTCTCTCTCTCTCTCTCTCTCTCTCTCTCTCTGCCCCTCCCCTGCTTGGGCTTTCTCTCTCTCTTTCTCTCTCTCTCTCTCCAAATAAATAAATAAACTTAAAAAAAAAGAGAGAGAGTTTTGAAAAGAACTGGCCCTAAGGTTGCAAAGACCTTCTTCTTTATCATTCATTCCACTTCTGAAGGTTTGGTCAATCTGTCTGCCCAGTGCAAAACCCGAGACCATTCAGGTATTCAAAATCGTCAGCCCTTAAAAGGGCTGGTGGCCCCACTGCTCGTCTCAGAGGCCAAATGTTCTCCAATGGCACCGAGGACTTCTTTCTACCTGCTGTGGTGACACTGTGCAAGTAGGGAGCCAGGGCCTTTGGTCTTGGAGACTATTTGAGCCCGTCTGAAATCTCAGAGGCCCTTCTGGATGCTGAGCACAGAGGCTTCTCTGACCATAGGCTCATCCACACTATAGGTCCAGCCCGTACCTTCATGGCCAGCGCCACCTCAGGAGCCAAGTACTGTGGTGATAACAGAGAAAGGTCTTCAAAGGAGGCCAGATGCCTTAGGAGAAAAAGAAGAAAAAAAAAAAAAAGCCAAATGAGTGAGAGTAGCCACGTTCTACCCTCAAGTGACCTGACTCGAAGATTTTTATCTCTGGGTCAAAACACTTCAGTTACTCAGGAATGAAAAGATAAAGCATTACTTTTTCTAAAAGAGCAGGGGTGGAGTCAGTATGCCAGCATCCTGGGTCATGAATTAGTAAAGATAATTTACAACTTAATTGAAAAATGAAATGTCTTACCGATAACTTTAAAATGCCAGGGTGGGGGTGCCTGGGTGGCTCAGTGGGTTAAGTGCCTGACTCTTGATTTTCCCTCAGGTCATGATCTCACAGGTTGGGGGGATTGAGCCCCACATCGGGCTCTGCACTGACAGCTCCCTCTCTATTGGTCCCTCCCCTGCTTGGGCTGCTTAGGCATATGTGCACCCTCGCACGCGTGCTCTCTCTCTCCCAAAATAAATAAACAATAAAATAAAATAAATAATAAAAAGTAAAGTAAAATAATAAAATTAAAAATAAAATAAACGTAAAGTAAAATAATAAAATTAAAAATAAAATAAACGTAAAGTAAAATAATAAAAATAAAATAAAAGTAAAGTAAAACAATAAAATCAAAAATAAAATAAAATAAAATAAAATAAAATAAAATAAAATAAAATAAAATAAAATAAAAATGCCAGCATGGCCTGCTGTTTGGACAGCGCTGGGCAGGAGCCCCAGCTTGCTCCACACCAGCAGGGTGATCTTGAGCAAACAGCTGCACCTTCCTAAATCTGTCTCCTGGGCCGAACAATGGTGCCCACGGTGCCCCCTTGGCAGGGTTTGCAGGGATTTAAAGTGATGTTACAGATGTAAAGCACCCAGCACCATGCCTGGCACCAAGTGGGTGCTACCCAAATATTACTTCCTTTTTTTTTTTTTTCAAGAATAGAGAATGAATTGTGCTTTGGAAATAAAATAGTCATGGAAAAACCCAGGAGCCCCCAGTGAAGTAAAGTTCCACCAGGGCTAAACAGAGCCATTTCCCAATCGTTTGTTCAAGGACCAACCCTCGCCCGTGTGACCGGCTTCCCACACAGAGGGCTTGTATGCTTCCTTTCCTGTTCTCCTTGAGCCGGGCCTTGCCAGCAAAAATGCATTTAGCCTCTCAAAAGGCAGTGAGGACAACTCAGTGGGAAGGCACATCAGCATGCCGGTTTTTTGACATATGCACACAAATACTAAAAACGCACGCGATGTGATGCACCCTGATGAAACACGGGGCTCCCCTCCACATACATTCAGCAAAACAGGGGAGCTGAGGGGAGACAGCGGGAGCTCTGGAGCCTGATGAACGTGGGTCCAAAGTCGGTTCCTTCCTTTAACAGTGGTCAGATTGGGAGCAAGTCCTTGGAAGCGCCAGTCGCAAAAGATGGTAATTACAATACTTAGCCTTGGGGCTTCTCGCAAGGATCATATAAGACAATGTCTGTAAAAGAATGGTCGAGAATGCTTAAAGATAGTTGTTGCAAAAATGCCAAGAATCTGATATGGGAGGAGAGAGGGGAGTCTAGCACTGAGCTCACTTTCTTTATGGTGTTTTACCCAATAAACTGGCCTCATCTGTTTCTCAATTCCTTTGGGGGCTTTTTGCCTCTTAACAGGAAGGCTTTGACCTTAGCTAGCTTTGCTCTGTCATAGGACCTCTTTGCGTTTTGCCTCTGCAAATAAGCCAGCCCACCATCCGAGTGTGAATGCCATGCTTCCCTCCTACATCTCCCGCCACAAGCCACTCACAATCCCCAGTGCCCAGCACACAGCTGGGGATAGCAGGTCCTCACTGAAGGCTGGGAGAAGAGAATCGAATTCATCTCTACCCTCAAACCTCTTCCCCAACCCCTGCCCTCCTTCCCTGCCTCGTTTGAGCCTGGTTAGATGGGATGGCCAGCAGTGAGCAGGAAGGACAGGGACAAAGAATGGCACAAGAGTGACAGTCCAGATTAGGGTATGTTATTTTGGAACGGGAAACAAACAAAAAGGCACTGCAAACATAGAAATTTGCCCCCTCCTCTCCTTCTCTTTTATGTGACAAACTGGAAAAGGAAGGTCAAGTGAAGCAGTCCAGACCTGAGACAGGTTAGAATCTGAGGATCCCATTAGCAACTATCTTGCATGACACTTTCCCCAGCTTTGTCTCATTTCAATCTTTACACCATCTTGGTGAGGCAGATGCTGTTAAGCCCATTCTACAGATGGTAAAACTGAGGATAACAGAAGCATAGCCATTTGCCTGCAATCAAGGAAATACCAGATATGGGGCTCAAAACTGAGCCTGCCTACTCCAGATCCCAGGTTCTTCCCATTATGGGGGCCGTTTACCCATAGGACAAAAATGGAATTCTGAGCCCTGGGCCCATCACAGACTCTCCTCTATCCTGGCCCAACCCTGACAATCCATACACCTAAGCGACATGGAGCTGCTCACTTATTCAAGCTGTACTTGTGATCTGCGTTTATGCTATAGTTCTTTTAAAAAGATACAACATAATAAATACAATTTTCAAATCTATTGGCACATCACTTTTCACTAAAGCCTTTTTCTAATTTTTATTGAAAAATGTTTTTAATTTTTTAAAATTTCTCTGAATGCTGATTTATATTTGAGAGAGAGAGAGAGAGAGAGAGAGAGAGAGAGAGAGCATGAATGGGGAGGAGTAGAGAGACAGGGAGACACAGAATCGGAAGCAGGCTCCAGGCTCTGAGCTGTCAGCGCACAGCCCAATGAGGGGCTCGAACCCACGAACTGCGAGATCGTGACCTGTGCCGAAGTCAGATGCTTAACAGGCTGAGCCACCCAGGCGTCCCTTAAAAAAATTTTTTTAAGTTTATTTATTTATTTTGAGAGAGACAGAGACAGCGTGAGTGGTGGAGGGGCAGGATCTCAAGCAGGCTCTGTGCTGGCAGTGCAGAGCCCAACTCAGGGCTTGAACTCAGGAAACCGTGAGATCATAATCTGAGCCAAAACCAAGAGTCAGACGCTTAACCGACTGAGCCACCCCTGCGCCCCTCTAATTTTTATTTTTCAAAGCACCCTATACAATCTGATCCCTTGCCTGCCTCTCCAGCCCACCAGCCCCTACTTTGTGCAGAACCCACAGAAGCCAGGCTTTCTCTCCTCTGTTCCTTCTTCCCAGAACTCTTCCCTCCTCCCTCCTCCCTCAGGCCTCAGGTGTGGCAACCCTTCCTCCAGAAGTCTCCCGAGCCAGACCTGCTAAGCCTCACAGCATCGGGGCCCAACCTCCCGCATAGCCCGACCATTCTGAGCTGGAAGTGCCTGTTCCTCTGTCGGCCGCTACCAGTCTGTAAACTCCTTGAAGGCAGGGACTGTGCTTCATAATTCCTACTTCCCAGCACCCAGCTCAGCAGAGACTCAGCAGGTGTTTCTGGGTCAAAGAATGAATGAATCAATCCCTACCCGCCTTCCAATAGGGTTTGTTTTACTCTTTACTTGAAACTCTGGTGTTCTGCCCCTTTGCCCAATCTGATATTCTTGGCGGGGGGCACTGTAGTCGGTTGAATTGTATCCTCCAAAAAGATATATCCAACACTCGGTACTTGGAAATAGGGTCTTTGCAGATATAATTCAAGATCTCAAGGGGCACCTGAGTGGCTCATTCGGTTAAGCGTCCTGCTTTTGATTTTGGCTCAGGTCAGGATCCCAGGGTCGTGAGATAGTGCCGTGCACTGAGCATGGAGCCGGCTTAGGATTCTCTCTCTCTCCCTCTGCCCCTCTCCCCTGCTTGTGCTCTTTCTCTCTCCCTCTAAAATAAAAAAAAAAAAAAATTAATTGTGGGTGTTTTTTTTTTTAATAAAAAAAAAAAGGATCTCAAGATGAGGTCATTCTGGATTTAGGATGGGCCCTAAATCCTATGACTACTGTCCTTATAACAGAGAGGAGACGGAGATCTGAGACACGGAGACACCTTTTTTGTGTGAGAATAAACGTCTTTTGTTTGAAGCCACGCAATGCTGTGGCATTTGTTACAGCAGCCCTAGGAAACTAATATGAGCAGCAACGGTGCCTCTCACGGCTGTGATGTCCCACCCACCCACCCAGAGTCTTCAGAAACCTCGCCATGCAAAGAGTAAACCTTACAAGGTACTGCATCTGAAAGGCCTTGCCTGTATTTTCAGCTGGGTTGCCCATTCTAAAGGTTGACCAAAGCGAAGGCAACGTGACCCAAAGCCCACGGTCATGTAAGTGAGCCAGCGTGGAATGCACCAGCATCTGTGTGTGCTCACCACGAGCTAGCCACTCTCCCTGGGGTCACATTTAGTCGTCTCCCACTCCGCAAGTATTCTTGAGTACGTTCTCAAGGCCCATCTTAGAGAAGAGGGAACTGAGGCTCAGGGAGATGGCGTAACCTGCTTGAGATCTCCCAGTGATCTCACTGTGGGTGTTGGGTCTGGAGCCCTGAGCTCTCAGTGCAGGTTGTCACTTCACTAAGCTGCCACACTGTGTGACAGGAACAGAATCAGGACAGGGGGAAGGAAAGGAAGGGAGAGACCAGTGGAGGAAAGTGTTTCGGTTAGCAGATTTTGTGTGTTTGCTTTCATAGTCTGGGAACAAGCCGGTCTCCTACCTCTAACTTCCCATCTGTTGTGGCAGTGACAGATTTAAACCTTGAGTGATCCTTATCTGGGATCGGTATGCATCTGTATGAGCAAGATTAATCATATTGTGAAGCTGCCATGGGAATTCCAGACAGCCCAGCAAGTATGGCATGAAGTGCAAGTGTGAACACAGGCACGCCACTGCCACACATGAAAGGGCATTGGTCCTGGGCGCACATGGGTGAAGGGAGTGGGCCCCTAATTCCTCCTCCTCGATGCTGATCACTTCAGTCTAGGGAAGATAAACGCTAGTCAATGAGCCATCCAGGCCTGGCATCACCTGTAGCATTGATGCAGGCTCTTCCCTGACATTTCAGGGAGAGGTCACACGGATTCGTGTACCCAGCAACTCTTTTTTTTCAACGTTTTTTTTTTTTTGGGGGGGGGACAGAGAGAGACAGAGCATGAACGGGGGAGGGGCAGAGAGAGAGGGAGACACAGAATCGGAAACAGGCTCCAGGCTCCGAGCCATCAGCCCAGAGCCCGACGCGGGGCTCAAACTCACGGACCGCGAGATCGTGACCTGAGCTGAAGTCCGACGCTTAACCGACTGCGCTACCCAGGCACCCCTGTACCCAGCAACTCTTTACTGAGCACTTACTGTATTTCGGGCTCCGAGGACACAGCAGAAAACCATCCTATTGTAATAACATTGTAGGGTGGGTGACAGGTGGTAACTACGCTTATTGTAGTGAACATTTCCTTTTTTTTTTAAAAGTTCATTTATTTATTTTGAGAGGGAGGTTGGGACAGAGAGAGAGAGAGAGAGAGAGAGAGCCAAGCAGGCTCTGCACTGTCAGCAAGGAGCCCGGTGTGGGGCTCGAACTCACGAACAGTGAGATCATGACCTGAGTCGAAACCAAGAGTCAGATGCTTAACTGACTGAGCCACCCAGGCAACCCGGACATTTCATAATGTATATAATTGTAGATTCACTATGTTATGTACCTGAAACTGATATGACATCATATGTCAACTATAATACAATTTAAAAAATAGAAACAGGGGGAAAATAAACAAAATCTATTCGTACAAAGCTCTCATTCTACTGGCGGGGGGGAGAGACCGTAAAAAGTAAATAAATATATAATATCTCACTGGGAAGTGAGAAGGAAAATGCAGTGGGGAAGTGGGAGAGGCTGGGGGTGCCATTTCATGCAGATCATCAAAGAGGGCCTTTCTGATAAGGGGACATGTGGGCAGAAGCCAGATGAAGTAAGAGTGAAATCTACAGATACTTGGCAGAGGAGGGAACTGCAGGTATAAAAGAGCCAAAGGTAGAATGTGCTTGAAAAGTTCCAGTAAGGCTAGGAGACCTTCGAGGCTGGAGCAGGGGGAATTGAGACAGGGCATGAGGAAGACAGGTCCGAAGAATTTTCCGGGACAGGCCATGGTGAGAGCCTCAGACTGCTCTGGGTGTGATGAGAAGTCACTGGGGGTGACTATCCAGGGTGTGGGGGGTGACTGCTCTGGGTGTGATGAGAAGTCACTGGGGGGTTGCTATCACAGAAGGATAGCAACGTCCATGCAGGTTGTGGAAGGATAAATAGCAGCGGGCCGGATGGACGCAAGGAGGCCAGGGAGAAGGCTGCTGTAATCGTCCAGGGGACAGATAATCCTGGATGGAGGCCTTGAGTCACAGTAGATTGGAGCAGATTAAAAAAGACAAAGAAAAGGAAGTGAAGGGAAGGTGAGGGGAAGAAATAAAAAGGCTGGAAAGGCAAAAATAAAAATGGAGTGTGACAGGGGGCCCCTGGCTGGCTCAGTCGGTTAAGCGTCCGACTTCAGCTCAGGTCATGATCTCATGGCTCCTGAGTTCAAGCCCCACATCGGTCTCTGTGCTGACAGCTCAGAGCCTGGAGCCTGCTTTGAATTCTGTGTCTCCCTCCTCTCTCTGCCCCTCCCCTGCTCATGCTCTGTCTCTCTCTCCTTCAAAAATAAATAAACATTAAAAAAAAATTTAGAAAATGGAGTGTGAGAGAAAAGGATGTTTTACATATCAAACAAGAACTCAGTCACCAATTATTGAATGTCAGACTCTGGGATAGGCAAAAGGGAAATGGATACCTCCTATGTGCTAATCTCTGTACTAGGTGTTCATATATCCCACCTCATCTTCTAACAATCATTCGAGGTAGGAATAATGAGCTTGTACTCAGAGGAGGAATCTGAGGCCTGGAAAACATAAGTAATTTCTCCAAGGTCACACAGCCAGTATGGGAGTGCTGGAATCAGAGTCGACAGGACGTCTAAGTCCAAAGCCAGCTCTTTCCAAACCTCATTCTGGCTGGGTGCAGAGAAGATTGTAGACATAGTCCCTGCCCTCAAAAACTTCCCTGACTTACAACAGCCCCACAAGGTCAGAACTGTTATGATCCCTCTTTTTAGAAACGAAAAAACTAATGCCCAGAGAGGTTAAGTGACTTGCCCAATTCACAACAGCTGGGAGGTGGTAAAGCCAAGACGCAAACGCTGGTCTAGCCCCTCATATCTTAACCACGACTCTGTGTCATTACACAACACAATGGTTTTGAACTTCAGTAAAACATATTTTTAAGCTTCATTTACAGATAGATGGTAGGTAAGAAAAGAACCAAGTCATCTAAGCCCACCAGTACTCCAATACTTTACATATCAAACAAGAACTCAGTCACCAATTATTGAATGTCAGACTCTGGGATAGGCAAAAGGGAAATGGATACTTCCTATGTGCTAATCTCTGTACTAGGTGTTCATATACCCCACCTTATCTTCTAACAATCATTCGAGGTAGGAATAATGAGCCTGTACTCAGAGGAGGAATCTGAGGCCCAGAAAACATAAGTAATTTCTCCAAGGTCACACAGCCAGTATGGGAGTTCATCATACTTCTTGATGAACACACACACACACACACACACACAGACACACATGTACATTTATCGACATGTATACATATACATATAGATATGGACACACCCATAAAGCGCATGCATACACAACATTCCAAAGTCGATTACTTCCCAAATTAACCTCTGTTATCTGGATCTCTGAGGAAGTTAAGTCATTTGCCCAATTATAATATACTGCCAAAGCCATCTTGTCCATTCCCAAGAAGTACACAGATGTCGTCTTCAAATTACTTCTTAAAAAGTCAACTGAAACACTCTGTTAACATTTCAAGACCCTCAGGGAAAGGGTGATAGTTGGAAGGTTGAAATGTCAAATATTCATCACGGAGCAACAGAAGACTCCTCAAAACACCAATCCCCGGTGCCTTGCTTCTCTGGACATGCAGACTCAAATATACTGGTAATCCAATTCCAAGCAAAGGGAGGGAAAAAATCTCCTGTTGAGAGGTGCTCTGATGTAGGGAAATGTGTGGAAGCTAAATCTGTCCTCCAACAGTCCTGAGTTCTAAGCCTGTTTCCAGCCCTTCCCGGCTATGTGATCTCAAAGGGGTGACTGGGTTCCCCTATAAACAAAACAAGGATAATATAATACCTACTTCTGAGCTGTCATGAGGATTATAAAGGATTCCTTAAATAAAATGTCAAGCACACAGCTGATGTTGATGGAGGCCAAAGTTCAGAGTCTTGACCTTTCCCCTACAAGGTAGAGAGTCACTAACTCCCAACCAATAGAACCTATAATTACTATCTTTGGCCACCATGGGAAGGAGTTTAAAAGAGGGGGGGAAAAAAGCAGTCAGATGTTTTCACGCAGAAAGGCAGGTCCGGGCATCATTACCACGTTGCTAGGGATTGTTAAGCCACCCACCTAGCCCTAGAGTGGGCAGCAATTAATGTAATTAGTGCAGTGATGAGTGTCCTCTGCAATGATAAACAGCTCAGTCCTGCAGAACTTGACAGACCTGCTGGTCCCATGAGGCTCCTGACCTCGAACTTCCACTTGGGGAGTGTGGTGGAGTACGGTTTAGTGGAAAGAGACAGGCTTTGAGTCAGATGGAACCAGAAGTCCATCCTGTCTTTGCTAATTCCTAGCTGTGTGACCAAAGGTAAGCCGTGTCACCTCTCTGAGCCTTAGTTTCCTCATCTCTAATATGGAGTTAATAATATTTTCACAGCGTTGCTATAGTTATCTCTATCATCATCGCCATCGTCACGGAAAACCCCAAAGCAGGCTGGCGTTGAACTGGCAAAAGGGTCGACACAAACATTGCGGGTACCTACAGCTGGCACAGCCCCATTCTTTTTCTCTGGCTAAAGTCAAAGCGTGTGCAGCACTGATCTGATCGGCTTTAGGGAAACTGCCGGGGTTTAGAATGAGAAGCATATGGACACCTAGAAAAAAAATGGAGAGAAAGTACTCCTTGACTTGATCATTTAAGATAATGTTATCAATAATCACCACAAGTATTATCAGCAATTTGCAGAAAACAAAAGCACCCAGGCAATCTGGCAGTTGCTAATAAAGCACAAAGCCTGCTTATATCTTTGTATCTATATTAATGATATTCCATGTTAAGAATTAATACCCTCACAAGATGTCAAATAATCCAAAGGTTATTACAAGTATATAAGTGTGCGGTGAGGGTCCTGATAATCATTGAGAATTCACTAATTTGTCCAACAGTTACTAAGTGCCTATTGCCACCAGGGATAAAGACCTTGAGTGTAGGGACACACACACACACACACACACACACACACAATTAGGGTCCACTGAAATGAAGGTTCTGAAAAGGTCTGTAGAGTGAATCAAGAGGGAGGGATTTATGGGGAAACTACCAAGCAAAACTGAAGTACAGTCCCTGAGTCTAACATGGGAGAGAACCACATGGCTTCTTGGAAACATGCATATGAAATGGTGTTAAATGAAAGAGCCAAAGAAAAAAAGAGGAAGAATCACAGGACTCAGAGAATGTCAAAACTAGGAAGAGCCTCAGAGAACACCCAGTTCTCTATTTCATTCAACCCTTTCCATGGAGTCCTGGGGACAGGTGAGGCTCACTATCCTAACAGTCTAGGCAGAGAAAACAATTTCTGGGTAATAATATTAAACATTTCCAGCTGCTAGCTGTCACGCCACTGTTTTCTCTCCCCCTAGAGAAAGCTTTTCAGTACACCGGGGAGTACGCTGAAGCTATGAAAGGAATAACCTTGAATCCACTCTAATTTGTTTAATAAAGTGGAGGTTGGGAGTCAACACTGTAGTTGAAAACCAGTGGTCTGGCCCAGGCCTTCATGCTATTGGTGGAGAAGCTGAGGCCCCGGGTGACCCATCTAGCCTGTCATACTAACACATACTTCTTGCTCAATACATATTCGCTGAATGAGGATTCATGAATGAATAGGCAAATGAGATGACATGGCCAAGGTTACCTAAGCTGTATGTGGCTAGTAACACGTACTGATTAAAACTTAGGAATTGGGAGTGAATTTATCTATCTATATATCTATCTATTTATAATATGGAGCGCTTCCCAAATTTGTGTCATCTTGTGCAGGGGGCCAAGTTAATCTTCTCCGTATCACCCCAGTTTTTGTGCCAAAGTGAGCACTGGAATTTGGAATGTGGCACCTAGAAACACATGTTCATTATGTTTCCTTTCTGTATTTTTGCTCAAGTGTAACCTGAGAACTAAAACAACTGCCCAACAGACAAGGCGGTGTAGAGGGAGCCACAGTCAGTCTGAAAAGACATAGAGTTCTAGAATCTTTGGGATATGGATGAGACCAGTGTCCCGGCTCCAGTGATTAAAAGCCACAACTGAGAGCTCCCCATACAGTAGACACTTTAACTGACCGATGGAGAACAGAAGATCTTTTAACAAAATTGACCTAGTGCAGAGCCCGTAGAAGAAAGTCCTCGATACCTAATCATCGGTGATGGCTCTTCCCTGCCTTTCCTCTGCCCAGAATGCCCTTCCCAAACCCCCTCCTCTCCCAGTGTCAGTTTTTACACCCTTTATATTGTAGCCCCTCTTTAGAGAGGCCCTTTCTGATCATCCACTTTAAGCCCCGTTTATCTTTTTTTTTTTAATTATTTTTTAATGTTTATTTATTCCCGACACAGAGAGAGACAGAGCATGAGTGGGGGAGGGGCAGAGAGAGAGGGAGACACAGAATCCGAAGCAGGCTCCAGGCTCTGAGCTGTCAGCACAGAGTCTGACGCGGGGCTCGAACTCACAAACCGCGAGATCATGACCTGAGCTGAAGTCAGTCGCTCAACCGACTGAACCACCCAGGCGCCCCATCGTTTTTCTTCTTTAAACCCAGAAATACATAGAGAACTTCTAGGACAGTAGCTCAATTGTCCCCCAACTTCCCTGTTAGGTAACGTTCACATATTCTACTAGCTACACCCCAGGGAAAACATAGCTCCAGGTTATATGCAATTCCCACCTTGTTTTTTTTTTTTTCCACTCATAACACTTCCTGCTTATTGTGATTTCATATTTATTCAGCATCTATACAGAGCAACTCTAATACTGGTATTACAGTTCATGTTTATTGGGCACTTACTGGGGCAGGTACTCATCAATTCGTTTAATATTCATAACAACCCTCTGAAAGAGGTTCTGTTACGAGCTTGTTTTACAGATGAGGAAACTGGGATTCAGAGAGGAATCTGACTGAGTTCACACAGTGCGTAAAGGACAGAGCCAGCTATCAGCTACCAGACGATCTGGCTCCGGAGGTTAAGTGCTTCACCTCTAGGCGATATAGACGTACCATGAGGGCGAACTCCATGTCTTTTTTGCCCACCGGTTCATTCCTAGGACTTTGTATACTGTGTGGTGTGGGATAGGGCCTCAATCAATATTTGTGGAAAGAATGAAAAGAAGGGAGGGGTGAGGGAGCAAGGGAAGGAGGGGTGCTGAGGAGGAAGATAAGCCACTCGCCCCTTCATGCTCTTCCATGGGTAAAGTAGGGCCAGGACGCACTGAGGAGTCCCCACCTCCCTTGGAAGCCATAGAGGTGCTGGACGTAGAGCTGAATGAGACCCTGTCCCTGTCCTGGCAGAGTGCCTACATCCTCATAGCAAAGCGGTCCATTGGTTCCAATGCACTCCGGGGAGCTCAGGAACCCCTTCAGTGGGTCCAGGGCCCTTCCCCGCCCTATGAAAAGGGGTTCAGCTGTAATGCAATCATTCGGCTTCAGGGCCCCTGTGCGGGCCCTCAGGTCACAGCAGTGACGATGACAGAGCCCTCTCTTGAGGAGTCACAGGCTAGTAAGGAAGAGCAAGCCTGGAACCAAGGAGAGGAGGGGAAGCAGACCGGTCAGACTGTGAAGGGAGGGAAGGAGGCACAGGGGGAGAGTGCCTGGATGGACGTATTCTACCTCTGGAAGCCTCTGCTTGTTCAGCTCACGAAGCCTGGGACTGGGGCAGGCTCTTCGTAAAGAACTGCACTCCTCGCCCTCCACAGCAGTGTATGTGGGCAGCCGTGCTCTACTACATGATAGTGTGACACATGTGACTTGAAGAGAAGCTAAGACTGACCACCAGAGCAACGAGAGCAGTGTAACATACATGCAAGCCACCTCATTTCACGCTGGTCTTTCCCAGGATGTTAGCATTCTGCTCCACTGAGGAACGGCAGCGGAGCAGAAACCGTACCACACGGGGACATACAATTGCCTCAGAGGCATACAGAACCCGGGGTACTGGGTGTAATGCCCTTTCACCCTCCATCCTCCCGCTGGGCTGTTCGCCTACGTCCTCTTTCTTAAAAGAGCTAATTGCTCGGTGTGCCCCTGTCTTTAAGCATCTGCCCACACCTCCATAATTCAGCAGCCTCTCTCTCTCCCTTATGCCTTCCATCAAACAACCTTCACCGGGTTTTTTTTATGCTTATTTATTTTTGAGAGGGAGGGAGAGAGAGAGGAGAGAGAGAGAGAGAAACAGAGCGCAAGAGGCGAAGGGGCAGAGAAAGAAGGAGACACAGAATCTGAAGCAGGCTCCAGGCTCTGAGCTGTCAGCATAGAGCCCTATGCGGGGCTCGAACTCACAGACCGCGAGATCACGACATGAGCTGGAGTCGGACACTAAACAGACTGAGCCATCCAGGCGCCCCTAGCTTTCACCAGTTTTAAGGTCAAGTCATATTTGCTATAGTGTGTGTGCATGTATGGATTTCTTTAGTCAAAATTTAGCAGGTCTTTTTAAAAGCATTATTATTTCTATTAGGATATTTACAGTTTTATCTTAGCATTGTGGCTACAATATAATACAGATTTTCACTGGTCGCCTCAACCTTATTTTTGCAAAAAGTTCTGTTATTTTTAACGTACAACTCTGCAGAACACAAAGCTTTTCAGGAATATACATGTCACATTATAGCAGAAATGCCTGTATCAATGCATCAAAGGCTTTCCCATTTGTTATTATGGCATTCCTTATGTAAGTTCTTTGAAGTAAGCTTAAGTGGCAGATGAGGAAACTGAGGCTCAGAGATGTTAAGTGACTCATCCAAAGGCAATGAAACAATACTTGAATCCAAAAGCCTTCAAGTCCATTTACCCAGTTTTCACTGTACCCACACTTAGCACATTTCCTAGCAATATGGTAAGCAATTGATCAGTAAGTTATTCAAGGAACAATTAATACTACCAACAGATCATTCATCTATCCAACAACATAGTCCATGAAAGCCACTTTGAAAAAAAAAAAGAGGGAAAGAAGAAGGTAGCTACGTTTTTTGAACTCCTACTGTAAGCCAGGAATGATATTCAATGCTTTTTGAACACACATACACACATCAAATACACATACACACATCAAATACACATACACACATCAACCATACACACAGAGACATACATGCTATGAGACAACTGTTTTTGTTCCATTTTATACGTGAAAAATTGACGTTCAAAAATGTAAGGAAATTGCCTGAGATTATACTACTTGGAAAGGAATGTACTGAGATTTGAACCGAAGTCTCCTTGATTCCACAGCCCATAGTTTCCAATAGATTAGTGGAGAATGCCTACCTCCTGTAGAATAAGAGAATACTTTCAGTGGTATAAGGACAAATCTGTTTATTTTAAAGACTATATATTTATTTTTTACATGATTTTACAAAGATCTAAATGCTTATGGCAAGTGATATTTGTTATCAGTTTACAACTGAAATGCATCATCTCCTATAAAAACATCTTTGAGTTTTAAGAAAGTAAATCTCTTTAAGAGAAAAGTATTAAGACTGTAAATGAATACAGCAAAATGGAAAAAGTGATGGGTAAATCACTGAAATTTGAGGAACACAGCTCTTAATCCTAACAAGGCCCTTAATAAAACATTTTCCTTGTGCAGTTGATTCCCCTGAGCTAGATCAGCAGACATTTTCTAAATTACCTCGAATAGAAAGGAAATGAAAATAGGCGTGATTCCTGGGCAGTGTTTTCAGGAATTTAACATGGTGCTCTTTATTTCAGTGTCTGTACCAACTGGTGTTTTCTTCGCAGGCCTCAGAGGTAGTTGGTCGAAGAAGTGCTCAAGTTCTCTTAAGACAGAGGGAGCAGTAGAAAAAGAAGACAGTATGTTTTTTAAAGGGAGTAATGGAACTTTCAGGGCCTAGTGAATACTCCCAAATGATCAAACATACGCTTGATGTTTACGTTACCCAGAGAGAAAAGCAAAAAGCCCTGGGCCTAATCTAGACACCTGTGTTTAAATCTCATCTTAGCCACTAATTTAATGGGTCACTCAGGTAAGTGACAGCTGGGGGGCTCACTGTCCCCACTAGCCAAATGAAGGAATTTTGATTTCCAAAACTACTTTCCAGTAATGTAAGACACACCCGATCGAGAATAACTATCACTGGCAAGAGCAGCTATCCATGTAAGTTAGAAGGCACCTGCCTGCCATGGGCACCAGAACTCTTCCTGCTCTAAGAATCTGTGACTTCATGATTTAAGTTCCTCAGACTGCAGATGACCATACAATAGCCGGAATGCACACAGAGGGCCATTAAAGTCTCTGAACTATGCTTAGACTGTCACACCACGGGCTGCACACGCCAAGCTGGTGTAAATGCCTCCCTGCCCTTCCAGGCAACGAGTACCCTGGTTAATTAAATGTCCATGTTCATATGGACTATGCCCATTATAATTGTAAATATGGAGTTTGTATTTTTAAGAAATGTTTAATGCAATTTGGGAATACATTGAGCACAATTTAAACTTTCCCAGCTAAGTATTCTTTCCCTCACTTTATTGTTATTTTTAATAACTAACAAAGCAAGGAATGCTGATTGTAGTAGACGACTGTGCCGCGAACATTCGTTATCTCCTTCCACAACCTCCATGACCTCCCAGCTCCACTGATACTGGACTTGGCCACGTGACTCGCTTCAGCTAATAGAAAGTGGGCAACAACGATAATATAGTGGCTCTAAGCCTAGACCTTAAAAAGTTTCCTGTGGTTCTTTTTGCCCCAACCTCTGCCACGAGAAGAACAGTTCCCTGATAGATCCTGCCTCTCTAGGATGGGTTCCAGAATGAGACACATAAAGGGGAACTGCATTTGACCCCAACCCTATTTCTTCAGGGTGCACACGAACACACGCAGCTGGGCACTAAAATCAGCAGTTCCAGAAAAAGCCACCATCGCTACTCAGAAAACTCCAGGGGAGGCACGTGCAACGGAGAGAAGAGGCCACTGAAAGGGACTTTAGGAAGTGTATGCCACCTCAGCTGACCTGCAGACCCATACGCAGGAAAACTATGCTTAACCTTGTACAGCACTCTGATTTTGTGGTGGTTTGTTTCATGACAAAAGCTGATTAATCCACCTATTGTGACAAGTAAAAATTTACAGAAATAATATATTTTAAAAATGAAGTGCAATCTCTTTAATCCCACCCTCAAGGAAGGTAGCTGACAATAAGCATTTGATAGGTGACTTTCTACTCCTTTTTCTGGATTTTCGAAGGATTAAATGAGCAAATGCATGTAAAGAGCACTGGGCACAGGGATGCGCATATGACGTAGGCACTCATTAAGCATTAGCTGTTCTTACTAATATTCTCATGCAAATAAATATACTCAGATATAGAGTTTTTGTAATTTATGCAAAAACAAGACCATGCTACATACCTTACTCTACAACTTGCTTTCTTCGTGTAATGTGGTTTCATGGATTTTTTTTCTTCAGGTCAACTCATCTTTTTAAGGGCAATTAACTCATTTTTTAAATTAGCTACATGATATTCCATGGTTTAAATGTACCATAATATATTTTACCTATTTCCACCTTGTAGATAAAGAAACTGACACTCACAGAGCTGAGGCGTTTGTCAAAATCTTTGCTGCTCCGCCCTGTCAAGCCCTGGGACACCCTCTGGCCAATCAGAGGTGAGTGGAAGTGACAGGTGAGCAAAACTTTTAAGAGCTATCTCCTGGTGTTACCTCGCTCTCTTCCCTGTGGCACACAGCAGCAATATTTCAGACAGGGAGCTCCTACATCAGCCTGTTTCAAAGAAAGAGCCCAGGCCTAAATCAGGAAGGAAGTGTAACATGCGCATGGAATAAACTCATTTGTTTTAAGACTCTGAGATCTGGGAGGTGATTTGTTACCAATTTAGAGAACGTTACGACAGTGTTTTAAGACTTTCAAGTGTTTGGGTGTTCATTGTAGATATTCATCACCCACTGGTTTGGCCAAGCAGCATGCCGGTCAATCAAGATGTGGGTTGAAAGAATAATGGGAACCAATCTCTTCCCTAACATCCTTTTAAAAAATTATCAGTAGCCCTCTCCCCTTAATGACAAATCACTAGGCAAAGGACATCTAATGATGTATCACAAAAAGCAAGTCTAATGATGCAGTCCCATAGGTTGAGGACATCCTTTTTATGTGGGGAGCCTCTTAGGTAGGTCAGGATCATGAGAACGTTGACCCATTTTCTCCACGTTGCCAACTACATACACAGAAACACACAACATGACACTAATGTCAGCAGTTCCAAGAAAAGCCATCATCACTACTTAGAAAACTGCAGGGAAGGCAGGTGCAAGGGAGAGAAAGCAGGCTGAATGGGACCTCAGGAAAGCTAATCCCAGCTTCACCGGGTATCACCTCCGGGCCTCCATTTGCTCAGAGGAACTACCGTGAGGATCCAATGAGGGACAGCAGGTGCAGTCACAACTAATAAGAAAAAAACATTTATTTCTTATTTATTACGTGTAATACACGTTGATTGCAGAAAATTTTAAAACAAAAATGAAAACATGAGGAGGAAAATGGAAATTATCCAAATATCACAACTGTTGATACCTTGATGGTTAATCAGCCGTATTTCCTCCTACGTAAACGTGTACACATTTACTGCAAGGCCTTCTGAATGCATTCATTAAGTGTGTGCCCACAATTACTACAGGTTCCTCCTATCGTGCTCATCCTCTCCATTCTTCCTTTCCAGTTTGCCTTGTGGTCCCTCCAAGTATGCACCATAATCTTGCCCTATAGACAGACATTTGTTCATTCATCCCCTTGTCCTAGAACAACTCTTCTCCACCAACTCTTCTTCTGGCTACTCCTACTCATCCTTCAAGTTTCAATTTATTCATCACCTCCTTAGAGCACAATTCTCTGGCCACCACCCTTGTCAGATGTCCCTTCTCTGTGCATCCAGAATGTCCCAGCCTTCTTTCTCATAGTGTCATCCTACCCAACTAGTCTTGCCTCCTTATTGTCTATTTTCCTTGCTATACCCCAACTTGTACGCAGCTACTGTAGCTTTTGGTCCCCACTGTTTACCCGTGGCCAACCCATAGTAAATGATCCAAAATAGTTGAATAAATGAGTAACACAGTTAACAAAATGTGCTACCTGTATTTCTTTGGAAAGACACCTGGCACTTCTCAACAAACATCCAGTGAAAGATTAAATATAGAAGAGGATATAACACATGGCCACATGCTTCATGAAGTTTACAAATTATATGGGGGGAAAAAAAGCATTACCAATAGGAAGCATCAGTATGGAATTAAGTGCTAGGTCCTTTACTTCGGTCTCCCCCATTAATTCGCTTCAAACAGGAAAGGGTAGAACAAAATCCCTAACCTCAGTTCCACATGTATTCCCTGACAGTATTCTGCAGCACCAGTTGGAATAAAGAAGACACTAGCCATGTTAACATATATGCTCCCAAGCCTTGGCAGTTCAACACAAAAAGTTGATTTCCCATTCAGGCAAAGTCGGATGCAAATTTTCTGGTCAGTGGACAATCTTCCGTGTGATCATTCAGAGACCCAGGCTCCTTTCATCTGTGGCTCTGTCCTTCCTTATGTCCCTTACACTTCACCAGGAGATCGGGAGAGATGGTTTTAGGAGACAGGCCTGTAGCTATCACACATTACATTTATCCCCTCTGTATTGGCTAAAACTCGGCCACATGGCCACACCTAATTACAAAGGAGGCCAGGAAATGTAGTTCAGTGGTACACATAGAAGGAAAAGGGGTTTGGTGGACACTTTGCAGTTTTTCTGCCACAAATATTTGTTATACATTAGAGCACAGAGAGTATCCAGTCTCAAGTGGTCCCAGGTACAGGGCACTTTGGTTTACGAATACTGAAAACGCTTGTTGTCCTGATATAAGAACGTCCATCGAACTAACATTGCACATGAGAAAACATGACCTCAGATTTTCAAATTTTGGGAATAAAAAAGGGTCAATTCCAGAATTGATAAACCACGAACGTTGGTCACCATCCCCAGAAAAATTCTAAAAGAGAATATTTAAAGATGGTTTTTAGGAACCTTCAAAATAAAGTGACATTTACCACGAGTTACTACGAGCTCACTAGGAATGATCATAAACTAAGGCAGCATACTGTCTGCCACATAGAAGACAACAAATATGAATTGAATGAATGGCCTTCAATTCTACATTTAAGGCAACTTTCCCATTGGTAAATAACCACGACTTCAGAAATTTCTTCCTTAAATACTGCCGTGCTTTCCTTTCTAACCTCTAAACATTACCCTCACTGTGACCTCAAAACCTACCAAACGGGCCAACTGTCCTGTGGAACACCTGCACAGCTATTTGAAGCCTTCTGTCTATGCTCTCACCGTCGTTTCCTTTCCCCCCAAGTTCCTTTTCCGTGGGACGTGGTTGCCAGCTTCTCGCCATTTGACTGACCTCCTCTGAGATCTGGCTGGCCAAAACTGCGTTCCACAATTTCACGTCGACAATGTTCCCAATGAGATCCAGCCAGCAGCATTCAGCAGGATTACCTCTCCCCAGCTCTGAATATCACCGGAAGTACATAAGTAGTGACGATGATGCCAAAGGGATTCCCATACTGGGAAAGGGGGCAGGCCTTGAAGAGGACTTCCACTTTATGATCTCGGAAGTTGTGTGGAAGTTTTGAGTGCCGAAGAGACATCACCATAAGGGTGATGGTGTGCACCCCAATTACCCATGCCTCTTTGACCAAAACTTATTTTTTTCATTTTGTTTATTTTTGAGAGAGAGAGAGAACACAAGTGGGAGAGGGGCAAAGAGTGAGGGGGACAAAGGTTCCAAAGCGGGTTCTGCACTGACAGCAGAGCACCCAGTGTGGGGCTCAAACTCACGAACCATGAGGTCATAACCTGAGCTGAGGTCGGATGCTAAACCGACTGAGCCACCCAGGTGCTCCAAAAACCTATTTTCTTAATGTTTATTTATTTCTGAGAGAGGATGTGCATGTACAGGGAAGAGGCAGAGAGAGGAGACACAGAATCTGAGGCAGGCTCCAGGCTCTGAGCTGTCAGCACAGAGCCCAACAAAGAGCTCGAACCCACGGACCAAGAGCCAAAGTCAGAGGCTCAACCAACTGAGCCACCCAAGAGCCATTCCTTGACCAAAACCTAGTCCATGCATACTTTCCAATGACTCAGTAGTTCACTTACTTGTATTTCAGTTTTTATTTTCATTTCTGCCTCTTTACTCCAGTTGTGATGTGAATGCACATATCCAAGCTGACAACCTGGGGAAGAAAAAGAAAAAAAGCAGGTGGAGGATGAGGAAGATAATGGAAAATTCCAAGATTGGAAAGCAGTCTCAAGCAAACAGGAATAAATTTTACAGAGAGTTGATCCAAAAGAAGGACTTCCACAGGGGCTCTGATGTGTAACCAAGATTTAATGAGCACCCTCTATGTGCCAGGAACTGTTCTAAATCCTGTGGATACAGTGAAGACCAAAGGATGTACTGATCCTGCCTCTGGTGGGCAAAACAGATCTCAAAATAACAATTAATAAGGGAAATATGGAATAATAAGCTAAGGTAAATTCGACTGAAACAAAGAAATTTCCATTTCCTTGGCTTCAGCTTTCCAGGAGGGGACATTTGCTAGAGTAATTTCTCATCCACTTTCTCCATCCCTTATTTCCTCCCCATGGGGAAGGTGTGGGTTATCTGATGGCTGAAATCTATAGAAAGATCCAGCATGCCCACCCCAACCATTGCATTCTCTTTTCAGGACCCATTTGTCCATAGGATGCACACACTCCCTGTATGTTTGGAAGTGGCTTGCAAGTTCCCACCTTTGCCAGAGACCAACAGGTAAGTTTAATTCCAGGTAAAGCATGAGGAAACCCATTGTGGCCTTGTGGCTGCATGCCCTACAATCTATCCTATATCACAATGACACTGTGATGTCCATTCATCTGATTCCTATCTTTAACGTCCAGCTGGTTCTGAACTCAAGAGGGAAAGAAAGGGGTGTTATTTATTACACTCCGGAGTTCCCAACCGCTATTTAAAAAACAAAAAACAAAACAACGCAGAAAACCAAAAATAAAAAAACAGTCTTATGAGGTATAAGAGGGGAGTCGAATTTAGATGGGGGAAGGGTGCAGTAGGAAAGGAAGCCTTTTCAAGTGTTATTTAAGCAAACATCTAAAGGAAATAGAAATTGACCAAGGAATAGCGAAGAAGGGAGAAGGCTGATATAAAGGTTCTGAGGCAAGAAACAGTTTATCTTGCTTGAGGAACTAGAGAAGTCCAGTGTGGGAGTCATCAGGGCTGGTCACCAAATGCTTACAGTTCTCTGCCTTCCAGGCAAACAGGATTGCACTTCCTGGTCTCCTGGTGGCTGGGTGGGGCCATGAGACTAGTTCTAACCAATGAATTGTGAGAAGTGACTTGTTACATTCTCTGGCAAAGGTGCTTAACTGCCTGGCCAAGACCCTTCAAAGTTTGCTTTCCCTCTACCACGAGATCTGTAATGTTCCTGAAAGTAGGTGCTACATTAGGCTGGGTCCCAGAGAAGGCAATGTGATCAGAGAGTCCCTGCCAACCCTTGACAGATATGGAGCAGGAATAAGAAATAAATTTTTTTGGCTTAAGTCACCAAGATTTGGAATTTTATAATTGTAGTTTAACCTAGGCTACCCTGACAGATATGGTCAAAGCCAGCATGGCTATAATATAGTTGGTGAGGTAACATAGGCCAGATCAGGTGAGATGTTATAGGCAAGGTAAATAATGCTGGGTTTTCTCCCAAATGCAATAAGATACACTCAAGGAGGCTTCAGCAAGGGAGTTCCAATTTTTATGCGTTAAAACAAAGTACTGCTGTATTGACTATTAAAATGCCCCCTTAATTCCACTATAGAAAAGGCTATTTAAAAAAGAATCCATCGACAAGCATTTATTGAGCACCTTCTAACCTTCCATGTGCCAGGCACGGCACTAAGCATTGGAGATAAAAAAAAAAAATGAATTAGAAAAAATAATAATAATAAACATTAAAAAAAAATAAATTCGACACAGTTCCTGGATTTGGAGTCAGGGATACAAGCAGACATCTACGAGAACACGTCATAAACATCCTCCGCTTCAGGTATGTGCCAAGTATGGTGAGAGCTGAAGAAAATAATAACTGGGGTGCCTGGGTGGTTCAGTCAGTTAAGCATCTGACTTCGGCTCAGGTCATGATCTCACGGTTTGTGAGTTCGAGCCCTGCGTTGGGCTCTGTGCTGACAGCTCGGAGCCTGGAGCCTGCTTCAGATTCTGTCTCCCTCTCTCTCTGCCCCTCCTCTGCTCACACTCTGTCTCTATGTCTCAAAAACAAATAAACATTAAAAAATTAAAAAAAAAAGAAAATAATAACTATTTTAGGATAGGGTGGGAGATAGGGTAGCAGAAAGCTTCAGAGAGAGCAATAATTTGAGCGGGGTCTTGAAGGGTAAGTAGGAGTTTGCCAGGTGGCATTTTGATTAAGGATAAAATTAAATGGAAAGAAAAAAAACACCAGAGGAATTGACAATGTTTAGGGCAGCTGAGACCCTGTGTAGTTCAGGGCACGGTGGACTGTATTACTATTTGCAAACACTTGCTGCCTGGTCCCACTGACATCAGGCTTGACAATGAGAACTGCTCTCAGCAGAAGCTTTAAGTACCACGCTCTTTTCTCTTTGCCATGACAATCAGCAATGTTTCAGAAAGGGTCCTAGAGGAATGATGATATTGTGTGAGGCAGAGACACAGCCAACCCATAATCGGCATGCAGTATGAATGAAAAATATGTTTTGGTTGTCATCCAGTAAGATTTTTGTATTGCTACCACAGCATAACCCAGCCTGTGCAGAGGTGTGCATTTCCAGCTCTTGACTTCCAACACATAGTGGGATCGCATTTTCTTGCACCCTTTAAGCAATACATGATCGTGTGACTTGTTCTTGACCAATAATATGTACATACAAGTAATGTGCGTCATTTCTGGGAGGAAACTTCACTGCCAATGTGAATTAATCACGTTTCCTTTCCCTGTTGAGGTGATTGGGATGATTATGTAAAGCATTTATCAAGATGAAACCTTCTTCAGACTCAGTCTCTGAATGAGTACATTGAGCAGAGCCCCTCTGACCTTGAACATGTAGTATGAGCAAGAAATAAAGTGTTTTTGTTAAGCCACTGAGACTTTAGAATTGTTTGTTATGGTCGCAAACATGGCCTATCCTTAATGATATAAAAATTAGCATATAGGGGCGACTGGGTGGCTCAGTATGTTAAGTGTCCAACTCTTGATCTCGGCTCAGGTCCTGATCTCCCAGTTCATAGGTTCCAGCCCTGCATGGGGCTGTGCACTGACAGCAGGGAACCTGCTTGGGATTCTGTCTCCCCATCTCTCTCTGCCCCTCCCCCCCTTTCTCTCTCTCAAATTAAAAAAAAATAAACTTAAAAAAATTAGCACTGAGACATGTGGTAATGTAACAACAACAAGAACAAAAGTAAACATTCATTTAGAAGGCAATAACTAAGAACACTGTTATCAGAAGCTAACAGGATGGTGATCCATTTGGTGGACATATCACCTGTAATAATGGAGAAGGCATATCATGAACCTAATAAATTAAGCAAGAGATTGTAAAATTGTAAAACAAAATGTTAGCAGCCTGTGTTGGTGACTGTTGGATACATTTGGAAACTTACTACAAAAAAGAAATGAGCGAGCTCACCGAGGATTTGCCCAGCTTGTAAGCAGAAATGAAAGAAAGCCGGGACAATCTGTAAATTCAGAGGTATTTAGAGGGTTAGAAGAGGCTATTGTTTTGCAGTCTCAAGCAGTAAAATATAAAATTAAGACATGTTTTCGGCCAAAAAAAAAAATAAATACATAAAGACCAGTTAAAATCAGCCTTGAAGTATGGATCAAGTCAAGGGTATGGCCTCAAACCTATTGTTATAACCTCTGGATAAATTAAGATGTTACCCAGCACATGCTTTCAATTGGATGAACTGGCTTTGGAAAAGGGAGGGAAAGTGTCACTCTCCCACCAAAGCCCAGTAAACCCAAAGCACACAAAACCACGTCAGGAGAGAGTGGAGGAGAAGTGGGGGGAAGTGAATGAGAGAGAGAGAGAGAGAGAGAGAGAGAGAGAGCAGGCATGAGAGCAAGAAAGCAAAGAAATACAGCAAAACGTGGAAGCGTGTCTAGGAAAGAACTGGCTGTGGCTGTTAGCTCATGGAACGCCTGGAATCACACAGATAAGAAGGCTGCATTTTTGTGAGAGTTGTGCTGCCAAAAGTGCATCCGCCTGCATTAAAGGAGACCGGATTCGAGACTTAATATCACTCTGTACCTCCCCTAATGTTTAAAAGCGAATTTTAAAGCTTTTAGGGCTGCTTTAGATGTAGAAAAGGAAGACTTTCTCAGAGAGCAAAGCCCGGGGTCATGGAGGGCCATGGGTAGGGCAGCTACACACAGCGGGCAGAATCAGGGTCTAATCGGGGTGCTGAACATGTCTGCTCAGCGGACTGCCTGGCGTCTACCGTGGTTTCCCATTCCTTCGCTTTCCAAACCGTGTGCCGGTTGCAGCTCTCCCAGCCCCGTCCTACTGTTACGTACTGAGGATGCGCAGGGTAGACGCCTCGCGTTTAGAAAAAAAAGAGTCACATCTGGAGCTGATACAGAGTCGACTACGAATCACCCAGAACCTGGAAAGTGAGCTTGACATACTGCGACTAGATGAATCTTTAGGATTGTCCCCCCTTATGGGGGAAAATGAGGAAATTCTGCCTGGGGTGGGCAGGGTAGGGGGAGACAGTAAGCCAAACATTCGGTGAACAGAAAGGAGACTGCTAGAGTCATTGGTGTTTGTTCCGCAAATATTCCCGGCTCTCTCCCTTCCAGACACTCGGCTGGAGTCAAGTTGGACCTCGCCACGTGACTTGCTTCGGCCAATGACAGCCGAGCAGAAGCGCAGCAGGTCTCACTTCCAGGTGGACGCTTCAAGAGCCAGTGAATGGTTGGTTTGCTGCCTTCTCTCCCCCAGCCAAGATAGCAATGAGAAGCACGGGTCAAGAAGTCCTCAAGTGTCCACCATGAGCAGAACTCCCCTGCAGACCCAGAGTGGAGCATGTAGCATGAGCAAGAAATAAACTTCCCTGGGGTAAGTCACTGAGATGTCAGGCTTGTTTGTTAGGGGAGCAGAGCCCAGCCTTTCCTGACTGATACTGGCAGTGACAGATGAGGCAGGAGAGCAGGATGGGACTGTGAAAGACCCCTTCTCTCAGGCAAACGCCTCTCTGAACTCTTTCCTGGTCATAAGAGGAAGCCATGAAAGCTTTCAAGCAGGGGCGTTAACATGAACAGATCTGTTACTCTTTGGATGAAATAGGCTACTTCTCAACATAAGGAGAAAAGAAGCCTGCTAAACCACATAAGGCAGAGAGAAACACACAGAACCCTTAGGCAAAAGATAGAGAGAGAGAGACAGAGACAGAGAGACAGAGTCAGGTGCGGTCATTTCTTCTTCCACACCATCCAAGTGCCATTTCCCCCACAGCTAGTACAAAAAGGCTCCCAGAGTGGAGCAGATACAAGGGAATGTAACACAGACCTGAGGTCGATTTCCTGTTGTCTGTGTGACCTGAGCCAGATACTCAACCTCTCTGGCCCTAGTTCCTGATATGTTAAATCCAAATAATAATGTATGCAGCTCGACACGGTTGTAAGAAGAAACAGCATATTTCAATTCCTCAGGTGAATGCCTGGCTGGTGGTAGGTGTTTAATACGTGAAATTTATTTTTGCTCCCATTGACATACAAAATCATTGAGAACACCAGCTCCCTGATTACAAAAGAAAATGACTCAGGGCCACAGAATAGAGAACGTCTCCTCCCTGAGAAAAGTAACTGGAATTGTCATCACTGTATCCCTAACACCCCCCCCCCCCCACACACACACACCTCCATGCCCAGTGCTCACAGGAGCCGCTGGGTTTTCCTCTGCTGCCTGAGAAAATGAGAGGAGTGAAGAAAAGACTTCCCTGACATTAGCTGCTGTCGGGCCATTGAATCTGAACTCTCAGAGCCACAAATACCCTAAAGCTCTGGGCTATAAACCCAAGGCTGAATTCCCCTAAGTTCAGAAGCTGAAAAGCCAGAATTAGAAGCTAAGTATGTAAATTGCTGCAGTTCCAACTTCTTGCCCCAGTCCTCAACAGGAGGCACGGGAAAGTGCTGACTTCTGCTCCTTTCGTCCCGGCTTCCTCCCCTCACTGCTCCTCACAGGAGTACACCTGCTCCTGCCAACTCACACTCCTATCCTGGCATTCCATCGAGGCTCTGGGAAACCCTGAGGCAGGGCAGGGACGGGGGCTGTTAGGCGACCGCCTCCCGGCCTGGAGGCGATGATGCTGCACTATCTCAGCCCTGTGAGGTGGGTCTCACCGGCCCCACTTGCAGATCTGAAGGATCCCAGAGAAGTTCGGCGATTTGTTCACGTCACACCCTGGCAGCTCTGGCCACGAGAGAACCCACGATTCCCGAGTTCAGTATTCTTTCCGCCATACACTTTTGTCCCGAAGGGGTGCGGGGTAGGGGGAGAATAGAATAACAACCGCGGAAAAGGAACCACTTACATGTGTCTAGCGCTTCCTAGAGGCTACCCAGGATATGGGCCCACCACCCGGCCGGGAGCGGCGAGATTTTAAATCCTGGTCCTATCCCTGACTCGCTCACTCGTTGCGTGACTTTTGCTGAGTGTCTCACGTTCTCGTTTTCCTGTAAGCAAATCAGGACCGGAGGGTGTGTGTGTGTGTCTGTGCGTGTGTGCGTGTGTGTAAAGTGTGTCTAAAGTGTGCTGGCATGTTGTGCGGGGGCGGGTAGTAGACGATCACCGGGGTTCCCCAAGTTTCAGATTCCCTATACGCTCGTTTACAACTGGAAGTTGAATTGCCCCCCAATTCCACCCCCTATAAAAAAAACTTCGCCATCGAAGCAAAACTGAACCCTCGCTCCCCTTTTCCCATGGTTTGGAGAGGGCATTAGGGGGTGCAACGCGGACTTAGCTGAGCGCCCAGTTTGGAGCAATACAAATCACTTGGTTTCTAGGCGCAGCCAGACAGCAGCGCTGTCCGTCGCTTGTGAACTTGACCGGGAGACAAACTTCGGAGCGTCCTCAACGTGGGGGGCCCACTGTCTCGAGACCGCCCCTCAACTTAAGCCCACTTTCACTCGCCCCCACAGGGGACTTAACAGAGCCACCTTAAGGGCGGTGCTCCCGCCCCCCGGAAGTGCGGGGGGGCACAGAGCCTGGCGCTCGGCCTCCAGCCCTGCACCGAGGCGAAGTGCCCGTGGGGGACAACGAGCCCCCCAAGTGGGGAAACACCTCCCTCCACCCCGCGCCCTTGGCCGCAGACACCTGGCCGGGTTCCCGAGCCTTCCGGGTGCCTGCATCTCCTGCCTTCCCGCCCGAGCCCTGAAGTTGAGCCCGCTTCGGTCAGAGGCGGCGAGAGCCCGCGTCCGCCCGGCTCGCGGCAGCCACCGTCACTAGACAGTCAAACCCCAAGACGTCAGCCCACAATGCACCGGGCGGGCCGGGAAAGACGCGCCGGGGAGGGGAGAGGGAAGAGCCGGGCGCGAGTCGCGCTGGAGGGGGAGGGGGAGAGGAGGAGAAAGAAGGGCCCAACTGTAGGAGGGCAGCGGAGCATTACCTCATCCCGTGAGCCTCCGCGGGGCCAGAGAAGAATCTTCTAGGGTGGGGTCTCCATGGCGACGGGCGGGCCCGCCCCCTTGAGAGCGACGCGAGCCAATGGGAAGGCCTTGGGGTGACATCATGGGCTATTTTTAGGGGTTGACTGGTAGCAGATAAGTGTTGAGCTCGGGCTGGATAAGGGCTCAGAGTTGCACTGAGTGTGGCTGAAGCAGCGAGGCGGGAGTGGAGGTGCGCGGACTCAGGGAGACGGACAGATACAGGCAGGCAGGCAAGACGGCAGCAGAGTCCGAGCTGCAAATCTTATTTTCTTTTCCATTTTCTCACCAACTGCCCAGAGCTAGCGCCTGTGGCTCCCGGGCTGGTGTTTTGGGGAGCGTCCGGAGAGCCCCTTCTCCAGCCGCCCCCAGGAGGAGAGCCCCGCTTCCCCGGAGCTGGTGACAGCGCAGAGAGCGGCGACAGTCTGTCCGGGGAAGTCCAGAGAGCCGCTGCAGCGGCAAAGAACTTTCCTGACCAGGGGGACAGGGGACAAGTGGCCCGAGTCCCGGAGCGAACTTTTGCAAAGCTTTCCTGCGCCCGAAGCTGCCGCGGCGGCGAAGACAGGAAGGCGGCGGAGAGAGGAGACCAAGGAGGGACGTGCGCTCAGTTTCACTCGCACCGGTTGCTGAACTTGGGCGAGCGCGAGCCGCGGCTGCCCGGCGCCCCCTCCCCCTAGCAGCGGAGGAGGGGACAGTCGTCGGAGTCTGGGCGGCGGACACCCGCTGCCGGCCGGCCACCGCGGGATCGACGCTGACTGCCGCCGCCGGCAGGGCCGCTGTCGTCGGGAAGCTTGTTCGTCTGCGGGCTCCCAGGGACGGCTGCGCCAAGAGCGCTCCGTGAGCGACCGCGACTTTTCAAAGCCGAGCAGCGCGCGCGAGCTGACAAGTTAAGAGTGCTGGCGGCATCTGAACCCTGAGCGCCTGGGAGCGAGCCGGTGAGCAGGGCGCAGGGGGGAGGACAGCCGGCGGGTGCGCGCGCCCCTCGAGAAACTTTCCCTGCCCAGGGCCCCGGGAGGGGTGTCCTCCGCTCGCCAGCGCGCTGTTGCGGCCCCGAAACTTCTGCGCGCAGCCCAAACTAACCCCACGTGAAGTGACGGACTGTTCTATGACTGCAAAGATGGAAACGACCTTCTACGACGATGCCCTCAACGCCTCGTTCCTCCAGTCCGAGAGCGGTGCCTACGGCTACAGTAACCCCAAGATCCTGAAACAGAGCATGACCCTGAACCTGGCCGACCCGGTGGGCAGCCTGAAGCCGCACCTCCGGGCCAAGAACTCGGACCTCCTCACCTCGCCCGACGTGGGGCTGCTCAAGCTGGCCTCGCCCGAGCTGGAGCGCCTGATAATCCAGTCCAGCAACGGGCACATCACCACCACGCCGACCCCCACGCAGTTCCTGTGCCCCAAGAACGTGACAGACGAGCAGGAGGGCTTCGCCGAGGGTTTCGTGCGCGCCCTGGCCGAACTGCACAGCCAGAACACGCTGCCCAGCGTCACGTCGGCGGCGCAGCCGGTCAGCGGGGCGGGCATGGTGGCTCCGGCGGTGGCTTCGGCGGCGGGCGGCAGCGGCAGCGGTGGCTTCAGCGCCAGCCTGCACAGCGAGCCGCCGGTCTACGCCAACCTCAGCAACTTCAACCCGGGCGCTCTGAGCAGCGGCGGTGGGGCGCCCTCCTACGGCGCGGCCGGCCTGGCCTTTCCCGCGCAGCCCCAGCAGCAGCAGCAGCCCCCGCAGCCGCCGCACCACCTGCCCCAGCAGATCCCCGTGCAGCACCCGCGGCTGCAGGCCCTGAAGGAGGAGCCGCAGACGGTGCCCGAGATGCCCGGGGAAACGCCGCCCCTGTCCCCCATCGACATGGAGTCGCAGGAGAGGATCAAGGCGGAGAGGAAGCGCATGAGGAACCGCATCGCTGCCTCCAAGTGCCGGAAAAGGAAGCTGGAGAGGATCGCCCGGCTGGAGGAAAAAGTGAAAACCTTGAAAGCGCAGAACTCGGAGCTGGCGTCCACGGCCAATATGCTCAGGGAACAGGTGGCACAGCTTAAACAGAAAGTCATGAACCACGTTAACAGTGGGTGCCAACTCATGCTAACGCAGCAGTTGCAAACGTTTTGAGGAGAGGCTGTTGGGGGCTGAGGGGCAACAGAGAAAAATAAAATTCACCCAGAGAGACAGACTTGAGAACTTGACAAGTTGAGAGAGAAAGAGAGAGAGAAAAGTGTCCAAGGACTAAAGCCAAGGGTATCCAAGTTGGACTGGGCGGCGTCCTGACGGCGCCCCCAGTGTGCACGAGTGGGAAGGACTTGGCGCGCCCTCCCTTGGCGTGGGGCCAGGGAGCGGCTGCCTGCGGGCTGCCCCGCTTTGCGGATGGGCTGTCCCCGCGCGAACAGAACGTTAGACTTTTCTTTAACATTGACCAAGAACTGCATGGACCTAACATTCGATCTCATTCAGTATTAAAGGGGGGAGGGGGAGGGGTTACAAACTGCAATAGAGACTGTAGATTGCTTCTGTAGTACTCCTTAAGAACACAAAGTAGGGGGGGAGGGGTTGGGGGAGGGGAGGCGGGAGGGAGTTTGTGAGCGCGAGGCTGAGCCTGCAGATGAACTCTTTCTGGCCTGCCTTCCTTAACTGTGTATGTACATATATATATTTTTTAATTTGATGAAAGCTGATTACTGTCAATAAACAGCTTCATGCCTTTGTAAGTTATTTCATGTTTGTTTGTTTGGGTGTCCTGCCCAGTGTTGTTTGTAAATAAGAGATTTGGAGCACTCTGAGTTTACCATTTGTAATAAAGTATATAATTTTTTTATGTTTTGTTCCTGAAAATTCCAGAAAGGATATTTAAGAAAATACAATAAAATATTGAAAAAGTACCCCTCCCACAACCTCTTTTCTGCATTACCTATGGATTACCTATCTAGACGGAGTCGAAAGAGCTCAAAGAGTGTCAACTAAAATCACTCTCAGTGCTTCTTACTATCAGGCAGTGAAAACTGTTCTCTGCTGGACTTGAGAATAACTGTAGCTGAAGCTCTCATCAACTTATACTCTTCCCTCCCCCAACAATCTATATAGAGTTGCTTACAAAGGATAGTGTGGCCCTTCAGAAGGCTGAGGAAAGGGAGGTTGTGGTGGAGGGGAACAGACAGCCCACTGGGAAGTCAAAGAACTTAAAAGTCTGGTTCATACCAAGTGGCATGTGCTGTGACCATTTATGATGTTAGCAGAAATTTCAGAGTAGCTGCGAATTCTCAAATGAGGAACAGTGGCAGATTTTTACAAAAGATGTATCCTTCCAATTTGGAATCTTTAACAATCCCTAGATAAAAAAGATGGTCTTTGCTTATGAATATTTATAACAGCATTCTTGTCACAATAAACGTATTCAAATACCAATAACAGATCTTGAATTCCTTTCCCTTTACTACTTTTTTCTTCCCAAGCTCTACACTGAAGCTTTTCTTTTCAGTTGCTGGGGTTAACATTACTGCCAGCTAAAGTTACTGGGTAATTAAGAAGCAAAGAATTTAGGAAGAGTCAACACAGAATTTGCAATCTGGATGAAACATTCTCCCAGTTTCATTAATATTCCCCCCCCCCCCGCCTCTCTCCCTCTCCCTCTCTCCTCCTCCCCACTCCCCTACTCTCTCTGTCTCTCTGAAGTAAACACCTATACTTAGACAAATTACCACTATAGCCATTTGCCATTTGGGATTCTTCTGCAGTTTATTTCTTAATTTGTTTCTAAAATAACCAGCCTTGTTTAAGTTATTACTACAGAATCAGCCTTAAAAGATGGTAATCTATACAACATGGAAAAGATTCATACAAGAAAACATGAACACCAACACAATGATGACATGTGTAAATCAAACCTTAGCTCTGGGGAAATGGCAAGCTTAAATTCTGTCTACAGGTATAACTTAGGAGATCAACAAGGCAGTATGCAACAAGGGAACAATTTTTGCTTGGTTGCTCTTCATCCCAAGAGCCAGTATGACTATCAAGCAGCAAAAGCAATTTGATATCCAGGAATATTTCACAAACCACTAATTGAGGCAGGGCTGTTTGCTCATTAGCAGTGCTCCAGTACCCAACAGGTCTGAGAGTGCTAATATCCTGCCTGTGGCTGTAAATCCAAAGACAAAGAGTTTCTCCTTAGGAGTGTATCTAGGAGTGGAAGAGATTGGACAGACTTGTAAGCTATCAGATCCACTCCGTTGTAATAACACTTCTTTAACAAAGGGTTACTGGGAGCAGAGCCGAGTTTGCCAAAGAGTGAATTTGCCGATGTCAGCAACCCGGAAGGTGAGTTGATTTTGACCATATGTAGGAATAGTCAGCAGAGGGACAATAAAGCACTTTGGGGTGGGGCTCTATGGAAGCTAAACAAGAGCCAACTAGAAAAAATAAGCAGGCTGGGGAATTAATTACCTGCAAAGGTAGACTAAGCCCAGACAACAGAGCAGCACAGAAAAGCCACACCACTCCCCAGCTTTATTTAGATTCCAAGTGTTTAAAAAAAAAAAAGGCAGCCTGAAATTCAGGCCTCTCCCCACACTTGTTTGTTTCAACTAACATTCTAAATGTGTGTACATATATATATATATGTGTGTGTGTGTATATGTATATATGTGTGTGTGTATATATATATATATATATATCCCTGAAATTCTAACCATTCTAACAAAAGGGGTAAAAAAAAAACAAAAAACAAAAAACAAAACATTGTGGTTGAGGAAATTAACCAATGACCTTTGGAGACAAAAAAATCAGCTAATTACTTGTAGACACACAAAAGTTAATTTTATTTTGGCACTCAGTGAGTTATTATTAATGGAGAAGATGAAGCTAGTGGCACCTAAAACCATTAATTCACTTCTGATCTGTTTTATATATGTATATTTCCATCAGAGATTCTTAACGCTTTGTGTCCATTGGGGCAGAGGGTTCATGAACTCAATGAAAATGCCTACAAAATCATATATATGTGTACGTGCATACACATGCTCCCTTGGGGGAAGAAATCATTAGCTTTTATTTGGTTTTCATGGAGTCCCATGACTCAAAAATGCTTAGTAATTCCTAAACTTAAGGGCTACACACTCACTATGAGAAACTTACCTTTGTGTGAATCTGAATCCCATATGCCTTTTCACCCTTCCATGCTTCTGCTTGTGCTCATCCATCTACCCAGAATACCTTTCCTTCTGGTTCAGCTGATGAATCCTACTCATTCTTCATGGCTTGGCACACAGCACCTTCTCTATGAAGCATTCCTTGCTAACTCTATCTTCAGGTGGAACGAATATTCCCACTGAGCATTCATAACATTTTATCAAAACTTCTATGATAGACTTATCAAAGTATTATTGTGAAACTCTGTGTCTCTTGGCTAGAGCCATATCCCACTCATCTGTGGACCCCAGACTACTAGTACAGTGCCTGGTACTAGGAGATGTTTATAAAACAACAAATGTGTGATGAGTGAACAAGCAATTGAACTTAAAACCTCCTCCAAAATAATCCCAGATCTCAATTTCTTCTAGTGAAATATACCTCATCCATTTCCAGGTATGCAACTCCAGATGGATTGAAGACCCCCAGAAAATTCAAGCCCAGCCAATTTTCAGTGAATGTTCTAAAGTCTAGTTTTCAATGAGTGTTCTTAAAATCATTACACTGTTAGCATGTTCTTACAGCCACACAATGTCCATTCTCCCCTCTGCTAATGCAAGTGGGCATCTTACATGAAATGAGTCAGCCTGAAACATTAGGCATGGAGGTGGGAATGGGCAAGGATACTACGTAACCATTAAGCAGGCACAAAAAAATAGTTCCAGATATGGCTTTATTAAAGCAACCACCTCACTGGCGATGGCAGAGAGGACTTTCTGTTTGTAACGTTAATGTATCTCTGGGGTCTCGGAGTTAGTACTTGGTATTTGCTGGATAGAGATAAGGATCATGCTAAAATGTCTATTCCCCATGTCTTTTTATTGTCAGAGAAGATATGCATTGGTGGAACTAAGAGAAAAAGACAATGCCTTTTACTCTGTCCTACCCTTGCTTCCAGTGGAGTGTTGTGGAAGATGGGAACATGTTAGAATATGGGCTAGCCGCAGAATGTGAAATTATCTCCTCCTAACTCTGGACTCTGGTCCCAGTTGTTTGCTTGTGGACTTCTGACATCCCAAAGAAGGGCATTCCCCCAGGCCTGGGTCTCATTGAGGCCCTATGCTGAGCATGGGGGTTCAACGATGAGCAAGACACAATCCCTGTTCTCCAGGAACTCCCAGTCTGGTGGGGAGAAGCATAGAGATGAAGCACAAAGAGGTGCCAGATCTGGAAAGGAGGAACCGTTATCAGGATAGATTTCAGAGGAGAAGTGACATCTGAGCTGAGCCAGTGGAACTCACCAGGAAAGGAAAGTTGGAGGAGGAACTTGTGTGCAGGGGCACAGGGGCACTGGAAAACACAGCGTGTTCGGGAAACTGTAAGCTGGAAATGAATGTATGAGAAGCAAAATGAAGGGAGATTTGAAGCAGGAAAGTTTAGGTCTCAGGTTGTGAAGTAATATCCGTTCCATGCTGAGTTTGGCTGTCACCCTCTAGATGACAGAGAAATGTAGAAGAAAGCAGAGCAGGGTAATGGACTGTCAGCTTGAGAAAGATTCTTGCTGGTAACAGTTTGGATGATGGACTGGGGGAGAGGAGAGGCTGGGTAAGGAGGATAATACCAAGGTCAGGATTCAGTTTAATTTAGAAGGTCCGTGGTCTTTAACGCCGCCCTGGGGTTGGGGGTGAGATGGGGAGGAGATAACTGAGGCCCGGAGGAGATAACTGAGGCCCAGCTCTGTTATGCCACATTTCTTCCTACACAACCTCCTGGCAAGCTAGGCCTGCGGAGGGATATCAGGAAGTTGACGCGGCACCTTTGCTACTTGTCCTGAACTTAAGCTTTTCTCTTCACTGGGTCGACTTGACATCTAAAAGAAAGTCCTCTTGTAAAATGGTCCAGAGGCCACCTGCTTAGTGTCAGGATGCTCAAATAAACAGATGTAAAAGACAAAGACTTGTGACCTCACCACTGCAGGACCCAAGCCTGATTTTATCTTGTCCCCCATAATTGACTAAGCTCCGTGGGACTAACTGACCCAAACTATACAAACATTTCGACGCAAATCAAGAGACCAGTGTTTTTCCTTACATTGGGGAATTGCATGATTAACACCTTACATTCATGCGACACTCATTTTATTCATCAAGCAGCACTAAATTTCTATTTTGTGCCAGGCACCAGGAATACGATGGAGAGTGAGATCCACAGGATGCCTCCCCTTTTGGAGTTTTTATTCTGTAAGGGACACAGGAAATCGAAATCACCACTAAATGTGTGATTCTACACTTTGACAAGCACAGTGAAGAATTACTGGGCACCGTGAAAGAGAAAAACTATCCAAACTGGACTGGGGAGGGGGGCGGGAGGGTTGGGGGGGGGAAGGCCTTTTTACAGAAATACCGGAATTGAGACTTCCTAGATGATGAGTTCATCAGGTGAAGAGCAGAAGAGAAGGGGCAGCAGGTGGAGGTGCAGCATGAGGGAAAGCTTGAGAAGGATTTCTGGGCACCCTAGGGGTCAAGAGATGGTCGACTTTCCTGGAGCAGAGTGAGCAAAGGAAGCTTGATGCGCAATGCGATTTGTACCAGTTCACACTCCTATCATTTCCAAAGTACTTTTGTCCCTTCCATCTCATTTCATTTTCACCACAGCTCTGGCTACGTCGTTGTTAGGAGCCGTGTCTCACGGACACAGTGACTGAGGCTCTCAGTGAGTCTTAAGAGCTTTTGTCAAGGTCCCTCAACCACTGGCTGGTTTCAATTAGGCTTCAAGAACCCTACTCTTCTCCTATATTGTTCCAGGAACCAGATGCCCTGGTGATCCTGGGTTCCTTACCCAGAGCACGTCCCTGCTTCCACATCAAGGACCCCGAGGAACTGAATTAGTCATCAGAAGGTTCTTTGATGTGCACACCATCTGAGCAAAGGTAATCAGATAGTCCCCTGGGATATTTCATCCATGCCACAACAACGGGTAGTGAACTCTCCTTGCCCTGCTGTGAACCCCTCCTCTCTGGAGGGGCCAGAATACTTACAGTCCTGAGAAGCCCTGACAGTTTCTTTCCATGCAAACTTCTTCCATGTACATCCACTGAAGAACAGTGCCTGATGGTTGCCTCATTATTGGATTACCAGATCATTAATTTACAGCCTTCTTAGGTTATTGCTACTCACTGGCTACCTGGACAGAATGTGTGTATTTCCTAGATCTCAGGACTGTCAGTCCACCAGCAGAAGCGGATGCCTAATCTCTTCCAGAGAGTTGATTCATCCAGGTTCATGCTCAGAGGGAGGGATTTTCCCTGACCTTATTGTAAGTCCTGGAAAAAGGTGGGCAGGAACCTGGGCTGTTATATAATTGACCACACTAACAGTTAGGATGTTTACAGGGGCCAGTAACAGAAGACACAATTTAAACAAGAGGTCCAGACATGAACCAATCCAGGACTCAATGACCTCATTCACTGACATCATCATGGGCCTGGGGGCTATCTTTTCATGTCACCATTCGTGGTGTGTCAGAGAAGTTCCTTGTGTGGCCTCAGAATAGCTCTGGCAGTTCCTGGCATCATAGGTAAACACAATAATCACTAGCAATGCAAGGATGTTTACTTTAATCTTTCTCTTGGGGCACCTGGGTGGCTCAGTTGGTTAAGCGTCCAACTTCGGCTCAGGTCATGATCTCACGGTTTGTGGGTTCAAGCCCCGCATCAGGTTCCGTGCTGACAGCTCAGAACCTGGAATCTGCTTCAGATTCTGTGTCTCCCTCTCTCTCTGCCCCTCCGCAGCTCAAAATCTTTCTTTCTCTGTGTCTCAAAAATGAGTAAATATTTTTAAAAATTTCTTTTTAATGTTTCTTTTTATTAGCAAGAGAAGCCTTTCCTAGAAGCTGCCTACCTCCACCCCAGTAGACTTCCCCTCACATCCCGTTGGTCAAGAGCAGGTCACATGCATATATCCTGCAAGGGAATGTGACTACCATAATTGGCCTACAGTCATGATTCACCCCTTGGGATCACCTTTTTCTAAGCACATGGGAGAGTGAACACAGAAAGTTATTTTTAAAATAAATAAAAAATCAAGGCTCTGATAGCAAGAAAGAAGTGAGAAGGAGGATGGCTTTTGGGTTGGTGGATGGTCATTAACGCCCTACACAAAACATTTCCAGCTCTCCTCTTGGGTACAATGTAGGGTAGTACTTCCCCATCTCCTACCTCCTTGAAGGTGGGTGAGAGGCCATGCAACTTGTGTCAGCCAATGAAATGTGAGCAGGGGTGCCATCTGTCATATCCAGGCAGAAGCCTTAAGGGCAAGTGAGAGATTCAACATGCTTCCTTTTCCCAGCCTTGCCAACTACGGAAGCACAGAGACGGAGTGTCCATTAACCTGGGTCTTTAAATAATGACAATGTAGATCAGCGTCCCTCCCCCTGCCCAGCACATCTACAATAGACATTTAACATGAGCAAGAACGAAGCCTTTGTTGTTTTAGGACACAGGGATTTGAGAGTTGCTTGTTTCTATAGCATCGTTTAGCTTTTCCCAACTCCAATAGGAACCAACAGTATCTTCCACAAGTATAATAAAAACACCTGTATAATATTCATAGTAGATACCATTTACCACATTTCTACTATGTAGTAGGCACTGTGCTGGGTCTCACAAGGCAAATGAAAGGGCTGGATTTTGTAGATGAGAAAATGAAGCTTCAGGCCTTGTTCGTGTTCGTGGAATAAGTGACTGGTGGACGCCCAAGCTGACTTCAGGTCTTCCTGACCCTAAAGAGCTTATACAGTACACACGTGTCCCTACTCCTGAGTAGTAATGCCACATGAATTTATATCCCAGTTGAGCCTCACAACCTTCCTGCCACAGACACTGTTATTCTACACTTCACAGGGCTGGGAAGACACTAGAGTCTCTCCGTTTCCGCTCTTCCTCACTATCCTTCCAACTATGTGAAGAATCAAAGTATTTTACGAGTTAGAGGGGACCATGAATTTTGGAGTCAAGTGTCTAGGGGTTAAATCCGGGCTCTGCAGTTATACCTGGAGGAGCATGGAGCAAGTGCCTTAACAGTGCCAAGCTTCAATCCCTTCGTTTGTGAAAATGAGGCCGGCTGTGGCTACCTCAGAAGGTTACCAGGAGGATCATTTAATGTAGAGCCCTTGTATGGAGTAGGCAAGCAAGAATGAGTCATTTTTCACTGTAGACTTGTTCATTTAAGAAGAAATAATCAGGAACCCCCCACCCCGTACCCCAAGCCAGTGTGCATGCACACACACACACACACACACACACACACATGCCACCCTAACTGAAATGCAAACATTTCCCACTAAGATTCAACAAGGTCTCAGAGGGCTTGCTTCTTGGTCATATAAGGGCTGGCAGGTCCTCTCTACGGGCTAGAGAAAAGTTTTGTTTCCCCAGCTGCACTCACAGGGGAATGCTCTGCAGGCACGGTATTGGGAACCTGTTTGGCTTGGCTCAGAGGCCTGTCAGCACATTCAGGAAGTGAAGTCAGAGAGAGGCAGGATTTCAAACAGAGCCAGCTGCACACAAATGCCCAGGCAGTGAAATGCCTTATCTAGGCAGGGTGCCTATCAGCCCAGGTTGCCCTGGGTGCTGTCAAAGAAGCCTCTGAGAATGGCTCTGGGCCAGAAAAGGAAGGAGCAATCTCTGGCACCCAGGGGAGGGCTGTGACTTCCACAGCAAAGAAGCCAGAAAGCCTACACAGGGGTCATCTCAGCAATCCCCATGTCTTGGGCAGGGGAATGACTAAGCCCAGGCTCCCAGCGCTTGCTGGTTGGAGGGGCTCATGTTTATCTCCCTGGAGACTTGAACTCAAGTTTCAGGAGGGGAAAAAAGGAGAGGGGGGGAATAGCAAAAGAAGGGACTAGGTTAGAAGTGCTGGGGAGGGGAGGGAGAGAAATGGATGATGCCTGACAGCATGTGGGACCTTGAGAAGGAGCATGCTACCATTCTCCAGCTGTGTCCAGGAAACAGTACAGCGACTAAGACCTGAACCCTAATCCCAACTTGAACATTTCTAGCTGTGAATGGGAAGATAGTTAATTTCCCTAAGCCTCAATTTCATTACCTATGAAGTAGAGAGGGTAATATCTACCCACATTGGGTTGTTGCAATGATTAAAGAAGCTGATATATGTAAAAGGGCTTAGCTTAGTGCTGGCAAATCAGACGTGCATCAGTTAGAATTTTATGGTTGCAAGTAACAAAAAAAATCAGTTTAAGTAAAAAGCAATTTTATTGGAATAAATCAATGAAAAGCCATCAGCAGAAGTAGCTCTAAACCTGGCTATATACAGGGCTCACATGGTATCAGCAGGCTTTGATTTCCCTCCCTCACTCAGCTTGCTATGGGAAGTGTTAGCTTCATGTTCAGGCTCCATGTGATAGTGCCCAGCAGACCCCACTCTCTGTCCATAAGGAAAAGTAAGATGGAGATGGCACTTACTTGCCTCCTCCCCGGATGGTGTCTCATTGGTCTGATTGGGTCTCATATCCCTCCCTGAACCAATCACTATGGCTGAGGGATGGGAAAGGACATACTGAGTGGCTTAGGTGTAGGTCAACCTTCAATACTAGGGTTTTGGAGTCCCATCAAACCACAGAGTCGGAGAAGAAAGAGAGGGAGGAAGAGATCATCAAAGCAATGTCAGGACTTACAAAACCGTAGATGCTAGAGGTCAAACAGAGTCCAGATGGACTCTGGTCCATCTATTTTGTGATTACTCTTGTTACGCTCAACACATTTTACAGGCCAGGGTAGAGGGGCATCTAGTCCCCTTCAAAAGCTGGGTCAAGATTCATGATCCATTCTTGAATCTCTTACAACAAGTTGGGGGCTCCAGGTACAAGTTATCAAAGCATACTTCTCTGGGTGGAAAATGTTCAGGAGGAATATATTTAACAATATAATATGTAAAAATACTCTGTAAAAAATAGCTACTTATTAATATTGGTTGCTGTTGTAATATTAACTCATCTAGGCCAATTAGAATAGAATCAAAGATACTCGGGGCAAGACTATGAAATGTCGGGAAGCCCATCTCTTCAGGTCTGTGTTTTTCTCTACTCTCCTACTCATTGAACTGTATCAGTATCTACAGTAGTATTTCCACAATTCAATTGTTGAAGTAGTAAAAGTAAGAAAAAAAAAATCAATAGACTGTCTCCGTGACTGAATTCTGAGAAGAACCCAACACACCATGAAATATTTTTTCTCTCCTCACAACAAATCAAAGATCTTTACATGAAAGATCTCTGAAAATTTCTAGAACTGGTTATAAGCATAAGAAGTGAATGATATATCCAGTGTTGCAAGTGTGAGATACCAAGAAAGGTTGATGAGTCTACTGTGTGGCTTAAGACATTTCTAGGAGGTAACATTCTGACCAATTCTTGGTGTATATGGCCAAAATCTTTCTGCCTTAAGATACTAACATGGCACTGAATGATCATCACTCTCTCAGAAGGTAATGTTACTGTATTCATCCTCACTCAATGTTTATCGAATGCCTCCTCGGTGCCAGGCACCCACTAAGCACTGGAAGTGAGAAGCTATGTAAGGCATCAATCCTACTATCAAAAGCTAATGGCATTCAATATATTAATTGCTGTGACAGACATAAAAACAATGTACCTTGGGAACAAGTACCCCACCTAAGGGAGTTGAGCAATGGCTTCACTGAGAAGCCGACTTGGAATTGTATCTTAAAAGAGATGAGTGGGGGGTTGACAGAAAAATGGGGGATAGTGTTTCAGAGAGAGGGGACATCAAGGACTAAGGCAAGCAGGACTCCAGGGCCCATTAGCCACGCATCAACTGTTCATGGACAAAATGGACAGAGTTCCTGCCTACTTATTGTCAGGTAAGGAAAAGACATATAACAGATCATTAGAAAGATGATCACAATTGCTTATGAAGCCCAGCACTTTGCAAAGTGCTGAAAGATGTGCAAGCAATATTACTGCAGATACTATGAAGGCACTTCCAGAGCATTCAGTGGAAGGGTGGGGAGATGCCTGACTCAGTCTGGTCATTAGGGAAGGCATCCCCAAGGAAGTGACCTTTAGACTGAGACCTGAAGGAAATTAGTCAGGCATATGGGAGTGGGTGGGGAGAGCATTCCTCTCTTGGGCAAAAGCCTGTGTTAGAAGTAGCCAGAAGACCAGTGTGGTTAGAACGTAAGGTTCCCTCCAGGGGAATCAGAGGAGGTGATGGGAAAAGAAGGAGCCCATGGGGCAGGTGGATCCAGATGGTGTGCAGTTTAATACCACATGTCCAAATACAGTATCTTAACCCTCAGGTCTCAAACAAGCAGAGAGGTTGGATGACAGTGAGCAGAGAACCCAGGCGTTTTCTAAAAGTCACACATTTCATGCTTCAGGCAGAAGATCTAATTCCTGGCTATAAGAGACTGATCTTGACCTTAAGCTGTTTATGAAGCTCTTAAAATGCGCCCAGGGGCCCCTGGGTGGCTGAGTCGGTTAAGTGTCTGACTTTGTCTCAGGTAATGACCTCGCAGTTCATGGGTATGAGCCCTGCGTTGGGCTCTGTGCTGTCAGCATGGAGCCTGGAGCCTGTTTCAGATTCTTTGTCTCCCTCTCTCTCTGCCCCTCCCCCCACTCTCAAAAATAAATGCACTTAAAAAAAAAAGTTACATAGTTTTCAAAGAAAAAAAGAAGAAAGATGTGCCAGGAGGAGTGGTAAATGCCTCCCGTGCTACGTTCTTTCAACCTTAACAACAGTCTTACCAGCTAGCTATCACAGGCTTGCTCCCAGGAAGTCGGACTCAGACAGATCCCAAAAAATGGCTACGTCCTCATGACTGTAAGAATCAGGAGCAGGGTTTTGCTCTAGAATTGAGCTCTTGATCATTCTGCCTCTGAAGAAATCAAAATCTTTAGATATCTTGACAACTTCAACGGCTCAGCAATATCACCCTCCCTCCCTGAGTGGTGCTTCAACAGACAGTCGGTTTACCAGAAACCCTAATTCCTTTTCCTTCAATGTGAAAGGTGAGTGGGGGACTCCAGGGACCTTTTAATTTTCTCTTCCATCCATAGCTAGGCTTTATGCCCCTGCTGTTTTGAATTCCATTTCAAACAAAAAAATAACTAAAAACCATTCTCCGCCAAGCCATTTGGATTTAAAACAGACTGGCAGAAACCTGGAAAGAGTCAAGATTCTCCTTAATATATCAAATAGAACAGCCAGCGCCAATCTGAGAGGCTTTGCTCCATTTTGTAGAGAACAGGCCGTATTTTGAAAATGGATGAGTAAGGTTCACTGTTGCGACTTGTTTCAAGGTCTGGAGGCCAGGCCTGGTTTTGATCTGACAGGCCTGGGTCTCCAAACGTGGGTTATTCCTTTGCAAATGCTCAGAGGGGCGGCTGGCTCCCCAGGCACAGACCTGGAGCAGTGTCCCTTTGAAGACTTCCTCCGTGGGTCTTAAGTGGGATTTGGTGCCCATTGTGGAATCAGAGTAATGAGCTCAAAACTAATGTTTTTCATTACACCAGCAAATCAGTCAGCCCCTGTGTTTGCTCAGGTGTGCAGCTGTGTGCCCCATGCCCTGATCTCTATATAAGAACAAAATAAACATTTTCAAAAGGAAGAAAGAATTGAAGATGAAGGAATGTCACAACGGGTGAGGTAGGAAACGCGAGAGAAAGGAGACTCTGGCCTCTTTAAGGTGAGCTATATTTGCTGTCTACTCTCTTTACTAATTGGTCGCCCTCTAGTCTGTGAAGAAAAAAACCAATGGGCTAATGAAGCGACAAGATTCATCCAATTAATTGGGGCTCATTCGGAGACTCGAGCAGTGCCGGTAGATGGCGCCAGAGGGCAGACACAGCGCTCTCCCTTTCTGGGGTGTAAAGGACTGGAAAAAGCCCAGCCAACAAATTTGGCTGGGACCTGGGACGAAATCATGGGCGTCGTCCGGCTTCAGAGGGGACCAAGTATAAACACATTTTTTTTTTTTTTTTTTTTTTTTTACAGAATAAGGAAGCATATGCACTGGAAATGTTCTTGCTCCACCAGCCGGAGGCCTGGAAGTGAGCACCAGATGCTGTTTACAGGGCAGCTCCTATTTCAGAATGAAGAATGAAGCTCAGCAGGTAGGGAGGCCTTGAGAAGGAGAACCGAATTTCCAAGAAGCCCACGCTGCGACGGAACTGTGGAGAGCCCGTCTCAGGAAACTCCCTGGATAAGACGATGGAGGCTTATGTTGTCAGAATAAACCCACCTGCCTCCACAGAGGAACGAGCTTGGTACTCTGGGGGAAATATGAAATGCTAGAATTGGCAAGAACTGGGTTAAGATGCTGCATGTGTGACCTTGACCAATTCTCTTTCCTTCTGAGCAACAGTTGACTCATCCTTGGAAAAGATGCAATACTTGTAAATGGGAGACGAAATTTGATTTATGGAAAATGCTTAGCACAACACTCGGTACTCAGCAGTCTCTGAAAAACTCTTCCAGCTGTGGCATAAAACCTCTCCCTATGGGAATTGGAACAGTCAGAAAGGACAACCTTCCCATTAGTGTCACCACTGCATCTGATACACTCTGATTCTCTTTGGGCTTATCACACTATTTTGCATTCTATTTATTTACACAGGTCCTTAGACTGGGCACTCCTTTAAAGTAAGGACTGTGTGGTAAAATTCTCCCAGCATTCCCAGAATCTATCACGCCCCTGGAACATAACATCTGTTGAATACATGAGCTTTTCTTGTGAGCAACTTGTTCCAATCCACCAAGCTAAATAATTCAGATACAGAATAATGGCCACATCTCACTTTCTTTTTCTTCACTGTGTTCGGGAAAGAAAACAGAAAATACTACAAACCTGGTGATGAAAATCAATTGTGAATGTTTTGTTTTAGCCAAGGACCAAATAGAAGCCAGATGCTAAGCAACCATTTTTAGTATTGGCCAACTCAACCAGCCAAGATTCAAAATAAATTCCAAGAAGAATTACAATATGAGATGTAATTGTATAAACTGAGTGTCACAGGTTAAGCTTTGGGCATGTGGCATTCTAGTCTATGCAGGTCAGAGGGACAGATGCTAAAGGAAAAAAACCGACCTGAATGGAAGCAAATGACAGGAAGCCAACAGAATCAGGAATGCCAGCGTGGCCAATACTGGCCAAGGAGGGAATGGGAGACCACAGAGGTTGGCTCTTGTGGTCAGATAGACTTGGTTCCTAAGTAGCCCCTTCGATTGGGGCAAGTTACTTAACTGCTGAAAGACTCAATCTCTTGGTTTATAAAATGAGGCATATTTAGTCAGGATCGGTTAACCTATGCTGCAGTAACAAATAAACTCTGAACTCTCAGTGACTTAGCAAAACAGAAGTTAATTTCTCACTCACCCACAGTCTCACTCAAAGGCGGGTTCATGGGAACTCTTCTACATCCAGTGACTCAAGGATCCCACTTCTTTGTATCCTGTGATACCTCCATCTTATCATGTGGCGTCTGGGGTTACTACAGCATCGAAGAGAGAATTGGAGAAGGCATACTGGCTCCAAAATGCATTAGTACAGAAGTGACATGTCATTTCTGCTCTGAGCCCATTGTTCAAAATTAGACATCGTCCCAACCTAACTGCAGGGGAAACTGAGAAATGTGGAGGGGCATGGAGATATTTGGGGACCACTATATATGTCTGCCCCACTATATATATTAAATATTTAATTGAAATAAGTTCATCAATCAGGAGTAGACTGTGTCACATACAATAGAACAACCAAATAAAAAGTTAGAGATTTATTTCCTTTGCTATAAAAGAAGCCTAAAGAGGTGGGGCAGCTCTCCAGTCATCAGGAGCATAGGCCCCTTCTACCTTTCTGCTCCACCATTGTGTGTGGCTTCTGTCCTAAAGTCACTTCATGGTTACGAGGTGCCCTCCAGGTTCCATGGCTACATTCCAGCCTAGAGGAAGGAGAAAAAGATCAGAGCTTTAAAAAGACACACTACCTGCTTTAAAAAGTTTTCTCTGAAGCTCACCCAGCAACTTCCATGTAGACTTCGTTGGCCACTCCTAGTCACAAGGCAGTGTGTGATGTGTAGTCTTTAACACTTGTGACTGGGAGCGTAAAGGCTGGGAAGGCAACGAACAGCCTGTGCCATAACAATAACACTCAGTTCATGGGGTTACGGTGAGCACTTCATAAAAGTGAAAAAGCTTTGAATGGGAGCTGACCATTATATGTGTCCAATAAATGTTAGATATTGTCATTACTGATTTTAGTAGCCACGTCATCATTTAGGAAGCATGATCTCGGTGGCCACACCTTAAGGACCTGTCAAAAAAAAAAAAAAAATGGAGCGAGTCTTTGGTCTTAGTCAGGAGGACTTGAAAGAGCAAGGCAGGGCATGAGAGCCCCAGACCCCGCGTTAGGGATTAGGATGGGGGAAAGCATTAGCACTCAAGAGAAGGGACCAAGGTGGAATGTCATTCTGATGGGCTGGGCCAAACCATGGGGGAGCTGCAGGTACAGGAGGGAAGAAGCCGAAGGTGGTAGCAATAGGTTTTTTCTGGGGCTGACTCTGGTTACGAGAGGTAAATAGCAGAGAGAGGAACACAGGAACTATTGTGGAAAAACAGCAAACATCACAGTGACTGCCTTGGTTGGCACCTTTAGAATCCAACGCCTCCGTACCCTCAACTCTACGTATGTACTCCCTTGCTTGCTGACCTCGCTCCACCTCTGTGAGATGACCTCACCCTTTCACTTGGTTTCTGCCACCACAAATCTCAGCCCTTCTTAATGCTACTGCTTTTTCTCAGCACCTATTTCCTGAGTGCTTATCATGGCCAAACTTGGCTTTTAGTACGAGGGATAGAGCGGGGAATAAGACAGGCAACACTCCTTGTTTTGTGAAGTCTACATAGCATGTTGGCCTTTTCCTTCCTTGGACTGGTGCCTTCTAGGTAATTCCTCAGCCTGGCCCCTGGGACTTCCTCTCTGGTATCCTGCTTACCACCTTAATGGTCTTAGTCTTAACAGCCCTATTAATCACTAAAACCCAGATATAAGAGGGACAGTTTAAATCTACATCCTACCTTCATATCCCACTTCATTTGGCTCAGAAGCAGGGCAGGGCTAAGTGTGTGGCCGGAGGCATTTGTGGCCTCATCAGGAGATTCTGGAAAAGAAAAAGCCAGAGTGACAATAGTCAGACCAGCCTATACAATTCCAAATCTTTAGGTAGAACAAATGAATAACTACTTGTGTCATTTAAGGTTCTTGGGTTGCAAGCAACAAAAACATAATCTAATTTACGGAAATAAAGATTTACTGGAAGGATATGGGGCATCATGAACAAGATTTGAAGGACTAACTGAACAGTCAGACTTCAGAAGAGACAGCGTCCAGGGAAGCTCAAGGACTTTGTCTGATATCCATGCCTCTGCTAGAAAGAATGGTCCCTGATCATATTACTGTGCTTTTTCTGTCTCTACTCAAGAGACAAATTCCTGAGAAAGAGGGAGGCTATTGTTCTGGCTTGCGTTACATTTCTACCCCTTCCCACCTGAAGCCCAATTAATAGTTTCTACCAAATCTACAAGGAATAGGAACCAGCAGTATCCCAAAGCGAAACTGGGGTGTGACTACCAGAATGGGGAATGAATGCTGGGTAGGCAAATACAAGGATGTCTACCTTCACACTCTGGGTAATTCTCCTATTCCCGAAGCTATGGCTTTAGGGACATTTCATGAAGACGCATAAGAAGGGGTCCACCCGGAAACATTTTCAGTTGCAGGGAGCGAGACTGTGGCCCAGTTATAATAAACTGGATGCTGATGTTGGGAATTTGGAGTGACATCGATAGAAGTAACAATTACAGATGATTTAATAATCCAAAAAATAAAAGATTTTATTTTTTGGATTATTTGGGTTTTTAAAAGTCTGATCTATGTTTTTGTCATTGTCATATTATTGATTTTTTTCAAGTGAGTAATGTGTCCACATGGTTCATGCACCTTCCTCCATCCTGCCTCCTGGAACACGGATGTCTCCATCTTGGACCTTCAGGCCTGCCCTTTGGGATCATGAGGACTAAAACACAGGAATGGCAGGACAATGTGCTAGAAGGAAGGTAGGTTCTGGTGACCTTATGTAACAGAGACATTATGTTAGCCCTTCTCTGTATTGTTCTCTCTCTACTTTTTTTTTTTTATTTGAGAGAGAGAAAGAGAGAGTATGAGCAGGGGAAAGGGGCGGAGAGAGAGAGAGAGAGAGAGAGAGAGAGAGAGAGAGAGAGAATCCCAAGCAGTCTCCATACATGCAGGGCCCAATACCAGGACCCTGGGATATGACCTTAGCCGAAATCAAGAGTCAGACGCTCAACTGACTGAGCCACCCAGATGCCCCTGTATTGCTCTATATTTTTATGTAATAGAGAAATAAGCTTTTACCCGTTAAAGCCACCCCCTGTTTTGGGTTTTTCTGTTATAGCCAAGCCTAATTACAATTGCTTCTCTGAGGTTATACCTCCAATAAGTGATGGAGCCCTGATTCTAACTCAGTTCCAGAGCCTGGACTAGATGAGGCCAGAGAAGCACCCTAGGTGCAAATTGAAGGAGGCTCTCACTCTGAGAGTCATGCAAATGCTGACCGTACACTTGTATGATGCTGAGAATAGGTGCCTCCTAACATTTTGCAGCCTGGGTGCTTCTCAGCCTCACCCTGCTCTGCTTCATCAGCTTTCAGAGCCCATGCTTTTTCACATCACACTCACAGGACAGGGCTGAAGATTGAATCAACCTAGCAATACACCATGACTGTGAGAAAGCACCTGGTCTTAGTCTGAGATTTAAGAAGTGCTTTTTCTGATATTAACTATGAGATGCAAGGTTGTAAAACTTTCTGACACCTCCATTCCACAGCACCCCTGCTATTTCAAGAGCTAGCTTTTATCATTCGCTGGCATGGGAGTAAAAAGCCCCTTCTGAAATACCTCACCCTCCCGCCCTCCCATCCGCTTTCCAGGCAGGCAGTCTTGTTTATATATCGTTTCTCCTGGATGAATCATCTGCAGCTAGGGTACAGCTTCCACTTGTCCATGAGAAACTGTTCAAAACAATCCTTTCTATTCTGCATAAAATGTCAGGAGTAACAATAGATATTCAAAATAAGACTGCTACTTCTCAGCCTCTCAAAGTCAGGGAACAAATAAAAGTAACTATGTGCCATCAAAAATCATTTCGAAAGAAAAAACAAAACCTCCCTGTGATTGCTTCTTTTTTTTTTTTTTTTTTTTTTTTTGAGCTCCCAGCCTCCACCTTCTTTATATTATGCTTCCTGCAAAAGCCTTCCAGTTCCTTTTGCTTCTGGTTTGAAGGTGTTATTTTCACATGACGCTTCCTGAAATCCATGCAGAGTCATCATGGGGGAAAGGAGAGGGCTGCTTTAGGGGCCAGAGGTCAACTGCCGTTTGCATCTTAGGGCTCAGCTGGGCTTAGGTTAGGGGGAAACATAGAGTCATTTCTCAATAGTGTGATGTGCGGAATTTAGGTAGTGGTGCACAAAGACCTTCCGAAGAAATACGTTTTCTGTAGATCCCTGCCAAACTCTCAGGAACAGAGACACTGTAGGTGAAGAAACAGGGGCTGGAGAAGGTCACAGAAGCGGAGAATGGAATCTGGATGATGGCTTGCGAAGAGACACTGCCCTAGAGTCTTCACATTAATTCTCACAGCGCCCCCTTCAAGGAAAGCGTTTTCATCCCCATCTTACAGGTAGAAAACACAAAGTTCAGAGAGCTTAAATAACTTGCCCAAGATCACACAGCAAAGATATAGCAAGTGGGGATCCAAATCCAGGTTGACCCGACTCAATACCTCTGCTCTTTCAGGTGCGCTTTGCTGCCTGCAACAGCTCAATCTATTTCTTATTAGAGGGAAGATCAGCAAGGTGTGGTTAAGTCAGGAAACCGAGGATCTAGTCCCAGCCTGGGGACATGGGAAAGAGCATTCCTTTCCCTCTGGGCCGCCGTGTTCTTACTTCTAGGACGAGAAAGTAGAACTGGATGGTCTTCGGCCGCTTCTCCTCCCTGACATTCTAGGTTTCCATATCTACTCCCATCAAAGGCATCTAACAAAAGCATAAAAATAACAGGAAGGGTGAGCCACAGGCAGGATCCCTCCCTGTGGGTCAGGAGTCCAGGAAAGACCAGAGACAGACACTGCAGGATAAATAAACTGAACTTGGTGTTCTTTGCACTCTCCCAGTTTTTCATCAACCTTTCCAGCCCCTGCCTCCACCATCTGGGTACTCTGCTCCTGGCCTTACCACCTCCAGCCCGCCCCCACTTCTGGCACCCCATGTGGGCTTGCCTGGATTCCTGTGGTCCTGAGTTAAAAGGCCTAATTCCTTTTTTATCTAGCCAACTGGATGGTTCCTTTTTGCAAATTATCAGAAGGTGCTTCTCCAACTCGGGTGGGCATAGCCCTGAATCAGGATGTATGACTTGACAAGCAGAGCACAGATTGCCTTTTAGCTCCTGCCTTCCCCACTCAGCCAGATGCCCTGTGCAGTGCACAACTCACACAGCTGTATGTGGCAGCCCTGGGATGAGGCCAAATATAGTACTCCATTCATCCAATTACACATGGCAGAGAGGAACCTAGGCAGTATCTTCACCATTTTCTCACCTTCCCCTCCCATGTTCTACTCACCATACTACTGATTTAGTCCCCTCCCTGTGCTTCCAGATTCATCTCACACTGTCTTCCTTTCAGCTCTTTCCCCCTCCCCAGCTCCTCAGGAAAAGTAGCACAGGCACACACTCTTCTCTCTACCTGGAGCACTGGTCCCTCCCTCTTTGCCTATTAACTCCTAGTCACACTTCAAGTGCGTCCAAGGTCAAGCACTGCACCTCAGCAAGGCCTTCCCCGATCCCCCTGAGTGGCCAGCTGCCCGTATAAGTCCCTCAAGACAAGGAAGGGCCTTCTTTCCTGTGTGGCACTCATCAGAGTTACCGTTCTGTACGTATCTGTGAGATCGTGTGACACTGTTTCTCTCTCTCCATCCGGCTAAGTGGGGAAGGCAGGAGCTAAAAGTCAATCTGTGCTCTGCTTGTCAAGCCATATATCCTGATTCAGGGCTGTGCCCACCCACGTTGGAGAAGCACCAGGCATCACATGGTCCCTGAGCTCATTGCCATATTCCTGGCCCCTCAGCATGGTGTTAGGCACAGAGTACCTACCGCATAAGTATGTGTCCAACGAACGCAGGTTTGTCTGACTTGGGGAAGCCACCATTTAGCAATGATCACTTTTGAAAGTCCCCCAAGTGACCTACTAGTTTAACATCCCCAAACTGGGGGCATAAAAGAAAGAAGAGCAAATCATAGAAAATAACAATTGGCAAACCATCCCTCCGTAACTGGCCAACTCTGAAGGCATCTTCTATGAGGCATTGTGCTTAACGGGTTCCTGGCAAATGTTTGTTGAACCAGTGAATAAAATCTCATCATTTAAGGTGCAGATTAGATGCTACACCTGCTAGAAAGACTCGGAAGTAATCTCTCTGTCCTGTACAGATTCAAACCATTTCGTCATTCCTTCTTTGGTGATAGTTTTGATCTTGCGTTGAGTTATGTGGGGATCTGGGTGCCCCCTCCAAAAAAAAAAGAGTTATTTGGGTATATGTCTCATCTCATAGAGCACTTTATAATTGCCCAATTGAATCCTACTCTGATCTTCCATTCCTCAACACCTAGCACTGTGTCTATCGTGTTCAAATAAGGTTTGGCAAAGGAGCAAATGCAGAAATGGATGATAAATCATGCCTGCTTAGCTCTCTCTCTCTCTCTCTCTCTCTCTCTTAGGGATACAGACTGTTAGTTTGAGTGTATTTCTGACTTTCCTGATACTATATTCTCTTCAAAAAAAGCTGAGGGAGATGATTACTTAGGATTCTTTCAAGTACTTTAACTTAATTAATTGTTTATCATTTATTAAGGCTCCATTGTGGGGAGCCAGGTTTTTGTATCTCTCTGCCCAGTTAAGCATTTTCAGTCTGGATGATATCGACAGCTTTCTAGTTCAAATCAGAGAACTTCCAGTACCAGATACGTGCCCCACGCATGCCAGAGGTTCAAAATCCAGCTTGGGAGATCTCAGTACCCACCTTAAAATCATCTAGGTATATGCCCTCTAGGTATATGCTATTTAATAACTATGCCATAATCTATGCCATCTAGGTATATGCTATTTAATAACTACCAACACTTTCCTTGAGTTTCTTGTTTGTATCAATTGAAAACATGCGTTAATACATACAAAATCTACCCCTCTCATTAGGTCTCTGATTGAAAGACAATTTAGGTAATGTGTCAGGACGGTGGGAGTCTCAACTCTTCTCTAACCATGAGCTACCCTTAGGATTCAAATATGTGTACTGAACTATCCCTAAGAGTTGCTGAGTTTTAGGGCAGAGAGAGACCTTAAAGGTTATTTGACCTAAATGCCCATTTTACAAATGGCGAAACTTAAGTCCTAGGAGAGGAAGGGAGCAGCCAGGTGGGTCATGGAGTTGAAATGCACACTCAGCTTTGGAGGTCTTCAGAGTTGAAATACTTATTGGATCTCCTGGGATGTGAAAGGCTTTTTAAATACTTTATCACCAGTTATCTCAATAACACCTCAGGAAAGATGCATTGCCCACATTTCATAGGTGAGGAAACTGAGCTCAGAAAGCTGAAATAATTTGTTTCAGTGTCTACTGTCTGCTAGATCTTCCAGATAACAAAGCCGGGGTTGAAACCCCTGTCTGTCTGAATCTGAAGATGGAGATTCTCCCACCACACCAGAGTGGTAAAGGTCACTGGAGATTTGTGAAGAGCACACTGCTACCAAGCGATGGGTCTGAGGCCAAGAGAGTGCAAATTCCAGACTAGAGAATTCCAGAGCAGAGATGTCACGTGTTCCTGTGCCCCCAGGCCTCCCATACAACCCCAGCTAGCATCCTGAATAAGAGACCAATACCTCTGCAAAGGTATTTACTATGCATACAGATCACCTGGAAATCTTTTAAAAGTGCAGATTCTGATTGAATAGGTCTTGGGAGGGCCTGAAATTCTGCAGATTCTCAGGTGATGCAAATACTCCTAGTTTTGGACCACACTCTGCGTAGCAAGGCTGCTGAAGATAACTCAGTCTTCAGCAGCTCCATCCAGCTGTCACGCAGCACAATTCATAAGGATGACAGAGGGTAGCCGTGGGTGAGTAGTTGGAGGAGGTAGAAGGCTGTGTAGATAGCATTCATTGAACGTCTTATTATGTGCTGGCATAACACTAAGCACTGTATTGGACAATCACATTTAATCCCCACTATAACGCTCCTCGTAGCTCTCAGTGTTCACATTCTACGGATGAGGAAACAGACTCAGAATTTAGGCAACTTCTCCAAATTCACATGGTTCTGTCTGATTCCAAAACTCATGCTCTTAACCACAATGCCAACTTCCTCCACAATAAGTGTCTGTCTCCTTTGCGCTCAGTGATTCGGAATGGCATTTTCAAGGGGGAAGAAGTCTCTGGGCAGATATTGATTAGCTGATAAGCACATCCCGAACTTAACATCAAAATGCTAGTGAAGATCTTAGACCAGATGTTGGTCAACTTGCCAGAGGAACGTGCAAAGGATTCATTCACACCAAGACAGAAAGAAGCATAAATCGCTTGAGTGAAAAATTAGAAATAATTTGCATGCTCCACATGAGGAAAGGTTAAATAAAACATGGTATATTAGGCAACAGGCATACTAATTAAGCGATGGGCATACTTATTTTAGTAATAAATCTTCTAGAATAGCATGACCTGAATTGTGTTAGAAAAGACCTGTGTGTGTGTGTTCACACATACGAAGAGATTGGAATGAGGTGTTCCAAGAAATTAATATAAGTAACCTTTGGATGGTATTATTATTCATTTTTTCTTTTCTTTTCTTTTTATATTTATCTGCACTTCTCATTTTCCTATAACAGGGGTGAGTCATTTGTACAACTTTTCAAAGAAAAAATAAATATGCAAGAGAAGCTGGGAAAAGCTTTTTGAAAAGGGGCAATGAAGGCAGACATGAATTACCAGATATTAAAACACATTATAGATCTGTAAATATTATAACAATTTAAAATTGAGAAATGATAGACTGACAAATCAGTGGAAGAGGATAAAGTAAACTGCTCATTAAGATTTGGATACATAAATAATTTACTTTTTCTCTTTACATGAGAAAGCTTTTCGAAAAATAATACAAAACTATTGCCTGGCTCCCCAAATACTATATATGCAGCCAATGGACCATTGACTAAGTGGGGGGAAAATATTTCCAATATGTATACAAATAAACAGGACTAGTTTTCTTAAAATATAAAGGGTTCTTATAACTCAGTAGAAAAACTGGCAAAGAACATAAACAGCTATTCAAAAAAGGCGAGGGTGTGATGAGCAAGAGAATGGATCCTGGCTACAGTAGCTTTTAGAAAGGGGGAACTGTTTGTTTTTTTTTTACCATGGTCCACACTGGTCATTAGAGTCTTTATGTAACTATAGAGGTAGACATTCCAATCAAACTAGAACAGGAACAATTTCATGAGTCACACCTGACCACTGAGAGGTTCATCAGTAGCTTAGTGAGAGAGGGATCAGAAATTAATACCAGTATCCTATTGTGCACAATTCACAGTTGTTGTGCACGTAATTTTTTTTTTTTTTGCACGTAATTAGGCTTAAGCTCACTGCAGAATAAAGCAAAGAAGAAAGGGAAGTGACATGGCATAAAGAATGAAAAGATGTAGCTAAAGGGGCTTCAATCCCAGCTCTTCCTCTGGCTGTGCATGTCCTTGGACACCTCACTAAACCTTCCTTTCCTCATCTGTAAAATAGACTCAAGAAATCCTATTCACAGCGTTTCTCTGTGGGAAAAAGAAGATCGCCTATGTAAAGCACTTTGCACCCTTAGCGGGTGCTCAATAAATAGTAGCTATTATTACCTCCCAGAATTATTATTACCACCCATGTAAGGGCAGGAACAGGGCCGGGTGCTGTGCCTCCCCTCTCTTCAGCCCAGCACTGAGCCTATGGAGCAGAAGCCTGTGATTAGTGGGTTGGGGAGGGCAGCACGGCATTGTGGCTGCATGGATACAGCGTGACATTATCTGCACCAGCACTGACTCCCATGCGGGGAACCTCTCAGGACCTCTGATTCCTCCTGCAGGATGCATGCAGTAGGGATCAAACTAAAGGAGAAGTTGTTTGGGGAAACACTCTCTGAGCTGTAAAGCTGTGAGCCTCAGCCCTGCCCTCCCTAGTTCACAGATCTCAGTACTTTAAACAAGCTTAGCCGGCAAAGTTTACCTCCAAGTCACCTCATTTACCTCATCAGCCCATCCAGCAGGGCTTAGAAGATGTTGCCGGATGAGGAATCTGCTAACTTAGCCAGGACCCAGCAGCTCCCAGCCTAGTGCAGGACACCAAGATCCAGTTGCCTGGAAAACTATGGGAAACCGTAGAGTGCCCCCTAAACTGCCATCATTGCCCAGACACATGCCACATAACCTACACCTTCACTGCCAGCCAGACCGGGACCCGACATCCATAATAGCTGACATTTATGGAGGGCTGTCTGTATTTGAGCCTAATGCTAAGTATTTCTTTGACCTGCATTATCTCAACGAATCCTCGCAGATCTATGAGGTCAGTACTCTCACATCTTACGTACAGATGGGGAAATAGAGGTTTAGGGACGATTCAAGTACAGAAGTTAAGTAACTTATGGTTACAGGCCAGAGCCTTGCACCCAAGTCTGCCTGACTATGATCTTGGTCATTATGCCCCTTCTCTAAGAATTATTTCGCAGACGCCCCCAAGAAGTGAAGTGACCTACCCAAGATCACACAGCTAGTAGGTACCCAAACTGGGATTCAAATCTACAGCTCTCCAAGTCCGAAGTCAGGCACTCCCCATGATGCCATGCTGTGTTCCCCAGGCACATAAGCTTAGTTTCTAAGTGTCCCTTCCCCGAGTCTAGAGCCTCCTGTTGTCCCAGCCTATTGGTTGATAGCCTGGAAGCATGCCTGACTTTTCTGAGCTCCCTCCCCTGGTGGCTGGTTCTGGAGTCTGTTCCCGCCGGTGGGACAGATCTCCCCCAAAGAGGACAAATCCCAGCTTGGTTCCAGAGAATACAAACAGGAGTTCCCACTCCAGGCACGTCTACCTTTGAGAATGAGAAGCAAACTAACCCAGCCTCTCGGTTGCTGCCCTGGGTCTCTGGAGTCGACCTGCTCCGAAGCTGACTTTGGAAGGGGTCAAGAGGTCAGTCCTCCATCCCTTCTTCTCCCACTCTTGTCCTACCGCTCAGGCGGGTATGTGAGGGACGCACCATGCCTTGTGCTCAAACCTGACCCATGACAACTGTGCACTGTTATTATTATTATTTTTTTTTACGACGTTTGTTCATTTCCAAGTGTAAGACAACACGCTCATTGTGGTATCCCCCACTGCTCTGACAAGCCTGCCCTCCCCACAGCAATGCCGCAGAAGCATTGCCGGGGGCCGGAGTTGCAGGTGAAGTATAGGAACGGGCGGGAAGCACAAACTGAAATTCCCTCCAAGGTGTTCAAAGGCCGCCACAACTGGGGCAGTTTGCACATAAAGGCTCCCATTCAAACCGAGGGCTTCAGTCGAGGAAAAGCAGACTAAGAACTAGACTGTTTAAACACTTCAAACCATTTCCTCAGAAAGGCTTTCCGCCTCTCGTCGGAGGAGCGAATCATCTTCCTGTGTGAAGTGTTCGAACTCGCTTCCGGTGAGTAATGAGAGGGGCATTCAGGCCTGGACGCAGCCAGCGTGCACGTGGCGGAGCGCACAGCGCTGCACAGCTTCCTGTTCGGAAAACAGAGGTGCTGCCTCTCAGGCCCCATCGCCCCTGGCTTTTCTCCAGGCCGCCAAACAGCCGGAGGCTCGGAGGGGCATCTGCTGACGGCATCCGCCGGCTCTCTCTCTCTCCAGCGTATCCGTGATGTCTGTGACTCACAGCAGGCTCACACCGGAAGCCACTTCCCCGTGCCGGCTCTGTTGGCTGAGATCCTTGCCAGCCCCGAGAAAGGTCCGTGGCGCTGGAAGGCAGCAATCGTGCCCTGGAAAGCAGTAAGGACCCAGCCTTCCCTCGGGCTGCAGCAGCGCGAAGAGCAGAAGCACTATAGCCAGCACAAACTGCCCGCTCTGGTCAACGGGCTTGTCTATTTGGTGGGCTGGAAAGCACATGCCATGGCTATGGCGGAGAATGAGAACACAAGCCATGCTACGTGTTAGCTAGGCCAAAGTGGCACTTCAAAAGGGGAAAGGAAGCAAGGAAAGGAACCCATTGCTTCGAAAGCAGATCAGGCAGGACAATGAGAGACTCGGTGTGTCAGAAACTCCCATCCCACCTCCAGTTGGGGTTAATCATGATGCCTTCCAGGGATCTCCACAGAAATAGCCAGCAAGGGGGACGTGGGAGGTGTTGCCCTTTACTTTACACAGACTGAACTTCAGAGGGGTTAAGTTGCCACAGATCACGGCAGTAGTCAGTGGTCCAGCGGCATTTTAACCCACATCTGTCAGCTACTTAACGATTCACTTAACCCACTCTTAGCTACTTAACGATACACTTCCTTGGGGCACTTGGGTGGCTTAGCTGGTTAAGCGTCCGACTTCGGCTCAGGTCATGATCTCACAGTTCGTGAGTTCGAGCCCTGCTTCGAGCTCTGTGCTGACAGCTCAGAGCCTGGAGCCTGCTTCGGGTTCTGTGCCTCCCTCTCTCTCTGCCCCTCCTGCACACACACGCTCTCTCTCACTCTCTCTCAAAATAATAAACATTAATTTTTTTTTATTTTTTAAATTCTTTCTGACAGATTTTTATTGAAAACCACATGGCTTAGAGCCAGAGACCCTTATGAGGTGTTGAATGGAAGAACAAAAGAGAAAGAGGGAAGGAGTCCTAGATGTGTTGCTTTCTAACTCTGTGACCTTGAGCAAGTCCCCGATAACCTCCATCCCCATAATGTTCAACCCTGTGATTGTTCTAAGAAGTTGTTCAGGGGAGGCTCTTTGGGGCCCATTTCCCTTATTGACCCTAAGAAATATAGTTTCCTCATTCATTCATTTGTTACTTATTTATACCTTCACTCTGTAAACATGTATTGACTACTCAGTAACAAGCTTGGGGGCAGAGGGATAAGTAAGACCCAGTCCCTGCCATCAAAGTAGTCATGATCTGGTGGAGAGGGAAGGCCTCCAAAGGTAGTCACACTGTAGTGAGAGTGATGGGCGTCACAGGGAGAAAAAGGTACAGCGGTAGAACACAGAAACAAGAACAACTAATTCTGCCCAGACGGCTGGGGAAAATTATAGGGAAGGTGACAGCTGAGCCAGGCTCTGAAGAAGGGTTGACTAAGATGAGTGTGCTTCATGCCCTCTCTTGTCTAGGCACAGTCTTTGCCTTAACCTCAAGAAATGCTGATGCCGCCATCTTGAATAAATGGGCAAATGGGTGGAAGGCCGATGAGGGGGCTAACAACACAGGCTTGGGATCCAGGCAGTCCTGGACTTTAACTGGAGCTCTGCCACATACTAGCTAGCTAGAGGTACCCAAGTCTCTATCATGGCAACTTTTTGAACTGCTCCTTTTTGGCAGCTTTCTTTGACAGACCTTGCTGAACCTGCCTTTTCTCAGTTAAAGGCCCTTCTGTAGATATATGAAATGCCTACCACTGCCAGGTAGTTGCTAGGTACTGGCGGGAGATGCAGAGGTGAGAGGGACACAATCCTTGCTCCCCAGAAGCACAAACATTTTGGGAGGTACGGACGCTGATGACCATCTGTTGGGCATAGGGGAACACACACCATGATGGTACCCTCCTGCAGGACTATGGCAGCCCAGGGATGTTTAACGCTCAAGGCTCCATCCTTAAACCATGGCTTCTTCCTGAAGTTACATTTAGGGTCCCCCAGGTCTACACGGCACTATTGGGTGATTGATCATAAAAGTTAGAGCTGAAGTGGAATTTCAAGATCATTTTACAGGTGGGAAAACTGAGGCCCAGAGAAGTGAAAGGCCTGGGTCAGAAGGGACAGAAACTGGTTCTGGACCCAGACCTCTGGACTTCTGTGTCTTGCTAATTTTCGGCAGTGATGAGATACCCAAATCATCCCCCTCGTTTTATCCTGCCACCTGCAGTCACTCTGTAGTCTCATTCAGCTAGGTATAATACTACAGGACAGGGACTCAGTAAATATAAAATGTCTCAGTGAAACGTTTGAAGTTAGAGAAATCATTTTTTTTTTTTTGCACTGCTTTCCATAAATTTCTCTGGTTGAGGACCTTTATTTATCTCGCCGAAGCACCAAGTCTCAGCTTAAAATCTGCTACAGATGAATCTCTTTTGTGAAACATGGTATTTGGAAAATGTCCTGGCATGGGACTTAGGAGGCCCAGATTCTAAGATCAGCTTTGCCAATTGGTTGCCTTGGGGCCTCAGACAGATCACTGCCCTCTCAGGACCTCCAGCGTCCCCTCAGCTGTAAAGACGGCTGACCCCACTAGAAATTCCACGAGATCTGAGACTTCGTCTCCTGTGGTCTCTCTGGGGCCTGCAGCTACATATGGTACACAGTAGGAACTCAACACATGCTTCTTTTACAAGCTAAATATCTTCAAAGTCACCAGCAATCAGTGACTAGGCGTCCATACAATCATTTCCAAAATCTGAAGTTCGTCTCTGTTCATTTTTTCCCCTCTCTCTCATTAGGAGGCCTGATTACCTCCCCACCTCCCCGTCTCTTAGCAACAACATGGAAGGGTTGACTGTTCTGAAGCATTCTCAAGTTGCGTGACCTGGCAGCTGTGAATTATTCTGTGTACTCTAATATTATCGTTTCGGCACTGCTCCCCCTCTGCTGTCACTCTCCGGGCCTCCTGCTCAAAACCGCCCGCTCAGCGCCTCGCCTCACTTGTTGCTGAAAACACACCCTGATTCCGCCTACCTTCGCCAAGCTTATGTGTGCAATTGTTCAGGACACTAGAAAACTGGACCGAGCGGCACATTTTCACAGGAGCACAAGAGCGCAGTGAGCTAAGGTAAATACTTTGCAGTTCTCACAAATCCCAAATCTAAAGCCTGTAAACATTTCTAGGGTCTTCCGTTTGTCACTTTATTGTGCAACAGATTGGGGAAAAAAAATCAGCAAATAATAATCACTGCCATTTATTGAACATCTGCTATGTGTCAAGTAACTTCATATGCTCTACCCTGCTTTACCTTCCTGACAATCTGGGGAGCACCCACTTTTACGGATGAGGGAACTGAGGCTCAGAAAGGTCAGTGAACTTCTCAGGGCCACAAAGCTCATAAATGCTGCTGCCGACGCTGGATCTGGGTCTGCTATCTGATTATAACTTGTTTTCTGTTGCTCTCTTATAGAGAGCTGACTAAAGGTTGGGCCTGCTGAGGAGATGCCTGGCAATTATGAGGCCAAAGAAAGTTCAATTTGGAACGCTCCTTCCAGCCCGTTCAATCTAGCCCTGACATTTTATAGATAATAAACTGAAGCCCAGAGAGTTTAAGAGGGTCACCCAAGTTCACCTGTCTTAGAAGTAGCATGAGCCAGCCTTATCTCTCCCAAATTCTATGCTTTTCCTCTGTGAGCGGCGGCATAACACCCGTGTAAGAGGCTGTGTCTCTGACGACTAAATGAGATAATATCCTCAAAATGCTCAGCCAGGCCGGGCCCTGCAAATGGTAGCTGCTGCCCCTCACTCTGATCCTCTGTGAACCTCAGTCTCCCTGTCTGTAAATCGGGCTGGCAAGGGCCTTGAACTCCTATCTTTGCTAAGAAATTCCACTGAGCTTTGGCATGTGGGAGAGCCTTGTGTCTGCTTCACAAACACTAGCCGGACGATTCCGCATGTTCTTGTATGATTTCCCTGGGCGGGGGGGCGGGGGGGGGGGCACATTAGAATAAGGTCAGTGGCGCCTGCCCCTGGCCTCTTATGATTATGGATGATTACGAAACAGCAGAAAGAAAACACACAGGAAAAATATTAGAACTTGCTTCCACTTACACGTTTTTACTTTCTCAGCCTCCTTCTCTTCTCGGCACTGCTTAGACTTCACTGAGCCATGGGTAAGGAAGGCTGTCAGCTGGAAGGTGACAGAGAAACTAGTCCTGGGTGGGCCAGGCTTGATTAGAAGTCACGCCCACCAGGTAGAGGGCACATAACGTGTGAGGCAGCTGAACCGTACGTGTCATGAGCCTGGATTGCCGTGGGCTCCCCCAACATGCATGAGCCTGGATTGCACGCGAGGTGGTGAGGGCCAGCAAGGGCCAGGGCAATTCCATTCTTGGTTGACCAGAGCTTCTATCACATCCTCTTCCGTCTCTACCCTCTCTCTAGGTCCCCTTTTCAGGATGGAAACAACTCCCTTGTGTCTTGACCTTGCCTCCTCTAGACTCCAGCTTGTCACCCTGCTTGTTAAAGGCTGCACCAACGGGGGGAGTGAGTGGGGGTTGAGGAAGTAGAGACAGGTTGTGCAGACAACTACTGCAAGGAGTTTGCCTAGGGGAAGATGGAAAGAGAAGAAAAGCACTGGGGGGAGAGCTGGGATTTAAGCTGTGTGTGTGTGTGTGTGTGTGTGTGTGTGTGTGTGTGTGTGTGTAGTCAAGCTTGCTCTAAGGAAGTGACTGAAGCCCATTTAAATGCTTCTGGGGAGAAGCCAGTGGAAAGAAAAGGCTAAAAGGAGAGGGGCTGGTGGCACCTGGGTGGCTCAGTTGGTTAAGCAACCAACTCTTGCTTTTGGCTCAGGTCATGATCTCAAGATTCATGAGTTCGAGCCGCACTGCCAGCTGTGGAGCCTGCTTGAGATTCCTTCTCTCTCCCTCCTTCTCTACCCCTGGCCCCCTCACACTGTCTCTGTCTCTTTCAAAATAAATACATAAACTAAAAAAAAAAAAAAAAAAAAAAAAGGAACAGGGGCCAGATCAATAGCAGAATAGCAGAAGGTCTCTGAGAAGGTGAGAGGGGAGGGGGCCCAGAGTTCAGGGACAGCAGTTGGCCTCACTCGGGAGGAGGGACCTCTCTGTCTTTTGTGGTAAGAAGGGAGGAGGGTGATGAGGAGCAAAGGTAAGAATGCCAGTGTGCCCAGACACTCGCAGACAGGCCGGCTCCCAGAGCTCAGGTCTGTCTTTTTTCCCTCCTGGCACAGCTGGGAGGGACTGCCCCCCGTGCCAGGGGCTGCCCCCCGTGCTCCACACACCTGAACTGCCATCCTCACCACAACCTGCAAGGCAGACACTTCCCAAACCCCCATTTTATAGATGAGCACACCTAATCTCAGAAAGCGTGTGAAATTGCCTAAGGCTGCACAACCAGTATTATTAATAAAAAGAAATAGTGCTGACACCAATACAGTCCTAAGTCTGTGTCAGTCTTTATTCTAAGTACTTTCTATTCATTAACCTATTGAACTCCATGAGGTAGGTGCTCTTACTCTCCTGACCTCACAGATGAAGAAACTGGATAATTAGATTATTTGCCCAAGGACAAACACCTTTGAAAAGCACTGGAGGGGCGCCTGGGTGGCTCAGTCGGTTAAGCGTCCGACTTCGGCTCAGGTCATGATCTCACGGTCCGTGAGTTCGAGCCCCGCATCGGGCTCTGTGCTGACGGCTCAGAGCCTGGAGCCTCTTCAGATTCTGTGTCTTTCTCTCTCTCTGACCCTCCCCTGTTCATGCTCTGTCTCTCTCTGTCTCAAAAATAAATAAACATTAAAAAAAATTTTTTTTTGAAAAGCACTGGAACCCAGGCTGTCTGCCTCCGTCCCAGGCGAGTATTCAGACCCATCATGTCAGGTTGCTTGTGGGAAACAGAGTAATGGAGATCCAACTCATTTGTCTGATTCCAAAGGCCATGCTTTGCTCATCATGTCAAGGGATGAGGCCACGGAAAGGCAAATCAGCTTTTAGAGTTGAATAAGCTATACCAAGATCTAGGTAGGGCATCTAAGAACAAAAACAAGTATCCCCCCAAAGACTTCTTCCATTTTCTCTTTGGCTGAAACTGGGCGACAGGGCTCTCCTAAATTCCCTAACGGCTGGGGTGTTTCTATGGTGGAAGCAGGCAAGTGGGGAAGGTTAAACATGGTATAAACATAACCACTCAACAGAGTCGGCCACATCCATGCAAGGCGGTAAGTGCTGTACTGACGCCTTCATGTGTTCAGTAAATCACTTAGGGACCACCAGTTCTGGTGGGCGCTGTGCCAGCACGGGCATCCCGGAGGGAAAGCCCGTGGGTCTTGCTCTTTAAGGAGCTCACAGACTGGTACTTGCAACAAACACGTAAGCAGACGAGTCCGTCGCCATGGGCGACAGCGGGGTGCCTACAAAGAAGGGTGATGGGAACAGAGTGGGGTGCTGTGTCCGTCTAGGGGAGGAACTGAGGCGCAAGCTTCACAGAGGAACCGTCACTTTTAAGGAAAGAACTTTGCCGGATGAACAAGCAAAGTGAGGGCGTGTGACCCAGGCAGGCAGGACACATGTGCAAAGTCCGAGAAAGCATGGACAAACAGGGCAGGTTCTGGGGACCTGTTAGTAGTTCAGTATGGCTGCGGCAGAGATGGCAGCTTTGGGGGGCGGGAGACACAGCTGGAGAGGTAGGCAGGGGCCAGATCGTGTCATGATGGGAGCTGTGCTCCGTGTGCATGAATTTAACCTCCAATCCTCACTACCACCCTGGGAGGATGCCCAGTTACTGCAGTTTCCCCAGTTCACAGTGCTCACAGGCACCGTTCACAGCTCGGGCGGCTTGACGCTGAGGTGCCAGGGAAGGCGCCTGGCGGTGCCACGGGCCGTGCCAGGTGCACGCTGCAAAACAAACGCTGATTGCTTTTTTTTTGCTTTTTTGCTTTTATTCCCAGAAGCGACAAACTCCCTTTCCGGTTTCTTTCGGTTAGCAAAAACGAGTACTCATGTAAGGTCTTTCACGAAAGCAAAGTGGCACAACACGAACTTTGGGAAAGCAGGGGATACCGTATTTCCAATTTACAGATAAGAAAATGAAGGCTCGGAAGAATTAACACGCCCTCTATCCGGAGCTGATAAGAAGAAGCAGATCTGAGGTTTGAACCCAGGCTGGCCCAAGGCCAAAGTCTACACTCTTTCCACTCTGCCATAATGACTGCCTCAGCCGGGCCTCTAAAGCTATCGCTCCCTATTATGTAACCAAAAAAATAAAAAGCCTTTCTTTCTATGGTGGCAGTGGCGATGTCACTCCAGAAACTAAGACTTGTTCCCTTTATAAATGAGGGGTCAGTGCATTTTTTCCCCTGCTCATTATAAAGGCCTGCTTCCTACCAGAATGAATAATGAGGTTGTAGCCGTCTGCATTCAGCCATAGGAAGACGCATAATTGTATTTCTTCCATGATGGAAGAACCAGCTGTGGCACTAATAAAAATGACTGCTTTTCAATTCTTTCAACAGAGTAAATAAAACTCCCTTGTGATTAACAGCAAATTGGTTTCCTACAGAGTTGTCAAATCCGAAGGGGTGCAGGGACGGGGGGTGGGAGAGAAGATGGGGGTGAGAGCCTGGTTAGTGGTTCTACTCCAGCAGCGTGCTTTCTCAGAGGATGCGTTCCTAAGGTGCTCTGGGTAGGAGAGATATTTTTAACTCCTTTCAGGAAATTCCCAAGTCTGGCAAAATAACATTCCAGTATCCTGGCGTGGGGACAAAAGAGAAAAGGGGTCTCACTTATTAACAACTGCAGTCCCTGAGGCTTTCAAATTTGGGGCTCAAATTCTTTCCCAATTCATGTCCTCTACAAATATTTATTAAGTGCTTACTAGTGGTTTATTCATTAATGGACTATTTAGTGAGTTTCTACTCTATTCTGACACAGAGCTGTGCCTTGAGGAAGGAGCTCATAGTCTAACAGGGAGAGAGAGAGAGAGAGAGAGACATGGTTTGGTGCAATTTCTGTGATAAGATCTGTATACTGGAAATAAAAGTTGTGAATTTTTAGAGCTTTTTTGCTCTCTCAACAAATAGGATAGAAAAGCTGTTTTGCCCCCAGCTTTAAGCCAAAAGAGTTACAAACCAAGGTCAATAAAAGATCAATCACAAATGAAGATAATGTAGTTTGAAATGATAACAGAGGGAAATGTGATTCTGAAATTTGCAAAATACTGGTGGATCAGACAGGGTCCCTGTAGGAAACAGGTGGGATGCCCAAATTAGGATAATTCAAGGAGAGTTTACTAAAAAGGAATCCTTTGTGTACAAGCATGTGGGCAGGATGTAGGGGACTCACAGGGGCAATGCACGGACCCAGAACTAGCAGCAGTGGTCCTGTGACCACCCCAGGTCCAAAAGAATAGGGGAGGGTATCTTTCCAGGCTAAAGAAACCTGGAAGAGAAGAGTTACATGGGGAAGATCACTTTGAAAGGTGTAGTGGCGGACAGCTGAAGTTCATACCCAGGGTGACCATACAGGAAAGTGTCAGAGAAATAAATGCCTAATCTCACTCCCCTCCGCCCCAAGACTTTTTCCATCTTGGGGGTCAGGGAAGGTTTCCTGTAGTGGAGATAGTATCCTAGCTAGATCTTGACAGATGGATGGGAGTTAGGTGGTGAAGGGAGGGGGAAAGTCTTCAGGCAGAAAAAATAGAGCATTAGAAAGAAGGTGGGATGGGGCGCCTGGGTGGCGCAGTCGGTTAAGCGTCCGACTTCAGCCAGGTCACGATCTCGCGGTCCGTGAGTTCAAGCCCCGCATCAGGCTCTGGGCTGATGGCTCAGAGCCTGGATCCTGTTTCCGATTCTGTGTCTCCCTCTCTCTCTGCCCCTCCCCCGTTCATGATCTGTCTCTCTCTGTCCCAAAAATAAATAAACGTTGAAAAAAAAATTAAAAAAAAAAAAAAGAAAGAAGGTGGGAGTTGGACTGAAAACAGATCCTGGGGGACCTTTATGATATAAATAGAAGTTTGGCTTTTGTAGCCCGGGCATTGGGGAGCCACTGAATAATTTTTAGGCAAGCGAGTAGCATGACTACATGTGCACTGATGAAAATCCCATTGTGAAGCATGGGAGATGGGTCAGAGAGGGGTGTGGCTTGGGGAAGAAGAGATGAGCCGGCACAGTAAGTAGCAGATAAAGGGGGGAAGCCTGGATAGTAGTCGTGGAGATGGAGAGAAGAGACAGTTTTGAAATAGTTGAAAGAAGTCGAAATGATGGCTGATGGAACGGGGGAGGGCGTGCAGGAGAGAGAGGCATCAAGGCTGATTCTCAGCATTCCCACTAGGGTGTCAATGGACCGCACCATCTGCTGGGACTTAGAAGGGAAAGAGGCAAAATGGGCTTGGGGGATGAAACAAGAAGGGTCTGCTCTGAGGCATACTGAGTTCGACGTGCATGCAAGACATCTAGGTGGAGATGCCCGCTGCGACCCAGGTACAACTCTCAAGCTCAGGAGGGGGAGACAGAGCCGGCCGGAGAGAGGGGCACAGGACACCTGAGCACGCCCGAGCTTAGGCCATGCTAGCGCACAGGAAGAGCGTGGACAGAGGGAGAGAGCTTCCCGGCTGGGGGACCTGCACGCCCTCATCTGCAGGCCGGAGATGTGGGGGCCTCCTTCCCTGGGGTGTTGTGAGTGTTAAGAGAAGAGATCTGTGTGAAAGTGCCTGGTACATAGCAGATACTAAAAATACTTGCAGAAGCAGAGAAAAGGCACAAATGCTAAGAAAGTTGACTTTACACTGCATTCAGAAAAGAGAACAGCAGCTGCTTTCCACTTAATGAACACCGCGGTATTATCTCTGCGGCTGTTTCCTTACACATCTGTTTCTTGCTACTTGGGCTGAAAGGAGATGGGAACTACAGCCCACAGTTGTTTGTGCTTCCCATTCCCCTATGTACTCGTAAGACAGTTAGGGCATAATAGGTATCCACTAAATATATAAATATGACTGATTGATTGTCTGGGGGAGGGAAAAAATGAGAAGGACTCGTAGCTGGAGATAGTCCCAATTACCCTAGCACTTCTCTAAAACTGACAAACTGCTCACTCTCTGGGTCCCGTCCCTCCCCCACCCCCCACGGGAGAGACGTGATTGATGTCCTTTCTCTCTTGGAGAGTGGTGGTCCAAAGATTAATGAAGTCAGAATCCCTTGGAGATACTTGAGTAAGAAATGGGCCGTATTGTTGTCTCATTTTAATTAATTTGAAAATTATCCTATATTGTTCAAATGGCAACTGACTCATCAAAAGTGGGTGTTTGGAAGTGATAAATGGAAAGTCTGAGGATTTTCTCATTAATTAATTTGGCTGTGAAAATAAGCACTGGCCCACATTCCCAGTGAAATAAAAACAGACCAAAAGGTAACCAAGAAGCCAGGCTAATGTAGAATGGCATAAATTCTGCCCTCAGGCATAGACTCACACTTTCAGCGGCCAAGTAATAATTTTATATAGGTAATATGTAATATGTGATTTTCTGTATTTTCCCAATTTTCTACAATGGGCACATGTTACCTTACAATAAAAACTTAATTTTAAAAAAATTAAAAGAGGTGCCTGGGTGACTCTGTCAGTTAAGCATCCAACTCTTGATTTCGGCTCAGGTCATGATCTCACTGTTCATGAGTTCAAGCCCCACATTGGGCTCTGTGTTGGCAGCGTGGAACCTGCTTGGGATTCTTTCTCTCTCTCCCTCTGTCTCTGCACCCCCCCCCCATCTTGTGCTCTCTTTCTCTCTCTCAAAATAAATAAACAAAAAAGATTTAAAAAATTAAAAGAAAAAATATTTATCATACATATATATTATACACAATAAATATAGCATATACAAAAAATATAATAATATAGAGTAAATACTATTTTTATTTTTATCTATATTTTGAGACTTTTTAACTAATATTCCATAAGATTATTTGTCCCCTTATTTCATTACCATGTAAAGCAGGAGTCTTTACTTGTAAGCAACAGAAACTGCATCTGGTTAACACATACCAGAGAGGAGTTTTTTTGGCAAATACAAGGGAATTCAAAGTTTCAAAAGCAAAGTGGGGAAACAGGGTTAGAAAGACAGGAAGAGGAAGTAAGCTGCTCCAGGGGTTTTGCAGGAACTACACAGCGGCTTGTCCAAGAGCCCCTGTGGCAACCAGTGGCTCATACCACTCACATGCTCAATCAGGAAGGGAAGTTCTGGTCAACCCAATAAGGGCCATGTTTCCGCTATGGCTAGAGAGGAGTAGGGCGCCTTGCCAACGGTCCAATAGCCAGACTGTATCCAAAGGACTTTCACCATTCACTCAACTGAATTTTATTTTTTTAATGTTTATTTATTTATCTTGGGGAAGGAGAGGCAGAAAGGGAGACGGAGAATCCCAAGCGGGCTCCGTGCTTGGTGGGGAGACCAATGCAGAGCTCTATCCCGTAACCCATGAGATCATGCTCTGATCAAGGGTCCCATGCTCAACCAACTGAGCCACCTATGTGTCCCTTCACCCAAGTGAATTTTAATCCTAGTCCCATAGGAGATAGTATGGACGTTGAACAAACAAAAATAGATGTCCACCACATGAGGTAATTGTTTCCCCCTCACCCAATGTTTTTCTAGGTGTAATTTACATACGAGCATTAATATTGCAAATCAACCTCTGATCCATTGCTGAACAGCTCTGAGTGTTTGAAAATTATTCCCTGAGTATCGATTCCACTTCTGTTTCCTTATATCAAAAGAGGAGTCCGGATGGTGGTGGGACTGGAAACAACTGGAACTGTTAGAGGATCAGTTGAGAAGGCTGGGGGAGGAGGGAGCTTGGAGGTTGGAAGGAGAAGACTCAGGTGAATGAGCTGTCATCACCATGTTTCCAAAGGGCTATTTACCATGTAGCAAAAGAATGAGAATTTTAAAACAATGGATAGAAGTTCAAGGGAGGCAAATGTTCTCTCAACAAATGGTAGAACTTTTTAAGAATTAAAACTGCCCTGCTCTGGAAAGTAGGAAGCCCCCATTTCAAGGGGTGATCAACTTGGAATTCTAACATGGAATGGGGTTGGGTTATTTGATCTCTAAAGGATTCTTTGAACCCTGATAGTCTATGGTCCTATGATCCTTTGTTATTTGCAAACTGAGTAAGTGTCCTGCTGAAGGGCTCCTTGCCTTTCACAGCTATTCAGTCATATCCATGCCTCAGGCTCAGCTTCTCCGTTTCACCTGGTTTGCTTGCAAACCTGTGTTTGTGGAAGAATTCCCCAGGCACCACTCTCTGCTGGAGAATGTTGGAATTTCTTCAACCAGCTTGGCAGGCAGAGAAGAGAGGAAGGGCACAAGCAACAGATCAGGAGTAAGGATTCTTAGGTTTAAACCTCAGCTTTGCCGCTTACATACTGTGGATTCTTAGGCAAGTCAATGGGCTTTGTGGTTCACATTTTATTCATAGGTAAGGAGTGGATGGAGGGAACAGTAATAATAGTAATAACCTTCTTTACAGAGTTTTTTTTTTTTAACGTAACACCTGGGTTTTGTAGAGTCTTAATGGTGCGCTAGATTATTTACATGCATTATTTTGTTTACCTAATTCATTTATTTAATCCTTCCAATGATCCCATGCTGTATAGATTCCATAATTCCCATTTCACTGATAAGAAAACGGAGGTTTAGGGGGTTTAAGCCATTTTCCTAAAAGATGGAGCTAAAATTAAAGTCAATTGATCTAACTCCATAGGCTGAGTACTTTATCATGCCAGACCACAGTTGTAAGAATTACATGAGCAAGCACATATCATACTGGATGTAATAGACGATCTGGAACATGATAGGGACTCAGTAAATACTAGTTTTCAACTCACCATCCTTGTAACTTAATCTTCTAAAAACTCCAGCTAAAATTCATCTTTTTCTTAAAAATGTTTAATGTTTATTTATTTTTGAGGGGGTGGGGGAGGGGCAGAGAGAGAGGGAGACACCGAATCCGAAGCAGGCTCCAGGCTCAGAGCCTGACGTGAGGCTCGAACTCATGAACCATAAGATCATGACCTGAGCCAAAGTCGGACGCTTAATCGACTGAGCCACCCAGGTGCCCCTCGAGCTAAAATTCATCTTTAAATGTTGTGCCCCTGTGCTGCCTTAGCACTCTGGCTGGTCACAAGATGATGGCAGCAGCTTCAAGTGTCAAATCAAGATAACACAAGGTGCCTTTCTTGTTCTTTTTAAGAGCAAGAAAAACACTTCCTAGAAGCCTCTTGTCACATCTTATCTAACAGGTGTGGGTCCACAGTCTCATCCTGAAACCAATCGTTGTTAAAGGAGGATGATTGAATAACCCTTAGGCCAACCAGGCCTACCCCTGGAGCTGGTCGCCTTCCAAAATCAGCCTTCTTCTTGGAGAGGAAAAGGAGGTCATGGATGCCGGTAAGCCACCAACTGTCTCCTCTACACTCTTGTTATTCTGATGAGGAAAAGAAGGCTCGGAGGGGTGTAATTAATCTACCCAGAGTCCAAGGGCAGGGGCAGGACTGGAGGTAGGGAAGTGCATACCGAGGGTGGTTCTTAGGTAAGGAAGAGGGTTGGAGCTGTGGCAAGGTATGGAGAGGATCCAGGACTGTGGTCCTCACCTGTGCTGCACATTGCAGTGACACGAGCCACTTTACACAGCACTGATGACTGGATCCCACCTCTAGGGATTCTGACTCACTTGGTCTGGGAGGCAGCCTGGGCCTCAAAAGCACCCCGAGAAATTTTAATGTGCAGCCAAGATGAGAACCACTGGTTTAGGAAGAAAGCTAATGGAATGTGGAGGGCTTGAGGTCAAAGGCATAGAGTCTGCACGGAGTAACAGAGATCCTGTCTCCCCTGTTCCTCCTCAAAAACTGTTGCCATTTACTGAGGACTCCCCACATTCCAGGCAGGGCTATGCCCTTAGCACTTCTGTCTAGTAGGCAGTCAATAATTGAAGGGATCACAGATGCTCTACTCACAGAATGAATAATTTTCATGCAAACTACACAAGGTAATAGTGCTTCCATTTTAAGATGAGGAAACAAAGACCAGACATTTTGAGGAGCTAAGTCTTTTTGGTTCTGTGCTCTCCAAGTCCTGTCCCCTCCACTCCTGATTTCTTCAGGAGTCTGAGAAGCAAAACTGAGTGTCCCCTCTCTCTTTTTGCCCTCCAAAGCCTCACCTTGCATCTTACACCGTCTGGAACCTTCTTGTGGTCCCACCTACCTACTGGGGAGCACCAGCCTTCTGAGAGAGGAGGAAAGGGTTGAAGCTTGCATGGGCAAGCGTCAAGACCAATCTTCATTTTTGAGAAGCCCTTTTGGGAGGCCTGGTATCTAGCCTGGTCTTGGCACCTCCTTGTGGTATGACCTTGAGCAAGGGCCTTCGTGTTTCTGGGCTTTGTTTTTCCCATTGGTAGCATGAAGAAGTTGGACCAGAATCTGAAGGTTGCAAACTCAAGTACTTTTCGGTCTAGGTAGATGATGTACACCCACGGGACAGGCTGGTAGGGACTATAGGGAAGGAGCAAAAATATGCCCTGTCCAAAAGGGTGGAATTTGTTGCATTCCAGCCAATTGTCACTGTGGTGGCCTGTGGGCTCAGGGTTATGAGAGCTTCTGATTCATTTTCAAGGAAATGCTAAGAAGTCTTTATTTTATATTCAATCTCCTGCTTAAACTAATGTTAGTCTGATAATAATACTAATAATGATGATAATATAATGTAGGGGAAAAAACATGAATGTGGACTGAATTTAGCCCACATGCTATTTCTTTGTGATCTGTGAGCTAAATGGTCTCTAAGGATTAATCACATTCTGTGATTTCTAAATGAGGGAAACTGACCCAATATGAAACACAAACATTGGCACTCATGCACTAACTAAAAATTCTCTTTGGGAAGTAGATTCAAATGGCATCTTTCCTATTTTTCATTCCTAGTACTTTGCTGTGCATTTATTTCTGGGGTCTCAGGGAAATTGTATCCCTCTGCAAAATCCGATGATCTTGTTTGAAAGAAGACCACTGGCTTTATAGAGAAACAGTGCCCTCTGCTGGAAGAGTAATGCAGAAAGATGCCTTTGGGTCTGAGCTCATTTAACACTTGGGAAGAGTGGATTTGTTTGTTTTCACTTGAAATAGATGTAATGAAGAATAATAAATAAAATATAAATGCATATTTATGGATGGCTTGATGTATGTTAGGCATAAATTTGACTTTCATGTATCCATTTGGGAGTAATTACTCTTAATCTACAAAAAGGCCAGGATTCGAGAAAGGAAGAAAACATTTGTTACATCAACTGACAGCAATCTGGAATGCTCAGGCAAGGAAAGGAAATTGGAGTCTAGGTCTCAAGACTGTGTGCTGGAAAATCAGAGCCCTATAATAATGTGTTGCAAATCTTTAGGTTTTAATAGTTACTTTCACTGCATCCTTTTAATAAATCCTTCCAATAACACTCAAAGGCAGGTATTATTATTTTCATTTGACAGATAAGGCAAATGAAGCACAGACTCTGAGTGACCAGCTCGAGGTTTCTTGGCAATTAAATGGTAGAGACAAGGTTAAGCAAGTTGCTTAGCCTTCCTAAGCCTCAATCCCCCTACTGCATGAATTGCAAATATGTGTGTGAGGCACTTAACACAATGCTTAGCCCAGAGTGAGCCTGGTACCCAACATTAGTTAGAATCACTCTAATGGTTAGAGTCCAGGTCTTTTACACTACATTGCAGAGTATCTTGAATGTTCAAAGTAGGGACACAGTGCTGCTGGGATTTACAACCATGGCCTTAAACCTGAAAAACATAGCCCAGATTTTTAAAAAAAAAATAAGTGGCTTTGTCAACAGCTATTAAGATCTTGAGCTGCATCATAAAGATAGGTTATTCCAAATGAGGAAAGTTACAGTTCCTGTGACTTATGCACCACTCAAACCATCCTAGAACTATTGTGTGGATTGCTGAGTCTACATTTGAATAGAGCATTGCCATGTTGGATGGTATCCAAAAGAAAGTGGAGTCGGGTCCAGGAACCACCTCACAGGAGACCTGTTGAAGGGACTGGGGATATTTGGCCTGGAGAAGACAAGATTCCCGGACCATATTCATTCATTCACTCATTCACTTGTTCATTCATTCTATGCTTACTGAGTGCTTACTCTGTGTCACATGCTGCATGCAGACACGGCCAGCAGCCAAACAGACATAATTTCTGGTCTCATGAACCCAAATCTACAGAGGATTTGCATGGAGTAATAGAGGGTATCATAGGAAGAATAAGCCTTATTTTGGGTGAACCAGGACTATGGCCAGAAGAAGAATACATTTTGGCTGAACTCTTTAATTGGCTGCAGGCAAGGGAGCAGGGATGGCTGGCTCAAATGTGTGACCTCATTACTGCTAGGTGTATTTTAAGTCTAGAAGACTATTGGGGAGGTTTTAGAGGAGATTCAAGATGGGGCCAGTTTCGGGCAGGGTCTAGTGGCTTTAGTTCTCTACAACCCCAGGCACCACAGATATAGCAACATTGCCCAGGCTGCTCTGGGAAGGCCCTCAGGAGCTGCCACTTACCTTGTGTGGGAGAAAAACAAGGACCCAAAGTTCCTTGGTCTTTGGCTTCCTGTCTTGAGCCTCCATGTTCTTAATGCTTCAATGATACCGTGGACCTTTCTCTCCCCCATCACAGAGAATTCTTCTGAACGGTGTCCCTTGGCAGAAAATAAGGGGATAGGCAGCAACATTCTTTAGTAGAGGATGCAGATTTTTCAAAAGCCCATTATATATATATATATATATATATATATATATATATACACACACACATATATATATATATATATATATATAAAATTCATTTCCATTGTAGCTAATTCTGAAGCAAAATATAAGTAACAAGAGTAAGTGGGAAAAAATCACCCAAAGATAACCATGGCTAAGAGTATTTCCTTCCATTTTTTTTCCCTTCTGTTTAGGATTTTATTTTATTTTTTCAAGTACATATGATCCCACTAAATCTTGCCTTTTCTCTTAGGATTATTCAAAACAAATCTGTCGTTAAAATTATTATAAGCTTCATTATAATCATATACTGACTTCTATAATTATATACTTTTATAATATTATTATTTCATAATATTATGTCAAGTAAATACACCATAGTTTACTTATTCATTCTCCCATCATTGGCCATTTCCGGTCTTTGATACTATTTGGTGCAATATAGAAGTCCATATGTGATACTACTGTGGGGGAATAAATGAGGAAATGGTGTGCTCTGTGGGGAGGAAGGAGGGTGGCATTGGGTGGGGAATAGGGACACTGATAAAAAAGGGGAACAAAGGAACTGACATAAACTTAAGGACCCACAGATGTTCCCTGGGTAGACAAGTGAGTAAAACACATTTGCAGCCAGGCCATGCAATGACTGAGTCTGCAGGGGTCAGCCCCGGAGTCTCACTACCAGAGACCAGCTGGGTGACCGTAGAGAAGTAACTTCTCCGAGCCTCATTTTTCCTACCTGTACATCACAGCGTGGCTGAAGGAATTACTTTAAATTGGTAGATCTGAGGACTAAATTGAGATAACATGTGCAAAGTGCTTCATGCCATGCCTGATTCTCAGCATGTGCCCAACAGAGGCCAGCTGTGCCAGATTGTCTCTTGGCAACTCAGGACCATTTTTGCCCTTCTAAGTTCTCCTTATAACATGGGGGTTGGAAGCTTAGCAACTCTGTCTTATAAAATTCCTACTCTCTGATTGTGTTAGTTTGCTCTGGCTGCCATAACAGAGTACCACAGGCTGGGTGGCTTAAACAGCAGAAATGTATTTTCTCACAGTCCTGGAAGCTGGAAGTCTGAAATCAAGGTAGCAGCAGAGTTGGCATCTTCTGAGGCCTCTCTCCTTGGCTCGTGGGATGGCCACCTTCTCGCTGGGTCTTCACATGGTCTTCCCTTTGTGTGTCTGTGTCCTGATCTCTTCTTATAAAAGGACAATCATACTGGATTGTTACACTCATGAGATCTTATTTTACATTCACTACCTCTTTAAAGGCCCTATTTCCAAATATACACACATTCTGACATACTAGGTATTAATACCTCTGCATGGGAATGGGAGGGGGTGTCACAGTTTAGTCCATAACACAGAGTCTGGATTAGAGGCATACTTGCAAAATTTAAAAGGCAGAAGAGAAGCAAAAGCCATTGTCTTGCCAGGAATCCTCTTGAAAATCACCCACTTTGCTGCAATTCCTATACATCCTGCTTCCCTGAACACTGGCAGTGGTTTTCCTAACCTTTTTCCCTGGAATCTTCTAACGGCTTTGCAGGCATCTAATTTCCTATGTAAAATTAATTCCTGTTTGAGATATCTACAGTGATTTTGTATTCTGACTGCATCCTGAAGGCTACCATAGCTGTTGTTTTAAATGGTGAGGGATGGTTGGTGAGTAGAGTTTCAAGGGACCCATTAAACAGAACAGGGTAGCAAGACACAAATGAATAGATCCTGGAGAAATCAAGGATAGGATACTTGGAATTTATCCTAGGGTCCAGGACATTATAGACTTTTCCCACTAAAACATCCCTAATGGCAGAAAAGGATAAACTTGGACTCCCATGGGTTCTGACAGCAGCTCCTACAAGAAAAATTCTTTGAATGTTTTAAACTCACCCAAAGTTTTCATCTTGATCTATATTAAGCTATAGTGTTTTCATGTAAAATACTATTTGTAATTATTGGCCATTAAGTAAAATGAACACTCTAGAGTAATGCTGTTTATTCTATGGTTTTGAGCACTGTCTGGACCCAGTCACAAACCACAATTCGAGAAGCAGAGCTCGAGGCAATATGGAAACACTGAATGGTTTTGAGGAACAAAGTAAAATAAGGCAATTGCTTTTCTGAATGATCTCTGTGCTGCTGTGTGGAGGATGGAAGGAGACAAGCATGTAGGCAGGGCAATCTGTTAGAAGGCTATTGGAATACGGAGTCCCTGGGTGGCTCAGTCGATTAAGTGCCCAACTCTTTTTTTTTTTTTTTTATGTTTATTTTTGAGAGAGAGAGAGAGACAGATTGTGAGTGGGGGATGGTCAAAGACAGAGGGAGACACAGAATCTGAAGTGGGCTCCAGTCTCTGAGTTGTCAGCACAGAACCCGATGCGGGGCTTGAACTCAGAAACAGTGAGATCAGACCTGAGCCAAAGTCAGGTGCTCAACCAACTGAGCCACCCAGGTGCCCCAGGCACCTAACTTTTGATTTCGGCTCAGGTCATGATCTCACAGTTCATGTTATCGAGCCTTGTGTTGGGGGCTTCACGCTGAGAACACAGAGCCTGCTGGGGATTCTTTCTCTCTCTCTCTCTCTCTCTCTCTCTCTCTCTCTCTGCCCCTCCCACTCATCTCTCTGTCTCTCTCTCAAAATAAATAAACATTAAAAGAAGAAGAAGAAGAAGAAGAAGAAGGAGGAGGAGGAGGAGGAGGAGGAGGAGGAGGAGAAGAAGAAGAAGAAGGCTATTGAAATAATCCAGGTAAAAATTGATGAGACATAGGGGTTCCTGGGTGGCTCAGTTGGTTAAGCATCCAACTCTTGATTTCAGCTCAGGTCATGATCTCATAGTTCTTCATGAGTTCGAGCCCCACATCCACACTGTCAGTGCGGAGCCTGCTAGGGATTCTCTCTCCCTTTCTCTCTCTCTCTCTCTCTCTCTCTCTCTCTCTCTCTCTCTGCCCCTCTCTTGCTCACTCTCTCAAAGTAAATCAATAAATTAAAAAAAAAAATTGATGAGACTTTGAAGTAAGACCCTGGCAGTGAGAATGGAGCCAGTACAGGTGATTAAGAGACCTTGAGTAGTTACTTTCATCTCTGGGCTTCAGCAGAATAAACAAGTTGAACCACCCAAGAACCAAGATCCTTCCCAGCCCAAAGATATTGTGATTTCTTTCTGCTTATATTTATTTTATGTGCTTGCCTTCACTCTATTATAAATATTCATGGTTTATTTCACTCAAAGACCAGCTTCATTCAAAGAAGACTTTTGCTGCTAGTTTGCCTATGAGATAACATTTTATAGACTTGTTTGTTTAAAAGGAGAAGAAATTCTATATATAAGGAGCAGTGATATTCTGACAAAGGTTTCTAGTTATTTCCAATTCTAATTCAATTCTAATTCTAATGTTACCTGGCATATAGGAGACACTCAATACACATGTTTTGAATTACCAAATGAATGAATTAATGGAAAGTAACATATTTCAATGGATTCAAACCCTTATTTTTTTTTTATATTTTTATTTGTTTTTGAGAGAGAGAAAGGGGGAGGGCAGAGTGAGAGAGGCGGACAGAGGATCTGACAGCACAGAGCCCAATGCGGGGCTCAAACTCACAAACCAGGAGATTACGACCTGAACAGAAGTCACTTAACTGACTGAGCCACCCAGGTGCTTCTCAAACACTTCAGAGAGCAAGTCCTCCCTTACATTATCTGTGTAACCTTACATCGTCTTGGCACTTCAGCCCATAACTCCAGGGTCTTGTTCATATATGTTCTGTGCCCTCGGTTTACAAGGCTCTTTGCCTCTTAATCCATCTGGAAAAGTGCCTTTTCATGCGTCACAACTCAGCTTAAACACCACATTGTCAGAGAAGAGCAAAGCTATGTAAGACAAACACAGGCATTTAGAGTCACACAGACCTGGGTTCAAATCCAGACTCTCACACATATAGTGGAAGGGTGTCCCAAGAGTCTTCTTGTAAACTTTTGATCTATTAGATGGTAAGTAAAACAAGAAAGAAAAATTATTTCGCCAAACCCAGGTGTCATTTTCCATGGGGGGGAAGCATATCTCTGCAGGCAATTCAACCTGGTAACAGCACCAAGCCTCATGTTCAACTTCGCTGAACGTCTCAAACTGCTGCCCATGTGGCAACATGTCATAGGTTGGATAGCAAATATATCTGATGACACAAAATCTCAGCTATAATGGATGAGCCAGCACTTTAACTCCATCCAATTTCTGGATTTTGTCTGGGTCAAACATGTTCGCCAAGCTTGTGTATCACTGTGCTGGAGGGATCCATACTTAGGGTTGACCAAAGCTGGGCAGTGAGGTTCAGAAAACTTGCAACCAACTGAACCAACTGAAAAGATGGAACTCTCATCATTCCACCAGTCCTACACCTTCTCCCTGTGCCTGAGTCAGCCTTGGCTGATGCACCAAATGTGGCTTGTGAAGCATTTCACCCATTGTCAATCTCTTGGCCTTGGCATTCACAGATGTGTTCAGCCACCACCTTTACTCTCAAGCCTGTTTTCCAGAAGAAACCCAGAAATACTTGAATTTTATTTTCATCATGACATATCTGGAGGACTAAACAACATAAAATGTGCTCAAAGGGCAGATAATATGGACACCTTGAAACAAACTTCAAAATGATACTAAGCCTGCTTAGATACAATTGACTCAAAATAAGTTTTGACACATGCTAGATTTCAGTCCTTAGGCAAGCCTCCTAATATCCCTTAGCTTCGGTTCCCTCACTACAAATTGTGAGTGATAATTTCCATTGTGAGACCTCAGTGGAGTGTATTAACATACCTAGCATATAGTAGATACCCAGTAAACAAAGTCTACAATTATGCATCTCAAAGTTCTACCTTTCATGGAATATACTTTCTTCTTTGGTACCATGTACACAGAGTGTCCTCACCTATTGAGTGGGCAAAATAAAACCAAATTCACAGGATTCTTAGGGCTAACTTAGATAGGACACATAAAATTATAAGCGCATCACAATTCCCATTTGCATTATCCTAAAATGCAACATGCTTCCACTAGACTTCTAATCGCTCCCAAAGTGTTTATCATGTGTCTATATTGTTCATACAGCTACACATTCTTTGAGTTTCTCGTGTGTGTCTTGAAAAAGGACGGTTGAGTGATATGTGTTGAGAATTTACCATGAGCCAGGCCCGCAAAGGGTGTTTTTGATCCACTGTCTTGTTGGTTCTTCCCCTAGCCTCTGTAAGGAGGATGTTGGATCCCAACACAAGGTGGGCGTACTGATGCTATGAAGGTCAAAGTCCTCAGACCAGTGTGATGCCATGTTCTCTGCATCACTCTGTAGCTTAAGTGAGGCAAAAGCAGGCATTCAATAAATGTGGAAGAATTCTCCGGGTGATGAGACACCTGTGCCAATGCTGAATGCTCACTAAGGCTCAGCACTTGAGAGCAAGCACTCTAGAGCCAAAATGCCTTGTTTCTTCCTCTTTTCCAGCTCTCTGACTTTTGATAGGTTCTTAACCACTCCATGCCTCAGTTTAAATCAATTGCAAAGTAGAAATCATAATTGCATCTACCTCACATTATTGTTTGTTTTAAGAACAAAATATAATAGTGTATGTTGATTATTTCATACAGTGCCTGGCATACAGTAAGTGCTCAATAAATGTCTCCCTTAAATATTCAGTCTCAGAGCCTCTGAATGGCACCACTGGAGACACTCAGGAAGCTGCCCCTTGAGCTGTGGCAGGCCCGGGCCTCAGGAGCCTGCAGAAACGTGGATGCTGTTGCCAATGGGAAGTGAGGCCCATCTCCAGCTATAATGGCTTCACAGCTGACAAAGGGACACTGTTCATTTCCTTCAAAAGTTGTTTTGCTCTCTTTCCAAGGCTTTAGGGCAACTGCTGCTTCAATAGGAAGCTCTCTCAAGTAGTGAGTCAACAGACACTCATCCTAGGAGGTGATTCACACACCAGAGTGTGTGGTCCACAAATGGTGTGGGGGTGGTACCTCTTGGGGAGAGACTGACGTGCCCCTAAATGAGTTGTTTGTGATCACAGCCTGCTCACCGAGCAGACATGGGAACAGATGCGCTAATTAAGTATTTGTCATGTCCCTCCGCACTCCTTCAGGAGGGGTGCAAGTGGTCCTTGAAAAGATGCTGAACTTGGAGATAAGAAGTGTCATTGCCCCCCATCCCCCAGGCCTCTTCAAAATGAGGGCCAGTTAAGAGTCAGACAGAATGAGGAACTGGAGGCTTGCATGGTTTCAAGACGTGCGCTGTTTGTGTGGAGAGAAAATGAGAGCATTCCTGAAAAGCTGGAGCTAAGGGCAATTTCAACGGGGTGACAGTCTTGTCCCTAAATTTTTACTCAATGATAAAAATTTTATCAAGATAAAAAAGTAATTAACCTATTATTTATCCATTTCTTCCAACGGACTGCTCATGTTCTAGAGGTACTATAAATCTTATTCTGTATCCATTACAGCCAAGAGGGTTGCATGGACAGTGCCAAAATGCTTGGATCTGAAGCAGAGCACTGGGAAATTCCTAAATCTCTCAGTGCCTCAGCTTCCTGACCTATAATATGGGTACTCTGAATAATACCTACCTGATAGGGTTGTGAACATTAATTGATCTAATACAGTGCTACTCAAAATGGGATCCACCCACCAGAGCTCATCTACAAACTTTCTTGTCCTCTGTCAGTTACGTACAGAAAGTAATAGTAACTGGGGTGCCTGGATGGCTCAGTCCGTTAAGCGTCTGACTCTTGTTTTCTGCTCAGGGCGTGATTTCACGGTTCATGGGATCGATACCCACATCAGGCTCTGCACTTGGGATTCTCTGTCTCCCTCTCTCTCTGCCCCTCCCCTGTGTGTGCTCTCTTTCTCTCTCTCTCTCTCCCTCTCTCTTTCAAAATAAACATTAAAAAAAGTAAGAGTTGGGTCGCCTGGGTGGCTCAGTCAGTTAAGCGTCCAACTTTGGCTCGGGTCATGATCTCATGGTCTGTGGGTTCGAGTCCCACGTGGGGCTCTGTGCTGACAGCTCGGAGCCTGGAGCCTGCTTCAGATTCTGTGTCTCCCTCTCTCTCTCCACATTAAAAAAAAAAAAAAAAAAAAAAAAAAAAAAAAAAACCCACATTAAAAAAAAAAGTAAGAGTAAACTTTTGGGAACCTTTATCCCAACTGCCCATTACAACAACCGTTTTATTATATTTTACAAAAGTATCAGTTTGAAGTAGATAAAACATTTTTTTTTAAAAAAACTGGCCCTTCATCACAGTTTGAGAACAACTAATGGAGTACATCTTAAAATGTAGATGTGTCACAGTATCTACTTTTTAATTTTTTTATGTTTATTTATTTTTGAGAGAGAGAGACAGAGCACGAGCAGGGGAGGGACAGAGAGAGAGGGAGACAGGCATTTAAGGTACCCTCAGTTTTCTCTTCCATAAAGTGAGAGATTCAAAACAAATGTATGTATGATAGTGTAGTGTAGCAGAAGGAACAGAAATTTTGGAAATAGGCCTAACTGTGTTTGGTCTTTCACTCCGCTGCCTACTGCCTGAGAGTCACTTTCTGGGCCTCAGCTTCCTCACTAGTAAAACGGGGATAGTAACACTGAACTTTGTTGGGTCTTTGTGAGAATGAGCAGTGATACTTGCAGTGTGCCCTTGACATAGAGTATTTCAATAATTGTTAGCTTCCATCTCCCTGCCCTCCTGTTGCCAGGAAGGAACTTCTGAGAAGTAAAAATTAAAGATGGTCACAAATGTTTTGCTATCCTTCTCACTGAGAGGTGGAATCTAGATCCCCTCCCCTTGAATCTGAGCTGGGCTTAGTTACTTGCTTGACCACAGCATGTAGCAGAAGTCATGTTCTAGGACCTACAAAGCTAGGTCATAGGAAACCTTGCAGTTTTCACCTGGGTTTCTTGGAAATCTTGCAGTGGAGGAAGCCATCTGCCATGTAAGTTTCTGATTCCTCTGTTCTCCATGCTTCGAGGAGCCCAAGCTAGAGAAGGCAGTGGAGGAGAGATGCCCAGCTAGTTCCCAGCTGGCCCATGTGCCAGAATGAATGAAGAAGTCTTCTGATGAGTCCAATGCCAGCCATTATCTCTGACAATAGCCACGTGAAAGACTCTAAGCAAGAACCACCCAGTTAAGGCTGTCAACAGGCAGAACTATAAGAAAAAATACTGTATTGTTGTTTTAGCCACTGCATTATGGGATGGTTTGCTAAGCAGCAGTAGATGGCCAAAAACAGTCTGCTGGAGTACAACTCCTGGTCTTTCCGCCTATTCCTAACTTATGAGTGGTTGCTGGTTTGCCGATAATTTAAACTGCATTAGTCCACAATCTTGTACTGGCCAGGAGTAAAGTGTTTAAGGTTGTTCTTCTCACATGGCCTGCCCTTGTTTCCCATTCTGTGATCTATGAGCATTCTCTTCCGTCTCCTCTGTGATTTGAGTGCCCGTTCTGGGGTGGGTGGGGAGGAGGCTGCTTGCCTCACTGATCTTGCCTGTCTATGACTGGGTAGGTAAGTGAGTGGAAGCCAATTTGGCTTCATGCTGAGGTTACTTTCTCCAGTCTCGATCTGGTATTTTGACCTCCTTCTCTTTGACTCAACTGGGTTAGAACCACTAGTGGGGAGCATTGGGACTGGCACTTCAGAGAGACCCCCAATGTCCCTTATAGCACTGACATTCTGTAGGGCAATAGTTAGGTATGGAGCAGCTTCCTACTTTCCCTGTACCCTTGCTGATATGGAACTCTTGCCTACATTGCTAATAATGTGTTTAATTTCCTCAAACTTCCAAACAAGCCAAAGCAATTATAATCATGGTTAGTAAGTTTCTGATTTTCTCTTGACACTTTTGATGGTTTGCTTATATTAGTTCCCACAAAGATCATGACAAAAACTTTCTACCAAAGCCAAGCTGATAAACAGAGCCCTGGAGACTGCCATCACATCCTGTACATGACTCAAATATGACTTCTAATTTCCTCAGCCCCTGGGAAGATGACAGTGTTCATCCATTTTATTAAATTCTGTTGGGCCTTCAATATTTATTTATTTATTTTTAGTGATTGTTGTATTGCTTCCAATCATTCTTGTTGCTCAGGACACGGAAGGAGAATGGAAATTCTGTTAAGGTGGCAAATGTGGTGGTTTTCTGCCTTCTCTCCACGACAATGGTAAGTCATATTCGTCCATCCATCCATCCAGTCATTCATTCCGCATGTCTTTATTGGGAGGCTTCTCTGAACCGAGTCAGGTGCTGAGCCCTGGACATATAACTGTAAGTGAGATCCTTGTAAGCCCTTTCCTCAAAGGGAGTACATCTAGTGATGGAGCACCTGAGCAGAGAGTGGCAATGCTGTATAATGCGTGTTCCAACAAGGAAATGCATATACACATACACATTCTTCTGAGGGAGGAAAGCAGAGGCACTGAGGACACCATCCTCTGATAGCCATCTCCTCTGAGTATTCGAGTTTAAGCACAAAATTTGAACATTTTTTGTGACTCAGCTCACAGGCAAATTTCACCGTTGCATTTTGCATCCTTCATGCACCTTATTTACAAAATCTTAGGCAACACAATTGCTGGAGGTGGAAAATCAGTCTCTAATAAAATGCATTAACACGGTGATTGCAATATACATTAGCTTAGTTAAGCCGCACCACAGCCCTGTGAAGCAGCCTACTATATAGAAGCCTCTATAGGTTAAGTTACTTGCCTAAGATCACACAGCCAGGGAATGGCAGAAACAAGGTATGAAAACAGGTCTGTATGAGTCCATTTCCATCCTCTCTCTATCGTACTGCACAACAGGAAAATATCCACAGAAAGAGCAACTCCACCCCGAACATTTAAAAATAATAAAATAATTTAAAAATAATAAAACCCTTATTGGGGAAACAACAATAAAAGACAAATAGGAAGAATGCTAATGGTCTAATAATGTTAAGATACAAAAAAAAATGCAAATGTTATGGGCTTAATGTTTGTGTCCCCCCCAAAAAGTCTTAGATTGAAGGCTTAGTCCCCAATATGATGGATGGTATTTGAGGCGGAGCCTTTAGAGGGTGATTAGTTTTATATGAATTCAGGAGGGTGGGACCCGTATGATGGGATTAGTGCCTTTATGAAAAGAGGAAGAGAGAGAGATGATCCATCTCTCTATCTCCAGGAATATGAACCAAGGAAAAGCCATATGAGGACACATGGATAAGGTGGCCTTCTGCAAGCCAGGAAGTGTCTTTCCCAGTCACCAAATCTTCCAGCACCTTGATCTTGGACTTCCCAGCTTCTAAAACTGTGAGAAATAAATGTCTGTTGTTCAGGCCACTTGATCTATGGTATTTTGTTATAACAGCCCAAGAAGACCATGAAAGCAGAATACAAAATTCAATACAAGCATAACAATGTAACACAAATTGTACAAAACAGAGCAAAACAAAACAAAATAGAAAAAAAGCCTTAAAATGTTAACTCTGTTCTAAGTGATAAAAAATACTTTTTCAAACTCTTCTATATTTTCTAAAATGTTTATAAAACAGCTCATATGAGCTCCAACTGCTCAAAGGCTAATGTTTATTGAGCATTTAATTCCATGCCAGGATTCATAATTTCAGTTGGTCCTCACAACAATCATATGGGGCAAGAACTACAGATTCCTCTATTTTACATGAGGAAAAAGTGAGGCCAAGAGAAGTTAAGTCATTTGTTAAAGATCACACATCTGGGAAATGACAGAGTAGGTATTCAAACTTCACTCTGTATGGCTCTACAACTAACCTGCTTATTCCAAAAACAATAAACTCTATGCTCTTCCTTGGCTTCATCCTAAATTTAGACTCCAAAACTGTTATGTCACTACAAAATTTTAACCTTCATTTGTATATTTATATGTTGATACTGGGAAGACAATAAGCCTGCAGAGGTGGCTCAAAAGTGCAGACTACCCTGAGGGAGTAAATTCCTTAGTGTGAGGACATGAATTAATTCTTAAAGACCACTTAGTAATTTGTTTAATCTCAGGGGGCCTCCTTCATCCTTTCCAGCTTTTCCTTTCCATTACCCTTCTCATTGGCTGACCTATTGAATCACAGGACCCTAAGGTTGGAAGGACCACAGAGACCATCTAGTCAGATTCCCCAGATGATGCTGGAGGCCTTCTTTAACCTTCCCAGCAAGGGGTCCTCTAACTATACCTTGAATACAGGTCTGTATGGGTCCATCTTGAATATATCTTGAAGACACCTCCAGGGCAATTGCCGCCCTTAACACCATGATCCCAGCATCACCCAGCTCTTAACTGGGACCATGTTCTGGCTTTCAGGGAATTTATAACAACCACATTATCTGCAGAGACAAATGAAGCAAATACAGTGCTGTCCTTGCTTTTCCCTCATGGAAAAGGAATTTTAATGTGCTGCAGTAAATTGCTTGTCCAGCATATTCAAGACATTAGTGCCTGACTATGGAAGAAATCGTTGTCTATACCCAGCCAAGAGGCATCTTGCATCAGGCCAGGCTGACTCTGACCAAGTCTTCTTCTTCAGGCTGCTCCTGCTCCAGTCTTCCACATCTCAGTAAACGACACCTACATCCTAGCATCGCTCAAGCCAAAATCCTAGGAGTTATTCTTGTTGCCTCCTTCTTCCTCACCCCCACAGACAATCTGTCACCAAATCCTGTTGATTATACCTCTAAAATATAACTCAATTTCATCTACTTCTCTCATCGACTCATGTCCAAACAACTACCATTTCCCATCTGGACCCCTGGGCTCCCCCACTTTGGCAATACTCCCCCCCCCAAACACACACACACACACACACACACACACACACACACACACACACACCATAATCCATTAACTGTCCAATACCCAAAGTGATCTTTTAGAAAAATATGCTAGGTCATATCACTTTTCTCCTTAAAATCCAAAAATGGCTTTCCATTGCCCTCATAATACCATTAAAAACACTTCCTGATACTTCCAAAGCCCCTATAATGGCCTCAGCCACCTCTTGGCTTCATCTCAACGCTCAGCTTTCAATTCCTGCCTGCCTCAGGGCTCTCACCTCCCACCATCCTGGAATGTTTCCCCTGCACTGTCCATCTCCTTCCCTGACCTTTGTTTGGCTGGTTCCTATTCATTCTTCAAATGTCAGCTTAAATGTCACTTCCTCAGAGAGGTCTTCCATGATTTCCCAATCTATATTAGCTCCTTGTGGAGGTCAGGGCTCTTGCCTTGCAAATAACAAAAACTTAACTCTAACTGATTTAATTAAATAAACAGTTTTTCTTGGATAAATTAACATTTGACCCATGGAGCTGAGAAGTGTAGAAATGATCTTGCTTCAGACACAGTAGATCCAACATTCAAATGATGTCATCAGAACTGTGTTTGACTCCATCTTTTCATTCAATCTTATATTTAAAGAATATTTATTGAGTATCTAGTAGATACCAGGCACAGTTCTAGGTGTTAGGATGTATCAGTTAAGAAAATTACCTTCATGGAGCTGTTATGCTAACAAAAAAAGATGCACAAAGAATAGTAAAGATAGTAAATGAGAGTATACTGTATATTAGAAAATGTAGAACAAGATAAAGTAGATTGGTAGTGCAGAGAGAGGGAACGGGGCTTGCAATTTTAAATAGGGTAGTCATAGTAGACTTCTATGATAAGGCGACATTCGAGCAAAGATTTGGAGGTGAGGAAGCAAGTCATGTAAGTATCTGAGCTGGTAGGCTTTCCAGGCTGAGGGAATGGCCAGTGAAAATGCCCCACACAAGAGTGTGTCTGCCATCCTCAGGACCAGCAAGGGAGCAAAAGTGACAAAAAAAGGAATAGGTGAGGGAAGAGAGCAGGAGGTCATAGGTAGCAGGAGTCCCATCCAAGAGAGCCTCATGAGCCATTGGAAGGTTTTTGAGTAGAAGAGTTAAAAATCTGACTTCTGAGTGAATCATTCTGTGTTGAGTGAAGATTTCAGGGGAAGGCAAGAGTAGAAGCAGGGGTACCAGTTAGGACCCTATCACAGTCTTCCAAAGGAGAGTAACGGGGACTTTGGACCATAGTGAAAGCAGTGAAATGGTGAGAAGGGGCTGGACACTGGACACACTTGAGAGATTGGATGTGGGGTGTGCCAGAAACCCAGGATAAAGGCTTCATCTTCCAGCCTCTCTGAAGGTAGGTGGAGTCACCAAATTCTAAGTTTTGGCTCATGGGACATAAGCAGAAGGAGGTGGGCAACTTCTCAAAGGGAAGAGGCATGCGCTCCACTTTGCCTCTTACCTCTGCCTTGCTGGCTGACTTTCAGCTGTAACATGGGTAGCTGTCTTATATGTGGCCATCTTGGATCCCTTCAGGGGAGCCACAGAGTGACCCAGGGAGGAGCTGTCACAGCAGCCCTGATCTGCCAATGCATGGCGATGAGAAAGGAAGACATCTCCATGTATATGAGCCCTTTTACTTTAAATCTCTGCACAAGAGGGAAAATGCCTATCATACATAAGACAATGGCCATGTGAGCTTCATCTCACATGTGCCAACAGGACTTTATATTGAATGTGAAAGTCTAGGGTCAACCCAAGGGAAATATTTTGATGGCAGAAATTTTAGAAGTTTTAGAAGTTACTAAAAGGAAGCTTTACTTCCCATAATGAACTATTTCATTCACAAAATATTTTTTTAATTGAATTATAGTTGACATACAATGATATATATTAATTTTAGGTTCACAACATAGTGGTTTGACAATTCTATACATTCACAAAATACTTCTAACTACATTATTTCCTTTAATTCTTGAAGCAACACTGTGAGCAGAGTGTTATTCTCCACTCTATTGTGATCACCCGGTGGATAGGGACTGTATTTTAATCATCTTTATAACCACATCCCCTGTATCTTCAGTCCAGGGTCTAGCATCCAAATGTGTTTAGTAGATACCTGATTAATAAGTGGGTTTGCAAATGCTTGGATGCATGAAAAATATGGTTCCCCCATTTTCAAGATATCCATAAAATACCAAGATGGTAAGTGACTTGCTCCGGGTCACACAGTTTGTAAGAGATCAAGTCGGAAAGCTAGGCTCTCTGAGTTGACACGTTGCTTTGGATTTTACCCAAAGAAGAGAGCAGGCAGGAGAAATATGGGGAAAGGGGGAGCAAGAGCTGAGGGAAGATCAAGGAAGAGAGAAGACGGGGAATAAGCAGGGACCTTACCCGTTGACTGGGTCATATTGCCTGAAGGGAAGAAAACAAATGCAGTAGGGATTTCCTCACTTGGAGTCCCGGGGTAGAGCATGACGACATGGTAAAGGCACATCAAAAGCCGGCCTCTCTCGGGAGGGAAGCACGCCTCAGAGCCCGCTTGGCGCTCTCAGCTGTCTGAACTCCAGAGCTGCTCTGAGTCACTTTCCTGCTGGCAGATTCCCGACACAGATACTCTCTCTGGGTAATGGATCCTTCTGTAAGAAAGATCATTTAAGAAAACCAGACCAGTAAAGCACAAGCTGCTTGTGTTTGCCGGGAACAGAAACAAGTGTGTCTTTTCCCTTAAATCGTTCTCGTGTGACTTTAAACCTTTCTGCTTGCACAACCTGAAAGGGAATTATGAGACCCAGATTTTTTTTTTAATCATTCTGCAGCTTTAAAGTTTGGCTGCCTTATTCATTTAGTGGGGAGAATGTGGGCAGGGTTGCATGATATAAAGTAAGCAACAAGGCCATGATATTCATCTCGGGCCACAACTGACAGCACAGAGCCATGATGACCAGAAATGACAGAGCTGTCCTCCCTGGGCAGGTGGCAAAGGTCGGTAGCTGGTGGTCTTAGCCACACCTTGCAGGCAGGCTAGTGCCCATTTGAAGGAGGAGCTATTTAGAGCACAGACCTATAGCAGGTGTTAGGGTCAAACCAGCCCAGTGGGTATGGAGCGCAGCAATAATCTAGACGGACTGTAGCCCAAGGCAGCCATGTTTGTTAAGTACCTACCACGCACCAGACCCTGGGCTGGGCTGTTCCATTTCCATTATCTTTAGGTCATTTTGTTTCATATCATTTCATCCTTCCAACAGCCCCCTGAGGTAGGGATGCTGACCCACCATTACAGATGGTGAAACTGGGTCTCAGGAACAAGTACATTTCAAATGCACCCTGCTAATAAATGCAAAGCCAGAATTCCCTCCTGTTCACTTTGCACTCCACCGTTCATTGTCTACCCCAGCAAGCATCACCTTTGCCATTCTGAGGATCCACCTGAACTCCTATGGGAGCAGACAAAGGAGAAATAAAGATGAAACCTCTGCAGCCTGGGAAGCATAGTGTGGGTGTGTGTCTGTCTGGACTCCCCTGGGAAGCAGTTCAGTGACTCTGTGCTGCCTTCCCAAGACCCCGCAGCCAGAATGGGAAGATGTAGACCACAGGGGAAAGGGAGGAAGGCAGCCCCTGCTCTGCTGCTAATGAGGTGTAACCACTGCACCCCAGGCACCGAGCCCTCCAAGGTCTCTGGAACCTCACGGCAGGTCCACTAAAGCTGCAAATCCAAGTGGCTGTAGTATATTTTCAAAGGCTTAGCCAGCTCAGTAAGAAGAATGCCCTAGAATCTTCACTAATTCCGTGAGGTCTGTTTCCAAGACATGGGGCTTAGAGTCCAAGAATCTTACTGAATATCATCTGGGCTGCTTAACAGAGGAAAATCACAGCAAGTTCAAGGTGTCGGTGACTGTGATGGAAATGGGCTCCAGTGAGCATGAAATTAAATCAAATAAAAGCGTGGAAAACCTTGAAAAACCCCTTCCTGTCTTAAATGAAAACCACAGAAAATGTATGTGAATAGTTCCTTGATGTCCAGTTTTTTTCTATCCAAGTAAATCCTTTCAAAGGGTTGGAAGAGTTAGGGATAGCATGTGGCCGTGCAAATACACCCTCACATGTAAATAATTAACACAATATCTCTACTTTCAAAATTATTTTTACTACCACATTTACCTAAACCATTTTTTTAAAAGAAGTCCTTGGTTTTCTTATGAATGTGATAGAACATAATCCATGGCATTGAAACAAACATACATAAAACACATTGTGGATAATCACACATGTTAAATCTTGAGTCAGTATGAACAAAAAGATGGTAATATGATATTTTTGTTGATGCTGAATTGTAGTGGGTCTATTGCATGATACTTTGCAGGTTTCTGAGGTGGATGATGGAATTTCTTTTTAAAGATTTTGTTTTTAAGTAATCTCTACCCCCAACACAGAGATTGAACTCACAACCCCAAGATCAAGAGTCACGCGTTCCACTGACTGAGCCAGACAAGCGCCCTGGATGATGAAATTTTAATCCCATGAACTCTCCTATGCCAAGGAGGGTAAGGATACATAGAAATCTGTTCTGTTTCATCCAACAAACATTTGCTGAACACATATCAACCATACACGTATCAGGAACTGTATCAAGTATTAGAAAGAATCAAGGTTGAACAAGTCAAATCACTGTTCACCACCCTGGGATTCACAATCGGGGGGTGGGAGGGGAATGAAATTGCAGGCATCAATTTTAAGTGATACGTTTTCTCAAATCTCTGGAATCAGGATGCAATTACAATCCACAATATGTCAAAATATAATTGACACCACTTATTCTTTCTTAATGGCACATAAAATAAGGGAATAGCTACTATCTATTGTAATGAAATATAGATTCGATGAAATATGATAATTATTGCACAAGACAGAACATAGTGCTGAAACAAAGAGGTCCAAAATTTCCTTTCAAGCCGAAATGTACCATCCGTCCCTGGAAGAGTAGTTGTGGTTGAAGAACTTATGTCCAAGTGGGTAATTAAGGGTAAATAAGATAGACGCACTTATAAATTGTTTTGTTCATAACAACAAAACAATGAAAATGCACTGCTATTTTATGTAACTTTAATTAATAATAATGGGTATTACATAATTCATTTCTATTTACTTCACTTCCTTGAAATTTTTCAGGATCCCCTCTCCTTTGGTCACAATAAAATGGCTGTAAATTTGTTTTATGTACCTGCTGATAATATGCACATTGAGAGCAGTGTTAGTTTCCAGAATTTGGTCTTTCACCCAAATATTCAATTTTGTCTTGAGTGCATGGCTCACAGTTATTACTCAGTCCATGGGCCACTGATTTCCTAGAGATGAAGAATACTATTAATGCTTTTTTTTTTAATAGCATTTTATTTTATTTTTTAAGTAGGCTCCATGCCCAATGTGGGGCTCAAACTCACGACCCTGATCAAGAGTTGCACACTCTACTGACTGAACCAGCCAGTCACCCTAGAACCATGTGAATGCTTATGGGACAAACAACAAACACAACGTTGGGGTACCATTTTTTCAATATTTTCAGTCTAGTGTATCTGACAGGTATCTCTCAACGAACAAATCTTGCCACTGGCTTTCTCCTGCTCATGTCCTCCATACACCCCATGCTTTGGCCACAGCAGCTTGCTGCAACTCCCTCACCCTGTCTTCTTGTACCATCCATGCCTCCTTGTCTTCTCTTCTGCATTTTGTTTTCTTTTGCCTGGAGTGCACTTTCACTCTCTCTACACTTGGAAAGCTCTTGCTCAACTTTCAAAGCCCAGGTCTAACAACAGTGTCTTATCTTGGGCTTCCTGAGGAAAAAAGCCCTGAGATCAGGGCTTCAGACACTCGTGTATTTGGGAAGTAGTCCCAAGGATTATGAAGAAGGACTGGAAAGAGCGTAATAGTAAAGGAGGGAAAGTCATGGCAAGGGTAAGTTATTGCTCTGTTCCACTCTGTGGCCAACTGGGGCTCCATCCCACAGGGATTTGCTCCCCATTGGTGATCTGTTGTCTCCTTGTCTCATGGGGTGTTAACACCCTTGCTTTCCTAGACTGTGCATGTGCGTGCTTTCTGGTGCAGAGAGTGAGAGACGCACGGTGCTCTCAGGTTATATCTGTATGACACTGGTTGCCATGGCTAATATCGATCTTCAATCTCACTGGTTGCTACAATGACTTCTTGATTTGCTCGGAATGAAAAGTAACGTCCTTACAATGACACCTAAAGCTCTATAGCATGTGGTCCTGTTACCTGTCTGGCCTCCTCTCCTCCTACTCTCCCTTCGTTCATTTTCTCCACCCAGCTGGCCTCCACCAGGCACATTCCTGCCCAGAATCTTTGTGCTGGCCATTGCTTCCACCTGAACACTTTCTCCTGACATCAGTTTGGCACCTCCCTCAGTTTGGCAAGACTCTGCTCAAATGCTACCTTCCCAACAGCTCTACACTGAAACTCCTATTTAAAGCCTGCACCACTCCACCACTCTGAGCACTAGGGATCCATATCCTGCTCTACTTTTTTTCCCTTGTTCCATAGCACTCAATCACCTCTAACAGGGGTGCCTGGGTGGCGCAGTCGGTTAAGCGTCCGACTTCAGCCAGGTCACGATCTCGCGGTCCGTGAGTTCGAGTCCCGCGTCAGGCTCTGGGCTGATGGCTCAGAGCCTGGAGCCTGTTTCTGATTCTGTGTCTCCCTCTCTCTCTGCCCCTCCCCCGTTCATGCTCTGTCTCTCTCTGTCCCAAAAATAAATAAACGTTGAAAAAAAAAATTAAAAAAAAAAAATTTGTGCCTTTAAAAAAAAAATCACCTCTAACAAATATATAATTAATTTATTATGTCTATTGTGTATTTTCTTCCCCTCTGCTAATATATAAGTTCCATCAGGGTAGGAACTTAGGCTTTTTTATTTATTGGCGTATTCCAAGCATGCAGAATAGTGTTTGGCACATAGTAGGTGTTCAATAAACATTTACTGAATTGAACGAAATATCTTGAAGCTTTGAGATAACAAGATGCCTCATAATATAGAGGACATGTCGTTCATCCAAACATTGATAGGGCACCTACTATGTGATAGGTGTGGGTACCACAGACATGATCTCTGTCCTCAAGGAGGTCTCAGGCTAGTGTGGACACAGGCAGGCCCACAGACAATTACTGGCCAGAGTTATGGGCACTCTGACACAAGCATACACTTGTGGCTATAGGGTCACAGAGGAGGGGGTTTATGTGAATGGTCAGGAAGATATAAGAAAGGACACAACACTGAAGCTGGCTTTTCATATAGAAAGGGAGCTACCTAGGGGTGCCTGGGTGGCTCAGTCAGATAAGTGTCCAACTTCGGCTCAGGTCATGATCTCATGGCTGGTGAGTTCAAGCGCTGCATCAGACTCTGTGCTGACAGCTCAGAGCCTGGAGCCTGCTTCAGATTCTGTGTGTGTCTCTCTCTCTGCCCCTTCCCCACTTGCACTGTGTGTGTGTGTGTGTGTGTGTGTGTGAATAATAAATAAACCTTAAAGATTCTCTTATGATTTGTTTCCCTCTCTTAAAAAAAAGAAAGTGAGCTATCTAGACAATAAGGACATTGGACTGGATTTTATGTACACATACTCAATCATGTGTGAGCTATAGAACTGAGAGGTTTACACTTCATCTTAAACAGCCCTTCAGAATAAACACAGAATGAACTTTTCCTTTCAACTTGGTTATTTGCCTTCTTCCTACCCTCAATTCCCTCCAAAAGTATAGGCAGTACACAAAATAAATAGGCAGGCAATAGAACTTCATACATCTTCATATATCTCTTTCACTAATGAGAAAGGACTTTGGGAATCTATTTAAGTTTATAATTTTTCCTATCTCTGTTGGGATGTGTACTTTTTGTCAGGATCATAATGCAACTGTTATATGTGTGTGTGTGTGTGTGTGTGTGTGTGTGTATTTATTTATATAGTTCTCATTTAAAATATCCATTGATTACATGTTTATAAAGTAAGTTTTCTGTATTCAACTAAAAGAAAAATCTCTGACTTTATTCTTTGTAGGTGGTTTACTCATTCAACAAAAAATCGTTAAGTGATTATTATGTGCCAGGCATTGTGCTACATGCAAGGCATGCAAAGAGGAACAGAAACATGGGGCACCTGGGTGGCTCAGCTGGTTGAGCATCTGATTCATGATTTCAGCTCAGGTCATGATTCCAGGGTCATGGGATTGAGCCCTGCATCAGGCTCCCTGCTGAGCTCGGAGCCTGCTCAGGATTCTCTCTCTCTCTCTCTCTGCCCTTCTCCCACTTGCATGTGCACACGCTCTCTCTTTAAAAAAGAAAAAGAGAGGGGCGCCTGGGTGGCTCAGTCGGTTGAGCGGCCGACTTCGGCTCAGGTCACGATCTCGCGGTCCGTGAGTTCAAGCCCCGCGTCGGGCTCCGGGCTGATGGCTCAGAGCCTGGAGCCTGCTTCTGATTCTGTGTCTCCCTCTCTCTCTGCCCCTCCCCCGTTCATGCTCTGTCTCTCTCTGTCTCAAAAATAAATAAAACGTTAAAAAAAAAATTAAAAAAAAAAAAAAGAAACATGTTCCCTGCCCTTAAGAAGACTTTAGTCTAGTGCCATACTCAGACCTGTGAAAAATAAGAATACTGAAGTGTTACATGTAGTGCAAAAGAAAGATTTAGGGCAACAGTCACAAGCTGCAGGTCAGATGCAGCCCACATAAGTGTTTGTTTGGTTCAATAGTGGTTTTTTTTGTTGTTGTTGTTGTTAATTTGAATTGTTTTTCACAAATTAATCTTGATTTCTTGCTTGTCTTAAAAGAAAAATCAGAAGATCTGGTAACTCTGAGCCAGAGTTCCAAAATGGCAACAGTTGACTAAAGCTGAGTCAGAACCAGCTCTTTCAGAGGGAAAGAGAGAGAAGGGGTGAGAGCGCGGCAGAGCGCCCCAGAATGTGGATGGGCTGGGAGTGGGGGAAGGGTTGCCGATTCCAGGCAGAGGGAATATTTTGTTTATGGCCCGTCCTTAACTAAGCAGCCAACCGTACACAACCCCATGCAAACTTCCACAATTCCATCCCCGTTTTGTCCACAACAATGTTCCTAAATGTCCATGAAATGAATAAGAATGTGATGAAAGAATTTTACCTCTGGAGGAGATTATTTCATAGGTCGTTTTATAAATGAAGAAGCAACAGTCTAGAGAGGTTGAGTAATTTGCCTGATGTAGGGCTGACATGAGGCTGTAGCTGTTAACAGATTGTACTAAGGGCCTGAGGAAACAGAGGGGACTTGAAACACAGCGCAGTATAGTGGGCATCTGTTGTTTTACTTACCCAGCCTCCATTCTTCCTCTCTCTGGAAACAGTACCCTTATTTTGCTCAGGGAGCCACCGCGCCTCCTTATTCCACGTGATGCTGGTGGAATTGAATCCACCTGGCTTCTTGGATGGCACGTGACCCAAGCCTGGCCAGCTATACCCATCCTCCCGGAGCTGTTAAGAAAGAGGCATAATCCTTTCAGTGGGGGTTGCTGAGAAGAAAAAATGCAATTCTAAATGATGCTATTAGAACCTAACCTAAGATAGCACGATGTCAGGAAAAAACGATAAGCTACCGTTCCTTGGGTAAATTGCTCAACTATTCTGAACCTCAGTTACTACATCTGTAAGTGGAAATAATAATTCCCTACCTCCAAGAGCTATACGGAAATAATGTATGTAAAATGGCTGGCACACAGTAGGAGCTCATTAATATTGGCATCTTTTCTTTCCCTTCCAAATAATGTCAGATGGATGTAACATTACTGTAATTAAAATGTAAGAAGTGCATTGGCAGACGTTCCTTACAACATATTGAGAACAGCTTTTTCAGTAGCTACCTTATGTGATTTCAGGGAACTGGGGAGGGAAAATAAAATAAAATGCAGCTTGTTTTCCTGGAACAATTCAAGCCATATCCACTGCCTGCCAAGTGTAGCCCATAAGTAAGTCTATGTCTGCATTCATCTATTATCTCACCTCTGTATAGATAAAGTGGTTTTCCTATCTGATCACTGGCCATTTTATTTTTCAAATGGGAACTCTTTTGAATCCCTGGCAGTCATTTAGTTGACAGCTCGGATCATAACATAACAATAACATTAGTGAGCAGTTGTGTGACTGCTTTTAAAGCACTTTACAAATCTGAGCTAATTAGCATGAATGCTAACATGCTAGCTTTTTACGGATTAATATTGCAATTATACTTTGCTTCTTCAATAAAAATGCAGTGATCTTTTTTCACCAGAAATGGGGAGAAACGAAGCCATAAACTGCCTCTCCAATGGATTCAAACACAATGTAGTTAAAATGTGAGACAGACACTTTATTGACTGAACGTTCCTCTAACAACATTTGTGAGGATTTGCAGATATGGCACCTCTTACTAATTCTGTTTTAGGACCAACGAAGGAAATAGAGTGTATTAATGGGGGACAGAAAAAGAATTTGTTAACCCAAGATAAGTTTCCAACCTTCAAAATATACTTTCTACTCACTTCTAGACTTAAGCACCTCAAAGAGATCAGAAAAAGTATCTGGTTATAATTTATTCTTAAACCAAATGAGAAAATACCAGTTCACATAGTATTCCAAAAGACCCTATTCTTTTTGTTGTGAATTAGAATATAATAGAGTGAGGTATAGAGGGATAAAGACTTGGATTGAAATCTCACCTCGAGTACTCAGCTGTATAACTGTAACTCTATGAATTTTGGTTTCCTTGACTCTAAAATGAGGTGGGGGCGGGGGATAAGGGGTGATAATATTTACTTTGCAGATTTCCTGGGAAGCCCAAAAGCGATTCTATCCTACACAATATCTGGGATATGGGAGGTGATCATACTAGCCATGACCCATCCTCTCTGTTTGTAAGTCATCCTCTTCCCTTTCTACTCTAAAGTTATTCTGACATTCATTCGATTTCAGTTTATGGAAAGCAGAGCATCATAATGAACTAAAATGTTCTTCTCATGTTTGTGTTAGCTATTACAAATAACTAAATTTACAGGGACTGGAATAATTACAAAAGTTCATTTTGATGCGAAAAATCTAAACATAGGATAATTCAAAAACTTTCTTTTAACATACTATGAAATTGTAGAGATATGGCAGTTAAATTTTGTTATTTTGTCCTCTGTTCTTTGTACCAACTTAGCAAAAAGTGATATGAGGAGGTATGACAGTGGAGAGGCTGCCTGGGTCAGTTAGAAGGCTGTCTTGAGCACACTTAAATTGTTTCATTCATTCATTCATTCATTCATTCATCACTTCAATATTTATTGAGCATCTATGACGTGTCAGACACCATGCTGAATGTTGGTGGTATAAGGACTAGTATGCAGACTAGCAGATAAAGCCTTTGTCCTTAAAGAATTCATAGTTCAGAGCTAGAGGCAGACAAGTGAATAAACAGTTTTAGTAATGTGAGTTGATAAATGCTAAGGTACATGAATACTTTAAAAAAATTTTTTTTAATTTATTTTGAGAGAGACAGAGAGCATGAGCAGGGGGAGGGGCAGAGGGAGAGAGAGAGAGAGTCCAAGCAGGCCGCACGCTCAGCGTGGCGCCTGATGCAGAGCTGGAACCCACCAACCATGGTGAGATCATGACCTGAGCCAAAATCAAGAGTCAGCACTTAACCCACTGGGCCACCCAGGTGCCCCTAAGGTAGATGAATACTTAAGGCCAATATCTAATTTCTTGAGAAGTCAAAATTTGAGAGAAATGGTGTTTATCTTTCACAGTTCCTAACATGATTTGTAGAGGGTGAGCACTCAGTAAAGGGTCAAAAGACCCAGATTCTGGTCCTAGCTCTGTCTTTGACTAGCTATATATCCTTTGATAGTCATTTCAATCTTTTTTTTTTAGTTTTTTAATGTTTATTCATTTTTGAGAGAGAGAGAGCGCGCGCGCGCCTGAGTGGGGGAGGGGCAGAGAGAGAGAGAGAGAGAGAGAGGGAGACGCAGAATCCCAATCAGGCTCCAGGCTCTGAGCTGTCAGCACAGAGCCCAACGCAGGGCTCGAACTCACGAACCGTGAGATCATGACCTGAGCTGAAGTCGGACACTTAACCGACTGAGCCACCCAGGCGCCCCAGTCATTTCAATTTTCTGAGCCTGTTCCTTCATCTGTAAAATGTGACTGATGATACCAGTCCTTACTGGGTTATTGTAAAGATCAATGGTTATGAATGTGAATTTTTAATTAATTGTAAAGATCTCTACAAAAGCAGTTACATTCTTAAACATTTTTTTGAATTTTAAAATAGAAGCTGTTTAGTACTTCATATAATCGCTGAATGATCCTTTTCCTTAAAGAAAAAAGAAAAGGAAAGGAAAGGAAAAAAAGAAAACCAGCAGTAGGTAAGGGTCTTTCATTGTTGTCACCGTTCATTGTTCAAAGCAGGTCTGGTTTGAACTTTTCAGCACTCCAGATACTTACCATTATTCCCATTTTACCAATGAGACAAGTGAGGAGCCAAGAATTTGTCCGAGAGCACAATCTCTTCAAAGAAAGCCTAAACCGCTTCCAAAGGACTTTACACACTGGGTCCAACGAACCAAGGTGCACATTACTGTGGTCCTTTTTTTCTCTGGAGGCCCCGCCTCCACTGCACGGAAGGGGCTGGACGAGGCTTCAACTCCGCCCCGTGACGCCTGAGACCCCACCCCAATCCTTCCACCTCTCGCGGGATCTCTCGGGAGGACGGATGGGTTTATGTCCCATCATGGCGGCTGAAGAGGCGGATGTGGATGTTGAAGGGGACGTGGTGCCATCCACGGCACAGCCAGGGTGAGGCGTGGAGACCGAGTGTCGCTGGGATGGGGAGGAGCGCGGGTGCGAGGAGAGTAACCTGGAAAGGCTGCGGGTCCGGCAAGGAACAGGGAAGCGGAAGACCATCCGCTGGGCCAGGGTCTCCTGGTGGCCAGGGAGGCGCCGCGCCCATCCCGCCTGTAAGCTACACCTGAGCTCCGCGGGCGGGGACCTGAGGCCAGTGTCGGACGGCTGTTTAACCTTTTACCGGGATGTTGCGAGGGCGCCGACTTCGCCTAGCACATTGCACTCTCTGCAACAATTAGATTCCTTCCTCCTTTAGCTCCACCGCAGAATCTCGCCAGAATCCGCCCACTTGCCCCCTCCGGACAATAACTAAAACAAGGGCGAACTCTGGGTGGGACCTGAGCTCTAGAATCCTTAATTCTGTCGCTGTAAGCCGTGTGACCTTGGGCGTGTCGTTTCATCCCTACTGACCATAGGTTTCACTTGGGGTTAGTTGTGAAAAACTTCCTGAAAGGCAGCTTGACTTGAAGGGATAGGACTTTAGGACAGCTCTGGGTTCTCCTGCATCGGCCGGACTTGCCAGTTGCTAGCAGTGTGACCTTGGGCCAGACATCTAACTTGCCTGATCTTCAAACAGCTCATGTGTAAACTGACAGTCATGGTGTGTGCCTCATGTGGTTGTTATGAACATCAGATGAAGTAATCATGGGATGTGCTGTAGCATACAGTACAAGCTATGTAAATGTTTTATTCTTCACTGTCTCCTTACCCCCATGGAAGGTACTATGTGGACCTAGTGAGGGGTCACTATTTAATACTTGCAGATTCTTGGAGAACAGGCCAATGTGGTTTTAAGCAACAATCTCCAGCTTGAGAGATCTAGCCTTTTGGCTGCTTGCTTTCCAAGTAAGAAATTGATACGTACTATTTTTAAAATGTGCTTCCCCAGTCACCTTTTAGAAGTGGAAGAGGCATAGACGGGTCGGGAATCAGGTCAGGAATAGGAAGACCTCGGTTCTAAACTCAGCCAGTTATGTTGCTTATAAATGCCAACAGCCTCATTAGAAGTCTGTTAGGTTGAGTGAACCATGTGGATTTGCTAGTCTTAGACCATTTCTTGACTTAAAAAATGGCAATTTCATATGGTCCAACGTAATATTAGGGCCTCTGTAAATTTTGGAGAACAGTACCAACCTTGCCAGTGAGGGATTAAGATAGTGGGTCTAAAATTCTACTGAACACTAAAGCAGTATAAAAATGTGAGGAGTAATTAAATTCATATAGTCATTCTCTCCCAAACTATTAGGCAAAACTGTACAGATGAGTAAGGAGCCTTTAATAACAATCATTGTTCGTATTTGTGTAGATCAAGTTAATCTTGACCAAGTGCTCTTGCATGGATGACGTAATTTACTTGTCACAATAAGTCCATGTGATGAGCAAGGGATACTTATCTGCAGTCCAGAGAGAAGTGAGTTGGCCTCGGAAACTCAAAATGTCTGAGAGCATTGGCTCTACCCCTTTACCATAGGTTCTTTATTTTTCTGATCGTGTTTAATTTTTCTGCCTTTTTCTTTCCTTTCTCTTGCTAATGTGCTTGAGCCTTGGGTCTGCTAGTGACATCTATGATCATCTTAGATTCATGCAAGCAGGACTACAAAAGTTACTGGTTCCTGATGGTCAGAGCCATTGCCTTACCCAACTCCAAGGAGCATCATTAACATTATATTCTGCTGAGTGGTGTTCCCTGATGTTGGAGCTCCAGGCGTATGGAATGTAGTGTGAATGGTGCCCCTTGAAGTATGTAGTTAAAGCTAATGACAACGTCTGTGGAACCGTTGAGGATTAATTGAAAACACACTTCTAAGTACTTGCTAAACTCTAGCTACCAAAGTTAGAAGGTGGCATTGAAACTTTGGTTTCCCTTTTACTTCTACCTTTTCGTTTTCATCTTCCTTTTCTTCTGCTTGTCCTTAAAGTGTTCCATGGGGTTTTGTCATCAGACAAAACTAACAAAAACTAACACTAGCCACGCAGCCCCTAGTTATGCCATCTCTCAAGATTTAAAATTGCTCTCTGGTAGATTGGAACGTGTAAAATATTGCCAATGTTCAACCATTTTTTACCATAAAAAAAAATGACAGTTATTTCAAGTTACACCTTAAAACATGCTGATGTTTCCCAAATCCATCACCAACTCACATCTCTCCTGAGCTTTAGATCCATTTATCTACTTCTCTGAATCTGTTTTTGGATGTTTCATAAGCACCTCAATCTCAGCTTACAAACTTTTCCCAGCACACCTGCCATCTGCCTCTCCAAGTTCCCTAGTTCAATAAATGGCACCATCCACTCAGTAATTCAAGGCACAGACCTAGACTTTATCCCTTTTCCTTACCTCTCTTCTTTCACTCCTTCTGTCCTGTTGGTTGCTAAAGGTCTGTTGATTCTAAGTATCCTCTCAAGTTTATTCACTTCTTCCTGTTCATACTGCTTGTTCCCTAGGTCTAAATTACTGTCACCTCTCTTAATATTTATATAATCACTCACTCTCAACTTGTCTCTTTGTCCCCCTTCTATTCCTTACTGAAGTTAGATCAGTCTTTCTTACATCCAAATCTGATCATGCTGTTCCCTTCAGTCCCTGATTTGTTTTATGATAAAATTCTCATTCCGTAACTCTATAGACCTAGGTGACCCATGTTCCACCTATCTTGTTCATTCATTCAACAAATATTGATTGAGCACCTTTTATATGGCAAGGCCTACATATATAGCAGTTATCAAAGTAACTCCTTGCTCTCCTAGAACTAACATTCTTATTGGGTGAGAGACAGTAAAACTTACATACGGGCCAGATGGGGATACATGGAAAAAGATAAGGGGAAGTGGATGACGTGTCAGCTTTATCTTAGGCACTTACCCAGGAAAAGTGGGTCTGAAACTACAGGACCTTAGAGGTCAGCGTGGATATAGTGGAAGGACTGGATTTGAAAAGGGAGGAAGCCACAGGGTTGGCAACGAATTGAATGTCCATTGTGAGGAAATAAGGGCAGGTTCAGATTTTTGGCTTGGGAAACTAGGGGAATTAATATGTTTTGAGATAGGAAACAATGGAAGAGTAGCAGATTTGGGTGGAATTTCTCAACTAAGATTTAAACATGTTAATTTATGCCTACCTGTGGAGATTCAGGTAGGTGTCCAGATGTATACACCAGAGGTGTGGAAGTTGCTAATCCTTATGGAGGAACACTGTAAAAAGATACCTGCATTGAACCTGAAGTGATACTAGTCCCACCTCCTGCACCCTTGGCAGACTTCCTTACGCAAAGTTTTCCTTCTGCTGATACAAGTCTCAGAATCCTTTGGAATGCTACCAAATCACAGTTAACACCTGAGTTAAAACCTTTTTGCCATCAACAGCAGAGAGAAATTAATTGCTTTTAGTTCATTGTATATAATCCATTAGTCCCACAATTTGTTAGAACTACTGTAGAACTAATTGAGGATTCAGAAGTATAAACCTGTAGATAGGTTTTTGCAGCCTAAGGTACAAAATTCTTACCACTAGAGTAGGCCTGGGAAAAGTCAGTAATTTTCTAGGAAACTATAACCTCAAGACATAAAAAAGCAAATATTAAATTTAATTATATCCTAGATTGGGCCTTCTAAAATTTAACTGTTTGGCTTTTTTGCATAAGAAGTGAACAATGTGACTTCAGAGAGTTTTTAATAGTTTGGTGAAAGGAGTGAGAACTAACAGTTTAGTCCCCCTGGATGTAGAAAAACCCCCAGATAACCCAAGTTAATTTTTTTTTTTTTATTATATAAGTTGTTATTAAAACATCAAGTTTTCTGTTCTCTTTACTGTGAGTATTTTCTATTTTGGTTCTTTGATCCACTGTTTTGTTGTTTCATTTTGAGGGTGGTGCTGCTGTTGATGGCCTTTATGCTTTAGATATAACTAAAAGAATTAATTGTAAAGTTGAATTCCTGTATTCATATGCATGCACATCAAAAGAACTCTGAAGTGTTAGTTCATAGCCATAGAGCATGTTGTGGTTGCTGCTGCGGGGTATTTGTTTTCTCTTGAAGTTGTTTACTCTTGGCAAACAGAAGTGAACAGACTAGCTGGTTAGGGGTTGAAATAGGGTGGCTTAACGCCACTTTATATATCACAGGTTAAAGAAATAGAGCAGGCATTTCTGCACTGGTAAGTCTGTTTGTTAAGGGAAGAAGGGAACACAATATTTGCGTAACATCTATACCCTGCCAGTCACTGTGCTGTGTAAATTATTTTCATTAACTGGCATAATATCCCCCCCCCTTTTTTTTTTTACCCATTTTCTTAATTATTACAGAAGCAATGAAAATACAGCGTCTGTTTTACAAGATCACTATCTTGATTCATCATGGAGAGCTGAGAATGGTCTTATTGTAAGTATTTTACGAAAATATCAGGTGCATTAAGCTACTACTTATTGCCCGGGTACCTCTTTCCTTGCTTGGTGGTTCTCAGCAGTTGCAGAGGTAATATACTGAAACATTTTTCTTGCTTTAAAAATAAAAGAGGGGCACCTGGGTGGCTCAGTCGGTTAAGTGTCCAACTTTGGCTCAGGTCATGATCTCACAGCTGAGGGGTTCAAGCCCCGCTCGGGCTCTGTGCTGACAGCTCAAAGCCAGGAGCCTGCTTTGGATTCTGTGTCTCCCTCTCTCTGCTCCTCCCCCACTTGCACTCTCTCTCTCTCTTTCTCTCTCAAAAAATAAATAAACATTAAAAAAGAGAAAAGAAACTTAGTCTTAACTTCTTTTGACTTTGAAAAATGGCCTGTTGAGAAACAACTTTGGAGCCAGCTAGATTTAGGTATATATCCTTGCCCTACCACTTACCAGATTTTTGAACCTCAGTTTCTTCTAAAAGATGGGGATCGTTGCAGGGTTCATTTTTTTCACTTAGCAATTATTTATTGAGTACTTACTGTGTGCCACACACTAGGACAGGTTCAGGGGAAACATAATTGAGACATAGTCTTGCTCACAAGAAGCTTGTATTCTAAAAGGGAGTCAGGTGATAAATAAGTAGGCTAATTAATTATAGACTGTGAAGAACATAAGATGATGGCTGAGAGTAATGGGGTGAGCCTATTTTAGATGAAGGTGTCTTTGAAGGAAACTGAGAAGGTGACAGTTAAGTTGACAAGTAACAAAGAGGAGTAGCTACATGAAGAGTTGAGGAAAAACATTCTAGGCAGAAGGAATAGCAGCACAGAGGCTCTGTTTGAAAGCCAGTATCTAGAATGTAGTGGGAAAGCGGGGAGTGGCAGGGTTGGAGAGGCAGACCAGAGCTCTGTCATGTTTGTATGCAGCAAGAGTAGCACCAAAGAGACCAGTTGGGAAACATTTGTGGCAACCTAAGCAAGAGTAGATGGTGGTATGGCCTGAGGTTGTGGCAGAGGTGTCAGATTTTAATTATGTTTTGGACATAGAACTGCTTGGTAGATCGGATATGGGATTGAGAAAAAAGGGAGGAATCCAGGATGATTCCTAGGTTGAATAAGTAGGTGACTAATAATGCTGGGTACAAAGTTGGGAACACGGGAGAAGCAGGTGAAGGTATATGTTAGTGAGTTTTGAATATGTTAATTTTTGAGAAGCCTGCTAGATATCCACGTGGACATTTTGAGTTGACAGTTGGATATAACAGTCTAGATGGAGCCTGGAGAAGAGACCTGAGCTGATTTTGAGAGTTGAAAATGAGTATGATCCTTTAAGGAGAGATTGTGGCGTAAGGGAAAAAAGTGTGGTGAGTTTTGGAAATAGGTGAAATATCTAGCAACATGCTTGCTACCTGATAACTTTTCGTACATGATAGCCATTATGACTTTATCATGGGCAAGGAGCCTGAGCCTTGGAATCCAGCAGTCTTGTGTACCAACTCTCTAGTCTTCCACTTGAAACATTAGCGGGGCCATGGATGCATCAGTGAAGTAATAACACCTATCTCACAGTGTTATCGTGGGAATCAGAGATATGTCTGTGCTTAGTAAATGGTAGCTTTTATTATTTGTAATCCTTGTATCATGTGTTTCATTTAATAAGACATAGAAGATAATTTCAAAAAGCGTAAATAAAAAGAAAAATATTTATTTTTTAATAGCCTTGGACTCTGGATAGCACCATCAGTGAAGAGAACAGAGCTGTCATTCAGAAGATGTTGTTGGAAGAAGAGTATCCTTTAATGATCATGAGGAAAGTAAAACTTTCAGGGTTAAAAATCTGTAAATGCAAGACTTACAAAAGAGACCACTGTTATTACTAGATGGATCTTGTTTGGCCCCAGACTGCAGTTACATAATGTATTATCTACCTATGCAAAAAGCCTCATTTTATTCCTTTGGTTCTGTTTTACTGCAGAGTTTGAGATCTGACTCAGTATGTTTGAGTTTCTTTTGTCAACCAACTCTTTATACTATCTGAATGTTGAATAGAAATTATAGGATGTTTTACGTCAGCTGGAACCTTTAATCCATGTCCAAGATCATTGAGTCCAGGCCTTTATCTTCAGTTATAGAAGCTGAAACGCAGAGATGTTAACTTACCCAGGGACACAGAATTAGAATATGTAAAAGTTCTCCCTTCTTACTCCACCAATTTACAGATGTTACATGGTAGGAATCTAAGTAAAAAGCACAAAACAAATAACTGCAGGTTGAAGATTTTTTTTCCCTCAGAAGTCGTAGATCTTTATCCACAGTTTAGCCACTAGCTTCTTGTCCATGTTTAAATTTGATGATGGCAATTTAACTTCTTTGGGACTCTGTTTTCTTATATGTAAAATGAAAGGATTGAACAAAATGATTTCTGGTTTTATGATTTTTAAAGATTATTAATAATAGTCTGATAAACAGGGGTTTATTTTTAACTCTCTCATCTGTATTTTATGGATATCTACCTCCTTGTTAAGCCAGAATTTCTCTGTTCCCTTTATTCAGTTATTGCTATGTTGATTTCAGGGTGTCTGTGTACCTTTAATTATCCTAGGTTAACTCCTTTTAGGCTTTCTTATTCTCTTACTTTCCCCAACATCATAGCTACAGCCTAGATCATTGCTTTTCAATGGAAAAATAGTGCAAGGCACATATATCATTTTAAATTTTCTAGTAGCCACATTTAAATCAGGTAAAATTAATTTTATTAAGATATTTGATTTAACCCACTATATCTAAGATAACATTTCAACATTTAATCAATAGAAAAACATTACTGAGATATTTTACAATCTTTGTTTATATGTGGCTATCGGCCAATGCATTGAACCTTGCAATTCTCAATGGATATTTAAGTGGTCATTGGCTCACTTCCAGATACGGAAACAAATAATGAGAGTGAAAGCTGTGTGAACTTTCAGAGGACAGGGATGTTTGTTTTCTTGTATCTTGGTCCTCAGCTCCTAGTACCTAGCGTAGTTCCTGACATACAAGATACATAGTCCATATTTGTTAAGGGAAGAACATCTCAAACTAATCTAAGAGTATTACAATGGGCCAGTTTTAAGAAGTTTGAGAGGGAGGGTCCATAGCAGATTTGACCTAAGTTATTTTAATTAAGGTAGAGAACAACCCTGAATTCTGTTCCCTTTGGAACTATGAAATCATAGTCCCCAGTTAATCCTGGACAACCAATCAAATTCATCTATTACATTTCCCATATGTTTTAAGAAAAAATTATTTAAATGAAACATTTAAGGCTACATTCTTCTCTTAACCACTTCTATCTAATAGGGAATATAGGAGAAGCTAATATTTTTGTAGCACACATTTTGTGCAGGTGCTATGTTTGTGTGATTTCACATGTAATATTTAATCCATGTAACAGCCTTGTGAGGTATATTTTCATCATAATTTTTGCAGACCTGGAAGGGTTTTAAGAAGAACTAGTTTAGCTAAGGTTCAAGTGTGATTTTCATGATAATGAGTGCCTACTTAATATAAGTCACCTAAAAATTACATGATTTTATTATTGTTTAAAAAGTTTCTTTAATAATTACACAGGTATTACTTATCTAAAAAATCACTTCCAGAAAATTTCTGGCTTGATCAAAAGGAAGGTGATAAAAAATACATGAAGAGGTAAAATTAATTTTTAATACTCTTAACAGTATGAACTGTATTTTTAAAAACGTGTTCCTAAGCTCCCTTATTTTCTTTTTCATGTGGTGCAGTCTACAGAAATCAGCAAAAATCATGTATGTACTTATATGTTTTATATTCTAAAATTATAGGAGAATTAAATAAAAATTATAGTTGGCCTGTGGAAAAACTCTTAACCTTGGGTTGTACAAAAATATAAAATCAAAATTTCTTATACAGATGTTGGAATGCCACAAGATAATTTTATGATATTATTTATATGTCAGAATTTCTATTATGGTCCTGCATAAGCAATTCCACGAGGTTATGGAAAAGATGTTTTCCTAGGGATATGTGGGGAAATATTTTAAAGCTGCTAATGTGTTAGGAATTGGCTTGATTTCTATTGTCCTGTCAGTTAATTTTCACTCATTTCAAACAAAAATTTAATTTGAATTTGTGGCCTTCAAAAATTATCTAGAGAAATTAAGTATTAACATTTTATAAATATTCTTTCCCTGTAATTGAAGGAAATTTGATGTTGTTTATTGTTTATAACCTTTCACGTTTGTGGTCCCTCAAAGGGTAGACTTACAAAGGGTAGATTTACAATTGCCAAGGGTTTGAACACTGAGCAGACTTTGGCTTTTGTATTTCGCTGAATAAATAACAACAAACAAAGAAAAAGAAGTTAATAAAGATTAATGGTTTGCTTGAATTAATGAGCTTCATCACTATTTTATTTTTAATTTCTTAAGGGACTGCGTTTCAGAAGTAATAAACATAATGCCACAGTTTCTTCTTTTCTTGCTTGATATTTACATAGATTTACATGAAAGAATCAGATAATATTTCTGGAGCCAATTTAAACACTCATATACTTTTTAGGATTTGGAAATTTATTAATGTCTGCTGCTTTGTGTCCAGTGTAAGGAAGCCTGCTGGCTACCACATTGACTTCCTTTGATGTCTTTTATTGTTATCTTCACTCAGACCCAAGGATTATGTCTTTTGAGGCTCCTATCATCCTGGGCTAGAGAAGTATACAAGACAGGGTAAATCTGCCCCCAGGTAGAGGCTGCAGCCTACTTTTTCTTCTTCTTTTTAACTCTTAGACACAGTATTGAATTTAGCCTATGGCTATCTGTGTAACCTTTAGCTGCATAAATATGGAATGTTCCATTTCAGACTTTTTTTTTGCAATTCCTTTTTTTCCCTTCAGGGCACACTCTCCTACAAAACCAGCCAGTTACTCAGTAAAGTGGACGATAGAAGAAAAAGAGCTGTTTGAACAAGGGCTGGTAAATAGTGCAATTTTTAATTTATAGTAAAATAATTCTAGAAGCCAATATTAAAAGAATTATAAGGTTAATTTGTAGAGACCAGAGATTTCTTTTTAATGATCACATCTTTAGTCTTTCTGTAGTGGCGATGTTGATAGTATAGCATGAGAGAATTCCTTTTAACTCGTGTCTAGATTACTAAAATATTAAAATAGATTTGGATCAATATTTTAGATAGTTTTCATCCTCCCCCCACTCTTTTTTGGTATTGGTAAAACCCAGGAAACTGAGCTCTGTCTGTATACATAACACCAACTACCTAGATTAAAAGGAAGAAAATACTTATCTGATGTTTTCTCTTGGGGGGAAAAAAACCCAGAAAAACAAAAAAACTTGTATATTTGGAACGGTCTGCATAATGAGCTGAGTTCTTTTCTATTCAGATATTTGGCATTGTGCACACAGTCCGAATATTTTTTTAGTGGATGTAGTGGAAGACCAGAAATACTTCTTTTGCATGAATGTTTCACTGAGATCTATTTAAATGTCCACAGGTTACATAATAGAAAAAAAAAGTACGCCAGTTTCTAATTCTGAAAATTCTCCTACTAACATGAAGAAACTTTTAAGAAAATATTTGGAAATTTTTTTCTATTAAGTGTAGGTTGTATCTTTTTCTTTAAGGTACATGTTACCCAGTATTATGCTAATTTTGAAATGATATATACTTATATATAGGATATTTATGTAATATTTATGTGGGATTTATGAATGCAAATTGAAATGTCATTGTTAACATTTCTGCAGATGAGGGAAATAAAATGTATTTGTATTTTTACAGTTATCACCATGACATCTATATATTCTGTGATGTCTTTGTATAAATAAATAAACTATCTTGAAGGTTTTATCTCCTCCTGAGGTTTTTATCCTGTACTGTTGATGTTTTTTATATTGGTATTTCATTCTGTTGCATGATTATCATTTTTATAACTGAACTTTAATTAACTAGTCACTGATTTAAGATTGCTGATTGCTTTGGTGTTTTGCCCCTTACTGAAGACTCTGTGTGTGTGTGTGTGCGTGCGCGCACGCGCGCGTGCGCGCGCACATATACACACCCAATAATGGGTTGTAAATTTTCAGATTATTGTTGACACTGGTGGTAATGATAGGGGCTTCATCTGCATGGCTCAAAATTCAAAGGTATCTAAAGTTACAGGGTGTTAAGTCCCCCTGTCACTCCTGTCTCTGCCTTAGTTCTCATTGCCGGAGGCAACCATTGTCATCTGTTCTTTGTGTATGCTTCCAGAGATATTTTGTCCCTATATAAGCAAATACATATTTATTTATAGATAGATAGATAGATATCTACTTGTATACATAAACAGATATTTTAAACTTAGAATGTTTTCCCACAAAACTACATGGAACTATTGGTTGTATTCCCAGCCTTTTTAACCTGTTGATATAGTTTGTTTATACACTGAATTCTCTCAGGCTTTAGGGAGGGGAATTGTGTGGTACTGAATGATGAAGGAAGAGTTTTCTTTCCCTTTTTTGGGCATAGAGCTCTCTTTTTTCTCTGTTTTGAAATTGGTGAGTTTTTTCTTTGTTCCCCTTGTTAGTGTACCATCTCCAGTTTTCATAATGCCTAAGCTCCTACAGCCCCAATTGTCCAGATCTTTGCTGCGTCCAGAAGTGTTCCATGCTACGAAGTTATTCATTTGCCTTCATCCCACAATAAATATAACTAATTTTGCAGTAAGTTGCCCTCAGCTAGGTGCTAGTTAGGAGAAAAATTATTTAAGATAGTTGTTAATTATTTAATTTATACTTACTAAGAATTATCCTAGAAGTACGTTGAGTTTGTTTTTTTTTCTTAAGTTTATTTATTTATTTTAGGGAGGGTGAGGCAGAGAGAGGGAGAGAGAATCCTAAGCAGGCTTTGCACTGTCAGCACGGAGCCCAATGTGGGACTCGAATTCATGAACCTGAGATCATGACCTGAACTGAAATCAAGAGTCAGAATCGTAACTGACCAGGCCACCAGGCACCCCAAAGTACTTTCAGTTTTAAGAAATGTTCATGTGTCAGATTTTCTCATGAATATCAGAAATAAGTATATAATTATTATTTGGGTCAGGTCTTGAAGATGATTTGCCACTGTAAGTCATGACCTGTAAATGTCGTAACGTGACCTATAAATCTGGCCCTGAGATCAGCTTACCTGAGTTGTAGAACTACTGTGAAGATTTATATGTCAAGTAATAGAATTGACACTTAAAAATTCCTTTTAGCTTTAAAATTATACTGCATTCCCATGGGCATCTGGTGGCTCAGTCAGTTAAGCATCTGACTTTTGGTTTCGACTCAGGTCATGATCTTACACAGTTCATGAGTTCAAGCCCCACATGCTATTAGCACAGAGCCTGCTTGAGATTCTCCCTCTCTCTCTGCCCCTACCCCCACTTGCACTGTCTCTGCTTCTCTCAAAATAAACTTAAAAGTTAGAACACCAAATATAGTTTAAAAAAAAATTATTGCATTCCTTTCTGTACTTCAGAAACCTCCAGATCTCCCCCCGGGTCTCATTTTTTTTCCCATCACAGCTTCATTGTTCCCAGGCACACAGCCTTAAACAGTACAGGGCTACAGGAAGCTGTTGGATGCAGGTCCTATCATTTGTGATTCATTCTTGTAAGTCAGTTTACTGCCATACCATGTAGAGTAAAAGTACTATGGGGTAGGTAATGGGTATTGTAACCCATGGATCTGGGTTTAAAAAAAAAAAAAAGATATTTTGAAATCAGTGTCAGAATATAATCAGTTGATTCTATAAATGGGAAATGTAACCTCCCTTTTTTGAGGCATTTGTTTTTTAGGTTGGGAACCTCATAATGTGCAATATGAATACATAGTGTTAGGAATATATAAGCGGTGCATCTTCATCTCGAAAGCTGTAAAAACTAATTTCTAAATCATTTTGGTCAGTTTTCAGAAGTCTAGATTCTAATGAGTTTAAGAATCTTAGCTATATATGAGACTTCATTGTGTGCTTTAGAAAATAAAGTTGGGTTGTTCTTTTAGGTTTTTCTTAATGTGACAGTTGCTTGGAATATTAAGTTAATCAAAATCAATTTCTTTTCCATTTTGATAATATAGGCTAAATTTGGCCGAAGGTGGACCAAAATTGCAAAGCTAATTGGAAGTCGCACTGTTTTACAAGTTAAGAGTTATGCCAGGCAGTACTTTAAAAATAAGGTAAGCAGGATATAAATATCCTAGTCAGTAATAATAATTGCAAAAAAAATTAGTAAGCAAAAGTAGCTTTTTAATTGAGGCATTAAAGTCAATGTCTGAAGTTTTTGTAATAAAAGTATTTTTTATTCTTAAAGTACTTAACACATGTTTATCTTCAAAAATCTGAAAGCATATCTTTAGTTTTTTGAGTATTGCTATTGGAAGTCATTGTTTCCTGGAAAATACCTTTTCTTCTTAAAGATTGGCTGCATTGTAGCTTTTAAGAATGATTAGAGCTTAGGGGCCATAAATGTTAACATGATGCTAAAATCTGTTTAATAGCAGTGAAACTTTTATAATTTTTATGTAAAATTATCTGAGAACGTCAGTAAGTTGCAGTGTTATAGTCTACTGCTTTATCCTTTCAAGTAATCTATGCTATATTTAACCATGTAGTTTTGATGTTTAGAAAATTGTAATATGTTTTCTGCTTGAGTTCTGGGAACACCATTATACAGAATTTGAAAGGGTCTTAAGTGATACTTGCTGTTTTCTTTTAATGCAAATAATAGGTTTTACCCTGTATACAAGATTTCTCTTAGTGTCATTTGAGCATAGGAAGTAGGTAATGGAATGGATTCATTATACATCAATCATGTGCTCCGTCTTTAACCAAACAAAAGCATTTACAGGGCAGCCCACCATGGCCAAGGTATTATGGAAGAGAATAAAGATTAACTTGGTTATTCGTACTTCCATGCTTCTCAGACTCAAACATGCACAACATCTTGTAGCGTTAATCTTTCTCAAAGATTTGGGGTGAAAGGATACACTGTGATGTTAAAAGAGACATTAATATGTTATGAAATACAAAATTTTGTCTGAATTTTTAGCGTAAAAACAGGAGACTTTGAGTAAATAGCAAGATTGTTAAAAGCTATTCCAGGCTATGTGTCCACATCTGTTTTTCTCTCCTCCTACCCTTTTGTTCTTTACACAGTAAGCCAGTTAACTTCAAGTACTGGATCCTGGGGTTCTATTGTGATACAGAATCACAATAAGCTCTTTTTTAGGAGCTGTCATCCTTGGGAATGTCAGTCATGTACAAGATTTTTCAAAAACCATTTATGTAAAGATTTTATTTTAAATCCTTTATATTCATTGACAATTGTTTTCTTTTCCTTGACTAGATATTTATGTCTATAATAGCAGATATGGAAGATAATTTCATGCTTTAAACTATAAGCTGTATAATGCTGGAACTCTATTAAATGAACCTTTGAAAAATAGTTGTTTCTATTATCGCTGTATTTACCTTCAATTTACTAAATAAAGATATGTGACATAGATTCCTTTAAATAATGAGCTGTTTAGCTTTATAAAAAATGATCAGTGGAAGTATCTGACATTCTAAGAATTAAGCCATTAAAAATATTTTAATATCTTAAAGAATCCCTTTGTATGACAGGTTTTTTTTTTTTTTTTTTGGTTCATTCTCTGGTTGATCTACACCAGATTCCTGTTTTAAACTTAAAATGGAAAAACAAGTATAGTTGTACATAGGTCATGATTATTTGATTAATAAAATCACCAGACCATGAATGAGTCAAATATATTTATGGAAATTTGAAATGATGATATTTTACATTTAAAGTGCAGTTGTGAATCAGTCCTTAGAAGGAAAGCACAATAAAGGTATGCCATTGACATGTACTTGGTTTAATAATTGTATTTATCATATATGTACCAGTGGTTAAATTTTTAAATGTTAATATGGGGGTTTTATCTTGATTTTTAATAAGGTAAAATTAGATGGTCCAGAGAAGGGAACACCACATCAGAAGAGCAGCAGTGGTCTTCAGATTAAAAATGAAGATGAAGGCACAAAGGCCTGGACTCCATCAGGTTTAAGGGGACATGCTGATCCCAACTTGAATGCTATAAAAATTGAAAAGTTATCTGATGATGAAGAAGTAGACATTACAGATGAGGCAGATGAGGTGACTTCTCAAGCTCCTCCCAAAATTCCTGGCAGTGATGTCTTATTAAACATTCCTAATAGTAAAAGTCATGAAACCAGTCAAGGAGAATTTATTGCTTCTTACAACCAGGAAGATTCCATATCTAAATCTTCCAAGGAATATTTTGAGAATACAAAGCAGGGTGAAATGGAAGTACTTTCAAGCTCAGGAATTACATTTTGGACTGAAAAACAGAGCACTAGTGACAAAAAATCAGTTGAATTAAATGATCAGAAATGTAATAAACTGGTGAAAAGCTGTGAAAAACATGATGGAAATGGAGTAATAGACGATGCCAGGCAGCTGCCTTCTCCAGAGCTTTGTGAAGTTCGGGAAGATCTGAGTGATGAAGAAATGCTTTTTCATTCTTCCTGCCAAATGGAGGGGGAGAGCCACGAGGAAGAAGAGCTTAAGCCACCAGAACAAGAAGTGGAAATAGATAGAAATACCATTCAAGAAGAAGAAAAACAAGCAATTCCTGAGTTTTTTGAGGGGCGCCAAGCTAAAACACCAGAACGCTATTTGAAAATTAGGAATTACATTTTGGATCAGTGGTAAGGAAGAATTCTATTTTAGATACCGTTTTAAAACTTCTGATACTCTAGGGTATTTTAATGAGGCCTATTGAGGTTTTAGTCATTTACATTGCGAGTGATGCAGAGAGCTTGAACATATGAATATATTTTAATAGGCAAGACTTCAAATTTCTCATAAGGAAGTTTTCTTTGAAAGCTTTGGTACATATTGTCATCTATAGCTATTTCATCCCATCTGTCTGTTCATTAAGGGTATTTGGTCCTGGAAAAAAGGGATAATTTGCTTTAAGAAGCAGTTTCTTAGGACAGTGTTAGGAAGATACAGAAAGAAAAAAACTTGAAAAGGAGAATGTCTTTCCTAGTTTATCATGTACTTGTAAGTACAAAGAGAAAATTTTGGTAACAAAAGGATAGTGTCATTAAATGTGGCTAGATTACAGAAACCTTTTCCTAAATTGCTATAAATGCTTTCAGCTTTGAACTTGTAACATAATGTGAACGTAATCCCTTCATCTAGCTTCATTAGGATACAGGAATTTTCTGATAGATGAAGTTCATCTTTTGAATTGTCAATACCTTTTATTTGAATTATTTAGTGTTGGGTGCGGCGCAAACCAAAAAACTTCCCACCTTATTAGCCTAAGTGCTCTGCAAATTGAACTTTTCGTGATAGTTTAATTAAGACATTACCAGACATTCATAATTGTTGTTACTGCTTCTGGAGACACTGAATTGCATAGAGCCATCTTTACAGAGGACTTCTGCCATAACCTTGGAAGATTACCAAAGGAAAACAAATAATCATGTGTATTCTGTCCGTAACCTTCAGTACTCACACAATATTAATTTGACTAATTTTTAAAATAGCTTTGTCAGAAAAGAAAGATTTTTGTTCTTGACTCGTGGTTGTCTTGCTGATGGTTGAGATGGCTAAAAGTAACATTTCTGGGCAAGGTGGTCTCAAAGGAAAGAATAAATATAAGGAACAGCTGCTATTCGCATAGTACTTAACGATTTACAGAAAGCTTTTCTATGTTGTTTGATTCCTCACAACAGTCCTGTAAAATAGGCAGGTGGTATTTTCTGTGTTTGGGAGATTCTAAGGTCAGGAGAGGTCTAGGGGCCTGCCTTTGATTATATAACCAACCACTGACAGAAAGAGGACCTGTGAGCAGGTCCTAACTCTGTCAGTCATTTCCTCCATTATTTCACATTGCCTGATTGACACTACTGAAAAAGACCAGTCAGATTAGATCTAATTTTGTTTTTGGAAATAAGAGGATGAATGGCCAAAATGGAAGGACTTCAAAATAATAACTCAAAAATTTTTTTTATGTGTGTGAATCATCAGTGAGTGACTTAATGGTACTTTAATCAAATTTCATTTGTTTGAATTTTGAATTCTCAATAAGGCAGAATAACTTATGTAGATAGTATAAATTATATGGCAGTAGTTTCCTAATGACATTTGCCTTAGTCGTAACACCAGTTAAATGTTGTTTGAGTATGTGATTTAACAGAACAGTGTGAAAGGAGAAAGAAGTGTTTTGAACAGGAACTCCAAACTATTCTCTTCGGAAATAGAAGAGGGGACTGGAGGTGGTGTTAAAAAAAAAAAGTAGAAGAGTTAAAGTTTTAAAAGAAAAGACCTGATTTGTTTGTAGCTAAAGGATCCTTTCCATAAAAACACATGCAACTGACCCCCTGTTTATGGGAATGTTTTAAGATAGTTAACACTGTTATTGAATGCCTCCCGAATGCATTTAAATGTATTTAAGTCATCTCCAGTCCTGACAAACTCGTCCTCATTCTACAGATGAGAAAAATGAGTCTCAGAGAGGAAAAAGAACTTGTTCCAGGTCACATTAGGTGAAGGTGACTTCAGGGTCTGCAGTCTTGACTTGTAATTTTCTCACTTCATCTCAGGTCCTTGACTCAGACTTTTTCACTCTGCCCTGAATGCTTCCCCCATGCTGCCTTCTAGATCTTGGTGAACCATGCATGCATCGTTGTCCCCTCAGGTCTGCTCCAGGGAAGTTAGAGGACTTCACTGACCACCCTATCTAAAATAGCTCACATCTGCCCCTCACTCTGTTAGTTTGTATTCTATTTATCTTCATAGAACTTACTACTACTGAAGATACGACGTTTTTATTTCTGTATTGTCTTCTCTTCCTTCCCTCTCCCTCCTCATGAAAATACAGACTTCATATGGACAGACTTTTGTCTGTTGTGTTCATTGTTACACCTCTAGTGCTTAGGGCGGTGCTTGTTCTAAGCAAATATAAAAGGCACTCTTTGTTAAGGGGAAAAGTTGGCATGATGAATCACGAACAGGGATCTTTAGAGGCCTTACCGTTTGTTCAGCACCAAACTAGTGCTGAGCTTTGTTTAAAGTCTTTCGATTTGGGCAGTCTTTAATTAAATCAATACTGTTTTTAGATTGCTACAGATTTTTGGTAGCTTGTTACACCGTGCTCATTCCTGTTTTCTTGCCTTCATTTGTGCAATTTGTTTCCTTTTCTTTCACACTGAACTGAAGTGAAAACACTGAAATCTCATCTTTTCAATGGCATTTCTGATACCCTGCCATATCACAAATTACTTCTTGCCCTCACTGAATGTCTGTAGAATGTATGATTTTAAATTTGGTTTCTGCTTAGGCCTTCCCTAAACACCCTCTCTGAAGTAGTCTGTGCCTGTTTGTCTCTCTATCCCTTTATCCTTCTTACTGTTTCTTCCTAGCACTTACTGCTATATATATAATTAATTATATATTAATATAAGACTACAAGCAATATATTAATATGTAATATAAGTCATATTCTCCCATTAAATTTGTTTTAAATTTTATTTTTGAGAGAGAGAAAGAGAGCAGAGGAGGGACAGAGAGAGAGAGAGAGGAAGACACAGAATCTGAAGCAGGCTTCAGGCTCTGAGCTGTCAGCACAGAGCCCTACATGGGGCTTGACCTCATGACCCATGAGGTCATGAGCTGAGCCAAAGTCAGATACCTCACTGACTGAGCCACCCAGGTGCCCCTATATATCCTCCCATTAGCATGTAAAGTCAGGAGCTTTATATTCATGTCTGTATCCTTAGTGCCTAGACAGTGCCCGGTCTGTAAGATGCAAAGTAAATATTTGTGGAATAAAATAAAGATTCAATAAATCCTGTTACATGATATGTCTGAATACTTGGTCTATAATGTCTGTATGTAAATCTTGACTTTAACTTCCTCAAATAAGTACTTTAATTTCTTTGACTTTTTGCTTCCTTATCTCTAAAATAAGAATAATAAAATCTACTTTGTAGAACTGTTGTGAGGATTAAGGTTGTGTAACTGTTAGTACTGGCATAAGCACTCGGGAACTGCTGCTATTATTAAGTTCTCCACTACTCTTAAACTCTGTCTGCCATGGTACAATAAGTACATTCAGTAAATATGAACTGTATTATGTAAACCTTGTATTTTTTTCATAGTCTTTGGGTATTTCTTGATTTCTTGGAAATCCTCTATAATATTAATATTTCTGTTTTCCACTGAGAGTGCTTACTCTTATTTATTGGCCTAATGATTAAAAACCGGTATAAAACTTTCAAGCATTTATAAGGTAGCTTATAATTAAAAGATACTGCCCAGCAAAGTGAAAGTGGACGAACCTTAGTAATATATTAAAAATTAGGAAAGTCTAATACCAACTACTTTAGATATGTTGTCAGAGTGCCCTTTTTATTCTTGAAGCTTGAATTTGGATCTGTTGACAAAACCTCTAACTTTAAAATCCTGGGATAACTGGAATCTATGGCATTTCATATGGGAAAAAAATAATAGTTAATAAAAATCACATTATACTTGTAAGTTATTGTATCATTTAAAGGTAATTTCAGGAAAAAGTACAGTTGGGTATTATGTATTAGCATTGTTTTTACTACACATTTACAGATTGAGAGGGGGTAAATTTTTAAGATATTTCAAATATGAAAAGTTTTCCCCAGAAATCTTTTTTCATGTTTTTATTTATCCAAAATAACTGTACTTCCATCTCTTAATTAGGGAGATATGCAAACCGAAATACTTAAATAAGACCTCAGTACGTCCTGGCCTGAAGAACTGTGGGGATGTTAATTGTATTGGACGGATTCATACATACCTCGAGTTGATAGGAGCAATCAATTTTGGATGTGGTAAAAATAAAAACCCAACAACATCTTTTACTCAACATTTTTTATCCTTAGAGCACCCGTTAACTTCCTTGATGGTTAGAATTCAAGCAGATTTAGTATAGATGCAGAATTCAGAAAGATGCTATAATATGGAATAACTGTATTACTAAGTTTTTTTGTAAAACAGATTTCTGTTGGTTAAGCTACATTTTCCTGTAACCTACAGTGAAAATTGGTGGTATGAAAAGGAAAAATACTCTCTAAGTGGGAGAAATAATTTAACAATGAAGCTCTTTGTCAAGTACAAGTAACGTCATCTTAAGAAAAGTCTGATAGTAGCCCATTCAATATGCAAAATCTGTATTAATGCTAGAAATACTGTCTAGCAGTGTTTAAGTAAAGGAAATAATTTATGAGCCTCTACACTTAAATGTAATAAAAGTGCCAAAATATTTTTCACGGAAGCAAGTTTCTTTCACCCTAGTTTTTCTCAAATATGCATGATTTTGAATGTATTTTTCACTTTTATTGAATTAACTTGACACAAACATTTTGAAGAAAGTTAATAACCATAGTTGTGATAAGGTAATTAGATAGGTAGTTAGAACTTTGTAACCCATGGTTTCAGAAGAATATGTTCTGTCTTTGAGAAGACAGCTAACCAGAAAATCCCCTATCAGAGATTATTTATTTATCTTGTAGAGAGAATTTACAGTCTGCCCTGTGGTCTGTTTTTCATTTCGGTGTCTGTTTCCCCAGGCACTGTATCTTGGGACTGGCTGCTCAGGAAAACTAAGGGTTCGCAGCTTCCACAGCCACTAAAAAAAAATGAAATCACGTTTTCTGTGTTAGACCTCTGAATTCAGCAAAGTGAGCTTAGCAGTCGTTTAATTAGAAATTAAATTACCCATTTCCTGAATATCCCATTTTACTGAGATTTCCTTAAGAGTGTTAGTTTTACGTGAGACTGCCAAGTAATTGCAGAATTAAGATAGAAGCTTAGGTATAACAAAACTTAGAAATTGGCTTACAACTTCCAGTCAGTATAGGTGTGCCTTCCTATTGAACGAATGAGTTTCAGAAAATAATAGACTGTTTTATTTTTCCCGAATTCCAATAGAACAGGCTGTGTACAACAGGCCACAACCAGTTGACAAAGCACGAGCCAGGGACCGAAAAGATGCGGCGGAAGCATACCAGCTTGCACAGCGTCTGCAGTCTATGGTAAGTGTTCACCTGCCATCTAAGGTGTGCCCCCTTCTAGCCACCTGTTAAACACATGGACAGTGAGTGGAAGAATGTGTTTTCTCTTGTATGTCACCTTAGCCATTTACTTTTCTGGTTTCTATTCAGTGTCATGTTAGTTTATAAGGCAAAAACCAAAAGCACCTCGTAATTCGCCGGCAGACTTGACACGGAAGCGTCATACTTTGCTCGCGTGGCCTTAGAATTCTTGGTTCCGGTTTCTAAGTCTAGTGTGTCATTTACAGCCATACAGCTAAGCTCCTTTTTCTTTCAGTTACTTTGTTTAGCTAAAAAGTCTTAGGTTAAGATTCAGCTTCTTGGAATAGCTATCCAAACTATTGTAGCCTTTCTTTTTTAATTCTTGAAGTTAGGGAGTTTTACAGTATCTTACAATTTGTGAATCTTATTTTAAAGGTGAGTGATCTACAAGTCTCTTAAAAGGCAGAGTCATAGTGTGATCTTGTTGGTTTTACTAATAAAGTAGATTGGTAATAGGTGAGGTAAATGAAGAAACGTATAGATAATAGAGTGGACGTTTTTCTTAGCGTATTTAGGCTGTTAACCATTTCTGCCTACCTAGATTTACTTTTATAAGAAAGGATGTATTTAGATACAGTTGCTGGAAAAGGTGCCACTCAAACACTGGCCTCTGAGCCAGTCTTGTTTGTTTGTTTGTTTGTTTGTTTGTTTGTTTGTTTGTTTTGAGAGAAAGAGAGGGAGAGAGTGCAAGCTGGGAAGAACTGAGGGAGGGAGAGAGAGAATCTTAAGGAGCCTCCACCACGCCCAGCACAGAGCCTCACATGGGGCTCAGTCTCACAACTATGAGATCATGACCTGAGCCGAAATCAAGAGTTGGACACTTAACTGACTGAGCCACCCAGGCGCCCTTGAGCAGTCTGTTTTAAAGGCTTCAGTATTGGGGTTTATAAAACTAGATATTAGTAATCTTGTCAACTAATTTCATAATGTTTTATTGTTTTTATTGCATCCACTAGGCAGTCTTTCCCTTTCTGAGGCTGAGATGTAATTTTGCTTCTAGTTTTAATATTCTACCTCTTGCTACGCGTTCTTGCAAGTTTTCTACCACAAGTGGTTGAAAGGGAAGTCATTTTCTTGGTGGTTCCTTTTAATCTTAAAAATATTTTTTGTCCTAGTATTTTAGTTTCTAAGTGGCGATAAGAAATGAAAATTCAATAAGAAATCCAGGTAAAATTCAGAAAATCATTACTGATTTATTTCTGAGCAGAGTGCAAACTATTAAACATAAATTAATAAAATAAAATTTAGTCAGGCAATGCTGATCAGGGATTACAGTATTTTAATGGAGAAATTAACTGATTTTTTTTTAAATATCATTTTGGCTTTGTGTATTGTGCTGTGATTTCCCCAGGTTAATCTTGTTACCTTTTGCTTCATTTTAATCTTATCACAGCGCACAAGGAGACGTAGGGTCCGAGACCCATGGGGAAATTGGTGTGATGCAAAAGACTTAGAAGGACAAACCTTTGAGGTAACTTTGACCTTAGCAGATAGGTCATCACTAAAAGTTGTTCCATCATTTATATATGTATGTCTTAATGTCACATATATTACACTTGTTGTGTGTGCGTGTGTGTATCCATCCCATGTTAATTTGTCTAGAAGTCACCAATAAACAACAAAATAGAAGGCATTGGTGCAATTAACTAGGAGTTGGATTCGTTTTCCAAATTTTGTCTATTCTCTGTATTCTGGTCTCTAGCTCAAGAATATCTGCCAAGGTGCCAGGAAGTTGGTATGCCTAATTCATTTCAGTAAACATTTATTTATAGAATGATGTTCTGATATACCAATTAAAATATTGTCCCAAGCATTAGACATAAATTGAATTACAAATACTAAAGTGTCATTTCTACCAATAAAAACTGTGGTTCTGAAAAGAAACATGGGTGACGAATGTGTGTGTGTGTATAAGTTCTGTATCTATAGAATTTATTTGTGAACACCCAGTGCAGTAGAATGGAAAGAATGTGTGAATGTGTACTTACTGGCTTTCTTACCTTGAGCAGTTTCTTAACCTCACTGAAATTCAGGTTTTTGTCTATGGAGTGTGAATAATACCTCTGTCCAAGAATTGTTATGAGAATTAAGTGAAGTAAATGGAATAAAATGTATGAAGATTCCAGTACTAGGTTACTTAATAAGCCTTGCATATACCAATTACTCAGTAAATTTTAGTTTTCCTCTTGAGTTTCAGTACAAAAACAAAACAAAAAGAAAACGTTCTCCTCTTTTTCTCTTCCCCATTCCCTGTCCCTAGCCTCACTTAATCTCTCATCTAGGCACAACATTAGTAACGCATGATTCCTGCCTAGAAAGAACTTCTATGGTTTCTAGTAGGAAAGATGAAACCTGTGTTAAGTTTCGTAAGGTTGATCTTAAGAAATGTCAGGTCTTCCCCAAGGGGTGTGTGTGATGAGAGAAGGTTTCACAGAAGATGTGACTTGAGGGATTAGCAGGACAGTCTCAAAATGTAGAAAAGTAGGGGAGGGCATTCCAGGCTAAGGGAGCAGCATAAACAAAGGTAGAGATGTGGGAAAATACCAGACATATTCTGGAAAAGGTGCCTAGTTATTTGGGCTAAAGTGTAAGAATGATAGTAGAAATGGAATGAAAAGATTAATTTTGTACTTATGTAGGACTTATTATGTATGTGTCCAACCCTATTCTAGTGTTTTATAAACATTAATGCATCATTACGATGACATCATGACACTGTTATTAGTACTATTTTTGTTCCCATTTTAAAGATAAGGAAACTAAAGCACAGAAAGCTTCAGTAATTTGGCCAGGGTCATCCAGTAAGTAGCAGAGCGAGGCATTCTGTCTCCAGAATCTGTACTCTTTATCATTATGCTGCGCTGTCTCCCTGTTGGGAAAGAAAACAACACAATAGGATTTGATGACTAGAAATGGGAAATAAGTAAAAGGAGGGACTCAGGTGATTCTGAGGTTTTTAAGTTTGGTGTGGCTGTAGATTTTGGAACAATTTTTTAATATATTATCTAGCATTGCAATTTGTTAGTAGAAAGAAGGAGGTACATCTCCATCAACATAGTCTATCCTGTTCTCACCTGCCTTTAATTATGGTGTTAGAGTATTCTTTATTATTATTGATTCTGCCTGTCAGTGGCTGATGGACTGGTTGATCAAGTGGTTGTTTTCTGTTTTAGCATCTCTCTGCCGAGGAATTGGCAAGAAGAAAAGAGGAAAAATGTAAATCTGTTAAATCCTCAAAAGTACCAAGACCAACAAAAAGGTATAGTGTTTTACACATGTAATTTTTTTTAACTTATCACCAATGATTAGGAATGTATGGAAAAAATACCTGATTAGCAACATATTATTCATATTAAGTTTAAAAATACTACTAGATGGGGCGCCTGGGTGGCTCAGTCTGTTAAGTGTCTGACTTCAGCTCAGGTCATGATCTCACACTCCATGAGTTCGAGCCCCACGTCGGACTCTGTGCTGACAGCTCAGAGCCTGGAGCCTGTTTCAGATGCTGTGTCTCCCTCTCTCTCTGCCCCTCCCCAGCTCATGCTCTGTCTCTCTCTGTCTCTCTGTCTCAAAAAAATAAATAAAAACATTAAAAAAAATTTTTTTTTTAAATGCTACTAGAATTTTTGAGATTTTTTATTTCACTGATTACCAGTTTGGAAGAGCTTGAGCAAAAGTTTTGAATTTATAGGTTTAGTGACTATAGGATCCAACATATGTTGTAAAGGGGCCTTGATTGTAACAGGTGGTCATTCAACTCCTTAGACATTATAAATAGGTAACCTCATGAAACGACTAGTGCTTTCTTTGGTTGGTGCTGATTGTTAGCAAGGTTTTTGGGGATTTTTCTGTGTGTGTGTGGTTTTGTTGTTTTTTTTTTTTTTTTTTTAATAATCTGTTATTTGTAACATAACAGTTAAGAGTCACCAAATAAGTTAAATGTCTTGGTTTTCTGGACCCTCACTTTCTGTAGACGCAGAAATAGATTATGGTTTCACCAGTGTCCCTTTTAAAATAAGATATCTAGAAATGTCCCCAGGTCATTTTCAGTGAAAGAGCCCTGATGTTTAACCAAGTGTAAGTCCCTAGGTAAGTTATGTAAAGCCTTAAGCCTTCAGTGCTCATTCATAAAATAATAACTATAATAGCTGAGACTGTTGACTATGCTTTAAGCACTTTGTATATATTAACTCATTTAATCCCCATAACCACCCTGTGCAGTAGTTAATAATATCATTCATGCGGAAACAAACTTGCTCATGCTTGTTAGTGATGGAGCTGTGATTTAATCCAGGCAGTCAGACTTAAGAATCCATACTGCTAACATTACATTATATATCCCCTCTCTAAAAGAAAAATTAAAACCTACAGTTGTTGTGAGAGTAAAATAAGATAAACTATGTAAAAAAATATCGTCATCCATAAGCTAGGACTCCTTATCTAGTATCCAGACATTTGCTTTTCTGAATCTCAGCATGAGACATATTTATTGTGATTTCCAAGTCATTGTTCCAGTTTGTCACAATCTGAATCCAGCTCCACTTTTCTTATATTAGCCTTCATAGATTTGAGTCAACATTTCAGTAAGCTTACCTCTTCTGCCATTGATCACTGCTTAAAATGTTTAACTGGAATAAGGGAAAGCCTCAGACATCATTGTTCCATCAGCAGTACATTGCCACAGTTGACTCATGATTTTTCATCTTGTGCAGAAGAAAAATCATAGTAGATGTCTTGCTTACATTCAGACAAAATATATTTGAATCTTTATGAGTCTGCTAGTTTCTAGCAGATCAGTTCTATCAAAAATGAAATTTAGGGGCACCTGGGTGGCTCAGTTGGTTAAGTATCTGACTTCGGCTCAGGTCATGATCTCACGGTTCGTGGGTTCGAGCCCGTGTCCGGCTCTGTGCTGACAGCTCAGAGCGTGGAGCCTCTTAAGATTTCTTTTTCTGTCTGTCTGTCTCTGTGGCCCACCCTTGCTTGCGCTGTCTCTATCTCTGTCAAAAATAAACATTAAAAAAAATTTTTTAAAAATGAAATTTAGATTTACTTACCATGACATATATTTTCATGAATCCATTATTACCCTTAGTAGTCCTCTCTTCACTTGCTAAAGGCTCAAAATCAGCTGTTGAATAATCTTTTCCAGAATTTTCTCAATATTCACATTTAATTCCTCTGCTCCCAAAGTCTGCTTTTTTTGTTTAAGAAAATAAAGCCCAAAATTGCCTATTTGTAGCCCTCCAATAATTTTTCCATTCTGAACAGTTCCTCCAAAAAGGTCAGTGGGTTTCACATCATGGTTCTTCATTGCTCTGGGATGCATATGCTGTCTTTGTGTTCTTTTTTTTCGTGTTGATGAAGCACTTTTTTACTTGAAGATCTTTCCTCTTCATTCATCTTATATTTCTGAAAAAATGCTTACTATGTATCAGGCACTGTTCTAGGCACTTGGAGTACAAAGTGTCTGAATTGCTGACACTAACAGTCTCTGGTAGAATAGGAGCTAAATAGTCCTGCTCTTTTCTGGTTGTGTTAACATGAACATATATTCCTTGTTTTTTTCTTTCTCTGACCATAGCCTAAAGAAACCTTATTCTTGATATCTTCCTCAGACTTCAGTTCTTTACTGCTCAAAGCCTTTCTAATATTGCTCTCAGATTAATACATGCTTTTTTATCTACCCTTGCTTATGTGCCCCTCTTTTTTTTGTCTTTTTTTTTTTTTAACTTTCTCTTTTTTTTTTTCATTTTTTTTAATGTTTCTTTTTGAGAGAGAGAGACAGTGCAAATGAGGGAGGTGCAGAGAGAGAGGGAGACACAGAATCTGAAGCAGGCTCCAGGCTCTGAGCTGTCAGCACAGAGCCTGACGTGGGGGCTCCAACTCAAGAGAACTGCCAGATCATGACCTGAGCTGAAGTCGGATGCTTAACCGACTGAGACACTCACCTGCCCCTAACTTTTTTATTTTAAAATACAGGTTTATCACTGAACTTTTCATATACATTGATTTCTTTAGTAGAACCATTGCCATTCATTCAACAAATATTTGAGTCCCTACCCTGTGCTGATACCGTACTGACAAGTGTTTTTGAGAACTTTCTTCTTGAAACTTTTTTTACCATGTCATGTCAGGGAGTTGTTTACATTTTCTTCAAACTTTTTGAAACCTTGATTCAGTTTAGGACACATGTGTGGGTACAACGTTCCTCTCTTTGGGTGTTAAAAGAAACTAAGGCAACAACTACTTTCTCCCAAAGGCCCTGTCATTTCCCATTTTTTAAATCAAGTCCAAAACTCAGCAGAGTTATGTGGGATGTCCTAAGAAATTCCCCTCGCTTAGTATTTTTCTGAGAATCTAGATTTAGATTATTGATACACATTTTCAAATTTAAGTGAATGTTATTTTCCTGATCTTGTCATTGAGATTATATTAGAAATGATTTTTTTTTCTTTTTCAGCTCATTTGATCCCTTCCAACTGATACCTTGTCATTCTTTCAGTGAAGAAAAGCAGGTACTATTTATGCATCACTAAATGGCCATGAACCATGCCCTTCTGTCAGACAGGAAGTATTTCTTTTCCTTTGTGTGCAAAGCATATATGTATGTGAAAGATTGGACGAGGCAAGGTACATTATGGGTCAGATGAGTGATGCAGATGGGAAATGAAAGAGAATTTCTCCATGCTAGGATTTTGAATGATAATATTTGTAAAAATCTCTGATTTGTGCTGAGCCTTGGTTGGTGATGAGAACTTGGTGTGATAGGTAAAGAAGAAAAGGGTGGACATTCCAGTGAGGAGGAATAAAATCTCTATTTTTATGCTCCCCCATTTTTTTTTTTTTTTTTTTTATATTTCAGGAGCCATTTCAGGTGAAAGTGGCTTCAGAAGCACTTTTAATAATGGATTTGGTAAGGATAATCTATTGTGTTTACTTACTCTGATTTCTATTCTTGTGTATTTTTATTGCAGGCTTAAGAGAGAGTATGGAAGACGTGTATTTTGGATCTTAAGTATCCTCTTTTACAAGGAGTCTAAAAATAAGTCTTTTCTTTTGGAGAAAAGCCAAACAATTGCATGTTTCCATATTTTAGAGAAAATAAATTAATGTGAGTTTTTGCAGACTGTTTATCATCATTAACCCTGTTTTAATTTCCTGGCATCCTTTGTCTGCTGCCTTCTAGATAACTGCAGCAAAGCACAACTCCTACCACTTGGAGGTTCCTTGTTTGCACTAAGTTACTGAGACCTCCAGTAGCTGTGTTGGTTTTGGATGTTTTTCTAGAGGATGTTTTTTGTAGGACTACCAGGAGTGACTTTTACTTTTTATCTTTAGGGTCCTGAGTGAGGAAAGCAAATGGTGTCTTCATTTTGTAAATTAAATAATGACATCTTTGAGTGTTTGCTTCAAAGCTTCTTAGCTGGCAGCGCAGATAGATTGAAATCCCAAGTCTTTGTGTAGTGAGCCTAGTGTCTGATTCCTCTGCTATGCCCGGTTACCGTACTTACAAATGATTCTCCTATGTATAAGTGAGTTTTTTTCTGATTTTTTGTCAGATGGATTTGTATGTTTGGGCTAAGTCTATTTTGTATTTCTTTTTAGCATGCTCATGTTTCTATGGCAGAAGTGATTGGTCTATTAGGAGGAAGATACTCAGAAGTTGATAAGATAGTTGAAGTAAGTTCTTGCTCTTAAATATTTTTTAAAATCATTTAGTCCTGCTGCCATACCAAATATTTTTATAGATTTCAGTGGATATAATTAAAATAGAATTACCTGTGATATAAATGAGAATATGCCAGTGTGGGCTGGATATTCCCAGGAGTAAATTAACATTCCATATATTGAGTACCTGTTTCCTTTTACCATCAAGAAACAGGGAGCACGGCCAGGCCTCGCCTCCTCGTTGCCTTCACCAGTAAAATGCTACAACTACTCTTAAGAGGCCAGGAACCATGCAGCAACCTTGTAGTTGAAACTTGGCATGCATCACTTTGTTCAAATTATTATCATAAATAATAGGACTCAGTGAAAGACTTTGTATGTGCAGGTATTATATGGGCTGGCCTGGAAAACTAACAATTATTATGGCCTTGTCTGAGTGGAAAAGTGGATTCTGAGTTCCTACATCGAATCACTTTTGAAGTGTAATTCATTTGCAGGCTAAAGGCTGCCTGTGATACTGTCGGATAAAAGACATGGCCTAAAAAAAGCCTCTGCATCTATGTATGAAAGAACTAAAACATTAAAGTGATAGAATTAACAGGATTCAGTGTAACCATGTAAGGATTAATCTTTTATAGGTCTGTGCAGCAGAACCATGTAACAGTCTGAGTACAGGACTGCAGTGTGAGATGGATCCTGTGTCACAAACACAGGCCTCAGAAACCTTGGCTGTGAGAGGCTATCGTGTAATTGGATGGTATCATTCTCATCCTGCCTTTGATCCAAATCCTTCTTTACGAGATATTGACACTCAAGCCAAATACCAGGTGTGCCTCTAGGTCTTGCATGTATGCACGTTTTCTCTCCTCTCGTTGCTTTCTATTATATAAATATACTTTTTTTTTTTTAACGTTTATTCATTTTTGAGAGACAGAGCATGAGCAGGGGAGGGGCAGAGAGAGAGGGAGACACAGAATCTGAAGCAGGCTCCAGGCTCTGAGCTGTCAGCGCAGAGCCCGACGCGGGGCTCGAACTCACAGACTGTGAGATCATGACCTGAGCTGAAGTCTGACGCTTAACTGACTGGGCCACCCAAGCGCCCTCTATAAATATACTTCTAACATTTCTAGCGAAGTATTGAATTTCTAATATTATTTACATCTGGAGTTTTGAAATAACTTTGCATTTTTTCTGATTACAGGGGTAATATATGCTTATTTAAACATTTGGAAAATCAGCTATTTAGTACAGACAAGCCATCTAAGTGACAGTGATAATTACTCCCAGAGCCTCTAAAAATTGATGGGAACAACTAGTGCAGGGACTGGGTACAAGTGAAATAACCAGAAGCAGTCTATTTTGCATCTCTGGAAAAAATAAACTTTTGTTTTGTTCCAACATTTTATGTTTAATAGGTGTATGTTTTTGCTATAGGCAGCTATTATTACCATGTTGATAAAGATTATAGCTGAAGGGTAGTGAAAATAATTTGTAGACATATTCATGGTAAATACAGATTTTCAGGCCAGGTCATATTTTTAAGGATCATTTCTGGTTGGGTTGAGTACATTTTGACCTGAAAAATTTAGAGTGTGGAATGATATATAGTATATTTCATTTAGTTGCTGTTTGGATGTGAAGTTTTTACACACTTTGGTGCTCCTTTTTTCTCCATTCGTTATTTAAGATGTTGCTATGGGTAAATACTGATTTTTAAATTTATGTAGTCAAGACTAATTTTACTTTTCTTTGAATTGTAGAGTTACTTCTCCAGAGGCGGTGCCAAGTTCATTGGAATGATTGTTAGTCCTTATAATCAGAACAATCCTTTACCTTATTCCCAGATTACCTGCCTAGTTATAAGTGATGAAATGAGCTCAGATGGCTCTTACCGTAAGTTTTCAACCAAAACAACTTCATCCTCTTTCTGCCCACGTTTCTTTGAATCTTTCATAGCAACGAATTTACAACCATGTGAAACTGTGTGATGGAAAGCTTTGCAGCCTCAACTAGAGAATTGCTGTCTACATACCATATAGTGCGGCCTCCCTCTTTCCTTTAGTGATATCCTTCTAGATTCAGGTCCCCACTGTGTTACCATGGCCTCTGGGCACAAGGGTTATATTGTGCAGAAAAGTTAGAGCCAGGCAGCGTGCATGTTAGTTACAGGCAGGCGTACCACGGAGATACTGCAGGTTTCGTTCCAGACCACCACAATAAAGCAAATATCACAATAAAACTAGTCAAATGCTTTATTCTTAAGTTTTTGGAGGGAAGAAATGAAATAAAGGAGAACTAAGAAATGAAAAAAAAAAAATCCACGTGGGAAAAAATGGGGGAAAAAAGACCATTTTAGAGCATATTGACAAAGTATGCTTATATTGTAAGGAAGGACGATCATAATGTTTGTTTTCCTTCATTTTTTTTCATGCCTTTCGATTTGCTGGCATTTTATTTACCTGAAAAGTCTTAATATTGGCAAAAACGCAGTTGAGAGGCAGTATAATGTAAAGTTAATAACATAAACTGGAGCCAGACTGCCTGGGTTCAGATCCTGGCTCTACTTAGTAATTACGTGTATGCTGATGAACAGGTTATTTAACCTCTCTGTGGCTCTGTGTCGTCATCCAAAAATAAATAAATAAAGGACAGTACTGGCAGCTAGTGCATTTAAGTGGCATTCCATGTAGTAAGCATTGTATAAGTTCTACAGTTAATTTTACGGTGTTGCCCTCTGCTAACAGATCAACTCAGCTTTTCTTTTAATATACTGCAAATATAATTACAGGGGGATCTGGAAGGCCATGTGAAAAATTTCTAAGTAGGCTCATCCTTTGGTCTTTTGCCTTTCTGGCTATGTACATGGCATCCACCCCTTGGGCTCCTGTCTCTGGAACTGAGCGTGACCATTTTGACAGGAGTGCAGTTGCTGCCCTTCCAGAGTTCATCCTATTCCCTGACTGGTTAGGTTAGTACCTGTAGGCAGGTCAAGTGAGTGTGGGCCCAGAAGCCAGGCAGACCTGCTGGGGCTTAAAATCCAGGCTCTTCCACTTCACCAGCCTAAGCAGGTCGTTCCACGTGTCCTGGCCTTCGTTTCCTTATCTTTAACGTAGGAATAATGCACCTGCCTTATAGCATTGCTGTAAGCTCAATGACCCGTGTGAAAATAAAAATCACTAGGATGGAATTGTCTTCATTTGCCTACCTCAATGTCTGTTTAGCCGTAGTTCTGGCACCGTTTTTAACAGTGCCCCCTTTCACTCAAAAAGTCTCTTGATTTGGATGTAAATTATGTGATCATCCTGCTTCTCCGTTCCTTACATAGAATTGTCATGCAAATGTACATGTACTCTTCTTTATTGTTATTAATTGCTGAGCATTAATATGCTCGATGGGCCAGGTTCAGCCAGGCAGTAAATATTTAATGAATGCCCACTATGTTTAAAGTGCTGTTCAGCTGGTCTGCCAGGTTGTGGTTGTGAGGATTCTTGGTAATTAAAAGGAGATTGGGGATTGAAGCGATAGCTGATGACAGTCTGCTTCATTATGCTTTTCTAGGTTTACCTTACAAATTTGAAGTACAGCAGATGCTAGAAGAACCTCAGTGGGGATTAGTGTTTGAAAAGGCAAGATGGATAATAGAAAAATACCGACTGTCCCATAGGTATGTGCTGTGGTTTGAGGTGGCCGCACATCTGCAGCGCGTCTCATTAAATGATGTTTTAGAGAAAACCCAAGTTAAATATAAAATTATGATGTATGGCGTCAGTGACAGTTTATGAGAAAACAGATTCGTTTGTGGTATTTGTTTCATCAGTTTGTCTTCATATTTCTTCCAACAGCAGTGTCCCTATGGATAAAATCTTCCGCCGGGATTCTGACCTGACTTGTTTGCAGAAAGTAAGCTGCCTTGATTTTAATTGGTTCTATTGTTCACAGATTCTAAAGCTATTCATCTCGATGTGGTTTCCCATGATGCCTAATGCTTTGTGGATACATTTTCTGTGTATTTTTGTTATTGCCGTTTCCTATCTAAAATTAATTTCTAGGAGAACATTAGTAACGTATTTTGTTGCCCACACTTGCATATAGAAGTAATATTAGTTTAGAATAAATTTGTCAGTGTTGGCTGATAAATTTCCTAGCAGATTATTATTATATACAATGGAGAACATTTTTCTCATTTTATTAAATTCAAAAGTCTCATGTTTCCATTTAGCCTTAATAATTGTTCGTTTTTAAGATTGGTAGTGTAAATCTAATAATTAAGTTTAAGTGTCATTTTATTTAACTTTCTGGTAGGAAATAAAGAGTCCTGAATATTTTTATTTTACTTCTTGTTTTGCTTCTATGGGTATAAAGAGTTAAAGACCCATAGACTGGTAACATCTGTCTTTTTTTTTTTTTTTTTTTTTTTTTGGTAGCAATTTAAGAAGAGAACACTAAAACATACTGAGTTTCTTTTTAATATTTTTACCCCCTTGTATTAAAACTTTCTTTTTGTTCTGTTGGAAGGTTAATGTGCGTGTTTCTCAGGAAACAGCTCTATCTACCATCCTGATGTAGCGTCCGTGTATGTACATAGATTTTCGTTCTACAGGATTACTTTGCTTTGTAAATGTAACTACTAAAAAAAGAAACAAAGTCACAAATTTGTCCAAAGTAAAAAAATCACACTTAAAATCTCAAGTGTGTCTCCTCATATAAAGTCATAAAGGAATAAGCTCAAGCATTTCTCAACAGTGACTTCCTACACTCTGGGTGTGTGATTATTGATCACAAAACTGTCTTCAACCACATTTAAGGAGACTGTTTCTCTTTTGCTTATTAGAAAAAGATTTGGAAAGGGATACAATAACGATAGTAGTGCAAACCCTCTTCTTACCCTTTTTAAATATTTAAAACTGCAAACCCTCTTCTTACCCTTTTTAAATATAAAACTTTTCTCTCCAATAGCTCTTGGAGTGTCTGAGGAAAACTCTGAGCAACGTGACTAATTGCTTCATTGCCGAAGAATTCTTGACTCAAATAGAAAATTTATTCCTTTCCAATTACAAAAGCAAGCCAGAGAACGGAGTGGCCGAAGAGAACTGTGCTGTGGGTCCAAAGGAATTGTTAATGTAATTATTTTAAAGTAAGGCATTCTAATCTGGACACAATAGATCCTACTCTCAAAGTAATAACCTTGAAATTACTGTAATTTAGCTAATAGTGGCACACCTTTAATATTTTGTCTCTAGTTCACAGAATCCAACTTGGTCACGTAAATCATGTGACAAAGAGATATGGACTTGTTTTCCTACAGTGCTTATCAGAGTGTTGTGTGAACCAGGGTCTGCTGCTGTGCTCCAGTCCGACCATGGCCAGTAAGCGGTGCAGTAGACTCTGAAGGGCTGTCTGCTGTACTGTTGTATTCAGGTCGATAAATGGCATGTATCTGTCATATTTATTTCTTCCCCAACTAGTCATTTCACTTTTGGGAATTCATGTCTGTGTCTCATTAGGAGCACTTCCATTTTTTCCATGTGTTTTGGTGAGATTTGGTTATGGTTGCAAACGAGACATGGATGGATGGTCACTGAGGTAATTAATAACATGGTTGAGAACTAGTGGTCTAATGAATCTAGCAACATGCTATAGGAGGCCAGGGCAGGCATAAGAGACCCAAAGGAGAGAATCAGCTTGCCAGTTTTCCCATTATAGATATTTGTTTCCATTTTATTTTATAGCAGTAATACTACAGGATATGGCATTTTCTCAGCTATCTGAAACATTTTGTATGGATTTCAGATACATGAAATAATTAGCTTCAACTGTATGTCCACTTCTGTTAGTGTGTGTGATAAAACCTCATTTAATTGGAAGATGAATAATCTTCACCCTCAAACTAGATTTTTTTCTACTACCTGTTCTCAGAAGAGGCAAATTATAATACTGCTTAAATATTAAATCAGAGATTTAATTTTAAAAACAAAAAAGCCTTCCAGGGTATATTACATATCTAACCCAGTTTCATATACTTTCTAAATGTAGAACATAAGTTAGCAAACTTTCTTTTTTTAATTTTTTTAATTTTTTAATTTTTTTTTACATTTCTTTATTTTTGAAAGACAGAGACAGAGCACAAGTTGGGAAGGGGCAGAGAGAGGAGACACACAATCCAAAGCAGGCTTCAGGCTCTTGAGTTGTCAGCACAGAGCCTGATGCGGGGCTGGAACCCACAAACCGTGAGCTCATGACCCGAGCTGAAGTTGGACGCTCGACCAACCAAGCCACCCAGGTGCCCCTTAAGTCAGCAAACTTTTTATGTAAAGGGGCATTTAGACAATAACTTAGGTTTGTAGGCCACATACTGTCTCTATCAGACATTCTTCTTTGTATTTTTTTACAACCCTTTAAAAATGTAAAACCATTCGTATTACCTCATGAGCCTCACAGAAAACGAGTTGCTGGCCATTATCGTCCAACCCCTGCTCTAAAGAATTAAAAACATTTATAATTTATTTTCAGATGCATGAACCTGAGAACCTGAAAGCCCTTATTTACATCATCTTCCATCATCTTTGTTCTTCCAACAAAACTTAAAGTTGTGATTTACATTTAAGTACATTTTCAAGTAAAATTAGCAATCATGCTGCCTGTTTACTCAAATAGATTTGAGTTCATTTCTGTTAGCTATAGAACTGATTTACACCCATTCTCCAAGCATCCTTATTAATAATAGTTTTATTACGTCTTATCTGGATGTGATTCTGTATTTTTATCTCTTTTGGTTGTAATCATTAGCTACAGAAGAATATGGCAGTATTTGAGAGAGCAGCGAGCCAGTTGTAGATGGCCTGGGTCTTGGCTCAGCCTTGTGACTTGGAGGTGGGGGGTGGAGAGATGGTTACAGTTGACCTTCTCTGGGCCTAAATTCTTGTGTAACTGAGGTCTAAATGACCTTCCTAACAGCCCTGCAGGTCTAAATGTATTCCTCTATAGGTAGTTAGGATAAACAATGAAACAATGTATAAGGCAGTTACTTTTGGGACTGAGGTTTATAAGAGCTATAGACCAAAAATCAGGAAACCTGAGTACTTATGCTAATTCTATTATCAGTTTTGCTCTGTGACAGTGATAAAATCACATAATCTGTCTGGACCTCAGGCCCTTCACCTATAATCCACGGGTCTGAGTTTTATGACTTAGTTTATCCTTCCAAGCACACAAAGTCTGCGATTCTGTAAAACATAGTAATTGCTTCCTTTGTACTCTTCCTTTTGACATATTTTTCCCATTGTACATTGGGAACAGATCCTAGAAAGTGGTATTAATTAGTTCTTGATTGATATTTCTGTATAAATTGATGAATTCGGGTGATGGAAAATAATTGAAATTGTTAACAGTTCTTTTCTCAAATCCGGTTCCTCTGCATGCCAAGTTCACCATATTTACCAACCTAAGCCATACTGTGAGCAAGTCAAAGATGGTAATCTTCAGAGTTTAGAGTTGGAGAACACAATTTTTTAAATAATATTTACTGAGTGTTTTTTCTGATGATAGAGTATGTTTTATCATAAAATATTTTTTAAAAACAAAATGAATAAAACAAAAATATATAAATCCTGTTATCTAGAAAACCACAGGTAACATTTTAGTATATATTCTTCCCCCCCTTTTTTTTCTTGGACCATGTAATTTTGGAACATTACTGTAGTTTTTTTCCTCTCCCTCCTCCTCCGTTCATTCTCCCTGTTTCCTTTTGCTCTTATCATATTCTTAAAACATTTTTCAACTGCAGGTGCCCACATTCACTGCCGACTTGGGCTACTGAGGGCAGTCAGAGCCAGGGCCTTGGAGAAGCACAGAGGAAGTCTGTTGAGGGGCAGTGTAATATAGGAAATTCAGGAGGCAGAGACCCAAAGGAAAACCTCCCTCTGGTAATGTTTACAGGAGTGGAGACCGGACCTGAAAACATCCAGATCTCTTCGTCCTGATTTGATTCTTACAGTTGCCCAATGACAGTAAAATAATGAACTTTTTTTTTTCTTTTTCCTGCTTGGCTAGCGGAAATCGACAGTAGTACTTTGCCAGTATTAGACTTAGTTCTCTTTAAAATCTAATCTCAAAGTAGCTTTCAAAAAAGAAAAATCAGTGGAATAAGATCGACAAGATCAGACTCTCCTTCCTCCTCCATTATTTTATCCTTGAACTACGTTCAAAGCCACATTAGGACTTAGACACTTTTGCCGCCTTTGGATGTCTTCTTCCATAAAAAATTAAAAATAAATTCATTATAATTGCATTTGTATAGAATGAATCTGATATTGTATATAAACATGTCCTCAATCTAAAGGATTGATTTTTTTTCCTTCTGAATTGAAAAGAAATTAAAACATTTTATGGGCCTTAAAGGTATTGTGGGCTGGAGGCATGGTGCCTAATAGGTAGTAAGGTGGCCCTGCCTGTATTCTGAAGAGTATCCTTGGGAAGACGGTAGTCATTGGCCTCTCCCTGGAAAGCCTGTCTCACCGACCGTGGGGCAGCTTCTTCACCCCAGCCAAGAACACTGCAGTTCCTGGGGCTTTAGATCTATAGATCTGCACTTCATTCTTCACTCACCTGACCAAAACTTAGGAATGTTGATTAGGAGCAATCATCCTTTCAAAAAAAAAGATAGGAGGCAGTGATTAGTTTTAGCTGTCACGTAGATATTTTTGTTCTGATCCTTAATCTATAGTTTTGAACCTCATGCCACGTATCCTACCACCTTTCATGTCTTCATTTCCCTCAAGCCCTTCTCTTCATCCCCACCCCCTCTACTTCTTACCTCTCAGCTCAGAGGTACAAGATGGTTCGTTTAGCATTTGTTGAAACCGGGCCTGAAGAGCAGAGCTAAACAGACCCGTTCGTGTTTTGTGGAAGCTCGTGCTGCCCCCGCCTTCCCTCCACAACTGTGCTGCCCCACGGGAGTGGGGTGAGGTCTGCAATGTGCAGACTGGAAGCGGGTCAGAGCTTCGGCAGCCGTGTGGGCAGCAGGGAGACTGCAGGCTCAGCAAGCCCACCTGAGCAGGCCTCCTGCCGTGCAGTTTGCCTGCTTCCGTTGGTCTCTCTGGGTGCCGACAAGGGGCGCTGTTGGGCCTGCGGGAAGTGATGTGGGCAGGCCACCCCAGGATTGAGGCTTTGCCTGTGGACAGAGACCTATGGACACCTGACCCCCTGACCTATGGCTGCCTATCCCCACGTCATCAACATGCATTCCACCCCAGTTGTTGGGTTTCTCGGTAGAAATTAAGGAAGGGCAACTAAATTTTGTTTTGTTTTTTTCTCTTTTAACCTACTTTCTCCTCTACCAGTAGCCAGATACTTAAGTCCAGAGTCCTACGTGATGGCATTCAGGAAAACTTACTTTACCCAAGCACAGAGGAAAAAGCACATTTTTATCATCATCTCTATCAGGATTAATACAAAATTTAATAAATTTGATCAATATCCCCAGTTTACCAGCAGTTAGTTTTCTTACAAATTAATACCCTACTTTGCAATATTTCCAGAAAATCACTGTGGAGAATAATATACTTTAATTCCTGACCTTTCCTTAAATGGTTTTATATATGCTTTTCCCTCCAAACTCTATTTTCTCTGTTTTGTTTTGTTTTTTCCATCTACCCTGTAATTTGTGCTTTCTGGCCTTTGCTCAGTCTTTTAAGCGACCTTAAATTCCTTCTGGAACAAGGCAGAGAATAAATATGTTAGCTCCCTAAATATGAGGAGAAAGTCAAAGTTTCCCAGAGAAGCCATGATTATACCAGATGCTTGCTCTATACCAAACTAAATCTGAGAAGGTAAAATTAACCTAGGATATCTGGGTTGTTTGTATTTTCTTCCTTCGACTATATTTATGAATATATTCATAAGAACCTTAATTTCAGGGAAAAATGCCTTGTGTGCTGTCTTTGAGGTTTTCTAGAGTAGTCTTTGAGGATTTAAGAAGAATGTTAAATGTGATTTCATAGTTTGTACTCCTGTTTCATAGGTTATCACAGAACATTTGTTTCAGCTATGAACTATAGAATAGTATTTAGATTCCAGCATGATTTAAATAGACTGATCAGAGATCTTTAAATTTGCGGATTTGATGTGCAAAATGTGTATTATGTATAAGTTTACTCTATTGATAAACCTGTTGCTGTTTTCCCCAAATGTTATTAGTGTTTATGAATTTCTTTTATTACTTTGAATTTTGGAATGTTCTGTAATGAAAGATAATGACTTAAACTATTTTGTACATTTACATATGCCACGTTGTCTAAATCTGTATTAAAGAATATTGTAAATATTAACGTTTATACAGTTAAGAAAGCTCTTCCTCGAAATGGTTGAACTCTTCTCCCTGTACTTAACAATGACATATTATAAAATACCTGATTTTAAGCTTTGAAATTTTAGCTTGTGGTAAAAATTAAAGGGAAACCTTCTGAAGATTCTATATAAATAAAATTTTGAAAAAAAAAAACCTGGTGAATCATTTGGTATTTCTCAATTTTTAACATCATATACATTGAATTGCAAACTATGCCTCATTAATTCAAACATTGATTTTCTATTATGTTGAACATTGTAGGGGACACAAAGATGAGTAAATTTTGATTTTTTTTTTCCCCCATAAGAAGCCTATTTATTACCTAGTACATGGGAAACACATAAAACCAACATGAACAGCGAGGATACAAACTGGAATTGATTATAAATGCCTGTAAAAGACTTCAAGGGTAATAGGTGTTTAGGCAATAAGAAATAGTTCTGTAGAGTGTGAGTGGTGAGATTGATTTCTTGGAAGAAATCACCTTTAAACATCCCAGCAGGATTTGGTTAAATGATGTTTGGAGAAGGATGTTCCAGAGAGAAGTGACCTTAGCAAAGGTATGGAGACAGGAGTGGAAAATATTTAGAGAATGGTGAGTCTTAAGTGAAGATGTTAGGTAATTCACATGGAGACAACTAAGGACACAGAAGGTATAAAGTGAGAAAAATCTCATCTTAAAACCAGAATTCATTCATTAACGGTCTTTAACTTTCCAGTCTTTTTTTCTAGCATAAACAAACTCTATTGAAAGAGGACTTCCATTTTTAAGATTTTTTTTTTAATGTTTATTTACATTCTCCTTGTTAAAGTTCTCTCCATTTATTTACTTTCTCCTTGATGAAGTTCTCTCCACCTTAACTGTTAACTCAGGCAAAAGACCCTGCAGGCAAAGCATCCCCTGATGGGGGTTGAAACTACCCCCTCAGATAAAAGGGACTGCCCAGACAGCAGCAAAACCCTACGTGACTTAACAGGAGAAAATGATGGACTTGACCTTTACTCTCCACCTGATTGTATCCACCCACCATTGTCCCACATTTTCCCAATATAAACCTTAAGTATTTTCAGCACTTTGGAGACCATCTTTGTGACTTCAGTCCACTGGGTACTTGGTGTTGCCTCACTGAAATACATTTTCTTGTTTTACCACCATTCGTCTCTCTGCCTTTGGATTTTGTCAGTGGCGAGGGACCAAGCCTGGTCTGTTGGGGACCCCCAGAACCAGGTGCCCTTGCGCCCCGCGCCCCAGTTGCAATTCTTGGCAAGCTAGCCAGAAGCTGTACTTTCAGTTTGTCCAGCCCCCACTCTAGAGACCCCTGACGGTTGCATTTGGGCCTGGCAGTGCACCTGGGCTCAACCATTCCTTTACTGAGCCCGTGGCTATGATAGGTCAGGGTCAGCAACTCGTGGTTAGTCTGCCCCGGATGGATGGGGAGGACCGGGAAGTCCTGTGAAGCTGCTGACACCTTATGATGTTTTGAGGACTTGCCCTGAACTGCATCAGTCCACTGCCTTAACTGCATTTGGGGAAGCAGAGAAACCGACAAGTTGCAGAGTAAGCAGGTGCTAGAAATTTGGCTCCTGGTAAGTTCGCCCCCATAGGTGCGCGCCCTGGAAACCAGCATCCCTGCTGTTGGGTTCTTTTGAACCATTTGTTTCAGGTTTTCATAACCCATTTGTTCAGGTAGCTGGAGCTGTGGCAGGGGGTGTTGTAATTTGTGAAGGTATCGTGAGGTAAACGGGAATCCAGGGTATGCATTTGGGAAGATCTCTGTTGGAAATTGTGTGTGTTCAAGATAGGGAATGCTAACTATCCCCTCCCAACCCCCACCCCACCTCTCCCACCCCCAGGCAGAGTACTAGCTGACTGGTCTACTTTTAGTTATAAAACTAAGAAGATGCTTGTTTTTGTTTCATTTTAAGTTTGTTTTGATAGGGCACATGCACGACAGGAGAGGGGCAGAGGGGGAGAGAAAGAATCCCAAGCAGGTGCTACAATGTCAGTGAAGAGCCTGATGAAGGGCTCAAACTCAGGAACTGTGAGATCATGACCTGGGCTGAAATCGGGAGTCCGACACTCAACCAGCTGAGCCACCCAGGCACCCTTAAGAGGATGGTTTTTTATTCTAATTCTGCGTGGCCCATAGATGTTAAGCTCAGAGGAAAGATGGCCACTGAATAGCTCTCTGGGATTCCTTCCTCTCATTTGGTTGCCTCCAAATACGGGATTCCTTTTGGCTCTCTTAGTTTGTCTGGGAAGCCATTTGGTTCAGTGGGCGAAGCTGACTTTTGGGGAAGAACGAATGCAAATGTAGGCACTCTGGGCTTCATTCAGTCACAGCTGTGTTTTTCTGAATTTTGTGTCCTTTCTGAATTTTGACCTAGGAAGATGGGGGAATACGCCTTCTGCTCCCCCAAAACAGTGATTAGAACGTATGTTGAATAAATGGTGCAAAGGGCTGAAAAGCAACCAGAGAAAAAGCAGGAGGAGAGACAGGAGACAGAGATCAAGGAGTGTTAGTGCACACTTTGAATCCACCTCCTCCTGTGTCTGCACCACTGCCTGAGCCTCTCACACAGCCAGCTCCTTTACCATCCTCCGTGCCTCCCGTGCCATCGCTCCTGCTCTTCCTGCCCTCGCTATTGAGGAGCGAGAGCACCCCAAGCTGTCGCCACCTCCTTATGAGGTTCAAACTAGAGTGCCTCCCAAGTCATCATGAAGGGGCCCAGGGCCTCAGACTGTCTATTTCAGATTTCCCCACAGGAGGCCCAGGTGAAATTGACAGTAGGGTAACAGGTTGATTGACTTTGGGCACAGGTGTAACCTATCGGTATTAAAGCTAATTTAAGTCTGGTGGTTTAATTAAGATGGGCGTGTCTTGTGGAGTTAGCAACATCAGATACAGTTCAGAGAATCAACTTCCACCTGAATTAGTTAAATTCATGTGTTATCTGTTGCAGTTGGACTTAAAAGGACAGTTAATGTTGTCTGTTTCATAAAGCTTTCATGGGTAATTGTTAAGAGCAAGTAGGTTGAATGCCAAGGTTTATAGCTTTCGACATCTTTGGTAACCTAAATCTTTGAAGTTTTGCTAGGTTAAGTAATAAATTGGTTTGAACTCATTGGATATCTAAATCTTTGCCAAATAAGATCAAATACTGAAACATTAATTACTAAATATCGACTTATCTACTATTGGCTTCTTATTATAGAGAAGCCAAAAATGCTGGGGTCTGCTTTATGCTTTAATTGAAAGATTCTATTATGGAAAAGCACATGTTTCTAGAAATTATGAAATGCATTTGTAAGCTTCTGATCTAAAGAATTCTGGTGTAATGGACAGTTCACAGTTGGCTACTGCTTAGTTTTCATTGGAAACTAAGGTTTCTAAGAGTGGGAATTTTGATAAATGTAATTAAGACTGCTAGAAAATGATAGAGCAACTTTGTATGCAAGGAAAGTAAGACACGTTTTTGATAAGAAAGGCGTGAGGAATGGGAATACATTTTTGTGGAAAAGAAAGTAATTTTGTCCTAAAATGAGACTGGTTTATTTGAAGAGAGAAAGCTTAGGAGAAAATATGAATGAAAAAGGAAATTGTAGAAGGTCTGTAAGGGGTATCTTTGGGAAAGAATTCTATACGTGGTCAGGACTAAGATTGATATGAATGGATTTTTTAAAATATACTGAAGATTGGGATTTGCTTTTTCTCTTTGTTAAAAAGATTATTGGTCTACTCTTGATAAGAAATTGTAAACAAAGTTTTTTTCTTTATCTGCCCAGAAAACCAAATTTTCTCTTTTTTTAAGTTTTTATTTTATTTTATTTTGAGAGAGAGAGAGAGAGAGAGAGAGAGAGAGAGAGAATGCGAGGGTATGCAAGAGTGGGGAAGGGGCAGAAAGAGAGAGAGAGAGAGAGGGAGAGAGAGAGGGAGGGAAAGAGAGAATCCCAAGCAGGGTCCACACTGTTAGTGCAAGCCCAATGTGGAGCTCAAACCCATGAACCGTGAGATCATGACCTGAGCCAAAATCAAGAGCCAGACGCTTAACCAACTAAGCCACCCAGGCGCCCCCCTCAAAAAACAAAGTTTCTATGTTGCCTTTATCATGTTGTTGATTACTTTAAAAAGTTAAAACTTCTCCGTACTAAAAGAGCAAAGTTCTGCTAACAACTGTGTAATGTTCTGTATTTGTCTTTAGAATCTCTTATTGGGGCGCCTGGGTGGCTCAGTCCGTTGAGCGTCCAACTTTTCAGCTCAGGTCACGATCTCGCGGTCCGTGAGTTCAAGCCCCGCGTCGGGCTCTGGGCTGATGGCTCAGAGCCTGGAGCCTGCTTCCCATTCTGTGTCTCCCTCTCTCTCTGCCCCTCCCCTGTTCATGCTCTGTCTCTCTATCTCAAAAATAAATAAATGTTAAAAAAAAAAAGAATCTCTTATTGCCACTTTAGTTAAATATTGAGTTTTGTAATGATCTGTAATCCTATTTAAGCATGTGCTTAAAGCCTTCTGAGGTTTTTAACAAAGTTCCCAAGATTTAAATTGTAAATGGAGTCTTTTTGACAAATCAGGCTTCTTTATTTTGTATGTTAAGTTACATGGAAGCATTGTTAAATGATGATAACCCTACCTGGGTTAAATTGTATGGGCGAATGCTATAACTGTTCTAGAAATTCTATGAAATCCCTAAGGTTTCACTATGTCCAGATCTAAGGTCACTTGGCGCTCTAATTATTGACATGTTGTGTGTCACAAACATAAGTGGATTTCCCTGTCAAGTGCGTTACAGTGAACTCTCATCACATCTTTAACCAGGCCCGTTTTTAAGTCTTTTGTCATTTCTAGTTCTTGTTCTGAGGCTCTTGCAAAACATGTTTCATCTTCAGGGAGATTCACGAAAAGGGCTTTTGACAAATACAGGCTGCTGATATCTTTAAGATGGTAAAACTCAGCTGAGTAAGAATTTCCAGAACTAACGGGAAAGCCACATTCAAACAGAACAGGAATTAGTAACGTGGGACTGAATAGACTGAGAAAGATGACTGTAGTTTTTGTGACTTGTGTTTGAAACATTGCTGGTTCTCCAGTTTTGCTCTCCCAGAGTCCAGCTTTAGGAAAAATTTTTATTTTAAGATATCTATGATTTACATCAATATGATAAAAGATCCCTTTGTAAACAAAATGAAATACTTAACTTTTCTCCTTACCTGAGCCCTCTAGAATTCAGAAACTCTTAGTGAGTATTCTTTCTTTCGTGGCCGTTATAATTCTTTCCATAAGTTCAATAAGAATCTTGTAACAGGATACCATTGGAAACACTGGTTATATTACCAAGGCTTTGACTGGAAAGGCATATTTGAGAGAGGCATGCACAGACAGCCATGACCAGACAGCTTTAAGGAACTAAGGTGGACTTTATGGAGCCAACAGAGCCTCTGGGAATGTCAGCCTAATACCTTGCTTACAGAGTTCCCAGCAGCGTTAGCAGGTGAATAAAAATGTCACTTCCCAGCAGGTGCAGGGACCGCAGGATATTTGGGGGACCTCAGCATATTTCGAGGAGAGGAATTCACGCAAATCTACAGTCATTGCAGGCAAATCTGATGGCAAGCATTTGGCGTGGCTTCTGGCCTTGAGAGCCTATTAAAAGTCCGATCATGGGGCGCCTGGGTGGCTCAGTCGGTTGGGCGGCCGACTTCGGCTCAGGTCATGATCTCGCGGTCTGTGAGTTCAAGCCCCGTGTCGGGCTCTGTGCTGACAGCTCGGAGCCTGGAGCCCGTTTCAGATTCTGTGTCCCCCTCTCTCTCTGACCCTCCCCTGCTCATGCTCTGTCTCTCTCTGTCTCAAAAATAAATTAACGTTAAAAAAAAATTAAAAAAAAAAAAAAGTCCGATCAGAAATTCCTTATGAAAAGTTCCAGCAAAGCAGATTTTAAAAGAACATACATGGTCAATCACAATTCTTGCTGAGCTTAAGTAAATAATTAGGCCACATTTTTTAAAACTGGACTTGTTTTTTACAAACAAATCAGTCATAATTTGGCTATCTTTGAGGGAAATGGGGGTGATTTTAGAGAGAAAAATTATGTTTCAATAACACACACCTTTGCGGAATTAGATTCTAGTTCTAATTGTCTTTGACTGTTGTTTGCCTAAGGTAGACAACTTGGGGTAATTTCTTCAGAGAAATTGCCACAAAAGCCCATGTGTAGAGAGTCTCCATGCCTGTTACTCTGTGGGTATAATAAAAGGCCTCCATGGGTTTAGGATTATTTCAACAGCTGGACAATGGGATGGACTCTCCCAACAACTGTGTAACTCACCTGTCACCTTGACAGATTCTATGTGCCTGGGACGGCAGGTTCACTCCTTAAAAGCCAGAGCATATCCCCACTTTATGGGGTTACCCGCGGACTCGTGAAAATAGTGGATGGATGACTGGATTGGATGGTGTACTTGGGGAGGCACGTATCTCCCGAGATGAGTCACCTCCCACTTGCCAGTGATTCATAACTGCGATATTGTTAAAAGCTAGACACCAGGCAAGGAAGCCTTCTTGACGGTCTTCTCCCTCAGCCCTATTTGTCCGGGGAGCCCCCTCTACTGATGTAGAATTACAAGTAGAGGCTTTAGCCACACACACAGCGGCTGCCCAGCACACACTCACCCTCCGAAATGAGGAAGCGGCACAAATTTGAAAACAAGTCCTTCAAAACCAAATGGTCTTCGATGTCTTGACTGTAGCCCAAAGAGGGGCCTGTGCCCTCGTTAAAACAGAATGTTGCGGGGCGCCTGGGTGGCTCAGTCGGTTAAGCGGCCGACTTCGGCTCAGGTCATGATCTCGCGGTCCGTGAGTTCGAGCCCCGCGTCGGGCTCTGGGCTGACAGCTCAGAGCCTGGAGCCTGTTTCGGATTCTGTGTCTCCCTCTCTCTGACCCTCCCCCGTTCATGCTCTGTCTCTCTCGTCTCAAAAATAAATAAACGTTAAAAAAAAAAATTAAAAAAAAAAAAAAAAACAGAATGTTACGTATATATTCAAAATTACTCCAAAAATGTAATAGAGCCATGAAAGATTTAAACAAACACATCACTGCTACAAACGTCCTAGCCCTAGATCCTTGTAGTGGTTGGCGACATTAGATTTTTTTTTCCAAATGGAAATATACCCCGCTATATTTCTTACTCTTTTTCTTTTCGGTTGTTGCTTTGGTCTTTGCATTTGTCAAATGACAGCCTGCGCTGTTCATGAAAGCTTGGAGATGCCCTAGTGTCTCTTTCAGGAGAGACACAAGAAATGAGGTTCTCCTACTGGTCAAAGTCTTCCGTTCCACAATCCCTACATCATCCCGGGCAGCGGGAAGTAGCTAACAGAAGGCATGGCCATCGTCCGTTTCCCTTCCGTAGAAATGAAACAGTGTTTTGACAGTGGGGATTCGAAAGAGGACTTCAACTCTCTCCATTTTGACCTCAGTCTGTGCTTTCTACTTGATGAAGTTCTTCTTGCAGCTTATCTCTTAACTCAGGCAAAAGACCCGGCAGGCAACCTACCACCTCAAATAATAGATACCGCCCTGACACCAGCAAGAGCCCTCATGACTTACCCGGGGACAGTGACCGGCTTGATCTTTACTGCCCACCTGTGTGCACCCACCCACCCACCATTGTCCCACATTTTCCTAATAAAAACCTGGAAGTGTTTTCAGCACTTTGGAGACGATCTCTGTGACTTCGGTCCACTGTCTTCCCGGTGTTGGACCCGGAGAAATAACTTCCTTTCTTGTTTTGCCATCACTCTCTCTCTGCCTTTGGGTTTTGTCAGCAAGGAGTGGCGGAGCCTGGTCTGTTTGGGGTCCCCAGAACCAGATGATCTTGCACCCTTGGCCTCAGTTACGCTATCAGTTTGAAAAACAACAAGGACCAACAGGATCGTATAATATAGCCTCAATTTCTATCCTTGCACTGAGGACTCCTTCCTCCACCAGCATATAAATACCTATTCATTCTTTGCAAGAGGTACCTAGCATTCTATGGTACAGATTTGCCGCGGTTTATTCAACCAGGTTTTTAATTGATGAACTTTAGGTGGTTTCCAGTTTTCTACGAAAAATAATTTTTCTTGCACACTTAATATTTCTCTGACTAGATTCCTAGAAGCTTAGCTGCCAGATCAAGATCTATGTACCCTTTCAATGTTGTTACTATCTGAAGAAAAATCTTCAATTTCTATAAGCTAATTTTCCTCATAGTAATACAGCCACATTTATCATCTTGTTTACAGAACCAATTTAAACTCCAGGCTCCTAAATGGTATAATTTAGGTGGCAAAGTACAATAAAACCCTAAGAGTTTTAATTCCGCAAGACATTTATTTCATTGGAAGTTCATTCCTCTCTACAGCTGTTCTGGAGGCTTGCTAATTAAACATTTGCTGTAATTTTCGGATTGTGACCAGCATCATCACGCTCAGCGGATAGTTCTGGACCAGCGTCGTGCCACAATCCTATTTGTACCGTAATGGTTTTTCCTACTGTTGCTGATGTGTTTCTACATCACTGATTCTCAATTATCTTCCCATAGGATGCTAGCTTAAATAAAATATTGTCAGTGTTTGCAGAGAGATACAGCTGAGTAAAAACCCTGTTTTTGTCCGTTTTTCTCACTATCAAAACGAGACTTATGATTAATAACTCTGATACCCGTTACTGGGTATAATTCCTTTCCCACCTTCCCCCGTTAACAAGGTCACTTCCAAATGCAGACAAATTGGAAAGTTTCAGAAGACTCTTTCACTGCTTAGTTAATTTTATCCAGATCAGCAGTTGGTGAACTTTGTTTTGTTCCAAAACACCTGACAGGTATGACTCAGCAGGTAATGGTAGCGTCTATACCCATCCACAACCCGAACAACCAGAGATCGTCTACTTCGCACTCATTTTGTGTAACAAAGTTCGAAGGAAATCTTGATAAGACCTTTTTGAGAATAGAACCATTTTCCTAATCAGGAAACAAACATTGAGTAAACTAATTCTCTCTCCCTCTCCTAACCCCTCCTCCACCCCAGAGAGAGAGAGAGAGAGAGAGAGAGAGAGAGACAGAGAGAGAGAGAGAGAGAGGGAGAACTTGCTTTGATGAATCAGTTTGCTTTGATACAATGCTCCCAATTAGATTTCAACATCATGCAGTTGGAGAGTAAGTTCAGATAATGAACGCTAGCTGCTATGCCAAACCACCCCTAATTTTCAGTGTCTTAACATAGTAAAAGTTTATTTCTCACTCACACAAAGTCCATTGTAGGTGTTCTGATTGGGTGGCTCTCCGGGGCAGCCCATCTCCAACAGGTAATTCAGGCACCCGGGTACTTTCCCAGGTGGCTCTGTTTCTCATGACTCCACGTGGCTCAAGTGTCATCTATTTGAGGACAAGGGGAATGAGAAAGAATGGGGGAACGCACACTTGGTATTTAACTACCTTGGCTTGGAGGACACACATCTTTTTCACTCTGATTTCTTTATCAAAAACTAGTCATACGGTCCCACCTGGATGCAAAGAGGGGCTGCTAGGGGCACGTGGGTGCCTCAGTCAGTTAAGCATCCAGATCTTGATTTCAGCTCAGGTCATGACCCCAGGGTTGTGGGATCGAGCCCCATGCCATCTGCTGAAGATTTCCTCTCTCTCTCTCTCTCTCTCTCTCTCCCTCTGCCCCTCTTTCTCACTCACGCTCCCTCTTTCTCTAAAATTAAAAAAAAAAAATTTAATAAGGACTGCCAAATAGGCTTCTGCACAAAACCCTACCCTACGGAAGGAGAACATGAATCTTTATTAATGACCAGCCATTTCTGCTACAGATAGCTAGAGCTGATTTTACAAAATGTTACAAACGCATCTTAAGATGGGCCTTAAACTACTGTCTGAGGCCTCCGATTCGTAAAGAAAAGTTGACATCTAGTTTCTTTGAAGCCAGAGCCCTAATATTAAAAGAAAACGGAAAATGTATCCCCCGCAAATCAAAGAATCTGCAAGCCGGAAAGGACCTGGAAATGTTCGGGTTTAGAGTCTTATGTTCTAATACGAGGCAACAGGTCCACAGAAATAAAGCACCTTGCCCAAAGTCTCCCAGCCGATTTTGTAGCAAGGCCACCCCTAGAAAACCCCAGTTTTGAGTTGGCATCCTTTTGAGTGATGCCAAATTATTTTCAATTTCATGGCATAAAGAACTACTGGGAAGATTTTATGTGCAATCCAAATGTCCAATATAATTTATGTTTTAATTTAAAATGTAATTTTGTCTTTCCGAACTGCGAGATCTAATAAATGCCTGGAACATGACTTTTATGGAAAAGTTGACTAAAGAATTGCCAGTAGAAGTGATATAATTAATGGTACTTTACTAGCTTTATCTAAGATTAGCTATATTAACTTTATCTAAGATTAACGAACCCCCAAACCCTTGCTGTTTGCTTTATAAATCCACACAGCTACATTTGTTCTTCGATCATCTTAATGAAAATGTTAACTCTGAGACCACCAGAGGGCGCTCTGTCACAGTGGATGAGCACGATGATCTCAGCCCTGTAACGTTGCCGGCATCGCGGTCAGAAAACATCTCAGAGCGCTGAATTTGTAAACATTGTGAAACATTCAGCTGTCCAGTTCCTTGACAATATGTGATCTACGGCTGAGTTTCCTTGTTTCATGGCCTCTCCGGGTTAGCCATTTTTTTCTGTGTGAAGGTATTTGCTGATAATGGCATCCCTGCATGTCTGGATGGATACAGTGCTAAATACTTTGTTAGTATCACATTTAATCCCCACAACGACCCTGCAAGAGGTCTTATTATCCCCATTTTAACCTTAGCCTTAGAGTGTTGAAGTAACTTATGCAGGGTCATGCCGCCAGAAGTGACGGACGCAGCATTCAGGCTGAGATCCACAGGATTCTAAAATCAGCTCACCAAGCTGTCCACGTTAGGGGGCTCAGAGCTGGAAAGGACCTAAGGAGCCATGTAACACCACTTCCTCATTTTTGGCCGGGAGAACCGATACCCAGAGGTGAGAAGTGGTGCGTCCACATCGCAGACCCAGTCAAGGCCAGATTGAGAGATCACAATCTTCCCATTGCCAGTGCTCCTGGACCACAGCTCACGGGAATCCTGGCTGGATCATCGTAAGGCTTTTGCGGTTTTACCGCTCTGCGGCCTGAGTGTTTTTCTCCGTGCGCGCTGGGGGGAGGGCGGTGCTCAAACATTTGCACCCATCCCCTTGTGTCCTTTCCTGTGCCACCTCCACGTAGAGAAAACAACTCGAAATTAAAAGCACAAGAAATCCTGTGCTCGTAGATTCTGCACCACACTGTACCCCGATGCAACCCCGTAGATGAAGCTACGGGATTATTAATCTTGTTATCCAGACGGAAGAAATGGACCTTACAGAAATGTTGCTTCAAGATGGTTCTCTGCCTTCTCCATCATGGCCAAGCCTGGGAAAAGTGAATTCTAAAAGAACACCTTCCATTCTCAAAAGTAGTCTCTCTGCTTCCAGTAGGTCGCCCTCCATCCTCTATACTGCAGCCAGACGGGTGTGTTTTGTTTCGTTTTATTTGTTTTATGAAGCACAAATCTTAGCGTGTAAGTCCTCTGCTTAAAGTTCTCCAAAGGCTCGCCAAGCTTTCTGCACCAGGTCCAGCATGGATGCTTAGAAGACCCTTATGATGTGCTCCTGTCCCTTTCTAGACTCTCTTATCTTGGCTTCTTTTCTCCCCTTCTCACACACACACACACACACACACACACACACACGCACTTTTTGCCCTAATCACACTGAACTATTTGGTGAATCCCAACATGTGTAGCCCCGCCCAGCAGGCCTATACACGTCTCCCCTTTCCCATGGAACAAGGTTCCAACCTTGTCTTACTTCTGTGTGACCTTCTAAATTCAAATATCCCTTCCACCTAGAAGCCTGCCTTGATTTTTCACTCCAGACTGGGTGAGATTCCTCCGGCTGAGCCCTCTGTCACGGACCCAGTCACAGTGGCTTTTCCTGGTCTCTCTCCTTTTCTGCTGCCTTCACCGGACTGTGAGCTTCTGGATGGCTTGGATCCTGCCTTTTGAAACAGTATATCCCCAGTGCCTAATATAATACCTAGCCCAGATTAAGAAGGCATTTAATGCCGGTTTGATGAATGAATAAACAATTGAACGAAAGAAAGAAAACAAAAAGAACAGACAACAGTTCCTTTGGGGGGGGTGGGGGGAATCAGTTCTATTACACTCAGAGGCCAGATTTTCTTGTTTCCCACCAAAAGGAGGAGGGAACTGAAGCCGGACTCTCTGCTCTGAAAAACAAGCCCCGGAGTCAGGACCAGAGAGGAGAGTTTCTGAGAAGCAGCAGATCTTCGTTAGCCTAAGTGCAGCGAGATCTTCTGAATATGAACCAGCTGGTGAGCGAGGGCAGCCTGCTCCAGAAGGGGTGTGCTCCTGCAGTTTCCTCAAAAACACAGAGGCAGGCGAGAGGGTAACACTATAACAGAACTGCGCCTTCCAATCGAAAGTGCCACGCGAGCTGGATCATCGTAAGGCTTTTGCGGTTTTACCGCTCTGCCGCCTGAGTGTTTTTCTCCGTGCGCGCTGGGGGGAGGGCGGTGCTCAAACATTTGCACCCATCCCCTTGTGTCCTTTCCTGTGCCACCTCCACGTAGAGAAAACAACTCGAAATTAAAAGGCAGGCAATGAGGTAGCATGCATTTTAAGATGACAAAGCTGCCTCGGTCATCTGAGGTCAGGCAGTGAAATGGGCTCTGCATTCTTTGGGCACGTGGGCGAATGGGGAGCATGAAATGTGGCACCCTCAGAGTGGGCCGAGCAGACCAGGAGAAGCAGCCCCAGCTCACTTTCAAGTCCCTTCTCCACCTTGAGAGATACCCTCGAACACCACCTTTTCACCCAGGGAGCCGACACAGCCCGGCTTCTCTGCCCAGGGGCAAGCGGAGGGCATGCGAGTGCTGTGGGCAGACCTGGCTCTCTGGACCCACAGGGAGTTCTCCTCCCTTCCTTAGGAAAGAGAACAGCAGCAACAAAAACCAGAATAACAAAACAACCAAACGAAACCAGGCCTTTGCAGAACTGGAGGGCTTTCTCCTGACTGCCCGGGAAGAAGAGGACCGTACCCCACCGCATGGTTTGGGGTGCAATGGCTCTTCCCCCTGGCCGACAGACACAGAGCCCCGCTGTGCACCTTGCAAGGCTCCGTGCAGCTGGCAGGGTATTTTGGTTTCACAGTAGCAACCCCGCATTCCTATGTAAAACGGAGACGCAAGATGTAAGATTGTAACCCTGCATTTCTACGTCAGATGTAAGATGTAAACTTTTCCCTGTAAGATGGAGAGCAGGATTTGGACGGTCAGTCAGAGAAGGGAGGAGAGGTACTCCTGGCAAAACGTGCCAGGGGAGCAGTAGTGCAGGGACAGGAAAAGACAGTGCCCGCACCGGATGAGAGGAAGATTTCTGTGAGGCTGGTGTGCACTGTGTGTGGCTGGTAACGACCGGCCACCACATGAAATGCATAAATGGGGTCCCAGGTAAGCGCCCACCGTGCAAGAGCTTAGTAGCCGCACACATTTCACGTGAGGGAGGATGGAGACCACCCTGGCGGTCACGCCTCTGCAAGGCAGCGGGGCAAAAGCACCTGAGGCAATGCGTAAGAGGAGCCTGATGCCCAGACGACAGCGTGCAGGTAAAAGTACCCCCAAACAGCCGAATGCACACGGGGCCTAACAAAAGCATGGGCCGGAATACCCCCCAAGCGTGAGTTGAGAACCCCTCGTTCTCAACTTACCGGGAGCACAGAGGGAAGCAGAACAGGGAGTGAGGGTGGGGATGTAGGAGACGGCAGTCCCTGGGGGTCCAACCCCCAATGTCAGAGGGCCCTACTACCCATGTGCAACCCCGTAAACCTTGACCGGTAGGAAACAGACAGGGGCAACTCGGTGGGAGGCCCGTGGAGGTAAAGACCAACACTAGACAGAGAAAGCAGGACATGGCCTGTGCCCCGGCTCACTCAGGACTTCAGGGAACCTGAGGAAATGTTGCCACAGATGGTAATTTCTCCCCCCAGGGGAAGAAACAGGACAGCGACTTGGTGTCCACCTTGCGGGGGACACAGCACAGTCGGTTCTCGGCATTCGTAGATCCTACTTATGGTCTGTAAAGTAAATAGAAACCTGGGGATCCTAACACGAGTTGCCCATTCATTCTTATAACATGGCAAAGTGCTTTTCACGTTACAACGTGCCTTCACATCCCCGGTGCTATTCAATTCTCGAGGCGACCCTGCCAGAAAAGTACCGTTTATCCTCTTTGTAGATGAGGACACGTTTCCCATCCAGCTTCTCTTCTCTCCTCCATCCTGTGTTTCCCACAACCATAGAGCATCTCTGATGACCCACAAGCACTCTAGACACCATGCGTCCTAAAAGGGACTCTGCAAGCTCCCATCCCTGCTGACCCAAACCAGGCTTCGTTCACTCTGCAGAATGGCCCATCCCAAGTCCCAGCACCACCACCCTCCTAGCCATCCCAGCAGAACCTTGCAGGACGGCCGCTGCCCTCCTTCCCCATGTGCCCCGGTCTGTGGAGTGGACCTCCCACTGCCTCACCTTCCAGGCTCTCTTCTCCAAACTACCCTTCTGGCGTTGGCTCAGGCCCTGATCACCTCTCCTGGCTCATGTGTGGCCTGGATGCTATTTTGACCTCCTGTCTTGCCAGCCTCGCTCCCACCCAAGCCCGGCTCTCGTTCCCCTCCCCTCCGGACCACACATCTCATTGCCGATAGTTTGATCCTTATAAACACCGATTGCATGGGGTCCCTGTTCTCCTCTAGACAATGCAATAGCCCACTATCATTAGCACAGATTTCGAATCCCCTTCTGTTTTTATCTCTGCCCTTCTTTCTGGATCCATCACGCCTCATTTCCTCGCTGGCATTCGGTAACCCGGTCTTTCTCAAATATTCAGAGTTCACTAATGTGCCTCATTTCTCGAGACTCCATCCCTGCTCATGTGTCATTCTCTCCGCCTGGAAGTTTGACTGACTTGCATCCATTTCTGCGGCAAACTTCACCTGATGTCCCTGGTCCCAGCACAAACACTAGGCCCCGTCATGGCACTTTCCACTTAACTCCAATGCTTACTACCTGGATATGAAGTTGTTTTCTCTCTTTCCCACTAGAGGGTGTGCTCCCTGAGAGCTGAACTTGCTCATTCCTATCTCCAGGGTCTGGCAGTGTGGCCGCCACAGCTATAAGTGCTTAGTAAGTGTTGGGTAGGAGGGTGGATGGATGAATGGTTGGATGGGTCTCCTGTTCAAGATGGCATGGCCAGTGGATGAAGTAACAAGGACTTGGAGCCAAACCTTCTTTGTGTATTCTTACTTCTGTATCACCGAGCTTTCAAACCAGTTCTCCAACCTCTCAGATTTCCCAAATTATACCTACCCTTGCCACCTGCCACAAATAATGATGATATGCCAGGAGAGCCTTAGTTGCTCAGATGAAGGGCTCTGTGCCCAGTGAGTACAAGGTGGTAATTTGTCCAATGGGCTTTTTGTGTCCTGGACTGAATGTTGCAGAACCAGCTAATGAAATCTACATTGTAATTAGGGAAAATATTCCTGCAGCAGGCTGGGGAGATCATGACTGCCTAATTGTATGTTTCCCCAGTATTTTAACCCACTCGTCTAGAAAAATAATTTAGAATTGTGATTTTTTATAATTACCTTTTTTTTTTTAAGAAGTCTGTTCAGAATTATAACCATCACTTAACAGGTTTCAGAGCTAACTTTGAGTTAGGCTTTGTATACATTATCTTGTTTGGTTACCCAAAAAACACTGTGATGTAGGTCCTATTTGCCTTATTTTATAGATGAGGAAACTGAGCCTGAGATGGGTTGAATGTTGCCCAAAGTGACCCTTGGTAACAGGGTTGAACTAGTGCAATCTGTCTGCTACCAAAGAACATGATCTCACCCACGTCTTCATGCTGTCTCCACGACTCTCAAAGGAATCATTTATGCAGATGATTTAGAAATTCTTTATTGCTAAATAGTGCCAGGCCTGTTCTAGGTGCTAGAGATACAATAGAGAACAAAACAAAGTCTCTGCTTGCATGGAACATGCACTCTGGGGACAGAGGAAGGCAAATAATGACTAAATACAGAATATACCAGATCTTGGTAAATGCTATGAACAAGGGTAAGGAGGGTGTGTAGGGAGAACTATTTAAAGAAGGGAGGCATCTAAATTCCAAAACAGTAGTGTCTTAGTCTCGGTTGCCCGGAGAAACACTCTGAGCTTGAGATTGCTTGCATAAGGTTGATTGGGAAGTGCTCTCAAGAAATACACCTATGAGAAAATGAGGACAGCAAAATTGGGCAGAGGAGAGGTTGAACCATAGTGTGATTACATCTCAGCCCTCAGTGGCTACTACAGTGAGCTTGCCCTGGAGGGAACTCTGCAGGGTTGTCCAAATCGAGGCAGAGGGGACGGGACCTTCGTGTCCCTGCACCAGCTAGACATTGGCCCTTGGCCGCCGCCGGGAGGAGTGAAGCGTCTCCCTATGGTCGGGGGCAATGCCCACTGAGGGGCACTTTTTGGAATCTTGGGTTTGTTTCTGGACAGCGATTATTTACTGTCAAGCCTCTCTTGTCAAGCTAGTGGCTGACACCAAAGAACTGACTGCCTAAAACTGCGTTCATCATCTTTATAAGCCAGGGTAATAACATCTCTGCCCAAAGCATTGCTATCAGGATCATAGTGACAGAACGGTGATAACTGATCCTACAGAAATATAATGGGAGATTACATGAATTAAGGTCATCTGTACTGTGGAATAGTATAGATCGTGTGTGCGAAATAAATGGTCTGGCACAACCAGAACTGATGTGGAGAGAGAAGACATCGAAGAAAAACAACAAAGGGTATGGCAATATGTATCATGTGATAACCATCTATTTTGAAAGATACCTGTTTGCGTCTATCTAGAAGCTAAGTGGAAGGATATACATCCAAGCGCTGACAGTGAGGGCAGGAGTCAGCGGGGGTGATGGGGACCAGGCCGTGCTGGAGCAGAACTAGGGCTGGAACTGGCCTTGCTTCAGTGTGAGAAGATGGACGTGGAAGGGGTTGAGGCAGATATGATAGGGCACATGGCAGTGCAGAGGTCAAATCTAGATGGGACTTCAGCGATAGCTTGCTGTCCAGATTTGCTTGTGTTCTAGAGTCAGCAAACCGGAGTTCAAGTCCTTACTCCACCTGTAACTAGCCTATTGACCTCGGGCAAGGCCGTCTCTGAATCTCAGTTTCTTCATCTATGAAATGGGGATAATAATACCCACCTTAAAGAGCTGTTGTCAAGATTAGACACGAGCAAATCAGACACTCATTCACGGGGGCCACTGTCATCAGCCAAAAGCGGTCCCTCGACATTCCCTCCACTTCTAAACAAGAAGCAAGGAGTCAGAGGAATGACTTCCCTGGGCCAAAATAAACAGGCCAGGATAAGCCAGCTCTCCAAACGAGCAAGACTTCTGTCAGTCTGCTTCCATGTAGCTCGACGGGAAGTTGATTTACCTAAAACTCTTCTTGTAAACCAGTGCTTCACTTAGGTTTTTTTTTTTTTTAATTTTTTTTTTTCAACGTTTATTTATTTTTGGGACAGAGAGAGACAGAGCATGAACGGGGGAGGGGCAGAGAGAGAGGGAGACACAGAATTGGATACAGGCTCCAGGCTCTGAGCCATCAGCCCAGAGCCCGACGCGGGGCTCGAACTCACGGACCGCGAGATGGTGACCTGGCTGAAGTCGGACGCTTAACCGACTGTGCCACCCAGGCGCCCCGCTTCACTTAGGTTTTAAAATACTTCATCAGGGGCGCCTGGGTGGCTCAGTCGGTTAAGCGTCTGACTTTGGCTGTCATGATCTCGCGGTCCGTGAGTTTGAGCCCCGCGTCGGGCTCTGGGCTGACAGCTCAGAGCCTGGAGCCTGCTTCCGATTCTGTGTCTCCCTCTCTCTCTGACCGTCCCCTGTTCATGCTCTGTCTCTCTCTGTCTCAAAAATAAATAAACGTTAAAAAAAATAAAATAAAATAATATACTTCATCAAACTAGGCCACCTGGGTGACTAGGTCGGTTAAGCATCTGACTCTTGGTTTCAGCTCAGGTCATGATCTCACAGGTTCATGAGTTCGAGCCCCACGTTGGGCTCTGTGCTGGCAGCATGGAGCCTGCTTGGGATTCTCTCTCTCCCTCCCTCTCTCTCTGCCTCTCACCTGCTCACACGCTGTCCCTGTCTCTCTCAAAAATAAATAAACTTAAAAAATTTAATAACAGAATAAAATATTTCATCAAACTAATAGAGGCTCATAGTTTAATAAAACAAAAAGGTATGCCACCATTCCCTGGCTTCATGTTCCAAAGGCAGCCTCATTCGTCTCATTCAGCTCTCGCACCAGACAGTTACCTCTGTGTTTCTAAATAATACGCATATTTCACTATCTCCTAGTTTATCAAATGTAGACATTATGTATTGTCTTTTTTTTTTTTTAATGTTTATTTATTTTTGAGACAGAGAGACAGAGCATGAACAGGGGAGGGTCAGAGAGAGAGGGAGACACAGAATCCGAAGCAGGATCCAGGCTCTGAGCCGTCAGCACAGAGCCCGACGCAGGGCTTGAACTCACGGACCGCGAGATCATGACCTGAGCCGAAGTCGGACGCTTAACCGACTGAGCCACCCAGGCGCCCCTGTATTGTCTTTCTATTATGATCCAAACATTTAGCATTCCTTATACCATGCTCCCGTCCCCACTCTGTCCCATAGTTTTATCAGGGTTTACATTATAATGACTGTTCAACACAGTTGGTTAATTTTTTTTCACACTCGTCAGATGTCCATCTACCTAACCATGGATTATTGTTTTCAAACATTCTCACATTATTGTTTTCAAACATTCTCACATTGGGCACTTTATTATTTGTTTTAATATGAAATTTATTGTGAAATTGGTTTCCATACACCACCCAGTGCTCATGCCAACAGGTGCCCTCCTCAATACCCATCACCCACCCTGCCCTCCGTCCCACCCCTCATCAACCCTCAGTTTATTCTCAGTTTTTAAGAGTCTCTTACGGTTTGGCTCCCTCCCTCTCTAACTTTTTTATTTTTCCTTCCCCTTCCCCATGGTCTTCTGTTAAGTTTCTCAGGACCACATAAGAGTGAAAACATATGGTATCTGTCTTTCTCTGTATGACTTATAGCATAACACTCTCCAGTTCCATCCATGTTGCTACAAAAGGCCATATTTCATTCTTTCTCATTGCCAAGTAGTATTCCATTGTGTATATAAACCACAATTTCTTTATCCATTCGTCAGTTGATGGACATTTAGGCTCTTTCCATAATTTGGCTATTGATGAGAGTGCTGCTATAAACATTGGGGTACAAGTGCCCCTATGCATCAGCACTCCTGTATCCCTTGGGTAAATTCCTAGCAGTGCTACTGCTGGGTCGTTTTTAATTTTTAATTTTTTGAGGAACCTCCACACTGTTTTCCAGAGTGGCTGCACCAATTTGCATTCCCACCAACAGTGCAAGAGGGTTCCCGTTTCTCCACATCCTCTCTAGCATCTATAGTCTCCTGATTTGTTCATTTTGGCCACTCTGACTGGTGTGAGGTGATATCTGAGTGTGGTTTTGATTTGTATTTCCCTGATGAGGAGTGACGTTGAGCATCTTTTCATGCACCTGTTGGCCATTTGGATGTCTTCTTTAGAGAAGTGTCTATTCATGTTTTCTACCCATTTCTTCACTTTATTGATCTCATTACCTCCTGTCTTCGTTCCGACATGGAGACCTCTCCCCAGGAGCTCCTGTCCTCGGCTCCAGACAAAAGGGTTCTCCCTGGGCCTGTCGCACAGCTGCCATTGGGAGTTCTCTTTGTTCCTCTTCTGGGGAGAGTCCTCTATTGCCTGGATGTTATGTCTTTCTCTCCCCCTGGTTTTTCTGAGGCACATCTTTACAAAAGGAACTTGGCAGAGAAGGGTGAAAATTTTCTCTTTACAGCCTCTGGATTCCATATTTTGTGATTGGCCAATAGCAAGATGGCTTTATTCTTGTATTTTAAACAGGTATATCCAGTGCTGGAGATGAATCCATTTACCTAACAAATACAGACCTGAAGCAAGGCCTCATCCAAGGATCTGACTCAGTAAAACAGGGGCTCTGTTCTCAAGATGATTTTTGTTGGGGAAAATAAGTAAACAGGCAGTGACGTAATGTGATCAGTGTTATAGCCAAAACTTCATACAGTACTAAAAGAATACCCCCTGCCCCCGAAAGAGGATTTAACCCAGTGTGGGGAGCTCTTAGAAGGCTTCCTGGAATTGGACTAAGTGGAGCTGAAAAAATGGGAATACATGTTTATTTATTTATACACTACACAATTTAAAGATTGGATGTAGATATTTTGCAAAATGCTTATAACTGTTCTGGTATACTGAAATCCTTCCAGTTTCCACAACTGTGTCAGATCTCCCCAGCTTTATGCATTTCAACGTTTTCCCCAGGGACTTGAACAGTACCTGCTATATAGTAGACTCCCAACACATGGTTGTTGAATGAATGAGTGTCAGATGTGGCATTGTAATTTGTTGGAGGAAGTGAGTCCTTTAAAAAGAACATTTAAGGGGATCCTGGGTGGGTCAGTTGGTTGAGCGTCTGATTTCAGTTCAGGTCATGATCTCGCAGTTCGAGTTCGAGCACCACATCAGGCTCTGTGCTGACAACTCAGAGCCTGGAGCCTGCTTCCGATCCTGTGTCTCCCTCTCACTCTGCCCCTCCCCCCCGAAAAATAAATAAACATTAAAAAAATAAAAAATACAGTAAAATAAAAATAAAAAGAACATTTAACAAATGGTCCTGGGACAGCTTAGTATTTATATATACAAGAAGATAATAAAATTAGTTTCTTGCTTTACTCTATTTACAAAAACAAATTCCAGATGCACTAAAGATATAAATCTTTAAAATTTGGCGGGGGGGGGGGGACAATACAAGAGAATATCTTTGTGACATCAGAGTAGGAAAAGATTAATTAAATAGGACACAATGCATAAACCACCACATGAAGATTGATAAAACGGACACTATCAGGTGCAAATTTTCTCCACAGCAGAAGATACTTATCACAGGGTACTGTCAAAAATTCTCTTCCACTGGACTTTGAAGTTATGTTTTTCAGTCTGACAGACTGCTTCTAAATGTGGCCTCGCCATTTATTAGGTATGGTAATGTGGTCAAAGGATTTAAATTCTCTTAATTCAAGCTTCATCTTCTGTAAAATGATGACGTTAAGATCATTTTGGAGCATCAAATTGTATTATGAATGTAAAGCTCTTAGCAGAGTGCATGGTTCATTTTAGGTGCCACATGTGCTAGGTGTTAGGGTTTTCAGAATAAAAACCCTGTGTGTCCCATTCCTCACCCTTGAAGGACTTAAAGTCTCTTGGGCAATCGAGACAGACAAACTGTTCACTGTATGGTTACATGTGCTGTCACTCTTCACTTTGGCCCCTTCAGATCAAGAAGAAACATCACCCCACTCAGGAGGAGCTACGTGTTGGCCTCCTCCGTTAGTCCGTTCCTCAGGATTCTATGTGGCTCTGCTGTTCTTACCATGCACTCTCTTCCCAAGTGATCTCATCTACTTCTACGGCCATGAATGCCATCTCTGTGATGGCAATTGCATAGCATCTCCAGCCAAGACCTGACATCCTGTTCAATGGACATCGCAAACTTAGTATGTCAGAAACCAAACTCTCAATCTTTCTATGTCCCTAAAGAAACTTCTCCGCAATTGCCCAGCTCAACAAGTGGCCCTCAACCCTCTCAGGTACTCCAGGTATTCATGACAAGAACTCAGGGCCATTCTTGATCATTTTCTTTCACTTCCTTCTACCTCTACTTTAGCCACACTGGTCTCAACCATCACTGTCTCTCATCTGGATTTCACCTAATAAACCTCCCTAATCCCCTCTTACCCTTCTTCTCTTCCTTATTCTTTATCCAAATCATTTGGAAATGCAAATTTTATTGACGTTTTCCTACATGAAATCCTCCATTGGCTTCCTATTGTACTTAAAACTCTAAATCTCTTCCCATAGTCTGCAAGGTCCTGGATTAACTGGCCTTCATCCACGGTGATTGCTTCTGTCTCATTCCCTTTGCTCATCAGCCTTCAGTGTCACTGGCCTTCTTTCCATTTCTATAGCACATTAGATTCTTTCTGCCTGGCCAGGGACACGTACTCTTCTCTCTGCCTTGATCAATCCCTACCTCCCTCTCTACCTGGCTAATCCATTTCATTCTTCTGGGTCTCTTCTTAAATGTCATTTTATTTCAGAAAATTTTCCTGTTGACCTTATCTAAATCAGATAGTTAAATCTCTAATCATCTCCTTTTATTTCTTCCTAATGTTTATCACTTTTAAAATATCTTGCTTATTGTTATGATTATTTTATGGTTATCTCACCTTAGAGACTAAAAATGTAGAAACTGCCAATTTTGTTCCCTACTGCTACGCAAGGAGGGCCTCCTGATCCTGTATCTGGGAGGACTGACCCCACCTCCTGGCCTCCAGGCCACCTTCTCTCCTGAAGCACCCCACCCATGTCTGCCCCTACAGGACTGTCACTCTAGCAGCCCTAAGGACTGTGACAGACAGACTGGCCCTTGACAGCTTCTCCCACAGGAGGCCTGAGACTCAAACCACTTTCAGTTGAGTTTCCTTCCCAACTTCCCCCCACTATGAATCACCACCCTCAATTGTGTTCCCTCAGCTTCAGGAAAACAGGGGCTCAGGCAAGCAGATCCCCAAAGGGAAGAAGACACAGACACACACTTACCAAAGGCTCCTTGCACTTCACTTCCTCGACCCTGGACTATCTATGTACATTTTCGTGGCCCCATCTGGAATAACCCCTGGGCTCCTGCCCTGGCCTGCTCCACACACTTCTTTGGCCTAAGGTCTCCTCTCTCTGGATCTCTGATGATACCATCCCCAGCCCTGAGCTTTAGCCACACCAGTGGGCACAGGAGCCGGGGTGCACACCCAGCTTGCTCACTGTGCCTGCATATCTCCACAGCCAGCCAAGGTTCTGCTTAATTTCTACACACAGACCTGGCTCTCCTCACCCTTCCTCCCCTGCTCTCCTCACCCTCCCTCCCCTGGTCCCCAGGGCTGGACACAGACTTGCGCATGAACCTCCACCTGCGAGGTCACACATGTGATGCAGCAGCATCAGACCAAATGTGCTGTTGCCCAGGGGACCAGAATCGGAATGTAACTGCCTTCTCACCAAGGGCAGGCAAAACCATGGGGGCTGATGGGAAAAGCTGTTTACAAATGGCATCAATAAAACTTCCCTGGAGAGGGCACAGATGGATGCACACACACACACACACACACACACACACACACACACACCCCCACACCAATTAATTTTGTCCCTTGCTATAGTTCTTAAATCCCACATAGCATATATGCATATGTATGCTAGTGGGGGCTTCCTTAACATCCTGCCTGCGCAGGAAATTTTATAGGGTACTTACTGTATAGGCTGATTATTTGTGCCCCCCCCCCCCCATTCATGCTGAAACCCTAACCCACAATGTGATGGTCTACAGAGGTCGGGCCTTTGGAAGGTTTAGATGAAGTCATGAGGGTGGGATCCTCAGATGGGATTAGTGCCATTTTAGGAGGAGGAAAACAGAGATCTCTCTCCCTCTCTCCACATGATCTCTCTCTCTCTCTCCATATGTATGCAAAGAGGAAAGGCCTCTCCAGGAACTGAATCTGCCAGCACCTTGATCTTGTATTTTCCAGCCTCCAGAACTATAAGAAATAAATGTCTATTGTTTAAGCCACCCATTCATGGTGTTTTATTATAGTGGCTTGATCTAAGACACATATTTGATAAATTTTTTGATTCAAAGACTTCAAAGATCTATTGACACTGAACTTTTTTGGGGTGAAGCCCAGGAATCACTACTTTTAATAAACTCCATAAGAGATCCCTATTTAGACAGCCTTACTCTGATGTTTGGAAACTTCTGACCCAGAGAAAAGTGCAGAAGATGAAAAATCAGAAGACATGGGTTTAAATTCTGCTCTGTAAATTATTAGGTATGGCATTTGGGGAAGTCATTTGAGCTCTCTGATTTTCAGTTTCTTGCTCTGTAAAATTGAAGTCATAAAAACATATGCTTCAAAGTATAGCGGTGGGGCTCCAGTGCCCAGTGTATTTTAAATCACTTTGCAAACAGCTCAGTAAAGAAAGGTCAGACTTTTCACTTGTTAAAGACTTCTTCTCAGGGCTTCTCTCATCATCTCTGACCATCTTCCTGGTGCATCCCACACTTCTCCAGTGAGATAGCATCCCTTTCCTTGGACTTCTGAAGAAGGACTAATAACAATAATTCACCAAGCCTTTTGCTTTTCCGAAGTTCTGGGCCATCATTATTTAGATACACATCATAACACACCCACAGCCTCACTAGCTCATTTGCTGCTAGGAAGAAACTGAGCTCAGGGAGCAGCAGCCAAGCCAGGACAAGAAATCTTGGCCTGACCTCCACAGGGATGACAAAGATTGAATCGTCAGAAAGTAACAAAGAAAGGCCACAACCAGGAATTGGGAGACTTCTGGGCAGTTTCTTAACTGGCATTCACATGTTGAATCCTCTGAAAACTTAACTCTTTTGGGCAATGGCAAACTCCAGAAAACTGAGTCCCCTATCAGATGTATAATGAAAAAAAAAAGCGAACTCTCAAATTTAAGCAATTTGCTGTATGAATCCAGGAAAATTCTCTTATCTCCTTGGCTCTCAGGTACCTCATATGTAAAACAGGTGGTTGGACCAGATGAATGCATAAATGAGTGAGTGAATGAATGAATCCAGCTGCCTACAAAACACCTGCTGGGGAATATCTGTATTTTGTCTTGGGATGAAGCACCAACAAACCCCAGTCACCCACGCCAAATAGCTTGATTTGCTGACTCTTCCTAGGCTGCCTTAATTTCCCCTACCTCCCCTCCTCTCCTCATCCTCACTTCACTGACCTGATTGAGCCCCTCATTAATTCTCATCTAGACCATTTCTCCAGCTCCTAATCTATCTCTTTGCATTCATTAATCTATCCATCCATCCTTCCATCCATCCATCCATCCATGCATCCACTGGTCTAAAAACATTGACTTTAGTATCTTCTATGTGCCAGGTATTGTTCCAGTGACCAGGACATGGTGGTGAACAAGAAAAAGTCTCAGCCTTCATGAAGTTTACACTGAGTCAGGACAAATGGCTGAAAGACTACTTAACAAATGCATATGAAATATCATTTGACATAGAGGAAACTGTTATTAAGAGAAATAAAATTGGGTGAAGAAACAGAGTATGGGGGGAGAGCCGTATTTTATTTAGGGGGAAGTCAGACAAGAAACCTCTGAGGAGTGAGTGTATTTGTAGGAACCTGAAAAAGTGAGAGAGTACGTTAGGTGAAGATCAGGCTGTTGAAATACTGTTCTAAGAAGAAGGGGGAAATGCATGCAAAGGTCCTCAGGTATAAACAAGCTTGGGGTGTCCTAGGACTTACAAAAGAAAACCAGTGTTACTATAATGGGGTAAGGGGAGAGATCATAGAAAATGGGTTTTAGGGGTATCCACAGGCCAGGATCTCGTGAGAAAAAAGAGAGAGAAGAAGGATGACTGCATGGCTTTTGGGCTGAGCTATCGAGAAAATGGGGGGGCCAAGTGGGGAAGTCTTGGGAAGAATAGGCATGGGTAACTTCCAGGGTACTGTTTCCCCCGGTTTCAGTGGGCATATTCGATAACCAAGTGCTCATATCAAGTATGCTGTTGGGTAAAGAAGTCTGACTCAAGGGAGAGGTGTGGACTGGAGTGATGTGATGTTATTTAAGGCCAAGGGGCTGGAGAGGGTGTAGGTGAGACAGAAGAGATGGGAGGATTGGCCACCGGGGGACTACAATAATTCAAGAACTGAAGGAAAAGAAGCATCCAGAAAAGGGGGTTGAGAAGGAGCAGTCAGTGATGTGGGAGGAACACCAGGAGAAGGTAGAGTAGGGGAGCCAAGAAAAGAAAGAATTTTAGGAAAGCCAATATAAGGGGCGTCTAGGTGGCTCAGTAGGTTAAGGGTGCAACTCCTGATCTCAGCTCAGGTCATGATCTCACAGTTCCTGGGATTGAGCCCCATGTTGGGCTCTGCGCTAACCACAGAGTCTGCTTGGGATTCTCTCTCCTTCTCTCTCTGCCCCTCCTCTGCTCATGCACATGTGCTCTCTCCCTAAATAAATAAATAAATAAATAAATAAACATAAAAAACGATAGCAAATATGGCCACTGTGTCAACTGCTTCTTTTAATAGAGGCCTTAAATCAATCTACTGTTCTTTGAATCCTGAGCTATTTGGACACCTTTCTTACATCTTGTTTTGTATTCCGATTTACCAGGCTTTTTGTCTTCCCTTATTTATTTCTCTTATGGTAGAAATTAAATTTGTAACCGGTTTATAGGGAGTCTCAAATTGTTGAGTATAAATGTGAAATGATTTCATTTTTTTCCAAGTGTTAGTTCCAAGCCACGCTATGTTGTCTTCCCTCTCCCACCTGGTAGAGGCTCCCTTAATACTATCTTGGCCAGATTACTTAATTTTCAACAACTTTTGACTACTAGCCTAGTCTAATTCTGCTTTTAAAAACTCTATTCTGTTTTTTTTAATAAAATTTTTTTTCCAAAAAGCATACCTTTTGTTTTTAAAAATTTAAATGGAAATTTTCAAACATACACAAAACCAGAGAGGTCCTATTCATTTTAAACGTCAGTCTTCTATCAGGGTCAATGCTCTCCTCCTCTGGAGGCTGGATGGGGGACCCATGGTGCCCTGCTGTCACTACGTTCATTCCTAAGCTGCCTTGTGAAGGTCTTTGGAGATTTGACCATGTCATCTGCTCCCTCCCCATGCTCATGATGCCATGAATTCTGACTTTCTTAATCCTCCACTCTTTCCTGGCCCCAAAAATACCATAGTCCCTCCCTGCCAATATTATCCCTGAGCTCATCTTCCACTCCTCTCAGAGACACGGAACAGGGTGAGGACATCACACCCCCCACCCCAGTTATCTCCGGTTCTTTCCTATAGCACAGCACATACTGCATTGTCTCTGTGGACACACCTGTCCCCCTTACAGTAAGTGGTGGGCTTTTGAAGGGCAGGTGTTGTCTCATTTACTTCCTAATCTCTAGCTCAATTCCTGGGGGATAGTAGATCCCAATAAATGCTAAGTAAAAGACCAATAGAACAAACATTTAATCGGGCCCTTCTAAAGAGAGGCTCAATAAATAACACTTCTGAATAATTTGAGAAATATGTCAAAAGTAAAGACACAGACTAAATATCACCTTTACTACTGACAGATGCTCCATTGGAAGATGTAACCTAGCTTGGGTGCCAAATGAGTCAGCCAGGGAACCATGGCTTTAGGCAGTTGCCCACTCAGGTTCAAGGGCACTGGGGCAGTAAGGGGTGGAGAAGGAGAATCACGACAGTGTGTGTGCTCTCTGTAGGCAGACTTGCTCCCAAGAAGAAGACCGGCAGAGCTGAACTGAGCATGCCCAGCTATTCTCCCAAATATACTCCGAGATAAATCACCCACCTCCCAGAAACAGAGTGAAAAAAGGGAGAGGGACCCAGAATGTAGAGACTGTACTCATTTGGCTTCTTTACAGGAAGGAAGCACCAGACACCAGCAAGAAAGTTTGCCCATGATCAACTATATTGTGTCAAACACCACGCTGGATCCTGTCGCCCAGGTCAGATCGTTGAGTCCTCACAAAAGCAGACCGAGGTAGGTATCAGTCCCATTTTATAGAAGAGGAAGCCAAGGTACGTAATAGCTAAGTCACTCATCTGAGATTATAAACCAAGGATGTGGTAGAGTGAACCTGCATTCCCTTGTATTATTAATAACGGTTGAGATTTGTTTAGGTGCTTAATGATGTGCTAGGCTGTAGAATCTGTATATGAACACATTTAATCCTCAAAACAATCCTGTGAAGTAGGTATTGCGTTTGTTCTATTTTGTAGAGGACATAATTTAGACCAAGGTCACCAGTTCAGGACTGAGATTCAAAGCATGATCTGTCCTCCAAAGTCTTGGTTTGTGTCCAGACTCATGTATTATCCCTGCCTCAGGTAAAACATGTAAGCAAATCAGCAAGTCGCCCCAAATCACAGAGCATCGTGCATCCTCTAAGACAAAAGGTTCATTTCTAAATCAGAGATAAAATCTCCAGGGTCTGGGTTCAAATCTTGCCACTTGTCAGCCTCTTCCTGTCCTGCCAACTGGAAGTTGCAGAGATGGACAGAGATGGACAGACCTGAGGTGGGGGGGAGAGGAAGAAAGAGAGAGGTGACCTGAGAGAGATGAACAGACCTGAGAGAGAGAGAGGGAGTGGGGGGTAGGAAGAGAGAGAGGCAAGTGTGCTTCCCAACCCGGCACAGGGATGAAGAGCTGAGCCACGTGAGCACTCACTTCTCAGGCAGGAAGCAGACTGCTGGTTTATCTTGCTCCTCCAGAGGGTTGGCTCCTCTCCCCGTGTTTGTTTTGACCCAGTGAGGCTGCTCTCCAGTACTTGCCCATGTCTAAGACAGGAAGGAATGAGGGTCCCTGTCTTAGGGGATGACACTGGGGTCTTGTGATAGAGAGCAATGGACAAACCCTAGACTGGGGGAGGGGCAGAGCAACAGGGTGGCAGGAGGCGGGGTCTAATTGCTTCCGAGAAGACTGGATAACTCACTAAATCCAACAATCCCGATTGTCAACAAACCGGAGAGACAAGTATTAATCTCCATTTCTCAGAAAAGGGAACTGAGGGAAACGAAACAGAACAAAACAGGCAGTGGGAGGAACTAGGTGGCATCTGGGGCTGGGGGAGAAGAAGCAGAGAAGGGGGGAGGTGATCACTTCCCCACTCTTTGGTGGCCCCTTCCACGCCAAGCGCATCCAGTCTCCTGTCCCACTTGGGGAGGAGAGGTGACTTCTGGACATTGGAAGTCGGGGTGCAAAGTTGGTAATATTGTGCCCATTTAGGAGGTAAAAAGCCTGAGGCCCTACCTGAGATCCACAGATGGTAGATGGTGGAGGAGAGCCTGGAGCTCAGGCTGGTCCAAGTCCTGCACTAATGGGGTCTCTTTTAACCATACCTTTGTTAAAGTGTTGCCACAACCAGCAGCTTCAGTCTCACCTAGAACTTTGTTTAAAAAAAGAAGGAATCTCAGGCTGGGTCCCAAGCCTCCTTGCCAGAATCTGCCTCTCAGCAAGTTTCCCCAGGTGACTCCAATGTCCATTCATACTTTTGAGAAGTCCTGTCCTGCACCACCCCAGGTTTGTCCGAGGTTCCTTCTCATCCCGGGGTTCTCACTGTCCCATCGCTGGCAGGCACATCCCTGTCACCCACAGTATGCACTGCTCTCTGCCAGCAGCTGGGATTCTTGGCTCCCTTTCTCATCTGTCTCTGCTGCAGCCGATGAGCCCCTCGGGAGACAGGAGGCAGCATAGCAGGACTGCCCACACAGCCAAAGCAGCCCCTTACATCACCACTGCCGTCTGCAGACCTCACCTCATTCTTTTTTTTTTTAATTTTTTGTTAACGTTTATTTATTTTTGAGACAGGGAGAGACAGAGCATGAACAGGGAAGGGTCAGAGAGAGGGAGACACAGAATCTGAAGCAGGCTCCAGGCTCTGAGCTGTCAGCACAGAGCCCGATGTGGGGCCCGAACTCACGGACCATGAGATCATGACCTGAGCCGAAGTCGGCCGCTCAACCGACTGAGCCACCCAGGCGCCCCGACCTCACCTCATTCTGATCTTTACACAAGCCAAAGTAGATACTATTATCAAACTAAGAGACTTGCCCAAGTTTTCAGAGCTACATTAGTTCAAATTGAAGGGCTCACCTGGGGTGAGAAAACCTCACTAGGAGTCTGGAGGTACTGAAACACAGGCATGGTACATATTGTTTGAAATGACGGCGCTCCTTGACTGCAAGAATCAATCTTCAGGAATGCCCTCTGGCCTACACGACTGCCCTGTGCTGCAGGGACAGTGACCAGTCTCTGCTGGCGGCGGGATCTCATCATTCCGGCTGGAAGGCCGCAGCCCTGGCCTCCAGCCTCAGCTGTCATTCACTTGCGGTGCGACTTTGGGAAAGGCAGCTGGGCTCTTGTGAGTGAGGCACTTATCACGGCGCCACATGAGAAGGAGACACTCAGTAAGAGCCAGTTCCTGTTGTTCCCTGGGCCTCAGTTTCCCCATCTGGAGAATAAAGATGTTCCGCTAGAATCAGTTTTCAAACTATGGTGCACAGCGCTTTGGGGATGTCAGTCTGGATCTGTATCTGGTCTGGACTGAGAGATAAGAGAAAGAAAGGAAGGGGATCCCTGGCTGCCCCTGATTTCAACCAGGGCTGCTGACATTTATCCATTTTACACACCAGCTTTCTTGGGAGACATATATATATACACACACACACACATATATATGTGTGTGTGTGTGTGTGTGTGTGTGTGTGTGTATTTGTGTATGTATTTTGCTCTAGAATAATTTTGAAAACCATTGTGCTGAATATTATCTGAGATCCCTTTTAGTTAGTCCAGACTATGATTCCAGGCCTGATTGGGATTTATTAAGTGGGGGCATTAAACAAATATTTACCGATTGCCATCATGTCATTTACCGAGTGACATTCCCTGCTGGCTGCTTTACAATGTTCACTTCGGCTGCTGTAGGGAAAGCAGACCACAAGGGTATGTGTATGACAGATACCCCAAGATCCACTCATACTCAACCTTCTTTCTATAGCAACAGACCCTGATTTCTAGCTGGACACCTGGCTATGCAGAATAGTCTCTGTTCACAGTCACCCAGGTAGCTAGGTGTGGCTGTTTGACTATATTCTGAACAACGTGTACAAATGGAAGTGGGCGCAATCTGTGGGCCACGCAGTTAGAAAAAAAAAAGGGTGTGCCTTCCCCTTCTCCCTTTCTTCTTCCCAGCTGGGCAGAATGCAGACACGGTGGTGAGCAATGTTGGGTTACGTAAGCAAAGGAAATAGCTTACAGAGGGTAGGGCTACAAACACAAGGAGCCTGACACTGTGGGACTGCCACACGGTCCTGGACTGCTTTCACCCAGCTTGATACATGAGCAACAACAAACTCTTGTCTTGTTCAAGCCACTGTTGATTTGGGTCTCAGTTGGAGTACCAAACATAGATATACATATACATACATATACATAGGTACACATACACCAAATTTATACGTATATGTATAAACACACATACTCATCAATGCAGAGTACAAGAGTGGGAACAGAGAGATCAGCTAGAAACGTTTGAAATAGTCCAGGCAGAGATGATGGCGATTTGGAAAAAGGTAGTAGCTTTGAAGGTGATGAGAGGCTCAGATGGGTTTGGGAGGTATTGCAGACATACAGGTGATGAGATTTGTTGGTGGGGTGAATGTGAGGCATAAGAAAAATAGTCACGGGTGATTCCAAGATTTGAAATAATGTGCTGCCAGATGGAGAAGATTAGGAAAAGAGCATGGATGGGGTTGGAGGTCAGGAGTTCATTCGGGACATGACAACTTTGAAATGCCTGGTAGATATCCAAGTGATGGGCGGGCATTTGGATTCAGGCATCGGAATTTCAGGGGACAGAGAATTGCCTTAAGCATAAAAACAGACCTTTGGGGCAAAAATGTAGGGAACAAAATAGAATTCCACGGAGAATATCTGATCAAGCTACTGCCTTGTCATTTCCCATAATTGTAAAATGGGAATCAACATTAACTAGCTCTGTAGACCACTGGGCACTGGGAAACCTGTGGGACAGATCACTGCTCTGTGTGTGCAGCTTGGGAAGTGTAGCCTCACATCTGAACAGCTCAGAGTTCCCAAGGCCATCTGAACAGCTCAGAGTTCCCAAAGCTCATAATTACCCTCTGAGAAAGCTTTCTAGGGTGAATGGCATTTGGGAAAGTTGGGAAGTTGGGGAACTGGATTTTCAATCCAAAAGACAAGGGAAAGAACAGTCAGATGATCAGGCTTGGAGTCCTGGACTCTCTCTATAAGGACCTTATGATATGAGATAAGTCATCTAATATCTATCCATGAATCTTTCCATCCATGCATCCAGCCATCATCTGAATAGATGATCTCTAGTGTCATTTCCTTTCTCTTAAATCTCCCACATCCTTACACCACGTGGCCAGGCTATGCTGCTTCTTGCCCAGGTAAGATAAGAGAGGAAACCACCTGGAGAATAGAGGCGTATAGAGGAAGAAGAAGAAGAAGAAGAAGAAGAAGAAGAAGAAGAAGAAGAAGAAGAAGAAGAAGAAGAAGAAGGAGGAGGAGGAGGGGGAGGGTGGAGGAGGAGGAGGAGGAAGGGGAGGAGGGGGAGGAGGGAGAGGGAGGAGGGGGAGGGGAGGAGGGGGAGGGGGAGGAGGAGGAGGGGAGGAGGAGGAGGGGAGGAGGAGGAGGGGGAGGAGGAGGAAGAGGAAATAATATAGGGATACCTTTCTAGATAGAAATGGGTAATAGAAAGCTATTCTGGCATCAGGGTGTGGGGCAATGGACAGAGGGAGAAGAAAGCCCAACCTGAACGCTAAGCTCTCTGAAGTAATAGCTCTTTTGTGACAGAGGTGAGGGGAGAGTAGTGCAGAATAATTTGCTCCTTGAGTCTCAGTGTCTAGCTCTAAACCAAGTCTCAGGTTCAACATGGCATCATGTCCAACACAGCATGGTTATATAAGCAGTCAAGCTAAGAAGGTGTCTAAGGGCAATATCACAGAGGCTGCGCACTAACTTGGGGGCAATAGAGAAACAGAGCATTCCTGGAAGCCCCAGAATTGGGGTCAAGAGCTAGAAGCCACAGAGAACAGGGACCTTGCAACTAGAGGGTAAAGCAGGTATGAAGCTGTCAGCATGAGGGGCCGTGGATGGATGGATGATACCCAGAAGACCTCAGATATTATAAACTCCTCAATAGACATCTACCCAGAGCTCCAAAGGACCAAGCTAAACCTGCCAGCCCTCTGGAATAGGTACCCTGAGACCTATAGGAGCTCTTGGACCAGGACCCCTTCTCATCTGTCCTCTCTTTCTTGCCACTCCATCACCACGGGCATGCATAAACTCACACCTGCACCCAGACACCGTATCTTGGGAGAGAAGGAAAGCTTTTTGAATGAGAAAAGAAGCAGTATTGATAAGGGGCTTGAGTTTAAATGAACTAGCAACCCAACACGACTGGCTTTGGCAGGAAGAGACTGCCTGAATCCCACATAAACTGAGTTACTTCCAGTTGGCAACTTTAAGGACGATTTTCCACCCTCAGTGGGAATGGGGATGTGAGAGCAAAATAAATTCAATCACCGCCGAAGAAAATCATGTTGTTTTGCACATCAGAGTTGTGTGTGACTTTTTAATTTCCTGCTATAATCCTTTCACTTATTCGTCCCACAAACATTTACTGAGTGCTTACATTCTATCAGGAACTAAAGAGAAAGATGGGCAAGATTTTTCTGCCCTCGAGAAGTGTAGAGATTGGGATGGGGGGCACTACTCACAATCCCAGTACGAGGTTAAGACGTGCTGCAATAGAGGCCAGCACAGAAGAAAAGCAAAGGGTGCTCACCCCAGCCTGGGCAGTCAGGAAAGACTTGCTGGAGGAGGTGGTGCCTAACCTGCATCTTTAGGGGTCAGTAGGAACTGACCAGGCAGAGAAGGACAGACAGAAATGGTGGCATTTATTCCTGTGTTTATTCCTTCCCTTTTTCCTTCCTTCCTTCCTTCCTTCCTTCCTTCCTTCCTTCCTTCCTTCCAGTAATATTTGCTGGGTGCCTGCCAAATTCAAAAATTGATGTAAGCAGTGGGAATACAGCAGTAAATGATACGTTGAGATCCCTGCCTTGGTGGAATTTATATTCTGGTGGGAAGAATGCGATTATAAACACGACAGAATAAACATGTAATAGAATATCAGGTAGTGAGAAATGGCAATGAAGAACAAATAAAGTTTGTCCAGTAAGGAGTCAGAGGGAGGCAGTGGGGAAGGTGAGAGAGGGGCCAGAGGTTATTTTGAGTTGAGTGAGAGGGGAGGACTCTGATGAGGTAAGATTCAAGCGGAGATGTATTTGAAATGAGAGCCTTAAACGTGTGACCCTCTGGAGACACAGCAGGTGAGGCAGAGGGAACGGCGAGTGCAAAAATCCCCGAGGCTGGAGTTTCCTGGACAACTTCAGGAACAGCCAGGAAATCAAAGAGGCTGGAGCAGAAAAGGAAAGGAAGAGAGGCAGGGAGTTAAGCCAGAAAGGTATCCAGCACCGGTTGAGACAGAGCCGTGCAGGTCATGGTTAGGAGTCTGGATTCTGTTCCAAGGGTGAGGAAAAGCCATTGAGGTTTCAAGGCATGAGATAGTAGTGAGCACTAGGGAACTTACAAAAAGTCCAACATGACTGGACTGGCAGGTTCACATGAGAGATCATGAAGGAATGAACCAGAGAGGTCAGCCAGACGCCAACAGCCAGGACAGCTGCTGGGATTTATCTGAAGCACAATGGAAGTGTTGAATTGACGTGACCAGAATCGGATGTTGGAAAAATGAGTCGTAGGCGTTTTGGAGGATGGATTAGTAGAACGGGAGAGTGGTGTAGGAAAGAGAGGGCAAAGTAAGGGGAAAAACAAAAACAAAAAAACAAAACAGAACAATAAGGCTGGTGTAGGGGCGCTTGGGTGGCTTAGTTGGTCAAGTGTCGAACTTTGGCTCAGGTCATGACATCGCAGTTGGTGAGACCCAGCTCCACATCTGGCTCTGTGCTGACTGTGTGCAGCCTGCTTCAGATCCTTTGTCTCCTTTTCTCTCTGTCCCATTCAGGATCTGTCTCTCAAAAATAAAATAAGCATTAAAAAAAAAGAAGACTGGTGTAATCATCCAGGGGAGAGCTGGCGACCAGGCAGGTGCCAGGAAACAGGGCACTAAGTGAAGTAGAACAAAGTGTGACTGGATTTGGGAGGTGAGGGAGAAGGAGGAGACTGGTTTTCTTCTCCCTCTGAGCCGTCTTGTCCATTCCCACAGACCGAAACACCATCCTCAGGATAGTAACTTCCTCAATTATATCCCCAGCCCAAATCTCACCTCTGAGCTCTCATCCCCAGCTCCCTCCTTGGCTTCTCTGTTGCCTCACAGAAATCTGTGTGTTCCAACAAAAGCCTCGATTGGCTCCCATGTGCCCCTCCCATCCAGTCTTTCTCACATTAGTGACAATGCCATCCACACAGCTGATCAAGCCAGACAGGCACCTAGGGGTTGGCCTTGACTCTTCACTCCCTCCCCATGAACACTCCGCTGCAAGTCCTAACATTTTAAAATGCATTTTGAGTCTGTTCACACTTGCTTAGCCATAGTCACTGTCATCTGTGGCTCAAGTCGTGAGTCCAAAAAAGCAATGCAGAAGACAATTCAGCTCCAGAAAATACCGGAACTTCTACTTATATTTATTGTAGCATGTCCTTTGTAACTTATTTTCTTGTATTCATTTCATAATATACATTCTACATTAGTGTGGCAGTGTTGATAAGAATAGCCAACACGTAATGAGACCTATGATGAACTGGACCCTGTTCTGAGCACTATTCATTAATTAGCTCATATAACTGTCCCAACAAGCAGGTGAGGCTGCTATTATTATTATAAAACTGATTTTGCCAATGCGAAAACTGATGTGCAGAAGTTATAAATGCCACAAGATCGCACAGCAGATAGTGCCTGTGGTGAACAAAGAGATGGGCTGTATTTCTGTCCCTTGAAAGGACATGATAAGCCCCAATTGCCCATTCTTCCTGGTGCCCTCAGCTCCTCTCAGTGTAGCTCCAGCCGGACATCTGGGAGAGGTCATGGCACAAGGAGCATCCCCATCCACAGTGGGATTCCTCTAAGGGGCTCCCTCCTCCAGTGCACGCCTTGTGGCAAGCAGAGACTTTATCAAATGGCTTCATAGTTCTGGAAGCTTACTCTGCCTGGTCCTGCTCATTCCCCTCCCAAGGTTATTCCTCCATAGAGTCCAAACTGCATCTCAGCGTCTACTTCCGGGTACACCCAACAGACCCATTGCCTGGGCAATGTTGATGACTCTTTGTGTACCCCCATTATCCTGTCCTTCTTTCTGTCTTTGCATTTGCCACACTGCATTGATGTTTTTGGTTTCCGAGTCTGGTGTGTGTGTGTGTGTGTGTGTGTGTGTGTGTATACACGTGCGCACGCGCGCGCACACACACACACATGCATGAGTGCACCCATGCATCAAAATATATATAAAATAAAATTTGCCATTTTAACCATTTTGATGTGTGCAATTCAGTGGCTTTAATTATGTTCACACTGTTGTGCGACCATCACCATGCTCTGATTTCAAAACTTTTTCATCACTCCAAACAGAAACTCTGTGCCTGTTAAACTATAACCTGAGTCTGATTTTTAGACACCAAAACTAAGCTGAGTTCCATCAGGACAGTGATTCTATCTGACTCGTCTCAATCTGTAGCTTCTAGCAGGACCTGGCATATACTAGGCATCAACGATATCACTTACCAGACCAAAGAGTTATAAGAAAATTTCTTCTGAGGTATCTGAGAAAATTTGGATGAGGTGACATTTCATTGGAATCTTAAAAGATGGAAGATTTCAGGAGGCGGACAGGAGGGAAGGGCATCCCAGGCTGAGGAAACAGGAGGACAGGGCAAGCTCTGTTGGTCCCTAACTCGAAGTCAATGTCCCCTCCCAGAACTGCAGTTTTGTTTAGGGCAGCCAGGCGCACAACTCAAACTTATATACATTTCCTAGCCTCTTGTTCATTCAGATCCAGGTGGCCGTGTAACAGGTGTAGCCAGTGAGATGTAGGCAAAAGACTAGTGGAGACTTCTGGGGTTGGTTCATATGCCTGAAATGGGTATTGCCACTTCCTCTTTGATTTCTTTCTTCTTTTTCTCATCTGGAATGTAGATGGAGTTACTGGAACAATACTAGACATCTTGCAACCTTGCACAATTGTGTAGTCCTTGTCCTGACATTTCTGAGCCACTGAATTAGCAACTCTAGACTTCTGTGTGTGTGTGTGTGTGTGTGTGTGTGTGTGTGTGTGTGTGTGCATGTGTCTGTATATAATTCCTACCTGTAAAACTTGCCTGAGATTTTTTTATTTGCATTTAATATAAGTCCTAACCACTACGATGGTCAGCAGTTTTAGAAGCAATGGCAAACCTGGATAACGAGACTCTAAGCACAACCTCAAGAACCATAGGTGGCTCTGGCCACCAGAAGAACTTCTGCTTCCTCTGCCTCAGGGAACTGGCAGCCAAACGAGGAAGCTGCCTTTGCAGCTGCTCTCTGCCAGGATCAGGAAATCACCCAAATCAGAAAAAGCCACAGTCTAGAAGCTAAAATGACCAGGAAGCTACCACAATCAAGAAGTGTCTCAGGAGAGCCAGACCTCCTGTGCACTTGCCAGCAGAGCCACAGAAGCAGGCTGGCGAGGCCGCCTTGTCATTCCATCTTTCAAACCCTGCTTGAGCGCATCTGACTGATAGAACTCATTCATATCCAGAATTTGTATCACAAAGGAACCTGGGAAACGTGGTCTTTAGCTTTCCAGCCAATACATGCTAGGAGGGTGGAGTAGAAATTGTATGCCATGGATGACATCTGCCTCAGCCTGGGACAAAGTTGTTCTTCTCCCCCTGGCCCAGTATTGATCGTCCTCCAGGTTAGATGCCCCATGTCACTTCCTTGCTGAAAATACCCATGCCATTCTGTACTTTTCCATTACAGATTATACATTCACCATCCTCCTACTCTAAGAGCTTGTCTGTCTTCTCTGAGAAGCCCACAATAGCAGAGACTGTCTTGCTCACCCCTGTGTCCTCAGGAGTTTGCCCAGCGCATGCTACACTACAACCTCTTGTATGAAATGAGTGAATGTATTGCATGAATTAATGAGTGGATTGACAAAGGAGAGCGTGGGGGTAAGAGCTTTGGAACAGTGGGTCATGAGGCAAATACAGACATCATTTGGAGGAAAATTCTTCTGAACAGGAGGGGGTTCCATCTCTGTGATTTGCTTTGCAGAAGTAGATACACTGATAAGTATAAAGTATGGCAGACGTGGATATCATCTGGAAGAATCCATCACACTCTCAGTAATGTTCATAAGCAGCATTAAACAGAACCAGATGCTTCTAAGAGAATGGCATTTCCCTTTCACTGGTCTCTATCTCCAATAAGAAACATTAGTTCCCAGAGTATCTGACTTTGAGGAGCCTAGAGATGAATGAGATGCTCAGAAGCCTAAAAGATGCTCAGAAGCCTAAAAGTCTTTGTTCAGAGGTTGCCCATAGCCTAGTCTTCAGAACAGACTGAATCTCAGAGAAGGAACAATTTCCATATAGCTCTGGGACAGGAATGTTTGGAATACAGATTCACTTCTCCAGGATTTGACCTGACACCTTGTTCACCTGTGGGGCCTGGATCTTTGTGGAAGCCTAGCCATAATACTGAAACGTTTACTTCTCTGAAGAAGGAGCCTGAATGGCACTACCTGTTTGACACAGTAATGCTTAGGCTTTGGCTCAAAATCCAGTCTATCCGAAGCTCTTTTCCTCTAAATAGAGGAACCAGTTGCATTGGATGGACCAAGGTCTTGTGCCAGATGAATGCAGAGCCACTTTGGGGGTTCCCAGCCCCTCTGCCTCTTGTTCCAAAAAACTGATTACAGTGGAAATTGTTAGCAGAGTGAGTTTAGTAACAGCCCAAAGGCAGCAAAGCCCAGGGGAGTAACTAGGGCTGGTCCAGGGAGAACCACTGCTTTGGGTCTTAGTTTTGATACCTGTTGTCTAGGGTCACACTTCCCCCAAGATACACACAACTATGGACAACAAAACTAAAGTTTGCAAGATCAAGGTGACCTACAAAAGAGGTATTAATTAGAACTTTATAATATGTGTGTATGCTTATGTATACATATATATGTAAGTATGAAGTACAGCTATTTATAAGACATTGATAGATAGTGGTCATGGTCATGTAAGACGTTGAGGACCCACTTATGCCTCATTCTCACTTGATATCCGTATTGATCCATTCACCCCCAATCCACACCACCCACGAATCCTCCTGCCTTGCTTATAAATCTATGAAACATTTAATTTTTTCTTTCAGTGCTACTGTTACCTTTGTTACTACTTTCTTGGTTTAGGATAGTCATGAAGAGGTGAAGCTATGGAGTCAGACTTTGTCAGTTTAAATTCCAGTTCTACTCCTTGCTGCTGTGTAACCTAGGAAAATTAACCTAATGTTTCCCTGTCCCAGCTCCTCCTTTGTAAAATGGAGATTAAAATATCCTCACCATGTGGAATTGTTGTCGGAATTGAATGGAGTAATCTATATGGCATTTGAAATTAAGCTTGGCATATTGGAACTCCTCAATGATATTCATTATCCTTATAATTATTGTTCTTAATATTCATGTGTAGCACTCTTTTACTGTTTAGAGGCATAGCTTTCATGGATTTTATGTAGTAAGCCAAATGTATGGGTTAAATGACAGATCAAATTTGTTTCTCTCCCATTCTCCATTCTGGGACATTGAATAGAGCAAGTGACATAGGTTGATCGATCTCTGGATGAGCAAGAACTAAAGAAATCAAACTTACTGAGCAAATGTTCAGATTTCAGAGAAAGGAACTATGGCATTAATTGGGTTGTCTTGGGCAGCAAGCAACAAATCCTGCACAAACTGGGTTAAGCTAGAGGCAAGCACATTAGTTCACATAGCAGATGTCCAACAGTAGGGGAGGCTTCAGGAGTTGGTTGATTCAAAGATGTGATGATGCCATTTTGGTCCTAGGTCTTGTTCTTTTCATCCCTCCCCTCTGTCTTATGTAGCACCGGCCTCCTCCTAAGCCTGGCTCCCCTGTGTTCATACGGTGGCTGCCAATGGCATCCAGGACACATGTGTCTTCTTTGCCATCACGGGAAGGAGAAAAAAAAGGCTAGATGCCCCTGAAGTATTCTTTTCTGGCCTTTCCAGGAGCCTTTCCTCATGACTTGAGGACCTCCCCACACCTACCTGGAAAGGAGAATGATGTTGCCATGGTTTCTGCAGACCCATCAGATGGGGTGGCATGGATGTTGGAGTTCAGTCACCGTGACCTTTGTAGGGATCATATGAAGAGGCTTTCAAATGGTGCCAAGACTTACCTACTTTTATATTTATCAAGTGTCAACAAATCGGGATGTTCTATTTATCCTTTGCTGGACAACAAATGATCCCAAATTTAGTGGTGTGCAGATACAATTATTTTATTATATCTCACAGTTTATGGGTCATGATTTCAGGCAGGGCTCAGCTGGGAGATACTTGAGCTTCATGTGATTTTGATGGCGGTCACTCATTGGTATCAGCTGGCAGCCAGGCTGGTCTGAGGGTCCTAGGATGTCATCACTTGAATGACTGGCTCCTTGGGGACAGCTGGGCTGCACTGGACACTTCTCCCTTACTATGTAGTCTCAGGACCTTTCCATGTGGTCTCTCTAGCAGAGGGGCTGGTCTGCTACCCAGCTGTAAGAGACAGACTGTGAAGGAAAAGATGATTCCAAATTATCTGAAATGTTATCTTCAGTACATGTAAAAAACATAAAGGAATAGGCATGTAACTTTTTTTAATGTTTATTTATTTTTGAGGGGGGGGCAGAGAGTGGAGGAGGGGCAGAGAGAGTCAGAGACACAGAATCTGAAGCAGGCTCCAGGCTCTGAGCTGTCAGCACAGCCAGACGCGAGGCTCAAACTCACAAACTGTGAGATCATGACCTGAGCTGAAGTCAGACACTTAACCAACTGGGCCACCCAGGTGCCCTGGAATGTAAGTTTTAATAATACTTTGTCTCCCTTCATGCCAACTAAATGGAGGTGTCTATTTTTAAAATATTGGTTTGAAGAGGTACTGCTTTGTCATACCAGGGTGCCAGTGTCACCGGCTGGCCCTGTCCTGGGTAAGCTGTGAGGTTCTCTATCCTTCCCATCAGCCCTTCTTTGTCTAGGGCTCCGCCATATCTCTAGGATGTCCCAGGAGCCTCCGATCTGAACCTCCTGCCACCAGTCTTATCCTTGAGAGGCCCACTCATCCTATGTGTTGTTTTCCACTGTGGTGTTTCTGAAACACAAATATGCTCAGACCATTCCCTTGCCTAAAGTCAATACTGGGTTTCTTTCAACAACCAGAGAAAATTCAAACTCTTCAGTATGGCTCATAAGCTTTTCCTCTCCTGGGTCAAATCCCCCAGTCTATCAGTGCAATGTAAGCTGAAAGAGGGCAGGGATCTCACCTCTCTTATCTGTTGCCTTATCCCCAGCACCAAGACCAGGCCTGGCATCTAGCAGGCACGTCATAAGTATTTATGGAAGGAAGATAAGAAAGGAGGAAGAGAAAGGCAGTGGAAGAAAGGAAGGAAAGCAGGAAGTTAGTTCCTGTAGCCCCCTGTACTTCACCTAACCTAATGCTCACTTTTAGTTTAATGTCTGGCTTCCTCATAGCTGGTAAGGTGCATGGGGGTAGTGAACGCACCACATGCACTGCTCCTAGCACAGTGCCTGGAATAAAGCAGGTGCTCTAAAACATTTCTAAAACAAGTGAATTAATTAATAATGTGCTAAGTGTTTAAGGCACACACACAGAGGGGTAAAAGCCTGGAAGAAAGGCCCGTTGATTCTTTGGAGTTTAGGAGTGGAAATGGAAAGGAGACAGGACATGAATGAGCCCTTGGATGGTGATGCCAATGGCTTCCACTTTTGGGCCCAGCCTCACAGGAGTGAGTGACTGGTCCCCTTTAGGGCTCTGGCCCTGGAAGTTTGAGTCCTTTGCTCGGTCCTGATATCCCTTTTGTGTATCCAGTTTTCTTCTTTGGTGGAGGTATCCAACCCTGCTAGTTTGTTTTTTTGTTTGTTTGTTTTTTTTTCCCAAGAGAGTGAGTCTTTTGAAGCCATGTGTGGACTGCCTTGCCTCAGCCTCCTGGAATGTGACCTCATTCCTTCCCCAGGTCAGTCCCCTCATTAAGCGGCCTGCCCAGTCCTGCTCCATCAGGCAGCCTGCCAGGCATGCACTTGGCATAGGAGTGCCAACTCAGGCACCAACGCAGCCTTTACTATTTAAGAGCATGGACTTCAGACTCAAACAGACCAGATTTTTGGATCCTGAATCCATCGCTGATTAGCTGTGTGGTCTTGAGCAAGTCCCTGCCTTGACTCGATCATCTGTAAAGAGGAGTTAACAATAGTGCCTAGTTCATAGCATATTTGTAAGCATTAAATCAGATACGCCATAAGCCTACACCACAGGGAGCTCAAAAACAGGTGGAGGTTATTTTTCTGCTGAAGGACTTCTCCTGTCCTCGGCAAGTCATGAATTTCTTTGGGATGGAGCAGGGATGAGGGAGAGAAGGGGCGGGGGTGGGGGGTGGGGAGCATGTACTGAACACTTACAATGTACCAGGCACTGGGCTGGCATGTCCACAAGAGCTATCTTCCCCACACCACACAACAGCCCTTTTGCCGTGTCTAACATTTCCAGCAGAAGGCATGCAGACTGTAGAGGAGACAAACCGTCGGGATGCAGGCTCTAAAACGCACTTGCCATGTGAGCCTGGGGAAGGCCCTTCCCCTCTCTGGGCCTCAGTTCACCGGTTCCTGTGTGACAGGCTTTCTGTGTGGGCTGAATGAGTCAGTGCTACGTAAAAATGCTTACCCAAATGATGCTCGGTATGTGTGACTTCCTTCATTCCCAAGGGGACCCTTGGTGAAGAGCAGGGTTTGAATAGAGAGAGGGAGCACATGGGGACATGGCAGGAAGAGGCATCCCAGGGCATCACGATTCTGGAGGGGACGCATTCTTTGACTCCACAGAGAGGTGGGCTGCTATAAACACCATGAGTGGATGTCCCTGTTGGGCTGGCACAGAGACTCTGATGGCTGGCCATCTCCATTCCCGACCTTTGGGTTTACTAATGAGTAACGGTAATCACACCAAATTATAAGCTGAGGTCCTCAAAAGCAAAAATTCGATCTTTTTTCATCTTTCGCACCCTAGAAGGCACTTAGAGCGAGCTAAACAAGTGAATGCGCTCTGCAAAGAACTGTGCCCAGGTCGAATCCACTGCACTTGATGAACATCACACACATCTACACACACACACACACACACACACACTGGACAACTCCTCTGCCACTTTCCTTTGTGTGCCAAAGACAGAAACTTGTACTAATGCAGGCAGGGGAGAAGCACTGGCCTGGAAGGCAGGAGCTAGGTTTCTTTTTTTCTTTTTCTTTTTCTTTTTAATGTTTACTTATTTTTGAGAGAATGAGAGAGACTGAGCACAGTGAGGGAGGGGCAGAGAGAGAGGGACACAGAATCCGAAGCAGGCTCCAAGCTCTGAGCTGTCAGCACAGAGCACGATGCGGGGCTCAAACCCACCAACCGTGAGGTCATGACCTGAGCTGAAGTCGGAGGCTCTACTGACTGAGCCACCCAGGCGCCCCAGGAGCCTGGGTTTCTAATCTCAGTGCAGCTCTGCTTGCCATCTGATCCCGGGCAAGTCACTTCCCCAAACTGGGCCTTTGTTTTCCTATCAGTGAAATGAAACAGTTGCAAATAGATGGTGGGGTCCCCTCTAACTCACAAACTGTGATTGTGTTTGTGTTTGGAGTTTCCTCAGTCAGGGATGCTCTAAAGGAAGGGAGACATGGGCAGAAGGTGGCTGAGCTGGCAGAACTGGCCACCTATAGGTACAAGAGTCAGGGGTTTCCCAATACCCCATAGCTGGAAGAGGGCAGAGTGCCCCAGAGCCAGAATATGGTACCTTTCTCTTTCCTGTGCTTCTGTCCCTCCCTAGAAACCAAGGCCTGTGGTCCCCATTCCAGCTCCTCCCACCTGTCTCTGTCCTGTGATGCCGGCATCTGACTTGAGGCTTTCCTGAAAATAATTAGAGCTTTTGCTGCCTTGCCTATTTAAGCTGGATGCGGATGGGAAACCCTCTGCGACAGGGAGGAGCAGGGAGGCTCCATACACCTTAGCAACGTTGACTTATTTGTCACAAACAGGTTGGCTGAGCTGGGCGGCCAGCACACTGTTTCCTGTTGTGACTCGTGCCACACGGAGGTAATCCTGACGTCTGAAAAAGTGCTGGTTTGAGATAGCAGAAACTAGCACTTCTGCTAAGCTAAGAGTGAGCAAACTACAAACCACGGGCCAAATCCTGTGTTTGTATGACCACCTGTTTTTATACGGTCTGTGATCTAAGAATGTATTTTACATGTTTCTTTCTTTTTTTTTCATTTTTTTTAACGTTTACTTATTTTTGAAAGAGAGAGAGAGCACGCGCTCGAGCATGAGCGGGGGAGGGGCAGAGAGAGAGAGGGAGACACAGGATCTGAAGCAGGCTCCAGGCTCTGAGCTGTCAGTACAGAGCCCGATGTGGGGCTCAAACTCACGGACTGTGAGATCATGACCTGAGCTGACGTCGACCCTTAATCGACTGAGCCACCCAGGTGCCCCGTATTTGACATTTTTAAATAATTCTATAAGTATGCCCAGAACAGCCATGAATTTTGCTCCTTAGCCAACAAAGCTTAAAATACTTACTATCTAGCCTTCTACAAAAACAGTTTGCTGACTTCTGCTCTAAGTTTTTCACATAGATGAAGTCCTAATCCTCACAATAACCTTAAGAAGTGGGTAACTATTGTTCCCATTTTACAGAAGAGAAAACAAGAGGCCAAGAAGAGTTAAGTATTTTACTGAAAATCAAACAGCTGGCAAAAGGTAAGGTCAGGCTTTGAACTCAAGCAGCTGGTTTCTGTGTTCCTTCTTAAAACCAAAGGAATCTTTTCACTAACTGGCTGTGTGACCTTGAAGAAGTCATCGCAAGGTCTCTGCTAAGAGAGGCGAAGCCATTGAACTCCATTAGAGATTCTAAGTTGAGGGTGGGAGGGTCCTTGAGACAAATAAACTGCAGGGAATCCGAGATACCACCAATGGAAACCTAATCAAGGTTAATGAGTTTAGGGTAAATGTTAGTGTTTGTGCACGGTTGCATTTATTTGAGGAGAGAATCTGGCGATCTCCTCAGAAATGGATTCCATGACTCAAAACAGATGAGAGCTACTGGACTAGCTTTCTTGGAAAGTCGTTTCCAGGTTTAACGTTCTTTGATGTTACCAGTTTGGGTTGTCATTTTTGTCCTTCAGGTGTTACCTTTCTAGGCTGCCCAAATGTTATTTCTTTCAGTCATCTTTTTTGTGTACACGTTACCTATTGGATTGCGTTCTTCCCCCACCCCCTACCCTCAAAGCTCTACGTACTCATCCCTGAGAAACACTAGAAAAAGCCAACATGCTTAAGAGCAAGGGATGTTTTTCTAGCGATGTGTTCTGTAACTAGGTGAATAACTCATGTTGGTGGGGAGGGCAGGCACAAGACTGCATAACCCTTTATTGCAATATTTCATGTTTCTGTGTTATCTGTTCAACAAATATGCACTGAGCCCTGACTAGATGGTTATTGCTGTGTGGACTGTGAGGTACTCAGAGTCAGGGGTTAGGTGCTATCTGCCCTTCAGCCTCTTGGCCTAGTACGGACCTGGCACATGGGAGGCACTCGTGAGCCCTAGAAAGTAATGCCTGGCTGGCTGGATGAAGAGATGGTGAACGGGTGTATGAGAAACCAGCAGTGTGGGTGGGAAAGGGGGTGCATGGTGCCGAGCAGGTTAGTTCTGTTGGCTCCCCATTGCCTTTCCAATCAGCAGCCTCCTGTGTTGTTGGAGAAGCTTTGGAAGGCAGTCTTCATTTTCCCAACAGCCACAGTTTGAAAGGTTATAGCTGAAGGTTAGCTGACACAGCCAGGACTTCCCACATGAATCCAGAGAAATGAATCCGATTTCTTGCATCCCACTTAGGCCAGAGGAACAATGGGGGCTTCCTGGTCCTTTTTCTTGGACTCAGACATCCCCCGCATTGGAGAACAATGAGCTCTCCTCTCTCCTGCCTTCTCATTCTGCCCAGACTTCTGAACTTTTCCTCTCTCCCACTCCTCCTTGCCTCTACTTCCGTCCGCACTCAGACTCACAGCTGCTGAGGGTAGGAGTGCAAGCCCCTCCACACAGCTGGCTCCTGGGCTGATGGGTCTGGAGACATCTCCAGATAAACAGCTGCCGAGGCAGGGACGAGCAGAGGGCAAACCACAGCACAGGACAGGGCGGGGGAGCCTGAGCCGGCGGAAAGGCAGCACAGGAGCTCAGGAAAGTATCTGCTGCGGGGAAGGCTGGAAGGTTCTGTCCTGCTCTTGAGCTTTGGACAAGCCATTCACCTGCGCTCGGCTGGACTTTCTTCATCTGCACAGAGTGCGTAATGCCTTGTCTGTTTCCCTCAAAGGGTGAGTTCAACCAAGATGCCAGATAGCAAAACTGTAAGTTGTCCTATAAAATCGAAGGCATATCATTACTTGGATTCAGTTGAGAGACTATTCAGATGCTCTGATTCAGTAGCTATAGAAGAAAAAGAAAGTGGTGATGTGGTTTGAACTGGTATAGGAATGAACTTGTACCAAGGTGTTGTGGAGGCTAAAACATTTGTGTTCAGGAAACTCACAGGGTCTGGAGTAGCATGGTGTAACAAAGACCACAATCTCAGAACCAGGCAAAAATGAATGTGAATTCCAGCTCTGCCATTTACTATCTACAGATTCTCAGGCAAGTGCCCTTTGGCATGAGTTTCTTATTTGTGAGGCAAGAAAAACAGAACCTACCTCATTTAGATGATGTAAGGATAAAGATAACCCATGTGAACAGCTGGCCAAAAACAGGCTCTGAGTATAATGTAGATCTTACAAATACTGCCCAGACGTCATCTGTTCCAAGAAAACAGGGAATTAGTAGTTAGGTAGGGGACAGCTGGGGTTACACCTACTCTCCTAGACAGAAGAGTGAGGCAGGTCAACAGAAACAAACCCTCCTTCACAACTTCCACAGGATCCTCGGTTGGTATCTCCCCAGACTGCCTCGTTCCATAACATCATGTGTTGAGCTACAATGTTTTGCATTGCTCCAAGAACGGAAATTCAGATAGTTTGTGAAGATCACAGAGGCACAGAGTTTCCCTGAATATTATGATGAACTTTCTCATGGAGCTGGTTGGGATTGGGCTGGGCTGTCTCGTGGGGAGGATGGTTGATTCATCACTAAAGCAGCGGATAAGCACCTACCTGTTCAGGACTTGGACAAGGGACTCCATACTTTGGGTGGGAGACTGGGATAAAGGACCTCTGATGTCCTTCTCAATAATCCTGAGGAGCATCCCTTGGGCCAGCACTGCCCAACAGGCAGGCTAGTTTGGGAGAGGCAGTAGCAGCACATTTGAGACCTGTCGCCACTGTCCTCACCTTGGAAGGGCCAGAAGTGCTCAGAAACAGCAACACCTCCACACCCCTCACGGGAGCATCACACCTCAGCTGGATAGCTCTGGGAAAGGAAGCACCATGACTCATAAACATGGGGTTGGAGAAATGTGGCTGCCCTGGGGATGTTGTGATGAGATTTCCCAATCTCTCCTCATTTGCTGCCAAATCTCTCCAGAAACAATGGGCCCAAGAGCCAGTGAGATCAACTACAGAGTGACTACTCAGTTGTTGGGTGTTTTATCAGCTTTTTCCTTGAGTGTAAGACCCTTGGAAAAGAAGCCAACTACCACTAGAGGTAGAGACCAGATGCGAGGGGAGGGGGCCAGTTATGGTTTGCACTTCCTGATGAGGAGGTCATGACAAGAAGATCATGAAGAGAAGGTCACAGGTAGGAGATACCAAAATGAAATAGTGACACACACTTTTCAGGTGAAACTGCAGTCCCTTTTCAAATCCTGATGGACTACAAAAGCCAAGCAGAGCCACGGATGGCACAGCCAACCTCTCCTAATAAACTGAGTGAGGCCTCACCCAAACAAGCAAACAGAGAAACTATTGTCTTTTCCAGAAAAGTGAAAAGATCAGACATTCCAGTGGCTAGGCTGCCCAGACCCAAACCACACCCACTTTACAGACCACACCCACTTTACAAACCACACCCATTTTGCCAATCTTTCCTCTTCCATCTACTCCTGTTCATTGAAGACTCTTCAGCAAGACCCCAAACTTTGTCATAGAAAAGTGCAGATGTCCCTGTCACCAGACTTGGGTTCAAGTCCTTCCTCTGCTGAGTCCTAGCAGGGTGATTGTAAGCCTCAGCTTCCTCATCAGGCAAATGGGAACAAGAGTAATTATTTTATAGAGTTGCTGGAAGGACAATAGGGGACCTATTTATAAAGTGCCTGGTACAATGTTGGTGATCAATACATGGCAGTTCATATTAATAACAGAAACTATGGAAATGGGAAAAAAAGACAAGTAGAAGCAAAAACAGAAATTTTACCCCAAATACTTCTAAAACTTAACTTGAGGGATTGACTTGTTTTAAAAATGTTTTCATTATAAACATTTTAATAATAATAAACAAGAAAATATAGTGAGTTTATCTGTACCCTACCCTAGATCTTTTGAATTCTAATGCTTTGTAACACTGTTTTAAACATATTTTTAAAGAAATGAAACATTAAAGCTAGAATCATGTACCCCTTATCTTTTTTGTTGTCTGCACCCCCGCTCCCCAGCCCCTGGGCTGACTTCCCATTCTTTCTATGGTTTCTTGGGGCCTCCTTCCTCCATCCTGAGCTAATAATCACCACAGCTTACTTCTCTGTCTGTGTTTTCTGCATTCTGGCTAAAGGATCACCTGCTTCCCCTGGGGCTCCGAGCTGTTTCTGAGAAGGAAGGGAAACCCTGACCAGCCTTCTTGCATTGCCCATTGTCTCAGTGACTGCTCCTGATAGAGGCCAGAGCTGACCGTGGTCACAGGCCAAGAAGAGTGAGGCGTCTTCCAACCTGGCCCAGGCAGCTTCACAAATGTCACACCATAGAATCCCCACCACGTCACTAAGAGGCAACATCATCGCTGTTCTACAAAAAAAAGGAAACCAAGCAGAAAGACCTGCCCTTGGCCTGGCAGTGCAGAATTCAAGCACCAGCTGTTTCATCACAGCAACGCAGACAGCAAGGAACATGTCCACTCTAGCGTGGGAGGAAGTCGTGGTTAATGGCCTAAGTCCTAGGGTTTCAGGTGTGGGCTCTCTGCTATGCCCTACACAAGTAGCTCTTTTTTGCTTTTTGCAAACCCAGAACTTTCTAAGGGTAAGAAAGAAAAAGAAAAGAAAATCCAAGGAACATGAGATGAGACTCTATCCTCTTGACTCCTTCAGTCCTCTTCCATTTTTGTTAATTTGTATGTACATGTGCTGTCAGGAGACCCAGATTCTAGGCCTGGCCTTACCACGCACAAGCATGTGACCATGATCAAGCCCTTCTCTTCTCCTCCCAAGGTCTCTGTTTCCACATTCTGTAAAATAGGGGGCCAGGATGACAAGGGCCCTGGGGCAGCTCCCCTCCCTAACAAACAGCTCCTTGGGCCTGATCTTTGGCAATCTCCACAGTCACCAGCTTTGTGCAGAAACCTTTAATGATCTCAAAGCATCCTCACACTCCTGAGATGGCTGATAATAACAGCTAAGGTTAATTCTACTTAGTAAATGCCAAACACTGTATTGGGTATTTTATATTCTTTATCTTGAGTCATTAAAATAATTATAGATGGTAAGTATTTTTTTTTTTTACTAATCAGCTAGAGTTTTGTTCTTGTGTTTTGTTTTTAATAAATCACACCCTTATTGGTCTCATACCAAGCGAAGTCAGATAATCAACACCAGTTTAGAAAACAGTATAAGAACATATGAGAAGTAGGAACTTCAACTGAAGAAAAGCATGTTCATAATCACAAGGTGGGAAATTATCCTTTTCACAGATGTTGGGGAGATGGAGACATTAAGTTTTAAGAGATAGACATGAAATTTTATAATTAAGGAAACTGAGGCTCCCAGGGGTGAAGTAACTTGTACAAAGTCACACAGCCAGTAAGTTATGTGAAACTAGGATTTGAGCCTGAGTCTCACTAGATCCAAAGTCCATTTTCCTTCAACCTCACTGGACTGCTTGCCTCCAGAATCCCCATCTGCTCATAGACTGTCAGACTCTATCTCTATTCCCTGTAGCACAGTCTGATGAAAGTTTGGGATCATGCATAAAAGCAAAAGTAACAGTTCATCATTACTCAGTGTTCCTTGAAACTGGGTGTTTGAAGGTTGCGTTAGGGTAAGGATAGAGATTCATGGTTGGAGTAGGCGATGAGAAATGGACAGCAGAGAATTGAAATGGTCACAATGAACACTCCCAGGAATGTATATTGATACTGTAACATTCTGGGAACAACTCAATGTTAATTAACCCAATAAACATTACTGAGCCCCTAATATATGCTGGCGCTGGGGTTATAGTGCTCAGATATGGTTCTTGTCCCTGGTATACATTTGACAAGGCTGAGTTCATGGAATGCTTTTGTTAAATACTTGAAAATTAAAATGAAAAAAAAAATACAAAGAGCTAAAGCTAACACGTGAAATTTTACAGACCTAGTCAGGAAACGGATGAAACAAGAAAGGAGAATCAGAGCTGAGGCTGTGCTTACTTAATAAGCTCATCTTAGGGGTGCCTGGCTGGCTCAGTCAGCAAAGCATGTGACTTTTGGTCTTGGGGTTGTGAGTTCAAGTCTTATGTTGGGCATAGAGCTTACTTAAAAAAATAATAAAATATTTCCCAACTAACTCCCAAAAGAATCTATACAAAAACAATAAAAAACAAGCAGCACCAAAACTATCAACCGACTCTTGATTTTGGTTCAGGTCATGATCCCAGGGTCATGGGATCGAGCCCCATGTCAAGCTGAGCATGAAGCCTGCTTAAGATTCTCCCCCTCTCCCTCAGCCCCTCTACCCCTCTCCCCCGCTTGTGTTCTCTCTCTAAAATAAAAATCAAAATAAATTTAAAAAGTAAAAACAAGACAAAAACATTACTTATCATAGTGTTTGCGTGTTGGGGGAAAGCCTGGCAGATCATAGAATTTAAGAAAGGAAAGAGGGTGGGGTGGCCCTCCATCTTCCACAGAGGATACTGAGAATGGGCTCCTTTTATCCGCATCCTCCAAACACTTACCATGGATGAAAAAGGCCAAGGTTTGGAGACCTCAGAGCTCTTGCCTGAGAAAGGTCCAGCCATTTGGGGCTGATCTAGCTAAGCAGCCAAAAGCACCATTGTGGACATTGCTCAGCCCTGAGAACCCTTCCCCATTAGCTTTCCTGCTGCCAGCCTGGGAAGCACTGGACTAACAAGCAGGTAGCTCTGCCCTGTATAGAGGATTGTGGCTACGTAGTCAGGAGCTGGTAGAACAAAAAGGATATTTAAAAAATAAAAATGCAACCTGACATGTTGACCATGTCTTACATTTTACAAAACTTTGGTATCTACCGTCTCATCTATTTTAGATTTGGTTGTTGGAATGTCTCATGAAATAGAGAGATGCTATTATCTCCATTTTACACGTGGGCAGACAGAAGCCCAGAAAAGTCTGGTGCATTACAGGATTTAGGAAAGCACAGAGAGGGAGCACTCCCCTGAGTGCGATAGACAGGGCCTCTCAAGGGAGGCTTCCTGGAAGCGATCCAAGGGCTCAGTAGAAACGCACAATTATGCACTAAATAGATGAGGGGAGAGTACACGACTTGACAAAGGCTGGAAAATGTGAAGAAGACTGGAGACACTAGCAGAGTCAAGATGAGGAGGCTGATGGTGGTGGTGACCACGACAGCAGCTGACCCCTATCCATGCTTATACTAAGTGCAGACACTGTTAGAACAGATACTGTTCTAGGCAGTTTATCTACGTTAATTCTCATACCTACCTTGTTAGGTAGGTACGTTTATTATCCCCATTTTACAGATGAGGAAACTGAGGCATAGAGAAGTAGCTTGCCCAAGGTCATATATGATCTTGTTTGCCACTTAAAAAGTGTGACTTCTACAGGCGCCTGGGTGGCTCAGTCGGTTAAGCATTCAACTCTTGATTTCAGCTTGGCCATGATCTCGCGGTTCATGGGTTCGAGCTCCACATTGGGCTTTGCGTGGACAGTGAGAAGCCTGATTGAGATTCTCTCTCTCCCTTTCTGCCTCTTCCCTGCTTGTTCTCTCTCTCTCTCTCTCAAAAATAAATAAATAAACTTAAATTGTGTGATGGATATCCTTCTTTTAAAAAAAAGTGTGGGGGGGCACCTGGGTGGCTCAGTCGGTTAAATGGCCGACTTTGGCTCAGGTCATGATCTCGCGGTCTGTGAGTTCAAGCCCCGCGTCGGGCTCTGTGCTGACAGCTCAGAGCCTGGAGCCTGTTTCAGATTCTGTGTCTCCCTCTCTCTGACCCTCCCCCGTTCATACTCTGTCCTCTCTCTGTCTCAAAAATAAACAAACGTTAAAAAAAATTAAAAAAAAAAAGTGTGGGGGCACCTGGGTGGCGCAGTCGGTTAAGCGTCCGACTTCAGCCAGGTCACGATCTCGCGGTCCGTGAGTTCGAGACCTGCGTCGGGCTCTGGGCTGACGGCTCAGAGCCTGGAGCCTGTTTCTGATTCTGTGTCTCCCTCTCTCTCTGCCCCTCCCCCGTTCATGCTCTGTCTCTCTCTGTCCCAAAAATAAATAAACGTTGAAAAAAAAAATTAAAAAAAAAGTGTGAATTCTATACCAAGAGCCAAGAGCACCTCCCACTCTGTTCTCCGCAGAGATAGACACAAATTTGTGATTTAGAAAGCCTTCTCTGACCACAGGGAGGACTGGGTGTTGGAGAAGGGAAAAGACACTGGAACCTGACTAGGCTTTTGGTTCAAGAACCTAAACAGAGGGTGGCGCCTGAGTGGCTCAGTCACTTGACTGGCTGACTCTTGATTTCAGTTCAGGTCGTGATCTCAAGGTTGGTCAGATGGAGCCCTGCATGGGGCTCTGTGCTGACAGTGCAGAGCCTGCTTGGGATCCTCTGTCTCTGTCTCTGTCCCTCCCCTGCTCATATGCACATGTTCTCTCTCTCTCTCTCAAAATAAAATAAACTTAAAAAAAAAAAAGAACCTGAACATACAAACAGAGACAGTGGTGGTAGAGAGCTGGGGAGCATTCCCACAATGCCCGGGGCTTATGGGTAAGAAATTGCCCCTCACGTGACTCTGCTTTCTCTACCTATAAGTGCAGAATGTTGTATTTCCACCTGCCTGCCTCAGGAATTGCTTGAAAATTAATGGGGTAGAGGCCTCGCTGGCTTTCATGTGTTAAACAACACCTTTGTACTGCTGCTGGTGTTCATTAAATGCTGAACACATAAAATGTGCTTTGAACGGACGAGCTGGGAATAATTACAGCTTGCTAATTATTGTTAATTTTACCACAGCTTTGAAACCCTGGACTTTCTCAATGATTCAAAAAAGAGATTGCAACCCCTCCATCCCATTCAAGTAGCCACACAGAGGCAGACCAGCCAATTTCCCACAGTCTGTATTCTTTCCTCATTTGCAGTGGTGCAGCAACTTATATGGGACACAGAGAAAGAAAAGCAACGATTTACTCTTTTAGAATCAAGTTGCACAAAGAACCCCTTATACTCTTGCTTGTTCTTTTTAAGAACTAGTTCCTTTTTGTCTCCTGATACTCAGTTCATGTATAAACATTATTTGTTTCTCTCTGTGTGTGTGTGTGTGTGTGTGTGTGTGTGTGTAAAGGAAAATGGTGTTTAACAGAACTTCTGACGCATTGGACACCAGGGCACCTGGGTTTTACTCATGATACGGTGAGTAACAAAAACTCCCTAACTTTCAGTTTCCATACACATTGTTGTAAGTTTTCATAACTGCCAGGCAGAATACCAAAGACCCCTCCGAAGGATCTGAGGATATTGACGGCTGAGTGACTTTACGCCTCGGCCTCGACTGCATCGCTTATAAAATGGGTCTGAAACATTGTCCATAATACCTGTCAGGACCTAGGAGAGGATGAGATAATGCTTATGAACTGTAAACTATGCAACTGACTGCTACTATAAGACCTGGGGTTAGGGTAGCGATAGAGGGTAGGAAACGGAGCGAGAAAGGCAAGCGGATAGGGGACAAAAGCGAGACGACCTCGCGCGAGACGACCCTACTTTTCAATGAAATCCCTAAGAATTCCCGTCCAGAAGGGCAGCCAGGACGCCCACGGAGGTCTGGCTGGAGGCCGCACCGACCGCGGCCCCTCCCCAGGTGGGGTCGGGCGGGACGGGGGCGGGGCCCCCGCAGCCCGCAGGTGAGTATCGGTTTTCTTCTCCTGGGCTTTCGGTCCGGAGGAGGCGGGAGCAGCCACCGCTCCCCTGATCCTATCGCGGGCGGCGCAGGGCGGGCTGTGCCTTCCGTGGGACGGTGACGGGGGGCGGGATGTGTCACCCAAATACCAGAGGGTGAGTCGGCCGAACCAGCCGGGCAGGTCGGGCGGAGTATAAGAGCGGGAGGGAGCGGCCAGCGGCAGATGCCCGGAGACTGTCCCAGCTCGGAGCCGGAGCCCCGCGGAGTCCCCAGCGCCTGATCCGCCCGCGTCCCGTCTGCGCTCCGCGTCCCCACCATGGCCCGGGAGCCGGGCCTCGCGCTGCCGTCGCTCCCGCTGCCGCTGCTGCTGTTGCTGCTCCTGGCGGCGGCGACCGGCCCTGCGGCCGCGCAGGACAACTGCACGTGCGCCACCAATAAGATGACCCTGTGCCGCGCGGACGGCCCCGGCGGCCGCTGCCAGTGCCGCGCGCTGGGCTCGGGCTTCCCGGTGGACTGCTCCACGCTGACTTCCAAGTGCCTGCTGCTCAAGGCGCGTATGAGCACCCCCAAGAGCGGCCGCGCGCTCGTGCGGCCCAGCGAGCACGCGCTCGTGGACAACGACGGCCTGTACGACCCCGACTGCGACCACGAGGGCCGCTTCAAGGCCCGCCAGTGCAACCAGACGTCGGTGTGCTGGTGCGTGAACTCGGTGGGCGTGCGCCGCACGGACAAGGGCGACCTGAGTCTGCGCTGCGACGAGCTGGTGCGCACCCACCACATCCTCATCGACTTGCGCCACCGCCCGGCCGCCCGCGCCTTCAACCATTCGGACCTGGACGCCGAGCTGCGGCGGCTCTTCCGTGAGCGCTACCGGCTGCACCCCAGGTTCGTGGCGGCCGTGCACTACGAGCGGCCCACCATCCAGATCGAGCTCCGGCAGAACGCGTCCGAGAAGGCCCCCGGCGACGTGGACATCGCCGACGCCGCCTACTACTTCGAGAGGGACGTCAAGGGCGAATCGCTGTTCCCGGGTCGCGGCGGCCTCGACGTGCGCGTGCGCGGCGAGCCCCTCCTAGTGGAGAGGACGCTCATCTACTACCTGGACGAGAAGCCCCCAGAGTTCTCCATGAAGCGCCTCACGGCCGGCCTCATCGCCGTCATCGTGGTGGTCGTGGTGGCCCTCGTCGCCGGCGTGGCCGTCCTGGTGATCACCAACCGGAGGAAGTCGGGGAAGTACAAGAAGGTGGAGGTCAAAGAACTGGGGGAGTTGAGAAAGGAACCGAGCTTGTAGGTACCGGCGGGGCGGGGGGGGGGGGGTGTAGGGCGGGGTACCCAGACCAAAGTGAGCCATGCTTCTTCACTCGTGGCCCAAAGGAGGCATTTCTCTTTTCCAATTCCTGCCTCTCCCCACCCCATCAAGTCTAATAGATTCTGGGCTCAGGGTCACCTCTTTCTGACTTCTGCCTTCAGAGAAAGCATTTCTAAAATTCCTCCCCTTTGGGTCCAACAAGAAACCTGGCTCGAAGAGTTAAAGAAAGTGTGGCGCAGGGTTCTAAGAACCACGTGTCTGTATTACAGTCCAGCGTCGTTGGCAATCGATGTTGAAGGCTTAAATGCGCTTAGGTGGGGGGAACGGCGCTTTTACTGTCCTGGGTTAAGTTATTTGATTAGCTCCACTTGTGTCGTGGCCTTCCTGGTGAGAAGAGGATTTCGCCAACTGAGCCCGTGTAGTGTCCTCATTTGCTGTCGTTTGTATTACCGACCACATGTCCTTGTCACCGGGAAAGAAGCCTGTCTCAACTGCCTGAACACATTTGAGATGTCTTTTGAGGGCAGACTCTGCCCCCGAAACTCCGCGTCTGTGCTTCAGCCCGCCCTTATTATAGCTGATATTAGTAATGTTTCTTTTGTAAAATGTTTGTACATATTTTGTCGTTGATAATGCTAATGTGATTTTTTTAAAACACAAATGTAATAAAATATGGAAAAGGCACAGACCAAAAGATGGGAGTTTGTGAAAACTCGCTCCAGATTTATATCACGTTCAGGTCCTCTCATTTCCCTGGGCTCAGATTTCTCATTTCAAATCCTAACACGTTTTTTATTTTATTTTTTGCAGGAGCAGGCATTTCATTTTGCCTCTCCTGTTTTCCTGAGATGCAATAACAGGCTGGTTTAAATACTGGCTTTTCTAAATAAGATTGGAAGCCTCCCTCAGACTGCATAAGGGTGGGTCTGAAGGAGGCAGCTAAAACGAGCTGCTGTTGTAGGGAAAGGGGACCAGTTTTAGGTTCTCTCAAGAACCTCCGGTGGAGAAAGAAATGCGGTAGTTCTTTGAATGCCTGCCCTGCCTCAAGTAGTGGTATTATGTCCATTTAGCCTCTGGCAGTTTACTTAATTGCCAAGTATTGTGGCTCCCAGACAGGTTAAAGGAAGCTTCCAAGTAGTTACAGCTAGTCTGTAGTGGGCCTTACTCTCTGGCCGCGGAAGTGCGGGGGTGGCACGCACCCAGGTTGTTTTCCTAAAATTTCACCAATAATACACTTTAAAAACTTCTGCTTCCTATTAGCTGTAAAAACTGGCAACCTGGCTCCTTCATGCTTACTTCCTCATTTTCACCCCTTCGCATTCATTTATGTGGAGTGTGTTAGAAGGGCACTGTTGGGGAGCCTGCAGGTAAACAAGTTAGGGTAATTACTGGGAAACTGGGGCAACAATGGGTGTGCACAGAGGAGGGAGTGGTTGCTACCCCGACAGCAAATAGCTAAATCAGGATTTCAGTTTCTTCCCCTGGAATCCATCATGCCTCCTCCCACTCCTGCCCTGTGGTTTCTGCCTGCCCCACAAAGGTTGAAACACAGGTAAGAAACGGGGGAGTATCTTTCAGCTGCGGCCTTTCGGGCTTGGGGCTGTGGCTGGCGGAAATCTAAATCTGTAAGCACGCCTGCTAGGGCGCCCCCCCCCCCCCCAAAGTCCTCTCTGGTTCAGATGGGGCTTGGAGGGGGAGGGGGAGGGGGAGAAGATGGATGTTGGCTGGCTTCCTCAAAGTGGAAGGGGCCGAGGCCAGAAGGGGAACTGTAATAGTGTGAGTGCAGCTTCCCTGAGTCACTGAATAGCCAGCTTAGCTCAAGAGACCATGGCCCCTCAAACCTAGCCCCTCGTTTTACAGAGGGAACCGGCTAGTGACTTCTGGAGATGAATGTTCCCATGGCACAGCTGGAAACTAGACAGGCTGGCATTCTTTTTACTACAGCAGACTGCCATTGTTTCAAGAGTCACTTCAAAAAACTCACCTGACTGCCTACAAAATAAACAGATTGAGGGTTGAGTGGGCGGCTAAACAAAGGAAAAAGCCCTGAAAATGCCAATTTCTTCATAGACTGCCCCTTCTGGATAATTTCTAAATTTCTGCATTAATTCAGGACTAAGAGTCTTTGCACTTTATTGCACTTAATACTTCACAAAAGCACTTTGTACATGAATCGTCTTTGAGACATGGGCTTCCTGGAAATAGCCCAAGTGATGACAAACCTGAGTTCGAATCCTTCCCTACTAGGCAGGTAAGTAGGTAAGTCCCTTACCTCTCTGCAGTTTCCCTTTGTGTTGCATGAAACTACAGATCTCTTTCATCAATGCCAAGATTAAAGGAAGTAATTGATAAAGTGCCTGGAACAATATGAGCATTTAGAGTTCAGGGTATCTTAAATTTGCTCGTCTCCTATAGACCTTATCCATTTCACGTGACAGAAAACCGAGGTCCAAAGAGCTTGGGTAGCTCTGAATCACACATCCTCGGTGTGCTAAAGCCAGGGTTGAGAACTTTTGTCTTTGGCTTCCTAGCCCAGGCTGTTCTCCTAGGCACCAAGCGGGTTGAGACACCTTTCTTCTTCACTTGTGTTAAGGAAGAACCCCTCACACGTATGTTTTGAAACTCAGCTTGCATCTGCTGAGGGCAGGAGTATCTAGAACTAGCTATATTCCGGTGTTTAGTCTCTACCTCCAGGAGTTCCCCTCAGAATTCCTCTTCACTGCTGTGTGCACAGGCCTGGGACTGCCCTTGGAAGGAATGTGAGGAGCAGGTGTGGCTCACCAAACAGGTCAGGCTTGTCTTGTGAGCCCCGTGGGAGGCTCATCTGGCTTCCTTGTTTCGTCCTGGGGCTTTCTCCACTCTTGCTATTTCCTTAATTGGAGCGATTTGAAAAATCATAGCCTTTTCCCCTGCTCACATATTTTTGACTTCACTGTTTTCCAAATAGAATCACCACACGTCAGAGCTGGAAAAAGGATCATTGAATCCGCGACTCCATTTTGCTGATGGAGACATAGAGGCCCAGAGAGGAGAATGGATTTTCCCAAGTCAGGCACATAGTGGCAGCATTACCCTAGAGCGCCAATACTCGGATTTCTATCTTGTCTAGTGTTTGCTCTACTTGTCTCCCTAGTTAGTCTCCTGTTTATTGTTTTCTGGATCATTTCTGTTCTTAAATTGTCGTGTTGTTCTTTAGCTTTTTGGTACCACTTAAATGGGAGAGATACTTTGGTTAGGTGTAAAATGTATGGGATTTGAAGTTATGTGGTCTTTTAGACTCCCATTTTTTCTTAGTTTTTTTTTTTTACGTTATTTATTTATTTTGAAAGAGAGAGAGAGAGCACATGGAAGGAGCAGAGAGGGGGAGAGAGAGAGAATCCCAAGCAGGCTCTGCTCTTGAACCCACAAATCGTGAAATCCTGATCTGAGCAGAAGTTGGATGCTTAACTGACTGAGCCAGCCGGGCGCCTTTGTGAAATAGGTAGAGTCTTATCTAATATGCTTGATTTTATAGATTAGATAGAAGAGGGGCACCTGGCTGGCTCAGTTGGTGGAGCATGCGACTCTTGACCTCAGGGTCATGAGTTGAAGCTCCACGTTGGGGATAGGTTTACTTAAAAAAAAAGATTAGAGGACGCCTGGGTAACTCGGTTGAGCACTGACTTCGGCTCAGGTCATGATCTTGCGGTCTGTGAGTTCAAGCCCTGCATCAGGCTCTGTGCTGACAGCTCAGAGCCTGGAGCCTGCTTCGGATTCTATGTGTCTCTCTCTCTCTCTCTCTCTCTCTCTCTCTCTCTCTCTGCCCCTCCCCCGCTTGCACTCTGTCTCTTGTCTCTCTCTCAAAAATAAATAAACATTAAAAAAATTTAAAGATTAGATAGAAGACATGAAAAATTGAGTATGTATTTGTAAATGATCACTCTTGTTAGAATGACAGCAAGGCCCCCAAGAACCTGGGGAAAAAATAACTAGAAATGGTTAAGCTCTCTCCAACAATGTGAATAGCACTTCCATTGTACTTTCTTAAGGGGATGTCTCTGTCCCTGGACTTCCACTATTAGGGAGCTAGAGCAACCTTGGAAGTCACCTATTTACAAAGGCAGAGCCATGGCCACCTGGTTGGTATATCAGATAAAAGGGCTAGTATCCAAAATCTATAAAGTCACCAAACTCCACACCTGAAAAACAATCCAGTGAAGAAATGGGCAGAAGACATGAATAGACACTTTTATAAAGAAGATACCCAGATGGCCAACAGGCACATGAAAAGATGCTCAATGTCACTCCTCACCAGGGAAATACAGATCAAAACCACACTGAGATACCACCTCACGCTGGTCAGAGTGGCTAAAATGAACAAATCAGGAGACTATAGATGCTGGAGAGGATGTGGAGAAACGGGAACCCTCTTGCACTGCTGGTGGGAATGCAAACTGGTGCAGCTGCTCTGGAAAAATGTGGAAGTTGCTCAGAAAATGAAAAATAGATCTACCCTATGACCCAGCAATAGCATGCTAGGAATTTACCCAAGGGATACAGGAGTGCTGAGGCATAAGGGCACTTGTACCCCAATGTTCAACATTAGCCAAATTATGGAAAGGGCCTAAATGTTCATCAACTGACGAATGGATAAAGAAGATGTGGTTTATACATACAATGGAATACTACTTGGCAATGAGAAAGAATGAAATCTGGCCTTTTGTAGCAACGTGGATGGAACTGGAGAGTGTTATGCTAACTGAAATAAGTCAGGCAGAGAAAGACAGATACCATTTGTTTTCACTCATATGTGGATCCTGAGAAACTTAACAGAAGACCGGGGGGGAGGGGAAAGGGGGAAAAAAGTTACAGAGAGGGAAGGAGGCAAACCATAAGAGACTCTTAAAAACTGAGAACAAACTGAGGGTTGATGGGGGGTGGGAGGGAGGGGAAAGTGGGTGATGGGCATTGAGGAGGACACCTGTTGGGTGCCAATTTGACAATAAATTATATACAAAAAAAGAAAAAGCTGGCCTTGCCAAGTGGCCCACCTTTATTATGATATGAGAAGGAAATAAATGTCTTGCTTTTGAAATTACATTATAGGTCTCTATAATAGTCTTTTATTTTACTTTAACATACTCTTTCGCTAGTTTGAGTGGCTGTATTATTATTCGTGTAACTGATGAAAAAATTAAGACACTGAAGGTGAAATTACTTGCCTGTGGTCACAGATCTAGTAAGTGGCACTTCTGGGATTAGAACCGGGCAGATTGGCCCTCAAATCCAGTGTGCTGTACTGCCTCCCAATTTGTAAATTTGCAAGCCAGAGCATATTAGTTTTTGCTAATTTCCTGTGTTGACACACATTCATTATCTGGTAATTCTCCAGGTCAGAAGTCCTATATAAATCTCAGTAGGCTAAAAATTAAGCTGCCTGCAGGGCTGTGGTCCTTTCTGGGGATACCAGGGGAAATTTTATCTTCTGTTTATTCAGGTTGTTGGCAGAATTCATTTCCTTTTCTGTTGTAGATCCCAGATCTCTGCTTTCTTACTGGCAGTGTAAAGTAAGGGCTTTCCCCAGTCTGTAGTGGCAATCCGCTTTCCCTGGCTCATAGTCCCACCCTTCCTCTTTGCAGCAAGCAATGGCAAGCTGAATTCTCACGCTACATCCCTCTGACCATTCTTCCACCGTGTCTCATCTCTTTCTGGCCGCTTCTGGGCAAGGTTCCCCATTCATGAGGACTTGTGATTAGACTGGGTCTACCCACATAATGCCAGATTAGATTATCCCATTCTCTAGGTTTCTAACCTTAATCACATCTGCAAAGTCCTTTTTGCCATGTAATGTAACATAATCACAAGTTTGGGGGATTAGGAGTGGGCATCTTTGGTGATGGGGGGCAGTATTCTATCTACCACATAGAAGATGGCCCCCAAATCATGTGCGTAACCAATATACTATCTTGCCTCTGTGGAATTGTAAGGCAGGGTGCATTTTTGTGTTTAGTTACAGAAGAGCTGTTTCTCCCATGGCCCTCTCCATCCTTTTTTTGAATCAAGCCTTTTCAAGGGGAAAAAGGGATTCTGGGGAGTTATTTCTATAACCCACACTGGGTTGTCCAGGGTGCCTGGCAACTAATAAGCTCTCAGGAAAGTGTGTCAAATTGAACTGATACCTATGGCTGCCATTTATTAAGCACATAGGACATGGCAAACACTGCCCTACGGTGTTTTCATCCTGATGCTCTCATTTATTTCTCAATAACTCCATGAACATGAAGTATGTTTTGCTGTTCCTGTTTTACTGATGAGGAAACTAAAGCAAAAAAAAAAAAAAAAAAAAAAAAAAAAGACTTTCCAGCAATGACATCGCTGGTAAGGAGTACAGCTAGAGTTCAAATCCAGGGCATCCCTCCTTAGAGTCTGTGTTTTACCACTACACCCTACCCTATGACACTGCAGAGTAGAGACCCACACTCCTTGCCAAGTAGTGAAGACGCTTAGTCTCAGGGACCTAGATAGAATCCCTCCAAGGACTGTTTGGGAACATAATTGATTTCTTTTACAACCAATAGAGAACCCTGGTGGACATCTTCCAGCTGTAATTTCCCTCCTGAAACCATTCTGTTTTTGCTAAATACCACTAGACGTTTCTTGATTGCTTTCTTTTATGACAGTCTTCAGGAAGGAATTGTCGGGAGGGGGGAGGGGGAGGGGGCTGAGCCCATTCACTTCTAGGGTACACTGAAGACAGGAGAGCTGCCTCCCCAGGTACCACACAGCCATATGTCCTCGATTTAGGGGGAAATTCACATCCACGCTGTGCAAGGAGGCCAAACCGAGATGGGTGAGAAGGGAAAGAGAAAAGATACGCAGTGATGGTTTGAACACATTAACAGCAGGCAGCTTACCAATGCATGGCATCATGTCTCCTTGGAAAAGACAGACACCAATCCCTTGGCTGGTTCATGCTAATCCTCAGAAGGCTTGTGCACTCAGGGCTCCCACACTGCATGTGACTCAGTCTCCTTAGTACTACCCACTACTCTCAAATCCCTTGTTAGCTGATGCTGTTTGAGGGAATGTTCTGTCCACCCAACTATTTTGATGGGAAGCACATTATTATATGCCTTCGAACCACAATGTGATATAGGAGGTATCAACTAGGTCAGCAGGTTTATACTTTATGTCTTGGTTTTCTCTTTTCAGCTAGGTGATCTTAAATGTGGTAGTTCACCTCCCTGAACCTCACATTGGCATCATCAAATGGGTCTGATAATATCTACTGATTCTACCTCACAGAGCTCTTGTCTTCTGATCTTGCCTAAATAAGCTTGATGGAATGGCCAGTTTGCCTGGTTCTGGGTATACCTGCAGTGTAGACACCCTGAGTGACTGTAGGTGGTTATCCTGAAGCAGTCCCAAGTTGGACAACCTGTGTCTTTAAGGATGCTGAGGGTAGATCACTCGTTCATTCCTTCAAGTATTTTTTGTCTTATTTTAAGTCAGATATTGTGGTAATTGGGGGAATATATCATGAATTGAACAGATTTGGTTTCTCTGGTGTTCATTTGTCAGTTTTTTTTTCCAATTTACCTGGCATCCCCACAACCTTCTCAAATGGGAGAAGCACCTCATTTTGTGAATCTTAGTGGGAGGCCCGATGACCCTGTTCCCTGGCTGGTGGGATACGGCATGTGACCAGGCACAGCCATTGAACCTTCCTGCCTTGGACATTGATCTAAAGGACATGAAGGTACATCAGGCCACCTGCTCAATTACTCCCAGCAATGTGTACAGCTGTTCCATGGCTGCCGTGTACCCACTGGTAGCAGCATCAGTGGGGCGTTTCCATCAGACTGTCTCATTGCTTGACCTTGGCCATGTTCCTACTGTCCAGCGAACCTTAGTTGCTTACCATTTTCTGAATCTGGTTCTCCAGTCTTCCTGTTGACTCTGTGAACTTACTCATATCCTCCCAATAATTTTTTTTTTCATTAAGTTTAGCTAGAATCAGTTTCTTAGTACCTGGCCAGTTAGCTCAGTTGGGTAGAGCATGTTGCTATTAGAATGTCTCTGTTGCTTACAACCAACAATCTGACTGGTAGAGTTCTTGCCTTTGTGGAACTTAAAGGCAAGGGGCAAAGATACTTATTAACTCCACAATCACATAAGTAAAGGCACAATTTAAAAATGAGGTAAGTGTTGTAAAGAAAATGAGCATGTATAGAATTCTGAGCTAGTCTTAGCAGGAGTCACATTCTTAAGGAATTGGCATTTAATCTGAGATGCAAGGTACAGTAGATGCTATTTATGAGTGAGGAGAAGCATTTTGGTAGGAAAGAACAGCATGTGCAAAGGTCCTGGAGCACAGAGAGTGTGCTTTAGCACAGGGAGTACCTGAGAGTAGTACAGCATGGCTAGAATATAGATAACAAGGGGAAGGTGGTACTACATGAGGCCGGAGATGTAGGCTGAGGACAGACTATGGAAGGCCTTTCAAGCTTATTAAATATTTTCACCTTTGTGCAAATTAGCAAAGGGCATGCCCTCTGTGCAGACATAAAATGGCATCCCTTTCTAGTTGAACTAAACCCTGCCATGCAGGGACTGGCATATGGGCTGGTGAAACCTTTGCATGGAGGAAAAGGGCCCCCCTCCTCCCTAATGACACAACTTCACCCCAGACAAGAGCATAGGGAAATATGCACCAGACAAGAGCAGAGGGAAATTGTTGAAAAAATATTTTTCAGGGGATGACATAATCATATTATGTTCTAAAAAGATCACTGGCTGGAGTACGGAGAACAGACTAAAAAGGAGAGAGTAGAGGAAAGGAAACAACAGAAGACGAGAAAAAAAGAATCTCAGAGAGATAAAGATAGTTTGGCCTGAGAGCAGGTGTATAGGATGGTGGGGGTGATGGAGAGAAGTGGGTGTTTTGGAGGGATGCTTAGGATACAGAATCAGTAGGACTTGGGAATGGATTCAAATATAGGGGTGGTAAGGAGGAGAGAGGTATCAAGAATGGTTCCCAGGTTTCTGTCCTTCGTGACTGGTTGGTGGTACCATTTGTTCCCTGTGGCAGAGGACACAGTGAGAGCATCTTTGGTGGGAGTGAATTGGTGAGGATCGTTTTCAGACATATTGGGTTCAGCCAGGCATTGGGTATAGATGTCTGGTGTTTTATGGGCGGGAGCTGGGAATTCTGGAAGCACCGGCATATAGGTTTTGAAAGGCACTGGTAGTGGTACTTAAAACCACAAACACGGATGCCGTTGCCTAGGGAAAGGTAAAAGACTGAAAAGGGAAAAGAACTAGCACTGTGCCTCCAAAGACCCCAGCTCTTCAGGGGCAGAAAGAGGAGAATGAGTTGTAGAAGGAAACGAGGAAGGGTCAAAACTAGAAATGGAGACAGAAGGACAAGCCCAGATTGGCACCAGGAGACAAGGCCATGTCAGAGGTTGGGGGCCACTGACCCGTGGAGGGGGAGGGTGTTGGTAGGAGCAGAGCCCCAGACCGAGAGACTTGAGTGTCTGCCATTTGTGATTATCGTCCATCCACTGCCTGCTGTTTAGGGGCAACCATCTGAGAGCAGGGTGGGAGGGTTGGAGTAGGCAGTTCAAGTGACCAATCTGTGAGAGTCCTGTAGGAAGGCAGGTGGCTGAGACGTCTGGGTGCAACTTCTGGCAAAGCTGCTTGTCAGTGTGTGAGCTTCGATCTGGGTACTTACACTCCTCATGCCTCAGTTTCCTCACTTGTAAAATGGGGACACTAGTATACCTACCTTCTCAAAGGGTTGGTGAGATAAGTAAATATGCTAGTACATGTGAGTACTTAAGCTAGTGCCTGCCACACTGTGAGCTCTCATAAATGTTAGCTAATGTTAATAGTTACTTTAAACTTGAATACACAGTGTCCAATGCAAGTTCATGAAAGAAAGAGCTGTTTCTTTTTATTTATTCACCTCTGCATTTTCAAATTCTAGCACAGTTTGTGGAACATAGCAGGTGCTCAGTACTTAATGCTCAATAATTAATACTTATTAAATGGCTGGATAGATGAGATGGGTATAGATGTTCCCCCAAATGGCTAGTTCTGGCCTTCGACATCAGGGATTAACCATTCAAGGAGGTAAATTTCATATGCTTCTTCCCATATCTCACCACTCAAAATAATATTCAGTCGCAAAAGGAAGAGAAAGAAAGCCACTTAGAACTCCATGAAGGTTTTGTTAATGAAAAGCAATATGGAATGCATTTGAATAATTTATGAGTGGAACAAATACAAAATAATAAGCAAGGAAAATACAGCACAAAATAATATGCAAAAAGTTAATAGTTTTACTATATAAAGAACTGAGACAAATTGATTAGAAAAACAATGATCTAATCAAGGCCTTAGCTAGGTACCTTTGTGCAAATTAAAAAGGGCTCCCCTCTCTGGGCAGATAAATTAGAAAAAGACACCCCATGTAGTTGGACCCAGTCTTGTAGTGCAGGCTTGCCAAGTACACAAGTATGCAGGAGCCTTTGTAAGAAGGAAAAAGTGTCCCTCAGTTGAGGGTGCACAGATAGGTAGATGATTGGAGTCAGACTTGATTTTAGCCACTGCACCCTGTTTGTCTTGGTGCAGTTCATACACAGAACAACCTTATGAGATGGTCCTGACTTCAGTAGGAAATGGGCAACGGTCCCGAATAGACAATTCCGGAAGAAGAACTAGAAATGATAATAACCATCTTTTTTTGTTTGTTTGTTTCTTGAGTTTTATATATTTAAGTAATCTCTACACCCAACGTGGGGATTCAAACTCAAGACCCTGAGATCAAGAGTCACATGCTCCTCCGACTAAGCCAGCCAGGTGCCCCGATAATAAACATCTTTTAAAAATATATCTAACATCACCAGTAATTACCGCACTTCAAAGCAAAGTGGGATAAAAATTCTTCTCTGTGAAATTGATACAACGGGTCTTATTCAGTGCTGGTGAGGGACGTGTTCATTGTATAACCTTTCTGGAAAACAAGCTGGTAATATCCACCAAGGACCTTAAAAGTGTTTATTTTCTTTGATTTCCTAATTCCATGCCAAGGAATTTATGTTGGGGAGATAAATAGTGATGCACACAAAGGTTCACAGATAAGATCTGTCTCCTGCAGCAGAAAACTTATAATAACAAAACGCTGAAAGGAGCCCAAATATCCAACAGCAGGGGGATGGTCATACAGGTCCACAACTCCTCTAGAGAATGTTGCCCAATTCAGAATCTTGGGTTTTTAGGAGAACTTGGTACATGTTATCTAGCCCCCTCAGTAGGGTTTGCGGCAGCATCCTCAACAGAGACAGGTTTCTGCCATGAAACTTATTTATAGTCACACTAATTGGTATAAATAGACCGTAAATAGCCGTAGGCCACTTCAGGTCAGCTTTACTGCCACATGAGCTGGCACCAAACGTTCAAAACAGCATTTGGTTTTCAGAGCAATTTGGATTTGAAGATAAGGGATTGTGGATCTGTACAAATTATAGTATAGCCCTTGAGGACTTTCTAATATGGGGCCGGGGAAGAATAACATAATTATATAATGATCCCACTCTGTGTTATTTAATTAAAAAATTTTTTTAATGTGTATTTATTTTTGAGAGAAAGAGAGGGAAACACAGAATCCGAGGCAGGCTCCAGGCTCTGACAGCACAGAGCCCAGCGCGGGGCTGGAACCCACGAACCATGGGATCATGACCTGAGCCAAAGTCAGACACTCAAGTCACTGAACCACCCAGGTGCCCCCCACTCCATTTTAAAAAACAAAAATGGGATTTGTTACTTTATATGCACAATTTGCTGTTTTACATCAAAGCTGACCATAACTGCTTTCCTTTTCCTTTTTTCCTTCTTTTTTTTTTTTTTTTTTTTTTAAATTTTTATCAGGGTCGGGATCAATCTTTGCTCACTCAGTTTTCTTTGAACAGCCGCTGAGGCAGAAGAAAGGGAAGTCCTCCCTGGCCCCAGGCCTTTAGTGGAAGCCAAGAATGGGCCTTTGGATATGCAAAGGAAGGGCCCTTGCTTGGGGGAGGAGCAAAATAACCTAAATTGCTTTGCATCCAGAAGCGAGAAGGAATTTTTTGGCAGTGGGTGGACGCTGGGGGGGGGGGGGGGGGGGGAGGGGGGAAGGGGGGAGGAGGGTATGGGGGTGGCGGCAGAGAAAGGATCCCTTGGCTAGGGGTTGGAGCCTCTGTTAGTTTCCTGGAGCTGCCAGGATTAAGCACAACAAATTTGGTGGCTTCAAATAACAGAAAACAATTATTTCTCATAGCTTTGGAGGCTTGAAGTTCAGAGTCAAGGTGTCAGCAGGGTGGTGTTCTCTCTGAAGGCTCTAGGAAAGCATTCTCTAGCTTGCTGTGGTTGCCAGCAGTCCTCGGTATTCCCTGGCCTGTGGCACCAAAATTGCAACCTCAGCCTCCTTCCTGAGGGGGTCCTTCCCCAATTTCCCTCTTCTTGTAAAACACCAGTCATTGGATTAGGACCCACGCTAATCTAGTGAAACTTCATCTTGACTTGATTACATCTGCAAAGACCCTTTTTCCTAATAAGGTCACATTCACAGGTTCTAGGTGGACATGATTTTGAGGGGTGGGGGGGGATACTATTTAACCCAGCACAGAACCCCTAGTGTGTGACTTGACTGAGAAAAGGGAATTCTAATATTCAATTTTTTTAAAAGGCTATTTCTGCTGAATGAATGAATGAATGAATGAATGATGCATATGGACCTGTGATGTGAATTTCCTCCTTGCCTTTACTGCCAAATTTTCAGTATAAATTGGCCGTGAAAGTGTGCTGTATGGGCAGTGTCATTTGTGTGGAAATCAAGAAGGAAAAGGCATTTCTTTGTTTCTGCGGGATAAAGGACCATGAGAAGTGAAATCAGGAACCCCAGAGGAGCGTAAGGTAAGAGCAGGAGCTTCCTTGGGGGTAAGAGCCAGGATCTGAGCTGGTGTCTGGTTATGGATGCACACAGAAATAAAATGCAAATATTCATTGATGGGGATAATAGAGCTTTCTGTTGTCTCCAGCTATGCTTTTATGTATTTCCTAAGTTTTCCACAATGATTATAACTAGTTTTAATAATCAAGGAAAAAATGCAGAAATTATTTAAACGAAGGGCAGTTTGTGGTGCTGTATTATTTAGACATTAACTCAGATCTTCAGAAAATGCTTAAAGAACTGGCAAACTGGGTTCTTCCTTTATTTAGTCTAATCAGACCACTAAATACTATTAAAGCAATAATTTTCATCCTTCATGAGTATAATTATCCTCTTCTAATTATTCTCTTTGATCAGCCTGGGGAGTTTAAAAATGTATTATTATTATTTCATTAAGAAATCCTAAGTAAAAGCAATTACTGGCTTATATACTAAAAATTAATCAGGACATATTAAACAACTGTCTAGTAGCCACACAGAAATAGTTAGGCTTGGTCATTGTTTATTTTACTATACTTTTCAGAAAACAAATGAATATTCTAAGTTGTGAGTGACTAGACATTAGCCACTGACTATATTTCATGACTGTGTTGCATTAGTGATTTGGGGACAGGAGGATCAATACAAAGGCAACTGCAATAATGTGGGATGATTATTATGAGAAGGGAGGACGGGGCTATGACAACATCCATTAGGGAAAACTGATGGAATCTTGGGTGGAGGTGGGTGTCAGTTTAGGGAAGATCTGCTTGAGGAAGTTCTACTTGAACTGAGACCTGGGGATAAATAGGGATTTGTCAGGTATGAGAACAAGAGGGAGGGAAAATGGATCGAGAGAGACAGCAGATGTGCAACACTGGAGTGTATCAGCAAGGACTGTTCCAGTTGCAAGTGTTGACAACTCAAACTAGTGTAAGCAAAAGAAATTTGTTGACTCGTAACTGGAAAGTGAGAAGGGGAGATGTTAGCTTCAGGTATGGCTGGATCCAAGGGCTCAACTAATGTCAGGTTTCTATTTCTCTCTTCATATCTTTATTCTGCTTCTGGGTTGGCTTTGTTTTTTAGGCCGGCTTTGTCCACATCATGGGCAAGATGGCCACCAATCGTTCCAGTCCTATATTCTCCTAATTTAAGGGCCCCAGAGGAAAGTTATCTCCTTTAACTTTCCTTTGGAAATAGAATTGTTGTAGTTGTTAATTAAGCTGAGGATATTTATTTATAAATAAAGAGAGCATGTGAGTGGGGAAGTGGGGCAGAGGAAGAGACAACCTTTTTTTTTTTTAATTTTTTTTTTTAATGTTTATTATTGAGAGACAGAGAGAGACAGAGCATGAGCAGGGGAGGGGCAGAGAGAGAGGGAGACACAGAATCCGAAGCAGGCTCCAAGCTCTAAGCTGTCAGCACAGAGCCCAACGCGGAGCTCAAACTCACAAACTGCAAGATCATGACCTGAGCCGAAGTCGGTCGCTTAACCAACTGAGCCACCCAGGCACCCCGGAAGAGATCTCACACCCCTGAGATCATGACCTGAGCTAAAATCAAGAGTTGGATGCTTAACCAACTGAACTACCCAGGCGCCCCTAAGCTGAAGATCTTGAGAGGCCATCATTCTGGACTTAGGGTGGGCCCCCAATTTAATGACTGGTGGGTGTCCTTATAAAAAGAGAGGACGCACAGAAACACAGAGCAGATCATGACATGGAGACAGGGGCAGAGATTGGAGTCATGGATCTACAAGCCAAGGAGCTCACTTGTATGGAAGCATGTTCGTGATTTTGTTCTGGGATTTAGAGTGGGCCAACCTGGGTCTCAGAGCCACCACTTATAGTCTTAGTAGGAATGACATGAGCACAAAATGCTCCTGGTGCACAGAAAAGTGGGACAAGTCACCAGGCCTGGTGCAGATGCATACAAGACTTGCCAGAGTGGGCGACTACTGCCCTGTGTTTTGAAGAATAAATTAGCCAGGTGACAGCAGAAAAGGCATTTGTAGCAGATGCTACTGGTGCCCACTCATACCTACTGGCATGTTGGTTCCTGGCCCATATTTCTGCACATGCTGGTTCAGCTTGCAGCTGTCAGCGTCTGAATCCCTTTGCTGGAGGCTTTTTCTGAGCTTCCAGGAGCACATGAAGGAGGCTGGAAGTGCTAGAGAATTAATCATCCCCAGGACAGCCCTCAACCAATGAGTAGCTGGAGTTAGTGGATAAATAGACCAGCAACTTCATTCCTCTGTTTGGAAACTCTGAGGTGTGTGTTACACGGTCTTCCCACATTCATCAGAGGGACTCTCTCCATCTGCCCCCAGTTGTAATTCGTTTGTTAATGCATCATTTATTGGCTTCCTTTCCTTCCCTGTCTCACTTCTCTGCTCCCCAACTGGTGCTGCCTGGGATCACTTCCCAAATGAATGATTGCATCTGATTCCTTGTCTCAGGGTGTCCTTCTGAAGGAACACCAAATTAGTCTTCCACACAGAAAACATGGCATGTGCAAGAGCCTGGGAACGTAAGTGTGGAAATCTCATGACACATTTAAGTGATTGTCCAAATTATTTGAGAATCTGCTGTCCTGGTCTTTTGGCCTACTGTGTGGACTCGCCTGGGGCTTAGAAGTAAGTGGGTACCATGTTGCAATGACTCCTGTTTTATTTTGAGAGTTGTTGGAGTTTAGAATAGCAGGGGATTGTTAGTTTTCCCCTGGACTCTCCAGACAAACACAGTGCCAGCACGCAGTGTGCATTCCGAAAGTGATTTTGAATTAGTGAACTTGTTTATTTTATTGAAATTAGTGTATTAAAAAATTCCAGTGCCTACTGTATAATGCATGTTCAATAAACGTTTGTTGAACAGAATCTAAGGACATCGGGAAGCCAGACTTTCTTTGAACAGGCGTTGTGCCACCTAGTGGTGAGTTTGAGGAGGGGGGGGACTTTGCAGGCACTGGTCTTGTGCTCTAGAATTTCGGGGACTTTGATTTTAGTAAGGGTTCAAGGTTGTAAGCTGAGATATTTGTAACAGCAAAATGACAGGGATAGCTTAAATGTCGAGGGACAGCGGGGTGATAAATTAAATGATGCAATATCATTTCCATAGAACACTATTCAGTGATTAAAATGGATTAAGGTGATCTATATACGTTGGTCAGAACTTTTTCCAAGACCTGTTGTTCAAGTGATAAACTGGAAGGCACAGAGAATACATATAATATGATGTCATTATATTAAAAAAAAAAAAACACGAAAATTCATCCTGTATCTTTGGTTGTTCAAGAGGTGGGCTCAGCAACAGATTGGGTGGGGTGACAAGATGGTTTTTAAGTCCCTTCCAGTTTGGAGATTTTATAATCCTAAGGAGTCAAAGTTTATAGTTCCTTTAAAAAATATACTGCTTTGACCCATATAAGAAGACTATAAAACTTTATGGAGGGACATAAAAGAAGACCTGGGTAAATGGAGACACATGTCAAGTTTCCTGGATTGATAGAGTCAACCTTGCAAAAGAATAAAATTCCTCAAAATTAATCTAAGTTTGTTTATTTATTAGAAAAATTTTTAACGTTTATTCATATTTTGAGAGACAGAGCGTAAGTGGGGGAGGGAGAGAGAGAGAGGGAGACACAGAATCTGAAGCAGGCTCCAGGCTCTGAGCTGTCAGCAGAGCCCGACGCGGGGCTTGAACTCACGAACCTTGAGATCATGACCTGAGCGAAGTCAGATGCTCAACCCACTGAGCCACCAGGTGCCCCTTAATTAATCTAAGTTTAAAAACGGCAATAACAGAATTAAAGTCCCAGTGCATTTTTTTGGTGGGGAGGACTTGAAAAGTTATTCCAAAAGTCCATCCTGAAGGTCAAGTGTATTAGGAAGAGCCAGAAAATATTTGAAAATAAAATCTGTACGGTAAAATTAGAACCACGCACTACTGCCAGAACAGACAAAGGAACAAAAGAGAAAAGCCCAGAAGCAGAGGATTTAGTATATACCAAAAGTGACGCTTCAAGTCAGTCAGGACAAGATGGGTTATTCAGTAAACTGTTGGGACAGCAGTTACCTTGGTGATCCTCCTATGGGCACAGCACCTGCATGTGTCTTTTGTAAAAGCTCCAATGGCCTGATAATTCAGAAAATATTGTAGGTTATATTCTTCTGTCTGATCTTGTACTGAAATGAATTCCTGATGAAGATTTAAGAGAGAACAAACTCAAATACCAGAAGAAAATATTGGTAAACATATAATCTTGGGTTTGAGACAGACGGTAAATAAATCTCAAAGGCAGAAACCACCATGAGAAGACAGAGAGATTTGTTTATACCAAAAATTTTTTAAAGTACATATATCCGCACACACGAATTAACAAAGTTGAAAGACAGATGCCAAGCAGGGGAGATGTTTATTACGCAAATGGCAGACAATTCTTAACTATGTAAAGTACTTTTGTAAGACCATAAGATAATAAGGAATATTTTATAGAAAAATGGGTTGAGGGAATGGACAGGAGATTTGCCAAAGAAGAAATCCGAAAAGCATATAAGCATGGAAAAATGTTTACATGGTTAAGAATCAAAGGACTGCACATTAAAAGGACAGCAAGAAACCTTTCATTCTATCCAAGTTTTAAATACTTAATTTTAATCTTGACTTCCAAGAGAGTGGCATATCTGAATGTTAACAGTGATTAATTATCTTTGGGTAGTGGGTTAAGGGTAACTTTTCTCTTTCTTGTTTCATTTTTCTTGGTATTAATAGTTTTCTTTTGGGGCGCCTGGTTGGTTCAGTCGGTGAAGTGTCCAACTTCGGCTCAGGTCATGATCTCCTGGTTTGTGGGTTCGAGCCCCATGTCAGGCTCTGTGCTGACAGCTCAGAGCCTGCAGCCTGCTTCGGAATCTGTGTCTCCCTCTTTCTGCCCCTCCCCCACTCGTGCTCTGGCTCTTTCTCAAAAATAAATATTTAAAAAATGGTTTACTTTTGCAATAAAGGAGTAATAGTTTGTGCTCTTAGAAAAGTGCTCAACTGGAATCTCTGGAAAACTCATCCCAGGGTAGCGAGCAAGGTTGTGTCCAAGCTGTGGCCTTGGAGTTGTTGACCCACATTGTATCATCTAGGCTTTAGCTTCAGGACCTGGGTCCAGGTGGCTGCTGGTTAGACAAGAGTAATGAGGTGAAGGCAGGGAGACCACTCAATGAGCTAGAGCATAAGAATTCAGGTGGCAATAACACACTAGAACTTGGTGTGACCACTGTTTTCAAGCCAAAAAAAAAAAAAAAAGGAAAAGAAATTAAAGACATGTCTGTTCATGTTCTGTGGGAAGAAAGGCTGGGCTGAGAGAAGAAAGTAAAGTCAGTCAAGCCCATGGATGAAGAAGATGCTAAGCTACTTTTTGGTGGAGTAGAACAGGCAGTTGTCTATATTGCTGCAGTTGTCTATGTTGGGTGACTTCAGACCCAGAACCAGTCATTTCCAACATCTGGAACAGTCATGCCTGGCACATGTTCAAGAAAAATGAAAGGCCACTTCAGTCAAGGAACGACCTGTCCATTACAGACTACCAAACTTGTGACCCTTCTCAAGTCCTGTGGCCATCTTGTGTGGCTCTCAACTTGAACTGAGATCAGCAGAGTTGTGCTATCTGTTGAGCTTCTTTCTGTCTACACCCGGTTCTAACACAAGCCAAGCCTCACAATTCTTCAGAGTTACTCAGTATTCAGCTTCTGGTACTTCCTCTGGGAGGTATAAATGAAAGTCTTTCTGTATCCAAGCAGCTTCCACTTCTGGAGAAAACCCGAGTTACCTTGGGTTGGGTTCCCTGGAAACAGACTCTGAGTCTCTGTGTTCAGGGTTTTTGGGGTGCAGTGGAGGGGTCCTCAGGGACAACACCTATAAGTGAATAAGGGACAGAGGCCTGGGCAGAGGGAGAAGTGGTTCTTCTTACCAATCCTAGGGAGAGCTCTGGAGCTGGGGTGGCCTTATGGGGTTGTCCTCAATTGAGGCACAGGGGCCAGGCCTTTATATCTCCTAAGTTAATCAGTCACTGCGGGCACTTGGGTGTCTCAGTCGGTTAACATCCAACTCGTGATTTCGGCTCAGGTCATGATCCCATCCAGGGTGGGATCACACTGGGCTCCACAGTGTGGAGCAGGCTGAGTATGGAGCCTGCTTGAGATTCCTTCTCTCTCTCTCTCTCTCTCTCTCTCTCTCTCTCTCTCTCTCTCTCTCTCACACACACACACACACACACACTCAAATAGGAAAGGAAAAATTAAAAAAATAAAAATAAAAAACATCAGTCACTGAATGCATGCTGTTTCCTGGGGTGAAGGCATATTCTTTGATGAGGCCGGTTATATCAACCTCAGTCAAGGGAAGTCTCCAGGGAGGAAGGCAGCTGAATTGCCCTAGCAGACTGTAGGGGAAGAAAAGAGGTCCTGAGGGAAGTGGGCTTGCTCGAAGGATTTATTGTGTGGAATCAAAAGGTCAGACAGAGGGTTATGCTCCACAGGAGGTCCAAAGGACAGGCCATACTCAATGGCAATGGGAAATGCACTAGTGAGAGAAATACCAGCATCACTAAGAAGTTCAGAGGGGGCTAGGGTAATCTCTAGGGTAATGATAGCATCCCGAAGTGATAGAAGCTAGGTGGTGACTTTAACCACCAGAAGCCTGGAGGCTGTAATTACTATAATATCTGGCAAGTTAAGAGGGGCTGCATGGGTACTTGACCCTCAGGTGCTGTGAAGGTATTTAATAGTACAAGGTGTCCATAGGGGAAAAATAGATGGGCAGCCAATAGGGTGCTGCTTGATATCTATAACCAGAAGAAGGCAAGAATGGCAGAAGAGGGGTCTGAGGGTGGTTGCCTTAATACAAAAGTCGCACTTCCTGTACAGTTCTCAGATCTGAGTCAATCTTCAGACCTGGACCACAGAATCCATTGACTGAGAAGAATCCATTCCCTAAGAAGAAGAACCCTGCAACGCAGAAACAGATATTACTGCAATGATTACTCTGTGGCCTATGGCCATTTTCACAACCAACTATATGTTAGGGAAAGAGAAGTACCCAGAAATTTTGCAGAGTCCAGAGGATCTTGTTGCCCAGAAACTCAAAGTGTTATCATGGCCTCTTTTTAAGAGTGGGGACTTCTGGGGGTCAGGTAATGAGCACAGGTCTGTATAATATCCAGTTTACAATGAGTCCATGGGAGCGTGGACCTATCCACTAGTCTTTCCTCAGTCCCTGAGTGCATAATTGGGAGTATATATTGAGAGCAAGCTCCACATTAGGTCTTTGGCCTTGAGTTCTCATGGTGAGGAAAACCAGGTGAAAGCCACTAAAACTATCCCTTCCTTACCGAGTTGAGATAATAAATAACCAATATTTCATCCAAGGGGCTAGGATGATGATGGTAGAGATTAATGCCACCATTAAAGACCTAATAGATACAGAGTAGTTGTCCCTGTCATGTCTCCATTTAATTTGCCAGTCTGGCCACTTCAGAAACCAGGAGAATGGTTTATAGACAACTAAAGATGTAATCATGTAGTAGACTCGATTATAGTCATTGTGCCATTTCTGCGATCTGTCATAACACAGTCCAAAAGGATCGGGACCACCTGGACATCCCAGAGAACCTATCTGTTCTATTGATAACAGCCTGCTAATAATATAACCCTATCTGTTATATTGATAACAGCATGCTAATCAGGCATGCTGAGCAAGAGATAGCTAGTACATTGGAGACCGTGGAAAGATACACGCACTTCACATAAACCCATGAAGATTCAGAGACCTGTCACTTGAGTTGTTAGGGAACCAGTGGTCAGGGATCTGCCAGGATAGTTCCTTCAAAGTAAAAGGCAAATTATTAAAACACAAATAAGCAAGGTGAAAGAAAACATTGCTTATAATCCCGTAAAAGCGACACGTAAAATTGTTCATAGTGTTTATATCTTTTAAGATGTTTTTCATTGTGCAGAGAATATAAATATCACAAACTAATACAGAATCATACCACTATCTGATACCATGTTTATTTGCTTGTTTGCTTGCTTATTGCCTAGATCTCCTCACTGTGATACAAGCTCCATGAAAGATGCACTTGGTGCTGGATAAATATTTTTTGGTGGCATAAATGAGACATACCATACCCATTGTTTTGTAGCCAGCTCTTTTCAGTTAACTTCTAGATGCTTCAGGTTATGCTTCATTTTTCTTAAACTGTGCCATTCCAGAAAGTCAGGTGAAAGCAAAATTCTCACACTCCAAAGACTGCTTCTAGCACTGCAACTTTAAAACCAAGAAACCTTAGTCTTTGGGCTCCAGAAACCCTCCAGAATCTCTTTTCTTTTGGCCAGCACTGCCTTAGAATCTTCAGCGGTCACAGCCTTGCCTGGATCATTCTTTAGAGGAGCCAAATCAGGTTCCAAGGACTAAGTGAAGAAGACGTGCCAGGCAAACAGCACAGCCCGCAGCCACGTCCCTCCTCTAGCCACACGGGGGCGTGAGAGCGCCACGGTCCGCTCCTGGTCGGCGGCCCTCGGGAAGGAAGATTTTGGGCGGGTGTGTCGACTGCCCGCTGTGGGCGGAGCAAAAGGCGCGAAGGACCGGGCAGAGGGCAGGAAGTAAGGAGGCGGGGCTTCTGGATGGGGTACGCGCTTGCGCAAAGGGCCGGTCTGAAGAGTCGTCTTCGCTTTCGCCTCTCCTAGGGTCTGTCCTGTGGGGATGTCTTTGTCCCCCTTTTACGAGTTGGGCCGGGCCCAGGGGTGGGGGCAGAGTGCGAGAGCTTCGAGGGGCGCCGGGGTGAGGGGCGGAGCCCTGTGAGCACGGGGAGGGGAGTGGGGTGGCGAGGCCTGGGGGGAAGGGACGGAGGGGCGCCGGGTGTGTCTGGGGAAGGGTTGGGGAGAGCCGGGGGAGAGGGGTGAGTGGAAAAGGGGTACGGGAGAGTTGTGTCTCATCCCTCCTCTACCCCCCGCCCCCCCCCCCCCCCCCCCCGCCGCTCCCGGCGTGGAGTGCAGGGACCCCAGGGTGCTACTTTGCCGGCCGGGAAGTTGCTAGTTAGCAGGTGGATGTGGTTTCCGAGAAGATCCCTTTCTCTCCCCTCATCCTTTCTCTTTAGCAGCTCCTTTTTTAAAGTAGTATTTCTTATTAACGCGGACGGCACGGTGTGCCTCGCTTCGACACCTTCACCCGTGCAAAACCGCTTCCAACCGCCTACAGCAACTTGAGAGGCAGTCCCTCTCTTTCCTCCTCACTCTTAAAGTAGACAACATAAGTTTTCCTACCTAAACCCTGCAATGAAGAACCCAACATTTCCCGTGTAACCAGTGCAAAGGCGTTTTGATACGTTCTTCATAAACTTGTTTACAAAAAGAGCTTTTTATACTCTTTAAATAATGTCACTTGCCTGTGTAAAGCTGAGCAACAGTTTTATTGTGCCATGCAGTCCTCAATGAGCAATTTTAGTCCGGGGCGACGAAAAGACCTCATTTGGAATTCAGGGATTGATCCACCGTAGGGACCCCAACCAGTACCGTGTATCCCTCGCTGAAATGCAGCGGGTGTATATCCATCATCTCAGCCGTGGTGACGGGGTGCATGCAGTCTGACATTTGGAAGCTTAAGAACCAAGGCTGTTGCCTGCCAATTTATTTTTTTTTTTTAAGTCTTCCATCATGTGTGTACTTTGCTTGAATGATTATTTTAAAGTACATGTCCTATTTTTGCCAACCTGACGGCTGTTTCCATAGAAACCAGAGAAGAAATAGTCATTTTCAGCAGAGTTGTTAAAACTGTCTTCCAGGCTTCAGCTGTGAGTGCCAGTGAGTGCTGTACTTGCTCATTCTCAGATGGTACTTAAAGAATTAAGGATCTGAAATGGTCTTAGAGGCTAACCATCCAAATTGCTTAATTTTCTCACATCATTAATTTAGTAATCCTTGAAATTTGCCAGCCATGTTTGTTGACCTGCTCTAGTTCTTTGAAGAGGATAGGCCAGCCCTGAATCCTTCTTAGGCTCTGTGTAGTCTAGCGTTGGCTCTGTGAAATGTATAAATAGGTTTCTTCCCCCAATTTTTTTTTTTTAACCATTTCTCAAGGATAAGCCAGGGATTGCAAAATATCAGGCTCCATTTCTGTTCTAAATGACAGTTTATTGTCAGTGATGTCAGTGATAATGTTTTTACTTATGTTCATGTAATGTTTGGGGCTTTTGCTTGTACCTTCTGTGTCAGAATTTTTTTTTTTTTTAATTTCACATAAGTCATGAGAGATGAGCAAGACTTTGCTTGCTATAATCGCAGAGCTAAGCCGTGCAATTGATGCGCATAGATATTAGAGATGAGAGGTTTTCTGAGGGGTGTAAGTAAATCAGTGGGTCTGGAGCTTAGGAATGGGTGAAGGACAGCCGGGGAAGGTGGCTGGAGAAATGGTAGGAGGTGCCATTAGGAGAGGCCTGGTCTTTCATATGCAGGAGTTTATTGAAGCCCACGGAAACCGTTGGGAATTACAAAAATAGTTGTTAGTTTTGGGGCTTACAAAATAATACACCTGGTAAAAATTTGAACAGCACAGAAATACATGAGATGAAAATCCTTTACAGTGACTCAAAATAACCACTATGAATAGTTTGCTATGTGTTGCTTTAGATTTATTTGTATTTGTGTATGTTAGCATATTGCAGCATTACTGTTGCTGCAAATTGGGCAGAGATTTTTGTCTCTTTTTTTGTGGTTATCTCCAGCATCCAGAATGGTATGATACGGTATGTAGGACGCGCTCATTAAATATTTAATGAATGAATGACATCATTTAGATGGAAAACTGAATGGGGTCTGGTGTATGTTGGTTTGGTCAAGGTGGTTAATAAGCTTTGTTTGTTTTTTTTTTTTAAGTTGGTTGCCAGCATTTTAAAACTGCTAACTTCCACATAAAGTTTGAATTGCTTGCTTTTCTTGAAAACATTGAGCTGTTTGGTAACACTAAGTTCAAATTCCATTACACTTGTTGCATCTTCTTTAGATAGGCGTGAATCTGCATTTATGTCAGGATGGCTTTGCCTGGACTCTACAGACTAGCACTGTGGCTAATACAATAGCCACTAGTCACCTATGGCCATTTTGTTTTAGATGAAATAAAATGAACTAAAGGGGTGTCTGGGTGCCTCAGTTCGGTCGAGCATCTGGTTTCGGCTTAGGTCATGATCTCATGGTTCATAGGTTTGAGCCCTGCGTTGGGTTCCTTGTTGTCAACGCAGAGCCTACTTGGGATTCTCTCACTCCCTCTGCCCCTTCCCTGCTCAGGCATGAGCGCGTGCTCTCTCTCTTACAATAAATAAATGAACACTAAAACATTCTTTTGCTCAGTCACACCAGCCACATTTCAAGTGCTCAGTAGCCATAGGTAGAAGTTAGCACATTGGACAATGAAGACACATTTCTATGATTGCAGAAGTTTCTGTTGTGCAGTGCTGGTTTACACATCTGAGTTTGCCATTCCTGATATACAGAATTTTGGCAAGTAGTATGATTTTTAAGATTTGTATATCTTTGTCATTATACAAATCTCCATTTAAAAAAAAAATGGTTGCCTTATATTTAGCAATGTAGGGCTTATGTGAGTTGTGGGAGTAGGATTCTGTTGTCTGATTTGTATTTTAGATAGCTTTACTTCTTGTTTGGGGGGGACGAACTGGAGGGGTAGGAGTTGGTGGTAAAATGGGCAGAGAGATTGAAGGTTATATAGCCATCCACAGCCTAAGGCCACAGAGCCCAGGAAGGGCTAGAGATTAAGACATTAAGGAGGCAGAATTGACACGACTGATTTAATGTGGATTGAGATCTGTTGTATGATAAAGTCACTGCAGAGATAATCCACTACTAATCTGGAACTGATTCAGTGTTGAAAATCGGAAATTTGGCTTTGCAAAGTATAGAAGGAACCCTCAGTTGTAATAAACATCATGTATATTAAAATGTTATTAGCTTATGTATGAAGTGTGTAACTTTTATACCTCGTAACCTCTTAAGTCAGAGGTCATTTATTCATGAGATACTCTTCCCTTTAAAGAGAGGGAATTGTAGGGATAGAGTAAAAGCTCATGTAGCTCAGTTAAATTTAGGAAGTACAGTGGACTCTTGGGAACCAGGAGGGTATGAGTCTTGCCCCCTCTCTTTCTCTCTTTCTCTCCCTGAGGCTTCAAGATCTTTTACTTTCTGCACATTGATCGATTCCATCGTCCTTTCTCTTGATCCACTTCTTTTGCAAGGGTTTTGGTTCCCAGTTCTTGCTTGCGTGCTACTTTGTGTAGCACCAAGTACAGCCCCAAATTATACATACCCTTGTACTTCTTTGCCTGATACTGCCTCACCAAAGTCTTGTCAGTGTCAGATGTCCACGCCTGGCTCTGTGGCCAGTGGAAGGGGTCTCTGGGGAAGATTGACAGTCTGGGCCTATCCCTTAAATTGAGGCTATAGGATGCCCTTAGAAAGTGGGCATGTGATTGGACAAGTGTTTGAAGCTTTTCTCCTGTAGTAAATAATGTGGGTTTGTGTTGTTTTTGTAGTATGACTTCTAGCAAAAGACTTTCTGTTGTTAAACCTTAAGTACACTTCCCCATTTGAAACAATTCTTTAAAAACTTTTTTTTTCTGCATCTACCCAAACAGCATAAAAAACAGTAGTTGCCTTGAACTATTGTGCTACTCATGGAAGTTCTTTCTTTTTTAAAAATTCATAACAGTGCATAACGCTTAATAAGGAACTGTATTTTATTATTCCATAATAGTCTTACTTAGATACATTCCCTACCCCCCTCAATTAGATTATGACATCCATGAGGGCAGGGACTGAATTTCATGCTGCATCTGTAACTCATAAGCCAGCTAGCCAATGAAGAAACTTACTGGTTACTCAAATACTAATTTTGAAATGATTTCTAGACTTCAGTTATTTTACTACTTTCAGCTTGGTTTAAAAAAGGAAAAAAAAACTAGAAAGTATCTTGTTAATAACATCAGATTATTATGTATTAAGTGTGGACTCTGATTTAAAATTGGTAGTAATTCCAAAAGGGTTAACTTGGAGTTAATGTTTACTTATCATGCCCTTTATTCACATTTTATGTTATATGCAAGGGTGGAACGTTATATAAAAAATGTTAGTCACTTTTAAATAGTCTGACATGTAGGTAATACTGCTTATTAAAACTGATTTTCTGAAGTTATTTTTCTAGATAATATTGTAGTAGTTTAGGATGAGTTAGATTTACATATTTTCTTCCAACTTTAATTATGAAGATTTTGAAACAGAAGAATTGAAAAAAAAAATTAATGAACACATATATAACCAGGACTTAGATACCATTGTTAATATTTTACTGCATTGGCTTTATGTCCTATGTAAGTGTGTGTGTGTGTGTGTGTGTGTGTGATACAATTTGAAAGTAAGTTTTATTCATCATAAAGAGATACCTCCGCAAGTATCTCAGGTATAAATTATTCACCTGCATAACCACATCATTATAACCTAATAAGCAATACTTACCTAAAATAACCTAAAAGCAAATCTATATGTGAATTCCCCCATTAATCCCAGTTGTCTTCCAAAGCTGATTTTTTTCTTTCAAACTAAGATCTAATCAGAGTTCACACATTGCATTTGATTGTTACCTGTTTTTAGTATCTTTTGAAAAACAGCTTAATTGATTTATAATTGACATAAAATAAATTATGCATACGTAAGCTATATAGTATAAGTTTTGACCTCTGTGTACACCTGTGAAACCTACATCACAAGCAAAATAGTGAACATATTCATTGCCTCCAAAACTTTATAATCCGTCTCCTGATCCTCTTTACTTTCCCATCCTCAGGCAATCAGTGATCTCTCTGTAAGTAAGTATAATTACTTTGCATTTTGTACAGCTTATATTATAGAGCTGGAATCATAGAGTATGCACTTTTTTGGCGGTAGTAAGGTCTGGCTTCTATCACTTGTTAGTATATAGAGATAAGATTTGTTTTGTATATTGCTTTTGTATCCTGACACCTAACTAAACTCATTGTAGGAGCTTTTTTTTGTAGATTCCTTTGGATTTTTTTTATAGAGATGATCCTATTGTATAGGCATAAAGACCACTTCTATATTTCTTGTCTGGATGCCATTTATTTAGTTATGTATGTATTAATTCTATTGTATTGATTAGGAACTCCAGTATAATATTGAATTTAAGTGGTGAGAGTGAACATCTGTGCTTTTCTCCTGATCTTAGGAGGAAAGTATAGTCTTTCACCAATAAATATGCTGTTATAGTTTTCTGTAGATGTCCTAATTTATGAGAGTTTTTTTGTCAGGGTTGGGTGTTGGAGTTATCAAATGCTTTTTCTGTATCTATTGAGATGATCATGTGGTGTTTCTTTTTCAGTGCATAGGGTGGATTACATTGATTGCTGAATTTTTCTTTCATCCTTGCATTCCTGGGACACACCTCAACAGGTCATGATGTACTGTCTTTATATGTATTGTTGAATTAGATTTTCTAAAATATTAAGAATTTTTTTTTCTGTCTGTGTTTATGAGAGATAGTACTTTATAGTCTTGTAAGTTTTTTTCTGGCTTTAGTATCATGCATGGTAATGCTGGTCTTATGGAATGAAATGCAAATTATTCATTTCTTTTCAATTTCCTGGAAGAGTTTGAATAGAATTATTTTTAATTATTCCTTAACTGTTTGACAGAATTCCCCAGTGAAGCTATTTGGGCCTGGAGCTTTCTTTGTGGGAAGGTTTTTAACTGTAAGTTAAATTAAAATAATAGATATAGGGATGTTCAGATCAATTTCTTTCTGAGTTAGCTTTGGTAGTTTGTGTTTTTCAGGAAGTTGATCCATTTCATCTAAAATGTGAAATTTAAGGGGCGCCTGGGTGGCGCAGTCGGTTAAGCGTCCGACTTCAGCCAGGTCTCGATCTCGCGGTCCGTGAGTTCCAGCCCCGCGTCAGGCTCTGGGCTGATGGCTCAGAGCCTGGAGCCTGTTTCCGATTCTGAGTCTCCCTCTCTCTCTGCCCCTCCCCCGTTCATGCTCTGTCTCTCTCTGTCCCAAAAAAATAAATAAACGTTGAAAAAATAAATAAATAAAATGTGAAATTTAAGATTTTCGCTTCCATCGGTTTTAAGAAATTTAACTAGGATATGCCTTGGAGTAAGTTTCCTTTGTGTTTACTGTGTGTGTGTGTGTGTGTGTGTGTGTGTGTGTGTGTTTAAACTTGTTGGATTTGTTGGTTTACAGTTTTCATCAAATTTCGAAAATGTTGGCCATTCTTTTTTCTTTTTATTGTCTACCTACCATGCCTTCCCACTTTTCAGGGACTGCAGTTATACATATGTTAGGCCGCTTGAGTTATCCTATACCTTGTTGATGCTCTGTGCATTTTTTCTCTTGGTTTTCTATTTTGGTTTTCTTGGTTTCTATTGATCCGTCAAATTCACAAGTCTTTATTTCATTGTTATAATATCTAATCTGCTGTTAGTCTCATCTAGCGTATTTTTCATAGAAGACACTAGTTTTCTTGTGTAGAAGTTCAATGTAAGTCTTTTAAAAAAACATATTCCATGTCTAACACTCTCAAATTACCTTTAGCTTCTTAAACACATGGAATATAGTTATAATAAGCACTTCAATATCTTTGTCAATGCTGTCATTCATGCTACTTAAGAGTTAGTTTTTATTAGTGTTTTTCTTAATTAAGGTTTACATATCCTGCATCTTTGCTGCCTGGCAATTTTTAATTATAAATTGTACCTTGTTAAGTGGTGGATATTTTTGTATTCTTAACAACTGTTTTTGAGCTTTTTTCTAGAATGTGGTTTAGTTACTTAGAAACAGTTTGATCTTGTTGAGTATTGCCTTTAATCTTTGTTAGGTAGAGCTAGAGTAACTTTTATTCTAGGACTACTTTTTCTCTAATGAGGCAAAACCCTCTGAGTACTCTACGCAGTGCCCCATGAGTTAAAAGGTTTTCTGCTTTGAAGAGTGGAAATAGGATACTCCATGCTCCATGAGTCTTGTATATTGCTCCTCTAATCCTGTCAGGTGATTCTTTCCCACCTCCAAGGACTTTCCTCACATGAGTGCCCTGATCAGAACTCAGCTGAATATAGGAGGCAGATTTTTCTGCAGGACACACTCTCGAGTTCTTTTTCTGCACAGTTCTGTCTTCTCTCATACTGTGCTCTGCGAGGTCTAGCTACTATGGCCTACTTGAACTCCCAGCTTCATTTCTCCAATTTAGGGCCACTTGTGGGCTGTGCTAGGTTTGCCCTCTCTGCATAGTGGCCGGGAAACTCTCCAGGCAGGAACTTGGGGCAATTGTAGGACTCAGTTAATTTATTTCCCATCTCTCAGGTGTCACTTGTTCTTCATTGCCTAATGTCCAGTGTTTTGAAACCATTGTTGTATTTATTCTTTTTTTTCACTTGTTTTCAGTTCCTCTTATTCCATCTTGACCCCAATTAAAAGTGCCAGGATTATATGTGAAAGGATCAAGTTTGTATTTTATTTTATATTTATTTTTTAAATATGTATTTTAAATTTACATCCAAATTAGTTGACATATAGTGCAATAATGATTTCAGGAGGAGAATCCAGTGATTCATCCTCTGTGTGTAACACCCAGTGCTCATCCCAGCAAGTGTCCTCCCTAATGCCCCTTGTCCATTTAGCCCATCCCCCCACCCAAAACCCCTGCAGCAACCCTCAGTTCTCTATATTTAAGAGTCTTTTGTATTTTGTCCCCCCTCCCTGTTTTTATATTATTTTTGCTTCCCTTCCCTTATGTTCATCTGTTTTGTATCTTAAATTCCACACGAGTGAAGTCATATGATATTTGTCTTTCTCTAACTGACTAATTTCACTTATAATACACTCTAGTTCCATCCAATTTGTTGCAAATGGCAAGATTTCATTCTTTTTGATTGAGGAGTAATACTTCATTGTATCTATATACCACATATTTGTTTTTAAGTGTTTATTTTTGAGAGAGAGAGAGAGAGAGAGAGAGAGAGAGAGAGAGAAACAGAGTGTGACCGGGGGAGGGGCAGAGAGAGGGACACAGAATCTGAAGCAGGCTCCAGGCTCTGAGCTGTCAGCACAGAGCCAAATGGCCCGATGTGGGGCTTGAACTCCTGAACTGCAAGATCATGACCTGAGCTGGAGTCCAATGCTTAACTGACTGAGCCGCCCAGGCACCCCTCTTCTTTATCCATTCATCTGTTGGTGGACATTTGGGCTCTTTCCATACTTTGGCCATTGTCAATAGCACTGCTATAAACATTGGGGTGCATGTGCCCCTTCAAATCACCACTCCTGTATCCTTTGGTTAAATACCTAGTAGTGCAATTGCTGGCTCGTAGGGTAGTTCTATTTTTAATTTTTTGAGGAACCTCCATACTGTTTTCCAGAGTGCGGTGTTTTCCGCACCAGTTTGCATTCCCCCCACCAGTGCAAAACGGTTCCTCTTTCTCCACATACTCGCCAGTATCTGTTGTTGCCTGACTTGTTAATTTAACCATCCTTACAGGTGTGAGGTGGTATCTCTTTGTGGTTGTGATTTGTATTTCCCTGATGATGAGTGATGTTGAGCATTTTTTCATGGGTTGGTTGGCCATCTGGATGTTTCTTTGGAAAAGTGTCTGTTCAGGTCTTTTGCCCATTTCTTCACTGGATTATTTGGTTTTTGGGTGTTGAGTTTGACAAGCGATTTATAGATTTTGTATACTAACCCTTTATCTGGTATGCCATTTGCAAATATCTTTTCCCATTCCATCAGTTGCGTTTTAGTTTTGCTGATTATTTCTGTATCCTGTGCTGTGGAGAAGATTTTTATCTTGATGTGGTACCAGTAGTTCATTTTTGTTTTTGTTTCCTTGGCCTTCAGAGACCCGTTAAGTTAGAAGTTGTTGCAGCCAAAGTCAAAGAGATTGCTGCCTGTATTCTCCTCTAGGATTTTGATGGCCTCTTGTCTTATGTTTAGGTCTTTCTTCCATTTTGAGTTTATTTTTGTGTATGGTGTAAGAAAGTGGTCCAGGTTCATTTTTCTGCATGTTGCTGTCCCGTTCTCCCAGCACCATTAGCTAAAGAGACTTTTTTCCATGGGATATTCTTTCCTGCTTTGTTAAAGATAAGTTGACCGTACGTTTGTGGGTCCATTTCTGAGATCTAGTCTGTTCCATTGATCTGAGTGTCTGTTTTTGTGCCATTACCATACTGTCTTGATGATTACAGTGTTGTAATACAGCTTGAAGTTCGGGATGGTGATATCTCCTTCTTTGGTTTTCTTTTTCAAGATTGCTTTGGCTATTCGAGGGCTTTTCTGGTTGCATACAAATTTTAGAATTGTTTTTACTAGCTCTGTGAAGAATGGTGGTGTTATTTTGATAGGGATTGTTTTGAATGTGTAGATTGCTTTGTGTACTGTTGACATTTTAACAATATTTGTTCTTCCAAACCATGAGCATGGAATGTTTTTCCATTCTTTTGTGTGACTTCTTCAGTTTCTTTCATGAGCTTTGTATAGTTTTCATTGTATACATCTTTTATCTCTTTGGTTAGGTTTATTCCTAGATATTTTATGACTTTTGGTGCAGTTGTAAATGGGATCGTTTCCTTGATTTCTCGCTTCATTATTGGTGTATAGAAATGCAACCAATTTCTGTGCATTGATTTTATATCCTGCAACTTTGCTGAATTCATGTATCAGTTTTAGCAGTTTTTCAGTGGAGTCTTTTGGATTTTCCACATAGAGTATCGTGTCATCTGTGAAGAGTGAAAGTTTGACTTCTTGCCAATTTTGATGCCTTTTATTTCTTCGTGTTGTCTGATTGCTGAGGTAGGACTTTCAACACTATGTTGAATAACAGTGATGAGAGTGGACATCCTTATCATGTTCCTGACCTTAGGGGGTAAGCTCTTAGTTTTTCCCCACTGAGGGTGATATTAGTGGTGGGTTTTTTTTGTGTTGGCCCTTATGATCTTGAGGTATGATCCTTCTATCCCTACTTTCTTAAGGGTTTTTAATCAAGAAAGGATGCTGTATTTTGTCAAATGCTTTTCTGTATCAAATTTGTATTTTAAAAAATACATTTTAAAACTTAGATCTTACTATTCCATTACATGCTTTTCTGTAATGCCTCCTAGTTACTGCCAATTACTAAAGTTGACTGTTTTTGTTTGTTTAATCCATTTCTTAATCCCCAGTAATTTAACTGTTAAAATAAAAACAGACTTCCCCCAAGCAAAACTAAAAAATGAAAGAAGAAAAAAAAAATAACAACCAAGTTTCTAAAGTATATGTTGTAGAGTAAAAAGAAGTGAGCAAAACCTTTTTTTTTTTTTTAAACCTCTTTGGTTTGTATTGCTGAGAGGCATTGCTATAGGGCTGGTGAGTAGAAACCTAAGATAATTCAGTCTGAGATGTGTCAAGGGAAGAGCAACTGAACAGCAACAGTTTTATAAATAAGTATTTCCAGAGGTATTTATAACTTATTTTTTGTGTTCCAGATAATCCAGGAGAAGAAAGATGAGCTTCGTCTATGGACTGCAATCTGCTACTAGAAACTGTGTTTTCTTCCGATTTCATTTGCTGACCAACTGGAGACTGTGTAACACACTAGCTGTCACCTCACCAGACTGCCATCAAGTACAAATTACTCATACAGTTAATAAGTATCAGGGTCTGGGAGTACAGCAGTGTGATAGGTTGACTTTTCTGCCTAAAAATTTTTATTCTTATAGGACTCTTAATACCAAAAGACCAGGATGCCTCTTGAGCGTGAGCCATAAAGAAATTTGGATGGTTACCCCAACATGTGGTGCACGGAATGACTCTTTTTCAAGACACCTCCTGATAGAAGAAGTTGCAGGAGCTTCTTTTCTCTCAGTATTGCGTCCCCTAAAGTGTCTTCGCATGAGAGAGAGAGACATCAGGAGTTTCCACACTTCTCCTCGGTTTCAAGCCGCTCCGGTTCCTCTCTTGTTGATTATTCTTAAACCAGTGCAGAAACTATTTGCAATCATTGTAGGCAGGTAAAAAGCTTTAAAAAAAACAAAAAACAAACAAAAAAAACCTTAAAAGGTATTTGTAAAACTATACTTTTAAAGAAAACTTGTTAGATTTCCCTCCCATATTTAGCTCAAAATTAAGTTTCCAAACGGTTGGTTCTACCCAGTTTTGTTAGAAATGATTTAATCTTGAAATAATTTACTACATATTATAGTATAAAAATGAGATCTTTAAAAAATTATATAGGACACTTTTTAAACGATCTTCTATTTTGATTACAAGAATGAGAAATGTTGGGTATAGTTTGTAAGAACAATACTTAAAAACATAACTTTTTATTTTACGAAATCTGAGGCAACGGGTCATGAAACTGGGAGTTCACTTATTTAAGAATAGGCTCATTCCTAGCCAAGTTAATGCTTAATTAGCATTTATTTTTCAGTTCTATTTCCATCACATCTTTGTTATTTTCTTTTGGGTAGTCCTTCATAATAATTATGTTTTCACAGCTAAATAGTACCTTTTATTTAATTTAAACCTCCCCCCATAATTAATCTTGTTTTCTCTTATTTGCTCCATGAAGAATGAAGAAAGGTAAAGTTAAGCATTGTCTTGTCATTCTTACATTTGATGACTGTGTAGGCCTTTCTAGCTCTCTTACTCTCATACTAACCAACCCAGTTTTCTGTGATTTGACACTGGCACCCAGAAAATATACAGTTGTGTTAGCTCTAGTTGTAGGTAACGACTGTCAGAGAAGACCAGAGCTAGACAACAGTTAAAGCAGTAAACACAGATTTATGCAGAACTTTTGCAGTAGGGGAAGAGAGACCTAAGTATAGAACCAGAGTTAATCTGAATATACCATGGGCAAGTGGGAATTTATAGCTGAGAAGCAGGGTGGGGTTTGGTGGATAGAAAATTACTCAGACGAAGCATCAGGAATAAGTGGGGATTCTCCCTAACCTGACCCCACTAGGCTTCTTGCTGAAGGCAGGTGAATGTGATCAGACATCATCTGGAGGCTGGAGAATGATGAGGAACTCGATCAGGTATCGAGGGTGATAAGATATGGAGGATGGGGAAATTCTGTTTAACCTGACTTAGCAGGATTCTTGCTAAACCTGGACAATGCAGAGATGAATACAGAAGTCCAGAAGTGAGGCCTAGTTGAAAAAAGTTCAGGGGAGCCTGAGTAGAGTCTGGTGCAAGAGAGGATCTTTGTCATAACTCAGCCCAGGGTCTTAGGCCAATGGCTCTTTCTCATCCTTTTTAATATTATTTTTAACTTTTTGTTGTTGTTTCCATTGTAATCACTTAACATTTTCTTTTAAGCTGTGTTTTCATCATACATTGAAGGCAGATGATAAGTCATATGAAGTTTTAAATGGGAAATAAATATACTTCATAGTCTGGCCTAAGTCTTTTCAGGTTGGGACACTTTGAGGCATCTTAGGAGTGTCACTTAATAAAATTAAAATAACTTGAAGTTATTTTGTAAGATGGATTTTGTCAAGAGAATGATGTATATATCTTAAACTTTTGTTGTGATTTCACAGATGAACTCACTAGGAACAATTTTGTCTTGTTGTTGAAAACATTGCTTGTCCAAATGTCTGTGATCTCTGATAACCAGCAGGGAGTATTGTTGCCTGGTAGAAATTAGACCTCCATGTGTTAACTACACAGTCTCTCATTTTCTTGTTTACGATGTTTATGCCCTTATTACCTTTCCTTTATTATGTTCTTGAGGGGATAGTGAAGTTTCTGCTGGTGAGCAGTGTTTATTTCTAAAATCAATGCTGAGGTAGTTTCCCTTGTACCTTGCTGAAGTACTGGCAGATTGTGCTGGAAGTCTGATGAGCAGGGGGAGTGAATTGTGGTTACAGGTATAGATGATTGTGCTGTAACCCCTCAGATGTTTATTTGAACAGATCATCCCTATCAAGTAGTTAAGTACCCATACTCTAGGATCACATGGTCTTCCTTGCCTGGTTTTCCCTTATCACCTCTGCAACCTTGGACAAGTCCTTGGACAGTTCTCTCTGTCTCAGTTTTATCTTTGGTAACAGGGTTTTTGTGAAGATGAAGTGAGATGACATATGTATAACAATTAGAACAGCAGCTTGCATGAGGTAAACAGTCAATAAATGTTAACTAGTGGTAGTTGTAAAATAGCTACTCATTTAGTGTTCACCTTTAAAATAAGAAACTTTAAATGAGCTTTAGAATTTTTATAACTGGTTACTTTTTCATCATTCAGCTAAGAATTTTATAAATGGAGAAAACCCATCTATACAGAGAAATATTTCACAAAAATTCAAGTATTTGATGACATAGAATTCTAGTATAAGATTAAGTTTTGTTGATATGTGCTGATACTACTGTCAGAACTTTCAATTTTTCTTTCTGCTCTAGGGGCATAAGGAAATGGTGGCAGGCACTTCCTCCTAACAAGAAGGAACTATTTAAAGAAAGTTTAAGGAAGAATAAATGGAAGTTATTCCTTTGTTTCAGTAGTTTTGGATTGCTCTTTGTAGTGTTTTATTTTACTCACCTGGAAGTGAGTCCTATCACAGGAAGGAATAAGCTACTATTATTGGGGAAAGAACATTTCAAACTTTTATCCGAACTGGAATATGAAGCAGTAAGTAGTAAGAATTGTTTATAATTAGATTGCTTAATATAATACTCAAAGCGGCAGAGTTTCTTAAGTATGAAAGATGCACTACTTTTTTATGTTAGTCTTTGATAGAAAATTCGCATTTTCCCAAAAGGCCTCCAAAGTTTCATACTTACTATTCCTGCTACCTACATTGCATTTCCTTTCATTCATCTAGCTAATTCCTGCTCATCACATGCCACCTTAAATGTCACTTTCTCAGGAAAGTCTTCCTTGATTATCCAGACTGGGTTAGGCAGGTTGGCTACATTATGCTCTAGTGGGAATCCTTCATACAGACTGAATTATGAATCAGCTCATTTATAATTGTGTCCAGTGCTTGGCTATATTGGGGTCAGGTCTCCTGCTTTTATTTTCTCTTTGCATACTGTACTTTTCCTTTAAATCACTTATCATGGAGGTAACATAATTGTTATTTGCATAATTATTTCTTTACTGATCTGTCTCCTTTGTTAGACTAAGCTCTTTGGGAACCAAGACCCTGCCTGTTTTTATCATTTTATATTAAGTACTAGCACAATGTAGAAGGTAGTGTTTAGTACATATTTTTTGGATAAGTAGATATGTAATATGAATTTTTGTACCTTGAAAGTAATGTAGAATATGGTAATTTTTTCCAAAACCTCATTTTTGGCAATTATATTTTTTGAATGCAAAATCAAGTTGGAATTCAGAAGCCTTCAGTCTTTTTTTTTTTTAATGTTTTTTATTTTTATCAAGAGAGTGCAAGCAGGGGAGGGGCAGAGAGAGAGGGAGAAAGAGAATCCCAAGCAGGCTCCGTGCTGCTAGCACAGAGCCTGTGGTGGGGCTCAAACTCAGGAAACATGAGATTATGACCTGAGCTGAAATCAAAAGTTGGACGCTTAACTGACTGAGCCACCCAGGAGCCCCAAGAAGCCTTACTTCTTTAGATAGTACAATAACTCAGATAGTTAAGCATTTTATACCACTAGTGAGTTTCTTGAGGACAGACTCTTTCTCCAGTTGTGAGCACACACCTAGTATATACTCGATGAGTATTTATTGAATTGATGTCTCATGGTCTCACTTGACCACTTTGGTGAAGTCTTTATGTCTTTTTATTTCAGTTAAGCTTCTGAGTTTGTCAGTGGAAAGTTTACCTTAAAAAAGAAATAACAATGTTTTTTCACAAAAAAGATGCATCTTTTCTAGTAGAGCTTTTACAGAGATTGGAGATGTTTCTAGGGTAGTCTTGTCTGAAGCAGGTTTGAGGAGAGTGTTCTGGAAAGATTGAGATAGGCCTAGTGTTAAATTTGTGTATCTTCCACCATTCGTCTCACTCAGAAGCTTTAAAAAATAATATATATGTACATAATATTCTTTTTTTTTAGCCTACAAATAAAATAACCTGCTTGATACTAAAATTCAAGCACATGTTCCTATAGGGATATGGTAAAGTACTATAATTATATATAATTTTGCTTGTTTTATTTCCTTCATATGGGTTAATAGTTGTTTCAGTTTATTTACATTGGTGACTTGTGCTTTTAAAAAATGGTATTGATATAAAGACTTGCAGATTCAATTCTACAAAATCATCTGTTTTTAATACATCTAAGGGAAGAAGATTCTAAACTTCTTGATCTATATGTGAACGAAGCTACACATTTTATGGAAATTAATATGATATTTTCAGAACATCCTTAATTTTCCTATACTTGAAAGGGTTTCTCATGAATATAGCTTCAGAAAGTGTGTTCATACAGTGGCTAGTCCTACTCTACATGGTGTAGAGAAAATGACATGCCTGTTCTAAAATTTGAGTAATTTCCTATCATTCTGTGAATAAAACACTTAAAATTAATGAAATGTCCTTTTTAAAAAAATTTTTTTAATGTTTATTCATTTTTGAGAGACAGAACAGAATTTGAGCTGGGGAGGGGCAGAGAGAGAGGGAGACAGAATCCAAAGCAGGCTCCAGGCTCCAGGCTCCAAACTGTCAGCATAGAGCCCGACGCGGGGCTCAGACTCACTGACCTCAAGATCATGACCTGAGCCGAAGTTGGATTCCTAACCAACTGAGCCACCCAGGTGTCCCCAAAATGTCCTTTTCTTTTTAGAAGTTTAACTTTTTTAATTAAGTATAGGGTGTTTTTCTAGTCAGTGGGTTATGAAAGTAATTTTCTTTTATATTGTTCTTCCTTATATGAAATCTTTGTTTCCTAGGCAGTATTTTGTTTTCTAAAATATTTAGGAAAGTAGAAATAATATTTAAACATTTTATTTGTTTATAGGCTAATAGAAAAGATGAAAGTTTTACTTCAACCAATTTATATGAAAAATCTTAGTTATTAGAATTTATTCCATTTGTGAGAAAGCACATTGCCTTTGCATGAATAATTCAAATTTAAGAATTGAAGTGTTTTGTATATGTAAATTTTTACATAATTAAAAATTAAAATGTTCAACAGTAAGTAGCCATTTAACTCTTTATGAAGCAATATAAACATTTTGCTGAGCTAAAACTCTCTTAAAATAAAGATGACTTTTTAATCTTTCAGTGGATGGAAGAGTTTAAAAATGATATGCTAACTGAGAAGGATGCCCGATACCTAATGGTTAAAAAAGTGGTTTATCATTTGATTGAGTGCAATAAAGATATTCCAGGGATCTCTGAGATCAATTGGACTATTCATGTGGTTGATTCCCCAGATATAAATGCCTTTGTGCTTCCAGTAAGTAAATGTTCTCCCATCTAACTTTAAATCGTAAATTTAATATCCTTGTTTTTTTAAGGTGTTCCAATTACTTACATTATTTTCTTTATGGTGCAGAATGGACAAGTGTTTATCTTCACTGGGCTTTTAAATAGTGTAACTGATATTCATCAACTTTCCTTTCTTCTGGGCCATGAAATAGCACATGCAGTACTTGGGCATGCTGTAAGTACCTAGGATGAATGTTCAGTTGTTGAAATAACTGCTTTGAAGTGTGCAAGTTAAATCTTGTAAAACTGAATCTTTTCAGTTTTCTTTTTCTTTAAAAGATGGTATTTTAGTTTTTAGCAGTTGACTTACTCTGTTACCTGAAAAAATATGACTGGCTAATTTTGAGAATTTTCATGGTCTTTAGTATTTGATACCTGAATAATTAGTGTTTCTGTTAAGTACTATTTTTATCAGCTGTCTCTTTTGCTAAAAAGTAATTATTCTCAACCTCTAATTATTTCAAATTAGATTTTAAACTCTCCATAATTATTAACATACTTGTAATCTAGTCTGAAAGTTAACTATATGAAAGTGATATTACTATTTAAGTGGGTAAATCAGTTTTCTTGCTTTTTTATTCATTCTCAGAAGATGGCTTGGAGCATCTCTGAAAATCTCTAGAATGATATGCCATATATAATTAATGCAGAGTAATAATAATGATACCTTGCCATTTTACAGTTTGCTGAGCTTTTAAATACATACCTTCTCAATTATAATTTTAATACCATCCTCATTAAGTATGTATTTAATATCCCTACATTATATATGAGGAAACTAATGTTTAAAAAGACTTGGAGTAACATGAGTAATGTGGTCAACTGGCCAACTGGGACTTTAACCCAGGTCTTCTGTTTGCAAATCCAGCCCTGCTTTCTTTCACCACAGTTACCTGGGTATTGGCAGCCTTTTTTTTAATGGATCATAGAATTCAGGTTGATTTACGGTTCTGTGAATACACATCTGTTTGACTTGGTATGAGTACAAAAAGCTAATGTATTTGTTTATTCATATATTTATTTTTATTAAAAATAAGTATATTTCTTTTGTCCACATTAACTAGAGAGAGGTGTATTTTCTGTTGAAAACATGAAGGTAAATAGTGAAAGGATTGTGAAATGTTATGTCAGAAATGTAAGTAATGTTAACTTTAAATGGAAATGCTAGTGTTATTAATCTCCTTAAAAGTCATTTCAAATTCTGTCTATTCCTTAAAGTACTAGTAAGTTGAGGTGGGTCACAGTTGTGCTTTTCTGAAGCACAAACAGTAATTATCTCATTTATTTCTTCTGATTATAGAAAAATATAAAAAAACATTTTCCTTAAATAGATCTATATAAGAATAAATCTAAGCAATCGAAAAAGCTTGTCTTTCAAGAAAAGACTTCATAACTGCAAAATCAGTTTTGGCCAATTTTAGCATTTAAAAGATACTCATTTTACATACACCTTTATTTTTCTGGCCTCTAGTTCACTGTCTCATTCAGCATATTGTTGTCATCTCTGTCAGTGCAGAACACTAATTAGATAAGACATAAAAAGAAAATAACAGTCTTAAAAATTGAAAGTAGTTATTAATATTTCTTTGTAGAGGCCTTAGACATCATCAGCACTATATTTTCTCTTTTAGCAGTCTCCATGTTTTCTTCCTTCCACAAATACATATTTAAAATTTTTTTTTAGTTTTCTAAGACTATGTAATGGATAATTATATTCTTTAATAATTAATAATAAGGATTTTCTCTTTTATAATGACTTCATCATTTGTAGTGTTATTCTTTTGTGCTAAAATAATTCCATAATTGTTTTTCATGACACACAGTTTGTATAATGAAGCAAAGAATGCTTTGTGAGGACAGATTATATTGTTACGAGAAGTGTTCCGTGTGATTGTTTTTAGTTGTCAGCCATGTTTCATACGTTCAAGTAATGATTCCTGTATTAGCATTTATTAATCATCTTTAATGGGGAATGTGAACAATCCGGTGCGTTAAACTTGTATTTAGAAATTATTACTTAAAACAACTATTTTAAGTAAAATTGGTTAGTGCTATAAATATAAAACTTTATAGAACTCAATTTCCTAGTGAGAAATACCAGAGTGGTAAAATTGCAAACTTGCATAAATGAATCATACTTCATATATTAGGTCATGAAGTCCAGAAGTTTTTTACTAAAAATAAATTTCCAGTCTTTTTCTGAATTTTTCTTGTTTTAACTATTTCATATGTTAAGCAGTGTTTAGTCTATCCAAAGGTATAAGGTATAAGCATAATGAGCACATTTATTTCCTTTAAAAAATTTTTAACAATAACATTAGAAACTAAAACTTCTGGGTTTGATTCCTTGTCCTTTTACTAATAGCTGTGTGAATTTTGGCACCTCTTTTAGTTTCTCCTATCTTAGTTTCTTTATAAAAGAGGGATAGTTGTACCTATCTCACAAGATTATTATGCTTGTTAATATAAGAACTATAGGTTAGTGAACTTCTATTCATATCTATGAACCTGTCATTGTATCTGAGTGATAGTAAGTGGTTCAGTACATGTTAGTCGAATGAATGTTTATACCTGTAAGCAAGGGATGGAAAGAAAAACACACAGAAGAAAAAGAACATGTGATCTTAGTTGGTGAAGGTAAGTTTAAACATGTAATTATTTAATGTGATTACACATCATGAACTAGAAAATCTAAGGTTACACTGTCTTAATTTATTAAATGTAATTTTCATTATTTTGATTATTCTCAGGCAGAAAAGGCTAGCTTGGTTCACTTACTGGATTTCCTAGGTATGATTTTTCTCACAATGATTTGGGCTGTTTGTCCTCGAGATAGTTTTGCACTCTTGGGCCAGTGGATACAGTCTAAACTGCAGGAGGTAAGTGTGAGACAATAAGTTGGATTTTTAAAGGTATGTGGTGAGGATATTTTAAAGATTACTATAAAGTAACAGATACAAGAGATGTTTTCACGTATCATGAAATATAGCTACTAATTTTTAGTCATATGTTTTCTCATTTTTAGGGGACATTCTTAAAAATGAGCATTCAAATTAGAAAATACTACATCTTTTAAATGATGGAGATAGATGGGTTTCAAGGGCATAGCAGTTTTTGGCTAACATAATATTTAGGGGCAGAGTGTTCTATAGTTATTGGTCTTAGAGAAAACCCGGTCACAGATCCTTTCTTTCCTTTTGTCACTTTACCTTCAAACTTTTCACTTTTGTCTCTCATAGTGACTGTGGTATACTTTCTGGATGACTCTCCCTTCTCCCAAACGTTTGCATTTTGATGTAGAACTCTTAAAACCTGTAAATTTTTATGGGCACAGAATTAGCTAAAGCTGCTTTACCATCCTCATCCTCTTACTCCCAGTTATACTAAGATTACCTGCACAATAGTGAAAGGATAATCTTACTAGGTGCTTGTTCACTTTCATTTCTAGTACTTATGTATAATGGTGTTCATGTCATAAAATTTACTGAGGCCCGCATTTTGTTCAAAACACTTCACTACTGAAAGTAGGTCTTGCAGTTTTGATAATTGCTTTGTTAACTATGATTAATTATTTTATTTTACATCTTTCTTCACATGTTTCCTCTTGTCCTGGGAGGTTTGGTTATTCAGGAACAATCTGTTATTTGTTTATTTAATGATTTGTGGAGCACCATCATTGTGCCATCTGGGTACTGTTTAAATCTAATGTGTAAAATTCTTTGAGACAAATTGCTTTTGAAATTGGATAACTAAGTCTTTTATTCAGTGTTACCATATCATTTGGCTGCATTTATATTGAAATAAAGGCTTTTAAAGGGGAAAAAAAAGAATGGTTGTTGCTTAGGTTATAGGATTTCATATTTTGAATTTTATTTCCATTATGTGTCGGGAAGTCAAAGGAGTTAATGTAGTGTTTACCCCATTTATCAATATATCACTTTTTTCTGTATTGGAATCTGAAGATTTTGTTATAGGAAATATAACTTGTGGCTGTTTTTTCTTTAAAATAGTTGATGAAGGGGTGCCTTTGTGCCTCAGTGGGTTGAGCATCGACTCCTGATCTCAGCTCAGGTCATGATCTCACAGTTCAAAGTTCAAGCTTCAGGTCAGGTTTTGTGCTGATGGCTTGGAGCCTGCCTTGGATTTTATCTTTCCTTCTCTCTGCCCCACCCCACTTGTGCTCTCTCTGAAAAAAATTTAAAAAAAACTTGATGAATCCTGCTACTTCATATACTAATTAATAATTAAACTAAAAATAAAGTGATTACTTCTCTTTGAACTTTTCTTCCTTAAATCAAGCCCCACCCCCACCCCCATGATTTTGGTGATGGGGAAATGTTTCTTTCTCTAGAAAGCCTTGTTCCTTGTGATTGAAGAGCAGGAGGGGTTGCTGATAGTGAATCATTAAAGAGGGGGAATTGCTGACATTTATTTGCCAGAAAAAGGAAGAGATGAAGGAAGAAGGAGGGGCCTTTACATAACCAACCATTGGGGAGTCCTCTATTTTTGTAATTTTAAAAGATTTAGGTATAATGTAGCAGCCGTCATAGCGTGCTACCAGGTATTAATTAGTAGTAATTACAATAGCTAATATTTATTGAATACTTACTATATGTTAGGCATTAGGATAAGCACTATAATTATGTCCAGAGGTTAAGAATACAGGCTGTGAACAGATGGACTTGTGTTTGAATTTAGGCTGTTAGACCTAAGTTCTATACTGGGCAGATTACTTCACTAATTATAGGTCTCAGTTTCTTCATCTATAAATGGGCATAATACTGGCTACTCAAAGCACTGTTGTTGGTTTAATGATACATTTAAAATAGGACCTATTTTTTGTTTAAGTTTTTATTCATTTTGAGAGGACAGGGGAGGTGCAGAGCGCGAGAGAGAATCCCAAGCAGATTCCACAGGGTCAGTGAGAATCCCAATGCAGGGCTTGAACCCACGAACCTTGAGATCATGACCTGAGCCAGAATCGAGAGTCGGATTTACGCTTAACTGACTGAGCCATCCAGGCATCCCTAAAGTAGGATCTCTTAATCTAAACACTGACATTTTGGACTGGATAATTCTTTGTTGTGAGGAATTGTCCTGTGCATTGCAGGATGTTCAGTAGCCTCTAAACATCTACTGTAAATATCTGACCTCTACCCACTAGATGCCAGTAGCACTCCCCCTGCCCAACAGTTGTGATGATCATAAATGTCTCCAAACATTTTTATATGTCCCTGGGGGACAAAATCGCATCCAGTTGAGAACCAGTGATTTAAAGCACTTAGCACGGTACCTAGTACAAAATGAGGACTCAATAAATAGGAGTTATTATCATTTGCTCATTTTATCCAGTCTGCAACTCTAGGAGGTTGGTCCTGTGCTACTCCATTTTACATATGATGCTACTGGGCTTAGATGGGTTAAACAATTAGCTGAGGGTTAACAGTTAATAAGTGTCAGCATTTGGACTTAATGTAAGTTTCCATCCTCAAAAAAAAAAAAGCCAATGTTTTAAACCAGTTATACTATCAGTAGACTTGATGGACCCCTGCAGACTGCTCATTGAGAGTGAAGACACTATATAATATAGTTCAACAACCTAAAAAGTCATGATCGAGAAGGAAGAAAGTCCTATCTCATGGTTATATACTAGATTGATTATATTATTTCTAGACATCACTGACATGTAGCTACCTCTGTGAAATTGTTTCCCCTATTAATAACTCTGTTCTCAAAAGTCCTGCTTATTGATCCATCTCCTACAAATTTTAGTACTTACTGAAAATTAGAATTTAACTGGAAAGCATTCACATAAATACAAGTAATTAGGGAAGTTAAAGTTACGATATCTATTTGTATTTTTTTATTGAAGTTGGAAGAAAATTTCATTTTCCTAACTAATCAATACTTAGAAAGACGGAGTTAAGATAATTTATCAAAGAAGGAAAATTCTGCTCTCTGGTTAATTTTCTAACTGAAATAAATTCTCTAGTAGTGTCAGTGGTTATTACATAGCCATATTTTTTCAATTTTCTTTTAAAACTGCAAGGTCAGAATGTTCCTTGGCCATAATAAAAGCTTGCGTTAAGAAGTTTTCTTAGGAAATCCTCTCCTTTCTTAAAATTCATGTTATGTCACTTCACTTTTAGGCTTTTTCATAAAAGCAAACATACTCTTTGGATTTCTTTTGGTTAGTGAGAACACGTTCTAATGTAGGTCTTTTGTAAAAGCAAAGTAGCATAAGGCAAACTTTTGAAAGAGGGGTATACCTGTATAGTAGTAACCCCTCCCCCAATATTATCCATAGGGCTGAGGGAGGGTGGGATATATTCCCACCACTGGTTTCCTAAAGCCTCAGATAGTACCATATCCTATTTACAGTATGGGTTTTTTTCTATACATACATACCTATGATAAAAGTTTGTAAGTTAAGCACAGTAAGAGATGAATTGTTCTATAAATAGAACTATTATAATATACTGTAAAAAAAAGTTACATGAGTGTGGCCTTCTCAAAGTATCTTACTGTACTGTATTCACCATCTTGTGATAATGTGAGATGATAAAATGCCTATGTGGTGAGATAAAGTGATGTGAACAATGTAGGCACTGTGACGTGGTGTTAGGCTGCTATAGACCTCTGACAGTATGTCTGGAGAACCATCTGCTTCCAGATCACAGTTGAGCGGGTATCTCCAACCGTGGAAATTGAAACTGTGGGTAAGGGAGACTACTGTACTCTATAAAATACTATAGACTCTCTAGAAGTCTGTAGGCCTAATTTTTTATGTTTTTAAAATATTAATATCTGATGGAGGAAATAAAGACTGTACTTTATGTTTTATACCATGGTGTTCTTTCTTTCTTTCTTTCTTTTTTTTTTTTAAATGTTTATTTATTTAAGAGAGAGAGAGGCAAGCGAGCACAAGGAAAGGGCAGAGCAAGAATCTCAAGCAGGCCCAGCACTGTCAGTACAAAGCCTGAGGCAGGGCTTAAACTCACAAACTGTGAGATCATGACCTGAGCCGAAATCAAGAGTTGGATGCTTACCAGCTGAGCCACCTAGGCGCCCCTACCATGGTGTTCTTTAAGTGTCAGTCATCGCGAGCATAAAACCTTTATCCTAGATACTCCATGAAATTAATTTTAAAAATCTCACTTTGTTACTTATTTTGTTGTGAAATGATAAATATCCTTAATGAAACTTCTCCTTCTTACTTCTTCTTAGTACATGTTTGATAGACCATACAGTAGAACTTTGGAGGCTGAAGCTGACAAAATTGGACTACAGCTTGCTGCAAAGGTAAAATGTTTAGTAGTTGAGACTACACAGTGTCCTTCACACAGTAAAAGATAAATACACATTGTCTTAATGAGCTGTGGTATGAGGAGAGAATGAGAGCTGTATGAAATTTTTCATTAATACCTTTTAAATTTGTGCCCTCTGTAAACTGATACACTATCTTTATTTCACTATTCTCCCTTGTTTCACTGATCTAAGAAGGCTTGAGTAAAATAACGTAAGACTATTTTTCCTCCCCTCAGAGAAAGGTTTATGCTATTGTAGCTATGATCCCAGATGAGCAGATTGAATTTTTACCTTTTAAATAAATGGTAGAGGAGCAGACTTATTACTCTGTGTCTTTGAGATTATTTTTGTTGCAGCCAATGACTTACATTTGCTAGGCACAGAGAGCAGCCCTGGGCCTTTACTATGATTTAGGTTGGCTTTGTTCATGTCTCCTTTACAGGGTACTTCATGTCTGGCTCCTATTTTTATCATCTGTGATAACTGATATTATTAGTAGTAGAATTTAATATTAGAAGTAAAACTGCATTTTTAAAGTGGAGTAAAAACAATGCCACTTTGTACATTAAATTCAAATTGTATTTGATCTTTGTTGAGTTTCCAGTAGTTATTAAAAAGTCCTAGGTATAAAAATAAACTATTATATGAACTTCTAGTTAGTTTTATGGATTTAATTTCATAAATGAAGATACTACTATTCACAAAAGCAAAAGTAGTTATTTGAATGTTACGTAATAAGACTTAAGTGAATTCTCTGACTACATAGATTAAGAGGTTCCCAAATAGTGGACCACAGATTGGCTATAAAGGTAAGAGTGTTTTGTGTTCTGGTTAAGAAATCTTGGCCTATTTCAATAAATTGTTCCTGTTTTATTTCCAAGAAGCTTATTGTTTTATTAGCTTTTTAAAATATAAAATGAGGAAGAAGTCAAGATAATTTTTTTCCAATGTGGATATCTAATAGCCTCAGGACTGTTTATTGAAGAGTTATCTTTTTCCACTATTCTTGAGTGTCTCTTTGTCATAAATGTGGGAGGCTATATAGGAGTCTATTTCTGGACTCCCTGTTGTATTCTCTTGGCCTCTTAATCTGTCTCTGAGCCAATACTGCATTGTCATGTGGCTTTGTAGTAAGACATGATACCTGGTAACTTCTGTCTTCCAGTGTGGTTCTGCAAGATTGATTTGGCTATTCTTAGTCCTTTTCCTTTCCATATACATTTCAGAATCACTTTATCAAATTACATGCCTGTATAAAAATACGCTTGGAATTTTGATGGCAATTGGGTGAATTTGGAAATAGTTGACTACTGTCAAAAATATTGAGTCTTCCTGGGAAGTGTGGGTGGCTCAGTTGGTTGAGCATCCCACTCTGGATTTCAGCTCAGGTCATGATCTCAGGGGCATGCGATTGAGTCCCACATCAGGCTCTACACTGACAGAATGGAGCTTACGTGGGATTCTCTTTCTCCCTCTCTCTCTGCTCCTTCCCCGTGCTCTCCCTCTCAAAATAAATAAACACTGAAAAAATAATATTAAATCTTCCAATCCATGAATGATATATTTGTCCATTTATATGGATATTCTTATAATTTTAGTGATGTTTCTAAATGTTTGTGTGTGTATGTGTATAGGAATTATACATCTTTTGTTAGATTTATTGCTAAATATTTGACATTTTAATTGTAAAGTGTTATTTAAAAAATAAACTTCATATATAGAAATGCACTTTATTTTTATAAATGACCTTGGATCTAAAAACCTTGCTAAATCCACTTAATTCTGATAGTGTGTAGATTCTTTTATATTTTATATATACACATTTATGCTGCCTGTGAATAATGACAGATTTAGTTCTTCCTTTCCGGTCTGTGTACTTTCTGTTTTTGTTTTTTTGTTTTTTTTTACCTTATTGCAATGGCCGGAAACTTTAGTACAATGTTGACGGTGAGCACCTTTGTTTCTTCATCACCATTTTTCACCATTCTGATGTCTAAGTTGTTTTTCTTTTAATCTGACTTTTTAGAAGAGTTTCCCTGCTATTTCTAATATGCTAAGAGATTTTTTAAAATTATGAATAACAAATTTTATCAAATACATTTTTTATATTGATTATATCATTTTTCTCCTTTAATCTCTTAATGTGGCAAACTATATTGATTTTTTTTTACGCACTAGGACAACTTTTATTTTTGAAGTAAACCCAATTTTATCAATAATATTGTTCTTCCAATATATTACTGAAGTTGGCTTGCTAATGTTTAGCTTAGAATTTAGAATGTTTTATCTGTATTCATAAAAGATAATGGCTTGGCCTTTTCTTTTCTTGTAATGTCCTGTCAGGTTTTAGTATCAAGATTATGTTGGCCTCATATAATGAGTTGGGAAGTGGTTTTTTCTTTTCTGAATGGAAGAGTTTGTGTAACGTTAGTGATATTTATTTTTTAAATGTTTGGAGATTTTGTGGGTAGAAACCATACAGATTTATTGTTTTTTAAGTTTATTTATTTTGAGAGAGAGAGAAAGAGAGCAAGTGAGTGGGGAAGGGAAGAGAGAAAGAGGGAGAGAGAATCCCAAGCAGGCTCTGCACTGACTATGTGTAGCCTGACACAGGGCTCTAACTCACAACTGCGAGATCATGACCTGAGCCAAGATCAAGAGTCAGACTCTTAACCAACTGAGCCACCTAGGTGCCCTGGGCCTACAGGTTTCTTTGTGGGATGGCCTTTAGTTGTAGATTCAGTCTCTAATAGATATAGAGCTACTCACATTTTTCTGTTTTGTGTCAGTTTTTATAAGTTTTGTTTTTCTAGGAACTTCTGTTTTGTTTAAATTTTCAACATTATTATGAACTTTTCTAATATACACATATATTTGTGTTTTGTATTTTTTATTGAAGTATAGTTGACACAATATTACATTAGTTTAATGTATACAAGACAGAAGTTCTACAACTCTGTATTTTATGCTCACTGTACGTGTAGCTCCATCTGTCACCATGCGATGCTGTCACAGTACCATTGACTATATTCTCTGGTATATCTTTCATTCTGTGACTTATTCATTCCATAACCGGAAGCCTGTTTCTCCTGCTCCTTCATCTATTTTGCCTGTCCCCTCACCCCTCTCTGCTGCCAGCCATCAGTTTGTTACCTTTCCCATATATGTATTTTTTAGAAGTTTATTTATTTTGAGAGAGAGAGAGACAGCATGAGTCGGGGAGGGGCAGAGAGGGAGGTTGAGAGAGAGAATCCCAAACAGGCTCCATGCTGCCAGCATAGAACCCAACGTGGGCTTGAACTCACTGAACTGTAACATTTTGACCTGAGCCGAAACCAAGAGTCACGGACACTTAACCGACTGAGCCACCCAGGTGCCCCCCTCCCTTACTATATTTTTAATGTCTCAAGGATACTGCATTCCACAGATATATTTTATTTATTTTTTTAAAAGTTAATACAGGGGCATCTGGATGGCTCAGTTGGTTAAGCTTCCAACTTTAGCTCAGGTCATGACCTCACAGTTTGTGAGTTCCAGCCTCCTGCTCAGAGCCCATATTGGACTCTGTGCTGACAGCTCAGAGCCTGAATCCTGCTTTAGATTCTTTGTCTCCCTCTCTGCCCCTCCCCCACTCACACTCTGTCTCTCTCTCAAAAATAAATAAACATTAAAATTTTTTTTTAAGTTAATACAGTTTTTAAATATATTTTTAAAATGTTTGTTTGTTTTTGAGAGAGAGACCTGACAGCACAGAGCCTGACGAGGAGCTCAAACTCATGAGGCTGGAACCCACAAACCATGAGGTCATGACCTGAGTGGAAATCAGACACTTAACTGCCTGAGCCACCCAGGCGCCCCAAAAGTTAATATATTTTTATTTCAGGAGTTTCACATGTTGTGATTCCTCCCACTGCCAACCACCTTGGTTCTTCCAAAGTTTAAGTAGTAATTTTTAAGTCAGCCCTTTTTTTAAAAAGAAGTTTTGCTCAGTCCATAGTTCTTTTAGTTGAGCTTCTTTGATCTCCACTTGAATATGGACATGTTGTAAAAATTCTCCAGCTGTAATATTTGGGATCCAGTTTATTCAAGCAATTTTCCTTAGGGCCATGCTTAGGATCTGAGTAAATAGATCTGCCTAGTTCTCAATTTCAGACACCCTCTAAACATGAATAAGTTCAAACCATATTTACTCTTAAACTGTCACACCCTAGAATAGTACAGATTGTTGGAATGTGCCAATACCTAAGATTAAAATAATTTGACTGTTAGCAGATCTGTTTCATAGTTTCCACAGATAACACACGTTTCAGGATGTATATTTTCTGTCATTGCCTTGTAGTTCATTAATCTTACTTTCAGCTGTGTCCATTATGGCATAAACTCATCTTTGACTTTTACAGTTTAGTTACTGTATTTTTCCATTCTAGAATTTCCACTTGATTCTCTTTTATAAATTTCAGTTCGCTGGTGAAATTCTGTTTTGTCATAACTTTCTTCATATTTTCTTGAATATGTTTATCATAATTTTTTTAAACCTTCATGTTTGTTAACTATTATTTTTATTAACTTTCGGTCTGTTTCTTTTGTCTGTTTTTTGCCTTTGGTCTTGTTTCTTGGTATGCTTGCCCATTTTTTATCAAATTCTGAACATTTCATATAAACAGTACTTTTGGCTCTGAATGATAATTTATTCCATCACTGAGGATTCTGCCTTTAGTCTGGAGAACAACTAGAATAAAGCGGATTCCTTCAGCCAGTCACAGCCTGAGCTGAGTCTTCTTAAATTTCAATTTGCTTCTACTTCACCTTCATTCATAAGGATATTACTGTCGGGAAGTCTACTAAAGGAATGGAGGATTGACTAAGTTCCTTCTCTGTAGTGGTTTTTGAACTTCAGTTTTTTGTTCTGCCAGCACCATGAGGATGTTGAAATCTCAGTTTTCATCCACTTTTTGTTTTAAAAAGTGCCCTATGCAGCTTTAGAATTCATAGGCGCCTTGGTGAACTGGCATCTGGTGTTGTCTTTGCCTTCCTGTCTTTCAGATCTTGACTTCTCAAATTTGGCTGCCTCATCAAGCCTGACTTGTAAGTTTTGACCTTTAGTCCTGCTGGATAGCCATAAGCACTCCTTAGTCACCTCTTTCTGCTTGGATTTCTTTTGAGTTCTGCTAGTTTTCTTAGCCTCTGGCCCTTCACTCCTTAGAATTTAACAGATTTTGCTGAAAACAAGAGCAACACACGGATAAGCCTCCTCTCCCTGAGCTTTCCTTCTTCCTAGGATTTTGGCTTTTCTAGTATTGGCTAACTCAGTAACTCTCCAATACCTTGGAACAAATATTATTTATATTTTATCCAGATTTTCTTTTTTTTGTTGTTGAAGTAAAATTGGCATACAGTATCCTATTAGTTTCAGGTGTATATACTATTGATTCAATATTTTTATACGTTACAAAATAATCCCCATGGTAAGTATAGTTACCATGTTGCCAGTTATTACAGTATTACTATATTTCCTATGCTGAGCATGATATCCCCATGATTTATTTATTGTATAACTGAAAGTTTTTACCGCTTAGTCCCTTTCACCTGATAGATTTTCTAATTGTGTTTGATAGGAACATTGGTCTGCTATAATTTATTTACTCCATCACTGCTAGAAGAGGAAGTCTCTTAGTCTTTTTAATAGCGATTCAGTATTCTATAATGTCACTAATTCATTTAATCATGTATCTATTAACGAGTTTTGGGGTTATTTCCAGAGTTTTTCGTTATTGTTTAAATTGCAAATAATACTGCATTTGGCATCCTTATATACATATCCTTATGTTCCTTGTGCTTTTCCGGTATTGCCTTTTTATTTTTAAAAGATACTCCCGGGGTACCTGGATGGCTCAGTTGGTCAAGTGTCTGACTCCTGATTTTGACTGAGGTCATGATCTCACAGTTGTGAGATTCAGGCCGATAGGCCTCTGTCTGCATGGGGCATGGAGGCTGCTTAATTTTCTCTCTCCCTCTTCCTCTGCCCATCCCCAACTCATACTCTCCCTCTCTCTTGCAAAAAAAAAAAAAAAAGATACTCCCAGTTATTACAGAATGTTGTAGCAAATCTTACCCAGTGACATATCAGAATGCCTTTTTTTTTACGTGCATATCAGTACTGTTTCTAGTATCTTTAATTTTTGTTAATTTGGACAAAAAATGGAATCTCATAGCTTTTAATTAAAAATTTGCATTTTCTTGCCTAGTAGTAAAGTTGAGGATGTTTCCTTTTTATTGGCTATTTTATTTCTTGTTTTGAAGATTGCCTTTTTTTAAATGTTTTTCTCAGTAGATTTTAAGAATACATATTCTAGGCCCCACTTGGAAATTCTCAGTCAGTAGCTAGATGATGAGACCCTGAATCTAAATGTGTTTAGAAACTGCCAAGTGATTCTGCTGTCTGGGCAGGTATGGGAATTACTACTTTGAGTGATCAAATGCCAGTTTTGTGTTTTTGGGCGACTTGGTAAGTTAAATTTTCTGTTTTATTTAAGAAAGAAGAATGGAATTAGAGAGGTTAGTAAATATTGATATTTTTTTGATTATTTATAATATGGAAGCCATACATTTTTTATCCAGTGCATCTGGATAGAAAACTATCATTTCACTTTCTAAAGCACATCTAAATATTGTATTGTGGAGTAGATGACCTTTTGCCAGTTGTGATATTATATTTAGTTCAAAGGAGAAAACGATATTGCTACAGATGTTAAGTCATGAATACATAGTGATACAGGTAATATCTTTGTTATGGAGCACTTGGGATATAAAAACGCCATCTCTGAGTATAAGTATTTTTTTCCTATCCAAAGGGAGAAACCTCAAATTAAATAGTTTAAGAACTTCAAATATTATATTTATACTACATTTTAAATGTATATATTTAAATATGTTTTTATATATTAAATATAATATATTAAAATAATATATACTATTAAATATAATATATTAAATATATTTAAATATAAATATATACTACATTTATATGTCACATTTATTCTGTGACATCACCTGTTTAGATAATAACACCATTATCTGCCATTTCATAATACTCTTTTTTTTTTTTTCCAATGTTTATTTTTGAGAGAGGGAGAGAGCATGACTGGGGAGGGTCAGAGAGAGAGGGAGACACAGAATCTGAAGCAGCCCCAGGCTCTGAGCTGTCAGCACAGAGCCCAACGTGGAGCTTGAACACAGGAACCGTGAGATCATGACCTGAGCCGAAGTCGGACATTTAACCAATTGAGCCACCCAGGAGCCCCAATACTTAACGTATTCTAATAACTGAGCTTAAATTTTGTGTGTTGTCTAACCTAATCCCATAGTAGCTCCATGAAGTAGTTATTATTATCATTATCTCCGTTTTATTGATAAATGAACTGAAGCTCAGACAGGTTAAGTTACTTAAGGCAAACATTTTCAGGTACTGGACAAGAGGCAAGACAGGACTGTGATTCTTTTATTTATTTTTTATTTTTTAATGTTTATTTATTTTTGAGAGAGAGACAGAGTGCGAGTGGGGGAGACAAAGAATCTGAAACAGCCCGACGTGGGGCTCGAACTTACAGACTGTGAGATCATGACCTGAGCTGAAGTCAGATGCTCAACCGACTTAGCCACCCAGGGACCTCGTGGCTCATCTTTTCTTAACAAACTTTGTTTTTGTTTTTTTGTTGTTGTTATTGTTTGTTTTTTGCAGAGCAAACATTTTTAATTGTGATGAAAGCTAGTTTAAGGAACCCAAGGAAACTCTGCCAATTTCTGGGATGAGCTTCCTTCTGATGCTTTAACCCATAAATTCCAACTACTCTTGCAGCCCTAAACTCTTGTCTTTTAACTCCATAGCTGAGTCAAACTTACCATGTTCTCTGCTTGGGTTCTACCCCCTTACATTGTGGTCAGGAAAATGCCCCCAGGCCAAGAGAGCAGGAGCAAGTCTGGGGATCACAGTACATAGTATTTCCCTTTATGTCAGGAATCAGTCTTGCGGCGCTTGGGTGGCTCAGTCGGTTAAGCGTCCGACTTCAGCTCAGGTCATGATCTCATGGTTTGTGAGTTTGAGCCCTGTGTCAGGCTCTGTGCTGACAGCTCAGCGCCTGGAGCCTGCTTCATATTCCATGTCTCCCCCACTCGCACTCTGTCTCTCTCTCAAAAATAAATAGACATTAAAAAATAAAAAATAAATAAAAGAATCACAGTCCTGTCTTGCCTCTTGTCCAGTACCTGAAAATGTTTGCCTTATGTAGTCTGTAAGGCAAATGTCCAGCTTTATGGTTATTTATAGTGGGAGGACGAATCTAGTACCAGTTACTCTCATGGGTGGAAGTGTATATCCCCAAATTTGTAATTCATGATTGTCCATCCATATTTTATAAGATGGCACTAAGAAACTTTTCAGAAGCTCTGTGTACATAGTTTGGGATAGTGGACTTCACTGTAAGATGATAGGACAGTGAGCTAGCTCTTTCTTTGGGAACTTTCATGTGGAATATATATAGGCTCTTTTTCTTGGCTTTTCAAGTGTCTTTGCAGAAGAATCTTGTAAAGCTAGCTGTCATTGTTTAAGGGTTAGAAAGGGAGAGGGTGGTGGGGTTATTCTATTCATTGTGGAGTCTCTTGTTTAATTCTCTATTTGAACCTTATACCTCTACCTTTTTTTCTTGAGTACCAAATACTGAACCTTTCTGGAATCCCCATGATGTGAAGGTATCAATCATCTGCCAATGAAGCAATGTAATATAGTGATAATTAGTGAGCTCAGGAACTTGACTGCCCAAGTTTGAGATCTGCTTTGCTAGCTGTAGAGTACTAACTGTGTGATCTTGGGTGAGTTTTTTATCCTTTCTAAACCTCAGTTTTACTCATCTATAGGATAGGAACAGTAATAGGACCTACATTATAGAAGTAATACAATTAAAGTCCTAACAGCACTAGTCTTCTAATCATTTATATTTAAACATATGCCTATGTTTTGACTATACTCAGAAAAATTAAAACCAAAATACGGGGCGCCTGGGTGGCTCAGTTGCTTAAACATCTGACTTCAGCTCAGGTCATGATACATGGTTCGTGGATTCGAGTCCCATGTAGGATTCTGTGCAGACAGCTCAGAGCCTGGAGCCTGCTTCCAATTCTGTGTCTCCCTCTCTCTCTGCCCCCCCCCCCCCCCACTCACGTTCTGTCTCTCTCTCTCTCTAAAATAAATATATGTTAAAAGTAAAAAAAAAAAATTAAAAAGAAATCTACCTGTTATTTACTCTATTACACAAGTATCTCAAACCTAATATAGTCATTGTATCCCTAATTTTCCCTCACATCTACTTCTAGTCTTCCTTCTATACCACCTTCTATTCAGTTGCTTTTGGAAAAAATTTAAATTCCTCCTTAGTACTTCCTTCTTCTTTATCATTCACATGGAATCTTTCATCACATGTCAGTAGTTATGCCTATAAAATTTATCTCAATATGTTTCTGTCTCCGTCATTAGCATTTTACCCAAACAACTGTCCCAGTCTCATGACAGCTTTCACTGACTTCAAATCGTATTCCCTTCCACTTTGCCATAAATAAGAATTAGGTCTAGTTAGCTAGGATATTCACTTTCTCAAGGTGAGACTTAAGTGGACACTGGCCAGCATTTGCCACCAGATTTTTCAGATTCTGGGTTGGCCAACCCCCGACTATTGATTGGCACATTCTTTTTCATATTTGTTAATACATGCTAATCATCTTCTAGGATGTAGGGTTACATAATACCTTGATGAAGGTCAGAATTTGAATTAAAAAAAAGACATTCAATAAATGATTTTTATGCCTTAAAGTATAATGATAGAGATACACAGGATCCCCTGAAAGAGTAGAGTAGAGATGTCACATTAGTGAGGGATGAGAACTTGGCCTACAGATTAGACTGAGGAGATATTTACAGCAGACATCTGAAAGCTAAGTAGTAATTATCCTGATGAAGATGCTAATGGGGGTGCTTTTGGCGTGGTGGACAGCATGTTCAAAGGCAAAAGAAAGGATTGCTTAGTCCAGGAGTTAAAAATTCAGTATGGCTAAAATGTAGATAGAGTTCAAGAGCACCAATGTCAATAGGTAAAACTGAAAGGTAGAGCCTTCTTTGTTAGCAGTTCTCAGGATTTTATATCTTACCCAGCATAGTGGTTGGGATCTTGGACTCTGGAGTCAGACCGACTTGTATTTGAACTCTTACTTTCTTTGCGTAATTGTAGACAAATCACTTAACCTTTTTGAGACCCGTTTTTAGTCTGAAAAATGGGAATCACGACAGTATCTACCAAAAAGGGTTATTATGCATGTCCTATTCTTGATTCTTATTTGTGACTTATATCCTTTCTTTGAACATTGATGAATCAGACTTTCTTGACTTCTTGCCACTTAATATTCAAATCACAGAACATAATTATCTTATTCCTAATTCTGTCCTTATTAGGTAACCTTCTGATTATAACGTGGCTTCCTTTGTACCATGCCTAAAAGAGAGAGAACATGATGGCTTGAGGACACAAATGCTCTGTGCCCTTGGTAGTTTTGGCAGTTAGAGTTATTGCAGCAAATTAATAAGGTGATATTCTGCTTTTCTATCAATCTTGTGAACTTGGTTAATGGGAACTGTTCCTGTGAGATGGATCTATTGGTCATGTGCTGTCCCATTAGATTTATGTGATTTCAAGGTCAAGGGCTAAACAGACTATGGAAAATTCATTAAAATCAAGTTACTCAGGAGGCCTCTTTGAAAATAGGCCGCTTGTCTCCCCTTTTTTATTGCTTTGTTATTGGGTGTGAGCTTATTTTGTATATTTACATTTCTGTGGTTTTAATTTTTCATTTATAAGACATTAAATTTATCATTATATAAATTATCAAAAAGGCTAATACAGGGTTGGTAAAAATTGGTTGGACTAAGGTGTGACTTAATCACAGAATAATAACAAGATGTTGGTTACTAGCTGACAGTCAAATTAAGTCTTTGATTTTGTGTGTGTAGATTTATTTGTCACTGTAGAGGTAATTTGACACTTGACACTCATTTACAGAAATGACTGATTTCACTAACAGCTAAATCATTTTTATTTTTAGTATCTGTTTCTTAAATATGAAAAAGGAAACATTTTCTTTTAGTGGTTGTAATGCAGGAGTGAGCAGCCTTTTAGTAGACCACCGTATAGGGTTGTTTTTGATGGTCACAGTGATTAGAATAGTAAAGATTACTGGTGTTTAATGGGCATGCAGGAGTGAGAGATGGCAGGGAGGTATCTTAAATACTCTATAATGGCCTGGAGAGCCCTCCATAGGGAAGAATTGTCTAGCCCCCAAAGTTTTTAACTGCTCCTGTTGAGAGATGTTGCCAGATGAGTTCTTCAAGTAATATGGATAACTATGCACATAGCACCATCTAGTGACAGAAATAGGTAATAAATAAAATCGACTTTAAATTCTAAACTTTCTGTAAAATAATAGGTTAAAGTCATAGACTTTTGTAGCCAGAAGGAAAGTTGGAGATTATCTAACCTTACCCTGTTACAGATAGGGAAATTAGGTCCAAAGAGGTAAAGCGGTTTGTCCTGTAACATACACCTAGTTAGGAAGAGCCCATGCTAGAATCCAGGTCTCAGAATTTTCCAGGTTAGTAATCTGAGCCTTTGTTATAGCAAACTGACTATTTTTGTTCTATTTGGGTTGATACCTTAGATGATTTGTGTGAGAAATCACACAAAGATTTTAAGATGATTTGCTTAGTGATTTGTGTGAGAATAGAAACCAGTAAATGAGAACATCTCATTGACTAGTGTGTTATAAATGTCAATTTTCATAAAGTATACATACATCATGCTTTACATCTTATTTTGAACCTCATTGTGTTACCTGAAGAAACAAGACAGGCTTTTGCGTATTCATTTAATTTTTTAGTTGCAGTGATTTTAGCTTTCAATGTTGAGTCTTATGATAAAACTTTATCTAGGATAGGGAAAATATGTACATGAAAGTTTATTAAAACCTTATTGTATTGATTGAGGAACTGACATGTCAGCAGTCAAAAGGTGCAAAAAACATTAAAATGAACTGAATTAAAAAATGTTGGAAATCTTTCTGTTTCTCTTAGGGCATATAACATAGTTTTAATAAGTCAAGGTTTTTTTCTTATTGTTTGTTTTTGTTTTTAATGAGAGGAATTGGCAGATACTGAGAATGGTTTACCTGAAACCATTGGAAAAGAGCACTTTTTAATTATTGACTAGAAAATGTTGAGACAAGAACTGGGTTCCAGATTAAAGTGAGCTTTAGAGAGTGATGTCATCAGAAGTAATGGGAAAATGAATGTATGAAAGAGACCGAAATGAACCAGTTTCCTGGTAGTTGATGCTGACATTGATGACAGTTGTACTGAGAACGCTGATGATATTGACAACAATGGCGGTAATGTTAATTAACGTCTCTGTTCTGGGCACTGTTCTGAGTGTTTGCATGTGTTAATAACTCTTTAACACATGAGGTATAGGTGCTATTATCATCCTCATCTTACAGATGGAACCAAGGGATAGAGCAATTAAGTAACTTGCCAAAGGTCTCACAGATAGTGAGATTTTTCTCTTCGAGGATAAAGGTATGTTTGTTTCTGAAATGGAACTTTTTATAATATTTTAATGCACTAGGAACAATTTTGGCTTTCTGTAGCACTGCTCCTAAGATGACCATTTCGATATTTGTTTTGGTGCCTTTAAGTCTTACTTTAAAATAACCTCAGTGTAGGGGCGCCTGGGTGGCTCAGTCGGTTAAGCATCCGACTTCAGCTCAGTTCACGATCTCGTGGTCCGTGAGTTCGAGCCCCGTGTCGGGCTCTGGGCTGATGGCTCAGAGCCTGGAGCCTGCTTCCGATTCTGTGTCTCCCTCTCTCTCTGCCCCTCCCCCGTTCATGCTCTATCTCTTTCTGTCTCAAAAATAAATAAACGTTAAAATAGCTTCAGTGTATTCTTCTACCTCTGAGGAATCCACCCACCCTTTTGTCACAGTCCTTTGTAATATTATCTCACATGACTGTTTTACCTACCACGTGTCTGTGTGGAATACGGACGAGGATGCCAGAGGGACTGGGACAAGTGTACGGTGTTAATGGCATTCTGAAAAATGACTCAGAACTGCTAATGTCAGACTTCACTTCTTAGGATTATGGCTGGCAAGAGTTTTATTCTAGAGTCTAGGTGAATAGAGAGCAAATTTTAGAGACACTTTCATCGTCACATTTCTAATGAAAGCTTTGGCTACAGGTAGGATATACTAGGTCTAGGTTTATTTATACATTTTTTCTGGCATTGAACATTGGGGAATGTTCAAATGTAAGAATAGAGTACTATTGTACTCTTATGAATATCATATCCCACTGAGTTTCTAATTGAATAGTAACAAATTTGTTGTCAATTAATATGTCCCTTAATGCATATTCGTGCATATTGGTATTATAGGCTGAATTAAACTAAATCCTTGTTTAGTTATAAATTTGTAATACCATCACTTATGACCAAACCTAACATCCTGCAATATTAGTTGCTCACCAGGGGAAAGTAAGAGTAGAAATAGTACCCACTGGGTTCTGGGTTCTGGGCTCTGGGCTGAATATTTTACAAAAGTTATCACATTTAATCCTAATGATCCACTGCTTTAATTTCATTTTTACAGATGTATCTGAGACTCCCAGAGACTAAGTTATTGGTCCAAGGTCACAAACTTTTTAACCAGTCTACTTGTGTTATGTTACTTTCAGCAAATTGTTTGACCTCTGTGGGCCTTGGTTTCTTCATCTGATCTGTAAAATGAGTGTAATAGTACTTAACTCATAAATTTGTTATGATGATTCAATGAGTTAATATTTGTTATATGCTTAGAACAGTACTTGGCATATAGTGCCATGTGAGTTATTATTAGTCAAAATAAATAAGTGCTTGTTTTAAAAGTGTTTATTTTTGAGAGAGAGTGCACATGTGCATGTGCAGCCAGGGGAGGGGAAGAGAGAGGGGGTCAGAGGATCTGAAGTGGGCTCTGCGCTGACAGCAGAGAGCCTGATGCAAGGCTTGAACGCACAGACCGTGAAATCATGACCTGAGCCAAAGTTGGACGTTCAACGGGCTGAGCCACCCAGGTGCCCCGTAAATAAGTGATATTTTGAACCTGGTCTTTCTGTTTCTAAAACCTGTACTCTTCTCATTATGCCAGTATAATGCCTCAAAAATTATTCCAGGACTAATATATTTCACTGAAATATTTTATATATTTCACTGAAGTATTTTCTTATTTCCCTGGTCAACTGTGACCATTACTGGTTTTAAGAGTTTTACATGTCTAGAAATTATCCCATCTTTTCTTAATATACTTCCAGACACTTGGTAAACACAGGTTCCTTACTTTGTCATAGTTTTTATTGAGGCAAGTGAATTAGATTTGTGATGGGCTGAATATTTTTAAAATATTTGTTTCGATCTATGATTGTCACTTTTTCTCTTTTTTTCTTGTGGCAAGAACATTTAACCTCAGATCTACCCTCTTAACAGATTTTTAAGTGTATAGCATAGTACTGGTAACTATAGACTCAATGTTGTACAGCATATCTCTAGAATTTATTCATCTTGCATAACTGAAACTTTCTACCTTTTGAATAGCAACATCCCATTTCTTCCTGTCTCTTGCCCGTGGTGACCACAATCTACCCTCTGCTTCTGTGAGGTTGACTATTTAAATACCTCACCGAAGTGGAATCATGCAGTATTTGTCCTTTTGTGAGTAGGCATATTTCACTTAGTGTAATGTACTTAAGGTTCATCCATGTTGTTGCATATGGTAGGATTTCCTTCTTTTTAAATTAAAAAAAACTTTTTTTTTGAGAAAGAGAGAGAGCACACGAGTGGGGAAGGTGTGGAGGGGGGCGGGAGAGAGAGAGAGAGAAAGAGAATCCCAAGCAGGCTCCACCTTCCACAGTCATTTCTTTCATATAAATACCCATAAGTGGGATTGCTAGATCATATAATAGTTCTTTTAATTTTTGTTTTTAGGAACCTAAATACTGTTTTCTGTAGTGGCTGCACTATTTTACATTCTCACTGACAGTGTACTAGGGTTCTACTTTCTCTGTGTTCTCACCAACACTTACACTTTTTATGTTTTTAATCATAATCATCCTGACAGATGTGGTGATCTCTCATTATGGTTTTGATTTGCATTACCCTGATGGCTAGTGATATTAAGCATTTTTAAGTACACATATTGGCCATTTGTATGTTGTTTTTGAAGAAATGTCTGTTCTGGTGTTTTGCCCAATTTTAATACTGTTATTTGTTTTTTTACTATTGAGTTGTAGGACTTCCTTGTATTTAAATATTAACCCCTTATCAATTGTATGGTCTGCAAATATTTTTTCTCATTCTGTAGGTTGTCTTTTCATTCTGTTAATTATTTCTTTTACTGTGCGGAAGCTTTTTAGTTTTATGTGGTCCCATGTGTCAGTTTTTGCTTTTGTTGCTTGTGCTTTGGGTGTCTTATCCAATAAATCATTGCCAAGATCAATATCATGAAGCTTTTCCTCCTATGTTTTCTTTGAGGAGTTTCACAAGTTTCAAATTTTATGTTTAAGGTTTTAATTAATTTAATTTTATTTTTGTCTGTGGTGTAACGTGAGGGTCCAATTTAATTGTTTTACATGTGGATATCCAGTTTTCCCAATGCCATCTGATAAAGATACTATACTTTTCCCATTGTATATTTTTGGCACTTTTGTCAAAGATCACTTGACTACAGTTTATTTCTGAACTTTCTTTCTGTTCATTTGGTGTGTATGTCTGTCTTTATGACAGTATTGTTTTAATTATTGTAGCTTTGTAGTACATCTTGAAATTAGGAAGTATGATGCCTCCGCCTTTCTTCTTAAGATTTTTTTGCCTTTTTGGGGTCTTTTGTGATTTTGTGTGAATTTTGGGATTGCCATATTCTATTCTGTTTTAGAGAGAGGGAGCACAAGCAGGGTAGAGGGAGGGAGGGAGAGAGAGAGAATATTTAAGCAGAGCCCGACACAGGGCTTGGAATTGTGTCCCATGACTGTGGGATCATAACCTCAGCCAAAATCAAGAGTCAGACATTCAACTGACTGAGCCACCCAGGCACCCCTAGGATTGTTTTTTCTATTCCTATAAAAAAAGCCATCGATATTTTGATAGACATCATATTGAATCTGTAGATGGCTTTGGATATCATGGGCATTTTAACATTGTCTTCCAATCCATGAACACAGGTATCTTTCCATTTATTTGTATCTTCTTTATTACTTTGATTACTGTTTTGTGGTTTTTAGTATACAAGTCTTGGACCTTCTTAGTTAAATTTATTCTTAAGTATTTTATTGTTTTTGATGCTAAGTGGGATTCTTTTTTTTTTTTTTTTTTTAATTTATTTATTTTGAGAGAGAGCAAGCAGGGCAGGGGCAGAGAGAGAGAGAATCCCAAGCAGGTTCCGTGTTGTCAGTGTAGAGCCTGACATGGGACTCGATCTCACAAACCATGAGATCATAACCTGAGCTGAAATCAAGAGTTGGATGCTTAACCAACTGAGCCACGCAGGTGCCACAGGATTATTTCTTAATTTTCTTTTCAGACAGTTTGTTGTTAGTATATAGAAACACAACTGAATTTTATATGTTGATTTTTGTAATTTGGTGAATTCACTTATTCTAGCAGTTTTCTTTTGTGGCATCCTTAGTGTTTTCGACATAGAAGATCATGCCATCTGCAAACAGGTAACTTCTTTTTTTCTGATATGTATACCTTTTTTAATTTTTCTTTCTGCATAATTGCTCTTGCCAGGAGTCCTGGTACTATGTTGAATAAAAGTAACAAGAATTTTAAAAATTTTTTTAAATGTTTATTTATTTATTTTGAGAGAGAGCTTGAGTGGGGAAGGGGCAAAGAGAGAGGGGGAGAGAGAGAGAACCCAAGCAGGTTCCACACTGTCAGTGGAGAGCCCGAAGTGGGTTTCAAACCCACAAACTGTGAGATCATGACCTAAGCTGAAATCAAGGGTTGGACACCCAACTGACTAAGCCACTCAGGTGCCCCAAGAGTGTTCTTGATCTTGGAGGAAAAGCTTTCAATTTTTCACCATTGAATATGATGGTTGCTGGGGTTTCTTCATATATGACTTTTATTATGTTAAAGTAATTGCCTTCTATTCCTAGTTTGTTGACTTTTTTTTTTTTTAATGCAAGGGTGTTGAAGTTTGTCAGATACTTTTTCTGCATCTGTTGACATTATCATGTAATTTTTATCCTTCATTTTGTTAATGTAGTATATTACATTAATTGATTTTTGTATGTTGAATCATCTTTGTATCCCAAAAATAAATCTTACTTGGTCATAGTGTATGATTTTTTTTCAGGCTAGTACAATTTATTTTTAAAATTAAAAAAAATTAAAGTATACTTGACATAATAATTTCAAGGATACATCATAGTGATTCAACAATTATATACATTACACAGTGCTCACCATGATACGTGTAATTACAGTCTGTCACCATACAAAGTTATTACAGTCTTATTAACTATATTCCCTATGCTGTACTTTTCATCCCTGTGACTTATTTATTTTATAACTGGAATTTTATACCTATTTACCTATTTCTCCTATTCCTTTACCACCCCCCCACCCCCCACTGGCAATGAGTTCTGTGAGTCCGTTTCTGGTTTTTTGTTGTTGCTTGTTGATCTGTTTTGTTTTGTAGATTCCATATTAAGTAAAATCATGGTATTTGTGATTCTCTCTCTGACTTATTTCACTTAGCATAATAACCTCTGAGTCCATCCATGTTGCCATGAGTGGCAAGATTTCATTTTTTTTAATTGTTGAGTAATATTCCACTGTATATATATATACGACGTTTTCTTTATTCATCTATTAATGGACATTTAGGTTGTTTCCATATCTTGTCTGTTGTGAGTTAGTGTTTTCATTTTTTCTTTTCTGAGTAAATCCCCAGAAGTGAAATTACTGTGTCATATGGTATTTCTGTTTTTAATTTTTTGAGGAAACTCCATACTGGTTTCCACAGTAGCTGCACCAGTTTGCATTCCCACCAACAATGCAGAAGGGTTTCCTTTTCCTCACATCTTTCCCAACACCTGTTCTTTCTTACCTTTTTGATACTACCCATCTGACTGGTGTGAGGTGATATCTCATAGTGGTTTTGATTTACATTTCCCTGATGATTAGTGATGTTGAACATCTTTTCATGTGTCTGTTGACCATTTGCATGCCTTCCTTGGAAAAATACCTATTCAGGTTCTCTGCTCATTTGTTGATTGGATATTTTTTTTGGTATTGCATTATATGAGTTTTTTATTTTGGATATTATCCACTTATCAGTTGTATCGTTTGAAAATATCTTCTTCATTCAGTAGGTTACCTTTTTATTTTGTTGATGGTTTCCTATACCATTTACAGTTTGAGGTCATCTCAGTTTATTTTTGCTTTTGTTTTCCTTGAAGGAGACATATCCAGAAAAGTATTCCTAAGGTTGATGTTCAGGAGATTACTGTCTATGTTTTCTTGTAGGAGTTTTATCAATTCAAGTCTTATATTTAGGTTTTAATCCATTTTGAGTTCCTTTTTGGATATGTAGTAATATAGTAGTACAGTTTCATTCGTTCCCAAGTAGCAGTCCAGTTTTCTCAGCATCATTCGTTGAAGAGACTCTCTTTTCCCCACTCTGTATTCTTGCCTCCTTTGTCATAGATTAATTGGCCATGTAAGTATGGGTTTATTTCTGGGCTCACTGTTCTGGGTCATTGATTTCTGTGTCTACTCTTGTGTCATTACCATACTGTTTGATTACTATAGTTTTATAGTATAGTTTGAAATCTGGGATTGTAATACTTCCAGCTTTGTTCTTTCTCAAGATTGCTTCAGCTAACTTTCTTGTCTGAAGTGGTTCCATACAAATTTTTGGATTATTTGTTGTAGTTCTGTGAGAAATGGTATTTTGACAGGGATTGTATTGAATCTGTAGATTGCTTTGGGTAGTTATGGGCATTTTGACAATACTAATTACTCCAGTCTATGAGCATGGACTATCTTTCCATTTATTTGTGTTGTCTTTAATTCCTTTAATCAATTTCTTACCATTTTCAGAGTACAGGTCATTCTCCTCTTTGGTTAAATTTAATGCTAGGTATTTTGTTCTTTTTAATGCAGTTGTGAAGGGGATTGTCTTCTTAATTTCTCTTTCTGCTGTTTTGTTAGTAGTGTATATGAAGGCAATAGATTTCTGTATATTAATTTTGTATCTTGCAACTTTATGAGTTTGTTTTTTTTTTAATTTATTTTTTTAACTTTTTTTAATGTTTATTTACTTTTGAGACAGAGAGAGACAGAGGATGAACGGGGGAGGGTCAGAGAGAGGGAGACACAGAATCCGAAACAGGCTCCAGGCTCTGAGCTGTCAGCACAGAGCCCCACGCGGGGCTCGAACTCACGGACCGCTAGATTACGACCTGAGCGGAAGTCGGCCACTTAACCGACTGAGCCACTCAGGCGCCCCTATGAGTTTGTTTATTAGTCCTAGTAGTTTTTTGGTAGAATCTTTAGGGTCTTCTGTGTATAGTTTCTTGTCATCTCCTACGTTGTTTAATTGGTTGACATGTAATTTTCCATAGTGGTCTCTTATAACCCTTGGTATTTCTGTGGTGTTGGTTTTAACTTCTTTCATTTCTGATTTCATTTATTTGACGCTGCTTCCTTTTTTTTTTTTTTTTTTTTTTTTTTTTTTTTATGATTCTGGCTAAAGGATTTCCGATTTTATCTTTTCAAAGAACCAGCTCCTAGATTCCATTTATATCTGCTGCGATCTTTATTATTTCCTTTCTTATACTAACTTTGGGCTTGCTTTGTTCTTTTTGTAGTCTCTTTAGATGTAAATTTAGATTATTTATTTGCTGTTTTTCTCGTTTCTTGACGTAGGCTCGTATGGCTATAAACTTCTCTCTTAGAACGGATTTTGCTGTCACCCAAAGATATTGAACTGTTTTATTTTCATTTTCATTTGTCTTCAGATATTTTTAAATTTTCTCTTTAGTTTCCTCACTGACCCATTGGTTGTATTGTAGTATGTTATTTAGCCTCCGTTTTTTTTTTTTTTTTTAGTATTTTTCTTGTAATTTATAATTTCATACTGTTGTGGTTGGGAAGATGCTTAATTTCAATCTTCTTAAATTTATTGAGGTATATATTGTAATATAGCATGTGATCTATGTTGGAGAATGTTCCTTGTGCACCTAAAAGAATGTGTATTCAGCTGTTTTGGGATGGAATGTTCTGTATATATCTGTTAGGTCCATCTGGTCTAAGGTGTCATTAGAGTCACTGTTTCTTTATTGATTTTCTGTCAGGATGATCTATCCATTGATGTAAGTTCGGTGTTAATGTCCCCTGAATAATCAGCTCATAGCCTTACAGAGCTTACCTTGTACATAACTGTTTGCTCTTCTCTTACTGCTTTTAAGATTCTCTCTTTATCTTTAATTTTTGCCATTTTAATTATTATTTGTCTTGGTGTGGACCCCCTTGTGTTCATCTTGTTTGGAGCTCTCTTAGTTTCCTATAACTGGATGTCAGTTTCCTTCCCTAGCTTAGAGATGTTTTCAGCTATTATTTCTTCAAATAAATGTTCTGCCTCTTTCTCTCTATCCTCCTTCTGGGACCCCTATAATGCAAATGTTAATGTGCTTAATGTTGTCCCAGAGGTCCCTTAACCTATATCCTTGTTATAAAATTTTCTATGTTTATTTTTTATTTTTAAAAATTTTAAGTTGAATACAGTTGATGCATAATGTTACATTAGTTTTAGGTGTACAACATAGCAATTCGATATGTCTATATGTTATGCCATACTCACCACAAGTGTAGCTACCATCTGTCATACAATACGTTTCAGTAGCATTGATTATATTTCCTGTGCTGTGGCTTTTATTCCTGTGACTTATTTATTGCGTAACTGGAAGCTTATATCTCCCATTCTCCTTCACCCATTTTGTTCATTCCCCCACCCTCTTTTCTCCATCAACCATCAGTTTGTTCACTGTAGTTATAGATCTGATTCTGCTTTTTGTTTATTCATTTGTTTTTAGATTCCACATTAAATGAAATTATATGCTTTTTCTCTTTCTCAATCTGACTTTTTTCACTTAGCAATTTTTTTCACTCTGGTTCTCTACATGTTGTCACAAATAGCAAAATCTTATCCTTTCTTATGGCTGTGTAATAATTGCATTGTATGTATGTGTGTACATATATTGCATCTTCTTTGTCCATTCGTCTATCAGTGAACATTTGGGCTGCTTTTATATCTTGTTCATTGTAAATAACGCTGCAGCAAACACTGGGGTGCATGTATCTTTTCAAATTAATGTTGTGTTTTCTTTGCATAAATAGCCAGTAATAGAATTATTAGATCATATGGTTTTTCTGTTTTTAATTTTTTGAGAAACTTTAATACTGTTTTTCACAGTGGCTGCAACAGTTTGCATTCCCACCAATAGTGTGTGAGGGTTGCTTTTACTCCATGTCCTCACCAACGCTTGTTATTTCTTGATTTTTGATTTTAGCTTTACTTATAGGTGTAAGGTGATATCTCATTTTGGTTTTGATTTGCATTTTCCTGATAATTAGTGATGTTAGCACTTTTTCATGTGTCTTTTGACCATTTGTATGCCTTTGGATAAAGATCTATTCAGGTCTTCTGCCTGTTTTTTAATTGGGTTATCTAAGGGGTTTGTTTGTTTGTTTATTTGTTTTGTTTTTTTTGGTGTGGAGGTATTTAAGAAGTTCTTTGTGTATTCTGGATAGTAACCCTTTATCAGATATATCATTTGCAAATATTTTTTCCCATTCAGTAGGTTGACTTTTTGTTTTGTTGATGGTTTTCTTCTCTATACAAAAGCTCTCTATTTTACTGTAGTCCTAAGAGTTTATTTTTCGCTTTTGTTTCTCTTGGCTTAGGAGACATATCTAGAAAAATATTTCTATGGCCAATGTTAAAGAAATTACTGCCTGTGTTCTCTTCTAGGATTTTTATGTTTTCAGGTCTCACGTTTAGGTCTTTAATCCATTTTATTTTTGTGTATGGTTTTAGAAAGTGGTCCAGTTTCATTCTTTCCTATGTACCTGTCCAGTTTTCTCAGCACCATTTATTGAAGAGACTGCCTTTTCCCCATTGTATAATTTCTCCTCCTTTGTCATAGATTAATTTACCATATAAGTATGGGTTTATTTCTGGGCTTTCTATACCATTGATCTATATGCCTATTTCTGTTCCATTGATCTATATGCCTATTTTTGTGTCATATTTTCATTTTTAAATTATTTTTTCTATTTTTTTTTTTGTTTATTTCTTTGTTTTTGTTGTTCAGTTTCGTTGCTCTTCATTACCCAGTCTTCTGGATTGCTGATCTGCTCTTCTGAGTTCTCTAATCTGCTTTTGATTCCCTCTAGTGTATTTTACATTTCAGTTATTGTATGGTCAGCACTGACTGGCTCTTTTTTATATTTTCTATTTCTTTATTGAAGTTCTCACTGAAGTTTATCCACTTTTCTCTCAAGTCTGGTGAATATGAACATTACATTGAACTCTTCATCAGATAGATTACTTACCTCCATTTCATTTAGTTCTTTTCCTAGGGTTTGTCTTGTTCTTTTGTTTGGAACACAGCCCTCTGTCTTCTCGTTTTGTCTAACTCTCTGTGTTTGTTCCTGTGTATTAATTAGGTCAGATATGTCTCTTGGTCTTGAAAGTAGTGGCCTATGTCAAAGGTGTCATGTAGTGCCCAGTAGCACAGTCCCTCCTGGTCACCAGAACCAGGTGCTCTAGGGGTATTCCCTGTGTGGGCTTGAATGCATTTTCCTGTTGTGGCTTGGTTGTGAGTATTGAGGGTGTGTTGGTGGCCGGAGCTGGCCTTTAGCCTTCCCATCAACGACAAGTGGCTGAAACTACTGTGGGCATGCTGGTGGACATGGCTTGCCCCTCGTGCAGCTGGCTGAGGATTGGTGGCAGTCACTTTGGGTATGTTGGTAGATGGGGCCAGCCCTCAGCCTCGTTGTCTGTGATGACCTCCTGTGACTGCTGTAGGTGCACTGGTGGGCAGGGCTTGTCACCTGGCTGAGAAACCTGGCTGTAGGTACTATAGCCGTGCTAGGGGGTGGGATTTATTGCTCCCCTCTCCTGGACAGCAGTCGCTTCAAAGGGGCACTGCTCCTGGCCTGGCTGCTTGCCATGTGTGGCAGGGCGGTTGCTGCTTTGGAGTACCTGCTGGGGTAGGTTTGTAGAGGAATGCTGAAATGGGGCAGATGGTGCCAGCACAGTGATGGAGAGTGTCAGAACTGGCTCCTACAACATCCAGCCAATGAGGCTAAAGGAGGACAAGAAGAATGGAGCCTGTCATCACTTCTGTTCCCAGAGAAATCTGCAGGTTCCTACCGCTCTGGCATATATCCTAAAATCAGACACTAAATCACCTTCATGTATAACACAGATGCTTTTCAAATTGGTGCTTCTGTGCTGGGTCTCTGACTGAGTAATACAGGGCCCTGGCTTTATAAGCACAGAGACTAGGTTCCCTATAGCCTTCTGGCTCCCCTGGAATTTAGCCCCTTTGATTTTCAAAGCCACATGTTATGGGGATTTGCCTTCTTGGTTCGGGTCCTCAGGGTTGGAAGTACCAAATGTTGGGCCTGATCCCCTACCTCTTCCACGCCTGTTACTATTTCTCCTCTGTACTGATTGCTATGCCATAAGTTTGGTTCCCTACTGTGTCTGTGCCCCTCCTACCCTTCTTGTTGTGACCTTCCCTTTATGTCTTCAGTTGTGGAGGATCTGTTCTGTCAGTCTTCAGGTCATTTACACCCTGAGTTGCGCAGCATGTAGTTCTTGCCTTGATATATCCATGGGAGGAGATAATCTTAAGATCCTCCTACTCTGCCATTTCTCCTCACTCCCCCTGTTCTACAGTTCTTTCAGTAAGCTCTTGGGTTCGGTTTGCTAGTATTTTATTGAGGGGTTTTGCATCTGTGTTTATCAGGACATTTGGTCTGCAGTTTTCTTAATATTTCTTAATGTCTGGCTTTGGTATCAAGATATTGCTGACCTTGCAAAATGATTGGAAGTGCTTCCCCCTTGTCAACTTTTATGTATGATTTTGACAAGGATTGGTGTCAGTTCTTCTTTAGATGTGTGGTAGAATTAATTTGTGAAGCCCATCTGGTTCTGGACGTTTCTTTTTTGTTAGATGATTGAATCTTCTTGCTTGTTTTAGGTTTGGTTAGATTTTCTGTTTCTTAATGATTTGGTCTGAGTAGCTTTTATGTTTCCAGGATTTATCCATTTCTTCTAGATTATGCAGTTTGGAGGCAAGTAACTGTAGTTTTCTCTTAGCATGTTTTTATTTCTGTGACTTTAGTTGTAATGTCTCCTCTTTCATTTCTGACTTTGTTTATTTGAGTCTTTTTTTTTTTTTTTTTTAGTTCTAGCTAAAAGTTTGTTAATTCAGTTATCTTTTCAAAAGGTTAGCTGTTATTCATTGATTTTTTTTCTATTGGCTTTACTTTTCTCTATTTGGTTTATTTCTCCTATAATCTTTATTATTTACTTCCTTCTGCTAACTTTGTACTTACTTTCTTCTTCTTTGTACAGTTCCTTGAGGTATAAAGTTGGGTTGTTTATTTGGGATTTTTTTAATGTAGATGTTTATTGCTATAAACTCCCCTATTACTGCATTGTGTAAGTTTTAATACGTTGTATTTTTGTTTTTGTTTGTTTAAAAAATATTTTGTAATTTACCTTTTCATTTTTAATTTTACCCATTGGTTGTTCAGGAGTGTGTCATTTAATTTGCACATATTTGTGAATATTCAGTTTTCCTTCAGCTGTTGAATTCTACTTTCATTTCATTGTGGCTGGAAAAGATACTCTTTGTGACCTAACATGTGATCTGTCCTGAAGAACGTTCCATGTATGCTTGAGAAGATGAGTATCTGCTTATGTTAATGTATATATGTATTAGGTAAATTTGGCCTATAGTGTTAAAGTCCACTGTTTCCATCTTAATTTTTCTATCTGAATGTTCCGTGCATTACTTAAAGTAGCTTCTAGCATTCTCCCACTGCTATTGTATTGCTGTCTGTTTCTCCCTTCAGTTCTATCAATGTTTATCTATTTAGATGCTCTGATGTTGGGTGCATATATATTTATAATTATTATAGTGTCCATGTTTATTGATCCTTTTGTCATTATATAATGGCCCTTTTCTCTTGTGACAATTTTTGTTTTTAAGTCTATTTTGTCTGATTTAAGTATAGCCACTTCAACTTTCTTTTCGTTACTAATTGCATAGTATATTTTTTTCCTAGTCCTTCACTTTAAACCTGTATGTGTCCTTGTATCTTTTTATTTTATTTTTTATTTTTTAAAATTTATATCCAAATTAGTTAGCATATAGTGCAACGATGATTTCAGAAGTAGATTCCTTACCCATTAGCCCATCCCCCCTCCCACAACCCCTCTAGTAACCCTCAGTTCTCCATATTTATGAGTCTCTTCTGTTTTGTCCTCTTCCCTGTTTTTATATTATTTTCGTTTCCTTTCCCTTATGTTCACCTGTTTTGTCTCTTAATGTCCTCATATGAGTGAAGTCATATCATTTTTGTCTTTCTCTGACTAATTTTACTTAGCATAATACCCTCCACTTCCATCCACACAATTGCAAATGGCAAGATTTCATTCTTTTTGATTGCCGAGTAATACTCCATTGGATATATATTCCACATCTTCTTTATCCATTCATCCATTGATGGACATTTGGGCTCTCTCCATATTTTGGCTATTGTTGATAGTGCTGCTATAAACACGGGGGAGCATGTGTCCCTTTGAAACAGCACACCTGTATCCCGTGGATAAATGCCTAGTAGTGCAATTGTTGGGTTGTAGGGTAGTTCTATTTTTAGTTTTTTGAGGAATCTCCATTGTGTCCTTATATCTTAAATGAGTCTCTGGTAGACTGCATTTGGTTAGATCTATTTTTTAATTCTCTCAGACATTATTTTTTGAGTGAGGAGTTTCATTCATTTACATTTAAAGTTATTACTGATAGGGAAAGAACTTACTGTTGCTATTTTAATTGTTTTCTTTTTGTCTTAATAGTTCTTTAGTCCTTTTGTCACTGTGGTTTGCTGATATTTGTATTGATATTCTTTGATTCCTGTCTGTTTCTTTTGTGTATCTTATATAGGTACTCCGTGGTTAACGTGGGACTTACATAAAATGTTTTATAGTTAAAATAGCTTATTTTAAGCTGATAAGAGTTACATACAAAAACCCTATGCTTTTACTTTTCCTCCCCCCACCACACCTTATGTTATTGATTTTGCAGTTTACATATTTCTATATTGTATATGCATTAACATATTCTTGTTATTTTCTTTTGTTTTTTATCTAATAATTTATTTATTTTTTATAATTTACATCCAAGTTAGTTAGCCCATGAGTACATTCCTTAAGCCTTAGCCCATAGCCCCTCCCTCAAATCCTCCAGCAATTCTGTTTGTTCTCTATATTTAAGAGTCTCTTATGTTTTGTCTCCCTCCCTGTTTTTATATTATTTTTGCTTCCCTTCCCTTATGTTTATCTGTTTTGTATCTTAAAGTCCTATAGGAGTGAAGTCATATGATATTTGTCTTTCTCTGACTAATTTCGCTTAGCATAATACACTCCAGATACATCCACTTTGTTGCAAAAGGCAAGATTTCATTCTTTTTGATTGCCGAGTAATACTATATTGTATGTATATATATACCACATCTTCTTTATCCATTCATCTGTCGTTGGACATGTGGACTTTTTCCATACTTTGGCTATTGTCGATAGTGCTGCTATAAACATTGGGGTGCATGTGCCCCTTTGAAACAACACACCTGTATCCCTTGGATAAATATCTAGGAGTGCAGTATCTGGGTTGTAGGGTAGTTCTATTTTTAGTTTTTTGAGGAACCTCCATACTTTTTTCCAGAGTAGCCGCACCAGTTTGCATTCCCACCAGCAGTGCAAAAGAGATCCTCTTTCTTCCCATCCTCACCAACATCTGTCGTTGCCTGAGTTGTTAATGTTAGCATTCTGACAGGTGTGGGGTGGTATCTCAATGTGGTTTTGATTTGTATTTCCCTGATGATGAGTGATGTTGAGCATTTTTTCATGTGTTGGTCGGCCATCTGGATGTCTTCTTTGGAGAAGTGTGTATTCATGTTTTTTGCCCATTTCTTCACTGGGTTAGTTTTTTGGGTGTTGAGGTTGATAAGTGCTTTATAGATTTTGGATACTAACCCTTTATCTGATAGGTCATTTGCAAATATCTTCTCCCATTCCATCAGTTGCCTTTTAGTTTTGCTGATTGTTTCCTTCACTGTGCAGAAGCTTTTAATTTTGATGAGGTCCCAGTAGTTCATTTTTGCTTTGGTTTCCCTTGCCTCTGGAGACATGTTGAATAAAGAGTTGCTGCGGCCGAGGTCAAAGAGGTTTTTCCTGCTTTCCCCTCTAGGATTTTGATGGCTTCTTGTCTTGTGTTTAGGTCTTTCATCCATTTTGAGTTTATTTTTGTGTATGGTGTAAGAAAGTGGTCCAGGTTCAATTTTCTGCATGTTGCTATCCAGTTTTTCCAGCACCACTTGCTGAAGAGACTGTCTTTATTCCATTGGATATTCTTTCCTGCTTTGTCAAAGAGTAGTTGGCCATACGTTTGTGGGTCCACTTCTGGGTTCTCTATTCTGTTCCATTGATCTGAGTGTCTGTTTTTGTGCCAGTACCATACTGTCTTGATGATTACAGCTTTGTAATACATCTTGATGTCTGGGATTGTGATGCCACCAGCTTGGTTTTTCTTATTCAAGATTGCTTTGGCTATTCAGGGTCTTTTGTTCTAGCTCTGTGAAGAATGCTGGTGTTATTTTGATAGGTATTGCATTGAATATGTAGATTGCTTTGGGTAATATTGACATTTTAATAGTATTTGTTCTTCCTATCTAGGAACATGGAATATTTTTTTTTGTCTTCTTCAATTTCTTTCATAAGCTTTCTATAGTTTTCAGTATATGGATTTCTCACCTCTTTGGTTAGGCTTATTCCTAGGTATTTTATTTTTGGTGCAATTGTAAACGGGATTGGCTCCTTGATTTCTCTTTCTATGACTTTATTATTGGTGTATAGGAATGTAACCAATTTCTGTGCATTGATTTTATGTCCTGCGAATTTGCTGAATTCATGGATCACTTCTAACAGTTTTTGGTGGAATCTTTTGGGTTTTCCATATAGAGTATCATGTCATCTGCAAAGAGTGAAAGTTTGACTCCCTCCTGGCTGATTTGGATGCCTTTTATTCCTTTGTGTTCTCTGATTGCTGAGGCTAAGACTTCCAATACTATGTTGGATAACAATCGAGAGTAGACATCCCTATCTTGTTCCTGACCTTAGGGGGAAAGCTCTCAGTTTTCCCCATTGAGGATGGTATTAGCATTGGGTCTTACATATATGGCTTTTATGATCTTGAGGTATGCTCCTTGTATCCCTACTTTCTTGAGTGTTTTTATCAAGAAAGGAGGCTGTATTTTGTCACATGCTTTCTCTGCATCTATTGAGAGGATCATGTGGTTCTTGTCCTTTCTTTAATCTATGTGATGTATCACATTGATTGTTTTGCAGATATTGAACCAGTCCTGCATCCCAAGTATAAATCCCACTTAGTTGTGGTGAATAATTCTTGTAAAGTATCGTTAGATATGGTTAGCTAGTGTCTTGTTGAGGATTTTTGCGTCCATGTTCATCAGAGAAATTCGTTTGTAGTTCTCCTTTTTAGTGGGGTCTTTGTTTTTGGAATCCAGGTAATGCTGGCTTCACAGAAAGAGTTTGGAAGTTTTCCTTCCATTTCTATTTTTTGGAAAAGCTTCAAGAGAATAGGTGATAACTGTTCTTTAAATGTTTGGTAGAATTCCCCTGGAAAGCCATCTGGCCCTGGACTCTTGTTTTTTGGGAGATTTTTGATTACTAATTTGATTTCATTACTGGTTATGGGTCTGTCCAAATTATCTATTTCCTCCTGTTTCAGTTTTGGTAGTTAATATGTTTCTAGGAATTTGTCGATTTCTTCCAGATTGCCCATTTTATTGATGTCTAATTGTTCATAATATATTCTTATTGTTTGTATTTCTGCTGTGTTTGTTGTGATCTCTCCTCTTTCATTCTTGATTTTATTTATTTGTGTCCTTTTTTCTTTTTTGATCACACTGGCTAGGGGTTTATCAGTGTTTTTAAATCTTTCAAAGAACCAGCTCCTGGTTTCATTGATCTGTTATGTTTTTTGTTGTTGTTGTTTTGTTTTGTGGTGGTTTTTTTTTTGGTTTCGATAGTATTGAGTTCTGCTCTAATCTTTATTATTTCCTGTCTTCTGCCGGTTTTGGGTTTTATTTGCTGTTCTTTTCCCAGCTCTTTGAGGTGTAAGGTTCGGTTGTGTATCTGAGACCTTTCTTCCTTATTTAGGAAGGCCTGGATTGCTATATACTTTCCTCCTATTACCGCCTTTGCTGTGTCCCAGAGGTTTTGGCTGTGGTGTTATCATTTTCATTGGCTTCCGTGTACTTTTTAATTTCCTCTTTAACTTCTTGGTTAGCCTATTCATTCTTTAGTAGGATGGTCTGTAGTCTCCAAATATTTGTTATCTTTCCAAATTTTTTCTTCTGGTTGATTTCATGTTTCATAGCATTGTGGTCTGAAAATATGCATGGTATGATCTCAATCTTTTTGTACTTGTTGCGGGCTGATTTGTGTCCTAGTATGTGATCTCTTCTGGAGAATATTCCATGTGCACTGCAGAAGAATGTGTATTCTGCTGCTTTAGGATGAAATGTTCTGAATGTATCTGTTAAGTGCATCCGGTCCTGTGTGTCATTCAAAGCCATTGTTTTCTTGTTGACTTTTTGTTTAGATGATCTGTCCATTTCTGTAAGTGGGGTATTGAAGTCCCCTACTATTATGGTATTATTATCAACGCATTTATTTATGTTTGTGATTAATTGATTTATATATTTGGGTGCCACCACATTTGGAGCATAAATGTTTACAATTGTTGGGTCTTCTTGGCGGATAGACCCCTTAATTATGATATAATGCCCTTTTTCATCTCTTGTTACAGTCTTTATTTTAAAATCTAGGTTTCTGATACAAGTGTGGGTACTACGGCTTTCTTTTGTTGACCATTAGCATGATAGATGGTTCTCCATCCCCTTACTTTCAATATGCAGGTGTCTTTAGGTCTAAAATGAGTCTCTTGTAAGCAGCATATAGATGGGCTTGTTTTCTTATCCATTCTGTTACCCTGTGTCTTTTGATTGGAGCATTTAGTCCATTGACGTTTAGAGTGAGTACTGAAAGATGAATTTATTGCCATTATGTTGCCTATAGAGTTGGAGTTTCTGGTGGTGTTCTCTGGTCTTTTCTAATCTGTTTTGCTTTTGGACTGTGGTTTTTTTGTTTTGTTCTGTTGTTTTTATTTTTGTTTTTTCTGTCTTTTCTCCCCTCAGAGAGTCCCCCTTAAAATTCCTTGCAGGGCTGGTTTAGTGGTCACAAACTCCTTTAATTTTTGTTTGTCTAGGAAACTTTTCATCTCTCCTTCTATTTTGAATGACAGCCTTGCTGGAAAATAATTCTTAGCTGCATGTTTTTCTGATTCAGCACATTGAATATATCCTGCCACTCCTTTCTGGCCTGCCAAGTTTCTGTGATTAGGTCTGCTGCAAACCTGATCTGTCTTCCCTTGTAGGTTAAGGACTTTTTTTCCCTTGCTACTTTCATGATTCTTTCCTTGCCTCAGTGTTTTGTGAATTTGATTATGATATGCCTTGTTGATGGTCGGTTTTTGTTGAATCTAATGGGAGTCCTCTTTGCTTCCTGGATTTTGATATCTGTGTCTTTCCCCTGGTTAGATAAGTTTTCCACTTTGATTTGCTGACATAAGTTTTCTACCCCTTTTCCCCCTCTTCTCATTTTCTGGGACCTCTATGATTCTGATATTATTCCTTTTTGATGAGTCACTGAGTTCTCTAATTTCTATATCATGCTCTTTTGCCTTAGTCTCCCTCTTTTTTTCTGCCTCATTTTCTCCCTAGTTTCCTCTGTATTGCTGATTTGCTGCTCTGCCTGATCCATCCTTGCCCCTGTGGTATCCATTTGAGATTGAAACTCATTTATAGCATTTTTTATTTCATCCTGAGTAGCTTTACTTCTTTTATCTCTGCAGAAAGGGATTCTAATCTTATCTCAACCCTAGCTAGTATTCTTATTATTGTGACTCTAAATTCTGGTTCAGACATCTTGTTCATATCTGTATTCATTACGTCCCTGGCTGTCATTTCTTCCTTTTCTTTGTTTTGTGGTAAATTCCTTTGTTTTGTCATTTTGAAGGAAAAAAAAGGAATTAATAAAGTAAAAAAGAAAAAAAAACCCTTAAAATTAAAAACGTTCAAAGAAATCAAATAAAGGATGCTAGATCCTCAGTGTCTTTTGGTCTGGTTGTTGAAACAAGCTGGACAGATTAGAGAAAAAAGGGAAAGATAAGAAAAGATAACAAAGACAAAAGAAAAAGAAAGGAAAAAGGAAAACGTTTGAAAATTTGAAAAATGAATACAATAAAATAAATGATGAAAGTAAGATAGAATTTTAAAAATTTATGAAAAAGTAAAAAATATAGTAGAAAAAAATGAAAGAAAAATCTTTTTAATCATAATGGAAAATAAAAATAAATTCTTTCTTTCTGTATTCAAAAATGAGAAAAGAGAAAAAAATTGAATAAAAGGACCAGCAAACAGAATTAAGAATGATACAACTGGTTTCCCGTAGAAGTCAAGCTATGAAGCAGTTTATAGTCTGTAAACTAAGCAGGTTGAGAGTCTTGTGTTTGTCAAGAGCACTGTTGGCCCATTTGGGCGGGGTTTAGTGTAATGGCTCAGTTCTCCACTAGATGGTGCTGCTTAGCTTACTGGGGTGGATTGCTGTGGTGTGTTTAGGCATGTATGTGCATGCATGGGAGGGGTGAAAATGGTGTCACCCTCCTACCCAGTCTCTAGTATCAGAACTCTGTGCTCTCCGCAACTGGCAGTCAAGCACCCCTCCTTAGTCTCTGGCTTGTGTCCCCTCCCCACTTCTGCACTGTCTGTGACTAAGCTGTCAGGCTGCCAGGTAGCACCTCTGTCCTGAGTTTTATCTCAGATGTGGCTGTGTTTCCCAACACCTCACTTCTGAGGGACTGTGGCTTTGACCCACTCAGATCCTCTGGCGGAGGGTCTCGCTGAGCAATGGCTGGGTGTGGACCACCCCCAGGAATGTTTGCAAGACTGTGCTGCTGCTGATGGCCAGAGACTGCCCCTGGGTGCCAGCCCACCTCAGAAAATGTTTGCATGATCTTTTAGCGGCAGTGTTTCAGGATTTATGGAAAATCACAACACACATCTGGCTCCAGGCTTCGCTCTTAACATCCTTGTTCCAACACCAGTGAATGTGGTTGTTGTCCGGGGTCTGCTGGTACCTTTGCCTGTGGGGTGGTTGCACAGCCTCTACCAAATGTCCCCAGCAGGGGAACTGCCACTCCCCATGTGTCCCATGGACCCCTTGGACCTTGGTCTCCGCTCTTGGGGATTCATCCTTCCCACCAGAACACTGCCAGGTATTGAGCTGCAGAGTTTCAGACTGTGCTCCCCTTCTTTATAGAGTCTTAATGGAATTTAAACCCTCTGCTTTCTCCTTTCTCCCTTTTTTGTTCAGTCCCTGTGGCTGTTTCCACTTTTCCACTTTCTCTCCAGCTCCTTTTGGTGGGGGGTGCTTTTCCCATACTCTCCCCCCCCACCCCCCCGTCTCTGTCCTCTCTCTGCACGTAAAAACAGCTCCCTGCCCTCTGTGGCTTCTCTCCTCTGGTTCACCTCTCCGTGCTGTGTACCCGCCTAGTTCTGTGGTTCAAGTTGTGCAAATTGTTGTGTTAATCCTCAGGTCAGTTTTTTAGGTGTGTAAGATGGTTTAGTGTTGATCTGGCTGCATTTCATGGAGTAGAGACGCAAAAAATCTTCCATGTTGTTCTGCCATCTTGGCATGATGGATTAGATTTTAAAACCTTTCTTTTATGAAAACAAAATACTAATTTGCGTGGAAGATTTTTGCCCTCAATACGTGTTCTTAATATATGTCATACTGACAATAATGGGTTATCTTTGGGAGTGAGTGTACTGTCAATGTTATACATGGAGAGAGAGGGTGGGCATTCTTTTCTGGGCTTCTCTAATACTATATTTTATGAGCTTTTTTAAAAGTAATGAGTATGTTATTCTTTTATTAAAATACTGATAGAAATTTTTTTTTCATTCCTATGCCTTTTTCTTTGTTTCTTGCTACTTTTTTTTGCTTTTTTTAAGTTTTTAATTCCAGTTTACATACAGTGTTATATTGGTTTCAAGTGTATAAATACAGTGATTCAACACTTCGATACAACACCTGGTGCTCATCACAAGTGCATTCCTTCATCCCCATCACCTGTTTAACCCATCCCTCCACTTTCTCCCCTCTAGTATGAGTGTGTCTTGTATAATTAAGAATCTGTTTCTTGTTTTGTGTCAAGTTTTTTCCTTTGCTTGTTTGTTTTGTTTCTTTTTTTTTTTTCTTCAGTGTTTATTTATTTTGAGGGATCACAAGTGAGAGACAGACAGAGAGAGAATCCCAAGCAGGCTCCACGCTGTCAGCACAGAGCTTGACCTGGGGCTTGAACCCATAAACTGTGAGGTCGTGACCTGAGTCAAAATCAAGAGTTGGACAGTTAACTGACTGAGCCACCCAGGTGCCCCTGTTTTGTTTCTTAAATTCCACATATGAGTGAAATCATATGGTATTCATCTTCCTCTGAGTGACTTACTACACTTAGCATTGTGTCTTCAAGTTCCATCCATGTAATTGCAAATTGCAAGATTTCATTCTTTTTCATGACTGAATAATGTTTCTTTGTATATATATGCCACATCTTCTTTATCCATTCATCAATTGATGGACACATGAGCTGCTTCCATATTTTGGCTAATGTAAATAATGCTGCTGTAAACACAGGGGTGCAAATATCCTTTCGAATTCATGCTCTTGTATCTTTTGGGTAAGTACCCAATGGTGCATTGCTGGATCATAAAGTAGTTTTATTTGTAACTTTCTGAGGAGTCTCCATACTGTTTCTCACTGTGACACCAGTTTGCAGTCCCACTAACAGGGCGCCAGTGTTCCTTGTTCTCCACATCTTCACCAACACCTGTTGTTTCTTATGTTTTTGATTTTAGCCATTCTGACAGGTGTGAAGTGATATCTTGTTGTTTTGACTTGTATTTCCCTGATGATAAGTGACGATAGGCATCTTTTCATGTTCTGTTGGCTATCTGGATGTCTTCTTTGGAAAAATCTCTCTTCATGTCTTCTGCCCATTTTTTTAATTGGTTTATTTGTTTTTTGGATGTTGAGTTTTTATATTTTGGATACCAGTCCTTGATCAGATATATCATGTGCAAATAATGGTAGAAAATGCCTTTAAAATGTAATGACATAAAGATAAATTTTTAAAAATGTTCTCATAACTAAGTTCATTTTTTTCTGTCATTAATTCTTGTTCTAGGCTTGTGTGGACGTCAGAGCCAGTTCAGTGTTTTGGCAGCAGATGGAATTTGCAGATAGCCTCCAGGGTCATCCCAAGTTGCCAGAATGGTTATCCACACACCCTTCTCATGGAAATCGAGCTGAGCACTTGGATAGACTCATACCTCAGGTGAGCTAAGACTGTATAAGGCAAGACTTTATTTTTACTGTATCACTTATTTTTAATGTTGTTACTTCTTATGTTTAGAAAAAGAGAGTTCTAGTCTAGCCTATCAATTATTTTGATTACTGTAATCATGGGTTATCAGTTTTCAAAAGACTTGACTGAAAAGTGAAACCCTGTTTGTCCACAAGTCTTGGGGAATAAATTGGAGTAGAGTTGACTTTTCTTGTTGGTGGATGGTTTAACCTTTTTAGTATCATACCTTTTAAACTTAACTGATTTGGCTAAAGTCTAAAACTCAAGGCATATTTTTTTTCAACATATTGATCCTAATTTAGTATCTTCTTGGTGATTTAACCTTTGTTAAAAAGCTTGTTAAAAATACCCATTAATGACTTGTACAAAATTTTTAGGTCAGTTGGTTATCTTGATATTGATGCTAGAATTTGTTTTCTTAGAAAAAAAATCTCTTTGTATTAGTTTCTTTTTAGTTATTTGTTTATAAAGGTAAAGTATGTGCTGTGTAGTGTTTTGGTTTTTTTTGTTTGTTTTTGGGTAGAACTCCTGAATGGATCAAGTTGAAGCAGCTTTCCCTCAAGTAGTTTTTACTATCTTCTGAAAATCTTTTGACTTAACATCATTCAAAATGTGTTCTTTAGTTATCACATCAGTGCAGGATGCATGTCAGACATCTCTAAGCCAGGCTACATCTCTTTTCTGTTTCACTTGCATTAAATTTGCTGGTTGGTTGTAAAAGCGGAATATTCTTTAGAATTTAAGAATTGGTATTGGGCTGTTTGCTAAAGGATAACAACAGATTCAGGTGTATTATAAAAGTATCTTTCAGTATAATTTCAAATTCAACTTAAGAAATATTGAGTACATATTATAAGAAAGAAATGATGCTAGTAGGTACAGGGGATACAATAGAAGTAAGATATGGTTCTTGATACTTTCATGCTAAGTACAAATTGATTCTTAATACAACAGGGAATATGACCTCTCATAAGAAAAGTTGAAATGTAGTGGTATGCAATTTGAAGGAATAGTAGCCTGCATCTAGTTTAAGATAAGAAACAATCACAAGATTCATTCATTAATTTATGTGATCAGTATTTGTTGATACTCATTACTAATCTCCTATTCTGTGTTCTATTGCTGGGAATGAGCAAGGACAAAACAAAACAGGCTTTGCTTTCTTGGAGCTAGCATTTTACTTAGGTAATGCAAATAATAAACAAACATATGTGTGGTATGTCAAGTGGTGGATAAGCACGATGGGAAATACAAAGCATGTCAAAGGTAATAGGGCTGGGCAGTGGAGAAAGTCTGCTAGTTTCTGTTCATGTGTTAAGAAGGGCCTCACTGAATAGAACCTGGAAAGAAGCCAGGGAGCCAATCTTACGTATATTTGGAGGGAGTCTTTTAAGCTGAGGAAGCAGCAAGTGCACAGGACCTAAAGTGAGAGCATGTTGGGTGTGTTCATGGAATAGCAAGGAAGACATTGGGGCTGAATGGAGTAAGGAAAGGTGGGAGAATGCTTGAAACTTAAGGGGAACAGACGATGGAAGGTCATCTAAATCACTGTAAGGACTTGACTTTTATGTCAGGTGATGGGGGAAAGCTAGTAGAGGGTTTTCAGCAGAGTTGACCTGACTCCTGTGTTTTACAGTGATCACTGGGGCTCCTGTGTGGAGAGTGGACTGTAGTGGGGCAAGGGCAGAATCAGAGAGACTAGTAGGCTCTTGCAATAATCCTAGTAAGACGTTATGGAGGTGGAAGAGAGAAAGAGAAGTGGTGAGATTTTGGATATATCTTGGAAGGAATAATGAGAGAATTTGTTGACAGTTTGGGCATACTTTGTACCTTTCATGAGTACTGGGGGATAGCCAGACCTTTCTAAATATACTTCGTTTATACTCCTAATTTGAAGGAAAAATTTTGAGAAAGAAACATAAGTGAAATTTACTTAATATAATGTATAATAATCCTTCATCTTAAAATAGGGCAACATAGAACTGGTATTGTATGTGTTTCATTAGTAATTTATGAGTGCTGAAGGTCACTGGCTCTGAGAATCTTCTTGGTCCTCCCTGAGACCCGGGACCTTGTACCACCTTGGGAGGTTTAGCCTGTCTCTAAAGTCATAATAACCACATGGTTTTCTTTCAGAATTTCTTTTCTTTGCATATTTGCTCAGTGAAATTCTAAAAGTATATGGTTTGCGTAAAGTGAATAATGACTTCTAGCCAACTTTCATCTGAAGCCTGTCCTAAAGTCTGTAAGAAATATGCGTTAGAGAAGTCTTTAAAATAATAATGAATTGATTAGTAAGTATGAGGAAAAGTGATTGGAGAAGCAAATGTTATTTGGCAACCAATGATGAAAAACACTGGGAGATTTTTTTCTTCTAAAAATAAACTATCCTAGTTTAGAAACTTAATTTGAAAACCTCATATAATTTCTTATATTTTCCCCCCAAGTGATTAAATTCAATTTGAAAGTAATAAAACTCTACTACAGTATTGGGAATAATTCAGTGGTTGAAGTGAAACTGATAGTACAAGAGTATATTGTTAATTAGAATACATAGTCATAATTCAGAGATTGGAATTCCCTAACATTGTAAGTCTAATTTCTGTAATGAAAGAAAGCAGTTCCTCAGGCAGTATATAGAATTATGTGAATCTATAGACTACTACTAATAAAGACTACTTTTTGTTGTCGTTGGTTTTTTGTTTTTTGTTGTTTTTTTGTTTTGTTTTGTTTTTTACTTAAGTGAGTGCAGTGTTGTATTCTATCTAAAGCTTCTGTCTTTGACATTGCTGACAGTAACCCTGAAGTGATACACATCTCAAAGATAGTTGGGAATACCGCGCCATAGGACAGAGAAATCTAGGCAAGAGATGAGGATTTCAGAGCTACTTGAAAATGTTATAGTTGAAGCAGAATGGATGAGTTCACTTAGGAAGTAAGCAGAGAAAAAGATGCTGGACAGAGTTAACTGTATAAGGTAGTTTCCCTATGTAATTAGTAGGATAAAGATTGAGCTTCTGGTAAATCAGATTTATAAGAGGAGAAAAGATCAGGAAAATCAGGAAAGTAAGATGATTTGGTTCTGTGAGAACCCAAATCTTGATAATTTTTATTTTCTAAAAAAATTTAGCTTATTAAAGATTATATATTTCTTATTGGATTCCTTGAATATCATCAAAGAAATGTATTATTTTCTACCATAGCATATCAACATTTATTTTAAAATCTGTATTTTGTACATTCAACAAATATTTATTGATTACATGTTATGTCAGACTATAGATGTTATGAACATAATAGACAAAAAACCTTGCCCTAATGAAGCTTATTATGCAGTAAAGGAAGACAGACAATAAATAGCATTAATTAGTAATGTATAGAATAAATTACTGATACATTGCATATTAGTAATGACTGTTGATGAGGAAAATACAAGAAGAACAAAGTATTAGCTTGGGCTGCCACAACCAGAGATTGGGTGGCTTAAGCAACAGAAATTAATTTCTTCACAGTTCTGAAGGCTAGAAGACCAAGATCAAGGTTCTGGCTTAAGCAACAGCAATTAATTTTTTCATAATTCTGAAGGCCAGAAATCCAATAATTTTCTTGCAGATTCAGTTTCTGGTAAGGTCTTTCTGGTTTGCAGATGGCTGCCTTCTAGAACATTGTGTCCTTACGTGGGGGGAGATAGCGTGTTGATGTCTCTTTCTTTTCTTGTAAGGGCATGTTAATCCCTTCATGAGGGCTCCCCCCTCATGACCTCATCTAAACTTAATTACCTCCCAAAACCCCATCTCTAAATACTGTCATAACATTAGAGGTTAGGGGTTCAACGTAAGAATTTGGGACAGGGGGAACAATTCAGTCCATAGCAGATAGATAACGTGTGAGCACAGGTGGTAGAGGTGTTGGAATAGCTCTTTGAAATGGGGCCAGTCCGAGAAGGTTTCACTGAGAAGATGGTATTTGAATGAAGAATTGAAATAAATGAAAGAATGAGCCATGTGGCTTCCTAGGACAACAGCTTTCCAGGCAGAAGAAATAGTAAGTACAAGGCCCTAGGGCAGGAGTGAGCCTGGTGTATATGAGAGACTACAGGGAAACCAGTGTGGCTGGATGGGGAAGCAAGGGAGAACGTGGGATTTGTAGTCAACGTAAGAACTTTGGATTTTGCTCACAGATGGGCCACCAGTGGAAAATTTTGAGCAGGGGACTAGAAGAGTAATAGGATTGACTTATGTTTGGAAAGAATGTGATCTATAGCTCCTACAAAGCACTAAAATTGTATAATTTTGAAGTACTTTAGTATATTGTTTAGAAAATAGACTAGTTATTTGTTTTGTTGTTTTGCTTTTAAATCAAGAAAATGCCCCCAAGTTAGAAAAAACATATACCCTTGCTATTCTTTTAATGTGTATAAAGCATGTAGAAATGCCTATTAAATATAATTCACTAGCATTTAAAAAGGATAAGTATAGGGTTATAGTATTAATAATATTTGTAGTTAATAAGATGATATGCTATAATTTTATTTACTTGAAATAATCAGTTAAATTTAGGAAACAAATACTCCACGTATTTTGGTTACCATAACAACTTAGGTGAAAAATTGAAGAACAGATGTTACATCAACCTGTTGATGTTTAGTGGTATGACAGTTTTAAAATTCTACTTACACTGTTCAGATTTTAAATTTATGTAAAACATAAGTTGTCCTTGAAAGAGATAACGTTATTTAACTTTCTTCCTATAAAGACTGTTATAAAATATGGATGAATAGATGTGAATAACGGAAATTGTAAGATAACCCAGGGTAGAAATTTACCTGATAGATTTATTTTATAACCAAAAGCATTTAGACTGAATTTTTTATTTTCTGTTTCTCTCACCATCTTACTCTCTGCCATCCTTTTCTTGGTTAGGGGGAAGAGGTGGAGAATGACAGAATATAAAGGAAAAACATTTCAATGGCCTTATTGTTGTTTGGGGTTATATTATTATAATAATTTTGAATAAGATTTATTTCTCAATGTTTCTTAGAGCTTTCAATGTCAGCCTTATTTTTAAACTGTTTTTTAAATCTTGATGTTCAAATTTACCACATTCAGTTTTTATAGCTGCTAGCAGGCTATAAATGCATTCATTTTAATCTCATTTTATCTTGAATTCTTTAAACTTTCAGGAAGCTGGGAGTTGAAGTCCTGTAAATCTCTCTTATGCATTTATAATTGGACAAAGTAAATGCATAAATCGTTAATATTAAACATCTCACGAGTTAGGAAATACGAGTGTTTAACACTGAAGTGAAATGTCGTTGTTGGCCAGTGTACACAAGCATACACTGTTCACCTTACAGAATTTCATTTTGTCTGACGTGGAGAGTGTGGAGGAAAAGGCAAATATCATAGCAGCTGCTGTAATTGAATTGGCATCTGAATCATATAAAGCCAGGAAGCCTGACAGTAACATTGTCTAAAACCTTAAAAAAACATTATGGTGCATGTGATGTGTATCTACTTGAGGCTGAAGTGAATGGGCTATTAGAAAAAAAAAATGCTTTTAGAGGAAAGAAAAGTATGATATCTTTAAAAAACATTAAAAAATTGGAGGTGATTTTTTTTCCCTCTTGAAATGACTTGGTTTCTACTTTCAAAGGAAGCTTTTAACCTAATTATAAAGCTTCTGTGGCCAATAGTTTTTTTTCTCCTGTTTTTTTTCTTTCTTTAAAACCTAATTATTATAGTTTTATTTTTTATGAGTGAGTAATTGATAACTGTTTTCCTTGATATATAGAGCCCAGAAGAGTCCTGATGTGCACTAGCAGTTGCATAAATACTTCAATTGTTACTGGGAATAAAATACAGCCATTTCATAATATATCATTCTCACGTCAGGAGTGTTTGATTATAAATTAATTTGAAAACTTTTTCTTATCTTTCTAGAAGAAAATTGACCTGTGCCAAGTTGGCCTTAAATTTAATTGTTTGTATTTATTAAAATTTTAGTTGTTTATAATTAATTTTTAGACCCCTTAAAAAACTAATCCGACTCCAATTTTCATTGCAGTTTATGAAAGAAAATGAATTAGAGGGAAAAAAAATTTTTAAGGTAAAATCATGACTTACGCAAATATAAGATGAACAATATCTGAGATTTTCTTTAACTTACTATCACTGAAAGAGCCAGTAATAGGTTACAGGGAGCTTACAGGAGAATTTAAGAACCATAAGAATATAGACAAGTAGGAATGCTGAAATGACTTTACAAATAAATGCAAAATTGATCTGTTATGAGGCAGTAATCAATTGCATTCCACCAGATGGTTCACTTACATTTCTGTGGATAAGTATTTGCATTGTTAATAGTTTTCTACTACTTACAGAGTTGTAAAACAACTCTAGGACCATGAAAGGCAGAGGTGACGCTGAAGGATGCACTGGAGAGGATACCCCGATGATCTTTTTTGCCCATTTCCAAGTCTTTCACATTTTTTTCGGTTTTTATTTTCTGTTGTCATCCGTTTGTCTTTCAAGTAAAGATAATAAATCAAATCATCCTGTCAGGCTTATATATACATGGAAGGATTTGTTATTTTTAAGTAGTCACATAGCCATCATCCTTGTTGTATTTATTTTCTCTCTCTCTCTTTTTTAAATTTTTTTTTACTGCTTATTCTTGAGAGAGAGAGACAGAGTGTGAGTGGGGAGGGGCAGAGAGAGATGGGACACAGAATTTGAAGCAAGCTTCAGACTCTGAGCTGTCAGCACAGAACCTGACATGGGGCTTGAACTCATGGACTGTGAGATCATGACCTAAGCTGAATTTAGACCTTTAACTGACTGAGCCACCCAGGTACCCCGTTTTTGTTTGTTTTTAAACATGCCATTGACTTGCTCAACAAATCTAGCCCCACAGTCTATATTTATTGATTGTTTTGTTTTTTTTTTGGTGAGATTGTCTAACCTAACTTGTGTTAAAAAACAAAATTCAGCTGAGTAAATTTAAAGATTAAATTAGCTTTATTCAGTGATTAATGAATTGGGCAGTATCCCATCTAGCAATGGAAAGGAGCTCCAAAGAGCTGAATGAAATAGCGACTTCTGTAGGCAGAAGGGCACAGGGAAAGAGGGGTTACCTCATCCTTCTTTGGGGGACAGAAGGGGACTGTCTGGCAGATTACCTCACTAAGTGCTGACCAGGAAAATCCAGATTTACTGGTTTAAAATTCTATTTCTGGAAGAGGTTGAAACTGCAGTTAGATTAGTAGTTAAAGTCTTGGTTTGATGATGTGGGGCTTATCAGAGGTGACTCTATTTTGGGCCTATTCGTTCTTTTTTTTAACACTTGTTACTCTATATACCTATAGACAGCAGTTTAGTTTTGACAAGAATATTTTATAGGCAGTGAAGCTATGCTTTTCATATTAGGATTCCCTTAATCTGGCTGCTCCACATTAGTGTTGACACATTTGATCAGGGATTTGAATGGTGGTGGCCTGACCCTTCCTTTGTCAACATGGTTTTCTCTCATATGGCCAGCACGTGATTGTGGGGTGATGCTTTTAGGACTCTGTAGCCAGGTTTTCATCAACCTGAGAAGTTTCTTGATTGAGGGGACTATCATTGTCCTCTGTCTTAAAAGGCTTACCTGTATGTGCGTCTTCAGGAAGAATCTATATAGAACAATGAAGAAGGAGCTCAGACCAACCAAATCAAATCTAACAGAATAAAAGATGTTGCAGCCACATTTTTCTCCCATGAAGAGTAGATTTAAGAGGTAGTTAAGAGAGGTTTTTAAAACATCACAATGATGATGAGTACATAATAGTTGGAAAGAAAGATGATCATAGGTAATTGTATTTAAAAGACATTTAGCATCTGAGTGCCCTTAACTAATAACACCAAAAGGACCCTCATCTAAACTAAATCTAAAATAACAATCACAAAAAGCCTCTGAAATGCCCATGAAATGCCCATTTTCTTCCAGTAGGGTAAACTTCAAAGAGTAGAAAAATCTGAAAAAAACCAAAAAACAAAAACCCCAAGTCTCAGGTATAATTTAAAAGCTTTACTGCATTGGAGAAGACAGGCTAGGTGCCCCCTGAAGCTGGCATGAGAAGGCTGATCTAGCTACATTGAAAGTGACAGAAGAAGAAAGAATGATTTTACAAACGTAAGATACATCCGTTCCAGAAAATTGCTAAACTTGTGAATACAGCAGACAAGCTCTAAAAGTTTCAGTGGAGGCTGGGAAGAGCAGAATTGATGCCCCAGAGCAAAGACTTATTGATGCTGGAGATAAAGGAACATAGCACAACCAAACTAAAAGACCCACATCTAAAAAAAATATCTGAAAAATGGAAGAATACTGAAAAGACACAAGTCGGGCTGCATATAACAGTGGTAAAGTCCAGAACCTTCACTTACGCCTTAGTTTCTTTGACTGTGATTTCTGTATCACATGTTTGATTTAGATAACACTTCTCAGAGTGGGCTTTTAGAAGAATCCCAAAGCATTATGGCCGAGAAACCCTGAAATGATGTTGCCTAGGTCTATAAATCTATCAAGTGTTTAATCTTCATTGCAAAGACAGGATTTTACAAGCTGCCATATATAAAGAGAAAATTTAAAGACCCATATGAGTAAGAATGACTTTAAATTTTTCCTTTTAGACTTTGGAGAAGTATAAGAGTTTAGGGGAAAAGAGATAAAACAACGAACAATGCAGGTAATGCACTCGAGTGTGCTATCTAGCCAAACCAGCTTTTCTTTCTTTTGAAATAGAAGAAACTTTAATACATGGAACACATAAAACAATATGCCACGAAGTATTCAGTAGCAGTTCTCTTTCCAGAAGCTACTGACGATCAAGAATTAGATGGAGTATGTAGTTTAGTTTGTTTATATATGACTGTGATTATAGCTTCCACCCTGCTATTCTTAGAAAACTACAGATCAAGTAAGGAATTAACAAAGAATTGAGTTGAAAATATGAAAAATAAGATTCAACTGACATAAAAAACGAAATGCTAGGAGAAAGATGTATTTTTTCATAAAGTACAAATACATAAAATACAAAGCTTTCATAAAAATATTAGTCGTTAACTTGGGCAGAAACGTGTATACTTAATATAAAAATGTTGTGGTTCAAATTATCAGAACATAGTACATTAAAATTAATATAACAAAAATTAAAATATGGGCAACTACATGAAAATTAAAATTGTTGTATATATATGACAATAAAGAAATCCATAAACAGTGAGAACATGCCTTAAAATAAAAAAATTTTCTAGTGGTTGTAGTTATATTTTCATGGATTGAGTGTCAAACATATATGTCAAAAAATTATCAATTTAAATGTCTGTATTAGTAATAGAGAAAAAGAGAAAGGAAATTGAGAAATACAGTGTGCCCCAGACAGGGAAAATAAAATTAAGTAGAAATAAACAACATTTTAATAGTTAATTGTTTTAGAAATTGTGTCAAAGTGGAAATTATTGAATCAGACAGACAAAGAGTAAAATATAAATAGGATCAGTAGAAAAGCTACAATAATTAAAATGCAGGAAAACCAAAATACTTGAGAGCATGTTATTTTTAGGTAGATGGTGTTAATTAATGGCTCAGGTCAAGATCAGAAGTAATTAAAATGTGTGCATGCATAAGTGTATGTGTAAGAGAGAGAACTGCCTATGTGGGTACATCTAGAAGTAGAAATTGTAACGAGAATGTACCCCCTCAAATTAATTCTCGGGGAAAGAGGTAAGGTATAATTAAATCAAATAAATAAAAACGACTGTATTAGAAATCCATAGTCCTAACAAATTAGCAAAGAAAAGAGCACCTAGCTAGGCCTGGTGGGGATTTACTTTGAAGAATTTTTTTTGAAAGTTTGAAGAACCGTTATTCAACGAATAATTAACTCTAGCTTCAAAAAAGGGACATTGTTAATTATTCATTTTATGAACATTTTGTTTTCACAAATTGATTTAAAAAAATACCTTTAAAAGAATTTATGGACTGGGCATGAACCAACAGACAATACAGTGCCAAGTAACAATAATTATTTCCTCGGAGCAAGCAAATTATCCTCAGATACGTGGGTGGCATATGAAAGCAATGCTGTTAACACAGGAGAGAATTCAGGAATCCTTTTTGATCCCTCTCTTTCCTCTTTCTGTGTCCTCCCACAAGAAGATCCTGTGACTTCTCCTTTTCCATCCCTGCTGCTACAGCCCTAGTAAAGTCACCAGCATCCCCCGCTCCTCCAATTCACTGCAGCCAGCTCATGTTTAATCCTCCTGCTCCATTTTCACCTCAACCCCGACAGCCTGTTTTCAGTATAGCAGCCAGAACGGTCTTTTCAATGTCATTTCCCTGCATAAAACCTTTCAATGCCATCTCTTGAATTTAGAATGAAAATCCAAATTCCTTAGTCTTTGAGTCAGGTGATTGGGCTACTGCTTCCTTCTCCAGTGTTTTCATGTGTCCCTCTCCCCCAGGTTTTCCTTGATTCCAGTGATTACACACTGTGCTTGTTTCCTCCTCACAGCTTCTCTACTCAATCTTCTTGCCTGAAATATTCTTCCCTCAGCTCTTTACACAAACGTCATCTCCCCTGGGAGGCTTTGTTCGATTCCCCCCATCTCAAATAGCCCTTCTTCCATGCAGCTGCTCTCTAAGAAAGTTCACGGTTTTGTTTCTTCATGTACACAACGAAAGTGATCTTGTTCACTTGTTTATTGTCTTGTCTCCTCCCCTACAATGTAAGGCCCTTGTTCGCTATTGTATCCATAAAGCCTGTGACAGTCCCTGAGATGCTTAATGAATATTTGTTAAATGATAGCATGCTAGGTCATAATAGGAAAGATAGGCTAAATAATGCTGGGTTAAAAATAGAAAAATTGGGCAGTACAGTTGAGTAGCAGTTACATTCCCTTATGGAAATTTAGCATGTAGCAAACTAATAGTTGATAATGGGAAAAGGATGCTTAAGGGAAGTACAATAAAAATAGCAGCGGTCTTGGGAGCTTTGGGTTTTAATTCAGATCTACCACCCACCTAACTTTGCAGAAGTTACCTAATCTAACCTTCAGGTTCTTCATCTGTAAAATTGTGATAATATCTCCTGTTTTATGTACATACTTAAGTATTTGTGTCGTAAGGTCCTGCCTTTTCCCCTCTTTCCTTGCCTCTCTCTCTCTTTTAAGACATTTCAATGACAAATACTCTACATCAGGCCCAAGATTTTAAAAGTGGTTCATATCAGGGGCGCCTGGGTGGCACAGTCGGTTGAGCGTCCGACTTCGGCTCAGGTCATGATCTCACGGTTTGTGAGTTCGAGCCCTGTGTCGGGCTCTGTGCTGACAGCTCGGGGCCTGGAGCCTGCTTCAGATTCTGTGTCTCCCTCTCTCTCTGCTCCTCCCCTGCTCACACTCTGTGTCTCTCTCTCAAAAATAAATATTAAAAGTGGTTCATATCATAATGCCAATTTAGATAAGTAAAATACCTGGTACAGGACAAGGCACATAGAAAATGAACAGTATATGTTAGTTTCTTTCATGTCTAGTGGGAATCCTTAGGTTGGCTAATTCCATATTTAACTCCAAATCTTCCTTGGGATTCTTAGAAGTGTATATTTTTGTTACTAGAATACATTCCTGCTTTCTCTTAGACTCTCGATTCTTAAAGAGTGTTTTCCCTATGACGTTTATTATAATGATTTATTCATAGCTTGTGTTTTATAGGTGTTTGTTTAAAATCCACCATGTATTTATTAAGTACGTGTTATGTAGAGTACATACAGTTAAATGCAGAAAACGAAGTAAAGGCAACAGAAAGGCATATTCTTGTTGTATTGTGGGAAAATATTGCTGACTTTTAAGGAGATGAAGCTATATTTAATAAGATAGATTTGAATTTATAAAAATAAAAGATGTTGACACCCTGAAATGTAATAAAATAAACGTGGAAAGGACAGTAGAAAATAAAAATATTTTACCAACATATGTGATAAAATCTTGCTGTGCAAAATAGATGAAGATTTGATAGAAATCTGGTCTAATAGGATTTTGCTTGATCGATAGTTGGAGGAGAGGATTCACACATGTAGAAAGATTCATAGAATACCTTTATGAAGAATATATAGTTTTTCTAGCAATTAAAAGTAGGTCAGACATCTCAAAAGTACGTTTATTCAGTAAAAGATTTACTCAAGAAACAGTGTGGTGCAAAAAATGTAGTACAAAAGCATGTAGTGTAAGAGGATTAAAAACAAAACAACAGAAGTAGATTCTCATCCCTTTTTTTTTCTAAGTCTTCTTACTTTTGTGCCTCTTCCCAAATTTTTTTTTAAATTAGACTATTTTTAAGAGCAGTTTCAGGTTCACAGCAAAATTTCATGGAAGGTACAGGAGAGATTACCCATATACCCCTTGCCTTTGCTCAGTCTCCCCCACTATCAAAGTCCTGTGCCAGAGTGGTACATTTATTACAGAAGGTGAATCTACACTGACCCATCTTTATGACCCAGAGTCCATAGTTTATATTAGGGTTCACTCTTAGTGTACATTCTGTGGGTTTTGACAAATGTATAGTGACTTGTATTCACCAGTACAGTATGACATAGAGTAGTTTCGTTGCCCCACAAATATTCTGCCAATTCGTCCTTCTCTCCTTGCTCAGCCCTAACAACCGTGGATCTTTTTAGTGTCTTCATTGTTTGCCTTTTCCAAAATGTTATGTATATAGTCAGAATCATATGCTATGTAGCCTTTTTAGATAGGTTTTTTTTTCACTTAATATGCATTTAACGTTCCTTCATGTGTTCTCATGGCTTGATAGATCATTTCTTCTTAGTGCTTAATAATATTCCACTGTCTGGATGTAACACAGATTACTTATCCATTCACCTACTGAAGGGCATTTGGCTGCTCCAAGGTTTGCCAATTATGAATAAAGCTGCTATAAACATTTGCCAAGCAATTTTTTGTTCCCTGCCAGTCACTTAACCTCTTTGGGGTTTAAATTTCCTCAATCTGTAAACTGCAGCTGATGATTTCTAAGGTTTCTAATTTTGGAATTATATGGTTATTATCTAGTTAAAAATCATGAAATCTTATGTTATACTGATTATGAATAACTTAGATAATAGGCCTGTATGCTGAAGACATTATAAGTTGGTAAAGCCTTTCTGATAGAAAGCAGTCTGGTCCTGTATAAACTAAAAGTATACTCTGTTCACATCATTCTTTTGGCAGGTATACTTCAAGTAAACCCAAATGGAAGTTATAACATTTTTTTTAAGCAAAGATTTTCATAGGGTCATTTATTAAAGCCAAGTAAAACAAAATGAAACTGTGGAAACAATTCAAATGCCCAGTGATGGGGAAATGCAAAGTAAATTGTGTGAGGGCAGGGATCATGACTATGTATCCTGACTGATGTATACCTAGCAGATCATTCAGTGTGGTGTTCTAAATATTGGCCATTTAGAACTATGTAAAAATACTGAATAAAAGGACCTAGGGGAAAGAGAAAAGCTTTTACCGAATATAAAAGATTAGATGGCATTCTGCTTTTCCCTTTGCTGCTTTGCATCTCTCATTGCTAAACTCAGCTTTACCAGCTGTTACTTGCTAGGCTCCATACTTGCCCCTTTACTGACACCAGTGAAGGTCTCAGGCATGTGATGTAGCAACCATAACATAGCGGCTTCTCACTTGGAAAAGGACATCAGCATGGCTGTAAAGGAGTTAAAGCAAGAGTGGATTGTGTGTCCCCATTTTGCCAGGGCAGGCTCATTTTGTGCCTGATGTCTCATTTGAGTTTTAATAGCATCTTACACTCTCAAAGGTGTTCTGCTTTGGGCAGTAGGTCACCATTTTGCTGAGGGTCTGACTTTCTGTTTATTTCAGTGCTATAGTTGTGAAACGTTTTCTTGATTTTTCAGTTAAGTTTAATGAACATTTTTTTAATGCTCAGTAGATGATTGTGAGATAGAAAGAAAATTAAGACGAGGCCCCTGTCACCACAGAATTTCACTTCAATGCTTTTTCCTCTTTAGTTTATTTTGGTAAACCATAGCCTTCTTCAGAATCAGAAGTGTTCCTAGATCTAAGCTCCTGCCCTGGCATTACCCATTTAGAAGGCCTTTTTCTGGTTTTCCTCTGGTTGCATGCCCTTCTCTCCTTTGGAACTTAAAGGAATATTCCCATCTAAGAACCTATGCCCCTACCATGTGGCACTGTGGGTATTTGGGATAATGGAATTCCTTGCCCAAACACTTTTGAGCCTGCTTCTGGGCCTGTGGGATCTCTTCCCTTGGACACATGCACACAAAGCTCCTCATAGTGCCCAGGAAGCCAGGGATAGGAGAAGGGAGTGGACAGCAGGCCAGTGACAGGAAGTGGGTAGGTTCCCTGCAACCTTACACATTCCAAAATTCAAGAATTCTAGTTTTGTACCTGCCTTCAGGGTCATTTTGAATGTGTATTTTTCAAAGTGGGAGAATAGAAAATGTTTTCTACAGTAGTTTATTAGCTTGACTTACTGCTTTTAGATATTTAAACGTATGGTATCTGAGTGTTTATATTCTTGCCATGGACCCCACAAATAGCAGAGGCAGCCCCACTCATAGTAAAACCTAAAACCCTATGACCTGTGAGAGCCTACATAATCTGCTCTTGCCCATGCCCTGCTCTGCTCCAGCTGTGCTAGCTTCCTTACTGTTCTAGAACAGTCCAGGCACACTCCCATCTCTGGTCCTTGCATCCCTGCTGCTGGTACTTGGAATGCTCTTTTTCCAGGTACCCACGTACCTCTTCCCTCTTGTCCTTCAGCCTTCAGGTCTTCTCCCCAGCTACCCCTCCTCCTCTCTGCCCCCATCAGTATTTAACAGTGAGACCTTGGTAGGCTAATCTTTCTAAAATTTTACTATCCCCACAAACATTGATTGTTTCCTTCCCAGCTTTACTTACATCCCTTAACATCCATCACTATAAAAAAGTTAAAAGTGGGGTGCCTGGGTGGCTCAGTTGGTTAAGTGTCTGACTTCAACTCAGGTCATGATCTCTTGGTTCCTGGGTTCGAGCCCCACATCGGGCTCTGTGCTGACAGCTCAGAGCATGGAACCTGCTTTGGATTCTGTGTGTGTCTCTCTCTCTTTCTCTCTGCACCTCCAGCCCCTGCTCACGCTGTGTCTCTCTTTTTCTCAAAAATAAATAAACATGAAAAAAAAAATTAAAGTTATAAGTAATAAGAAACTAAACTAGCTCCCTCCCCTAAATATCTTTCTTTTAACCCCCATTAGATATAAAATGTTTGTGCTTTAAAAATTCACTATTTTAGGGGCACCTGGGTGGCTTAGTCGGTTAAGTGCCCGACTTCTGTTCAGGTCATTATCTCACGGTTCATGGGTTTGAGCCTGGTGTCGGACTCTGTGCTGACAGCTCAGAGCCTGGAGCCTGCTTCGGATTCTGTGTCTCCCTCTCTCTCTGCCCCTCCCCTGCTCGTGTTCTCTCTCTCTCTCTCTCTCTCTTAAAAAATAAACATTAGAAAAATTTTTTTTTAATTCACTATTTTAGTTTTTATGTCTTAAAGTCCTTTATGAAACCACTGTAAAGAATCACATAGATCTTCAAGTCTAGTTATTTAAAGCTCCAATCCCCCTACCTGCCCTCAGTTTTAAGGGTAACCATTTCCAGCTCTTAAATAATTCTTTTGGTATTTCCCACCACGTCTACCATCACATAGTCATATCGCTACTTCCTAACTTTCCAGTTTAAGCATTTCCAATTCACTTTTCCCCGTAGAGGATGAGAACGAAGGGCTCCTTTATCACTGATATACCTGTGCATGCACCCACATGTATCCAGCTCTCCCTCTTCCAGTTGTTTGTTTGTGACTTGGGGTAGATCAAGATTCATTGTTTTTAAAACTGTGAACACCAGTCACAGCTGAACCATGTCATCATTCTGTGATTACTTTTCCTGTAGCATTTTGTTTTTCCGGGAATTAAAAATTGTCCTGATTTTGATCTGCTTAATCTTGTAGGTTATTAGCATCAGTTCTCCCTCAGACTGTCCTAGTTACATGTATCTTTCTTCAGTATGTTCATATTTCTATATCCTCTTGTTTTCCTTTCCTTGAGAAAGTCTTAGAGTCTTCAGATCTTTTTAAATCTGAATGGTGTTCTCACAGTCAGCTCTAGTGTGACTGAAATCATAGAGATACCTCTCATTTATCCCTAATAGGACATCAGACAGTCACTGCAGATATTTTTTTCAAATATATTATTGTATAAACAAATAATAAAAATGTAACTATTTACCAGGAATGTCTCTATGGTCCTCTTTCACATGTTGTAATTAAGGTACTTTTTATTCCAAAAATATAGAATGTATTCTTATATTTCACTGTTTTGCATACAGCATAGTAGGAATTACTGGAATAATTTATGTATATATTTATATGCATATATAAATTTATATATGTGTGTGTATATATATGTGTATATATATATATATAGTGTGTATATATATATATACATACACACACACACACATATATACACAGAGTATTGTATTCTTCATTTGTAGGCCCTTAAAATTAGAGAGAGATGTAATTGCCCACCACTTTCTGGACCAGACCCTCGATTACTGTTCAAACTCAGCATGAAGCATTTTCTTGAAGAATCGGAAAAAGAAGACCTAAATATCACTGCTAAGAAACAGAAAATGGATACTCCTACCATTCAAAATCAGAAGCAAATACCCTTAACATATATAGTTGAGAAAAGAACTGGCAGTTGAATTAAAATTTATGAGACATGGGATATATGAAGAATGCAGCAATTCTTACCATTTTTATGTTCCTTTTAAAAAAATGATGTTTGAAATACAAAAATTGTATATTCAGGGTCAAATCATGTATATTACAGGTATTACCTAACTTCTTCTCCTAGGTATTTTCATGAAATATTGATGTATTTTAATCTATTTTAAAATATCTTCAATGAAGAAAATGTCACAGAATAAATTTGTATTATGTTTTACTCTGTCTCATACTTGGTTTTGATTTGGAGGCAGACCTCTAGTGGATGAGAAGTCAGAATGTGCAGTAATTCTTGTTGTAGAGAGAGTTCCACCTGAACCTAAACTGGAGCTCAAAGTCTGGGTGGTTATGGTGAACTGGGAAACTGACCATCAGTCTGAAGCACTGTTTACAGAAGTTGATTTGCAATTGGATAGGATTATGTGGAACAGGGGACCTTGGGATAGAGAACTTACTGGTCTTCTCTTATGGACTCTGAGGGGAAAAAGGACTGTCTAGGCAGAAGCTGAAGAAGCTGTTTTCATAGGAGGCAAAAGGAGTGCTCTTTGTGGTCCAAGTGACAATGAGAAACACAACAAGGAGGTAGGGTCATTTCCTTGCAGACACAGTGTGCTGCTAATGTTGTGAAGTCCTAACAAAGTTGTGTCATCTTGGCTCCTTCACGACATTACAATTTGGGAGTCTTGGGGGTTCTCAGAGAAGGCAACCACCCTGTTGTCATCGAGGGTACCACCAAGGATGTGGGAGGAGGTGCCACCCACAAATTGACCTCCCTGGGCAGCAGACATCAGTAAAAGGTTGGAAGGAGGTGGGAGAAGAAGCACTAGGCACAGCCCGAGCGGTACTCAGAAATTACTGTGTATTCTGGAAATCTGGAAATAGGGTTCTAAAGTGTATTATTATGTGTATAAAATTATTTCTACTCCCAAACTGATGCAGTCTAGTGATGTTGAGTTTCTCTTCCTGGTAGGGACATTTTTCTAAAGACACATTACATTAAATGGTTTCTTAGAGAATTGCAGGGGAAATAAACGATCTTTTATTGACTGTCTGCTATGAGCTGGACCCATTTATTCCAAAACCCCATGAGGTAGGTTGTAGTGGCCTCATTTTACAATGAGAAGCAGGCTTGGGGAGGTTATGTGGTACACCCAGGGACTCTCACCTAGAAAGAACAGAGCTACATCTGTCTGGCTGCAGATCAGTCTGTCTCCACAGCTCTCAGATATCTAAAACTATGCTATCAGAGGGAACAAATGCCATCCTCGGTTGTGTCTTAGCATCCTCATATAGGGCTTCAGTATAGGTAAAAATCTCCTAATTATAAAATCAGGATCACCTACCTGCAGGATGACTTTCTAGGCACTCCTCTCACACCTTTCCATCAAAAAATGTACACGAAGAGGCAGGGGGGTGAGGCAATTTAGGACAGTGGAGCCTCTCCCCACTGCCTCTGAAAGCCCGTGACTTTGCATTTGGGATGTGTCCTGACACCTCTCCTTAGACAAGATATGTATCTAGTTATGAGGAGAATTTCAGGGGCTGCTGCTTATATTTTCCAGGGCTTACTACAGATGAGTGGGAAGGACTTTCTTGCTCTGCACACAAGATAACATTTGTAAGGAGGAGGTTCAGATTAACTGTTGTAGTCATTGCAGTCCTGTCTGAGGCATTCCATAACGTGTAAAGACGTTTGGAGAATGTCACCTAGAGGTAAACAGTAAGACACGCCATCAGATTTCCCTGTATATTTCCTGAGAAAATAGTGTCGTGGAGGCCCTAGTCGATATTTCCTTCCATCCCGTTATCACATCTAATTGTACTGTTTGGACTTCCTAGGAAACATATATAAGTTGACATGTCGGAAGGAACAGAGAAAGTATCAAGAGAATTCCTTTATAGTGCCTGTGAAAAAGACATTTTTTTAACCCATGGGATCAAAATACAAAAGAAATGGTACATTTCGGTTCAGGGTTTTAGGAGAAATTAAATAGTTGGATGTAATATGTATACATATGCTCTAAGTTCTATATGGAAAAGACCTCTAAGCTCTGCATTTAGTTGCATGCCATACTGACAGGGCTGTTCATGTGCCTATAGGATTTAGGTGTCATTGGTTGGTTTCTCAGTTGTTAGAAGCATGATGCCAGTAAATACAAGGCACAAATTCAATCTAAACTCCCCTGTAACCCGGGTCATTGTAAGGGTATCCTCTAAAACTAAATTCAAAAAGAATATGTGTATTTACTGCTATGTCTCTGGCAACTAATGATTTTTGACATAGGTATCCAATTGGTATTTTACTGATGATGTACACATCACCGGGGCAAAGGATGATGAAAAAAATAAAAAAGGAGAAACAGTTATATGTTATGAAATCTCTGCCTCTTTGTAGCCATAGGACCCTGGACAAGTCACTTCAAGTCTCTAACCCTCATTTTTCTTTTCATTTGTAAAATGGGGATAAGAAATCCTACCTTGTAGGGGTGCCTGGGTGGCTCGGTCAGTTAAGCATCCGACTTTGGCTCAGGTCATGATCCCACGGTTCGTGGGGTCACGCCCTTCATCAAGCTTTGTGCTGACAGCTCAGAGCCTGGAGCCTGCTTCGGATTCTGTGTCTCCCTCTCTCTGCCCCTCGCCTGCTCACACTCTGCCTCTCTCTCTCTCTCAGAAATAAAGGAACACTTAAAAAAAATTATATAAGAAAAAAGATTGTCGTGAGGTTGACATGATGCTTAAGGAAGGTGTTGTACTGAAAGCATTTAGCATAATGTGTAGAGCGCCAAACATAATACAAATAGCCACAATTTATTGAGGGCTTACTTTGTACCAAGCACCGTGCTAAACATTCTTCAAGCACTGATGAACTTCATTGCAGCCCTGTGTGTGATAGGTATTATTTTACCCCCCATTGTAGATCAGGATAGTGAAGTTGAGAGGGTTAATGAAACTTGCTCGATGTTATATGGTGTATTTCTTAAGATTATTTTACTTGCAAGAACAGGAAAAAAAAACCCTCAGAATTTATTGCCTCACCTAACAAAAAAGCCCAGAAGCACACTAGCTTTGGACATGATTTAGTCCAGAGTATTGTGATATCGTCAGAGCAGTGGCTTTTTCTCTGTGATTTTTCTCAGCTCTGGTTTCACTCTTCCCTGCTGATGTCAAGATGGCTGCGAGCAGCTGCCAAGGTTACCTTGCAACTATTGAAACAAAACCTTGAATACTAACTGCAATCTCTAAAGAGCAACCCAGAAACAGTAACCACCACAGGGGACGGGTGATCCCGACAGGATGGAGCTGAGGATGGTTACAGTCGGCACCCTACAAACAGAGTAGCTCACATACAACCACAGCGCCTGTTCAGTAACTGAAATAAAAACCTGTTACGTTTCTCCTCTTTCAGCAGGCAAAGAAACAAGATAATTCTTTGCAGATTTGGTTCAGAAATGATAACTTAATCTGAGCAAAAACAATATTGCCTAAGTTTTGTTTCTGTTGATAGTAAATTTGCATTAGTGTATTTGCTTTATCATCCGTAAGATATTTTTTTTCCGTTGCTCCTATCCTCAAAACCAGCCCATGTGATTGGAAGGACAAGTGGTGTTATTTACTCATAAGGAAGAAGACTAAAGCTTGGAGGAGTGAGTCAAGTTACCCGAGGATGCACTTCAAGTGAACGTCTGAACTGGGATCAGAAGGAAAGGGTTCTTGATTTGTAATCCGGTGCTCTCTGAGCAATACCACACTCTTTGTGGAGGGAGGTGTTACCTACATTTTTTAACTGGAAACCAAAGCTCAAAGATACTAGGCAACTGTGTGCCCAGCACTACTCCGCTCATAGTGGCAGAACTGAGATTCAAACCCTCATCTGCTGACTCCAAAGTCTGTGCTCTCCAGCTAGTTACTGCTACTCCGGGTGGCAAATCTCATGAAGGAAGTGGTGATGAAGAGTGTTCATTTCCTTCACCCCTCCCTTGGGAACCCTCCTTTCTCTTAAATGCATTCATTTTAATACTCTATGACAGGTGGTAAAAATATTTAAGTACATTCATATATGGGAGGGCTAAAATTCTTATTAATCATCTTATAATGTGGTTTTTTGTTGTTTATTTATTTTCAGAGAGCGAGAGAGAGAGTAGGGGAGAGGGACAGAAAGGGAGAGAGAGAACCCAAGCAAGATCTGAACCACCAGCACAGAGCCTGACACGGGGCTCGAACTCATGAACCATGAGATCATGACCTGAGCCCAAATCAAGCGTCAGAAGCTTGACCGACTGAGCCACTCAGGTGCTCCTTACGTTGTTTTTATTCGGACCTAGAGAGTTCCTTAATCTGTGGTGAGAAATATCTCTCACCTCATTACTGGAAGGAACCCTGTCAGTATATACCCCTTTACACCAACCCCTAACTTCTATCCAAGAACCAATAGCCTTTAGAGGTAGGCCAGTGACTCCCAGCCTTTTAATCAAGGACCCCTTTTGTATGACCCAACTGTGTGCATGGACTTTTACAGCACACAGTTCTGTCTTGAAGGAGTGGAGGGTATAGACTCGTGACTAGGGTTTCTTGCTATGCTGGCTGTTTAGGAGTTGAGTTAGTTGGGTGTGGGGCACAAGTCACAGTGTGATCCTGCTTGCACGTCTCAGAATTTTTGTGATATCATCAAACACCAATCAGGACCTCTGATCATCATGTGATTTCTGGTACTATCAAAATTCTAGCCAAGAGAAAAATTTGTGATTTTAATTAGTCTGGGTGGCCTAATTATGTGAGAGAAAATATAAAATTTTTAGTTAGGCTCTCTGAAATATTAAGCATAGCTAAAAGATTCCCAGTACCATCTTTGTGGACCATAAGGGGCCTGGGACCTCATCCTGGGCCACACGGGTCTGAAGTCAGATTGCCGTCTTCTTCTCTTCAGAATATAAAGTAAAATTAACATGTATTAATTTTGACCAGTATATTTTTGTAGGTTAGGGATGATGGATGGTCTGCTTAAGTGTTCTGTTGTTCTATATTTAAAGATATTTTTTAAAAGCAATTATTGTTTTTCTACACAGACAAGTTGAATTTGATTTTTTTTCTACAACTGTTCTTCTGATGTTATAGTAGACTTGAGAGATCGAGGACAGCATGACTAGTCTTATTTTGGGGGGAGCAACATGGGATTGTAACATCTGCCCTGATTACTTCCCAGGATTATTATGGGTTTTGAATACAGTTAACATGTATATGCTTTTTACAGCATCCAAACAGCTATACCCCTGCTGATTCTTATATTCTAGCATTGTCTTAGTCTGGGCTGTAAGATTATTAGTTAAAAGAGGTCATTTCCAAAAGGATGGCCATTGCTTGATCGAGTACAACACAGAATTGAAGATGATCTGTTCTTTTTTTTTTTTTTTAATTTTTTAATGTTTATTTTTGAGAGAGAGACAGAGACAGAGTACAAGCAGGGGAGGGGCAGAGAGTGAGGGAGACACAGAATCCGAAGCAGACTCCAGGCTCTGAGCTGTCAGCACAGAGCCCGATGCGGGGCTCGAACCCACAAACTGTGAGATCATGACCTGAGCCACCCCGGCACCCCGAGAGGTGCCTCTCGAATCAGTATGAGAATAGAATAGTAGAAAAAAAAAATAGAATAGTGACTAGCATCGCCTTTCAGCGTTGTCTGGACAAGCTCCTCACAGTGTGAGTCTCCCAGTTCTGTCCAGCAGGCTAACGTTCTGGTTAGGCTTTCCCTTAAGAGCCCACGCGCTGCAGTCCGAGCTGGATTTGATGCCAGCTCGTTCTGCATAGGTGAGTGTCCTCTGTAAAAGCTCGATTTTCTTCCCCTGGAAAATGGACATAGGAACGGTTAGGGCTTCGTGATGGGTATGAGGCCCAAATATATGCCCAGGGCTCAGGATGCCAGCATGGAGGAGGTATGTGCCATCAAGAGTGTGTGACAGCAGTTTGTGGGTTCGAGCCCCACATTAGGCTCTGTGCTGACGGTGTGGAGCCTGCTTGCAATTCTCTCTCTCCCCCCCCCCTGCTCCTTCCCTGCTCTCTCTTTCTCTCAACCCCCCCATCAAAACAAAAAACAACACAGAACAAAAAAGAATGCCTGTGAGGCCACCCCTCTGTCCCTTTGTCTCCTTGGCCCACCGAACTCACCTGCAGCCAGGGTGGAGAGTTTCCAGTCCTGTTCTCACCCTGCTGCCTCCTTTTCTGCCTAACGGTTTTTCTGGCACCACATGAACCACATGATTTCACTCTTCCACAAGCAGGGGCACCTCAGAAGGGCACCCCTGGTGTCCCATATCCAGGGGATCAATATCCGTGAGTAAATTAACATAGGGCTTGTTCCACAGTTTGTCAGCAGGTCCCCTGTGGGACTGGGTCCCCACTGCCCAGAACTTTAACCCCCTCATTAATGCATACTCTATAGGCTTCCCTCCCTTCTGTCTCTCTTCATCCACTTCTTCACATGTGCTTCCCTGAGATCACTGCCAAATAAATGACCCGGTGCCCACCTACCCTACCGTAGTACCTGCCTCGGGGCCTGCTGTGAGGGGAAACAAAACTGTGAAGTCCACTGTCAAACTTGTCATTATTGAATCTCCATAACAACCCCCCAGTAACAGATGAAGACACTCACATTCCGAGGGGTGAAGTAACTGGCCCAGGATTACACTGCAAACAGTTCTAAGAATCCTTATCTGAGGATTGTTTGGAGGAAGTCGTAGGTCAACTCTCAGACATAAATGGGCCTCGTAAACGGTAGCACTGGGTGTGAGTTGCTTATTGTCCCTTCAGAGTGCTACCTCTTCTAATGATGGTGACATGGAGAGTGATCCTCAGATGCCCAGAATAGCCATAAAAACATGCCCAAGTTACAATAGCTAATCATCCCTCCTTCAGGCCACACAGTCAATTCCCACAGCAACCTCTCCGTTTGAACCTATTTTCTGTGATTCATGGGCTTCGAATCTGGAGTGACCCTAATAGCCACCCATGCAATGGGAATTTTGACTTGGAAATCATAGTCCAGGCATAAAGGGTTATTTACACACAAGTGACAGCTCTTCTGGGAGCAGGAGAAGTTTATTTAACAGCTGGAACAGATTGCAGAGTTACCGCTCAATGGCCTGGTCCAGAACACGGAAATCTGTCAGGAGCCCAAATGGGAAGGAAACACAGCCTGGGAGGACAAGCCTGTCTTGGGGAGGCCTGCTCACCAGCACTCGAACTTAATCTGCAGAGGACATTCAGGTCGGACTGTTCAGGAGACGTGGTCATCAGGGCTCAGCAAGATGAAGGTTCTGACAGTAAGATCAGTAACTACAGCCATAATAAGAGTACCATTCACTACTGAGACCTCTGACAAATCAGGACCCACAAGCCCTTGACGTATTTGATTCCTGCAACTATTCTTTGAGGGGGATGTAACTGTCCCACTGTCCATATGAATGAAGAAATCAGAGCCCAGGGAGCCTCAGTGACCTGATGCAGACATCACGATTTGGACTATGTAGGCCTTCCAAGCTTTTGGGCCCCAGATTCGTGCCACCTGGAGGTGTTAGGTGTCTTCTGTTTCTGCTTTGCAAGTACTGTGTTAAGACATGACGCTTGCTGCTGCTGTGGCCTTCTAATGAACCTGAGAATCATGAAGATACGAACCAAGAACTCTCATATCACCTTGTCATTGAGCCAACACTGGCATTGCTTCCCTTGAAACTTTTTTGTGAAGTGAGATTATTAAATGTCTTTATTGTTTATGCTTCTATTAATTGAGTATTGTCTTCCTTGCACCCAAAAGAATTCCTGCTGATAAAATATTCTATTTTCCATTTTATGAGCTAAAGAATACATTTTATGGGTTAAATAACAGTGTCACAGAGCTAGTAAGTGAAACAGCTGTGCTTTAAGCCAGGTCTGCCTGAGCCTAAGCTTTTCACTGCTACTATTCTGCCTGGAGCCAAGTCTGAGGTCCAGGTAATTACACTCCAGGGCAATACATTGGCCCCGTCAAATAAGAAGAACTCTCCACTGGGTAGGGATCTCTCTGTCACTAGAAATGTTCAAGCAAAGATGACTGTAAGGGTTGTTGGGGAAGAGGGTCAGGTTCTGAGCAGACAAAGTGAGGAAGATGAACGCCAAATAAGAGGCAGGTGCTCCATAAATGTATTCTGGAACAGAACCAAAGGGACCCAAAGAGCAGGTGAAAAAGAAGTTGCAGCCTTGGCTGATTAGCTTTTCAATCTCAGAAAGTGTCTCAGGCATTTTCTCAAGGAATGCTCAAGGAATGAGAATGGTGATTCGGCTCCTGGAGTACTGAGGCCCACGGTGTGGTGACTGATAAAGCTCAGGTCTGGGTCTGTATCAGAGTCCTAACTCTGACATTTCTTAGCTGTGAACCTCATCTTCCTCCTTTGTCCAATGGGAAAAATGGACTTGGTGTACCTTACAGGGCCACTGTGAGGATTAAAGGAGATTATTGTACACTTCCACAAACATTTTCTGAGGACCTACTTTGTGCCTAGCCTTCTGTTGAATCCTGATGTCTGTGTAAGCTGTGAAGAACTTTCCAAATTTAAAATATTAAGTAGTAGTCTTTATTTTTAAAAATTATACAACTTCTGTCTCCTTCCTACCCCAGCAAGGGAGCAAAAAAGGACCTCATTCATCTGTTTTGAAATAAATTGAGCTCTCATCCAGGAAAATAGAAGAAATGGCTCCAACAGACAGAGTTTCCAGCGAGACAAATCCCCCAATGGCCTCTCTCTGCCGCCGCTCAATAATGGTGTTTGCTATAAATCAGAGAGCTTCTTTATCAAGTGCCTGGGAAACGCTTGGGACTGATTTAGCCCTAGAGTGAGATTAATCACAAATGCTGCTTTAGAAAGAGTGATGGGTATGAATAAGAAGGTCCAGTGGACATCATTTTGATTCACCTTGATTGCCATAGATAGCTGGAGTTTGCAAACTAGGGCTCTAAGTTTTTAAATGTTTCTCAGTTTGGGAAAAAAATAACTGCATCCAAAAACAGATTTCTATACCCCTAACAATAACCTAGTGGAACAGAGGAACAAACTCATGGTTTTCAAAACACTGACTATGTGTATCAAACATTGTGCCCATATCATCTCTTTTAGTCTCCATAACAATTCTGTGAGATGGGTCTGGTTATCCTCACTCTAAGGATGAGAAAAGTGAGACCTATCACTGTGAAATGACTTGTATAAATGACCAGGTGGTAGAGAGGAGAAGAAAATGCAGTTCTGGTTGGCTCTCGAACCATAACACAGAGCCTCTTGGAGACTTGACTGTAGATCCCTCACAGCTGAGCTCCATAGAGTCACCAAGAAATGAGTGGAAGTGACGTACCAAGACTGCTGGCTCCAACAGCAATGCTTGAAAGAATACTTTAGGACCCATCTTTAATGACACTTTCTATGATGGCCTTCTCAAACATCTCACTTTGTTTTCAAAGGTAGAGGACGAATGAATGAATGAAAGTCTGCCAGGCAGGGTAATAATCTATCTCCTCTTTGCCCATGACTACATACTTTGATCACAGTATGATGGTCATGGAGGGTTTGGCACCACTCAGACCACCTTCTTGAAGAGAACCTGCTGTGGGGAACATGGGTGACCAATCCTCCACATCTCCATATCCACTGTGATGCGTAACTCAGACTGCCCCCAGCCTGTGACTGAGCACAGCAGGAGTACCAGGATTGGGTTGGGCCATTCATGCCTCACATGAGGGACTTACAATGGATAATTTTTGCTTAGGGACTTCCTGTTGGCCTTACTGAGACTCTTAGGACTGTACTACAGTCAGAAGCTCTTCTGACTCTACTTTCACTATTTGCAGATGACATGATATTCTAAGTAGAAAACCCAAAAGACTCCACCAAAAAATGGCTAAAACTAATACATGAATTTTAGTAAAGTCACAGGATATAAAATCAACATGCAGAAGTCTGTTGCATTTCTATACACCAATAATGAAGCAACAGAAAAAGAAATCATGGAATTGATCCCATTTGCAATTGCACCAAAACCAGTAAGAAACCTAGGAATGAGCCTAACTAAAGAGGTAAAAGATGTATACTCTGAAAACTATAGAACACTTATGAAAGAAATTGAAGATGACACAAAGAAATGGAAAAGTATTCCATGCTCATGGATTGGAAGAACAAACATTGTTGAAATGTCTTTACTACTCAAAGCAATGTACATATTTAGTGCAATCCCTATCAAAATACCACTAGCATTTTTCACAGAGCTGGAGCAAATAATTCTAAAAATTTTATGGGACCAGAAGGGATCCCACATAGCCAAAGCAATCCTGAGGAAGAAAAAAACTGGAGGCATCATGATTCCAGATTTCAAACTATATTACAAAGCTGTAGTCATCACGACAGTGTGATCCTGGCACAAAGACAGACACATAGATCAGTGGAACAGAATAGAAAACCCAGAAATGGACCCACAACTATATGGCCTTTAATCTTCGACAAAACAGAAAAGAATATCCGATGGAAAAAAGACAGTCTCTTAAACTAATGGTGTTGGGAAAACTAGACAGTGACATGCAGAAAAATGAAACTGGACCACTTTCTTACACCATACACAAAAATAAATTCAAAATGGATGAAACACCTAAATGTAAGACAGAAAACATCAAAATCCTAGAGGAGAATACAGGCAGCAACTTCTTTGACCTTGGCCACAGCAACTTCTTATTAGACATGTCACTGAAGGCAAGGGAAACAAAAGCAAACATGAACTATTGATACTTCATCAAGATAAAAATCTTCTGCACAACAAAGGAAACAGTCAACAAAACTAAAATGTAGCCTAAAGAATGAGAAAAGATATTTCAAACAACATATCTGATAAAGGGTTTGTATCCAAAATCTATAAATAACTTCTCAAACTCAACACCCAAAAAACAAATAACCCAATCAAGAAATGGGCAAAAGACATGAATAGACACTTTTCCAAAGAAGACATCCAGATGGCTAACAGGCACATGAAAAGATGCTCAACATGACTCATCGTCAGGGAAATACAAATCAAAACCACAATGAGATACCACCTCACACCTGTCAGAATGGCTAAAATTAACAATACAAGCAACAACAGTTATTGGCAAGGATGCAGAGAAAGGGGAACACTCTTGCATTGGTGGTGGGAATGAAAACTGGTGCAGCCACTCTGGAGAACAGTATGGAGGTTCCTCAGGAAACTAGTAATAGAAGTACCCTACAATCCAGCAGTTGCAGTGTTAGGTATTTACCCAAAGGATACAAAAATACAGATTTGAAGGGGTACATGCACTCTAATGTTTATAGCAGCATTATCAACAATAGTGAAACTATGGAGAGAACCCAAATGTCCACTACTGATGAATGGATAAAAAACATGTGATACACACACACACACACACACACACACACACACACACACACACACAAACACACACACAATGGAATATTACTCGGTGATCAAAAAGAATGAAATCTTGCCATTTGCAATGATGTGGATGGAGCTAGAATGTATTATGCTAAGCAAAACAAGTCAATCAGAGAAATAAAAACACCATATGATTTCGCTCATATCTGGAATTTAAGAAGCAAAACACATGAACATATGGGAAAGGGTAGTAAAAGAAGAGAGAAATAAACCACAAAAGACTCTTAATGATAGAGAACAAAGTATGGGTTGACAGAGGGAGGAGGGTGAGAGATGGGCTAGATGGGTGATGGCTATTAAGGAGGGCACTTGTGATGAGCCCTGGACTTTGTACGTATGTGATGAACCCCTGAATTCTACTCCTGAAACCAATACTGCACTGTATGTTAACTAAAATTTAAATTAAAAAAAGAAATTCTTCTGATTCAATCCTCTTTCTCCCCACTCCCCTTGCACATGTGTGAGACCTGTATCATGGTCTGCAGACTCTCCCTGCCTATTCCTGCCCGCCACACCCCTTATCATTCACGAGCTTCTCCAATAACTCTCTTGCACATCTAATCCTATCTTGGTGTCTGCCTCTTGGAGAACTCTGAGGGACGGACTTAGTGATTCTATTTTCCAAACCCAGTGTCTACTGCCAAGAAAGCAGATCAATATGGTGATATTGTCATGGAATAGAATATGATAAAGCAGTGACAAATGGATGAATTAGAGATACAGGTATCAACATGGAGACATCTCAAAATATAATGTTGAGCAAAAGCAAAAACGGTGCAGAGTGATACATAGAGTATGTACTGTTTATATAAAGTTTTCAAATGTATAAAATAAATGACCCCTAAGGGCAACCTCATTTGAAAAAAGGCAAACGTGTGGAAATGAATACCTGGAGGGCAAAAAAGGGGGGGGGGATGCATCATTTGTACCTGCATACATATGTAATAAAAGTATAAAAACATACCAGGGAACGATAAGCACCAAATTCAGAAGAGAGGTTACCACTGGGGATGGAAAGGAAGGAGAATGCAGTCAGGTTTTTATTTTAAGCTGGATAGTTGGTACATGGTTGTGCATTGTACTTATGCTTTTTATATGCCTGAAGTATTCCATTAAAAATACATATTAAATCATACCCAACAAATTGCCTATTTTGAAAAAAAATATTAAATTGATTTGGAATTGGGTTCAGTGGAAAATCTTGGATCTGTGTTGTCACATGCCAGCAGCTGGGCCTTAGTCTATTGTGGCTATTCCTGCCCTGAGTAGCAATTACTTACTTTGGTCCTTGTTTTTACTCTCTCCCTCTCCCAGACCCTTACTGGACCATGAGCTCTAAGAAAGACAACTCTCAACAATTTGTTTCTGAATCCCCAGTGGCTATGACAGTAGCAGGAGAGCAATATGTGTATATTATGACTTCAATAATCAGAAGATGATTGGGGCGCCTTGGTGGCTCAGTCAGTTGAGCCTCCAACTTCGGCTCAGGTCATGATCTCATGGTCTGTGAATTCGAGCCTCACGTTGGGCTCTGTGCCAACAGCTCGGAGCCTGGAGCCTGCTTCGGATTCTGTGTCTCCCTCTCTCTCTGACCCTCCCCCTTCATGCTCTGTCTGTCTCTGTCTCAAAAATTAACATTAAAAAAACAAAAAAAAAATAATAATCAGAAGATGAGAAACTGGGGATTGTGAAGACAGAAGGCAGGTAGAGCAGAAGGCAGAGCACAAATAACTAATTTTTTCAACATAGGTAGGAAGGCTTCTGCCTTTGGGCACCACTGCATGTGGGAGTCAGGTCTGTAGTGAGGTATGCGAGGGGCCAGGTTGGAGGGTCTGATGTATTTGAGTTCCTACTACTGTACTCCAGCCAACTTATTAAGGGCTTCATGTGTTTCATTTCCAATCTTCCCCACTTGGAGAGTTGGGCATTTGTCACCCCACTTGGAGAGCTGGGCATTATCACCCTTTTTTACAGATAAAGAAACTGAGGCTCAGCAAAGTCAAGAACTGCCAGAACCATCCAACTGCTAACTAGCAGAGCCAGGCTCAGCCAGAAGTCTTTGTGGTCTCAATTGTCCACCATGGGGCTCTGTATCCAGGTAACGTGTCCTCTACTGGACAACGGTGAGCCTTGCTCATCCCACTGTTCAGCTCCTTCCTCTTCCGGGGAGCCTGCCTGACCAAGCCCACATCTACCACATTTGCTTCATACTATATAGTTTGTTAGGTGACTTTATATACATTACTTCCTGTAATTCCCACAATAATTTAGTGATGGTGGTGTTATTACCTCATCTTATAAATGAGAAATAAAACTCAAGAGAGGTTAAATAACTTTCCCAAGACCACACAGCTAGTAAAAGGCAGAGTTCAGACTTGAACAGAAATCTAGAAAGTAGAATTCCTATGCTTTCTTTCTGTTGCTTATATTTCTCTCTGCATTGCATGTTTCATTCTTCCATTTAGAATATAAGAACCTCAAGCACAGGGGGCCATGATCCCACTTCATTGTAGTCCCTCCCAAACACCTCATGTACACATTAGGTGCTTTCTAAATGCAGTCTGAGTAAAAGCCAGTGTGCTTAAGATGCAATTCTATATGTCAAACTCTGGAAAAGCCCTGTGCAAATACAGACTCCGTGTGTGTAAGACAGCACTCAAAACATGCCTTCTCTGCATACACATGGTACAGCTGGCATGACACCTTTAAGGAAACAACTCTGTTTGAAAAAACGAAAACCAGCTCTCCTGTCTGTGCCTGCCGGCAGCTGTGGATCTCTTAGCCAGATGCTCTGCTTCCCTATTTCTGCACTGTGTTCTTCCCCGTTCTCTCCTCCCCACAGTCCAGGTTCTGCATCTCCTCCCACTTGGTATCCCCACTTCCTTGACCCCTCCAGCTGTGACCTCAGCTTCTCTCTTCTAAAATTGCCTCTTCCTAGCTTTGGGGCATTCACCCAGTGTCTCTCAGAGCCAGCTCGCAGACGTCTTATGGGCAGCCCCACCGTCTGCCCCGTCTCAGATTCCTAGGGACTACTGAGACACATGGCAAGTGCATGTACAGACTCATCTGTATCTGTGAAGCCAGGGACTTACACAGATGGATCCACCTGGCCGCACAGATCCATGTCTACTGGGCCAAGAGCAAAGACAGAGACATGCATTTTTGCCTTTCGGGGCAAAGGGCACACGTGCAATCCCACTCATGTTTTGTATACAACAAGGCATGCCCAGATGCACAGGTCCATGTACACACAGACTCACGTGACTGTATGCATTTGAGACTGAGTCTGTGGTGCACAAACCTCTCAGAATGTGGCTACCGATGTATGCATACACAGTGCCATGTGCACTTACGTGGAACACACATGCACGGAAGGGCAAGGAAGGCAGACTTAGCCTCCTCCTTCCCAAGGAAGATTCCATCACAGCATGGAAGACACAGGTTCACACCTTCTCCTTGGGGCCAGCTCTGCCTTTGTCCGGTTGTCTGGCCCTAGGAACAGAGCTGGAACTTTTGGCCTGGGAGTCCCCAGGTGCCCACACACTGGCCCGTCACCTCCGCATTCAGCCACTCCTCTCACCAGGCACTCTCGGCTCTCAGCGGGGAAGGGGCTAAGGCTTGAGGTAATTAAATCTCTCTGTGCTTTAGCAACATTGATCTGTACAGGGACACACTCTGACTCTAAAAGAAACAAAGCTTTTAATTTCCCAGCTGGAATACGCTGTTCTTAGACTTGTTTCATGTGTGAGTCATAAGAGTAAAAATTACAGCACATACTCTCACCTTTGGAGCCTGCCGTAGCTTGTAAGGCACTTTTGTACCATTTCACTTGCATCTCACAATAAGCCTATGGGAAAGACAGTATATGAATCGGTCCATTTTATAGATGAGGACAGTGAGGCTAAAACAGCAACAATAGCCGTCACTGGCTTCCTACTATCTGTCAGGCCCTGTTCTAAGTACTTTGCATGTTTTAACTTTTAAAAATTCTTACAGCTACGAGGTAGGTCTGTGTTCATCCCTATTTTACAGACGAGGAAACTGAAATACAATAAGGTCACATAAACAGCCTGAGGTCACATACTTGGTAAGCAGTCTGGCTTCATCGAATGCTATATGCAGTTAAAGGGACTTGGCACAGGGTATTTGTCTTTTGCATAAAAATCTAAAGCAATGACTCACCATGCTCTGACCACCAATGACCACATATATGATTTTCATATATCACTGACTCCACCCTTAAAAGATTTTACTTATTACAAACGCTGTATTCATTAAGAAATAGCCTGTCTTGCACAGAGCCTGCTTGGGATTCCCTCTCATCCTCTCTCTCTGCCCCTTCCCCACTCACACTGTCTCTGTCTCTCTCAAAACAAATAAATAAACTTAAAGAAATAGCCTGTCTTATAGCCATTACTATGAGACTTTTGAAGTTTTGAAAATAGCTTGGGGAACACTGAACCTCCAAAATATTGCTACTGATTGAGATGCGTGGTAATCAAAGGGATCCAGGCTGGAGACATTTGAGATATGGAAGAGAATTTAGTTAAAGTACTTCCTAAGACTGACCTGGGTTCAAATCCTGGCTCTGTCATTTACCCCTTTTAAAAGGTGTCCTTGGGCAAGTAACATACCTGAGTCTTGGTTCACTTTCCTGCCGTGAGAGATGGAAACAATAGCGCCCATAATTGTAGCATCAAGGGCACAGTGGAGTGATCATGGATGCCCCACAACACCTCTGAGGGAGGAAAGAAATATTTGTAATCGTCAGAAACAAGATACAGCCAGCAGAAGTGTATGAAATCAGTTACGTGAATTGTGAACTATATGTCAAAGTTCTATTTGTTCTGAGACAGGGTGGAAATCAGCACATTTCTCACCAAGATAGAAAATAAGAACAGAGAAAAAACAGGAGCTCTTTGGAATAACTCAGCTGCAGAAAGACTTTATTCTCATCATGGGCATTCTGTTGGGACATCCACAGGACCACCATTGTTCATCTCAATGCTTGCTTGCCTCTGTGTCCCTTGATGTGCACCTTCTGACTGTTCTAGCTATTTAGTTAATGAGAGTTGGTTGTGGTTTTGTCCTTAGTTATTGTGCTTATGTGAAAACAACTTTAGAACACATCTTCCTTTCTCCTTGCCAATCCCTGAGTGTCTCTGGCTTTCTAAAGCCTTCACCTCTGATGTGTCTCCATCCTTGCTCTCTCCTTTCTCACCGATCTTGCATTTTCTTACTTAGAATTGTTTCAAGAGAATCAGTGCAAGTCTCAACCACATTAGGAAAAACAGCTGGTTTCCAGATAAATCCTTGTGGATCCTGAGCCTCTACTGACCTTGGAAATTTTGAGCATCCAATACCAATATATGCATGTTTCTTTGTTTACAATTGTATGGTTTCTTCTCTACTAGTATTTTATGCATAAAACATACACAAATAGCGATTTTTAAGATGGGGATTTTTAAAAAGTGTGAGATAAAAATAAACAGTAATTTAAAAATAATTTATTAATGAGACAAAAATGCTTGCTCTCACGAAAATAGTATGTTTTTGAAAATCTTGGTTTCTGAGCTAGTTATTCAAAGATCTAGTCTGACGTTCAATTTATACCGGAGATTGAATTTAATAATTGTCTTAGCTGTAAGAGAATACCGACAACTGCTTTCATCACAGAAAATGTCAGCAAATTGCAAACTCTTGACTTTTTGAAAAATAATTGTATATCTCATCTTTATACAACTTTTTTAAAGTATTTAGCTCTGGGATAACTAGTGAACTTCTATGTGGTATAGAAGATTTTCATTATCTTCACCCAACTCTAGTATTTCAGATAATATAATCTGTAAATCCACTTAATTGTACATATGCCAACTAAAATAAATCATGAAATATTGAAAACCAAAAATTGAATGAGGATTTCAGAGGTAGCCCTTCTACATTTAAAGACACTTACAGTTTCCTTAAGATCCCTCACAAAGAGTAGGTAACAAAGAGAACATCAGAGCATCAGTGTCCATCTGTATATTACACATTAGCAAACCTTAATATTTACTTATTTTAAATTTGAATATATAAATATTTTTCCCTAAAGCTTCCATGAATCATTCTGCATGCCGTCTGGGTAGGTCAACCTCATTTTGGAGATCACTTGGCTAGAGAACAATGAGATTCACGACTATGGACAGCTGATAGGATCATTGTGAGAAATAAATAAATGGCATAGTAAACGTTCAATGAATATTAATTCCTTCCTTCCCTTTCTCTGTTACTCAACCTGAGGCTAAATAAAAGAAAGAAGATGTATTCAGGGAAGATATTCTGGTCAGAAATTAAACAATGTAACTTTGGAAGTATTTCTGAGTAGGTCTTTCTGGTGCTTCCCTCCCCTTAGGAGGAAGGCTTTATGCACAATAAGTTCATACTCTTTTATAACACAGATGATGTGCCCTTTCTATCCTGCCCCACATATATACATATATACTGTTGATATTTCTCACTGGTGCCAGTTTCTTCATCTGATAAGGTCAGGCCTTTTGGTACCGTCCTAGATCTGACTGAAGCTCCTGGATGGTAACATGGTGTTTATATGTGTAGACTTTATGCCTTTAACTCTGGTTGATCCATCCATGCATTCTGCCTGAAGGGAGCTCAGGACACTCAGTCCAGTTCATACTTGTCGTAGTTTTAATATATGTCCACAAATTCATTGATACTTCTCTTTTTAAAATGTGGAGTTTAGTTCATCTCTTGGTCCAGTGTGGGCTGGATCCAGTGACTTGATTTAATACGATAGAATATGGCAGGAGTTATGGTATGTCACTTGTAAGATTGGATTATAAAAAAAACTGTGATCCCCACTCATTTGCTATCTCTCCCCTTTGGGTAATTTCCATGGGGAAAGTTAGCTTCCATGCCTTAAGAACCCTCAGAAAGCCTAAGTACAGGACCGAGTGGTGAATACCCAACATGACCAACCAACAGCCAGAGAGAAACCAAAGCCTCCTGCCAACAGTCTTGTAACTAAGTCCTCCTGCCCCAAACCTTTAGCTAACACAGCCCTGCCAATATCTTCATCTGATATTGGCTCTTACAACAGCCTTGTAAGAGATTCTGAGCCAGAGCCACCCAGCTAAACTGCTCCCAGATTCATGACCCTCAGAAACAAGGAGATAATAATATTTGTTGTTTTAAGGCACTAAGTTTTGGGGTAATTTGTTATGCAGAAAAAGTTAATAATAAAACGTCCAAAATCCTGGGCCCACTTTCCTTGTTCCTCACTGATTTTATTTACTTATTTTTAAATGTTTATTTATTTTTTGAGAGAGACAGAGCGTGAGCAGGGGAGGGGCAGAGAGAGAGGGAGACACAGAATCCGAAGTAGGCTCCAAGCTGTCAGCACAAAGCCCGACATGGGGCTTGAACCCACGAACTGTGAGATCATGACCTGAGCCGAAGTCGGATGCTTAACTGACTGAGCCACCCAGGCGCCCCTTATCCTCACTGATTTTAATGTTTGCTTTCTTGAGTTTTTGAAAACAAGTGAGTTCTGAGTTTATTTTGTGTTTTTGATGCTAAACCACTACTGTTTGCTCTCTTATTTAGAGCTCAGTTTCTCCATCCAAAACGACAACAATGGCTACTGAATATCGAGCATTCATCCCATTCTAAGGATGTGCACACCTGCATTATCCTGCCACCAATCTACCAGAGTATGAAGTGGCTATATCATTATCCCCATGTGATGAATAAACCCAAGGCTCAGAGAGATTAAAAAAACTGGCCCACGTTAGTATTTAAACATTAATAGGTCACACTGTAAGCCATATACTTTAAATTACTTTGCCTTTCTGGGGCACCTGGGTGGCTCAGTCAGTTAAGCATCTGACTTCAGCTCAGGTCATGATCTCATGGTTCGTGAGTTCAGCTGTGCTGACAGCTCAGAGCCTGGAGCCTGCTTTGGATTCTGTGTCTCCCTCTCTCTCTGCCCCTCCCCTGATCATGCTCTGTCTCTCTTTTTATCAAAAACAAATAAACATGAAAAAAAATTGTTTTTAATTACTTTACCTTTCTACCTGGAACTTTGATCCTGGTTCCTTTCACTTACTTGTAGGTTTTAGAATAGGACAGTGCCTGGCTCCACAACTGACCAGGTGATCACTGTTTCCTCCTTTCTAAAATAAAGGAAGGGGCTCCTAAGTGGCTCAGTCAGTTGAGTGTCTGACATGTGATTTAGGCTCAGGCCGTGATCTCATGGTTGTGGGATCAAGCCCCATGTTGGGCTCTGCATTGACAGTGTGGAGCCTGCTTGGGATTCTTTCTCTTTCTCTCTCATTCTGACACACACTCTCTCTCTCAAAATAAATAAAGATAAACACTGCATTATAAGTATATTCCATATATTGCTTGGAATATATTTAGACTAAAAAAATTATAAAACAACGGAAACAACATCACCTCAGAAAGTTCTATAAGGATTAGATGCAAGAATATAGGCATAGTGTCCACATGTCCCGCTAAACCAGTGCCGTCCAATAGAACTTTCTGTGATAATGGAAGTGTTTCTTGTCTATCCGTTTTGCTTGCTGCTAGCCACAGGTATCTACTGAGCACTTGAAATATGGCTAGTAGTGGCGCCTGGGTGGCGCAGTCGGTTAAGCGTCCGACTTCAGCTAGGTCACAATCTCGCGGTTCATGAGTTCGAGCCCCGCGTCAGGCTCTGGGCTGATGGCTCAGAGCCTGGAGCCTGTTTCCGATTCTGTGTCTCCCTCTCTCTCTCTGCCCCTCCCCGGTTCATGCTCTGTCCCAAAAATAAATAAACGTTGAAAAAAAAATTAAAAAAAAAATATGGCTAGTAGAAAAGAGGAACTGAATTTTTCATTGTAGTTAATTTAGTCAGTTTAAATTTAAGTAGCCACCTATGGCTATTGGCCACCATACTGGACCACACAGGACCAAATGTAAGCTATAGGAAGGCAGGGACCATGCCTCTTTGCCACACTGTAGCATATTCAGCTCTTATCACGGTGCCTGACACAAAAAAGGCACCTGTAGTTAATTGGTGAATTAAAGAATGGATGTACAAATGAGTGATTAGTCCACTGTGGGCATTCGATAAATGGTGTCTACCAGCTGGGCAGAACATCGATGTTTAGCAGACCCCTCCTGCCCGTGTGCTTCTCGCCTCTCCCCTCATCAACAGCAGCCAATTACGCTCTCCTGCAGAAATGTCACTGGAGCCAGGAATTGGACAGAGACCAGATTTCAGGTGACCAGGGGGACAGAGGGAGAGAAGCCCCCTACATCTCTAATGGGCCACAGAGGACAGGAAGCCCTCTCCTCATCCCTCCAAGGCTGACTAGAAAGTTTGCCTGTAACAGAGATGGTTAAATTAATGATGAGGCTCAGTGACAGGGAGGCCAGAGCAACCCCCTAAATGTCACCTTCGTTATTTTTCAAGCCAACACGATGAACTGCCTTCCTAGTCAGCTTCCATGTTGTTACTGTTCTGCCTCAGGGTGGAGGGATTTTTTCCCCTAATCCCTACAACATGAGCTGTGTAAGTTCAGCAAGGGCAAGAGACAAGATGGCACAGGCCGCTTAATAAGGGGTTTGGCTGTCACTGAGCAGGAGCTGTTGTGCAGACATGAAAAGGTGGTGGGGTGAGAGTGGCCTACTGGGGCTCCCTTCCTGGTTACCTCGCTGTAATGCAGCATCTGTCTTTCCAGTCCTGGGAACAAGAAAGCGCCGTCTGACACTCTGACCCAGTACTGGTTTTTTTTTTTCTTCCTTGCTGCTGCTTCTCTAGATCAATATTCTAGTCTACAACAGAATGAGGCATGGCTGGGAGCAGTGAGTTCTGGGCTGAGGGTCCAGAGATACAGGTGGTCTGGACTCTAACACTACTGGTGTGGCTGACCTTTGGAAATTCACTTTCCACCTCCAAACCTCAATCATCTGCTTTGCAAAACGAGAGGGGATTGCATGTGGCAATCCTGAAAACCTCTTTCAGCACCAAGCTTGCATAGTGGCTAAAAGTATGGACTTTGAAGTTACATAAGCTACAGTTTGAGCCCAGGCTCTGCTCCTTCTTAGCTGTTACTTAGCCTCTCTGAGACAATAATAATAAAGGCTCATAGGGATGCTGTAAAGATTCCATGAGGTAATGAATTCCAGGGGTCTCAACCCTGGCTGCACATTAGCATCACCTGGGGTGCTTTAAAAACATAGCAGTGGTTACAGCCTCACCCCCCCAGAGATACTGACTTGATTGTCGTGAGGTCGGAGTGCTGGGATTTAACACATAAGCTTCTCAGGTGCTTCTGAATCATACAGTCTAATGGGGGGTTTCATACATAGCAGGTGATTCAGTGGATATTTTTAAGATCACTTGCGTCACCATCTTTCTCCAAAACTGGATGCCTGACCCTAAATTACACATGCCAAAAACCAGCCCTAGGCTTGTGAAATACAAGTCCCCACTGATTCCTCCTTCTCCCATCCTCCCTCCCTCTTACCTAGTCCTCAGACTCCTCCATTCGCACTGCCTGCACCGCTCTGGGCCATCATCAGTGCACTTCTGGATTCTTTACTAGCCCGTTAAATTATCTCCCACTCCCAACATTCATTCTCAGATGCATCGGGTAAATGATATGATTATGAGCATAGACTCTGGAGCCACCCTGGGTGCTAATCCCAACTGAGATATTTACTAGCTGTGTGGCCTTGGATGATTTTTTTTTTTAACCTCTCTGGGCTCAGTTCCCTTGTCTGATTACTGGGGACCCAAATATCCCAGTCTTTGTTTGAAATCAGTTTTTCTCCTCTGTGTGACCCTTTTACAGTGTTACCCTGCATTAGGAGAAGGAAAGGAAGCTGAGCAATAGAAATATTAAACAATAGTGGAATGTTTTCCACACCTATATCATTTCATCGTCCCAGATGCCCATGGGTAATTATGCACATTTCACGGACAACAAATGCAAGGCACAGAAAAGTTAATGAACCTGCCCAAAGTCATGTAGTGAGTAGAGGCAGTGCCAGGGTCCTGCCCAAGACTGTCTAACTCCAGAATCCATGCTGTGGGCTTCTGATGTAAGAAGAAGGGCCATCCCTTTGGGGACACTTCTCTGCTTTGACTGACCTCACAACTCTGGGAGGGTTGCCTGTGGCATGGAGCAGGGAGGAAGGACACCCTCACCCTCACCTGCTTGTTTAACGACAGTTTCTGAATCAACTCTCTATTGGGTGACAGTTATCAAATTAGGGGATATATCTGTGGCTTTTTTTTTTTTGAGGAAGGACAGTTAGGAGGCAATAGACTGCTTCAGTAACCAGCCTGAGATTTCCCAGCAAACTCATGAAGAATTAAATACTATAGCATTCATTCCTTCTTTTGCGTATCACTTTTGAATATTACTTTGTAGTGATAGTGAGATGGTAGGAAAGGCGAGGAATTTGAGTTTTACAGAATAGATGACTATTTGAAGGCAGCAAGAGTGTGTGACGAAACATTACCTTTCCCCCGAAAAGAGGATGGTCCTTTATTGTCACAAACTGTGTCTAGAGGGTTGTTGTGTTAGGGAGTAGGCAGAATGGAGTCTCAGAAAGGTCTGTGCTAGCAATGACAAGGCAGTGGCCTCTCTGTCAACACCTGGGTGAGGAGGGAGGGTCCTAGAGGTAGTGGGGAGGAGCATGCTGACCCTCTGAAAGCAGGGAAGTGTGCCCCTCAAACTCTGATTCCCTCTCCTTTTCCTGCCCTGGTGCCTGCTTGCCCTTCACAGATCCGCCCTCCCACGCCCTTCTCTGGCCTGCCCCTTCATCTGTCAGCAAAGCTGTTCTGTGTTGCTTTGGTTGCCTTTGCTCAAGGTGAACTTTGAGTCTGGGTCAGCGACTCCTCCGGGCCTCCTTTGGCACCAGCGGGCCCCCTGGCCTCACCCTCTCTGAACCCTCCTCTAATCTTAAAGGGATTTCTGGTCACCAGTCAGGCAGCTGGATGAGGTGTCTTAGGACTGAGGCTCAGAGCTTGCTCTAAACTGCACTCGTCCCTATAGCTGGATGCATGGTTTTGACTTTGTCCCCGAGGGAGTGTTGTATATCAATAGCTCCACATTGCTGTGAATGAAATCAAGTGGCATTTTTTTCAAAGTGCCTGCCCTTGCTACAGCCCCTGGAAGGAGAAGCTCATAGCCCATTTAACCCTTCCTAGCCCACTTAATCCTTCACCCGGTCGTTTACTGAGCCAGACAGAGGTGGGCACGTAACCCCAGCCCAGAATTATGTGGCAGACTCAAAATGTTGGGCCGAGCCAATTGATTTATTTCCCCAAAGTATGGAATTGGAAACATAAAGAGACTGCTCCCAGTACATAGTAGGCCCTGGAGTGGGAAGGTCTTGTGGACTCACAGCTAGAAGATTGAGGGGACACACACGAGCTGATATGTAAGCTGAAGAAAGCAGGAAGGGTCTAGAGAATGGGACAGACTCACTGAGAAAAGCAGAGATCTGCAGGCCCGGTGAGCTAGAGGCCGCAAATTAGGCTCTGCTGAATTTCCTCTCCGGTTCTGTGAGACCCCTGAGAAGCCCTAGGCTAAACGCCTTTGACCCTGGCTGGCTCCAGTGGGTTTCTCTTCCATCCAGTCACGAGTCTTGATGGAAACAGGGCATGAGGGCAGCTGCCACAATGACATGCAGCCCCGAGAGAGCCCGCTGGGGGAATTGAGCATAGATTCCCACCAGCATATTAGAGGCTGGCTCCGAGGTGACTGATTGCACGGGGTCTCCCTAAAGTCTCTGCAGCACGCTTCAGGATGCAAAAGGACAGGAACCTTGAGAGGTGGGATTCCAGGTAATTACTGAGAATGCCTATAGATTTAGATAGACTGAGAGGAGGGAAAAAGTCCCTTCAGAGAGGCTACATTGGGAGCAAATATATGCATATATTTATTATCGTTCTTATACAAATTTACAAACAAACTTCCTTTTTCTGGGTTTACAGTTCTGGTAGTTTTAATATATGTGTAGATTTATGTAACCATCCTCATAAGAAGAACACAGAGCAGCTCATGCCCCCAGAAACTCCCTCGTGTCCCTGGTGGTCAGGCCTTCCTACCACTTCTAACCCCAGTGCTCTCTGTTGCTCCAGTTTTGCCTTTTTCTGAATGTCGTATAAATGGAGCCTTACAGCATTCAGCCTTTAGAGACTGTCCTCTTCCACTCAGCATGATTGTGATAGAGCACCCCCCCCCCCAAGGAATGTGGGGAAAACCTCACAAGAGAAGACAACCTGGCTGTGTGTGCATGCGTGACCTTCCTCACGACTCTGTAACATAGACCGCCCAATCAGACTGTATGTTACCATCTATGGGAGACAAAGGAGCGAAAATTCTACAAAAGGCAACCCGCCCCCCCTGCACTCAGCGCTCAGCCTTTTGGGGTCTTAGCCCGCTGAGCATGTGTGGGCACGAATAAAACTGCTTCCTGGAAAGAAAAGCCTTGGTGTCCGGACTCTCTGTGTGTGCCTGGCTGCTACATTACGCCTCTGACATTCATCCCTGTTGTGTGTTTTTAATTGTTGAATAGTATCCCAATGTTTGGATGTACTGTAATTTGTTTATCCTTTCCATGTGGTTTCCTGTTTTGGGTAATCATGAATAGAGTTACTATAACATTTACATGCAAGTTTTTGCATGAAAATGTTTTTAGTTTTTCCTGGCAAATACCTAGGAGTGGAACTCCTGGGTTATGTGGTAATTGTAAATTTAACTTTATAAGAAACTGCAGACTGCCTTGCAGAGTGGCTGTACCCTTCTGAATTTTGACCAGCAATCAATGAAAAGTCCACTTGCTCCATATCCTTGTCAGCACTTGGTTTTGTCATTTATTTTTAAGAAAAATTTAGCCTTTTGCTATGGTCTGTATGTTTATGTCAACAGTAAGAAAAATAAAAATCAAAAGATAGTGGGGCCTAGGTAGCTCAGTTGGTTGAGCATCCAATTCTTTAAAAAATTTTTCTTTTAATGTTTATTTATTTTTGAGAGAGAGAGCACGAACAGGGCAGGGGCAGAGAGAGAGGGAGACACAGAATCTCAAGAAGGCTCCAGGCTCTGGGCTGTCAGCACAGAGCCCGACACGGGGCTTGAACTCACGGACCCGCGAGATCATGACCTGAACAGAAGTCAGGAGCATCTGATTCTTGATTTCAGCTCAGGACATGATCCTAGGGTTCGTGGGACAGAGCCCCACATTGAGGTCTGCACTGAGAGTGGAGCTCGCTTGGGATTCTCTTTCTCTCTCCCTCCGCCCCTTCCCGGCTCACACTCTCTTTAAAATAAAAAAAAAAAAATTAAAAAATTAAAACAAACAAAAAAATGAAAGAGAAATTAAATCTGGAAGAAAATATTTGCAACTCACATATCCCAAAAGGACTTGTATTCCGAATATATAAAGAAGTCTTCTCAATACAGGTCCTTTTTGGATATGAGAGATTATGCTTTTGTTGTCTCTCTTATCATAATTATGTTTCTGGTAAATTTTCTTATCCATGTTTCTACTTTGATAGGAATCTAGCCCCTTTAGCTTTCTTATGACTAGTATTTGTATGGTGTGTCTTTTTTCATATTTTTATTAAAAAGTACTTTTTATCTTGGAATAATTTTAGATATTCAGAGATTTCTCATATAACTTTCACTTAGCTTCCCCTAGTGTTAACTTCTCACTATACCATGGTACATTTGTCAAAACTAAAAAATTAACACTAGTAAATACTATTAACCAAATTACAGACTTTATTTGGATCCACCCGTTTCTTCACTAGTGTCTTTTTTCTGTGATATCCAATTCAGGATCCTATATGCATTCAGTCATTGTGTCTTTTTGTTCTCTCATGTGTACGGTTTTCCCAGGCTTTCCTGGTTTTTCCTGACCTCAGTAAGTACTGGTCAGGTCCTTTGTAAAATGTTTCTCAATTTGACTTTGCCTGATGTTTTCTTTCTTTCTTTTTTTTTAAATTTCTAATGTTTATTTATTTTTGAGAGAGAGACAGAGACAGAGACAGAGAGAAACAGAGCACAAGCAGGGGAGGGGCAGAGAGAGCAGGAGACACAGAATCCAGGGCAAGCTCCAGGCTCCAGCTGTTAGCACAGAACCCAAAGCAGAGCTCAAACCCATGAACCACGAGATCAGGACGAAAGCCGAAGTCAGATGCTCAACTGACTGGGCCACCCAGATGCTGCCTGATGTTTTCTGATGATAGACTAGGGTTGACCAGGTGAAGGTCCTTCTTACTGTATTGCATCAAGGGTACAGGACTTCCACCTCTTACCATTGCCCTTGTTAGACTTGATCACTTGGTTACGGTATTGTCTGCCAAATTTCTCCAATGTCCAGTTACTTTTTTTCCCCCCTTCTATACTCTGTTCTCCAGAAACGAGTACTAAATCCAGCCCACCCTTGAAGGGAGAGGAATTAAGCTCTGCCTCCTGTAGTGGGAAACCACTCTTTGAACCAGAATTAGAAGGAGCTTCTTCTACGTTCATCAAATACACAGTTCTAGATTTTAGACCGCCTTTTAGTCTGGACAGAGAAATACTGGAGGAAAAATCAACAAGAAATTCAGCACTAGTTTGTGTTACTTGAAGGTGTATTTCCTTTGCAGATTTGCCTACTACCATTTACTTTGTAGAGTCCTCAGAGAGCTACCCCATGCTTTCTTTCTAGTGTTTTAGTTGCTGTCAATAGGGATGGGGCAGAGTGAGGGCACACACTCCATCTTGACTAGAACAAGAAACCACTCGTTCACTTTTTATTCACTGATTTCTTCAGTCACTCCATTCACTTACCCTCATTTGTTAATTCTTTCATTCATTATTACTTCTTTGCTTGTAAAGAATATGTATTTCAATCAATACACCTGCTTTGAGCACTTATTTATTTACTTTTTAAGTCTAAATCCAAGTTAGTTAGCATATCGTGCAACAATGATTTCAGGAGTAGATTCCTTAGTGCCCCTTACCCATTTAGCCCATCCCCCTCCCATAACCCCTCCAGTAACCCTGAGTTTGTTCTGCATATTTATGAGTCTCTTCTGTTTTGTCCCCCTCCCTGTTTTTATATTATTTTTGCTTCCTTCCCTTATGTTCATCTGTTTTGTCTCTTAAAGTCCTCATACGAGTGAAGTCATATGGTTTTTGTCTTTCTCTAATTTCGCTTAGCATAATACCCTCCACTTCCATCCACATAGTTGCAAATGGCAAGATTTCATTCTTTTTGATTGCCGAGTAATACTCCATTGTATATATGTACCACATCTTCTTTATCCATTCATCCATCAATGGACATTTGGGCTCTTTCCATACTTTGGCTATAGTCGATAGTGCTGCTATAAACATTGGGGTGCATGTGCCCCTTTGAAACAGCATACCTGTATCCCTTGGATAAATACCTAGTAGTGCAGTTGCTGGGTTGTAGGGTAGTTCTATTTTTAACTTTTTGAGGAACATCCGTACTGTTTTCCAGAGTGGCTACACCAGTTTGCATTCCCATCAGCAGTGCAAAAGAGATCCTCTTTCTCCGCATCCTTGCCAACATTTGTCATTACTGTGTTGGTTGTGATCTCTCCTCTTTCATTTCTTGATTTTATTTTTTTGGGTCCTTTCCTTTTTCTTTTTGATCAAACTGGTTTATCAATTTTGTTAATTCTTTCGAAGAACCAGCTTCTGGTTTCATTGATCTGTTCTACTGTTTTTTGGTTTCGATAGCATTGATTTCTGCTCTAATCTTTATTATTTCCTGTCTTCTGCTGGTTTTGGGTTTATTTGCTGTTCTTTTTCCAGCTCTTTAAGGTGTAAGGTTAGATTGTGTATCTGAGACCTTTCTTCCTTCTTTAGGAAGGCCTGGATTGCTATATCCTTCCCGCTTATTACTGCCTTTGCTGGGTCCCAGAGGTTTTGGGCTGTGGTGTTATCATTTTCATTGGCTTCCATGTACTTTTTTTTTCTATGTACTTTTTAATTTCCTTTTTAACTTCTTGGTTAGCCCATTCACTTTTTAGTAGGATGTTCTTTAGACTCCAAGTATTTGTTACCTTTCCAAATTTTTTCTTGTGGTTGATTTTGAGTTTCATAGTGTTGTGGTCTGAAAATATGCATGGTATGATCTTGATCCTTTTGTACTTGTTGAGGCTTGTATTTGTGTCTGAATATATCTGTTAAATCCATCTGGTCCAGTGTGCTACTCAAAGCCATTGTTTCCTTGTTGATTTGTTGATTAGATGATCTGTCCTTTGCTGTAAGTGTGGTGTTGAAATCCCCTACTGTTATGGTATCAGTGAGTTTCTTTATGCTTGTGATTGATCTATATATTTGGCTGCTCTCACATTTAGAGCACAAATGTTTACAATTGTTAGGTCTTCTTGGTGGATAGACCTCTTAATTATGATATAATGCCTTTCTTCATCTCTTGTTACAGTCTTTATTTTAAAGTCTAGACTGTCTGATATAAGTATGGCTACTCTGGCTTTCTTTTGTCAACAATTAGCATGATAGATGGTTCTCCATCCCCTAACTTTCAATCTGAAGGTGTCTTTAGGTCTAAAGTGAGTCTCTTGTAAACAGCATATAGATGGATCTTGTTTTCTTATCCATTCATTTATCCTATGTTTTTTGATGGGAGATTTAATCCTTTGATGTTTAGAGCGAGTACCGAAAGATATGAATTTATTGCCATTATGCTGCTTGTAGAATTGGGGTTTCTGGTGGTGTTTTCTGGTCCTTTCTAGTCTTTGTTCCTTTTGGTCTTTATTTATTTATTTGCTTTTTCGTCTTTTCTCCCCACAGAGAGTCCCCCTGAAAATTTCTTGCAGGGCTGGTTTGGCGGTCACGAACTCCTTTAATTTTTGTTTGTCTGGGAAACTTTTCATCTCTCCTTCTATTTTGAATGACAGCCTTGCTGGATAAAGAAATCTTGGCTGCTTGTTTTTCCAATTCAGCACATTGAATATATCCTGCCATTCCTTTCTGGCCTGCCAAGTTTCTGTGGATAGGTCTGCTGCAAACCTGATCTGTCCTCCCTTGTAGGTTAAGGACGTTTTTTTCCCTTGCTGCTTTCATGATTCTTTCCTTGCCTCAATGAATTTGACTACGATATGCCTTGTTGATGGTTGGTTTCTGTTGAATGTAATGGGAGTCCTCTGTGCTTCTTGGATTTTGATATGTTTCTCCCCAGGTTAAGAAAGTTTTCTGCTATGGTTTGGTCACATAACCCTTCTACCCCTTTTTCTCTTTCTTCATCTTCTGGGACCTCTATGATTCTGATGTTGTTCCTTTTTAATGAGTCACTGATTTCTCTAATTCTTAAATCATGCTCCTTTGCCTTAGTCTCCTTCTTTTTTCTTCTTTATTATTCTCCATAAGTTTGTCCTCTATATCGCTGATTTGTTGCTCTGCCTCATCCATGCTTGCCACCATGGCACCCATTTGAGGTTGCAGTTCTGTTATAGCATTTTTTATTTCATCCTGACTAGCTTTTACTTCTTTTATCTCCCCAGAAAGGAATTTCATCTATTTTCAACTCCAGCTAGTATTCTTGTAATCATGATTCTAAATTCTGGTTCAGACATCTTGCTTGTATCTGTGTTGGTTAAGTCTCTGGCTGTCATTTCTTCCTGCCCTCCTTTTGGGGTGAATTCCTTCATTTCATCATTTTGAAAGAAGGAATTAATGAGGTAAAAAATTAAAATTAAAAAAAATAAAATTAAAAAATGAATAATAAAAAATTAAAAACAACAAATACACATGCACAAAAATCAAATAAATGATGCTAGATCCTAGGTGTGTTTTGGTCTGGGTGTTGAAAGATCTTGATAGATTAGAGAAACGGGGGGGGGGGGAAGGAAATCACTTGAAAATTTGAAAAAATGAATACACTGAAATACAATAAAATGAAATGATGGAAGTAAAAGAGAATTTGAAAAATTTACAAAAAAGTAAAAAATATAGTTAAAATTTTTAAAAATATTTTTAATAAAAATTGAAAATATAGATTTTTTCCTTTCTGTATTCAAGAAAAAGAAAACAGACAGAAAGAGAGAAAGAAAAGAAAATTGAATAGGTGGACCAGTGAACAGACTGAAATACGATTGAAATTACTTCGTTTTCCCCTATAAGTCAAACTATGAAGCACTTTATACTTTGTAAACTAAGCAGGTTGAGAGATTTGTGTTCCTGAAGAGTGAAGTTGGCCCAGTTAGGCGGGGCTTAATGCAACGGCTCTGTTCTCCACTAGATGGCGCTGCTTAGCTTACTCGAGTGGAATAATGTGGGGCTTGTAGGTGCACATGTGCATGCGCGGGAGCGGTGAAATGGCGTCACCCAGCTACCCAGTCTCTAATATCAGAACTCTGTTCTCCCCATCAGCAGTCTCGCACCTGTCCTTTGTCTCCGGTTTCCAACCACTGCCCGCTTTTACGCTGTCTGTGACCAAGCCCCAGGTGGCACCTCCCTCCTGAGTTTTAGCTCAGATGCGACTGTGTTTCCCAACCCCTTACTTCTGAGGGACTCCGGCTTTGACCCATTCTGCCCCTCTGTGGAGGGTCTCACTGAGCAATGACTGGGTACTGGCCACACCCAGGAATGTTTGTGGGCCCATGCTGCTGCCGACGTCCAGAGACTGCAGCTGGGTGCCAGCCCGCCCCAGAAAAAGTTCACGTGATTGTGTAGCAGAAGCATTTCAGGGATTATGGAAAAATCACAACTTACATCTGGCACTAGGCCTCACCCTTAATGACTTTGTTCCAGCACCAGCGAATGTGGTTGTTCTCCCCAGTCCACTGGGGCCTTTGCCTGGGGGAGTCCTCCCAGCAGGGGAACCGCCTCTCCCTGGGTGGCCCAAAGACCTCAGGACTTCACTCTGCTCCTGGGGATTCACCCTTCCCACCAGAGCACCACCACTGGGGATTTACCACCCACCAGAGCCAGGTATCTAGCTGTGGAGTTTCAGACTCTGTGCTTCCCCTGTTTATAGATCATAATGGAATTTAAACCCTCTCCTTTCTCCTTTCTCCCTTTTTAGTTCAGTCCCTGTGGCTGTTTCCACTTCTCCACTTTCTCTCTAGTTGCTTTTGGGAGGTGTTTTTCCCATATTCTACCCCCATTCCCCCCTCCCCACCCCACCCCACTCCATCTCTGTCCTCTCTCTGCACACAGAAACAGCTCCCTGCCCTCCGCAGTTTCTCTCTCCCTGAGTTCACCTCTCTGTGCCGTGTACCTGCTGAGATCTGTGGTTCAGGTTGTGCAGATTGTTGTGTTAATCCTCAAATCAGTTTTCTAGGTGTGCAGAATGGTTTAGCTTTGATCTGGCTGTATTTCATGGACATGAGATGCAAAAAAACCTTCCATGCTCTTCTACCATCCTGGCTTCTCCCCCCTGAGCACTTATCCTACTCAAGGGCTATGCAAGTAACTGCAGGTACAGATATGAAAAAGATATAATTTCTGTCTGAAAATAATCTTGGGCTACAGACAAAGCAGATTATCAAATAAATATAAATATAGTGGGATGTGTTGTGGAAATAACCAACTGCCTTAAGTGAGGGTATCTATAAGAAGGCAATCCTGCCTTTAGGAAGTTGTCTTTTTTGGAGACACATGAATGTGAGGTCCATAGATACTTCACTTTGAAAGGACAGCATGAACTAAAGCATGAGATTGGGAGATGAAGGTCGTATGTTTGAAGAAGTGGTGTCTCTTGTCTTTGACCTTGGCATTCTAGGATTTCAGGACAGGTGTGACTGAAAATAATCCTAGGATGGAACACAAGGACTCCTTCAAGATAACCCCTTAGTTTAGAAAATTGGTGTTTGATGGTCTCTTCTATCTAAATTTTACTCCTCCTAGGGGGTTCCATCTGCTTGATGTTCTATCACTTGAAAAAAATGTAGGCTTTGCTCCAAGGAGCCTGGCCAGTCTGTCACAGGGCTCACATGACATCTGTAAAGGGTTGGAAGGCATCAGAGCCTGCCTCTGCAGCTGTATCTGGAAAATGGGGATGGGGGTGGGGGAGTAACCTGATTCCCACTGATGTTCATTTTCAAGAGGAGACAAGTCCTGAGATTTACCATTCATCTTCAATGGCCTTCCATCTCCTTCTTTATTCTTGGATCCCAACCCCTGGGGACTCAGAGTCCCCTGCCCTCCTTCATCCTCTGATATCTATCTATCTATCTATCTATCTATCTATATATCTATATATATATATAGATAGATCTTATATCTTGTTTTTTATCTACATTTGATCATTCAGTCAGCCAGTCATTTATTCATTCATGCATGCATGGATACATCTAAGTGTATTCTGCTCATACTTTGTGCCAGACCTTGGTTTGACTACCCCTTTCCTATGAAAGTCTTGCTTGGTCTTCTACACTATTTCTATTCTTTTCCTACTTTTCTAGCCATCCCTTCTGTTTCTTTTGATGGATTCTCTTTTTTTTTCTTTTCTATTAAGTATGGATGATTCACCTTTGAACTGTTCTCATGATCTCCCCTGCTACCTCCTCCCTTAGCCCTCTTACCCTCACAGCTGAGGCAGCTGTGCAGTCTAGCACTGAGATGGGGAATTACATGGGGTTCTACTCAGGTCCTTAACTTGGCTGCCAGTGCCTCAATTCTAATAACTGTGACTTTGCCTCATTTCTGAGACCCTAGTTATAGTAATTTCTTCTCTTCATGTTTCCTGTCCCCAAGTTTCTCCCATTAAAGTGGGTTGAACCTTTCTTTTCCCAGCCTCTTTTCCCTTCCCATAATTGGGGCTCCTTGACCTGCAGACACAATACCAGGACCAGCCCCATATTTTAGGCCCAGCAGCAAACCTCCCACCCTCCCTGCTCTGGGTCTGGTCTAGTCCTCACTGCATGCTTTAAGATGGAGAAAAAAAAACAAAATAAAGCATGAATTTGGGATCAGATTTATCTGTGCTCCAATATAAAATATTTTGAGAGAAGTTATTTAACTCTTTTATATCAATTTTCTAATTGTAAAATTGGTTGTAGGAGAAATTCCTGTCTTCTCATTTGCTAATGAATCCTGTTTTTGTTTAGATGTTAAGCAATCACAAACTTATAGGGAGGGTGTTAAAACCTCCAGTGGGTTAATGTTGGTCGAAGCTGATTGGGGTAATTCCTTTCCACTTGCCAGCAGTTGTTTTAGGAAAGGGGATGGGATAAAATTCTGGCCATTGAGGCATGAGGGGGATGTCTGCTGGGGGCTTTGGGAAGGGATTTATTCAATGGAAAAGGAGCCCCAGGGAAAGAAGCACTCATGTTGTCTCTCATATGATGCCTGGAGTTGGGACAGCCATTGTAAGAGGCTGCACAGTGTCGAACAAAAGGACGAATCCACATCCTGAGGAGGATGGCAGGACATAAAGATAGGAAAGCCTAGTTCTAGAGGACATTGATAAGCCACTTCACTGAGCAACCCAGAAATTGTGATTCCTTCAGTCTACATATTATTCAAGATAAATTTCCTTTTGCTTTCCATTTCCTTTTGTTGCTACTCACAGCCAAAATTATCCTGATATGTGGTATTATAACTCCTGTCTTGCAGGGTTTAAACGAGAAACTTTTTGCTCACCCTTTAGATCTCAGCCCAAATGTCACCTCCTCAAGATGGCCTTCCCTGATTGCCTGCAGTAGGTCATGTCATCCTGTCATACATTAGTCACTAGCACCAAGTATGTTTCTTTCCTGTTCTTCATGGTGCTTGTCCAAGTTTGTTAACCTGATTATTTGTGCTCTCTTTGACTGATCTATAGGCTCTGTGAAGGCAGAGGCCATGTTCCTTTTGTTGACCATTGTATTTCCCGTGGCGAGCATACTGCCCAATGTATGATCAATCCTCAATAAATATTTGTTTAAGGAAAGAATAAATTAATACATGAACATGTATAGAGCTGAACTGACATATAGTAGGAAATTCTACATTCATGCCCTTTCTGAGACTGACAATTTGACCAACCCTCCTTATTTTTCATTTTAACAAATAACTTTGTATCCAGTCATTGGTTGCTTTATTTCAAAACAGTTTATTTATTTTTTGGTTTATTTTTATTTATTTATTTTGAGAGAGAGAGAGAGAGAGAGAGAGAGAGCGCTTGTGTAGAGTGAGCAGGGGAGGGACAGAGAGAGAGGGAAAGAGAAAATCTTAAGCAGGAGAATTTTAATCTCCATGCTCAGCACAGAGCCTGATGTGGGGCTTGATCCCACAACCCTAGGGTCATGACCTGAACCAGAAACCAAGAGTCGATAGTCAACTAACTGAGCCACCCAGGTGCCCCCAAAATAGTTCTAAATGTACTTTGAGATACACCATTATTTCATCCCCCTCAGGAGCAGGTGCTATTCGTCCCCATCTCTCCCATCTTCTCTCTTGTCTTTTGCAGGATCTAGGAGACTGATCAGTCATTACTTGTGAATAATGACCAAGGAGGTTGTGTAGGAATCTGGCTACCTTGCATTCAACACCCAGCTCTTAGCGAATGAAATAAGGGCAGTTTTGTCACCAACACTGTCCTAAAGGGATATCCAAAGAGTTGCCTTCCATTGTCCAGTAGGATCATGGGGCTTGTGATTGGAGGGGGATATGGAGGCTTTGGGAAAAACAAGCTGGAACAGCTTTGTCATCCCTCACGAGTATTTTGGGGAAACAAGCCAGTATGGCATAGTGATTTATTTTTGTGAAACATTAGCTTGCATTGTAGGGTGAAGGTATGGGAGTTTGAAGAGTCCCAGCTTGCAGTGAGAGAGGCGGGATTTATCCTCAGCTTTCTCCTCCCCATTAGCAAGGAACAGCAATGGCGTCAATGACAACAGTAATAACTGCAGCCTCAGAGGAGACTGGAAATGGATTTGGCAGCAAATATACATGCTTATTTAGTCCGGCAGTTCTCAAAAGATGTTCTGCAGAGCATAAGTCCCCCAAATGCTCTTTGCTAAAAGGGTCCTTGGTGAAACTACTTGGAAAACATAGTATGCACTTCACTAAGTAAAGATAAAGGTCCCTGAAAAATAAGAAAACCTGATTGATTTTGTTTAATTCAGAATTCTGGTGCTTATTTTATCCAGGAAACCATTATTTTTTGTAACTAATTTTAATAACTCCTGGAAGGAAGACATTTTGGGAAATGCCAATCTAAGCAAGGGTGGTTACTAAATATTCTTATATAGTATTTACTGAGCAATTAATTATTTAATTAATTCATTCATTTATTCATGTAATCTTTCATTTATTTGAGAAAGACCTATTGAGAGACCATTCTGCATAACGTTGTGGGCTAGGAGCAAAGGGTGCAGATTTGATCGATGCCTACCTAAAGCTATAGTCCGGTGGATGAGACAAAATTAAATAACAAATTTCCCAATTGATTGCTTAATTACAGCTGTGATGAGTGCTACAGAAGAGAAGCACAGGATGCATATAAATTTACGTAACAGGATAAGGGACGTAGTTTGTGGGGCCCTCAGGGAAACTGTGGACCAACCATTCTGGTTTGCCTGGGACTGGGGGTGTCCTGTGTGTGACTGGTGGCTTTAACTGCCAAAAGTGGGACAGTCTCAGGCAAATCAGGATGGTTGGTCTCCCCAGCAGGATGTGATTTCTGAAGTGCCATCGGAGGATCTGTCTGTTATAGAACTCTGATAAGGTGGAGACCTGTTTCATCCCCTGGGCCTGACCTTCCCTATCTGGATAAAGGGGTTGTGGCTGTTCTGCCCCCTAATGGGGATAGGAGTGGAGTGGTTACAATGGAAGGCCTTTGTCATACATCCTGGGCTTCCTAGACACCAGGGGTGACTCTTCCTTTTAGGGGAACTGTAATTCATCACTACCTGGAGGAGAGTGCCTCTTCCTCTGGGAGACATTTTTCTGAGAACATCACTAGCCGCACACCCAGGTTTCAAAATCCAGCAGCAAGAGGCGTTGCTCACAGGTGTGAGAACAGGAGCTCATGTGCAAGATCACCGTGGGAGACGTGAATCACGGAGGGGGAGACCATCAGGATGCTGCAGAAAAGCACTTCCCCCGGGTCTAAGAGGGGCTTGAGCCCAACCGCATCTTCCTGCTGGCAGGACCCTGGGCGGGGCAGGCTTGAGGGTGCATGCCTGGTCATGCAGCCCAAAGAACAGACTTGCATGTGTGCACCTTGGGTGACTCATTCCTTGCTGGGGCTTCAGTGTCTTCATCTATAAAACAGAAATAATGACGTTTATCTCAACCAGCTGTTGGGAGTGCAACAACAATAATAAGTAATATCACCAGCGTGTAATGAACTTACCATGCACGTGGGGCACTATGTCTTTACATATGCATTTAATCCCCACAAGTAGACTTGATTATTATCTTCCATATTACAGATGTAAAAGATGGGCTTAGACAGGTTGAGAAACTTGTGAAAGGTAGGATGACCAACTGTCCTGGTTTGCCTGGGACTGTTCCGATTTCACCACACCAAGTCCCATCTCTGGAAACTCTCAGCCCCCTGGGCAATGTGGAATGGTTGTCTTGATAGACAGCCACACAATTAATAAGTATGGAACTTGTAAATATTTCAGGAAGAGGATTGTTAAAACTGTTACAAATTATAGCAGCACTTACCGATATAATTACTGTTTTTATATAATCATATAATAGTCATTATATCAACTTCCATCTCAATATAAACCAAGTGCTTCTAGACTTTTTTTCCTTTAATTTAATTTATTTTTTAAATTTTCATCATGATAAGTATATTCTTTAATCCCCAGCCCCTATTTCCCCACTCCCTCACCCACCTCCCCTCTGGTAACCATCAGTTTGTTCTCCATAGTTAAGAGTCTATTTCTTGGTGTCATTTTTTTTCCTTTTGGTGGTTTGTTTTGTTTCTTAAATTCCACATATGAGTGAGATTATATGGTATTTGTCTTTCTCTGACTGACTTATTTCCCTTAGCATTATACTTTCTAGATCCATCCATGTTGTTACAAATGGCAAGATTTTATTCTTTTGATGGCTGCATAATATTCCATTGTACATATGTACCACACCTCCTTTATGTATTCATCTATCAGTGGACCCTTGGACTGCTTCCATAGTTTGGCTATTGTAAATAATGCTGCTATAAACAGGGGTGCATATATCCCTTTGAATTAGTGTTTTTGTATTTTTTGGGTAAATACTAAGTAATGCAATTTTTGGATCATAGGATAGTTTTATTTTTAATTTTTTGAGGAACCTCTGTATTGTTTTCCACAGTAGCTGTACCAGTTTGCATTTTCACCAGCAGAGCATGAGGGTTCCTTTTTCTCCACATCCTCGCCAACATTTGTTTTCTGTGTTTTTGATTTTAGCTATTCTGACAGGTGTGAAGTGACATCTCATTGTAGTTTTGATTTGCATTTCCCTGATGATGAATAATGGTTGAGCATCTTTTCATGTGTCTTTTGACCGTGTGTATGTCTTCTTTTGAGAAATGTCTGTTCGTGTCTTCTGCCCATTTTTAATTGGATTATTTGCTTTTTGGGTATTGAGTTATATCAATTCTTTCTATGTTGTGGATACTAATGCTTTGCCAGATATGTCATTTGCAAATATCTTCTCTCATTCAGTAGGTACGTTACTTTTTAGTTTTGTTTCCTTTGTTGTGCGAAAACTTTTCGTTTTGATGTAGACCCAATAGTTTATATTTGCTTTTATTTCCCTTGCTTCAGGAGACATATCTGGAAAATGTTGCTATGGCTGATATCAGACAGATTATTGCCTGTGCTCTCCTCAAGGATTTTTATGGTTTCCGGTCTCACATTTAGGTTTCTAATCCATCTTGAGTTTATTTTTGTGTATGGTGAAAGAAAGTGGTCCGGTTTCATTCTTTTGCATGTGGCTGTCCAGTTTTCCCAACACCGTTTCTTGAAAAGACTATCTCTTTCCCAGTGTATATTCGCTTCTTCAATTACTGGTATGATAATTTTTGTATTTTATATAATCATATAATTATTATATCAAATTCCATCTCAGTATAAACCAGGTCCTTCTAGACATTTGAGAAGACCCTTCTCCTTTTATATTAATAATACTCACCGGACATTAGTGCTGCTTACCAGTACTTGTAGTTTTCTTTCTTCTGGATCCAGAACCTTTGATGACAGACATGACAAATGACTTGTTTTGACCAATGGAATGAGACCGGAAGTGATGTGCATCACTTCAGGGTAGAAACATACAAGAATTGGTATGCAGTTCTCCATGATCCTTGCAACGGATGCTGGTAGGGCCTTTCTCAGGTCCCTTTTGCTGGCTGGGCACTTACCCTGCAGCTGCTGTGACAGCTGGGGTGCTAATAGCTCTCACAGCTGTCTCTACCTCACAGGGCTAAGAGCACAAAATGTGAAGCCAGACCCTTGGTCAAGCCCAACTCTGCCGTGAATGATTGGGTGGCCCTGGATGAATTACTTAACCTCTCTGGGTCTTAGTTTCCCTATCTTTAAAAGGGATAGTCTCTACCTCATAGTGTTGAAGAGTGTTGAAGTAAGGGTTAAATGAGCAATGCGTGTAAAACTCTTGTAACAGTTTGGCACATGGGTAAGTGCCTGGCTGGCTATTTTTATTTCTCTTGCTTTACTCTGACTCTATTGGAGTATGACAGCGCATTATCAAGGGTGCTAATGCTGTCACAAAAGAGTAACAGATGAGAAAACCAAGTCACTTCACAGGTTTTCCAGTGTTCCAGGGGGCTTTAATGCCAGAGTTGGGTTAAAAACTAATACAGAGGAATGATAGCAATACTAAGTCAGCACTTACTATTTGCCTGGCATTGCATTATCTTACTTAATCTTCCCAGAACATTTGGAAATTACAATAATCCTGATTTCACAGGTGTGGAAATAGAGGCAGGAGAGGTGAAATACAGTTTCACAATGAGTAAATGGTAGCAGAGTCAGAAGAAAATAGAAATGAGATATTTGGGGATGAAATATTACTTAGCAATGAAAATGACAACTATGATTACTCTGGGTCAACAATGAAAAAATGGTGGTTACTCATTTTGTTTTAAGCAGAGGAAATGTTTGTTCATTTATTTACACAAGTTTTTCATACAACATCCACTAGACTATATATACCTTGACTTTAAAAAAAAAACAAACTTAAAAAAAATGTTTAACATATCTTTGCAGAAAAGTTGCAAAGGTTGTACAGGGAGTTCCCATACACCTTCATCTAGCTTTCATCTAGCATTAACATCTTACATTACCATGCTATGTTGGTCAAAACTGTTGGTACATTACTGTTAAATAAACTCCAGGCTTTTTTTTTTCTTCAGACCTCACCAGTTTTTTCACTAGAGCTCTTTGTGTATTCTAGGATTCAATCCAGGGTTTACTGAATTTTAGGTGAAGAAAAGCCTTGCCAATGACGGAAAAGCTTGTTTACTAATGGAATGAGGGTTTGGTATTAGGGCAGTGGGAATTATAAACGATTTTCCGTCTGTGGTCAAAACGGTCACACTCTTGTTACATTATATGGGAAGAGTTATTACAGGCGGGTTCTTGTACCATGGACGTTTGGTACTGTCCAGTGCAAATCACGTTGTGGACTAGAAAAGTCCTTAAACTATCTGCTGGCCCCACGGGATAAGGGAGAAGCATGTATGCACATGTTGGGGGAGCTAGGTGATAGGGAAACTGAACCACCACCATTGTTACAAGGAGGAGGGTACAGAAAGAGGGAGGGGCTGGACGCATTTAAATTTTGCCTTGTGGTTTCCATAATGCAATGGCTGGTCAATCTAGGAGAGTGACTTCAAAAGTTTTTTGTCTTTTGCTTGTTTAAATTTATTTATTTATTTTGAGAGAGGGAGGGAGAGAGAGAGAGAGTGAGCCAGCACACATGCATGTGGAGGACAGGCAAAGAGAGAGGGTGAGAAACTCAAGCAGGGTCATCAGTGGAGAGCCTGACGTGGGGCTCAAACCCATGAACTGTGAGATCATAGTCTGAACCAAAACCAAGAGATGGACACTTAACCAACTGAGCCACCCAGGCACCCCTGTTTGTTTTATTAATTTGAGCTTCTGTCATTCTTTGAACAAAGATTTATTAATTATCTATAACGTGGCAGGCCCTCTGTTGGCTGCCTTACCTACACTCTATATCCCTATAATCCTCAAAACAAGATGTCCTTGTTTTTGCGATGTCCATTTTAAAGATCAAAAGGGTGAAGTCAGAGAGGCTAAGTGACTTGCCCAAGGACACAGTTTGTCAGTGGTAGAATTAGAACCCAGGTCTGTGTGACACGATTGTACTTTTGTGTCTCCAAATTGGACTCCTTTGACATCCTCTCAGAAGAAGCCTCTTTGGAGTTTGGCATCAGAGGGGGACCCTTTATTCTGCTGAGCATTTGGCTAAGGGGACTGAAGGGCTACTGGGGAAAGGAGATGGAAGCTTCGGGAGGTTTAGTGGGGTTGTGTGCATATATGTTGCCAGTGGGGTTGCTGGGGGTAAACCATTGCCCGACTCAGAGATTATAACCTCTCCTTCCTCTTTTCCTCAATTGTGCAATCACTAGGATTCACTTGGTTCAAACTAGCATTTGTATCAAAGCAAATGAGCAGGGCCCAGTCAGTCTCCAGATCCATCCGGGGTTCCCTTGGGACTGGCCAAGTTGAGTTTCTTGGGCCAGATGCCCAGGAAACCTCCAACTTGGCTTTGGGGGGTACACAGAATCAAAATAAACAAAGTGGAATAAAAAAGCTGGAGGCACCCCAGCATGCCCTATTTACAAACTGCTTTAGTTCCTTCTGGTTATATTTGATTTTCTCCTTCACTGAGAAATGGGGCAACATCAGAATGACTTATGTGACAAAGAGAGGACTCCCAACCATCCTTCAGCCTCCCTCGCCTCCTCGGTCCCTTTTGTGTGACAGGATGCCCTCAATTACTCCCTCTGGGGGGGGTCCCAGTCAGAAGGAGATGGAGAGCCAACCATCTGTTACTGACTCCAGTGAGCAATTTAATTTTCTCTTGTTCCCAACAAGGAGGATTTTGTAAGTACATAAATTACCGTCAGTCCTGGTTAATCAGGAGCTTGCTGTCTGAAGGGGCGGAGATGTTCAAGCTGGAGACACCCACTGACCTGGGCTTACCGAGAGGGCAGACACCCTGAACCTTGGTAGAAAAGCCACATGAAAGAAGGAAAGAATGTCAAACATGGAAACTTCCTTAGAGATCATCCAATCTGACACCTCCTTTTATAAAGGAGGACATCAGGGCCAGAGGGGGGAAATGATCTGTCTAGCTAGGCAGGGCACAATTAGGCTTGAACTAAGGGGCCCTAATTCCTAAACCCTGTCTTTTCAACAGAACACAAGGTAAAATGAATGACCTGACTACTTGCCTTTGGGTTTAATCTCTAAAGGTGTGACCAAAGGACGGTAATCATGACAATGACAGCCACCACAGGAGCTACACTTGGCGTGACCCACAATGTAGGAGAGGCAGTTTAATGCAGAGTTAGTAGAATGGGCTCTGGAGCCAGACTGGCCGAGTCAAACCCCAGTTTTGTCATTTAATAGCTGTGTGATTTTGGGTAAGTCACATAACCTATAGCAGACATTGTTAGTTTTGAGGCCTATCCCTTCACATCCCCTTTCCAGCCCAACTTTCCCTGTCTGGCATCTGCATCTTTATTGGACAGCTATCCTTGGGCCCCTAGAATCCACTCTGTCAAGATACCTTGCAGGTCCAGAGTCTTCTGGGGGCAGTCTTTGACCAATGACTGACAAATGTGGGGAGATAAATGCCCCAGCTTCCTTACCTCCTGGTCAGGATAGTTCCCGGGCATATGTTTTGCACCATTTCCCTGAGTTCCCTGCAGGATCAAGCTCTATTTACCCATGATAGTAGCTGGCTTAATAATGGGTATGTTATTGCTGCCTTTCTTTTCCTCACTGGTACTATGTCCTTTGCATCTCTTCATCAACTCTTTGCGTTCAAACCTTTGCCTCAGGATCTGCATCTGGTTTGTTAATCCAAACTAAGACAGTGCCTCAGCTTTCTCATCTACAAAATGGTGTCCGTGATAGTTTCTCTATCAAAGAGTAGTTGTTAGGGTTAAATGGGCTAAAATGGCAAAGAACAGTGCCTGACCCAGAGTGAAACTACAAGAAATTAGCTATGTAGCTGACCAATACTCACCTCATTATTTACCTCATTAATTCCATACTGTACACATAATTACTACCATTATACAAATATGATAATCCAAGCTCAGAGAGGTTGTGATTTTTCCCAAAGTCATGAAGCTTAATAAGGAATAATGTCAAGATCCAAATGCAAATCCATCTTTGAAGTTCCTTCCATTTTTACCTCTGCCAAGAGGTTTTCCCTGATGCTCCCAATCTGGGTCAAGGTCAAGGATCCTTCCTCCTTTGCTCCTACTGTCTTAGTCACAGTAATTGTCCCAGTGTATTAAAATGGCCCACTTGTGGGGCACCTGGGGGCCTCAGTTGGTTAAGCATACACCTCTTGGTTTCGGCTCAGGTCATGATCTCATGGTTCATGGGATCACACCCCACTGTCAGTGCAGAGCCTGCTTGGGATTCTCTCTCTCTCTCTCTCTCTCTCTCTCTCTGCCCCTCCCTGCCCCCTCTCTCTCTTTCTCTAAATAAATAAATAAACATTTAAAAATAAAATAAAATAAAACTAAATTAAATTAAATTAAATTAAATTAAATTAAATTAAATGGTCCACTTACTTGTCAGACTTTCCCTCCAGGTTTCTAGCTCTGTGAATGCCAGGACCTTCCCTCAGGCACTTCTGTGGGCTCAGCATGTAGCCTGGTGCCCTGCACAGAGTAGGCTTCAAGTGAGTGCTGAATAAATAAGCGTGCAACCTGCAACCAGAGGAAGCCATGAGCATGGTGGGGAGATGGGGCCCAGAGTGAACTCCAGGGTGTAAGTCTGCGTATGGGTCTCACAGTCTTCAGATTTCAACGGGAAGCATCTTGGAAGTCTTCCCAGGAAATACTCTTCTCTTCCCATTCCTGCTGCAGACAGGATTTGTAAATGTGGTTGATGGGCCTCACGGGGGTTCCAAAATTTCATCAAGGCAGCTAGCCCTTCTTAAAATCTTGTCAGGGAGACAAGGATCTCACATGTTACCACATAGAGATAAGTGAGCATCCGATCCCAGTAATTGTTCCATTGTGAGGGAACGCTGGAGTGCAGAGCTTTCAAGGACGGTTAAGCATGAAAAAGAGAAAGCAGGAGATGAACTATGGATTGGCCTGACTGGAAAGATGCTTACTGGAGAGGGAGGAGACCAAGATGAGGCCAGAAGTGCAGGGATCTTATAATGATGGTGATCACTGATAATCACACCCACCTCTTTTGATGCCTGCCCTATATGTTGGCTTCAGCATATTGTTTATGAATCTACGTTCTGGAGTCAATATTGCTTGAGTTTGAATCCTCTGTCACTTACTAGCTGTGTGATCTTGGGCGGCTTATTTAGCCTCTCTATCCCTCAGTTGTCTTATTTGTAAAAAAGGGATAACACATGCCTTCCTCACAGGACTGTCATAAATAACATAGCACATCATGTGCTTGGGACAGTGGCTTACCACATAGTAAGCCAGTAGGCAATTGCTAGGCACTGAATAAGACTTTAAGGAGTAAAAGGTGGACAGTTTTTGCTCTCAGGAAGCTCGGAATCTAGAGTTGAGGTCGCTAAACTGTTTTTGATTACTTGCCCATGTGTAGTGACATGTTTGAGCAGGTTCCCCTAATAACTATTCATTTGTTGGAGCAAGCTGAATGATAAAAATAGGAAGAGAATGCTTGGGGAGCATAGAGAAACAGCATATAGTTTAGTGCTGGGTAGGGATGGCGACTGGTGGGGGTCAGGGAAGGCTTCCTGAAGGAGTCAATACTTGAAGTGAGTCTCATGGGACACATCAGAGTTACCTGAGTAGAGAAGGCAGGAGAGGACTTCCCATGAAAAGGAATAACCTGCGTCAACACTGACAAATGGGGTTTCAAAGATCTGCTTAAAGAATGTTGAAACGTTTGCATCAACAGCACTGTGTGGGAGAGTAGGAAAGGATTCCTCTGCTACTTAAAATCCCTCAGTGGTATCCCATGGCTCTTGGGATATAGACCAGGGCCCTATAAATGACCCATTTAAGTCCCATGCCCTGTCCCCTACCCCCTCTCAATGCCACCTTCTCCCACCCTCTCCTACCTTACTTGCTTGAGCCACACTGCCTGGCTTAGTTGGGCTCTTCCTAAAACTAGCGCTGAACCACAGAATCAGGTGCAAACCGTTTGTTCTCTGAGTGTTTCCAGGGGAAACCCATAAGGAAGCGGAAGAAGCCAAGTAAGAGTGTGATTTCAGGCGCAGTTCCAGATTGTTCCTGATCCCACAGGAAGCTTGGGAGTAATTTATACCTCAGACGTTTTCCTGCTTTGATTCGTCCACACCAACCAGGTGTTGGCGCTGGGCACCTGAGGGGGCATAAACTCCCAGGCACTGCTGGCTCTCTGTACAGGTGAGGTGTCTCCAACTTCCGAAGGCCACAGGTGTAAGGTAAGTGGCTAGCGACAAATCACACAGGAACAGAAGGGATCCCAGAGCATGAGGGCAGGTGGGGAGCCCAACAGTGTCCATTACACTGGCCTACTTTTGGTAGCCTGGAGGGTCTTGGCTTTCTCGCCTACTTAATCTGGCTAACTTCTCATCCTGTAGACCACAGCTAAATGCCACTCTTGGGGAGGCAGTCTGACCTCTATGCACCCTACGTTTTTCTTCCTAGAGCTTCAAAACAAATTGTCATCAATTACGTATGTAATTAGTTCCTATGCATTAGGCAAAACTTGGTCAGTTGCAAATGACAGAAAACGAAGTCAAACTAGGTAGCGGATGCAAAAAACAGGGGAGTGACGTCAGCTGGACAGGGGTGAGGTGTGACAGGAGAATGCAAGCACAGACACTGCCTGCAGCCCTGGGGCCTCCGGGCTTGCACGTGTGGTCTTCACACAGCCAGGCTCTTCTCATTTCTAAACTCTGCTCTTTTCTGCTGGGCCTCCTTCTGTTATTGCAAATGTGGAGGGAATGTGGTAACCAGAATCTCCAGGTTCACATCCTCACAACTGCTGCGAAACTGCAAAACACACCAAGCTACCCTCGGGCAGCGCATGCCCACCCCTAGAACTACCACCGCAGAGTAACTGGGGTTAGGACACTGTGACTGGCCAGGCCTCGGTCATGTGCTCGCCCAGCACTATGGACAGCAGGGCTCTGCCCTGATAGCACCCAACCCCCAGGCACATGACTGGAGGGGACTGTGCTACTCCCTAAAGGAAATGTGGGGGAGCGGCTGGGGGCCCAATGTCTGTCATTTTTGATGGCATATTTCCCACAAATATTTACAGGTATTGCCCAATGCGTGCCAGCCACTCTTTTAGGTAATAAGAGATATGAAAGGAAATAAATATATTTAAGTCCTTGCCTATAACCAGAGTTTTTATTGTGATAGGGAAAGACAGAAAATAAGCACATTAATAATCAGAAATGTGTCAGGTAGTGAAATGTTTTCTGGAGAAAAAACAAAGCAGAGTACAGATGATAGGGTGTGCTGAGGAGACTCTGTATCTTGCAGGGTGGTCAGAGATGGCAACCTGGAAGATGGTGCTGGCAGGTGCCGGATGGTGACGAATCTCCTATGCCATTCTGAGAGACGTGAACTAAGTCCTCATGCCTGGTCTTCTTGTCTACCTGCCTTTCTTCCTCCCTTTCTAGTTTTTTCTTAAGATGTATTCTTTAGACTGTATGTATCAGAATGCCCAAGGGGGTAGGGCATTTATTTAAAAATGCAGGTTCCCAGGCCTCTCGGATTCAGAAAGGCTCCGAAGAGGGAAGAAAGTTGATCTCGTTAAGTGTTCTAGAAGGATAAGTCTGGAGGTTACCACATTGAGGATGGGCTGGAGGCCTGGCAGTTGTAGAGGTCTCAGAGACAGACAGAGAACATGTAGCTGGGGTGGTGGAACAGAAGAGAAAGTTTAGGTGGTGGCAGATTGGCAGGGGTTGGTGCCTGGTACAGTGTGGGGGTGAAGGCTGTTCAAAGGCTCCCTGTGCTCTGACTGGGGTGCTGGGGCATCCTGGACCATATACCTAGGAACAGTGGACTGCAGGCATCACTGACACTACATCTCTTTCTTCGAATATTCTGTATCCAACGTGTGGTTTTAGAGTCACATATTATAATGGTGTCATTTTATTATTCAACAGATGAATAAAAAATTCTTGTTTTTTTTTCTCTTCTTGCTAGTATTTCCTCTTCTTTCTCTTTCTTTTTCTTTTTTTTCCCCTTGAGTTTCTGGATTTTTACTTGAAAGGGGTTGGTATTAACTGCATGTCTTTCTAATTTTGTTTCTGGTATAATTCATTTGCCAAGGGGAAACCATTAAGAAGGAGTCAGCTTTATCTTTGTGACATGGGAGAGAGATGGTGAATGACACTGAAGAGCTAAGAGACCTGATGGATTAAGAATATGGTGGCTAGGGGCGCCTGGGTGGCTCAGTCAGTTAAGTATCTGACTCTTGACATTGACTCATGTCATGATCTCATGGTTTGTGAGATTGAGCCCTGAGTCAGGTTCTACATTGAGCATGGAGTCTGCTTGGGATTCTCTCTCTCCTTCTCTCTTTCTGCCCCTCCCCAACTCGAGCTCTCTCTCTGTCTCTCTCAAAAGATAAAAACATTAAAAAAATAATATGGTGGCTAGAACTTTTGGTTGTTCCATTAGGGTGTCTTTGGCGAAACTGGTTGCTCTGTTGGGGAAGATGGTTCCCATTTCCTCACATCTATTCAGAATCCTAAGGGATAAAGAATAGCATTATCTCCATTTACTCTTCCCCAAATCTTCAGTGGGTGTGTCCTAGGTATAACTAGTTGATGATTGGGTGTGAGGATTACATGAGATAATGCTGGTAAAATTCTTGGCACTCAGTATAATCCAGGTATTTTCTCAATGAAGGACCTTGACGGGTATCATTAGCCTCATTTTATATGCTCAGAGAAGTAAAGTGACTTGGCTGAGATCACACAACCAAGATGAAGATCTAACTTCAAATCCTTGCCATTTGGATTCTACAGTTTGTGCATTTTTCACCACTGGTCAGCTGAGGACTGGGCAGGGTGTCAGGACCTCCATTTAACTGGCTGGAATTGAGGATGTCCTTTCACCAGGGTGGAAGACCCCATTAGTTTGAGAAGCTGAGGCAGTGGTCTGGTCTTCTCCCCCATAGTGGCCCTGCCCAGGCCACAGATGGCAGATCCTGTGTTCCAGAGACAAATCTAAATTCCCACTGATATTTGTTCAATACCCGAGACATGCTAAGGTTAGCTGTCTTATAAATTATGGAACAGATTAACCAAGGTAGGCCTGAGACATAAATAACAAAGCCTCTCCACCCAGTGACAGGACACAAGGCCAGAGACAGCAAAAACACAGGAATTGTGGCAGAAAAGGAGACTATCTTCCTCTTTTAGGAGCAGGCTGATGGGGAAAAGGGCCAAGATGAAAGCAGAGGATAAGGGGCTAGGTATGAGAGAGAATTCTAGAAGGAAGTGATGACAGGACAAAGGAAAATAGGCCCTCAGGAGCAACCTCATCCACCCTTATGGTTTTGTGAAGTCTGGTTCACTGTTGGACACGATGTCTTGGAGGTATTTGTGGGGCATCCAGTGGAGGTGTCCAGCAAGCAGCTTGGACACACGTGTTACCACTCCACTGGGAAGGTATGGGAAAGAGCTTTAGGTGCAGTATTTAATAACATAGAAGAAATGAGTGGTAGCTAAAACAATGAGATAAAACCAGAGCTTGTTGAGTGAGGAAAGAGGATGTTGGTAAGGACGAAATATCAGCATTTAGTGCACAGAGAAAGCTTGGTCCAGTCATAGGGACTTGGACAGAAAAGTTAGAACCAGGAGGAAAACAAGTTCTACCCGAGCTCAGTGAGGGCTGAAATCTTGAAGGTGGATATGCAGCCACTGCCAGATGTGGGGAAAGAGAACGGAGAGAGCAGAGGAAACAACAAACTCTGACGTCTTGTCCTTCTGTCCACCAATCTCCTATTGGATGAACCCAATCTGAAGTCAACTAGCAAGGGGTCACTAGTGATGCCATCCAACAGGGGCAAACTTTCAAAGCTATGAGTCCTCATGGCCATCTATCAGTACCTATGTATATTCTGGAGATGTGAGCTTCAAGAAGGTAGGTGTGCTCATGAAACAGCTGTCATGTGATACTGAGGTTATGGTGGATCACAATATAGTGAGTGTAGGTGGATAAAAGACAGTTCTCAGTGCACAGCACCTTTGTTCTTCCTCTTGTTCTCTTCTGAAACCATGGAGTCATCTATGGCATTTCTCTTTCTCTCATATCCAGCTTCTCTTACCTCAGGAAGTCCCGTTGGTTCTATCCTCCACATCCAGAATGCTAATACTTCTTGCCATCTTCACTTCTGTTCCCTCATTCAAGCTGTCATCCTTATTCTCCTTGCTTGGATTAGTTCAGTAGCCTTCCCTTGACCCCTTGTAGTCCTTTGTCCACACAGCAGCAAGATAGATCCTTCAGAAATGCAAGTCAGATTATGTCACTCTTCTGCTCAAAACTCTGCTATGGACCCCATTTTCCTAAGTCAAAGCCAAAATCCTCTAGTGGCCAACCTGATGTGTCCCCCCGACTTCTCTGACATCACTTTCTACTACCCTTGCCTATATTCCCTCCCTCTGACCTCACTGACCTCCTTGCTGTTCTTCAAACACTCTAGAAAGCTCCCACCCTGGGACTTTTGCATTGGTGCTCCCTTCTGCCTAGAATGTTTTTCCACCAGCTGTTTAAGGGGTTGACACCCTCACTTCCTTGATATCTCTTCTCCAATGTCACCTTCTCAGTGAGTACCCTGCCCACCCTATTTAAAATTGTAACCTACCCAAGCTTCCCCTTCCCCACACTCCTGATCTACCTTACCCTCCCTCCTTTGTATTCACTGGGCTGTTTGTTACAAGGAGTAGTAGGGACCACCCATGAAAAGTACCCACCAAATGTGCAATTCTACACCTTCTGCACCTTCCAGTCTGGTTGGCACCCTGAGCGAGAATAAAAAAGGCGGGGATGTGGGACACCCCTCTTGACTGCTCAAGCTCTGCTTCCTCACACAGCCTATAACCTCATTATCCACATGCAGGAGCACAGGCAATCGCCTCGGGGTATGAAGCAGCTTGCAAAGAGGGAGGGCTTGTGAGGCAGACGGGATGCTGAGGCAGAGCTGGCAGCCAGCAGGAGGGGCCCGCCCTCCTTTCCTGATGTCCTCAATCATCCACCAGAAGGGAACTGGGTCCACACAGCAGGACCGACTCTTCCCACAGAGGGTATGTGCGGGGTGGAGAGGGGTCTGTAACTTAGGGCTCACGGGAAGTTCCTCGCTTCCTCTTACTCTCTAGAAAAATGCTCCTGCTATTGGGGTAAGCTGTCAGTCCAACAAACGTTTGTACCAGGTGCTAGGTGGGGAGACTGATCTGGTCCCTGCCTTTAGGGAGCTCTTGGCTGGGTTAGTCGGAGGAGAAGAGCAGGCAAGTAAATGCTTTCAATTATGTGTTACCAATAATTACTATGACGAGATAAGCACAGGCACTGGTAAACACACATGGCAAAGGGATGCTCCTGTTCCAGACTTGGGATGGCCTCTAAACTGAGTCTTAACTCATTCATTCATTCATTCAGTGAATTTTTTGAGGATCAGACATATGCAAAGGGGCCCTTTTTTAGGTGCAGGGGTTACAGTCAGGCATCAGAAAAAAATTTTCCTCTGATTTCAAGAAACTTAGTTTAGAGTCCAGGCAAGAAGACAGATATAACAAGTAAAATAAATAAATAAATAAATAAATAAATAAATAAATATTTATACTAAATTGCGTTTCGGTTCAAGGCCACGAAGAAAAACAGGAGCAACTTTAGAAGGGGTGTTTATGGAAGGTTCTCTCCCTTCCCCAAAGAAGTGAGGATTAAGGCCAGAGCCATAGGATGCTGATGAAGCCGCCTGGCAAAAAAAGGTGGGGTGAGTAGGGGCCCTGAGGCTCCAAGAGCCTGGAAAGGAGAAGAAAAGGAGGGGGCAGCCTGGAGGGGGCATTCTGGGCAAGGCAGGGTTCTGAGTGTGGAGGGCAGGGCCTCTGGTCCTGCTCCAAACACATGCATCCAGAACCTTTAAGGACTCAACATTCAAGTCATGCTCAGCTTCATGCCTCCCTTCAGGCCACTGGTGCATAGTCCCACATGTTATACCGCACTTTTCATTCAGGGCTTTGCTCAAATATCACCCCTCATGGCTCTTCCCTACAGCCTGAAGGCTGGGACGGTCACACTCACCCCTCAGTTCCCAGGCTGAGGGTGTAACTCATCTGTCCACATGTCTGTCGCCCACGCCAGGCTGTCAGGCCTTTGGAGCTGGGAATCTGCAGCCCCTGTGTGCAGAACCCATGGCTAAGACCAGGTAGGTGTCCCAGTAAATATGTATGAAGAAGGGAGGAAAGTAGGAAGAGAAGAAGGAAGAAAGGAAGGGAGGAAGAAAGGAGGAGGAGGAGAGGAAAGAAGGAGCAAGCTTTTCAAAAACAGTGTAAATATTTAACCCTCACAAAGGATATATTCAGAAACCCTTATAAAAACCAGATATTTGCAAATGTCAATCTGGAATATATTATTTTTGCCACAAACCTTTTCCCAGGAGCCGTTGCTTTCTAGTCTTTATTACTTTTTCTTCACTTCCATTACCAGCATTAGCTCTTGGCTTTCTGTTTCAGTATGATGATTCACCGAGAAACCACTTTCTGTACGTTTTTAGAATTCAACTCATGAGCATTACTGTCTCAACCTCAAAAGCCACGCTGAGGTATGAATGCTGGGGTTCTCAAACCTACTCACTGGCAAAGCAAATGGCTCTCAAAAACCAAATTAATGATGCTGCAAAATGACAAATTACTATGTGTCATAGACCTCAGGGATCCCCAGAGAATAGTGCACACAGAGAAAGTTAAAGCCAGAATGCTAATGGTGACCGTGCTCACCTGGAAGGTATGGGGGAGGGGGGGCCTCTGGGAAAGACTTGGCAACTAGTTCTCCTCTCCAGATGCGGCTTACTCTCGCTCACACTGGGCCACGGGTTTAGCTAAGTACTCGGTTACTAAGGAAACCCAAGTTGTCAGTCCTGAGCCATATGGGAATAATGGTGATTTATTTAGGAAAAGCAAGGTTTGTCACTTTAAGCTTACTGCTACAAAATTGCTTTTTGATTACCTCCCTCCTTATTGCATTGTCTTGTCACAATAAACTACAGAAACAAGTGGCAAGGTTAATAATTATGGGCTTCGTTCTTGTCGCTCTCAGGGCCCAGCAAGGTCACGGTTGCAGCCTGAGTGTGGCAGGCAGGCTTGTTCTTCAAACCCCTCCCGGGGAGAAGAGGAGGGCTTCTGGAAGGGGGGCTGTGCAACACCCAGCTCTCTCCAGGAGGCTCTTACTCCGCACTCTGGGTGACGCCAGGGCGCTTCTGGAGCCAGAGTTCCTAAAATTCAGCCCTCCTAGTCTGAATCCAACCCGTCTTTCAAACCCAATCCAAACGCCGTCTCCTCTCTGGTTGAAATCATTCAGTCCTTTGCCATTCAGAGCTCACAGTTTGTGCCCTCATTCAAGAAACCTTGTTGAATAACTACCAGGCGGCATGCACAGTGCTAGACTTTGCAGATGGCTCACTTCGTTTTGCCCTCACAACCACCTACGAGATGGACGTCATCACTATACGTGGTTATGCTTTGCCTTTCAGGTTGGCACCATTCTCTTAGGCTGGCTTCTGCAAGATTTTCCGGCTCCCCATATCTCTAGGCCCAAATTAAAAAAAGAGAATTTAATGTTTTTATTTATTTTTGAGAGAGAGAAAGAGAGAGAGAGCAGGTGAGGGGCAGAGAGGGAGACACAGAATCCAAAGCAGGCTCCTGGCTTTGAGCTGTCAGCACAGAGCCCAACTCGGGGCTGGAACTCACGGACCACAAGACCATGACCTGAGCCAAAGTAGGATGCTCAACCGACTGAGCCGCCCAGGCGCCCCATCAAATTTTTTATAAAAAGGGAAGAAAGAGGCTGCCTTGACCTGGTTAGAAAGCCCTGGTGAAGAATCTCGTTAGGTTTGCCTTGGTTCAGGGGCCTAGCTCTTCCTGAATTAATTCAGTCAGGCAAGCAGAATCTCAGGCAAATGTATCAGTTTCCATTCAGATCGATTATTTAGAACAATATCTGAAAATAGGGAGGCTGCTGTTTCTGTCAGGAGGAGGTTCTGGGATACAAAATGATTTATTTTCATGACAGAGCCAGATACTTCATTATCTGCTAGATAATGAACTAGTAGCACCTAACTAAAAGCACTAAAAGTAGCAACTTTTAGTAGCAACTAAAAGCACCTCCGAAACCATGGTCAGCCTCCTACTCTGATTTGCTGGGTGACATCATCATCTGTGCAGTGCTTCTCGAGCCCAAGGCTTAGGACTCACTGTGGATGCCCCTTCTTCCTCATGTTTCATATGAGACTGCAGACCCCATCCTGCTACCCCATTTCTAAAATGCTGCCTGGTTTTCATTTGCTTTCCTTCACCCCCACTGAGAATATAACAACTCCATCCTTCCATCTCAAGACACAAGCCACAGCTCCTAACTAGCCTCTTTCTCTCCATTTTCCCTCTCTATATCAGTCAGGGTCAGCTAGAAAACAGAAACTACTCTAAGTTTGCCCCTAGCTTATTTAAACAGAAGGAATGCAAGTGAGGACCTACCTCCAGTGGTAAAGATTGTGCGTTTGCCTTAGAGCATGCTTTTCCCCATTTTTCTAGAGGCTCTCATTATGTGGGGAGATGGCTAGATAGGGTACAGATGCAACAGAACACAAAGAATCCCAGTAATGGGTGGTTATTCCTCTTTGGGCTGCTCGGCCTCCTTTTAACTTCCTTCTGTGGGGCCTGCTAAAATCTACACGATGTTGGACTCTGATCGTTTAGCAGCAGTGCTCACTAAGCTTCCAGAATTTCTTCAAAAATGATGCACAAGGGGTGTGTCTTTGCACTGCTGTGCATAGGTTCTGCATGGTATCTAGAAGAATCTGTTTTCCCCCAGGACGCCTGGGTGGCTCGGTTGGTTAAGTGTCCAGCTCTTGGTTTCAGCTCAGGTGATGATCTCACAGTTCATGAGTTTGCGCCTAGCATCGAACTCTGTGCTGACAGTGCAGAGCCTGCTTGGGATTCTCTCTCTCTCATTCTCTCTGCACCTCCCTCCCCCTGCTCCCAATAAATAAATAAAGTTAAAAAAAAAAAAGAAATGATTTCGCCCAAAAGGGAGATTAAGGGCCTCTTCCATTGAGACTGATTACACTGATGATATAGGCGATGTGCAACATGCACAGGAAATAAAGACCCAGAACCCAAAGTCATGGAGATAGGGAGTAGCTACCTTCTGCAGAGTGTCGGCAACAGCTAAACACTAAAGAGCTCAACTGGAAATAGATCCTACATCTTAGGACTCTACTTGGAGTGTGCCTATTAGCAAAGCCTACTTACAAGGAAGGGTTCAAGGGAACAATGGCTTAGACAGTCTTCGTAGACTTTACAATGGCTGTCTTTTTTTGTTTTTCGTTAATAAGGTTTTATTAGAGCATAGCCAAGCCCTTGTTTACATATCATCTATGGCTGCTTTGGAGCTACAAGGGCAGAGTTGAGTAGTTGCAACACAGTTTAGCCCACAAAGCTGAAGCTATTTATCTGGCCCATCATAAAAGAAGTTGGCCAACCTTTGATCTAAGTGAGACATCATAGAGAATTAGACCAGACAACTCAGGGAGATCTGGATGTCTCCACTTTTCCAGAGCATGTGAATTAAAATGATAATCTATTGATTTCTTATTGTTTTCTTTTTTCTTTTCTTTCTTTTTTTTGTCTTCCACTAAACTGTGAACATCTTGAGAGGAGACATTTTTTCTTCAGTTAACTTTGTCTTTCGGTACTTAGCACACTATACTTGCTTAGTAAATGTTTGTTGCATAAATAGATGTATGTCGATTTCTATGGGTGTAATACTCACATATAGATATACAGAAAGCATCTGCTGCCTTTGCCTGCTGACCCCTATTCCTCACTGCCAGGAACCATGTGATTTGGTTGAAGCTGAATCTTTTACCCCCACTCTAGGGTTGGGAATGTGATCCAGGCCTGTCCAACAACATGGATGAAGCTAGAGTGTATTATACTTAGCAAAATAAATCAGTCAGAGAAAGACAAATACCATATGATTTCACTCATATGTGGAATTTAAGAAACACAGCAGATAAACATAGGGGAAGGGAAGGAAAAATAAGAACAGGAGGGGGGCAAAGCATAAGAGACTCTTAAATACAGAGAATAAATTGAGGGAGGCAAACCATAAGAGACTCTTAAATACACAGAATAAATTGAGGATTGCTACATGGGAAGTTGGGGGGGGAGGGGAAAATGGGTGATGAGCATTAAGGAGGGCACTTATTGGGATGAGCAATGGGTATTATATGCAAGTGTTGAATCACTGAATTCTATTCCTGAAACCAGTACTACACTCTATGTTAGCTAACTTGAACTTAAATAAATACAATGGTTTTCTGTCTTGATCTTCTCAACAACCTGTGCTGAGGATATTGTAGGATCCACTTTTTTTTTTTTCTAAAGATGGGAGAACTGAGAGGTCCTGGTAATTACGTAACTTGTGGAGGATCAGTGGCTACCAAGTGGTAGTGTGAGGTTTCAGTCCAGGTCATCCTTGACCATTTCCTTATTGAGGAGGGTGTGGGAGTGATACGGGTACCCACTGTGTCTCCTTATATACACAGCTATGTAATTCTCTTTTCAGGCTGGGGGTTTATTATTTTCTCAACTCATCCTTTTAGCATATTTTAAAAGTTCTGGATTAAAAAAAAAAAAACCCTTCTAGGAATTGCTCTATAATTAATTCCTGGACTATGCAGACCCTGCTTTTCTATTAAAGACAGAATTGTGTCTGGAGCATCAAAACTTGATAAATACCCTTACTTTCTCCAGAATGTGGCTTTAAAATGTCTTCTGTCTGGCACACCGGGGTGCGTCAGTCAGTTAAGTGTCCAACTCTTGATATCGGCTCGGGTCACAATCTCATGGTTCAGGAGATTGAGCCCTATGTCAGACTCATGCTGACAGCACAGAGACTTTGGGATTCTCTCTCCCTGTTTCTCTGCCCCTCTCACACTCATGTGCTTTTTTTTCTCTCTCAAAATAGATAAAAACTTTAAAAAATTCTGTCTTATCATGCAATGTGCTCAAATTAAAATAGCTACAATTTATTGAGCACCTATTTTGTGTCGAGCTCTATTCCAGATCTTTGCATACATTTACTCATTTAATCCTTATAAAAATCTTAAGATACAGATATTACTGTTATCACCATTATTTTTAGATGGGAAGTAGAGGCATAGAGTGGCTATTGCCCAGAATCACAGACCATAGAGCTTGGATTTGGATTCAGGTGTTTTGTTACAGAGTTCAGTGTTTAATCGCATGCAATTCTGCCTGTGATTGTTTGATTTCTGGGTTGGGGGACAAGGGAGAGAATGAAAGGGGCAGGAAAATGTTATTCACCAGCACTCTGCAGAAGATGCCACATATGTTGTCTCACTTTATTCTTCTAAGCACATGTTGCCCGCACACTCTAACTTCCAAGGAAAGCTAAGGCATCTTCCCTCTGATCTCTCACTTCTCTTCTAAGAGGGAACACCTCTGATACAGTCCAAGAACACAGCAGAGCTCCTTTAAGAGGGAGTGTGGAGTTTAGTGGGAGGGGCAAAGGGAATATAAATGAACTAAGTCTTGAGAAAAGGGGAAATGCTCTGTCTTAGATAGTCCTTCCTTGAGGCCAGTGTTAGGAGCCCTTCAGGAAATAGTGTTTAACCAAAGAGAATTTAATAATAGAATTGAATAGAAGTGTGGGCAGGGTTAAATGAACCAGCAAATAATGTTGATGCACTCAGGGGTAGCATCAGTGGAAGTCCCTGCTTTCCTTAGGCCTTCAAATGAAAAGGGAGGAAGATGTTACTGGAGCCCAGGAAGTAGGGGCACCTGGCAGGAGTTACAGCCCTAGGGACACAGACACTGCCAGAACTTCACAGCTGAAATACAGAGAAAGTAAAGAGGAAACACCCTTCTCTATTTCCTCTTGCTTTGGATCTTCTGTTGTAGCGACCATTCACACACAGAGAGTTGGGACACCAAGGCTTTTCTTTCCAGGAAGCAGCTTTATTCATACCAGCCTGGGCTCAGCGGGCTAAGACCCAAAAGGCTGAGCCCTGAGCACAGCAGGGGGTTGCCTTTTCTACAATTTTTGCTCCTTTGTCTCCCATATATGGTAACATACAGTCTGAATGGACAGTCATGTTACAGAGTCGTGAGGAAGGTCGCACACATGCACATAGCCAGGTTGCCTTCCCTTGTCGTGAGGTTTTCACCACATTCCTTCAGGAGGGGCTCTACCACACTGTCAATACCTCTCACTGACCAAACTTAACTAACTGGAAGCTTAAGGGTAGGGAGCTCCGAGATGCTGTCCTTGTGGGTCAGCCTCCTGGCAGAAGAATGGCAGATTGTGGATTTGTGTCAGTGTGAATGGCCAGTGGAGAATAACCAGCACACGGCTGGGGCCATAGCACGAGCTTAAGTCTGCCTCCAATTGGGAGATTCTCTTTGTTCTTCCCCTCTCTTGGGGCACAAACAGATCATAGGAAGAGGAACTGACATGCTTAGGTGATCAGCTCTATGCTTTAGGGATAAGTGCTCTCTCTTTTGGGGTTGAACATGAACTTGGTAAGGTTCTTCCCACTGTGGAAATGATTAAGATTGGGATGTGGTCAAGGAATGGTTATCTCCCTAAATTCCTGTCTGGCTCTTAAGATGAAAGGGCAAAAGAGTGTTTTCAGGCTATTTTATATGGACAAACAGAGTGGACTCTGGGGCTGAAGTCTTGGTTAGTAGTGGACAGTATGTTTTCCTAGAAGGTTGTCTATTTACGTAGGAACAGGACAGAGGGGGCATGATGGATAAGGTGAATTAGAACTCAACATCCAGAGGAGAGGTGGGTGGGGAATGGGTGAAATAGGTGAAGGGGATTAAGAGGTATGAACTTTCAGTTGTAAAATAAACAGTCACGGAGATGAAAAGCTACAACATAGGGGAATATAGTAAAACAAACAAACAAAAAACCCCACATGCATTCTACCCTCCGTCTAACGTGCTTTCTTGTCCTGCAGCATTTCGAAAGGTATCCTTTGAGACTCCTTTCCCAGACTCCTTTGCTGTGGGGGTTCTAGGTGTCTTTGGAGTTCAGCCCATCAGGATTGGCTTGTATGAGATTTAGAAGCGAGGGAGGCCTTGCTTCTACTATTTCTTCTGAAAACCATGGCTGCAAAGACTTTTTTTTCTTTTTCCTTTTTTTTCTGAAGCAGCATTAGCAGAGACTTCACTGTCCATCAGCCAGCTTCATGGTTATTAAGATGCAGGATGTCTGGCAGTGATGCAAATGGTGCAGATTGTAATAGGAACCTCGTGGCTCTGCAGCTAGCTGTGGTGGAGATAGCCTCCTCGTGACAGCAGTATCACAGTGGCTTCCTGACCATGACACTGAGAGTGGATTTGGAGCCGGGGGGCTTCCAGATGGTACAAGAGGCAGCAGCTCTCTCAGGGCCTGCGGCATGGTTTGGAGAGTTTATTCCTAAAAATTCAACTTTGAGCTTGCCCTTAGCGCTCAATAACCCTCTTAGACATTTGATCACTGTAATAAATTCCATGTCTGCCTCACTTAGCTATGGTGGATTTTTTCCTCTGAAGCTGAACCTTTAACAAAATAGGTGGCCCTAGTGATAATAATACTAGCTAACATTAAATGAGTGCTTACTATGTGAGTATTCTAAGCACTTTACATGAATTATTTTATTCATTCAATTCTCTTGTCAATCCTATGGGCTAGGTGTGATATTGATCCTCATTTTATAGGTGAGAAATCTGAGGACTACAGAAGATCAATAACTTGCCCCACGTTGCCAGATTTCAAGTGGTGAGAACAGGTATTCAGTGCTATGACTGCTTCTGGTGCCTGGGCTATTGAACCTTTGTTCGATGAGACAGGTAGGCTGAGGATTCTGGGATTCCAGCTCTCAGGCATCATCTTGTTTTTTGAAGATATAATTAATACAATCCAAAGAGGAAACAGAGGCCTAGGCATATTGTGTATTTGACTCAAGGTCATGTGGATAATATGTGGCCAACCTGGGATTCAAACACGTCTCCTTAACTTCAAAATCTATGCTATTGTCCACGTGAGTCTGTTCCTGCTGCCCCCTGACAGCCCTTAAAATCTGAGAAGACAGCTCTCATATCTCAGTGACTCTTCTCTGCAAGTTAAACAACCTGAGTACTTTTAGCTTTACCTCTCTGAGCTCTCTCTCCACCTGGATCCCCCTCCCCCAGTTTGTGACTGTCCCTCTTCAAGTCTGTCATCTTGGACAGATCACAGAGCTCTCTGTGTGGTCTGACAAGCACAGAAAAGCCCCCAGCATGAAAGCTTGGGGCTTGGTCAGACTCTTTTAGTTCAGAGGAGCAAATCTCTGTCTTGCTGTCATCTTCCCCCAAATGCCTTCCCGGTGGGACCCATTCACTTTGTCTTTAAGGAGGGTGTGACATATATATTTTCACACAAATTAAGAGCTTTTTTTTTGCAAGGCCATTCTAAGCAGGCGGGTATGTTCAATTTCCTTTCCACTCCGGAGCTGGAGTGGACTTTTGAGGAGTTATTTATGGGCAGAATGCTAATTACTTAACTACAAATATGTAAATACTTTGAGAATAAATTCATCACAATATATTAGACATCACATTGTAATTAAGCTCAATTAGGTATTATTAGTGGTATTAATGTCATGTAGCTCATGCCTGTTCCTAATGAATATATTAACCCAGCCTTGCTGCCACCATCCATGTGGGTGCATTATGATGATGATGATAATAGACACATAATTAGAGCATTATTGCTTTGCTTGCAAATTGTGGGGAGAAATGTCTGTCTTTAGAATCTGAATGATTGGCCTGACTCAATATGTTAGATGTAGCCAGGGGATTGTGTAGCCTAGAAATGAGAGTTAACATCTTGGGATCCAGTCTGTAGCTTTCAAAGAAAGAGAGGTTTCTGGTTTTCTTTCATGGATTAGAGTAAATTCAATAGAAATGGAGTGTGGAGCTGGAAGCCGCCCTAGGCAAAATCTCAAAGACATCAATTAAAGTTGCCCAAGATCATACAAAAATAAGTGTTAGAGCCAGGATTTGAACTCCGTTTGTCTGACAATAGTTCATAAATGAATTCAGTGTAGGGCACTGTAAAAATTTAGGGCCAGGCAGACCATGACGTAGCAAGTACTTATTCACCAAACTTTTAGCAAGTACTTTCTGTGAGCTTCTAGTCTAGGCTAGGTCATTTCTCTACAAACACACTTATCCAGGGTGCTTACCACCTGCTTCTAGAGGGATGAGAGAAAGATCAGATGGGCCAACACAGAACAAAGGGAATGATGCAGTTAAATCTTTTACTCATGTTTTGGGGCTGGTGTTATATAGCGAAGTTTTTTAATACTGCTGGTAAGGTTGGATGTTAATTCTGACTTGGGGCAAGTTGATGAAACCAGAGAGATGGCTGCGGATGGAGAGAAAGAACCTTGCAGGGGAGTTAGATGTGTCCAACTGAAATTCTTTGGCAAAATATTACTTGAATGTCAAAAGTAGAAGATGTCTTAGAGGTCATCCACTGGCTTCATTTTACTGCTGAAATAACTTACCCAGGGTCTCAGCTGGGGTCCAGATAGTGAAACCATTCTAAGAGTGTCTTTCAATACAAGGAACAGTTACATGGGAAAGAACCCTGAAGCCAAATGGAATAGACAGGCAACCTAGAGATTATTAAAAGCAGGTAGCTACTACTTAGGGTTGGAGAGCCAACAAGGGGAGGTGGAGTTATCAGAGGTCAGAAGCCAGGCCCATCTGGAAGGAGCTAGAATGTTAGGGCTCTAGGAACCTTGAGAATTCCTGGCACCCAGGGAAATGTGGAGTTACAGTGGATACACAGCATCTGCAAAGTATAGCAGCACCTGAGGCAGAATGACAGAAGAAGAAATACCCTGGCTTTTCTCTCTTTCCCACCTTCCTGTCTTCTCTGAGAGAATCTTGATGGCTACACCTACTGGGAAGCCAGTAGTTAAAGGAGCTTGAAAAATGTAATTCTAGACATACAGAAAGGGGCAGAGAAAGGACCAGGGAGGGAATCTGAAAGGAAAAGGGCAGAACCAGGAATGGAATCCAGGGTTTCTGACTTCCAATATGGTGTGTTTCACAGTGAAATGAAAGTGTGGTTTACTTATGAGAGATTCTTATCAAAGGAGAGGCAAATAATGGTGGTGATGACCTTAGAAATATTTGCATATTTCTCATGATATTTTATAAGTTTTCCAAGGCCTTTCTCGTGAAATATTTCATCTAATCCTCATAAATTTTGTGAGGTGGACAATATTAGTCCTCTTTTATTTTTATTTTATTTTATTTTATTTTTAAAAAAAATTTTTTTTAACGTTTATTTATTTTTGAGACAGGGAGAGACAGCATGAATGGGGGAGGGTCAGAGAGAGAGGGAGACACAGAATCTGAAACAGGCTCCAGGCTCCGAGCTGTCAGCACAGAGCCCGATGCGGGGCTCGAACTCACGGACCACGAGATCATGACCTGAGCCGAAGTCGGATGCCCAACCGACTGAGCCACCCAGGCGCCCCTAGTCCTCTTTTATAGATGGAGAAATAGAAGCTAAAAGAGACGAAGTCTTGTAGTTTCATACCTGATAACTAGCAGACCAGAATTTGACCCCAGATAGGTCTTACTCCAAACCTGATTAGCTCATGGAAAGGATGGAGGAGATGCTGAAATCCAAGGGCTCCTGGATTTGCATAAGCATAGGGAAGTAGAGCTAGTGAAGACTAAAGCACACTGCCTGCTGTTCTTCCAAAGGAAGCTCTCTGCATGGCTGACGTGCTCCTCTGCTTTATATGGGGCCACTAGGGCACTCTAAGAACTCACCATAACCCCGGTATCCACAATTCACTGCAGTTTTCAAAGGATGTTCACAAAGAATTACATTTAATTTTTCCAGCCACCCCTAGAGGTAGTAAAGTTGGGGACAAATGGTAAGACAGAGTCACAGAAAGACTAAATGACTTAACTTGGAGCTCATCACTTACCGCCCTCTGGTGCAACTTACACGTTAGCCAAACTTTTTTCTACTCTCCAAATAGATAATGGCCATCATGACTTTGCATTTACTGTTTCCTCTGCCTGGAATGATCTCATTCCTCAAAGAACTCTGCCAGGTTGAATTAGTTGGTTCCTCCTGTAGCTCCTGCAATAATTCGCTCTTGCCTCTGTTGTATTGCTGTGTAATGATTATTTGCTCACTTATCCACTTCTAGTAGACTCTAGTAGATTATAAGCTCCTGGGTGACAAAGATTAGGTCTTAATCACCTCTGCTTCCCTACATTGTGCTGAGTAAATGCATGCATGCGTGCATGCATGCATAACTGAGACTCAAACCCGGTTCTCCTGGGTCCTTCTTGCCACTGGTCTGTCTACCAAAGCAGCACTTTTGCAAGCAGAGGAGGAAGCTGCTGACCAAGGAATGTAATCGGGGCTGATATAATGGGTTTGTATAAAGCTCTAAGCCATCTTTTGCTTGTTTTTAACAGGAGAGTTCATGCAAAGAATTAAATTCTCTTCCTGAGACTTTAGTCTTGCGGAATTAGCAATTCCTGATCAATTAGACTAAAGGGCTTTCTCTGAACATGCCAGCTCTTGATTTTTTATTTTGCAGCAAAGCAAAGAGAGGGTAAGAGAGCAAGGAAGTGGCAGAGGGTCTCAGGCACACAAGAGAGAGCGGCAGAATTGCAGTGCCCTGTGGGGGCTGAGGGTAAGATGAAAGAGTGGGGTGCAGCAGGAATGGAGTCCTCCCCTTCCTTCAGGGTACAGAGCCCGGTTATTTCCCCACATGAGGTCCATCCCCAAGACAAGCAAGAGCTGAAGCAATTGTGACAATTTCACAGTGGGGTGGGGGTGGGGAGGGAATCCAGCATGTATACTCTTCTCCCATTTTCTAGTTGAGGAAATGGAGGCCTAAAGAGGCAGAGTAACTCCTTCAGGGCACCAGTAACCCAGTATCAGAGCAGAGGCTCTCCCATTTACCTCTCAAGTGTTTACCTGCACATAGGCCTCTGTGCTCAGTGGCATCTGTGGTCCTTGCCTGCCCAGGATTCATTTTCTTTCCTCTCACAGTGGCACCCTGATCTCTTCTAGGAGACTGATCCTTCTGTCTGCATTAAGTACCAGCTTAGTGGGTCTGTCGGTCAAAGTACTCTTCCATCCCCCACTCACCTCCAGCCAAGGTGCTGGCAAGTGAGTCATACTTGGGTAACTGGATTCCCTTAACCTGGAATTTGGGGTGTTGCAATACGGGAGTTGGAAATAAGGAGAGACGTGCATTCAGGAGGCAGGGACCACCTTTGCATCCTACTCCCGAGGTCTGCCCTAGGTCCTTTCCTAGGCCTGCTGCTTCAGCTTCTCTGTAGAGATTGTGAGTATTCTCTTATCCTTCTTTATTTGACTACTATAACCAGGGCTGATTTCTATTGATTGTGACCAAAGGATCCTAAATGGTCCATTTTCCCAACTAGTATCCTTGAGAGCAGTCAGAAGTCAAGGCAAGGGAGGAGGATGACCCTCCTGTGTGTGGCCCTTTCTCAATGTTGTCCAATAGACATATCATGTGAGCTGATAGGACACTCAGACTTTTCTAGTAGCCACATTAATAAAGTACAAAGAAACAGATGAAATTTATTTTAAAAATAAATTTTATTATTATTATTATTATTATTATATTATTATTTTCATGTTTATTTATTTTTGAAAGAGACAGAGACAGAATGCGAGTGGGTTGGGGGCAGAGAGAGAGAGGGAGACACAGAATCCAAGGCAGGCTCCAGGCTCTGAACTGTCAGCACAGAGCCCGACACAGGGCTTGAACTCATGAGCTGTGAGATAATGACCTGAGCCGAAGTCAGATGCTCAACCGACTGAGCCACCCAGGCATCCCAAAAATAAATTTTATTTAATCCAATACAACAAAAAGATTATCTTTTGAATGTGTTACCAGGATAAAAATTGAAAAACTCTATATTCTTTTTTTACACTAAGTCTTTGAAATCTTGCCTGTATTTTATACTTTTACATTTCAATTTGGATGCTAATTTTTCATCAGAAACATTTGATCTGTATTAAGATTTCATAAAATAGACAGCTGAAAAAAAAGTGAATTCACACAGCCACATTGTGAATACTTGGAAGTTTTCCAATAACTGAATTGAGTATTAGCTTTCAAATTTAAATTGAATGTAACTAAAATTAAAGATTTACTTCCTCAGCCACATTAGCCACATTTCAAGTGCTCATAGCCACCTATAGTTAGTACTGGACAGCATAGTCCTTTACAGTTAATATACCCTTATCTCATCCAATATCTTATTAAACCCCCCCTCCCAACTGTGAAGGAAGAATTGTTACTATTATTAACACTATCATCATCATCAGTAGCATATCATACCCATTTTCCAGATGGGAAAATGAAGATTCAAAGAGATTAAATAAACTGTCTAGGGTTATAGAGCCAGGAAGAGCTGGGTTCAGGTCTTGAACCCAGGTCTATGAGGCTAGCAGTGCCAGGCCAGGGTCTCTTGGGTCATTTACATAGGGATAGCCTAAAAATGGAGTACAACTAGCAATGAACCATGGGAATCTACCCCAAAACCAAGAGTACACTTTACACACTGTATGTTAGCCAATTTGACAGTAAATTATATTTAAAAAAATAAATAAATAAAGTTGGTGATATCCAACCACTGTTTACCTCAAAAAAAAAAAAAAAAAAGAAAAAAGAAAAAGAAAAAAAGAAAAAGAAGAGGAAAGAAATGGAGTAAAACTGAGGTTGACACCAATATGCTGTGTGACCTGGGACATGCTGCTTGTCTTTTCTGAGATGCCATTTCCCTATCTGTGAAATAAGTGTGGGAATGTCTCCTCTCTGACTCCTTGCAGCTTTATCATTCTACTTCTCTCTGATGACATGCAAATAGAAAATAGAAGCTATTGTTTATTTTTTTTAACTTTAAAAAATGTTTCATTTATTTTTGAGAGAGAGCAAGCAGGGGAGGGGCAGAAAGAGAGAGTCGGGGACAGAAGATCTGAAACAGGCTCTGCGCTGATAAGCAGGGAGCCTGATGTGGGGCTCGAATCATGGCCTGAGCTGAAAAGTCTGACACTTGACTGACTGAACCACCCAGGTGCCCCGAAGCTGTTGTTTATTGTAACGTGGTATATGCCACCCACAGTTCTAAGCACTTTACTTACATTGCTTCATTTGGTCCTCACAATAGCACTATGAGGAGGAGTCTAATTATGTCCCTATTTAATAGACTAGGAAGCCAAGCGACTTGCCCAAATTCAACCAGCATTTGGTGGCAGAGTTGAGATTTGAACTCAAGCTATCTGGCTGCAGTGGCAGGTGCTTTATCATCCAGCAACATGGCCTGTGTAATGGAGACTCAATGAGGGTAGGGGTTCTGTTTCATGCACTGCTGGAATCCTAGTGCCTGGCATGTAGTTAGTACTCAAGTAGCAATTGTTGGATGAATGAACAAATAGGTGGGGAGGAAGAGAGAGCCCATTGTTGTGTGAATTAATTCTTGGACTTTTGGTCTCTGGAGTATTTCAAAAGTGCAAGTAGGTATTTGGTATTCTAAATAAACAAAGTCTTAGACACATTCATCTTTTCAGATGAACTGGAGATAGGTTTTCTGTAGCTGCTTCATTCATTTTTGTCTTTTCTCTTGCGTGTGCATGTACCCCTGGGGCAGCCAGTGACTGTGAGAAAGCCCCGTGGAGCCCACACTTAAGTGGAAAATAGATTTCTTTTACGAGGACCTACATAAGGAAAATCATAAAGGTTGTGATGCTAAATGTTACAATCCACACAACCTAGAGACAAAATTTGTACCCAAATTATTTCTGATATTAACATTTAAAAATTTTCTGATACCCCTTCCCTGTAGCCTAGTTCTTTGGCTATAAATAGGTAAATATTTTACCATACAATGGAACAGTGCTACACTTGGAGTTGAAAGTCCTCTTTTCTTTCCTAGACTTTCATATACTTGCTGTGTGAGCTGGAGCAATTTTCTTCACTTCTTTGGTGCTCTTTTTTCCCTCATTTTTAAAAGGAAAGGAAGGTCTAAAAGGTTTTTCAATTTGTGACTCTTCATAATTCTATGGAATTATAGCTAGTCATAGAAATAAGATCTTGCTGCTTGCATACAATTCTTTAAATATGTTTCTCATCCATCCATCCATCTATTCATTCATCCATTTATTTAAGAAACGTAGAACATTACTGTATGCCAGGCACCATTCTAGGCATTGGGGACATAGAAATAAAAACAAAACAAAAACAAAACACAATCCTTGCCCTTAAGTGCTCCTAGTTTTGATGGGGAGACTGAGAAGAAAATAGATAATTATGACACAGTGGGGTGAGTTTTCTGCTAGAAGCTGAAGAAGCACTTATCAGTGGTAATCAACCCAGTTTGGGGGTCAGGGGAGTCTTTTAGGGGATGATGCCATGTGAGCTGTTCCTGAAGGATGAGTATGAGTTAGAGAAAATGTGGAAGGAAAACATTTCAGGCAGAGGATAATATGCACCAACATGGAGAGAAATGAGAGATTCCAGAATCTGCATGGATAGTTCAGAATGGCTGAAGCAAGGCAATATGGGAGATGAGGTTAGGATAAGGAGCACAGGCCAGATTGCCAAGGTTCAATGTGCTGAGCAAAGGTGCTTGCACTCAGCGATGAGCAGCCACTGAAAAGTTTTAAGCAAGGAAATGACATGGTAAGATTGCATTCTGGAATGATTCCCTCAGCTATAGTGTGGAGGATGACCCACAGGGCATCTTGGAAGGCCAAAGGACCAGTTGGAAAGTTACAGAAATATAGTAGAGGAGAGATGACAGTGTCTGAAGGAGGAAAGAAGCAGTGGAGTTGGAGTGGATGGGGCAGCTCTGAGAGATAAGGTCTTCAGGATGTGGGGATGAGGGCTTGAGAGCACCAAGTTAAGGCATGGACCATGGGTGGACAACGCATTTTCCAGGAAGATGGAAACGTGATGTAGAGGTTTTACGATTCCATAATGTCAAGAGACAGGTTCTTAGCAGCTCTGACTGTTCTGTTTGGGGGGTGTTTCCATTCCATTTAGCTCCAGAATATGTTCTATATTAAATACTGTCAGTGTAATTACAGAATGCGATACACTGTAATTATGCTCTATAATTACATTTTCTTCCATTAGCAGCATGGCATTCCTGCTCGATGTAGGCCCCCCAGCACCCTGGACTGTCAGCATGGCCAGTACTGCAGGGGCCACCTGGAGCAGATACAGAATTCCCTTTCTCAGCCTTTGTCAAGTGATACAGTGGGACTCATAGGGAGGCAGTGCAGTGTAATGGTTAAGAATATGGGCTTTGGAAGCAGGCTGCCCAGGTTTGAATGACAGTATTAGCTTTGGGGCTCAGGCAAGTTATTAATGTTTCTGTGCCTCAGTTTCTCTGTTTTTAGAAAGGAGAGAATAGATTCTGTGTCACAGAATTATTTTTAAGAATAAATGAGAAATGGATGATAATTACTTCTTGTGATTCTTGTCAAATTTAAGCCCTTAATAAAATATTATATTGATAGGAAGTAATGACAAAAGGGGACTCTGCTCATCCTCAGAATCCTGGAGTAATATCTTGCCTCTATTGACATGGGGGAGATTTTTTTAAAGTGTATTTATTTTTGAGTGAGGGTGGGGACAGAGAGAGAAGGGGAGAGAGAGCATCCCAAGCAGGCTTCAGGTTCTCAGCACAGAGCCCAATGCAGGGCTCAAAGTCCCAAACCACGAGAGCATGCCCTGAGCCAAAATCAAGAGTTGAATGCTTAACCGACTGAGCCAACCATGTGCCCTAATATGGGGTAGATTTTAATATGCCAAGTGCTAAGCTATCAGGAAATGATGGTTTCACATCATAGAATCATAAAATGTTCCTAAAACTCACCTAGTCCTCTCCTCTCTGACCTTATTTTGTAAATGAGTAAACAGAAAAGGTAATCAACTTGTCACATAAATCATTAGTCTCAGAGATGTCTTGAACTCAGAATCCTGGACACCTTACTCCTTGACTGAAGTTTTAACTTACTTAAATTGTCTCTACATTTTACAAAGCATACAACATGCATTCTTTTTTTTGAAAACCTTTGAATAGCATTTACCATTTTATTATTTTTAAGACTTTCTTTAATTTTTTTTTTTAGAAATATTTGAGGTTTATGGGGCACCTGGGTGGCTCAGTCGGTTAAGCGTCTGACTTCCGCTCAGGTCATGATCTCGCAGTTCGTGAGATGGAGCCCTGCATCGGCCCCTGTGCTGACAGCACAGAGCCTGGAGCCTGCTTCAGATTCTGTGTCTCCCTCTCCCTCTGAACCTCCCCTGCTCACACTCTGCCTCTCTCTGTCTCTCAATGATAAATAAACGTTAAAAAAATAAAAAAAAAGAAATATTTGAGATTTACAACAAAATTGAGGGAAAGGCAAAGAGATTTCCCATATTATCCCTGCCCCCATACATGTGTAGCCTCTCCAATTGTCAACATTACTCACCAGAATGGTACATTTTTTACCAGGGATGAGCCTACATTGACACATCACCCCAAGTCCATAATTTATCTTAGGGTTCACTCTTGGTGTTATACATTTATGGGTTTGGACAAATGGCTAATGACATATATCCATCATTATAATACCATGCAGAGAATTTCCACTGCCCTGAAAATCCTCTGTGTTATACCCATTCATCTCTCCACTCCCCACACCCTCGGTTTGGAATCACTGGTCTTTTTATGGTCTTCATAGTTTTGCCTTTTTCAGAATGTCATATGGCTGGAGTCATCCAGTCTGTAGACGTTTCTGATTGGCTTTTTTCACTTAGTAATAGGCATTTAAGTTTCCTCCATGTCTTTTCATGGCTTGATAATTCATTTATTTTTAGCACTAAATAATATTCCATTGTCTGGATGGATCACAGTTTATTCACCTACTGAAGGACACCTTGGTTGCTTGCATGTTTTGGTAATTAAGAATATGTAACATGCATTCTTTTAGTCCATCCTGAAATGACTTTAAAAATATTATCTCTATATATGAAGTAAAGGGGTATAGAAACTGAGACTGGAGGAGATAAGTGGCTTTTCCAAGGATACCCATTTAGGAAATATTGGACCTGGAGTTTGAATCGCCATGTCCAATGCTTCTCATTCACATTTCTCTTCCTTTTCTCCACAAACATTTACTGAACATCTGCTCTGTAGTGGATACTATACTACTCACCATGGGGATACAAAGCTGCTTGTCTACAGATGCTAAACTGGATATATGTACCATTTCTAGCAGGGAAGGTAGATGTGATAAAGGTCAATTGGCTACTGCAAACCTGGGTGTCTGTGACTAAAAAGAACATGGTGAGGTGGAAGGGAGGATGGGCATTGTTTCTGGATGAGATAATCATGGAAAAGTTGGTAACTGTGCTAAGCTATGACAGGGGACAAAGGAATCAGAAAGTGCATTAGAACCTTTTTGGTTTCAAGTGGCAAAAATCTAATTCAAGGAGTTTAAGAAAAAGAGAACAAATTTGGAAGTCCAGCAACTGCTGGTTCTAGGCAGGTCTCCATCCAGAGGCTCAGATAATATTATCTTGCCTCTCTCTCTATTGTCATCTCATGGCTCTGCTTTTCCCTCCTTGGCATTATTCATCAGGATGATTCCTTTTGAAGGGCAGGCAAGATGGTCCAGCAGCCCCAAACTCATGTCCTCTCAGTTGAGCAATACCCAGGGGTTAGGAGTTCCAATGGAAAATTCAAGGGAGGACTCTGGATAGTTTGTCTTGGGTTATTGTCCATCTCTGAAGTCAGCACTATGGCCAGTGAGTGGGCCATTTTGTGGCACACAGCCCAGAAGTGGTGTTAGATTAAGGTAAGCCACCTGAATCACATGGAATGGTGCCCCATAAAAAAGAGGGATTTGGGGGGTGCCTGGGTGGCTCAGTCAGTTAAGCATCCAACTTCAGCCCAGGTCATGATCTCACAGTTTGTGAGTTTGAGCCCTGTGTCGGGCTTTGTGCTGACAGTTCAGAGCCTGGAGCCTGCTTTGGGTTCTGTATGTCCCTCTCTCTCTGCCCTTCCCCCACTCATATTGTTCCTGTCTCTCAAAAAATGAATAAATGTTAAAAAATTAAAAAAAAACAGAAAGAGGGATTCTGTAAGCAACAGATGATGTGAAAGGGGCCTGAGAAAATCCAAATCCCTGAATGCCCCCTATAGGAAACACTCCAGGAAAGGGAAAGAGCATAAGCAAAGGCCTAGATGTGGCAAGACACAATTCTTTTTGATAGACATGTACAAAACTGGGAGATAAATTTGCAAAAGTAAGTTGGGGCCACACTGCAGAAACTTTAAGTGCTGTGCCAGGGATCCAGACATAGACAGGATTTTCCCATGATCAAGCTCTCCAAAAAGGAAATGGTCAGCTCACATCCCTGCCTTGCCCCCTCTGTTCCAGATATGCTGAATTCTTATAATTCTTTGAATACTCCATGCTTTCTATTCATTCCAGGCCAGTGTCTGCATTTCCATTTCCTCTTCCTGAAAGTTTTTTCTTCTTTGACTGGACAACTCCTGCTTGGCTATAGTGTCTCACTTACAGGTCATTGCCTTCAGGAAGCCTTCCCTGGCCACCACCCCCAATGGATCAGATGTTCCCACAGCTTTCTGTACACATACTTCATTGTAGATGCCTGGTTACTTATCTATGTTGCTAGCTCCCATGTATTCAGTGCTTACAATGTGCCAGGTTGATAGTATTCTTATCCTTATTTTACATACAGGGAAATTGAGCCAAAGAGAGGTTACGTAATTGCCCAGGTTATATAGCAACAAAGTGTTGGAGCTGGAATTTAAACCCAGGCAGTCTGCCTTCAGGATTTTTCTCTTAACCACTGATTGAGTATGTGATATTTAGGATTGTATTCCCAGAATTAATTCATGCTTGTCCAGTAAATATCTGTTGTTTATATAAAAGAAGGCAAGTAAATGAAAGAAGGAATGGAAAGGGTGATAAGATTCCCATCACTGGAGTTACTCAAGCAGAGGCCTGGGGGATATCAGTATGGTACCGAGCACATTACTGTATAGTTTAGAATGTGGATTAGATGGTCGTCAAGTTTCCTTTCAACTCTAGAATTTTTTTCCTTTAGGCACCAAAGAAACTGAAGGCTTTTGTACAATCAGGTGACCCAGTCACACTCATTTTAGGAGGAAATAACTTTGACAGTAGCTTGTAAGGTGGATTAAAGAAGATTGCAAATGTTTGCTTAATAGGTTTACCACCTCCGTCTCCTGCTGGCTGTGGGATTGGAAAGGAGGACAGTTCTCCCCCATTATCACTTTTTGATTCTTAGCCTATCATTTGGGAAGTTCAGCCCTCCCAACCTGGGTCCCCTTGTGAACTCAGGAATAGAAATGAGGCCACATGTTATTAGTAGGCCATCCCGGTGGTGTTAGAAAGGGCCTTGGACTTGGAATCAGAAAAAGTGAGATTGAATCCTGCCTCTCTTGGGAGCCTCAGTGTCCTCATCGAGAAAATGGGACCAGGAATACCTGTTCAGCCTGTTTTCAGCCTCTTCATGAAGATGAATAAACATGAGTGATGTGCTTCTCAGATACAAAGCACAGTATGTGTGGGGGAAGCTGCGTGCACAGGTGGGGGCAGTAATTGGCTCAGCTTCCTCCCCTCCCATCCCCCTTTCCTGGATCCGCCAAGAAGACAGTGGGGTGGGGAAGACAGAAGAAAGGGCCATATTAGAAAGAGGAAGCAATTCCCCAGAATCATAAATTCTACCTCAGGACCTTAACAGACTGTAAAATTGTTATCTGAAGACTGGAAGTGATTTATCGAAAAATAAAAACTCCCCCTCCACTGCAGAAAGCATCCTTAAAGATCTTATATATGATTTCATAAAGCTGCATGGCATCTTTTCAATTCCTTCCCAGGGCCGGGTGGGCCCAGAGCCGAGCATGCTGATGAAGTGGAGGGGCAGCTGAGGCTTAGGAAGAGAAAAATCCAATTACTCTTGCCCTGGGATAAAGGAATTCTGGGGATTTGAGATCACTGGAGCATAATTGGAATTCTAATAAAGTGAATTTTTTGGGGGGTGGGGTGGGGATGGAGTTGGTGTGTGGGGAAGTACAGGTTCCCAAGCCAGCTGTGGGAATGGTTCCAAAAGACTTTGTCATTAGACCTGTATTTTGCTGCCTGGAATTTTCCACAATTTGGATTTGCTTGTGGGCAGCTGGAGGCAAAATTAGGAAGGAAGTAAAGTTTCAAATCTCCCAGCTCCCTTGGCTGGACAGGACTCTCACTGAGGGTTGCCAAAAACCTGGTCAAAGTGAACCTGGCCTCCATGTCTGTCCTTTAAAATGGATAACCTTTAGGGGTGCCTAGGTAACTCGGATGAACGTTGAAGTCTTGATTTCAGCTCAGGTCATGATCCCAGGGTCGTGGGATCAGAGCCCTGTGTCAGGCTCCATGCTGAGTGTGGAGCCTGCTTAAGATTCTCTCTCTTCCTCTGCCCCTCTTCCCCACTTGTGCGTTCTCTCTCTCTCTCTCTCAAATAAAAAAAAAAACAAAACAGCCAAGACCTTTGAATGCAAGGTCTAGAAGGAACCTTAATGGTCATACGATCCCATGAGAAGAAAATGTGATCTATGGAGGACTGTCCCAAAGCCATGCATCTAAGAATAGAGTCATGAGATCTTATATCCAGAAACTTAGAAGTCATTGGTTTAATATCCCTGTATTCACAGCAATCACTACATTATCCTAGAAAAATTAATATCTAGTTTCTGTTTGGATGTGTATGCCAAAAGAGAACTCACTATTTCACGAGGTAACCCGCTACACTGTCAGACAGCCATGCTGGTTGGCAATTTCTTCCTTGTATAAAGCTGAAAATGGTCTCTCCATGACATCCAGTGAGAACAGGGATCCCGAGTTTTTTTCTTTTGAGCAGAGGTATTCTATCACCTTATACAAATCACGTCGGCTCTCTGAGGCTTAATTTTCTCATTGGTACAAAGGAGACTGTGATGTAAACACCTCCTAGGAGTCAGTGAGAAGTCAATGGAAATTCCTAGAAAGCATGTAGCTTAAAACAGACCCGATGCTCAACCAATGTTACTATTTTTATGATCATCTGTAGAATGCGGATAGTTACCTTCTGTGGGCATCATATGAGGTACTTTATGTAAAGCACCAAGAAGATGCTTTCTCTCTTAGCATGGCCCATCTTTTCCCACCAGTGCCTTTGTGTACATCTTGGCCCCCATATTACACTGTAAGCTTCTTGAAGACACGGTTCGTGTCTAATTCTTTTCAGTGTTTCTCCCAGGGCTCGGCTTTTAGAGCGGCTTTCCTGTGTGTTAAATGAATGCAGGAGGTTCATGAGTAAACCTCTTCAGTTCCAGGGCTCTGTGTCACCTCTGCATGAGGTCACACTCTACGTGGCAGACAACAGAGGCTTTGGGGGAACTGAGTCTCTGTGTGTGTCGTACAGCTCCTGTAGTGACACTTCTCAAAACTCCCTTTTTTCCTTCTAAGTCCCCACTTCCTTCATCTTTCCAAAGCCAAAATTTCTTAAATGCCCCAGTTTGAGTATTTTATATTTCTCTGCCCCCCACTTCTCATTATCATATAAATTGATAGCTTCTTTTGTTTCTTTTTTAGTTTCTCTTCTCACTGTTAACTAGATTTTCCACTTACTTATTCATTCCTTTAATAAATATTTTGACAAGCACTGCTCTGAGCACTAGAGATGGAGCAGTGAACAAGACAAAATTCCTGCTCTTCAATGGAGCTTACTTTCAGTGAAGGAGAGAGAAAGTAATTAGAAATAAGTGACTATTACAATTTAATAAAATAATGCCTATAATGATGTAATGTGATATTAACTTGGATCAGAGGCCAACCCTAGGTAGAGTGTTCAGGGAAGGCTTGGGTTAGGAACTGTCAATTGAATTCATACCTGAATGACTAGGATTTAATCACATGAAGAGACAGGGGAAGAATATTCTAGACAGAGAAGAGCAGGAGCAAAGGTCCTGAGGTAGTGGTGAGCCTGTTAGGTCATTGGGTCTGAAACTTGAAAATGCATCAGAATTGCCTGGAGCGCTTGGTAATCCACAGATTGCTAGCCCTATCTCTGGAGTTTCTGTGCAGGTGGTAGGGGTGGAAAGAGGACTGGAGAATTTGCATGTCTAACCACTTTTGGGGGCTGCTGCTGGACCAAAGACCACACTTTGAGAACCATCAGTTAGAGAAAGAGAATATCGGTGTGCGTGGAGCTGAGTGAGTGAGGAGGTGAGGAATAGGAATTGAGGACTGAGAAGCAGGTGGAGGCCAGATCATGTAGGGTTTTGTAAAACACAGTAAGGAGTTTGGATATTCTTCACAGGGCAATGAGAAGCCAAAGGTTTTGTGGTTGTTTTTGTTTTTGTTTTTGTTTTTGTTTTTTTTTTTGCAAGGTCTTTCGTAGGAAACTGACTTGATTTTTAAAACATTACTTTGGCTGCTCTATGGAGAATAGATTTCAGTGAACCAAGAGTAGAAACAGGGAGATATGACAGGAGGGTGCTGTAGGGTAACTAGTGGGAAACAACAGTGTCTTGCCCCAGGATGGTCACAGGTGGATATTGAAGGCATTGCTGGCTGGACGTGGAGTGGAGCATGCTTCTCAAGCTTGGCCCTGTGGACACCCAGGACTGGGTAATCCTCTGCTGTCCTGTGTATCATTCTGTGCTTCACAATATCCCTGGCTTCTACCCACTAGATGCCGGTAGCACTGCCTCCCAGATGTGGCATCCAAAAATATTTTCAGACGCCGCCAATATCCCTTGGGGGAAGGGGCAAGACCACAGCTGGTGGAGAACCAGTTCTTTCATTTATTTAACAAATATCTCTTGATGCTAACAAATATGTAGGTGATGGGATTGTAATAGATGTCAGTATCTGGCTGTGAACAGAGCAGACCAAATCTCTATTGCGTTTCTAGTCACTAGAAAAGATGTGGGGCGGGGGGCAGTAGAGGCCACCGGGAGGAGGTGGTGTTTGAACCCTACCCCTGCTCTCAGACCAGCAGCATGGAAATCTGACAAAGACAGACGTCTCCCTGGAGGGTGGAGCCAGGGAGAAGTTGAATGTGCAAAGACAACATCATGTTTAGCAGGTAGGGGATGTGGGGGAGGTGGGAGAGGACAGGAGGAAGAAAATTAACATATTAATAATTTTGTCATGCTGGCGTGAATGAATTTCTGGAGACCAGAAATATACAACAGCACTAGGTCAAAATGTCACATCTTTCTTTCTCTGCTCCTAGCATACCTGCCCTGTGCCAGGCACTGTCACCGACATTCTAGATGGACCATCACATAGGTATAATTTGATATTTTTTCTCCAGCTGAGAAAGTGGGTTCAGAGAGGCAAAGTAACTTGTTAAAGGTCACACAGCTGGTGAGAAGCATGGTCAACCCTCCCGCTTCTGAACCCACTGTATTTCCATTAAACTTGGCCATTAAGAATGATTTTTTTTTCAGCAGCTTCATTGGGGTGGGAGGTAGAGATCTATGAGACAGTGGTGGAGGGGATTATACTATCTTTCATAATTATCTTGGAGCAGAGAGTCAGAGAGAATCAGAGCAGGTGCCAGAGGAGATGACCTCAAAGGCCACGTCTCCCGAAGAGCCTGGGGCCAGTGGGCCATTGTCGTCAGTGGCATATATTTCTAGTGCAATTATCCCGTCCTCCCCTTACAACTCTCTCAGAAGTTCCTTCCGTGATCATTAAAACTGGCTCTGGGCTGTGGCTTTGAAAGCGGCCGGAACCGCCCAGGGCTGGATCCTGTCCTCGTTAAGCAGGGAGGGCCTTCCAGGGACTTCAACAGGATTTCTGCCTCGTTACAAATTGAGGGAGATGCGACCGGGCCGTGCCAATTACAGGTGGGCGCCTCTTCGAAAGCAGTTGTTCTCTTTTGCTTTCAGAGATTCTAAGATTTCCGGCTCCATTTAAACTCAAAGGCAAGCCCATGTCTCCTATGGTCTGTTGCTAGTCTGCAGGTCACAGGAGCTGGAGCTGAGAGAAGACAAAGGAGGGGAGCAGTCTTGGAGAGAGGAAGCAGCTCCACACTGTGGTTCACCGGCTTGACAGTCTTGGGTTTGCAGACCTGCTCTACCAGGACTTTACACAGGCACTCTGACCTCTCAGTGCCTCCGTTTCCTTTTCTGAGATGAATAGCACAGTGCCTGGCACCTGGTAGCACTAATAATATTGTGTTCCTGGGGTTCTGGGCCAGGAATGCTCTGCTGAGGTCTGGCCTATTCTTCTCCAAGGTCAGGTTCACTCACCAGCCTCCTAGAAGAAACCCAGGGGTGCACGGGGTTGTTAGAAGAGAGGCAGACACACAGTCCTGCAAGAGATTGGGCAAGTCTCCTCTGAGCTTCAGTTTCCTCATCCATAAAGTGGGATGACAATTCCAGCATTCGTTCATTCGTTCATGCACCCATTCCTTCATCATGATCTGAGTGCACTCACCCTGGTAGGCTCTGGGTTACAACAATGAGCACGAGAGTTGAGGGCCCTTCTTTCATGGAGTTTATGCTCTGAAAGGGCAGCCTTTTATAACAAACAATTAAAAAGTAGATGCAGAATAGATTTATAGATTATGATCAGTACTCTGAGAGAGTTAAAATGGGATGATGTGACCAAGAGTACTTTGGAGGAATCTACATAGGGTGGGCAGGGAAGGCCCCTTGGAGGTGACATGTGAGTAAGCCCCTGTGGTGAGTAGGAGCCAGGTCCGAGGAGAATGGGGTTAGGGGAGGTATCCCAGGCAGAGGCAACAGCAAATGCAAAGGCCAGAGATGATTGAAGGGCCTGGCCTGTTGTGGAGTAGATGGTGGTGGGTGTTACCCAGAATGCTGCGAGTAAGTGCAAGGGGCAGTAGTGTGAGATAATCCTGTAGGAAAAAATGCAGTAAGGTGTATGAATGGGGCTTTTTAGATGGTCAAGCACTGACCCTGGGGAATTAGGATGATCAATATGGAAAGAGAGTCTGCTAGCCCAGTTGGGACTGCCAGCCCAGTGGGAACTGGAGGAAGAGGGAAAGCAAGCAGGAAAGGATGAGGAGAGAGTTAGCTGGGGATGGAGGGTGGATGGACAGCTATTCCCTGGGCATTCACTGTCCTCTAGGCATCATGCTAAAGGGTGTTTCTTCTCACATTAACCCCCAGCCACTCGGGGTGTCACAGATGAGGAACTTAATAGTGGAGTTATCACTAAAGTGATTTGACTTGAGTCATAGACAAAGTTCGATTTGAATCTAGATTCTTAGGGTCCTGATAATGGGTTTGCAGCTTTCTCAATATACTGTTTCCCACTTAAAGTCATGACCCTTATTCAAAGGGAGGCTGGCTCTTCCTGAAAGGCTGCCCAGGGCCAGGCACTCTTCTAGGAGTCCCGTGGAAGAGACAAACTCAATCCAGAGGCTCTTGAGGCTGACAGGGGACATTGGTCATGCTGGTCCCCAGCTACTGTGGGGGACTGTGTAATGATCATATAATTGGTCTCAGTTATTAGCGAGATGAGACATGAGGGATCCAAGACTCATGTCAAATACAACAAATGGCCCAGCCTCTCTACTTCATCTTGCAACAGTCCAGCAACACCTTGGTCTGTCCATGGGAACCTACTGCTTGTGAGATCTGACCCCTGAGACATAGTGTCTTACCAGGCAATCTCAGTTGTACACTTGTACCCAAAAAGGCTCTTAGAATCTCAGGGCCTGGAGGAATTTATGTCTCATGCATGTATTCTGTTCACATACCTTCCACGTAGGTCACACAGCCAGCTTGCTTAGTGCCAGTGATGGGGGTCTCAACACCTCTCTGCAAGGCCGCATGTGTTGGCTCCGAGAAAGTTCTTCATGCTAAGCAGAGATCTGGTAACTACCACCTGTTGGCCTAGTTCTGCTTCTGAGAATTCACAGAGCAAGTCTGGTCTCTGTTCCCTGTGATAACCCTTCAGATATTCTCTAGACTCTTTTCCAGACTAAATAAGCCCAAGTTTTTCGATAATGTAAACTTGGGTCTCTCCACCATCCTCTCTGCAACTTGCAGGTAGTAAAAAGCATGGAGCTTCTTGAGTCAGAAGACCAAGTTTCAAAACCCTGTTTAGTCCCTTATGCCTGCACAAGTCCTGTGTGTGTGGTATGTGTGTGTGTGTGTGTGTGTATGGGAATGCACATTTGCAAACATATATGGGGTGTACAAGTATAGTGGCAGTGGATTCTGAACACTTAGGCAGCTATTAAAGGCCAAGTCAATGCTCAGAGCTTCCCATCCAAGATCTGATTTCATCCACACAACTCTGTGGAAATGCTATTAACTGCCTCTCTATTTTACCCTTGAGAAAACTGAGACTCACAGAGGTTAAACAACTTGCTCAAATCACACACCCAGGGACAACACTTGAGTTTAAAACGAAGCCTCTCTAATCTCAAAACCCTAAAATAATAGTTAACATTACTGAGGGTAGGATTCTGCATCTGTAGGTGAGAGTAAATAATGATGCCTTCTTCCTGAATGCTGGGATGTGAAGAGGAAGTGTGCCAGGGGAAAGTCTTATGAAAATCCCAAAGCACTATAATATTTTACTTACTTTCTTTTCTTTGTCTCAATTCTCCTGGGAGTTGAGGAAACGGTTTTGTTTTAGTGAAGTTTCTTTTGGTTGCAAAAATAGATCCCAATTTTGGTTAGCTTAAGCAAAAATGGAAATGTAGTTAGGGGCCCAGCGCAAGTTAGCAGAATCCAAAGAATCAACTGGCCAAGTCTCAGAATGGTCAAGGACCAGGGACAGCCTTTGGACCTCAGCAGCAGGAATTCTTAAAGTTTGCTCCAGAAGTTTGACTTGAACACAACTCAACTGTAATGCATCCCAGTCTGTGTCTCAGGTCAAAATTCTCAGTTTGTGCTGGGAGAGAGATGGAATGTCTCAGCATAGCCAAAGTGTGGAGCCACGTGGAATAGACATCACCACTGGGGATACACCCTGACAACTGGAGGCAGGTTGCATAGCTAGGCAGTTATTGTGAGCTGGGAAGCTTGTCCCCAAGAGGGCCAGGATGTGGGTGATCTCATGGTCTTCCAAGGCATTCTTTGTGGAGGAGTTTGATTTACAGCAAGCCCTAATTATTTTGTTTGTTGTTTACCTTCTCCACTAGCATATAAGCTCATTTAGGGCAGGAAGCATGTTGGTATGTTCACTATTCTAGTATCAGCTACCCACAGAGCGTGTAGCATGTGGTGCTAACTCCATAAATAAATGCAGGAAAAAAAATGAATAAGTGTCTGGAACTGGACACAAATGAAGTCACCAGTTCTCTCTCTCTCTTCTTCCTTCTCCCCTTCAACAGTTCCTTCGACAAATATTTATTGAGTGCTTACTGTGTGTCAGCAGGTGTTCTAAGTTTTGGGATACAGCAGGTTTTGCTTTTGTTCACATTCTCTCTCTCTCTCATCTTTTCTCTCTCTCTGAATGTCTCTTCTTCTGTTGTGGACAGACTGCTGCAGAAAAGATGTCTATCTGTGGCCACTGATACAAATCCTTTCATATAATTACTTAAAAAACACAAGAACTTTACTCTGCCAGTTAATCATTTTCTTAGGGGGCAAGAGGACTTTGATTGGGCCACCACAGTATCACTCACTGAGGAAAGGGACAGTGTAATTGGCTGGTCAGGGTGCCTTAGTAGAGGGCAGGGGGCAGGGCTGGCCCAAAATTGGCAGCTTTGCTGGAATGATATGACTGCAGTGGAGAGTAGTAGCTCTTTTAAAGGAGCTGACAGACCAAAACAACAGATGTCCACTCCAGGAGCATATGAATACAGAGCCTTTCTCCTGTTTGATGCCAGAGTATATGCTCATCTTCATTCTTTCTCAGTGTACGGCTTCCTCAGTGTAATCAAGGCTCCATCAAGAATTGATCATTACAAGTGTTGCCAGCTGTGGGCAGAACGTTTATTTTATGTCCTTTCCTGGGACTTGGATATATAAGTCAATTCAACAGATATTTATGGAGCACCTTCTATGTCCATGCAACATGTAAAAAAAAAAAAAAAGCAAGGATAGAAATACAGAGGAGAGAAAAACTCCTGACATATTGGTAGCCTGAATATGGAGCATGCTCTGGGTTTAAAGAAAACATCAGTTACAGCTAATACCTAATGAAGACGTGAGGAAAAGCAATCATTTCAGATGTGTAAGGAAAGAAAGAAGTGATATTGAGCACCTACTATGGGCTGAGTTTTGTTTTAGGTGCTTTCATGTATTCATTCACTCACTGAATAAATTTTTGCGTTGTCTACTATGTGCCAGGTACTGTTTCAGATGCTGAGATACTATAGTCAGTGAACTGAACATATACAAATTCCACACTTTCAGAAAGACTACATTCTGGTGGGGAAAGACAGACAATAAGTAAAACAAATAAGAAAATTACATGCTCAATTAAAGGGCATCCATATCACAGAGAAAAAGCAAGAGGGGGTAGGACATGCTGGGGAGTGGTGTTGCAGTTTTAAATAAGGTGGTTACAGAAGATGACATTTGGGCAAAGCTTTGGGGAAGGTAAGAGGTTAGTCTTCAAGCTGTTAAGGGGAAGGGCTTCCAGGTAGAGGAAACAGCAGGTGTCAGCCTCTGATGTGGAAGCCTGCCCGAAGCGTTTGAGGGGCAGTAAGGAAGTGAGTATCACTGGAGAGGAGTCAAAGAGGGAATGAGGGGGAGCAGACAAAGGGGGCAGATACTGAATGGCACAGGGTGGGTGGTGAGAGGGTCATGCTGGTCCTTCCAGGACATAGGAAGGACTCTGGCCACTCTGCTGCTGAGCAGAGGAGTGACATGCTCTGACTCACCTTACTCGTGCCACTCAGTATTCTCAAGGCCTCTAAGAGTGGTATTATCGACCTCAGTTTGTGATGAGAAATGAGGAGTAGGGAGGATATACAACTTTCCCAGCAAAACACTGCCAGTAGATTTCAGAGCTGGGCTTCAAATGCACATGTTTCTGATAAGAATGCTCTTTCCCTTAGACCGCACTGCCTCCCCGGTCCTTACAATCTTATTTCTTCCTGGTTACAAAATTAAAAACCTCCCTGGTCTGTCTTCATTTTGAATTTTGTACATTAATTTTATATAGAAAAACATTACTATAATCCCCCCCAAATACATCTAAATAATACTCCGCAGTCGTGAATGTCAAAGAATGGTGCCTCTATAATTTCATTATCTAAAATTTTAATTATAATAACATTTGCCTTAAAGCCTTTGTTACACATATGTGTGTATGTACACACACAATGTGTATCATTTGAAACTATCTCTGAGGTTCTGAGAGTTTTTCGTACAGTGGTTAGAATGGTTGCTTTCCTTGGTCTTCTTTGACAAAGTTGGTTGCTGGCCAGCTGAGCTGTCTCAGTACACACACCTCTCTCGGGGCCCTTACAAGGCAAGATGGTGACTCTGAGTGTATCTGCCTATCTTGCCCGCTGACTCTGTTTTTTTCGGGGCTGGGATCCCGTCAGTAGTAAACAGCTTTGGAGCATCTGTCCAGCCCATGACCTTATGATTTCCCTCCCTTGCTCTGAGGGCTGCTCCCCACACACTGTCATGTTTGCGTAATGTGTCCCCATTCTAATGGCCACTATTACTTGGACCAGGGATAGGTGCTGATCCAAGCTGGGCCACTCAGGTGATCTTCTGGAACTTAGAAACAGTGTCAGAGTTTCTGGCTCTGTCTAGGCTGGGCGTTGGGCAAAGGAGACGGAAGCTTGGGAACACTTTTGTGGCCATCTTCTACCTGCCATGTGTCCTGGGAAGCATGGGAACTGTTCTTTAGAGAGAAGAGCAGGGTCCATGGAAAGATAAAGCCCCATCTGGGTTGCTGACAGACCTCTGTTTCCTTGGTTCAACCTTTCAAAAGGCTGGCTACACTCTTGCCTTTAGGGTTAACAAGAGATGCTTTATTCTTATAATAAATTACGCATTTTTGCTTAAGCCAGCTTGAGTTGGTTTTTGTTTCTTACAACCAAAGCGTCCTAAATAATCCTACGTCTAGATCATTTGAATAAGCCTGACCCTAGCACAGTGTCTCACTCACGGACAAATCTTAGATTTGGCATTTTATAGATCTTACCTACCTCTTTGACCTGAAGTTGAGCTGGATGGGATAGAAATGTTTAGTGCTTGGGCTCTGGAGTCTGAGTACAAGAGTTGAGTTCTCAGTCAAGTTAATTGACTCATAAAAACACTTGGTTTCCCCATCTAAAAATGGACACAGTTGCCCTTTCCTCATCATTGGTATTGAATGCACATAGACCTTAGCCCATCCTGACTCTCAAATGGCCAAATTGGCCTAAGAGGTGGAAGGCCTTGGTTCTGTCACTGGCTGTGTAACCTTGAGCAAGTCGTGGGATCTCTGTGGACCTGAGTTAGGAAAGTGCTCATCTGCAAAACAGATTAAATCTCTGTTCTGCCTGCTCCACTGCTTGTTAAGGATGAAAAAGAAACAAAAGGCACTATTTTGTATACTGTAAATCCACTTTATGAACGGAAATTAAATACTCTTTGAATATTTAGATGTATGTCTATCTCCCATGCCAACCTTACTTCTCTTACCTGTAAGATGGGACTAATGATGCCAATATTGCACATTGTGGTGAATTGAGATGATATATGAAAACACAATTCCAGTGCCTGGCACTTAGTTGTGGACCAACATGTGGCCGTCCTCCTTTCTTCTTTAGGTTTTAGAAAGCACCTGCTTGGTCTTTAGCCTGCTTTGGGGGTTATGGCAGTGTGGTATCATCTCCATTGCTCATATGAGGAAGTTGAGGCTCTGAGATACCAACTGACTCGGCAAAGTTGAACAAGCAGTGGCAGAAACAGAACTGGAAAGCTGCTCTCCATTCACCCCTGGACAGCAGGTCAGGAAGTCTGCTCAAGAGCCAGGCTGCCTGTGTTTTCTGTCCCAGCTTCCTGCATGGCAATTGTAAAAGTTACTCATCTTCCCTGTGCCTTGGTTTCTTGATTGGAAAAGTGGGGAGAGTAATTATCCCTGCAAAATAGCACCTGCTTCATAGGATGATTGGGAGGATTCAACAAGGTAATGCATATGATGCTTAGCAGGTGCCCAAGACACTGTACTTGCTCCGTGAGTGTGGGCTGTTCTTTTTTTACTATGTGCTGATGATCTGGCACAGTGAGTACTGACATGGGGGCAGAGGGCCCTGGGGTTAAGTCTGGGCTCTGCCGCTCTTAAAGCAATGTGACTTAGACCGTGGAGCCTCGCTGCCTTCTCTACAGGAGAGTGACAATAGCTATCTCGGGAAGAGTAGAAATTTTATATATATATAAAATGCTTGGCATATGTGGACACTTAAGAAATAGAGCAAGTAGGAGGCTGGGAGGAGGAAAGATTTTTCCAGGAGGAAGGAGCGGCAAGCCCAATAGCAGGGAGGTTGAGAAGAGCCTGTTAGGCACAGATATGTCTTTAGAAGGGTTGATGTGTGGCAGGAATGAAGAGGAGAGATGTGGGAAAGTCCAGATCACAAAGGATTCTTGATCCCCATCCTATGTCTGTGTACAGCTCCCAAATGCTTGAAGCAGAGAAGGTAGGAACAGAGTTGCCTTGCTCTACCATCATCCTGGTGGCTGTGGAGGATGGAGAGACACCTAGGTGCCTAGAGGCAGGGCTCAGCTAGGGAGTGCTGATGGACGCTGAGGCAGCAGAATGGACAGAATGGAATGGCTTCTATGACCACTAACCACTGGCTGGTAATTACTGAGGACTTACTATCGGCCAGGACCTTACAGCTTCATGGGCTTTGTGTATATTAGCTCATTTAATTATCTTAACAACTCAGTGTGGCAGGGACTAGTGTTATCTCTGTTGCAGGTGCAGAGATGGAGACACAGAGAGGCTAAGAAAGCCTAAGGAGATAGAATCCATAGGACAAGGTGCAGGATCTGATGTGGAGTGAAGAAGCAGACGGCCTGAAGGTTTCAGTTTGGGACGATGGGCTGGAGCCCAAGCATCTGGGAGAAAGAGAGGGCTGGAGAAGGAGGCAGGAAGACACTGAGCTGTGTCTGTGTTGAAGGCACCAGGGGCCTCTGTGGGAGGCAGCAGGGCATCCGGGGGCACGTGTGTGGGGGAGCACAGGGGTGTACTCAGAGTTCTCTGCCAGATGTGGAGATTTGGGCATCACCATTATTGGGGAGTCCAGAAGCTGAGCGAGGGAGAGATGTCCCTGGGAAATCTGAGTGGTGGTAAGAGGTAAGAGGACTCAGGCCTTAGTACTGGAGCATGCGGCCCTCACAGACCTTTTCTGTCTCCCAGGTCCAAGGTCTGTATGGATCCTAGTGTTGGGACCCAGTGTGCGGGGAAGGGTGTGGCTGCGGGCAGGCTACATGCTTCCCAGGAGCTTTGATTCCTCTTGCCAGGAGTTGACAAGGGTTCACAAGTGAAAAGGCTAAACAACCAATCCACCAATCTGCATACATTTTGTGCCTGGGCTGAAGAGGAATCTTGTGCCTGGGCTGCGTCTGGAGGCTCCCCACATGTGCTTCAGTGACCTTTCTCCACCCCTGGACCTTGAGTAATACTGTTGGCTCTCTCTCATCCCCTTCTCTGCCCCCCCTTCCTTCTCTTTGCCTACTTCTCTCTTCCTGCGTTTCTGTATTTTCTCGCTGCTTTTTTTCAGCCTCTGTCCCTACATTGTCTCTCTCCACTTTCTTTTTCCGTCTCTCCTTCTCCCTCTGTCCATTTCTCTCTCTCTGGATCTGCCTCTGTCCCTGTCTCAGCTCTTTTCTGTCTCTATTTGCCTTCCTCTGTCTCTCCCTCAGTGTCTGAGTCTCTCTGTTGCTTCTATTTGTCTCTGTGTGCTGGTTTTTCTCTCTGTGTGTCTCTCTTTGTCTCTATATCTCTTTTTCTCTACCTCTGTGTCTCTCCCTTTGTCTCTCCCAATCTCTCAGCTTTGTATCTGTGCTTATCACGCTCCTCACTACCTCCATGTTTTTCTCTCTCCTTTCCCTCTCCCTCCCCCTCTCCTGCCTCTAGGATGAGGGCAGAGATCACTGGGTAGGATTGGAAGTCATTAAAAGCAAAAAAAAAAAAAAAAAAAAAAGAGAGAGAGAGAAAGGGCTCCTTTTCTCCTGCTTGCCCCTGGGGAATGCCTAACAATGAGAGACACTTTGGTGGGTAATCGATAGGAACAAGATGCAATGAGATGTCTTTGTTGGGCAGTGGCAGGCGGCAGTTGCCTCTGACCAGAGCCCCTGGGAATGACTGGCCCCTCAACCAGCCTCAAATAGAGTGAATCACAGTGGAGGACCTGAAGTGTGAGCCCAGCACATCCTGACCCCTGGGGCGCCTCATTTCCATCACCTCCTCTCCCTCCCTCCCTGGCCCTTCTCCCCCTAGGTACTACTTTCTGAATATCATGAATAGAAAGAATCTCCATAATAGACTAGGGCATAGATTGTAGCCAGCATAGGTGTGAGGTTGGCTAATAATCAGTCTCTAGCTGGAGCAAGAATCTTCATCCTTCTAAGCCCAAATTTCCTTATGTGTAAATGAGGGATACTAATACCTGAAATCCATTTTGAGCAAGGCAGCCAGTTTTCTGTTTGAATAACAAATCTGATCAGTGCCTCTTGCATTTAAACTCCCACAGCAAGGACCACATATGTCTTTCTCACTGCTGAATCCTAGCGTTAAGCTCACAGGCGGTGCTTGATAAGTGTATACAGTATCCTGCACAGGAGGTGCCCCATCAGTGTTTGTCAAATGAATGGACCTGACTGCTTCTACTCTTGAAATGCCTGGCTGGCTTCTCCTTTCTTTCTCTGCCTTCCCAAGATATGAGCTTTGGGCAGGATTCCAGATCTCATACTTCCTGCCCAGCTCTGTCCTCCATTCCTTGTTTCCCCCCTCCCTGCATATGACCCTCAGATGTTAGGAGGATGAAGAGAAAAGACAGTGAGTTACAGGGCAGGAATTCAGAACACTGACCTCTTGGACATAACAAAACCAGCAGAAGAGTGCGCCTATAGGAGCAGTCTGGACTTTAACTGGAAAGTTAAAGAAGAGACTTTAGAGATCATCCAGTCTGTTCTTCCATCTCCCACTTAACAGATGATCAAACTTCCCAGGGAAAGGGAATGCTTGCCCAAAGTAGCATGGCCTTGTGGTGGAGATGGGCAGGGAGATAAGAGTTCTGTAACCTCTCGAAGTCTTCAAACAGTGTCTTTATATCTGCACACCCTTATGCCTTGGTGAGTACAAGCCCTGTGGAACCCCATTCTCCATTCCAGTCTTAAGAATGGAACTCACCAAATCTTCCCCATCCTCCTAAATGCAGTCTACTGTTGGGATCCATTCCTAGTCCTTGGCCACCAGAGGCAAACAGGGGCTGTCACTTTTGCAGAACCAGCCACAAGGAACTGCTTGCTGCCCGGTTCATGCCTACTTATTCTTCAAGATTCTACACTGTCACAACGCACACCCACATTCTGAGATGTGCCCCATCTTTTCTTTTGCTCCCTTTATATTCTATGCATAGTCTCTTTTTTGGACTTTCCATGTTTTCTTTTAATCAGCTTTATGATGTATAATTTTTATGTAATAAGATTAATTTTATGTGTATAATTCAAGAGGGTTTGACAGATATGTACAGGAGTATGACTGCCACCACAATCAAGATACAGAATATTTTCATCCCCCCCCAAAAGTAACCCCATATTCCCTTGCAGTCAACTGTTTACCAGAGTCAGCCCTAGGCAACCATCAATCTGAATTTAGCTGCTATAGTTTTGCCCTTTCTATAAGGTCTTATAATTAGGATTCTTTTGTATCCAGTTGTTTTCACTTGGTGTAATGTTTTTGTGGTTCATCAATAGTGTTACAGGTATCAGCAATTCTTTCCTTTTTATTGCATTGAAGTGGCGATTCACGCATTCCGGTACTACTTAATTAACAGACCGGTCTGTCTCCGTTTGTATGCATATACTACAATATGTTTAACCATTCATCACATGATGGGCATTTGGATTGTTTCCACTTTTTGACTCTTGTGAGTAAAGACTCTTGTTCTGCTACTGGCTCTTATTCTGCCATGAACATTCATGCACAGTTCTTGTTTTATTTTCATGTGCTCTCATTTCTCTTGAGAAAATGCTCAGGGCTACGATTATTAGATCATATGGTAAGTGCACATTTAGTTTTCTAGGAAACTGTCAAATAGTTTCCTAAAGTGCTGGCCCATCCTGCATTAGCACTAGTAATGCACCAGAGTTACAGTTGTTCCATATCTCTGCTAACACTTGGTGTTATCAGTCTTTTTATTTTTAATCGTGCTGGGGTGCAGTGCTATCTCACTATGGTTTTAATTTGCATTTCACTATTGACTAATGGTGTTGAGAATCTTTTCCTTGGTAAATGATCTATTCAAACCTTTTGCCTATTTTTATTAGGTTGTTCTTATTTTTCTTATTGAGTTATAAGTATTCTTTTCATATTTTCAATACAAGACCTTTATGATAAATATGTTTTGCAAATACTTTCTTCCACTCTGTGGTTTGCTTTTTCAACACATGTCCAGTACCATTTACTTCATTATGGCCAGACCTGAGGTTTATTTATCATCCTTCTGAGCCTTAGGTTTCTTTTCTGTAAAATGGTGCTAAAATGCATCTGCTTCTTAAGAGTTTTGAGGATTCAAAGAGAGAGTAAATACGAAACTCTTAGCATAATGCCTAGAGCTTGGAAATCCTCAGCTAGTTATTATTTGATTTTTATTCATTCCATCTTTGCTCACTCAAATAGTCTTCTTTGGACATCATCTCATGGTATCAGCAACTGAGATGGAAGTAACTGTTTAGAGCTCAGGAAAGCTGTTGGGACTAGAATCTTTTGAAGTAATTAGCATGTAGATGTCCTTTGAAATCCTGGGGCTGGTTGGACTGTGACTAAGTGAGAGTGTGTGTGGTGAGATGGCCCCAGCTAGAACCCTGGCCGATCCTAACATCTAAGGGATGGGCAAAAGAAGAAAAACTTATGAAGAATAATGAGATTGTATAACCTGGGAGGAGGAGGAAAGCCAGGAAAGAATAGAGTCATAGAAGCCAAAGAAGGATTGAGACCCAAAACAGAAGGAATCAGTAACAGTGTCAAATGCTATAGAGAGGGTGAGCCCCTAAGGAAGGGAACTTTGGATTGGCCAAGACCAGGGTATCATCATTACCTACTGAGCCATGCTTGTGGAGGCAGGGCAGGAAGTATAATGACTGGGGGAAGTAGGATGGAGGCAGGGTTGAGAAGTAAGCAAGTGATTTGGTTTCAGGAGTATCAAGCATATACTCCACCCCCACCCCCACATTAGTTTTAGTAGAAATGAGGAGAGGGGATGGTAGCTTTCTTCAGAGAGTAGCAGGTGTGGAGGGAAATTTTCTTATTACAGTATGGGAGAGACTGAGCATGTTTTGGACAGATGGGAAAGAAAAAAACAATGGAGAGTGAGTACTTGAAATGACAAAAAAAAGAGGGGTTAATGGAGAGTATGAGTCCCTTGAGGAAGGTATGGCATCCAGATCACAGGATTAACCTGAAGTAGGGGAATCAGGTGGCTTTTTACTGTGCCAACCAGCTGAGCTAGAACAATGTTGCCCTTTACAGTTCTGTTAGAGTTGGCTAGGAGGGAATTTGTGTGTAATTTGGAAGATGCAAGTGAAGCAGTAGCTATCACTCTCTGAAAGTCACTGGTTAAATGGGTAGGTACATGCAGAGGTATAGGGGGACACCAGCTTGTCTTCACAATTTCCTGGTGGGAGTTAGATGCAGAAAGGTCAGAAAATTTCAGCCTGTCTTTACTGCCCTCAACTCTGTGCTTATCTCCTTTTCCTGTTTGCTTGCTTGCCCTGCTCTCCAACATTAATCCCAGACCCACAACCAGATGCAGTGGCATCACCCAAACAGTCTTCCAAAGACTTTTCCATCAGTTTTCCTTTGTAGACCCTCTCAGCAGCTGGGTGTGCCTGGCTGCCCATATTCCTTTATGAACTCCACCTTGATCACCCATTTCCATATTCAGGAAGGTTAGATAGTAACATTTATTTGATCCTTCAGCTTCCCCCCTCTTGGGACCTTACTTCCTAGATTCTCTCACAGTTATAGAATGTGTTTTTCCTACAGTAAATCTTTTATTCTACAATACTCATAGAATTTCAGCTTCCCTGATTAAACCCTGACTGATATGGGGTGAATGGAGCACTATTATTCAGAGTGAGAGAAGGCACTAAGGGTTGGTGCCAAAAAGGAGTAAGGAAGTAGATGTCAAAGGAATTTAGGTCACATTGTCTCGAAGCCATATGAAAATATGGGAACGAGGTGGACTGCAGAAAGGGATTAGGGGTAGGGTAAAGGTTGAACCTCTAAAAGATTGGAAAAGCTCTAGAAAATAGTGTATAAGTAGAATGAAGAGTTGAAAGAATCTTTTGTTGGACAAGTGAAGGGGTTGGGAGGCAGCTGGGAGGAATGTCAATGGTAGGAGTCTTGAATTCTACTCCTGGATCTATTCCTCATCAGCTCTGTGGCCTTGGATAAGTCACATGTTTTCCTCTCTTTGGCTCTCATTTGTCTCTTTGTTCTCCTCCCTCCTCTGCTCTGCTCCAGATTTCAGGAAACTATATTCCCCAAGCTCTTAGGTAGAGTTCTGCATAGGCCTGGCCCATGTAGGATACTAGTAGAAGACTAGATGTGGGAAAGAAGCTGGTGTATCTGCCACCTGCAGTCTCATGGAGTCCTGTCTGTAGCTCTGACTCTAAACAGCCTCTTCCTCAAGGGTCCCAGCTTCTGGCTAGCCAGCAACTACCTTCACAGTTCTTGCTCTGGCCAAAAGGCTTGGACATGGTAGAAATCTCTGGGTTATTACTTTAGCTCTCCTATCACCCGTGTAACGAAGTCCTTGTAAGAAATGCTCTCTGTTTGAAATACTCGAGTGGATTCTGTTTTCCTGCCTGATATACTCACCTGTACAATGGTGCTGGTACTGCCTACCTCTCAGGTTTATTGTGAGATGATGGATATATCAGATGGCATTTGGAGAAAAGTAGTAAGAGCTACTCAATTAACTTAGGCACACCTCTTTGGGATAGCTACCACTGAGAGAATTTCACTCTGTGCGGACACTGTGCATTCGTCATGCATTGTTACTATCTGTGTGACCCTGGGTAACTTAGCTCACCTCCATGTGCCTTACTTTCCTCATCTGTAAAACGGGGACCTCTGCCTCATAGGATTATTGAGTTGAGATCCTATAGATAATCTGGCAAATATTCACTACTCAGTGAGTGTTAGCTCTATGTATTACAAATTTTAGCTATTATTGCTTTTGAATAATTATTTCACAAAAGCTCCAGGAAACTAAAAATCAGTGAGGTTACATAACTTGCTCAGAGTCTCAGAGACATAGGTTATAAGACTTGATCTTAGGTCCCTCTGGTCCTCAGATTGTGCCCTTTCTTTTTCTCCCTTGCCAATGCTGGTTACGCCCAACTGGGAGACACAGGGCCACAGCAGCAGCCACTGCTACATGGAACAGCTTTTGGCTTCCCTGCTCCCCCTCCCCTTCCCTTGTATAGCTTCTATATTTAAACCCAGTGAAACCAGTGCAGGGCCCTAAGAACAGGATGGACTTGATCCTGATAATAAGTCCCCTGAGAGGCCCTGGCTAGCAGAAGGGCAGCCGAAGGTTCACAGAGAAGGGCAGCCATCAGTAGGGGAGGGCGTGTCTCTACCTGGACAGATTCACTCCGTGACTGGACTGCTCAAGGAGCTGTGTGCATTTTGGAGGCTTTTATTACCAATGGGCAGCACTCAGCTTGGGTCTCTTCTCCCCCAGTCTCTCATCAGCCCAGAATAATATATTGAGCTGTGTTGGAAGCAAAGTGTATTTTCAGCCCTGCTGGGTCCTCAGGGAAACGGCTACCATGGAGAAGAGTCAGGGAGCCAAGAAGGACTCTGAACCCCCTTCTAGCACCTGTTCCCCATCTTCTCAAGTGCTGTTGCCTGGCAGGCAGCTACCACCTCACAAGCTTAGTGGTCCGGTCTGCTTCAAGGCTGGCATTGACCTGAACAACCTCCTCTGTGATTCTCGACAGACCAGTTGTTTTGTGTCTTGGGAATTCAATTTATACCTATAACCATGCTTCCCTCCCCTTCTCTCCTCTTCCTCCCCCACCAGTGCCGGGCTTACTATTCTACCAGACTGAAGAATACAAATAACAGTAATAATAAGCCTGTGCAGGTTCACATCTGTTATCTCATTTGAGCCTCTTCTATGAGGCAAATACACCAGACAGACAAGGAAGAAATTGAACCTCAGAGTGATGATGTAATCCACCCCAGGTTATGTAAAGAAACAGTGGTGGAGCTAGGATACAAACCCCACATGACTGGCTCCAAAGCCAGAACTTTTAATCCTACGCCATGCTGCCTCTAAAAATGGTTTTGATGCTAATTAAGATGTTAAAGTGCTGGCTTGTTGACTTAATAGGCAATTCTTACACTCCTGTAGTACTGCATCAAAACAGGGGTTGACCAAACAATCAGAAAGGCCATGTTTTCAATAAGGACTCATGACTTCTAGTCCGGATCTGAACCTTGAAATGCTGTTAGGGTCTCCTTTGCACCCATTCAAAGTACCATAAACATTTGTTGATTACTTAATATGCACCATGCCCTTTTCATGTACAACTCTTTGTGAACTGGAGATTACTCTTGTCATTTTACAGTTAAGATCCTGTATAGGATTACATAGCTAGTTAATAGCAGTTACAGAATCCACACTTGGGCTTCTCCAGGGGTAAAATTCACTTCAAAAGTATCTGGCTTGGAGCACCTGGGTGACTCAGTGAGTTAAGCATTTCCTACTTTGGCTCAGGTCATGATCTTGTGGTACATGGGTTCGAGCCCTGCGTCAGGCTCTGTGCTGACATCTCAGAGCCTGGAGCCTGCTTTCGATTCTGTGTCTCCCTCTCTCTCTGCCCCTTCTCCACTTGCTTGCTCTCTCTCTCTCTCTCTCTCTCTCTCTCTCTCAAAATAAATAAATAAACATTTAAAAAAATCTGGCTCTTCCTACTGTGTCATACTGCATCACAGTCTTTAATAACTCTGAAGAAAAAGTTGTAGTAAAGTTCTGAGAATGCATTTTAACACTTCTCTTGTTGCTATAATTAACACTTGTCAACTAGGATTGTACTTGGCTGCATTAATAGAAACCTGACCACAGGAGCATAAACAAATAGAGATATTTTTCTCAGGGAAGAAGAGTCAGATAGATAATCTATAACTGGTGCAACTCTTCAAGCAAATACTCAAGGACCCAGTCTCCTTCCAGGTTTCTGCTCTGACATTATTCTAAATACAGTTGACCCTGAACAACATGGGGGTTAGGTGCCCCAGGCTTCATGCAGTTGAAAATCCTTGTGTAACTTTTGATTCCCCTAAAACTTAACTCCTCATAGCCTACTGATGACCAGAAACCTTACCATTAATATGCAGTTGATTAACATATTTTACCAATAATAAAGTTGATTAAACATGTTTTGAATGTTTTATGTACTAACACTGTATTCTTCTAATAAAATAAGCCTGAGAAAAGAAAATATTAAGAAAATCATAAGGAAGAGAAAATACATGTATAGTCCTGTCCTGTCAAAAATTTGCATATAAGGGGACCCGTGCAGTTCAAACCCATGTTGTTCAAGGATCAACCATCTGTGACTTTTGTCTTTCTGGTTGCAAGATGGATGTCTTGCCTCTAAGCATGAAGTCTGCATTCCAGGCAGGAAGAAGAGTAAAGGATAAAAACTACAGGACACTGGAGTCTGTCCCTTTCTATCAGAGAAACAAATTGGAAATACCAATCCATAGACTTTTGCTTACATCTAATTGGCTGGAGGTGGTCACATGGCTACCTATGGTATAATGGCACCTGGGATGTGAATACTTCTAACTAGGTACATGGCATCCTGAAACAGAATCAGAGTTTTGTTAATATGATAAGGAAAGGTGAGGGGAAATGGGTAACATGAGCTTGCAATCTTTGCTACCAATTTGCACTAGTTTGTGCAGTAACAACCCCCCAAATGCCTTACCTTGATGTAGGTTTTTAATTTTCCAAAAACACTTTCCTGTACATTATTCCTTTTAATATCCCTTCATGAAAGCCTTTTAAAGTAGCTATGGTATGGATTATCAGGAGTCATGCAGGTTTGACATCATATTTCTCCTTTTACAAAAGAGGAAGCTGAGTTTCAAAGAGGTGAACTGAGTTGCTCAAAGTCACAGAACTTGTAAGTGATAAGACCTGGAGTGGATTCAGTATCCTGGGGCCCATTGAGACGTTAGATAAGTCACTTACTCTCTGTGCTTACCATACACCCACTGAATAGCAGGAATCATCCTACCAACTTTACAAGGTGATTGGGAAGACTTAATGGTTCTCAGTGCCTGTATATCTTAAGTGTTCAGTAAAAAGATGACAATGAGCATTTTATGGACTCTAATACATTTTTTTGATCATTTCCAAAGCAAGTTAGCATCTTTTCTCCAACTTATCTTTTTCATTACCTCGAGTCTAAAGTTTATCAGACTATTTGCATGTTTTCCCCTTGCACAAAGGATACATAATCCCTGTTAAACTGAGAGATCTATGAGGGCATGCGTTGGGAGGACTTATTTCTTAGGGCTCACATTTCACTAAGGAACCTCCACTCCATTTCTTAAGAGGAAAGAATACTTGAGTAACACTTCTGTCCCAGCTCTTTACCCCTTACTCATCTCACCCTATGGAAAGAGAATTTCCTTCCTTTCTTCCTTTTTTTTTTTTTTTTTTGTTCATTGATATGGAAAAAATTCTTCGAGATTGGGTAGAATTAATGTGTTATAAACTGTACTTATGGGTACAAGGCAGGTGCTATTTCCCACATAGTTGACTGAGTAAGTATCTGTTTCATAGACTCTTTCCTCAGCTAGATCTCAAGGGCTATACCTGGTGGAAGGGGCAGGAGGTGACCAAGGAGGAACCCTGGCTCTAACATTTGACTCAAGCAGTAAATACCACACAGCTGTGTAAGCAATAATGTTGGTACCTTGGTTCCCATTTGACTCCCTTGACTTTTTCTCCATTGGTTTAAGACTGAACAGTGGAAGGGTTTGGTTATCATCTCAGAGCAACATTCAGTAGCAGGGGTGGCTGTTTTCCTTCTTTGCTTCCCAGACACATGGGAACAATACTTGATCAAAAAAATGATGATCAAATGGATAATGGAAGTGAAAACATCTTATAAATTGTAAAATGCTATCAGATAGAAATTATTAGGAGTACCACATGTTTTTTTTTTAATTTTATTTATTTATTTATTAATTTCTACACCCAACATGGGGCTCCAACTCATGACCAAGAGATCAAGAGTCACATGCTCTACTGACTGAGCCAGCCAGGTGTCCCCCAGTATTACTGTGTTTAATAAAATCCTCCTATCCTGAGAGGAAGAGTCTTGGCTTTAGATGGAACATAATCTTTGCAGTGTGGTGAGGGTGAGGGATTGAAAGGAGAAAAAGGAAAAAAAAATGTGATCTCAACATGGTCAACCAAAACATACTAAGTGCTTTTGGGGGCATGAATAAAACATTGTCAGCTGGAGTCTAGTGGGGAGGCATACATATGCAAGGATAACTCTAAGATAAGATATTAAGGAAGTGCTGTAAACCAATTACTATGAAAACAGAGAAAAGGCGAAGATTAATGTTCACTTGGAATTGAATGTGAATGTGGAGTTAGGGAAGGTTTGGAAAAGACAGATAGTTGAGCTGAGTTTAGAAAGTGAATAGGTACTTTAAAAGGTAGTACTGTAGATAATAATAACAAAGGTGTTGTTAAGCATCATGTGTTAAGCACTGTAACGCAAAATGCATATGTGAAACTTGGGTAATGCACCCAGCAACACTGTTTGGTAGGTATTATTTTCATTATTTTTATTTTTTTAGGTGAAGAAAATGGTATTGGCAGAGAACATTCAAAGAGAAAGGACATCATCAAAGGTATGCAAGCCAGAAAATGTTGTAATTCTGGTATGATGACTCATACAGGTCCCCCAATATATTAAACACTTACTTTGTGTTCACTGTTTTGTGGCCACTGGGAGTCCAGTGTGGGTGTTGGGAAGGATTGGGGGGAGTATAGTACTATCAGCAGATTTAAAAATCTAGGTCTTAAAATCAATCTGACTTAGTATTGTTTTTGTTTTGGTTTCCCCAGAAGTAAACTCTGAGGCCAAGTGTGGATGCTAATACATTATTTGGGAGGTAATACAGGACACAGTGGTAGAGGAGAGTGGATGTGAAACAGGGAAGGAAAGCAAGCCAGTAAAACGTACTTTATCAAATATATTACTTTTGTGGGAAAATAGAGCATTGTCCCACTGGATAGTTCTAGGATCTGGTGTTCAGCACCCACCTTAGAGTTATTTCACCCAAGGGAAATAAATATGGTTATGCTATGGGAGCTATGATATTTATGCACTGACTTCTGTTAGCTCTTGCTTGAGGTCTGCTTTTGGTGGCGGCTAACTTCCTGGTATTTCTGCCTTTCCACGTATGGACGGTGGAATTTTCAGTGGCCAAAGAGAGCCATGAAGCAGAGTTTCAGATGCTGGCAGTTTGATGCTGGGCTGGTCTCAGTGGAAATAGTAAGGCTGGGGCAATAGGACCATATGTTATAAAGTCTACCCCTTGAACTGCCTGGGTCCAGTTCTGCCCAACTTCACTGCATCTTCTTGCTGATTCCTCAAGAGTGTGGCCTATCATGATTCTAAAAGCAAACAAATGAATGAACAAACAAGCAAACAAAAATCCTATGACAGAAAGTTTGATGGGATATAGAGTCTCTGCCACCACAGCTATCATTAAGGTCATATTGATAATCATCTCCCTCCTCTCTCTGCATTCAAATTTGACTTACCTTTGGCCATCACTTCAGCTCCTGTACATTGCTTCACCAGGGGGATAACTCAGTTTCTTATCCCTGAGGTGTCAGAACCCTTGGTTATACTTTTCTCAGGCTAGTGTTGCTGCAGTTGCTAATTTTTTGTTATCACTGGTCATAGAAGTACTAAGAGACGTCCCAGTTAATCTTCTGAGTTCCAGACATACTCCATTACCCTGCTAGGTAGCAGCAACCCTAGCTCCTCATGATAACTACAGTCAATCATTGCTGCCAGCATAGTAACTCCTTTTTAAAATCTGCTTATCTACTGGCATGAAGACTTCAAAATACCAAGAGAGCAAACATTTTGCACAAGTTCCCCAAGTGTGTCACTGGGATTGATGGTGACAAAAGCCATTCCTTCTATACTTTTATTATTGGATCCATGTATTCTACCTAAGAGGCATGCAGCACCATGTAATGATCACTGACTCAAAGTAGAAAGTGCATCTAGGAGGACAGCACTCTTACACTGGAAGGTGTCATCCTCCAGTTGCTGTCTTAGCTGTGCCTTTAATAGCTATTCCAGCATTCTATCAAACCAGCAGCTGTAGATTGTGTCATATGTAGTAGTTATCAGTGGAGCTGATATATATAAACCAACTATGGTCTTTGCCCAGTTAAAGAAACAAGGATGATAGCAGCTATGAAGATTTTCTCTCTTGTTTGTTATAAATACACACACACTCATAAACACACCCACACATATTTATATTCACACACTGTTGTCTTTTTTTCTCTATCTCCTTCTTCCTCATTTTATATAAGGATTGATGTTAATGATTAAGATTGCAATGTAGTGTTTACAGAATATTAAGGAGTATCTGTGACTGAGTTTGAGAAGTAAATTCAGTTACGTGGAGGAAGGTGGGTGTGGATGCTGAGTAGCCAAAGGGGTGGACTGTGATAGTTATTCAACTATTATGGTCTCTTTGCTCCAGACCTATCATTTTTTGCTCTGTTTTGCAGTAATGGGACTAGGACTGTGAAGGTACACTTCTCTGTTTTTAGCTGGCTTCCTGTCAGTTTCTGCCAGACTGGAAAGTTGAAAGAGGCAGGACTTCCTGCTCCCAGTTTCTTTGTTATTCCTGTTGCTGCCAGCCCAGTGATAGTTTATTACCCTGGAAACAATAGTTGGTTCCCATAGCAGTTGGTTTCAGCTTTCAACCTCTTTTCATGCTCCTAGAGCCACTTCGTCATCCCTTCTCCGAGGTACCAGGCCCAGAGGGGCTATGCTCCCCTCCTCAGAGGTTTGAGTCCCAGTGCCAGCATCACAAAGTATCAAAGGTGTTTTTGAAGGTGGGAGGCACTAGTTTAATAACTCGTGCACTCTACTTCTGAAAACATGTCCCATGTGTTGGTCCTTTAGAAATGACTCCTTCCTCCAAAGTCATAGAGTGAGTCTATTGACTCTCGAAAGAGGGCAAACTTCTGCCTCTAAGAATATATAGCTACCAACATCTGCTCTTACTGGAGGCAGAAAATACTCTGTCCCAGCACATATCTATGGAAAGCCCCAGGGTCTTTCCAGGCCTAGAAGAGAGACAAGGGCTACCACTGAGGCTCCCCAGTGCACCAGCAGCAGAGAAGAAAAGGGCACGAGAAGGCTGGATGCCATTACCCTTAACCCACACACTGTCTGAGACAAGAAAGTAAGGTGGCGGTCTATGCTGACCTTTCATTCCAGCCGTCTGGCAAGCTTTCTTCTGGAAAATGAAACTTTCCACAGTGTCTGTCTTAATTATGCATGGACACAGTTGATTTGCATATCCAAATACTCAGGGCTGTGGAGCGAACAAATAATTACTGTCTGGTGGTTGCCTGAAGAAGAAAGAAACAACAAAGGGCAAGACTTCCAACATCCTCTAGCCTGTGTACTAACCTGTGATGATCAACTTCCTCCTAACAAAACCGAGGTTTCCAGAATTGGCTGAATTCAGTTGTCTGCTTTTTTATCATTACTCTGAGCCCATTACCAGGCCACACCAGCACTCTCTCTGTAGCTTAACATACTCCTTGTTGCCCCTTTTCTTAGCCTATCAGAGAATAATCTGCTGGGCTGTTCTCTAAGGCACTGACTTAATAACCTATGCATTCATGATAAGTTATGATAGAACCTTAGAAAATCTCTGTATTGCTTGGACCTTAATTTCCCCACTGGTGAATAAGGAGGTTGGACTAGATGATCTTTAAAGACATTTCCAGACCCGCATATTCTAAAGCTATATGTTATGAACCAGATTTTGTGTCCCCTCAAAATTCATATGTTGAATCCCTAACCCCCAGCATTATGCTATTTGGAGACGAGGCATTTGATAGTTATTTAGGGTGAGATGAAATCATGAAGGTGGGGCCTTAGTCTGTTGGGATTAGTGTTTTTATAGGAAGAAGCACCAGAGAACTCTCTCCGTCTCTCTCTCTCTGCCATGTGAGTACACAGCAGGAATGTAGACATCAATAAGCCAGGAAGAGAGCCTTTGCATGAAATTAAATCCCAGTGGATCTGGATCTTGGACTTCCCACCTCCAGAACTGTGGGAAAATAAACTTCTTTTCTATAAGCTATCCAGTCTATAGTATTTGTTATGATAGCCTTTGCTGACCAAGACACTGTGACTCTGCCTTTTTGCCACAGAGTGATCTGGGCAAGCTCTGTCTCCTCCTCACTCTGCAGGTTCCTCCCCGATAAATGAGGAGGTTAGACTAGATTAGATTAGATTTAAGGTCCTTTCCAGGTTTGAAATTCTCTGAATCTAATTTATTCTTAGATGTCACTCATGGAATTCATTGCTCTTTTTAGGGTTATTTTGAATCAAAAAACCGAACTCATAGTCTCTTCTCTTCACCTTCACCTTCACCTTCACCTTCACCTTCACCTTCACCGCTCTTCCTCTTCCTTCTCCTCATTGTTCTTTTCTCCCTGCTCCTCACCAAGCTACAACTGATAGAAAGCAAATTTGAATTCAGGGAAAGAGAGGAATTTATTGCTTCAAGGAACCCAAGGAATGGTCTAACTACCAACATTCAAGAAGGACAAAGTTGCGCCAGGGTCTTAGGAACTCTAGAACATGGGTACAAAATCTATGAAGACCCGCCGCTCATTTCTGTACCTTTCTATGCATTAAATTCATCCACTTACATTATATGTCAGTTTTTTTTTTTCCTAGAGGATGAGAGTCATAATGGGAAACTTACTGAATTTTACATCTTATAGCATCTGCCACTAGGAGAGACCAACCTTGACACTCTAAATTTATATTTCAAAAATCCCAGAGAAGGGAGCCCTTAGCCCAGCCTGGTTTAGGTACCACCTCTGGGACCAATGAGCTGTGGTCAGGAGTCAGACGAATTTAAAAATCAAGTCTCACTTTGTATCCATGGTGCCTGGAGCATGGCAGTTTCCAGGGTAAGGGAACACATATGTATGTGTTGGCTTAACGTTATAAAGGAATATGATTAGCAAGGAGCCTAGTGTGGGGCTCGAACACATGAACCATGAGATCATGACCTGAGCCAAAATCAAGAGTCAGACACTTAACTGACTAAGCCACCCAGGTGCCTCAAAAGATGGACTTTTTAATGGTGGGACTTTAGGCCACAGTGGCCATGAGAGTGAGATAGTTGGTCTCAAAGGTTGAGATCTGCTGAGGGGCGGGTAGGAAGTATGATTCTCTTAATTTTATTAATGAAGCAACTGGGGCTTAGAAAGTTAAATAACAAGTAAATGGTAGAGCTAAGACTGAAACCCAGAGAGTGTGATTTTAGAACTCACATTCTTTTTTTTTTTTTTTTTTTAGTGTTTATTTATTTTTGAGACAGAGAGAGACAGAGCATGAACGGGGGAGGGTCAGAGAGAGAGGGAGACACAGAATCCAAAGCAGGCTCCAAGCTCTGAGCTGTCAGCACAGAGCCTGACACGGGCCTCGAACTCACAGACCGTGCGATCATGACCTGAGCCGAAGTCGGACGCTTAACCGACTGAGCCACCCAGGCGCCCCTAGAACTCACATTCTTAACCTGTACATTATCACACCACAGAACCAGAAAGCACCTGCCATTCTTTTCATAAGCGCTTACTAGACACTGTGATAGGTGCTAGGATAAGCAAGAAAGAAAAGGTCCCTGCCCTGGAAAAACAGTCCATAGTGAAAGGTTTTGTGGACACAATGTTTTTCCATAACTGTCTGATCTGTAGGAGAGCAGAAAGCACCTACTCGAGCCATCTTACAGACCTGGCTTGTCAAGGTGAGCCACGGAGTTATTTCCTTCTAATCATATGCATATGCCAGCTTGGGAGAGAGCCTCTTGTTCGTGAAGAAGCACGCAGAGGGGGCTGAGGCTGTGGTCTGTCGGAGGGGCCATGGCCTGCCTCCTTGGAGATCAGCCACCACAGCAATCATGATGGACACTAGGGCTTCCACAGTGTCTGTAGCATTTCACTTTTTAGGTTGGGCGATAGGTACAGGGGCATTTAGTATGTGTTCTAAATCATTGCTTAATGCCTGAAATATTTCAAGATGGAAAAAACTCATGTTATGGAAGAATTTCATGACATGGGAAAATATTCACAGAAAGGTTTTCACTGAAATGAATCTGACTACAAAGCACTTTATTTAGAACAATTCCCATTTGGGGAAAAAAGTAAAAAAAAATATATATCAGTTATTTACTTAAGTGATGAGATTTAAGTATTCCTTTTATTTGCTGTATTTTAATATCTTATAAGGAACATGTGTTATTTTTATAATTAGAAAATAAATCACTAGAGTGCCTAATGTGATTACTCCTATGCCTGAAGTCCTCTCAGTACAGTATTTGACTTTCCACAAGGCACTGGATTGCTCCTGTTGGCTATTTGAGCAGCCCACCTTCTTGCAGTATGTCTCTGAGTGATTCCTGCACATCCTTTCACACAATCTGTGTTCTCTGTCTTCTTTGCTTGAAGAAGTCCAGCTATATGGCTGTGGAAGGGAGGCTGTTTTTTTTTTCCAGAACTTGTAGTGGAAAGCAGGGTAAAGGTGAAGAGGCGACAAGACAAGATGCAGCCCCAGTGCTTCATGCTGAGACCCACATAAAGGTAATGTGCCCCAAAGTATGCAGAGATGGTGCTTTATGGCTTTACGGCCATCACACTCACAAATACATTTTGTGGTTCTAACCACAATAAGACACTTGCTGTTCCCACAATAAGACACTATTTCAAGGTCCTCTGCCTTTGCATTCACATCCTCTCTTCTCCAACTGTAAAAATTCTACATGGTTCATCTGAAGTACCTCCTCTGTTAAGCCTTTCCTCAAATCCAGGACGAACTAGTTACATCTTCTTCTCTGCTCCCAGAGCACATTGTATATACCTGCCATTTTCATAGGTAGTTTATAGCAGGTATTAGAATACATCTCTGTTTTCCCCCCTACCACATGACCTTTTCTACAGTGGGAGCAGAGTCTTACTCATCTCTGTGTACTCAACATTTAGCACCATCCCTGGCACAGAGAGGTAGTCAACTTAGTTGACATGATGAAAGGGAAGCAAGGTGGTTAATATCACCTCCATTTGAGAGAGGTGTAAATGAAGCTCAAAGATGGATGAGTCTCCTTGCCAAAATCTCTCAGCTAGTATGTGATGAAATTGGGATTTGAAACTAGGTTGGTTTGAATCCCAAATCTTTGCTCTTCCAGCACCACAATTAATAGTCATTTCCATTATCATTGCCACCAGCATCACTATCATCATCATCATCATATTTTCAGTGGCAGCATTGGTCCAGGAACATAAGAAATGCTATAGTTGAATTCGTAAATATACTACTGCCATGATTATTATTATCATCACTCTCCCCCTCTTCCTTTATAACATAATTCCTCTCTTATGCCTCTGGGAACCAGCATGCGTTGACTACCACAGCATTCCAGTACCTATTTAAAGTTCCTTTGTATCTCCTGGGGCATCTAGCACAATTCTGACATATCAACACTTAACAATGGATTTATTGACTTGACTTGTTGCCCTTCATGTTCTAGAATGATTAAACGTTCCCCAGCTGAGAAGTCAGCACACATGAGGGACATGGGTGCACACCTTGACCCTATCCTGAGGACAAAGCCGTCTCTCTCCACATCTCCAACTGAAAGTTTGAAGTTAGTATGGTATAGTGGAAAGAACCCTGAACTTGAGAGTCAACGCTCTTGGCTTACGTCCTTTTTCATTGACTTGCAAAGTAATTTTGGACAAATTCCTTTATATTTCCGAGTCTTTTAGTTTCTTCATGCATGAAAACAGAAGAGGTAATATTTCTGACTTCCTTCACAGGTGTGTTATGAAGGCTTACATAGGATCATATGTGTGAAGTTGCTTTTCACTCTGGAAAGTCTTCCACATGGGCAACACATTCATGTTATTAAAAGTAGAGGAAATAGAGTCGTGGGATAACAAAATGACCCATGTTGTCCTCACTCCACCCAGCATTTTGCTAAATCAAAGACCTCAAGTTCACTTTCCTGTCTTCAGCCATCCTAGATTTCAGTATCCTGTGTTTGTGTGTGTTTGTCTGTGTGTGTGTGTGACAGAGAAAGAGGGAAAGCGTGAGAGGGAGAGAGAGAGACAGAGACAGAGACAGAGAAAGAGGGAGGGAGAAAGGGATAAAGAGAGACAGAGAAAGCTGAGGGAAAGAGACGGGGAGAGAAACAGAGACAGAGAAAGAGAAAGTCAAGAAGACAGAGACATATTATTCTGGAATTCTAGAAACCACGTCCAAAGGGGATCTTAGGATTTGACTCCTATATATGCGGCTCTTGTTTAATGGTGCTATTTTAAACAGTTCTCAGTTGGGAGGCTGGCAGCTCTGATTGCTTTTCAAAGCCCTGTCTTTTATCACTGTTTTCTTCATGCATAAATCCAGGCTGTGTCCCCACCTTCTGTTTCCTTTCTGTCTTCGAGTTGAGAAGTAAGCAAGATGCAATTTAGATGCTGGGCTAGAGGGGGACTGGGTTGCTTCAGAGACATCGTTGGTCTAATTGACTTGTTTGCTTTTGGATGAGTTATGTTCAATCTGACTTGTTTTCTCTTAACTGGATGTTGGTCGTGCTTTTTTTTTTCTTGTGTTTCTTTTTTTTTTCCCTCTTGTCAAACACAATCAGTATTGGTTCTGATGGAGCATAGGCCTGGCTTTGAAGAAAACAATCTTTCTCCTTTTTCCTGAAATTAGAAGGAAGTACTCCACACTTGGCTGCATTTGGCTGATGGCTGAACTTCTAAATTTTCAGCTGTTCTCATCCCCAGCATCAAGCTTAGCCAAAGCTTCCTATTCCCACATTTTCTTGCTCCCCCTGCCCCATCTGCACAGAGGTAGTTAGAGCTCCTGAGGGGATCCTTTCAAACAGGTGTTTATATTCTTAAATTTCTAATCTGGATATTTCTGGAAACAGGTAAACAGAGCCTTTGAGTTTAGCTGAAAGGTCTTAGCAGCAGGGAGTGGGAAATTTACCTGCAGAATAAAAGACTGAATTAAGGTTTGGCAACTTTCAGTCAATAGAAGAACATAAGAAACTGTTCAACACACTCCCTGACACCTAATTGGTGTCATAAAAGTTTATGGGTAGAAGTAAAGGAGGGAGACTGGAAAGAATTGAGGGAAGGGAGGAGGGACATCTCTTTTCCTGGCTCCTTCCTTACCTGCTATCTGTGTTGGGTTTCAATGGTCCCAGTCCTGGGCCACCTTCCCTATCTACCTATTCTTTCTAGACACTTGTTACTCAAAATGAGGTTTCCAGACCAGCAGCAGCTACATCCCTAGGGACTTATTAGAGATGCACACAATCAGGCCCTACCCCAGACCTATTAGATCAGAATCTGTATTTTAACAAGATTTGAATACCCCTCAACACACTTAGTCTTACCTAGTCATATGCATTTGTCGATGACTCCTAAGTATGCTTCTTTAATCGTGACACTCTTAGGAAGTTTAGATTCATGTATCTAGATGCCCACTGCCCACTGGACTTTGGTACTTGAAAGTCAAGTAAATAAGTCATCTCAAACTTTATATGACTAAAAGACAACTCTTGAACCTCTAAACTACTTCTGTATTTTTTCTCTTCTCCAAACATGGCACTACCACCCAAAAATATACCTGTTGTTATTTCTTTCTTTCTTTTCCTCACCCCAGCATTAAATGTACCAGCTAGACCTGTGCATTATTCTTGTAGACATGTACTTGATGTGCCCCCTTTTCTCTATTCTCACTGCTATACACCCAGCTCAAGACATTCATCATTTTTAGTTTGAATTACTATTACCTTCCATGTTTCCCCATATAGTCCATTTGCCAAAAAGCTGGGGAAATCTTTTTTTTTTTAATTTTTTAATGTTTTTATTTATTTTTGATACAGAGAGAGACAGAGCATGAGCAGGGGAGGGTCAGAGAGAGAGGGAGACACAGAATCTGAAGCAGGCCCCAGGCTCTGAGCTGTCAGCAAGGAGCCCGACGTGGGGCTCGAACTCACAAACCAAGAGATCATGACCTGAGCCTAAGTCTGATGCTCAACTGACTGAGGCACCCAGGCGCCCCTGAAAAATCTTTTTTTTTTAATGTTTATTTATTTTAGAGAGAGAGAGCACGTGCTTCAGCGGGGGAGGTGTGGCGGCAGGGGTGGCGGGGGGTGGGGTGCAGGGACACAGGATCTGAAGCAGGCTCCACGCTGAGAGTAGAGAGCCCATTGTGAGGCTTGACTCACGAACTCACTAACTCATGAACCTAAGATCATGATCTGAGCCAGAGTCAGATGCTTAACCAACTGAGCCAGCCAGGTGCCCCTGGAGAAATCCTGTTAAAACAAGTATCTTGCCACTTCCCTGCTTAAAATCTTCCAATGGCTTCCCATTTCATTTAGAATATAATAGAAGAAAATCTTTAATTCAGTGGAAAATCCCCATGGTATCTATGGCCTACCTACTTTCCTAACCCAAACTTGTATCACTTGCCCCCCTTTTTACTCTGCCTTTCCCACACAGGCTTTCATTTCAGGGATTTTACATGAGCTATTCTCACTGTCTTGAGTGCTCCTTCTCCATCTTAACTTACAGGCTCTTACCTTATTTTTCAAACCGCAACCCAGATGTCACCTAGAAGAACAGTCTTTCCTGATCATGTAACCGAAATTTATTTCAGTTACTTTCTATGATAATAATCCACGTAGTACTTGTCACTGATTTTTGTATTGTTGGTTGTTGTGTATGCATGCATATATTTTTGTCTTTCTCCCTTAGAAGGCAAGTAAGTTCCTTTTGAGCGGACCTTGCCTATCTTATACCAGTTATAGTGTTGTGGTGCACAAACAGGCAAGATGCCTGCTGATTTCAGGCAATATATGGGGCAGTACTATTATTTTACATATAGATTATTGAATAGAACTTTTCCAGGTCACTAGGATTGGCAACTAGAACTCAAACCTGAGGCCAAAGGGAAATCAAGTTCCAAATGAATGAGGGCAGACACCAGTTGGAGGACTCTGGAAACCTCAACCACCATCCCAGTTCTTCCTCATCTCCATCTATTTATATAAAACTTGCATAAAGTGAAGAGTGAGGAGGAGAGGAATATGGCTACAGCCAGAAGTTATTGACTTAGGAGGAGTCCTGTGGCTTTTCCTTTCTCTCTTCAATGGATGTTCCCTCAAGGCAAGTGAGGGGATTTCGAAGGCCATTACAGAGACTGGGATGCTTTCAAGGAGAGATTAGTATCTCATTGCTGTTCGTTATTACAGTGGAATGGCTGATCTGACCCTTCCCTGTCTAAGCAGGTGCCCTTAAGACTTTACATTTGCCTATGATAGAAGCATCACCTGGTTTATTACAACATAGGGGATATTAATGGCAGCCAGAGTTATTCAAGAATGGAGAGAAGCAGCCCTTGAAAAGAGATGCTTACACTATAGCATTTCTCCCTGTACCCACCATTCTGGAGGAGGAAGGGAATGAGGGGAAAGGAAGTATCCAAGGAACATACCAGCCTTCTCTTTACCTACAAGTCCCTCATGCAATCCTGCTTAGGGCAAGAGTGAGAGGACTAAGTAAGCATCAGCTGGGATGAGATAACTGGGCATTTTAATTCATGAGAGTGACCAGAAAGCTCAGAGGTCTGTCAGAGATGTTATTAAGGATAGACTCACCAGAGCTTGAGAAAAGAGAGTGGTGGGAGAAACATAAACTCTTCCATGGTTGCATCCTATCAACTTCAATCTGGTCAGTAAAGCAGCTACAAATTTCCACTGACTGTCAGTTATGCTTCTGACTCTTGATTTGGGCTTAAGTCATGATCTCACGGTTTATGGGATTAAGCCCCACTGTCAGTGCAGAGCCTGCTTGGGATTCTCTCTCTTCCTCTCTCTCTGCCCCTACCCTGCTCTCTCTCTGTCTCTCTGTCTCTCTCTCTCTCTCTCAAAATAAATAAACTTAAAAAATTTTCCGCTGACAGACCACAAAATGTACACTCCTAGAGATAATCCAGGATCGAACATAGAGCCTTGCCATTCACATTTGCCATTGTGTGAAAATTCTGAGACAGAACAGCTCCACTTTCCAGATGGGGACTGGCTGGTGAATTTGGCAAAAGGCTCTTGATAGAAAAGAGGGCTGACCTTTGCATTTACTTCCCTCAGTTTCATTTTTAAGTCTCTTTGGAGCCTGTAAGACATCTCCCCAGCAACCTGTGAATGCTTTAGATCAGAAAACACTTCTCGGTTATTTTGTAATTTTATAGCACCTAGGACAGGACCCGGCACAGAGGAGACTTTCAGTAACTATCTGTTGAGTAAATCAGGAAGTGAATTTACAGATTCAGTTTGATTGTTATAGCTAGACCAGGTGAGTTTTAGCTGAAAAATCAACGAATTTATGGTGGGAAAATTAGGGCTCAGATTTCAATGATGCTATTTGCTAGTTTTATGAATTTTGGCAGGTCACACATTTCTCTTAGCTTTGGTCTTCTCACCCATAAAATAGCAACAACCATATCTGTGTCATAGGGGGTTGTGTGGATCAAATGAGGTAGCACCTAGGAATGCACTGAGCACACAGCAGTGATCACGAAATGTGTTTTTGAAGCACAGTCTTCCTGGACTCTACCCTCCAAGATTGTTTGACAAACGTTCCCTCCTCCCTCTTTCTTCCTCCTCCTCTATGTCCTCCTAGATTATAAATGCAGACGGAATTCACCCTCAGACACATAAGAGACACGTGTGAGTAGGCCGAAAGACCTTTAAGAAAAGACCAATATTTGCATATCTATTATAACTACTCACTGTTCGACTTGTTTCATTACAATTTCTATTTGGATAATATGTAAGGTCAATACTGTCACTGTTCTGGAAAATTCATTTTTTATTAAAGCAAAATGCACTGTATTTATAGAGATAACACCTTAAATGCTACGAGGGAAAGTGCACCAATTACACTCGTTCCCTTGATGGGGCAAGTTTACATGCTCCATGTTTTATCATACGTTACAAGGAGAAGGACCTTTGCCTGGGTTGATGTGTCTCGAGTGTTATCCTTTGGCTGAACTTGAATAGATATGATGCCTTGACCGTCTTTTCTTATATACCTGGAAGCACTGAGATAGCCAGATTGAGAAAAGAAAAAACAAACAAACAAAGCTTGTCTGCCCCCATCCGTTCGTGTGTCCCTACTACATTTCTGTCAGTCTCCTCATGAGCTGCTTGCTCTTGTCTGTCCCATTAGACCATGGATACTAGATAACAGTATCTGTCACATACTAGAGGCTCAATAAATATTTACTGAGTGAGTAAAAATGAATGTCTGACACGAAGCAAGAGCTTGGTAATGACCTGTTGAATTGTTTTTTCTCCTAAGGAGATGAAATGGCATAATGAAGAAAAATACAAAAAGACTTAAAGCCAGGAAATCTTGAATTCAGATCCTGGTTGTTGTTTTGTGTGTGTGTGTGTGTGTGTGTGAGTGTGTGTGTGTGTGTGTGTTTAGCCACTTACTAGATAGCTAGCAACTTACTTAGCAAAATGAAATTCAGTCTCCTTTTTACCAAAGGACGGAAATACTTGAGGTGATTATCCTCTTACAGTTCCTGGCACATCGCAGATAAAATGCATTGCAATTTCAATTCCCTTTACTTCTTCTTTTTGACTAACAAGAAAGTACAATCGTTGGTGTTTTCTTCCTGCCCGTTTTATTCTGCCAGATTAACAAATAAAATATGGCAGATCTTTTGATGGATGTGTTTTGTAGTATTTTCTACAAAGGCTTGCCTTCTGTTTTTCTTTTGTTTCCCCTCCACTAATTTCAGATCCAATAAACAATTGGCTGGTCTTGGTATTTAGGTACAGTGAAGTCTGTGGTCCCTAAAGCAGAATGATCTGTAGTCTGAGAAGGCCCTAAATGTCAAGGTAGCAGCAGAGATCTCTACTTATCTAACTATGTCAGAAGGCCTAATGGAAATGAAACGTTTACCCGTTTTAAGGTTTCATGTGCTAATTCAAATATCAAATCTGTGGGGTTGGCTGGAATGAAATCCACTCAAAATGGCAACTTTGTTTATCTCTTGGTGATCAAAACCTCAATAAGTGTTTTACTCTATTTGGATCATTAAAACAATGGGGATATCATTTATTTGTACCTTAAAAATGAAGTTTATTTGTTACACTTAATATTTAAAAACATGGAATTCATGAAATGGGCATGAATAAAGAAAGAAGCCTCTGGAAAAAGATGCTTCAGGGTCTCCTGGTACAGATCCAGTTCTGCAGCATTGCATAACTCCAGGTGGCGGTGCTTACACAGACTACAATGTGAACATCGCCCTCCAGAGTTGTGCAATGTGTTGGGCTTGTCTAGACTCGTTTTTCCTGCTGGTCTCCTATTACTCTGTTGGGATGAGGGAGGAAGAGAAGAGTGTGGAGAATGAGAGCTGGCATCCAATCGCTATTGCCCTTGATCAACTCTTTAAACTCTTGAGTCTAAGTTTATTCACCCCTGAGAGGCAGTTCCTTTCTCTACAAGTGTTGGAGACATACCTGAGGTATGTTTTCTCAGAATCTGAGCACATCAAGTGGTGACTACGTCTATTTCTTCACTGGCATTTTTCAATCTTCAATAAACATTTCTTGTCATTGCTAATAGGAAGATTGGATTGCAGACTTAATTTCAGGCACAGCATTTTGAGGAGGACATCAGCATGCACATTCAGATTGCCATTTCCCTACATTGCGGTCCCAGCACAGGTGAATTTAGAGGAGGCAGTGGGGGTATCTGGGCAGAAGAGGAAAAGTGGGGATTTCTGGAGAGGAAATCAATGCTTCCTGTGTGAGATGACTGGAGCACTATTACAATAGCCTTGCAAGTCGGGCCAGATAGACATGCCTAGAAGAAGTGGGTGCCCTGGGTGGCCAACACTGTGGCATCCCTTCACATGGGTGGGTTTAACGGAGAGGCTGGTGCTGCAAAGCAGAGGAGTGGAGGAGGGTCAGTGACAGGACTAGTCAGTAGCCCCTCATTTGTCCAGAGCAATTGAGCAGTTCCCTTCTGGCCCTTAACTTGAATGCCCACCCAGTTGGCTCCCTCATGCATTTTTCTCACCTTCAGGAACAGCCCTGTGGTTACCTAGACTCATCCTTTTTAGAAGAAAGTTCATCAGGTAAGACTCAACCCCCTTTAGGGGACTCAACAGCCCCATCCCTTCCCAAGAAGATCCATATTGACCTTCCTGCCTTGGACAATGCTCCATGTTACAAGTATTCTGGTCAATCTAAAATTCTCTTGCTTCTAGTGGGGTCCTTATTGTCTAATGTCAACCCTGTCCTCAGAGATGTTGCAGATGCCAAGAGCATTTTAGCCTATAAACCTCCTTTGAACCTTCTGGGCTGTTTTTAGTATTTGACTCTATGAAAGTAGGGGCCATGATTACATGCGGGCTTGTGTAATTATCCTGCTTAAGACTCAGTTGTTAGTCTATTTCTTTAAAAAGGTATCTATTCCCTTGAAGCAGTCATGTCCAGATGTTGAACTAGAAAATTTCACTTTGAGCAGGACTTGGATAGCTACTACCAACAATTGCTAGTGATAAGACTTTCCCCAGTGGGCCTTGACTCAGACCTATTGGCCTGCATCCTAGGATGTGGAAATATGATTTGGATACAGGCACCAGAAAAGTGATTTAGGCACCAAAGAAACCAGACTGGGTACTAGGGGAAGAGCAGGGACTTAGGCTAAAGAGCAACCAAGGAACTCACATACTCAAACCAAGACCAAGGTCCTAGCATGATCAGCATCCTGATATCATGTACAATTGTGCTCCTGGGCTCACAAATTTCTCCTGAGTAGAGACAGTATAAGTTTCCCAGGACTTACATGGGGCTATGACTGCAAGTGGAATATAGTTGCTCCCTTTGAAGTGAGGAAGGTTGTGGGGTGGGAGCCAGATACTCCTCTCACTCAGAACCCTGTTCTGAACTCACCTTTTCCATGAAATTTCCCCAGATGAGCTGCACCTAGCCCCTCACTCTAGTCTCCCTAATGACATGTTGATAGTCTAAATCTGAATTTCTCAAGTATTCTGCCAAGTCTTCCTTTGTTCATTATAATTCAGGGTCAGAAAAGCTTTCAGGAGTGGCATGTCAAATACTTCATTTATTTACTTTAATTTAGGCTTTTATGTGCCAAAAGAGCATTCCAATATGTGTAAACTCTCCTTGTGGGGTGAAGCAAAAATCACTATGAAGTCATGCCAGTAGGATGACAGAATCAAAATGTTGGATTATTAAGTCCAAAGACCTTATTTTAAAAGTAGGGAAACTGGGACCCCCAAGAAGACAAGGTGTTACATGAGATCCCATAGCTAAGTTAGGAGCAAACCCAAGAACGAGCCTACATAATCTTTAATTTTCCTTTACGACATCACCTTTTTTTTTTTTAAAGCAAATTTAAGCCTAAAACAATAGAGCATCCACAGATTTTTTTTAGATAGCCATAAACATGGATTTCACCAGCATTTGGAGACTTCTGGCCTCATGTGATTTAACTAATCTTGTGGTTTGGTGGAAAGAACACAGACATCCTTGGGAATCTATAGACTGAGTTTGGATTCAGTTCAACCACTCAGTTTTATAGTCTTGAACACATTATTTAACTTCTCTGAGACTCAGTTCTTTCAAAGGGAAATAGGAAGATATAATAAACTCACAGAGTTGTTAGGGGTGTGCTCGTCAGTTTTGCAGACAACAGAAGTCATGTTGGGTGGTTCCATAAATGGAATGTATTATGAACTGGTCACAAGGGACTAGAAGGACCAACACAGCAACCTGGAGAAGGTGAGGCAATCCCAGGATTTGAAAGGGTAGGAAACCCCTAGACTGGAGGCAATATAACCAGAGCACTGGTGTTGGAGCCCACTGGGAACCAGGACCTTGTGGGATGTCCATTTCTAGGGGTGGTCAGTCAGGACTGGGGCAGCTGCCTGCAGGAGTTTAGGTCATGGTTCAAGGGGCTGACTATTGGGAGCTGGAGCCTAGAGGAAATGGCAGCTACTGCTGGATACTCTGCCTAAAGCAAAGGGCTGGGAGGTGACAAGTGCTCTGATTTCTCTTTTCCTCCCTCCCTCTGATCTCCCTCCATAGCCTCCAATTAGCTAGACCTTGCTTTTTTTTTTTTTTTTTTTTTTAGTAGGCTCCAACTTCCCTCAGGATCTGAGATCAAGACATGAGTTGAGTGATCAAGAGTCAGTTGCTTAACCGACTGAGCCATCCAGGCACCCTATAGACCTTGCCTTTTGGCAAGGTAGCCTTGGATGTGCAGTTGACAGGGGGTTGCCTCCTTGTGATAGAGGGTGGAATGGATCTGTGAGCAAACAGGAGTTAAATAATTTCCTGCATATAAAGCCCCTGGCATTGTACATGTATTGTGGTTTCCTTCCCCCTTGTGACGGAATACTGTGCTCCAGGACACCTGATTAAACCTCAGAGGATTATCCTACGGGCTGAGCTGGCTCAGAAATGTTTTGGTCTGGATGTGGTAACTTCCAATCCTTCATCAGGGTCATGGCAGCTGGGGCTGGCTTCATATGTGTACTTTATTCCTGGTGATCATCATCATCCCCTATGCTTTATAAAGTGCCTTTTTTTTGAACATTTATTTATTTTTGAGAGACAGAGAGAAACAGAGCATGAGTGGGGGAGGGGCAGAGAGAGGGAGACACAGAATCGGAAGCAGGCTTCAGGCTCCGAGCTGTCAGCACAGAGCCTGACGTGGGGCTCGAACTCACAAATCATGAGATCATGACCTGAGCCAAAGTTGGACGCTTAACTGACTGAGCCACCCAGGTGCTCCTATCAAGTGCCTTTCTATCACATATCTACTCTTCAAAACAACCCAGTGAATCATATGATGAAACAGACAATGAAACTGAGGCACAGACAAGTTAGGCAAGTTGCCCAAAGTCAGTTAACAGGTGGCAGACTCAAGCTGGAATTGCAGTCTGACTCCAAGTTTGGTCCCTTTCATCTGAAGATCATTGTCTAACTGTGTGCCCGATGAATTCCTGTGATAAAAATGTTCATGTGATATTTCATCTTTTCCTTCCAGCAAGCGGTCGCTATTATTTTCTCTCATTTCTGCATGAAAGTGCTGAGGTGTGGCAAGGTAAAATCACTGCCCATTGTCACATATTAGTGAGAGATTCTAGGAAGGGAATGATATGGGTTTTTTTGTTTGTTTGTTTTTGTTTTTGTTTTGTAAACCAGTGAGCTTCTCATTGTTAGACCTAATCAAGCTAGTGATCGCATGCCTGGAAATGGTAGCATGGATGCCTGTGTGTGCTTGATGATTAGAATGAATCCTTACATTTCAGAGGGCTCTTTCTTGGAGCCGCAAGTTTCTGAAGAAGGTTATTCAGAGAAGTTCATTTTCATCTATTTCGTGTACTGAGTTGCTATGTAAGGTGTTATTTACAACAAAAAAGAAAGAAAGAAAGAAAGAAGAAAGAAGGAAAGAAAGAGAAAAAAAAATGGATTCCATTGCTTTAAAACAAAAGCAGGTTGATTCTACTGATAAATGACCTTCAAAGTCCACTCTTCAGTTCTGATTCTGCAATAATGAATTAACAAACACCAACACACATTGTTATTGAAACTGCAATTCGGGGGGCCCTATGCAGAGGATAGGATGCTCTAATAAAAACTGAATAAACAGCCATTGCAAGTTCAGTGGGTGATGGCACAAGAGCCTTCATTTCCGCTTCTAGTCAAGAAAATTTTGATCAGGCCACAGGCCGCCTGCCCATTCATCTGCAGCAGGAAATGGATTTAGCGTCTGTATGGGCCGGACTCCCATATTTATCATCCAGTTAGGCCTAATCAAAATGTTTTCCGTTTCACCTGGTAAGTGCAAAGGGCTGGGAGGAGGGTCTGAGTGATGGTGGTGGGTCCCCATCGCTTTCTCATCACTGAAGTGCAGTTGTTGAAAGTCCCATTTCTCCTCAGTTGTCTCACTAGGAGCTGAGACAGGCAATCTCTTCTGTCCCCCTCCCCCCCCCCATCCCTGTCAGCTCCCTAGAAGCTGCTCTAGGCAGCAGCAAAAATCTATGGAATTGACCTGGAAAGGGGAGGGGGAAAGGGCAGATTGTGACCCCAAGGAAAGCTGAGGTCAGAGGTGAAGCTCAGAACTGATAGATGAAATGAACCTCTGAGCAGGAGCCTCCTTGGATAATGAGGGGCTGCAACCTCCTGGGATGGGGGAAGGACAGGGAGGGGAGGCCAGAGGTTCTCTTAAGCACGGGGAGGGCCTGGGAGGAGGATTGGAGCATCTCTGGTCCCTTGGGTGAAGGCGAAGTGGGGGAAGGGGCTGCTGATTAAAACAAAAATGTGACAGTCATGCAAAGCTTCCAGTTGGATTTATGCATCCTTTACCAGGATGCCGGGAGGAGGGTACTTGACAGCCCCCATTAGAGGAGGAGAAATGGAGGAAATTAAGCATTGTTCTGTTAGGGGAACCCCCGAGACCAAGGGATGGAGGAGCCCCTGCTGAATTCATTACTGAGGGAGTACCGTTTTCATGAGAAAAACAAATAATGCAGAAATTCCCCCACTTTGATGCAGCTAATTCTGACTTGGACTGCCCTGCACAGGGATGAAATATCCCTGTGTGCCTCTCAGGATCCAGAAGCAGAGATGATTTTTTTCCTTTGCAAGATGTTATAGGTGGCATGGGGTGGTGGGAAAAACAGGAGCCTGAAGTTGAGTTTGGTTCAGCTGGGAAATGGGGTGTTCCAAGTGGTGGTGAAATAGAACTACTGAGATAGGGTAAGCAAGCGGTGTGGTCCTTGTTTCAGGGTGATGGAGAGCCATGAGCGTCTTTTGAGCAGGGGTGGGCCACGATCAGGCTTTTGAGGAAAATTCTGTCAGACCAGTGGCAGCCGAGCTAAGGGGCTGAATGGGGCTTTCTGCTTTCCACTTCATTGGTGAGCAAACCCATCTACTGAATGTCAGGCAGGGAGGCCTCGAGAATCCTGTCATGGTTATAGCATAAGACAAAGGTTGAGAGAGCTCTCTCAACTGGGGGAAGGGTAGTGAGAGGGTGGTAGAGAATTAAAATATTTTGAGTATTTAATAAGAGCCTACCTTGTGTCCAACACTTTATGTAGATCACCTGATTCAACCTTTGCAACCCTCCTGCAAGATAGGTGTTAATATTCCCTGTTACAGATAAGAAAACAGGCTCGGTGATATTAGCTAACCTCTTAACATGACTTTAACCAACACAGTTTGATCTGCCAAGAGAAGAAAATATCTTTCTCTTCAGTCCGCTTGCCTGAGCCTGCCATCATTTTTTCTTTCCAGACATGGGTTTTATATCCAGAGGGGGCTTTTTATTTTTTATTTTTTATTTTTTTTCCCAATATATGAAATTTATTGTCAAATTGGTTTCCATACAACACCCAGTGCTCATCCCAAAAGGTGCCCTCCTCAATACCCATCACCCATCCTCCCCTCCCTCCCACCCCCCATCAACCCTCAGTTTGTTCTCAGTTTTTAAGAGTCTCTTATGCTTTGTCTCTCTCCCACTCTAACCTCTCTTTTTTTCCCTTCCCCTCCCCCATGGGTTTCTGCCACATAAGAGTGAACACGTATGGTATCTGTCTTTCTCTGTATGGCTTATTTCACTTAGCATCACACTCTCCAGTTCCATCCAGGTTGCTACAAAGGGCCATATTTCATTCTTTCTCATTTAGTCCCACTTCCCCGTTTTGCAGAAGAGAAGACTGAGGCAGGGAGCAGAGGCAGAGACAGCTTAGGTCTGTGTTCTCTATTCTGCCTCATGGCTCCTTATTCTCAGTTGTCAGTCAATATAAGCCCTCCTCTCATCCATACCTCACCCCACACTCCCAACAGACAGAAGACTGACAGCAGTTATGTTCCTGGGGCAGCCGGGGATGAGGTGATTGTTAAGAATCCCATCACATCCCCCTGAACCCCTCCTCCCTGAGACACCAGTTTCATATCTCACCCCTGCACAATGCATTTCCTTAATCTTTATCTCAACAGGCAGTTTCTTTAAATCACATACTATGTGCTCAGGAGCTCCCTTCTGTAAAATTGATCAGTTTAATCCTCACACCAGTCTTGCGAGTTGAGCAACATTGTTTTGGAAGCTGAGAAATCTAGAGCTCACAGAGGTTAACTTTCTTGCCTAAGGTCACAGCACAAGGAAGCGGCACAGGATTCAAACTCAGGTTGGTCTCATTCCAGAGCCTCCTGCGTGAAAAAGGGCCTTCCTCCTGGTTTTATGCCATTTTATTATTAAGCAAACATTTTTGAGTGCCCACTACATGTCAAGTACAGTGACAAGCACCGGAGACTTGCTACAAAGATGAGAGATTCATCCTGAAATCCTGAAAGGAAGGACAGAGGTTAAACAGCAATGTTTCCATCCGTTTGCCCTTGATAATGGACAGAGTGCTTGTGTCCACAACACTTGACAGTTCACGAAGTATATCCTATTCGTTATCTTAGGACATCTACACAATTACCCTGGGAAGTACATAATTTCTGTCCTTCTCTCCCCATGTAAAAAACAATATGGGAAATGGAGTACACAGTGCAGTGTGTAAGGCCACACAGCTGCTAGGGCAGTCTGACTTCTTGCCCATGGCTCTTCACACAGCATACCATGGATTCTTTCTCTCCTTTCTTCTCCCAACTTTTTGTCAGCACAACCTGACTCTTCTTTTCATCTCTGTTGTAACTTTCTCTGTAGTCTGCCTGGTAGTTATAAACTTGCATCTTGTTCTTCATAACTCTAAATCAGACTCTCTGTATTCACATGCTTCAGACCTGTGATTCCTAATGTGTCTTGCTTTACTCCTTTGGATTTTGTGTGACTTGAATGACCCCCGAAAACAATTCTTCATTTCCAAGTGTAAGTCTAAGGGACCAGCACAGGTTCTACAATGCACAAAGTTCTCTCTCACTCTCCATTTTATTATCCATTTTTCTCCCCATCTATACCTCCATCCATACTTTCAACTACCCATCCATCCACCCATCCATCTATTGCATGTATGTGCATTTATCCATCTGCCCTCCCTCCTTCCACTTCATCTATCCTTCCTTCCTGACTTTGAAGTATCTATACATCCATCTACTCAACAAATACATACTGAGAATTTACTATGTCTCAGGTACTGTTCTAAGCCCTAGGAGCAGAGAAGGAATCAAGACCTACAAGTTTTCTATTCTTACAGATATTATAGTAGGGCAGGCAGAATATAAGTAAGAAAATAAATAAGAATTTCAGAGAGTGGCAATTGCAATGAAGAAAATAAAATAGTGAGGTAGAGAGTGACTGCAGGATGATGCTTTAATTTGAAGGGTCAAGGAAGACCTTACTTTTCCAAGGAAGTCCCTTTGGACTAAGGGAGATTTGGACTACAACCTGCTCTTTCAAAATCTGGGGGAATGATCTTTTAGGCAGAGGGAAGAGGCAATTTTCATCCCACTCAAACTACCAACTCGCCCTATTAAGATTTACTTGACTCTCTCAATGATCTTAAAGGAAAAAATGCAAGAACTCTTGCTTACCCAATTTCATTTTATGGAGAAGATGATGAAAGACAAGGGTATTCAGGGACCTTTCTCATGAACAACAGGGATGGTGGTAGCAGAGATGACATGGTGTGATTTAAGAGAATGAACCCTGGAAAAGGAATCAGGAAGCCTAGGTTCTAAGTTCAGCTCCACCGTAACTTGTAGAAACATGCATAACTTCACTTTTCCACTGCAGCTCTTAGTGTTTCCCTTTCTCCCTCTGTTTCTCTCTTTATCTCTCTTTCTCACATACGAATCAGTAGTCATAAAATTTTAAGGTGACATAGTAGCTAATGCGAACATTTATTATACAGTTACAATATATCAGGAATTATTCTAAGGGCTTTAAATACAACAGCTTTAATTTTCCCAACAACCCTCTGAGATAAGTATTATCATCTAAATATTAAAGACATGGGACCCAAAGCACAGGGTGGTTAAGTAACTTGCCCCAGTCTCACAGACAGTAAGTGGTGGAGCTGGATTCAGACCAAGGCCATCTGATTCGAACACTTTAGCTCCTAAGCCTTACATAATAACTCTCTTCTCTTGAAGGGCAATAGAACAGGTGACCTAGTTGAAGTCAAGAGCCTTGACTCTACTCCCCCATCTCATTTTCTCCCCAGTGTACTTCTTGTATACTACATTCTTTTTCTTTTAATGTTTATTTATTTTGGAGAGAGACACAGAGTTCAAGCAGGGGAGGGGCATAAAGAGAGAGAGACACAGAATCTGAAGCAGGTTCCAGGCTGTCAGCACAGAGCCCCATGTGGGGCGCGAGCTCATGAACCGTGAGATCGTGACCTGAGCCGAAATTGGACGCTTAACCGACTGAGCCACCCAGGTTGCCCAAAGTACTCTACATTCTAATTACTCACTTGCCTATCTGAATCTTCCCTGAACTGTGAGCTCTTAGAGGATCCAGAATATTTTGCACTTCCTTTGCCTAGTGCCTGGTCCAGTGCTACCAGTATCTTGATAGATAATCAATAATCAATAAATGTTTATGGGTCCCAATTAAAATATGTTGGTACATAGATACCTAAATGTCTTTCCTCTCTTTATTTTTGAAACACTAAAAAAGGCAAAGTAGAACTGCCTAAACCAAGTATGTAAGCATGAAAACGTCTATTTTTTGTCGTGTAACAAACCTCAAAAATATTTATTAAAACAAAATAAAAGCAAAGAAAAACTTAGAGTTCTAGAAGCATTTAGACAGGAGTGTCCAGTATCCCAGCGGTAGAGAAAACGTCAGCAGCAGATGCTAGATGTTTCAGCACCATGGACACCCACCTGGCGTTTCAATTAGGACAGACCTCTGGAAAAGGGCAATCGTCAGAGCTGGAACACATGGGGCAAATGGGAGACTGTTAATGGATGACTCTAGAGACGTGCAAGGGCCAAGTCATGAATTGAAAGATAGGAGTTTTGGACATAAGCCTCTAAGTAAAGGAAGCACGGACAGGCTTTATGCAGGGAATGACACAATCAGATTTTAATCTTAGAAAGAATACTATGGGTGGAGTGTGGAGACCATATTTGAACTGCCAGGATTAGAATACCAGAGGTAGTTAAGAGGGAGTTGCAACAGTTTGGGTAAGAAGTTATGAGGGTATATGTGGTGGGGGATGAGAGAAAGGCGGGGGGGAGGGGAATTTGGGAGAGAATAAGGAGATGGAATCAGTAGGTTTTAATGGAAGGAGACTGAGCGAGGTTTAGGATGCCTCCAGGATTTTTGTTTGGGCTCTGAGCTTTGATATAGAGTATACTGGAGAAATAATGAAATTAAGAGCTAAAAATTATTGAAGTCAGCTTTGATATATTGAGTTTGAAATGTTGGTATGACATTCGTGCGGAAATGTCCAGTGAGCAGTTAAGTATTTGGGTTTGAAGTTCAGAAGAGAGGATAAATAATGAACACTGAATGAATGTCTGTTATGTTGCTATATTATGCTAATCTGGCTCAGATGCTAGTTATTGATTCATCTCATTAGGATGCTGCTGATCTCTGGAGTTCATAGGCATTGCCTATTGATGGTAAATCCATGCAGCCTGAGGTCATAAATCCAAGCCAACCCATTCACTGAGATACTTTTAAATCTTTTAAGCCCTTCCAAAATCAGCCATCTCCAAAGTTCCTCAGATTCTGGCTGAGTTGTGGCCTTTCCTGCTTACAGATATATAATTTCCTTGGCCCTATTTTTCTAGAAGCTCAGGCATTGCTGTCTTCAAGTAGTTGATATATGCAGGCATTCCAAAAAAGATGCATCTCATATCTTGGACCATCCCAGAATCTCTCAGGCCATCTGAAAATACAATATTCAGAGAGTCTCAGAGCTGGGAAGTGCTCTTGAACATCAAGTACAGCCTTTCCTTTTTATAAATGGAAAATATAAGGCCAAAGCAGAGAAAATGACTTACTGAGGTTCCCTTCACTCAATAAAATGTTTATTTTGTTAGTGCCTACCATGTGCCAAGTACTGCCCTAGATACTGGTAATAAAATGGTGGAGGTGAAAGATGTAGACCCTGCTCTGTTCTTAGTGAGTTTATAGTCTATACAGAGGGAAATAGACCCTACTAACACACCATTATCATACAGCCTAGAGGAAGTGTTAACTAAGTTAAAATTAGGTATCCCTCCAGCTCCCAAACAAAACAAAACAAAAGCAAAAGAAGCAAGCAGAACAAAACAAAACAACCAACAAAACCAACCAACAAACAAAACCCTCTCTTGGCAGTGAGTAGCAGTGTGTAACAAAGCAAGGTTTCTGATATCAGGTTTGTCTGACCCTAATTCTAAGTTCCTTCCAACATATCATGTCACCTTCTTTATTAGTAGACAATAGAACTTACTCAAATCATGGTTGAGGAGTAGTTAAGGGCATGGGTCAAACCACCTGGATTCTGATCTCGACTCCTCACTTGCTTCCTCTGTGGCCTTGGATCAGTTATTCAACCCATCCGAACTTTAGGTTCTATTCATCTGTAAAATGCAGACAATCCCTCCTTTGTAAGGGATACTATTTAATAAATGGTAGCAATTTTTATGTTTTAGATAAATTCCAAGGTTCTCTTTAGTTAAAAAAAAATACTCCTTAATTGCTTCCTACTAAAAGAGGCTGGGGGTAGGAGTAGAAGGGCATAAGGCTGGAATTAAGATTACTGGTTTCAGTCCAAGCTCAGCTCCTAAGTAGCTGTCAGTTTTGGGCAATCATGTAACTTTGTTGGAGCATAGTTTTTCCATTCTCCAATTGTGGTTCAGACTATGTAATCTCCAGGGTATCTTCTTTTTAAGGTAGGCTGAAGAAGGAAATGGGCCTTCTTTTTATTATTTTATTTTATTTTATTTTATCTTATCTTATTTTTATTTTTATTTTTTAAGTATTTATTTTGAGAGAGAGAGAGAAGCAGAGAGAGAGAGAGAGAGAGAGAGGGAAATAGAGAGAATCCCAAGCAGGCTCTGTGCTGTCAGCACAGAGCCCTATGCAGGACTCAAACTCATAAGCCACGAGATCGTGACCTGAGCCGAAATCAAGTCAGTGGCTTAATCGACTGAGCCACCCAGGCGCCCCAGGCCTTATTTTCAATATTATAAGGAAAGACTTGTAAAAACTAAGCTTGACTCTGTGTCATATGACATATTTTCCTCCTTTTCTTTAACTCTTAATTTCTATGCTTCAAGTTACCACACATTGTTTTTATTCAATAAATGATACTTATGTGGGTAATGCTCTGACATTAGCTGGGTCTGCATGAGGCCCTGAACATCTGGACAGAAATTAAGAAGATAGTGGTAGTCACCCAGCTGTTTTTTCAATATAACCCTCAAATGCACAACCTTTTAGATCTGCGATCTGGAACAAGATGGAAATTTCAACAAACATCAGTTGAGATTCATCCTTTTCCAGTACCTACTATGTGCCCATTTTTCCACCTGTGGAAGACTGTTCTGGGAACTAGGTATTACCTTTCACAGATGGAAACCAAGCTTTGAAATAAAATGATTTGATTGAGGCCACATTAATAAGTTAGGGCAGATAGGGATTCCAACACAACTTCCAATGTCAAATCTTAGTCCATTTTTGCCCTAGAATTTTATGTCTGTGTTTCCATGTAGAGTAGTCACAGGCACCTCATATCACTGCTTGTCATGCAGTTTTGTGACTTGGGAATTTGAGAAGCCTCACACGCCTTTCCATTTAGGCTCTTGTATCTTTTCTAAATGATGATTAAAAGGCAAGGCTCCACCTTAACCCAGCTGCTGCCAGTGATGAGTCTGGGGGTCTGAGAGTGTATTGTGGTTCTAATGACTTCACCATTTGCAGCCTTTCACTGGGGGTGGAGTCAGGGAGAGGGGAAACAAAGGGGGCAAAATCCAATATAAGCAGAAAACCAGGGACTCCTGGGCTGAAGGCTTTTTGTTTCAAGAGGCCTGGCTCTTTAGGGTGACAAGTCTTCCCCTCCTTCCCCTCACTCCTGCCCTTCTTTATTGTCCTAGAAAAATTGGGAGATAGGTGTCTCTAGTACCTAGTAAAGAACAAGAGGAAGACTTTTGAGGGTGAGCTAGAGAAACAAAGATGGCTGAATAAGGGGATCAGAAACTCTTTCTGTTAAGATTCTCCAGCAAATGCATAAAAGAAAGAGCCTTTATGGAAAAGCACTAGAATGATTTGGTCAGAGGTATCTTCCTTTTCCTGATCAGCTCGCTCCTTTTATAGCATTTACTGCAGAATTAATAAAATCAACTTGGTTTATTTTATGAAGCAGAAATATTCTTTGAAAAATTAGCTGTGATTTGAATTTCTAAAAGCAAATCCTATTCTTCTTAACTCAAATTATCAAACTGGAGAAGTATTCAGTGGAAAAATTATTGGCCTAGCATATAAAAAAAATCATTCTTAAGATCTCAGAATGTCTTTAGAAAATCCTGTGTTTAAATTTTTAAATATTAATTTTTGATGGAATATTATTAACCTGGAAAGCATTACAAAATCTTCATTGAAAAGCAGCTAAAATATTTCTGTTTGGAAAATTATCTTAAAGTCTTACGGAACAGGAACATGTTAGAGATAACACTAAAGTTTTAGCTTGATGAATAACATTAACTAAGGCAGGAATAAAAGAGAAAGATTAAGCTGGCTCAGGATGGGGGAAAAAAATCAGATGTTGCCCTGTCCAAGTAGAAAGAAATTTTACAAGGTTTAGTAAAAATGTCAGACTCTTTTTCTCCTGGACCTTTGAACATTTTTTCTTTTGTCTGGATAATTTTGCCATATCCTAGCATTCTCTGGAGCCCCTAGGCCCCTTGCTGTACTATATTTTTCCACGTCATTTATCACCTTCTAACATAATTTAAAATATTTTTTATTATATTTCTGTTTGCCTCGCCCATGCCCCCTGCCATCTGTTAGCTCCCCAGGACAGGGAGTTTGTATGTTGTCATCACAGATGTATCCACGGCACCTAGAACAGGTCCTGTTGTGTGGAGAAGTCTTGACAAACATTTGTGGGATGGATGGAATGGAAATCCCACATTGTAGGGCATCTCTTCCGTGAAAACTTATTCTAAACAAGTTGCATCTTGTACTTGTAGCCCTACAGCACTTTTCACACCATGCATTAAACAAAATCATGTGAAATTAAGGTAACATAAAATGAATCATTTCAAACTGTGCAATTCGGTGATACATTTGCAATGTTAGTACATTTAGTTCCTTCACAATGTTCTGCAGCCACCACCTCCATCTAGTTCCAGAACATCAGTAGCCGAAAACTCTGCAGCCATTAAGCAGTCACTCCCTGTTGTACCCCTAGCACCTGGTAACCCCTGCTCTTCCTTCTGTGTCTATAGATTTACTTATAATGAGCGTTTCAGAAAAGTGGAATGGTGCACTAGGTGACATTTTGTGCCTGGATGCCTTCAGTTAGCGTGTTTTTGAGGTTCATCCATGGTATAGCATGTTTCGGATCTTCATTCCTTTTTAAAGCTGAATAATGTTCCATTGTATGTGTATACCACATTTTACTTATTGATTTATCAGTGAACATCTGGATTCCACCTTTTGGCTCTTACGGATAGTGCTGCTATGAATAATCTTATGCAAGTATTTGTTCACCCCATATTTTGATTGCTTAATTTCCAATCTGTCTTCCCTACAAAATCATGGACCCTATGATGGCGGAGACGGAGTCTGTCTCGTTCACAAATATATCCCCAGATGAAGCTGTGGCCTAGAAAATATTTGTTCAATGAATGACTGAATACAAAATTTCCAAGTCTCTTGAATTTTTAATTAAAAGAACATGATTGAAATTTCTTAAGTAGCAGGGATACCACAGCCTTTAAAAATTCAGTAATGCTACAAATATAAAAGAAAATGTTTGCCTTAATTCCACAGAAAGATTACCTCCAGGAGAGAGGGGAGAGATGAGGCCAGATGAGGGAACAAAGGGCTTAACAGGGTCAGGGAGGAGGAAGCAGCTGAAAGGTAGGAACGCATGGGGGGGAGGTAGGGTGCTTAGAGGGCTGAGGCTGGGTGAGAAGGGGGAGGGGTCCTTGGAGAGGAGAGGAAGATTTTGGAGTAGCTCTCAGGTTGCTACCAGCGACTGGAGGAGCTGAGAGAAGTCCTCTCTGCCCCCAGGGAATAGCTTTTTGTCTTTCATTTTCAAACATCAAAGTTTATTTCTGAAATAAAGGTCTGCTTTTGTGTGGCATTCTGAAGGTGTTTCCCAGATGTTCAAGAGTGACTTGGGCTTTTAGAAATCAATTTTTGAAATGGAGAATTGTCTTCAAAGTTTAGTAACTGTGTTTTTTTTTTTTTTAAATAAGTACAATTAGTAACTATGCTTTTTTTTTAAAAAAAATAGGTACAATAGAGACAATAGGTCTCTGGAACATTTTCTTCTTGTATGACTGAATCTTTACCCATTGAACTTGAGTGTTTGTTGAACACCTATTATGTGCCTGCAATGAAAGGAAGCTATTGTCTCTCTGGGTGACTTTTCTCTTTCTTCATTTATATCTGAGGACTCTGTGTCCATTTATATGTACACTAATAATAATTATACATGTATTTTTATAATGCTTTGCTTTGCAAAGCAAGGTACTTTTCTTAAATTTCCCTAAAAGTGCCTTATACCTTATTAGGTACTTCTTATTCATCCCATTATTTGATCCTCTCCCAAACTGTGATTATTTTCATTTTACAAGTGAGGGAACAAGATCAAGAGAAGACAAGTAGTTTTTCCAAGGTCACAGAGCCAGTAAGTGACAGAGCTAAGATTTGAAGTCGGTTTTTAAAGGCAAGTTCTTCCCCAATGTATCATACTATGACTCATTCCAAATAATATTAAAGACTGCTTTAGCACTTCCTCTTGGGTTGCTGGGAAAAGAGAAAAATACCTATACAAATTCGTTATTCTCATTCAAAATATAAAGTACACTTCATTATTTTGGTTCAAGGTAACTAAAAGAAATTCACTGTGTAAGTTGCTTTTTTTCTCTGAACAGCTGCTCGAATCCAAAATGTTTTTTCTTATTTAGCTTTCATTTATTGTTTGAAGGATTACTGATTTGTAAATTTTATCCGTTGCCTTCAGTAAGTGTTAAGGTGTTAGAGCCAAATTTGGGCTTGAATCCTGGATTTGCTGCTAAATTAGTTTTATGACTTTGGAGAAGTCATTTAACTTCTCTAACTTTTAATGGCCCTGTCTGTAAAATGATGATTTAATAATATCTGTTTCACCCTATTGTAATGAGGAGTAGATGAGATAATGCATCAAAATTGCTTAGTAAATTTCTCTGGCCCATAGGAAGCACTTAACAAACAAGGAGGTGTTATTGTTATTACCCTAAATACAAAAAGTCAATATTTTATACAGTTGAACTCATTTTTGGTAAAGGACTGAATTCTTGAAGCTAGAAAGTATAGAAAGAGTCCAAAATTTGAAGTCAAATAATTAAGTGCCAGTCGTCCTTCTGACACATAGTAGTGGTGTGGATTTGACCTTTTCATTGCAAAATTGAGATAATAATTCCTATCTCACTGGATTCTAATATATTTATAAAGATCCTGACACATAATAAGTGCCCAATAAATAGAAGCTACTGATATTATTATAAATAATATCTCCACAAATAAAAAACTCCCAATCTCACAGATCAGGAGATCAAGGTACTCAGAGAGGATGCCCAGGGTGGATGCCAGTGTGCATATAACTCTTTCTTTTGGCAGATAACCTTCAAACAGTAGACCAGAACATGGTAACAATGATTAACAACATGCATCTTAGAACCTAGACTCCAAAATGCCAAGGTCATTTGTATGTCGTGGATGTTTGTGTCTGCGTCTTATTCTTCCCTCAGTCCAAAGCTTTTACATCGATTCAGCAGTCATTTATTTATTGAGTGCCCACTACGTGCCTAATCCTGTGCTAGTCACTCTGGGAAACACGAAGACATGTGGGCAGAAGCTTAGATCTTTTCTCTATCCATATTCCAGGGAGGAGGGGGTTATTCAGTCCCATGGTTTCAAATGCATCTATGTGCAGGTGGCTACTAATTTATTTCTTTAGTTCCACCCTTTGCTCTGACCTTCAGATTCATCTTCATTTTCCCGTTTTTCATGTTCACTTAGGTGTGAGGCATCTTAAAGGTAAAGTAGTTAAAACAGAACTGTTGACATATTCTCCTCCCACCCTCTATAAACTGGTTTTCCCATCATTATATCACATTTCAGTAAATGGCACCATCATTCATTCAATTACTTAGGCCAAAATTGGAGTAATTGGCCTTTGCTTTTCTTTCACATCCTATATTCAACACATCAGCAAATATCATTAGCTTTACCATCAGAATATAATTTCAATCCAACTGCTTCCCACCAACCCCCTTCACCACCATGCTAGCCCCAAGCACTGAGCTTGTCCTTGGCCCATTGCACTAGGTTTCTGAGAAAAGCCCCCACTTGTACACTTGCCTCCAGGCCAATGCCTACAACCACATGCATCCTGCACGGCACAACTCCAGGGCTACCATTCACAGACACTTCACTGTGAGCACCCCACTGGAGTTGTGCAGTACAGTGACCCTATCTGCCTTCTTCCAGTCTGCTTTCCACAGAGCAGGATTTTCTCATTTAAGTCAAAGCATGTTGCTGCTGTGCCCACAACCTCCAGGATATCCATTTGTACCTACATAAAAGCTGAAGTTCTAGAAGATGCTACAGAATCTGGCTCCAGGCCAGCCCACCCTCACTTCTTCTGCTGTCTTGCTGCCTTCTAGCCACATGAGTCTCCTTGACTTTCTCTAGCCATCTAAGGTACATTTCTCTCAAGGCCTTTGATCTTATGGGTCTCTCTACCTAGGATGTTCTTCCCTCAGCTATTGGATGGCACGTACCCTGATTTTAGTCAAAGCTTTGCTCAAATTTTCCTTTTCAGAGAGGACTTTCCTTATCATCCTATGATTTCATTTGATATTATCTTACTTATCCTGTTTTCTTTTTCTTTTTTTTGTTTAAGTGTTCATTTCAAGAGAGAAAGAGAGCAAGGGCAGGGGAGGGGTGGAGAGAGAGGGAGAGAGAGAATCTCAAGCAGGCTCCACACTGTCAGCACAGAGCCTGAGGTGGGGCTGAACTCATGAACTGTGAGATCATGACCTGAGCCACAATCACCATCTGGTCACTTAACGGACTGAACCATCCAGGCACCCTTGTTTTGTTTTTCTTTATAGCACTTATTCTTACCTTACATTATGTATTTACTTGTTATTATTATTACTATTATTATTATTATTATTATTATTATTATTATTTTGGTTCTCTGTCTCTCCCACGAGCATTTAATCTTTAGGAGGGTAGGGATTTTTTTCCCATTTTATTCACCACTGTATTCCTAGAAGGGCTAGTGCATAACTAGTGTTCAATAAATATTTAGAAACTGAATGGATGGAACATGAAATTTATTCATTGGTTCATGTACTCCTTCCTTCCTCTCTTCTGTCATTGAGCCATCATTCACGAATAAACTATGGTGAGCTAGTATCCCACATACATCATTTCCTTTTATCCTCATAATGATGTCATCTTCTTTTCACAGTTAAAAGTTTTGCAGAGAGGGAGAGTCTGTGCCATATTACGTATCCGTCTGGTGGGCTCCACTGCCTGTGAGCTTTCCATTCTAGTAAATTATCACCTACCTATTCCAAGGTGGCTAGTGGTTATACAGAGCAATTGATGAAAGAAAATATGGGAAATAATTTAAGTATGACAATATGTAGTTCTTTGGGGGAGTATATTAGTCAGCTTTTGCTATAATAATGAACAATCCCAATATCTCAGAGGCTCATAAAAGCAAGTATTTGTTTCTTATCCATGTTTCATGAGGGCTATAGGTCAGCAGAATTCAACTCAGCTTATATGTTTTCTCATCCTACGACCGAAACTGAAGGCCATTTTTGGGGACTTTCTGTTTTCATGGTGGAGATAGGAGTGAGAAAGACCAAGCCAAACTGTACAAGCACATTTAAAGCTCCTTATTGGATATGGCAGGTGTCACATATTCCTGATATCCCATTGGTCAAAAATATGCCACATGGCCAAGCTCAAAGTCAATGAAACAGGGATGCATCTACCTCCCTCAGTTTGCGCAGGCACATCACATGGCAATAGGTGGGAATATATAATCCTTTACAGAGAAGCAGAGAATAGTTCAGAAAAACAATCCCTGATGACCACAGAAAAGGAAGATATTTTTTAAAAATGGTTCATGGGGTAAAAATAACAAAAGCTCCCTCTAGATATCCTTGAAGTGGCACCATGGTTTAGGAAATGTCTTCACCTTGGCAAATCTGGATTGACAATATTATCATTTCCAAGAGCAGTGAATGGCTTTAGAAGGGTTTCATTCATGTTTTCTTTTATGCATTCATTCAGCGAAGACTTTGAGATCTTACTATGTGGTAGACACTGGGGAAACTGAGGTAAACTTCACAAAAGATTGTGGTGAAAACCAGTTGTTAAATTATTTGTTTACAATTGGAGCTATACATTTTTCGTAGCCAAAACTTCAGTACACTGTCCAGAATATCTTTTTCTCTTTAATCCTGGGAAGCCAAATTAACCTTGTCAAACAAAGTATTAGAATAAAGGTAATTAAAGTGTTTCATCAGAACTATAGATGCTGGCGAGGATGTGGAGAAACAGGAAGCCTCTTGCCCTATTGGTGGGAATGCAAACTGGTGCAGCCACTGTGGAAACCAGTGTGGAGGTTCCTCAAAAAAATTAAAAATAGACCTACCCTATGACCCAGCAATAGTACTGCTAGGAATTTACCCAAGGGATACAGGAGTGCTGATGCATAGGGGCATTTGTACCCCAATGTTTATAGCAGCACTCTCAACAATAGCCAAATTATGGAAAGAGCCTAAATGTCCATCAACTGATGAATGGATAAAGAAGATGTGGTTTATATACACAATGGAATACTACTTGGCAATGAGAAAGAATGAAATCTGGCCATTTATAGCAACGTGGGTGGAACTGGAGAGTATTATGCTAAATGAAATAAGTCAGGCAGAGAAAGACAAATACCATATGTTTTCACTCATATGTGGATCCTGAGAAACTTAACAGAAGACCATGGGGGAGAAGGGGGAAAAAAGTTACAGAGAGGGAAGGAGGCAAACCATAAGAGACTCTTAAATACTGAGAACAAACAGAGGATTGGTGGGGGGTGGGGGAGAGGGCAAAGTGGGTGATGGGCATTGAGGAGGGCACCTTTTAGGATGAGCACTGGGTGTTGTATGGAAACCAATTTGACAGTAAATTATATTAAAAAAATAAAAAAATAAAGTGTCTCATTAGAGTTTTCACTGAGACATTGACTCTTAGATGAACAGATTTAGTTATAACCTTCTCATATCATATCTCAATCTCATTCATTCTCTCTCTCTCTCTCTCTCTCTCTCTCTCTCTCTCTCTCATACACACACACACACACACACACACACACACACACACACACACACATCTTGGAGATGTCCTGGTATATTCATACTCTTTTGTATCTTTTCTCCTAGACTTTGTCTATAACTCTTCAGTTAACATCCTTTATCAAGGTTTTAATGGTTTAATTTTATTTATTTAGCAATACCCCTCTCACTTTTCTGGAAATAGATCATCTTTTTTTTTTCTTCTGAGAACTGTTCTTCCCCTTCCACCCACTAAATTATGCAATCTGTGAGAAACGACTTCTCACATGGCTCCTCCTCCAACCACTTTTAATTGGTCCTTTGGTAGTCATCTGGTCTAAGCTTGACCAATAGGAGTTCTTGCTTTATATTTTTAGAATTGGGATTTGGAGAATGCATCAGTTTCCCTCTCCACAGGGGAGAAAAGTGGGTGCTGTGTGTGCATAGGAAGGTTTAGGCCTCCACGTTTCCTCCTTTATGAAGGAAGATAGTCTGGAAGGGGAAATGAAGCTGACACACTGAAAGAGTCAGAGAAAAGACACTGGCACATGCCATTATGGGTAGTTTTTAAAGTCCCATGTCCAGTTGTTCTTGATGTCCAGCCATATTTCTGTTCTGTGTATTTGATTATTCATTCTTTTCTTGGATTCTGTGAATAATTTATTCCCCCTCCCCCCTTTTTGGAAAAGATAATTTAAGTTGTATTTCTGCTTCCTGCAAACAGATCATTCTTTAGAGTATAATGGCATTTTAAAAGCTGTCCTTGGAGAAAAGAGGACTGAAGGGGAACATAAATATTTCAGGGATGGACTGGGGAAGGGGGTGCTGGCAGAGAAGCCAGAGGAAAATGAGGAGGGAGCGGGGTCATAGATGATGTAGAGAGGAGAGGTTTGAGAAAGAAGATGTAGTCTATAGTAGTAACACACACTTCTGAGAAAATTGGCAAGATGGAGACCAAAAAATATTGGACTTAGTTACAAGGTCATTGATGACTTCAGTGTAAAGCGTATACAGAGGAATGGTGGGTGCAGAAGTTAGCCAGCATGAATTAGGGAGTAAATAGGAACCAGAGAAGGTCAGATGTGAGTATAAAAAGCATTAGGAGATCTGACAGTCAGGAGATGGCAAAAAATATGGTCAGCATCAGTATAGGGCACTCTTTGAGGAACAGTTTTTACTTTTTTCCCCCCTCTGTAAATATAAAGAGATCCAATCAATAAACATTTGCTGAGCACCTATTATATTTCAGATCCTGTGTTATGTGTTGTAATAAAAATATGAATAAAAAACAGGCAAGATTAAATAAATTATGGTACAACCATAAAATGGGAAAGTAGCAGCCCTAAAAATAATGTTGGAAAAAGAGTATTTAAATAATAAAATCTGTTGGAATTTTATGTTAAAAAATCAGGTTAAGGGGCGCCTGGGTGGCTCAGTTGGTTGAGCGTCCGACTTCGGCTCAGGTCATGATCTCACGGTCCGTGAGTTCGAGCCCCGCGTCGGGCTCTGTGCTGACAGCTCGGAGCCTGGAACGAACCTGCTTCAGATTCTGTGTCTCCCCCTCTCTCTGACCCTCCCCCGTTCATGCTCTGCCTCTCTCTGTCTCAAAAAAAATAAATAAACATTTTAAAAAATCAGGTTAAAAACCTAGCACATACATATAGTCCAATCTTTTAATGTATGCATCAAAATAGATATGCATGCATAGAAAAAAGTGTCTGGATGAATGCACAGAAAAATGTAAATAGTGGTGTTGAGATTTATGGGTAACTTTAACTTTATTCTTTTGCTTATCTGCATTTTCTAAATTGTCTACATTTAACCTATGCTACTTGTATAGTAAGAAACATTGACAAAGATAATGTATATATAAAAGTTAATGTAAACCCTGAAGTTGGCCACCAACTAACAAGAAAACTAATAGACTAACCAACCAAATGCACACAACACTACTTATGAAATCCGAAGACAAGTGCTTACACAAATGGAGAGAAATTATATCTGCCTATTGCATCTAGGGAGACTTCTCAGAAGAAGTGATCTTTGAGTTAGGATTTGAAAAATGAGCAAGAATTGGTCTGACTAAAAGGAAGCCAAGGAAATGAGCATAAAATGGGGAAGTCCCTGAAGTACTCATGGAATTTTGAGCAGTCTGGGGACAGAAGGGAAGGAGCAGAGGGAGGGTGGCTGCTAGGGCAAAAGGCCTCTGATGCCCGTTAAAGACAAGGATATGATTCTGTAGTGAGTCAGTGGAGAAAAAGCAGAGAGTTAAGCAGGTCTGTATATGAAAGCCACTTCTCAGATGCAGATGGCGAGGTGGCGCTGGAGGGTGATGACGTCAGCAAGGAGGCTGTACTTCCAGGTGTGAAAGAGTGAGGACCTGAACTAGGGCCATGGCCGCAGGACTGGAGAAGCAGGATGTGCGAGAGAGTTATTTACGAAGAGGGTTTGATAGGGTTTAGTCACAGCAATAATAGCTGTTGCAGACTGGGTTCTCTGGAAGCAGACCTTTGAGGTGGATTGTCAGGTGCAAGATGTTTGTTAGGGATCCGCATGTGAATGGAAGGGATAAGAAGCAGGGCTGGCCAGAGGGAGACGTCAGACTGCAATTCAGGCCTTCAAAGCTTTGGCCATGATGGTGAGCACTCAGGAGTACATATTGCCTGTCAGACATGTACTACACTGGGCCCAAACCTTTATATCCCCGCCTCATCCAGTTGTAGATATGGCAAGCCCAGGAAGGGTGTGACCTTAGGTGAGGTGGATCTCTGTAGGCAGACCCTAAAGGGGCTGAGAGCTGGAGACTGGGAAACAAGGCTTTCCTTGCAGGGGGTCTGAATGGCACATCTTGGCAGCTATGAGAGCTAACAACTGTGCTATTAATAGTGTGCATTTCAGCTGCACCTCACTATGAATGAGTCACTGCTATCATCCCCATTTTATAAATGGGGGAAGATGCACAAAGAAGTCAAGAAATTGGCCCAACATCATTCTGCTAGTAAGCTACAGAGTTAGGTTAAAACTTCCAGAATTTGTTTTAGTGCCTATGTCCTTAACCACTGGCCCACACTGCCTGCCACCGGATGTGTGGGGAAGGCAAGGGAATGGGATTGGGCTGGGCCTGATATTCTTCTGTAACATTGCAGTCTGAGGACTGTGATGTTGTCTGCCTTCTAATCTTCCCCCTGCCCTCCCTCCTCACCTCTTCAGTTCCTCCTTCCCTCCCTCTTTTTTTTTCCTCATATGCTATTTATTATCATAGGAAGTGAAGTGAAATTCAATAAAGTACACATTGATTTATTAAACAAAGTTCAGTGTGGGGATTAATAAAATAAATACAGACTTCAGTGAAATTGTGCCCTAAGCACTTGTTTTTAAAGCCATGTTTCAAAAAGATTATCCACAGGAGTTATGAATAATTTTTTTCGAATGACAAGAATAGACACTAGTTAGCAATGGCAAATTTCTGCGTTCCTAGGTTGTCACTTAACACTTAGGCTTTTAAGATTGTTCTTCCCCCCTCTTTTTTTTTAAAGTGATATGATCACTTTAAAACATGGTTCACACAGGGAACATTTTAAAGCACGCAAACCTAATTTGGTATTTTCTAAAACAAAGCCGTTGAGTGATTTTCATAATATTCTTGTCTAATGAGGAGCTGGCAGAGTGGGATGGGGGAAGAGTGCTGAGGGGTTTGAAAGTGGGGATGGAAGGACCCAAGAGACAGTGAGGAAAGGAGAAGGGACAAAATCATCCTTGACCAGAGGGCCTTCACCTTCCCTCCATTACTTGCTCTGTGTTGGGTGAAATCGCATGTTTCTGAGCCTCAGTTTCCACAACTGGGAATGCCCATGTGATGGGTTGTTGTCAGAATTAAAGGAGATGATGCCTGGGAGAGAGCCTGCCTCCCCGTCAGTACTAAGAAGCATCCCTGAATGTGAGTCAGAAACACGCTTCCTTCATCTTCCTGCATTTACGATAGGAGACACTTCCTCTCCTCTTATCTTTTTCCTCCTCTCATCCTCCTGCAAGATGGGGATTTCTGCACTCAAGGGCTCCCGGGAGCTTTGGGCTTGGAGCACTGGCCGTGAGGATAATTCCCCCCTTGCACTCAATCAACCTGGCATTCATCTGCAGCCAGGGAGAGCAGCCAGTCTGATTTCTTGACATAAACACACTGAACAAGCAAGACAGGCCCCACCGAGTTATTTAAAACCCCGATCTGAGAGAGAGCATCTTGAATCTGAAGTTCTTGCCTAAATATAAACGGCAAAGCTTATTCAACATCAAATCAAATCAATGATAATTTGAGGACTAATTAGCATTTGGGGCTTTTTTCGGCAGTGCAGTGATGTGGTGTATAATGCTATGTGATTGGGGAGAAGCACGTAATTATGAAGCTGAATACATTGTCTCCTGGAGACTGAGGAAGGAGCAGATTTCCTAGTCAGAGAGGCCTGCCTCCGGCCAGAGGTTAGGGGTGGAGCAGCAGTGTGGAGAGTCCATACCTGAAGCCTGCTGACGATGGGGGAACCTCTAAGGGCCAGATGTGGGGAGCCTCCTTGGTGATCCCACGTCCTCTCTGACAGAAGTTCTTTACTTTGTCTTGGATCCACAAAGCTTTACCTGGCTCTTTAACTTTAAGAGGTAAAAGAGGAGATGAGATTGCTTCAGAAAGGAATTGAGCAAAGGGGAACTAAAATTTGGTAGATGCTTGCCAGGAGTCTGGTGTCAAAAGAACCAGAGCCACAAGTATTTATGGAGTAACTTTCGTGTGGTTATGTTTAAACCCATTACATACAGCACCAAGATAATCCTTAGAATGGCCCTGTGAGGTCAGTACTGTTTTCTTTTCTTTTTTCTTTACTTTTCTTTTCTCTTCTTTTCTTTCCTGTTTTTTTCTTTTCTTTCCTGTTCTTTTCTTTTGATTAAAAACTGAAGCTCTGAGAGATTCAGAACTCTCCTAAAGTCTTACCGATAGAAGTTGGAAGATCAGAGTATATTTATAAGAATCTTATATATTAATATACTTGATATACTTCCGGCCCCAAAGTTGGTGCTGCTCCTCCTATACTGTATTGCTTTGCCAGAATTATGTTGTTTAATTATGTCAAGAAGCCTATGGAAAGTAGTATGTTCTTAGAGGTGGGGACGTTCTGGCTTAGAGAGGTGAAGAAATTCACTCAAGGTTACCAGGTACTACATGGACGTGTCTGAAGTTTAAGAGAAGGGTAAAATGAGAACAGAGACAATAATTACAATGAAATATTAGCTCCAATAAACAAAATCATAAAGTCCAAAGAGCATACAGCCCTTTTGTGAACTGGGGTGAACAGTCATCCTCAAACAGGAGACTTGGTTGAAGTTCAGTGCCTACAGCCTACTCTCCTATATCCTTAAATCTACTCCTGTAGGCCTGGGGTTTATCATCACAGGTGCCCCAGGATCCAGGTGCCCAATCAAAGACTCAGGCCTGGGAACTACAAGCAGAGAGAGGACAGCATAGAAGTGCCTCTTACATGCTCAATCTGACTCACTGGTAGTGGCTGCCTGGGGTGTTGGGTTGAGAAAGATTCTGAGGTCCATTAGGGCTCAGTAGGAAAGATGGACAGGTTAGTGATGTCTATGGTGGCCACAGCACATTGGAATTATGCCATATGTGCCAGGTATTGGCTATGCCTGCCTTACATTCTTACTATTACAGGTGCTTCTCTAGTTTTTCTTTGTACAGAGAATATATATAGGAGGATATATTCTCCTGAGACTTGGGTTGAAACAGCTGAATTCTGTAGGAACCCCAGCACACATATGCAACACATCTGGAAGTTTACCATGTCCTTTTCTTCAAGGGACTTTGAGATGCTTAATTTTAACATTTAGACATGATAAACCAAGAGGCAGGTGTCTTGGAACAGAAAAGCACAGTAAGAAAAATAAAACCCTTTGGAATGATTTTTTCCGGATTGAATATTAAGAGGCCAGAAAGTGGCTGCTTTTCCAAGCATGATGAGGGTGATTCAAATTATTCTCACTCAACTGTGGATGGCCTGATGGGGGTCCGATTGCTGAGTACTATGTTGGACATAAAAAGTGAGACAATTAGTCTTCTCAAGAAGCTAAGGAGATGGCTTAATTGGCATCAGGAAACAGGAAACAAGAACTTTTTTTTGTTATTAAATATGATGAGAAAAAACTCAGTGCTGAGGCCTGAGGATATTGGCACAAGAAATTGTTATGAATAAATTAGCAAATCCATTAGATTATGGTCTGGTTTACCATCTGATTTTGGCAACTAATCAATTCTTTATTGATCATCTACTATATACCTAATACTAGATATTCCTACAAAGAGGATTATGTATTATTTATAATGTGTATTCAGTCTACATATAGAAGGTGTTTGAGGGGGCCTACCAACAAATATATATATAAAATAAAGCCATTAAAATAGAATTAGACAATACCTGTGGAAGAAGGCAGAGGCAAAAATCACTAACCACATAGGCCAATGTAGTTACTATGATTGAGAATTAAGATTAGCTCTGAGCTTCCTGGCAGACAGCACAGAATGGAGATCATGGTGGATGCATGTTTGCATGTAAACTTCTTGCTACACTAACTTCCAAGAGAACTTGGATGGTCAGCTTCCTGGGGGTAGTGACTGAGTCTTAACTTATCTTAAGATCTGGGTCACCTGGTAGAGTGCATGGCACATATTAGAAGTATAATAACAAAGAATTTGTTGAATTCATTACACTGATACACTGGTTGATGGGGATGTAGAAGACGGGAAAGGTTATTCAAGATAGAGTGGTATTATAGTCTCTCTTAGGGAAGGAAGCCTTTTTGTGGAAGTGGGAGGAAATTTAATAGAGGAAACTATCTCCATAGGTAATGGAGGATGTGAGAAGGCAAGAAGGGATGGGAGGCGAACCACTATAGCTTCTAAACTAGAGGGAGAAAGTGGTATTGCTAGGGCTAGGGTCACCTGGGAGACACTAGAACCATAGGAAACATATCAGGTGGGAGCTAGAGCTATGCAATCAGGTGGGGGAGTATGCAATCATTGCCAGAGGAGGAGGGAGGGGGGTTAAAAACTGGCTTTTCCCTTCCCTCACCCTCTCTCTTGGCTCCCATTGGCCGACCTCATTTGAAATCAGCTGAGGTATGAATTTGAGAAACACAGTCTCGGGTCTCAGTACCTCTGAGATACAGGAGTGAGCAGAGGAAAGGTAAAGATGGATTTGAGGGTAGAGGACTCAGGACTGGCACAGGTGCAAATAGGAATCTGGTACATCTGTGCTCAACTTGGCCAGATCTGGAATCATGGGATTGTTAGGATACTAGAAAAGCGGATATCTTCCCCTCTCGCCGCCTCCCCCAGTCTTATTCATAGAAAGTATCTGGGGCTTCTGATAATCTCTAAGGTACTTTGAGAATGTGATTTGGTTGAAACAGATTTAGGTGCAAACCCCAGCACTGCCACTTGAGCCACATCAAGAACTTGGGCAAATTACCCCGCTTTTCGGAACCTCAACTTCTCCATCTCTACGATGGTAATGAATGTACCTACCTCACAAGATTTTTGTGAAGATTAAATGAGAAAATTAGTATAAAACACATAACAGTGCCTGACACATAGAAGCTGAGCCCCCTGGCTAGTCTGAGATTATTAATAGTAGTTGGTGACTACTTCAGCCTCTCATGACTGCTGCTTTCAGCCGAATCTACTGGGCCTTCAACCAAAGCAGTGCCACCCCAACGAGGCCTTTCCAGGGTGTCCTTTCTGTGTTACCAATGCCCTCTGAATGTACCTCTATCGAGGCATATTGCATGATATTTTAGAACTATCTGTTTATGTTCTATTTTATTCATTAAAATATGAGGTCCTTCCAGGAAGGAGAGTATGGATTATTCTCTCCATATTATACCTAGCATTGTTCTCGGCAAAAGGTATGAGCTCGGAAATGTTTGTTGAATGAATAAATAAATGATTGCTATTATTCATCCACGAAAAGTAAGATGAACAATTTTCCTAGCCATGGTAATCTGCCTTCTCTAGCTCCCTCTTGATTATGGGCATCATTGCCTGGTTTCTGAAGCAAATCCTGAACACCACAGGGAGTCTATGATCACCTAGAGCCCAGGAGATGGGAGAAGAATGAGGGAGATATAAAAGTTGGCTAGAGCAGGTTGGGAGAAATATAGTGGACATCTATTGGATATCATATGAGCACTTCTTTTTTAGAAAGAGCGGCCATGGGAGCTCCCATGCTTGTATAAAGAGCCTCTAACACCGTTCTCAGTTTATTGACTTCCAGGAGGATATGAGACCCAAATGGGGCCATTCAGTGTTGATCCCTTGGAATTTTACAACAGAAACCTATACAGAGAAGTCAATAACTTAACCAATGACCAAAGATGTAAGATATAATACTTGGAAGCAGTTGTCAGCCATACTTTTTCTCCGTATGCTGTAAAGAGAAGTTATCCTGCAGCTAGAGAAAAAAAAAAAATAAAGCAATTATGTGGAGGGGGCAGGAGGAGAGGAGTCCTAAGAATATTCGAGTCCCCAGTTCAGATTATCCCTGTCACATTTCTGTCCATGGATTCAATGAATCACACAAAAGCTTTATTATAAAGCCCCCCTTTTTTATGTTAGTTCAAGTTTGGGTTCTGGTATATGCAACAAAAACATTTTAATCCAAAAGGGTGTGAAAATGGAATATGAAACGAGGAAATAATTTGAGACTAAAATATCAGTAGCCATGAATGCCAAAATATAACTTTTGTATTTCATTCTGTAGGCAGTGTGCAGCGTTTGCAAGTGTTTGAGGAAGGAAGTAAAAATGTATTGGTCTGTATTAAATGAAAAGGCCCTGGCTGACACCTAAACAAAGTGTGTACCTCTCTCCCTGTCACCTCTGCAGTTCAAAAGTACTAATCACTTACTAATCTTAGGATGTGCTCTTCCCAATTCCCACACAAATATCTCTGGCCCACATGAATGCCCAGCACACTTTTCCTGGACTCCAAGAACCTTCCTTTCTGGAAAATTTATTTTTTCAGCGATATGCTTTCTGACTGTGAGAGAATTGTCCTTCCAGAACCAATACTATCACTATGGAAAGATGCCAAATGTCTGTTAGCTGCAGAGAGGGTTACATTCGGCACGTCAGGCAGAGGACAAAGATTTACAATGCATGCTTGGATTAGCTAAAAAAATTCATTCTTTCTGCCTTTCTGGTCTTACATTTTGAGGTGAGTAAAGATCTAAACTCCCTAGAGAGGAATAAGAGCCTGAGGCCATTAATCAAATGGATGCTGGGAGTCAGTGGCAGATGGATTAGGGAATCAGAGACCCTGGGCTACCCCACTCTCATACTAATTTGCTCTTTGGACATAGGCTACTTATTTCCCCCCTCTGCGCCTCAGTTTCCTCATCTTTAAAATACAGGGGTTAGTCCACAGAGGTCTCACATTTGATTCTATCTGACTGAATTCTCCTTGGATCCTCCGAGAGGCAGGGACACAGATTTGGGTCTGGGTCGCAATTGCTGAGGATGGCCACTCCTTGGACAGCCCCTTAGACCAGGCCTGTAGATAGACTTGAAGTTGTCCTAGGTCTCATCAAAGGCACTGGGGGCTAAGTGTCTGTGGGTTGCAGACCCAGGATGCAACCTCAGCAAAGACAGAAAAGTAATGCCTCAAAGGTCCATCTGGGGCTTACGGGAGTATCCATCTCCTCCACTGGCTCAGATTCAGTTTGCATTAGTAGGAATAAAGTGTGGCTAGAATGCAGTGTGACGTGAGGGGGTGTTTAGTTGAAAGGGAACAAGCTGAAGTCTTCCCTGGATGTTCCAATCTGCGCTCGATTCAGTTTGAACCACATAATCCGGCACTAGATCACATTATCTCCTGAATTGTTCTCTCATTTTTTAAATGTGTGCTCAGTTCAGATCCCTAAGTTGTTTGAATTTATTTAAGTTCAAGGGTACCTATTTGTAGGGAAGCCACTCTCTGCCATACATTGAAGATAAAGAGACACAGGCACAGTCCCTGCCTTTGAGGAACTCACTGGAGAGGGATATAGACAGATAAACAGATGTTTACACAGAGGATGTTAGGATAGAGGGGTGTATTTGTTTTCCATTGTTGTATAACAAATCACCACAAATTTAGCAGCTAAACATAACACCTATTTATTAGCTCATACTTCTGTAGGTCAGAATCCAGATGGGTTCAAATGGGTCCTCTAATCAGGGTCTCACAAGGTCAGGGTCAGGGTGTTGGCTGGGCGGCTTTTATCTGTAGGCTCAGGAGGAGAATGCACTTCCAAACTCATTCAAATCAGTGGCAGAAGCCTGTTCTTTGAGATTGTAGATCTAAGGTGCTTTGTTTCCTTGCTGGCTGTCAAGCTAGGGCCTGCTCTCTGTTGTAGAGGTCAACTGCATTCTTTCTCATATGGACCCTTTCTTCCATCTTCAAACCAGCAGTGGAGGGTGGAATCCTTCTCATGACTTCACTTTCTCTGCCTTCTTCTTCTGTCTTTTCCTTCTACCACCAGCCTAAGAAAGTAACGTATTTTTAAGGACCCTTATGATTAGATAAGGCTCATGTGGTTAGTCTTCCTTTTTAAAGCTCAGCTATGTCTTATAACATAACACAGTCATGGGAGCAGTATCTTTCCACGTTCACAGATTCCAAGGCTTAGGTTGTGGGAATCTTTAGGCCCGTTCCTGGAACTCCTGCCTGCCGTAAGGATGTAAACATGTTAGGGGAGCACAGAACGGGTAGAAGCAAATACCCCAGCTCCATGAGATCATGGGATGGCGTCTTGGCAGAAGTTACCTGGTTGGATTTTCTAAGGATGACTTAGAGTTAAACAGGGAGAGAAGGGGAGTGAAAGGGGCACTTTGGAAAAGATGGGTGGAAGGGTACCGTGGTAAGCTGAGTACTCTTGTTCCTTCCCAGCATCTAACTCCGTGCTGAGCATGGAAGAGTTTGCAACATTTTCTTGCTGAATAACTGGTTATAGGTCATTATAATGATTAAATAAGATAATACTCAGAGAATATGAGAGCAGTGCTTGGAACAAAATACTGTTTATATGTACTAGCTATTGTTGTCCTATGACTCAAGATAGGAAACCTCATGCAAATAGATCTGGAATATTTATTCATTCATTTAACAAACATATTTTAAGAACAAACTAAATGCCAGTGTGAGGTGCTGGGAAGACAGTGGAGAGCAAAGCAGATGATCCTGACCTCAGCATGGGGATACGGACAAGCAAAGGGGCAGCTGTAAGTGTGCTGAATGTTTCATTGGTCAGCTGCTACTCTCTGTTAAGGTATCTGGCTTTTGGAAGGTTGTTTCCTTCTTGTTTGCCTAATGACTGAGCACAAGAATCCTCTTTTACGTTGACATCCCTCTCTAGTCCCCAGCCTTCATCATTGTACTGCTCTTTCTCTACCCCACCCCCACCCCTTCCTCCCTTTCTCCCTCCATCAATTTCTTGTTGTCTGCCTTCTTCCCTCAATTTGAGCACCACAGGGCAGGGACTATAGCCTATTCACTTTGTGTCCCCAGTGCCCAGCAGCATTCTGGTTCATGGTAGCCCTCAGAAAATGAGTGTTGAATCAATGAGCTCTTAGCTTAGGCTCAGGTCTCTTCTCTGGATAAAACTTACCATTTTAGTTTAGGTTATTTTTAATAAACATTTGCATAGCACCTGTTAGGTGCCAGTAAGTAAGCAGCAGAGCCAAGATTCCCACTTAGACAGCCTGCTGCACTTGACAGAGGTAAGTGTGCACCTTCAGACCTTCCTGCCAAGCTTTGTACCTAATACGACTAACAGCAATGATGACAACAAACAAATAAAAACAATCACCATAGCCATTTACTGAGTATTGTTGCACAGTTCTGTATTGAATTTGTAGGACAAATTCCTACAACACTAGAGGGTAAGAATTATTACCTTTATTTTACAGATAAGGATTCTGCCTCTCAGAAACGTTAAGTCACTTGCATGTGGCCACAGGCCAGTATGCAATGGACCTAGGACTTACACAGTCTGTTTGATTCCAAATGTGGGCTCTTTGGGGGAGAATTTAGTGCTTTAATCAGTTGTTTTCATTGAACTGACCATTCCTTTTCTTTTGCAATGACTGACCACCTTGGCATCCATGGAATCACTGTCTTAGATACACTTTTCAAGCATTTAGGAGAGGGTCAGAATCTTATTATTATGGGCACAGATAGCATAAACCAGTTCACAATGATGTCACCATGATCTAACAGAATAAAAGATCAGTTCTGTGTAAATCAGTTCATTCCCTGTGTCTTCTGAGTTCCCATCTCAGGGCTGCACTCCTGTCATTGTGACTATAAAACGGATTATACTTTTCCTGTGCACTATAGAGAGCCCGACTGACTTCATCAGCTCACTCTCCATTGATACGAATTTTCCTTAAATCATTTCTTTTTTACCCAAGAGAAGACCATGAACACACAACTACATGAAGTATGTATAAACTCCAATGGTCAGCTAAATTTGGCAAGGTTGTTTTATCCATTCTGTACCCCAGCACTCAACCCAGGGACTGGCACATAGAAATTACTCAGTGAGGGGCACCTGGGTGGTTTACTCGGTTAAGCGTCTGACTTCAGCTCAGGTCATGATCTCATGGTTCATGGGTTTGAACCCCACGTTGGGCTCTCTGCTGACAGTGTGGAGCCTGCTTTAGATTCTTTGTCTCCCTCGCTCTCTACCCCTCCCCCACTTGCTCGGGTGCTCTCTCTCTCTCTCTCTCTCTCAAAAATAAATGGATAAACATTTAAAAAAAGAAATTGTTTAGTTAATGTTTGTTGAATGAAGAAGAGAAAGAAAGAAAGAAAGAAAGAAAGAAAGAAAGAAAGAAAGAAAGAAAGAAAGAAAGAAGAAAACATTGCCTTTGTGCTTAGCAATGGAGCTGAGTCTAAAAGGAGCATAGTGGGTTGGAATTTGGCACACATGGAGTAAATTGTAGCAGTGCCTCTCAGACTATCTGTGGGGAAAGGCCTATGCTCATCTTTTATTTCTAATCAACTGTGAATTGATATATGGTCTTACTATAACCATGTGCTTTGCACCCCAGCAAATTGTCTCTGTAAATTCAACAGCATCCTGATTGAGGCCATGAGACAAGGCACTGGTCTCATATTGGGAAATCACAGCAATGTCAAATTGCTATAAGATTTTCTAAAAGCTCACTCTCAGTTTCTATACTTAGCTCATCAAAACCAGAAACAAACCATTTGTAGTCCAGCCTGGTCCCTGATCACACTGAGAACAACACTCTTTAGAGCATGGACTTGTACTCATGTCTACTAACTAGATGTACGTGATTTAGGAGAAGTTACTTAAGTTCTCTCAGCCTCCAAAGTTTTCTCGCCTAGAAAATGAAGAAAGCAGTAATATATCCCTTATGGGGTTGTAATGAGGATCCAATGGAATAATTCATTCAGTATTCATTCAATAAACATTTATTGAGCTTCTATTATGACAATTACTCCCTTAAGCACTGGAGAAAAAGTAGTGAACCAAACAAAGAAAAAAACCCCTGTTGTCATGGAGCTTAGACTGTGGTGAGATAGTCTGTATAGAGAGGGTAGCCCAGTGCCTAGTAGTTACCAGCTGTGCACCTGCTGGTCACTTAACTTTACCAAGAGTCAGCTTACTAAAAATAGAGCAAAAATCACATACACCTCCTATTATTGTTTTGAAGATCCAACATGACCACAGAGATGGTAGATCTTGCTGTGATAGTAAAAACAACTCAAAATTAAGTGCAAAGGGTTATGTTTCTGGATCTTGAGGCTCCGAGTTATGACCTATCCAGCAATTGGAAGATTCAAAGTAGTGGGGAGCTTCCATCTGAAACAAAGGGGGCTACAAAAGCTGAGGGATCCAGCAGAGCCTCATGAACCACATGGGAAGCCAATATCTAAAGCCAAATGCATGGCCAACTGGACAATAGGAGTAACACATCAAAAGGAGGATTTCAAGGCCAAAGCAAAGAACCAGGATTTTGGAATCAGGCAGATAACCAGAAAAGAACAGACAACTCATGGCTTGCTTTGAGTGCTTACTGGTACATGTTGAATGGGCATGAGGCCAAGTTTAAAGGGAGGAGTTAGAACAGACACCACATCCAAGAGATATTACCAAGAACACAACCAGAGGGCTCAGTCTGTAATTAGGTTCATGGAGTGGGATTAAGGCTGTGACTGGGAGATAAAGCCAACAGTCCAGCAACAATGAAAACTCAAGGATGGAGCATGAAGCAAAGAAAAAATTACGCTGAGACTAAAATTTATGCTGTTAGCCTTTTCAGATCTACTCTCTACCATTATTCATCCTGTTCTGTGCCCCAGGAAGCAGACTGACACTGAGAGTAAATAGATCTCTTATCATCTGGTTTCTCAATAAGTTCTGCCAATGGGAAGGACAAGACACTGGAAGGAGGCTGGGAGAAGAAGTGAAGTCAATGGATTTGTTCCCCCAGGTTTCTCTCTTTAGACCACTTCAGGATGTCTGCATCCCTCCACCACAGATCTTTATCTCTGTTATACTCTCTGGATTCTATTAATCACTTCTTCCCTTTGCCCCTTCAGACCTAGAGACCTCAGGGAGCCCCACTTCTTAGTAGTGCCAGGGTGCCACAGTATCCCCTATGGCTTCCCTATACTGTGCTCACAACTTTGTAAATAATCTTATTACTCTAATAAAGTGTGCCATCTGTTTTCTTCTGGAATCCTAACTAGAAGCTCCAGGACTTAAGTCCAGAGCTCTGTCTTACTGGGTTCTGTTTGGTTAACTATGGATAGGTCTGCCTAATTTAGAGAGACAGTGTTGGGCAGATGAAGAGTAGACAGTAAATCAGGCTAGAGTCAGGATTTGGAAGTAGTCATACTAGGGTCTTGGATGTTAACTGGATAGATCCCAGGGGTTGAAAAAAGGCAAATATTTAACGTTGTTCTTACTTTATGCCAGGCACTGTTCTAACTGCAATATATTTGTGAACTCCTCCAATCCTTATAGTAATGCTATAGAGTTAATAGTGCTATTGCCAGCATTTTACAAAATGAGGACACAGAGGTCAAGTAACTTGCCTGAGATCACACAACTAGTAAGTGGCTGTAGGGGGAACTAAACGCAGAGAGTCCAACTCCAGAGTCCATGGTCCTAATTGCCAGTCCTTCACTGCACAAACATTCAGTTTTCACTTCCAAGGTACTGGGCCTGTACTTTCCTTATTCTCCTTCATAGTCTGAAAATCGCTAATAACACACTTTGCACTGACGTTAGTATTTTAGTAAGCTTTAGCACAGTTTGAACCTCCCGTTTCTTATTTAGTTCTTACAGGGTGTTAAGATTCATCAAAAGGGTAAAACATCCAGCCCAAAGCTCCACAGTCCAGAGGATGGTGGACACTGGCCTTATGCTCAATTCCTCCTAAGGTTTTTCTATTCTATCTCATAAACCTTGAAGTTTTTATAGGGACGGCATCTGTCTTTTTCACTGCCATACTCAAGTGCCTATTTCATGGTAGTAACATGATAACACTGGATGAATGAATGAATGAATGAATGAATGAATGAATGGTTTTGACATGTCCTTTAACATTCAGAGCTTATTATAGGGTATCCAGGAAAATCATATTATTTTCTTTACATGCTCTTCTTTTATTGGAACCCATCACTGTGGTAGCATCAGAACTGCCTTTTAGCATCTCCCAGCTCTCTTGGGACATTTTCTTTTCTTAGATCTGCACACAGAGCAGAAATTATTCTTGCTTGGTAGCACCTTGATCTCTCTGCAAGTTCACTACCTTGACTGGCTATTACAGGGTCTTACTAGAGCATTTGCTTGCTTCCTTTATCTTATTTTTGTTATAGAAGTGGTTACGTGCTAATGCTTTTATTACAAAGTCATACCTAGGTCTGAATCCTTACTTTGTCATTTGTGCATGAATTGCTTACCCTGTCTGTCTCAACTTCTTTATCTATAAGGTGGTTGTAATATCCGCTTTACAAGGTTGTTTTGTGGATTACATGAGATAATGTATACAATCATTATCATTTCAGATCCAGCAGGAAGTAAATGATAGTACAGAGTTGAAATGTAAGATACCTTTTGGGAGTAATGCCTATGAAAGATAATTGGGAAAGGGAGCAGGAGTCATCAGCGTCTGAAGACTATGAAGCAGATCTGATATCTGTGAAAGGAGCAGAAGGAGGAAGCAAGGTTGAGTAGAAAGAACCCTAGACTATTGCTCAGTTCTGAGCAAGAGTTGGCAAGGCTGACAAGGGTCTCTGACACCCAGATTGCCCATAGAGGATTTTTGCAATAGGCAGAAACCTAGTATCCCATTGTGCTCAGTCTTTGATAAGAGCTAGTAGGAAGTGTTGGTACCTTTAGCACAGCTACTGAAGTATGTAAAGTTCTCAGCAGAGTGCCAAGCCCCAAGTAAACACTCGATAAATGTTAGTTATGGGCATCATTATTTTTATGAGGAGCCCAAGGAATGAAAACAAGTGTTATTATTCCTTGTACTGTGGTTAGCTGTGTACGCCTGTGTTAAAGAGAAATTATTCACTGGACCCTCATTAAAATTGGCGAGGCAGATTTTATTTGAGCTACTACAGTGGGGAAGAGAACTATTATAGGATTGGGCTCAACTCTGAATATAGCAAAGACAGCTGGAGATTTATAGCAATAAACAGTGTGAGTGGGTCAGTGGATGGAAAATTACTAAGAGGAACTTGATTAGACATCAAGAGTAGGGAGATTCTTGTGAAATTGGCTTAACAGAAATCTTGCTAAAGGTAGGTCATGGACTTATATATCAAAGGTAAGAGATGAAGAACTTGATTGAATATCAAGGGGGGAGGATTCTTGCTAAACTGACTTAGCAGGATTCTTTGTTAAAACTTGTTTCAGGGGCACCTGAGTGGCTCAGTTGGTTAAGTGTCCACCTCTTGATATTGTCTCAGGCTGTGATCTCTCCATTGTGAGATCAAATCCTGCATCAAGCTTCATGTTGGGTTCTGTGCTGACTAGAGCCTGCTTGGGATTCTCTCTCTTCTCTCTCTCTCTCTCAAAATAAATAAATAGACTTAAAAAAAAACTTGTTTAAGCATATCAAGGATGAGGCCCAAAATCAAGGCCTACTAGAGAAGAGGGCTCAGAGGACTCTGACCGAAGTTTAGTCAAGGAGACTGTTTTTGTTGCCTGTCACCTCTCCTAGATGAAGGGCACCTAGGTCAGGAATCACTCCTGGGCGATCTCTTCACCTAACTTCTGCCTCTTGCAGTAGGATCCTGGATGCATAGTAGGGTCCTGCAAATGCCTGATGCATAGTAGGGTCCAGGAAAGATTCAAGGAATGATTCTGTGAGTGAATATCAGTGTGTGCAAGGAGTGGACTTACTAAACTGAACCCAGTGGTCAGGACCAGCACATGGCGTAACAGGATGACATCTGAGGGTAGCTGACCAGTATACCTTCTGAGTCTATCAACTTATAACACACAGAATCCTAATGCAACTGAAGTCAGGGTTGAACAACTGGGAAGTCTATCTGCATACAATACCTTGTAGCCATATGTTTGGGTAGAGATGCCTAGAAATGACATATTATATACAATATGCCCTCAGGATTTATAGACAAAAGCTTTGAATCACAAGAAGGCCAAAGTTATAACTTCCAAATTCTTCCCTTCTTTTTTTTTTAATGTTTATTTATTTATTGTTGGGAGAGAGAGAGTGCAAGCAGGGGAGGAGAGAGAGAGAGAGAGAGAGAGAGAGAGAGAGAGAGAGAATCTCAAGCAGGCTCCATGCTGTCAGCACAGAGCCCAACACAGAGCTCAGTTACATGACTCTGAGATCATGACCTGAGCCCAGATCAAGACTTGAATGCTTAACTGACTGAGCCATCCAGGTGCCCCCAAATTCTTCCCTTCTAAATTTAACTTCTTGTTAGCAAATAATTCAGAATAATGTTGTCTTCTGAGGGCCACTTTAATTTCCCACATAAATTTCTTTGAATGACATTCATTACACTTAGCTTTATTCTGAATACTCTTATATATCAAATTATATGAATTTTTTTTGCATATTCACCCTCAATTTGTATATGGAGAAATAGATGTTCAGAGAGTGCACAGGTATTTCCCAAGGTCAAAGGATAAGCACATGGAAGAATCAGAAATTGGACTCCCAGACTCCTAGCCCTAGCCCCATGCTACATTCTCTTTGGAGTGTGTGTGTGTGTGTGTGTGTGTGTGTGTGTGTGTGTGTGTGTGTATGTGTGTGTGTGTGAATAGACTAATAGTGATCAGCCACATAGTCATTTGACTAATTGCTGTGATCAAAATTGTCCTGGAGTAGAGGGGAACACATTTTTTTTTTTGAAATCAAGGTATTGGAGCTAATTAAATAAAACCTGGACAGGAACCATCAAGATTCAAATTTCTCCAGTTGTCCTCAACAACCTACTTAGTTCATTAGTCTCCAGTATGAACTTCCCTTTCTCCACCTTTGTTGAAGTATATTACCTCATTAGGCAGTTACAGGTCTGCTCCTGTCCATCTGCATACAGACTCATGAAGATGCTTGGAGCATTTATTGAAGCAGTCATTAGTGCCCTTTGGTCAATTAAAGGATGTTTGTTTTCTTTGGGAAAGAAGCTCACTTCACGGTAATATTCACTTTGCTTCATTCCTAGATTAACACATGGACCTGCCTTGAATGAGGAAGGTGGCAAGGGAAAGTGAGAAAGCAGTGGACTTATAGCTGGAAGACCCGGGTTTGGACATAGGTCATAGCTCTTAGTAGCTGTACAACCTGAGACTCCTTAGTGGACCTGCTTGTGCCTTAGCTCCCTCATTAATAAATGCCAAACAAGGGTTGGGAGTAAGGCTTATCCACAACCCCAGCCCCTACCTCTTCCAGTCACCTACAGGAATGAGGAACTCACAACTTGGGTACACCTGTAATACACTTGTGGCAACATTGGTTGGAAAGAGCTTCTCTATTAAAATACTTGCACCCCGTGGAAGTTGTGAATATGCTAAATATCAAACATTCATGTCCCCCAAATGAAGCTTATGTAAGGCCCTACAGCAGTATCATCCTAGCTAGGAACAACACCCCGATCCCTTGTGTATGGACCATCTATATCTACTGCATGCTTCATGTAGCATTATCCAAACTCCTCACAATAACCCTGCAAAGAAATGATCATTTCCGCTTTACAGTTAGGAAAACTAATGCTCAAAGAGGCTCTACACTTAAGCTTTTTCCTGTTCTCACCTTTCTTCGGCTCAATTTCAATCTCTACCATGTCACATTGTGTGGTGATTATTCATTCACTTAGCTGACCCCTTTGAGGCTGTGCACATAGTAGGTGCTCAATAAAGCCTTGCATATTAAATGAGGGAATAAATCTGCCTTTCTGTCTGGAGATTTGATCAGGCAGACCCTGGAATGTGGGGATGGCTGGGACTCATTCTAGGAAGAAGGTCCTTGTCCAGCTATGAGTGGTAAAGGATGATACCTCCCATTGACAAGACCCACAGCCACATAGTGTACAGATTTCTGCATAGAGAGAGAGCAAAGTCATAGTAACAGTGGTCCAGAATCAATTAGCAGGTTGTGGAGCTCAGCAAGGGGTTATTTGAAGACGGGTACTCAGAGCAATTTGAAGCCTAGTTATCCAAAAATGGTTATCCAAAAAAAAAAAAAAAAATCCTCAGAGACTGTAAGAGTGGCTGGATGCTGAGGGCATCTGCCCAAATTCCTCCTGCATGAGATCCAGATGCATTCTAGGAGCTGGAGACATACCTAAGCCTGTGTGCAAAGGTGGGGGAAGTTGGTCAGATGCCTCAACTGTGGAAGGATAGAGTAGAACATTAGGAAATAAATTTGGTCTCCCAGCAGCTCAAGACTTGTGACTGACCCAGACAGTGTTGCGATGTCAGGTGTCATGGCTTCCCCTCCACTCAGCATATCTGCATTTAAAAAGGCTCGTGGAAGAACAACTGGATCAATCCAAAGGAATTAATATTTAATTGGATGCCTTTCAGAAACTTGTATAAAAGGATGAGGGAGATCCCTTGTGAGGTCAGGCCTTCCCAGCAAACCATGCTGAGGCCACTGTTTTTAGCTGGGTAGGTTGGGCTCTACACAAATATATGTGGCACCTTCAAACCACCCAGAAGGAATGTTACCTAAAACTTTCACTGGACTGTCACTCCCTATGCATAGTAAATGGGATTTGCATAGCAGAATAAGCCATTTCCTAGAGTCTCCTTTTCTCCTTTCGCATGGGGCTAAATCCCTTGTATTGTTCAAGGCCCAGCTTGAATGTCACTGCCTCTGGGAAGCTCTCTTTCCCTGTTGGCCTCCTGACCACCCCCTTCCTTTCTTTGTTCCTCTAGTGACTTGTTTGCCTAGGTCCCTGATGTGGTTCCTGGCCAACACTGCAGCTTTATTCTTGGCATCTTTCCTCTCATTTATGCTCTAGTCATCCTATTCTTCTCCTCCCACGTACACACAGCAGAAACACCTAGCCTCAGAATGCTCCTTCATGGTTCCCTGGCTATGTGCATGCCTTTCTGCTGTATCCATCTGGACGGCTTTCCCCACTCCTCTCTCTTTCTGGCTAACTTCCAGGCGTCTTCCAAGACTTTGCTCTGGCCTGAGACAGGGACTGCAACCATATGGCTCACCAGTGTAGCCTGAGCTGCTAGTGTGCCACCTAAAATGTAGAAATGCAGGGAGTACTGGTTGCACGCATGCATGAATGAGTCTCCTCCCAGAAACATGTTTTCTGCTACTCATCCCCCCAGTCTGAGCTAGGTGTCAGTCCTCTCTGCTCCTTTATCATCCGTGCTCTCTTCTCAGTTACTATTTTATATTGGAAAGTGTCTGTGTCTGTGTCTAGATTTTCCACCCTTCCCCTACTGCTGGATTCTTTTTTTAAGTATTTAAAAAAATTTTTTTAATATGGAATTTATTGTCAAATTTGTCTCCAAACAACACCCAGTGCTCATTCCAACAGGTGCCCTCCTCAATGCCCATCACCCACGATTCTAACTTTCTCAGTGGCAGGGGCTGGGTTTCATTCATCTTTAGGCTTTCATTGTTCAGTGAAGCACTTGGCATACAGTAGGCCCTAAATAAATGTTAACAGTAAATAATGGAATTGAGCTAGATGATTGCTACTCTTTTTTAAAAATGCTTATTTATTTTTGAGAGAGAGATCATGAGCAGGGAGGGGCAGAGAGAGAGAGAGAGAGAGAGGGAGAGAATCCCAAGCAGGCTCCGCACTGTCAGCATGGAGTACAATGTGGGGCTCGATCCCACAAATTGTGAGATCATGACTTGAACTGAAATCAAGAGTCAGATGCCCAACTGACTGAGCCACCCGGGCACCCTGAATGATACTCTTAAGACATTACATTGTAGTAAATAATTTTCTCTCTCTTTTACTGAGTAGAGCTCCCAGTATCCCACATAGTGCCTATTATATACTCAATACATAATTATCATTTGATTTGAAAGATAAACACTAATTGAAGAGTCAGTATCTAGCTCTGATGTTGCCATATGGCAACTGGTGACCTTGGGGGAGGTCAGTAGGGCTTTTTGAAACTCAGTATTCTAATCTACTAAATGAGTATAAAAATTCTCTACTCTCTTAGTTCAGTTCTGCCATAAGTAGACTCCATTACGAGGACTTGGGTTATATAGTTTATTTGGGAAGCACAAGTAAGGGGGTAGGGAAAGTGAGACAGGGAAGAGAGATAAAGCAGTAGCATCTGCAGTAACGATGGGTTGCTACAGTGGACATGTTTAGCCCAATCACACTGGGGAAGTTCTGAGAAATCCTGTAGAACACGCCTGCAAACGGTTTCTGGAGATGAACTGGAAGCTGGGGGTACTGCTCCATTACCCTCATTCCCAATCAGTTGAAAATTGTCCCTGGGGTTATTGCCTCCCCCTGGTGTATTATTGTTGAATTGGCCTAATCAAACCCAGCTTATTTGCTCCTGAAGGGTCCTTGAGGAATCCACAGCTATTGGTAATGCTCATTATTTCTCCAGGAGAATCTGAGACCTCTAACAGCTCACTCAGAGTTTTTTTTCTCTTTCTGTCAAAGAGACATCTCCTCCTTTCTTACCCTGTCATCTACACAGGCAAGCTGCAGCCAGTGTGTGGGCACCCTGGGAGGGCTGATTCTTTCCTCCACAGAGAGAGGACTACAGTGGGGGTGCTCCTATCCTAGACCCTCTCTACCTGAAAGATCTGGAAATCTGGAAAGATCCTCATTATGAAGCTTTCCCCTGTATGTCAGCTCCAAGGCTAGGACATTCTTAGATTCAGCCTTATAGTAAAGTTTCCATGTGGCTTGTTCAAGGAATTCTTTGCATCTTTGAGATGTTTCCCCTAGCAAAATCAGTTTTAGTTTTGTAGTATAGAATTAAATATTCTGGGAACAGAAGTGCTTAGAGAGTGAGCTGACCTACTTGATAGAAGTTTTTAGGTAATTATGATGATTTGACCTTTTTTGAAAAAGGAAAGTCTTAGATATTCATATGCTTTGATTCAATAACTTTGTTTCTTAGCATGTATTATGAAGAAATACTCCAATAGAAAATGCCTTACACACAGAGGCACTTGTCACCGAATTATTTGTAAGTGAAATTGTGGCTGACAACAGAGTGTGATCAAATCTTATGAAGAGTTTGCAGTAGTGTGGGAAAAAAATGTGCTATCACAATTTTCAGAGAAAAATACTAATTTCAATATAAATATATTTTAACATTTAGAATATCAACTTTATTATTATTTTTTTAATATTAAATTTATTGTCAAATTTGTTTCTATACAACACCCAGTGCTCATCCCATCAGGTGCCCTCCTCAATGCCCATCACCCACTTTCCCCCAGATTTCAATATTAAATGTGCACCTCAATCATACCAATGAAATAAACCAAATAAATTATACCCAGGCAAAAGACAAGAATTTTATTTTACATCAAAATGTTAATGGTGGTTGGCTTAGGGTGCTAGTATTGTGGGAATTTTTTTTTTCTTTTCTTGACTTTTCTGTATTTTTACATGAAGCAAGTATTTCAGTTCAAAGAATACTTACTTTTTTTCTTCTTTAAAAGAAAATTTAAATGTTTTTTTTTTTTTGAGAGAAAGAGACAGAGCACGAGTGGGGGAGGGGCAGAGAGAGAGGGAGACAACAGAATCCCAAGCCTACTCCAGGCTCTGAGCTGTCAGCACCAAGTGTGATGCGGGCTTGAATTCCTGAACGGTGAGATCATGACCTGAGCTGAAGTCGGACACTTAACCTAGGAGTAATCCAGGGGCCACGACTACCTTTCAATGTGATATAAAAAATATTCATGTCCAAACTTGAGTAAATACTATCTTTACAATTGAGTAAACATATGCATGTGAAAAAAAAGAAGGGAATACAGGAATGATTGTCGTTGCTGTGGTTAATAGGCAGTGATGCCCTCTTCTGGCTGCACTAAGAGCCCCTTGGAGATCAAGTGAAAAACACAGGTCGCCAAGTTTCGTCCTCAGAGATTCAGTTAGTTAGATGGAGTCCCGGGATCTCTAATTTTGACCAGCTTATGGTGATTCTAATATAGTTTATCCATAGTACAGCCTTGGATAGCTACTGTCATTTGGAAACTTAGATATCTTCATTTTCATATATATATATATATATATATATATATATATATATATATATATATATATGTTGTTGCCAAATTATTTTTACAATAGAAAATGCAAAAGCACATGTGATTCTAAGTGTTCAGCAATATGGAAATGGCCTCCTTCCAATTTTGTAATCTAGTCTTCTCTTCTAGCATTAAGACTTTCTCTTCTTACTTCATAAGATTATTTTAGCCATTACATATTATTCTACCTTGTGCATATACTATAACTCATTAACCAGTCCTATGCTCTGGAAGAAGTGTCCCAGGAAGAATGGCTGAAGACATTAGAAAATTTCATTTGAAGAGCAAATGTATCTAAAGATAGAGTAAATATTGAGGAGAATATTTGTTTCCTAAGATCCCGGCAGGTAAAACCATGACTAGAGAATGGAAATTCCCATTAGACAAGTGATAGCTTTCAAAGCCATGCTTGGCATACCTTTGGTCAAGATGTTTTAAACAGGGCTTAAATATAAGATATATGAAATGATTCCTGACAGCTCTAGGGTCTTTCCAAACCAGACATGTCCTCCAATCATGATCCACCCCCCCACTCCACCTCTCACCAATAATACATTTCTACTCATCCTGGGCAAACCTATTTGCAAGGCTAATATAATCAAAAGTTTACTAAACTGATTGTCGTTTATTCCAAACAGTGCCTAATTCAAAGCAAATGCTCGTCCCCAGACAAGTTGGGCTCTATTGTTCCTGGCTAAAAAAAAAAACCAAAAAACCCCCAATATATGAAAATCCAAACATAAGCAAATAAATTAGGGTTATAATTATTTGCTGAACAAAAATTTCCCCACAGGGCTCCTTTAAGTTGTGGGCTCTCATATGCATTACAGTATAATTAAATTATAAATTAAATTATATTATAATTTAATTATAAATTAAATTAAATTATAATTAAATAATTAAAAATCTGGTTAACACCTAACCCTCTTGTAGTCTCCCTCTCAGGCCTTGCTGAGTTCCCTCTTCTCCTAGACTAAACCCTGTGATCTCTGCTTGAAAGCTCATTCCTGCTCTGGGATTTGAGCCCCGACCTCCCTTCATGAAGCAGTGGTATGGGACTCCATCTGTATGTATAGGTGTCATGGCACCTTGCTCTGGTTAGGACTTCACCTTTTGGGTTTCAGTTCTCATGACTGGACTCCTGTGTTGGCCTCTGGAGAGCCTGGGGTCCTGTCGCATTCATCTGTTAGGACTGGGCCTGATTTTGTTCTTACCCATTCTGCTCATCTCTGCATACTATAATTGTGTCAGCCAGTGTCTGAGAAGGACCATCAACAGGCAGGAATTCAATATGAGAAACTTGTTGCAAAAGTATTGGAATAACTGAAAAGCCAAATGGGGCCAAGTGAGGTACTCCAGAGATTAGCAATAGCAGTAAACAGCTACCATCCGTAGGCCGGCTGATGAAGGGAAGGGTAGGTACGATCCCAGAGCCCAAGATCAGGGACTGTGCTGTTTGAACTGGAACACAGGATGGAAGCTGTTTGGAAGAAGGTGGGGCCACAGAGGGAGAAGCTGTCAGGTGAGAGGAGGTCGGACCAGCTTGTCCTGACAAGTCTCCAGCCTGTACTTATTGGCTGAATTCAGCTAAATGTCAGTTAGTAAAGGATCCTTGTGAGTATAATTTGCAGGAGTTATCACCCAGTTATAAGAGCAGAAAATAGGAAGTGGGGGATCAGATCTGAATACCAGTGGGCAACAAGCCTGGTACAACAACTGAGAAACTGGAATTGGTAAGATAATTCAAAACTGGATGGGGGTGCCAGGGTGGCTCAGTTGGTTAAGCATCTGACTTTTGATTTTGGCTCAGGTCATGATCTTACCATTCATGGGATGGAGCCCCACATTGGGATCTGCATGACAGTGTGGAGCTTGCTTGGGATTCTCTCTCTCTTTCTGTCTCCTCTCCCCTGCTCACAAGCACGTGTGCTTTCTCTCTCTTTCTCTCTCTCAAAACAAACAAACAAACAAACAAACAAACAAACAAACGAATAACTTGAAAAAAAAACTGGCTGAAACCAAAACCCCTAGGGCAAGGGTAAAAATAATAATAACAAAAGTAATAAAAATTACAATAGCTAGTATTTATTAGTTACTTTCTATAGTCACTTTCTGTTCTAAGAACTTTATATAAACTTAATTCATTTCACAACAGCCCTAGGAAGTATTCTCTATTTTCATCATTTCATTTTACAGATGAGGAAGTGGAGACTCAGAGAAGCTAAGTTATTTTCTCTGGGCTGCACAGCTAGAAAATGGCTGAGTCCATGCTTGAACATAGGAGTTTGTCTGAACAGCCCATGTGCTTAGCCATGTTATCCCACTTACGTCTGCAGTCCTACGTCCTTAATCAATAGCTATTTGACTTTGCAAAATTCTTAGCAATTTCTTTAATTATCAACTCCCCTTACTTTGGAAAAACTATTAATATTACCTATTTTACTGAGCTATTACGAAGATGAAATGACATAATGCATATGGACTATGAACACTTTGCTAACACAGATGGCCTTAAAACTACATTGAAATTTCTGTGCTTAACTTGTTTTCCCCCACCTTTGGAAAGGGAAAATGCATGAGTCATGTTCTTGGTCAGACCTGGTTCAAGTTCCTCCTGTCTGTCCTCCACCCCCTCATTCCTCTCTCTCAAGGCCCTAGTTCCTGGACCAGGACCTCATTAGGGCTCATAACCACCATCCAGTGTCTCTCTTTGACATTTCATGGCCGTTCTTTCCCTTCACGTAGACAATCTTAGGAAAATAGATTTTCCTTGACTAATGAGAATGTGTTAGTCTCTTGTTATTGCTGTGTCTCAGTGCAGTGTTTATAATGAGAAGGGATTAATTTTGTGACATTTTCAATGCCGTAGGCACTCATCAAAGGCCTTTGTATGCATCAATCTCAAAACTGTCCCTCAGTTTCAGGGGAGCCAGATTCTCTGATGCCCAGCCCCTCATTTCTCTATCCTTAAGCTACAGTGTCCTGAACTATAAAATGGGGAGGCCAGACTCTTCCTTGCCTCATTTCCAAAGCACATGGCTGGACAGACCTTGGTTATGTGGCAGAATAATAATAATTAATAATGATAATCATAGAGCTAACATCTCTGTAGTGCTTACCATGTGCCAGGCATATACACTGAATTATTACCACAATCCTATTGGGTAAATGGTATTATTATCCTCATTTTACAGATAAGGAACTTGAGACAACTATTATTAACTATTTTTCCCAAGGCAAAATTAACTATTTTGCCCAGGGTTACAGAGCTAATAAGTGGCAGAGTCAGAATCAGAACTTAAGGCAGACTGGGTCCGGACTCAAAAAGAGGTAGTAGGACCTGTCTTGTGTGGCTCTTTCCTTGTGCAGGCTCCTTCCACTTTAAACTTTTGTGTCAGCAGGCAATTTATGCCCCAATGCTAGAGGAAGGGAACACAAATGTCCCTACAGTCTCATGCCCCAGAAGTCTCATGAACCTTCCCCTGTGCATAGAGGGGTAAACTTGGCTCAAACCTACCAGTCTTCTATGAGGCTAGTGCCTTCCCCAGAACTTATGTGAATTCTTGACTTAATTTATTTCGTAGTCCCCTCTGCCTCTGCTCTTCTGTTCATCTTGAAACTGGCACCTGTCAACCACAGCTCAAAACTCCACCCATTTCAGGCTTCCAGAAGTGACACAGTAGTTCCTAGCATATCATATTTCTAGTTTTCCTGAATATTTTTCTGATTTTTAGGTATTTACTTAAATTCCAGTTAGTTAACATGCAGTGTAATATTAGTTTCAGGTGTACAATTTAGTGATTCAACACTTAATATTCAACACCCAGTGGTCATCACAAGAAATGCCCTCCTTAATCTCCATCACCCATTTCTCTCATCCCCCCCATTAACCTCCATTCTGGTAACCATCAGTTTGTTCTTGGTTTGCCTCTTTTTCTCTTTTCTTCCCCCTATGATAATTTGTTTTGTTTCTTAAATTCCACATATAAGTGAAATCATATTGTATTTCCCTAAAATCAACAACACAAGAAACCACAGGTGTTGGTGAGGATGTAGAGAAAGGGGAACCCTCTTTCACTGTTAGTTGGAATGCAAACTGGTACAGCCGTTCTGGAAAACAGTATGGAGTTTCCTCAAAAAGTTAAAAATAGAACTACTCTATGATCCAGCAATTTCACTACTAGGTATTTACCCAAAGAATGCAAAAGTACTAACTGAAAGGGATACAGGTACCTCAGTACTTATAGTCTACAATAGCCAAAGTATGGAAATAGCCCAAATGTCCACCACTGATGAATGAATAAAGAAGATGTGGTATATATATATAAAATGGAGTATTATTCAGGCATAAAAAATAATGAAATTTTGCCATTTGCAATGATGTGGGTGGAGGTAGAGAGTATTATACTAATTGAAATAAATTAGTCAGAATTTTCCAGAATATTTTTGTCGTGATGTGGGTTACATCATGGTGGGCAAGGACCTCTATGCACGGCCACCAGGTGTCCATACTGTACCTTTGGACAAATTAGAAAAAGCCCTCTCCCCATCTAATCTCTGGGACAAATTAGGAAAAGGACCCCTGTTGGGCAGACAAATGAGGAAAAGCTAACATAGGGTCCTACCAAGATGATAGCTTGGCCAGCAAAGTGGAAGTGGGCTGGATTTTAGTACACACTCCTGCTCTTATGCAGGGCACCATGTTTGAAACTATATGCATTAGTCCTGCTTCTGCCATTTGGACTCCAGCATGACTTATTTGCTTTTCCTCCTTGCCAGTCCCTTAAAGCTTCCAAAAGCTCAGTTCCAACAACTAATTTTTTTTTACCATGCTCAAGACCTTTAAAAACATATTCCAGAATTCCCTCTTCTTGCCAAGCAAGGCCCAACTCAACCCATTATTTTACATTATCATAAGTCATCAGAAGAGTCACTTCTTTCCCTAACTCTAGCCTTATCTGCTCAGTAAATTTCATTTCTAAACATGGCTCTTTCTCCCAGCAACCTTGGAGGGGTGTTCCATAAATGATGCAGAATGCAGGGGAGAGGCAGGGATGCTTTTATCTCATCCTTGAACCTGTAGCCCCATGTCCCACTTCCCTGCAGAGAGTTGCTTGCTTTTGCCTCCCAGAGGCACATGGCTGGACAGACCCTGGTTATGTGGCCAAGCAAGGCAATCCCAGCAAGCCCAGTACATAACAATCAGTCTTTGGTAGGCAAGAAGACAAATGCACAGTCCCTAGAAATTCTTAGCAGTGGTGCTTAATTCCCATGCAGTAATTATGTTCATCCATCTCTTGTTCTGTCCCCTGAGAAGTCTCAGCAGGGTGTGTCACATGTCCTGTGCAGCATCTTTAAGGTACATGGGCTTGGGAACCACTGCGTTACTATCACAGAGTAAAGGCAACTAAACCAGTGATCTCCCAAGGTTTTGACTGTGCATCCCTATCAGTAAGATGTTTTTGATCTGGTTGCTCAAAACACATTATGCGTTCATTGTATATACGTATCTTTGTACTAATGCTTAGATATCATAAACATATGAAAATAAAAACAAGAAAAGATGTATTAAAATAAATACGAGTAGAAGGTCCAGTATGCTCTTCCTATACCCCAGATGATCTACTTGCACACCTGCTGGGAAGTACAAAGCCTACCTAGATGCTGCCCAGGTAAGCTGTATTACCATCTTGCTTGGAACTGTGAGAAGTATATACCCTTTGAAATCAGTCCTACCTGAGTCCTAACCCTAGCTTCCCTAATCTATGGCTAGGGGGTTTTGCATAAGTGATGTAATTTCCTGGGCTTTAGTTTACTTGTCCATAAAATGAGGTATGATACTCTGAGTCAGACCCTGTCCTGGGTGCCATGGATTTAGAGGTAGGGTGTAGGCCCCTTTGTCAGGAGTTCAATCCAGATGGAGTTTCGGAGGATCTGTGACAACTAACTTCAGATAACTTGGGATGCTAATTGAAGATATTGATTCCTGAACCTCACTTTAGACACAAGATCAAAATCTCTTACAACGGAACCAAAGAGTCTGCATTTTACATGTTTCCTAGTGATTCTTATGTACACAAAAGTGAGAGAGGTAATCAGAGTGGTAAATAGATGTAGTGACGTAGTATCATGCAAAGTAATGAGAAGTGATACATAAAGGGATAACTGAAGAGTCTGGGAACCCAGAGGACTGGGAAGCTTCTTGGAGAAAGTGGTGCAAGGCATAGTTCTTGCCTATTCCAGACCTCTCTCACTCTCAGGGGCCAGGGTTTGTCTTGACTGTGTCCCATCTGGAAACATTTGTTTGGCTCAGCCCTGGTCCTCTGAGTCTTCCCTCTTTTACCAGCTTCTCTCACTACCCCAATGATGTGTGCAGTGACAAATCTCATCTGGACTTACAGAATGTCTGTCCCACCAACTGCTACAGGCTTGGAGTAACGGCAGAGGTGCTGAAGAGGCATATGCTCCTTCTATAGGGCAGGCACATTGTTGCTCTACTGAAAGCCTTGGGCTACAGTAAAGAGTTTAGTGTTGGTAATTTATTTATATCCTGTATTATTGCAAAACAGGATTTGAAGTGTCTTCAACAGATACAAATAGTACAAGTAAAAAATGAGATAAATGAGCAAAGATGGACAAAGAAAAAATAATGGTGGGATAGTTAAATGAAGACAATAGTAGAATCAGTAAGAAGCTATTAAACATATGGTCCTGCCCAGCTGTTACAAGTGGCCATACATTTGGCTTTGAGCTTCTTAGTAGCCAGCACAAACAAGGAAATAATCATTAGTTTTATAATATTCATAGCATCCATCTGAATAAGTTGAACTGGTTGCCAAGGAGAAGCATAACTTTTGTTAGGAATGTCATGAAGATGTAAAGCATCCACCGTACGAAAGTGAATGACAGCCTCAACATCCTTGCAGTAATTAGTTAGTATTCCATATAATTATTTAAGATTCCTTCAAGGTATAATATTTACTTCATCAAACTCTTTTATTTGGAGGTGCTTTAAGGCTCATCTGTTCTACCCAACAGCAGGGAGAACTCAGCCATGAGGCATGGCAGCTTTCCTTTCAATTTCCCATTATTATAATATTCCTTTTTCTCAGCTCTGCCCTCTCCCCAGGGGAACTCTATCCCACCACACTTGAGACTTTCCAAATGGTCTGGCACTGGTTGAAGCCCAAAACTCATTCAATCTTCTACTTTCTCAAACATCTTCCTTATGAAGTCATGCCATCCTTCAAGACATAGTTCACATTGCAGAAAGCCTTCTCAGGAAGGCTTCTCTGCTCCAACCAGGTTTACTTTCCTGCTCACCATGCATCTATGTTATTCTGCTGGTATTTCCACTTTAACATTTATTATAATCCACCTTAAGCCAGGATATAGATGAGCATATCCATTAGATATGCCTGATCCTTTCCTGTGTGTCTCTCTCTCCTAAGCCCAAGGGCAAGTGGAACAAAGGTGACTTGGAACAACAGTCTGGAAGCAATGCAAGAGCTCTCCATTGAACACTAGCTCCATACCTGGCATTGTGATGTTGGGTTGGAAGAGGGTTCTGGAGATGAGAAAGACCTGCTCATTGCCCTCAAGCCCCTACAACAGCCTGCTGGATGATGGGCTGTTCAAGAGCAGGAAGAATTTGTACTCATAATTGCATCTTTAGAGCCTGATGTTTATTTGAACTTGAAGCAATTTACCCCAATAACAAAATGACAGATCATTTAAGACATTCATTCTAGTTTTATTTCCTGTACTAATTATCATAACAGCTCTGAGATAGTCATTATTAACCCTGTTTTACAGATAAAGAAGCTTAAATGATCACCTTTTTTTCATCTTATTAAGCTTCAATTTCATCAAGTGAAAAACTGGTTAGATAATAATACTTACCTTGCAGAGTTGTTAAGAAGAACAATGAGATGCCATATATAAAATGTCTTATCACAGTACTTGACCCAGATATTATACTTTGGAATTGTGGGTTTCACTCCCCAGGAACTAACATTTTATTGAATTCTTACTCTTTCTCAGGTACAGTCCAAAGTACTTTAAATATTTAATTAACTAATTTCCTTTCATGGAAAACCATATGAAGGAGGTACTAATTATTAGTGGATGACACACAGATCAGTAACTTCCCTAAGGTAAATGGATAAATGAAGGTAAATTGGGACTTGAACCCAGGTAGTCTGGCTCCACCCTCAGTTTTTAAACATTCAGCAGTTCTGCTGAATTAAATTAAATTAAAGTTGCAATCCACCATAGCAAGTGTTATCATAAAGATGTATTCACAGTGCCATAGGGACATAGAGGAGAAATAACCTAGAAGGAAAGGTTTCCCATGAGAGAAAATGGCCTGAGCATAGTGTGAGATTTATGTGGGTGCTAGTGAAGCAAGCATTGGAGAACAACCACACATCAGGCGAAAAGAATAACATAAGCAATAGCACAGAGGCAAAAGACAGCCAATGTATATGGGAGTGTCTAGCAGGACATGCCACTGGACCTCTTAATTGTTAACATTTGCAATGTCCACATTTCCCTTGGTTCTCATGCTTTCTGCTGCTTTCCTGGTGTCTGGTTCTCTTGGAAAATGCCTGGGCTGTGCTTTGCCCCCTGGCTGTCTTTTACCCACCCTACCTGTATAGGACACTCTGTGCCTTTTGGTATTTCCATGCATAGCCTCTGCTGGCTAATCATATTACCAGGTCCTTTGGGAAAGACCACACCAACTATTGCTCTCTGACTGAGTGCCCACCAGAATACTTGGTACCATTGTGGACACACTGCAAGGACTTGTTGATTGTCTCACTTCTTTTTGGGGGGTGGGGAGGAAGGGGGAAGAAGGGCAGAGGGGGAGAGAGAGAGAATCTTAAGCAGACTCCACACTCAGCACAGAGCCTGACACAGGGCTCAATCCCCCAACTCTGGGATCATGACCTGAGCTGAAATCAAGAGTCAGATGGTCAGGGACGCTGAGGTGGCTCAGTTGGTTAGGCATCAGACTCCAGCTCAGGTCATGACCTTGCTATCTATGGGTTCAAGCCCTGCGTTGGGTTCTGTGCTGACAACTCAGAGCCTAGAGCCTTCTTCAGATTCTGTGTCTCCCTCTGTCTCTCTGCCCCTCCCCAGCTTAAGCTCTCGCTCTCTCTCTCAAAAATAAATGAACATTTAAAAATATTAAAAAAAAAAGAGTTGGACATTCAACTGACTGAACTACCCAGGTGCCTGAAGTCTCACTCCTTCTGATGTTCACTTTCCTGTCTGTAGTACCTCTGCCCCTTGCATCCCATGGTGTTTGTTCTCTTAGTCATTCAACATTACCATGGTCCAGGCATGAACTTATACAGCAATAAATAAAACAAAATCTCTCCAATACTCTCCTCTTAGGGAGGGAGAAGGGCAGTAAACAAAAGCAATGAATATATAAGTCATAGAAAAAACATGGCTTGAGGAAATAGAGAATTAGGAGAGTGGAAGTTACAGGAAAGACCACTGGGAAGATTTTGATCAATGACTCCAAAAACTATATGGTCTTTCTAGTTTTAGAGTTGACAGGTGGTTACAAACATGATCTCCCTACTTACCAACTACTGTTCCTTCCCCCCAGCCCCTGTGAAACAAGTAGATATGGAAATAAATTTTTCCATGACTGTCTCTGTGACTAAAACCAATTACTTAACTTCTCCATGCCTCATAATTCTCACCTGTGTGAGAAGTTGTGACAAAAGCACAAAAGTCAGGTAGAATACTTTAATTCAAAAAAGTTTTTTTGAGTACCTGCTGAATGCCAGGAATTCTACTGGCATGGGAGTTCAGCTGAATAAGGCAGCCTTTACACTCAAGTGTTCATAGTCTAGGGGGTAAAGCATGGGGCAATGGAAAATCACAATGCCAAATTGCAGTTGTGCAGAAGAGGTTACTTATACCAGCAACAGGTGGTCAGGGGAGGGCTTTCCAAAGAACATGATCCCTGAGCATCCAGTGTTATAAAGTGCTTTGCTAAAAAGTAGGAGATCCAATGTGGGTGCTCACTTAGCCTTAAATCTTTTTCATCATCATTCATTACACATGTGCGCGCGCACGCGCGCGCACACACACACACACGCACACACACACACACACACACTGTTCCGAGAAAAGCATGCCATTTCACTCCTTAAAACAATGCATATCCAATATGTCAGGGTTTGCTTTTGCTGTACCCTCTACTTAGAGTTGTTCTCCTTATGTGTGGCTACCAAATTCTATCATAGCTAGCATTGTGCTTTCCAGAAGACTTCCCTGCTTTGTCCTGGTTGTAATTAACCTCTATCTTCAAAGTTCTCATTGCAGTCTATATCATGGTGATAGCACATTCTTTCTGGAATTGAATTTATGTTTTCTGTGACATCTTAACTAGATGATAAACTCCTCTAAGATGAATCTGTGTTTCCTTCACCTCTGTATCCTTAAGACCACCTACAGTACCTGACACACAGTAGGTGCTTAATAAATATTTCTTTGCTCAAATTGAATTGACTTGAATGGATCTACAGCATGCAAGCACTGGATTAAAATTTCTCTTCAGCCAGTTACAGCTTAAGATGCTATGAATGGATACTTTAAGATTTAATTTTTGTAAGATTTATATAGATGGGTAATTTTTCCAGGCAATGAAATTGCCTCAGGCAGCTGGGAAGTTTGTCCATAGTCAAAGATGGTTAAGACTTATCTGATAAAATTCCATCTCATCTCTCTAGTATGATATCCTTTATCTATTAGGAGATCCTGGATAAATTAGGAAGCTGTCAGCTGCTTGAGTCTACTGGGTTTAGACTTGATCCTAGCATCTGGCAAAATAGAAAACATTAAAGGACTCAGTCATGAGTGAGAAAGAGGAAGAAGGAAGGCTGAATGGTTCCAGAAGTAGACTACCAGTTATAAAGGGCCCAGGGGCCTATGGACAAGGGCTCCACTGTCGCCAAGATATACTGCCAGGACTCAAATAACCATGAGCTCAAGGAAGGCTTTCTGAGTGGCTGGCTAAGGGCCAGTCCTGCCTTAAGGAGTTCTTCTGAACAGATGTTACCAAAATATTTATTGGGGCATTCCTGAAATGTTTTGTCTTGGTCCTTTCTAATACCAACCCCCTTGGGGAAAAATGAGGCAGTTTATCAAGAAGAATGGTGCTTGTGGCTTCTACCAATTGGCCTGTCTGGCACCTCTGAATTGCCTTTCTTAGTACCAGACTCAAACTCTGGGTGTGGGGCATGCTGGAGGTTGGAGAGCTAGGACATGCAGCTAGCAGCTGGGTCATCTGAATGTTATCCTGCCAGTACTAGACTCTTCTGTGGTTTTCCAACAATGAGTGGGGGGAGGGATTATGTGAGTCACCCTCTTCATTGCTGTGCAGGCTTTATTTATACTCTGCTGGTTTATTTTTTCCTCTTCTGACTACTGTCATCTCTCCTGGGGCTTTCTGAGGCTGCCTCAGTAAGTTATACTTTTGATTTTGATTTTCCTTGGCTTGTTTGAGGATTTGCAGGAAAAAAAAGGAAACAAAATGTGCTAATCCATGGAATACAGGGAATTTCTGAGAAGCTGTAGCAAGAAAGCTGATGTCCAAGATGAATGTTTTGGACTCAGGCATTCCAGGCTCCTCTGGTTGCCAGCTGATATCCTGACAGTATCTATGTAGTTCAGTCAGACTCAAGCCATGACTTCTGCTGAATTGCCAAACTAAGTGACTTTATTTCTTTGTCAACCAAGGAGTTTTACAATACACCCTTTTTCATTACTCACTCATTCATTCCATGAGCCTTTCCTGGGAGGCAGCAATGGACTAGAGCCTTGGCTTTGAGTCTATGCTTTACCATCACCTCATTGTGCAATTTGTTGAGGGCACTCTACCTCTTTGGGCCTCAGTTTCACTATTCTCAAGTGTAGATTTTGGATTGTGATCTAGTGAAGGCAAGAAACGTGTCTGCTTATTCATTTTTATATCCCTAGTCCCAAGAACAAGACCTGACATCCATTAGGTACTGAGAATATTTGTTGAATAAACAGATTTTAGAGTGCATTGTTAGAGCACATGACCTCTAATATTCCAGCATGGTCCACCAATCTTTTCAGGTCCACACTTGAGAATTTTATCCATCTCTTGACCTGTGTGTACCCCATTAGCTTCTTAGAATTTATGCAGAGAGCTCATATCATAGGTAATACTCCAACTCTCTAATCCTGAGAAATACATTTTCTATGAATTTCCATAGCACCAGAACTAACCTCTGTCTAAACACCCATTATAATATCTTACACTCTTGTCTTTTTATTTGTCCTGCCCCTCACCAGTTATGAACATGTTGAGGGCAGGTTCTTTTTTTTTAATTTTTAAGTTTCACATTATTGATTTTTACTTTTGCTTTTATTTTTTTAAGTTTACCCATTTGAGAGAGAGAGAAAGAGAAAGAGAGAGAGAGAGAGAGAGAGAGAGAGAGAGAGAGAATCCCAAGGAGGCTCTACACTGTCAGTGCAGAGCTTGATGTGGGGCTCAAACTCACAAACCACAAGATCATGACCTGAGCTGAAGTCAGACACTTAACCAGCTGAGCTATCCAGATGCCCCAGTGCAGGTTCTTTTTTATTTCTGTATCCTCAGTGCTCAGCATAGTGTGTATGTGTTGAATGGAATTTATGAGTTACTGTTTTTCTTCCTTAATACTCCTTGTATAGTCTTATGGGCTTTAATAATATTTTTTAAAGTTTTGACTAGACCGTAACTATTTTATGTATCACTATGTTTTTTTCTAGTTTTCTCTGTGCATCTCTCCACCTTTTCCTCTCATCATTATAGTGTGTACCGTGGTTAAGAACATGGGTTCTGGATTCAGATTTCATGGGTTTTAATCTTGCCTCTGCATTTCCTAGCTATGTGATCCTGGGAAGTTAATAACCTCTCTGTATCCCACGTTCCATATATGAAAATTGGGATAATACTGCTAATTATCACATACAGCTGTTATGAAGATTAAAAGAGCCCACACAAAAGCATTTGTCACATAGTAAACACTCAATAAATATTAATGTTATTGCTGTTGTTATTTTTGATCACATTTTGGACACCATTATAGGTGCTATGAACAAGAATGAAAATTGTCCTATTCTCATGGAACTTAAATTATACTGAATCAATCCCTCAGTTTCTGATTTTCCTATGATAGATAGTTCTTTATGTTTAGTGGCCACCTACACCTTAGTAAAAATTACATAGTGGATCCTTTCTGGACAAGAAGTTTTGGTTGTGATAGGGAGAAGCATTAGGCCATGGAAAGAAAGGGAAGAAAAAGAAAGGGAAAAGAAAGCTGTGTGGTTCAGGAAATAAACCACCAGTTACATAATTTTGCTGTGCCTCCCCCTGTCTTCAGGCCATGGTCAGCAAGTTTAATTTATTGTTTTTTGTGAGCAGCTGCAAGGCATGTCCCATCAATTTTTTGTTTGTGATGGCTGTGGAGTGACTCAGACTATTAGCCTTGTATGATTACAGCATCTGTATTATGATGTCGAGGACATGTTGCTGCTACAATTTATTCCCTTTATTTAGTTCACTTTGTCTCACTCAGCATATCACTCAGCGGCTGTTCGAGAAAACACTGGTGATGGACAATTTCTCTTTCTATCTCCTCTCCTGATTTTCCTTCTCCTTGCCCTTCTGTCTTTGTTGATGTCTTGTTTAAAGGAAGATGTGTGGATATCCTAGTTTCCTCTACATTGGCTGACCCCTGGGTCTGCAGCTCACAGCAATGCGGCACCTCTCCATGGTGCTGAAAACAAGCACGTGGTTCTAGCACTGCAGTAGCAGCTAAGGGAGCCGGTGGGATCCTAACCCACAGCAGCAGGCACTGGCTTGAGAAAGCATCCTGTCCAGTTCCTTTTATTGCAATTAAGAGGAACAAGAAATACAGAAATGAAGAGTAATTTCCCTAAGGATGGTATACATCTCTTGTGAAATCAGAATACAGCTTCTCTGGACACATATTTGGAGTTTAAGGGATAAGTGAAGAAAATTCTTTAATCTTTTTGGCCCTCATTTTCCTCAATTGTGGAGAAAGACCACAATTTTTAATAACTACTGTGACATATAGATTAGATAATGTGTATAAAGTCCTTAGCACACTGCCTGTCTTATGCGTTCTTCTTTACTCTTGTCTCCTGCTGCTTCCTGCCTGATATGTGCTTTAGTAACATGCAATAATTTATGCTCCCCTTGCCCCATACCATACTGCTTTCTGCCTTGCAGAAATTATTGTCCCTTCTGCCTCTGTTATCATTAAAAGTTCTTTTCTGCCCTTATAACCCCAAACTTGCTCACAATTCAGATCAGCTAACACCTCTTTCAGAAAGCCTCCTCTGCCCTTCTTTGTCCTTCCTTCAGTGTGGACTAGGTGTCCCTTCCAGGTGCTCTTATAGTCACTCTAGGATATCATTTTACATATATATTTTTCAAGACACATGCGATATGATCATGAAAATTTTGGTGTCTCTGACTTATTAGACTTCTAGCTCTTTGAAAGAAGAGGCCATGTGTCATAATCTCTAGTGCAATACATATCACCAAGTGGATACTCAATGTTTGTTGTTTTGAAATGAACATAACGGGGACTTAAAGAATGTGAGTTCCTTTCTCATTCTTAGTCCAGTGCCCTCTTCCCATATTGTGTTGTCTCCAGCTTATCGGAAAGTTTTTTATCGGCTACCATTATGAATACTTTCATTTGCCAATGCCACACATTTATAGGGATTACTTAGTGTACTGCGGGTCATCTTTTGAGTATTCTGGATTCATATCAAGATAGTTTGCCTTATTGACTTTGGCATAGATTCTCTCCAAACCAGAGAATTCACATAAACCATGAATTAGATTCAGAGGGGAGAGGGCATCTGCCTTCATGAATTAGCTACAGAGTCATCATGGATTGGCTTCCAAGAATCCTTAGCAAATTCTAAATCATCACAAGACTTCTATTTAATATTCATTGGCAAGAACAGCTGCTCTTATTTTAGGAAAATTAATTGCCTTTCAAATTGTTCTAGAAGCTTAAATCCATTTTGATAATTCAGTAGGGGTAAACATTCACTTTTAATATCAAGTCCATGAAAGCCTAAACTCTAATGACTTCCCTCAGAATTTAAAGTCATGTGCCATCTGACTCTTGGTGACCTCACAAGAGACCATGTGGTTATTGGGGAAATGTTTAGAATCTAAACCACATTGCTAAAATTCTGTTCCTGCTTTGATGATTTATTTTGTTAATGATCTTGAGCAGAACATTTCACATTAGTTAGCTTCATGTTCAATCTGTAACATGGAAATGACTTCAACAACCCTGTTACCTTTATTAAAGATACTAAGGGGACACACCATATTGATATAAGAGTACTTTGGAAAGTATAAAATTCTATACAAATCCTACCTAGAAAAAGTAGGAACCAGTAGTTGAAAGAGAAAAGTATGGAAAAGTAGATTTCAAAAGCTAAGGAGATGTTTATTCAATGCAGATGCAAGAAAGGGGAAAAAACACCTGGAAATAATAGCTAATATTTATTAAGCACTAAGATACCAGAGACTATACTAAATGATGAACTTTTCACAACATCCCCATGAGATAGTTGCTTTTATTATCCTATAATATGGATGAGGAAAGAAGACATAAGAAGTTTAGCCTAAATGGATGTGCTATAAAGGGATGAAGACATCCAGCCCAAGTGAGGTAGTCTGACTCCAAAGTCCAAAGATGTTACCAGTAAGACTGGAAAATTTTCCGTCTTATGATACTGCTGTGCTGATTGATATCTTCCTAGTTACTAATGAGATCCAGACAGAGACTTTAGAAGAGCTGAAAGAGATATTTTTAAAAATGAATTTATGTTATTTGGAGTATAATACAGCAAGAGATTCCAAGGGAATAAGTAGAGGCCATTAAAGTTGTTCCTGGCATAATCTGTTACATCTCATACAGATTATCAGTTTGAGTGTGGTCAACAAATATTTATTCTTTGTGTATGTCAGATGTTAGTCAAGGTGTTTAGACTACAGAGACCATTAAAAGACCCTCTCTTTCTGATTATATTAAAGAAGGCAGTGAAGTGTGCTAATGTTTCAAATTTTGGATGACTTTGGTGACTTGCTTGACCAATAGAATGTAGCAGGTGACATAGTGGGACTAATGAAGCTAGGTCTAAGAAGACTTATGGTGTCTGATTGGGCTTCTTGAAATACTTGCTCTTGGAACCTACTTGCCATGCTGAGAAAAGCTCCAAGTCATGAATAGATGCTGTGGTTGACATCACCCATTGAGTTCTCAGCCGGGGTCCAGCATCAGCTGTCAGCCATATTGAGTGAGCCATCTTGAGCATCCAGCCCAAGTGAGTCTTTGGGTGACCCTGGCTTCAGTCACTGAAGTAACCATGTGAGAGACCTTAGGGAAGAAATTCGTGGCTGAGCCCAGTTAACCATAGCACTGTGAGAGATGATAAAAAAGTTGCTTTAAGGCTGTAAATTTTGAGGTGGTTATGCAGCAATAAATTTCTGGAACCTTGTCATAAAAAAAGTTTCAGTAAGAGAATGAGAGGCAGATGTATGAACAGGTGATTTCAGCATATGTAGTGAATACCACTACAGTGTAAGCAGAGGATACTATGGAGTTAACTTAGACCTCAAGGAGTCAGAAAGTGGACTTGTTCTGCTATTTTTGTTTATGGGGGGTTGGCCAGGATTTCATCGTCTGGATAGAAGCCCTAATTTTTCTGTTTCCTTTTCAATAATGAGACTTCATAGTTGCATAGATCCCTCATTACTTCTAAGCCTTAGTTTACCCCTCTATAAAATTAGAGGCAAAGAACCTAGGATAGGATGAATAAATGGGACAGAAAGGATAGGAAAAGCTCCCTTCACCTTACTGGAAAAATAGCAAGAACATTTTTGGTGTGGTGAAATGAGCACAGGCTCCATGGTTAGAAGGCCTGGGTTTGAGTGCTGGCTCCCTAACTTTCTAGCTATATTTCACTTCTTTGAGCATCAGCTTCCTTATTTATAACGTGATCTTAGCTGTACCATGGGTATAAGGGGAAGCACCTGACAGCCTTAGGTCTTGCCTTCCTTCTAGGTCTTTGCTTAGGCCAGCTCTCCTCTGATGTGGCTTTGTGCAATGAAAGAAGCCAGGATGGGGGAACTGAGAGAGAGGCAGGTTAGCAGTGTAAATATCATGAGGCAGGGAGCCATGTGGGTTCACAGCAAAGCCAAGCAATATGGAACATTGGCAAAGCCATCCAAGGGCAGGTTGGAAGGGGTTAACTGAGCCAATGGGCCAGCTGGCATCTGTGCTGGCACTCAAGGAGAGAAAGAAAAGGAGCCTCAGTGTCAAGATAAGAAAGAGAAACAAAACAAAATACCAGAAATTTAGCCAAATTCCCAAGTTCCCATATGGATAAAGAAGGAAACATTCAGCCAACTCCATTCAGCAGCCTCTGGTCAGAAAAGACCTGAAGACTAGGCAAGTCTGTGAATCCACCTGGGCAACCTGTCTCTGTTGGATGGCTTATCAGAGAACCATATTGTCTCTGATTCAATGTGGCAAGAGAAAGGTGCATTCTACCCCTTTATTCTTCATGCGTTCACCCATCTACCCACCCATCAATCTGAACATTTTGATAACAAACATGTATTAAACACCTACATTGAGCCATACACTATGTATTAGATAACTAGGACTGCAGGAAAGTCACTGAGACAAAGACAAATAAGGCAACATGGTCTTTGCCCTGAGGACAAAATCTCCCAAGACTAGATATTGTGGTCAGCCCCAAGGTGAGCTGGAAGATAAAGTTCATGGGTGGCAAAAACTAACATTTACTGATCCTTTATTACAAGCCACGCTGTGCTAAGAGGTTTACATGCATTATCTCACTTAATTCTCACACTTTACCTGTAAGTTTGATTAGCCCTGCTTTACAGATGAGGAAAGCCATGCTCAGCTATGAAGAGCTTGCTCAAGATTACACTGGCATTATGTGTCAGAGTTCAGAGCTGAGCTGATTCAGGGCTGAAGAGGAGAACCTGGAAAAGGGCAGACAAGGACATGTACAGGGTTGGGACTCAATGTGCCACACAGAGTCTTCTTATTGGATGAGAGTGGAAGAGTGATTGGAAGCAGTTGGGTGGTCAGTGTAGGGAGATGTAGTGAGAAGGGAGGCAGTTTCTGCCACTGGACTCCAAATGACTGAGTAACCTCTACATTTGAAGGGTCATTCCAAGCTGAGTCCCACCACCCTCTTCTCAGTTTTGGTAGAAGGCATTTTCTACTCATCTGCTAAGAACATGCTTATGAAATACAAATCCTTCTCCTCTCTGCTTCCTGGCTTGCCTCTTTTACCCATATGTGTGCTGACAGATGGATGAGTTATGGAGGCAGCTGAGAATCAGAACAAGAGAGGAGAGTGCTGGGATTTGGGGGGTGGGGGACGACTCCAGTGCAATTTTATCAAGCGAGGTTGTGTGTCTGGGTGTCTGAAGGAATGGAAAGTGTTTTGTTTCTTGTTTTTTATTTTATTTTTGTTTTTTTGTTTTTGTTTTTGTTTAATGCTTCCGTGCAATTACTCACAGGGTGATTTGGGAAGGAGAAGGCAGGGGGATGGGTCACCTGAAAATTACTCCCTATGAGTTTTCCAGTAAAGTTGGCTTCTTCTCTGCAAGCTATTTTCCTTGTCTGGAGTCAGTTCACACCTAATATGGAAGGATCGCTTTTAGTCTATACTTGTTGCTATGGTAGCTTCAGAAGCGGCTGCCGACAGAGCTAGGAGCAGCCGCTCCCTCTTCTCCCAAACTCTTTTGGCACGAGGCTGAACACGCATGGTTTCAAGACTATGCAAGTGTCAGTGGATGGCATGTCTTTTATTTTGGGAAACATCTTTCAAGTGGGCAGAGTGGCAGCTTTTGATGGTCCTTCAGAGCATCAGCTCTGCTAATTCTAACTCATGCATGGCTTCTATAGTCTGCTCCCCACATCACCCGCCTTTTTTTAGAACAAAGGCTGAAAATGGCCCTTATAAATATTTTAAATTGTTTAGCTAGTAGGATTAAAATGTGAACTTCTGCTTACTTAAAAAATGATGTCAAATAAAATAGTGCTATAAATAAGTAGAACGCTTATTTCCACTAGGAGGGATGCTTCCCACTATGAAAATGAGAGGGTGTAGGGAAAGACAATGGTGTGAAACATGGAAACACCTTTTTTGTTGGAGTCAGTGGAGCAGATGGAGTAGCAGTTCCATCTTGGTTGGATGACACTTACTTGGTTCTTGCCCTGAAGGAGTTCATAATTGAGTGGGTAAGAGAGATAATTGAATAAGTAAAAACCAATATGATGAATATTACCAAGTGAGAGAGTATGAGGTACAATCAGAGACTGCAGTGGGCATCTTCCTCTCGTCTGCGATGGTCTGAGGAAGAGATGCTTAAGATAAGAAAGAGGTGAAGAATTGTGGTGTGTGGACCCAGGGGTCAGTATCCTAGAAGAGAGATCAGCATGTAAGATGCTGAGAGGAGATACTGTTAGGAGGAATTAAATCTCAGTATAGCTATAGCAGAGGGTGAGAGGGAAAGATTATGAGATACAAAGATGAGGAGGAGGAGGAGGAGGAGGAGGAGGAGGAGGAGGAGGAGGAGGATGGTACTAGTGGTGGGGGTGGTGGCCGTGGTGACAGCAACAGTTAAAAAGCATTGACAGTGTCCCAGGCATTGTTCTAAGCACTTCACATTATTAATTTATTTGATCCTCACAGAAACCTTTTAAAGTATGTACTATTATTATATCCATTTTACAGATGAGGACACTGAAGAACAGAGAAGTTAAATAACTTGCCCAAGGCCACAAAGCCAGCATGTAAGCAGCCTGGGTATAGAGTCCTTGCCAGATAGAGAGGGACCTGCCACAGTGAACAGTTTGGAACTTTCCCTCTGGGTAATGTGAAGCCATCAAAAGGTATTCAGTAGGATAGGGACATCAGGCATGGCAGAGAAAACCACTCTAGCTGCAGGAAGCAGAATGAACTGGAGGGAGGGGGAGCGGAGACAAGGACTCCAGGTAGGAGGCTGATGTGAGTGCTCAGATGAGAGATAAGAATGAGTTGGACTGCAGGGTGTCGGTGGAGCTAGAGAGAAATGGGTGGATCAGAGAGTGACTGGGAAAGTGGAATCTATGGTACCTGAGGGCTGTCTGTATGGGAAGGTAGTTAAGGATGAACCTCAGGTTTCAGGCTTCAATTCTAGTCCCTGTAATTGTGTGTGAGGTGGGGACTTCCCCCAGGAAAATCAGGGTAAATGGATGCTGGATAGCCAAAACGACTGAGGCCCATATGACAAAAGTCAGAAATAAAACAACAGTCTCCTTCCTTTGCCCCTCCTCAATTTCCTTCTAAGTGACATTCCCTCTGTTTATGTTAAATTATGGTCCTTTGCACTGGATAATGATTTAATCAGAAGAGTTTCATCCCTGCTCACCTGCCCCAACTTGCCTTACTTCCCAAACACAGGCTGTGCCCATTTCATCATTGATGGGATGTCCCTCTTATCTTGTCAACTTCCATTAATTTATAAAAACTTGGCCCATCCTACCTTCCCTGTAGCCCTTATAAATCTCTCTTTTCTGAGCCCCTTTGACCCTTACAATCTCTGGCCCCCATAGTAAGACCACTTCACAGATTGTCAGATGTCTTTCTTGGCTTTGCTTCCATAACAAAACAGTGAGCTCCTTGACCATTATTCCTAACCCCTGCCCCAAGAGTTTTATGAATGTTACCTCATTTGAGTTCTCACCAGTTCTGAAAGGTACAAGGGTAAGCAGTGACATCATCATTCTCACTGTCATCATCATCATCATCATCAATCATCCTCTTGTACAGATGAAGTAGCTAGGACTGAGAGAATCTAAGTGACTTTCCCTTTATGATGTAGCTGGAGAGTGCCAGGTAGGATTAAGAAATTACAAATCCAGTGTCTTTCATTTGCAGGCTTTTAAAAAGTCTACCAGAAATTGGACAATTAATCTATGCCAGTTATTAAGCTCTGTATTTTACATGTTTGTTTTTATGACAATTCTATGAGGTAGTCATTCCTATCATCCCTGTTCTACAGATGAAGAAATTAAAGCTTAGAAAAATGAAATGATTTGCCCAAGGTCTCAGGTGGCTGAGCCAGGACTGGAACACAGGTATATCCATTGCCATTGTGCATTCTCTTCATCACTGTGCTATGCTGCCCCTATCCTTGTTTCCACACCAGGCTGCAGCCCCCCTGCTAAGTGCCCAGACAGAAAGAGGAATTCAAGAAGAAAAGAATGTGGCATGTGTGGTGAGGCAGAGAGAGGAAGAGGAAAGGTGGTCCTGGGTGGCTCTTCATGGTAGGGGAGACCCTCTTGCATTAGAGGAGAGCAGGCTGACATAGAGGGCGTTTCTCTTTTCTTGGGCTCACGTTGCAGATGCCCTTACCTGAAGAAATGTTCCCATCCCCTCCTGTGACAGCCTCTGCATCCTGCTCAAGGTACATTCTTTCCTTTCTAGAATCTTTACTCAGGGTTTGCAAATGGATGACTCCTGGAGTCATCCCTGTTGATGAGGCCAATATAAATGCATGAGGGAGTCCAATTCCAGGCTCTTGTTTGTGTGAGAGCTCAGCGAAGCCCATCCGCAAAGTCACAGCCAACGCTCTGACTGATCAGCTGGAAGGAGGGCGTTTGAAGGTCAAGCCTCTTAAGGAAGCTTCACCAAGCTGCTAGGATACTGCGGGGGCCTAATCTGAGGTGACAAAATCTGCCCTTTGTGCAAGTAAGTATGGAAGGTGTATATTTACAACCAAGGGATCCTCCATGGGCAGAGTTCTAAGAGAGACTTCCTCCTGTGGACCTTTGAGGTTTCCCTGTAGAGAACTTGGTACAGTGGAAAGGGTGTGGACTTTGGTGTCCCAGACGTAAGTCCCAGCTGTGCCACTTTGAGAAATTATCTCCACCTCTCGGACATTCAGTTTCTTCACATACAATGGAGACAGTAATATCCTGAATAATATTGTGCTCAAGCATTTGCTCTGAGAATTACTTTAAATGAGTTATATAAAATGCTTATTACAATTCATGGAACAAATTAGGTGCTCACCTTACAATCCCTTCTTTCTTCCACCCAGGGAGATAGGTCTAATAATTGGTCAGGTCTAGTCCTGATCTTTTGTGTTTATGAGCTATGTGTTTCTGCAGGGAGAGATTTGAAGTAGTCAGGCTTATTAATCTCCCTATAACCTGTAGAGTAATTAGAATGTTTATTCTCGGCTCTTTGGGATGAAGTAACTATAATTACAGGACCAAATTAAATGGCATTATCTTTTATTGTCTTATACTGTTTGTAGGCTTTCTCTGCCAAGTTCCTTTTAGGAATCCGAGAATTTTCCCCACATCAACTTTCTTTTTCTAAATGCTGAACCTCCCTGCAGGTTGCAGGTTCAGAGTCTACTGGTATCTCCTGACTGTGTTGGGACGTGTCTAAAGAGTCCATTTTTGCTGCCCTTCGCAGAGATGGCCAGCTGCCCTTTAAAAATTTCTGCTCCTTTGTGTAGTGCAGAATTACTGCTCGGAAGTGGCTGCCTACCCAGAGGCTACAGTTTTTAGCCCCCTCACATCCAGGAGGTGCCGCATCCCCAGCTCTCTCCAGTGGAATGTGAACAGAGGACATGTGTGCACCTTCTGACCTGAGGTGGGTCAGGAAGGAGGTGGCCTCCTCCAATATTTTTTCACCCATCTTGTGGCTTCATAAAGACACCAGGGACATCTTGGAAGGCGTGACAATAGCAGAACTGCCGTCAAATTGGTCCCTGAGTGACTGCATGAAGCACAATCCCCCGCTGTCACTGATTGGGAAAATCTGGTTGTAATTCACACACGTTAGATCGCTGAGATTTTAAGTTTTATCTATTAGAGCAGTTTTCTTTATCTTAACAAGTACATTAATTCTGCATCCCCGATAAGGTGTGAAGCCATACTTCTAGTCCTGACAAGGCGGGAGGGCAGGCAGACATGGCAGTGAATGCATTTCAAAACAGCACAGCAAGTGCCGTAGAAGTAGAATAAGGATGCCAAGGGCACAAAGAGGAGAGTGAGAATGATTTCCCAGAAACTTTGGGCTGGGTCTTCAGAGATGAATGGGAGTTAGCCAGCAGAGAGAAAGCAGTCAAGATTTTTCCAGGCAAAAGGAACAGTAGGAGCAACACATGGGATTGTCAAAAGGTGAGATGCATGGGTCGCCACAAGAAAGTCCTTGTTGTGAAGTAAAACATCATCTAGGTGGTGGATTGAAGAATATTTTCCATCAACTACAAGTGGACAGCATTTGACAAAGGCTACATGGGTGGTATAGAGAATAATTTGCTCTCAGGGCTAATAGGAGAGAGAGACCACCAGAGGCTACTGTCAAGAAATGAAGAAGGCATCATGCAGGATGGTGTAGGTCTGGAACTGTACCTTACATAAAGCTGGTGATGTTGAGTAAGAACATAATTTGTTAGTTTATTGGTCATCCTGTTTTTTTAGACCGTAAGGTTCTTCAGGACAGGGATCAGGCTGTATTCATCTCTGAATTCCCAGAGCAGTGTCCTACCCTTAGGAGGCATTGAATGAGGATGTAGCAAAAGGATTGAATTAAGTGTTTCTGAGGGTGACCTTGCCAGCTCCATGTGTTGGGAATTGAACATCAGAGGCCACAGGAATTTCCCAGTGCAAGAATCTTCCGCCATGGTCATGGGGTTTCTGTAGATCTCAACTTTATCTACAAATTGCAACTAAGATTGTGTTTGAATATTGACCTCGCCCCAAGCAACATATTAGACTAAGTGCCAGAACTAGGCTTTTAAGTTTCTGCACCCTTCTCTCTCTTATTCCATTAGTAGTTAGAGAATTCCTTTTGTATACACAGGGTTCCTCCAAACTGGCCAGGGCACAAAGTCATCTTCCTGAAATAGGGAGACTTCACACCCCAAATATACTCAGTGTAATGTCCCCTTACACCTCCCCACCAAGTCACGGTCTCATGATTTACTGATCTCTAACATTCTTTGTCCCTGTGATATTTACAATGTTGATTATCTATCAGTGAAATGGGAAAGAAAGCAGCATATAGAAAATGACAAGACTTGGGTAATTCACATACTGGGTTGCCAGTTCTCGAATTATTAAGACATGACAATTTTGATGACTCCAGTCGATTTTGTAAGTAATAAGACTCTTGGTGTCTCAAGGTGAAAGTCTAGGCTCCTTACCAGGACAGAAAAACTCTGCTTCTCTCCAGCCTCATCAGCAGTTACTCTGTCCACTCAGTTCACACCTGGACTCCATGTCCTTAGGCATGTACTGTTCCTTAACACGCTTTACATACACTGCTGGTTCTCTGTTCTGGAGCTGTCTATCTAGTCCTTGATGATGCAGTTCAAATGTCTCTTCTGCGTAGTTTTCCCAGAACTTCCCAGTGGAATTTTATCTATTCTTGCTTTCTGAAAAGCACTCAACTTGGAACAGAGAGGAAGAAAATTTGCATTAAGGAGCAGCTGGGTTTTTCTTGTTGTTTTTTCTATTAAGTTTTTTTAATCGTAATAAAATACACACAACATAAAATTTACCATCTGAGCCATTTTTAACTGTACAGTTCAGTAGTGCTAACTATATTCACATTGTTGTGCAGCCAATCACTGGAACTTTTTTGTCTTGAAAAACTGAAACTCTTCCCATTAAACAGTTTATTTCTCTCATCCTCTGGCTCCTGGCAACTATAATTATACTTTCTATTTCTAGGAATTTGATTACTCTAGATACCTCAAATAGTAGGATCACATATTTGTCTTTTTGTGACTGGCTTATTTTACTTAGCATTATGTCCTTAAGACTCATCTACTCTGTACCATGTGTCAAAGTTTTCTTCCCTTTTAAGGCTTAATAATATAGTGTATGGATATACCACATTTATTTAGCCATTCATCTGTCGACCCCTTGGCTTGCTTCTACTTTTTAGCTATTATGACTGACGATGCTATGAACATAGGTATACAAATATCTCTTGGAGACCCTGCTTTCAGTTATTTTGGGCATATAGCCAGAACTGGTATTGCTGCATCATATGTTAATCCAATTTTTTTATTTTTTGAGGAGCTGTCGTATGGTTTTCCATAATGGCTGGATCATTTTATATTCCTATCACCAGTACCTAAGTTCCAATTTCTGCACCTCTTTGCCAACACTTTGTTATTTTCTGGGTTTTTGTTTGTTTTGCTAAAAGCCATTCTAATGGGTGTGAAGTCATATTTCAATGTGGTTTTTATTTACATTTTTTTTAATGATTAGTGATGTTGGATAGGACATCTTTTCATATGCGTTTTGGCCAACTGTATATCTTTGGAGAAATGTCTATTCAAGTCCTCTGCTCAGTTTTATTTGGGTCACTTAGGTTTTTGTTGTTGCTGTTAATTTGTAGAATTCTTTACATATTCTAGATATTGACCCTTATCAGATAATTGATTTGCAAGTTTTTTTTTCTCCCCAAAACATGCTTTTTCATTTTGTTGATTGGTGTCCTTTGATGTGTAGAAGTTTTAAATTTTGATGAAACCCAGTTATGTATTTTAACCTTTGTTGCTTCTGCTTTGGGGGCTATATCCAAGAAATCATTGCTAAATCCAATGTCATGAAGCTTTTACGCTATTTTTTGGTCAGTGTTTTACAGTTTTCAGTCTCATGTTTATGTCTTTGATCCATTTTGAATTACTTTTTATATATGGTGCAGATAAGGTTCCAACGTCATTCTTTTGTGGATATCTGTTTTTTTTTTCAGCACTATTTGTTGAAAAGACTGTCCTTTCCACATTGAATGACCTTGGTACCCTTGTCAAAAATCATTTGACCATATATGCAAGGGTTTATTTGTGGACTCTACTGTATTTCACTGATCTGTATGTCTTTCTGCCAGTACTACACTGTTTTGATTACTGTAACTTTGTAATAAATTTTGAAATCAGGAAGTATGAGACCTCTACTCTTGTTCTTTCTTTTCTAGATTATTTTGGCTATTTGGTATCTCTTCAGATTCTGTGTGAATTTTAGGATGCAATTTTTTATTTTTACAGAAAATGCAGCTGTGATTTGACAGGTATTGCATTAAATCTATAGGTCATTTTGGGTCATACTGACATCTTAACACTATTATGTCTTCCAATCCATGAACATGGAATGTGTTTCCATTAATTTGTGTCTTTGCACGGCATTTGGTTTGAACGAGCAATCAAGGGTTTGACCTATACTATTCCACATCTCATTAATCACAAATGCCTATTGGTGATTATTCAGAAATAAGTTCCATAGTGGTGCCTGGGTGGCTCAGTCCGTTAAGCATCTGCTTTGGCTCAGGTCATGATCTCGTGGTTCATGAGTTCAAGCCCTGCATCGGGCTCTGTGCTGATAGCTCAGACCCTGGAGCCTGCTTTGGATTCTGTGTCTCCCTATCCTTCTGACCCTTTCCTATCCTATCCCTTTCCTGCCCCACTCTGTCTCTCTCTCTCTCTCAAAAGTAAATAAACTTAAAAAAAAAAAAGAAATAAGTTCTGCAAAGGAGTTTGCTTTTATGAGGACTTGGAATGTTTCTTCCTCACATTTTTTTTTTTACACATAGAAAGGAGATCACTTAACTTTAAAGTTCCCCTTTACTATTTGTTCCCAGGAAATGTGTAGCTCAATTTTAATAATTATGTACCATCTGTTATAACTTAATAATTATGAAGATCTATGTATTTGTGTCTTTACTTTTCCTCAGGTTTTAAATGTCTACTGTAATTTATAATTTCTCCTGCCCTAGTATTTGTTTTTCTATTATATGCATTGTTCTAAGTTGCCTTAAGTACATTGTAAGTTGAAGTGTGGCTGTAAAAGCATAATTTCTAAAATGAAAGGTGTGTGTTCTTATCACCATATTATAGGTGAGGAAAATGAAGTTAAGAATGGATAAGCAACTTCAACCGCTCATACAGGTCACAAGTAGCAGAGCTAGGATTCAAATCTAGATCTCTCTGATTGCAAAGCCCAAGCTTTCATCTCTGCTCTATGTCAGTGAGATTAGATACCTGCCCAGCTCAAACTGTAGTGGGTGCAGAAAACTAGGTGGACAAATATTGTCATAAATAACTCTCATATCAGCCAGGATAAGAGCTGCAGAAGGGAGGTTTGGGGGATGGAAACCTAAGGAGATTGAAGTTTCTTGGAATGGAGGGGATTCCAAACTGAATGTTCTGAATGTATCACAGGTGGATGCATGAAGCAAGAACTTTTTAAAAGATAGTTTGGGGAGTTGTCTCATCTTTGGGTTAAGAAATAAGAAGCACTGTGTATTAGGTTTTTGCTATATGCTATTCTAATCCTTATGGGATGGACATACACCAGTGTCTGCTCAGCATCCCTTCCTTTGGGGAAACCACTCCTTCTCATTCCAGGAGATTCAGTAAAGGGTAACCTCATGCACTCCCTGCCTGGTCATAATACTCCTCCCCTGACCACAGTGAGAGACAAGCTAGGCCCAAGGTATGGCAAGTGAGCCTTTTCAGGACTTTTCCAAAGGACCTTTGAGGAAGATACTCTTTTCTTTGATATCATCAAGTATAAGGATGATATAAGCTGGACACACTTGTGGCTGTTTTTGCTGACCCCATGGAAGTACGCATGCAGAGAGTAGAAGAAGAACAGAGGAAGAAAAGAACCCCGATGACGTTGTTGAAGCATCTCAGTTGAGCCAGACCAAATGCTAGGTACTTTTTCAGCATTTTAGTTGAGAGAAACAACAAATTCCCTTTTCTGCGTACACTGATTTACACTGAATAGCTTCTATTTCAAGCCAGAAGAGAACTGACAGGAGGGGATAAGGTAAGAGCATGGACTACTGTTTGAATCCTCACTCCATCATTTGCTAGTTAGGTACCCTTGAGAAAAGGTTTTAATTCTCTGATTTTCAGTTTCCTCTTTCATCCATGAATTCGTGGAGTTCTTGTGAGGAATGGGGGAGAAATTGCATGCAAATGCTAGATTAGGGCCTGGCATAAGTGATCTTCCTAAACATGTAAACTCTTGTAAATACATAACAAATTCATGAGGTGTAGCAAGAAATTGAGGCTAAGGAGAGTTCACACATATGTACTGGATGTCCCACATTTCAGATGTCAGATCCTGAATGGAAGCTTCCATGGGACACCAACTGATTGGGTGTTTACGTTCTGCTCCTGGAACATAAGATCCGTATTTCCTGACAGCAGTGGGAGGGGTGGAGGAGCCTGCCCCTTAGTCCCAGCTGTCTTTCACCTTGCTGTGAAATGTGTGGAAATCTTCCCCACCCTTTCTCTCTCAGAATAGGCCCCTTCAGACCTACCAGCTGAAGAGAAGGTAGGAAGCCAGGCTGCATTTGTTCAGGTGGATAGAATAGCATCAGACTAGCTTGGAGCTCAAATATTGAATCATAATTCTTCAGGCATCTTTGTATTTAAATCATATCCCTGTCAAACTCACATTTGATATGCACTAATTAATGCTCCCCATGAATTGTACCAGCTTCTCTGGGGTGTGTGTGTGTGTGTGTGTGTGTGTGTGTGTGTGTGTGTAGAGACAGAGAGATTCCTATAAATTGGAGTGATCAAATATCAGCATCTGTCAGAGTCAAATTCAGCAAAGTTGGCTCTTTGTTGCTGATGGGTGCCTTGTGGATGAGAGGGGTGGGTACAAGTTATTAGACAAATATGAATCATTTATGAATAAATCACCTACAGCAAATGAAGCTATTTTTTTTAATTGTTATTATCCCTCAAAGCAGGATCTCAAGCTGGATTGAAGAGGTAAAGCCAAATTCCCAGTGTGGAATTCCACATTCCAATTCCAGTAATTCCAATCCTATTGCCCCCTCCCATTCAAAATGGTAGGGACATTACTGGCAAGATATGGCTGGGATTTGGCTGAGGGAGGAGGCAGATGTTGGGTCATTTCAGGTGGGATATTCATAGTTTCCACTGTAAAGAGAATTTTTAAGTGCCCCTTTGTGCAATATGGGAAAATGGTTTTGAATAGGAGAGTCGATAAAAGTGGACAACCAGTAGACTGTGCTTATAATTATACCTAGGGGTGAGATGTACAATACATTGCCAGCAGAAGTGGGAATTAAAACCACTTGCAAAGTTATTATCCCTAGAGGAAAAGGAATTTGTGAAAGTTTGACTAATTGGAGGAGAAAGCAGATCAGTGGTGAGGACTAAACTAGTTAAACTCGGAGGCTCCTCTTACATTCACATCTGGAGGAAGAGAGGACCTTGGCTTTATAGTTGGAGCAGTCCAGGTTTGAGTCTGAGCAGTTTTATATAACATGAAGTTGGGCAAGCCATGCCTCCCCTCTGAGCCTGCTTCCTTGCTTCCTGAATGGGGGATAGGTTATCCCTACAGGGTTCATGGGAAGCTTATATGATATGTTGTATGTATAAAATACCTTCTCCTAGCTCTACTTAGTTCTTTCTTCTTTCCCTCTATAATTCTCTCCTCTGTTCCTGACACATTATATATTCTACTTTTGCCTCCATCATAAAATTTATTTGAAATTTTTATGAGTTATGCCACATGGTATATAATATGTTAGAGCTGCCCGTGTTTAAATTAAAACCTTTCTTCCAGGACTGTGCAAATCATAGCAAACAAAATACAGATGACAGTAGCCTTATCAGTTATGAAGGATATGTCTAGCTGACCATCAAAATTCAAGCTCAGCCTTTCATAGAAGTAGAATAGAGTATAAACTTGGAAATAGTTTTCAAGTCATCTAGCAGTTATATTTGCCAGCACCCCTGTATTTAGGAAATGCCATATGATTAGTTTTCACCAATGGAATGTAAGAATAAATGTGTTACTTCCACATCAAGGTAATCAGTGGATATGGTTTCTTCATTCTTTTTCCTTTTCTAATGACTTAATGTAAACAAGCTTGGTGTTCTTGGAAACCAAGTGTCAAAGACAGAGGTAACCTATATCCCCAACTCACCAGTTGAAAGAAAGCCACTCACCAATCAGGAACTTGAATAAGAAATAAACTCTCATCCTGTCTGAGGCGTATATACTTTAGATTTCTTTGTTATAGCAGCTACGGTTACCCTTACCAATACATCAGGATAGACCAGGATGACAGATTATATCTACTTATGGAAATATGGTGGTGAAAGCCAACACATCAATGACAGGATCTGGTTACCCAGCAGTGTGAACCGATTTGGGGTTAAACTAGAATGCCTCTAGGTTGTCATAATACCCTAACCTAGTAACACCAATATCTATTTAATAAGTTTGCTATGTTCCAGGCCCAGTGATATGCACTTCACATCAATTTTTTTCTTCAGACCTTGCAGCAACCCTATGAGATAGCCCCATTTAAGATAAGAATATTGATGGCTGCTGGTGAATATAAGAGAGTTATATGGTCAGACAGGCCACAAGGAGTGGATTTGTATCTGGATCTTTCAGACTGCCGAGCCTGAATTCCTCACCACTGAACCATGCTGCCTCCTGAAATCCATGACTTCACATTTTTAAGTGCTTGCCATACGTATCATGCCTTTGTTCCAGGAATTACTCATAAGTTTGGCTGTGGGGAATTAGTTGGAAGACCAATGTGAATAGCTCAGTTTGTATTGCAGCATTTGGTAATTTTTTTGCTCTGTTTAAGAAGGAGAAGGGAGATAAAGGATGGGAGTGAACACTAATAGAGCTTCTACAATGTACCAGGTACACTCACATTCAAATGTTAACTTGTTAAAATCTTCTGAGATTAGTATCACAATCACCGTTGTACAGACGAGGAAGCTAAAAATTAGTTATCAAAAAGTTTGTCTATTTGGTCATTCATTTCTTTAATACATATTTATGAACTTTCCACTATGTTGCCAGGTACTGTGTTGGCCATAGGAAATTCCAAAATGACCAAGGCAAACTTGGTCCCTGACATGTTAAAACTTATGGTCTAGCTTCTGCCATAAAAGGTAGCAAGCAAACTGTCACTGAGAGTGATCTGGCAAAATTTGAATGCCTACATATCGGGGAAATATAGTTCTAGAGGGAACTCTGACATGGAGTAGAAACTGTACTGGGTGATTTCTGGGGCTCCTTCTTGTACTAATTGTCCAGATATACAAGATCTGTTTGGTCAAAAAGAATCACCAGAAATAATCACGGGAGAGAGAAAACAAATGACAGAGAAAAGAAGCAAACAGGCACAAGGGCTTTTTGTCTATCTGAATTCTGGCTTGTAGTAATTGTTCAATAAATGTTAACTAGCTTCAGTCACAACTAAAATAATTCCTGTGTTCTATAAACAACTTCAAATGCTTCCTTTCAGCTGAGCATCATTGTTTACAGCTCCCAACATATAAAATGAATTATCATTTAAGTTATTTCTGTTTTCCATATTATGTTATTCTTGATGCTATAATACATATTTTCTCATGTAACTCTCACAGTAATTTTACAAGTAGTTCATCAGTAAGGGTAGGGTAGGTTATGGTTCAGTCACCAGCTTTTCTAAAATCTTTGTGGCTTAAAACAACAATTTATCTCTTACTCATGCTACATGTCCGTCATAGGTTGGTGACTCTCTTCAGTGTTTTATTTAATTTTGACCCCGAGACTCACAGTGATAGGGCAGCCACTGTAGACACTGAGGCTGTTACAGCAGAGGGAAAAGAGAACATGGTGAAGCACACACTGGCTCCCAAAGCTCCCGCCTGGAAGTGCCGCCCATCACTTCTCTCCATATTTCATTGAACAAAATAAGTCGGAAGGCCTTGCCTGAGCTTATTTGGGATGACAAAGTATGATCCTAACATATGCCCAGAGTAAGAGGATCAAATATTTGTTCGCAGCCCTGATGACTGCTTTAGGAAGGTATTATTTATTATACCCAGTTTGCAGAGGAAATTGAGTTTGGGGGAGGAGACGGAATGCTAAATAACTTGTTGGAGTTTAGAGCACTGGGCAGGAGAGTGCAATGCCATCTACTTGATTCTAAATCCGTGTTCCCAAATTCTTCATCTGTACTCCAGAGCTCATCTTCCTGCCTCCTCAGGACCTTGCCCCACCCAGTGTCACCTCTCTCTACATACTCATCTTTCCTTTTTCTCCTGGTTTCTTCCCCTCAGCATGCGTAAGTATCTTTATATTTTAACACAAGAAAGATTTGCTTCCTGAACTTAGCCTGTACCTCCAGCCACTGCCCTACGTTCCACCTTCCTCCCTACCACACTTTTGGAAAATGCACTACAGTATTGCTCATCTCCCAATCGTCCCCTGCATTCTGGACTCTGCTCTTATCACTCCACTAAAATGACTCTTCATTGACCTACGCACTTGACATCCGATGGTCTTTTGTCAATGTTTATTTCAAGCTTGATCTCTCAATAACTTGTGGACTGATGACCACTCCCTCCTCCTTAAATCTCCCTTTCCTTTGACTCGCAAACCCTATCCTTCTCCAGGCTTTCCCCTTGCATCTCTGGCTGTGCCTCAGTGCCCTCTCTAAGGCTCTTCCTCTTTTCCTATCCCTTAACTGTTGGTGTTCTAGAGGGCTGAGTTTTAGACTCTTTTCTATTCTTACTCCATCCACTCTCTGAGAAGTCTCATAACTCTCATATATTTAATTACTTCTACAGGTTGATGACTCCTACAATGATAGCTTATATCCAGAACTAACTCTGGAGCTACAGGCATACAGACCTATTTGCCACTCAGACATCATTGCTTAAATGGTTCATAGTGACCTCAAAATCAACATTTTGGGGAAGTGATGACTCCATGGATGGTTTTGGTAAATTTCATCTGGGGGATGTCTGGGGTATTTAACCTCACTTTAAATTGGGTTTGGAAGCTTGTCTGTGGGTTGTTGTTAGAGCCAGATAGGCAACTTTTTCTTACTCCTGTTTTATAAGAGGAAAATTTGGTCTTTGCATGCACCTGGCCTTTCTTTGCCTTTCTCTGGAAGAATTAAAGTAATTTTTTTTGAATATGAATTTAAGAATAATATCTAGGCATGTTCCGCTCAGATCCTTCTTCCTTCTCTCTCTTAAGAGAGGGTGTCTTCAGAAAGCACTGGTTTCCCTTTGCTCACTCATTCCTCAGGTTTTATCTAGCCAGACATCTAAGGTAAGATAGTTCAGCTCTGCTTTGGACTGGGAGCCATGACTGCCCAGTTGGGGGGTTAAAAATGTACAAGCCTCTTCCACAAGGAGCTTCCCATGAAAGCCTGCCCTCTCTCCCAATGTGCCAAATCACATAAACACATTTCCATCTCTGGATCCTTTGTCTCCATTCCAGTTTGTTTAAGCTTTTTGCAGTTTTATATTGTACCTCTTCAAGGAAAGAGAAAAGGGGAAGAAAAATAGTACTTTTTAATGCCTACTGTGGGCTAATTTAATCATCTCATTTTCACATCAGTTTCACAATCCTGTTAGACCAGCATTGTTATTATCCCATTTAACAATGGAGGAAACCACAGCTCAGAGAAATTAAGCAATTTGTCCAAGGACACACAGTGAGTTTGTTCATTCAGAAACTATTTATTGAGTGTTGGGGCAGAGTCAAAAATTGAACCCAGAATATTTTTCTTTCAAAGTCCTTATCCTGTTAACACAGGACATTGCTGCTTCTCTATCTAGAGGGTTAGATCCCCACGGGCATAACCCTTTCCACAGATCCCCCAGCGCATATGAACTTGCATTAACTAAAAACATCCTTAGACCTGTAAATGTAAAAAGCAGGAATTCAATTAATGCCATCAGAGTTGACAGGGTTTGAGATCTGGGCTCCTTATCTAACTACCAAATCTTCCTCTCTACTGAGTGGCCAGTCCTCTTTCAATACCTGGTGCTCTCCCTGAGTCCAGTTTTGCCGAGAATCATTAAACCAGAGACCACAGAACTTCCAGGAGCTTCAGAATCCACCTAGTCCAATGCCCCATGTTTATGAAGAAGGACCTGATCCCAGAAAGGGCAGGTGCTTGGCCCACAGCCACACAGCGATTTAATAGCAGAGTTTGGAAGGAGAGCCCTGGTTAACTGGTGGCCTTGGAAACCATATTCTGTTCATTTTGCTAGGAAGCCCTTAGCTAGACCTGCAGAATATCTTGGCCAGTTGGTTTAAAGGATTTCTTTTTCACTCTTCTCACTGACTGAACTCCTGAAACAGATTGGACTGAACAACTGAGCAGTAGGGAGGCAAAGTAAACAGAATGGGTCCTTGTGCCCCCGGCATGTCTGTTGTCTGCAGCGACTTGTCACTGCCTGTGAGGCTGACAGACACAGCTGCTCCTTCGCGGGGTTCTCAGACTCCTCCTGGTGTGTGAAGAGACCCACAGTCGCAATGCCAGGACAGGAGAGAGCCTGCACGTCCCTTTCCTGGGGATCCCCTGCATTATCCTTAGATGCGTGTGTGTGAATGGAGGCGTGTTGGGGTGAGGCCTTCCTGTGACAACAGCACACGTTTAAAATCTGAATCGGCAAATCTTCCCTGGCCCCAGCTAAGCACCACACAGATTCTTGGAGGCCTGGCCAAGCTCCACACTCAAGCAGAAGGGGCCCATGACCTGTTACTTTTCAGAAGCAGAGTTCCAGTTAGCATTGACTTAACCTGTTTGAGTCTTACATTCTAAACTGTCACCTCACATTTGTCACTTCAACTCTCTGAAGTCTAGCTGTCCCCATTGTAAGATTAAGTGGCTAATGTCTATTTTGTAGCATTGTTTAGAGTCAGTCAGAAACTAAAGTTCCTCCAAGTGGAATATGTTTTACAGAAGGATTCCATTTGGGTAACAATCTATTTAATTGAATTTTAATGCCAACACATACCACAAGTAGCTAGGCTGTCCCTTAGCATATGCAATGTTTTTGTGAAAATTTGAAAAAAAAAATAGCCCTTTTGGTCAGTCATAGCCTCAGGTGCAGACTTGGCAAGTCGAGGTGCCTTCCAGTGAAAGAAAAATTGTTTCTGCCTACAGCTAGACCTTGCCCTATGCCTGAACGCTCAGCTTGGTGAACACAGGATGGGCAGGACTTCAGCCCATCCTCACTCTCTCATCTGGGCATCTGTGTGTGGGGCACAAGCGGTACAGCCACGCGCAGATGCCCTGTCCAAACACATTCACCCCCTCTTAGCAATCAACTCCTTCACCTGTCGCACTTCCTAATGTAGCCCTTAAAGGCATTTGAGTTTGATTTCTTTTGGGACCAATGATATCCCACACTGAGCACAGTGCCTGTGACACACAGCAGGGTCCAAATGAATATCTTCTCAGAGCGGCACCTGGATGGCTCAGTCAGTTAAGCATCTGATTCTTGGTTTCAGCTCAGGTTGTGATCTCAGGGTTCATGAGTTTGAGCCCGGCATCGGGCAGTGCACAGCCTGCTTGGGATTCTGTCTCATTCCTTCTCTCTCTGCCCCTCCCATGGGGTGCATGCGCTCTCTCTCTCTCTCAAGATGAATAAATAAACTTAAAAAAATATACCTTTATGGAAAAGGAGGGGAGGTTAAATATGATAACCTATGTAACAATGCCCCATGCATAATTCAAGGAATGCTTATTGCATGAGTGAATGAGCTTACAGCCTAGTTATGAAAACAAGACATAAATCCCCATGTGAAATGTTTGATAACAATAAAAATTTCAAATCATAGCACAACAACTCAAGAGATGGTGCAAGGCAGCATATGAGTGTCAAATTAATTGCCAGGCAGTAATTTTTATAGGAGTTCACGAAGGTGGGGGAGATCAATTTGTGGACTCGGAGTCAGAAAACCTGGGTGGGTTCTTGTTTGTGCACTTATAAGGCATGTTTGTTCGTTCATCAAATGTGTCCCAGGCCCATATTAGTGCCAGCCTGTCTGCCAGAGACTGGGGATGCACAGAGGAACAACACCAACTCTATAGCCTCGGGGAGCTCGCAGGTGGGGGACGACAGCCCGGCACACACACAATATAAATATGACCCTAAAATAGCGTACTGTGGAGACGAGAGGGGAGGGTTCCAGGAGCTAATGCACACAGTAGGTGTGTCATAAATTGCAGCATTGTAGTGGATCCCTCTGGCTACCATCTGAGCGCATTTCTGAATAAATCTCCGCAATTCAACACCTAGTTAAGTGTCTGAAGTTCCCACCTTTTCTCCTCCCCATTTTGTTGCCTCTTTCCTTCGGTCTGCCATTAGCCTTTAAGGGTGCAGCATGCTGGCCCTTGGAGAGTGGACATTCGGCACACAGACTGCAACCAGAGGCTCACAGTTGCAAGGGCTGGCCCACAGCATCTTCAGAACTCTACGGAGCTTCTGTGGAGCCTGTCCTGCTGAGTCCGTCCTCGTTGCAGCCTCTCTAATCACCCTGGCAACCGTGCACCCGTAGATTCTTTGGCAACAATGCCAGTGAGGGTGAAGGGTGTTCTGTTAAACCTTCACTAAACGGGGAGAGAAATGCATGTTCTCCGAACGGTAGCACCTGGCTCTCAGTCCCCTCTCACCTCAGGGAAGGGCCAAGTGGGAAGGGACACCCTTTCCAAAGACCCTGTAGCTGAGCTCTGTGGCCCAAGACCCTGGAGAAGGAGCAGTGATGCAATGGGAAGAGCATGGTCATTGGGGCCAAGAAGTCCCAAAATTGACTCCTACCTGTGTTACCTTTAAACACGGGAGCTTAGACACTTTAATTTAATCTCCTTGGGTCTCAATTCCTCTGTTTGTAAAATGGACATAATAGTGCCTACCTTACAGGCTTGTTTTAAGAATGGCATGAAAGTGCAATAAGCATTTGATGAACATTAGCTGAGTACAAAACAGAGGCCCAAATGCAGTTGCCAAGATCACTGAGCAAGTTACCAATCAAAAGTGAACTGGAACCACTCTTGTCTTCTGACTCCCAATTTGGCAACCTCCCCCCAGCCCCCGCCGTCCCTCACCTTCCCCCAGCCCTTCGTTTTATGGAGTATTTACCTGCCAGTTGTTGCCATCGGGCATAATGAAGACAAGTACGAGAGAGTGTGAATGGCCCAAGGTAGACTCTGCCTACATTAGGTTGAGAATGGCAGCCTGCTAGAGGTGGATCAATGCCACTAGGCCACTATGAATTGCACCGTGTCCTCTGGCATAGCTGGAAATGCAGTATTCTAAGGAATGACACTTGGTATAAAGCAGCAACATTATGAGGTTACCGGAAGTGATGATCCTGCCGTGTTGAGCCTTGATTAGAGAGCAGGGTCTTCAAACCTGCAGTAAATACGGCCACGATCCACATCCTCCCGTGGCCTCGACTGGTCATCAATCCCAGCACTATTTTCTACTGATTCCTGGTAGGGACTCAGAATCCTTCCATGTCCTGTCAATCAGCTGGTGTTGTCATTCATTCGATAAACATTCAGGGGGTGCCTAAAATGTGCTAGGTACTGAAGAATACGTCAGACGTTGCTGTGACGTATAAAGCTTATATCATATCATTCTAGATGCAATCTGCTTGCCATGCCAGGCTTCTAATCCTGCTGTGCTCCGTGCTTGGAATCAGTGCAGGATGACACAATAGGCAAAGGCTTTGAAATTAGGGAAGCCAGTGTCTGAATTTGCCTCTGCCACCACAGAAGATGCCTGTTAATGTTGTGTCCCCGGTATTCATTTTTATCTGGTAACGGGATCTTCCTGCTGTCGGGGAACTGCCTCTTCCCTGCTCCATGATGTTTGGCCCAAGGGTTGAGTCTGTGTCAGGCCTGGCTAATCATGGTACGCCTTTACCTTTACCTTTTTACCAGAGTAGAAATTAGACATGTGATCCAATCTGGGACAGGAAGTAACTTTTTTTTTTTTTTTGGTAGGATTTGTATGCTTGAAACTGGGAGATAGAATATCTCTTTCTTAAGATGACATAAAACGAGAGCTCTCAGTGGCCACTTTCCCACCCTTCACCCCACCCCCCACCCCCAGGAAAGAAGCTTTCTGCAGTATGGCAAATGCAGGGAAGGCAAGCTACAGAGGAAAGCAAAGCGGAGAGAGAGAGAGATAGAGAGAGGGAGATGGAGGTAGATCACAGACACAGTGATAGCACTGGAATCAATGAAGACCCTAGGCTGGTTGCACCCTGGACTGCCAGGTGACAACCAGCCAATAAATTCTCTTTGCCGTAAGCTGGTGATTCTGACCTCTCAGACAGAGGCGAGTGGGGTAGAGGGCAGCACTGGAGTAAGGAATAAGCATATTTCTGTACAGAGCAAGAAGGAAAAGCCAAAAGACTTCTGGAGAACAATTCGAACCGTCTCTGTACCAATAAACATTTAAAAGGAGACAGAGCGTACATCTTGTCGCATGTTTTCTTTTGAGCGTCGATCTGAAGTGAGTGTGTTCGGGGTGGTCCTGCCTCCCCTGTGGTATGCAAGTCCCCACAGGGCCTGGGATTTGTTGCTCCCATATTTTTCCTCCAGCTACTGACTGTAATATTCATCCTTTTATCTTCGTAGGGTGCATTGTGCTTTGAAAAACACTTTCATCTGCATTATCTCATTTGATTCTCAGGGCATCTGTGAAGAAGGCAGGGCTGGGATTACTATTCTCGCCTGTCAGATTGAAAAACAGAGGTTTCGGCTCTGGCATCTCAGCACCTAAAAAGAAAGACACACAGTGATCTCACAGGGAATGAGTGGCACAGATGTGGAAGGATCCCGGGATTTGGAGCCAGAAGGGTCCAGGCATGGGTCCTGGCTCTTTTACTTCCTGGTTGTCTGACTTTGGGCAAATCACTCGGTTCCTCCCAGTCTCAGTTTCCCTGTCTGTCAGATATATAGGGATGACATTTCCCTTCAAGGATTCTTGTGACTGTCTCGGGAGATGATATAGAATAAAGGGTTCGTGAGCTATAAAGTGCTCCTCACCTGTCCGGGGTGGGGTTTTATGGGCAGTGGTGTGCTTAATTCAGCCGGCCTAGGCTCACAAGGGCTGTGGGGCACACCTCCCCCAACTCCACATTCAGTGACATCATTTTGCTAGCTCGAAATCAGACATGGTGAGAATATTTACACCAAGGAAATTGGCAAATGCCACAAATCAGGGCTTCATTTATTCCTTTGAGAGTTCTGTGTTAACCAGCACAGGGACAGTGGTGGGATGCAAGGGAGGGAGAAGAGAAGGGTATAAATATTTAAGGTGCATTATGTATTTTGAGTACACCCTTACAGCAGCTCCTATAGTATGCACAACAACTTCTGGGGGCAGATACTGACCCTACTTTATTTGTAGTTTTTTTTTTTTAAATGTTTATTTAGTTTTGAGAGAGAGAGAAAGGAGGGGAGGGGCAGAGGGAGAGAGAGAGGGAGACAGAGTCTCCAAAGCAGTCTCTGTGCTATCAGCTCAGATCCGGACAGGGGGTTTGATCTCATGAACCATGATGATCATGACCCGAGCCGAAATCAAGAGTAGGACGCTTAAACAACTGAGCCATCCATGTGCCCCCTGACTCTACTTTATAGATGAGGTAATTAAAACAGTGCTCATAACAACTTACTCAAGAACACACAATAAATGACAGAGCAGGGACTCAAAGCCAGGTCTCACATTCTTTCTTACAGCCATGCAGCATGTCAAAGATGCACCCGTTATCATCTGTTCTTTCCTTGGTCTCCAACCTGAAATAGTGAGAGAGTATGTCCGTTTCTAGGGCCACTTAACATTTGAAATCCGTGTTTGGACTTAAGTATCCTAGTCCCTAAAGAAAACTGTCCTGGAGAACGATGAGGAGTACAGTACATTGAGCTGGGTGCAAGGGAATGAGTTGACTTATCTCTGAGACCTACAGTTCTGGGTCTCAGTTGGGTAAATGCTTGAGAGTATTAGAAGCTAGGCAACATTGTTAGGTTGTGGCCACTTGAAGCATTTAGGCATGGAGAGGGAGAAAGTCAAGAGCACCTGGGGCCAAGTGCCAGCTCTGTCACCACCTAGCTGGGGCTCACCTCCTTCGTCTGTCAAAAGGGGAATACCAAAACGTTCCTGTTCCTTTCTATGCGGTATTGATGGAGAAAAGGATTCTGAAGGCCTCTGGAATCTATTAGAATGCATGGATGCAAGAGAATTTTCATGTGTCTCAGCTGAGAACCTTTCCTCCTGTTGCTAAGAGAGAAAGGACTGTTTTCCTTTCCTACCATCTCTTGCTCGACACCCCAGCCCAGCCCAGCGCCCCCCTTTTCCCCTTTCTATTTTTATATCTCGAGTGCTTCATATGATGATGTCCTGCATGTTTAAAACTAGATGAGGGTGTCAGGCAGGGAAACAAAAATAAAAAGGACCTAAACAAAATGAAAATTGGTTTCCTGCTTGCAAAGGTGATGGATGACGGGTGCAGGGGCCAGTGTTACCAATGCAAGCCTTTCTGCAGGTGTTGAGGGGAACTCTTTCTAGACCCAGTAGGTTATCACTGCAGGCCCTGGGCAGGACAGTTCCAGGATAGGGATGGCCAACCTTCCTTTACCCCAGATGGAGCAGAGGCATTGTAGGAGCACTCTGGAGGCCCCTGGAAGAGCCCTCTGGAGGTTCTAGAAATGATGGATATAGTGAAGATGAAATTAACACTTATTTAACACCTTAGGTGCCTTTGTCCTCTCATTTAATACTCACAATAATTTAATAAGAATATATATTATTATTTACATTTTCCAGTTGAGGAAAAGGATACTCCGAGTGGTGGGAGAAATTCACATTCAAGCTCCCAGGGTACCTGCCAAGGGGCCCTTCCCCCTACCAGACCTAGTGGAAGAGGAGAGGGCACTGTGGTTGTACTGGCCAAGGAACGGAAGGGGACTTTTATTCACCACTGTAGGAGCCTCTAATTGGTTCACCTGCTTCCACCCATGTCCCTTCCAGTCCATTGTCTGCATAACAGCCCAGGTGAGCCTTTACAAATGCAAGTGGTACTATCTCTAATCCCAGAACAATCACCTCCCTCTGAACTCCAAACTTCTGAGTCTAATCACCTTACTAAATTCCTCCCATAAGACCAGCCTCTTTCTCTACCTCCCCACCTTATCTGATACCACTAATCACCACTCTTGCTATATTCCAGCCACAGTTGGTTTCCTTCTGCTGCTCAAATGTATTCAATTCACTCCTGCCTCAGGGCCTTTGCACTTGCTCTTCTCTCTGTCTTTAATGTTTTCCCCTTCAGATCTTTTATGCCTGGCCCCTTATCATATAGGTCTCAGGTCAGTTGCCATCTTTCAGACAGTCCTTTCCTAACTGCCAACCTGATGTCTTATCCTGTTCATTTCCTATCACATGCCACCATCTGACATTAAATTATTGCCATTTATAGTGTCATAGTCGTTATTACTATCTGCTGGTGTCTTGTTAATTTACTGGTTTATTTACTGTGTCCCTGTACTAGAGAGAAAGTGTCAAGAGAGTAAGGATCACTTGCCTATCTTGTTGAAAGTCCTACCCCGACTCCACAAAATAGAGATTGGCACTTAATAAGTAAGCACACAATAAATACTTTTGAATGGGTGAATCGTGACTGATACATGATCATCCCAGGAAAGGTGGATCTGCACTGGATGAAGGAAGAACCCCATCACTCAATGTATGTTAAGCTCCGTGCTTATCTCATTCGATTCTCACAACAATCCTGAGACAGCTCATCTGATTCCCATTTTGCAGATGAAGAAATGGAGGCTCCATCATTTAGCAGTTTGCTGATGGTCGCACAACTGAGACTGGAACCCTTGTCTGCCTGCTCCCGAGCCCACACCCTGGATCTTGGGGAGAGCAGAAGGGTGTCTCTGGGACACGGAGAGCGTGTGTCTGTTGCTGCAAAGCCTCGTGTGTGTGTGAAGACTAACGCGAGAAGGAGGCCATGTAGAGGCACGTGCTGGCCAAGACTCCAGCGGCAGCAAGGAGGGCTCCCCCAAAGAGATCGTCATTGCCTGGCCTGAAGTCCAGGCCTCCCTGGGGAAGAGCCATTCCCAGAACGTCTGCAAGTCGTAGGCTTTCCTGTGATCAGAGAGGGGAGGAAGTCTGCCAGTGGGTACTGAGGACCTTCTCCCTCACGGTGCTCACACCCTGGCCAGGTCGGCTTTGCCACTGCTGCGGGCTCCTGCATTCTGCGCTAGGTGGCGAAATGCTGTGGGGCTCCCCTATTCGGGGGAATGCGGTAGTGATGTATAAGGTATGAAAGATGTGGCCTGCAGAGAGCCAGCACTATCTCTATTGCTGCTACTGCTGCTGCTGCTGCTGCTGCTGCTGCCGCCGCCGCTGCTGCTGCTGCCGCCGCGGCTACTGCTGCCGGCAGAGCTGCTGGGAGTGAGCTGAGCATCCCCCGTCCGGGATACCCAGCTCGGGCAGCAGCTCCCGCGCCCTGGCCCGACACGGACCTGCCTGCCCCAGGGAACAAAAGCGGAGCCCGGTCGCCCTCTCCTGCAGCCAGAGGATGAGTCGAGAGGGCTGAGCGGAGAGTGTGGTCCTCAGCGGCTGGAAGGTAGGAGAAGGTGTTGCGCTCGCCTGCCTCGGAGTGGGAGGCGCGGGGTGGGCGCGCCAGGGTGGGGATGGCCGGGGGACCAGCCTGTCCCGCGGGTGCTACCGGACCCGGCGAGGTGGTCTTCCGGAACACCGCACCCGCACTGCCAGCCCACCGCGGGCAGGGCGCCGTGCTCCCCGCAGCCGCGAGGGAGCCCCCTGGGTGGGAATTGGAGGCAGCGAGGGAAAAGTCTGGAGCCCGACACCGGGCAGCGGCAGCGGCGGCTGCGGAGGGGCTGCCAAGGCACTTGGAGGCGTGCGACTCGCTGCGAAAAGCGGGCGGGCGGCGGCTGCAGTGTGCGCAAAGTTTTGGGTGGCGCGCAAAGACGCAGGCGAGGGCCGCCGCGCAGAGCCGCGCAAGTTGTGGCCAGAACAGGAGGGCGACCCCCGGGGGCCCCCACGCGGACTCGCCGACACTGGGACAGGTGGCTTTCGCTCCCCCCACGCTAGCCTCGGCTGGGTTGACGCGCAGCCACTTAACCCTTCCCAGCCCGGGGGAAACAACTTCATCCTGTTGGAGGCGGCTGCACTCAGGCTGGCTGGGTAGCGTCGAGGTTCCCCGCTCTGTCCTTTTGTGGTCTCGCGCATTTCCCCCCTCATTCTGGGTTTTCTGCGATTTTCCGTCCACTACTGTGTCCAGAAACCAGACAGGGTGGCTGCGGGTCTTTTTCCCAGTCTGTAATTTTACCCCTCGCGCCACCTGGACACATGTTTTCTCTCTCCCCCCTCAGTTTGGCTCTTTGATGCTGCCTTGAAAAATGAGATGATTAATCAATTAGGTTAGTGGCCAATTAGGCATAACCTTGTAGCAAAATAATTATGCCCGGCTCTCCGGGCTTTCACTGGAGATGAGATGGGAATCCAGCCCAGGTGGAGGGGCTGTTCCGAAAAGATATGGCTGATCAGGGAATTTCTGGGAATTTAAGATTTAAAAAATCCAAATGTGTGGTATCGGCAGAGGTTGTGGGAGCTCAGTAGGGGTGTGTGTGCGTATAAATCCCCCCACCCCCCGCCCCTGAGGAAATTAACCCTTGGCTGCACAGTCTGGGTAGACTTTGCAGGCAGCGTGTTTCCAACGGCTCAGAAAAGGTGTGTCCCCTGCCTGCCAGCCCCATCCCCCTCTTCTCTGAGGGGCTCTCGCCTGTAAATCGTCTCACAGTGGCTTTTCTGCTGTTTGGGGAGGCTGAGTTCCGATGAATGCATTTTAGTTTCGTGTCCGAGGAATCGCGTCGTTGCAGAAGGAGGTTCTTGTGCTGTGCCTTCCGAGGATGCACATTTCCCCTGCTCTTGTTAAATAAAGCGGTTATTAAATGGGTGCAAATGGGAGACAGTCTGTTTCCAGGGTTGGGAAGTTCTGCCGCTAAGCGGGGCTTCCTTTTTCTTTTTTTGGAATGACTGGCGGGGTTTGGCACTGCGGTATTACAATACAGCCATATTAAAAAGGTCTTCGGAGCTTAGAGCCCTCCACTACCGCAGCCCCATCTTCAACAGACTTCCTTTCTCAAATCCTTCTTGCCAGCAGCTTACAGGGGATTTCTAATGTGTGCCCCGTGCATTTTAATCCCTTTCTGTCTCTATTTTAAGCTTATTCTATCTGTTTATACATCTGGACCCTATATAGTGGATTTCTTTTCAGAAGGCAAACACCTAGAGCCGTTCTCAGGGCAGAGGGATTTTTTGCAACAGGTCCTAGGTCTGGGATTTCTAATAATGAGTCCCCCTGGCATTTGGTGAGCCGGGGCCCTAGTGTCTCTCCCAGTGATGTGACCACGTTGGACGAGGTGGTCTCTGACATCCCCTGCAGTGCTGACATTAGCTGGTTCTGAATTTTATGGCTTTGCTTCCTTTCTGAGTGGAGAAAGCTGGCTAGGGCTTATGAGCAAATAGGAATCGCCCAGCTGGAAGACTGCCTCATGATACTCGTGTTCAGGGACAACTGGGAGCCATAGGCTCCACCCACCTTCCTCAAAACGAAGGGCCACCATTCGGCCCTCTCTCTTTTCCAAGATTTATTTTTTTCTTAAAGCTGGGCTCAGCCATTCACCTTACTGTGATCATATGTGTTGCTCAGATTCTTGTGCTTAGCAAAGGCATTCCTCCTCTTCTGAAATTGAAGCTTTTTCATTATTTTTTTATTTTCTATTTAAAAATGTTCATTTACTTATTTTGAGAGAGAGAGAACAAGCAGGGGAGGAGCAGAGAGAAAGGGAGAGAGAGAATCCCAAACAGGTTTCATGCTGTCCGTGCAGAGTCCGACAGGGGTCTTGAACCTATAAACCGTGAGATCATGACCTCATGCTGAAATCAAGAGTCAGATGCTTAACCAACTGAGCCACCCAGGTGCCTTGAAGCTTTTTAACATAGTGGGAAGGGATATGGGAGGAGAAGGAAGGGAGAGAGGAAAGAGGGATACAGAGACAGTTTAAGGCTTCGAACACAGGCAGGCAGTGGGAAAGAGGTAGGAAATAGAGAATGGAGGAAGAAGAGGAGGCAGAAACACAGGCAGGGGAGGAAATACAGAGAGGAGGAATTCTAGTTCAGAAGAGAGAGAAATGCCCACATAAACCAGTCTTGTTTCATTACATGGCTTGAAAAAATATAGAGGAAAACCCTGAAATGCAAGAGAGTCATTCCAGATAGACTCGCTTGGAACTCAGCTTTGACGTAAGCAGATAATTACTTATGACGTAAACATTGCACCACAGAGAGGCATTAACTCTTAGTTCTTGTTTCTTCCCGGACGGGGGGCTGCATTTGTAGGTGCAGGGTGGGAGCTGGCCAGGGATTTGTTTGCTTAGCAGATGTACTTTGTGTAGCCCCCATAGCATACTCTTATTTGGGTCAGATTGGGGTACTTCGTTTGGACAGGCTGGGTGTCCAAACAACTTTGGAGGGGAGGTATTCCTTTGTTTTTAAATCTGTCCTTCATAGAATGGACAACTTTTTAAAAAGTGTATTTTTCATTTATTTAAAGTTGGAAGAAAAAAGATAGTAAACACTTTTTTTTTACCTGCCATCTAAAACTAAGAGTGATAGGAAAATACTTCCAATTAATTTTCTCTTCTCCAGCCTCCTTGTCCGCAGTCCACACCATCCTCAGAGCCTCTGACTCATCTCCTGGCCTCCAGTATGGGCCCTCCCCAAAGTTATGACTTGATCTTTCTAAAACATAGCTTTGATCATGTTATTCCCCAGATCAAAAAACATAAAAGTTTCCATGTTGCCTAAAGCATATTATTCAAATATCTGACCATAGACTTCAGAGCCTTTCATAACCTGGCTTTCTGGTTTTCTTCTACACACACGCACACACACATACACACAAATACACACACAAATACACACCCTAACACACAACATCACACACATACACATACTCTCTCACACATGCACCCTTATACAACCTCACACATATACACACACCCTCTCACACACACACCCTTATAGAGCATCACACACATATACATTCCCTCACCACCCTCTCTCTCTCACACACACACACACACCCGTATACAGCATCACATATATATACACAGCCTCTCTCTCACACACACATACACCCTCATACATGACACACTCACACACCCTCTCACACACACCCTTACACAGCATCACACACATATACACACCCAGTCTCTCACACTCTCACACACACACCCTTATACAACATCACACATACACACAGCCTCTCACACATACACTCCTATACAACATCACACATATACACACACCTTCTCTCTCTCTCACATATATATAACCTTATACAGCATCACACAGTCTCACACACACAGCCTTGTACAGCATCACCATCTACATACACACGTGCACACATTACTCACATCACATACACACGCTGCAAACATGCCTTTCATATTTTTGCTGGCACATTCTTTATTCCTTGTCCTAGTAAATATATTCCTACTCCTTTCCGTGGTGACCTCTCCGAAGGGTCACCTGAAGACTGTGCGTCTCTTTCAGTTTCCTGGAAATGGAATAACAATATTAACTGCTGTACTTCTTAATATGCTGGTGGGAATAGGAATGTTGGGTTCCTCATAGTTTTAAGCCCCATTTTCAGAGAGTGAGAGGCACCTTGTAAAAGAGAGAATGGAGTGTTTCTCAGGTTGAAATCAACTTAGCTTGGGGTGCCGTGTGACACTGGTTGGTTTGGGAAAGGAGTGACCGTCACCTGGTGACATTTAGACTCTCTCCTTGTTAGTAAGAGCGCAGGAATCCTGTACCATTAATAGTTGCTCACTTGCTGCTTTATGAAACAGCCTTATTGTGGAGGACAGGAGACCCAGTGACACTAGACAACCTTTCAATTTATCTAGCAAAGCACATGAAGTTCCTGTCTCAAAGGGACAAGAATTAAACAAGAATGAGTACCAAATAAAGAATTCATTTGTATTCATAGGCTTTTAATAAATAAAAAACGATTTTTTTTTTCTGAAATGAACTCTGAGCCATAGGTCTTGAGACTTCTTGTTTAATTAACGTGCAGAATATGACTTCTTCTTGTTTCAAAATGACCATTTTTTTTTTTTTGGAAGCTTGAGCTCAGATCTTTAGTGACATTTTTTCTCCAAGCAAATATTTACAGCCGAGCTGGAAACTGACAGGAAGGAGGGTTTAAAATGAAAATGTTACCAAACTGAAGTTTACATCTGAGCGAAACACATGGTGTCACCATGGACAGAGTCCTAAGAACTCAAAATATTTGTCAATCTGTAGAACTTGAAGAAGGCAAGCTGTTTCCTTTGTTAATGTGAACTCTAAAAATGACATTTTTGTGCATGCGTTGTGATGGCCATTTCTACCTGTCTGTTTGGTTTCTTTATGGTCATGGGACTCCAGCCATTTGTTCCTTTTCTTTATCTTCTATTCAGGATAGGGCAGACTGCCTGAGGGTTAGTCCTCATGTTTATTTCAATGTCCCTACTTGTACTTCTGCTGCTCTTCCTGCCTGGAACACCCTCCTTTTTCAAATCTCTTCCCCATCCAATTGTCTTTTAAAGCTGAGGTCAGGTGCCAAGTTCTGCATGAAGTTTTCTTAGTTAACTCTGCTGAATATTGACCAGCACCGACAGTGGTAGTTTTTAAAATCACTTTATTAATTTTTCAAGTCATATGAATAATACAAGTTACCTAGAAAAATGGGAAAATATAGAAAAATATAAGGAATTAGTAAAGATCATTTGAAATTCCCACCACGTTATCTATAACTTGTGTCTCCCTAGCATATATAGATGGATATAATTTAAAAAAATATTTTTTAACATTTATTTATTGTTGAGGGACAGAGACAGAGCATGAGCAAGAGAGGGGCAGAGAGAGAGAAAGACAGAATCCCAAGCAGGCTCCTGGCTCTGAGCTGTCAGCATAGAGCCCGATGCGGGACTCAAACCTATGAACCGTGAAATCATGACCTGAGCCAAAGTGGGACGCTCAACTGACTGAGCCACCCAGGCACCCCTGGGTATAATTTTATATACTCTGCCTTATTGTGAAAGCCATTTGCTTTTTATCCTGGGCATCTATTTTTTAATATGGTTTTTTGTTTGCTTATTTACTGCCCTTATCCCATAAACTAATCTAATAATTTAGATACCTTATATTTCCTAGGCTCCCATAATATTTATACACATATATTCACACACTGTATATACACGCATATGGGATTTTTGTCATTGACTTAAAAGATGAGATCATATATGTATTCCTTGGCATATTACATTTCTCACTTAAAACACTATGGGAAACTGTCTTCTGTCCCCCACACCCACCAGTTCTACCTCAATCAGTTGTTATAGATATGTCACTCTTTTCAATGGCTTAGTAAGTTTCAATGATATGTATACACCACAGATTTTTCAAGCACTTCCCTACTGATGAGCATTTACTTTTGTTCCCCCAATTTTTATACACAATGCTGAAATAAGCATCCTGTACATTTATCATTATCTATTGATATACTTGAACTTCTATGAGTAGATTCACAAAATGAAGATTTCTAAGTTAAAGGATATACAGTATTTAAAGTATTAGGAGATGGAAAGTGGATGATGGGCATTGAGGAGGGCGTTTGTTGGGATGAGCGCTGGGTGTTGTATGGAAGCCAATTTGATAATAAATTCTATTAAACAAGTAAAGTATTAGGAGATGGTGCCATATATCTTTCCAAAGAGAATGCAACAATTCACATTTCCATCAACATGTACAAAGTCGTTTTCTTACATCTTTGCCTGGAGCAGCGTTATCGTTCACTTTTGCTAACCTGGTTAGATAGCGAGTGATAGCTTATTGCTATGTACTTTGTATTTTTCGTATGTCTACCAAGGAGGAGCATCATTTCATGTTCAATGGGCATTTAGATTTGCTTCTCAGTGGACAGCTAATTCATCTTTGTCCATTTTTCTTTTTGATGGTTTGTCTTTTTCTTATTTTGTAAGGGTTTCTTTCATATTCTAGAAAGCAATCTTTTTTCTTTCATCTACACTGTATATGATTTTCTTTCCTTAGAGGTTTGATCTAGTGTTGTGATGATCTCTTTATTTGTCTGTGCCCAAACTAAACCATGAGTTACTAGACATCAATGATGTATCTGATTCACTTCTAGGACATCACATCTAGGGCAAGACCTGAAAAAGTGTAGGTTCAGAGTACATGGTTGTAACATTGACTACACGTGTGATCTTCAAATGTATTTCATTGACCATTGAATTGTATGAAATAACATATATGTGGCATTAATAGACTGGAATGTTTCAAATGAGCTAAGCTGCAAGGTGACTAATGTTTTGGAAATATTTGTAAATAAATTACACGTTTCCCTTCTTTTTGAAATGAGTGTGACTTTAGAAATATCATGAGCATCAATTATTGTGTTGAGAATGGTTCGTAATCTTCGTAATCGTATGAATCTACGATTCGTACGAATCGTACGAATTCTATGCTTCGTAATCTTAAGGACTGCTTAGTGATGCAGGACTGTTTGTCCCTGTATACAAGTGGCCTGAGACCTACAGATGTGTGGATTTTAGATTCTAATATCTTTTTAAAAATACTTTTGCAATATTTTTCCTCCATGTCAGATTGGGCCACTATGTCTTGGTACCGTCAGTTTATCTGCCTCTAAAAGTAGTCCCCTTCCCTTTCTACCCATCTGTGTGTTGGCTGTGAACTAGTATGTCAGGGATCATGCTCATTGGAAATGTGGGTATGATAAGGGTCATTAAGCACCAACCGAGTCTTGGCCTGGGTGCCATTGCTAAGAACAAAGTGCATCAGCCTCCAGTGAAAGTGCAACTGTGGCTGCTTAGGGATCTTTTTTGTTTCTTCTTTTAAAAAATTTTAATGTAATTTATTGTCCGATTGGCTCCCATACAGCACCCAGTGCTCATCCCAACAAAGGAATCCCTCCTCAGTGCCCATCACCCACTTTCCCCTCTCCCCCACAACCCCCCTTCAACCTTCAGTTTGTTCTCCATGTTTAAGAGTCTCTAATGGTTTGCCTCCCTCCCTCTCTATGTGTAACTTTTTCCCTCCCTTCCCTTTCCCCGTGGTATACTGTTAAATTTCTCAAGATTAGGGATTTTTTGTTTCTTTGTTTCCACCTGTTTTCTGGGAAGGTGAGATTGCTGGATAAGCAAAGCAGTGGCCTGTCACCTTAATCAATTAGGATGTAGGTATGTAGCCAAGACCCTAAATAATATGGATTAAAAGATCTTTAGAATGGTAGAAATGGAGGTTTCAGTCTTGTAAAAGTCTTAGTGAATAGGGCAGCTCTACACTGCGAAGTCATGTGGTGTCCAGGCTCCTTCTAGGTTGCTGCTTCTCCATCCCTAAGACATTGCTGTCATCTTCATGACCCATGATGGTATGTCACCACATCCTCATTCAAACTGGAGGGCTGGAAGAGAGAAAAGAGGTCAGAGGAGAACCTGCCATTTCTTTTAAGGGTTTGGCCAGAACTTGCACCCATAATTTCTTTTTGCATCTTCACTCCTAGGAGAAGGGAGGCTAAGGAGTACTGTTTTATTCTGAGTGACCGTGTGCCAGAATCAGCGTGCTATGTTAGAATATAGAACGGATGTTGGTGGATGCACTAGCAGTGTCTGTCACACCTACTCTCATCAGTCCCCGTGTCCTCTCAGCTTTCTTGCCAGATTGCCAACTCTCGAGTGCAGTTGCCTACTTTTTTCCTCACTACCTGCTGTTGTGTGGCATGTAAAATAGTTGCTCAATAAAGACAGCTGTATTTGTAATCTTTCCTCTCCTTGTTTTAGTGGTGAGAAAATGCAGGGAGGATTGTCGAGCTGGCTGATGCCACAGAGCCCAGGGACTAGAGACGTTGGGGTGTTCTGGCTGCTTTTCTTTAATTTTGCACATGCCCCGTGTAGTCCTCTGTGGCCCCACTCAAGGCTTATTATTCCTATTTCTTATCCTTCATTCTCAGCTCTAAGTGGTCCAGGTGAGGAGACCAAATGCTCTGGAAGCAGGTGTGTTGGCAACTCAGTGAGAGTCAAGGGGAAAATCAACCCCCCGCAAATAAGACGAGTGAACTGCCAATAATACAAGTTTGAGACTATGACCTCTTTTGCAAAAAGGGTCTCCTGGTAATCAACAGATTGCATCTCAGCCGAAGTTTCTGCACCACATGGGATCCCATTGTCTCTCTGATTAACACAGAAGCATCTCCTTCCTTATTCCGGACTCACTCTGGAATTGGGTTTATTTCAGCCTAATGGCTATTTCTAATGGGTTTCCCTGCTTCCGAGGCACAAATGTGATCTCTTTTATTTCACTTGGGGGAGGGTTTTGATGAGTGGTGTAATATTTAAAGATGCCATTTCTCCTTCTGGGTTAAAAACCAAATGGGAGAGGAACACTGGGGTTAGACAAAGATGAAGACCGGGTCTTATTTCTGTTAAAGCTTGCTTGGGGATTTTTGGGTTGTGTAGCCACATTGAGGTCTCCTGAACTTTCTTTTTCATTTGGTCTGCGCTGGATATATGCAGGTCTCCGTTTCTGCCTGTAGGGGCTCGAGTGGCCTCGTAGGCTTGTTTCTTGGGTGAGCAGTGCATGACTATCTCTGAGGTCAGGCAGCTTTAAAAGAGAGAAGGAAAGGAGCTGTTGTATCAATTAGGTTCTTAGTGAGAGATGACACAGTGTAAGCGGAAAGGGACATATTAATGGGTATTGGGTAGTCTACCGCATTCTAGGAGGGACCTGGGAGCCAAGCTTGGATGTGAGGACAGTTACTCAACCGCACCATGGAACCGTTAGGGTGGAGATGACACGTTGCTAGGGACTCATGGGAGGATCTTTGTCTGAGCTGCCCCAGAAGAGTTACTCTCTGTGCACATGGCAGACGCCGGCTATCTTTCAGATTCTGTCTCCAAGTCTCATGCACGTGTGCCTGCTTGCTGTCCCAGAGCACCCTGTAGTCACTCCTGGGTCTCACGCAGAGTGTAAGGGGCACAGACGTGCAGCTGGGATTGTGCTGACAAGGTCTATGGCATATCTGCTGTAGCCACATACGATTGAGCTCCTCTCTGGATTTCACCCGAAAGATAAATCGGCCCCTTTCCTTTAAGAAGAGGTGAAGGAAGTGTGGCTGCCCTGCTCTTCCCTTCTGGCACTGGAGGGCAAGTGGGCAGTAAGCCTTCCCCTTGAACACCACGCACTTGCTTACAAACCCTCAGGGGCCACCGTGGCCTTCAGGATAAAACTCAAACTCCTTAGCGTGGCAGAGAAGCCCCTCCTCGGTTTGTACCCTGTCTTTCAGCCTCATTCCTCTCCTGTCCTCTTTCTGTTTGCTATCTGGCTTTCTGTTCTGGGTGCAATCCATTCTAGATTGCTGGGAAGACTCTTGAGCAGTCCTGTGCTCTCCCATGTCTCCACGTCTCTCTGCCTGCTGTGTTCCTCTCCCCGCACCATGAGTACAGGGTCCTTCATACCCCCCTTCATTTAGCAGACTTCTCCCTACTCTTCAAGACTGAGGCACCATTTCCTCTGGGAAATCTTTTTTGTCTCCTAGATTGGATTAGGTATCCTTGCTGGATATGCCCAAAGCACCCAGCAAGCACTTCTGTCACTGCACCTAATATGTGGCCCCTCATTTATGTGTCTGCTCATGTGAGTGCAAGCTGCCCAAGAGAATGATCTTTATCTTTTATCTCTGTATCCTAGTAGCTGGCACAAGGCCTGGTACATAGTGGTCATGCAAATGAATAAAAGAACGAAGGATCCCTGTCTGGTGAGGGACATGGGCTTCAAAGTTGTAATCTGACTTTGCCACCGTGTAGTTACGTAGCTTTATTATTTTTTTTTTTTAACGTTTATTTATTTTTGAGACAGAGAGAGACAGAGCATGAACGGGGGAGGGTCAGAGAGAGGGAGACACAGAATCTGAAACAGGCTCCAGACTCTGAGCTGTCAGCACAGAACCCGATGCGGGGCTCGAACTCACGGACCACAAGATCATGACCTGAGCCGAAGTCGGCCGCTTAACCGACTGAGCCACCCAGGAGCCCCAGGTAGCTTTAGACAAATTAAACATCACAGAGTTGTTGTACAAAGGCTAAATAAACTAATGCATGTAAGGTGCTTAGAATGAAACACATAGTAGACCCTCAATAAAATCTGGCTGTCCTTTTGGTTATATGATAATCATTATAATTGCAGGTGTTCAGTGACCGGTAGTGATCACTAGCACATTTTGTAGACCAAAGTGTAAAGTGGTGATCTGTGACATTTCCTGCCTCCTGTAGAACAACCCCCCCCCACTGCCCCCCGCAATACTTTGAAACCTCCAGTGGATTGAGAGGAAGAGTGAAACTAGACAGAAATTAACAGAAGTTACCATCAGGGAGAATCACTTACAGAGCAGTTCAGTGACAGTGTGAGAGAATGCCTCCTGACAACAGGTTTCAGTAATTGCACTGCCACTAGGATTTTACTAATGGTTCCTCCTCCTTTACATACTTTGCTCTAGAATTTTTTCCTAAAAAAAAAAGACACTGAGGTGACACTGAAAACAGTGTCAAAGCTTCAGTGAAGGTCAAACATTTTCCAAGGGATTGCCTGGAAGCACGCATCCCGCTGTGTTCTCTCTGTGAGTGTGCAGTGTTAAGACAGTCGGAGCATCAAGCTGATGTCGAAAACCAGCTTGGAATATGGCAAATGTCTTCTTTGTGCCAAACTCCTGGCACAGTGTCTTTCTTACACAGAGTAGATACCTTTCCATCTATGTGTGTGCAAAATACCTTCTCTTTCTCTCTTTTCCTTGTGGGTCCACACTTATTCCACACTAAATACAACCCAGCAAACATTTATTGAACCCCTACTGCATGCAGGGAATTCTACTGATTCCCTCTTGCACTTGTTTCTACCACCACATTAATATTATTGATTTATTAGGAATAAAGACTTGTGTCAAAAGGAAATGTTTGTCATTGACATCTACTGTTTTTAAGAGGACAGCATAAAAGAAAATATTTGTATTGCTCATTTCTATAGAAATATTTCTTGTAACTGGGCCTGAATGGAAGCAAAGTCAGAAGAACATTGACCAGGAAGGAGTATGGAGACCAAGGACCTGTCCTACTTTGATGTTTGACCTTGAGTATGTTTTTTTATGTCTTTGGGTTCTGGGTTTCCAGTGATTATTAAGGACCTTTCCAGCCCTAATACAATACGATTTCTTAAAAAGTGTAAAAGGAACATAACAAAATTTGGATTTGCTGTCCAAATATGGAAAGTGTAGTGGATCTGGAATTAGAAGCCTTGGTTTGAACTGTGACATTGACATTTGACTTGTGTGACTTTGAGCTTAATCTCTCAGCCTCCCCAAATTCTTCTCTGTGAAGTGGGGTGCTGTCTCTCACCTTTCTTGCTTCATAGAATTGCCATGAGGCTTCAAAGAGGTGATGCATGTGAAAGAGAATTATGAATGACAAGGGACTGGACGTACACATATAAGCTATTATTACCGTTAATAATCATCTTGATTTCAGTATTTTACTCCAACCAACACTTTTGCATTTTGCCTTCTGGGTTGTTTGAAGGGAACATCATCTTTCATCTTTTTTACCCCCGAAGCAATCAGGGGATTTTTCAAAGGAGTGGGTGCTGTGTCCTCTGCGTGTCTTTCTGACCAACACCCGTCTTGGGCCCCAGAGCTTGTCTGAGTGCATAATGTTTCATTTATTGGCCTGAAAGGAGGCCATTTGTTCCCTGCTAAATGAGCTGTTACTGTGTGCCTCTGTCCCCTAGACACCTGGGGCTGTGTTCATGGGAGAATCCAGCCGTGGATCTCAGGAGCCTTTTTGAAAAGTTTATTAGAAGAAGGGAGAAAACATTTCTCAGCAGGTTGTACCCTCCGTCACAGGATTCGGCTCATTAGTCAGAGCAGAGTGGGTTACCTGGAGGTGGGAGGGCAGGTCTGCCGGCCTTGGCTCCTGCAGGCACTGCCAGGTTGGGGGGGTGGGTTGGTGGAGCAAAGGGAGGTACAGGCCTCCCGACAGCCCCTCTCTGGCCTTTCTGTCTCCCCTACCCCACAGGTGGCTGATTAGCTCTAATTGGACAGTATACTGCTGTCCGTGGTTTGGAGCAGCTTAACTAGGCTTGCCTCCAGGGGCACTTTGGTCCCAGGTCTGACCCAATCTCTTGACCTCTAAGGCAGAGATCCCTGTCTCAGACTGGCTTTCTGGGCGCTGTCCACCATGAGTGGCCTGGCTCTGAGAGCTGTAGGGGCACCTTCTATCCAGACTGTGGTGGCTGGATCTGCCCAATAGGGACCCAGCCGCCCCATCAGTCCTTTATTTGGGTATCTGGCTGACTCAGGTTAAGTTCACTGGGAGGATGCTGCTCTTTGAACTGTGCCAGGTGTTGGCCATCTCAGTCCTGGGTCGTCTGTGACATCCCATGGGCACAGACTGATTCCACAGTAAGGAGAGGGGCGTGTGGGGGGGAGACTGAGAGGGAGGATTTTGTCACACCCGCCTCATCCACCCCTCTGTCTATACACACCCCGCACACTCTCCATGTGGAGGCACGGTTAGTGACCCAGGCGGGACTAGAATTCAGGGCCCCCACCCTGGGAAAGAATATGTGTCTGTCCCTGAAGGAACCCTGCCTCCTTATCTCTTCACTCTCACAGCCTAGGTGCTCAGAAAATCCTTGCAAAAAAAAAAAAAAAAAATGACGAGGGCCTCAAAATAGGATGTTTTCATGGCCAAGCCCTTGACATGCTGGGTTTGAATCCTGGTTGTACAACTTGCTTAAACTATCCAACTCTCATCAGGCTGTGAAGCGTCTCCAAAGTTCAGTTTGCGCTGCCGTAAAATGAGGATGGTCGTAACTGGAACCACTCCACAGGGTGCTTGTGGGCATTGAATCAAGTGAGCACTTGGCCCAGGGTAACGTTTCATTGAATGTGGGTGATTGTCGTTTGTAATTAGCTGCCTAACCCTCCAACCCTCACAGAGATGTAGCTGTGGAGGCTTGGGGGAGGGGCGTAGGCTGGTCCACCCGTAAACAGCTAATTATGGAGACAAGGCCGTCCTTGCTGTCTTCCTATTCCCCTGAGATCCAGATCTGAGAAGCAAGTCTTAGAGTTTTCCTTCAGCCAGATAAACACCTCTTGTCCATTTCTTCGAGGTCTTGGCCCTACAGATTCCAGGAACCCCACAAATATGGGACTTGGTTAAGGTTAGAGGCTCTGGAGTGAGTCATTCAGAGCTCAGGGTCCCGCCTCTGTATCTCACTCTCAGAATGGTACCTGGCAAATCTCAAATCTGAGGGTGTTACTTCCTCTGCCTCAAGCCCTCAGTGGCTCCCCGTTGCCTCGGGATGAAGCACAAACCTTTCCCATCCCTGGCCTTCTTTGATCAGCCTGGGCCACCGAGGCCCAGGGAATCACTTGCAGGTCCTTGTGTGTGCTATGCTCTTGTGTCCTCCTGAACTGTTGCATATCTGGGACATGTTTTGTTGAATGAATGGTGCTGAGACACTTGAACTTCTTCCAGCTTTCCAGAGCTGTAATTCTAGCACTCCCGGGGAATAGACAGATGGGCCCAGCAGGATGAGGGCCCCTGCCTTCCATGGCTGCCCAGCCCCTGCCCTGACCACCCTTGGCCTTCTCCCGATGGCTGAGCCTGCAGCCTGCTGGGTAGGCTTTTCTGCCCCTTCAGGACTGTTTTCCCCTCAGTGTGAAATTTCAGTTTTTCGGTCCTGTGTCTGTGCCATGCCTCTGAGCACCCGGCATTATCCCCATTATGTCACCTATCACAGGGTACTGCGGCCCTGTTTACTTGTCTGGAAGCAGCAGGAGGCGTGACCACATCCGTTTTGCTCCCCATTGTAGCTCCAGTCCTTGGCAGTAGGGAACCAATATATATTTGGTGCAGGAACGAAAGAATGAATAGCTGTGGGGTTGGAGCAGTGGCACAGAGGCAGACAGGGAGAATGTGTGGGCCTGAGTCCTGGCACATCGGACGTTTCTAGCTCGGCTGATGGTAAACATCAGCCTAGCCTTTATTTTTCTCATTATGTTTAAAACCCACCAGTTGCCCAATAGTATAATTTTCTAAGTGGTTTCATTTCAGCTCTGCTAATTGAAGAGAACCAAGCTCTTTTTGAAGGCTTACTTTGTGTGTGGCTGTCACTGGTGAGAGTCGAGACTGGTTGTCAATCACTGACAATAGCGTGCCTTTCTGGAATAATTTAAGTTTAGGTCTTTCTTTCACTCAGGCATTCATACCCTGTTACATGTTTTCATACTGAGCTGAGAACAATCTGGGGTGAGAAACTGTCATGTGTTCCAGGAACTGAAATGGAGATTTCTTTTGAGATTTCAAATTCCTCTGGTCTGTGGCTCACAGTAGCTTGGGGGGAAGATCACAGGTTTGGGAGTCAGACCTCCTGGAAGCCAGGTTCCAATATGCTGCTTCCCTACCCGCTTCGCCAGCCAGGTGAAGTGACTCAGTTCCAGAAACTATCTCCTGACACAATTAAAGGGGGTGTGAATACTTTGCACCAGAGATTATCGAGAGAATTAGTGAGATAATGAAAAGACCTGGATAAGAGCAGGCACTTTGGAAGCAGGGGAACTTCCTGCCAGGTCCTCACACTGCACACAGCTTACAGTATCTCATTGCAGACAGGGTTCCAGAGGGGGGTCCATATGGTCACTGGGCATGCCCCGGGGGATTAGGCAGACGTGTGTTCAAACCCCAGCCCTGCCTCTTCCCTTGGCAGCAGCTGGGAGAATGAGTAAATCACGTGCAGCTAGAATTTCTTTACTATAAATTAGGGAGAGCGATACCTACTCAGAAGTTGTTACAGAGACTGAAATTATGTGAACTATCACCATAGTCAGTACTCAGTAAATGTCAGCTCCTTTCTCCTCCTCCTCTCCACACTTCAATCCATGTATTTTGTGTTAGGAGGATGGGGAGAGAAAGAGAGACGTGATTAAGAAAATGGTCCCTTAGGAGCACCTGGGTGGCACAGTCAGTTAAGTGTCCAACTTGGTTTCAGCTCAGTTCACAATCTCACAGCTTTGTGGGGTTGAGCCCACATCAGGCTCTGTGCTGGCAGTGCATTGCCTGCTTGAGATTCTCTCTCCCTCTCTCTCTCTCTGCCCCTCCCCCACTTGTGCTGTGTCTGTCTCAAAATAAATAAAACTTAAAAAAAAAAAAAAGAGGGGTGCCTGGGTGGCTCAGTCGGTTAAGCGGCCGACTTCGGCTCAGGTCATGATCTCGCGGTCTGTGAGTTCGAGCCCTGCGTCGGGCTCTGTGCTGACAGCTCAGAGCCTGGAGCCTGTTTCAGATTCTGTGTCTCCCTCTCTCTGACCCTCCCCCGTTCATGCTCCGTCTCTCTCTGTCTCAAAAATAAATAAACGTTAAAAAAAATTTTAATAAAAAGAAAAAAGAAAATGGTCCCTAAATCCTGCTTCACATTAAAGATGCAAGAATACAAGCATTTGCATGGCGTTCTTAGCCACACCTACCTGCAACTTGATCATTTGTTCCATAGATATTTATTGAGTACCCACTGGGTGCCACGTATGGTTGTAGGCAGTGGGGTACAGAAACACAGAAAACAGTAAGTCTGCTTCGATGGTGCTTATATCCAGTGAGAGATGGATAATAAACAAGTAGACGATATAATGTCATAAATAGTACAGGCGAAGAGAAATAAAGCAGGGAACAAACAATTTGTTATTATATATGAATGGTCGGGGGCAACTGCTCTGAGGAGGAAACATTTGTGTGGAGCCTTTGTTCGTGCTGTTCCCTGCACCTACATGTAGTGCCATCCCTGTCACTTGTTACTCTCCATCTTTCAGGACCATCCTATTCATCAAAATTCCACTCAGACATCACCTTCTCTGAGTGCCGCTTCTGCTCACCTACTGAGGCAGAGTTAGGCTCTCTCTTCTGTGCTCCCGCAACACCTTATACTTCATCAGGCTATACTTCCCATGTTCAACATGCTTCTCCTCCATTGGACTCAAGCTCTTCAGGGTCACAGCCTCTTCTTCCTTTCAGCTTTGATGTGGGGCACAGTGCAGAATGAGTTCCTTGATGGTTCACAAGGGAGTCATGGGGGCAGTGGGTCGACTCAGATGTCAGCACATCCTGGCCACGCTCAGCAGTGGCAGGTAGGAGGCCGCGGTTTGTCCTGGGGAAGCCCACTCAGCAAGGGGATGTGCCCTTTGCTCTCCAAGCTAAGCATGCTCTTTCTCAGACAGGGTGGTCATCACAGAGCACAAAGTAAACTCTGTTTCAAACCTTGTGGTTGGAAATCACCTTGCTCGATAATATAATCGTTATACAGTGCCGGCGTAGGACCTCGAGCTCATGGTTTGCACCTCCATCCAGCCTTCCTCTCCTCACACCTCCATTGCCAAGTCTGCCATCTTGTTTCTCACCCACTTAACTTGCCCAGTCCCACTCTGCTTCTCCCTTCCCCTCCCTGCTGTGTGGTGGATGGGTGAGCTCTCCTAAGACCCAAGTTCAGTATCTGGCTTTGCCAGTTGTCATATATATGGCCTGGGCCCAATCAGCTCCCTTTGCTAAATCTCAAGTTCATTACCTTTGAAATAGAACTAATCCTCCTGTGCTCTGCCAAAGATACATAATGTTACGGTAATAACGTTATAAATTAAAATATCCTAAGGCAAGGGTGACTGGATAGCTCAGTTGGTTAAGCCTCGGACTCTTGGTTTCAGCTCAAGTCACGGTCTCACAGTTCCTGAGATGGAGTCCCACATCGAATGCAGAGCCTGCTTGGGACTCTCTGTCTCTCTCTGTCTCTCTGTCTCTGTCTCTGTCTCTCTCGCCATCTCCCTCTGCCCCTCCCCCACTCTCACGCTCTCAAAATAAGTAAAGTAAAACAAATAAAAATATTCTAAGGCAATATATGAGCTGAGCTACAGGTGAAAAACCCCCAAATTTCACTTCTAGCCTCTCCAACCAACTGTCTATAGCAGTTCACTCACTGTCTCTGGACTGTTTCCCCAAATACACGATAGAGTTGACAAAGACAACTAACACCTACTGAATCATTGCACGTGCCAGGCACTCTTCTGAGTGTTTGACCCTCCTCACTATAATCCTGTGAACTTGCTACTATAGTCACCCCTGTTACACAGCTGAGGACACATTGGCACAGAGGTTACGTGACTTGCTCACGGTCACACGCTTAATAAGGGACCGAAGTGGGATGCAAACCCAGTCTGTCTGGCTCTGGAGCCCACAGTTTTAACCATCACATCATATTGCCAACCATGATGCTGTAATTCCTACCTGGCAGAGCTGTTGGGAGATGCAGAGAGATTATATGGAGAGGATCCATGCTATTGTAGACATCCAATCAATATTAGCATGATTGTGTTACACCTCTTCGGAGCTTAGCGCAGCCTAAGTTTAATAAACACTTACTTTGTTGCTGCGTTTGGTTGTATGTCTGCTTCCCATTCAGCTGTGATTCTCAGGATCAGGCACTTACCTGGAGATGCTGCCTTCCTGCAAACCTGGGTGTCATAACATACCAGGACCTTCTTAAGAATCCTTCTAAGAGGGTGCTGCTTTGTCCTTTGTATTGGTTCTTTGTCAGTGGTTGAGGCTTTGGAGGGAGCTGAACGTTAAATAAGGAGTTGGGTTTTGTTGTAGAGGTCAGTCCGTTCTGAGCACAAGGAAGGTGGGGTCGGGTCTGCAATTTTCTCTGGCTCCGGGAACAAATACCCCGCCTGCTCCTCTAAGCTGGAGAGTCTCGAGAGATGTGGGGATTGGTGGTGACCTCCAGCCCGCTGGCGATTACACAGAAAGCTGAGAGCAATTTTTAAAGTCTTCTCGCCATTTTGCTCTCCCTTTAAAAATTAAATGCCTGACACCGAGGTGTTTTATTCCCAGTCCAGCTGGCCTTTAAGTGGATGGCTTGGAAGTGAGAATGCCTGATGACCTTCTGACCTTGGGAGTTTCCAAGGGTGGGAAATGGCACTAGAAGGGAGAGTGACCTCATTCTTTTTGTCAACTTAATGAAAAAGAAATGAAAGCATCAGTCTTGATGACTGAGTTCCACAGTGAGGGAGCCACGGGAAGGCTCCAGGAGCAAGGGTATGGTGGGGAATTCTGGACCCGGCAGGACTGGGAGGTGTGTAGAGTCTGAACAGCACCACGAAATGGGCACTGGACCTGGAAGGGGAAGACCTGGGCTCTAATCTCAAGTCTGCCACTAACTGACTCTGTGGTTGTGGGTAAGTTACTGACCCTTTAAATGAAGGTATTATACTCCATGTTTCATATGTAAAGAGTGTAATGAAGTTGTTAAAAGCAAGCCTTGGAGTGAATGCTAGTTGTACCGCTTACTGCCTGGGTGATTTGAATAAGTTAACTTACCTCTCTGAGCCTCGGTTTTTACATCTGTGAACTAAAGATCTCGGAGTCCATGCCGTTGTTCATCCTGTGCTTAATATGCCCCCATAGCTCCCTTTCCACCCTGATCTCTCATCTCTGCCTGGTCACATCCTCCTTTGGAATTCAGACCTAATTTCCTTTCCAGAGGAAAGCTTTTCTTGATGCCCTGGCTGGTGGAGCTGCCCCCCAGGCCCATCCTGCATTCCTGTCACCTCCAGTGCCTCCCCTGTCCCTGCCCTGATCACTGCCTGTGGAGTCCTCAGGGGCCTGGGGCTGGTTCTTCTCCACCTCCCCAGAGCCCACACAGGGCCCGATTCCCAGATGCAGGCTCTAAATGCCTGCTGATGGAATGAATGAATTTCTTTCCAGCTCTGAAATTCTATGCTTCTAAGTCTATTTGTCCTTATATATGCCTAATTTCCAAAAACAGACATAAAATACGTTTCTTTCCTTTCACAAAAAGGTAATAAATACAATCCTTTACACTGATATAGAAATCTGCACTCGACAAAACATTTTTCACATTTATTACCCAGTACCCCGCTACCTAGCGGCTTATCAACACTCGAGTTTCAAAGCAATTCAAAGCTACTGTTGGAGCTCGTACAAACAGATCTAGCTTTTGAACTACTGGAACCATCTCCTTGCCTTGAACTGACCACACGTCCAGGACCGCTGCCCCCTCCCCCTCCCCAGATGGTCTCTTCGCCAAGCCCTGAGGTCTCGGTGACTCCCAGGTAATGAACCAAGTAGGTCTGCAGGTCTCCCTGATCTCAGGAGTCCACTTTCTTAGTCTGGTTTGTATCATTGCAACAATGTCTGTATCAAGTACGTGATTTCCAAATTCACAGCCTCACAGAGGAGCCTGCTGTTGACAGAGTTGTCAGCAGGGGGAAAAAAAAAGAATGCAAGATTGTCCAACAGAAATAAATCTTGGAGAGTGTTTTGCCAAGCCATCCAAGCATTCATACATCTGCTGCTGCATGCAGGAAAAGGGGGAGGGAAGGGAAAAGAAGGGGGAGGGATGAGCAAAGGAAGAACTGAGGCTGGCTGGTGCTTCTCCCTCTCCCTGCCCTGCTTCTCCCATCCTTCCTGAAGGCCCACATGAGATGTGTGTGTTATCTTTTCCTTCTTGGTTTATTTTCTTCCTGTGCCTTTTTTCCATTGCCACTCCTGGTGGGCTGCATGCTAAAGGAGAACAAAGAGATTTCAGTTTGCTGTGGGCGTGGGGCTTAAACACTGTGTTGGACACAAGCTTCAACCCTACAAAATAGGCCTCCTCCACCATTTGCAAATTGCTGTGGCTCCCCTTTGCTACTTGGATCTATTTCTGGACCCCTAACTTCAATTTTTAATATGCTTTTCTGGGATACCTTGCCCATCCAAATCTCCTCCAGGCCTCAAGGCCCCCTTGGAGTTCTGCTTCCTCCACAGAGCCTTTCCAGACAAATCCAGTCTTTTGCAAACTCTACTGATTTTGGAGAGCTGTGCAGTTAGAATGCTACAGGCCCTTGGCTCCATTGCCTCCAGTTTCCTTCTTCGCACCTTTCTCCTTTGTGTATTTCAGATTACTTACTTTTAGGAGATTTCAGAGTTGTTGAAGGAAGAATGAACATTTCCCCGGGTGTTTCTGTGCTTGAAAATGCTTCTGCTTTTAGCAGGTTCTGCAATCTTAGGCAAACCGTCAACATCTTTTGGCCACGGTTATCCTCCTCTGTAAAATGGGGCAGTAATGTCTACCTTATAGAATGCTTATGAGGATTTAATGAGTAAATATAACTAGCTTTTGAGGGCTGTGTCTGGCAGTTAGTGGCGGTCAGTGAACAATAGGTTTCTCCATAAGACACTGGTCGGAGATTGTGCCGATGATTAAACAAAGGATACTATCGTTAGTGTGTGTGGGGGCCACACTGCCTGAGTTCAAATCCAAACTACACCACCCTGTTCCCAGAGCAAGTTAGTTCACCTCTCGAAGTCTGTTTGTAAAGTAAAGCTGATCATGGAACCCACCTGTTAAGGATGATACAAAATAGTCCATGGAAAGCATTTGGCAAAGTGCCTTTGACGGAGCAGGCATTCAATGCATGTCAACTATTTTTGAGGAGGAGATGGAGGGCATTTTCATTTATTCTCTTAACTGTTCACTGCCTTCCAGAGTGCTCTGATGAGGGAACTATCACCCACTGTGTAGATTCTGAGGATTCACATCATACCTGTGATGAGTCAGATGACTGCATGTCAGTAAGAAGAGCCCAAGGCTTGGACTTCTAGACAGCTGCCTTGAGCCTGGCCTCTGTGCTTTACTTAGTTTGTGACTTTGAGAAAGTAAACTTCTCAGAATCTCCTTTTCATCCCCTGTGACATGGGATAATAACATCTACTTTTAACAGTAAAACACACACACACACACACACACACACACACACTCATTCACTAGTGTCGGCACATAGGAGAGCACTGTTTGAACTAAAAATTGTGCTACAAAGGAAGGATATTATATATCTGTTGTTTTCATCCTTATTATAATCAGCCAAGTAACACTAGGATAGCATGTCTCATATGCCACCCTGGGCTGGGTCTAAGAAGTCTCCAACATTTTTGAACAGAATAATTGTGGGCAGTGGAAATGTCATGAATTCTGAGAGGGCCAGAGCTGGTGTTCTGATCACAGGCCAAGCCAGAGCCATCCCAGAGTGGTTCAGGCCCGAGCACTGGAGATGAGCATTTAGAAGACCTGCTCAACTCTGACTCTGCCTCACGTACGAATTTAGCCAATCCACTCCATCTCTCTGGGCTGCTTCTTCTATCTTGTTTTTTTGTTGTGTTTTGTTGCCTACTAAGTGGGGATTAACAACGCATGTCTTGCCTACTTTGTGCAGTTCCTGGGAGGGTCAAATGAGGTGACTGATGTTAAATTGCTGGGGACATGGTATCATGCACCGTGTGCCGTGACATTGCTCAGCTTCCCCACTGGTCTACAAGGTTTTGGAAGGGAGCGACGGGGCTCCCTTATAAGCATTTTCTCGATGCTTATAACAATGCTTATAACGTCACATTCAGCGGATGCTCGGGAGCTGGTAATAGATAAAGCACTGTTGCTGTTCATCTTATTAATAAGCTTCAATGCTTTCAATCCCTAAAGTCCTTGCCAAAAGAGAGTTCTTCCTCTAAGAGGTTGCCTTTAAGCTTTTAGCTAACAGAAGCTGCCCGTACCACTGCTGCTGATTGTTATTGCCAGTGAAACACCTCCTGTGTTGTGCTAGGCACTTCGTATGTGGTATCTTTAACACACAGGGCACTTCTGTAAGGGGCGTGAGGAATCGTGCTTAGAGAAACATGGGGCAATCTGCTCAAGGAGACATAGCTCATAAATGGAAGAATGAGGATTTGAACCTAGCGTGTGTGATTGCAAATCCTCCGTGTGTTCCCCTGGACCCCATGGCTACTGGGAAGCCCACAAGCAGCCCACTTGTTCCGTAATAGCCCACACTTGGGTGAGGCAGTGATTTCTCCTGTGAGTGGATTAGAAGTAATTCCCACTTTGAGAACGCAGGGGTGGGAGGAGCAGACAGGCCAAGGGAAAAAAGCCAGAGAAGCAATTCTTCTTGCGATGGGAAAAAAAAAAAAAAAATCTGTATTTGGATTCTTTTTTACACATCCAACCCAGCAGAAAATTGGTTTGCGGAAGATGTAGGTCGTGGCTCTGGCCCCGGCATCTGGACGCCTTATATTGTACACTATATTACCGGAGTAATATCGTGCACTTTATTAGCACCAGCAGGATTTGGGATTCCCATGGGGACTGTTCTTTGCTGTCAGATGTATAAGGCCATTTAATCTCCTTTATCAGATCTGGTTCTGCTCCCCCCATCCCCACCTCCTCTTGCAGACCAATAAAGAGAATTTCTTCAGATTCATTGGTCTGAAAACTAGCTTTTAAATACTCCTTCATCCTCCTCAACCCCTGTATCTAATAAGCAAGCATACCAGGGAGGTGTCAATGCCTTGAAAATCACTCTGTGCATTTGAGTAGCGATTTTCTTAGCACATTTGTAATTGGAACTTCCTTTTCCTAATGCAGAGACTGGAGGAAGAATTTGCTAATTATTCCTAGCCAGCTCTGGTCTCACCCAGGTACTGTGATCTTTGGGGACAGGGTTGGCATTCTCTTGTTAGAAGGCCAGCTACACCTTTAGGTCTGGTTAGAGAAATGGCTAGAGTCACTTTGGAGAGAAGGACAGTTTTCTCAGGACAGAATCTGGGTTTATGCCTGGCCTGTTTGGGGGCCGTTTTTGATAGAACCAAATAAGATATTCAGGGATCAGAAAGATTTGTGTTCAAAATCCAGTTCTGCGCGTATTCTCTGAGCTCTATGACACTTATACACACACATAGTGTGTGTGAGCCCTGGGATTGTTGCAAGCGACCTTGGGATCAGACATAGCTCTGCATTTGGAGAGACCACAGTCGTGGACAGGACACGTGTCTGAACAACTGCTGTCAACACAGTGTGATAGTGCTGTGGGCTCACAAAGCAGATCCTTGGTGCAGACATACCTGTCAACAGCAGGAATCAGGGAGGAGAGGATGTCTAAACCGACGGCAATTTTGGGTATGTCTCTTCACCTCTGAGCTTCAGTGTTTTTAGCTGTAAAATGGGGCAGTAATACTTACCTTGAAGGGTTGTTTGGGAAATAAGCTATATACTATATGTAAAATGACTAGCTCAGTATCTACCACATAATAACTAGTAGTGTTTAAAACAGATGAAGGGTTGAGCAGCAGCACTAATAGTTCTTTTTATTTGTGGGGCAGAAGTGGAGAGAACTGTAGCTGTAGATCTGGGAGACTTGGATTTAACTCAAGTCCCTTCTTGGCTGTGTGACCTCAGGCAAGTTGCTTCGCCCCTCTGAGTCACAAGCTCCTTTCTGTCAGATGGGGATAAGGTGGTGAGGATCAAATAAAATAGTTACATGGGAAGGGGTTTCACCAATGGTGAGGTATTGTGTGTCTAGAAGGTATTCATCTTGTTACCATTGTTATTATAACTAATAGGTAGAGAGCATGTGGGAAAGTCAGCTCTGCAGACTGGAGGATGTTTGATGCTCAGGAGTTGAACTGGAGGTTAAATAAGCCAGGCTTAGTTCACCGGGTGTCTATATGGAGCGCATAATTTTATTTTTTAAATAATTTTGTTTCAGTTTTTTCATCATGATTAAGTGTACTCTTTAATCCCCATCCCCTACTTCCCCCATCCTCCCTCCCCTCTGGCAACCACCAGTTTGTTCTCTATAGTTAAGGGTCTGTTTCTTGGTTTGCCTCTCTCTTTTGCTTTTCTTGCTCATTTGTTTTGTTTCTCACATTCCACGTGAGTAAAATCATATGGTATTTGTCTTTCTCTGACTTATTTTGCTTAGCATTATACTCTCTAGCTCCATCCGTGTCATTGCAAAGGGCAAGATTTCATTCTTTTTAAAAAATTTTTCTTTTATATTATACTATTATAATAATAGTATTATATTAGTATTATGTATGTATTATTGTATATACTCTATATAATACTCTCTCCTATATGTCACTTCTTTCTCCATTCATCGGTTGATGGATACTTGGGCTGCTTCCCTAGTTGGGCTATGTAAATAATGTGGAGCATATGATGTTAAGCAGGAGTTCTCAACCATGGAGGGATTGGAGGAGAGAGACAATGTAACAATAACCCAGGACATTTTTCCAAGATGCATAAGTACATACACACAGTTCTTCTCCCCACCATCCCACCCGAATGCCTGAGGCATATCAGAATCTGCAGTAGGCATCAGTGGTTCGCATTTGTCAAAAGCTGATAGCCCCTTCTTCCCAAAAATTGAGCTCTATACTTGTAAAGAGCATCATAAAGCCCACTTTGTGTTACACCCACATCTCTCTCCCTCTTGTCATCACCATTTTTAAAAAATTTTTAAATGTTTTTATTTATTTTTGAGACAGAGAGAGACAGAGCACCAGCAGGGAAGGGGCAGAGAGAGAGGGAGACGCAGAATCAGAAGCGGGCTCTAGGCTCTGAGCTGTCAGCACAGAGCCTGACTCGGGGCTCGAACTCATGGACTGTGAGATCATGACCTGAGCTGAAGTTGGACGCTAAACTGACTAAGCCACCCAGGTGCCCCTTGTCATCACCATTGTAACACATTAGCCTGTTTCTATGCCTAAACTGTTGTTCCAGTGGATTAAACACTTGTTCTCTATATTTGGCTTCTTCATTACCACCCTATCTGGTGTATCCAGCCCCCTGGACAGTTTTAAAACCTAGGAAGATTAGATGTTTGAATTATAGGGCTATGGAATGTGTAGGACTAACAAAACAGGGATAGCTTCATGAGGAAACCAGGATTTTGAGAGTCCTGTTAGAACTGAAGATTCCTTGGGGTGCCTGAGTGGCTCAGTCGGTTAAGTAACCAACTGTTGATTTTGGCTCAAGTGATGATCTCTTCGTTCCTGAGATAGAGCCTATATATATATATATATATATATATATGCTATATATGTGTGTGTGTGTGTGTGTGTGTATACACACATATACTTGTGTATATATATATATATACTATATTTATAGTGTATATATATATATACTATATATAGTGTATATATATGCTATATATGTGTATATATATAAATGCTATATATATATAGCATATATTTATGTGTATATATATGCTATATATATGCTATATATATGTGTATATATGCTATATATATGCTATATATATGTGTATATATATGCTATATATATGTATGTATGCTATATATGTATATATATGCTATATATATGCTATATATGTGTGTATATATATATGCTATATATATGTATATATAGCAATTCCTTAATGAGGACTTACCTTGTGCTTGGGATTCTCGCTCTCCCTCTCTCTCTCTGCCCCTATCCTGCTCTTGCATGCACTCTCTCTCTCAAAATAAATAAACTTAAAAAAAAGGAACTGAAGGTTCCTTAAGACCCCAATGTGTTCAGTCATCATTGGCAATCCTAGCCATCCTTGGCTTGCAATGCCAAAAAGGCATTTGCCTGGAGTCTGTGCTCGTGACCCTCAGGCAGCTTGGGGTGGGGCGGGGGGGCAGTCACCAGAACAAGTATGACTGCTGCATTTCACAGAGTAGGTGAGGGGTTCCAGAAAGGCCAGGGGGCCTGCCTTTAGTCACAGATAGTGAGGGGTGCAGCCAGGCTCAGCTGGTGTGGAGACTCCCCTGCTTTGGGCTTGTTTCCTGTGCTGGAGGCTGTGTCAGTGTGGGGAAATGTGACCTGGCTTGCTTGTATGCGTCAGTGACCATTCTTTCAGACAGGACATGCTCAGGAACTGGCATCGTTTTACAAGCCGATACCGAGAATGTGTTTAAAATTTCATTCCTTGCAATGCCGACCCTTGAGTCTTTCCCTCCATTGTTTAGGGTCAGGTGTTCAGTTCTGTAAAGGACCCTGAGAGCAACAAGTGGGTGGATCATTTCTAGCAATATATATGTGACCCCACACCCTGGGGGAGAGTAGCACAACACCATAAATTCTGATTCATATTTTCTCAGGCATGCTGTCATTCAGTGGCGACTCAGAAAAAAGGAAAAATATATGTATGTGTGTGTGTATGTGTATACACATGTGTGAGAGTGTGAGTGTGTGTGTGTGTGTGTTATTAAGAAGACTTAACCAACACCAGTACACGAGAGAAAACCACAGCCCTCTAAGAATGTTTCTGGGCTAAAAAAAACAGAAAGAAAGAAAGAAAAAATCAATTCCATAGCTTTCCACCTGGGCTGGCCAGTAATCACAACAATAATGCCTTATAACTGCATGTAGGCTTACATAATGTATTCACATCGATATTAAAAGATATATATACACACACACATATCAATTCCTTACCGAGAACTTACCTTGTGCTAACACTTTCGGGACCCTTTTGTATATCTTACTTTATTGAATTCTTGCAGAATCTCTAACAAGGTTATCCTTATCTCCATTTTAAACTGGGAAAACAAGTTCAGTGAGGCAAGTGATTTACTCTAAATTGCAAGGCTAGAAAGGCCCCAAATTCTTCACTAGAGAGGATCTGAGACTCCAAAGCCAGTGCTCTTTAAATTGCCTTGTGGCTGACTCTAGAATCATACACCTATAGGTTTTTAATTTTTAAATTAAAAACAAAAATGTACTATGCTGAAGCGTTCTTTTCCTTCTTCTTCTTCCCCTCTCCTCTTTTCTCTCCTTCCCCCTCCTTCTTCCCCTCCCTTTCTCTTGTCCTTCTCCCCTACCTCTTCCTTCCTCACCCTCCTTCTTTCCCTCTCTCAGAAGAAACAGTGGTCTTTTTGCTTTCCTGGAGTGACAGCCTCTCATGGTTAGAAGAAAACTTAAAGATCATCTATTTTAAACCAGTGGTTAGCAAAATGGTTCACATTAGAATTGTCTGGGTTAAAAAATATTCCTGCTTGGATCCCATCCCAGACCAATTAAATCAGGATCTCTGGGGTCATGAGTCATTTTTTTTTGTCTTAATTCTCCAGTTGATTGTAATGTGAAGCCAAGATTGTGCACCACTCATCTAGACTCACTGACCATTCCTTCTACAATATCCCTGCAAAATTTTCATCCATATTAGGTTCAAAGACCCCTAATGGCAGAAAACTTACAATCCTGGGAGGCAGCTGATTTCATTTTTGAGCTTCTCTATCTAGAGAACAACCAAAAAACAAAAACAAAATCTTATTATGGGTCAGGCAGTGTCACATCTGTTATCTCATTTAATCCTCATAGGGTTTTTGTTATCTCTACTTTACAGATGAGGAAACTAAGGCTCATTTATCCCTTCATTCAACAAATACTTAATTGCATTTATATCTACTAAATGACAAGCCTTTTACAAGCGCTGGACATGCGCAAATGTGTAAGACAGGCATGGCCCTCAGTACACTTTCCTAAGCTGGGGAAGATGGTCATGAAAAACCAGGTTGCATAGCCAACTAATTCCAGGTGCAATGAGAGTTTGCAAAAGGTGCATCTGGCCTTGTGTGGGTGCAAGGAGATCAGTGGACCACCTCTGAGCTGAGCCCTGAAGGACAAGTAGGAATTGCCTAAGGACAGGGGACAACTTTGTGCAGAAGGCCACAAGGCAGGAAAGTGCTCGATGTTTTTGAGGAGCTAGAAGGTGGCCAGCATGTCATTAACACAGACAGAGGGACCCCAGAAGAATGCAGGAATGGAGGGAGGGCAGACTTGGCTGTATCCACTCATTTAGATCAGGAGAAGCCTTTGGAGAATATTAACCCCAGGAGACACATAGACAGGTGTGTGTGTGTGTGTGTGTGTGTGTGTGTGTGTGCGCGCGCGCGCGCGCGCGCGAAAGATCATGTCTAGCTGGGGTCGGGGGAGGGGCAAGATGGATGAGTCTTCTTCCATTACCACATAATTTCCTGCTTTCCTACATGTAAGAAGGATTACAATCCTTTCTTCCTTTATCGATGTGCTCTGAGAAGGGAGCTAGAACCAGAGACAGTGCTTCAATAGATTCTAGTGGGTGAAACCTATGTGAGGAGGGAAGGGAATGAGTCTACATAGAAACCCAGAGAAGGAGCCTTTGGGAATCTGAGCCAGGGGTTCAGAGCCTACCTCTCTTGATTCTAGTGGTCATGTTACTGTGTTCTTAAGAATAGTGTGTGTGTGTGTGTGTGTGTGTGTGTGTGTGTGTGTGTGTGTTTAATTTTAACTGAAACAGAGAGAGAATATCCCAGATATAAGTAAAAATGGAATGACCAGGATTATGCGAGCCCAGGGAGAGAAGAACCAACAGATACAGGCACCTGTAGAGACAAAAACACAACACACTCGTGTACAGAAAGTCACTGGCCTCTCTCTTCTGCACATACACATGCACATAAACATACCAAACACCCAAAACTTTGACCTTCAGGAAGGAAAACATGCCTCCTCTGGGATGCAGGGTGGGAGGAGCATGGGCTTCGGAGCCACACGGCCTTGAGTTCAAATCCCTGCCCATCACCTTGATTTGACCCAGTTGTTTCAACCCCCATTTTTTTTTTCATTTGTAATATGCAGACAGGAACATTTAGGGTTGTTCTAAGAATTAAAGGAATTTATATAAAGTACCTGAAAACTATAAGATGCTTATTCTAATTGTTATGTGCTGTTGAAAAACTTGCCATAATAGAACTACTCAGATAACACTTTAGTTCAGGTTATCGAGAATTGAATCCCAATTCTGGAAACCCTGGAAGAATCCATATGAATTTAGTCCCTTTATGTTGAAACCATGAAGAACCATGGAGGCTTCTGATTTTCTCTCCATCGGATATCCCAAATATCTCTTCAGCCCTTGTTCCTCCTGTGGTCTCTGCCTAGAAAGTCCACAATGAGCATAATCATCTGTTTCCTTCCTTTTGTGTTGGTTGGCCTATAAGAATTATAGTCCATCCATCTATCCACCCATCCATCCTTCCATCCCAGCATACACCAAGGTTGGAGTTGTCATAGTAGGATCTATGAGGTATGAGGGGTATAGGGGCTAAACTATAGAACTGTGTTTTCCAAGAGTGGTTTGCTAGTTTCATCAGGCTCTCCTGCAGAGTACAGAGCCACATTCCAAGCTTTTGAAATAGAGTGTCTGGGGGGAAGGCCCTGAAACCTAGTATTTTAAACTAGTACCCCGGTAGTTCTAATGCAGCCCACATTTGAGAACCACTCACTGGATTATATTCTTCAGAGTAATCGAGAGGCCTGATGTGGAGATACGAAGAACTTGGCTTATGCATGAAGATTTGTGGTCATTTGAACACCTTCATTCATGCATTCATTTAACAGCGTGCCTAATGTGTTGGGTGCCATTTGGTTCAAGAAGATGTGTCAGTGAGGCACTGATCAGCCCCCTGCCTTCAGGAGGCTAACAGTTTAATAGAGATAGACAGTGACCACTCACACACACACAGATCAATGAGAATATCTCTTGAACATACTAATGCTGTAAAGAAAATACTATGAGTGGGCGGGCCAGAGGTCAACTGGAGTTGAGGGGTACCTTGACCATGGTGGTTACAGAAGGTATCTCTGAGGAGGAGCGCGTTTGAGTTGCGGTCTGAAGGACAAAAAGGAGGCAGACTTGCAAGGATCTTGGAGAAGAATTCTAGGCAAATGGAACAGCAAGGGCAGAGGCCCAGAGATGCTTAGAGTATTTAAGGGGCACAGAGAAAGCTAGGATGGTTTAGCCTATAGAACCAGGAAGAGGATGACAGAAGAGAGGAGAAGAGAGCAGTCAGCCTCATAGACTCCAGTAAGGCCTGCCGTTTTTATGTTAGTGGTCTCAGTAAGGCCCATTTCTTCAGCTGTATCAAGGAGCAGAGGGAAACAGAACCTGTCTCTTTCGAGGGTCTTTGATATAGTGGCTTCCCCAACAGAAGCTCTCTGAAACCTACCCTTGCTGCAAATTTTACTGCTGGAAAGAAAACCCCCGTTCTGACTCCCTGCCCATTGTAATTAGATTTTCCAGGATCATTTGCTCCAGCCAGAAGCCAAAGAAGCCCCGTTGTGGCCACAGTGGCCTGCCCTGGGAGCAGTCACTTTGAATCTGCTTGTCTGGAAAGGGTGATCTCAGTCAAAAACAGCCTCGCTCCAACATAAGGCATTATCTCACCCTTTATAAAAACTTGCCAACATTTTGCTTCTACAAACCTGTAACTTCTGAAGGCTAGCAAGCTCATAAGCAAGAATTAAGATTAGTTAGGAAATAATCCACGTGTTCATTGATTATTCATCCAAAAACCTGTTTCTAAGAGCACCAAGGATTTCTATGTTGCTCAGTCCAACAGAACTCATTTCACTGGATGTTCAAACAGAATTTTATACAGGAGACTAACTCCATGTTTATTTTTTTTCCATTTTTTAATTGTGGTAAAATGCAGCATAAAATTTACAATCTTAATCGTTTTTAAGTGCAGAGTTCAGTGGCATAAGTACATTCACGTTATTATGCAAGCATCACCAGCATCTGTCTCCAGAGCTCTTTTCATCTTGTAAAACCGAAACTCTGTACCCATGAAACACAAACTCCCTATTCCCCCTTCCATCAGCCCCTGGCAATCACTATTTACTTTCTTTCCCTGTGATTTTTACTACTTAGGTACCTTTATAACAGGAATCATATAGTATTAATATTAGGCTTATTTCACTTAGCTTAATGAACTTAAGGTTCATCCATGTTGTACTATGTGTCAGAATCTCCTTCTTTTTTAGGGCTAATGTTCCACTGTCTGGGTAGACTACATTTCCTTTTATCCATTTATCCATGGGTGGACACTTACGTTGCTTCCATGTTTTAGCTATTATGAATAATCTTGCTATGAACAAATCTCTGAGTCCTTGTTTTCATTTCTTTGGATAGATGCCAGAAGTGGAATTTCTGGGTCGTATAGTAATTCTATTTTTTTTTTTTTTAAGGAACTGCCATGCTGTTCCTTACAAAAGCAACACCAATTTACATTCCCAGAAACAGTGTACAGGGTTCCAGTTTCTCCACGTTCTCACCAACATTTGTTATTTATTTATTTTTTTGTTACTCTGGAAACACCCATCCTAATGGATATGAGGGGATATCTCCTGGGAGTTTTGATTTGCATTTCCCTGACAATAAGTGAGATTGAGCATCTTTTCATGTGCTTATTGGCCCTTTATATATCTTCTTGAGAGAAACGTCTATTCAGGTCCTTTGCCCATTTTTGAATTGCATCATTTGGGGGTTTTTTTTGTTGTTGTTGAGTGTTAGGAGTTCTTTATATTTTCCCATCTTTCTTAAATCTCTTGTTTTCTTTTGGCTTTTCTACTACCACTGTCTCCTGGTCTGCTCATCCTCCCTCATTTATCCTTCTGAGTGTCTGTCACCAGCCCTTATTCTTAGATGTAGCCTCTAAATACTGATGCTCCTTATGGCTTACAGATGATTCGGCCAGTAATAAGCAAAAGGTATGCAAAGAATATTACGGAAGCACAAGGTATGGGACTTGTTCCAAACAGGGGGTCATGAAGTCAGCTGGCTCAGAGCGTTTATGAGTAAGAGCCACGGATCTGAAAGAGGAGTGCAGTACATCCCTGGCAGAGAGAACAGCCAAAGCAAAAGCGCAGAGGACTTAGTGCCATGGCATGGCAAGAAGTTAGATGGAAGGCAGTGGAAAGTAAGGCTGGAAATGTAAGCAGAAGCAGGTTGGCAAGGTCTTTTTCTTGTATTTCTTTGGACTGTGATGAGACATTGAAGTGGTTTAAACGGGGAAGTGACATGTTTTGCATTTTAGAATGATTCGTTGGGCTGCAGTGTAAAGGATGGAGTTAAGTGGGTGCAAGACTCAGGTAGGGTTACAGTTAACAGGCCCTTGGAATGATCCAGGTAAGGGATGATGGTGGCTCGGTCTAACGTGGTAGCTACAGGAACAGAGAGGGGCATTTGGATTGCAGTGGATGTACATGAGTAACGGTGTGGGGGGTGAAATCATCAGATAGAGAGACTGTTGGAGGAGAGCAGGGGTTGCAGCTTTGATTCAGGAATGGACTCCAGAATACAGACTCTTCAGCAGTTCGACAGAGTAACTTGGCTGTAGCCAAACTTATATGGCCTTCCCCTTTGATCCTCAGCCTTAGAGTTTCTCTCTGTGAAACGTCTGGGTGAGGAAAGGCCTCAATGGTTCTTTAAATTCCTCCTCTTAGACATATGGAAATTGAGATTGACAACACGGTAACTCACTGCCTTATCAATTCTCACCTCTAAAAACGTCCAGATCACTGCAGGTTCTTCTTGCCTCACATCAGATACTGACCTGAGGATACTGATATTAAAAATAACTTCAGCGATACGTAAATTTTGTGTGAGTGTTTTTTCCTTTTTCTGTAATTGACTCCAGGAGCCATCGTTCAAAAGCAACAAAAATACCAGGTGAGGGCTGAGGGTTTCTTAACCATGTTGGATCTGAAACAGCAATAATCCTACTACCTCTAAGCAGCTTTGTTTCTCTTATTTGACTAAGAGTTTTCAACAACTAGCTGATGTGTACCTGAATGGAACTTGAATCAGTGGAGTTCAGAAATCATTCGAATGCAAGTACTCTGGCTCACTCCTTCTATCTTCATGATGAAGTTTCCTTCCTAATTGGTGGGCACGATGGGAAGAAATAAAAGCCTTGAGGTGTTGTACTCCAGTAAATTAAAATTAGGTGGGATGGGTTTAAGTTTCTGCTCACCAGCTGCTTTTATCTCAATTTCAAGGAGTTGCAAGAGTGGGGGAGATGGTATTTCTGTAACCCTTGATGTACCTAAGAGAAGAGGCAATAAATGTAGTAAGGATTTTGCAGCCTTCTCAGGGCAAACCAACCAAATGACCTCAGTGTCAGGGCTTAAAGCAGAATTGCCTAAGGGTGTCAATACTGGTGGTTACAAATGTGAGTCTTGAAGTTCATGCCCATGGATTCAAATCCTGGCTCTTTTATTTACTAACTGTATGGTCTTTGCCTATCAGCTTACTCTGACTCACTTTGCTCATCTGTAAAATGGGGACAATACTGGCTACACCACAGGACAACTTTCAGATTAAGTGAGCTGTCAACAAGATAATGTGTACAAAGCACACCCTCCAGTGCTTCGCACCTAGTGGGTGTCTCAGTCTGCTCTCTGGCTCTAAAACATGATGCTGCTGTGAAAGACATACATTGGAACCAGAGAATGAAGAAGTGGTTCATTAACAACTGGCCCAGGGAGACTACACTCCACAGGAAACTGCAGGGTCGTTAAGCACCAATGGTGGTAACAAGGCCATTAATGTCCCAGGGTTTTCTTTATTGAGCCACACAGTGAGGTGATGCTTAACCCAGCAGGAGGGAAGGGGTTCAGTGGGATCTGGGGGTGGGAGATCACAGCTATTTTGTAAGGTAGACCAGCTATGAAATGCCAGAAGGATTGTGCACTCGCTGTGTCTGCACTGTGGAGCATCCCAAAGGACAGAGCATCTGAAAATCATTTCTGTGTGTTCATTGCAGGCGGTGAGGTTTAAAGAGCATTGACTTTGGTGTCTTAGACCTGACTGGGAATCCCATTTCCATCACAACTAGCAATGAGACCACAGGCAAGTTACTCTCATCTTTCATTGCCCCAGTTTCCTCATCCACAAAATGGGGAGAATCCTGAGCCGCAATGAGGCAAAACTAGTGAAGCATGAGAAAACACATGGAGAATATTTTTTAAACCTTAAAGTCGTAGGCAATGGGAAGTATTATCTTATTACAATTGTAGTGATTTAACCTTGTGTCTTTTCTCACTTCCTTGTATTAACCTTCCCTTTCCTCTTCATTTGGTTCCTTGGGCCAGTAGACATATGACTTATTTCTAGCAATGTCAACCACTCATGCTTGGGCTACAATCCATTGCAAAACTCACAAAGAGCAGGTGCAGCATGAGCTTCAGAATAAGTTATTTCATTAGAATGAATTTCTGAATGTGAACAATCGGCATCACTTCAGAAGAAATTTCTGGAAGAACCGAATAGACCCACATATCACCGTATCGATTTGAATGGAATGTCTAAAATAATTTTAGCTCTGACTTTTTAAGCAACTAGGACAAAAGAAAAAGAATCTAGAAGTTATATAGATAACTGTGTCAGACAGTGGAGATGTTTCTTTTTTAGGACAAATCCTAAATGTAGAAACAACTCTTAAGAAGTTTTTACAAGGCTCCAGACATAGCAGTGTCCTTACCATTGCTTGTAAGGCCCTACATGACTTGGTTCCCACCTGCCTTTCTGGCCTCATCTTCAGTATTCCCCACCCTGCTTTCTCTGCTCCAGGCTTCTATTTCTCCATCAAATCATGATACTCCTACCACAGGACTATTGCACAATCGGTTCCCTCTGCCTAGATGCTCTTGTCCTTAATTTCACCCCTTAATAAACATTTCCTCAAAGAAAGCATTGAAGCCCCAAATTCCTAACGCTTAACTCTTCACCGTACCCTTCCTTTCTTGGAACTTATCTCAATTGGTGATTAAGCATTTGGTCATTGTTTATTTTCTGTCTCATCTGCACATGAGCTCCTGAGAACAGAAACCGTGTTTGTTGTGCTCACCAGCAATTCCATGTACGTAGTATATGATAGGTGCTAAGAAACAGCTGGAATAAAAACAAACACTAAATCAGTGAACACATGGATTCTCTGTAGCAACACAGCTTCACAAACACAGACTTTTGGACCAGAGCATTCTTTTTTTTTTTTAATTCTTTTTTAATGTTTATTTATTTTTTGAGAGAGAGAGAGACAGAGTGTGAGCGGGGGAGGGGCAGCGAGAGAGAGAGAGGGAGGCACAGAACCCGAAGCAGGCTCCAGGCTCTGAGCTGTCATCACAGAGTCCGACGCGGGGCTCAAACTCACAAACCATGAAATCGTGACCTGAGCCGAAGTTGGACGCTTAACTCACTGAGCCATCCAGGTGCCCCATGGACCAGAGCATTCTGAGGTTGCTCATCTTCCTCCTGGCAGTGGAGGTAATCTGGATAAGGATTACAATACATTTTCTCAGCTCAGAAAGAAAAGATCAATGTGTGAGATAAAGTCCAGACTGTTTCTCATGACATACCAAAAGTTCCATGATGTCGCTTTCTTTTGCCATTTTCTAATTAAATTTTTTTTATTATTTTATAAAAAGTTTTTATATGTTTATTTTTGAGAGAGACAGAGACATTGTGAGTGGGGAGGGGGAGAGGGAGAGGGAGAGAAGGAAAGAATCCCAAGCAGACCTCACACTCAGCACAGAGCCCGACGCGGGGCTTGAACTCACAAAACCGTGAGATCATGACCTGAGCCAAAAGCAAGAGTCGGATGCCCTACCAGTTCAGCCACCCAGGCCTTCCCACCATTTTCTATTCATAGCCTGTGCTTCTACCGTGCATTCCTGCTGACAGTTTCATGAACATGCTGTGCCAGTCCCAGCCTCCATGCCTTTGCCTGTTCTCTTCCCCCATCCTGGAATGCCTTTCCCTAAGTGGGAAAACATAACAATAGATGGTCAAGAACTCCAGCTCTGGACTCAGGCAGATACCAATCTAAATCCTGGTTCTACTGCTTAGCTGCCAGATCTTGGACTTCCTAAAACTCAGTTTTCCCATTTAAAAAATTGGCATGGGGAGCCTGGGTGGCTCAGTCAGTTAAGCGTCTGACTTCAGCTCAGGTCATGGTCTCACTGCTCTTGAGTTCAAGCCCTGCATCTGGCTCTGTGCTGATAGTGCAGAGCCTGGATCTCCCTCCCCTGCTTCTGCTCTCTCTCTCTCTCTCTCTCTCTTTCACTGAAAAATAAACATTTAAAATTTTTTTAAAAAATTGCCATAATAATAAAAAAGAATGAGGGGCACCTGTATGGCTTAGTCAGCTAAGCGTCTGACTCTTGATTTTGGCTCAGGTCATGATCTCACATTTTGTGGGTTCTAGCCCCACATCAGGCTCTGTGCATTGCCTGCACAGAGCCTGCTTTGGATTCTCCCTCTCTCCTTCTCCCTCTGCTCCTCCCCCATTCATGCTCTGTTTATCTCTCTCAAAATAAGTAAATAATAATATATATTTAAAACTTTTAAAATTTGGGGTGCCCAGATGGCTCAGTTGGTTAAGTGCTGACTTCGGCTCATGTTATGATCTCGCGGTTCGTGAGTTCAAGCCCTGTGTCGGGTTCTGTGCTGACAGCTCAGAGTCTGGAGCCTGCTTTGGATCCTGTGTCTCCCTCTCTCTCTGTCCTCCACACCCCTGCTCATGCTCTGTCTGTCTCTCTCTCTGTCAAACATAAAATAAACATTTAAAAAATTGAAAGCTTTTTAAATTTAGTATTTAAAAAAATAATAAAGAATGAAATCTTGCCATTTGCAACAACACGCATGGAGCTAGAGAGTATTATGCTAAATGAAATAAATCATAGAAAGACAAAGCCTATATGATTTCACTCATATGTGGAATTTAAGAAATAAAACATGAATGTAGGAAAAAAAGAGAGAGAGACAGACCAGTAAATAGACTCTTATCTATAGAGAAGAAACTGAGAATTACTGGAGGGGAAGTGGGCAGGGATGGGTTAAATGGGTGATGGGTTAAGGAGGGCACTAGTGGTGATGAGCCTAGGGTGTTGTAATTGATGCATCAGTGTATTATGCACCTGAAACTAATGTTACATTGTTAACTAACTGGAATTGAAACACAAACTTGAAAGAAAGTTGGCATAATGATATTTACCTTGTAGAGCTGTTGGGAGGATGAAATTGATCATGTATATAAAGGGTTTATTGCTAAGTTTCTCAAGAAGACCATGGGGGGAGGGAAGGGGAAAAAGTAGTCACAGAGAGGTAGGGAGGCAAACCAAAAGAGACTCTTAAATACAGAGAACAAACTGATGGTGGTTGGGCGGGGTGGGCGAGAGGGGAAAATGGGACATGGGCATTGAGGAGGGCACCTGTTGCGATGAGCACTGGGTGTTGTATGTAAGCCAATTTGACAATAAATTATATTAAAAATAGGGTTTATTGCTTTGAGGGGGATATAAGTTACATTGTTACACTGAGGGGACATTGTTACATTCCTATGAAAAAAATCTTCTTCTTAAGACTCAGGTCAAAGGTCATTTGAAGCCTTTTTTTTTTTTTCCCACTCTGCTGGCCAGACAGACTAAAGGAAACTTTCTCACTGCACATCACATACACCTCTGTTGTAGCATTATCCTCTAATTGCATATCCACTTTCTCATTAGGTAGCAATGTCTTTAAAGACATGGTTCAAATGTGTTTTCATTCTGAGGACAGTACCAAATGCAGTACTAGGTGTTTGATAAATATCTCTCAGTGCAGAAATAAATGAATTAATTCTATACCAGCTAGAAAAAGTACATTCAATATAGCAAGTAAAATTGAACCGGACATTTTTATTGGCTCTTTAATTTGCTCACATATCTTGCATATACGTCACTCAAACATATTTAGCCTTTTTGTGGAAAGGTCCACACAGTGTTGACATTCCTGGTCTTTAAGAAAACATTATGCCCTGGCTAAATGGTGGCTTTATTTCATTCTCGTCAGTATTTGCATTGGAAAACAGCTACTTAGCACATTTGCCAATGACTTTTCATAAGGTAGACTTTTTTTTCCTTTTTTTATTTTTTTCTGTTAGCCTCAGGTTCTGAGCATGTGATACTACAATGTTTCTGCTCCAGATTCGCAAGGGTGCTGGTGTTCTCAAATCAGTTTGTCACATGGAACATGTTCTACAACAAAGAGGATTAATTGTTTTTCTCCTGTAAACGGTTTGAGGTGGAAGAAAGCCCATCTCTCATTGGATTCTGGTTGGCTTTAACTCCTGGGACCCCAGCCTGCCCCTATGTCTACTGCCTCATTTCCCAGCAAATTCCAGCTCACGCTCCATACCACAGGAGAACTGATCAGCCTACGGTCTCACACATATCCCATGTAGTTTAAGGCTTCTGGGCTTTTGTCCAAGCTCTTCTCGCTATCTGCACTGTCTCACCCCACTTATCTCCTGGCAAACCCCCACTTATCTCTTAATACTGACTTTAGGTATCCCTTCCTCCAGGAAGCCTTCTTGGCATGGCCTAATCTGATTTGGGTTCTTCCCCCTTATTCTCTCTGCCAGTCCTGTTCTTTGCATTTATGGGAGTATGTATGTGGTGGGGGAATTTCACCTTCATGTTTAAGCAAGTAAGTTTGGAGGTGCCTGGGTGGCTCAGACCGTCACGCATCTGACTTCAGCTCAGGTCATGATCTCACAGTACGTGAGTTTGAGTCCCGCATTGGGCTCTGTACTGGCAGTAAAGAGCCTGCTTGGGATTCTCCCTCTCTCCCTGTCTCTCTGCCCCTCCCCTGCTTGCTCTTTCAAAAATAAATAAACTTAATAAATTAAAAAAGAGAAAGGTTTAGTTAGCCTGAGGCTGGGATTGAGCTTCAAAATCTTGGTCAAGTTACTGACTTTGAGATTTCACTGTCTTCCATGAAATGAGAGGACTATAGAACGGATGTGACTATTAACGAGTAACTCTATATTGAGCACTTTAAACCATGTGTAACATGTAAGAACCATTCCATATGTGCTGGACATGATTTTACTGCTGGTAGTAATCAGCTACAACCATCAATATCAAAACACTTATAACACCGTGCCAAAACTATCTGCTCACACGTGTACCTCTCCTATTGGACCTAGAGCAACCAACTGTCTCACGTTGCCCAGCCCTAGGAAGATTCTTGGAATATGGGGTTTTCGGTGTTAAAACCAGGATGGTCCCCGGAAACCAGGATGAGGGGCCACAGTCACCCTCAACTAGACCATAAACAGCTTAGAGTGAGAGACTCTGACCTCTCATCTTTATATCCTAGTGCTGAACGCATTGCTTTCGAAGCAGCAACTTGTAGTGGTAGAGTAAGTTAATGGGGGCTTTCTTACTTTTTGCAGCCACGCATACATGTTTCTCTACCCTGTGGATGGCTTTATACTTTCCATCTGTATTAGTCTGCTAGGACTACCATAATAAGATACCACAGAATAGGTAGCTTAAACAGTGTAAGTTTATTTTCTCACAGTTCTGGAGGCTAGAAGTCCAACATCAAGGTTTCTGCTGATTGGTTTCTGTTGAGAGTTCTCTTCCTGGATGGCAGAGGGCCACCTTCTCACTCTGTCCCCACACGGCCCTTGTTCAGCATATACGCACAGAAAGAAAGGGCAAATTTTCTGTGTCTCTTCTTACAAGGACACTAATCCTGTCAGACCAAGGCCCCATCCTTATGACCTCACTTAACCCTAATTACTTCCTTAGAGGCCCCATTTCCGAATATAGCCACATTGGGGGTTAGGGCTTCAACACATGAATTATGGTAGGGACACAAACATTCAGTCCATCATACCACCCTAACCTCCATCTGTATCACAGGAAAATCACTGCATCAGTTAGTTATAGCTGCATAACAAACCACTCCAAAACTTAGTGGCTTATAACAACAAGTATTTAATTAGCTCATAAATCTGCAAGTCAGCTGAGAGGCTTGACTCATCTGAGATGGCCTTCCTCATATATCTGTGGGGTTAGTTGACAGATCAGCTAAGGCTTTTCTAATCTTGGCTGGTTTTTCTCACATGTTTGGGACCCAGCTGGAATGAACTGTCTAACTCAGCTCTGCTTTACATGGTGCCTTTATCCTCCAGTAAGCTAGTTCAAGCTTATTCACATGGTGGAGACCAGGTCTTGGGAGAGAGCGGACATGTGCAAAGCCTTTAGAACCTGGGCTGGGAACTGGCTCCTTGTCACTTCTTTGGTATTCTTTTGGTCAATTGAAGGCACAATGCCAACCCAGATTTTAGAGGAAGGAAAATAGATGCCACCACTTGAGCTGCAGAATCACATAGCAAAGGGCACAAATACATGAATGATTTGTGGTCATGTTTGAAGTCTACCATAATTACCAATCTAGCACAGAGCTATGGTGGTAAATATATGTTTAAGCTTGAAGAAGACATTATGAATCACATAAAACAGCAAGCTCTGGGAGATGTAGTGTCTAGAAGTTAAGGAAAGTTTGTGCTGCAGGTAGATGTATTATTTATGGGAAGTTACAACACCATCTTAATACAATGATGAGGCATTCTTCCTGGACAGTGATGTATCCAAATAATACCCAGGTGGGTATTAGGAAAATTGTCAGGAAAATACTCAGGTAGCCAGTTTTAGAAAGTTTCACAAATTGACCTCACAAAATGATATCATCCTGACATTGAGTATCTGGGTTCCTCCCGAGACTCTAATGACATACTGGTGGACTCTGCATTAGAGGAGGAATCGTCAGAGAGAGGGTTCCAGAACATTGAGGGAAGGACAGCTCCTTACAACTGCATACCGTCTTGGTGTTTTTATGCTACTTCTAACAACCAGTGTTCATCAGATTTTCTGGTACTTACATCATTCCACTGAAGAATTTTAATGACAACATTGGGGAAATCATATCATTTGGCCCCAATAGCTGATGAAGTGGAAAACAGTGAAAACAAAAGCACTAGGCTAAAAAGGAGCCATTTAATTTGATATTTTTTTTGAGTTCAATGAACTAAACAGCTGAATTAATTAAAGCCTACTTTAGGGCCACTTTATATAGTTAACTAGCACAAACAGGATCTCGAGGCCTCCAGGGGCTTTGGGGGAGAAGACCTCAGACAAACACTAGCAGCACTCTGCAGTTTTAGGAACACATGTTGTCTGAAAATCACACGCCCTTGCAGGGGAGCGATGGGGTTTATTGTGGATGTGGGAATAAAGCAGGTCATAAGCTATGGAGTAAAAAGGCCTGGGAGGGTGGTGATTTGAGGGAGGCAGATGAATTAAGCTCAGACAGTCTCCGCAGAAGAGAACAGTGCTATTATTAGATGAGAGCCTGTGAGAGGAAAAAAAAAAAAATAAGGCTTGCCAGAAGGAGTTGTCCAGAAGGAACCTCATTCAGATGAAGTCTGTCTGTGTGCTGAGAAGTCAGGATGCTCAGTGTGTGCTGTTGGGTCATAGAGCAGAGAGCCTCAGATGGAAACTAGGCAGGTTCCTGTGTAATCCTCGTTCTAGTTCCAGCTTGCTGCGTGACCTTGGGCAAGTCACTTCAGTAATCTCGGCCTCAGTTTTTTCATCGGTTACATAGATAATGTTTTTATAATAGTACCTCTTATAGGGCTGCTAACAGACTAATAAGGTCACATACATACTACAGGCTGATGTTAGTTGTTTGCATTACCATGGTAACCTTAGAATCTCATGGCTAGTACTCAGGAACCCTTAGTTATTAGTTGGAATTTCATCACAGGTGATGACTTACATCTACCTTTTCCTCTTTCGTAAGCACTTTTTGCAGTATAAGTGTAGTACATGCTTTTGGTGCCCCACCCATGTCCATTGGCATTCTTCATTTTGCTAGAAGCATCTTGGTGCTTCTCCTACTACAAATGCAGCAGGCTGGAAGTACCTGGCAATTTATGTCCCCGGGAGTAGTCCTCAACCAACTGCAAAGGGGAGGTGGTGGGTAAATACCTTGTCTTTGTCACTCCTCAGGTGGGACACTTCTGAAGCAGTCTTCATCACCTCCTGGAGGTCCCCAGTGGGACTGAGCTGTAGTTGTCCATCCACAGAAATCATTTGTGGACAATCACCCATGACATTGGCTTCCTTCCCTCTCATGCTTCACGTCTTAATCCCCTAGGTGCCACCTAGGGGATTAAGCACCACCTTCTGGCACCACCTTCCAAATAAGCCAATATACTGCATTTAACTCTTTGTCTCATGAGACTGTAGAGACTGTGTCAGATTCATTTCTGGATGCTAGCACTTCGATCGTGGGGGCATTGATGAAGTTCACTGAACAACGTATGGGTTCAGGTTCCACCCTCTGAGGCTCCACCAATAAGTCAATTCTAGTCTTCTCATGACACTTCTTTGTCTCAACATACCTTTAAATCCATTCATTCCTGACCAACCTCCCCCCCCCCCAAATTTTATCCTGTCCAAAAACTTCGTTTTCAATTAAAAAACATTCTCTGTTGGGATTTGGCTTCAGGATTGCCCTCCATCCTGGGTTCTATAGTTACATGACATACTCAAACAGTGACAGTTAGAACCCGAGCCCCATAATGAACTTGGCATTTGCTCTGTAGCAGAATGATGTGGTAATTGTTGCAGGTGATGTTTTAAATCCTTAAGTATAACACGTGCACAGCCATGCTCTATATCTGCTGGCTAAACCCTTGAGTCTTTCTCAAATGTCTTATGTATGTATGGCCTTTGACCTCAAGCTGTAACATTCATTTAGTCATTTGCTCAGCAAACACTCAGCAAGTCTACCACATGTCAGGCTTTGGGTTAGGTTCCGGGCTTCTAAAAGTGAGGAAGACAAATGGCTGTACCTGCCAAGTTCAACATAGTCTCCTGGGAGACACAATAGACCCTTAATACATCCTTTTAGACTGAGGGAGACATGCAAAAGATGACCACAGTGCAGTGTGGTCAATGATAATGTGACACAGCAGTAGTCTCATAGGGTGGTCTTTGCACCTGCAGCATGAGCATCAGCTGGAAACTTGGACCTGCACATTTTTAGGCCCCACCCATTCACAACTACTGAGAAACTCTGGCTGTGGGGACAGAAATCTGTATTTTGACAACCCCCGTGATTCACATATTCCCTAGAATGGAGAACCACTGTGCCAGAGAGAAGCAGAGACTTTCAGGGCAGAAGAGTGAAGGGTCTGGGTATATCTGAGTGTGTGTTTCTATGTTGTGTGTGGAAAGGGTGGGGTGTATATAAGAAGAGCAATCAAAGAAGGCTTCCTGGATTGGGTGAACCCTGAGCTAAGTCTTAAAGGGACACTTTTTGACATGATTGAAGACCCTCTGTTTTACCCAAGGATCTACTGAAGTTTCCCTCATACAGTGCTGCCCCCTTTCTGATAGTCCTCCAGCATGATTTTAAACCTCCTGAGGGAAGGACCTTCTTGACTTGATTTTCCTTTTTAAAAATAGGACCCAAAGCATAATGCTCAGTGCATAGGTGGTCAGCAAGTATTTATTGATTTGATTGCCCAGAAACACATCCTGCAAGGCACGTCTGCCTCTGTTCTTTTCTTTTGGCCCACATGCCACTGAAGAATTGGTTTAGATGACTTGAAAGGAAAATGGCTGGATTGAACTGAACAGATGTTTTGCTGTTGCAGAGAAATAATCTACCTACGGAGAACAATTTGGAGGTGTGGGTGTTACATGTTGTTCTTTAGGGTCCCCAGAGTCTAAATTACACATATTGACAAAGCAACCCTATAGTGCAAGTGATTTTTTATTGTTATGTAATAATATAGAGTATAATTAGCTTGTACAAATGATAGTAATTCTTATGCCTATATAGTGCTTTCTGCTTTACAAAACACATTCATTCACCCTTTAACTCACCCGATCCCCGCAACTTTGCGGAGCAGGCGTGGCAGATATTATTAGGATCCTTATTTCTCAGGTGAGGGGAAGCTATGGGTGGGACTGGTATAACCTCATTTCTGTTGTGCGCTGTTGGCCACAGCAATCACAGACAAGCCCAGCTTCAAGAGGAGGGGAAATAAAATCCGACATCTCATGGGAGGCTGTCCAAGAAGTTGCACTAACTTTAATCCACTACAGTGACCTTGGTACTTAACCTCTCTGAGCCTCAGTACCATTTGTTAAATGCAGATAATATTGACATCATAAGGGTCATAGTAGGTACCCAGATAATGGCAATTATTATCAGTAACCATGGGGAAATAATTTGATTCACTTTCAGAAGAGAATAACTGATCATAATATATGGCTACATGGAACGACAGACAATAAAAGTAAGAAGGCAAGGCTTAAGTAAGAGCTTTGACTGCCAAGGTCTTAAACACTATGATCTAATATGCAGGGGCTTGTTTTCCCTTTAAAACTAACACTTATAGGGCATTAATGATATGCCAAACACTGTTTTAGGTTCTTATATTTATTGGCTTACTTGGCCTTCACAATAAACCTCTGAGGTTGTTGGGATTGTTGTCATTCCCATTTCACAGCTGGGTAAACTGAGGCATCAGGGGGTTGAAGAACTTGATTAAGTGAATGGTGGAAGTAGAGTTTGGCGGGTTTATCCAGATGCTGTGTTCTTTACTCTCATATTCTGCTACCTTTCCAGTACGTTACCTGTACATCAAGTCACTCCTTCCTTTGTAGGGCAGGGGTACTTATCTTGAAAACAAATAACCCAATCATAATTTGTACAAGGTTTAAAAATAGAGTAAGTTTGGACTCCCCGGGGAAATGCTAAACAAATTAAAAAATTGAGAATTTGGGGAAAGCAGGAGATCAGCTATCTGCTCAGGGTCCTTGTGGACCTCTGCCAGGAGCTCCTTACTGCTTTCTAAGAGGTAATTAATTGCCTTTTTCTGGAAAACCTCCTCTGGTACTAGAGCTAACAATGGACATAGAATATTGAACAGTTCTCTCTGTGAAACCCTGAGAATTGGTGTTCTTCATCTACTTTTAAGTACACATTTGTCAGCTTCCAGAATTATAGACATCCTTGAAAGGTTTTCCTAATATTTTCTCCCCATGGGGTGAGGAACATTGAGATGGGGAGACAGTTGAGTTATTCGTTAACTCTGTTTATGGACCTTTGGTATTCAGCAAGTCGCCAGCAAAAACTGGGAAAGAGCAACATGTCCAGAGAATCAGTATTCTAAAAGGGCACTTGTCAAGTGGCATTTCTAGTTTGCTGCCTGAATTTTCAGAAGAGACAACTGAGTTAATTAATTAAATAAAGTAGAATAGCTCATTCATAGGTACTGATTGGTAGTGACGAAGGCTACACATCTAATAAGGACTAAGTCAAACTGACCAGAAAAGAAATTGGCAACATCCTAAATTGTGGATCTGTTTGAGTTCTTTGAGTTGTGCTAGCTATTAGTTAATTTTAATAGACTTCGTGTTTTGGTTGTATGCATCAGCAGGTGAATGTATTTAGTGGAACTTGAGTGAAATGCTAGATTTGCTAAATGGAAACACGGGTCATTTATTCATTGCCTCTGAAGAACCCACCACTTAAAGCAAGACTATGTAAAAAGAATAGTCAATAGAATCGCACTTCCAGATACGCCAAATATCTTCACCGCTAAAGACAGTCTGTGTTTTGCCTTACTTGTGCCATCTATGTAGTCACTATGATATCAGGCAAATGTATGCACAGTAAGTAACCTCTATGCTGGTCTCCTGACCTTCAAACCCCTGTGTTATGAAAGGAGGCAGATGGCATAAAGCTATAATAAGGTACTTGGGTAAGAAATCTATGTGAAAAGAGTAGTAAGTTATCTCCCAAAGACAAACAGCTAGCTACACCAGTGAGCAAAAAGGCAATGCGATTTGGAAAGGACAACTTACAGAGGACGTGATTGAGTGGACAAAAGAATAAGAAGCTAGTGAGAAGTGGGTTGTAGATACAGCTCTGCCAATATGTAGCTATGTGACCTTGGAAAAGTTCATATACGGAGCTGGTTGGACTTGAAAATCTCTTAGGGGCTTTTTGTCTCTCATAATGCCGTCATTTTGAGTCCTAGCAGCATGCTCCTGAGAGATTCTCATTAGCTACTCTGAATCCTTCCCAGATACAGCAGGAGTGGCTGGGGCTCTCCAGTGTCTCTGGTCTCCTTTGCCTCTAGGCACAGAGCTAGACTTAATTTCTCAGTCTTAACTTATAGAGCCATGGTTCTAAGTCCTGACCAATGGAACATGAAGGGAAGTGATGTGAGGCCTCCAGGCTTAGCCCATGAAAACTTCCACTCCACTCCTTGCTGCCTTTCCCCATCATTTGGCTGAATGAAGAGCATCCCGAGGAAGGCAGAGCCATAGAGGGAAGGAGTCTGGATCCCTGCATGACCTAAGGGAGCAGAGCTCTCTCCATCCCACTGACTTTAATTATATTGCACCATTAGCAAGAAATACTGTGTGGTGTGAACTCACTGATAATTTGGGGTTATGCATTATAACAGTCAATATACCCTGATTAGTGTAAGGAGATGAGAAAAATCAATATTTCTCAATGCAGCTGTAATTACTGATAAGTTCCTTTCTTATAATAACATTATTTGTTATTAAATAAAATTTACGTAATACATTATCAGTTGTATTGGCATTATAGTAAATACTTAAATGGTGTTTATTTACTTTTCTAAGAACTAGACATACTTCAACTCATTTCATCTTCAGAACAACTCTATGAGCTGGTCCTGTTATCCCCATTTTAGAGATAAGGGAACTAAAACACATACAGCTATATGGGCCAAAAGTCTATCTTATTAAGTCTTCTGAAATTAGGCAGTTCTGCATTGTTATTTCTGTCAATTTATAAATGAGGAATGTATCAATTAGGACACTTCTTACTGAGGACTGGAAGAAACCTGACTCATTGATTGAAGCCAAAATGGTAATGAAGGGTTCACATAACTAAAAAACCCCTAGAAGTTGCTCTCTCTGGCATCAGGCACTATTCAGGCCAGGACTTCAAAAGACATCACCAGGACCGGTCTTTCTCACATTGTTGGCTCACTTCTTTGGGTTGGCTTTTTTACAGAACTTCTTATGGGATCAATAAGAATGCTGGCAGTTCCAGACGTACATTTTCTTTCTTCCAAGTTGCGAGAAATAGAGAGCTTCTGATTTCTTTATAGTAAAAACAAAGGTCCTGCCTCTCATTGGACTGGGTCTTACACTCAATATTGAATTAATCACTGTAACTAAGGAATGCTAATACCCCAATTGGCCATGATGAGTCACTTGTCCCAACTCAGAGCCAGAGGTCTGAGCCATTTCTACCAGAAGTGCATGACTGATAATGTAGAGGGGTTTGGTTACAAGAGGGAAATGTACTGATATTACCAAAAGAGGGCATGGACACTGGACAGCCAAAATACAGTTAATAGTCTTGGTATGGAACCCAAGGACCAGAGAAGTTAAGGGACTTGCCTGAAGTCACACAGCGAATGTACTGGATGAAATCACCTATATTTAGTGTATCTATGTTATTCACCTTTACATCTTCACTACCTGGTACAGTGACACTGGCAAAGCCACTTTTTAAGTGAAGAAATGAATGAACATTATATGACAGAGAATACAACCCATGTCTTCTGCCTCTACATCTTAGTACTTTTTCCATGGGGTATTCTGCAGAGACAGCAAAGAGCTCCTTACACTGTTGGAAGATTAATAAGCAATTGCTGTTTGCTGTAGGAAGTGGCTTTGAGTTTCTCAAGGGAAATGCTGCTCTGAATGTTGGGACAGCATTGGCTTTCGCTCCCCTGGATGTACTTCTTGCCACTTCTTGATTAAGTCTCTCTGCAAAAATAGGGAATTCAGTAAAATGTTGGCATTGCTGACTAGTCCTGTCTGCCATGATGTGAAACAGACAGATCCTTCTTTGAAGAGTCACTCCATGGCTGGTAGTATTGGAACTGAAAATCTGATGCAGTGTGAACCACTATACTTGGGAACCTCAATCAAATTTGTGACGATGGGAATAGATTTACATTTACAGCTTTCAAGTACAAAGCAGCATTAATGCACTCGTGTTGAACTAACATTATGCTTGGGGTTTAATTTCCAAGTGAGATTTTGCCACACAATTATTTTCTCAGAAGCTGTTATGTAGAAATTAAGGAAGAGGTAATTTTGAATGTAATTTTGAATTTTTCTAGGACCTTGATCATGCCTTTCTTGTGTGTCCCTATCTCTGTCGTCAAAAGATGAGTAATTCTTCTACTGAACTTTTTTTTTTAACTTCTGAAGGCCATAAAGAGAAAGGGACTATCTTAGACCCTGTCTGTGGCCAAGTCATGTCTAGTGAACCTCTGTATGTCTCTTTTTTCCAACCCTTGCTCTGTTCCAATTCTAATTGCCTTCAACAGATCTTGTCATGGTTTATTTTGAGTTAACATAATAAAATCTTACTTCCCACTCATGTTGTAGGTCAGTATAGGTTGCAGGGGTGCTCTGCTCTGTATCGCCATTCAGGGATCCAGGCACCTTCCATTGTGTGAGTCCACCATTACCGAGGGCCTTATTCTCCTCTACATGTGGCAAGAAGATGGAAAGAGAAGAAGAGAGAGGCTGAGAATCTCACGGGAGGTTTTCAGGGGCCAGACCTGGAAGTAATGTGCTTCGTTCCCATCCTCCTTTATTAGAACTCAGTCATATGGGCTTCATGTAAAAGGAGGCTGGGAAGTGTAGTCTAGCTGTGTGCTCAGGGTCAAAGGAGGCATCTTCACCGCACTTGGTATATTGCAGTAATCATCAAACTAACTGGTCCCTGACTCTACGGTGTGGCCACACTGTCATGAGAGTTCTCTAAAACACATTTGTCTTCTTGTTGTTCCCCAGCTATTTCTCCATTTAGAATTACCTTATGCTTGTAAGAGAAAACCCAAATTATCTAGCAAGGCACACAGAAGCCTTCTTAAGGAAGGCTTCTTGATCTTTCCCAGATTCTCCAGCCTACTTTATTTAAAAAAATTGTTTTTAATGTTTATTTATTTTTGAGAGACAGAGACAGAGTGTGAGCGGGGTAGGGGCAGAGAGGGAGGGAGACACAGAATCCGAAGCAGGCTCCAGGCTCTGAGCTGTCAGTGCAGAGCCCGACGCGGGGCTCGAACTCACAAGCTGTGAGGTCATGACCTGAATTGGAGTTGGACACTTAACCCTCTGAGCCACCCAGGCGACCCTCCAGCCTACTTTCACATAGAGCCCTCCTGCACACCTGCTGTTCATACCTCCTCTCAATTTCTTGTGGTTCCAGAAGAACTGCTTTTTCACTTTCTATGGTTGCACATGCTGCTTCCTACCTTAGGGTTGGGCTGATTAGTCATTAATAGACCTCATGTTTTGTTTGTATGTGTCAGCAGGTGCAGGTATTAATGGGGCTAGATTTCTTGGGTGAAGTGCTAGATTTGCTGAATGGAAACATGTTTCATTTTCTCATTGCCACTGACGAACCCACAACTTAAAGCAAGAAGACATAAAAAAATAGTCTCTCTTTCCTGTCTGCAGGTTGAACGGCCATCTACCTCTTTTGAGATTCAGCTAAGTTTCTCTGTGAAGACTTTTACAATGTCCATTGTCCCTGGTAGAAGTGGCCACTCATGCCTTTGTTCTTCCCTTTGTCCATTGTGCTCTGTAAAGAACATCGTACTGTTTTGGGGGCATAACTGCATAATCCTAATAGTAAAGGAGTTAGCTTCTGAGTTTGAATTTGAATCTCAACTTCACTACATGCTAGAAAACTTGGGCAAGTTACTGTATGTTATTTGTCCAGAATATCTGTATGTTATTTGAAGCTTTTGTTTGCTCATATTAATAGAGATAACTATAATGCTTACTCTAGGATGATTGTACGTGACACATAATAAACAATAAATGTTGGGTCTTAATATTGTCTTTGTTGTTCCATATCTTTCTCATGTTACAGATTCCAAGTGACTTGGAGACAGGCACTGTATTTTCCTATTCATCCTTGATATATTCTAGCACTGTACTGTATGCTTAGAAAAGACTTTTGAATAAATGAATGAATTAATGAATGACTTATTGCCATTGTTCCAAAAAAACTACCTCTTAATTTTTAGGGAGAGAAAAAAATCTCTTCATAGTTTGGGCATGTACTTTGTCCTATGTCTGTCCCAAACTACTCCTTCCCTTTTCTTCTATCCTTTCTTCTTCCTATTATTGTCTCCAGATTCCATTCCTTTAAAAGACTCTTTTCTCTATGTCCCTTTGTCGCTGTGCCTTATTGGTTTTGAACTCACTGTAGTGATCCCTGGAATTCCATTCTAATGTCTCTGAGAGCAAATCCTGTTCATCCTCAAGTCAGTTATCTTTTTTTTCTGGAGGTTTTCTCAAATTCCACTCCCGCTAGCCAAAAGTGTCTTTCATTGTTTTAATTTTACAGGTGCCACAAATGCAACAGCTACCATGCTTTGAGCATTTACCATATGGTAGGCAACAAGGTAAACATTTCATGATCTCTCCCTCCCCTGGCCCTTGTAACTTTCCTTTCATCTTACATCTATTTATGCCTTTGTCTATTTCTACCATTAGCATATAGGCTCCTAAAGGACAGGAGTCAAGTGTGAGTTGTAATTTTATTCTCCGTGATATCTTATACTTAGTGTATTCAATAGCTAAATGAAAGACAAAGACGCAGAGAGTAAATCATTACTTCCTTTTTACTGAGCATGGTGTTTACTCCTATATTGGAAGAATTAGAATGATAAAAGAAGAAAAGGATCTTTGACTAGTGTGGACCACAGGTTGGACAGCATTCTAGGCTGTGTTTGGACAATTATCAGGCCAGTATTTGAGTTCAGTATAATTTTCGGATTCCATTTAGCCCCAGTCAGATCCTCAGGGTTCTGTTTGCACCAACACCATGCCTAGAGTGATGCTGTGGAATGTGGAGGTGGATGCGTGGAGTTGGAATTATTCAGCTTGAGGAATGAAGGGTTGCAGGAAGAAGATACCCAGAATCTACACCTGGCCTTTCAGCATAGGAAATTTAGTTAGCCATCAGCAGTAGATTTAATGCTCCAATGCAATGAAGATGGCGAAGTATTTAATACAGTTGCAGATTTAAATAGAGTTAGGTACATTTGACTAATCTCCAGCTTCTGTTCTGACAGCAAATTCCTTATTAAAATGTCTTCCCTTTGCTCATTTATTATAACGAGTGGAAGCAGACTCCTTGGGTTTGGTTCTTGGGTTACTAGCTATGTGACTTTGGCTGAGATACTTTACCTCTTTGCTACTCAGTTTTCCCATTTGTAAATAGAGATAATAAGCATTTAGCTGGTGGGGTTGTGAGGATTAAAGGAGATGAAGTTGTTGAAAATCACGCTGACATAGAGCAAATGCATAATAAAGGCTAGCTACCAATTTTTAAAATCATTTTAATTGTGGTAAAATACGAGTAACACAGGGCGTACCATTTTAATCATTTTTAAGTGTGCAGTTCAATAGCATTAAGTTCATTCACATTCTTTTGCTTTCATTACCACCATCCATCCACAGAGCTCTTTTCATTTGGCAAAACAATCTCTGTACTCATTAAATAGCAGCACCCCATTCCCCCACCCCAGCCCCTGGCAACCATCAGCCTACTTCCTCTTTTGATGAGTTTGACTACTCTAGGTACCTCATTTGTCCTTAGTAATGATTTTTAAGAGTCAGAAGACCTAAGTGCAGTCTTAGCTCTTCTTCCTAGCTGTGTGTCCTTGGAAAAGAAACCTCCCCTTAGGTGCCTGAGGTCTTTTATCTCTGAAATTGGAATATTAATACCCTTTCTCAGCTGGTACTGAAAACTAAAGAGGATGAGGCACAGAATGTTTTGTCCACAGTATTATTTTTTTCTAGCATATTAAAAGGTGCTCACGTGTGCATCCATTCAGTCCTCTGTCCATCAAAACATCTGTTTGTTTGATAAACTTTACTGAGTTCCCGTTGTGTGCTAGTTTCTGTGATAACCCCCTGGGGAGCTGCAACGGTTAAACAGGCATAGTCTCTGCTCCCAAGGACCTTATGAGTGAATTAGGAGGCAGAAGGTATAGTAGGTGCTACATGCACAGAACCAAGTTCTCAGTACAGTGATGACTCCAGGGGGACACGAACTTTTCATGAGGTGGTCCCTCAACTGGGAAGTACAGTGCTGGAAAGAGCAGTGTGGTGGGCTCCAGGAGACCTGTGTTCCCTAGTTTCACTATTGGTTGGTTCAGGTGACCTTGGACAATGCTGTTCCCCTCTGTGGTCCTCTGCTTGTGCTCAGGGAATGGTTTTCCAGTTGAGCTCTGCATGATGCTGGAATTCTGTGGTCCAGGATCCTTTTTGCTGTCACTCGGCTTTCATCTGTTTTCATTATTAGGGTTCTAAGTTTCTCAAAAGGGAAAATGTTCCATTATTTCAAAAAGTTTGCAGTTAGAAGTGGAACCACGTGCAAACTACCTAGTCTTTCTACCTCAGTTTCCCCTCCTGTAAAATGGAGGTTGTAATAGTACTTTCCTTAAGGGAGTTTTTTGGAGGATTCAATGTGCTCATAATCAGTAAGTCCTCAATAAACATTAGCCGATGTTATTAGTATCATTATTATATGGAAAACACTAAATAAGAGTATCTCTTAGTTCCCTCCCATGATGATTCGTGTCCTGGATTGTCTTCCTTGTATCCCGTGTTTCTGTTTGCTTTCTGGCATCAGACTCCTTGAGTTCCTTCTCATGTTTCATGTTTCATATATACTCAGTCCTTGGGCTCCTGCCTCCCCATACTTCTGTGGGCTATTGCTTATACACTGGCATGGGGACTATGGGGCTTGGGTATCATGTGTTTCTTCTCTCAGTCTGTGCAGTGAGTCGATTTTCCTTTCCTCCCCATCCCTTGGCCTCATCAGCTGGAACACAGTCCTCAGCCTTGGAATAGTCAACTTGCTCAGTAAGTGAACTAATTACACTGGCTGTGCTTGTCTTTTGTTCCCCGATCCTGCCAGTTTGCTATATATAGCATTTCTGAAGATGTTTGCTAGCAGTGTCCCTTTTAATCCAGCTTCAAAGATATGATATTAAGGGTGAGAACTATGAGAAAGCACCAGAGACTGCTAGTTCCCGGTCACTTTTGGGGCAAAAGGGCTCCACCTTATTTATTTATTTATTTATTTATTTATTTATTTATTTATTTATTATTATTTAACATAATATTTTCCCGACAATGAAGCAATGGATGGTAATTAGGGTCTTTCGGGTTGGAGTGGTTTATGAAAGAAAGAGGAAGGAGGAATAGAAAGAAGGAAGGGAGGGAGGAAAGAAAGGAAAAGAGTGTGTGTGAGCAGGCGAGAGAGAGCGAGAGACAGGATCCGAGAATTATGTCTCACTGTCAGCCAGGAAAGAAGACAGGGCGGAACTTATCTGACATCACAAATTAGGGCAGGCGTGACAGGCTGGACCAGATGCCTGGATGTACAGGTGAGTTGGTGGGAGCAGGTACTGTCAGGTGTCAGGAGCCACTTAGTAGCCCCTGGAAACATGGGGTAGATGTGGTGCAGCCTGTCAGGGGTTTCTCTCCCTCCTTGACTCAGCATAAGAACAATAGCATTGTCTTTCTTTTACCCAGCATATGTTAAGATGGAAAGATCACAGGGCACCTGGGGGGCTCAATTGCTTGAGCATCTGACTTTGGCTCAGGTCACAATCTCGCAGTTCATGAGTTTGAGCCCCACGCTGGGCTGTGTGCTGACAGCTTGGAGTCTGGAGCCTGCTTTGGATTCCGTGTTTCCCTCTTTCTGGCTCTCCCCTGCTCCCACTCTGTTTGTGTCTCAAAAATAAACATTAAAGAAACATTAAAAAAATAAATATTATGGGGGTTAGAGTCCTTTGCACTGGGTTGACATTCTAGATTCAGTGGTCCTCAGATTGTAGGGTGCCTGAAAATCATCTGGGGAGCTTAATAAAATGTCCTACTCTCAGGTATTCTAATTCAGGAATATCTCTCCTGGGTCCTCAAAAGCAAAGCCTGGGGCAAAAACTTGTATCCTACTACTTAATTTGGAACTAGAATTCTAGAAAAGTACCAGGAGAGCAACGGGAGTGAGAAGCAGAAGGCAGGAGTACCAGGACAAGGATGTGTTATTGATCCGTCAGGTGAAACCAGTTCCTCACAATTTTGTCTTCCAGTAGCTTATGGACCCACCATGTCTCAGGATGGTCAGACCAGAGGGAGGAACAGGGAAGAATTGCTCCACTGTCTCCAATTCCCGTAGGTTAAAGTCTTGACTCATGGAGCATGAACTCTCTTGTACTTGCAGATTCAAAATGCCTGGGTGACAAGTGGATCTTGTGAAGTCTTATGCCTCATCCAGGGCAGAACATGGGAGATGAAGACACAGGCCATTGGCATAATCAAAGTGTTGTCAGATTACACTCACAAGAAGTCAGTAGGGGCATGGGAGAGTCGGTGTTTACAGAGATGCCTGGGGTGGAACAGAGGAGAGGCAAAGCCAAGTATATCTTTAGTGATGCATACAAGGTATCTGGTATAAACCCTAAATGATACCGATCGGAGTGGTCTAAGGAACATATTCTGAGAAACCTTATCCTGGACTGAGTGATGTAGGGCAAACCACTTAACCCCTGCCCATGTCAGTTTCTTCATTTGTAAAATGGAGAGAGGGACATTTAAACCCACTTTCCTAAAGATAAAACTAAATAAACCTCATGGGAAAGCTGCTTAAGTGATAGCTAACCATACAAATCTGTACCGTTATCTTGCAGTGGAACATCTGAAGTATGACCAAGAAGAAAAATATCCTTTTCCTCTCTTTCAGTAACACTCCCAGAATGTGCTTGTGGTTGATATACTTGGACAGTGTAATTAAGCAGATATGATAAAGTTGAATTCTGTAGAAGCCAAGCAAGCAATTCATTCAATATTTAACAAATTTTAGTGACTAATTTTGTGTTAAAATGCTGGGAGGTGCAAAGGCAAATAAAATAGTGCTCCATGGACATGTAAAAAAACCAATGAGCAATTTGGGAATTGTACTTCTGTTTACCCTTCTAATTATAAGGCTAATTAAACCCTGATTAGTGGTCCTAGTGTATAAATACTTTTGCTGTGCTTGGTTCCCTTGTGGAACATTCAAGACCCATGAAATTCAGGTATACAAGCAAACTTCCATTTACTGAAAGCTCAGCTACCTTCAGCTCTGGTCATACATGTGCATACAGGGAAAAACAGAAGTGAATTAACACTTTTGATGGTGACAGGTATATATGACCACCACCTGTAATTTTTAACATGTTAATGATATAATTGAATAATTCCAAGTTGTTCAGGTACCATGGCTTGATTGTTCGTTTACTTTTGGACTGTGATATTTCCACTGAAGAGACTGTTTTGTCTTTGGGCCATTGAATCTTCTAGTAATACATCAAATCCTAGATCCATGATATGGAATCATGGGATCTTAGCATTAGACAGGCCTTTGGGGTTCTCTGGTTTTACTCCTATTCAAAGCAGAAATGTTCTATTTCTTACGAATGCTCACTTTATCCTTGAATATTTACATTATTGAGAAACCCAGTACATGAAGACTCAGCCCCTTCTGTTTGAGGACAATTGTCATTAATAGAGAGATTCTTATAAGTTCTACATATTGGTCCAAAGTGCAGCCTCTGGATCAACAAGTCATATGTTGAGTCCATTCTCTAGCAAACTTTTTTTCTGTGAAAGACCATATAACAAATATTTTAGGCTTTTCAGGCAGTCACGTGTAGTCTCTGTTGCGTGTGTGTGTGTGTGTGTGTGTGTGTATTCTGTTTTACTTTACAAACTTTGAAAATATAAAATCCATTGTTATCTCACAGGTCATAAGAATTAAAAAAAAAGTGTAGCTGGATTTGGCCTGTGAGCCCTTGATCTATATGTCTACTAAAGAAGGGTTAATACCTATTCTTCTCAAACTAGTCCAGGAAATAGAAGAGGAAAGAAAGATTCCAAATTCATTTTATGAAGCCAGCATTATCCTGATACAAAAACCAGGAAAAAACACAATAAAAAAAAGGCAACTTTAGGCCAACATCTCTGATGAACATAAATGCAAAAATCCTCAACAAAATACTAGCAAACCGAATCCAATAATACATTTAAAAAATCATTCATCACAATCAAGTGGGATTTATTCCAGGGATGCAAATATGATTCAGTATTCTTAAACCAATCAATGTATACATCATATCAACAAGAGAAAGGATAAACACTATATGATCATCTTAGTAGTACAGAAAAATCATTTGGCAAATACAACATCCAATCATGATAAAAATTCTCAACAAAGTAGGTTTAGAGGGAACAATACTGAACATAATAAAGGCCATATATGAACAACCCACAGCTAACATCATGCTCAATGGTAAAAAATTGAAAGCTTTTCCTAGAAGATAATGAATAAGACTGCATTTATTCAACATAGTACTGAAAACCCTCACCACAGCAATTAGACGAGGAAAATAAATAAAAAGCATCCAAACTGGTAACGAAAAAGTAAAAGTTTCACTATTTGCAGATGATATAATACTATATGTGGAAAGCCATAAAGACTCCACCAAAAAACTACTAGAACTGATAAACAAATTCAGTGAAGTTGCAGGATAGAAGTTAAAATACAGAAATACGTTCCATTTCTATGCACTGATAATGAAAGAGAAATTAAGAAAACAACCCTATTTATAATTGCAAAAATAACAAATACCTAGGAATAAACTTTACCAAGGAGGTGAAAGACCTGTACTCTGAAAACTATAAAACTATGATGAAAGAAGATGAAGATGACAGAAACAAATGGAAAGCTACTCCATGATCATGGACTGGAAGAAACAATACTGTTAAAATGTTCATACTACTCAAAGCAATTTACAGATTTAATGTGATCCCTATCAAAATACTAACAACATTTTTCACAGAACTAGAACAAATAATCCTAAAATGTAGATGGAGCCACAAAAGATTCCAAATAACAAAAGGAATCTTGAGAAGGAAGAAAGCAGGAGGTATCACAATTCCAGATTTCAACATATACTACAAAGCTGTAGTAATCCAAACAGTATGGTACTGGCACAAAAGCAGAGACATAGATCAATAAAACAGAGAGTCCAGAAATAAACCCACACTTTTATGGCCAATCAATTTACAGTAAAGGAGGCAAGAATATTCACTGGGAAAAAGACAGACTCTTCAACAAATGGTGATAGGAAAATTGGATAGCTACATACAAAAGAATGGAATTTGACCACTTTCTTAAACCATACACAAAAAATAAACTCAAAATGGATTAAAGACCTAAATGTGAGACCTGAAACCATAAAAATTTTAGAAGAAAACATAAGCAATAGTTTCTTTGATATTGACCATAGAAACAGTTTTTTTTTTCTGGATATGTCCCCGCTGCAAGGGAAACAAGAGAAAAATTAAAATATTGCGACTACACCAACATTAAATTAATAGCTTCTGCACAGTGAAGGAAATCAAACAAAAAGCAACCTACTGAATGGGAGAAGATAATTGCAAATGATATATCTGGTAAGGGGCTAAAATCTAAAGTATATAAAGAACTTACACAACTCAACACCAAAAAACCCAAATAATCCAGTTAAAATGGGCAGAGGTCCTAAATAGACATTTTTCAAAGACGACATACAGATGGCCAACAGACACATGAAAGGATGTTCAATATCACTAGTTATCAGGGAAATGCAAATTAAAACCACAATGAGATATGACTTTACATCTGTCACAATTGCTAAAATAAAAAAAAAAAAAACAAGAAATAAAAAGTGTTGGAAGGGTTGTGGAGTAAAAGAAACCTTTGTGCACTGTTGATGGGAATGCAAACTGGTGCGGCCAATGTGGAAAACAATATGGACGTTCTTCAAAAAATTAAAAACAGAATTACCATATGATCCATTAATTACACTACTGGGTATTTACCCAAAGACAATGAAAACACTAATTCAAAAATATATATGCGCTCCTATGTTTGTTGCAGCATTATTTACAATAATCAACATATGGAAGCAACCTAAGGGTCCACCAATAGATGAATGGAGGGACTCAGCCATATAAAAATAATGTAGTCATGCCATTTGCAACAACATGCATGGAACTGGAGTATAATGTTAAGTGAGTAAGTCAGTCAAAGAAAGACAAATACCATGATTTCATTCATGTGTGGAATTTAAGAAACAAAAGAACAAAGAAAAAAAGATACGAACAAAAAACAGACTCTTAAATACAAAGAGCAAACTGGTGGTTGCCAGAGGGGAGGTGGGGGGGGGGATGGGAAAAATAGATAAAGGGGATTAAGGGTGGATTTATCTTGATGAACGTTGAGAAATGTATAGAATTATTGAGTCATACTGTACACTTGAATCTAATATAACACTGTATATTAATCATATTTGAATAATTTTTTTTTTAAAGAACAAGTCTCTGCCACTGAGATTGCCAAAAGATTTGCTCTTTCTTTGTGGCCATTGCCTCCTATTGCTCTTTGTCTGTATAGACATCTAGTGTGACTGTGTATAAATGGAGGAAATTACGTCACATGATTGTGCCCTTGCTATAAAAGAGTACAGGAAATGAGGTTTTTGCTTGTAGAACAGAATGCAAGCTGGAAGGGGTTTATATGGTTGCTGTGTGAGGTAAAGCAGAGTCTCTGCCACCCAAATTCTGGGGTCCGTGACTCTATCCATGCTTCACAGATGAGCAACCTGGGGTTCAGAAAGATTCAATGACTTGCCCAGAGTCATAGGTTTTAAAAGGAAGCCCAACTCAAACATAAGCCTTCCCTTACCAAGAGCTCTTATCTTTCTATAATACAAGAGCTTCCCCCATCTCTTGGATGATGGCCTAGTCTAGGTGCTGTGAACACTGCCAGCTGGGAAAGGGAGAGGTGCAGCTGGCTTGGTCTGAGCTTCCAGGAGATTGAAGTTCCAGCGTGAAGCCACTTTGCAAGAAGTATTGGCAGAGGGAAACCATACAGTAGAGATTCAAATTCTTCAACAAGGCTGTGGTAGGCCTCAGGAAGCAGCAGGAAACAAGACCTTATAGCCTGGCCAGCTGCCCAGTTAGAAGAGCATCCCAGGCTCCTGAATCCTCAGTAGGGCTTCAGTCTAGAAGAATTCAATCTGTGTGACCTCCATATTATATGGTAGCAGGATGTTTGCCCAGCATATATTTACTGCAGGCGCTCAAGTCAGGAAAATACAGCTTGGGGTTTCATTTATGTGTTTCCTCAACACAACTGGAAACTACAGATCTCTGCAGGTAATGAGTTTATAAACCCATGGCACTTGATCCATCCTTCTCTTCTGGTTCCCTCTCATTTTTGAGACCAGTATGATGGGTTAAGTCTGAGACTGATGAGTTGGACCAGAACTGGAATATGGTGATGAGGTAGAAATTCTCATCAAATGAGCAAGTTTCTCCTACATTATAACCAGGGAGTAGAAAAGATAACGGACTTTTTTTTTTTTTTAAATCAGAATATGGAATAAGAGGATTTATCCATCTGAGAAGGCAATAAGGAGCCGTTTCCATTCCTTAGTGTAACGGGCTGATTTGAGTGCTGTCTGCTTTTCTTCATGCTAAACATGACCAATCTCTTTGACTGTTCCCATAGACACAGCTCAGTCATATTATCTTCTATGTGTCCCCGTGCCTGAGCTGTTAAAGACTCAACCAATGTAGCCTTCAGAGAGGCAAAATGCATTCTGACTTAGAGTAAAAGGCTTTTCATTTATTCTTTGAGATCTATTATGCATAATAACAAAGAGCAACTTTGACTTATTTCTAAATGTCAGCTAGCAAAACATCTGCTAGCCAGAGAAAACATGGCCTTCCTCAGAACATGAGCTCACCTTAGCGCCTGCTGTGAACAACTAGTAATATCTTAGAATTCATGCTCCAGCCAGTTGGAATGAGCATCAAATTGGATTAAAAACAGAGCATTGTTTTTAGCTGATGTTCCTGTGTTTCAAGTGGTTTATATCAAGTAGCTTTTCCATGTATTTGGATGGTGGACTTAGAGACCAGGAAGCCCTTGTTTTTGTTTTTTGTTTTTTGGTTTTTTTCCCCATTTTGTTTGTTGTTATTATCACTCAAAATAAGAAACTTGAATCAGAGGGGCGCCTGGGTGGCTCAGTCGGTTGAGCGTCCGACTTCGGCTCAGGTCATGATCTCGCGGTCCGTGCGTTCGAGCCCCGCGTCGGGCTCTGGGCTGATGGCTCAGAGCCTGGAGCCTGCTTCCGATTCTGTGTCTCCCTCTCTCTCTGACCCTCCCCCGTTCATGCTCTGTCTCTGTCTCAAAAATAAATGTTAAAAAAAAAAAATTAAAAAAAAAAAAAAAAAAGAAACTTGAATCAGAGACAGAGTGTTCTATTTGGAGGGTTTTGATCCAGAATTCAGAGGCCTGAATTTTGAGTCCGAACTCTTGGGAATGCTTCTCCATATAATATTTAATGAATTCTGAGATTAGTTTATATGGGAAAAGAACATGTTACATTAAAAAAAAATGTTTATATTTTGAGAGACAGAGAGAGAGAGAGAGAGCGCGAGAGCGGGAGAGGGACAGAGAGAGAGGGAGAAAGAGAATCCCAATCTCAAGCAGGCTCTGTGCTCAGTGTACCCGTCGCGGGGATATATCTCACGACAGTGAGATTACAACCTGAGCCAATATCAAGAGTCGGATGCTTAACCATCGGAGCCACCCAGGTGCCCCACATGTTACATTAAAAAAAATTGTTTATTTTTAATGAAACTTATGTTGGTGAATGTGATTTATATCTATAGACAAGTGGGTTTCTTCATAATGAATTACTGAATAAGACAGACTTTCCCTTTATAATCCTAGCAGTACCAGGACAGGGCAGGTCTTTCCTACTCCTATAAGAGCAAAGACTCTCCCTACAAAACTTATGGGGTGGTTTTACAATGGTAGAGCAAACTGGAAGGTAGTATCACTGTTACTAGAGGAGGCTAGACTGATTTGGAGCAGTGTGCATATCCAAGGGCATTGTTAAAACAATAGCAGTTTCAGTGGCAAACATTTAGAAAGCCAATTTGCAATACTGGTTGTGGCAAGCCATAGGTCAAAGGATGAGCCAGACATTTAATGGGAAGTTCTGGGGAATGACATAGCCATAATGGACCTTGATAAGCTGCCACATGTCCCTGTTGTTCTGGAAGGCTATCCATACATGTATGACTGTATACATACTCAGAAGACACTAGAGAGGGCCCTAACTAACCATTCATCCATGGATGGATATGAGGCAGAGCGAACACACAGAGGAGATGCAAGAAAACCCATCAAAATGCAAACAGATTTCAGGGCATTAGGTGGCTCAATTGTTAAGCATCCAACTCTTGATTTCAGCTCAGGTCATGATCTCATGGTTCATGAGTTTGAGTCCCACATGAGGCTCTGCACTGACAGCAGGGAGCCTGCTTGGGGTTCTCTGTCTCCCAGTCTCTCTGCCCCTCCCCTGCTCTCCCTTACTCTCAAAAATAAATAAATAAACATTAAAAAAAATGTAAACAGATTTGTATACTACTTGAATTTTGAATGTGTTCTCCAATCCACATAAAGATCCATTGGCAAAGGACAAAAATCTTTTTTTAATTATTTTTTTTAATTCTGGCATAATTCTGATTCAGGGTTATACTGGTTTCAGGTGCACAATGTAATGATTCAACAATTCTATATATTTCTCAGGGCTCATCAAGATAAATGTACTCTTAATCTCTTTTATCTATTTCTCCCATCCCCCATCCACCTCCCCTCTGGCAACCCCCAGTTTGTTCTCTCTATTTAAGAGTTTACTTTTGTTTTTTCTTGTCTGTTTTTTCTTTGTTCATTTGTTTTGTTTTGTTTTGTTTTTATGTTTATTTTTGAGAGAGAGGGAGAGAGAGAGAGAGCACAGGTACAAGTAGGGTAGGGGCAGAGAGAAGGAGAGACGAGAATCCCAGCGAGGCTCCACACCGTCAGTGCAGAGCCCAAAGCCGGGTTCGAACCCATGAACCGTGAGATCATGACCTGAGTCAAGATCAAGAGTCAGACATTCAACCGACTGCACCACCCAGGTGCCCCTGTTTTGTGTCTTAAATTCCACATATGAGTGAAATCATACAGAATTTGTCTTTCTCTGGCTGACTTATTGCACTTAGAATTATATCGTCTAGTTCCATTCATGTCGTTGCAAATGGCAAAATTTCACTCTTTTTTTATGGCTGAGTAGTATCCCATTATATATGCATACCACATCTACTTTATTCATTCATCTATCATTAGACAAATGGGTTGCTGCTCTATCTTGGCTATTGTAAATAATACAGAAGTAAACATAGAGGTGCGTTATATTTTTAGTGTTTTCATTTTCTTTGGGTAAATACCTAGCAGTGAAATTACTGGATCATTTGATAATTTTATTTTTAATTTTTTGAGGAACATTCATACTGTTTTGACATTGGCTGCACTGGTTTGCATTTGACAGAGGGCAGAAGTCTTACTGAATCGTGATATTTAAATACTACTTTTGACCAATCACTGGCTGATCTCTAAGCTATGCCAACTGGGGCAAGCTCTAGCAAGCTAGCCTGGGTTGTAAATGGAAATGGAAATAAAAGAAAAACCAAGAAGGAACATTAGCAGGTGCACAATTTGGGGGAGACAAATTCTGTAGAATTAGTCCAGTAAAATCACTAAACAAATAAACACAACAAAAACCCTGGCAACAAAACAACCTCTGGGGGTAATTGGAATCAAGAATAACATTCATCCAATTTGAACAGAGAGAAAAATGAAGGGAAAAGAACAATGCCTCAGAGACCGGTGGATGACTATTAAACACATTGATTGCATTTAATGGGAGTCCCAGAAAAAAGATGATAGATGGAAAGGGGAACAAAAAACATTTGAAGAAATCATAGCCAAAAACTTTCCAAATTTAGTTTAAAAAGTTATTCTGTACATCCAAGAACCTCAGTGAACTACAAGTAAGATACATACAAAGAAATCCATATCTAGACAAACCATGGTCAAATAGTTGAAACCCAAAGCCAGAGACAATTTAAGAGCAGCAAGAGTAAAACAACTCGTTACATACTGAAGAATTATAGTAGGGTTTAGTAACTGACTTCTCATCAAAGACAATAGAGGCCAGGGGCAGTCTATTCAAAGTGCTAAAAGACAAAACCTATCAATAAAGAATTCTATATACAGCAAAATTGTTCTTCCTAAAAGAAAGTGAAAGAAAGACGTTCTCAGGTAAACAAAGGCTGAGAAAATTTATTGCCCACACACTTACCTTAGAAGAAATAGTAAAGAAAATCCTTTGGATTAGGAAGAAATGACACCAGCTGATAACCTGAATTCACATGAAGAAACAGAGTACCTGTGGTTAATTATGTAGGCAAATACAAAAGACAGTCAATATATATTTTTTCTTCCAACTGACTTTAAAGACAATTGCTGAAAACAGTAATTATAAAACTAAAAACAAACAAACTATATTTGGGGGCTTATAATGTAAACAATGTAATATTTATGATCATAATAGAACAAAGGGGGAAAAAGAAAATGGAGATACATTGGAACAAAGTTGCTGTATTTTATTGTAATTCAATTAATATTAATCTTTTTTTTAATGTTTATTTTTGAGAGATAGAGAGCGACAGAGACAGAGATAGAGTATGAGTGTGGAAGGGGCAGAGAAAGAGGGAGACACAGAATCTGAAGCAGGCTCCAGGCTCTGAGCTGTCAGCAGAGCCCAATGCGGGGCTTGAACCCACGAACTGTGAGATCATGACCTGAGCCGAAGTCGGACACCCAATTGAGTGAGCCACCCAGGCGCCCCTCAATTAATTTTAATCTTAAGTATATTCTGATAGATGCATGTTGAAATCTCTGAAAAAAAAAACATTAAGAAAATAACCGAAAAGTTACAGTAAAAAAAATAAAACAAGGAATTGAAATATCTACTTTACAAAAAAGAAGGAAATAAAGGAGGCACAAAAGTCATGAGACATATAGTAAAAAATATTCAAAGTGCAGATATAAATCCAACCATATTAATAATTACATTGATATCCCATAGAATGTAAAGTACTCTATTAAATGCAAATAGCATTTTAATTAAAAAAGCAGATTATCAAAGTGGATTATAAAAGATGATCCAACTGTATGCTATCTACAAGACATATCCTTTAGATTCAAAGAGTCAAATAGGTCTAAAGTAAAAGGATAGAAAAAGATATGCCATGTGGATAACCAAAAGATAGCTGGGGTCACTATACTAACATTAAACAGAATAGGTTTTATGGAAAAAAGTATTACCAGAGGCAAAGAGGGACAATTTATCAGGAGAATATAGCAATTAGAAACATGTATGCCCCTAAAAACAGAGTCCCAAAATACATGAAACAAAAATGGAAATAACTAAAAGGAGAAATAAGCAATTCAATAACAAAGTTGAAGACTTCAGTATTCCTACTCTCAATAATTGATGGACCAAGTAGGCAGAAAAATCAGCAAGTATAAGATGAGTTGAACAATTCTATCAACCAATTTGACCTAACTGGTATCTATACACTCCATCCAGCAATGGCAGAATACATATTGTTTTGAGCACACATAGAACATTCTCCAGGATGAACATGGCCAGGCCATAAAACAAGTCTTAATGAATTTAAAAGATTCAAAATCATGCAAAATACATTCTCTAACAATAATGGTACCAAATTAAAAATCAAGAATGGAAAGAAATTTGAAAAATCAACAAATATTTGGAAATTAGTCAAAGAATAAATCACAGAAGAAATTGGAAAATGATTTCCAATGAATGAAAATGAAAACAAAACATACCAAAAAATTGTGTGATACAGCTACAGCAGTACCTATAGGAAAATGTATAGCTTCCAAATCGATATTAGAAAAAAAGAAGATCTCAAATCAGTGACTTACGTGTTTACTTAAAAAACACTAGAAATAAGAGAATAAACCAAACCCAAAGCAAGCAAAAGGAAGGAAATAAAAAATAGAGTATAAAACAATACAATAGAAAACAGAAAAATAATAGCAAAAACTACAAAACCAAAAGTTTAGTGAAGTTATCAACATTTACAAACCTTTCACTAGATTTGTCAAGAAAAAAGAACACAAATGCAACATCTGAAATGAAGGAGGCAGTTAGTTGGTTCTGTCTTAATTGGTGCAGGCTGCTACAACAAAATACCATAAAGTAGCTAACTTATAAATAACAGAAATTTATTTCTCCCACTTCTGGTACCTAAGAAGTCCAAGATCAAGGTGCTAGCAGATTCAGTGTGTAGTGAGGACCTTCTTTCTGGTTCACACATAGCAGTTAGCACTGTGTCCTCACATGGAAAAAGAGGTTTGTTAGGGAGCTCTCGATGGTCTCTATCATCTCTTATGTAAGGGCACTAATCCCATCCATGAGGGCTCCATCCTCGTAACCTAATCACCTTCTAGAGGCCTCACCTCCAAACACCATTACATTAAGCGTTAAGTTTTAACATAAAATTTCCAAGAAGGGGGCCAACAAATATTCAGCAATTATTAACGAGCTTACGTAAATTAAAAGGTTTATAAGGGGATTCTATGAACAACTTTATGCCAATAAAACAACTTAGATAAAATAGACAAATTCCTAGAAAGACACAAATTAACAGAATAGTTCAAAGTGAGTTTAAAAATATGACTGGACTTTGACAAATAAAGTGAATGAGTAAAATTCTCCCACAAAAGAAAGCCTAGACACAGATAGCTTTATTGGAAACTTATAACAAACATTTAAAGAAGAATTAACAGCATCATTCACCATCTCTTCCAAAATATATGTGAAGATGAGATACCTCTAAACTTGCTCTGTGAGGCTAGTATTTACCAGATACTAAAGTTAAGCAGAGATATCACAAGAAAATAAAACTACATATCAATATTTCACACTAATAAAGATGCAAAAATCCTAAAGAAAATATTAGGAAGTTGAATTCAGAAACATATAAAAGAGATTATACATCACAACCAAATGAAATTTATTCCAGGAATGCAAGCTTGGTTTAACATCTAAAAATCAGTTAATGTAACATGCCAAATTAATAGAATAAAATACAAAAACTATGATCATCTCAAAAGATGCCAAAATAGTGTCTGACAAAATCAAACAACATTCATGACAAAAGCTCCCAAAAATTAGGTACAGAAAGAAAGAACTTCTAGCTGATAAACTGTATCTAAGAAAAACCTAACAGTAACATTATACTTAGTGGTGAAATACTAAAATCTTTCACCCTGAGAGTAAGAAAAAGACAAGATGTCTGGTCTCACAGTTTCTATTCAACATAAGCTGGGGAGGGGCAGAGAAAGAGGGAGACAGAATCTGAAGTAGGCTCCTGGCTCTGAGCTGTCAGCACGGAGCCCAATGCGGGGTTTGAAATCACAAACTGTGAGATCATGACCTGAGCCGAAGTCAGACACTTAACCGACTGAGCTAGCATCTGACTTCAGTTCAGGTCATGATCTCACCACTTGTGGTTGGAGCCCCGCATCGGGCTCTGTGCTGATGGCTCGGAGCCTGGAGCCTGCCTCCGATTCTGTGTCTCCCTCTCTCTATGCCCCTCCTCTGCTCTCGCTCTCGCTCTCTCTCTCTCTCTCAAATAAAATAAAAACATAAAAAAAATTCTAGCATGTGTTTGTTTTGGCAAAGCAAATTTAGTCTGTGAACATTTATTCAGTCTTTGTTATATGCCTGGAATTGCATTAAGTATTCATGTACAGTGTTGAGCAGAAGAGACAATATCCCTGTTCTCATAGGTTTAGAGAGACATTAGATAAGGAATGATATAATGCACAATTGCAAAATATGGTAAATGCTATAAAGGAAATAATATGAGGTCTATGACAGAGAAAAACAGGTGAGTGGGTAGGCTCTACTTTTGTTGAGTGATCAAGGAATGTCTCTTCAGGAAAACGTTTAAACCGAGACTTGTAAGACTACAAGCAATCAGCTATGAAAGAAGGGATGTGGTGGAGAGCTCCAAGAAGAGGGAACAGCATGCATCTGAGACTTAGAAGAAAAACGTAGAGAGAATATCAAGTACCACTTAAGAGAGCTAACCCTGGATCACAATGCAAACACAATTATTTAATGAAGATAAACTTTGGCTCATCAATTCCACCTCAAGGAATTTATCCTTGGCAGAATATCAGACAAATGTTCACCCCAGAATTGCTTATGACAATAAAATATTGGAAATGTAATACATGTCTAGGATGCAGGGGACTCATGACAGATTTTCTCTTGCTAGTCAGATTTTTCTTTTTGTCTTTGCATTCAACAATTTGACTATGATATACGTATGTGTGGATCTCTTTGTATTTATCTTCCTTGGGATCCATTAAGCTTCTTGAAGCTTATAAATTAAATTTGTAGATTTTCACCAATTTGGGGAAAATTTTTCGCCAGTATTTCTTTAAATATTTTTTCTGCTCGTTCTGTCTTTCCTGTATTGTTTATATGGTTCACCAGTTTTAGACCCTTCCAAGCCAACTTTGCAAAACAGAGAAGAAATTCAATATAAATAGTATTTATACTGTTACTTAGAGATGTGTTACAAAGTTTTAAGATTTGTTAATTCTTGAACCATTTATAATTTCTGCTTTGAAGTCTTATTCTTCTTAATCCAACGTCTAAGAACCTCACAGATAGTTTTTATTGACTGCTTTTTTTCTCCCAAATTTGGGTTCTACTTTCCTGTTGCTTTGCTCATCTCCTAATTTTGTTGTTGTTGTTGAAATATTGACATTTAAATAGTATATCTTATCAACTCTAAATTCTGCATTTTTGTTGTCATTTTTTGCCTTTTTATTTGCTTCTTTTTTAGTAGCTTGCGTGGGCTTAATCTGTGAAATCTGCCTTCCATAGTGTACAGCCACTGATGTCTATGCTCATTTTTTTTGTTTATTGTCTGTTTTCATTCTTGTTTTTACTTTTAGGGCTAAGACTTGCCCTGTCTTTATATAGCTTAGTGGTCATCCAGTGATTGGACAGAAGTTGTACTCAAACACTTCAAGCCAGGAAAGCTTCCTTGGAACTGTGTGCAGGGAGAAAAGCACATTCAAAGTTCAGGGATTTTTCAAAGTCTCACTGGCTTTGACTTTCTACTTTGCCCTTGCCGGTGACTTATGTATATACGTTCAGTCTCAAGATCACCAAAGAGTATGTGAATAGCTGGGCCATGTGAACAGTGTCAGACAAAATATGCTCTCTCAACAATGACTTCAATGTCAGATTATGGGTACCACTGACTGTCCCTGCTGGCTGTCTCACAGGACATTGCTACCGTTGAAAACTCCCCTGAGCATCGGTTATATGTAACCCCTTCAAAACTTGTGAGCCCCATTCTGCCTGGCAGAGAAGCCACTGATGTTTGAGAGTTGCCCTACCCTCCAGAACTTCCATAATAACTGATCCTGAGGTGTGGCAGGAATGGGGACAGTTCCAAATAAGAATGCAACGAATTCCCATTCTTATGATTCAAAGTTCAGGAGAATATTTTCAAGCATAAATGCTTCTCAGGTTGTTACGTGATGTTAGAAAATTGGCAGACTGCTTTAAATGGTTGATTTTGTTAATTCTGTCCAGTTTTATTGATGCTTTGGAGAGAAAGGATTTGTCCATTTCCTCACTTGGGCCATCATTAGAACTCAGATTATGGAACATAGAAGCAATGAAATACTGCCTAGCCCCTGGAAAATATGACTTAGGTCCATATTCATTGGCTTTGAAATATTTCCATAGTAGTGTAAGTGAAAAAAGCAAGTTTCCAAAATAAAAATAAGAGTTGCAATGCATGTGAGTATGTGAATGTGTGTTCATGCATATTCTGTACAGGCATGAATGCCTGGAAAGCCTTTAACTAAGGTGTTAATAGTGATGGGATTTCAGGCAAGTTTTATTCTTTTTGTATCTTTCTGTATTGCTTGAATTTTCTGCATGTGTGTTTGTTATTTTACATTAAAAAAACAATATGGTTGCACTCATTTGAAAGAAAGAAAAAGAGAAAAGGACAGTGGGGAGGAGAAAGAAGAAAGAAGAAAGAAGACAGCATCATCTTGGGGCTGACAGCCTGTTTAAAGATCAGTCTTCTGAATTCACACATCTGGTTTCAGAGACTTAACAAGAATGTCATCAGTCTTGTATAACTCTGTTCTTTGCCATGGGAAGACTATCTTCTTTTCTCATTACTTTAAGGGCAGGATCTACCTGTCAAGGCTGAATCTGTGCTTTGAAGGGTCATCCTTTACACCCCCCTCTCTCTTATGCCCTGCATCATGTCTGTCACTAAGTGACATTACTTATTCACTTTAAATAGCTTTCCTTAGCCCCTCTGTACCCATTGATACTTCCTACCTCCTTTTTTTTTTTTTTAAATTCAAGTATAATTAACATACAGTGTTGTATTAGTTTCAGGTGATAAGGAGAGAAGTTTAAAAGCAGCAAGAGAAAAGAAAATAGTTACATACAAGGGAAAACTCCATAAATCTGTCAGCTGCGTTTTCAGCAGAAACTTTGCGAGCCCAAAGGGAGTGGCGTGATATATTCAACGTGCTTGAAGGAAAAAAACCTGCAACCCAAAATATTCTACCCAGCAAGGCTAGCATTCAGAATAGAAGGAGGGATAAAGTGATCCCTCTTACCTTTGGATCCTCAGCTCCTCTTCCCTGAACCATTGTAAGGCCTTCTAACTGGTCATCATGCTTTTGATTCTGTACCCCTTGAATCTGATTCTGCGTTTTGCAGCCAGCCCAATATTTCTCAAATGTAAGTCTGATTGTGCCATTTCCCAGCTTAAAAGCATTAAATGGATCCCTGTGGCCAAATAAATGAAGTCAACAGTCTTGAACCTAGCCTCCAGATTCTTAGTCACTATGTAGTGCTTAAGGTACTAATTCTAAGTTCATATTCTAGCTTTACTACTTACTAACTGAGTGACCTTGAGTAAGTTACTTAACCTTCTCATTTTCTGTTTTGTGAAATAGAGATGATGATAATTTTACTCATACGATTACTGAGAAGATACATATTATACTCACTGAAAACAGTGTTTGGCACTCAGTAAGTATTCAATAAATGTTAGCTTTTATTACTGCTTCTCTTCCAATTCTGCATTAGTTACTCTGTGCTCTAACTGTACCACAGTTTTCTAAAGTAACTTGATGTTCTAAACTTCTGTGATTCTGAATAAAACTGCTTCTATTGTTTAAAATGCAAGGTAGGCCCTTGTCTTCTATACCTTAAAGCATTGCTTTATTTTTTTTTTTGTATTTTATTTTATTATTTGGTCTGTTTACAAGTACTTCCCTCTCTATTGGACTTGAACTCCCTAAGGCAGAGGTCTTGGCCTCCTTATCACTGTACCCGTTAAGTACTTGGCCTGTGGTTGGCATTCAGTAAATGTCTCTTAAGTACTTGATTCTTTGAGACTCATTGAGCATTCTGATACTACTTTTGGTGGTAAAACCTGTTTCTAGCTTGCATCCCATCTTCTTGCCTAGGTTATAAATCTTTCGTTATACTTAGGCAATGGACAATCCTTATGTATTCTTTCATTGGCTCAGGACCGTGGATGTACCCTACATTAGGTTGGCACTTTTGATATACTGCAGTTACCAGCACTTCCTATGTTGTACTGTTGTAGCTGTGCATGTGACTAGTCCATCTATTCACTTGTGTCTTTTTTTCAAAGGCAGAAGCTGTCTTATCCTTTGTTTCTCCGTCGCTCTGCATATATTAGTGACATGACAGAAAAAGCACTGGGCTAGTATTGGCAGGAGCCTAGGGGCCTAGGCACTTGAAGCATATACCCTTTTATAAAGAGGCATTCTCCCTTCAGTGTGATAACTGTGCCCTCAATTATTTGAAGCCTGTAGGACCTATGCCATAACAAAGTGATAGAACTTTTTCCTAGCCCACTGATTTGGATTTAGGTGCAAGTGGTATGTTTAGGTGATAGAGTATGATTAATGTTCAGTGATGTAGTTAGAGAGGGTGGGAGGAAAACTTTTTCTGTGAGACCCAATTCTTGTACATCTGGCTGCTCCCCATGGGAACTATAAGTCTCCCCAACTTGACCCTATGGAAGGTTACTGTCTGAATATCAACTTGTTGGAGAAAGTTTCTCTGAATGCCCTGTATACTTAGACTTACCATCACCCTCCATCCTTCACCCACTGCATTTTTATTTATTCCACTTAATTGTACCACCTTCTCCCTGTTATATTATTTTACTTATTAACTATCCATGTTCTAATGAACATCAATCTGATAAGGACAGTATCTACCTCTCTTTGGGGCACTGCTGTGTACCCTGACCTCCTTTAATAGTGCTAGGTACAATGTAGAAGGTCCCAGAATTTTGTTTTGTCCAGAGCAGCCAGAGGTCGCAAGGGAACTACCCTTCTTTGCTCTTGGAACCAAGACTTTTCCCTTCCAGAGCTTTTCAGAGACCAGAGATAACTCCGACCACCACTCCTGTCCCCATGGCCCTACCTGCTGCTGCACCTGCCTGGGGAGGTAGGGACTGTGACACTGGCCATGCCTCAGACCCCAGACTCACTTGTTTCTATGGCCACTGGATGTCATGGAGGCTGCAGGTGGCAATTAAGCTTAGTTTTGTTCATTCATAATTGGAAGGTCTATTTCTCTGTGGAAGAACTCCTTCAAGATTAAAAAAAAAAAAAGAACCTTCTTTTATGTCTTCTTTTGGGACTAGGGAATGAATCTCTAAGTAGTTTGAAAGAAATTCTTGAAACAGATTGAAATATCTTAATGTGTGAAGACTTGCCTTCTATTCTAGACTCTGCCTCCACCAGCTGTATTCATGGACAAATGACCTCACCCCACAGCGCCTTCACTGCCCTCAGCTGAGCAACAGTGATAGGAGAGCCTTTCCTGCGTAGCTCCTGGGAAGAATTAGCCTGAGTCCTACTTGAAAGAATTAGAATTCTATAACCACCCTCTAGATACAATGCCTTACAGAACGCATAAGCCAACACATGCCCTACATGCAAACCGGTTTTCTTCACTCCCTGCAGCGGCTGTCACATATGGTGATGACCCTTAGGCTCTGTCATGTTGCTACTACTGGTGATGATGATTATGACGATGCTCTCTTTTGACTCATTTTTCAGGTGAGATTAACACTATCGAATACTTCCTCTGGGCCAGACATTGTGTTAGGCACTCTGCAGACCTTTTCACCTTTTCTTTAAAAAACAACTTTTTCAAGTGTGTCATAAAAACAGTAGAGTGCTTAAAAAGCATGACTGTTAAGTGCCTAGCACAGCCAGTTTCTGTGGATGTATACACTCCACATGACACTCTGCATGTCAACACAGACTACACTTCCGGCACCCCAGCAGCCTTACCCGTGGCCGTTCCTAGTCAGCACCCCCAAAGGTCTCCACTATTCTGATCACCAGGTCGTTCTGTCTCTTCTTGAGCCTCATGTAAATGATACTATACAGTGTGTCCTCTTTGTCTCTGGCTTCTTGTGGTCAACATGACATCTCTGGGATTCCTTCCAGAATGTGCATGTGTGTCCGTCCTGGTTCATTTTTATCTGTTGACTTGAATGAGTCCTTAGAATGAGCCAGACACTTGTCTGAAGTGTTTTGTGTGTATTATCTCACTTAATTCTTTCCACTCCCCTGAGGGAAGGACTATTATCTTCCTTCCACAGATACGGCCCAGGGAAGTTAAGTAACTTGCCTTAAGCCACAGAGCTATTACTTGGTGGCGAATCCATTCTGGTGGCAGAGCTGGAGCTCCCTAGGAAGGGCCAGAGCTTGGCATGTTTTCAGAATTAGATTGAATCAGATTTGTTCCCGGTGCAAACCGAAGGTCATATGATTTTTTTTGTGTGTGGTTCTCCACAGAGGGGTTTCTATGGGAACTCTCATTCCACGTGACTATTCCATCAGAATATTTTCTCTCCCTCGTTAATTGTCAGAGCTTCTTACTTACATATGTTCCGATTTGACTTGCTTTGCCCTGCCTGTGGCTCCACTGCTTCTGGACCCAGACCCGGCTTCTTTGGGCCTCTACAGGAGACTGCTTACTCAAGGTCTCACTTGAAAGATTAAGCTGCTTGAGGATGTCTTCTTCCTCCCTTCAGGGTGTGATCTTTGATGAGGGAATCACAAGTACTGCTGTCTGACTGTGTGACTACTTCCCCAGTCTCAGCTTGTGGTGGGTGGGGGGGGGCCGGGTTCTAAGGAAACACAGCTGAAGAAGATTTCTCTCTCTACCCTGGTATAGCCTGAGTCACGGTCCTCCCACCCTCGAGTCTCCCTTTATCTCCCTGATGATAGATGGCCCTCATCTGGGGTGAGCTTGGGGGTGGGGCAGCCTTTGGAGAGAGCGGGGGGGGGGGGGGGGGGGCGGTGGTACTGTGTGAGGTGTGCGTGGAATCACCACTCTGGACCGCCTGGCCCAGCCCCTGGAGCTCACAGGGGTTGCCTGTAAACTTACGTGACTTTTCTCTTATATATATTCATCCTCTGAATTTATATCTCCGCTCTGTGTAGCTTTCCTTCTAAACACAGGTTCCACGCCTTTCCCCCCAGGCTCTGAACTAATCCATTACCGTTTGGCTAAGACACAGACAATGGGTAAATGCCCCCTTGCAGGCTAGAGAATTAAATAGATAATCTGAGCTCTGTTTGGGTCTGTGGCTCAGTGCATGGGGTCATTGGTAAGAGGCTTTGGCTTTCCTTCCTCCATGCAAATGAAGAGAATAAGTAAAAGCAAAAAGAAATGGAGGTGGAACCTTTTTGAATACTGGCATTAGAGTCACTAGGACAGGCAGAATAAGGCTTTTCATTTAACCCCTTGTGGGGCTGTTGTCCCTTAGCAACTTCTCTTAATCAGTCGAGAAATTAGCATTTGCATTGATGGCACAATTCACTCCTTCCCCAGTGTAAGATCCATGCACGATAAATTGCGCCTTGTTCATCACTGGATCCCCAGTGCCTACAAGTGTTAGCTCAGAGTGGGCATTTAATAAATAGCTCTCAAATGGTTGCATTAATTAGCAGTGTAGAGAGCTATTGTAATGCAGTGGAAAGATCAGGAGTAAAAAAGATGATGCAAACCATTAGCCCTGGTGATTTTAAGGCCCTGCTGGATTTGGTGCTGGATTCCAGCCACTCGGAGTTCATACATGTGGTCCAGATGACCGAGTTCTGGGTCTCTTGCCTCCCACCTCCCCCAAGCCATTCTCCATCCTGGGACACCTCAATTTCAGTTTGCCTCATTTTTTTTTTTTTTTCAGAGCACTCAAACGAGGTGAGTGCTGGTCCCTGTGCCCACGGCTTCTTGGGGTCAGCCACCAAAATACAGTGGCTTGAGCCAAATGAACCCACAGAGGAGGAAGCCACAGATCTTCACAAAGTCTGGGCCTGTTGTCAATTGCCATTTCCTCGTACTGGCCTCAGCATGGCCTCCGAGAGTACAATATACACAAAATTATAATGTTATCACACAGGCTGGCGCCCACGGCGAGGACAGCCACTTAGGAAGGCGCACACCAGGGGCAGGCAGGCACAAAGGCCAGTGGGAGGCTGAAGTCACATGTATTTATATTTTTAGCAGAGGGGGGCTGAAATACAATTTCAATGAAGATTGCATTATGGATTATTGCTTAAGAAAGCTTTGGCAAAGGACTAAGGAGAGTCTTTCTTTTCCAAAGGGGGCTTTTGCCTCCACAGGGGTTGAGGGAAATGGGAGGAAAGAGAAGGCTGCTGCTTCTATTTTCTGAAGCTGACTTGGGATGCTGTAGTGATAATGTGTGACAGTTTCCTAAGCAAATCTCCATGTGATGTGTGTGTGTGTGTGTATGTGTGTGTGCATGTATTTTATTTGAACAACTCAGACCCCGTTTGGTAGGCAGAACAGATGCTGTTACTACTGTTTTACACAGTAGAGACCGAAACTCAAAGAAGATAAATGGTGTGTTTACATAATTAGCTAGACCATTTTAAAGTCCACATTTCTTCACGGAACTTACAGATTCCTTGTTGTGCCTGCTCTTACCTATCACTCCAGTGTCCTCCCACTACATTGCTTTCTTCTCCCCTAAACTCCTTCCATAGTCAGCTTGCAGACCCTAATGTATCATGTTGTTTCTTTTTTTTTTAATTTTAAAAAATATTTTATTTATTTTTGATAGAGACACAGCACAAGTGGGGGAGGGGCAGAGAGAGAGTGAGACACAGAATCCGAAGCAGGCGCCAGGCTCTGAGCTGTCAGCACAGAGCCCGACGTGGGGCTCGAACTCACAAACTGTGAGATCATGACCTGAGCCGAAGTTGGACGCTTAACCGACTGGGCCACCCAGGTGCCCCTGTGTCATGTTGTTTCTTACCTGTACGCTTTGCACATTCTATCCCTTCCTGTGCAGCCTGACCTCTCCTTCCTCTTTGTCAGATCTCATCAGAGAAAGGGTTCCCTGACCTCTCAGGACTGGGTTCCCTGCCTTGTCTGTATGGCACTGTGCACCCTGCACCTATCCATAAACTCTTTTGTCTTTTTCACTAGATGACAGCTCTTTGCTGAAAAACTAACACCCTGAATTGCTCCACTGATTCTGCAAGTGAGTGGGGACAGAAAGTATGGGAGGAAAAGGTAAAGGTTTTACCACGCTCTGAGAACCTAGCTGCATTCTAAGAACCTAGATGCACTTGAAACATGCCCAGGTTGGGAAGGGCTAAGTGACACGGTAAATCAGCTACCTCAAAGCAATTCAAGTACAAACCACTTTTCTGCCACCTGTATGGGTTCTAATTTTGCTCACCCACTTAAGGTGCTACTTGGGACAAATATCTTTACCCCTTCTGATCTTCGGCTTTCTCACCCAAAACTAGGTGAGAAGGTGGCAGATGAAAGGGAACAAGAGTGGTAAAGTACCCTGTCAGGTATAACTAGCACTAAATAAACCTTTATTATCATTACGCAAAAATACCCAGGATAGTATGGATGAGTGGAAGTCACATGATCTCCTTTGTGTCAAAAACATAGTTATGAGACAAAAAGGTAACTAACACCTTTGAGACGCTGTAGAACTGAATTTCAGGAAGCACTCTATTCCTCATAGGACAACAGACAAACAGAAGGCAAAAAGACTAAGGTCACGGAAGGAAGAAATTTCACCATCAGGAGGCATTGTGCTCATTCAGTGTGCTCATTGTACATGCTTGGAAATCTTTCATCCAGAAGTCATTCCCTGAATAAAAGTTCGCTGCATCCCACTCTTGGCTGAGTGACTACCACGTGCTAGGCATTGCTGTAATGCCATTCCTACATCCGCTGTCATGGCTTTGCTTGTTCTGAGGACCTGGCCTGCAATGCTTGTGCCATTTATTAACTTACTGGCATTCAGCTGCAAACCCACCCTTCTGTACTTGACTCTGTGCTGCTGGGGCTGGGACAGATCCCTGTTTCTGCTTGGTCTGCTGGCTCCTTCTTAGGCTCTGCCGATAGGGGGTGCTAGAGGAAGATGCCATGGCTGGGTGGGAGAAGATGAGACTTGCTCCTTCTTTTTTGCTTCCTGTTCCTCTCAGTGTTAGCCTAGAATGGGCTTCTCAACTCTGGCACTATTGATTTTGGACTTGGTAATTCTTTGTTGAGAGGGGGGCTGTCTTATGCATTGTACAGAGTTTAGCAGCACCCCTGTCCTCCACCTGCTAAATTCCTGTAGCAAGCCCCCACTTGTGACTATTAAGAATATATCCAGACATTGACAGATGTGCCCTGAAGGGCAAAATCGCCCTTGGATTTGAACCACTGGCCTAGTGTCTAGGAATCTGGGCAGCTGTAATTTCTTCCTGTAGTTGCGGCTGAATCCAGGCCGCAGACCCAACACTTGCAGACCCAGCTGTAGGTTCTGCCTCAGGAGACAGTAGGACCAGCTGGCCTGTGCCTGTCTTCAAGAAGTCAAGGCCAGCCCATGGGCCCCCTCCGCCAAGCTCAGAGACCCCAGCCTCAGCTGAGTAGTGCCCCTCCCTGGAGATCTGAGTTTTCAACCACCATCCACCAATGGGCTTTCTCCTCTAAGTTTCTAAGTGTTTCCCTTATTTTCTTCATGTAGGAGAGGTCGCTGCTTCTTGCAACTGCTACCTTCGTGATGGCTTAGAGTTCCTTTTATCTCTCAGTCAGTTAGTTAATAATTTTGTAACTAAACATCTTTTATAATGTTAAGGTCTCTATGTTAAAATAATTGAGGTAGTTATTTTCTCCTGACTGGACTGACTGATAACAATATTCTTTCTCCCTCTCTTCCCCTCCTCCCCTCCTCTTCTTTTTCGGTTCTCCATCCAGTAAACTCCAACTCCCTTCTAGAGCTCTGACAAATATCACACTTCCCTGGAGCTTACCTGGTCTCAGCTAGACAGAGCCATTCACAATCCTCTTGTTCCCTAGCCCTTGGAACAGTGCTTCTCATTTGTGGTAGAGCCTTGTGTATACATCTTTGTCTCTCCTATCAGAATGTAAACTCCTGATGGTGAGAACCACATAACATTCATTTCTACGTTCCTAGTACAGTGCCGTGCCACTATTCAGGCTTGATAAATGTCTGTTGAGTGAATGAATGAATGAATGGATGAAGAACTGCATGACCCAAGACTTCTGTCTGTTTCAAGTCGTTTGGTGCTGTTTTCCCCCTCCTCACTTTCTGCCAGGTTACAGACTCAGTGAGGATCACGATGGACCCTTGTGCATTCCTTCCAGGGGTCAGCCCCTTGTTTTGCAATGACATCATTACAGCACTCTCACCGTGTTGAGTTTCTCTTAGCTGGGTCTCTTTTTCCCAGTGAATATTAAGCTTTTTGAAAATAGGGTTTGTTGGGCGTAAAGGAGTTTCTTACTAAATAGTTGTTGAATGAATTGCTGGAGGGAACTATTTAAGGAGGTTTCAAGGAAAAGCCCTCTAAGGGATAGGTAGAATGTTTTGGAACTGGAGCCTTCGTCCTTGGTAGTGGTGATGGGATGGGGATGGTGTGGGGGAATGCAGAGAAGTTGGTCAAGGGATCATTAATTGTTCTAGTCTGGTGATTGCAAGGCACCTGGAGAGGAAATTTGGGAGATAAGGCTGCAAATGCAAGTAGGGTACAGAGTTTGGGTACCCTGAGAAACCTTTTAGGCAATGCGTGCAGTACAGTAAAACCTTGGATTGTGAGTTACTTGTTCTGTGAGTGTTCCACGCGATGAGCAAACATTTCTAACAAATTTTAACTTGATAAACAAGTGATGTCTTGCAATGTGAGTAGTACAGGATGCCGAAAGTCACATGATCACAAGCCAATGGTTCTTGAAATGTGCTTTGATATACGAGTGCTTTGATTTATAAGCATGTATCTGCAATGAATTATGCTCCCAAACCAAGGTTTTACTGTACTTATTGGGGAAGTTCAGTGGTCCTGGTATAAGAGAATGGCATCATCAGACTCCACTTTTGGGAGAAGCCCTCAGGACACTGGAGGAGAGACTGATGGTAGAGGCCACTCAGGAAAAGCTGTGTACTGTACAGCCAGACAGGAAGGGTTAACGCAAGAGAGCAAGCCTCCCACAATCCTGACAGTTGTATTCTGTAGGAAGTGGATTCTTTTTGTGGAGGAAGATGAATATTCCACATTATAGACAATAGAGACCAGAGGAGGTGAGAAAGGGAAAGAATAGGAATGTAACAATTATTCCTGGTTGAATGATACAGCCCTAACCCCATCCCCACCCCCACCCCCTTTTTCTCTTTTTGGTCTAATTATCACAGAGTTTTTCAGAATTTGATGTATTTTGCTAAGATATGAAAGATAACAAAACAGCATCTCTCTTGGCTTTTAAGCAGATTTGCGTGCCAGGGCCAATAGCAGTGTGTGGAATACAGCCGAGTTCGGCTCTAGGAAGGAGTACGAGTCCATTATAATTTTGAAAAGAAAGAAAATAACAGCAGCTTTGGCGTGACCTGCATGTCGTCATCAGTTAAATGAAAATAATGGTATCAGCTTTCCTTTATGTTGCAGAGCTTTTTGGAAAATCAAATAACAAGATGAAGAATGTAGAAGTATAAATCATTAAGCGCCTGCAAAATCCATCCGCACATCCAGCAAACATGCATTGAGCTTGTCTGATATGACACGAATGGTGGTAGCACTTGTTGCTACAGGCACGAAAAAGACCTGGTCTCTATCCTGAGACTCTCCAGATGGACTGTGGAGCCTGACAAAAGCACTTGCCAGGCCTGGGGAGAAGGTTAATGTAAGCTATAAGGGATTGTTACTAATATCACGTTTAGTAAGGTGGGCTTTGTTCTAATATTTTTGGTCTTTCGAGAAGAATACTCAGAGAGGCAATGCTCTGCAGTCAAAAGGAACTGGGCATTGTAGACAAAAGATGAGCCTGCACCTTATTCTGTGCCATGTGATGACTGTGTGAATTTGGGCGAATCACTTGTGTCCATACCCGTATCACTGACATAACTACTTCGATCTAACTGGGAAGGTTACTGAGATCACTGTATCTGTTAACAGATGTTAAAGTGCTTTGAAAACAGGGGTGCCTGCATGAAAAGATGCTCAACATCGCTCCTCATCAGGGACATACAAATCAAAACCACACTGAGATACCACCTTACACTGGTCAGAGTGGCTGAAATGAACAAATCAGGAGACTATAGATGCTGGCGAGGATGTGGAGAAACGGGAACCCTCTTGCACTCTTGGTGGGAATGCAAACTGGTGCAGCCGCTCTGGAAAACAGTGTGGAGGTTCCTCAAAAAATTAAAAATAGATCTACCCTATTACCCATCAACAGCACTGCTAGGAATTTACCCAAGGGATACAGGAGCGCTGATGCATAGGGGCACTTGTACCCCAATGTTTATAGCAGCACTTTCAACACTAGCCAAATTATGGAAAGAGCCTAAATGTCCATCAACTGATGAATGGATAAAGAAATTGTGGTTTATATACACAATGGAATACTATGTGGCAATGAGAAAGAATGAAATCTGGCCTGTTGTAGCAACGTGGATGGCACTGGAGAGTGTTATGCTAAGTGAAATAAGTCATACAGAGAAAGACAGATACCATATGTTTTCACTCTTATGTGGATCCTGAGAAACTTAACAGAATACCATGGGGGAGGAGAAGGGGAAAAAAAAAAGTTACAGAGAGGGAAGGAGGCAAACCATAAGAGACTCTTAAATACTGAGAACAAACAGAGGATTGATGGAGGGTGGGGGAGAGGGGAAAGTGGGTGATGGGCATTGAGGAGCGCACCTGTTGGGATGAGCACTGGGTGTTGTATGGAAACCAATTTGACAATAAATTTCATATAAAAAAAGAGTAATAGGAGACATTGACAACATTGTCTTGCATGGCCATTGCCATGAATAGTGGTTTAATTAAGGAGAAGGGAAGGGAGACTAACGTGTATAACAAAGAAATGCTATGTGTCAGGCACTATATAATAGGCATGAACATGATTGGTGTTGTGTATTTTTAATGATAACTGTGTGCGATAAGCATCATTCTCCGCACTTTACAGTGCAAAGATTTTCTACATGTTCCTAAGGTACTTAGATGGTACCTGAGGCGCCAAGAGCTGTGCCTGATGTGGCCATAGCTGGTATCATTCTTCAGTCTCCACTTTTCCCTCCCACTCCCAATGGCTTTGTTTGGGATTCAGATTCACTGTGACACTTCTCTCACCTCTCTCTCTGATGAAGCATCTCATTAGGCAAATGCCTCCCCAAGATTCAGTCAGTCCATATACGTGGTCAGGAATCGAAGGATGCTGAAATTCTACCTAGTGGACTGGGGATTGCACTGTGTCCCTCTGCAGCCTGGTGAGAATTTCCCTTTCCACGGGTGTGTCCTTTTCAGTGCCACACTGCGTGGCAAGGAAATGGGTAGGAAAACACTGATGTATGTGGCCTTCCCCTATTCCCGCCGTGAATCTTTTCACTGTGAGTCATTTTTACCCTGGAATCAACCCTGTTCCTGATTTCCAGACCTCTGTATACCCTGTTCTCTCCATGTGGGATATTTTCCTGCTTCTCACATCCCTGATGAAGACCTATTTGGTATTTAAAACCCAGCTGGAGAAATCCTGTCTCTCCACAGACACAGTTGTTTGCTTCTTTGTTCAACTGGTCCTCCAATATCCCTCTTCTTATGGTTTATCCAGCTATATTTAACTGTGCGTTTGCTTGTCTGTCTGCCTTACTGGAACGACCTCTCTGGGGAAAGGGGTTGCAAAGTATTTCCTTCCTTATCCTCAGTATCTATTAGATGCCTTGCACATAGTAGGCATTCAGGAAGCTTTGGCTGAACGAATGCACAAATGAGTGAATGAGCTTGTATGGCAGACAGGGTGTTCTGGCCAGGGCGTGTCGACTCAGGACAGCCACTGTTCTGATGGCCTTGTAGGCATTTTCATTTGTCTCCTACACAGATTGTCAAGAGAACTGGTACTTTCTCGTTGACTTACAGAGAAATGCCTCGCAAACACTGGTCTCACTCAAGAGCTGGTGATGCTTACCTTGGGGCCTGTTTGGTGCAGCAAAGCAGGCCTCCCAGCAGTCTTTCCACCCTGGATACCTACTCCCCCCCCTTTGCCCCCCCCCCCCCCCCCCTTAACTGTACTTGCCTGTATTTTTACCTGAAGGCAAATCCACTGTCTTGGAGAGTGTGAGTCCAGGAGGAAATCCCTTCGGGCAACTTGCCACATTTCATCTGTGCTCCTTTTTCCATTTTGGCCTGCCATGGAGTTATTTTGGGTAAAGTACTGCTCTGGGGGGAGAAGCTTGGCTGTGAACAGAGAATAGAAAAAGCTGTGGAGGTACCTTGTTCAGACAAAGCGGACAGTTCCCTAACTGCTGCATTCTTTCATTTGGCCATGGCTGTGGGGTTTTGTATGCTCATATAGAGGCTGTGAGTTCAAGATCTGAGCCCTTAGAAGTTTAGTGGTTACTACAATCTGAATGTTTGTGTCCCCCTCACCCCCACATTCATGTGTTGGAATCCTAATTCTCACAGGTGATGGTAGTAGTAGGTGGGGCCTTTGGGAGATGCTTACGTGAAGAAAGTTCCTCCCCATGAATAGTATTAGCGCCTCATAAAGGCAGCTCCACAGAGTTTCCACGTGTGAGGATACGATGATGAGAGGCCTGTGGCCCTGACCCAACTGTGCTGGCACCCTGATACTGGACTTCCAGCCTCCAGAACTGCGAGCACCAAATTTGTGGTGCCTCACCTACCCGTCTGTGGCATTTTGCTATAGCAGCCTGAATGGACCAAGACAGGGGGGCATAGTAGCAAACACAGGGTAGCCCTGGGGCCATGCATACCTGGACTGAAAATCTTGGCTCTGCAACTCCCGAGCTGTTAGGCATGGGGAAGTTTATTAGCCTCTCTGCGGCTCTCTTTGTTCATCTGTAAAATGGGGATACTGCTACTTCTCTTACAGGGATCCCTGTAAAATTAGAGATGATGCATTTCAAATGCCTGGCCTATAGCAGGCCTTCAATAAATGGAAGCTCTGGTCATTGGAAGCTTTGGTCGTTGCCTCTCTCCCCTGATATCTGAGTAACCATTTTTCCCTGAGGAGTGTTTAACCTTTCTTTGTGGCTAAAAGCCTAACCAGTGGGTGGTTGACTCAGTAGTGCTATAAAAGGAGTTGTTCTTGTTGCTATTATCCTTTATGGTAGCTACTTTGATTTCAAAACTATTTTCAGATTCCACCCATACTGAACAGTAAAAGCCTGCAAAAATAACGGTGAGTCTAGGGTGGGAAGGGAAGCTGAGGGGTAGGCTTCATGGAAACTCTCTCTTTGGTACAGATCACCTCCCACCTTGTAGCAAAGCGTGTGCATGCGCTCAGCTGTCGGTTTCAACACCCTCCCATCAACCCAAGGTTCCACAGGTGCTGTTTTGCCCTGGGGAGCTGTTTGAGCTATGTCAGGTTGATGGTTCAGGGCCTGAGTACGACTCTTGTCAAATTCGGGATCCGAAGCCCTGTATGAACCCAGTTTAGTATTCAGGAAATGTATCCATAGCTGCTGCTGTCAGGGTAACTATCACCAAGGGTAGACAGTCAATGGCTCCCTCCCTGCTCTGTGTCTCTCCTAAACACTATTAAAAATAGCACCCTCCCCCATCACCACCCATTTGCAAGACAGAGGGAAGAAAGTCCCTCTTCTCTCTGTAGAGAGTAGCTGCTCATCTCCCCCAGCCATAATTATGCGATGCTAATGAGCACCCGTGTTCCTCCTCCTCCGCGGAGGCAGCCACTGTTGTAATCTCTTGTTTGCATCCATTTATTCATAAAACTTAAAACTCTAGGTGCTTACTGCCTGCTGACCAGAGAGAGAGAATAAATAAGCAGACAAAGAGACGAGATGCTGTTAGTTAGTGAGAAACACTATGAAGAAAATGAAAGAAGTAATGTCATGGGGAGTGACCGGAAGGAGGCTGCTACTATTATAGCGATTGGGGCAGAAGTCTCTGTGGAAGGGACATTTGTGCTGTGACCTAAATGATGAGAAGCAGCAGCCAGGTGAACAAGTGGTGGGGAGGAGCCCTGCAAGCCCTGGAGCACCTGGCACCCCGAGACAGGAGAGAGCGAGGTGCCTTTGATGATCAGAAGGAAGGTTGGCGGTCCAAGTGTCAAGCACGGGGAGAAAGAGGCAGAAAATGAAGTCGGAGAGCCAGGTAGAGGTCAAATCTTGCAGGAGCCTGAATGGCTGTGATACAGAGTTCACAGTTTATTCTAAGAGAGTGGGAGACCACCGGCAGGCTTAAGCAGGGGCACAGTATCGTTTGATGTATGTTTTGAAAAGATCACTCTGGCCATGGAGAATACCCTATATTATATGGGTGAGAGAGTAAAACAAAGAGACCAGGGAGGAGATAGGTAATAGTCCTGGCAAAAGGCAGTTGGAGCAGATGCATGTGGCTGGTGATGGGGGTAGGCGTGTGGCAGGTAGGAGGTCAGACTGCAGATAAGCTTGGAATCAGGAGCCTTACCTGTGCTGGTGAGGCCACTTTATGGATGTGATGACTCCATAATACTTTCCCTGGCTTCCTGAACTTCGCACTCTACTTGTGCTGGGAGCAAAAAGAATAGTGGGTTTCTCTGGCACTTTAGAATTGACTTTTTTTGTCTCCAGCTATAGGCGTTCTTAGTGAACGTTCCTGGGCTTTGGAGTGAGTTAGCCTGGATCGGAATCCTTATTCCAGCACCTCCTAGATGGCTGACTGGGTAGTTTTTTATTTTGGTGTCTCCAGCCCTCGGTTTCCTCAGCTGCAAAATGGACTTCATAATAATGCCTGCATTTTGCACTCTTATGCTGAGCATCAGAATGAGATAGTATTTGTGAAAATATGCAGCATATAATAGGTTCTAAGTGAAAGTTGTTTGCCTTTGATTCTGAATCATGTCCTTTAACCCTCTGCCCTCCCAGACCAGGGATAGGAGGCCAGATGTTTCCACCTCAACTCCTCCCCTTCTGTCGGTGAAGCGCTTGTCGGTGGAAACAGTCATTGCTCCAGGATGCAGTAGGTAGACTTGGTTTTCTGTTTCCCTCCTTGCTAAACACTGAGTGTCTTTGAATGAGCCCCTGTCTCTCTCTGGGCCTCAGTTCCTCATCTGTAAAGTGAGTAAACTGGGCTAGATAGCCTATGTAATCATAGTGGATAGTGACATGACTTCATTTGATGCCAGTATTAAGAGCAACCGCTGTCAGTTATGGAGCACCCACTTGGGGCCAGACAATGCGGTATATGCTTTATAGACATATCATATGTAATCTTTAAGGCATCCTGTAAAGAGGGTGCTATTATTATCCCCATTTTACCGATGAAAAACTGAGGCAGGGAAGTGAAAGCATCACGTCTTACTGACAAGAGCAGCTAGATTCTGCGGTGTTCCATTCAGTACAACTCTCTGGGACCTCCAGATGGGCCAGGCACTGTGCAAGGCCCTGCGCCTGGAGGCAGAGACCCTGCCCTCAAAAAGCCCCGACTCCATGAGGTCAGGGGAGCCACGCAAAAGTCGGGTTGTTCTTACACCCTCCCACAGGACACGTTGCTGTAAAGGGAATGTCTGCAATGGCATTCCTTGGCACGGGAAGCTAGTTTGGGCCAGCTCCGTTCCTCAGGACAATGTGACCTTTCTGGATTTAGCAAGTACAGAAGGTCCCATCTCCTGTCTGTCATCTCATGCTCCACTCTGAGCCCCCACCTCCTCACTGGCCATCGCTTTGCTTCTTTTCGTGTTTTTGTTTTCAGCAGCACTTATTTCTGTTCACAATTTTGCCTCCTTTTGCTTTTTCTGTGTTAATGCTGGAAGGAAAGGTTGACCAGACACAAGGCGCTCTGCCGGCAGAGCAGACTGGCAACGAGGACCCTTGTCCTGACTTGGGCCTGTTTGCAGACAATGTGTGAAGGGGTTGCAGGGTCTTTCCCAGAACTGGGAATCGGGACACTTGGGTTCTTACTTCCAGGCTCTGCTACTTACTGCTGGTGACCCTGGGCAGATCACCTACCTTAGCTGAGCCTGAATTTCGTTCTCATAAGATGCTGCTGTTAATACTCGCGGCATCAGCGTGCTCGGGTTTGCATAGTAGATTTACCACTGACTAGCTGTGTGACCTAGTGAAGCCACCTAACCTAAGTCTTAGTTTATGTAAAACGAGGGCCTACATGAGGGTTGTTATGAATACTGAGTTACATAATCCGTGTTAGGTGTTGGGCACAATGCCTGGCAAATCGTAAGCTCTGTATAGCTCTTAGCTGTTTGGTAATGACCATGCTGGTTAAGTGACTGAATTGGATGTGGAAGCATTTGATACACTGTAAAGCACTATACAAATGTTAGTTATTATTTGGTAATGGTTGTTATTCTGAAATAAGAGAGACAGGACTTTTGATAATCTTCTCTTGCCGAGTCAGTTTTCTTTTTAAAATTTGGGTTTTATATTTATCTCCCTCAATAATGTGCTGTTCATATTATCTGAACTCCTTCTAGGGCGTTATTGTTCCAGAATCCAGGGCATCAAAGGCCATCCCATGCCTTTCTATACCCAGCAACGGGAAATCAGCCAAAAGGCTGTGTAATTTCATTTTACCCTTTGCTTCTCTCACTGAACTTGGTAGTTCACGTCTAAATGAGCTGAGTGGCTGAGCTTTGAGTTCTTTCATCGATAGCTCTAGCAAGCCAGTATACATTGTGATTAAAATGCACTGACCCTCCTTAAAGAAGTAAAATGCAACTAGATGGAAGGAAGGAAGGAATTAAATGGAAAAAAAAAAAAGCAGTAAGGAGAAAAAAAATGCTCTGGCAAGACAGCATTCTATTTGTTTGATTAAAAGCTAGTTGTGTGAAAAAATGCGTATATAGAGACATAGCACTGTGAAGGGAAACCTGCAATAGAGAGGCTCTGGGTTGGGGACTCTTTGTTACCTTTTGTTTTGAAGCTCTGAGTCTTTCACGAGGCAGGGAGCTAAGTGAAACCCTTTGCAGTGTTGATGTTGGAGGAAAATAATAATAGCTTCTGGGACAGCTATGGTATTTCAGGCTCTTCTTCTAGGTAGTTTTTGTGTTCCTGGGAACAAGATTCTGACCTGCTTTATATTGGATCCATACAATAATAATTGGGTCCATACTGTTGTTGCCTGCCTCCTCTGCCCGGGCTCTGGGATGCAGCCGCCTCCAGCCTCAGTCTGCCGGACAGCTTCCAGGCGCACAGAAGTCTCAGAACAGTCCACCCTTAATAATAAAGAACTGCTGGCAATCAACATGCCAGGGAAGTCTCAGGACCAAAGCAGTTATCAACTGATTTGGAATGAACACCTGCTGTTATCCGGAATGATCTTCCAATGCATTTTATGCTGGTTTAAGATGCACTCATGGGGTGGAGAGTGGGCCGGTTCCATGCACTTGGCTCATTTCTATCTTCACATTATCTTCTTTTCCACTGTAGATTATAAGTAGCGGCCTGTTAGGGGTTGTAGTATTAAATAACTCCATTTAACAAAACATTTATTGAAGTCATACTGTGTGTGTGGGATTGGGGGGGAGGGGTGTAGGTATTCTGCCAGGGTCTGACAGTTCCCTAGTCCTACCCCGAAAGCAGTGGTCCTCAAACTTTAGCATGCTTTCAAATCTCCTGGGGGGCTTGCTAAAACCTAGATTGCTAGGCCCACTCCCAGAGTTTCTGACTCAGGAGGTTTGGTTAGGAGGTGGTTTGAGAATGGAAAACAGCGCGCATTTACATTTCCAACAAATTTCCCAAGTGAGGCTGAAGTTGCACATCCAGGGACCACTTGGAGAACCCCTGTCTTAAAGAACTCACAGAAGTACAGACAGTGGAGTTATAAGAAGCTCAGACGGGCAGAGGTGTTAAGATGGAGGTGTAAGGAAAAGGCTCTGGCTGAAGAGGGATGGGGGCGATTTATGCACAGATGAGCAACCAGGAAAAGTAAAGAGAGATGGGAGCACGAGAAGGAATTAGGCAGACGGAGGAAGTTTCTCTGAAACTGAGCAGATGAGGGGGGCAGAAAAAGGTGTTTCAAGATTACCTGTGGGGCACCTGGGTGGCTCAGTAGTTTAAGCATGCGACTTTGGCTCAGGTCATGATCTCATGTTTCGTGAGTTCGAGCCCTGCGTCGGGCTCTGTACTGACAGCTCAGAGCCTGGAGCCTGCTTCAGTCTCCCTCTCTCTCTGCCCTTCCCCCTTTGTGTTCTCTCTCTCTCTCTCCAAAAATAAAATAAACATTAAAAAATTAAAAAAAAAAAGACTACCCACTATTCATTTTCTTCCTTGACCCAGGGAATAAAAGAGAACAAAGGGTTAGATCCAAGGAAATGTCCCCTTTTGCATTGAAAAACTCCAATTTCTGCTCTCATGTGGACCATAAATGAGAGGCTGATTTTAATGGCAATGCCCATCTTCCCTAGTTCAAGGAGGAAGGAGCTACATTTCCTGTAGGGAAAAAAAAATATCACTTGGTCCCAGAGGGAACCTCAAAGAAATTAAAAATGGAATTAACAGTTCATCTGGAAGCCTTCCTTTTAAAAATCATATGCTTAGCTCACTGTTCCATGAAAACTGTTTTCTGAAACACCAGCTTAATGTTCCTGGTATCATAGCTCTTTTTCATCCACATGTGACTGCAAGATGAAGGGTGGCAGGGGGAGAGATGAGATGTGGTGGGAGTGTGGCAGGGAAGAGGAAGAGAGTGAGCAGCTCTCTAAGGACTAGTCAACGGTGTGAAGGAGGTGTCTATGCCACCCTGGTCAGGGGATGGAGCTGACAGAGGGAGCTCTAGGCGGGAATGGTGATAGCATTGGCTTGTGCAGGTTGGTCAAGATTTAGACAGGCAGACAGAGGTAGAGGGACATAAGCAATGATATGGTGATGGACAAGAGCTAACCATGTTTTGAGAACTGAGCAGAGGTGTTTTCAACTGGAGTTGTGTGAAACCAAGTAGGAAAGCCAATCAAGGAAAGAGGGTGGAAGGTACTTTCTTGAGTTCAAACAAATTGTAACTCTCTGATTGTGCGTGTTATATATATCACACCTCTACACCTTTGTGCAAGCTGTTCCTTCTGCCTAGAATACCTTTCCATTACCATTCCATATCATTCCAATGACTCTCTGCTGGGCTCCCATGGTGCTGTTTCCTTCTACCATGGCATTTAACATTGGCATTATCTGCTTACTTAATTGTTTCCTTCATGAATCACTTTTCCATTCATTTGGTCAATCATGTTTTTGTTCATTTAGCAAATACATGCTGAGGACTTGACTGTGTGCCAGAAATTCTGCTAGACCTTGGGCATGTGGGACAAGCAAAATAAACACCATTTCCTCCTTGGTGGATTCATAGGCCAACAGGGAAGATAGGTACTAAATAGGGAAACACAAAAATGGGGATATAATTAGAAAGTTTTTGCAGTGCTCCTGTGAACTCCTGAAGGGAGCCAGAGGAATAGCATCTAATCAGAGGGAAGAGCATGAGCAAAGGGGAGCAGTTTCACTTTGTCTATGCTGCCTTCCTATTGCCATATTTTAAGGTTGTTCCATGCTTTTCATTATTGTGGTGTTCTTCAGTATGTTTGAGGACGACAAATATTGCAAATGCCAGCCCTTTGCAGACACACAGATGCCTGGGTATGGCACTGCCTCCAGCAGACTCTGCTAACTATGGTACTTCCCTTTGATATCAGTGCCAGGGATACAGTCATGACCTAATTCCTTGTAGAATACTTGGGGAAGCTAGAGGGTATAATTCTTCTTTTGAGAGTTATGTGGCATCTTAACCAAACAATGAGAACTTGCCTGAATAGAGAAAGAACTGGAGGTGGGAGGGGTCAAAAATTGAAAAAAAAAAGGGGGGGGGCATTAAATTTGTGGATATGTGTTAGAGTGTGTGCACTCTAGAGGGGATGCACTAATCTTTCAGATGTACAAAATATGCCAGCCCAGGAGGAATCTCTGTTTAAGAGAACCCAGGAACCAAATGATCCTTGAGAAAAAAGAAGGTGTTAACAAGAGCTCCATTATAGGCATGAGAAGATTTTATTTAATAGTATAGTTCCCATTTATTGAGCATGTACTACATATTGACCACCTTCTGTATCTCCACTCATTTAATTCCTGTAACATCCCTGTGAATTAGAGTGTTATCACCATGTGATAGATAAGCTTGAATGCAACTAAGTTATTTGTCCGAGATCACACAGTGAAGTGGTTTTGCCACGGTCAAACCAAATTAAGCCTGATGGCAAAGTTTAGGCTTTTCATAGATGACAGAAACATCATACTCTTATTACAGTGCTCAGCAAATGTCATGAATGACAGCACAAATAACATATTTATCATGTTGGCAATGGGGGGAAACACGAAATCATGGTTTTGACAGAAGAATTTCAAGATGATACGCACATTGCTAAGTGGAGATGTTTCCATGTTTTGTCCTTTCTACCCATAAAATGTAAGGAAGCAGAAGCTGCCAGGTCTACACTTACTGGTTGTTACTGAGGTATCACTAGGGGAAGAGCCCAACAAGTAACTTTCCTTTCATTCATCCACCTATCCATCCACCCATTCATATGTCAACCCACCCATCCATTCATCCCCCCCCACCCATCCATCCACCCAACCATTCATCCATACACCCATCCATCTAGCCATTCATCTATCCATCCATCTACCCACCCACCCCTGTATCCAAACTCTTTAGCATTTTTCACGTTTTTCTTTAACTCCATCATTCCCTCTTTTCTTTCAAACATTCCCCTCTTAAATGGTCTTCTTCCTTCAAACTTTTTAACCAGCAGACTGAGTGTCCTAAAAACACAGATTTTATTGCATCACATTCCTGCTCAAAACATTTAGTGACACCCCATTGCCCATAGGATTAAAATCTTGTACAACATGACCCTAGCCTACTTCTTCCAAGCTTGGTGCTCCATCACCACACCCCATTTATTTCCTGAACCTGGCCCATGCTTCCTTGTTTTTGTACCTTTGATCAAACTTTATCTCTTCCTAGAGATGCCCTTTTTGGTTTTTTCCACATTCAGACCTCCACCTTTTCTGGTGGCAATTCTATTCTGTGAGCCCTTCTCTAAACCCCATAGCAAGGAGTTATTCCTTCTTCCTTTGGAGTATAAATTGTTTGGGGAAGCAGCTTAGTCTAGTATGCACTCTGAATTCCTAGAGTCCTGAATTAAAGTGTTGGCTCTTCTACTTACTATCTATGTGACATTGGGAAAGTTACAAAGTTGTTTGAGCTCAGTTTCTGCACCCATAAAGTGAAGGTGGAGGAGGTGTTAATATCTACCTTCAAAACATATCACAAGCATTAAGTGCAAAACATATAAAAATGCATCATTGGTGCTCAGCAAATATTTGTGAATGGCTAAATATAATCAGGCCAAAAATTTTGCCACATTCAGCATTATATGTATTTTAAGTTTATTTATTTATTTTGAGAGAGAGAGAGAGAGAGAGAGAGAGAGCGAGCATGGGAGGGGCAGAGAGAAACAGAGAAAGAGAGAATCCCAAACAGGTTCCACCCTGTTGGTGTAGAGCCCAATGTGGGCCTTGAACTCACAAACTATGAGATCATGACCTAAGTCAAAACCAAGAGTCAGATGCTCAACCAACTGAGCCACTGAGGCACCCCATCACTGTTATATATTTTAAATGGAATCATAATGTTATTTTCATGAGGATTTTTTTTTCAGAGCAGCTAGGGCTACAGGTCTTGACCAACTCCCAAATATGAGTTGAGACCATCACTTTCCCATAACCCCTGGCTCATATACATACATATGCCATTAGCTTAACGCCAGAATGCCTCTGGAGGTACCTCAGGCCGAAAATGATGGCAAGTCTAAGCCCTGGAGAACCTTCCTCTCATCTGGTGTATTGTTCGTTTTTGTTTGTTTGTTTGTTTGTTTGTTTGTTTAATAGACTTGGATATATAGCCTCCTACTATGGAGTAGAATTCTGGTCCAGGTTCACTCTTACATTGTGTCTAGAGGTAAGAACATGCTACTGGAACAGGCAGGAACCTTGGAGTACTTCGCTATGGTTTGGGACTTGGCTTAGGATAGGTACTTATCTAGAGTTGGCTAAAAGAGATGATAAATCAATGAATAGATTGATAGTGCGTGGATGGAAGCCAGTTGGATAGATGGGTGAATGGATGAAAGATGAATGTATAGATGGACAGTAGATAGGCGGATGGACTGTGGTGGATGAACATGAATGAGACACTCTCTTGGGTTCATCAAAAAGTTGAGAAGCAGTGCACTGAGAAATGTGGTAGACCAAGAAGCAGAGACACAGGTTCTAGGCCAACTTTTGTGGTTACCCTATTGCTATATGACAATAGGCGATTTAAGTTTTCCGAGGATCCCTTTTCTTATATGTAAAACAGTGGACTTAGACAAAATGACCTATATGGCCCCTTGTAAAATCATATTCTGAAGTTCTATGATTCTCTGAAGTAGAAAATAGATCAGCATATGTATTTTTAAGGTGATCTTAAAAACAAATAGGTATACAAACATTTGGCTTTATTGTTTTCTCAAAGTAGACAAACACACACGGTTTTGATTCTCAGTTCTGTGTATCTCTCACCATTCTGCCTTATCTGTCCTGTGTCCCTCTCTATACCCTCATCAACTTATGAGCATCATAACAGTTCCTTATCTTCCATCTATAACTAGAAAGGTAGCTTGGTTTTAGTGGAAATAGACAGATATTAGGATCAAATTCTGGATTCTCTATTTATTTGTGATGCAGACCCAGTTACTTCTCAGGCCCCCTTGCCTGTCAAAGGGTATCACCAAATGCTTCATAGTAAGGATTAAAGAGAACAGCTATGTCAGGAACGTAACAGGTCTTGATAACTCTGATGAATGGAAGTCTTCCCTTACCCTCTGCTCTGTGCAGAGAAGCTACCAGTTGCCTCCTAGATGTTGTGAAAGCACTTGTTGAATCAAATGGATTTGAATTCCATCCAGCCTCTGGGTTTTCCCTGCTTTGCAGCTAATGCTTTCAATCTATCATTGGTAGAAAATGCAAATGTGAAACTTTGGGAAAGGTTTCCACACATTATAAATCTGATATTTCGAGAGCATGGCTATAACTAGTGAGCTCAGCTTTTTCTCTGTGCGGCCCATTGTTAATGTAGCCCTGAGTTTTGGGAGGCCATCGGACACCGACCTCCCCAGTGTCTGATAGGACATTTGGCTGGCAGGTGTGGGGTGTGGGGGACACATGAAAATACCGAGGCAGCCTGGGAAGAGACCCCAGCTTCAGAATAAGTGATGTTTAATTCATACTTGAAGCACTAGGAGGTAAAATGGGTAGCTAGCTGAGAGGGCACCTCCCCACCAGCCGTCTTCTTGCATAGGCTGCTCGCATGCTTACCTCAGTTTCTACTGTCTTGGGTACTATTACCAGTGAACCTTGAGTTCCAGATGACCTGCTCCCAAATCAGTTATCTGAGAGCTGGGCACAACTATGATTTTTTTTTGTGTGTGTGATATCAAATATGCATGCTGCCTTGTTCTTCCTTCTCTTTCCCCTCAGAAAACACTTTGTTTCAGTGATCACTGCATATCTGACTGGTCTCTGGTGGTCCTCACACTCCTGCCATCCAGCCCTGCATTTTACACATGAGCAAACTGAGCCTCAGAGAATGGCCCAGGGTCACACGGGGCGTTGGTGGCAGAGCTAGGGTTGCAACCCAGGGGTACTGATTCTAAGTCAGAACGTCCCTCAGCACTTCACATCTTATGACTGTCTTCCCAAAGGGTTGGAGGCAGAGCTGGGAACAAGCCGAAAGCTCCTCTCATCTGCCCAGAGTATCTCCTCTGAATTCCCTAGCAGCATCTAAAATTCTCATATCACATCATTCCTTTCATTTAACACAGAATTTCCCAAAATATGCTCCATCGATGCTCTATAAAGCAAAAGGGGTCTGTGGCCAAAAGAGATCAGGAAACCTTGCAAAAATATGTTCCTTTTTTTAGGCTTGCAGTGCATGGTAGCTAGTCAAAGCAGAGCCCTCCTCAGTAGAGAAACCTCATTTGACTTCGTTATCCCATTGTTTCTTAAATTGATTTGTCCACAGAACCTTACTTTCCCTCCTCCTTCACCCTTTAAGTCCTGTAAATACCTCCCAGAACCAGATGCATGGAATGCGCTTTGGTAAATGATGATTTAGGACATTGAACACCCTCATTTGATATGTATGGTTTGCTTTAGAGAGATGGTAATGATTGTGGAACTTCAGTTCCCAGAGCTCTTTCAGACACATTATCCCTTTTGATTTACAACAGCCCCATCAGGGAGATAATGTATTGTCCTCAACAGAGAAAAAGACTTAGATGACTGACAGGGCTGAAGATGGGAAAAGATATTGGACTACAGGTTTCAGACAGCACATTTCATGTCCCCTGACTTTTCCAGGCCTCCACTTTATATTAAGCCAGCGTCCTTAGCTCCCTGCTCTACTGGCCAGGATCCTAGGCTTTGATTCAATGCTAGACTGTCATTTTCCATCCTACCTTATTTGACAATGAAGGAAAATGAGGCTCAGAGAGGGAAAGTGATATTGCCAAGGTCACACAGCTAGTCATAGAGCTGGAAGCAGAGACCCAGGGTTCTGAGAAGCCAGATGGGGTTGAGAGCCCTGAAGTGCATTAAGGATAAGAAAGTAAGCTTGGAAAGAAGTGCAGAGCATGAAGAAAGGGGGAATTGAAAGGTCGGAAGGATTACATTGGAATGTTGCTTATTACCAGCCCTGTGAAGAATAATGGCATTCCCGGGAGCCACCAAGCCAGCTGTCCTGCTGCAGAATCTGTCTGCCAAGTGTGGATGGATCAAAGTAGAACCCTTGGAAACTTGACAGAGTGACCTACACTTATGTGGAGGTTCCACATTTGTCCAGCAACTTCATCATTTCAAAAAGCACTTGACAGCCTTGAATGAAGATAAAAGGTCTCCGAACAGAAAGAGATCAATCAACTAATTGCTCATTTACTCAATAAATGAATCAGTGGAAGAAAACATCTGACATACCTACTATACACAGGCCCTGGAAATCTGCTGAGAAGCAGAGCTAAGACGAGATCTCCATCTTCCTGGAGCCAGAGTCAAGAATGGGAGAGGGGCAGGTAGGCAAATAGGTAGAACCTTGTGACAGAGGCCACGAAAGAAAACTGAGTACATCTAAAGCAGACAGGTCAGACTAGGCATTAGGAAGAAAGTCCCAAAACCTGTAATCTTTGAGTGGAGTTCTGAAGGATGGACAGCAGTTTGCCAGTTGATGAAGAAAATAAGTGAAGGCACTATAGCCTCTGTAAGAAAAAAAAAAACAAAACACACAGAGGCATAAGATAGCAAGTAACCTAGATGTCTCTCTCAGGGGTGACATTGGCAGATTAAGATTATGCTTTTCATGCAGACTGCAAGCAGATCCTCACAGATCTCTGTGTGCATGAGAGGGAGAGGAGCAAGAAAACTCCTAGAAGAAAACGTAAGGGGTAAGCTATCTTGGCAATGACTTTTTAGATTTGACACGAAAAGCAAAGGCAGCAAAAGCAAAAGTAGGCAATCCATTTTTAAGACCCATGTTTTGAAAAAGATGGGTCCCTTCCAGATGAGTAGCCATGGAACTACTGTGTGCTGTTTTCTCACTGTGGAAAGCTTATGAGCTCAAGGTGAACCTCAATGGACTTCTCCTGTCCCCATCTTGTAGGGCGTCTGGGGGATTGACTTGTTTGCGGGGTGCTCAGGAGTACCCAGGGGCTGGTGTATTCCATTCTTCACTTCTTGTTACCTCACCAGGAATCTTGGCCCTGATCTAGTGAAGGGGAACAGCAGGGCATCTATGCCAAGAAAATCCTTTGAGGCTTTTTCTTTCTGTGTAGCATGTTCTGTAGGAAAAGGCCAGACTGATTTCATTCCAGGACCAAATTAATTTGATGCTTGAAAGCTCTTTTTTTTATAGAGATATAGAATGTTACAGGAAGGTCTTAGATAATTGAGTCTAGTGTTTTGTAAGCACCTCTGGTGCCTCTGGCTCCTCCATGGGGGTGGCCTGTCCCCTCCTCTTTCCTCAGTTTATTGGCCTCCCTCATAGCTTGGGTTAGTAGTGCTATCATAAGCCATCTTTGCCTCTCTGTATGCCTTCACCTCTAAAGTGTTCCCATCTATACTGTGTGCTGAGTGCACCAGACTCATGTACCTTATGGGCATCGGTAGAAAAAAATGTAGTTAGAGTTCTATGAAAAGTGTGAAAGCACATGCATATCATTGCTATTTTATTGCTAACATTATCATGTGTATGCTATTCATTGATATTTCTTTAAAACAATGAAAGGAGCTTCTATAAACCAGAAATTGAATTAAGCTCCGGATTAAATATGTTGAATTTCATATGGGACTAAAATGTGTATGGTTTCAACACTGAGCTAACGAAAACACAAACAAATAAGTAAAGCCCATCCAACACAATTAACTCATGCCCAATAGTACTGAACCTCCGTACTGGTTAAGACTGTTGAATTTAGTACTAAATGTGCCTTGATTAAATTAATATTTCGTTCGATGCAAGTCCCTCATAAAATACCTCGATCTATACTATTTATAATTTTTATATTTTTTATCACATAAAGATAACAGAAAAATGAGAAAATCAGGTCTTGAATCCCCCTTGGTTCCGATAGAGTCGTCGTCGTTGTCGTAGTAGTAATGGACAGCGACATGTTGAACCTAGATCCAGAGCCATTGTCACTGTATTTTCTGCCTTATACAATAGCAGTGATCTTATTCTAACTGCTTAGCATGTGATGGGCGTATTGCTAATTCCTTGTGAATGATCTCACTTAACTTTTCGAATACACTTCTATGAGGAAGGTGCCATTATTACCCTTGTGTTAGAGATAGGGAAAATAAGATTCAGAGCGGTGAAGACACTTGCCTAAGCACACAGGATTCAAAAAGTGGCAGTTGGCATCTGAGTCCACAGTATACAGTTCGTTTTTTTAATGTTTATTTTATTTTTTGACGAGAGACAGAGAGAGAGAGAGCACAAGTAGGGGAGGGGCAGAGTGAGAGGGAGGCACAGAATCCGAAGCAGGCTCCAGGTTCTGAGCTGTCAGCACAGAGCCCGACCTGGGGCTTGAACTCACGAACTGTGAGATCATGACCCGAGCCGAAGTCGGACGCTTAACTGACTGATCCACCCAGACGCCCGCACAGTAAACGGTCTTAAAATACTATGCTAGATTGCTTCCTTGTATAAAATGTGAGAAGATTACATGGAGTAATCAAATGTCCAATATTCAATCATTTATCTGGTGGCTCTTCATTTCTAGCGCATTGCCTATAATTAATCAAAAGTATGCAAGTTGAAAAGAGCAGATATCCCAATATTATTCGGGTAGACATGTGTCCTGACAAAGCATAGTCATGTAGACACAGGTAGCTTATCACTTCTCTAACACAGTACAGCCTCAAACTCAGCACTGCAATACAGCCCCACGTAGGAGCTGATGTCGATAATGATGGCTTGACTTTTTAAACCATATTTCAGGAAGTAGGAATGAGAATAACATATTGTAGAAAGAACTGTTTTTAAGGTAGCTTTTTAGAGTGCTTCTGCTTAATTGCATTCCCCATGCTACAGGGCTATAGGATGATGCCACATAAACACACAAATATTTATGTGTGTGTGTGTGTGTGTGTGTGTGTGTGCATGCACACTCACAATCTATATACATATGTATCTCCACAGAAACTGAGATGTTGAGTTGACAAGTTACTATGAAATCCTAGATGTTTATACTATGTATCTTAAAATAGTCTATAGCATTTCTACCATTCAAATAATGCTCATGACACTGTCTTGCACCAAAGTCGTGTGTATGTGTATGCACAAGGCTTCGTGTAGTAGAGTGGGAAGAGAATGGAATTTGATAGACCTGAGCACAAACCCTGGCCCTGCCCCTTACCAGTTGGGTCTCCTTGGATAGGTGGTTTTTTTTTTTTTTTTACCCCATGGAGATCCTATAAATATGACTCACTAATCATAGTTTTGGAGGGACTGCTTATCCTGTATGAAGGCCTCCATTTCCATAGAGAAAGAAGCTTCTAGAACATCATCAGGAAAGGAAAAGTAGGAGCAGAAAACTCCTGCTTTATCTCTACCCATTCCTTTGAGCCTCTGGAAGGACCAGGAGTGCCTTACCTGCTTACTGAGTGTGGGCGAAGGGACTGTCCCAGAGCGTTCAGCCTTGTTTGGGAGTTTATTTTTGCATCTGCTTGCTTAAAGGACACACTTGTGCTTCATGTGCCTTTGTGGAGAAGGCTCCTCTGCAAGGGAATTAGGCAAAGGGAAAGTTGTAGGAAGTTTGATTCTGGTCACGTGCTGATATTGTCTCTAATCCAGCTTCATCACCAGTAAAGTTGAGAGTTTAATCTCTCTATCTGGTTTTCGTATGGCTCTCTCAACTGGTTCTGGACTTGGAGGTCTGGTAGGGATTGGTCATCACCTGATAATACTCCAGTGCTGCCTAGGGCTGGTGTGATGGCTAAAATGGATATTAAGAATCTGGCACAGTGTGTGGTACATGATAGATGTTTGGTGACCGTCAGATGTCTCCTCCCAAGAATGACTGCAAACTGATCATGGCCCAGCCTGTGCCTTACAAATGGCTCTTTCCTCCTTCTTCCCCAGTGCATCACACAGAGTCTCAGACATGAGCTGAATAAGACATTTAAGAGCCAGAAGAGACTTAATGAATTAAATTCCTTCATTTTCAAGACAGGAGATTTGAGGACCAGAGATGCTAAATGCCTTGCCAGAGATTACACAGCTAGTAAGGGCAAACCTGGGCTCTAAGCATGTCCTCTCACTCAACACTGCATGATTCTATAGAACAAAGGGGAACTGTATCTTCTATAGAGGGTAAATTACAAGGCTGTCTAAAACCTAAGAGCTTTGTCAAGGTAGAATGTTTCCATTTTGATAGAAGAACAAGAGAGCTCCCAAAATACTTTCCTTTTGACCTACTTAGCTATTATTCATCTCCCTTCATCCCCCACTCCTATCACCAATTGCTTCTGCTTGGAAAATTTAGTTATAGTTTATAATTCTATCTGTGGTTCTGTTTTTAAAGATGTTCTCAGGTGGAGTAGGGGCTTAAGAAAACTTGCCCACAGGAAGACTGACAGATAATGAGACCATGCTATACCTGTACCTTACCTCTCTGAATGTCTTGAGATATCCCAATCCATATGATGAGGCAACTGAGGCCAGTGGAAGAATGATAGAAATTTTTCCAACCTTACGGAGTCCTTTCTGTACGCGCCTAAATGATGTCATGGCGATTACTTGTCCTTGTGGTTACCAGTTCTAGGGAGAGGTGATGATCATATTGAGTGTATAATTCTTCTTGCCTTGGGTGAATTGTGTTATGAATTCATGATCTCATACACCTTCAGAATATCTCAGAAAAATAGGACAAAGGCAGCCATTTCTATTCTCATTTTATATATAGTAAAGCAGAATGAAGAGAAACCAAGATTTCAAGACATTCTTGTTTCTGCCATCTACTGCACTCACTGTTCTCTTTTTCCTTGAATATTATTTCCCCACCTGAATTTCCTGGAAAATTTCTATTTGTTCTCCAAAACCAGCTCCTTGACGAAACTTGCTCCTTCCCTGATGCTCTTGCTGCAATTTATGTGTTACACTTGGTATAATATTTAAGTTATTTTCTACAATTAATCATTTATATGTCTGAAACACATTCGTCTTTAATAATGATCACAAAAATCCTATCATCCCCATTTTATAGATATGAACATCAGAGAGGTTTCGTGTAAGATCACCTGGCCAGTACGCGATGGGGCCAATTCTTAAACACAGGGAGGTCAGCCTCCAAAGCACATTCTCTCTACCATCGTATGAAAATGCCTTTTTTTTATAACAAATGACCCTAATGTGAGAATGCATTTTACCTTTAGCTAAGTCCTAATACCAGTAATTAAGTACTAAATTCCATTGATAGAACAATTTATGATTTACAAAGCACTTCTCTATATGCATTGTCTCATTCAACCCATATAACAAAGCTGCAAGGTGGGGATTGCTCTACAGTTTTAAAGTCTATTGCTTTACAGTTGAGGAATGGGGTCTCAAAGAGGAGACTTGCCAAACACCATCCAGAAGTTTTGCAACAGTTAGCAATGTGCAGGAAATTGAAACCCACATCTCTTAACTCCAAATACCTTTGCCGTACAGGAGCAATTAATTCAGGTCCACAGTTGGTTTAACATGCAGAAGTGGCAGAATCGCCAAATAAATAAATTGTGCATAATACTTAGGAAACTAAGACATTCTCTTTGTTTCCAAATGTCTTCAGACTTTTCTTCCTTTGGTCATGGTGTGGTGTAGCTGCGCATCAGAGGCAAGTAAACGAACCCCAGACCTCAGAATGTGATCAGGAACAGGTATTTGTTTTCTGTGTATTTATCATAGCATTTCATGACTCAACTTGGTGTTTTGGGCAGCACTTTTCAACACTTTTTGTTTTTAGTCCAACATACGCAAGACTCACACCTTTGGGACAACTGAGTGATGTGCCAATTCCCCTTGTTCTAACTTTAACTTGATCTTTTTGTCTTCTACTCAAGAGAGCAAGGAAAGGAGTGAGAGGATATTATTAGGAGAAAATGTTGAATCTTTTATTTATTTTAGAAAATTATATATTCATTTACTTTTTTTTTTTTTTTTGCCATATTTGGTATCTTGGAGGAGACTTCTGACACATCTCACAACTCGTTGGGACCTGCCTTGTCTTGTGTTGCAGTAGTAGAGAATAGAAGGTTACTACAGCAGGGATCTGTCCTCAAGGAGCTCACAGTTGGCTGGGGCAGACAGACATGGACCACTGAACATCATTCAAGACAGGAAGTCCTAGTACTGAGAATCTTCGTATTGGCAGTGCAAAGAAGGAGTGAATGGGAGGTTTTCTGATTGGGAAAAACAAGTAAACTTTGGTTGAAAGCTGAATCTTTGAACTGAATTTTTAGGGGATGGGTGATATTTTCATAGGTAGTGAGGAAAATTGAGAAAGAAGATGGAGGCAAGCTGAACATCATGATATTTTTCTGTTGGGCCTGGGAAATGACAAGTAGCCCCGTTATAACCAGAATAGACGTTTTGAAAGAAGAAGGAAGGAAATGAGGTCTGAAAAGTAGGTGGCCCTTCAATGCCACGCTGTGGTGTTTGGATGTGATCCTATAAGCAGTGGGTAACCTTTAAAGTTCTGGAGCAGGGGCATGACATGAGCCAGCTCAGGTTTTTGGAAGATTACTCTGGCAGCTCTGATCCTATGTCAATTATCATAACCTGAGAAAGAACCTTGCAGTTCAAAGTAAGGACCCAGAAGTGCTGGTTGATGAGCTGAAAAAAAAAAAAAAATCAAAGATCCCATTTTCCTACTTGTGTCAAGTCAAATAAATGGAGCCAGATAAACGTGGAAAAAAATTGAGATAGTAGCAAAATTGCCTGGAAGCAGAATGTTTTTCAAAGTCCCTAATGAGGTGTCAGTGAACCTAACGAGATGAAACTCCCTACCCCACACCTAGTTTTTCACGCTGTCCTTTTCATTCAGTCATAATTAAGTTGTGAAATTGGAATTATATCCTATCATTAAAGACGGAGGCCAGCTCTGCCAGGCTCTTGCTTCTCTGAAGAAGGTAACTCTGAAAAGCACTCTGTTCCATAGCTTCTTCTCCCACTTAACGCTTCCCCTGATATGGCTGCAGGCAATGGCATCATCATTTTAGATTTTGATTAAGAAGGGCCACGTGACTCTTCTTCATTGATTTTGGTATTGAATTCCGTCATTCTTAGTTAGGAATTATTAGGCCACTGAGTTGAAAGGAAAATGTCAGTTTTTTTTAGTGCCATTGGCTTGTTAGTGGAAGGGAAGGGTAGGCAAGGGGAGAGAAACATCCACGATGGGCCAGATACTGTCTGGGGCTTTCTAAATATGTTGGAACCCCTTTGACTCTTTCAGGGTGCTACCATGAGAGGGAAACCTTATTCCTATTTGTACAGATGTGGAAACCGAGGCTCACGGGGGTTGTAGGCCTTGGATAAGGTCTCCTAGGCTTATTCTAAAACCATGTTTTTCCTTCTCTACTGTCACAAAGATGGTGACTACATTTGTATAAAATGAGGTCCATTGAGAGGAGGCTGAGATCCTTCAGCCACCAGTCAGTGAGTGTTTTACAGTACCCCATGCACTTTGCTAGGACTCCTTGAGGTGCGATATTCATTTCTATAAAAACCCTTTGAGCGAGTATTGCTGCTTCTTTTTATGAATGAGCTAATTGTGTTGAGAGAGTCTAAGTGACTTGCCCCAAATCACACAGTTAAGAGGTACAGATTATACCTGACTACATTACCTTTCAAGCCGAGGTCTCTATAGTCTCAAAGGATGAGGCCAGCAGGGGACATTTGCAGGACTGGAGACAGCTAGCAATATGAGAGAGAGAGAGAGAGAGAGAGAGAGAGAGAGAGAGAGAGAGAGAGAGAGAGAGAGAGCTGTGTAAGGTAGGCCCATTTTATGTGAACCCCTGCTGTTCTGGAATGTAGGGGTAGTATGGGGGGATGGGGGTGAGGAGAAAGAACCAGAGGCTGGCTGTGTACAAGGGGCAGTAGCTCTGTGCAGCACCAGCCTGGGGTCCCAGAGGAGCTTCTATAATAGCTAACTTAATAAATAAATAAGAACCTCATGCCCCATTCCCTGCAGGACTATTTACATAAACTTACTGAGCAGATTCATAAAGCAATGACTAGAAAGGTGGCTGCCCGGGAAGAGCATTGCTGTGGGTGTTCCTTGTCCTATCGTTGCATGTTTCAGGCCCACCTCTGCTTCAGTTTGCCTGGGAATGACTGCTTCCCTTTGCCTACAGCAGCACTAGCAAGGACCCAGGCCTCCAGGTCAAGCCCATTCTCTCTGCTGTGGCCATCCCTGCTAGCCCCATATAGAAATGCAAATGCGGGTCCCTGACCTGCTATTTAAAACGTTAGGGGCCAGAGGTGTGTCAGAAATTTAGAATGTTTCAGATCTGAGAGAGCCAATATGATATGTATAATACAGGTTATGTAACACCCCCTGGCAGGCTTGGGGCAGCACCCATAATCAAACACATTAATATTTCAGCAGTAAAATGTGTAATAAATAAAAGGAATAAACACTATAAGCAGTGTTCTATCAGTTCAGGTCAATTTGTACCACTGAATTAATTCAGATCAGCTTAGATTTGATTCCAATGAGTTATACACACAGATACACACACACACACACACACACACACACACACACACACACACACAGAGTTTGGTTTTCAGGGCTTTTTGGATTTTAAAATTCAGATAGGAGATTACAGATAAATATTTGTTTGATGCCTATTACTGCTAAAATAGTAGCTCACAGAGATTGGGTGCCTATTATGTACCAGTACTGTACTGAGCAGTTTATAGACATTTACTGCACAAAAGCCCCCAAGCCTATGATGAATACAGCATTACTATCTGCATTTTGCAGTGTAAAGCTGTGCTATGTAACCAATAGCTGCTAGCCACGTATGGTTATTTATACCTAAGTTAATTAAATTAATTGAAACTAATTTAAATAAAATGAAACAAAATAAAATAATTCAGTTCCTTGGTTGTCCTATCAAGAGCTTGATAGCCACATATGGCAAATGGCTATGTATGGGACTAGCTGTATGTGCCTAGTACCTACCATATTGAGTAGTTCCATCAGAGCAAAAAGTTCTACTGGGCAAAATGGTCTGCATATTTTGTACTGTAGTGGTTGTGAGCATGGATGCTGAAGTTGTACTGCCCAGAGTCACCATTTCCCAGAGATATGGACTTGGCCAACATTCTTTACCTCTTGGCACCTCAGTTTTCTCATCTGTAAGTAAAAAGTGGATAAAAATAGTGCCTACCTACTATTTGTTGTGTGAATTAAGTGAGTTAATACATTTAAAGCACTCAGAGCAGTGCCTGGCATAAGGTGATTTCCCAGGAAGTATTACCCATTATGATTATCATTAAAGATGGGGAAGTCAAGGCACAGAAAGATATTTTAATCTCTGCCTCCTAAGTTCTTGCTCTCAAACTGAATGTGTTACAGTGTCTCCAGACAAGTGTCTCTTCCATTTCTGTTCATGCATTGCTGAATGAGAGAATGAGTGAAGGAGTAAATGAATGGGAGAGTGTGAGAGTGGTGAGCTGGAAGCCAAGAGCAAGGAGCAGCTATGTGATAGTTTGGTCTTTAGGGTCAGGCCCAGACCTAGAGACCCAGACAGAATGAAACATAGTTATCCATTATTGATTCCCCAGACCAAGACTTCATATCTTTTATTTCCACTTTGTTTCATTTTCCTGTTTCCAATCTTAATTTTTTAAAATCAGCTATAACTAGGCTATTGTAAGGCATTGAACCTGCTATCAAGGCTATATATTTGAGATAATACGTTGATGCTTCATTGATTCTGTTTGACAATGGTCGAAACAGAAGTAGAGTGGAGCTGTTCCCTGGAAGTCGCCCAGTGAGGCATTGGATCACTCTGGAGAGAATCACCTGTCGGATGTGACTGGATACACCTCACGTCTAATACGGAGAAGGTGGTCGTGTTCATGACCTCCCAGCATGGAGTCAAAAGGGATGGGGTTCAGTTTCAGTCCTGAATCGAACCTGGGCAGCCATGTCATATCGCTTAGGCTTTTTGAGCCTCAGTTTTTATCATGTGCAACGTGGGGTAATTATTCTGATTCTGTACTCTTCATATGTTGTCATGAAGACCAAATGCAAAGTAGATTAAAACACTCAATTATAAAGTACTGAGCGCAGGAGTTACTTGTATAGACATTGCGTTTCTTTAGGTAGGAAAGAAAGCCTCTGAGCTTTGGGAGAGGCAAATAGAGATATCTGATGTGCATTAGTAGCTGACATTGTTTATTAAATGTTGGTCATTATTTTTGTCTTAATGGAGAAGAAGAAAATTGTAACATACATGTCACTCATATCAACTGATAGATGGACAGACCATTGTCAAGGAGCCAATAAGTCTGCTCATGTCGATGCCGCTCTTTTGGGGTTTCCTGAAAAGAAGGCTTAGGAGCCCGCCACAGCAGGCACTGTCCTTTACATGGTCTTTCATCTTCTTTATAAGTTTTAAATCTTATATTATGAATTTTCCATTCGTAAGAGCTGTCCTCTTTTAAGCTTCCAATTTTTCTTTTATCAAACAGTGAGTTACGTTATCATCCCCTCCCACAAGCCAGGAAGCTCGTGATTATTTTAATGTCCATTTACAATTGTCACATTCTTCATTTATGCATTTTTAGAATTAAAAGTTGAATTATAGAACGAGAGAACAGGTGGAAAGAGCAAAGACTGAAGTCTAGCCTGTTTAAAGTTGAAAATCTCGGAAGAGCAAGAAGGATGCTCAGGGATTGAGAGCCAGTCAGTGGCAGAACCAGCACTAGGCCTGCTATCTCTGACTCACAGCCCGTTCATCAGGCAAGTTCTAACCAAACGTGATGTGGTGAGCACTGAAGCAGATCCAGGGAGTTAGAAGAGTCTAACGGATATTGGAAGAGCTTGATGTAGCCATCACCCATAGGGATGACCTTGCTCATGGGACCTAAAATACTTGAGGCTTGTGGTGGCTGCATCAGTGGGAATGTGTGGCACCAATCATGGCTCCTAAATAATAGTGGCTCAAACAAATATAATTTTATATTTCTCAATTAGAAATAAACTTGGATATAGGCCGTTGTTAGCATTGGTTCATTTGTTCAAAGATGCCCCCGAGGACTTAGATCTTTCTATCTTTTTACATCTTGTGCACAAGATGGTTGCCTCAGTACCAGGCATCATATCACTGTCTCGGAAGGAAGAAGGGGGAAAAGCCAGAACTTTCCCAGAATTCATTCTGCATATTTCCTGATTTCCAGTTCCATTTAATTGTTTAGAACTGTGTCACCTGTCTGCATCTAACTTCAAGAAAGTTTGGGAAACTGAACATTTACCTTTTTTGCCTCTCTCATTGGGATTATATATATCTTTCGGTTGGGGGAGCACCTTCCTGTAGTCCCCAAATGCTGTCATCATACAAGGCATGAACATAAACCAATTACAATTGCTGCCACCCATGAACAACTGGCATAGTTTTAACAAAAGAGACAGACCAAATACTACCCTTGCCTATTGTAGTGGCGACCAGGGAGAAGAATGTTAAGAATGGGTGTTCAGTAAGTTTCAATGGTATGTGGTGCTGTACCATGTTCTACATCAGCAAAGGTTGTATTTTAGAGTTTATGGCTTTATGATATCTCTTAGAGTTACTCGACTCTGCCGTCATTGTGTGCAAGCAGCCATAGGCAATACATAAATGAATAGGCATGTCTGTGTTTCAATAAAAGTTTATTGACAGAAACAGGCAAGAGGCCAGACTTGGCCTGTGGGTTCTACTTGGTTGACCCCTGTTCTGCATCCGTCTCCACATTAGGGATATCCTGGCAATGAGACTGGAATACTAGATGTTGGTTACCTGTAGTTATCGCTCTCTGGATGGTTTCCAAAGGGGCATTGTAAACATTTTTCATTCTGGACTATAGATAATCTTCCTTCCTGCCCTAATGGATGGAAGCCGTTGTTTTTCTCCTTCAGGCTCAACATACCTTTACCACATACCTTCTGTGAATAATGACATGGGAATACGATGTATGTCTTTCAGTTTGGGGAGCACCTTCCTGTATTCCCCAAATCTTGTCATCTTGAGTGGCCATAATGCTTGGGAGAGTCAATAATGTAATGATTATGAAAGTGCTTTGTCAGCTCCAAAGCAGTATATGAAAACTCCTACTCAGAACAGCCTTCTTATCTATTGATGCTCCCCATGCTTCAAGGACCTTCTATACTTTCCAAGGACTGTTCAAATTTCCTGGCATCACATCTGCCCCTATTTGAGCACAGCTTATCTTTCCTCCAGCAGCACAGTCTGCTTAGGGAGTGTATTAATTACCATGATAGGGTCATTGAAGTGAGCTCCTCGTTTACAAGAACCCCCCAGGGATTCCTGTACACAACCACATACCCACACTCATACACTCTCATTAGACTGAAGTTTTTGCTGTTCACGCTCAGCTTTTGGCAACAGATACTTTATGATGGCAGAGTGGATGATGCAGAGAAAAGCTGGGACTTCTCAAGAGTCAGAAAATTGCTAAAGGCAGATTATGCAGGGCTGATACTAGTCATATAGCCCAGCCAGTCATGTGGAGGAGTTTGGAAGGCACATCATTCAGCTGGGCAGTACAAACCACAGGATGTCCCAAACCAGACTCCTTTGCATTATTCCTAACATGTCCCTTTCTCATGTACCTTGCAACCAATCAACAACTGGGTCCTTTTTTACCACAAGCCTACCCATCCCCTCTTTTTGCTGAGTTTTTCTCATTCTTCTCTCTTGATTAGGGCATCAGTCCTTCCAGGAAGCATTTCTTGATTCCTACATCTGTTTGGAACACCCCTCCTCTGTGCTAGGATGGCATCTCCCTATAGCACTCGTCCTCCTGTACTGTAACTGCATGTTTGTGTGTTTCTCCCAGTGGGCTATGGGTCTGTGAGGACAGGGAGTGTGTGTGTTGCTTGCCTTTAATGCCTGGAGTGGGTACTGGGACTTAACTGGAAGTCAGTCACCATTTCATCCATTCTTCCTATGGCTGTATCTCAGAGCAGTGGCTTCTCCCCTACTTTTTAAGAGTTTCAGGGGAAGAGTAGCCCATAACCTTCCAGAGGCTTTTATTCTCTGTTTAGGGCATGAAATTTGAATCATACCACTCATTTGGAGAGATCGTGGCAGACTTTGAGAGCATGTGCGTGGTGCTTCATATATCTGATTGGCTGGGGCATTGTTAGAAAAATAATTCATTCATTCATTCATTCATTCATTCAGTGAACAGTTATTAAGAGTCTACTCTGTGCTGGGCACTACCTTAGAAACTGTGGATTCCATGAACAATGACATGGAAATAAATGATCATCCATATTTGGATCAGCTATATTTGCCAAACATATTTGCTAGGAACATATTAAAAATTCCACTTAATTTTCATCATACACCTGTGTGATACCTACTCTTATCTCCATTTTACAGAAGAGAAAATAGCCTCAGAAAGGTTTGGGATTACATAGTAGGGTCTTGGAAGAGGATAAAACACACCTCTGTTTTCAAGGAACTCAGTGTCTACTGGGGAAATGTCCATTGATGCATTCATTCATTCATTCATTCATACAAAAAGTATTTATTGAGTGTCTGGTGTGTGGTCAGTACCGTTATAGATTCTTGGGATACAGCCATGAACAGGGCAGACAAGGGCCTTGCTCTTAAGAAATTTTTATTCCTTCAGAGAGGATGTAGGCAAAAAATATGTCAACAGTTATGTGAGGAAGACACTGGAGCACGTAAAAGAGCACCTGAGGAGTGTGTGGACGTTCCAGTTGGAGAGTTGAGGGAGATAATGCTTGAGTTGAGATCTACAGATGGCACGTAGAGTGAGGATGTCAGGAAAGTGCCGGATGAAGGAGACAGTGTGTACCAAAACATTGTGGCTTCAGGATAAGGAGAGGTTGCAACTGGCATGAACGGATCAGGGGGTGGGGCAGGTCCAGATTTGTGTAAAGCCTAGTAGGTCATAAGGCCTTGAGATTTATGGCAAGTGCAGTGGGACACTACTGTAGCATCTTAAGCCATCAAGGACTTGGCCTAGCCTCCTAAAGACCTTTGGCTGCTTTGTGGGACCAGGATGATAGTTAGGTCAAGAGGGGAAATATGGAGAGTAGTTAAGAGGGAGGGACAGAGAGAGGGAGGGAGGCAAAAGGATGGGGAGGGAAAGAGAATGGAGAGGGTAGGAGAAGAGGAGGGTAGAGGAGACAGAACGGTGGGGCTTGCATTAGGGAAGCCACAGTAGAAATGGAGAGAAGTGAATAGATCCAGGATGGTACCAGAAAAATAGACTTCATGAGACAAGGGCAGGCACTGAGGTAAGGAGCAGGGCTTTCTGGGGTACACACAAAAGCATAGAAGAACATTTACTCATCCTCTGATCCAGGGTTTCCCAAACTGTGTTCCAAGAAAATGCCATGTCCTGTGGGATGTTGAAAGTTGTTTTTAGGTAAAAGATCAGATTCTTTCATTATCAAAGGGGAGAGAAAGAGTCTGGAAAATACTACAGCCTTTGTTGCAGAGTAGTGGTGAGCAAATAGTATTCAAGCCTCCAGGAAGCTGTTAGTAATACAGTAAAGCTAATTTAACTTGAATGTGGCTTTTCTCAAGTTTATTTGATTCCAGAACTCCTTTTTCACAGATCGTCTTGTGCTATGCCAGCATTTCATGGAGAGGGTTTGATGGGACAGGATGATAGAAAACAGCCTTCTTATTTTTTTCATGGCAAGATGGTGGCCCAGAGAGGGGAAGTGACTTGCTCAAGGTCACACAGCTGGGTAGAGGCAGAGCCTGGCAGGAATCGTACATTCTCTGGTTTGAGACACGCTGTTTCTTCCACCCCTGGGTACTGTCTGCATCTGCAGAGAAGACTGTACTGTGGTGGTGATACGGCCTGACTACAAATAACATGCATCCCTGCCTGCTGCACGAGCAAAGCACTCTGCCCCCCACTCCACCCTCCCAGAAGGGCCCTAACTCAGAAATAGTGATGCGCCGTTCCCTGACCAAGGTGTCAGGCTTATAAATTCTTACCCTAATGAACAATAGAGAGTTGTAAAAACCGCACACAGGGAGAAATGCAACAGTCATGGTGGCCTGAGGGGTCGAAGTGCTATTGAAACATGTTTGCAAACCTCACTCCCCAGTAATATCCTAAATAACAATGGGCTATACAACGAGGTGATAATTAACATCAAATGTAGACTCAGCAAAAACAATCTTAAAAATATGCATATTTTAAGGAGGCAGTGATGCCACTTGATTGTAATTTTGGATAAATTCCTGGGGGCCCTGTCCATTGTTGGAAAGAATAGAGTGTTCTGTGCTTCTGGCTGAAGGGCAAAGAAAGTACGCGTCAGGGTCAGATTTAAATCCAGATTTTGCCATTTGGCAATTTTGTGTGAGTTGCTTAACTTCTCTGGCCTCAATTCCTTACCTAGGAGATGGACCTAATATGACCTTGCAGGAGGAATACAAAAAGTAAACTAAATAATAGCTGTCAGGTACCTAGCATGCCTGACTTAATCTAGGTGCTTGGACAATGAGAACTAACAGATTATGCGTGTGGTTTGCCCCTCTTCTAAAGACCAGATCATTCTGATGTCATTTGTCCCAAAGATGCCTTGGTGTTGAGCTATGTATTCACTTAGATGGCTGAGGATACTTTTGAGGGCAAATGATAGACTTCCACTTTGAACTAACTTAGACCAAGAAAAAATATTGTGTTTTACTTATTTGTTGTTGAGTATATTAGATTATCTTATATCATAGTGTTAAGGTCAGGAGTCTGATTTAGCCTCAGGGACAATAAAGCCTGAGGCTCAAATAAAACCACACTTCTCTCTGTCTCACAACTCTGTCTTCCTTCTCTGTGACTGGCTTCCTGAATGTGGAGGGAACGCCTGCCAGTGATCCTTGAGGACTCATTTGAAAGTTTAAATATCCTGAGAGTCTCTGACTGGCCTAAGACGCATAAGGTGCTCACCCAAGGACCAACTGCCTCCACCAGGGAAATGAACGTACCAGCCACTACGAGCATAGCAGTCATCCCAGGTTGGGAACATCTATTCAAGTTACAGTTAGCGTGGGAAAGAAGGATTACTAGACAGAAAGCTTTAGACATGGGAGATGTTGGGCAGAACAAAAAAATATGTATCTTCAATACCTCCCCTTTGAAACTAAGTAAGCTCTTCGTGGGAAGTCTAGTGGATACCTGCTCTATTAGCTTGTTCAGCTTCTGTCCCACCTTCAACACTACCCACCTTTGGCATTGGAGTGCCACCCTAGTGCTCCCCATGTGCTTTGCTTGGGAGTATAGTCCATCCTTTCTCAAATCTACTCTGCTGCCCGTCCTTCTATATTTCCACATTTTTGGCCTAGGTGAGCATCATGCCAATGGGGCCAATCAGACTCTAGCTTTTCCCTGAAAGTTTGGTTCTTGAGAGAAATGGCTTACTGATTAGAGAAGAATCATTCTTTTGATAGTCTTAAGAAGTCTGTCTACAAGCTCTCCCTGCTTTGATCCTTAGAGCTTCATGGCTCTTGCCCTACCTAAAAGTCTGATTGTTCAATTATCTGATTCATTCTAGAGCTACCCTAAGTAATCTAGGAAATCTACTCGTTTAAGTTAGCTGGAATTGATTTCTGTTGCTTGCAACCAAAGATCCTTAATGGGTGCAGGCAGAGGCTATGTGTTATTCTTAGTATCTTCCATCCAGCACTGGTTCCACCTGGTACACAAGTGCTCAGAAAGCACGTGGGGACTTGCCAACTGTATAAGTTCCTTTCTTTTACTTTTCTCATCTCTATTATCCCCTTCCTTCAAAGAGAATTCTAGTTCAAACCCACTATATAAAACAGTTAATAGAGAGGTTGAGGAAAAGCCAAATCCAGAATGTTCCGCTTCTGCCTTGCTCCTTAGGGATGTTTAAGGAACCCTAGGGGTCTCTAGAGTACAGTTTGAAAACCTTTGGATTTGAAGGTGCCTCAGGTCCCTTCCAGTGGTAAGGTGAGACAGTCTGACCATATGCCAGGGCCTCCTTTGAATCCTGGGTGTGTCAAGCCAGAACCATGTTCTGTATCTGAAGCCTGTTCCATTCAGGGCCCCCAAAGACACCTTTCTCTAAAGTAGTATCTCTGCCAGACTCACTCTCAGTTAAATGTTTTATGTACTTGTCACTGGGGTATTTCATGCTATTTGGGGCGTTTATATGTCATTAAGCACAAGGCAGCCCAGGTTAATTGAAATTGTTATTTTTGGAATTGAAATTATTTTTTTTTTCATTAATTGAAACCGTCCCCCAGAATAAAAATGTCACATGCTTTGGAGTTCACAGTAGCATCTCTGAAGATTTAGAAGCACATTAAGATTGCTGGATCTCGAATAAAGCTTTCTGGGCACCACCTTTGAAAATTTGGGTTTGGTATGCCTCCGGTGGGTCCTAGGAATCTATATTTGTGAAATAGGAAGAATAACTGTGCCAACACCAATTTTGTTTTTATTCTTAAAGGCAGTAATGTATTTAAACTTCTTAGCCCCTGCCTAGCTTTATGGTAAGGACTTGGTAAGTCAAACCATTAACATCATTAGTTTATGATAGAGTCTCCAAAGGACTTATCCAGGACTGATTTAGGCAAGTGTTGAAATGAACACCCCCCCAAGAGTGGTACCTCTCACTTCTGTCTATTCCCTGTCTGTAGTACAGTAGTTCAAGTTCACTATCATCTCACACCTGTGCTACTACCACAGCTCTAACTCGAACTGATTTCCTTGACTTTTGTCTCCTTGTTTTGCTTCATTCTCAAAAGAACAGTCGGAGTTATTTTACTAAACATCAAATCTGCTCGTACCACCTTCTGCTGAAAACACAAGTCTAAACTTCTGACACAGTCTCGCTTGTGGGTTCCTCTCTAACAGCAGCTTTGTCTCTGTCGCATCTCTTGCTCTGCACAGTCTAGCCACCCTGAACAAACCGTGGATCCTCCAGTGCCTCATGCTCACTCTTCTCCTCTGGCTTTGCCCATTTGGTTCCCTCTGCCTGAAACATGCTAGACCCCCTTTGGCCTGGCCAAATGCATTCCAGCTCTCCTTTTGGCCACTAATGTACTGTGAAACCCTCCCTGGCTCCCCCAAAATCTGGGTTGGATTCCTTTTTATGTGCTGTCCCTGAATCCCATATCTCTACTGTCACAGCACTTATCACACTGTGTTGAAATTATCTGGGTACTTTTCTGTGTCCTCTACTAGGTATTGAGCTTCAGGAGTCAGGGACCATGTCTTTAAGACTTACACACCCTTTAGTCTCCAAGGCCCAGCACAATGCTTAGCACAAAGTGGGCGCAGGTGCTCAGTGAATGCTTGGGAAGGGAGGGAGGGACGGGGGTAGGTAGAAAGGAGGGGAGAGGAAAGACAAGAGGGAAGGAAGGGAGGGAGGAAGGAAGGGAAGGAGGAAGGGAGGCTGGAAGGAAAAAAAAGAAAATTTATTTCAGCTTGTCCCTAGTCAATGATGGAAGGCACAAAGACCAGGATCCAGCTAGCTCTACAGAGGAAAGAACTTAGAGGAGTTAAGTGGAGTCATGGTGAGACCATTTCATCGTTGCTCCATCACTGAAAGCTCTATGGGGTTGGCTGAGTCTTTAGTGTCCTCATTCATCAAATGGAACTAATAATGCCTGCTCCAAATAGGATGTTTGGAGGATGAGATAAGAAACTATCTAAAGTGCTTTGCAAATTGCAAAGTCATGTTCTTCTGTGACAGGCTGTGAGCTCCTTGATTTGATGTGGTTCATCTCTGTTTCCCCAGTGCCAGGTACATTGAAAATGCTAGGCGAGGTTTTGTTGAACGAATGGGCCACTTAATAAAAGGATGACTAAATAAGTGAATGGATGGGGTAAGTCTGGAGCGCTAGGTTGCCTAAGCAGGAAATGATGAAGAGGCTGAGAATAGCTTTGCTGAGATGAGTTACATACACGTGTTTATTCCTTCCTTTTCCATGGAAAGTTCCTTGAAGTGGGGACTGTTCCTTAACTCTCCCCACCACTCTTAATTGAGTGCCTTGCATACCCTTAGACACTATTAAAGAAACACTTGGGAGCTTGAGGTCAATTTGTCTACCACGTGACCGTTTTCCAATGATCTGAGGTAGGCATATACCATCAGCCCCATTTTACAGATGAAGAAACTGAGAGTCAGATGTTTAAGTGAACTGTCCAAGTTTGCATGGCTGGCAAGGACCAATCCAGGACGAGAACCCATAGTTTCTCGCTCTATATCCAGTGTTTTTCTTCCCCCAGTGAGTTTGTCTCTTTGCCCCCTGGCCTCCCCAGTCAACTGTATCCAATATGAAATGGTGCATGCACACACCCAGATGTCCTGGGCCCTAGAGCAATGGCAGCCCCATGTTAACGAGTAGTAAAGAAGTTCAGGAAAGAAGATCCTTCTAATGGCTGCTGATGAACGTTTACAGATGGGGTCTTGCTTTTAACTGAATGAGATCTAATTTTAAAATGCACTCAATTATTTTTAAGCCCGGGGGGCATTTAGAAATGACCATTGCTAAACACCAAAACTAGGAATGTTCCGTGACCTTAGGACTCTTCCTTCTTCACCAGTCATCTTTTTCAGGGCTTGATCTCACACGGGAGTGCCAAAGCACAAAATTTATAGAGTCCTCAGAGTTTTTGTGGGCGCAAATCACAGGACTTTATCAAACAGAAAGGGAAGCTTGCCTTGGAGGGTGAGAACATACTTTTCAGACATAGCGATGGGAATACAAACAGGCCAATTCAATTTCTTTTGGGGTCATGGTTTGTAGCTTTATTGAATGTGTGACATTCCTTTTTGAAAGTCCATGGGATGTTTGCACTTCAGAGAATAATTTCTACATCCCATTCGACACCAAGAAATGGGTAATTATTATATCACTTGGTGGTTATTTATCACAGTTCGAATGGAAATAAATTACTTCAAAGTGAAATCATGCTACATGGTTACCTGTCTGCCCTATTAATCTTTCGTTTAATTTTCTTTATTTTAATGTGCATACCAATGTTTGGACCTGTCTCATCTGTCTCCCTCAAAAATGCCCTCCAATGGATTTAAATATGTTAAGAGAAATTAAATAAATGGGCTAAAGGAAGGCTCGGGATTTGGGGAACGGGGGCTTAGCTGAGAGCAGTAATTTATTTCTGAATTGGCCCTCTCACTTTCCCATGGAATAGGAGCACACTGGAAATCAAAAGTGGGTAAAACACGTGGATATTCTGCCATAGACCAGCTACGTAGGGCCTGTGCCATGGTGACTACATTTTCTGGGTCCAGTACTATCAATGAGGCCTACTTTGGCTATTTTACCCAGTGATTTCATTTCACCCATTGAAATTCACAAATAAGGCTGCTTTTGTCTCACTTTAAGAACATGAAATTAGTCTTCTCCAAGCCTTCCTCCTTCTGGCCTTCTCATGTAAACTAAAAGTCTAGATGAAAGGGCTTGTCTACTTCAATTTGATAAAAATGAATTGAAGGCCCACTGCATCCTAGATATTGGGGTATGGAGGTCCTTTCACTGTCCAGTGAGGGGGACTTCTCTCTTGCATTTCCCTCTCTCTACCTACCACACTGAGGAAAGGAGAGGTCTGCTGTATTAGGAATATTTCTAGATAAGACTTCTCGAAGCAGAAGCTGATGCTTTGAAGGGTCTGAAGGTGAGAACAGCCCGACATGAGATGTGGGAAGAGATTTGTTGTTGTTCCCAGGAGAAAAAGTGAGACAGTGAGGGAGCCAAGACATGACCCCCAGTATGAAAATATATAGCAAGACACTGGGACCCAACTTAACAGTGAATGGGGCCATTGGGAAAATGGATAAAGGGAGCAGCTCAAGGAAGAATGGAGACAGGGGTATAGGTTTGGGAGCATGAGGCAGGACCCAAACTAGGGACATGATAGAGAGGAATGGCCTCAATAGCTTAAGTTTAAGGAGAGCGCCAATAACTCAGTAATTAAGTAATATTTGAATGAAATATTTTTAAAATCACAATTAATGCCAAGAGTTCCATGATGAGCACATCATCAAAACTTAAAATGGTGACAAGATCAGCAACAGTGTTGTGTGGAGCCATGTTGGAGCCTGAGGCAAAAAAAAAAGAAAAAGAAAAAAAGAAAAGAAAAAAATCAGTAACACTGATCCTGCCTTTATTTAAATATTTCACATTTATTTAAGTGTGTTTGTAAGTAGTTTTATTGGGCCACAGTGATGCCCATTGAGGTGCATATTGTCTTTGGATGCCTTTGAGCTACAAGACAGAGTCTGAATGGTTGCAATAGAGGTTGTATGGACCACAAAACCAAAAAGGTTTACCATGAGGCCCTTTAAAGAAGAGGTGTGCCACCTCCTGGACTAGATGATCACTGGGGTCCCTTCTGGTTCCCATATTTGTAGATTATGTTTTCAGTTGATTTAATTAGTTGCTTAAAGTGTTTTTTCATGTTTATTTTTGAGAGAGAGAGAGATACAGAGTATGAGTGGGGAGTGGGTTGGGGGGGGGGCGGGCGGTGGGCAGAGAGCGAGGGAGACACAAAATCTGAAGCAGGCTCCAGGCTCTGATCTGTCAGCACAGAGCCCGACACGGGTCTCAGTCTCATAAACCATGAGATCGTGACCTGAGCTGAAGTCAGACAATTAGCTAACTGAGCCACCCAAATGCCCCAAATTAGGCACTTTTGATGCAAATTATCACTTGGGTGATAGTTTGGTACATTCAGTCCTGTCTCTGCTTCCCCTGTACTAGAATTGTGGGCTGCTTGAGGATCCATGAAGGTATTCAGTCAGTGTTTCCTGAATTTACCTGGATTGATCACCAGCGGTTATCAGCCTGGGTAAGCACTTTCCTGCTAGGAGGCATCTGGAAACATGTTAGGTGGTTTTGGTGGCTACAAGGACTTTAACTCTCTACTGGAAAAGTGGGCAGGGATCAGGGATGCTGAATAACTGGCAATATGCAGAACAGTTCCATCCAGTCAAAAATTATCCCTCCCCAAATGGCCGTGGAATGGCTAAAAAACACTGAGCAACTCTTTTTTTTCCTGCGGGTAACCCCTGTCCTTTACCTTTATCAATTGCCAAGTTTTGCATCCTTTTCCTGAGGATACTGCAAAATTCTAATTTTGCATAATGATGTACCACTTTAATGGAAACGCTGGCTTCAGGAAATATGAAAATGACTGGTTGAAAGGCTTTGAATGATACTTACCAGGCTTTTCAGTTCTATTTTTATTGAGTTGTATGTATTCTGATTCATTAAATTCATTAAAGGGGGAAAAAGCCTATAGAAGTATGGGCAGCTTTCTATTTCCTATCATTATTCATGAATCACAGAATTGTCTTGTTCCAGGAAAAAAAAAAAGTCCTTTTGGTAAATTGACATCTCCCATTTTTCTGGAAAAGTCTTCTTAAAGAATGTGTTCCTCTTACGATATTTCTGTAAAAATAGGAGTTTACCATCTCTGGATTAGAAAATGTGGGGCCAAGAGACACCATCTCATCAGAGGTGGTCCCAGGACTTTGGGGAAGGCAACAGATTGGTTCCTGGTACCTGCACCTGGAAGCCAGTGTCACGCTCCTGCTGCTAACCCTCTAGGGAGTCAAGTGCTTTCTGGGGTCCAACTTAATCACACTCTCTTCTTCCATCTTTATCTTTTCTTTCCTCTTTCTATCAAACCACTCCTTCCTCAGTTGCATTAAAATCACCCAAGTGCATTCTGGGCCCCACTGTGGGAAGCACACAGAGTTGTAGGTAAAAGCCTGGGTCTCAGAGCCTGATAACTGGGTCTGATCGCAGCCTTCACCACTGACTAGCCATGTAGCTTTGGGGAAGCCACTTAAACAATCTGTGCCTCAATATCCTCTTTTCTGAATTGGAGATTAAATAAGTTAGGACACGAAAAGCACTAGGAAAAGCATCTGCCAAATGGTAAGTGTGAAATGAAGATCTGCCGTTGCTGTCTGGAAGGGCCTGTGGTAGGCGTGATGGGGATGCAGGTCAGAGTGGAATGGACCTCCTGGGTCACATAGCCCGGGGCCTTCAAACGTTGCTGCAGATTCTGGGAGCATGTGGAGACCAACACTCAGCCACTGTGAAGTGCAGGGCTCATAGGCGGGGCTTTAGACCTCCAGCTGCCCTCTCATAAACCCACTGTGTTTACTCTTTGGTCTGCGATTCTCTTAAAAAAATACTTAATCCACTGATCTATTTATATTCACTATATTTACAGATATTCTCTATCTGTTGCACAAAAGGAAAGTGACTTGCCTCAGTCATATATCAAGTTAATGATAAGTTGTCAATATTTGTTAATGCTTAATGTGTGCCAGAAACTGTCCTGGGTCTCAAGTTCAAAACATTGTATAGGCACCTCCACGTTTTGGTCTGTTTTGTTTTGTTTTTTAAATCAAGCAGGCCCTCCTATTCACTATTCAGCTAATCCTACTTTTTAAAAAAAAATATTTATTTATTCATTCATTCATTTATTTATTTATTTTAAATATAATTTATTGTCAAATTGGCTTCCATACAACACCCAGTACTCATCCCAACAGGTGCCCTCCTCAGTGCCCATCACCCACCCTCCCCACCCTCCCAGCCCCCATCAACCCTCAGTTTGTTCTCTGTATTTAAGAGTCTCTTATGGTTTTCCTCTCTCTGTCTCTTTTTGTAACTATTTTTTTCCCCTTCCCTTCCCCCATGGTCTTCTGTTAAGCTTCTCAAGATCCTCATATGAGTGAAAACATATGGTATCTGTCTTTCTCAGCTAATCCCACCTTAAGGCCCTCCTGGCAGTACCGTTTTTGTCTCACTCTCTGGTCTGAGATGTTCACCTTATTTCATCCTGAATGCCTCTTCCCATACTGATTGGATCCCCAGTAGCTACTGGCCTGTTGACGGATTTTCCTGTCTGCAGCCTCACACAGAGCCAACCCTTGCTATTATTTTCCCTGCTCTGATCTCTCATTTCCATCCTCCACCTAAGTCGTTTCTGCCTCTTTGATGTTATTGCTTTTCATACCACAGACAAAGACCTTACTCCACTCTTTTGGCTCCCAGAGACCCTTAACCTTAAGGTCAGAGCCCACACTAAATATGTTCATTCACTCAGTAAATATTTATTGTGCACCTAGTTTGTGCCAGACATGTGCAAGGTATGGAGGATATAATAGTAAATCAAACACAGCAAAATCCCTGCCTTTACTGGAGCTTATATCTTCGTGGGTGGTGACATTCAATAATCAAAATAAATTGGTAAAACATATAGTATGACAGATGGCTATAAATGTTATAGAGATGGAAACAGTTTGGTAGATCCTCAAAAAGTTAAACATAGAATTGCCATATGATCCAGCAATTTCAATCCTAGGTATATACCCAAAAGAATTGAAAGCTGAGATTCAAATAAATACTTGTACACACATGTTTATAGCAGCATTATTCACAAGAGCCAAAAGGCTAAAATAACTCAAATGTCCTTTGGAAGATGAATGGATAAATACTACACACACACACACACACGCACACGCACACGCACACACTGGAATATTATTCAGCCTTAAAAAGGAATGAAAATCTGACACATGCTACAGTATGGATGAACTCCAAGGATATTATATTAAATGAAATAAGCCATACACAAAAAGACAAACATCATATGATTCCCCTTATATGAGACATCTAGAATTGGCAAATTCATAGAGAAAGAAAGTAGAATAATGGTTGCCAGGGGTCAGGGGAGAGGAAATAGGGATTTATTGTTTCATGGGTACAGAGTTTCTGTTTGGGATCATAAAAAAAAGTTCTAGAAGTGGATAGCAGTAAGGATTTCCCAACATTGTGAATGCACTTAATACCCCTGACTTGTATATTTTATTTTATTTTATTTTATTTTATTTTATTTTATTTTATTTTATTTATTTTATTTATTTTATTTTATTTATTTTATTTTATTTTATTTTACTTATTTTATTTTACTTATTTTATTTATTTTATTTTATTTTATTTTATTTATTTTATTTTATTTATTTTATTTTATTTTATTTTATTTTATTTATTTTATTTTATTTATTTTATTTTATTTATTTTATTTTATTTTACTTATTTTATTTATTTTATTTTATTTATTTTATTTTATTTTATTTATTTTATTTATTTTATTTTATTTATTTTATTTTATTTTATTTATTTTATTTTATTTTACTTATTTTATTTATTTTATTTTATTTATTTTATTTTATTTTACTTATTTTATTTATTTTATTTTATTTATTTTATTTTATTTTATTTATTTTATTTTACTTATTTTATTTATTTTATTTTATTTATTTTATTTTATTTATTTTATTTTATTTATTTTATTTATTTTATTTATTTTATTTTATTTTATTTTATTTTATTTTTATTTTTATTTTAGAGAGAGAGAGTGTGAGGTGGGGAGAGGGGCAGAGGGAGAGAGGGAGAGAGAGAGAGAGAGAGAGAGAGAGAGAATCCCAAGCAGGCTCTATGCTTATTGTGGAGTCTGACATGGAGCTTGATCCCACAACCCTGAGATCATGGCCTGAGCTGAAATCAAGAGTCAGACGCTTAACCCACTGAGCCACCCAGGTGCTCCAGATGCTTAAGAAAAGATTAAAATAGTAAATTTTATGTTAAATACCTTTTACCACAAGGAATGTGAAAAAAAAAAGAAAAGAAAAAAAAAGCTACAGAGAAAAACAAAGCTTGAAAGGGAGATGGGTGGGGGGGTTAATTTTAAAAAGGAAGGGATTGCTGAGGTGATGGCACTTTCATACTGGAAGAAGCGAGCCCGGCAGCTCTCTGGGAGAAGCGTGTCCCAAGGAAAGGGACCCCGTGTGAAGGGACAGCATGGTTAAGACTGACCAGCCTGATCCGGGTGTGAACCTAGGTGTGGATTCCAATTCCACACTTATTTTCTGCATGACCTTGCACCCAACAGACCTCGTTTGTATGTGCCTCAAGTTTCTGGGTTTTGTGATGGGGATAATAAAACCTATCTTAATTGGTATTATGAGGACCCAGTGAAATAATGCACAAGAGATTCCTCAGCACGAGGGCCGGGTGCCAAGCTGATCCTCAGCCCTGGTGTGAGCCCAACCATCCCTGGGTTTATGGCCAATATCTGCTCTGATATGTTTGGCGCTGTTCTGCCTGGGTTGTTAAGTAGTTTGCCATCACCCCTGCCCGGCCTATAGTAAGTGCCAAATAAATGTTAATTTTTTCCTGGCTCCTTGATCTTGAATGGGCAGTGTTAAAAAATGTGAAAGCACTGCACATGATACTTGGCACATTGATGGTAATCAATAACTTAGCTTTCTCCATTCAACCATTGGTCGTTCTTTCATCTATCAGAAATAAATAGGACAGTCCCTTCTCTCGGGATGTGCGTTCTCTCCCTGCCAGACAGTCTAGCCGAACATGCAGGTGTGGGTTTGGACCATCCCTGGAGACCCGGGAGGGAGAAGGTGTGGTCACAAGTGCCTGGAAAGGTCTGTCAGAGGACCAGAACTCCAGCTATGCCTCTCAGGCGGGCTGGGATGGGGATAAGTGGTGTCAGGGAAGGAAGGAGACCCCAGCATTGTGTGTGGGAGGGGGGACTCTGCTTTGTGGCCGGATAGAGGGGGGCACGGCTGTGGGCAAGTATTGCTCCAGTGGCATTTCGCCAGCCTTGTTGATGTTGTTCTAGCACCTTGTGAAATACCCATTTCTGAGGGGCCTGAGCCGGAGTTGTGCTGTGTCTCTCTCATTTACTCCTCCATAGTCTCTCTTTTCCCTTCTTGACCCTGCTCTGTGGCTTGGGGGCCGACCTGGGTGGACCACATCACACAGCAACCTTGCCCTCTGTGTTAGTTTGCTTGAGCCTCCATAACAAAGCACCACAGAGTGGGTGACTTACCAGCAGCAAGGTATTTTCTCACAGCTCTGGAGGCTGAAAGTCCAAGATCAAAATGTGACAGGATTGGTTTCTCCAGGGGCCTCTGTCTCCTTGGCTTGTACATGGGTGTCTGCTCTGTGTCTTCACGCAGCCTTCCTTCTGTACATGTCCGTGTCCAGATTTCCTCTTTTTATAAAGACAACAGTCATTGTGGATCAAGATCCACCCTAATGACCTCACTTTAATGTAATGATCACTTTAAAGATCGTCTCCACGTTGGACACATTCTGAGGTTCTGGGGGTCAGAACTTCCATATGTGAATAGCAGGGGACACGATTCAGCCCCTAACACCTTCAAACTTTGCTTTGGTTTGGCCAATGGGGAGAATTAACCAGAGGTTGGAGGGTTGGAGGCTTGGAAGGGAGTGAGTGTGGGTATTTATTTCCCTGGCTGCTGTCCTGTGGTGTCACTAAGGACTGAACACCACAATCCTGTCAGGCAGCCCTCTCTGTATGTGTCCCCCTCCTCCAACCGTGTCCTCTCCAGGGACCTATAACCACTCTCTCTCCTTGTTTCTTCAGAAGGAGGCAGAGGATGCTGCCCAGTAATTACTATCCCTGGTGATTATCCTTTACCTGCCCTACACCTTTGTAAGTAGGCCTTTTATTAAACACTCCTCCAGTTGTCCAATTTGAGTGTGCCATCTGTTTCCCTCTGAGACTCTGCCTGTGGGGCAAAGGGGGAACACAGGGAGAGAAGATTTCACACTAGTGCTCATGCTGAACTTCATGAGCGAAGGATGTGGCTTCTGTGTACTCTCTTAGACTTTGATTTCTTGGAGTTTTTTGTGGCATCCTCTACTGATTGCCCTCTCCACTTACACCAGCAGTGGCATGAAGCAGTGGAAGGAGCAGAAGAGTCTGAATAGAAAAACTCCAGCCCGAGAGCCAGCTCCTTCCCACACTGTGGTATGAGAGCAGGCAGGTCCCTCTGATCCTTTCATTTCCATAATTGTAAAGTATAATAAAAGCCTCAAACATTTTGTTGTAAGGGATTGACTAAATTGCATCAAATGAAAGAGCAAATGTTTAATAAACGTCTCATTTTCTTTCCTAAATGGAAAGAGTTCCTGGTGCAACTCTATTCTGGAAATGCCTGTGGGTATCCTAACTGAATAGAGGCAGCAAGGAAAGAGAGCCAGACTCAGGTGCGAGGGACAGGAAGGGTTCCATGTAGGCTTATGGTTGGGTGGCTTTCCAGTCATTTCTCTGTTCTCTGCCCTGCTTCCCCATGCCATCGTGGTTACTGGGGTGCCAACATTGGCCACCTCTTCAGCCTCATCTGGTGCCTTGCCCCCCCCCCAAGTCCGCCACACTGGCTTCTTGCGGTTCCTTTCACCTTCCATGCTCCTGTTTGCCTCGAGGCCTCTACCCTCATCTCCTTTTGTCTGGGAGACTCACCTCTCCCTCTACTTGGTGAACTCCTGCTTATCCTTGGGAACTCAATGTCAACAGTTTTTCCCCAGGAAAAGCCTCCCTGATACCCCCTCCTTCCCCACAAGGATTAGATCTCCTATTATATGTTTTCTAACCTCCTGAAACTTCTTTTTCATATAGTTAACAGAATTGTGATAATGGCTTGCCCTGTATCTCCCATTATGTGGAAGCTCCATTAGGGCAGAGGTTGTGTCTTTCTTGTAACAGTCATGATATGTAAAGAGTAAATTGCCTGGGTGTCAATTCGGCTCCAGCCCTGGTCAACTGTGTGACCTTGGGCATGTTAATATCTGTACCTCAGCTTCCCCATTTGTAATATGGGGATGGGAATAGTAGCTACTTCGTAGGGTTATAGTGAATGTTAAATTTGTTAATAAATGTAAAACTTGCATTATAAGGCCTGGCACCCATATGTTAGCAATGACTCTGAATTCTGAATTCTCAGTTGGCCCTTAATAAATATCTGTCAGATCAAAAAAGATTAAGAGTGGATTGTGGGACAAGACTAGCCACTTCAGTGTGGTCTCTATGGTATGAAACAGTCCCAGATTCCCATCACGAGGGAGGCTCCTTGGCAACACTTATTATGCTAGTGGACAGTGCCCTTGAGCATCCCAGAAGTGTAAGGGCATCTCGGCAGTAGGGAGGCTGGCAGTCATCCCTGGCTGGGGTTGCTCGATTGATCAGAAGGAAAATGGCACATTTAACTTATTTGTGATCTCAACCTTATGATACAAGGCAGCCTTGAAGAAAGGGCAGCAGAGATGTTGGGGCTGTTTGCCTTTAAGACCTAGGCAACTTGGGGAATGGGTAGAAACCACACATTCTTGTGATGTTCTGTGATTAGAAATCAGGAGACCTAGTTTTGGGGTATGTATCCTGATGGAAGTTGTCCAACCATCTCAATTTCCTCATTCAGTAAGTGCGGACAATAACACAGAATCGCCGTCTTACTGATTACTTTTATCTAGTGTCTGATGACTTTATCAGTAGATATGTAAATAAGTGTGTAAACACATATGCGTGCACACACACAAGCACAACATGTGCGCACACACACACATACAAGCATTCTCATACTACAGAAGACAAAATAGTCATCACAAAGCACATGCGTTAAATCTCGTCTTTATTAGGGAAGTCTTTAAGACTATTAGCTATGATCAATTCTCACCTCCTCTACAAACCATTATAGTAATCCTGATTATCTGGTTTCTTGGTTTGAGACAAATTAGAAATTGGCTGGTGGGGTGGACCAACAGGAGGCCATAGAAAAGAGAAAATACTGCCACAGGGACACCAACCACATAAAAGTGACATTCATTTTTTTAAACTTTATTTATTTATTTTGAGAGAGAGAGAGGACACACTTGCACATGCAAGTGGGGAGGGACAGAGAGAGAGGGAGAGATTGAGAATCCCAAGCAGGCTCCACGCTTTAACCCACGAACCGTAATGTGGGGCTTTAACCCATGAACTATAAGACCATGACCTGAGCCCAAACCAAGAGTTGGATGCTTTACCAATTTAGCCACCCAGGTGCCTCGAAGTGACATTAATTTTTTAATTCTTGTAGTTTCTGGTCATTTTCTTTAAAAGCCAACACTCTTCAAAATGTCTTCGATGGTATCATTGTGTTTTCAAGCAATAGAATTTTAAAACCCAAAGAACCTAAATGATGCTCTAGTCCAAAGCTCTTGTCTTCTGATAAGAAAGTTCAGGTCTAGGGTAATGAAGACACAAAGCTAACCCGAGGCAGAGCCAGTCCTCTGTTCTTCCAGCTGTATTACTTTGCTTCTCATTTTATCGGTCAAACATACATAGTAAACACCATAAAATGCCCAGGTCTCTCCTGGACCCAGAGCCTCTGACCTCCAGAGACATATAGACTGTCAGGAATCTTTCCCCACAGGAATTTCACTGCTAAATTATTAATACCACTTTAGGCATTTTTAGATATGATAATCAGTACCTTCAGGCTCAACTTCTACTACTACTATATGCTGAGGAAACAGAGATCTTCAGGATGTTTTTCTCGTGACCCAGACTCACAGCAATGTGTATTAAGGGTAGGATGGTTTAAAATACCAATCAGGAACACTTTGGTAAGTGCTTACTCTGTGCCCAACACTATTATGGGAATTTCAAGTAATAGGGAAAAGAAAACGACTGATATTATTCTCTAGAAGAATTTCTAGAAGAAATGGTGGGAGGAAGTTTCCAGGGTAAACTGACCGCTGAGAGAGCACAGTGTGAGAAATCTGCCCTGTCCTGAAACCTGGCTTTCCTGTGTCCTAGATACACAGGTCTGACCTCCATGTCCTTTATCTGGAAAATGGGGGTAATAGTAACACCTACTTCTTAAGGCGGTTGTGAGCATCAAAGAAAACAATGTCTATGAAGTGGACTTCGAATATTTTCTGGAGCATGGTGAACATTCAGTAAACACTGGCTTTCAAGTTTCAGGTTCTACAGTAGAGACTGAGGATACCCTAGGAGTCTGTTCAGAGGCACATCAAACATTTATTGAGCGCTGCTCCCTGCTAGGCTCTGTGCTGGGTGATGAGAATAAGGTGCTCAGTAAAACAGACAATGTCCTGAGACAGTTTACAGCCTAGAGCAGGGGTTGGCAAACTCCGGCCCTAGGGCCGTGTTTTTTGTAAATAAAGTTCTATGGGCAGAATTGAAAAGTTGCAACAGAGCTCCCAGTGCCTTAAATAATTACTCCATGGATCTTTGCAGGAAATGTCTGCCAACCCTTAGCCCAGAGAGCTGCTATTCCACGTGTGGTTCCTTCCTGGACCACAGTATTACCATCAGCTGGGGGCAGTGATAGAAATGCAAAATCTCAGGCCCCACCTCCCACGTTCTGAATCAGAATTTGCATTTTACATACAGCCCCTCATTGAGTTCTAACAAGGGTTAAGAACAGGATGCTACCTTTCACCTCAGTTGAAAAAGCCTTGACTTAAAGGGCTAAGCAATTTTAACCAAGCCTTTCCGTTAGTGAGAGACAGGGCTGGAGTTTGAAGTCTGGTCTACCAGACTGCCAGCCATTTGTTCTTCATCATCATATTGTTCTGCTTCCTGAAAGCGACGCAAAGGAGAGAGTAAGAGATTTCGCAGAGAAATCGTACAGAGTTGGCTCAGTGCCTACATTAGTAAGGGTCCAATCAGGAAAACAAAACCCACTCAAAGAATGTAAAACAGAGGAAATTTAATTCAGAGTATTGGTTACACAGTGATGGAGGAGCTGGAAAGCCATCAGGAGATGGAAAGGCATTCTGCCTCTAGTAACAGTAGGAAGTTGCCACCACTCTCAGGCTGGAGAGACACGGTGAGGGGGTGATGTCCCTGGAGCCCAGCAGCCAGAGTCACCAGGGAGAGGCCGAGCCCCAGTGGGCCTCTCCAGCTGGAGATCCAGCCACAGGAGGAGGGAGCTGCTGGTAATGCTGCTTAAGGCAGAGCCAGAGGGGAGTAGTGTGCTTCTCCCTCTTCTCCCTCCCACCCTCTGTTTCTCCTTCAGCAAGAAGCCGGCTGATGTAGGAGCCCAGAAGATGTGGCCTGCAGGGATCAAGATTCTGCAGTAGAGAGCAGAGCAGGTAAAGGGCAAGCAACGGACCTGAGAGCAAAAGGGCCAGGAGGGACCTGCTGATACCCTGTAATTTCCTCCCCTTGCCCCAGGAAAAGGCCCCAGGCACTATCATAAGGTCCCTTCTCCAGAGTTTCGGGTTGTATCTCTTTTCATGCCCCGTATTTCTGTCCTTAGATTGGTGTTCTTGTGCTTCATGTCTAGTTTGTCTTTTCTTTTAGTTTTAACCCCTTGGATGCACCCTTTAAACTGTCGTATTCCCAAATCCCCTAGCTCTGGTTTCTCAGCTTTCCTAGTTACATACTCAGCTGCCTTTGGGTCAGTTCAGCATAACTGACCCCCACCCCCACCCCGCCACGCCCACAATTAGATTCAGTACTTTGGGCCTGAGTTGTCCGGGAGCTTGAACAGAAACTCTTGGAGGGGGTCCTAAGTGATGATGGGGAGAGCTCCTCAGACAGAAAAGGGTGATCTGGCATTCCTAGTGAGGTAGGATGGCATAAAATGGGAGGCAGATAAATCTCAAGACCTAGGGGTGAGTTTATATGCCACCTTGTAGTATTTGGACTTTGTTCTGGGAGGGAGCCGTTGAAATATTTAAATAAGATTAGATACAATTGTATTTGTATTATGTAAACTTTGGTTGTTGCTTTCAAAGAAATCAAACTGGGAGTATAGAGTCTGGTTAGAAACCTGTTGCAGGAATCTAGGTGAGGGATGATGGTTGGTTGATCTGTGGAATGTCTGAGTGGAAGAGGAAGGCAGGGATTTGAGAGACTGCCAAATCTATCCTTCTCCCCTCTTCTCTTGCGGACAGAGGCCTGTTTTTGCTCAGGTGCTTACTCTTCATGTAGTCATTACTCTAGTATAGGACCCTCCCCAGATCAGAGAGTGACTCTTGATAAATTCGGTTGTGGCCACTGTCTTTCTTTTACCTGTGTTTTGATTTGGGGACATGTGATGCAATGCTGGCTGATAAAAGGCACTGCATGTCTGCGGGAGGCTGAGGGCAAAGCGTGGTTCAAGGAAGAGATTTCTTACTCTTAACAAGAGATGGGCGAGGAGAAAGTCATCTTTTTGCTTCTGATTGTGACTGAGGGAAGGAAACAGGTGTGGCAGCTCTCTTGGATCTGTGAGGGGTCAGTAGAAGGAGACAAACCAACCCTCTGGGGATGGAAACCGGTTGCCTTGGAAGTACCACTGAATCTCTTAATTACCCAACTCTGGAACTGTCTTACCTCTGGAAATCTGTGCTATGAAACAATAAACCACTTAAAGTTTAAGCTACTTTTAGTCACATTAAAAAAAAAATAGCTCGAGACCATAAAGTGTCTTAATAGATATGGAAAAAAAAAATAGGAGGTCATAGGACTTGGTGGCTTGATTGGTTGTGGGTGGTCGGGAGAGAAATGTAAGATGAGTCATTAGTTTTGAGCTTGGGTCATTAGGTAGAAAATGGTACTCGTTACCAAGATGAAAACCCTAGGAGTTGGTTTTAGCAGAATGGTGTGAATAAGAATATGCATGTTTTGAAAAAAATGAAAGTTTGAGTGGTGCACAGGATATGTAAGGGGATTAGGATGAGCTGGGGCTGGAAGGGATCACTGTGGTCATATGTTATGTCCTTTAGTGATGCCACATGGATGGATCTTGGGTTTGTTGTTTACCATCTCTGTGACATTGAGTGTATTGCTTAGCTTTTCTGAGCTTCAGTTTCTTAATCACTAAAATAGAATGAATACTGCCTACCTCATAGGGTAATCATTGTAAGAATGAAATGCAATGTACAATCTCCCCTTCCACTTTTACATGAGTAACTCCAAAGGGGGGTCCCAAGGAATCTGTAGATCTCTATGGGAAGCAGATTGAAAGTTGCTGATACAGGCAGGAAGCACTGGAGACAGTGGATGTGGAACAGGTGTCACAGAGTGTGACATACTCAGGAGGAGCACCACGAAGGGAGCAGAAGTATAAATGTAACACTAAACCAACTTGTTCAACTAAGCTATTCACATATCTTACCTAGAGAACTCCTACTCATCCTTCAGAATATAGTTCATTCTTGCCTCCTTCAGGAAGACTTCCTTGACTAGCCTCCAAGTGTCCTTTCTCTGTTCCCCCTCTCCAGAGAAATGGCCTTCTTGCTAGCCTGTCTGCCCTCCTGACTCTGAGCTGGGCTCAGTTGCCTAGTGACCTGCTGAGTACTTTGCGCTTGTCTGAATTGCCCCTCTAAATGAGTGCTGGGAACACTGATTGAGGTGCCAGTCTCAGGGTTCGGAGGAAGGAACTGGTGCCTAAGGGCAGAAGGTAGGACTGGTTGCCCACCCTAAGAAAGTTGTAGTTTGGGTTAAGGGCAGGCGAAATAGAAATGGCGTGGATTTGAACCCAACTCCTGAAGACCGAATTTAAACCTCAAGGTTCAGGAGCCTAATGGTGAGCAAAAAAGAACGCCTTGATAGGACTAGAAGAGAGAAATAAGATGCAAGCCGTTACGTCATGTGTCCCACATCCCCCGGTCAGTAGTGGCAACAGTGGACCCCAAGCCAGGTCTCTGACTCTGCAGCATGCAACCCCTCCCGCCCCCTCCCATCCCCCTCTCTCCAACGGCCCTCCAGAATGGGCACACACCTCCCTCTCCAAGAAGACTTGTTGATTACGTGATTGAAGGAAACCATTTCATCTTGATTCTCTTTCTAGATTTCAGCCGCTTGTTGAAATGGTGTTCTCCTGACCCCGCTTGGCATTTCCACCACGCAGCATCAGTAGGCTGCATGTTGTTACACATCAGCACAGGCACCTCCTTGCCTCCTGTGCCTCCCCCACGCTGGTTCTTGGTGTCCAAGATCAAAGAGAAATATTGTTCCGACCACAGATGAAGAAACAAGGCTGGCTGCCTTTGATGTCAGGCAGAGGCACTGAGATCTGTGCCCCCGACTTGCTTTTACTGCCGATGTAATTTGCAGCTGCGATGCGGAGTCTAGGTAATTGTTTTTCCAACCCAAACGCCACTAGTATTTTTTATTTAAGCAGAAATTTTCATTTGGCTAAATAAACAGTTCCTGTCTGCCCCCAGTGGACGGTGGCCCTGAAACACAGGGGTGCTGGTGGTTTTCAGAAAACAGAGGCCAGGTGATCAGGAAGGCCTAACAAGAGGCCATTATGTAGAGTGCACCCTTCTTTAACTTTGTCTTTTATGGGAATAGTGTAATTTCAGTTTCATAAATACTAAGAGGTTTACCGCTGGGCACTGGGGCTTTCCATCTCATTCACCTCGGAAATTAAGGCCATTGCCTTCCCTGCAATGTTTCTCTTTGTCTCTGATATCACTTTAGCTGCCTTTAGGAACCAAGCCAGGATGTAAAGGATTCAGACCATTTTATTTTTTTACAAGGTCAGATTGCTCATGATTCCTAATAGAGAACATTGAAAACCTTTTTATTGAGGGGCGGTCCTTCTCCTAATGTATCTCCTCTTCCAGAAACAGTTGCAGTCAAAGACATTAAAACCTTAATCTTGGTTCAAGATAATAGTAGCGGTAGCGGTAATAATAAGGGCAGAAAAATGCCACGTTCTCATAAACATGTAATAGGCACAGTCCTGGGCGCTGCACTGCACCTACCATATTCTGTTAACCCTTTTGCAGTGACTCTGCCAGGCAGCTCCTTTAGCTCTATTTTGCAAAGGAGGATGCTAAGACTCAGATATTAAATGCCTCCTCCCTAAAATTACACAGCAAGGGTGAGGCAAAGCTGGGATTGGAGCCATCATGTCTCTGCTATGCTTCAGGACTGTGTTTTTCCTAGGATGTGGTATGAATTTTCACAAGTCCATACATTACAATCAGGTCAAAAGCAATGACATATGTGATAGGTAGTGGAGCAGGGGGCCCATGCCCTAGTATGTTGAGCTGTAGTTTATGAAGTACTTGAATGCCAGGTTATCCTGTGCCTCTTTCCTCTGCCTAGAGTGTCCTCTCCACTCTGCTGCCCTTTCTGTCCTGCCCCGGGTTCCTTCTCAGGGAGCATTTCCTAACCACATAAACAGCTATTCCTGTGCACTGTTGTAGCTACTTTTGCTGACTTCTGTCGTGGCCCTATCACACTGTCACCTCCACCAGGTGGTAAGGTCCTTGAGGGCGGAGATAGTGTCTTATCTGATACCATATCCCAGTGCCTGGCACCACGCTTGCTGAATGAATGGTGTTCAAGAAACATTTATTGGATGGATGGATGGATGGATGGATGGATGGATGCATGCATGCATGCTTGGAGTGAATAAATACACAAATAGCTAAACAACCTACTTTCTCACCACTAAGATAGTATCATTTCCCATCACATCTAGTAAGAATATAACTATAGAATCACACTTATTTCTTAGAATGGGAGTCTCTGGCTTTCTTATTGTCCCCTAGGATAGGGTCAAGAGGGTGCTCCCCATTCCTCCCTGATGGCTACTTCCAAAGGGTTCTGTTAAAGAAGCTATGAATAGTGCCTCCAAAGGACTTCATTCATTCAAGTTCATTTGAAGATGAGTTTTTATAGGTGGGTGAATGCTCGTGACATCTAGCACATGGCAGATGCTGAGTAAATGCAGATCCTTCTTTGCCACTTGGATTTCTCTCAGCAAAATGCCCCACTCCTGTGTCTCATTTTTTCAATATCTTTCAAAATATTCTCCATAAAATTATTAAGGCAAAGCTCTTGTTCAAACAATACCTTAATCTTCTAAGGTTAGAGAAAAGAGCTCTAAAATAAGAACCTCGACTTGGGGAGAGATTGGAATCTTCAATTTTGACTCCTGAGCCATGTGTTTTCTATTTTAAACTCTGGCTTAAGTGTGGGAAGAACCCTGCCTTTTCTCTTGATCTCCTTTGCATAGTAATGCCAGGCTGACATTTACAAAAAGAACTTTACTACTCATGGTGGGAGAACAATGGGGGAAACGGTTGATAGAAACAGAGTAAAATAGTCACATGTTTGCCTTTCCCAGTAGAACGTGAGTTCCAGGAAGGCAGGAACAATACTTAATTCATTTTTATTTTCTAGCTCCTCACCTGGAACACAGTGGGTGTTCAATAAATATTTGAATGAATGAATAGATGAATGTAGAAAGGAATGAATAAGCCAAACATTGAAGAGCTGGACCAGACCTTCATATTCACGGATGTTGTTACTTGGGCCTTGACACATTGTGCTAATTTCTTTTTCTTCCCTTCTCCCATAATCTCTCCCTTTTTCCATCTCAGCCTCTTGTTTCCAAGGGGTGAATGCCATTCTACTTCCTGCCAGTGCAAACTTGCTGTCCTGCCATGGGTTGAAATCCTACTGTCAGGTCCACTGACCCTGACGCCCCTCACACTGAGTTTCCTGTCTGGGGAGCATGATTACTTCACCGCTGATTCATCTGGCAGATGTGATTGGCATTCATTGAGCCCCAACATCAGATCAAGCTCTTCCTAGTCATAAGTTCTTCCCATCTTTGGAACTTCCTTTAAAAGGCTTATGTCAGAGTGACCTAACTGGCATATAATGAGAATTGATATGCAGGCAAAAATGGAACACTAATCTTTTACTTCTAGTTTCTGATTAATTGATTCATGGTAAGTTTTCCCTCTTGAAATGTTACACCTTTAAGTGTTGGTTGTCTTTACAAATGCATACCTAGAGAATAATAAGACTCAGAACATAGTTACTGAGTCCCCATTACAGAGCTGGGGAAACAATAATAGCAACTACATACTGATACCTTCTACCTAATAAGCACCTTACATACACCACGATAGTTAATTCTCATCTCAGACGTGCCATACGTGTATTATGTATGGCTGCTTCCATTGTATGTTTGAGGAATGGGGGAGTTGGAAAAGTTACACCTTTTGCCCAAGGCCACTTGGCCAGAAGGTGACTGAGCTAGAATTTGAATCGGTGATTGTCTGATTCCAAAGCTCATGCTCTTTGCACCCTAGCTAACAGCCACTCCACAAGGACCTCACAGTGTTTCTTGGTGGTATCTGTTGGGAGGCACTATGGGAGAGCTAGGTGCCAAGTGCTGTTGAAGCACCAAGTACAAAGGAGCAGAAGAGCACGTCGTTTCTAAAGGAGAAGACGTTTTACCAAGCTTTGAAAAGAATAAATAGGGATTTGCTGGCCAGAGAACAAAGGGGAGAGAGTTCCCAACAGAAGGAACAGCAGGGGCAAAAGCACAGAGGCTTGGGAATACATGCCATATTCAGAAGCAGTGAGGAGTTGCATGTAGCAAGGGAGTATGATGTCGGATGGCTGAGGCCGCCAAGGTAGACGTGGGGGACAGTGGCCAGAGGGAGAACTAGAGAGATAGATTAGAGCCTTAAAAGCTAACACCTTTAATCTATGGTTAATGAGATGCCATAAAAGACTTCCAAACGTCAGATCCAGTGGCTAGAAAATGTCCTTCTCCCCAGGGTCTGATACTAATAGTGGAACTACACACATAGTGACAGATGGACATGAGCAAGGGAAGGAGCTGGGGAAATTTCTCAGCAGTGTGCTTTAAATCACCCAGCCACCTCTCTAGGTAGGAGATTTCAAACCAAGAAATGGCCTTTAAACTACTCTGTCTCTGTCTCTCTCTATACATATACATATACATATACATATACATATACATATACGCACGCGCACGCACACACACACACACACACACACACACACACACACACACACGTATATATGTCATGAGAAACTTCATTTTAAAGGTGTTGAGCTAGAACTTTGATTCTGGGCAAGGGCATTATCCAGGGAGGCCGGCCCACAGCATTCAGGCACTCTGCTAATGATTTTGTTTTCCAGACCCCCCTGTTTGAAATGGAATATAATGAGAGTGATGATTCTGCCCCATGCAGGGCGGTCTTGGAAAATAATGCCTCATCATCATCTAATTAACATTAAACATTTAAATACTTCAGTGGGAATATGTAACAGCACCCCAACAGGAAAAGTGCAAGAGGGTTGGAGCATTTAGGAGAAAATCGTTTTCGTTTTGCTGGGAGATTTTAGCACTTTTAAAGGAGATTGATTGTATTTAAAATATGAAGTTTTACACAGTGTTTCGAATCAAGAGAAATAAAAATATCAAGACTACCATTGGATCTTGTGTTTACACAGAGGGCAGTAGCTTCGTGGTATTTGCCTTATATTTTTGAGAAGGAACCTCTAACTCAGAGATTCTAGAAGAGATCACACAAGGGAGCTGGATATAAAGCCCATTCCTCCGTCTTTCTTTTCTGTATTGGGGCATGCTGCTCCTGAATAAGAGGCAATTCTGTAAGCTAACATCCTCTATAAAAAAGGCTTCTTTTTTTTCCTCCTGATCAAATACCATTCTTTTATTTCGCTGGCCCTCGTTAAATGCCTAATATAAAATCCCAAGTGTATTCGACCCATCTGCTTTCAAAGGCAATCTCAGTCCTGTAACAAAATGCACCTATGCTGTTAACCCCACTGGTGTGATGCTGGCCTTTATATGTACGTGATTTTTCAAACATGTTTCCCCAGCATAATCACTATCATTTATTCAACATTGCCAGTGGTAATCCCATGTCTATGCAACTTAAATATAGGTATTTATTTATTCTCTCTCTCTCTCTGACACAAGTATTTATTTATCCATTTTATAGAGAAGATAACTGAGGCTCAGAGAGGCTGATTAGTCTTGTCCAGGGACCTGATGGCTCTTTAGTAACTGGTGAGCCTCGGGCTTGAACCCAGGTCTCTGATGAAGCGTAAGCTTTCCCACTGTAACATACTACCCACAGGTGCTCAGATGGGGTGTGTTTCCAGTTCTCAGTTTGTTTAAAGATTAGAGTTACGTAGCTCTTGTTGTAGCTGGATGTGCAACATTTCTTTATACCTGGACATGTTTCGTCAGTGATTCACCTTTTCAAACCGGATTTTTTATGAACAACCCCAGGGTGATCTCCTTCCCTTCTTGTTGCAAAAAGGAAGACAGAGCCACAGAAGGGAGACAAAGTCAGAGAAAGTCAAAGGAAGTCAGAGACACTATAAAGCAGAGACACTAACAAGGACAGCAGTGACACTAGCTAACCTTCACCACAACATATACTGAAGTTTGTCTTGTGCCAGGAGCATCTCCTATAATCTTCTCAACAATCCTATGAGGTACAGTTATTCCCATTTTATGGATGGGTACATCGAGGCTGAAAAACTCAACACTTTTTTTTTAAAGCTATTTAAAGGCTTTAAATATGTAGTTTTTAAACAGGTGATTTGGAGGCCCTGCCTGTGGCCCCTAGATATCTCTGACCTCATTTTCTTCCCTGCTTCTCTTCGTCTGGCCAAAGCAAACTGTTTGCTGTTCCAGCAACACAGAGAGCAGGTAGCCTTCTCTAGGGCCTATATTTACTCTTTTCCCTCCCTGGAATGTTCTGCATGAACATACGTTCACTTGCTCCCTCACCCCATGCTGGTCTCCCCTCAAAGGTCTCCTCCTCAGGAGACCTTCCCTGAACCATTCCTGGTTACTCCATATTCCTTTCATATTGTTTAATTTTTTTTCTTCAGAGAAATTATCCCCATCTGTGATTGGATTCTCTCTTTGTCTATTTGTTCGTTGCTTGGCTCACTGTCTAGAGCATAAACACCGTAAGCGAGGATTTTGCCTATTTTATTTACTGATGCACCCCCAAAAGCCTAGAACAGTGCCTGGCATATAAATGAGCATTCACATATTTGTTGAATGAATGGTTTGTTAAGTGCACAACTATCATAGGTTGATTCCATTGTAAGAACTTTCACATAACTAAATTCACAAAATACAGACTCAAGTTTGCAACACGGATTCATCTATCCTTTCCATTGGTCAGCACTTAATGAGTCTCCCCCGCACCCCACCACCATCCCAAGCTTCGTTAGGCATTGGCCATGAGAGGCAGCTCCTGGCCTTTCTTGTGCCAGGGCGCCATGGAGGAGAGGTGCCAGTACAAAGTGCTGGGGCCTAGAGGAGCACAGGGTGTCTGGGTGCCCCTGAGGAGGAAAAGCTACCCTTCGCCTCCAAGGCCTCCTGTTGAATCAGTGATATCTATTGTGTGTCCTTTAGGGTGAGCTTGCTTATTCCATAATTAGCAAAAAGAAAAAGAAAGAAATGATCAGCTGATGTGGCTTGTTTTTCACCAGAAATTTCCCACACGCAGGGGCAGGTAGGGAAAGACCTGTGAGGAAATGAGTGTACCTCCACTCTGAGAGCCCAGGAGAAGGAAGCAGGGTCTTGAGCTGTTTTATTGACACCCAAGAACACCACTTATCAGAAATCACAACTTAGAGCTTTCTTGAAGTGGGTTCATTTTCTCCTCTAAACCACTTGACTGGTTTTTGCCGGTGAAGAGCAAATTTCCAACCCCTTCAAAGCCAGTCTTCCCAGTCTGTAGACTAGCCAGAGCAGGAACAGTGATCGCCACTCCTTGGAGCTTTCAGATGATGGATGTCCAGATGCTTCTGCTTTAGTTCATAAGGCCTGGAGATTTGGCCCCTGCTCAGCTCACCATTATGTCCTGCCTGTTCTATACAGATGCCTGGGCCCAGCAGTGCCCTCACTGAGCTGTGCTGTCTTCCCTCTCCACTTACTGGCCTGGGCCCCTGCCTCTGCCTGGAATGCCCTTCCTCTCTTCTTCCTTTGACTGTCTCCCCAACTCCATCCTCATCATCCTTGAAGGGTTCAGCTCAGGTGAAACCTCCTCTGGTAAGCTTTCCCTGACTGTTCCCCTCACACCCCTTTTCCCACCCCCATCCCCACTCTGGGTTCCCACAGCACCCTCAGAATACCGTTGACTTAGCCGTGTTGATGCTATAATTTGTCTCTGTACTCACGTCTCCTCCCTCACTAGACAGGAAGCTCTTTGAGGACAGGGATTTTGTTTGTTTTTGTCTTTCTTTTTTTTTTTTAAGTAGGCTCCACACACAACATGGAGACCAATGTCGGGCTTGAACTCACGGCCCTGGGATCAAGACCCGGGCTGAGATCAAGAGTTGGACACTTAACCGACTGAGCTACCTGGGCTCCCCTGTTTTGTTTTTTTAATTTTTAAATTTTTTTGTTGTTGTTGTTTTTAAATCAGTTTTCCTATAATCTTTCCCAAGGACCAGGTATTTAATGCTTATTAAATTAGGCCTTTGCAGACTGGCTAAAATCCTATAGACAGCCCTTTATTTTTTCATACTTATTATTAAGTAATGGTTTGGGGGTATAGCTAGATCAATGACTCACAAGGTTTAAAGGAAAGCATCCCCCACAAGCCGTCTGGATTTGATATCAACATCCCATATCGGAATGAAAAACCAGGGGAAAGGGACCCATGGCACCATGTGGCCTGGAGAAGGGGAGACCTGGACTTTGGTCTTGGCCCTGCCACTCTATTTCTGTGTGACTGTGGGTAAGTCATGGCCCTTCTCTGGACTTCTCTTTCCTCCTCTGAAAAAATGAGCACATGGACTGAGGATAGCCAGGATCCTTTGCAGATCTAAAATCCTACAATTCTATGATCCTTATCATGGATTACATATTTTTGCATAGGCTTAAAGTTTTCATTACCATTTCAGTGTCTTGTAGAGAAAGGTACACTCCTTTACTGCATCCCGAACTATTGGGCTACGACATACAAACCTCTGACCTCAGCAGATAAACTTTGAAGTCCCCACCAGTTGTATTTCTCAAAAGATATGCATTCAAATGGGGGGGAGAAAAAAGTGATGCAGAGTTGTTCATTCATTGCTTCTAAGGCTCAAAAACTCAGAATACATTTATTCTTTACTGCATTTGTCTACATATTTTCTCATTTCATCTTATTGGCGCCCCTATGAAGGTATCAGGATGAGTAACTAAGTAGCCGCTGATGCCATTCAGAAAAAAGGTTTCTTTCTCTAGTCTTCTCAGAGCATAGCAGGAGCATGATTCCTGGCCTGCACTGGTTGGAAGTACTATGCAACCAGTTCTATCTAAGGAATTGTGAGCTTCCAGAAGTCAAGTTCGTTAATTTCCGGCTGAGCATCTAAGCGCAGATACAAGACTGTCTTGGGTTTTTTCTTCCCTCTGCCAGGGTTGCCAGGAGTGTTCCAATCAGTAGATATTTCATTAGCCTAGATCCTGGGGTGAGGCAGATGTAGAGAAGAGACAACAAATGAATGGAAAGAGAAGTATAGCATGAGCAAAAAAATCTCCAGTGGTTTCAGCCATTTACATTTTGGTGCTATTTGTTACTGCAACACAACTTAGTGTATCTTGACTGACACAGGCATTTGCCCATTTTTTTCCATAAAGAAACTGAAACTCAGTCAAGTAGAAAAAATAGACCTTCTCAAGGTCATAAGAACATCATACATGCTCAAGCCTGGGATTTAAACTTGGGTCTTCATACTCCACAGTAGTGCTTTTTCCCTTGTACCGTTCTGCCGTGTGAGTTAGTGTTAGGTATTAAGCTTGATTTCATTTGAACCAACTCTGTGGGTCCCAATGACCCAACTCTGTGGGTCCCAGTGACAAGACCACAGGCTTTGGAGGTAAGTAGATACGAACTTGAATCCTAGCTCTAGGACTTCAGCTTCGTGTTCTTGGCGCATTGCTAGAATGTGGTCTCCTATGTCTACTGACTCAACTAGGATTGCAAGGAGGAGGAATTCTTCATAGTAGGGAATGCTTACTGCTAATAGTATATTATCAAGCATCACTGGCAATGTAGGTAGATGTTTTAGGGTGGGGTCTATCCTCAAATCAGAGAGGCTCAGTAACTTGCCTGAGGTCATACAGGAAGTAGAAGAGTCTCAGTCCCAACCCAGACTGCTCTGATCCCTCCCAGGATGTCTCCCTGCCTCCAAGATGAAACCGGCTCTGCTAAAACCCTGCATCAGTAAGGAAGGAGAGGCACAGCCCGATTTTCATGATTGACTTAAACCTGGAAGGCCCTCCCATTTCTGTTCTTGTTTGCCTTGGAGCTTCAAGTTGATTTACTCTTTGAATATTCTTCTTCTTTCTGTTACTCTGGCATTAACATTGAGAACAGCAGGAATTGCCTTGGCAAGGTTACAGGATAAACTTGCTGCTTTGGGGACATCTGCATCCAGCAAGCCTTTATTTTCTCTCTCTTGGGCATAATCTTGGAAAAACACATCTGTTATTCCGGGTGGTTACCTTGCTGGGCTTGTTTTTCCTCCCTTGGATGGAGAAATATTCTGTCAAGATATGACGAAGAGTTTTCACACCCTCTGAAGCCACAGACCCTTTGTGTATTTAAAAGAAACAATAACTCAGAATCTTGATTGAGTCGTAAAGTTTTATTAAAAAGATGAGAGCACCACCTGTGTCCTAGAGTCCTTCAGTTCCAGGATGTCAAAGTCACTGGAGATGCTTTCGGGGTCTTTTCTGACTAAGTCATGGAAGTGTGGGCAGTGGTTGGGGTTTAGGTGCACCTTAACAGGCTATATTTCTCAGATGCCTGCCCTTGGACACATCTCCCTCCCCTTTCCATTGGCTAAGCCACGTTTATACATGGCTGCCTCCAACTTTATCCTCTCCAGTGAACTTCCCAGTACCCAGGGAGGAGAAACAAAGACTAGGGTAAGAGCTAACGATTCAGTTCTGCCCCATCGATTTATTCATTCATTCATTTTAGAACAATTATTGAGCACCTACTATATATCAGGCATAGTACTAAACACTGAGGAAACACTAGTAATCCAATCCCTTATCTCACTGAGATTATAAATAGTGGAGATTTGAAGAGTGCCAAGACAATTATAACATGGCGTGATTAATTAATAATTAGCTCGTCATTCATCCAACAATATTGAGTGCTGATCACAAGCCAAGCACTGCTTTAATTTCCTGTGAATATAGCAGCGAGCAAAAGAGACAAACATCCCTGGCCTCATGAAGTTTACCTTTATATGATGTAGGCAGGGCAGATAATACAATAGGTAAGGATGTGATGTAGCATTAAGTGGTTACGATGAACATCATGAAGAAAAATATGGTGCAGTAGGTGGCGAGAGTGTGATGGAGAGTGTGTTTCAGCTCAGGCAGGCTGCCTCGGGCTCTATGAGGAGGTGATGCTAAGGGTAAGCCTGCATTGATAGTAGGGCCATGAGACCAGAAGTACAGTGTCCTATCAGGACATCTCAGAGGGCGTCCTACCCATGTTGTCTTGTGACTTTGGTCAAGCCATTGACTTCTCTGAATTTTGTCTCTTTCTGGAGACCTTGATACCCTGCCTGGTCACCTCTTCTGATGGTGGAAATGAAAGGAGCGTCTGTTCCTGAACAAGCTATCTTGTTCTCCCTCCTGGGACCTGGGACTTATTCTCATCAGCCTCTTCCCCAGAAGGCCTAGACTCCTAACACCCTCACAGCTTCAGTGGTACATAGATGAGGTCGCAGCATTGGCTTTGAGTTCCACTTCCAAAAAGCAGGTCTCCTCACTTCCCTGAACCTGATTCCCTCATCTGTACAATGGGGATAATGAATAGAAACCTGTGTTTTCTTATTATTGTCGGGACTAAGTGAGCTTGTGCATTTCATACCAACAGGATTTTCCCTGCACAAAGCATGCCAGCACTGTGTTCACTACAACAATGTTACCATCATTAAATTTATTAATATTAAAAATAACAGCAGCACATGTGGAAGCCTCAAGCATATGTCTGGCTTGTCGTTGATACTGATGAGTATTGTTCCTTCCTTTCTTTTCTTCTTTCCCATTCTATTTCCGGTGATGCTTCCCGCTTCCCCTCTGTTCTGTTTCATCCAGAGCCACTGTTGCAGAGAGCTGGCATCTTAGGTTAGGCTCAAGGGAAAGAACAAGGTAAGAGAACCCTTTAACCTCTTCTTGGGAACTTGCGCTGCATTATCTACAGATTGCCACGCTCTGCTCTAATCACCTTACGTGTATATTAACCTATTTGATCCTCCCATGGACACTGTAAGGTATATATGTTGATTATCTTCACTTTTATAGTTAGTGAAAACTGAGGTATAGTGATGCTAAGTAACTTCTCCACGGTCAGTGAGCTAATTAGTCAAGGAGCTCTTCAGCCCCAGTCCCCAGAACAGAGAAAGATTTAAACACTCAGGCCAATAGTTTTCTAAGGCACTTAAGATAGAAAAGCAGTAGAAGCCTGCTGCATGTTGTGTCTCTCCAAAGCCTGAATGTGGCAGATGAGGTGTGGTGGGAGTCTGAACCCTGATATGAGGAGCACCCCATGCTGGAAGGCATGTGGCAGAAGGGGTATCCCTGGCACTTGGGCTCTGCTTACCTTTCCTGGCCCTCCTCTCTCCTTCCCTGAGGATGGCACGTATGTCACAGATAGTTGTAAATTGCTGATCTCCAAGAAAGGTGCCACAGAAAGACAAAGTGAATCAAGGAGAAAAAAACGGAGTCTTCTGTGTTTGAACTCTCAGACCCTGGAGCACAGCGGTGCTTGGAGCCCAGTGCTGCTTGCTTCTGAACTCCAGGAACAATAAAATTGCCAACTCCCTACACCTGGCCCTCTGAGAACGGAGGCACTCCCTCGACACCAAGAGGCAGAATGTGGATCTCCAGGGACAGAAGCAGCAGGAGGGGGATTTGGTCCCCAGCCTTTGGAATCTGATCTTTCCTTCCCCCTTTTCTTCTGGAAAAGAATCTGGCTTTGAGGAATAGCAGAAGTACTTAGTCATTTAGATTGCTGGCACTCCCATTGATCTTTGGGGAGCTAAGGTCAGAAGAACAATTACCCAGACTCTAATCCTTCTGCACCTTTCTCTCCTCTAGAATTACATAAGATTGTCAATGCAGCTGTGTTCTCTTGGCCTTCCTTCCCCTCCTGCTATTTCTCTCCTCCTATCCGTTGCTGTCTATAGCTTTTTCATTCTCGTTATTTTCCCGACTTCCCCTTTTCCTTCTTTTTCCTCCTCATCTAGGGAGTAATGAGCCCATTTGGTCAATTTCAGGGCCATTCCCTGGGTTGCTGAGGATCATCTGTCCACCAGGATGACGGTACTGTGCAGAGAAAATCTTGGGGGAATCAGACAAATGTGAATTCAAATCCTGGTTTTTGGCTTACTTGCTGTGTGATCTCGGACAAATCATTCAGCCTTAGTCTTCTCTCTAAATATGTTTTGGATCGGCAAATGAGTGTGCTCCTGATTAGCCCATGGTAAGTGATTCACAGATGGTAATAATCATCATTGTTGCTATTTTTATCAGTACTATTATTTCCTGTAGAGAAAGGGTGTGTGTAAGGTGTGTAAGGTTGGTCCCCAGCCCTCCCAGATTTCAGCAACAATCATTGCTCCTCAAGACTCTGTCTTCTCAGAACCTGAGCCAATAACAGCAGAGTCTGATGGAATATTAAGAGCTCTGTCCTCAGAAAAGGGGTCTGGAAAAGTCAGATATGCAGTCACCCAGAGAAAAGGTAGCCCAGGAAGAAATCTCATGGCTCACCCGACCACGAACAGCCTCGGGTTGCATCTTCCCCATCTGACTTCTCCATATGTGTTCATTCTGACCACCTGAACTGCTGCCAAGTTCCTGGTTCCAGTTCCAGTTTCCTGCTGGGATGGGAGCCTAGCCTGGAACCCCTAGCGTGGTGAGATCTCAGGTCCCTGCCAGCTCTGAATTCCAGGGCTCAGGGATTCTTCTTCTTTGGCATGGAATATAGATGGTTCTACAAAAGCCTGGTGCTAGGGTAGTGTAGCTAGGAAAGGTCTGGAGTTTGGCCTCTGAGCTTCCCTAGTGCCACTGTGAGAAAAGGACTTCTGTCACTGCCTTCAGAGCCAGCAGCAATGCTGTCATTTGAAGGCACTGAGTAGGAGGGGAATAGGATTTATTCATGATTCTTGACACTGGGAGAAATACCCTGGTATTTCCGAAAGAATGCTAGATTTGGAATCAGAAGACTTGGGTCTGAGTCATGGCTGTCATTTACTAATTATAAAATCTTGGGCAAGTAATTTAACTTCTCGAGGGACATCCCCTACCATTCAGTGACAGTAGTCCTTTAATGTGGATGCATCTACCACAGTGCTTAATAATGCTGGTCCCTTCCTTTATTAAAGCACTTTTATAGGTGTGGAGAATTTTTATCATGGATTTCTGCTCTGCTTGGAGAGACAAAGCGTTTACAGCAGATGCCAATTACATTATAAAAGGCAACATGGCTTTGAGGTGAAGTGCAAGGATTCCTATGTGAGACTGCCTAGGCTCACATATCCAATCTGCTTATCAGCTGTGACCTTGAGCACATTACCCTACCTCTGTGTGTCTATTTTCCTTTTTTCTTTTTTTTTGGTCTATAAAATAGGGCTTGTCATATTAGTACCTAACTCATAGAGTTGTTCTAAGGCTTCTGAGTGTTAATTGACATGAAGCTCTTCAAAGCATCACCCCCACAAAGAAGTCTTTGTCTCAGTATTAGCTACTATTATTATATACCAAACTCATACTAAGCCACCTTAAATGCCTACCCCATGGACAGCTCTTTTTTTTTCTTTCTCTCAGCACTGACCATGTTTGACTGGACTAGGGGTGGGCCCCTGATCTTAAGTGAAGCTGATCAGAGTCCCTTCCCTGTTAATTTGGAAATACAACCAAGTAATGATGAATGTGTGTGTGTGTGTGTGTGTGTGTGTGTGTGTGTGTGTGAGAGAGAGAGAGAGAGAGAGAGAGAGAGAATGAGAGAGAGAGACAGGAGAAACAGGAAATTGTGACAAATATGCTCAAAAGGTTTAGGACAAACATCTTCCCCTTCTTCCCACCCAGGAACTAGGGAAACAGGAAGAGAAACACAAAGAGACAGAGAGAGGCAGTCAGAGATGGAGGGAGGAAGAGAAAGCACACACAGAATGAGGCACAGCTGGGAAGCTTTATAGGCCCCAGTTCTAGTGTCTTTTTCAATCCCAGCTGCATTTCTAACCTTGGAATCCAGAGGACACTTCTGTGTCTTTGTAACCAATCCATCTGAAACAGTCAGGATAAGCTGATTTATGCTGCAGTAACAAACATCCCCAAGTTTCAGTGTTTTAATACTACAAGGGTTTTGCTTATTCTGTATGCTAACCCACATGTTCATTGGGGAGCTCTTTCTTACCATCATCAATCACAGATACAGTCTTTATCTTGACATGTTTCCATGTAAATGTACATGTTTCCATGTAGGGAAGTAAATGTGGTCAATGTGCACTGGCTCTAAAACTTCTTGCAAGTAATACAGATTTCTTCCGCTCACAATTTCATTGGCCAAACAAGTCACATGACCCCACTCACCTTTAAAGGAGTGGAGAAATACAACTTTACCATGTGGTAATAAGGGCTACCCAGACTATTTCTGAAGATAGTCTGATAACTACCACACCCTCTATTCTTCTCAATCTACCTTTTTCTTAAAAAAGCAATTGAGCAAACTGTCCTAACTAATAGAAATGATAGGAAAAGAAATCCTCAGGTCCCTAGGTGGCTGGATGTTAAATTGTCTAGGATAAGCTGTCAGTGCTTTCAGACGCCAGAGAAGAAGCAAACCAAAGTAGGGGTAGAGTTATGGAAACTGGATGAAAGATGTGGTATTTGAGCTGGGTGGTGGAGAGTGGGAGTATTTACCTCGCACTTTCATGATTTCGTTTTTGAAACTTTAAAAATCACACATGATGTAGTGGACTCTCAGGTCATGCAAGCTGGAGCCTGCATTCCTGATCTTTAGGGACAGAGTAAGCTGATGAATGACAGGCACCTAGAATATTACGTGGCCCTGACTAACTGTTGAGAAAATGTTATTTGTCTTCTCTTATCTCCTTACCCTATAATCTTCTCTTGTTAGTGGTGCTGTAGTTTTCTTCTTATTTTCCTCTAGGGAATCTAAACACTTTATACTGGCAGTATCATCAGGAGCCATGTGATTGAGGGGTTTGCCATTTTACTGGGAAGACTAGTTTAATTGTTGGCATAAAGTTCGTTGCCTTGGTGTTATAAGCCAACAGACTCGAGGCTCTGAGATACCATCTGTTTCTCAGAAACATTATTTTCCCTAGAATCTTCCCTGAGAATATCATTTCCACTTAACTTCAGAGATGCATTTTTTATGTATTAGTGGAAATCTTGGTATATTATTATTTTTTCCTTATTAATAATAAGCTATAAAACTAAACACAAAGAGATGTAGGTATAGAATAGTAGTGGAAACCTAGTGAGATAGAGTTATATTTCTAAGACATAGGTCTGAAAGTAGTTCTTTCCAAAGAGTCCCCAGCGACCACCCAGTTAAGTTCAGGTACAATTCAATAGCATCTCCCATGATGTTTTGTACTTCCTCACCTTTGCTATTGCCCATGTCATTCCTTAATGTTGTACCCTTCCTTCTATTGCCAACAAATGAAACCAGGTGGACAGAAAAATATTTAAAATGCATTTGTTTAATAAATTAAATAAAATTGGGATTTATGCATTTGAGAAGTCCACAGTTATGGGAGAACTCAAAATTGGTTTGAACCTGTGACTGATTAATATCATGAAGACATCATCCCTCTGTGTCTTTGATCTATCTTTGATGGAGCCACTTTCATCACCTTGAGGTCTCCAATACCTGACAATGTCAGCATGGGCTACATGCCTCCGGCCTCCCTTGGAGAGCAGAGTAACATTTCAATTCATTCAGCTTCTGAACTAACTTCCAAGCGTCCTCTGATTGTACCTTTGTAAGTCAGTTACCCACTCTGGATTATTCTGGCTAGTGTAATGGGTTGCACTAAATGCCTTAAGCCTGGATTATGTGTACCCTCCTGAACAAGTCACAGAGAGAAGTTGCCTTAGGCTGGTCAGGTCCCTATCTCCATCCCAAACCATACCTGAACTCCCTTGGTTGAAATTCTCTGGTTGGAATTTTCAAGTATGTGAGAAAAAGCACAGGAAAGTATGTACTGGGACTGTAACCACCAATATAGCTATCACAGTCAACACTTAACGTATATACTGAACAAATATTTATGGAGGATCTACTGTTCTCCATGTATTCTACCAGATAACAGTCTTAGGCTTAAAGAAAGTCACATCTAGTAGGTGGGAAGGACAAATACAGGACATTGTGAGCATCTCTTGAAGTGTTCTGATAGAGATAAGCACAAGGTGCATGAGCCCAGAGAAGAGGAAAGGATACCCATTGAGATTGGAGGTGGTTGGGGTTAGTTAGGGCTTTTCAGCAGAGATGTTGCTGAGCTGAGTCTTGAGGGGAAAGTTAGATTTAATCAGGTGAGAATGTAGAAAGGTGAGAGAGGAAAGAGATATTCCAGACAGAACGCATCACACTTGTGAAGACAGACCAGTGGTGATTTGAGTAATGCAAATGATGGAGCATAGCATAAGGTCAAGAGTATAGACTCTGACATTGAAATGCCTGGAATCACATGGCATTCTACCACTCTGTGACCATGTGATAGGTAACCTACTTGATCTCTCTGGACTTGAGTTTCTGTATAATGATAATAGTTACTACTTCATTAAGACTGTTGGGGAAGATTAAGTTAGTTATTATGTATAAAGGGCTTGGATTACACTCCACCATCAGGCATTGTAAGAGAGTTGATGATTGTTATATCCAGGGCTGCATGCATGTATTGGCATGCATACGTATCTGTTTGGGAGAAACCAAGTCTGGGAAGTGAATGACAAACCTGGGGAAATTTGATGTTACATAGAATACAGTCTTGCTTTCCTTTTGGTTTTAACACTGGCAGAAATTCAAGGTCTAAGTACAATGAAGAATGTAATTGTTCTTTTCTAAATTGGCAGTCTGGACTGCTGAGTCATGGTTATTTTACATGATCATATCAGTGTTGTAATTTTAGCATTACTGTAATCACCACTGCTTAGCAATTTCCTCAGCTCAAAAAGTGAGTCAGGATAATGTGTGCTTAAATTTTTGTGCTTGGGAATCAGATGTATCTGATTTGACTCCTACCTTGTCATGTCCGAATGTCTTTTAATTCTTATACCAACTCTGTGAGCTGGATCTTGTCACTCCCATTTCACACATAAGGCAACTGAGGTTTGGGGAAGTTAAGCAACCAGCCTACCATTATATAGACGGCAGCGTTGCACTTCAAGCTCAGGACTGTGGGAAGAAGGTTTGTTTGGTTTTTTTTTGTTTGTCTCTTTTTTTTTTTACTTCTGTGGGTTTTTTCCTTTAATCTTTAAAATAGGATACTAATAGTAACTATATTCATATTAGTGTGACAATAAAATGAGACAGTGTTTGAACCAACCAGTATCATGACTGCCCAGAAACAAATCTTTGATGAATTAGTTCTGATAATGATGGTGACATTTGCCCTTCTCACCTTTTTATAAGGCCCAAATTAACTCATAGGTGTGAAAACAAATGTAGTGAGGAAAGGCCATTCCCTTGAGACAACCATAAAAATAATTTGTAATGATTAATCTAGTTAAAATTGCAACCCTCCAGCACTCACTACGCTCATCCTGCCTTATTTTCCTCTAGTGAGCTCTTTATCATCTGATAGACTGTATTTTATTTACTTGTCTTTTTAGTGTTACATGTTTCCCTCTAGAATATCAGCTTCATGAGGGCAGGAATCATAGTCTGTTTTGTTCTTTGCTGTGTCCTCCATCTCTGGAACAGTGCTTACAAATAAAAAGTGCTCAATAGATATTTGTGGAGTGAATGAATTAACTAGCAACTTAATTCATCAAGTAACAATTAGGAAAAAAAAAACATTTCAGGTCCCTTCCCATTCTGAGATCCTACAGTTCTGTGAGCTTCCACAAATTTCTCAATAATTTCTACTTTTGAAAGATAGGACAGTGAGAAGGAATCTGTCTCAGTTACTTTGCTGGAAAGGTCATAGGAGCATTGTGAATCTCAAGCCTTGTAGAACTGTGAGTATTATTCTCCATGGATTCCTTCTTTAGGCTCAGATATGACTACTTCCATGTTTGGTTGGCATCACCTGTGTGTCAGGCATTAACACCATGTCAAAGAGCAGTAGCACTGTGTTTTTCTCAGCACACACTCATGGGGGGAGGTCTCAGCCACCACTCTTGCTCACTCATCTATTACCAGGTCAGCTGCTGGGACTCCGCAATCTTCCTGCTTTCTCCTTTGATCTAGACAGAGTTCTGAGTCATTTCTTACATGGACTCCATTGTACTGTGTGTTTTCCCAGGATAACACAGGTCACATCAGAGATAACGCTTTCTTAATATGGATAAACAGCCACCCTCATTAAAAAAAATGTTTTTTAAACATTTATTTATTTTTGAGAAAGAGAAAGAGGAGAGAGAGAGAATGAGAATGAGAATGAGAATGAGAATGAGAATGAGAATGAGAATGAGAAGGAGCTGGGGAAGGACAGAGAGAGAGGGAGACACAGAATCTGAAGCAGGCTCCAGGTTCTGAGCTGTCAGCACAGAGCCTGACATGGGGCTTGAACCCGCAAGCCATGAGATCATGACCTGAGCCAAAGTTGGATACTTAACCGATTGAGCCACCTAGGCACCCCAAGCAGCCACCCTCATTTCTTAATGAATACCTTACACAAGAAGACTAAGTCTTTTATAAGCAAATGCAGTTTCTCTTCAGTACTTCCTGTCCTACTGGACACTCCTCACTAAGCCTTTTGGGGGAGCTCTTGTTCTTGGTGTCCTTGGCGTTCTGTTCTACTCCCCCTTCACACATCTCATTGTACCCCTCATATAGCAATTGTTTCCATGCCTTTGGCTGCAAATACCAACTTTATGCTGGTGAATTCTCCACCGTCCAGTCTCTATCTGGAGCTCCAGGCCCTGATTTCCATTGCAAGCTAGACATTTCCACTTGGCCATCTCACAGTCTCAACAAGTGTTGAGTGTTCAGGCCTGTGCCTGAAGCCTGCATTCTTATGTCCTTGAGGGGCAACACCATCCTTTTGGTTGCACAGGCCTGGGTGCCATTCGTGAGCTTTCTTTCCTTCCCACCTCTTCCCTACACCCTGGCCTCCAGTTTGTCTTCTAGAGATGTGGATTCAGCATCCTGTTGATGCATAAATCCAGCCACTCCTCATTTGTGTATCCTAGTAACAGGCCCTTGTCATTTTTTTTTAAGTTTCTTTATTTTGAGAGAGAGAGAACGTGTGTGTCTGTGCATGGGCATGAGTAAGTGGGAGAGGGCCAGAGAGAGAGGGAGAGAGAGAACCTCAAGCAAGGTTTGAGCTGTCAGCACAGAGCCCGACTTGGGGCTTGCTCTCATGAACCATGAGATCATGACCTGAGCTAAAATCAAGAGTAGGACGCTTACATGACTGAGCCCCCCAGGCACACCCAGCCCTCATCCTATCTTGAATACTTGCTTTTAAAACTCCATTGCTTCTAGTCTTTGCTTTCTCAAATACGTTCAGTTCACAGCAAGAGAGAGTGATTTTTCTAGAATACAGTTCCGACCATATCACTCTCCTGGATAAAACTATGGTGATTTCTGCAAGAGTGAGTCTAAGCTTCTTGATTTGGCCTTGACCTCACTCTCTGGCTGTTCCCCGCCACGATCCTTAGTTCTCTCAACTACAAATTGCATAATCCCTCTCTCACAGAGTCATAGTGAGAATCAAAGGAGTTAGTCCATGTAATACGTGTCGTATTTTCAGCAATGTCTGACACATAGTAGGTGCTCAATGAATGCCATTTCCTTCCTGCCTTTTTTGAGAAACAACATTTGGAATTGATCATAAACTTCAGTGGAGATTTCTCCCCTGTAAACTGAGCCTGAAACATTTCTACCTGCCTTTCCTCTCCGGGGACCCAAGCTGAACACTGCCCCCCCTCCCTCTGCATTCCATTTCTGTGATGACAGATCATCAAATAATTAGGGCAGCGAGCACTTGAAATTGTGTCAGCTCCCTGATGATTCAGTTCCTAAGCGCCTGGCCTAGTACTGAGCAAAGCATGTGCTTCTTCCGTGCCACTTCCCCAGGAACCCTGGGCCTCTGCCTGCGATGGCTGGAAGAAGGAAAAGGAAATTCCCGGGATGTGGACTCTACAGGCAACCCCAGCAACCTGCCTTGCCTCCACAAGAGGCCTTTTAGGAGGGTATTTGTCAGTGGGGGGTCAAAGAGAAAAGCACCGTGTCAGAATCAAAGATGTGGGTGTCAGTCCTGGCTGCTGTGTATCTAGTATAAGTAACCTCACCTTTCTGAGCCTCAGTGTCCTCAGCTCTGAAATGAGGACAATGCTCCCTATCTCAGTGTGTTCTTGGAAAGATCCAATTAAATAATGAATGCATTACAGAAGAGATAATTTGAAAATGGAGACACTAAATATTAAGTGTCCTATGCTGAAAGGCATGAAGGGGCACAGAGTGGTATTCTCAGAGCCGACTTGCTTTCCACTTCCTGTCTGGATGAACGAGATGAACTTGTTAATTATACTGCCTGAGTCTTAGTATCTTTATTTGTAAAGCAGGAATAATTACCCTCACACTTCATAGGATGGGTTATGTATGTGTTCCCGGTAAATCGTCAAGTACTAACAATCCTTACTATTGTTGTTATTCGTGCTGATAATGATGGATACAATCATTTATCTTTATTAAATCAGGACAGTGAGTCATAGTGTGCCTAGAGGACAGTGCCCCAGTTGGAGGCTATGGGCAAGTCAATCTCTACATCTGTTTCCTCAAATATGAAGTTAAGAGGGTGAGTTTGATGGGCACTTGGTATAGGACCTGGTGTACCGTAAGAGTGCAATAGATGGAAACAGTAAGCGCTCAATAAATACAGGTCAGATAAGTTAATGAGTGAATGAAAAAGGAAAATTATGGGATTATCTGAGTCTACATGCAATGAGGAAGTGCATTATGTATTGTGCAGTGAGGTGCATGTAAGGGAGTAGATTATATGGCAGGTGAGTCATATAACATGCTCAGCTTTCTCCTGCCGTCTCCTGCCAGAATCACCTTCTTCAACATGTCTGTGTGTGTTCTTCTGATGCCTCAGGGACAGACTGCCCACATCAAGCCCTTCAGGGACAGGGCCAAGGCTAACTGTGAAGCCCAAGGAGACCATTGTCTTACGTGTCAAACTAAGCAGAGGTGACAGTAATAAACATATTGGATGTGCCTTTGTTTTACTTCATTCCCACTCATTCTCACACGGTACAGTTTGGAACAACACTGAACCCAAGAGTCAGAGATTTATAGGGGTTTAACCTGCAGTGTTCCTTTGAAGTTCTAGAATGTTCAGGAAATCTGTGCAGACATCTTTTGAAGCTTTCCTGTGTTCCAGAAAAATGGTGCATGCATATGTCCCAGTTTTTTTTTCTTTTCCTTTTTTAAGTTTATTTTTGGGAGAGACAGAAACAGCGTGAGTGGGGGAGGGGCAGAGAGAGGGGGAGAGAGAGAATCCCAAGCAGGCTCAGCAACAGAGCCAGACACGGGGTTCCATCTCATGAAACCCCGAGATCATGATCTGAGCTGAAACCAAGAGTCAGATTCTTAACCAGCTGAGCCACCCAGGTGCCCCATCCCCTATTTTTCTAAACGTAGCTGAATTAAAGAAAGAAAACACTCCTGCGTGGAATTTGAAAGTTTAGAGAATCTTATTATTTCAGAATATTACAGACACAGGATACTCAGATGAGGGCTTGTACCACAACCTCCCACCCAATTTCTTCTACTTCACCTTTGGCAGGTAGCCTTCTAGCCTCTAGGTGCGTGCACGCTCCCAGAGATGAGACACTTGATATTTTCTCCAGCACCGCATCGGCGGGGCCAACACCAGCCTGCCCTGGATTTTAGCTCCTTGATGATAGTTCTGCCCTTTGGTATTCCAGTGGAAACTTTGTTTCTCTTCTAGGTGTTCCTACTTCCAATGTTTGAGAATCGTGGTCTTGACTTACCATTTTGTGCATACTAAGCCCGTCTTTAAATTCTTTTGCTGGATTATTGTTTGTGATGATAACCCACGCCATTTGTGGAGATAAAGCTTATGATGGGCAAGACTATGCCCTCCGTGTTTTATTTATTTCGTTTTTAATCCTCACCACAGCCCGTAAGCGTAAGACTCTTCTCACCCTAGTTTTACAGGTGAGATAGTTGAGGTTCAGCCCAGCTAGGAAATGGCATGGCCGGAATCTGGTTCTCAAGTGTGGGCTGCAGAGTGTGAACTCCTAATCCCTGTTCCGTAACACCCCTCCCCCCTTTTGTAATGTTACTAATAAAAATATAAATAGTACTATTATAGATACCAATTACTGGTGGGCTGCTAATTGCTGGACTCAGCTAGGGGTTTTATATCCATTAGCTCTTATCCTCACAAGAACTAGGCAAGGAGATCTCATTGTTTACAGGAGAGGAGCCAGAGCTATCAGAAGCCGGTAATTACTTTGACCTCCCTCTATCGCTGTATCGGGGAAGCTCCTTCATTCACGCTTGCATCCCGTGTCAGATGAGCCCCTTCGCTCTGGAAGACACTGTGCTAGGCACTGGGAGGTACAGTAATAAACAAGACCGAGTTCCTCTCCCGACAGCATTACATTGCCGTGGGAAAACAAAAGGCATTAAACAACTAATTACACAATTGGTTATTTAGTTTACACTGTGATGTTAATCACTCAAATGAAGGATTAAAATTATATGCAGTGCTCTGGAGGAAAAGCGAAATGTGTAATGAGAGAGAAAGTAACAAGGAGATCCAAGATTGTGCGATGAGAAGGAATTAACTAGTCCGAGGGGGAACAGAGAGGAGGAGGAACTCTCCAGGCCGTGGGAACAGCATGGGCAAAGGCCCTGAGGTGGTGTTGGGATACACAGGGCCTGTACTGTGGGGCAAGGCGGGAGAGACAGGCCCAGGCCCTACAGAACCATGAGGACCCAATGGGAAGTTTGGCCTTTGAAATGGGGAATATTTAATTTGGTTTTGAAAAGATCACTCTGGTTTCAGGGGTGAAAATGGATAGGTGAGAAATCTGTGATTACAATCCCTACTGGCATCTGATGAGCAGGACCCTCACCATGAGCTGGATTCTGTGCATCAGTTAATACAGCCAGTGATCCCTCCCAGAGCAGTAGAATAATCTAATGGTCATGAGTACCACCCAGAAGCCCAGATGCCTGAGTTTGAAGTCTGGCTGTACCTCTTATTAGTTATGCAACCTTGGTCAAGTTACTCAATCTCCCTATGCCTTAGTTTCCTTATTTGTAAAATAATATCTACTTCACATAGTTATTGTGAGATTATGTGAACGAGTATATACAAAGCACATCGAACAGGGCCTGGCACATACCAAATGCTCTTTTGTAAATATTACTATTTTTTAATGGCCTCACACACTGTTGATTGAAAGCAGTCGTGATTAATTAAATTCATAAGATGGTTATAACACAACCCAACAAAAGCTCATGAGAGTTTTAAGTCTAACAAGTTAATCTATCTTCCCAACCCAAACTGGAGTTGTATGTGCTTCCTTTTCCTTCCCACAGCGTCTCCCTGTTATCTATTTATGGTTTGGGGGAACAGCCTTTTCTCCCCTACAAGAAGAGCACTCCCTTTGCTTGGGTTGCTTTTGGCCTCCTTCATCCTTTTCTCTATTGCATTGTATTTATGATTTAGCCTCAGAGAGGTCCCTCTTTTACCCCTTGAGGGGGACCCTGTGAAGTGCCACCCAGGTCCCCTTGCAGGGAGGGGTCTTTTGGGCCGGCTGCTAGGACTACAGTGGGCAGACAGCTCCTGCGTGTTGGGCCTTCTGGGATTGACTCAGCTGCAGAGAGCAGCCTTGTCCAAGGTCCGCCCCTCCCCAGGCAGCACCCACCCAGAGTCCCACATGGACAGCTCCGCATGGCCGCTCCAGCACTGGGAGTTCCCTCGGGGTTGGCCAGCACCTTCCTTAGGGTTGGACTGCAGCTTGGCGTCTCCCTCTGCTGACCCTTACTTCCTGTCCCTCCTCTATGGGTGTGGACCCCAAGAGCACCACCTGTCTGTCAGACATCCTGCACAGTATTGTGTCCCAGAGCTGGCCTCAGGGAGAGTCCACTAACTTGTGACTCAGCCCATCGTTTCTCAGAGCTGGAAGAAGACCACGTTGCCCACCCCCCCCCCCCGCCCCCGTCTCCTTTTGTGCCAACGCACCCTCTACAGTTTCCTGATAGCATGAATCAGAGTCTCTCATGAACTGGAGGTGTTTATTGCTTGTTTCCCCTTATCCCGGTTCCCTTTACTAAAATAGAAGCTTCTTGTCTGCCTTGAAGACACTCAAAAAATATCCAGTGAATGAATATCTTATAATGTAATGGTTATGTTCACTCAGCCTCTGAGGCTCCACTGCCTGGATTCAAGTCCTGGCTTTGACATTCATCAGCCAGGGATCCTGCCTAAGTTTTTAAATGCTGGCATCTACCAGTGCTGGGCCTACAGCGTGAGGAGCATAGTGTAAGTGCTCAACAAACCCTAGCAATCAAGAGTCAGTTCATTCAGGAGGCCTCAGTGAGGATTCAGTGAGATAATATATGCACATTGCTTAGGTAGCACAGTGCCCAGCTCGGAGCATGCACTCAATACATTTATCTGTTGGCATCAGTCACTGTCTTCGCTAAGTGACCAGAGAGCAAGAGTGTGGCCTCAGCCTCAGCCTCAGAGTCACCCGCAGTGCCAGGCACTGTGCTGAGCACACTGGAGGCACAAAATAAAGGTAGAGAAGTGGACGAACAATCCTCTCTGCCCTGACCTGTAGGGCGGACGGTGGTCTGCCTTTACTCTGAGAGCTCCACACTGCCTAGGCCAGTGCCAGCCACGCAGCAAACACTTCACACGTGCATTTCATAGAGGTGGCTTGAACGAGCTTTCTGTCCAGCCCAGTTGCTCAAATGTGGTCTCCATGGCGACTCTCAGTCCAGCAGTTTGAGGAAGGTGCTTCCAGATCTGGGGGCTGGCACACTGCAACCTCTAAGCACGTGCCATATTTCCTCTCATTTCTCAGACAGATTGTGGGTTGTGTGTTCATTAATTAAGATGAGAGTAATTGGTCCCAGAAAATAGTCTGCATATCAGCTTGCAAACTGTGTGCACAACGAGGCCCCGTGGTTCTTTCTCTCCCATCTCATATCTCTATAGCCAGTTCCTTGGCTCCTGACTATTTCCCCAAATCCCCAGACCCTCATTTTACTGCAACAGTTGAAGAATAAAGGGAGGGTAGGATTTAAAACAGAATTTCCTTGGCTTATTGGAAGTCTATTCATGCCCAAAGAGGGGAGAAATAACAACCCCCCTCATATGTATGTAATACTTTATGATTTTTTAAAAAATGCCTTCATATATGCAATTTCATTTATTCCTCACTGCATCACTGGGAAGAAGGTTTTATTAAAGATGTTAAGAGCTCAGGCTACAGAGCTCAAATCTGTGTCTTCCTCTCGGTAGCTATGGAAATAAATGGCAACTTTCTTGGGCTTTTCATGGGTCACTTTCCCAATGTGAAATATAATAGCTTAGCACCTACTTTACAGGATTAAATTGTGGACTAAATGAGATAACGCAGTGAAAGCATAGCAGCCACGTAGTGAGCTCTTACGGTTTTTGTTATGAATATAGAACATACCCATTTTACAGATGGGAACTAGGGGCTCTGAGATGCCCAGTTACTTGGCTAAGATCTCTAGCTTGTAATAGCCTTGACAAAAGTCTAGACTTCACATTCTCTAGTTCCTATATGGACACTTAATAAAAGATACCATGGGCCAGGGGTGTGCTTTACATTGGACTTTATATTATGGTTCTTCTGGTCTATAGAGTGCCCTCAGAGTGGGGACCGTGTTATCTTTCTAACTTCCAGACAGTGTTGAGCACAAACCTATCATAGGGTAGTCCCTCACTTGGGACTTACTGCATGAATGAATGAACCAATCTGTTGATCAGTAAATCAGGGTTATTAGCTCATAGGCTAAGAGCTTGGATTCTGGCCTTCGCTGACTTCTTAGGTCCATGGCTCATCAATCCCCACATGCACTTAGTTATTTCTTTTAGTGTACTTTCTTAAAATTTCTTGCAAATGGCTTACTCAAATTCTCATGTAGGTTCTTTGGGTTTGGCCATGGGAGAGTGAATATAATATGATTTCTACTCATCTTGGGGTTATAAGGGCTGGGAGACTTTCTCAAAGCAGAAAGCCACCTGGGTGCCCAGGCAGGCCCTCTGTCATATTTCCCACTTGGCCCAGCTTCAGGATTGGGATTCTCAGGGCCAAAGTGAGTATTTCCACCCTGCCTAAGGAGCAGAATCTGGGGACCTTGGTATATTTTTCCCACGTGTTAGCTTTGTGTCTTTGGATGTGGTTGAGTGGCAGAATAACATGACGAAAGATGGGTGTTTCAAGGGGGATCTGGAATAGCTGTGTGGAATGTCTTTGAGGCTGGGAGACCAACCAAAGGCTGCCGGAATGCTGGAGGCAGAAGCCCTCACTGAACCTTGTGTAGGAGCCTCCCATCTGAAAGTGACTGAGAGCCCAAGAAAAACCATGCAGTAGAGGAGAAAGCCCTGGAAAAGCATGAGTAAGACTTGAGTTCTGATCCTTACCTTATCATTGAGTAGGCCTGTGACCTTGGACAAGCACTGCAGCCATCTCAGATTCCTTTTCTTTTCTACAGGAGCAAGTTCTTCTTCCCTGGTTTATTTTGTTGTGTTGTAGGAAAGCTCAAGCAAGATGATGGCTGTGAGGGAGGTTTGAGAAACAACCTTACACTACACGAGATGCACTTTTCATGTTATTGTAGGGAAGTGAGGACCTATATATAGGGTATTTTAATATAGTGAGTTTTTCTCTGGATGAGACAGCTTCTTATTCTAACGAGAAAAATTGGTTCGAGCCCAAGGCTACTCATTAAATCAGCAAAAACGATTTTACTTTTGTTGGCCTCAGTTTCCTTACTGTTTGAAATGGAAGTTAGATTAAATGGTCTTTAAATTCCTACGAGGGGCATGCTAGGATACTAAGTCTGGTTAATTTATGGGTAGCAGATTAGGTACGTGGAAGAGATTTCTCTCCCCATTTTGGGGAAAGGAAATCACATTTACCGATTACTGACTGCTTTTTGTCAGGTACGTACATTCCCTAGCTCATTTAACTGTCACCCAGCCCTATGCGGCAGACTTTATTATCCTCATTGCACTAAGAAGAAACAGCTGCAGAGAAAAGTTATGGGGGCAGGATTGTCCCCTGCCCCTTCGAGTTCATGTATTGAAGTTCTAACCTCAAGTGTACCTCAGGATGTGACCTTATTTGGGAACGGGGTCATTGCAGATGTAGTTCGTTAAGATGAGGTTATTAGGCTGGGCCCTATTCCACTATGACTGGTAACCTTACAAAAGGGGAAATTTGGAGACATGCACACAGAGACTGCCGTAGGAAGATGAAGGCAGAGGTGAGGGCAATGCTTCTACTTGCCAAGGAGCGCAGAAGATTGCCTGCAAACCACCAGAAGCAAGGGGACAAACCCAGAACAGATTCACCTTCATAGCCCGCCAGAGGAACCAGCCTTCCAACACCTTGACTGGGGGCTTGGAGCCTCTAAAACTGTGAGATGATAAATGATGTGTTTAAGCCACCTAGTTTTGTCACGCACCCCTAGGACACTAACACAGAGAGGCTAAGCAGCTTGCATAAAGTTGCAAAGCTAGTGCTCAAATTCAGGTCTGCTGCATTCCAAAACCCGCAGACTTGTCACCGCACACACCCTCCATACCCTGGAATGCCATCCCCCTGCATGTGAAAGAATGGGGCCAGTGGAGATGTTCTGGAGTTCATTTCAGACCCTGAGCATCCCCTTTGCACAGACACTACTGGTCCTCTGACTTGCCCAAGGAATGGGATGGAGTTGCCGAGGATCAAGGGCCCTTTCCTCCTCTTCCTTCTTGCTGGCAGCACTACAGGAAGCAACAGGGAGGCAGACAGCCCCTGGCTTGGCTGGCTTCCCCAAACAGTGGCCTCCGCGGTTAGAATGTGGCATCCCCCTGCCGAGGAACCAGATGCCCCACATAGGAATGTGATGTCATAGTAGGAGGGAGTGCTGAGCAAAGGTAGTCAGGGAGAAGCTGCTTAGACTAATGTCACCTTTTGTCTAACAGCCTGTGGCTCCTGGCCGAGACAGCTGAGAGTTGGCAGTTTACCCCAGGACTTGGGCACACACTTATAAAACCAGAGGCCGGCTTTCCTGTTGGCAGCCTAGAACTTAGTGGGTCCTGGGGCCGCCCACCCCACCCCGCAGGCTCCCCAGAGGGCATCAAGGGAAGGACTCTGAAGAAAATCTCTGCTGGAGTACCTGCATTTTGTCACATTGCCCTCCCACCTGCCTTCTCTGCAAGGCGGCCATAACCACTCTCTCCCTGCCCTGGGGGAGAAACAGGCTTGGGAAGATGAAGCGGGTTTTCCAAGGTTCTATAGCAAGGAGCAGGAAACCTAGATTAAAGCTGGTCTGTCTATATGAATCTGCACAGACCATAATGCAGAGAAGCGGGGGGTGCAAGCCTGCCTCTTTCTCCACGTGCTCCTTAGCACAGGGCCAGCAGGGGATGGAATGGGAACTCAGCATCCCATGGGAGACAGTTCGAACTTTGTTTTTCTGCCCAAATCCCAGATCTAGCCATGTCTTTTAGCAGGTGAGTCCTCACTGGCTACAAGGAGAAGTCCAGATCCCTTAGCCTGGGCTCAGCCTTACTCTTAGCCTTTCCCTACCCGTCCTCATCTCATTGCCACTTTCCTCCAGCACAGGAGTCCCGTGTCTGGCATCCCTAACTAACCCACTTGCCCTGAACATGTGCTTTTCCCACTGCTATGCTTGGGCTGGTCTTTCCCCAGGCTTGGTATATCCTGCCCTGCGCAGCATGAGAAATCCTGCACATACATCAAAACCCAGTGTCCTATCACAGTGTCAGTGTTGTGAAGGCAGCACAACACAGGGATTGTGCGCACAGCTCTGGGGCAGGACGTCCTGGGTTTGGATCCATTCTCTGCCACTTCCCAGCTGTGTAACCTTGGGAAGACGGTTTCACCTGTTCTGACTCCATTTCCTCATCTGTGAAATGGCCATGAGAGCAATGAGTGCCTATTTCATTAGGTTATCGGGAGGATTGAGGTGATCAACATTTTGACCATTTATAATCTGTTTTGTATGTCGGGCTACCAATTCTTCCTTGCTTGTCTGCCCATCAGACAGTGTGCACCTTAAAAGCAGGGATTGTGTCTTATTTGCCTCCCATAATTCCTAACACAGAGCCCCGTACCTGGCTGATAAATATTTGTTAAACAAATAAATGGATACATGTATGACTGAAAGCAGATTTACAGGGGCACACTCCTGTGGATATCTGAGCATCAACGAAGCAGTTACAGCATTCGTAACAGAATTAGTTAATGTCTATTAAGTGATTACTGTGTATCAGGAACTGTTTAAACACTTTGCCTGTTAACTCATTCAACTGTATCAACAACCCTCTGAAGTTATCGTCATGTTCTTTCTTTTTTAAAATTTTCATTTATTTTGAGAGAGAGAAAGAGAGTGTACACACACAGATGAGTAGGGAAGGGGCAGAGAGAGGGGGAAAGAGAGAATCCCAAGCAAGGCTCTGCACTGTCAGCACAGAGCTCCGTGCAGGACTTGATCTCACCCACCATGAGATCATGACCTGAGCTGAAATCAAGAGATGCTTAACCAACTGAGCCACCCAGGTGCCCCAGTTACTGTCGTTTCACCATGATTTTGTGAGTGAAAGAGCCAAGGCACCTGGGGCTTCAGGGGCTTCCTGGTGGCAATGTGGCCAGAATACAGCAGAGCTGCATTCAACCCAGGCCTGGCTCCAGCATCCCTGTGGCAAATAGCCCAGACAAGCAAGAGGTGGGTCCTGAAACAGCAGTGGGTGCTGAGAGGCGGGATGGAATGAGGGAGGCTGGATGGGCCAGGCTGCGTTTGGAGTGAGCAGGTGGGGTTGAGACCTTCACTGCAAACAGCCTTGGTCCATGCCTCGCTTTTCTCCATGAGTCAGCCCAGCTGTCTTGAGGAACTGAGAGAGAGCGGATGGCCATCAGACAGCAGGTGTGGTCCTATCTGCACGCAGGAAGATGGATAAGATGATTTCTTCCTATTGTTTTGTGTCGTGTCCCTAGCATCTAGTGGAGTGCCTGACACATAGTCTATATTCAATACGTGGCAGCTGAATAAATGAATGAGAAATCACGAACTCCAGGATTCAGTGGCTTCCACAGGTATCCAATTTCCACTTATGTTCCTTTAAATCACTTCTCATGTGCATGCCAGAAAGCCCAGGTTAGAGAAGGGGGGTACACATCTTCACATGATGAGACGCTGCATATCCAAGAAGCGTGACTCTCATCACTGCCCGGTACAGCAGCCCTCAAGAGTCCTGTGCCCCTGGAGCTCCAGCGGGTGGCGTTGCTATGAATGATGAGGCCCCCAAGTGGTCTCAGCGGTGAGCAAATATTAACACTTTGAATCAATTGCGTCTCCTTGATTACTGGGAAAACTTTCTGGAGGCTGGCGGAGAGGTATTGCACCATGTAACAGTTGAGCATGAGTGATATAGTGGGAGCGGGTGGCATAAATGAGTTTAAGGCAAAGATGGATTTGCACTTGGAAACCAAAATCATACGGTGAGATATGCTGGTGGAATTACAAAGTACACCTGGAAGAATGCCAAAAATAATGCAGATGGGCCACTGGCTGTCTCAGCCTGTGCTTTCCATTGTGGCCAACTGTAAAATGGGAAAATTAATAGTACCTACCTCAATAGGGTAGCAAGGGGGAATAAAGAAGTTCATGCAATAAAGCACTTAAAACAGTGCTGAGCAGGTGGTGAGTGCTCAGTGAGCATTACTCAGCTGTAATATGCACTGGGGACCATTGAATACAACTGAGAACAAGAGGCTGGGTCATTTTGTCCTCACAGACCTTGCAGGGTATGAACAGGCAGTCACATAACTGTTGTGTGTTGTGATAGGTGCCGTGACGGCAAAAATTCAGGGTGTTTTGCAACTCAGATATCTGGTTTCCCTCTGCTAGACTTGGAGGGTCAGGGAGGACCTTCAGAGATGAAGTTGCATGATGGAGGAAAGAAACAAGCAGGAGGGGGGAGTCACCTGGCGAGCAGGGGAGAGGATGCCTCTCAGCAGAGGCAATAAGCAGTGTGTGCAAGGACCTGGAGGTAAGAGCTTGTCCATGATGAGAACTCAATGTCAGTCCAGCTATGATGTGGACGTGGTTGGGTGTGTTTGCTTCCTAGGAGCCGCTGTAACAAAATACCACCAATAGGGGTGCCCGGGTGGCTTGGTCAGTTGAGCGGCCGACTCTTGATTTTAGTTCAGGTCATGATCTCACGGTTTGGTTCATGAGATCGAGCCCTGCGTTGGGCTCTGCACTAACAGCATGGAGCCTGCTTGGGATTCTCTCTCTCTCTCTTTCTCTCTCTCTCTCTCTCTCTCTCTGCCCCTACCTGGCTCACACACTCCCTCTCAAAATAAGTAAATAAACATTAAAACAAAATAACAGAGAGGCTTAAAAAAAATAGAAATGTGTCTTCTCACAGTTCTTGAGGTTGGAAGTCCAAAACCAAGCTGTGGGCAGGGGACAACTTTCTCTGAAGGTTTCAGGGAAGAATCGTCCTTTGCTTCTTCCTAGCTTCTGGAAGTTGCCTGTAAGCCTGGCAGCTGCCACGCTCCAGCGTTTGCCTTGGTCTTCCCATGGCCGTCTTCCCTCTCTGTGTGTCTCAGTTTTCTCTTCTTATAAGGACACCCACCATTGGATCAGGGCCCTCCCTAATCTGGTGTGACCCCATTTAACTTAACTAATTACATTTGCAAGGACCTGATTTCCAAATAAGATCACATTTGGAGGTTCCGAATAGAAATGAATTTAAGGAAACACTATTCAACCCAGTACGGTGGGGGTGGCCAAGGGAAGAGGAAGTGAATTGAAGAGAAGAAACCTTCATATGAAGGGATTAATAATAAATATTAAGAAACCAACATTTATGAGCACTTACAGCATACAAAGGACTATGGTAAGCGTTTCACACATATAAAATGCAGACCCCCTTTGAAGGAAAGACTATCAGGTTGAGTGAGTCCACAGAGGAAAATCAGAGCTGAGGGTTCACACAGTGTGCCATCAGTCAGGGTCCCAGTAAGAAAGAGAGGACATACTTGGATGAGGATAATTCAAGAAGGGTTTAATGAAGGGACTGTTTACCGAGCAGGGCTTAGGGAAACCACAAGAGATAGAGCAGGGCACACCCATGAGTCTAAAAGATGTAGCGGCGGGAGCAGGTATTAGATCCCAGAAACAAAGCGTTGTGTGAAGGGGCCATGTTGAGAAGAGCTGTGACCTTGGGTTGAGGAAGGTAGCCAGTCCACGGTGACTGCAGAGGGAGGGAGCCTGAATGGATACCCTGATTTGACTTCTTCCCTCTGGTCTTCTGTTGAGACCTCATTGGCCTACCCCAGCTAGAAGCCAGAGGACAAGACAGCCCCTTTGTGTAGTCCACGTGTGTCAGCCACATGGGGCATTGAGCCAAGTGGAGAAGGCTAGGGTAGAGAGGCAGGCCGACCACACCTTGCCCGAGGACATCCATGAACAGCAGAGCCAAGGAGGCAGAAAGCAGTCAAGTTAGATTGTGATGAGAAAGGTAATACAACCTAACATTAAGAATGAGCTTGGAATCAGGGCTGAGACAGACTTGCTTTCAAATAACTAGTTTACTCCACGTCCAGCTAGCTTTGTGACTGTGGGTGTATGCAAACCTCACATGAGTTCGGCCTCATGCAGCCATTGAGATGCTGATATACATCAACACAATTAAAGTGCTTAGCATTGTACATAGCATTTGTAATAAACAGTAAACGTCCACTGTTCTTGCTATCATTATAAACCGTGCAAAGCAGCAATCTGTTGCAGTGGGGCCGCTCTTGAAGGTCTGTGGCCAGCCACCATCACAAAGTACAGCACTGATCCATTCATTTGTACACGGACCCGTCCAACATGTATGTGTGAGTATCCAGTCCATGCCCATCACTGGTCTAGCTGATAGTGGTGAACAAAGCAAACGAGGCTCTCTACCCTCATAGGGGTTACATTCTGATGGGTCTCTGATCTGAACATGATCAGTGCTATGGACAAACACAGAGCAAAGAAGAGAGATGAGGGGTGCTTGGGGTGAGGTTGCCAGTTGAAACATAGTGGCAGGAAGAGTCATTGAGAAGGTGATATTTGAGCAAAGATCTGATTGGGGCTGAGGGAGGAAGCCATTCTGATATTGGAGAGATGAGGGTTCTAGGTGGAAAGAAGGACAAGTGCAAAGGCACTGAGGCCAGAGCATACCACAGCAAGGGTGCAGCACAGTGGGCACCGAATGCAACGAGGTGAGAGGTAACAGGGACCAGATCTGCAGCCCACAGCCTTTAAAGGTCTGTCTCCTATAGGACACAGGGACACATTCTGCTGGGCATCTCCCATTCACACAGTTTCCCATCTGTAAAATTGGGATAACAATCCCCATTCTGTTTACCTCCCAGATGATTTTAAGGGACCTGTAAAAAAGATGGGTTATGATGTTGTTTTGAACATAAGTATTAGGCAAGATAATGTTTTTATTGCTTAATAATTTTGCTTCGGGCCTCCTGCCGCTGAGCAGAAAGACTGCCCATGCCCTCGAGACGGTGCCTGTGCTGGACCATTGCTTGACAGCGGGTTATCGTGTCTTTTATACAGAAACTCATCTTCTTCCTTAGCTTCACGTCCAGGACCTGTTTTTTTTAAAACAGCAGTTTCTCCCCGCTACGTTCCATGCCCCAAACCTCCTCAGTGGGATTGCAGACCAGTAATTCACAGAGGCCCGTTATTTATCCTCTATGCAGTAAAGACTTTCCGTAGGTTATAGGAAATAAATGTGCTTTTTACTGTCGTCCATGGTTCTTAGGAAACGTATCCCGTCGGTGGGGAAATATCTTTGCGGGCCCAAGCAGTTTTATGTGTGAATGGCCAATGAGCTGATAATGGGTTTTATGTCTAGCAGTAACCAGCGGCATCGCAGGTGGCCCTTCCTTCACTGCAGTCAGGATTCGTGGATTTCTCAGCCCACAGTGTGTAAATACTTCTCATTAATGTGGTGGTCTGTGCTTGTAAATAGACAAGCTGGTGTCCCCATGATATCTGCTAGGGGAAACATGGAATCCAAGAAGACTGATGGTGCTGAGGCAAGAAGCCTGGACCCAGAATGAGTGGCATGAGATGAAAAAGGGTGGGGCAGTGGAGACAACACTTTGCATAGTGGAATCTCTGGGTTATGAATATGTATATTCATAGATTAGATTGTGATACTGGAGCTGTTCTCTTACCTCTCTTGGTAGGGGGGTAGAGGAGCAAAGGCAAACAAAGTGTGTGGATAATTATCCTGGGCACCAAGCACTTTACATACAGCGTGTTTTTTGATCTACCAAATAAACCCCCAAAACCCTGGTAAGATTGACACTTTGATCCCGATTTTATATATGATGTGAGAGGAGATTCAGTGTGAAGAGACTTATAGTTGATACGTGACTGAGCCAGGGTCCAAACACTGGAAACTTTGTAGGAGTTACTGTCTTCTTCTGTAAAACAGGGATGATAGTGCACACCTATATATTTGCGTAGACAGGACAAGCACCATGCTGGTGTGGAGCTCGTGTTTGGCAAGAAGAAAGTCTAGACTTCCAGGCCCAACTTTATTTTTCCTTGCCTAACTTCTTCCCTCTGTTTCCTCTCTTCAGAATTACATACAAGTGTAAATAGGGAACAGGTAACAGTGCGGGCCCATGGCGTGGGTGAGCCAATGGGAGGTAAGATCCAAACCGAGGGCTTATCAGTGTGACCTTGTGTATAGTGGATTTTGGAGGGTCTCGGACCTTAGTTTGGAGCAGCAGTATTTATTGGTGGAGCTTACAGAGTGATGTCATAGTGTTATTTGAAGGCAAATACAGAAATTGGGTTTCCATCACAATTGGGGAAGGGAAGAAAAAAATGAATCAATAGTTGTTGATACCTGTCATAGGGCCGCTGCTTACATACGTTATCCTTATCATATTTCCAAGAGAATACGGAAGTCTCCAGTTCCTGGAGGCCTGGAATTTTTGATCTGTTTCTGTTTTCCACGGTATCTCCAGCACCTAGGTCAATATGTGGCAGGTAGGAGAGCATCAGCACATATTTGCTGAGGGGACTGTGGCTATTAAGGAACAGCACAACACCAGGCAAAACCTATCAGCCACATGCCATGCAGTGATAAAGCATGAAGATAAAGCAATCCGGTTAATTCTCTCTCTTATTTCCCTAAATATTGCTTAGACTAATCCTCTTCTATCACACTATACATGTCACATCCAAAACTCCGTTATATTTCACCGTTATTCCTGCTGTAGCCTCCACTCTGTTTTCTGCACCATAACTGAACCCACGTCTTACCTATATAGCCAGAAAGATTTTAAAACAATACAGTAATGTCACTCTCCCGTTTAATATCTGCCAATGACTCCATGCCTTCCAAATGGAGGCCTAAATTCTCTCAGGCTCACAACAGCCTGCTGGATCTGGACCACGCATCTCTAGCCCCATCGGTTTCTGTTCTGGACTGAACTGTTTTTAGGTCCTCAAATGAGCCATGCTCTCTTGCCTCAGGGCCTTTGCACATACTGTTCTGTCTGCCTAGAACACTGCCCTACAGAATCCTTTGTCTGGATGACCTCTGTTCATTGTTTTAGTCTCCATTTAATATCATTTCTTCAGGGGGCCCTGCTGAGAGACCTACCCCATAATGTTCCCGACTTCATGCTTCCATAGCGCCCTACATATCTTCTTTCAAACACTAATGGTTTTTAAATGCTTGTTTTCCCCACCAGGGAAAACCCTGTGGAGAAAGTGGTGGATTATATATTATTTACTACTGTTTGCATTGCCCCCGCATACAATACCTGACCTATAAAATGTGCTCAATAAATATTCGTTGAATAAATAATCATCGTTTAAATACTATGAGTATCCTGAAGACTAAGAGTCATTCCCACTTTTCAGATAAAGAAACTGAAGTCCAAAGAGATTAAATTTCAAATTCAAGATTAAATTTCAAACTCACTTGGCAAATGATGTATTTAAGAGTCAAATCCATGTCTAACTCCAAAATCCATGCTCTTTCTGCTATTCCAATGAATTGTTCCAGAAAATCAAATATTCTGGTTACTAGAAGGTCACAAAATATGTTATACAGTGGGTACCAATTTGCAAAGAATCAAAATACACCAGACACAATCAATTCTTTCCCAGACGACTCAAAAGGCTCTGCAGGGTACTTCAGGATAGCTGCTGAAGGACTGTGGGCATAATTATCGTTGGACAGGAGTTTGAAAACGGTTCAGATTATTTATGTTTCCTTTTTTCTAGACTCTTGATAAATGGTCTTTGACTTGACTTTCAAGTCACAGAGGTGATCTCTTATACCTCCAGGCCTGAGACAGTGTTAGTAGAAGAGCCCGTGTTTCTCACCCGTATGGAATGGCATGTGCGTCTTTCATTCATTCGACTGTGGCTTCCTTCTGTCCCATCCCCATAACTCTCTATGTTTCTGACTTGGACATGTGACTATGGTTAGTAGGATCCAGGCTAGGGGCTACATGGCTCACATCCCACCTGTTCTGTGAGATGCCACTCATTGATCCACAAGAGGGCAGTAGTAGCAGAAAAGGCCAGCCTCCCCCTTGCCAAACTCCATACCTTGCTGTCCAACACAGGAGCCATGGGCCCCATGTGGTTATTAAGCACTAGAAATATGGCTAGTGCCACATGTTAAAATGATGATATTTGGTTACATTCACTTAAAGACACCTATTGTGTAAGTTAATTTCACCTGTTTCTTTTTACTCGCTTAAATGTGATGACTGGAAAATTTACGATTACATATGTGGCTCACATTCATGCCCCACATTGTATTTCTACTGGACAGCACTGCTTGATACAATCTATAGGATAATAAAGCATAATTTTTAAAATAATTAAAATTTGAACATAATTTTTCATCCTATAATTAAATATGTCACATAAATATCATGTCATAATAAGAATTGGGCCGGATTTGGAGCTTATCTAAAATATCCTTATTTTCTGGCCAGAAACACTGAGGCCCAGGGAGGTAAAGCAAGTCTGTCCAAGGTCACACAGCCAGTAAGCAACAGAGCTAGGCTTTGAACCTAGGCCACTAACACCAAATCAGTTTCCTTCATTCAGTGAGTGGCCAACAGAACACAGGCATCACGGAGCTTAGAATGTATCCCTGAGAACCTCCTACCTCCCACGTGCTAACATCAGTGCGTGCCACGTTATAAGAGTATTTTTATTCAAAACCCACTTTGGTCTGAGATGCTGTACCATTCTGCACAAAGGATACAAAAATAAGTAACACTCAGGCTTAGCAGGTACCACATGGATAGTAACCAGTTAACATCATAAAACAGAGGTACTGGAAAAGTACAACTGAAAGCTAATATGGAAATATATTCAACCTCACTTGTAATTAAAAAATGTAAATAAAAATCATGGTGTTTTACTGTTACCTTATTCATATTCTTTCTAGTTTCATAGGGATTTAAAGTAGTTCATAATCCTACATTCAGAAAAAAAAATCAATAGCAAATAGAATCAATATAAAAAAATAGGAAAAAAAAGCCCCAGTGATTCTTTCTGCAAACATGTTTTATGGGGGCAATGAGGCTTCATCCCGAATAAGTGGTTTGGACGATATGGACATTTCAGTTACCATGGTGTTCTTTAACCCAATTTTCTTGGCTTTAGAAAAAAATTTAGTTATATCCCACTGGATATTTGATACATACTAGGCAAAACATTTAACTTTGTTTAGTTTAGGAAAATCCAAAGTTCCCTGGCTGTTCCTTAGTATCAAGCTGAGAAAGTTCCTTGGGAGAAGAAATCAAGTCTTATTCTGGACCTCAGTTACTGCCATGGGACTTGATGCATAACGCGCGACAAAGCTTCGCCAAATACAGGAAGATAACCCGCATTTGTTCTTTGCCAGTTAGGTGCCCATGCACTTTACAAGCCTCTTTATATAAATGAGCTCATTTAATAATCACAAAACCCTGAGAATTTGGGTCTTGATTTGCAAATAAGAAAACCAGAAACTCCAAAAGATTAAGAAATGTGCCCCAAATCTCTGGTCACGAGGAGGCAGAGCTAGGATTTGAACCCATCATGTATCTTGTTCCAAAGCTTGTGTCACTATGTCATGTGAAGGAATAGGAGAATAAAGGGAAAAGAAAGAATACAGAAGAGAGAGAGAAAGAGGAATGGAGAGAAGAACAAAGATGGGAGGGAAGGGGTGAGTGTGGAGTTACATGTCTTTTGGCACATAGTCTAAGAAGAATGACAAAGAGAAGGGTCAGAGTTTCCCTGGAGAAAATTATTCCTGGCAATTTAGAAAGAAATTTTCTAAAATAGCAGGTTAGGAACTCAGCCACCGTGGAAGGCTTGGCTCTCTGAAGTTCCCCCAGGACAGTCTCCTCTCTTGCCACCTCATTATCGCCAGGAACAATCTGCATGGCCAATAATGAGGGAATCTTAATGCCGGCAGTCTCAGGAGTGGGTAATGGCCTTGCATGAGGAGCTCAGGTCACAGGATCAGGCCTGGATGCTGGGGAGTGAGCTGTGTGGAGCTGCTGACTTCTCTCCCTGGACCCACAGTCCATTAGCCCTTACCCCCTCAGCAGGGCGGTAATGAGAAGGTGAGGCCCACTCCAAAGCCCCCTGCAAGCAGATCAGGGGGCGGGGCTGTGGCCTCCCCAAGGGCAAGCACATCCTGTCACCAACCCTGACCAGCCTGCTGTCCCTGAGGTGCTCTAGGTCTGCCTTCAGGATAGCATTTGTCCAGAATTCTGCCTCCTCTCAAACTCTGCTCCTAACAAAAGTGCACCGACTTTGTTAGGAAGCCAAGTGTCTCCAACCTGACATCTGTAACATCCTTTATAGTTTCCATTTATATATTTCCACCTGTGAACCCATGTTATTTAGTGGATAAAGCAAAGATTTTGGAGTCAGAATTTTATTAATCTTATCATCTCTCTCCCCCTATCAGCTTTATGACCTTGGCATTTTATTTAACATCTTTGAATCTTGGTTTCTCAGATGTTATAAGGAATAATAATACCAGCTTTGTAGGTTTATTTGGATTATTACTACTTGTTATTAATAATCATAGCTAATACTGAGTTATTATGAGTTGAGTTCTGTGTTAGTTGCTTTATACATATATTATCAGTAATCCTTATAACTCTGCATGTGGATGTTATTCTTATCCCTGATTTACACAAACAGAAACTGAGGCTAAGATTGAGTTAGTACATGTCAGAACTGAGACCTGAAGCCTGGTCTCACTGACAAAGTCTGTAACCTTAACCACTATGCTGTCTTGAAATTACGAATTGAACACCCAGAGTCAGAGCCTGACACCGACTATGTTGTCCATAATATTACTTATTTTCTCCACTCCTTTTCTGTTTGACTAATATATCAGTCAGGATCCAGTTGGAAAATAGAATCTTTCTAGGTATTTCAAACAGAGGGAATTCAATACAGGAACTGGTTGCATGGGTGGTGGAAGAACTGAGAATCCAAAGGCAAGCCAGAGACCAGCAATGAGAGAAAGCCACTGTAATCCTTAGGCTAGAGGAACAGAGGGAGAAGGTAGTGCCACCAAATCCCAGAGACTAGGGTCACCTTCAGATGCTAGAACCACAGAGGAACCATGGAAGAGATGCTATTCCTTATGGAGATGCCAACCAAATCCAGGAAAGATGGGGATTGATATACCCTGACCTCTTCCCCCCTTCCGATCTTTTAGTCACCACACGGTGCCTCCAATTGGCCAAATCTACTTAGAAGCCCAAGAACAAGGGAGCTTGAGAAATGTCATTTCCTACAAACCTGAAGGACAGAGAAGAGATCTGAGATCAAATAGGCAGGTTCCTGGCATATCTAACAACCCTGTGAAATAGGTAGGTTGAGATTATCCTCTCTATTTGACTCTGCCAAGTACCCAATCCATGGCACAATGGTGAATCCATTTTACAGGATGACAAAGTAAAGGCCAGACAATAAGTACCACCAGAGCTCCCAAGAGGGAGTCATTAATCCTGTGGGAGTCAAGAAACCTACAGAATGGGAGAGACTTTGAGACATCATGGGTTATGGACAAGTAGGGTTTTATCAGAGAACCAAAGAACTAAAGATATGGATCCGTGAATTGAAAGGTTTGGGCTGGATAGTCTCTGAATTTCCTGCCAGTTCTAACTTTCTTTTTTAACTTTGAAATCCTACTGGAGACTGGAGAGATATATAATCTATATTGTTTTCATAACGCTTTAAGGGGTCCATTTTCTAATACTGAATTAAATCTCTAAATCCCTGTTTACACTGGCTCCATGGTATCCCTTCATGTTGATGGAGAAATTGACACATGGATGGGGAACATGTTGCTAACAAGATCTGCCCCAAAGGGCCAGAGAATTTTGGTCTCTAGTTAACACAGTTGGGGAAAGCACAACAGCTTTATGTTAATGTTTCGGTGACCCATTACTTCTAGGATATGTTGTCAGGACATTTGATCTGCACATATGTCCATTATATACCCCTTTGCACTGAGTTTGATGGCTGAACTTTGCCATTGACATCACACCCTCACTCTTGGAGTGCCTATACCCAATTCCTCCTGCTGGATGGAGTGCTCATTTTAAAATGCAAATCTGATAAAATACAGCCTTCCTCCTGTTCACTTAAAATCCTTCCAGGGTGCCCCATGCCTTTAAGATAAATCTAAACTCCCTAGAATATCTTGGTTCCTTCCTAAGTCTCTCAGTCCCCTTCCTTGAACTCTGGGTTTCAGGTATATTGAACTGCTGATCACGCTCTTTCAAGCTTCCATGAGAACAGTCTTTGAACGGGCTGTCCTCACTGGAATATCCTTTTCCAGTTTCTTGCTCTGGCCAAGTCTGTTGCTTCCTATGGGGTCTTCTCCTTGCCTGCACCCCCCTCCTTTTTTGTGTTTCCAGTGTGCCATGAATTTGTTGTTACTGAGAACTAGCACTCAGTATTTGCAGCTTTGGGTGTCTAGGATCTTCTTGAAGGCCTGTAATAACTTGGTAACTGGTGGCTACTGGGGGACCGAGGGTGTTGTTGCTTTGTCTCATTTCTGCCTTTCTAGTACCTAACAGAGTGTCTGGCACACAGTAGGTGATCAGAGAAATGTTTGTTGAATATGTGAAGGATTGGAGATTTAAAAATAAAAATAAAACCTTTTAAAAGCCTCCATTTAGGGGTGCTTAGCTGGCTCAGTTCGTGGAGGATGTGACTCTTGATCTCGGGCTGGTACGTTGGAGCCCCACTTTGGGTGTAAAGGTTACTTAAAAATAAAGTCTTCAAAAAAATTCTGTGTTTATTAAATATGGTACTGTTGAGAGATAGTCCTTAATTCAGACCTGTCTTAACATGCCCAGATAGGAGTGTGCTTCCAAGGTAGTTGGCAAGAATTCCAACAGTGCTTTTATGAGAGGGACATTAAAGAAGCCAGCATCTCTTCATGCATGGCCCTGCAATTTCATTACCTTTGCTCCTCAACTCAGCAGCCACCTGTGACAGGGCCTCAGCCTAACGAGCAAACCTTCTTCCTGTGGCAGAGCTGACTTGGCCCATAACTGACAGTAACGAAGGGCCTTGGCAGATGAGGATGAATACTGGTACCTTCTATTGTTTATCAATCATCCAAAGGTCCAACCCTGTGGGCATTCAAACTGCCTTGGCTGGGGGGTTGGTGTGGAGCCTGGGCCCTTCGTTAGCAGAGATGCCTGGCTGACCAGCGCCATCCATTGTTCTGTCTCTCCGGAGAGTGGTTCATTGATCAGAGCATTCTTTCCCTGCCAGCCCTGATGGCAGCCTCCAAGTCCTCCACAGACTAGAGCACAGGAGCCAGCCAGCACCAGTCCTAGCACATTAGAGGAGTGCTAGTTGCCAATCCTGGGGCATTGTCACAGAGCAGGGCACGGTAGCTTGAGCGGTCTATGTTCAGCAGCCAAACTTCCTGGACTGGAATGCACACTCTAGCTGACACTTGTTAGCTGCATGACCTTGGGCAGGTTACCTCTCCCCTCGATGTTCCAGGTCCTGCAGTTTAACATGTGGATGGTGGTAAGAGTGGCTTGGGATTCGGGGGGTTAAATGAGTGTATATGGGTGTAATACTATAGAAAGCTGTGCCCGATGTATACTAAGCACTATGCAAGTTTGGTTTTACTAACCATCCTACACACCTAAGCCGAGATACGCCCATTGTTGTTCTAGGTGCTACGTAGGGAAACAGATGAAAGGATAGGCTTCCACCCACGGTAATCTCCATCTACAAGGAAGCAAATCACTGCAGTAGTTTGACCACTGTGACGTGAAGGTTGCACAAGAGTCCGTGTGAGCATGGAGCATCTTCCCAAGATCATCAGGGAAGGCATTCAGGGCTTCACAAGAGAAGACACCGGAGCTAAAGCTTGAAGGTAGAGTGGGAGTTTGGCAGAAGGGTTAGTAGGAGAGAATATTCCAGATAGGAGTGATGCAGCTGTGAAGACTCAGAACTAGGGCCCATTGCGGCCTGTTTGGGCAACTGTAATGCGTCACTGGCTCATAGGTATGATGCAGCAGGAACAGGGCCAGTCTTTGGGCCCCAGGAGCAACTCGTAGGAGCTTAGACACAGTTTCTGTGGGTTACGAGGACTCCCTCAGAATGACGAGATTCTGTGAAACGAGGGAATTGAGCTGGATGCGTTTTGTTGTGCTCTGAGCTATTATATTTACTTTTAAGAGAAAAAAAATGAATACATAAAAACTAGACTTGCATGAGATTGGTGTTAGACCTGAGTTTCAATACTCAGGCAAATAGAATAGTGGTTTGTGAGCTGATTTTATCTGGGCATGTGGTCTGTTTTTAACTCTATGATTCTCCTGCCCAAGGTTCTCAATCCAAAGGAAACTCATTTAGCCTGAAGGTTCTGTACCAATTACATAGTTTTATAAGGTCAAAGCAAAAGTTGGGAGTCATTTTATCTTCATCTGTACTGGTAGAAATTACAGAATCAAGCTGCTTTAATAAGAAAAAGCACCAGGAAGGGAAAAGTGAAAATGGAGGTGTCAGCACCATCAGAGATTGCTGCTGTGTCCGGAAGCGGGAAGATGAGGCCGGGTTGGGCTGTGAAGTTCTCTGACAACACGGTCTCTGTCCCTGAACAAGTTGCCTGGGCTTCAAGAGGAACAGACATGAAACACAACATCCTTCCACCCTTATTAAGATTTAATCCCGCTTTCAACAGGATTGTAATGTTATTAAATTAGATTTTTTTTTCCCTTCCTTAAAAAGGGATTTAACTTTTGCTTTCCTGACATCATAATCAACATGGAACAGATGCAAAGGGGAAATTGTGTGGCCACTGGTAATATGGACCTATACTTAACATGTAGCATGTGAAGTTATTAAAATGGAAATTAATTCTTTTTATTACTATCGTACCCTATCAATTAATTTGGTTAGAGGTGCTTATGAATATGCAATCATTCCTCTCTGCTGCCTGTCCCTTATTCTGTGTGTGTGGAAAGCATTGGTGAAGCAGTAGGTAACATGTTAGATTCCTCTGCTAGCTTTGTCACCACTCTTTGCTCTCTACTAATGGTGATGACAGCAATAACTGACAGTTCCTGAGTTCTTCTTCCATGCCAGACACTGTTCTAAGCACTTCACATTCATTGTCTCATTCAGTGCTCACAACAAATTTTCAAAACGGGTACTTTTACTGTCCCTATACGAAGAAGAGGTAGATGTGGCACACTGAGGTGACAGAATCTTCCCTGGGTTGCCTAGACATTGTGACTCCGAGAACTGAACTTTTCATCACAGATTCTCAAGAAGGGACTAGGACAGGGTATGCATCTCAGACACCAGGCTCCTGTAGGCTGAGGACTTGTGTGGGGGACCTGGGATGGGACAGAGGGCTCTGAGCTGGGGATATGTGTTTTAAAAATATACTTTTTTATTATTATTTAGGTATGGTAAAGCCCCCAGATCAGGAGATGGCTGTCATTCATGGTTTATTACTCACAGATCGCAAGAGGAGGAAGCATAGCACTTCACCAGGTCCATATGGAAGCCCCAGGCTTGGTCAGGAGGCAGAGGGAGAGGGAGGAACCATGGGCAAGAGCTTTTATTGTGACTTCTGTAAGAAGGAACATGCGGCAGGGTAAACAGGTTTAGTATTGGCTAATTTGAATAATTTCAGTGGGCTCTGAGGCATAGGGGCCGTCCCTAGTTGTTTGGTACTTGGCCCTGGGATGATTAAGGCAGATGGATAGTGGCCTAGAGCGTTAGAGTTTGGCGGGGGGGGGGGGGGGGGGAGGGGGTACAGGATCTGGATTAGTTCATTTGCATCTGAGAGGTGCACTCCAGGAAAATTGCTTGCTATCTCTAGGAATTAGCTAACCCTGGGATAGATACTCCCTGCAGTATCAAACCTCACACATCAAAGCATCAGAAATATAGAAAATAAGGTAGGCTTAACAGAGCAAGCCCTCAGTGGCAGGTTGCTATGGGAGGCCCCCAAGAGGGTAGCCAGATGGGAAGGAAGAAGGCAAGTGGGGACAGGTGGACCAGGAATAAAGACCTTGAATATACAGTGGTCTTTGTGATGCCCACGATGGGGCAGGAGATGGGAGGCACTGAAATTAAGTTTCAGATTATCTTTTTATATTATCCACAATGCATGTTTAACTTTATATGCATATTAAACTTTGAGGTGTGGGATAGATTATGACTCATCTTTTCAGTGGGACATTTCCTACTTGGAAACAGAGACCTGTCTTGGTCATCCTTGCACACCTTACAGATTCTGATGTGAGACCTGCTCTCTCACGATGGGAGGGCCCTAGTTCATACCCTGTTTGTAAACCTTGGCTCCTCAACCATATCCCATCAGGCAAATCTTCCTTCAAGTGGCATTTGCAGCCTATGGTTTCGGTAAGAGGGAGCTTGTCAACCCAGGTGAAAGGAAACCCAGGAGAGGGGTCACGGTCATGGATTCATGCCTGATTCACAATTGCTTCCTTTTCCCCTTACTTTGGAAAAGGAAGAGAAATTTTGTAAGGTGGGCCAACATAGAGCTACGGTGGAACCAACTTCAGGTTTGCTGTATAAGTATCGTACTTGGATAATGAGATGATGAGTCCATCGCCAATTCTTTTTAATCGCCAATCCAGAATTTAGAATACCTTCTGGATTTCTTCTCTTTCCCATCCCCATACCCAATCCAATAGTATCCAATCTCATTTCCATCTCAAAAGCATGTTCTGGAATGTCTACACTCAAATACCAGCACCCAGGTCTGAGAAGCCACAGTGGATTGTCTCTTTTACAGGAACCTCTTCGTTTGCTTATTGCCACCCTCTGATCTATCTTCCCAATGTGAGCCATGTATTATTTTTTAAGTATAAAAGATGTCAAGTCACTCTTCTGCTTAAAACCTTTTTATAGGGTATCAGCTAGGGAAGGCTAGCTGCTATAGCAAAGGGAGCCAAAACTATGTAACAGCTCACACCAAGAGTTGTAACCTGAAGGAGTGAATAGCACAGCAGCACAGCCCCGCTCTAAGGAGTCATTCAAGCCTTGTTCACACGAGGTTTCACAGATCCCCTAGATTGGATTTCCTGGAAGTAGGCCCTGAAACCGGGATTCATATGGAAGTGATCTAGTAGGAAGCTTAACTGGGAAAGAACTCATATAGACATGGGGAAGGATATCAAGGAAGGACCAGGAAGGGAAGGCTATCAAGCAAGGGTGTGATATCAAGCAAAAATCCCAAGGAGGTAACTTTAGCCTGATCCCACAAGGCAAGATCTAAAGACAGTCTAGACCTCACGTCAGAGTTATCCCATCAGGAGAAGAGAGCTGGAGTATTGGAGCTCATTCATTGGTTAAGGGCTGCCTCTGCGGAGACATACCTTCCCAGGTACTGTGGCAATCTGCATGTGCAGGTGGAGGGGCTTTAGACACCCTGTGGGCAGGTCGCTGATGAGAAGATGCAGGTGCTGGCATTTGGAATAGGAAGAACACCTGGAGTGAGCCATGCAGGAAAATGATAAAGGGGTCCAAAGGGAGATGGGTGAAGCCCTGAGGGCATCTGCTTATTCAAAGGCACTCTGGGGGCTTTGTTCCAGTGGGAAGGAGAGGGCATAGGCAGCTTAAATGGGCCACACTCAGAAATGAGTCACATCACTTCTGCTTACCTTCCATTGGCTAGAACTCAGGTTCATGGCTATATTTAACTCCAAGGGAGGGTGGGGAAGGTAATGCAGCTATGTACCCAGGAAGCAAAAGAGAACATAGGCCTCCTGCCACAGATATCCTCTCTTCATACTTGAGTAAAAATCTATCCTTCCTACCAGGGCCTAGAAATCTCTACATGCCTGCTTCTCCTGCCCTGTAAACTGCTACTCTGCTCCCCCACTATGTTCCAGCTGCACCCAGGTACTGCCTTATCATATGCTGGGCTTTATTACTGTGGACTATGTAGAAAGTTAGCAGAAAGCTTTTGGCCTAAAATCGCGATATTTTGTCACAATGGCAAAAGTGTTCTTTGACCTTTGAATAAGGGTGTTTGATGGATTGGGATAAAGTGTATAATGAAACAACTAGTCACGTTTAGTGGAGCCTGTAAGAGCCTTAGCTAGCCTTAGATAAACTCTCAGAAAGGGGAGAGCCAAAACCTGTCCGTGGGCAGCCTCCGGTGGCCAGGCACACTCAGCCAGCTGCGTTGTCTTGTCGCTGCCACAAACGCAGAGCCCACAGATGCTGGGCTGGAGCCCTCTGATTACCAGTTAGCAGCATCGCCTTGGGCAAGTTAATTAACCTATACGTTCCTTGGTTTTGCCGTCTATAAAGTGGGGCTGATAATTGTTCCTAACTCATGGGATTATTGGAAAGGTTGAATGAGTGAATACAATAGAAAGGGCTAAGCACTTCATAACTGTTATTGCTACCACCTTTGAGGCTACACAGACACCTGCTACTCCAGCTTCCCTGGAGTGAGATTCTGAAGGACATTCTCTTGTGAGTGACTTCTCTTCTTCTGCTTCCTGCAGCCCCACTCCAGGCTAAGGGATGCTCTAACACCTATTGGCTAAAAACAACCATTTATTTGCTTGTGACTCGCCAGTCAAGGAAGGGCTTTTGGGGGTCAAGGAAGCCCTTGACCCAGTCAAGGAAGGGTCTTGTTGCTCTGTGTGGGCCAGTTCATCCAGGACTGGAGGATTCAAGGTAGCTTCTTCAACATGACTGGTGCTGCAGCTGGGGTGGCTAGAACCACTGGTGGCTGGGTGGGCTTATGCTTGCTCACTCACTCTCTCTCTCTGCCTCTCACTATAATCTCCCACCTTCTGCAGATTCTTTCTGTCCATGCCCTCCCTCTCCCCTCTCAAGCAGAGTAATCAGACTTCTTCACATGACACCTCAGAGCTCTCAAGAATGCAAAAATAAAAACCATTATGCCCCTTAAGGCCCAGCCTGAGCACTGTCATGATGCTGCTTCTGCCAGTTCTGCTGGTCAGAGCAAGACACTAGGTTCAAGGGGAGGTAGACCCTACCTCTTGGGGGGACCAGTGGGCATGCATACAGGGATGGGAGGAATTGCTGTTGGCTATTTTGCAGACAATCCCTAATGCTCAGTAAGTGGCAGTTTCAGTTTCCATTGTTATTCGATTCATCTGGGGGAGGCGGGCCAGAGGCTGCAAAGCCAAATCACTTTTTAAACAAAAATGCGTAAAGACCAGGAAGCAGTCAGGTCAATTAGAATGATGTCATTGAATTTCTTCTTTGGGATGGAAACAGAATTTCTGGGCTAAGTTAGAACAATTGCAATCTACAAGCATTCAATCTTTTCCTCTATTTCCCTCTGGTTTTCCCATTCTTACTCTGGGATCTGGCAGGCCAGAACTAGAACTGTGCCACTGATAATTAAGTTGGAGAAAATCCTTGAGTAGTTTGCCTATTAACTACATAGCAAATCGTCCCACAATTAGTGGCTTAAAGCAACAACATTGAATATCTCATGATCTCTGTAGATCAGGAAACTGGGGCAGCTTCCTTGGATTCTCTGGGTTCTGGGTTCTGGCTCAAGCTGCAATATTAGTTAGGGTTGCAATCATCCCACGGTTTGGCTGGGACAGGATCCGTTTTCGAGCCCCTCCGTGGTTATTGGCAGGATTCAGTTCCTGGCAGGCAATGAGACCGAGGGCTCAGTTCTTCTGGCTGTTGGCAAGAGGCTGCCCTCACTTCCTTACCACATGGGCCTCCCCATAGGGCAGTTCCGAAATATGGTAGCAGACTTCATCAGAGTGAGCAAAGAGAGAGCCAGAAGGAGTGAGTGAGTGCCAGCAAGATGTAAGTCACTCTTTAGGAACCAAATCACCAGAGCAACATTGCTATATTCTGTCTGTGAGCGGCAAGTTACTAGGCCCAGGCTACACTAAAGGTAGGGAATTACACAGGGGTATATATCTCAGGAGGCAGGGATTATGGTGGCTACCCAAGAATTCCAAATGTCACCATCCCTTCCAGCCATTTTAGAGTTCCTGAACTTCACTCCGTCCCTAGACATCACACCGCCATGCACAGATTATAATTAGGGTGAAAATGTGCTCAGTTTGCCTGGACTAGTCCCAGATTAAGTGATTCACGAAAAAAGAGCAGTCTTAAGTATAGAACAACAATGCCTTGAATATAAAAAAAATATCCTTAGAGGTTTTCTTCATTTTCATAAGGTAGAAATGTTTCACTTAAGAAGAGTCGACCTAGTCACTCTTAATCTATTTAACACATATTTGTAGAGTGCTTTCTAGATACTGAGACCATAAAGTAGAAAAAAAAAATATCATCCTTGTCCTTGAAGAAGTAGGACAAGAACATGAACACTAATAGTATGTGTCACAACTGCTGTGAGAGAAGGTATCATGGAATCAGAGATGATGGCCCTTGGATTGTTCTTTAGTTTGAATAGGAGTTAGCTGGATGAAGAGTGTTTTAGTCAGGCTCCTAAAAGGAAACAAAAGGCATGTGCAAAATGGGATCGCCGAAGGAGGGTTTACGTACAAAGGTGAGGGTATAAGGAAACCAGAAGGCATAGTGTGGGTATGTGGTGCTCAGCTGATACCACCCATGCCCCCCGTGATGACAGGAGGCTTCAGTTGCCAGAATCCTGTAGCCCTGGCCTCCTTGAGGGAAGAGAGCCTTCCCTAGAGGGACACAGCTGGCTCTCATCCACCTTGTAGGGAAGAACCCAGGGGAATACATACTCTGACCTCACTCCCCTCTTTACCTTTCATCCCCTGCCAAACCCAGCTAGGAACTACCCAGACAGATCAGCCCCAAGGGGAAATGTGGGAGGTATGTCTAGAGAAGCTATCTGACACAGTGGGTTAGTAAAACCCATTCCAGAGAAAGGGACCATAGTACATCGAGGGAGATGTGAAATGTCCTGATGACTTTGAACTGACAAATATGACCTGAAACAATAGGAAAGAAGCAGCCGGGATTGGAGAAGCAGACAGGGGGCAGGTCACGAAACTCTCCCTGGGTCTTTTGCAGCACTGTCTTACCTGACACAGCCAACCCATGCCCACGTCAAATGGCACCTTCTATAGTACATTCAGATCACACCGTCCCCTCCTAGGCTGTGCAAAAAAGTTTACAATCTGCCCTGAAGGTGGTAGAATAATTTTTAGCAGGGTGTGTGTGTGATCTGTCCTACATTATGGATGGGGTGGCTGCGGGGTTAGAAATGGGCTGGTTGAAATCCCAGCTCTGCCCCTCTTATGTCTTTGCACAAGAACTTGAATCTGTCTGGTTCCCAGTGTTCTGGCTGGGGAAACTCAGCTGGCAACACCTGTTCTCTGATTAGGAGGATTAGATGAGATAGATGTTTTCGAAAATACAAAATGCTCAACTTAAGCTACTAGCACACAGTTCAGCAATTGCTTGGAACGGAGAATGGGAGTGAGGAGGGAATTAGGACTTTGGGCACCGGCTGCACGGGAGGTATTGTGCTCAAACATCTTACATTTAATATTCTGTTCACTCCATGTGATAGCCCCTGAGATAGCTATTATCTCATTTTACAGAAGAGGAAAGAGAGGCCTGTTTTGATTACTGATTATGTACCATGCCTGGGGGATATGAGGGTAAATAAGAATGAGTCCTGGCCTTTAAGAGTTTATAATTGTAGTTACTTAGGTTATTTAGATCAGTGCTCCTCACATTATAATGCACACCTGGCATCTTGTTGAAGTGCAGATTCTGACTCACTAGTACTGGAATCTGGCTTCTTCCAGATGGTGTTGATGCTACTGGTCTGTAGACCATACTTTAAGGAGATTAGAGGGTCATATTCAGCACACACACACACACACACACACACACGCACACACACACACATGTTTTCATCAGTACTTGCAGCCATGCTAACTGAAGCAGAGAGATCTTTCACGGAAATTCCAGCCTCAGGAAACAGAGAAGTAGAAGGAGAAAGCCATATGCCCTAATATTTCAATGAATAGCAGTTACTAAGACCAGGCATTCTGTTTCAGAACCTAAGCCTTCCCTTGTTTGGGTTGAGCAGGATATTGTTTTTCTGCCCCTTGGATATATCCCATTATGAGCTTTGATCAAAGCAAACCTTTCCCTTTGAGGCTTGGGGCACATGTTAATGGATTTATTATTCGCATGTATCTGCATATATTTGCAAAGCAATTCAAGCGCTTCTGTTGCAGAGGAGGAATTGGGCTGGTGGTTGAGCCTAGGGTTCAAGCATCACTCTTAAAGCTTGGTCCTTAGCATCTCATCTTAAAGGAAATCCAGCAGCAGAGAGCTGGGGGCAGTTCTGATGATTGAGGGAACTAAGAGCTGAGTTTCCAGCTGCTTAGCTGGTTGAATATTCCCAGCTGTTCACTGGAGGTTTTTGTCCTGGGGAGCTCTACCCCATTTAAGGCTCTGCCTCCCCATTTTCCCATTCATTTTATGAATTGCCGCCCAAGTGTCCCCTTAAAGCATTTCTCTGCCCAGGTCACTCAACTACTCAAAGACTCTCCATTTTTCTCCTTTATCTATGGGAGAAAGCAAATCTTAACCTGACACTCAAATCCCTCTCTCCGTAACCAGGTCCCATGGCTTCAGCGTCCCCTCCATTACCTCCCTCAGGTCTCCATGCTCTAGCCAAACCGAAGCACTTCTTGTTTTCCCTAAGCCTTATAAATTCTTGCCTTGAAAACTTTGCTTTTCTCATTACTTCAGTGAGATGCCTTCTCCCCACTTTCCACACTTATGTCCAAATTCTATCCATCCTTCAAGACTCTGTTCAAATCCTATGCCCCCTAAAAAGCCTTCTCATAATTTTCCACATGGAGAAATTCTTCCCTCTTGTTAACCTCCTTAGCATTTTATTCATATAACTTTCTTATTATGTGAAGTTCTTTATTTGTTTATGTATTGGGAATGCCATAGGTCATTGCCTGGTCTTGAAGGCTGCTCATGCCTACTCATATGTACATGTAATAAGTGCTTAATAAAACTTTGAGTACACGAATGAAACAGATGGCTTCTGAACTGTGATTTTATGGTAGCATATTTTCTAATCTTTCATTCTTTCAATACATATTTATTGAGATCCTGTTCTGTTGCAGGCATGAGGTTCTGGCAGTACAAAGGTGAAGAAGGGAGAGTCTTGCCCCCCAGGGACTGTTCTGGGGATGGGGCCATCTCCTGTTCTTTGTTTAATTAAGTTGGCTACACTCCAACTAGTTGCTTAATAATAAATGATTTGAAAAATCTGAAAACATCTGATATTTTTACAGATCAGTGACCTGTTAGATGAACAGGCTAAATCTTGTTTAATCTGTGCTTCTGTTCATCAAAGCAGTCTTTTGGTGTGGAGTATGACAGCAAATTAGATTGTACTTTCATTATGCTGTTGCCCCCCCATCTTAAAAATAATAATGGCATATATTTATGGTAGAAACCTTGGAAATTAAAAAAAAATAAATAAAAACCCCACTCATAATTTCAGAAACAAACAAAAAAATCAATGATTGCTAACATTTGGCATATTTCCTTTAAATTTTTTATGTGTTTTATTTTTAGGAATGCACACATAAACACAGTTGACTCATGCTTTTTGTATCCTGCTTTTAGGTTTTTTTTCTTTACTTAAACTTATACTTACTATATTTTTTTGCATATTGATAAAATTCTTAAAATGATTTTTAATTATATTTAGTATTGTGTGAATGTGTCATAATTTTTAAACCACTTTCCTATTACTTATAAAAGCTAAAAATCGGAAATAACTACACTATGAATATCTTTGTGTGTCAAGTTTTTCCTTTCTCTGATCATTTTATTAGCATTCTTGAAGTGAGTTAATTAGTGAGTTAAAGGGTATGATTCTGTTCAAGTCCTTTCTCTCCCTTTTTACCAAGTTTTCCTTATCTGAGGGTTAATTCTTCTGATACTGTTTGGATGAGTATGGTTTCACCTTAATTTAATACCCTTTTGTGATTAACACAGTGTTGGCTTGAAGCCCCCTCCCTCATTCAAGCACAGCAAAGCAGCATCAGGATCAGGATTATTTTTGGGGTGTGTGTGTGTGTGTGTGTGTGTTTGATGTTTTAAATGGTTATTTATTTTTGCACACGAGAGAGAGTGAGAGACAGAGTGTGAGCAGGGAAGGGGCAGAGAGAGAGGGAGACACAGAATCTGAAGCAGGCTCCAGGTTCCAAGTTGTCAGCACAGAGCCCGATGCAGGGCTTGAACCCACGAACCATGAGAAATCATGACCTGAGCTGAAATCAGACAGAGCTACTCAGGCGCCCCTTCAGGACTGTTTTTGAGATAATACTCCCACTTGCCAATAGCCACTGACTAATAGTGCTGACTAATGCTGTTCCTGTTGATTTTTTTTTTTTTTTTTTTTTTTTGCCAGTCTGGGTGATTTTCATAACAGTGACTATAAGTGGACTTGACATCAGAAACACTTTTTTTAGTGCATTCAACCTGCATTTTGATCTTTTAGCTAAAATATACTGTAAGCACTTCTTTGGCTCTCAGAATCCCAGAAGAGCAATCCCACTGAGGCTCTGTTGAATTAGCTTGAATCATCAGCTTCACATTGCTTGCTGGGATAAGGGCTATCCAGCCCTGGACCTCTCAAGGTCCTGGTTCTCATCTTGGTCTCTTTCAACTGTGGAAGAATCAGGGCGCTCATTATAGTCAGCCTTAATAGTGGATAGAGAAACTTCACTCTAATTGAATCTACTTATGAAACTCTCACATTTGTGTAATGCTCTACAGTTTACAAAGCACCTCCAAGGGCATCAGCTAATTTGATCTTCACCGTCTTTCTGTGAGGTAGCTATTTAAACCCCTCCTGTTGCATAGGTAGAGTAACTTGGATATAAGCAGCGCTAGATGCTGGGGTTAATAATGGAGAATGTGTGAATGTTCTTTGAAAACATGTACCCATTTCAAATCAACTTCGCCATTAGCTAGTTTTATAAAATAAGTTCTTTGAGCATCAGAGTCCTCAGCTGTGAACAGAATAGCACAGGTGATCCTTCTTCTTCTTCTTTTTTTTTTTTTTGGCAGATTCTTTATTTGCAAATACAGCTACTCACTAAAATTTATTTGTAATCCCAGATTCAATACTTGTGGTGCTTTTGTGCTCATTAGCAGACATGCACCATGAACAGAGCAACAGAATAGGAGTTGCCTAACACACATACTCCCAGCTGAGGTCCACAGGCACTGTTCTGCCTTCTTGTTTTAGCTGTCCTACTGTAAACAGGTATCCTTTGTGAAACCTTTTCAGCACCACTTATTTCACATTTTTGTGCCTTCTGTTGGCGATCTCACTGTTTCCCACGGTTTAACCCCAAGTGTAGTGCTGAACTATTACCTGGTATTCCTAAGCAGAAGACGGCTGTGAGAAAATACACATTAGACACGTTTCATTCAGGAGTGTGTTCTAGTACTGTTGGCCATGATTTCAATGTTAATGAATCAACTATATATTAAATAGAGTGTCTTTAAAAAGAAACACACATAAATCAAGGTAGGTATTGATTGATTGATTAAATTGTGGTGACCAGAGGCTCATAGGAACCTAACCCTGTGTTTCCCCTAGGAGCAATGGCTCAGGGTTCACACAGCTTTATAGAGCATTACTACAAATAGCAATAATCAACTGTATCTATTTTATGGGGTTGCTGTGTATGTTACATAAGGATGTGTGTAAAATGCCTACTGTGTTGATGTTCTATAATGGGAGACTATCTTCTACTGTACGAGGAAACAGGCGCTCAGAGAAGTTAATTGCCTTATTTAAAATCATTAGACCTTGGGGCGCCTGGGTGGCACAGTCAGTTAAGCGTCCGACTTCAGCCAGGTCACGATCTCACCGTCCCTGAGTTCGAGCCCCGCGTCAGGCTCTGGGCTGATGGCTCAGAGCCTGGAGCCTGTTTCTGATTCTGTGTCTCCCTCTCTCTCTGCCCCTCCCCCGTTCATGCTCTGTCTCTCTCTGTCCCAAAAATAAATAAACGTTGAAAAAAAAAATTAAAAAATAAATAAATAAATAAAATCATTAGACCAGAAACTGGCTCAGGTTAGTAGCATGTAAGTCCATTTTGTCTGAATCCAACAGCAGCAGTTTTCAAAGCATACAGGCTACATCTAGGAATAATCTCACATGGAGAAATTAAATGCTTTTTTGTTCCTTATGAGTCTGCTCTTCATTTAAACATTCTATCTACATGATTGACTTCTGAAAAACCTATTTAACCACCCACTATCATCATCTTTGTGCCAGGCCCGGTGCTAACCACATGCCATCTGGTATCTCTTCATTGCACAGTGATCCGGTAAAATAGGCATTATTGCTATTGTTATCATTTTAGAGACATGGAGAAGTTAAATGAATTTTTCAAAGTCACACAACTTGGAAGAAGAACAAAGATAACATTTCAGGTCTTTCTGATTCCACAGCTCCTGTTCTCAATCTTGACATTAGAGAGTACCAAACTCTTGGGGAATTTGTAGACCAGTAAAACAGCCGACTGAAGGAACAACAACAAAACAGTGGAGAAGGACATAGAGTTATCTACATTTATTTACCCAGGTAAGGTCATTAAAGAGAGAAGTTGGCATTAACCATCATGGTCTTATAAAGAAAAGTAATCTTAATATTATAAAAGTATGAAGAATTTAACTTTGGATTACAAAAATCCATCCAATTCAGGGACCCCTGGGTGGCTCAGTTGGTTAAGCATCCAAATCTTGGTTTCGGTTCAGGTCATGATCTCACGGTTCATGGGATTGAGCCCCGTGTCAGGCTCTGTGCTGACAGCATGAAGCCTACCTGGAATTCTTTCTTTACCTTTCTCTCTGCCTCTCTACAGCTTGTGTGCACGCTTGTTCCCCACCCCCCCCACCTCAAAATAAATCAACATTAAAAAATATCCAACCCATTCACTTTTATGAAAGCCTTGCAACATTGGCCTTCCTTTTCTCATTTCATCCAGAGCAGGTTGTCTTTGTCACAGACAAGCGGCCTTTGGCAACCACAGGTCTGTACCGTATTCTAAGTTATTTTCTCTGATCTAGGCCTGAGCTTTGTCAGATATCCAGACAGTGGATTGGGCAAAATGGTATCTAAGATCACTTTTCAATTCCAAGGATTGAGTTTGGCCCATTTGTCCTTCTAGTCCAGAGACAAAGAGGAGGCCGGCCTCATGTACATTAGCCATCAAGTCAGCAGCTGCTGCTCTGTCAATCTTACCCTTGGCAGGAGCAGGCACCTTGCGAATTGACCTCCAGGAAAAGAATGAATGCTTAGTGGTGGCAAATAAGTTGCGTTAAGTATTGGGAAACAGAGCACACACATAAATCTCCTGTGGATCTATATTCCTTAAGGAAATCCATCAGAGAAGAGAGGCAACTCATGGAAGAAGACGATAACGCTCTGGCTTTTCCCCCTCCCCGCCCCTACCGCCCCCGAGGTAAATACCCTTCACAAATGGACATGGCCCACCAGATAAGCTAGCTTTAGGACCCTTCCACTTTTCTACTTACTTATACATTAGGGATTTTCCACTGTCCAGGCCTGTGCTCACTTGCCCAAATGTTGCAAAATAATAAGAAAGACCCAATAACAAGTATAGTTTATTAATGTGAATGCGGTACTTTCTGTTGACATGCCAAGCTCTCAGCATATTTAAACCTCACGACAGCCCTTGTCAGGTAATACCATCATCGTCTTCACTTACAGACAAAGAAACTGAGACACTGAAAGGTGAAGTAGCTTGACCCATCACATCACTAACAAGTAGGAGAGGTACGACTCGAACCCACATCCATCTCGGCGAAGCTTTTGCTTCCCGCCAACACACTGTGCTGTCTGGCCTGCACAGTATGCTGTCTTTCCGTAGCATTTGAAATTTTGCAGCTAAATGTCCAACTTCCTCATTTTTCCCTTTTGGTGTCCATGTACGAAAAGAGTCTGAATCAACTCAATTAATATGTGTGAATCTCACCGTGTGCCAAATTCAGAGCTCTGGGGACTCAGACATGGAGAGCAGACCTCTGTTTTCAAGAAGTTCCCGGTCAAGAGGCGAGGCACGTACTCTGGTGCCTAGGTATAAAGCAGTCTGTAAGAGAGTTATTAGAGAAGCTGTAAGAATAACATGCTGTTCGACCTAAAATCTGGAGGATGGTGGCCAGGAGTAACAGTGCCCTCCAGGCGGAGGTGAAAACAGGACCCATGCAGCCTCTGTGGTAGCTGGACTGTGAGGTGTTTGTGGGTGATTGTGGTGAACAATGGTCTTCCAGTTATCCAGAGGTCATATTTTGGGAGGACTTGGATACCATTGGAAGAAGATTGGATTTTATTAAGTAGACAATGGGGAGACCTTGAAGGTGTTTGGATGCAGAAGGAACATTATCAGAGCTGAATTCAGGATAAATATACCCTAAATTTATGGCTAAAGGCCTTATATATTATCTTTCTAGCTTGTCTGCATTTAGCAGGAGACAAAACAGAAACCACATGTACGAACCTTAGGTGATGGGATTTCAAACACCAGGGGAGATCCTTGGTTTCGAGTTCTGTCAGTCAAACCACTTAGGTGGAAAGTTCCCAAATGTGGTTAGTCAGATGAAATACTGGGTAGACTGTTTCCAGATTCCTGGGGCACCTGGGTGGCTCAGTCGGTTGAGCATCCCACTCTAGATTTTGGCTCAGGTCATGATCTCACAGTCCATGGGTTCAAGCCCTGTGTCGGGCTCTGGCTTGAAAGTACACAGCCTGCTTGGGATTCTCTTTCTCCCCTCTCTCTCTCTGCCCGTATCCTGCTTGCTCTCTCCCTCAAAATAAATAGATAAGCTTAAAAAAATAATTAAAAGGGGCACCTGGGTGGCTCAGTCGGTTGAGCGTCTGGCTTCGGCCCAGGTCATGATCTCACAGTCCGTGAGTTCGAGCCCCATGTCAGGCTCTGTGCTGGCAGCTCAGAGCCTGGAGCCTGCTTCGGATTCTGTGTCTCCCTCTCTCTCTGCCCCTTCCCCTCTCACACTCTGTCTCTCTCTCAAAATAAAATAAAAACATAAAAAAAAAAACCCCACCAAATCCAGATTCCTGGGCTCTGCCTCCTTAAGGTACTAATTCATAAGAGCCAGTCACAAGACTAGGAATTGATGTTTTTAAAGCTGGCCGGTGGATTCCAATAACCACTGACTCACATAGCAACTTCTATTGGATGCACTGAAAACATTTCTATCAGTGTAAGAAATTTTAGTTAAAGACTATCCCTGAAGCACCCCCCTCTCCCAAAAGTGTTTATATTGCTATAGACATATAGACGTGTTTTAGTCAGAGTTCCTCAGAAGAACAGAACCAATATGATGTGTGTGTGTGTGTGTGTGTATAAACAAAACCAATAGGATGTAAGTGTACCTACATACACATACACACACACACACACACACATTCTATTGGTTTTGTTTATATGTTTAAAATACACACACACACACACACACACACACACACACACACACACACATATATATATATATATATATATATATATATATATATATATATAACATTTATATATACATACACACACAGACTTATAAGGAACTGGCTTCCCCAATCATGGAAGCTATTAAGTCTCAAGGTCTGCAGCTGGAGTCCCAAGAAAACTGATGTGAAGCTCCAGTCCAGAAGCTGGTGGGCTTCAGCCCCAGGAAGAGCTGTTGCTTCAGTGTAAGTCTGAAGGCAGGGAGAAAAAAAAAATGTCCAAAGCCAGTGCGGTCAAGCAGAAAGAAATTTCCTTTTATTCAGCCTTTTTCTTCTATACAGGTCTTCAACTGATTGGATGGGGCCCGCCCACCTTAGCGAGGACAAAATCTGTTTTACTCAGTCTAGAAATTCAAATGTCAATTTTACCCTGAAACACCCTCACTGACACACCCCGAATCATGTCTTACCGAATATCTAAATACCCTGCTGCCCCATCAAGTTGATTTGTAAAATTAACCATCACAAGATGTCAGAAGGGCTTCATTTCAATAGTATCAATAGTATGGTCCTTATAATAACAATGGTAACAAGAATCATTATTTGTATCCCTTTAGTACCTGGGTGTGTAGGCAGTCTTTGCAACTGAATGAATGAAGCAAGGGTATTAGCATAGGTGTTTATGGTTTATCATCTTATTTTATCCACACAATAACTCTGCTGGGCATTTGAAATAGATTTCATTATTACCTTCCATTTTTGAGAGGGGTGGTGCAAAGTATAAAGAGGTGAGCTTAGGTGTCCAAGGACGCAGGGTAAGTGACAGGGACCAACTCAAACCCAGAGCTTCTTTTGTGATATTTCCACTGTGTGACACTAGTTCATTGCAGATTAATTACAGGCAAAGGGATGCATACCTTCATGAACTCCCCTGACCATCAGCAATTTTCTGATCTTATGACTACATCTATTGCTATCTCTAAATATAGGAGAGGCACAAATTAACAAGTGAAAACCAAGAGATATGTTTGTAGTTAATGCTACTAACAGGCAGCGTAATTACAAGAGAGCAGAGAGTGTTGCTTGACAAACATTAATAAAAAACTCTCATGCCAGTCTCAAGTATAAATTACACAGCAGAAGGCAAGGAGAGGCTGGGCTTGACAGCTGTAGGATAACAACCTTGAAATATATCTACATTATCTGAGGGGTCTTTGGAGGTCTGTCTTTTGGACTCGGTTAGAGACCATGCTAATGAACTGCCTTAATGTCCGTATTTTTGCAGGGCCATCTATATTTCTTTTAAGGCCAAGTTTACTACAATTGGGAAAACTGCTTAGTTAGACGTGAGGTTCTAGTCATTTTACATGCTTGATGGGGTTAAATAAACCTGTCCAATTAACCAGAAGTCATTAGATCAATATATAGTTGTTTATCTCACAATATTTTCTAATAGCCTTACGTAAATTATTCTTTATATTTCTATTACGGTTCATAGTTCATTCATTTGACAACTATTGATTCCACAGTAATCTTTGCTAATAACTAGAGTTGCAGAGAGAAGCTATGTTATTTGCCTTGTGGTAGCTCACCATTTTGTACAGTGGTTCTCAACTCTGGCTGCATATGAGATTACGGAAGAGCATTTTGAAAATGCCTATGCCCAGACCCCAACCTGGAGATTCTGATTTCTCTTGGTCTGGAATGGAGCCCAGGCATCAGCATAGTTTAGACTTTCTAGGTGATTAGAACATACACAGCCCAGACATATGGGAGAGACAGTTATACCTCCAGACAAGGTGCACTGTTTTAAGTACCAGAGGAAAGAAATGTGTTACTGGCTATGGATTAAAAATGCTAAATTCTTCTGACTTCGGCTCAGGTCATGATCCCATGGTTCCTGGGTTCGAGCCCTGCATCCAGCTCTATGCCGATACGTCAGAGCCTGGAGCCTGCTTTGGATTCTGTGTCTCCCTCACTCTCTGCCCTTCCCCTACTCATGCTCTGTCTCCTGTCTCAAAAATAAATAAACATTAAAAATTTTTTTAATTAAAAAAAATGCTAAATTCTTCTAGAGTGGATGTGGGAAGGTTTTACTGGGACTATGATTTTGTATTTGAGGGTATCAGAGTTTTATTTTTAATTTTTTTTATGTTTATTCATTTTTGAAAGACAGAAAGAGACAGAGCACAAGCAGGGGTGGGGCAGAGAGAGGGGGGGCAGGGACACAGAATCCAAAGCTGTCCAGAGGCTCTGAGCCATCAGCACCAGAGCCCGATGTGGGACTTGAACTCACAAACCGCCAAGATCATGACCTGAGCCTGAAGTCAGACACTCAACCGACTGAGCCACCCAGGTGCCCCTATTTTTAATTTTTAATAAAATTATATTATTGTTTTCTTTGGGCTGCATCTTGGAGGATGGTGGATGAGAAGGGAAGGGAGGAAGATACACCAGGTAGTGTATATGCAAAGGTACACAGGGAAAAAATGTCAGTGTCTTCAGAGAATTTTGAGTTGTTTAGTTGGGCTGAAGTGTTGAGCATATGAATTAATTATCATTAATTCTTTCATTCAAACAGTGTTTATTGTGGATGTATGCTGTGTGAGGCATTGTGTTAAGTACTATGACGGATTCAAACATAAGACAAAAGAGATCCTATCCCTAACAAACTCAGGCTATTCAAGGACACACATTATGAAAGATGGTGATGTGGTGATGGTAATATAGGCTTAAAATGGAAATTTTGACTAGACACTAAGATATAACAGAAATGAAATCCCAAAGTGAAATGCCAAATTATATTATGCAGATGTTTAGAGGAAATGGCTTAGGGTAGAGAGAGTGGAAAGGGATCTGAGTAATGAGATTTCCTTCCAGAATGTTCTTGCTGAGTCCCCACTGACTCTCAGGGAAGAGGAGTGGAAGCATGGGTCTACCCCCTAGCGTCAAGCCAGGTAAGAGGTAAAGGATCTGCTCCCCCCACCTCAATCCCAGAGGGAACGGTGGCAGAAGCTTGATAAACTGGGGTCTGGCCTCCTTTTGCTCCAGAAAAGAGAGAATAATGGTCAGCAAACTTGTTTTGTAAAACATCAGGTAGGAAGTTAGGCTTTGCCAGAGGCATGTTATCCATATCCCATAATCTTTATTTTTTACACCTTTTAAAATTTAAAACTCATTCTCAGCTCTATGGGCTATAGTTTGCTGACCCTTGATCTAGGGGGAAAAAGGCCTGACCCTTCAAGTAGAGCACCTAGAAATGAGGAAGGAGAAGGAGCCCTCAGCTCCCTCAAGGATAGGGAGGTACAGGCAGGGTGATGATATGGTATGATTTGTTATCCAAACATGGACACTTGGGAGAGTGAACAGGGACATTAATAACCAGGTAATTTAATGAGAATAAAGCCTGGACAACAGGACTTAAACCCGGACTCTCCAGGCAAGATGGGATGTATGATCAGGTCACCTGGCAAGTGGTCTCCAGGGACAGAGACCTCTCAACTATGCTGTCCAATATGGGAGCCACTAGCCACATGTTTACATGCTAGACAGGTAAAATAAAATATATTATTTAAATTAGTTTCACCTGTTTCTTTTTACTTTTTACTATGTGACTACTAGAAAGTTGAATGTGTGGCTTGCCTATGTGGCCTGCATTGTATTGCTATCGGTCAGCACCGCTCTAGAGCCCTCAAAATTGCCCACTAGACAAAGAGACAGCCTTGAAAATCTGTGAGACCCAGAGATCCTAAAGCTAGTTTGCTTATTATGCAAGTGCAAGTAAGACCTGTCCCGTCTCTTCTCCCTCCTCCCTCTTACCTGCCACCCCTGGTTGGGGCAGGGGTACAGGATGGGGAGGCTAGAAACCAGATGTAGCTCGGCCAGCCATGCCCCTCCCCCCTTTCCTCCAGTGAGTCTCCATCCTAAAATGCCCAGAACTGAGAGGTGTCAGATCAGCCCTAAATCTTGGTCAAGGCTTGATTTATACCTTGGACTAGACATTCTCATTTCTGAACTAAAACTGCGTCTGTGACTTAAAGATCCCCTAGAATGGTCTGTTACTCAGGAGTGAGGCGGAAAGTCATGGAGTTTTAATCTAAAGGCAGGGAGAGGCTATTCTACTGAATATATTTATATTCTATTCTATTATTTATTTCTTAATTTTTTACTGTGAAAAATTTAAAGAAAGCATGCATGAAGGTGGAGAGACTCCTATAATAAACTCCCATTTACCCCTTACCCAGTTTCGACAATCTCAACATTTTGCCAATTTTATTTTATCAAATATTCTTTTATGGGGATTAGGGGGAGGGACTCAAGTATTTCAAGCAAGTCTCAGACATTATATTATTATTATAGTAACAAATACTTCACTGTATGAAGGATAAGGATTTTGCTTTTAACATAACTCATTTTATTTTGAAGGGACAGCAAGAAATGTAAAAGTAAGCACATTTCAAATATCACACGAGTCTTGCCTGTTAGCACATGAGTATCAATAGTACTGATAATAACAGGCAAACTTCAGAGACCTTAGAGGTCATTTAGTCCTGTCCTCTTATTGAAGCTCAGAGAGGGAGGGACTTGTTTGAAGTCCCTGGAGGCAGATCTGGGGCTGAAATGCAGGCCCAACTTCTCAGGACACAAGCCTGCTCATTTGAATCTCACTCGGAGAGACTTGAACTTGGTTTCCTGAGGGACTCAACTGGGTCTCCCCAGCACCTTCCAGCTGTCTCTTTTGCATTTCTGTCCCGCAAACTGAGAATCAAAGAGGAGCTTCTCGAAAATCACTTGTCATTTACCAGCAGATTAAGTTGGGAAGTGTGCATGGGACAATTAATGTCTTGCACTTAATGTCTTGCAGAGACCTTATGTAATGTTGTAGGAAAAAGTCAAGAGTCAGCAGATCCTGAAGTCATCCAGGTTGCTTTGAGGTTAGAGACTTGGCTTCTAAGGAAGAGTTTTATTAAGGGCTTTGCCCGTGGGCTCTCTCTCTAGGTTTCTCAGGGTAGCTGATAGCCTGAGTTCTGTAGCAAGATGAACCCTCTTGCCAATCTTTTGGAAGCCACCTTTCTTAGACTACTGGGAATAACTTTGCTTTATGAGAGGAGAAAGAAGAGTATATAGACCACTTACTCTATGCCTCTGGTCCCCAGCCCCTTAGCTTCTTCTGAGCATAATGGCAGCCTCAGCTCCTAAAGTCACATGACCTCAATTTAATTGGATGCTTCATATTGCTTAGAATTGTTGCCTCTTCAGGTCCACTCCTTCCTGCTTTCTTTTTACCTGATTTTCTGATCTTTCCACTGTACCAACTCCTACATTTGCCTCCTGACTTCCTTTCTCTTGGTCCACTTCTACTTTGATAATACAGGTTGCCCTCTTGTCACCATCCTCTGTTTTGGTCCTTTGGCCACATTCCGTGTTTCCCTGTTTTCCCGGTTTTGGGTATCATATGCTTATGCTTAAAATAATGAATATCATTATTTTTCCACTTAATCCTATGGAGCCCCATCTACTCTTATTGGTAGGAATTTCCTTATTCCCCTTTAGGAGTCTCTCTCTCTCTCCCGGTGGTTTTATCTGGAATACCTGGGGCTCTATCCTGACTCTCCTGCTTGCTAATCATGTGAACTTAGGCAAACTACCACTCTCTGATCGTCAGTTTCCTCATCCATAAAGTAGCAATATCACTTAACTGCCTCATAGAGTAAAGGCTCTATCTATGACAAACATTTAGAATAGAGTCTGGCATGTAGCAAATGGCCATAGAGGTTATAAACACATGCTCAGTGCCTGTGCCCAACACATGACAGCCACACTAAAAATTAGGCCTTGAGGGGCGCCTGGGTGGCTCAGTCGGTTAAGCGTCCGACTTCGGCTCAGGTCACGATCTCACTGTCCGTGGGTTCGAGCCCCGCATCGGGCTCTGTGCTGACTGCTCAGAGCCTGGAGCCTGTTTCAGATTCTGTGTCTCCCTCTCTCTCTGACCCTCCCCCATTCATGCTCTGTCTCTCTCTGTCTCAAAAATAAATAAATGTTAAAAAAAAATTTTAAAAAAAGAAAAAAAATTAGGCCTTGAGAAACTTCCAGTTTCTACCACATGCTGCATTCAGACCAGTCTTTCCCATCAGCCTCTGAGTCATGGATTTGTGCTTGGGTCACATGTTCAGATGATATTTTTCTTACAGCAGCTTTACTTCTGTAACACTTGCTTTGTTGGTTGACATCATTTGGGAACTAGCAGAGTCCTCGTCTTTGTCTTCTCAGGACACCCCTTGATCTCAGCAGTTTTACCCAGTTTCTCACTGGGGTCAGTTGTGCTAGCAGGCCACCTTGGGAGGGGAAGGCTTTGTCTACAGGGCCTGCTCTATTCTTTCCCTGGGGGGATCCATTCACAGAAGACCCAATCTAAGTTGAAGGTATCCATTTAATGGAGAAATAGCTGGCATTTCCCTTGATTAAATACTAATAATGATGAAGCTGCTGCTGCTGCTGCAGAGTTCTTCCTATGGAGCATTCTGTTACACAGAGTTCCTTACCCGGAGACATAGTCTCTGTCTTCAGTTTATTGTCTAGCTAGGAAGCTCAAATATATTCAAAGCTCCTTACAAGAATTTTACAGATAATGGCTGTAAAAAAGCAGAAGAAAGAGTTATTTTAGGTGATTAGTGGTCATGGCTTCATGTAGAAGTGGTATTTAAGCACTTTCTTGAACACATCCAGTAAAAAGGAGGGGCTCATTATCAAGCAGAGTAGCCCAGCTTAATGTTGCCTGGGATTACAGGTGGATATTTCCTATGCTAGTGAATTAAATTTCACATTCCTCATTCTACCTCCTGGGATTATACAGACAAAGTCTTAATGCAGAATAATAATTCTGTGGTTATAGTGGGTCATTAGAAGAATGGAACAATGATAGCAGTTGGGAGGGATCAGGATGTGGATTTTTCTGAATTTGAAAGAGATAGTGATCTTCTTGGAAGAAAGATAGTCACAGGAAACATTAAAAGAAAAAGAGGTCACACATTGCAAATCCTCTGCAGTTGGTGGGGGGTGCTTAGGGATATTTGCTTGTCATTACTCTACTTTCGGTGACTTAAGTCACAGAATCATTGACTCCCTCAGGATCCCTCGAGCACAGTGATCCTTCGTACAGCATCCCTAATTGGTGCTTGATTATTCCCACTGAAGGGGAGCCCTTTACTTAATTGGAATATTTCATAAGTGATACTATAGAAAAATTATTGGTCTAAGTATCAGATAGACCTGGGTTCAAATTTACCTTACTAGTTATATTATACTAGACAAGCCACCTCCTATTGGGTCTCAGATGTCTCATCTGTAAAATGGGGGAATGCACCTCCTGGTGCAGGTGTAGATGTGAAATTAGATAACATAAGGAATATCTCTGAACTGGTTTCTAATAACTAGTAGGTACTGAATAAATAGTAATTAATAATAGGTCATAAATGTCAATTTATTCACCTCTCCCAAAGCTAAATATTGTTTGACTTCTATGGTTAAAAACTCGACCACATTACTGATGGCATAAAAAGCTATTAATAAGGCTATAAGTAAGAAAGCACAATTTTATTCCTTTTCTATTTTCTAAATGTTATGCCTAATGTTACAGCTCTGAAGTCCTGGACATTTGTTTCAGCAGTGCATGGGGCCTCTGTAACTGGCCCAAAGAACTTTCCCATAATTTAAAAATAAATAAAATATGAATTGCCCTAGTAGACTGAAACACCCTTCACCTTTTGGCCATCAGCATATCCTGAGCCTTTTTAATATCTCTGAATATTAGAGCTGGGAGGCATCTTAGAGCTTATTATATCTGGGCCATTCATTTTAGAGATGAAGAAAACACAGGTAGACTGTGACTAGTACAAGGTCATACAACTAGTTTGTGGGAAAGCTGGGACTTAAATATATACGAAGCTAACTCCAAATCTTACAGCCTTCCCATTGTATCACATTGCCTGTCTCCAGAATAATGTTTCCAAATGACACCCTCATCTCCCTTCCCAATATCCAAGGCAGTAATTGCACAACTGGAATTTTTCTCCTTCTTTAGGTATTACTTCTAACCCTGAAACTTGCCCATAGAAATTTGACAACTCAGTACTGCTTTGTGTTTCTCCCTGGGAAGGCTGCAAAGGGTCTGGAGGAGGGGGAAATGTCAATATGGGTTTGGAAACTAGAAATGATTATGAAAACAATGAACACCTTTGATTCTACGAAAGTGTTTAATAAGGATTTAAAAAGGGATTGAAGGTCAGGCAAAATGAGTACTAACAAGTTTGCAAAGATACACTGACTCAGATATTTTTGAACATGCTGGAAAGTGACGCTTCAAATTCAGTGTCATTTAAACAAGGCAACCCTGAGACCTTGCTAGTTTCATGTGCAGTGTAATAAAAACGGTCTTGTTGAGGAATGTTTAAAAGGTGCCTCCATTTGCTTTCATACCCAGGTAGGGGGTTGGGGTGGGGATGGCAATTTGAGATGATGATGAAGATGATGTTGAAATTTGTTTATTCAGCACATATTTACCTCTTATGTGTCAGGCATTGGGGAAGGTATCAGGAATCACACTGTACTCATTCATTGAAACACTCAACAGTCAAGTTGTGTGCCTGTGAGATGCTCGAAATAAGATCCCATAGTTCTTAATAAGTTTTGTATGCTCTCTATTTATTCCATAAATCTTGCAGCATCCACTGTGTACAAGGCATGTACTGGGCAGTGCTCATCAGGTATTTCAGGCTTTCTGGATAGGAATGTAGGAAGGAAGAATCTATCTACTAAACCCATGTTTAATCTGGCTGTAACTGCATCACTGCCACCAAATCCAGAAGAAGGTGCTGCTGGTCTGAAATCCAACTGGGTAAGCATAGCATCCCAAAATGGAATTTGTGACTGGTTTACTCCAGTTCTCGGGACTTCTCTGCCTGGTCTCCAGACTGTCTTCATCTTTCCCTGACTGTGTCTCCCTAAGTAGACTGTGAACTCTCTTAGAGTAAGGACCTGGTCTTACTCATCTCTATGACCCCTCTTAAGACCTAGCGCAATAGATTGCATGAAGTTCTTCCCTCTGCTTTATTTTTCTTACCTTCTTACCTCCCCTCATTCTTTAACTTCTTCTATAACTTGCCTCTTTCTGTTTTTTACTCCCTGCCTTCTCATCTTGTCTGTTCTCTTTTTCTATTCCTTCTCTTTTTTACTTCTTCTCCTCTCTTGTCTTCCTACCCTAAAAACACTCAGTGGGCCCCGTGCATTGTGCTCAGATTTGCAGAATCCACATTACCTGCCCTTGAAGTACTTCTAGGATTATACATTTATTTATTTTTGAGAGACAGAGAGAGACCGAGTGGGAGTGGGGGAGGGGCAGAGAGAGAAGGAAACACGGAATCTGAAGCAGGGTCCAGACTCTGAGCTGTCAGCACAGAGCCCGACACCAGGCTCGAACCCATGACTGTGAGATCATGACCTGAGCCGAGGTCGGATGCTCAACGTATTGAGCCACCCAGGTGCCCCAGAACTTCTAGGCTTATAGAAGAGACAGCCATGTACATAAAAAATTCCAGTACTGTCCAATAAGTAGTTGATAGATGTTAACACTTGGTATAAGAGCACGAAAATGGACTCATACCTGTGATGAGGTGTGTGGCAAAGTTTCTCATAGGATGCAGGGCCAACAATGAGTTGGCCTGACAAAGATAGTTGGGGTGTGGTGAGGGAGGGATGGGCCCGGGCAGAGGGCAGTACCAGCAAAACCCATAGAGGAGAGCTCCTTGCAGGGAGCTACTAAGGTGCATTGTGGCTGGAGTCTGAATACTCAGTGAACATTTGTTAAGTAAATCCCTGGTCCTAGAAAGTCCAGGTCAGCTGGTCCCCAGGCTTTTTCTTGTCTGCTGCGCTCTAAGGTCCTGGCTTCTGGTAAAACGTCCATTCTGAGTCCCTGGCTCTAGTGGACAGTTTTTTTTTTAATACTAAAAACATTGGTTAAATGGGCATTTTTGAAGAATAAGAGAAGTGACCAGAGGTCTATTACTTCTGGCTGGGGGTGGAGCTGGGGGCTGTGGGAGGGGCAAGGGAGGTAAAGCTTGTTACCAGGCAACCAGGGTTTGAAAAGTCAGAGCTCTAAGGTCTGTGGCCATTAGGACGGGCTAGATCCAGGGATGCTGGCAGCTGATGAGTAGCTCCAGCTACCAAAGGGAAGCAAGAAAGAGAGAGAGAAGGAGGGAGGGGGATAGGAGGGGCAGAGGCAGGGGAGAAAAGAGAGACCGAGAGAGAGAAGAGAGAGGGAGGGAATCGAGTGCTGACTTGGGTAATAAAAGCACTTGGAATGGAGGAAAAAGCACAGGCCCTGTGAGCAGAGTTTTATCTGTGAATTCCAGCTAATCCCTCAATAGCTGTCATTTTCTGAGCCTTCTGAAAAATGGCTTAGTGAGGCCTACCTATGCGTTATTATGGAGACTAAATAAGATGAGTTAAAGTGCCAAGCATAGTGCCTGACTATTAGTTAGTTGTCCTGTAAATGGGAGTCTTTTTAAGTTCTAGCTGAACAGTTAGGCATGCAGACATTAGCTCCAATACATGGCTGGAGGAGTGATGCGGGGGGGGGGGGGGTGGGGGGGGCAGGGGAGCAGCTAACAAGAATGAGAGACAGCCCCAAATGTGGGGGACCTGGTGAATTAAGCAAGTTAGGACAGTGCATGCCATCAGAGCACTGTCAATGGCCCACATGACAATAAGCAGGATGGGGTTTGAAGAAGAGAACAGGAGCAGCAGCATGGTTAAGTGCTACTTCTGGAGCCTAAACACCAGGGCTCAAGTCCTGACTCTACAAATCTGCCAGCTTAAACTCTTGGCGCCCCAGTTTCTTTACCGGGGGAAGGTCACCCCACAGGGCGATGATAACTAAATGTCACATACCTATGAAGCAGTTAGCTGAAAATCTGGAACAGAGAAGACAGCAGCCCCAAGGGGGGCCAGGGCTCCATGTGTGTTGGGCTGAGATGTGTGGGCTATTAAGAGCTCCTCCCGTACCCTCCTCTGCCAGCCCCACCGGGAGGGGCCGCCAAGGCCCACGAGCGCCCACGGCAGGGAAGATGGCTGCCAGCCACTGAGCCCTGGCTCACATCTGCTCCATGCTCTCCCTTCTTCTCAGTCCTCATTGCCTTCCATCCCCAGACCACCCTGGCTGGTAGGCAGCCTAGTTCCTGTTGCTGAGGTGGAGGTGGAGGCAAGGGGAGATTTGGTGACTTGTCTGAGGCCACAGCAGGATTTAAATGCAGGTCCTCGCAGTTCTAGGGCTCAGTTCCTCAGTCACCCCCCTTCAGATGCTCCATGTGACGGGGAGATGGCAGGGCTGAGACAGCCAGAGCCTGACTTTGGAAAGAGCCCCTTGCTGAGAACTCCTATCCACCACCCTCCAGCACTGGAGTTTTCACCGTTTTCTGGGAGACAGTTCTGCCTGGGCACAGGTGGCAGTTCTGTCTGGCAAAGAACGGAGTGACTGATTTCCAACATGGGTGTTGGAACAGCCTGTGCTTAACTGCACAGCTCTTGTGCTGATGAGACGCTCGTCATGGGCTTTTTGCCAAAGTGATATCCAGGTGGCATCTGGGGGACTCGTTGCTCAAGCATTCCCAAAGTGGCAGTGTGACCCAGAAAGCCACGGTGGTGCAAGAATGGACAAGCAGGGGATGGGGTCATGAGGGGGGCCTTGGCTTTCATGGGGCAACAGATTGGCTTCCTGTTTTGGTGCTGTCACCATGGTGCCACTGTGACTATGGCAAGTGATTTAGTCCTCCTTAGTTACCTTATCTATGAATAATAGTTAAAAAGATGCACACTCACGTGTACCTTGGACACGTGTCTTGCAGCTGTCTTGCTGCAAAGTGCCTAGTACAGAGCCTGACACACCAGAGGTCTGAGGAATGGCAGGTACCGGCCATTATTCATCGTACATTGAGAATTTTGTCTTAAGCTCTGTGAGGGCAGGACTGGGTCTGCTTTGTACGCTGTTACGTTCTCAGTTCCGGGCACTGTGCCTGGCACGGAGTAAATCGTTTGGGATACATGGAGAATTAAGAAATGTTTTACAGGTAGGGTTGATGGAGAATGGTGACCGGTTGACTCATGATAGCAGAGTCGATAAAGAAGAGTTGGGGGCTTTAGTCTGAGTGGCTCACCGTGACGGTGTCCCTTGCTAAGTGGAGAAGGAAGAGGAGAAGCAGACCTGAGACAGATGTGGTGGAGATGATTTCAGTTTTGCATATGTTGAGTTGGACACGCCCACAGGGCATCAAGGGGGATTTGACTAACAGGTACATGAAGTTGTGTATATGGGAGGATGGAAGGGGTCAGTAATGTAGCCTTAACTTCGGGAAATCAGACTTGTATCCCCAGGAGCTGCAAATAACAAAGCACAGTGATTCAGGATGACTTAAAATAGGGATCGGCAAACAAACTATGGCCCATAGGCTATATCCAGCCCACTGCCTGTTTTTGCGAACCATGTTTTATTAGAACACAGCCGTGCCATTTATTTATGTATTGTTATGACTGCTTTCACGTTACAAGGGCAGAAAAGCGGTTTCAGAGACTATAGGATGGGCAGAGCTAAAATATTTACTTTTTGGCCCTTTACAGAAAAAAAAATGTTGACCTCTGACTTAAACAATAAAGATATGTATTACCTCATTAAATGACAAGACTTGAGGTTGCGTTGGTTACTTGGCTCAAGAATGGGGACCCAGGGTCTTTCTCCTCACTTGATTCACATCCAGTCTCCATCTGACATTCCGTAGTTGGTGTCCTGATGTTGCCTCAGCCTCCCTTCATCTGCTGCAAGGTGGCAGCAGCAATTTCCTGCTTCACATCTGGACATGACACACCCTAATGCTGGGGGGGGGGGAGGGGGGCTGCATCTCTATCTTGTGTCTTTCTTGCAGAAGCTCCCATCTTCTCCCTGTGTCTCTTGGCCCAGGATTTAGGCTCAGGCCCATTCCCCTGCAAGGAAAATGGAGCTAACAGATTGATTTAGACCAGTGGTTCTCAATGGTGACCATGCATTAGAATGAACCCTGAGACTTTTATTTTCCTTTTTATGTTTATTTATTTATTTTGAGAAAGAGAGTGCATGTGCATGTGCATGCAGGAGAGGGAGGGGCAGATAGAGGGAGAGAGAGAATCCCAAGCAGATTTCACGCTATCATTGCATGGAGCCCAATGTGGGGCTTGATCCCACAAACCATGAGATCAGGACCTGAACCGAAATCAAAAGTCAGACACCCAACTGACTGAGCCACCCAGGCGCCCCAGATCAGTGAGACTTTTAGAAAGAGTTTGTAGCAGGCCCAGATATTGGATTTTTAAGAAGCATCATGGGTGATTTTAAGGTAAGGCCAGGACAGAGTAAACACTGATTTGACAGATCATTCTGGGGAAGAATAGATGTTGGGAACCCAAATATTACAACCAACACAACCTCCATGGAGAAAATAATAGAAGCCAGGGAGGCTGGGTCCCTACTTGAGACATGTTTGTCAGGGGTATTCACGATAGCTGAGCCGGACTAGACAAGATGCTTTTCCAGTTAAGGCCAAAGGCAGCATAATCAGAAGTATAAATTGTGACCAAGAACAAAAGCCAGACTTCAGAGCCAAGAGACATAATTAAATGTCAGGTGTGGGGGGGCAGAATGGAAATAGGAAATGAGCCAAGGGTATGGAAAGGTAAGGAGGGAGGTGAAGGGGGTGGAGGGAGAGGTTCTGGAGGATGTGAACTACAGGGGTGCCCGAAGACAGATGTGATGCAAGGTGGGTTCTGAAGAGGAAAGATAGGTGCTCTGCAGAGTTAAAGGAATTGTGCTAGACCAGACTGGTCAAGACACGTGTCTCTGTCTCAGGCCTGTGGGCCCTGTTTGGCATTGGTCAGTCCAACATAGCTGAAGCCAAGGCTACTGACGGGCAGCTGCCTTCTTGCTCCCTCTTGTTGGACTCTGGTTCGCTTATTGGATTCACAAAAGGAGCCTGCCATTTTGCTAATTAAAAAGCCTCACATTCACAGTAGGTTTGTGAAGGCTGGACTTAGCACAGGCCCTTGGCAAATGCCGTAAAGAAACTAAACTTGCTGTCCACTGACCACTATTTCCCTGTTTCATGTCCTGTCCTTTCTTCTCTTTTTTTTTTGTCCCCTCCTTTCTTGGGACCCAGGCCTAACCCTGCCAGCCTCTGTGTTCCATCCCTCCCTCTGTCAGTCATGTAAACCCATTCCCTCCACTCACTGGCATCATTCAGTTATTCATTAAACAACCATTTATACAACATCTACCAGTTGCCTGTCACCAACATGCCCTACTCCTGAGGCACTGAGATGGAAAACCTCTAAATTTGCTGTCAGGAGACTCTCACCTTGGGATGGACAGAGGTAGATTTACCAACAAGCAATCATAATTTATGGGGACAAGATACTATCACAGTATGATCTTTCAAGTACTAAAACTAAGCACTGGTCTGGAAGACCCAGGGCCCAGGAGCCACATCTGCACCTGCCATCTTTGTTTGGCACAGGGCAAACCACCCAACTTCATGAATTCAACCTCCCTACCTGCCAAAACATCATGGTGATGACTGCTTAGAATCACCCACAGTGACTCCTAGCAGAGTAACATTCACAGCATGTGAGTGCTTTTACAAAGGCGTGTAACGTTACAAAGACAGAGGTATTTTGGGGTGCCTGGGTGGCTTAGTTGGCTAAGCATTTAATGCAGGTCATGATCTGAACCCAGCCACGTGGCCTCTACCTCTAAGGGAAGTTGGGGATGTGTGTTCCCATGTACTAAGGAAAAGGAGCAGTAAGCATCTAGTCAATACATTCCAGAGGCTCAGAGGTAAGACTGGCTGTGTGGACAGTGGCATGTAGGATGTATACCTGTTCCAGGCTTGTCTCTAAGCCTTACTTCACAATCTACCACACCCTCTCTTTTCCTAACCATTGGTGGGCCAGATTGGGGTGGGGGAGAGACCCCGCAGAGGACTCTGAACAGAGTGGCAGAGATACAAAAGGGAAGAGTCTGAGTCTCTGGGTCATCTGGTGGAGTAGAGCCTCCCAGCACACTTCAGACTGTGACATGAGATAGAAACTTTTGTTGCACTGAGCCACTGAGATTTGAGGGTTGTTTGTTTTAGCAGCTATATTAATTACCCTGGTTACTTCAGAGTGAGTCCAAACTCAGATGTGGTGCTTCCCAATCCCCTGTATCTCTGTTGTCAGAACCACATTGTATTTTAACTGGACTGGTCAGTCGACCTCACACCAGAATGTAAGCTCCCTGGGGTCATAACGTGTCTGTGAATCGTCTCTGTACCCTACAGTCCCTGTACTGGGCTCAGAGAACATTTGTTAAATGTAAACGTGCAGCCATATATTTGTTAATAAAACATTTGCTCAACAAAACATTTTTAGGTGGAGGAAGAGAAAAAGGAGATGAAATAAGAAATAAATTATTGCCTGCTCGATTACCTTAAATATTTGTGTTCTAAAGGCAGAAGAGAGAGGAAATCAGAAAAAAACAATTCATTAAATATTCTGGCTTATAAGGGTAGAAGGATCTGAGTTTGTATCTTGGATGTCACTAGACGAGCTCTGTGACTTTCAGCAAATTACGTAACCAGCCTGTGCCTCAGCTTCCTCACAAAGTGAGGATGATAATGGCTATCTCAAAGACTAATGAGGTAAAGATTAAATGAGATGAAGTTGGGCCTTGATTTAAAAAGATTCCTTCCACGTCTGACAGTTTCATTTATAAAGTGGAGAATAAACGTTGCTCCGCAGGCTAACGTGAGAACGCTTCTTTACCACCCAGGATTGGTCTCACCCTACTCCCTTTTGCACTCTGGCTCAGAGGCCAGGAAAGCAGGCCCCTGCTGGGCCAAGCCAACAGATGATCTGAGAGTGGAGTTTTACCCTGAATGGGAGAGGGCGGGGAGGCTTCTCATGGGTGCAGTGTCTAGCCTGTAGGTGGGACACTTCACCTCTGTGAGCCACAATTACCTTTTCTGTAAACATGGAGCTACCACTACCTTGTGAGAATAAAATGGGAAGGGAATTTGCAAGAAAGTGTCCAACCGCTTGGAGGGCAGGTAGTTTTCATTCATTATCCCACGTCTGCATCCATCAGTTGGGAGCTGCCGCCTGGTCGATTAGAGATGTCTGTGAAAGGCATGGAGGGTGGTGGGAGGGCAGGCGCTGTCTTTCTGAGGGCTTTGCAGAGCTAGGACATGACAGCACATCCATAAATGTTAGTTGAGTTGAGTGGAATTTGAACACAGTCGTTGTGACTCTCTCAATTTTTAAGCAAATAATTGAAGTGGAATATAAAGAAGCTGAAATGGGATATGGGGAAATTAACATGGAAATCACATTGCAGGCACTTGACAAAACTAATTAAACTGGGAAATGCAGCTAGATTTTTTTGGTGCATAAACATTCTTCTTCTCTTGCAACAAGGGGGTAAAACCGACAAGTGTTCGTATTACGCTTTTATGTGTGTGCTCTTCCAAGCATGCGTGGTGCTTTGAAGAAGGTTCTGTTGTGTTTGTAGCAAGAGACTCTGTAATTGCTCTGAGAATTCCTGGGATTTTTCGGATATGTGTATTTTTTCCTCAGTGAAGACAAAGCATGATGCTTCTTGCTGGAATAAAAGACTGTTGTGGCTTTCTCATCAAGTGTGTGGCCTTGAACCTTGGTGTTTTCATCTCTAAGGTGGGAATAATCTTGCTTACGTTATGGGATTGTTATGAGGAACAGATGGGGGGATGGATGTGGGTGCTTATGAACAATTTAGCACTGTTTGCACATTCTGAATAAGCGTTATTAACAGAGTACCGCCATAGGGACATGTGCCAGACTGCAGTCACAACCCGGAATCACAGGACTACCACCAACTAGCTGTGGGGACTTGAGCAGTCTACTTCACCTCTCTCTGTCTGTCATCTTATCTGGAAAATGAAAGGTTGCTATAGAAATCACAGGGATTCGTGAATAGCAAACACTTAACACAATGCCTGGCACAAAGTAAGTGCTCAACAAATTCTAGCAATCATCATCATCATTATCATCATAATATGAGGAATTATAATTTAATTCACTAAATTTTGGGGTTTCTTAGAAATATGTGCTATTCTGGGTGCTGTGATTGTGTCAAAGACGAGTGGAGCACACTTTTAACTCCCAGGGAGTTCATATCATAGTAGTGCGAAGCACAGAACAAGTGTACAAAAAACTATCGTAAAGAAAGTTTTCTAACTTTTCCTCTAAAACAGGAACAGTATTTTATATTATTGAAAGATCTTCACATGCGCTGTCTCATTTTATCCTCCTAACCACACTGCATCCTATGAACAATTGTCTATCCTATAAAATGGGTAGGGTGGATCCGAATGATACACGATTCCCAGCAAGCTGTACCCTGTACAATGCCCGTATTTTAGCGTTCCTCTGATAGTATGCAGTATATAACATCAATGAAGTTAGAACATTGCTCACTGTATAGTTGGACACTTCTGAAATGTTCAGCAGCATACAGGTTGAGAGCCATCACCAATTTAAATGACAAGTGTGAGGGAATAGCAATATGTTGGAAAGAGCACTAGATTTAGAATAACTGTGTCATTTTCTAGGAGTATGATCTTGGATTTGGCTGGACAAGTTCTTGGGATCTCAGTTTCCTCAACTGTAAAGTAGGATAAAGCTGTCTTGCTTTCAGAGTTGTTCTGGGGTTGAAATGAGAACATTTTTTGCGTGTATTTCTGGGCTTAGCTCACGTTAGTAAGTGTGTGTGCATAATTACTGGAATACTTGTGGATAAATAAGTACATGATGGGTAGGTGTTGCCTGTTTCCATTAATTGTCCTGCTGTGTCATTTACACATGACGCAGAGCCACACCAACCCTTATGGTTGTGGTCTTCAGAACAATGTAAAGTTCTGCAGCACAGCCGCTCAGGGTTGTTGAGTTGGGGAGCTCAAGAACTGGGACTTGAACTCAGGCCTTCTGATCCCAGAAGCCATGCTGAGGATGTGAATATATTCAGCAGAGGTTTGTTTGTAGCTGCATCACCTTCACCTTGCATTGCAATCATGTTATCCGCAATCCTAAGCATTTGTAATTTGGGCTTAGAAAGAACGCTGAATTAGGAGTATGGTGGTCTCGGATTTGCACCCCAGATCCACTATTCCTAGCGATGCGAGTTAGTCAAACTTGCACCTTTAGATTTCTCACCTGCAAATGGAGATAATATCTATCGCTCAGGGTGTAAGGAATACTGGGAGTTCTCTGCACAGTGTCTGATACATGGTAGGCACTCGATACATAGCAATTCTTTTTCTCTTCTTCCCTTTCCTAAAGAATAGGATATTTGTATGTTACTTGCCTATGTCTCATACCCAGTGCTTGACACACACTAGGTGCTCAACACCTACTGTGTAGGCAGTATATTTGAAAGTGATATAGTTTATTCAATTATTCATGAAAAAACCATGGATGGACAGATACATAAAAGAATGAAGTAGAATAATGGCCCCTAAACATAAAAATAAATCTGAACTTGAAGTGTCTAGTTTCCATGTAATTGGTATTTTATCGTGCTAGCTAGTTCATTGTTTTTCTTTTGGACCCATCATGAGGAAGGAGCATCTTCCGGATCCTTAGGCAGGACAGGGTGTTTTTTTTGTTTTTTGTTTTTTTTTTTTAATTTTTTTTCAACGTTTTTTATTTATTTTTGGGACAGAGAGAGACAGAGCATGAACGGGGGAGGGGCAGAGAGAGAGGGAGACACAGAATCGGAAACAGGCTGCAGGCTCTGAGCCATCAGCCCAGAGCCTGACGCGGGGCTCGAACTCACGGACCGCGAGATCGTGACCTGGCTGAAGTCGGACGCTTAACCGACTGCGCCACCCAGGCGCCCCATGGACAGGGTGTTTTGTACCATCACTGCTTTGATTCTTCCTCCAGCTGTCTCTTTTTCTTTGAGCAGCTCTCCAAAGACACCACACTGTTCTGCCTGGAGTATACTGCCTGGGATATGCTAAAGACAGGTTATCTCCTGGAAGGATAATGCCACACATGATTGACATGACTTCCATCTCTGAGCCCCACCAACGGCACCCGCCCTTGTGCGGCAAACACGAATGATGCAGCTGACAACGCTGAACTTAAACAAGTTCTGTTGCTTACACACTGAATTAAGCCTACATCTGTGGCTGTTAAAGTGGGGAAAAAAGATTAATAAAGTACATGCTGAAGCTTGAAAGAATAATTAGTGGGACGTTTTATGTTTTGGCTGCAAAGTCGGCTCCACATTTAGCATAAAGCAGAACCTTCTAATCCTTCTGAGGATGAAGGATTGGCTCAGACTAAATTGGTTTTCTTTGTGCATCTTGAGATTTTTTTTAAATGTTATCATTTTTAAAAATTATTATTTTCCAAATTTCAAGTAAGCTTTTAATCAGCCTCTTTGTGGGATCTGCGTTGTTTCTGGATTTGCCATCGCTCTGTCACACGATTAGCTGCCGCTTGGGCCCTGATAAAAGAAAGCTTGAATTGTGGGCTGCAGAGAGCTTAAATCACACATCTTTCACAGGGGCGCATTCCGTGGCTATCAGGGCTGAGATGCTGGCTGCTAACGGCCCACCTCGCTGAGAGGTAGAGTGAGTTATTGGTGTACATAATAAACTAACATCTGCACTGTGCATCTCAGAATGGGTGTCAGGAAAGCTGGAAGACAAAGCAGGATGGCATCATTAGGGCCAGATTTAAGACTCCAATTTGTGTATCATTTGCATAACAATGTACAAGAGCAACCATTCACTGTTCCCTTTCAGAATTCACAGGCTGCACCTTCACAGGATATTCCTGAGGGAGGGGAGGCAGAGAGGAGGTCCTTGCTGGAGAGGTTCAGTCTGGGAGAGCATGTTTTCTGGATGGAGATTCTGAATTCATGGGTCCGTGGTGCCTCCCAGACAGTCTCTCCTGTGGCCGTCACAGCACTCTGGGATCTGGTTTGTGCCAGGCTCTGAGTCAGTGGCCAGACATGTTTCTCAGTCTGAAAATACTTTCTGAGCATTGTAAGGTCAAGAAAAAGCCTTGGACTGCCTTGGAGTCCAGACACAGGAACCTGTGTCCTGCCTCGGCCATATTCTACCTTTGGCCCTTTGCTAAGAAGATTGTCCTTTTGAGCCAAAATCTCCTTATCTCTCCAATAGGGATATTAAGAATACTTGTAAGAGTTAGTATCTTTGAGGGGCACCTGGATGGCTCAGTTGGTTAAATGTCTGACTTTGGCTCAGGTCATGATCTCATGGTTTGTGAGTTCAAGCCCCGCATCAGGCTCTCTGTTGTCAGCTCAGAGCCCTCTTGGGATCATCTGTCCCCTTTCTCTCTGCCCCTCCCCTGCTCACTTGCTCTCTCTTTCTCTCAAAAGTCAATAAACTTTAAAATAAAACAAATAAATACAAAAGCATCTTTGAGCGCTTCATGCAGCAAAATGCTGGCCGTATTTACTCCTCACAAAAACTCTCTGAAGTTGATGATTTCCTTCCCTTTTTATTTTGTCTTGTTTTGTTTCCATATGAGGAAACTGAGGCACAAAGAAGTACCTTGCCAGTCACTCAGCTTCTGAGTAACAAAGCCAGGATGTTTCAGTGTCATTTTACCTCACATGCTAGAGGCCCAACAATGTGGAATTGACGAATAATTATTGACACCTCTGGGTGCCAGGCAGGGTGCCAGGTGCTGGGGATTCAGAAGTGAACAGAAGCAGCTGTGGCGCCTACCTTCACGGGACTCCCATCTAGGTTAAGTGAGACGGTAGATGGGGACCCACTCCAAAATGTCTCACGTGCTGGTCCCGTGCTCCCTTGTTGCTGTTTTGGCACCACGGTATTACCTGGGGAGAACACAGGCTTTGGAACCAAGTAGCCTTGGTTTTAAATTCTGATTCTGTCACCTACTTACTGTGTGTACTTGGGCAAGTCTCTAAACCTCTCTGAGCCTTAGTTTTTTTCATGGAAAACAAATAGGAACGAAAAGTATTCCTGCCTCAAAGAGCCGTCAGGAAAACTGAATGGTATCGTCGTGAATGGGACATAGATTTCTTAGCATAATGCCTTGCCGCAAATTCATTTCTCAATAACGGTAGCTATTATTATTATTAATCAACCAACCATTATCGATGGCATGCAGCTGAGCACCTGTGACCTGAAGGAGCAGAAGGGATCTCGCTTGTTAGGTCTTGTTCATTATTATCATCTGGCCATGGGTCTTGAGGCATTGATTTTTCATTTCTCACCAAGGCTGAGTGTTCAGAGTCCCTCCTGGCCACAGCCAGCTGTGTGGGCATCTGGACCAAAGGCCCCATGAGGGTGAAACACATTTGCTGATTCTTCTTCACAGCAGAGTCCCTCTCCAAGTTGCAGCTTTAGCAGAGTCCCAGTGTCCTCAGGCCATACTCTCTAAGGCCCTCAGCACTGACAGGGGGTGGGCCTCCTGTGTTCTCAATGTCAATGATCCATCCCACCCTATCCCCAGACACTGGCCCTGGGCCCTGATTCTTTATCTGGCCTGGGGATCTGGGCAGACTCAAGTATTACTGCCCTGCTTGTAACACATCCCCTGTCCCCAACCCTCCCAACTCGCCTATCATCTTTGGTAGGTCAAAAGGGCACGGGGAGATCTTACTGGGGTGATGAAAATGTTCGCAAACTGATTTATGGTGAAGGTTACACAACTGTGCAAACTCACTAAAAATCATTGAATTGTGCAATTGAAATGGGTGAATTCTATCATGTATAAAATCCGCTGCAATGAAGTTAGAAACAAAAATGGCAACTTGCATTTGGGGACGCTGAGGCTCGCTAGTCTGACAAAAATCTCAGTTTCCTCATCTGGAAAACAGGAATTTCTTGTAGCAAATGGCTTCCTTGTTGCAAATAAATTTTATTGTCAGCAACTATGTGAGAAGAGCAAAAACCTGGGGGATCGGGGTGGTGGCAGGGGGAAGGGTCCATGTGAATGTGTTTATTTTCCACTTCTCAGGATGCTGGTTTTAGGTCTGCAATGCATGTAGCATTTTTTAAAGAGACTTTTTTGGAGCACCTCTCTGGCAGGCTTTGGCTGCCTTCTCTCCCTCACAAACGCCCTGTGAAATGATAATGCAAACGTGATAAGTGTGAATATGTTTCAGGCTGTTCCCTATGCTCCAGGCATATATGTAAACATGGTTTAAGGATAATCTCATTCAACCTCCAGGAAGCTCTGCCAGACTGTCTGCTCTCTCACAGATGGAGAAACTGAGGCTCAGAGCTTGAGTGGTGACACCTGGCTAGGAATAGGCAGAGACAGGCATCCCAGACCTTTCTCCCCAGATTGAGGGGGTGGGGTGGGGTGGGAGCCTCACCAGGGCACCTGTAACAAATGCAGATTCTCAGGTCCCACCCAGACCTACTGGATCAGAAACTCTGGGAGTGGGGCCCAGAAATCTCATGTTCACTCCAGTTTGGGAACCACTGCCTCAACTGTGCTGTTTCCCAAGGACTCCATTTACCGACTACAGAGAAGTCCCCAGTGAGGGCTGGCTTTGGATCATGGCCCTCATGGGGAATGGGTGCCTCTTCACGGAGTATTCCTGATGCTTCCATGCCTGTGCCCCAAGAGCAGGTCCTGCACAGGCTGTGAGGTGGCAGCTCTGCCTTAAAAGCCAGACCAGACCGCAGTGAAACCATTTTCACAAATCAGCGTGGCCAGGCGAAGATTTGACCTCACAGCAGGGAGTGGCCTAGGGCGGGTGAGAGAAATGATAGTAACCAACATCTGTCAACTGCTTGTTGGGGGGGGGGGCAGGCAGTGTTCTAAGAACTTTATATGTATTAACTGGTTTCATCGTCCTAACAACTCCATGAGGACAGTGCTTTCATTGTCCCCATTATACAGATGTATAATCGAGGTGAAGAGAGGTTAATTAGCTTGCATTGCTGGTTAGTGGCAGAACCAAGAGGTGATTCTCAGCAGTCTGGCTCGCTTTCCTCCACTGGCTCTCCCCTGACGGTTGTCCTAGCCGGTGGAAGCTGCCTGCACTCCCTTTAATTGAATGCCAGGTGTTTTCCTATTTGCACTTTCCCCACACATCCTCAACCCTTAGTGATAAGGGATCTTACCTTAGTGATAAGATACTCCCCACACCCGTAGTAAAACTACTCACTATTCACCATGATATGTTCCAGGGAGCCCCACCTGTATTCTTCTGCCGGCCTATGGATTGGATTTTTCAGGTAAACCAGTGTTTCCAATGGCAAGTGGCAAAAAATCTCCAGGGCACTTAGCCTCAGTTTTTCTGACTGAAATCTATATATTTATATAATATGCATGCATATACATATGTATAATATTTGAAAAACAATGCATATTATTACTGGTCTCTCTGGGTTGGGCTGTGAAGAATAAATGTAAGAGTGTGAGTGACCTCAGAAAAGCACAATGCACTCTGCAACATGAAGTTTTACTGCTGATCCCCTCTGCCTGTTTCTACTAGCCCCTTGGTTCTGATTCCTTTTGTGGCTCCCGTGCCCTAGCGTGAGTCAGTTAGCTCAGTCTCAGAAGCAGAGTTCCCTGCAGCCTAGCTCTAGGTCTGGAATGAATTGTATATGCCAGTTTATTTCCTTAGTCTTCTGCCCCCCCGCCCCGCTCATCCTTCCACCTCGAGCCGGGAGTGGGTGGCTAAGGAAGACAGAAGCTGGCATAAAAGAGAGAGATGGAGTCTGGGCTTAGAACCAGGCAGAGAAAAACTGGACAGGGACTTCAAGAAGGGGCCATGTCAGTTGCTGCTTTCTGTTTGTAAATTTCAAGGCCAACAGGTGCTCAGAGCAGTCATCTGACAGTGATGACCAGCAACATTTCCCACGGGGCTTCCCTGCCTGGGAAGCATCCATAGATGCCAGTCAGAAAGCAATGACCCAGTGGACTTTCAATCTAAGTTGAAGGCACTGACATGGACCCAGGGTGCAGGAGAGGCAGATTGAATGCTAAAGCTGACACACAAAGAGCAGAGCAATCCTGACCCAGACAGGTGTATTTTCTATAATAAAAGGGGCCCTTACACGTTGGGTTAATGAAAATTTCCTCATTTGAATCATATTTTAAAAGAAGGTAGGGAATTGCACAGTTAAAGAAATCATTGAGTACTTTGGCTAGATGAAGAATTGTCTGGTAAAATGAAGTGTCTCCCTTCTACAGTGCAAATTTTAAATAATATCAGTTGGATTTCCATAAAGTTGAGGTCCAGCTACCTAAAACATGTCAGTGAAGGGAAACCATCAAAATCAGGTTTCTTCTTCGAGATTTCTTTCATCAGTGAAGCGGAGGGAGGCGTAATGTACGCAACAGTCTGAAGAAGAAAGGAGCTATTGTGATGTCCACCATGCTGTGTGGTAATGATGTCAGCCACTGTCACAGAGGGGACGTCATCAAATCCCTACAATAGCCCAGTGAGGGGTGCGGTTGTCCTTGTTTCATAGTTGGGGCACTCAGGGCTCCAAGAATTTGAGTTATTTTCCTAGGAAGATACAGATGATAAAATGAACAAATATGATGTTTATTGATAACATTCATAAGAGTAGCACATACTCTGTGCCAGGCACTTCCGTGCATCTTAATTAATCCTTACAACAATAACCTGATGCACTACATGGTATTGTCCCCATTTTATAGATAAGGAAGGGGGCTCAAGGGGATAAATGACTAGCCCAAATTTAGAGGACTGTTAAGTGGTTGAGCAAGGAGCCAAACCCAGGTTTGTCTGAGCCCAAGCTTTTTGTCTGTTTGTTTGTTTATTGTTAGATATATGCTCTTCAGTGTTCCCCGTATGCTCTGTCATTTAGTATCAAGGCATCCATTTATTTAAGACGTCACGGGTCCCCTCGCATAATGTGTGTTGCATTCTATCTGCTGATTTTTTCGCCTCAGTGGTTTAAAGGGAAATGGTTAACTCTGGTTTATAAGCAGTCACTCAGAGGTTCAGAGACGTGTAGTAACTATGCAAACCTCACAGGTGCTGAGCCATAAACTGGGTCTGGTACTCAGAGCCTCTGTCTTTGTTTTCTACATCCTAGCAGGCCAGGGAAGAAAAGAATGTGGATTTCAGGCTGATGGATTTATATCAAGTGGCAGAAAATGGGTAGGTTGATAAATTTACTGTATTGAAGAGCTATAAAATTCACTCATAACCTATAAATACCAAAATATGCAAAGTGCCCACAAGTTTAAATGAAAAGAATCACCAAAAACACCCGAGTCTTCTAAGATTACAACATAGGGCTCTGTGAATTCATCAGCTGAGGAGGGAGTCATAGGTTAATAATAATAATAATAATAATAATAATAATACAAAAACTCAGACCTTAATGTTTGAATGGCTTAAGACTCAAGGTCAACATTGTTAGTTTCTTATGGCAGCCGTAAAAATTAACCACAAACTGGGTGGCTTAAAACAGCAGTTTATTCTCTCACTGTTCCTGGAAGCCAGAAGTCCACAATCAGGGTCCCATTGTCGAAGTTAAGGCGTCCATAGGGCCATACTCCTAGAGACTCTGGAGGAGAATCTTTTCCTTGCCTCTTCCTGCTTCTGGCGGCTGCCTGCATTCCTCGGCTAGCAGCTACATCTCTTCAATCTCTGCCCCTGTCTTCACCCCACCTTCTCCTTGTCTCCTTGTCTCTCTCTTATAAAGATTCTTGTGATTTCATTTAGGGCTCACTGGGATCATCTCCCAACCTCAAAGGCCAGAATGCAGAGACCCCCTTTTCCTGATAAGGTAACATTGATGAGTTCCAGAGACCAGGACTTGGTGTCCTTACGGGTCCTTACCTCACCTACCATAGTCAGAAAAGGGGTTGTAGTGCTCTTAGGCAGCACAGGGGTGATCTGCAGTCTTTCTGTCCTTTATGGATGACATTTTCCCTGCTCTCCCAAAGTGACAATACCCCCTTTCCACAAGCATGCATCTTCACACCTGCTGAGAGCCCAGGAAAGGTATGGTTCCAGAAAACAACCCCTTTAACAGAAGATGGCATGCTGGCCAAGACTTTACAGAGACAGAAAAAAGTAAGGAGGGGAGAGCACAGGGAAGGTGAGAGGAAGGACTGGAAAACTGAGGTAGCAGAGTGAAAAGGCAGAGAATTAGGGCAACAAAGAGAAAAGGGGAAGAGGGGCAGAGACTAAGGGAAGAAAAAAGAATGACCTAGAGAACAGTGAAGAAAAATAAAACAGAAGGATTGAGAAATATGGGGGAGAGGAGAGCATAGGGAAGGAGGACAAGAGAAGATAAGAAACAAAAGAGCCAGAGAAAAGCTAGGAGGGAACCAGAACGACAGGAGACAGGGAGCAAAAAGACAATGGCAAGGAGGGAAGATTGAAAGGCAATAGACAGGAAAGGAGAGAGTGTTGAGGGAGGAGAGAGACAGGTGCAAGATCAAGCAGCAGAAAGAGAGAGAGAGGAAGAAGGAGAGCTGGAACTTGCATGGGGAAAGAAAGTATTAAAGGCATTTGGTAAGGTGACAAATGTCTATATGTTAATATGCTGAAATAAATACAGCAGCTGCAAGTTACAAATCACATTCATTGGCTGTTACAGTCTGGTAATTGTCCATACAGATATTTTCTTTCTGGTTCCAAACCCTGGCTTATCAGAGGACAACATGCTTTTGAAATGCCACATTATTTTGTAAGTACATTTCACGTCCAAAAGTTCCACTAAGTATGATATACTGAAGACTTATGTGGTTTCCATTCTGCAGAGCTCCCAGGCTCAGCACAATGATTTTAAACTGGGCATTTTGATCATCGGTTTCCTAACATCCAAGGGCAGGACAGGCCTTCCCACTATTCTCCAAATCAGTTGTTTGCCTGCCTCCCTGCCTCTCTCCCTCCCTCTCTGCTCCCACTTTCCTTCTTTCCTTCCTTCCTTCCTTCCTTCCTTCCTTCCTTCCTTCCTTCCTTCCTTCCTTCCTTCTTCTCTCGAGTTCCTTTTATGCTTTCTTTCCTTCAATAATTCTTGCCTTGCCTTTTGTTTCCTTTCCTTTCTTTCCTTTCCTTGCCCTTTCCTTCCTTCCTTCCTTTCTTTCTTTCTTTCTTTCTTTCTTTCTTTCTTTCTTTCTCTCTATTTATTTTCTTCCTCCCCACTTTCCCTCTCTTCCTTTCTCTTTTCTCTCCCTCACTTTTTACCCCTTTTAAGTATCTCTTCATGGACAACATAAAATTGTAGACTAGGGTTTTTCAACCTAGGCAGTACTGACATTTGGGACTGGTTACTTATTGTGGGAGCTGTCCTGCATGCTGTAGGATTTTAGCATCCCTAGTCTCTACCCGCTAGATGCTAGTAGAGCTCCCATCCCTGAGTTATGACAACCAAAACTGTTTTGAGACAGCTCCAAGTATCTGCTGAGGGGGAACATTGCCCCTAGTTGAGAAAGGCTCTATTCTATAGTCAGATAAGTCGGACCTCCATTCTCACCCCACACTTCCTGGTTGTGTGATCATAGGCAAACCTAGCCTTTCAGATGCATCAGATCCACCCTTACGGCTTGTTAAAACACACAGAGCTGGATCCCACCACTGCAGATTTTGGTGCAGTAGATCTGGGCTGGGACCCGAGGATGTGCATTTCTAACTCATCTCCAGGTGCCACTGCTGCTGCTGGTCGAGGAGTGCACTTTGAGAAGCACAGCCCTGCCTCTAATCTAGCTGTTCTTCAGAATAGTCATCAAAAATGTAAAGTTGATGGTAAGACTTTCCTCTCTGGCTTGTTCTACCTATTAAGAGAAATAATTTGTCTAAGTTACCAAACACAGGCTCTTGGTCCGTGCCAGGTGATAAATAAATGGTAGCTCATAAAGAAAATTTTCTTAAAGAAGGGCTCGTCTTTGACAGGAACTGTGTGGATTAAAAATGTATATGAATGTGTTCACAGCAGCACACAAATGCTACCATTAAAAAAAAAAAAGAGGTTCAATGGCTTTTTAGCAACAGAGTACATGTGCTTATTAATAAATCTCTCTCAGTGGGATCACTCCCCTGCAGGAAGGGAAGATAAACGATGGAAGCCAGCACTGCACCTTAGATCCTGGAAAGCTAAAATTGATACACCCACACACATACTTGTTAATAAGCCAGAGTGTTAACTCTGTTACTGTGTCCCAGAAGAAGTGTCTGTGCATACTATGGCCTAAAAACCCTCTAATATCTTCTCCCCAGCTGAAAGGGAATTAACATTTACTGTGTATCTACTGTGTGCCAGGCAATATGCTAGATGATACGCGTATTGTGTATCATCAATACAATACAATTGTATCATCAATACAATACAATACAATACAATACAATGTATTCCTCAAACTACCCTAAAAAGTCCCATCCCTGTTTGTCACATTAAGAAACTAGGGCTCCTATTTTCCAAAACAGATGAACAGAAGGGAAGGGAAGGACAAATAAAATAAGATAAAACAGAGAGGGAGGCAAACCATAAGAGACTCTTACATACAGAGAACAAACTGAAGGTTGATGGGGGAGGGGCACAGGAGAGGCGAAAATGGGGGACTGGCACTGAGGGGGACACTTGTTGGGATGAGCACTGGGTGGTGTATGTAAGCAATGAATCATGGGAGTCTATCCCCAAAACCAAGAGCACACTGTATACACTGTATATTAGCTAACTTGACAATAAGTTACATTAAAATTTTTTTAAAAAATAATAAGAAAGGAAGGATGGAAGGAAGGAAGGAAGGAAGGAAGGAAGGAAGGAAGGAAGGAAGGAAGACACTAGGGCTCCAAGAGAGCTTAAGTAATTTGCCCAGTGCCATCCAGCCAGCATAAGCAGTGTTAGGACTGCAACCCTGCAACCCTGTGACTCCAGCTCCTGTATTCTGCCAGCTGCTGCAAGGTGCTGGCCTGCATAGGTCAGCACAGATAAGCACCTTGCTGTTTAGAATGTTATGAGCCAGGCGTGTTGAAACTCTGTTCACGTGCCTGTTCTCTAGTTAGACGTTCAGTTCCCTTTTTAAGGGCAAAGGATTTCTTCCCTTGTCGGTGGTCCTCAAGCCTAGCCTCGCATAGTTACTTGCATATGATTGGCAGTCAGTGCTGGTAGCGTAAATGAATGAACAAAAGACTGTCTCAGTCAATCAGTTGAGAAGTGTCACTGAAAAAATACAGGATTTCACGTCAGGACTTCCAGGTTCTGGTCTCAAAAGTCCACAGGTTCATCATGTAACCTTAGTGAAGAAGTCACTTTCCTTTCCTGCTGTGGACCTTATTGTGTCTCCTCACTCAATTCATGTTAAAGCCCTAACCCCCAATGTGACTGTAATTGGAGGTGGGGTCTTTAGCTCATTATGGTTAAAGAAGTCATGAGGATGGGGCCCTAATCCAGCAGAACCAGTGGCCTTATAAGAAGAGAAAGAGAGAGATGGAGAAAGAGGAGAGATATTTTTCTCTCTCTCCATGTGCACACAGGAAAAAAAGCCATGTGAGGACACAGCAGGAGGATAGCCATTTACAACACAGGAGCTCTCACCAGAAACTGAATCTGTCAGCACCTTGATCTGGGACTCTAGCCTTTAGAACTGTGAGAAAGCAAATATCTGTGGTATTTTGTTAGGCAGTAGGAACAGACGAATACATTCCCCCAACCATATTTTCCTCATCTGTGAAACAAAGAATCTACAGTAGATTAACCATTTCAAGAATGTTATAGAGAATGCCAGTTTTCTACAAAACGTTAGTAGATATGCCATCAGAATGAATTCTGTGGTTAAAGAGTTGGGAAAACTCTAAATGTTCTACTCCTTTCCTGGAACTCCATGAGCATATACAAGGTTATAGTAAGTTCTACAGAAGGAACAAAAACAAAAACAAGCCAAAACAAAAACTCTCTTAACTCTGTTTAACCCAATACTCTTCAACCTTACTGTATAGATAACATATAATTCCCTTGAACTCACCTCCTTCTTTTTTGTTGTTACTTGTTTGTTTTTAACAGACTAGAAACTTGAGATTAGAACAGAATGAAAAGGTTCCACCAGGCACATAACCAACAGGTGGCAGAGAAAAGTTCAAACTCCTGTCTGCATGTCTCAGAAAGCCAAGCTCTTTTCAATATATCATTTAGCATTTTATTTAGAACATCCAATCCAAATGGAGAATCAGAAGTGACAGATTTGGAGGCACTAGGTATTAAGCAAGTTGTTCAAGGACACACAAGGCTAGGAAATGGCAGAATCAAGATCTGGGTCCGGCCCATCCTGGCTCTGGGTACTATACCATCTTTCACCGGTATATCTTTATACTATACAGCTTCTAGCAGAGCACAGCATTTTTAGAAGTACCAGGGAAAAGTTACAAAGAGGCAGCTGAAAATAGGCAAGAACTTTCTCAGGGAGTTTAGGAAGGGCTTTCATTCCCTTCCTACCCTGACTCTTTAGAGGACAAACAGAATACAGTGTTTTCTAAAGATATTATTTTGTTTTGCTTCTATCACTGATTGTATTTAATACAGTGATTTACCCATTTGCAAGGATCTGGAAGGGAGAAATGATGTACTCAGCTCTGTATTTCCCTCCATAGCATGGTGCCTGGTACACAGAATACACGTGGAGTCATGAAATTGAATTGGAGACTGATGAAGTTCACCTCATGGCAGCAATGGGGTTGTTATCTTGGAACAAAATGAGATCTGCATAGCTGCGATTCTGCACTCAGTGCTCTCAGAGTCAGTTTCTTCTGGTGGTTGGGGATTCCAACTTCCCTCTGCCCTTACCTACCGCCCCGCCCCCAAACCTGCTCTCCTCAGCCCTCATTCTCAGCTCAGCAATGTTTCTCTAAGTTGCGCTGCATTAAGATAGTCACTGGGTGTATCCTTCCTCAACCCAGGGTCACTGACAGCACTTTCTTTCCCAGGAAGGGCCTACCTTTAAAACGCATCTTTAGGGAAGAGAAAATTCTAAGAACCCACTATTTAAAGAAGAGTCATGGGGCGCCTGGGTGGTGCAGTCGGTTAAGCGTCCGACTTCAGCCAGGCCACGATCTTGCAGTCCGGGAGTTCGAGCCCCACGTCGGGCTCTGGGCTGATGGCTCAGAGCCTGGAGCCTGTTTCCGATTCTGTGTCTCCCTCTCTCTCTGCCCCTCCCCCGTTCGTGCTCTGTCTCTCTCTGTCCCAAAAATAAATAAACGTTGAAAAAAAAATTTAAAGAAGAGTCATAAAATACTTACATTCTAAATACTGAGAGACACATAGAAATTACTTGTCTCAACATGTGATTTAGACCAAAGGCCAGTGAGGTAAAAGACTGAGGTTTATGCAGAGCTAGAAAGTGAATGCAGTTTTCTTGATTCTTGGATGTACACTTTTCTACTCCACTATATTATTTCTGTTACAATCAGAAATAACATGCTATCAAAGTGATTTGACATTTATGAAAACAACTTATCTCAACCAGAAAGGACCATTGTGAGGGCATCTGACTGATAGTCATAGTTTTGAGAAAAGTTGAGGTGTATGGATTTCAACTACCCAGGTAAGGTTAAGTTACCAAAGTTTGGGATCCTCCAGAGACAGGGTTTATGATTCCCTTCACTACACTAATGGAAAATATTTTGTTATTTGTGGGACTGTTGGGGAGGAAAAAAAATTCTCTGCCCTTCAAGTTTCTTTTAACTTGTTGAAGAATTAAATTGGCATGAGACAGATTATTAAGAGAAAGTCAAACGGAAGTTTAGTAACATGTATACCTCTTGTATGCATGGGAGAGACCCAGGAAAACTGAGTAACTCCATTGATCAGAGTTTCTAGATATTTAGACTCATCTCCCTCTTCTTATTATAGCAAGGGAGTTATCATTGCAAACGGAGATTTCCCTTGTAAATATCTCTTACAAAAGGATGGCTTCTACTTGGTTTTCAGAGTTTCTTTTGTCTCTGTCTCTTAAAAATAACCAGCTTAGAATAATCAGTATGCCAAAGAGGGCTATCTTCGAGTGGCAAAGTTTGCTCCCCTACAGGATTAGGCCTGAACTATCACTCACCAAACATCTACTATGTGCCAGGAATAGCACAAGGTTTTTTAAAAATTACATAATCTAATTTAATCCTCACTACAACTCTGAAGGGGAGATATTATAATCCTAATTCTTCAAATGAAGGAATTAGGGCATGTAGAAACTCAGTGACTGCCAAGGTCACACAATTTAGTTACAGTCAAATCCTCGATTCCATACTAGAGCCTCTATGTACTTGGTCTGTGGGGCTTTTGTACCTTTCTTCGTGAGAAATCTGAGATTCTTAATAACAGTTTGAGGGCACCTGCTGGCCTCATTTTCAAATCTTTAAACTTTCAAAGTTTTCAAGGTTACAGTATAACTCCCTAGTCTCTTTCCCTAGAGGGTCTTGATCTTGATAACTGCAAGTTAAGGTTTGTTTGAATAATCCATTAACGTAGAGAAAATTACCTTCTCATTATGAAGTATTCTGTGTCACTTTAATACTAATTACTCTAACAGTATTTATTGAGGATTAATGACTGAGCAATATTTTATTAATAACCAACAGACATTTATTATTGCATAAATAATAAATAGAGTGCCTCATTAAATATAAATACATTTTTTATTTAGGCACCATTGAAAGTGTTGCCAAAATTTTTTGCATTGATTAAAATTCTCATTAAAATGGTTGGCTAATCTTGCCTTTGTGCCCCACCCCTACCCTCCAAAAGAGTCTCTGACAATTCCTGCACAATGGGTAGACTTTGGGATTATTCATCAGCTTGTCAGGAGAAGCCCCTTTAACAATGCACAGCTGCTATGAATTCTGGTTGCCATGAGAACCTTAACTTTTTGCTCTCCTCTCACTTTGTTATATTTACATTTGTAACCCTCATCTGGTGTTGGGAGGTTCCTGCATTTAAAAGCTTGAGTACTCTGTGAGTAACCCATCTGAAATCATGGACTCAGAGGACTAGAAAAGCACTTTTGAAATGATGTTGCCTCTCATTTATAGCTAAAGAGGTAGAGAGAAAGGCAGTTGCTTGCTGCATATCACGCACAGTTACCAGCAAAGCAAGGACCAGTACCAGTCCCCTAATCTGCAGTGTTCTTTCGCCTGTACCACACTGCTCTGCTTCAGTACTCTTTCCAGGAATTTGTGCCAGGGGTCTCATCCATCTGTCCCTCTCTTCTGAGTTCTTTCTTTTTCCCTCTTCTTCATTTTTTAATCAAAGAACAACCCAAATGTCCCAAAGCTGCCTCACCTTGTTAACAGTTACATTCAGAGTTTTCAGGCTGGAGCCCCTCCCTGGAAGAATTGCATCAACTTGGGGCTCCTGGGTGGCTCAATTGGTTAAGCGTCTGGCTCTTAGTTTTGGCTCAAGTCATGATCTCACTGTTTGTGAGTTTGAGCCCCACATTGGACTCTGCACTGACAGTGCGGAGCCTGCTTGGGATTCTCTCTCTTTCCCTCTCTCTTTGCCCCTCCCCGACTCACGTCTTTGCTTCTTTCTCTCTCAAAATAAATAAATAAAGTTAAAAGAATTTGCATTACCTTTCAGAGTTATCCTCACCCTAAGAATCTCCAGGTGTGCCTAAACAGTGCTCACCTATTCTTATAAAATCAGACTGTCTGCTACACTCATCATATCTGTCCTTTCTTCCTCTCCAGTTCTGACCCCTTTGTTGGGTGCCCTCCAGTCTTGAAATCCTATGAAGGAGCCTCTCTGATGCTACCAAAAATATGCCCATCATGCAAAGGGCATGTCCAAGTAAAGTTGCTTACTCCCTAAGCCCCAGAGGTGCTGGTTCTAGAGATGTGCATAGGCCAGGTGTTTGTGAAGGAGCCAGGTCCTGCACTGCAAACCCTGCAGGGCTCTGTGCATCTGGGCCTCACAACAGCTTAGCCTGTGTTCCAGCTCTTGTAGTCTCTCACTGGCACAACTGTTTCAGCTTCTGACCTCCCTGCTCTGCCCAGAAATGAGCTCTAACCCAACTGAAAATTCAGTAAGGGACAGATGCCATCCTCAGCCTTTGTTGTCCTCCTCTTCACCCCACAAGTCTCTGGTCACAGATTCCTTCCCCTTTCAAGGAAAAAATAAGTCCTCATGCAGTTATCCAGATAAGTGAATGGCCAGAAGAGTCTTTAGCCCCTCACTTCTACATACAGACTATATCAGTTTTATCTCAGCTAGGACATTGTGTTGTATGTACACTTCAGTCCCTTTATCCTGTACCTTTTGCGGCCAGAGTCCCACAGCCTTAGCTGTTACTACTCTTAGTTCACACCTGGAATTAGAGCATGCCTCCTACTAGAGCAGGCTTACCTGTGTTCCCCAAGAGATTTTGATTTGTTTTAAGGGCAGAGGATGCTTTGTTATTTTGTTTTTATTAGTGAAGTTCTGTAACTTTAGCACTTAGCACAGAGCCTGGTACATAGTAGGATATCTGGTAACACTGGTTAAATAGTATTGAATGAATGACTAAATGCCTATTTCTACTGAGGTTAGGATTGCAGGAACCAGTCCAGCCAAGCTTTCTTTGATTTAGGAATGGGCTAAGCCTTTGAATAAAGGTCTAGTCCAATTTCCAGCTTGAACCAGTACGATGAGCTCTAAAACGTGACATTTGCATCTATTTCACTAAGACTCCTTGCATTACCTCTAACCGCCCCCACCCCCAAATCCTGTAACAATAGAAGTCCTCGTTCCACTAAAACTGTGTCATTTCTTTAGCGTTTTGAGGGTTAGAAACTAGGACAAGACTATCAGCCAAATGCAGCGGGTACCAGTGTACTGGCTGTATATCTTATCAGATATTCAAGAATGCAGCAAGAAATGTCACGGGGAGCTTTCGACAAAAATATTTAATTAATAGCAACAGCTACAGAAATGAATAATAGCATCCAAGCAATTACAGTGTTCAATAAAGCAGCTCTCCGAGGATAGGGTGGCAGCAGATTACTGACTGATGGACTGCATTTAAATATGTTATCTGCTCATTGGAAAGATCCCATTGGGTCTCTCTCCTCCAGGACATGGCCAACAGCAGTAGTATTATTGTATCTTTTTTTCTTTCTTTTAATAGAGTAACAAATTGAATTATCTGGGAGAGTGGTCGGAGATTTCTGACCCTCTCCGAAATTTCCATCAATTCTTTCACCCTACCAACGACTATTGGGAACAACTGGAAGGATAGCTGAAAAGTACCCTAAATACTGTGTTTCAGGGTAAGAGTACTCATCAAGTGTTAATTGAGAACCAGTGGGGAAACCTTTAAGGCTCCAGTCCTGGCTCCATGACCTTGGATAAGTTACCTCACTTCTGTAAACTTCAGGGTTTTCTGTTACTTGTGAAAAGGTGTCCTGAGGCTGACCTAGTAGTGTAATGTGTGATGATGAAGTCATACTACTGGCATATGGATATAGTTCAGTACACGCCAGTGCCTCCTTTCCCAGGTAACTTCATCAGAGCTTGGGAGGTGGAATTTGATTTCCTGGCTACTGAGGTAGGATTACAGACCCAGCCGGATTAAATGGGAGGAAGGGCAGTCTAACAAAAAAGAACAAAGCATCTAGAAATCCAATAAAACACCACCCCAGGGATCTAAGTGGAGTCTAAAAATCCCATGTCAGCTTCAGAGTTGCATTGTTGTATGGTTAACACAATGATCAGGATATGTGTCCTACAAAGGATGAAGCCAACACCAATCATTTTTTTTTCTAAATTTGCATCCCATAGAGCAGGCGGTTGTAGACTGTCACTGTGAACTCGTAATTGGTGTGAGTCCTAGAAAGTAACTGGCACCATAAGATTATAAGGTCCTGCCTGTTGATATGATTCAAAGCAGGACGTCAACACTTGAGATGTGAATTTCTCAAGGCAAGGACATAAGCCCAGAGTGTCCAGAAACAGTCTTTGCACTATAGCATATATATTTTTGTCTGTAGCATCTGCTCAGCTGTGAGTTCTTTTCTATTCATTCAATAAATATTGAATGGGAAAATTATTGTATGCCAAGCAAAATACTAGGCACTAGGGATACAGTGATGAGTAAGTAATGACCTAGCAGGAACAAGAGACCTTAAGCCAAAAGTTGCGCAAATAATTACTCGTGTCGTAAGAGCCAAGGAGGAAACGTAAAGTACACTGGAGAGCATGTAACAAGATAAGGGCTGAGCCTTTATCCACATCAGTCTCTTCCATCTAAAATAGTGACTTGTGTACAGTAAGTGCTTAGTGAGTTCTCACTGACATGAATTAAATGTAACTAAACAATGGCGCTCCCCCATTGTCTATAAGAAAGTAAGTAGTTCTCTCCCATGGTATTCTCTTATACATACAATTCTGAAACTTACTTGAGTGATGACCTGAATCAGATTCTAAATAAGGTATTACAAAGAAGCATGGAAGGCTAGTAGAAATGTATACTCCAGTAGCAGGAAGAAGCATCCATCTGCTATCAATTTGACAGTAAAGGAAGCAACAGACTACAACAAGCAGACATAGGACCTATGAACATAGTAAGGTTGAGCCACTTGGTATATGTCAAACATGCCTGCATAGCCTGGTGATGTCCCAGTGCTTCTCCTGGAATACAGCAATTCACATTCATGATGAAAACCTACCATGTTTAAACTATCTCAAAGCACATGGGAATAAACACAGTAAGTTTGGTTCTGCTCCAGGCATCATTGCTTACCCTTCATGTGTCTTGGTGTAAGACACTCAACCCCCCTGAACCTCAGTTTCTTCATCTGTGGGAACAGACTTCCCAGTCCTAGCCAAGGGGTGGAGAGATAAACAGAGTGGCAAATGTGAAAGTGCTTGTACACAAGAAAACTTAAATTACATCTCTCCATTCTAGAGCATTCCTCTGATCTTCGCATTTGGACTTCCATCTGCCTTATGCCCATTTCCACGTGGATGTCTCCCAAGTATCTCATATTAGCATGTTAAAACTGATTTCTGAGTTCTTGCCCACATTGAGTTGTTACTCAGCCTTCCCACTCTAATCTGCTTAATTGCTTAATGATTTTTCCCTCTCCCTCTCCTCTACCCAATCCACCAGCTAGTCCAAACCATATTCTTGAATCTATGGTATTCCTCCCATCTCCTTTGCCTCCACTTTGATCCCAGTCACCTCGACTGCTCTCCTGGACCATGGCAATTGCACCCAGGTGGTCCCTCTGTTTCACCTCTGGTATTCCCCACACACTGTCTTCACAACAGCCAAGATGATCTTTCTAAAACATCAGTCCATTTACATTAGTTCTCTGCTCAAAAACCTCCAAGAATTTCTCACTGAATTTACAAGAAAATCTAACTCCTTCCCAGAGTCTCTGAGGCCCTGTTCTGTGTCTCACCTGGCCTTCTTTCTGCCTAATCTCTGCTCCCTCCCTGTACTCACCTGGCTCCAGCTGGGGGCCTCCCTACTGCTCCTGCAACCTGTGCACACTTACCTATGCAGGGATTCTGTACCATCAATGAGAAGCTGTGCTTTCTTCTGGGATAGATTAAGACAAGGAGTAGGATGTTGTATGGAAACCAATTTGACAATAAATTTCATATATAAAAAAAAAAAAAAGACAAGGAGTAGGAGAATCCATTCAAAGAAACCTGTCCTATCTTTGAAAATTATGATCCTCCTCCTTAAGAAGGAAACTCTTCAGGGCAAGTCATTAAACTCATGCTGATTCTCACCACCTTCCTCTGGGCCAGAGTGAGCAGCACAGGGAGCAAAATTTTCTCTTTGTTGTTCCTGGGAAGTTAAATTATACGTCTTACTTCATCTTTATCTTCACTGTCTAAATTGGTTTTCATTATTTTTGTATTCATTTTTTAATGAATATTTATTTGGAAGTATTACACAAATATCCAGAAAAGTGCACACATCATATTTATGGAAATGGATGAATTGTCTCAAATGGACATATGGTTGTAGCCAGCACCCAGACTAAGAAGTAGATCATTCCCAGTACTCCTGAAGCACTGTCCTGCCCTTGCCACTCAACTCTCCACCAAGCTAACCACAACGCTATCTATCTTCTAACAGCATGGATTAAGTTTGCCTGTCTTTGAACTCTCCCTCTCTCTCTCTCTCTCTCTCTCTCTCTCTATATATATATATATATATATATAATTATATGGTATATACTCTTTCATGTCTAGCATTTTTCACTCAACATTATTGTATTACTTTTATATTAATAAAATAATAATAATAATAATAATAATAATAATAAAAGTTCTTTTCACTATGTAAAAGGGACAGTGATAAAGTTCAGGGAGCTTTGGCTGACTGCTTATAGATACCCATTCTACATTGTGTATCTTTGCTTCTCTACTCACAGGTCTCTCTGCCTGGCATGCCCTTCTCAACTTTACCTTTTCAACTCTTGGGCCATTACCTCCCCTAGTGAGCTTTCTCTGGCTTGTGGAGCCTGGTTCTATGCCTCTATTCTATGGCCTCCCTCCCACAGCCCCTTGTACTTGTATCCACTATCAGAGCATTGCTCACACTATGGTATCCTGACTGTTACAAGTCCAACTTGCCCACAAGGGGTGACTCAAGGGAAGGATCCATATTTTATTCTGTATTCCCAGCACAATGGCCAGGAAGGGTATATATTGGTCAATGATTGTCGAACTTAACTCATTGAATTAAAGCAAGATAGCAATGATATCTATAAGACCAACTCAGGGGCCCCGGGTGGCTCGGTCGGTTAAGCGTCTGACTTCGGCTCAAGTCATGATCTCACAGTTCGTGGGTTCGGGCTCTGCGTCGGTCTCTGTGCTGACAGCTCAGAGCCTGGAGCCTGCTTCGGGGCCCGTGTCTCCCTCTCTGCTCCTCGCTGCTCACAGTCTCTCTCTGCCTCTCTCTCTCTCTCTCAAAAATAAATAAACATTAAAAAAATATTATAAGGCCAACTCAAATATTGAAGTTGACTCAAATCTTAGGTTCTTAGGAAAGTTACTAATTGTCAAAACTTTAGAGCATTATTCAACACTTATTGGAAGTAAGGCAACGATTCAGTAATAGCTTCTGTTTTTATTAATTCCTCCCTGGCCAGCAGAACTGAAGATGAATGAATTAGTAGTTCCGTGCATTGCTATTATATGTGTGTATATGCCAAATACTGTGTTAGACATAAGGAAGTTAGGGTAGAGTGAAGGAAAGGTAACAAAATCTGCTTTACAGGGTTTTAATAAAAATTGAATACAGGGGGCCCCTGAGTGGCTCAGTTGATTAAGTGTCTGACTTCAGCTCAGGTCATGATCTCACAGTTTGTGAGTTTGAGCCCCACGTCGGGCTCTGTGCTGACAGCTTGGAGCCTGGAGCCTGCTTCAGATTCTGTCTCCTTCTCTCTCTGCCCCTCCCCTACTTGTGTTCTGTCTCCTCTCTCTCTCAAAAATAAATAAATGTAAAGAAAAATAATTAAAAAAAAGAATTGAATACAGTGCCATATACAACACAGGGCTTGACCCCAGTAGACACTCTGCTGATGCTACTTCTCTTCTTCTTCAACCCCTAGCAGCAGGTGTGTCCTGAAAAAGTGCTGTGATCCTCATGTCCAAAGAGGCTGTGGTGAGCCTTGGGCACATATCAAAGTACCCTCAACCCTAATAGGTGGGTTGCACCTAATGGGGTGCAATTGCCATGGTCCATTCACCTAAGAAGGTGAATAATTGGCCTTCTCATTCATCTCTTGGAAATTCCTTCCCCTTGGCTCCACTCTGTTTCTGTGCCCTTCCTCTAGGACCCAATCACATCGGGTCCCACACTGCTGCCCTTTATTTTTCATACTGTCCACTACCTTACCTCCTGCTGTCTGTCCTGACATCAGCATGGATCTCTGGGGAAAGGCCTCCGGTCTTACGGACAGAACATCATTTCCTGCTCAGAAAGACCTGTGTTGGGACCATTCCTCTGTTTTGTAAAGGCTGAGTGCCCTTCTATGAATGGATTAACTTCTCTGAGTTCATTTTTAATGAATCTCAGGACATCATCCTCACAGGACTTTTGTCAGAATGGAAACATTGTGTCTAAGACACTCAGAGATGAACTGGGAAAGGACCTAACAAATGGACATTGTTATGATTCAGCAAAACTAAACAAAGGAGGACTTGGGTAGTGGTAAAAAGGATGTTTTTTATGAGGAAACATGTGGGGTTGAATTCTACTTCCATCATCTACCAGTTACGCCATCTTGGGCAAGTAACTTATCCTCTCTAGGTCCATCTTGTCGCGTTGTAAAAATAAATGAGATGACATATTGTGTAGTAAGAGTTTGAAAAGCATTGTTATCATATCAGCACCATCATTATTTTAGACTCACATGAAGTCCCAGTTTACCATCACTCTTAGACACCAGCTGCTGGGAGCTGATGAGACCCCTCTGCTGTCTGACTAGCTCCTCATTTCTAGTGTGGTCTCCTTCCTTCTGCATCTTCTCACTGATGAGTTTCCATGGTGTATTGCAGCCTGGATTGGCTGAATTATGACAATCAGGGTTGCAAATGACAAATACAGGTCCTGTCACATCCTGGAGAAACGATGCATCGTTTGTCTAGTTCTTTCCAATACTTTGAATTTTCAGGGCAACGAAAGTAGAGGAGGAGGGTATAAATGATAATGCAAAGTTACAGAAATTAATGAGGTAATGGGTGAGCACATTTCCATTCAAATGAGCTGGGGTCATGTTCCTGAGAAGGAACAACAAAGAGGAATAGCCAATTGAACAAGCTCAAAGTAGAAATCAAGCAAACAGGCTGAATAAATCAATGTCCGGTTGAGTCTTATTTGTGGCAATTACTTCCCTGAGCCTCTAGTCCCCGGTGCCCCATGTGTGGGCTACAGATGCTCATTTAGCAGCCCCAAGGTTGACATCTTAATGTTTTCCTTCCCACGTTAAAAATGGATATCTGCTTCGGAATTCATATATGTCATTAGTGGTTCCATCAAATCCTTTCCATTCAAAGACACAGACAAGGAAGAAAGACAGAGATGAGGGTGTCCTGGTATGGCAGAAGGGCAACTTCCCTGGGAGTTTTGACATTTGGTATGTAATCCTGCCTTCACCCTCTGCTAGCTAGGTGACTAAGGGCAGGATACTCTACTTGCCTGAGTCAAAAGAAAAATAAGTTTGAGCATCCTTTGTTCATTTGTTCTTTCTGTCTTTTGTATGTCCTATGGTTATTAAAGTACCTCCTGTTAATCATTTAGTGAGTAAGTCATGTTGGGGCACCTGATTGGCTCAGTCAGTTAAGCACCCAACTCTCGATATCAGCTCGGGTTGTGATCTCATGGTCAAGAGATTGAGCCCCGCATCAGGCTCTGTGCTGAGCACGGAGCCTGCTTGGGATTCTCCCCCCCTCTCTCTGACCTACCCCTGCTTGCATTCTCTCTCTCTCTCTCTCTCTCTCTCTCTCTCTCAATAAACAAATAAACATTAAAATAACAAAATAAAACTCAACTCATGTTGGGAGGTACCACCAGGGTTCAGGGCCTGTCGTGAGAGGAGGGCTAACAGAGCAGCTACGTGTGAAGCACTGCTACTTACGTTTTCCCACTTAACTTTCGTGTCTACTCTATGAGGTATTAGCATCATTATCCCATTTCTCTATTACTGGAAACTGGGGCACAGAGAATTGAAGTAACTTGCCTAAGGTCCCATAGCTAGCAAGTGGCAGAGTTCAGGTTGGATGACTCTGGAGCCTGTGTTCTCCTCACAGAGGGGCATCTTGGGGGTTTCAGATGACTTCTGAGATGTTTCTTTTAGCTGAGAAAATGGGTCTCTTGAGAGGTGTGGTGAAAGAAAGGCCCAGTCCTGAGGCCGTCAAGGTGTCTGCTTCTCAGCTGCTCTCAGCAGAAGCCAATGTTGGGAATAGCTGGGGATTCTAGAATGATATTCATATTGATTGAGCTTGGTGAAGAGGCTCTGGGGTACTTTGGCTGTTAAGCAATTGGGAGTCTCAGAACACTGGCTACCTTAGGCCCCCAACTCCATCTCAGTCTTCCCATACCCTCCTAATGTTTCCACTAGGAAACTTGTGGACTCTAACAACCAAACAGGCACTGTGCTGTGCTTGTATTACAATCACAGGGGCCAATAGACCCAGGGATTCCACCTCAGTAGAGCCCAGCAAGACTCCTGGGGAAAATGAGTCTCAGTGACAGGAACCTGTCCTGGCTCAGTGTGAGGGAGCATCTCTCAATGGGAAGGAACTCAAGTTTTTTTTAATATCTATTATGTGTCTTGAATATCTACTATGTGCCAGGAATTTTACACACATGGTTGCTCATCTGAAGCCCTCAAATCCTCTACCGGAGATGCATTTCATTTTCCCCTGAGATGAATTTTAACTTATCTTATTTTTCTCTACCTTAAGTATCTTTTTTCTTAAGGTACTTATCACACTCTTGCCTGTATAGTTCATTCTTTCATTCATTCACTCAAATGAGGAAATGAAGTCCAGAGTGGTTAACTGACTTGTCCAGGATGACACAACCATTGAGCGAGTAAAGATTCAGAAAAGGAACCCAGGTCCCTGAGATTGTAAATGCTCTCTTCTCCACTTTGGCACCTCATCTCTCATAAAGTAACCTCGGGGCCCTTCTTCCTTGGAGAGCTCTGCATGGATGGGAAAAGCCTTTGGTTTTCTCACCACCCTGCCTGCAAAGCTGCAATGGACCAATCACCTTGTGCTTGTGTTCTTGATCCTTTCCAGGGCATCTTCCTTTTTAATGCAGTGAATCTCTCCTGGGTGAGGCTGGACTTGTAAGTACTCACCTGGACCCAAGCTCTGTGGGACAACCCAACTGTCAGTATTCTCTCATATTAGCTACTTAATTGCCACCTCAGGAAGGAAAGGATGAGCGAATGCTACCTGCCAGATGCTCCAGGCGTGCGTTTGCATCCCAAGTATACTCCTCATCTTTGCTGCCTTTTTTTCCTTCCCTATTAGTAACCTCAGTGTTTTTCCTCACAGAAATCACTCTGCTTTGGAGGGGAAACTTCACAGCACTCCCCACTCCCTCCCCTAGCTCCTTCACTAGCAAATTAAAACTTCTCTCAGCACCAGCAGAGGCAGGCAGGCATCTTATATAAATGGTAATTAGTGCAGCCTCACTGAAGACCTGGTGGGAAAGATGAAGGCATCTTTTTTTCTGAGCTGAACACCTTTTGCATTTTTTTGGACCTCTCTTAAGGTACTTATCACACTCTTCCTTGGATGGTTCATTTGTTCGTTCATTCATTCATTCATTCATTTGGAAAGTTTCCGTAGTGATGTGGGAGGAGCACGTGCCCTGACGTCAGACATACCTCACTTTAAATCTTGGGGTTTTCAGCTCTGCTGTTAGACAGATCATTTCCTCTAGACAATAGACTTTATCTTTATGAGCTCTGGCTTCCTCATTTCTAGGACCAGGAAACCAATACCACCCTCATAGCATTGTGGTGGGGTTGAATGAGATGTCAGTGAACTGTACTACATAAAAGGTAAAACAAAATAACAAAAAAAACTCACGTAACGTAACTGTGAATTATCATTATAGAAAAGAGAATCTGCGTGACTGGGCAGAACTGTCTCCTGGAGGGAGTGATGCTGGGCAGAGAGCTGAATTTCCCGTTACCCGAAGAGCACCCTATAAAGGGAGCTGACTTGCTCTGTGTAGTTCCAGAGGGAGAACCATGGCCAACTGATGAAAGTTCCAGAAAGACCAGTATTAGTTATATTTACCACAAAAAAGTTATGACAACCAGAGCCACCCCAAAAAGGCAATATTGGACACTTAGCATGTGGGATCTAGATGGAGTTAGAAAACCTAACGTGGAATCTCTGCCTACTCCTTATAAGCTGAATAGGCTTGAACAATTTATTTAAACTCTCTGGTTCTCGGTGTCCTTATTTATGAGTTAGAGATAATAATAACTATCTCATGGCTTTGGGGGGACATAGAAATCCCAGTGGCTAGCACGTAGTAAATATTCAATAAAACGGCTGTTAATTACAATGTGAATAATAATAAGAGCTGCTAAAGGCCTCCTGAGGTGGTAAGCTCCCCGTGGAGAGCCATGAAGGTGACAGGACATGGAGTTGGAGTCAGATTCAGGAGAGGTCTTTGGGAGACAGTGCTCTGATGAAATTAAAAAGCAGGAAGCCTCCTGGTCTGTGTCACAAATAGGAACCTTCAGAACTTGGGTGTCTCACCTCTGTGGGGCCCATTCCATACTAGAGGAGAAGGTGAAGCAGCAGAGAAATTGTGGTGCTTTGTCAGGGAGACTGGAGAGAAGATAGGGTGTCATCAAGGCTGGGCTGTTCCTTCCCTTCCCAGCTCTTGCAGCCCCCAGGCTGCAGGGAGACTGAGCAACAATCATAGTGCAGCTCAGAAATTCTGTACTATCTCTTTTATTTATTTATTTATTTATTTATTTATTTATTTATTCACTCATTCATTCATTCATTCGTTTTTTATTTATTAAAATTTGTTTAATGTTTATTTATTTTTGAGAGAGAGAGAGAGAGAGAACATAAGCGGGAGATGGCCGAGGGGGAAGGAGACACAGAATCTGAAGCAGGGCTCTAGGCTCTGAGCTGTCAGCAGAGAGCCCGATGTGGGGCTTGAACTCATGAACTATGAGATCATGCCCTGAGCCAGAGTCAGAGGCTCAACAGACTGAACCACCCAGGCGCCCCTGTACTGTCTCTCTTTCAAGTGGGAAGGGCACTTTCTGGGAATATGTATGACCAACTGTGTGTCAATACCAACAAGTTGGGTAATCTCTGAGCCTCAGTGTCTTCATATATAAAAAGAAGGGATAATAATACGTACTGTATAGATTTATTATGATAAAGCATGATGATGGATGGGGAGCCCCTTGTGCAGTCTCTGATACATGGCTTGATCGATTATGTTGTTCCCACCCTTTCTGAGTACACTTAGAGCTCCTGGGTCATGGGCAACATTTGTCTCTGTGCTTGTGCAGTGCACTAAGAGCCCTGGCCACACATCTTTCCAATCCCTCCCACCCCTCACATTTGGTCAGTGGATAACTCTGTCTAGGAAACTTGGGTTCCTTCCTCCTCCGAAGCCTAACAAGTCCCAGTGTGGCTAATACAGCCAATATTTCCCTTGTTTTCTTTTTTGAGGGTCTACTATGGGTAAGGAAACATGCTAGAAACCATATTTTTTTTTCTCATTGAATCCTCACATCAGCCATTCATTTACCCATGCTTTTGATTTTATCAGTTTCTATTTAGTACACTTATTAAGCATGTATTTTGTTCCAGGCACAGTGGTACGTAGTAGAATACAGAAGGAATGCCATTAGTAAAAGAATTCAACTAGTAAAGCTAATACAAAAATTGTAATGTGGATGTCATTATTTCTATGTTACAGATGCAGAAACAAAGGCTTAGAGAGTTAGGAAGATACTAAAGCAGGTTTTCAGTCCAATTTCTGCTATGCCTCCTTTAACCCTGCCCTGAAAGCTGTAGTTCAAAGCCCCTTTGCTGAACTGTATGCTTTCCAAGTGGGACAATTGTATTCGGGAAGAAAAGGAAGGGAAGGGCGGAGATAGCAGAGAAATGCAATTGAACTGACTTACAGACCCTTTTAAGCCACTGACCTTCATGTTTTTTATGAAACCTGTTGAACTAATAGTATTTTGGGGTGCCCAAATTATTAACATGTAGTTGGGAAATGTCTTTCTCAAATGCAAAATAAAAGCAGCTTGCCTCCAAACTCTTAAGATCTCATTAAATGAGCTAATTCACCTACTGCTTAATTTGCTGGAAGCCCTATGAGTAATTAGGCTGCTGACATCTTCCAAAATTATATTCTTAATTGTTGCATTCTTTTGCATCACAATGAAGCTGCCCAGCCTTCCTCCTAGAGTGCCTTCCTCTTCTGCCCACCACAGCTCCTTGGTGAAAAAAAGAGTGAGTTTTGAAGTTAGCACACTTATCATCATGAACATAATTAGGGGGAAATATTAATTAGAAAGACCACCCTGGAGATCCAACAGAATATTTGAAGCAATGGGTTTGGTCGTTTCTTCCTTCCTTTCCTTTCCTTTCCTTTCCTTTCTTTTCCTTTCCTTTCCTTTCCTTTCCTTTCCTTTCCTTTCCTTTCCTTTCCTTTCCTTTCCTTTCCTTTCCTTTCTTTCTTTTCATCTTTCCTTTCTTTTTTTCCTAAGGCTAGTCCTGAGCCCTGAAATCCTGCAGCTGTTATTTGCCAAGGCAAGCTTCTATTTCTTGATATTGTTTGCAACAATTTATAAGTGCTTACAGGAGAGATGCTGCCTTGCTTTGGCTTGTAACCCACAACACAATATTTCACTCTTGAGATGTTGCATCCATTTGTCATAGTAAATGCGTGTGTGTGTGTGTGTGTGTGTGTGTGTGCGTGCGCGCGCACACGTCTGTGTGTGTTTTACACTCTAGGAAAGAGCAGCATCTTCCTTACATAAATAACACTGTTCTGGGGAAAACGTATGCTGAGCCATTTCCCAGAGAGCCACTGCAGAAACATTTTGGGCTCACTGTAGATAGACTCTCTAATTGCTTTGAATTTACTTTAGTACTTGACTGGGGATTGCTTTGAGGTGATTATGAAAGAATAAGGATGCTTCTGCAAGGAGAATTTAGAAAGAAAGCGCTTAAGAGACTTTCTGTTTTCAAGTTTCTGGGTGAGTGAGCTGGAGCCTCCAGTTTCTCCCATATGACAGTGCCAGCCCTTTCACCAGAACAGTGGGGCTGGGGTCCTCCTCAGTGACTCTTATTTTGGTATGACAAGTCCAACTGTGCCCTCACTGCCTTGCTCTTTCATTGCCTGGGAACCTCTGATGCTCTTGCTTCCTGGCAGCTGGAGAGCTGTTTAGCATTCCTGTTTGTACTGTGCCCAGGCTATGTTCCCTTCTGCTGTGCCCAATGAGCTCATTGGCTGCCTGGGATTCCCATCATTCAATGCCTAGAATGTGCTGGCCAGATTCCGCCCCCACCAGTCTTTCAGTGTGGCTTTGACTAAGGAGAATGCTCCTATGTTTGAGAAGAGACCCTTTCTGGTTCTCACTTCACATCATGCTTTCTGTGTGGGCTTGAACAAGTCATTTAAGCCCTCGGGGTTTCTGTTTTTATTTAATATGTTAAAGGCCAAGGCTTCTCTCAGCTACAAATTGTAGGGAATGTGTGCATGTTGGGTGTCAGAAATCCAACTCAAGAGAGATTGAACATTTATCTCTCTCTGTATTTTGCCTTCCTAAGGAAGAAAAACCAATGACCTAATTGAGTAATGAGAATGGGCGAGAGCCTTCAGCGTGCACTATAGGATCAGGGATTTGGATTCAAACAGGCCTGACTGCAAGCCAGCTCTACAACTTAAGAGTTCTGTGACCTTGGATCCCCTCCCCTATCAGAATCACTTCCTTTTTGCAGGGCAGGACCATACCTACCTCAGGCCCATCTGTGGAAATGAAATCAGAAAATGTTGGTAAAAGTTAGGAACGCAGTGCCTGGCATATACAAGGATCTCAAGAAAGGTTAATTCCTATCCTATACTTTGTCCCATCCTCCTTGAGAAAGGATGTGTCAGAATTGAAGTCCTGAAATGGAAACTAAAATCAGTAACCAGTAGCATAAGGCGATGGGTATAAAGAGAAAATGGAAAGCCATCTGCTTTACTGATGGCAGAGGATTTTGCTTCTCAAAGGCAGCTTTGTGAAGACGAGGTACATACCTTCTTTTCTCATCTGCAGCAGGATTTCTTGAAGATACTAAACCCATGGGGCACCTGGCTGGCTCAGTCAGAAGTGCATGCAGCTCTTGATCCTGGGGTTGTAAGTTTGAGCCTCATCTTGGGTGTAGAGACTACTTAAAAGTAAATCTTTTAGGGGTGCCTTTTAGGATGACTCAGTCGATTAAGCATCTGACTTTGGCTCAAGTCATGATCTTGTAGTCCCTGAGTTCAAGTCCCATGTCAGGCTCTGTGCTGACAGCTCAGAGCTTAGAGCCTGCTTTAGTCTCCCTCTCTCTCTGCCCCTCCCCAGCTTGCTCTCTCTCTCTCTCTCTCAAAAATAAACATGAAAAAATTAAAGAAAATCTTTTAAAAAAACAAAACAAAAAAAGATACTGAAACCACAACAAAAATACTAATACTAACCACTGCTTACTGAGTCAGTGATACATATGGACTAACTCTAATCCTGACACCAGCTTGGGGTTGCATTAATAATGAACCAGATACAAAGTCAGATATCTAAGAGGCAACAGAGTTTGGACTTGAATAGTTTGATTCTAAATCTACTACTCCTGTTCAACTTGTGTCAAGTAGAGTCTAGCAGAATACAATGGTTATTTAAAGTAAACCCCATAGTTGGTCCTTTTGATTTTAATAAGAGTGCTTTATCTAAAACAGGTTCTGGTCTATATGGCAATGCACCTTTGTATCCCCCGTCGTACGGTGCATAGTAACTGCCCACTTAAGTGCTGAATAAATAAATGAACAAAGGGTTAATTCAGGTCGCCTGGATGACTCAGTTATTTAAAACTGACTCTTGATTTTGGTTCAGGTCATGATTCTTGAGATCAAGCTCTGCATTTGATAGCCCTGCTGTCAGCACAGAGCCTGCTTGGGATTCTCTTTCTCCCTCTCTCTTTGCCCCTCCCCTTTTTGTCTCTCTCTTGCTCTCAAAATAAATTAATAAACTTTTTTTTCTTTTTAAAGAAAAGGTTAGCTCTAACTTAAATTGGCCATCTGGTTAAACCCACACCTTACCTTAGGAAAGAGCCAAACTGTAAGCCCGAAATGAACTTTCTTATTACCTGGAAGCACTCCTGGCAGGTGGAGCACAGTGCTATCATCCAGGGCTCAGGGACAAGAAATGAATGCTGATTTCCTGTCACAGAAGGAAGAGCATTTTCCATAAACCACAATTAATTTTGGGGATTGGATTTTGACTTGAATGCCAGTGTTAGCTCTCACAGAGGAGCACAGGAGAACTTTCAAAGGACAGATGGTAGAACTTGAACCTCACCTTCTTCTGTGCTCAGATCTCATGCACCCATGGTAACCAACATGAAGTTAACAGTGTCCTTTCTCTGTGGACCAGTATTCCTATCACCAAAAGCCTGTTGATAGTTGATGCAAATGTGCTGTGTGGTTAGCTTGTCCACAGCCTAGTGACAGAATGCGCTCTCAGAGCTACTTACTTTTCTTGCCAACCAGTTTGAACATTTTATTTATTTATTTTTAAAATTTTTTTAATGTTTATTTATTTTTGAGAGAGAAGGAGACAGAGTGTGAGCAGGTGAGGGTCAGAGAGAGAGGGAGACACAGAATCGAAGCAGGCTCCAGGCTCTGAGCTGTCAGCATAGAGCCCGACACGGGGCTCGAACTCACGAACTGTGAGATCATGACCTGAGCCGAAGTTGGACACTTAACCAACTGAGCCACCCAGATGCCCCTTGAACATTTTAAAATAAAGAAGAAAATTAAGTGATGCAAGAGAGAGGAAACTAATATTTATTGAACAGTATTCTGTTTTAGGCAGCATTCTGGGCATCTTCAGTTAAATAAATATGTAATATTTACCAAAAATCCATGACAAATACTATCCCCATTTTACAGATGAGGACAATACTGCCTACTCAATCAACAAGCTCATTTGCTCAGTGTTGAATTTATGTTAGGAGACAAAAGAGATGAAAGGAAATTATAATGTGATTTTGTCATGTTTCTCAGGGTATCTATAATACTGTTTGGACAAGGATAGGCACCCATGGGCAAAAAATATATATAAAGCCAAGATATTGAAGAATTATAACCTCTTACATGTATGTACATAGTCTTTTCACTGAACTATGACTATTACTCATGTTAAGTACATATTCTTCCAGCATTTTTCTAAGATTAAAAATATGTTATTGGATTATTATTATACTCAGAATTTAGAATCCTGCTTTTTCGCTGGTCATTAATTCATTTTCCATATTATTAATTCAAACTCTGTAAACAGAGTGCTTAATAACGGCATAATATTCTAAGCAGTGGCTGTCTCTTCTAATTATTTCCTCCTCCCTTTCCCCCTCTTCTTTCTTCTCGTCCTCCTTCACAACTACCCCTCCTCCCCCTTCACCACTACCCCCTCCTCCTTCACCACTACCCCCCTCCTCCTTCACCACTACCCCCTCCTCCTTCACCACTACCCCTACTCCTCCTTCACCACTACCCCTCCTCCTCCTTAACCACTACCCCTCCTCCTCCTTCATCACTACCCCTCCTCCTCCTTCACCACTACCCTCCTCCTTCACCACTACCCCTCCTCCTCCTTCATCACTACCCCTCCTCCTCCTTCACCACTACCCTCCTCCTTCACCACTATCCTTCCTCCTCCTTCACCACTAACCCCTCCTCCTCCTTCACCACTACCCCTCCTCCCCCTTCACCACTACCCCTCCTCCCCCTTCACCACTACCCCTCCTCCCCCTTCACCACTATCCCTCCTCCTCCTTCACCACTACCCCTCCTCCTCCTTCACCACTACCCCTTCTCCTCCTTCACCACTACCCCTCCTCCTCCTTCACCACTACCCCTCCTCCCCTTCACCACTATCCTTCCTCCCCCTTCACCACTATCCCTCCTCCTCCTTCACCACTTCCCCTCCTCCCCTTTCACCACTACCCCTCCTCCTCCTTCACCACTACCCCTCCTCCTCCTTCACCACTACCCCTCCTCCTCCTTCACCACTATCCTTCCTCCCCCTTCACCACTATCCCTCCTCCTCCTTCACCACTACCCCTCCTCCTCCTTCACCACTACCCCTTCTCCTCCTTCACCACTACCCCTCCTCCTCCTTCACCACTATCCTCCTCCCCTCACACTTCCTCCCCCTTCACCACTACCCCTCCTCCTCCTTCACCACTACCCCTTCTCCTCCTTCACCACTACCCCTCCTCCCCCTTCACCACTATCCTCCCTCCCCCTTCACCACTATCCCTCCTCCTCCTTCACCACTACCCCTCCTCCCCCTTCACCACTACCCCTCCTCCTCCTTCACCACTACCCCTCCTCCCCCTTCACCACTACCCCTCCTCCTCCTTCACCACTACCCCTCCTCCCCTTTCACCACTACCCCTCCTCCCCCTTCACCACTATCCTCCCTCCCCCTTCACCACTATCCCTCCTCCTCCTTCACCACTATCCTTCCTCCCCCTTCACCACTATCCCTCCTCCTCCTTCACCACTACCCCTCCTCCCCCTTCACCACTACCCCTCCTCCTCCTTCACCACTACCCCTCCTCCTCCTTCACCACTACCCCTCCTCCTCCTTCACCACTACCCCTCCTCCTCCTTCACCACTACCCCTCCTCCCCCTTCACCACTACCCCTCCTCCCCCTTCACCACTACCCCTCCTCCCCCTTCACCACTACCCCTCCTCCCCCTTCACCACTACCCCTCCTCCTCCTTCACCACTACCCCTCCTCCTCCTTCACCACTACCCCTCCTCCTCCTTCACCACTACCCCTCCTCCTCCTTCACCACTACCCCTCCTCCCCCTTCACCACTACCCCTCCTCCCCCTTCACCACTACCCCTCCTCCCCCTTCACCACTACCCCTCCTCCTCCTTCACCACTACCCCTCCTCCCCCTTCACCACTACCCCTCCTCCTCCTTCACCACTACCCCTCCTCCTCCTTCACCACTACCCCTCCTCCCCCTTCACCACTACCCCTCCTCCCCCTTCACCACTACCCCTCCTCCTCCTTCACCACTACCCCTCCTCCTCCTTAACCACTACCCCTCCTCCCCCTTCACCACTATCCTTCCTCCCCCTTCACCACTATCCCTCCTCCTCCTTCACCACTACCCCTCCTCCCCCTTCATCACTACCCCTCCTCCTCCTTCACCACTACCCCTCCTCCCCCTTCACCACTACCCCTCCTCCCCCTTCACCACTACCCCTCCTCCCCCTTCACCACTACCCCTCCTCCTCCTTCACCACTACCCCTCCTCCTCCTTCACCACTACCCCTCCTCCCCCTTCACCACTACCCCTCCTCCTCCTTCACCACTACCCCTCCTCCCCCTTCACCACTATCCTTCCTCCCCCTTCACCACTACCCCTCCTCCTCCTTCACCACTACCCCTCCTCCTCCTTCACCACTACCCCTCCTCCTCCTTCACCACTACCCCTCCTCCTCCTTCACCACTACCCCTTCTCCTCCTTCACCACTACCCCTCCTCCTCCTTCACCACTACCCCTCCTCCCCCTTCACCACTATCCTTCCTCCCCCTTCACCACTATCCCTCCTCCTCCTTCACCACTACCCCTCCTCCCCCTTCACCACTACCCCTCCTCCCCCTTCACCACTATCCTTCCTCCCCCTTCACCACTATCCCTCCTCCTCCTTCACCACTTCCCCTCCTCCCCTTTCACCACTACCCCTCCTCCTCCTTCACCACTACCCCTCCTCCTCCTTCACCACTACCCCTCCTCCTCCTTCACCACTATCCTTCCTCCCCCTTCACCACTATCCCTCCTCCTCCTTCACCACTACCCCTCCTCCTCCTTCACCACTACCCTTCTCCTCCTTCACCACTACCCCTCCTCCTCCTTCACCACTACCCCTCCTCCCCTTCACCACTATCCTTCCTCCCCTTCACCACTATCCCTCCTCCCCCTTCACCACTACCCCTCCTCCTCCTTCACCACTATCCCTCCTCCTCCTTCACCACTACCCCTCCTCCCCCTTCACCACTACCCCTCCTCCCCCTTCACCACTACCCCTCCTCCCCCTTCACCACTACCCCTCCTCCCCCTTCACCACTACCCCTCCTCCTCCTTCACCACTACCCCTCCTCCTCCTTCACCACTACCCCTCCTCCTCCTTCTCCTATGACAACTTCTACTATACTACTACTCGTACTGCTTCTTCTCTATAACTCATCTTTATTGAGAACTTGAAATGTGTCAGACTCTGAGTTAAATTATTTTCTTAAAATCTTATTCAATCCTCAGAGTAACTCTATGAAGTCATTCTGCTAATATCCCTTTGTAGAAAAGAGTACAGAGATGAGGCAACTAATGCACAGAAAGGTTAGATAACTGACTTAAGTAACACAACTATTCAGAGATAGAGCTAGTATTTCGTGGGGCTTTCTTTCTTTCTTTCTTTCTTTCTTTCTTTCTTTCTTCTTTCATTTTTTCTGATTCTGGAACTCCAGTTCATAATCACTACCATTTACTTGTGTGCTATGTGTAGTTACTTTTGATAAATTTCTTTAAAAAGATTTGCAGAAAAGACCTGAGCAAGTAAAAGCACATGAATATTTTTCAGACTCTTAATACATACTGCCAAATTGCTTTCCAAAAGTTGTATCCAGTTACATTGCTGAAAGCAATGTGTGAGAGTGTCCATTTTATCACTCATTTGTCAGAAATGAAAAGGGAAACAAAAGAAGTGAATGACCCTTTATGACTAACAGTTTCAGGCATGCACAGTATCTGAGAGTTCTGGGACTCCTGGTTATTATGGGTCCAAGAGTGTCTTGAGGAAGGTAGGCAGAAGTAGCATCAGATGGAGGCCAAGGAAGTGTGTTAGTAACATTTAGAATTAGAACATTTGGAATTGAGACCAATCTCTACCATTTACTAACTGTTGGCTCTACGATTTTAGTCTTCTGATTGCTAATTTATTTCATTTATTGCAATTGTGGAGGGGGGGTCATGGGTAGAGTGGAGATAGGCTTTAGAAAAGCAAGTGTTGTTCAGCTGAGTTAGGGGTAGGATTTGAGTTGTGAAGAGGTAACAGAAGGGCATTTGGGGTAAAAAGTGACTCCTGAACCTTGGCTTGGTGTCCAGAGCTTATTCTGGGAACAATGCAAACAATGAATACTCACAGCATGGAACAGTGGCTAGAGTTGGGGTTGACATGGCAAGCTTGGGCAGAACCTTGAGAGCCTTAATTATCATCCCAAAGAGTTCATGTATAAAGAGATTCAGTCAAACTTGGCTCCCGCTCTTGCTTTGATGGGAGTGGCTTGATCAGATCTATACTTTTAGGAGACAGCTCTGAGTAAACTGGAATCGACACTGGGCAGAGATGCACTAGTCAGATAAGGCTGAAATAATATAAGCAAGATATGAATACATCTTAAGTTTTAGTTCCAAAAATAGAGTGACTGTAGCTGTAATAGAAGTATATACATTTTGGGGGGATCCCAGCAAAGTGATTAACCAATTTCTACCCACAATAGGGGTTAAGGGAAAAGGGTTAGAGAATTAAACGTATCCAGAAATGAATGTATACAACCACTCTATAAGGAGAGAAATCTTATCTCCATTTCACAGATGAGTAAAATGAGAGTTAAGTGGGTCATTCAACGTACTCAACATTATGAAGATAGAAAGTGAAAATGTTGCAATTAAAGCCAAGTGTGTCAGACCCAAATCCCACGCCACTCCACTACCTGTCAAGACATCCTAGAGGAGATGGCCTTTCAGCTGAGCCTTGAGGAAGACACAGCCTTTCTCCAAGTGGACAATGATGGATGAAAAGAATTCCAAGCAGAGAAAATAGCCTGAGCCAAGGCATTGTGTAATCAGTTGGTGGTCCCTTTAAAAATGTGCAAATCTGCTTTCAGAGATAAGTATACACTGGACTTAATACTCAGTTGCTAAGTTGAGTGCTTACTATGTACCTCATCCTATTCTTAGTACCTAATACTTAATGAATCTTTTAGTCTTGCCTGTAGCTTACATGTAGGTACTGTTTATCATGCCCACTTTATAAAGACGATCAAACTGAAGGCACAAAGGCGTTAAGTGAATTGCCCAAATCCACACAGCTAGTAAGTGGCAAAGCCAGCCTGTCATCTAAGATGTTCTGGTTCCAAGGCTCTTAAGCACGTAGCATGTAGTCTTTTATGTACAGCAGAGAGGCTAGGAGCCATTCTTCCTGCACCAAAGTGGAAGGAAACGTAGTCAATCTACTTTTTTTTTCCTTCCCTGAAGAGGACATGATTGTCTTTGATGAGGACAGAGATGAACCATGGTGGCCTAGATAGCACGATCTTTTTTTAATGAATGAGATGATGATGATGACAGTTACCATTTCAGGAACTTTGCTGTTGACCAGGCACTGTGTGGGATGCCCTATAGCTCTCTCCTGTGCAGACCCCACTGGGTAGGAGAGGGTTGCTGCACCAGGAGAATAATGACTGGCTGGGGCATAAGACATCGGTGTGGAAATGGAGGAGAGTGAAGCATTGTAAACCTTACTGAAGGATGAAAGCATGCTTTATCTTTAGGGCAGGAAGGGTTTTGAAGCCAGTGACTGATGAAATTGTGTTGACAGTTACAAACTCCGCGTCTGGTGATCGTTTGGGTGGGGAAATGTAAACCGATTTAGGGAGTAGTAGGAAACTACAGGCAACTGAGTGGGGTAATCCTGATGACCTGGTATGGACGTAGACCAGCGCAGAGTCAGCAGGAATGGAGAGAAGGGGATGAACTCAAGAATAAATAGGTACAATAGGACTTAGTGTCAAACTGCATGTGAAGAGTGAAGGAAAGAGATGCTTGAGATGGCACCCACTTTCCAGCTATCTTATTTTCCTGGAATTCACAGATTACTTATTTCCTCGCTTCATTGGATAACTATATTTCTATAGAGAAAGTGTATCTAGTGTTGGGGCCAGAAGCAATACACTTGTTTTCTTTTCCTGTGCAGAGAAAACTAAAAGTGTCACTTAGTGATATGCACGAGTAATAAAAATCCAGATTCCCCTCTCCCCTCCCTGCTTAAGGAGAAAAATTATTTTGCTCATAACTTTGATGAGCTTGATGAATGTTCAGATATCATCCCAAGCTTGCAAACCACCCAGGCGCTGGGGAAATTATTAATGTTTTACTGGTGGACTTGGTTGAGCAAACACAATAAAAGGACTCGGTGTCATTGCATGCTGGAAAAGCAGATGGCAGTCGGAAGCAAAGCTGCATCCGGCAGTTTAAAATTTCAAATTACATCAATTTGAAGCTTTGCTTGTGCCTCAGGCAAGATTTCCCCTCAAATGAAGGAGACAGGAGAGGCGAACCCTTTATTCCTGGGTTGTTTGGCAGTGGCTGCTGAGGGACACCCTGCTTTCTGTGATGCTGGGTGGCCAGAGAACCGGAAGGGAAATGGCCTACTTCTGTCCCAACTTCTAGAGTGTGATGGGGGAAGTCTCTGGTTCTCTAGTATCTCATCACCACAGTGCACATGGACTGAAGCTGCTAGTCTCTGGGTGACAAGGGCCTCCATCTGGAGAGCTTCATGCTCTCAGACTTGGCCTTGCCAACAAGTGACATCAAGTTGTTCGTATCAGGCATTCAATGGGTAGTGACCCAACTGGAGCAAAAGTCCACAATGTTGGCAGCACTGTAGTTCTCAGAGCTATTATTGGCTATTATTAGTAGATAAGAATAAAACAGTAGGTGTCTTTGGAGTCCTTAAGCTCATCAAAAGTACATTATAGTGCCAGATTGCTTGACTTCTACTCCTTTGGTCCCTTAATTTCCCTCCCTGCTCCGGAAGCCAGCAATGTGAGTTCATCTAGACCAGTGGTTCTCAACCCTGGAAGTACATCATAGTCATCTGTGGGGCTTTACAATAATACTTTTTAGGGAGCCTACATAGTTCAGTCAGTTAGGCATCCGACTCTTGATTTCCGCTCAGGCCATCATCTCATGGTTCATGGGATTGAGCCCTGCATCAGGCTCTGAGCTGAGAGTGTGGAACCTGCTTGGGATTCTCTCTCTCTCTCTCTCTGCCCCTCCCCCACTCACACACTCTCTCTCAAAATAAATAAATTTAAAAAGATAATACTTTTCATCAGGCTTCACCCCTCAGTGTTATGAGTCTGGGGTGATATTCTGTTATATTCTTAGGGACCAATGCAGTGCCTGACACATGATAAGCATCTAAGTTTACCTGTTGAATGAACAAATAAACTGAGCAACCTGTAGTTCTCTATTCAAACCATATACTCTAGTTCTATATTCTTGCACATTCTATTCCTTTGGCCTCAAACACACTTCCCCTTTTCATCGCCCCCTTCCAACCTAATTAACTTCAGTTCTTTAGGACATACATCATACATTGTTTGCTTCAACTTAAATATGACTTGGTCAACCTGGCAATATCTCCTGCCCTCCTGTCTGTATTCCCACAGCCCACTGTGCTGCCTTCTTTTATAATGCTTACCATCTTGGGTTGCAGGAACTACTTTGGTAATTGGGGGCTGTGAGATCTTGAGAGCTGGACTGGGACCTCCTATCCCCAGCACGTCAATTATGGCATCTAGAACAGAGTATTAAGTGATAATAATTGCAGGGTAACGATCAGTGTATACAGTATGGTGTATGCAGTGTATGTAACATATAAGAAGGGTGGGTACATAAATATGTGCATGATGTCTGCTATAGGATATGTGTAAAGAGGATTTAGGTGTGGGGTATGAGTATGCACAGGGGGTTTGCATGTTGCTTATGTGTTTAGGTCAGCTAAAGTCAAGACACATGCGAATCTTTTTCAGAATGTAAATTCTGGGACCCTATGACTTACAAATTTCAATCGATCATTTCTAAGGAGGTGCCCAGGAATTGGTACTTTTAAAGATCATCAGGCATAACTCAGATCGTCAACCAGGATTGAGAGCCATGTATGAAATTGGTAAGTATTTGTTGAGTGCCCACTGTATGCTAGCACTGTTGGAGACTCTGAGGACCCACTGGCGATCTAGAAATGATCACTGCCTTTGTGGTACCTTTATTTGAGGGGGAGTAATAGAGGCAAATAAATCAATGGATACCCCAAAGATGGTACTGAGTGATGTTAACAAAATAAAGTAGGATAATTAAATAGGTAGTGACTAAAGTGGTCAGGAAGGTTCCCTTTGAGGATGTGATATTTGAGCTGAAATCTAAACGATGTAAAGGATGCAGTCAAATAAACACCTGGGGATGAGACTATGAAGTAGTGGGAACTGCAGACATAACGGGGTTCTGAGAGAAATGAGCGTGGCACATTCCATGAGCAGAGGGAAGGTTGGTGTACCCGGGCCATGAAGCATGAAGCAAGGTGGAGTAAATTAGGTCAGAAGAAGAAGGAGGGAAGGCAGATCAAGCAGAGTGCTGTAGGAAATGGTAAGAAGATTGATTTGGGAAAATTGAGAAACCATTTTGTAAGGGTTTGAATGTAAGAGAATGAATGTTCCCGTTCGGATTTTAAAAGACCACTTTGGGTGTTGTCTGGAGAAGGTATTGTGAGGAGGCAAGAATGGTAACAGAGAGACTGGAGGCTAGATACAGTAATCTGGGAAGGAAGTGGTAATGACTTGGATAAAGATGGTAGCAAGGGAGGTGAAAAGAAGTGAATGGATTGGGCATATTTTGGAGGTAGATGTGGTAGGATTTGTTATTGGGCTATGAAGGATTTGAGGGAAAAAAAAGAAACTGAAGATAACATCCAGGTTTTTAAGCAACTAGGTGGACATTGATACAATTTCTTAGGATTTCCTAGGAGGTTTTCAGGGAAATGTGTTTATTGTGTATTAGGGCTTTGTGCACTTCATGTTCATTTGATATTCCTATATAATGTATATGTGTAAAATATATATTTAAGAGAGATATATTGTATTAGTGTTCTGTGGCTGCTGCAACAAATTGTGGCAAACTTGTGGCTTAAATCAACAGAAATTAATTCTCTCAACAGTTTTTGAAGGGGGAAATCAGTTTCACTGACTAGAAATCAATGTCAGCAGACTCATACTCCCTCTGGAGGCTCTGGGGAGAGTCTGTGCCTTGCCTTCTCCCGCTTCAAGTGGCCGCTGGCATTCCTTGGCTTGTGGCTGTATTACTCCAATAGTCAAGGCCAGTGTTTTCAATTTCTCTCTGCACTGTCTTCATATCACCTTCTCCTCTGGTGTGCGTGTGTGTTGAATCTCTCTGCCTCCCTCTTACTAGGATTTCTATGGTTGTGTGTAGGGCCCATGTAGATTACCAGAGTAATCTCCCCATATCAAGATCCTTAACTTAATTACATCTGCAAAGATATAATAAAGGCAAAGAAAGACAATATTTACAGATTGCAAGGATTAATACCTATGTACGTTGGAGTTCACGGCATTGGAGTTCACAGAGAAGTATGCATATTATAGTTCAATGCTGTGTGTGTGTGCACATGTGTGTTGTGTGTATGTACTCAAGTCAAATGTATGCATGGCTTTCTAGAGCTATATGTGAATGTGTGGGCCTCTTTGTATGCTGTGCATCTCTCTTATGTCCCTACATCAAAAGACTCTACCAGTTACTTATTTACTATTGTGAACGTGTTCATAAATAACATAGGCCTTTCTTGTTTTCCTTGCAAATCCAAGTTAGCATTAGATCCTGAAGACTCCTCTTTTGGAAAGGTAAGAAAAAATGCTGTGCCCTCTTCCTACTACCATGAGAATGACTCTATGTATTTAATGTCCTTGATTGAAAACTACACACTAACAACAAGTTAGTGTGAATTTGTTTATGCTTTTGGGTAAACGTATACTTTATTGATTAATCCCAATGGCACCTACCTACAGTTAGAAATACTACTATCTAGATATACCTAATGTTGTTTTTCAGGTAATAAGTAATGTTGGATATGTGTGTAGGTATTCATGACCCTTTGAAATAACTAAAAGCCCTTAGGGGATTGATAGTCCATAATTTAGGAGATATTATAATAGAAATGGGATTTACAAATTGGTGTCTTACACACCTAATTTGACTAGCAGGTGTATCTGGATTGGCTAGCAGATTATTATTGCTGCATAATTAAAATATAATGCCTGGTGGAATCTGTACTCTCCTATAGTTTTGGGTCTCACCACACACAATTCTACTAAACCTGCCTGCTCCATTCCTTTATAACCTACTTGGCCCGTGAAACCATTTGGTTTGTGATCCCTGGTATAAAATGATTATATACCTTTGACAGAATGGAACTATCTACAATAGGTGAAGTACTTTCATATCTCTGACCTTATTTCAGCTTCATAGCCACCACCACTACGCTGTGATGGAAATTAGATCATATCACTCTTGTCTTAAAGATACATTAATTAAGATTCAGTAGTTATAACTGCTTTTCCAATATCATTCAGCTGGTGAAATTGCTGGGGCTGGGATCTAGGCCTCTTGACTCCTAGAAAGATGTTCTTTTCCTCATATTACACTGTCTTCCTTGTAATTTGCTTGATCTCGAGACATACTAGTTGTTTGTCAATGAAGAGCTATCAAAATCAGATCTGAGGAAATAGGAGTAAACAACTGACCTTCAGCAAAAGCAAAGGAGAAAATCTGACCATTTCAACCTATCTCATGAGTAGGAATAGGTAATGTACAGGAAGGCAAAAAAGAGAGTTTGTAAACAATAGAAAAATTCTATCCAACCCAACGGAAAATCAGAGATTGTTGTAGGCAGAGAGCAAAGAATAGAAAAAAAAAATACAAGCGAGGAAGACAGGAGATCCAAGCTAGCTTTGCACGTACCTTGACAAAGTCACCTCTCACAATATCTGTTCTGTTTTGTTTTGGTTTTCATCTGTAAATAGGGGTGATCATATAATACCCACTTCCTTGGGTTGCTGTCATGGGAATCATACAAAATCACAGAGGCAAAAATGTTCTGAAAATAATAAATAGCAACTGTATGATCTGAAACCCAGAAGGCTCTCATATAACTTTGTTTTCTCCACGGGGAATCAATTTTTAATCTATGTAGTCACTGAAGTTTTCCTTGTCTCTCATAGAAAATTGTGAGTTTCTGGGAAGGCTTTGGACCTCTGTGACAGACCTCAGACCTCAAGGGCACAGATAACTTGAAAGTTGCATAGTAGGTTTCCATAAAGACCACTGGGCCAGACATATAATACATCGAAGTTCCTGCTGATAAAGAGTTGCAAATGTTTACTTCAGTCAGTTAGATTCTAGGAGGTTGGATTTGAAAGTGAGTGACCGTAGTAGTCTATCTGGGCTGCTGTAACAAACCACCATCTAGTGCGTAGTTTAAACAACAAACAGTTATTTCTAACACTTCTGAAGGCTGGGAAGTTCAAGATCAAGGCATTGGCAGATTTAGTATGTGGTGAGGACCCACTCTTGGTTCACAGAAGGGTTTTTTGTTTTGTTTTTTTTTTTTTTTTTGGCTGTGTTCTCATGTATGCAAAGGGATGAGGAAGTCTCTGTGATGTCTTTTATATGGGTACTAATCCTAGTCATGAGGGCTTGCCCTTATGAACTAATCCCCTTCCAAAGGCTCCACCTCCAAATGCCATCACATTGGAGATGAGGCTTTGACATATAAATATGGGGGGGCACAAACATTCGGTCTGTGGCAGTGACTATGGTCTTTGGACTTAAAAGGATTGCATTTCTTCCTCCTGTTGAGTACCAGCTTTCCCCAGTATCTTTTTTTTTTCCCAATATATGAAGTTTATTGTCAAATTGGTTTCCATATAACACCCAGTGACCCCAGTATCTTTTAGGTAGTCTATTGACTACCAAAGGTGACAAATTACCAGCAATGACAGTTTTCTTCAAGCGCTATAGATACCCTTTTCTCATACTCTTGTTTCTAAATTCGACTGTGGCTTTAGAACATATCAGCAAAGAGCCCTGGGAAAAGCAGAGGGGTGTGATGGAAATTTCTGCATGTTGCATGCTTAATGAGTAATCCTACTGCCTAAACTAAACCACTGAGGGAGAGGAAGGAACATGAGTGACTGTGGTACTCTCTACCCATGCTTTTTTGACTGCTTCTGAAACAGAGCCTTCTCACACCTCTAGTTGGGATCTATTTTTCTTTGCACTTTTAGGGTTTACTATGACACGCAAAGCAGAAAACTTACCTAAAAATGGAAAGTCAGTAAATCTCCATTTATACAGAATCCAACCAGGCAGAAAGGGAACTAGAAAGAGTCTTGCTCTCAGAGGTGCTCTATGATGATTGCTGATTTGATTGCAAATATCTTTTAAGTACCTTGTAATCTTATATGTAAAGAAGCAGCTTCTAACCTATCTTAAGCTGAGGCCTCTTTTTTAACATTGAGAAGTTTTGTGATGCATGGTAATAGCTATACTTTGGTGTCTATTGAATGAGAAAGCATATAATGACTACAGGCTACAATGAATAGCACAGTGCTATTTTCAAATGAACTTGTCTGTTAAGTAGATACAAATATTACATGAAGAAATATGCACACATTAACGTCTATGGAGCAATACACATATATTTTAAAAATATTAATTTATAGGGCACCTGAGGGGTTCAGTCAGTTAAGTGTCCAACTCGATGTTGGCTCAGGTCATGATCTCACAACCATGAGATAAAGCCCCATTTGGGGGTCTGCACTGAGTGTGAAACCTGCTTGGGATTCTCTCTCTCCCTCTGTCCCACCTGCTCACACTTGTTCTCTCTCTTTCTCTCAAAATAAATAAACATTTAGAAAGTTATTAATTTATATATTGCCTGGACATTATATTTCAATTTACAAACAGTATTTGGTGGATATACAGATTCTTTGAACTCCTTGTAAAAATTTCATAACTCTTCTGGGGTATGTGCCCACTGGTTGAGAAATACTACATTCTGAAACAAGTTTTGCTTTTTGTGAACATCGATACATAATATGTGTGATGATTAGGTAACCAGATAATTAGGTTTATTCCTCAACTATTTCATATAAATAAGAATGACGAAGGTTTAAGAACTTCTGTCTATCATTTCTTATTGATCAGCCAACTCTACAGTATACAAATGACACAACACTTATGGACCTGGAAGGGGTTTTAAAGATGAGAGGTCTTATGATTGTGGAAAAATTCAGAAAGACCTAGACACATGGCTGCTCATGTTCCATTATTTCCAAGCTGTGTGTCTTTGAGGAAGTTAAGCTTTCTAAGTCTCAGTTTCCTGATTGGAAATTTGGGTGTGAAGATGCCTACTTCATAGCATTGTTGCGAGGCCTTACATATGATAGGCATTTGATGAATAGTAGATGTACTCTAATCCAACCCACATTTTACAGACAAGAAAATTAAGAGTCAAAAAGACTACATTTAAAGGACACAAAACAAACTAGTTTGTGACCGTGCAAAGCAAAGACCTCCTGACTCATGCATCTGTGTCCTACCACAATTCTAAAATTTATACTTTCTGCTTCCTGTCCTCTAAATGTGCATGACAGTTTTCTAGGCTGGAATTGGCAATGGCTGACATACAAGGTTGGCTTTTAAAAGAGATGGGGGAAAACTCACAGCATCTTTTATCCAGATTCTCAGAATGGTTTCCAGTTAAGTGCTACTTTGACCCAGGAACTCAAATGGTAGGTTTCTGCTTCTCCTGCCTCCTCTGATTCTGTTCACACTTGGAAAGCCCTGTGGTTCACAGCTAATTAAAGAGGGGTGGAAGAAAATTATACCTCTGTTGATGCTATTGTTTTAATCTATCTCAGAAGCTTCTTAACAAGCAAGGCAACAAGCAGTGGACTGAGAGGGAATTCTCTCTGACAGAGAGGGCACAAGAGACTCTAGAATGATTTCTGTGAACCCACTATCATTTCATTAAGTGACTTTTATATTTTCTGTTGTTACAGAGTCTCTCTCTCTCTCCCTCTTTCTCAGATAATATTCCAGAATCTGCTGAGTCTTAGGAAAGAAGAGAGACCCAGAAGAGAATAAAATATCATTTATATATTGTATTTGTTATATGTCTTGCACTATATTTTCTTTTCCGTTTTCTCATTTAACCACCACAACAAGCATGTGTCCCCAAAGATTTGAGAAGTTAAAGTCACACAGCTAGTAAGTGTGAGAGCTGGATAACCTTATCATTATCATCATCATTATAATCAGTCCTTATAATTATCATTCACTATCTTTATTAAAATGGCTAACATTTATTGAGCACTTACTATGCATTGAGTCTTTTTTAAGTACTTTGAATACATTAATTTGTTTATATACTTTATATGTATTTAACCAGTTTATTCCTCAAAAAAATTCTACATAATAGGTATTGTTATTATATCCAAATTTCTCCAAGATAATTCAGCAAATAACCTTTTAGTTTAGTTCTAGATGCTGTGTTCTTGATCACACTGCTCTGTCTGAATTCAAATCAGATATTTTCCAACTCTACACTTTGCTTCATTAGGGCTTTTAGGACTGAGAAGCCTTTTGGGAACCTCATGGAACAAGAGGAGCACATCTGCTTGAGCATATGATCCCAATCAAGTATACCTAAGTTTAAATGCTCCCAGATATTATGACAGTACTAGTCACTACTTAATAGTGGACAATATAGTGGATAATACTACATACAATACTACAGGTACAGGATCAAACAGCTGAGCATTAGTAGGTCATCTGGGTCCCTTGTAGCTTAAGAAAACACTGCATATTTTAACATGATTTAGTAGTGTGACCAAGTAATTACCTGTAAGGGAAGGGTTATGGTGGTCCACACCTACAAAAGTGCTAATTAACAGGGAATAGGCAAGACAACGCAGTCAGCACTCAGGACAGCTCCAGGGGCAACAGGGCTCCCAAACAATGCTTGCTTACAATGCACTGCTCTTTGCTGTGCAATAGGCCCCTCCCTAAAGCTGAAACTTTAAAAGTTCTTCATGTTCTTGCTCTAGACATACAACAGTGGTTCTTACCCTTCCTGGTGTAAATACTCTTTTAAAAAGTGATTTGAAGGGATATACAAGATTTCCAGAAAAACTAGAGATGTGTACATGCACAAAAAGTTTCACCTAAATGTTAACGATTAAAAGACCTCCTTGGCATTCTAGTGAAAGCTTCTGTTGAGTCAAATATTGCTGAGTAACAAATGATCCCAAAATATACAGGGGTACCTAAATAATGACAATGCATTATTTCTCATGGTTTTATGGGTTGGCTAAGCAGTTCCTCTGTTGGTTTCCCTAGGCTCATTCAGGCAGCTGCATTCAGCTGGAGGGTTCACTGAGTTAAAAGGTTCATGATGGTTTTGCTCACAAGTCTAGAAGTTGGTGCCAGATGTTGGCTCAAGTACCTCATTTCTCTTCCATGTGGTTTCTCGTTGTCCAGTACGCCATACCAGCTTCCTTACATGGTGATGACAGGCCAACATTCCTCCTTTTGGGACCTAGTCTCCAGAGCTCAGAAAAAGTCAGTTCTCCCACATTCTAACGAGCAAAATAAGTTTAAGGTTCACCCAGATTCAAGGTCAGTATACTGACACTGCCTTAATGAAACAGCTCCAAAACGCTTGCAGTCATATTTAATTTTTTTGCTGCCTCCTTAAAATAAGTAGTTAAAATAGGGGCACCTGGGTGGCTCAGTCAGTTAAGCACCCAACTCTTAATATCAGCTCAGGTCATGATCTTACAGTTTGTGGGTTTGGGCCCCACGTTGGGTTGTGCACTGACAGTGCGGAGCCTGCTTGGGATTCTCTCCTTTCTCTCTCTGCCCCTCTACCACCCATGCTCTCTCTCTCTCCAAATAAATAAATAAACTTTAAAAAAATAAATGGTCGAAACAGATCATAGTGAGAAAACTTCAAGCTGCCTGAGGACAAGACTGTTCCTTTCTCCTTTGTTCATTACCAGTTCATAGACTACTACTGGAGATGGTTCGTAGGTTCTCAGTAAATGTTGCTGAATGGAGAGATGAGTGGCCTTCCAAGTGAGATGCTGTATTCTTTTTTCTATGATATCTCCAGTTTGTATTACTTGAGCATATGTGACTGAAAATAATATTACCAGAAATAATAATTAACCACATTGTTAGCAAAAGCTAATTGCATGCCAGAAACTAAGAATATTTGCATATTTATTTCATGTATCCTCACCACCTATGAGGTGAGCTCCATCATCTTGTTTTTACATATGAGGAGCCAAGGGATTAGAGAACAGAATTAGATCACCCAAAGTGGACTATACCTATTAGGACACAGAGCAAAATTTGAACTCAGGACTGCCTGACTCCTAAGGCCATGTTCTTGATGACTGAGTTATTCAATTCACCAACCCCTTTGCTTTTGTGCATTTTTTTCTGAAAGAAAAGTTTACAAGTTCATGTGAAAGGAAAATTACATGAGATAAACTTCTCCATCCCGTAGTGAATAAAATAAAAAGAAACCCGGGCGCCTGGGTGGCGCAATCGGTTAAGCGTCCGACTTCAGCCAGGTCACGATCTCGCGGTCCGTGAGTTCGAGCCCCGCATCAGGCTCTGGGCTGATGGCTCAGAGCCTGGAGCCTGTTTCTGATTCTGTGTCTCCCTCTCTCTCTGCCCCTCCCCCGTTCATGCTGTGTCTCTCTCTGTCCCAAAAATAAATAAACGTTGGAAAAAAAAATTAAAAAAAAAAAAAAAAGAAACCCAAGATTCTTTATGATTTGACTCCAGACTACCTTTCTCACCTTGTTCCCTACTCTGCACAACTATATATTCAATAATACTACCACATTCTCACTCTTCCTATGACATGGCCTCCACTATCATGTATGTGTGTGTGTGTGTGTATGTGTGTGTATGTATGTGTGTGTATATATATATATATACATATAATATATATATATATACACATATAATATATGTATAATATATATATATATACATATAATATGTGTATAATATATATATACACTATATATATATATATATATATACACATAATGCTTCATTCTTCACACACGGATATCTTTTTAATCTTTGTGACTAGCTAAAGTGATTTTTTTCAGTAACACAATTATTTTATTCCTTTAGTTGCCATTAGCCACCTATTTTGCAATGTTTCTCCAGCAAATAATGTGTACCTTTATTTATCCTGATTCTGTTTTAGTTCACTTGTTACGTGCCTGTCTTGTACCAGACACTGAACTTCTTCCTGCCTCCATATCTCCTCCTTTTGTCTCTTTTCTTTCCAATAGATTTCACATTTCTGTTCTGTCCCAGGCATTCTGCTATAGCCCAGAACTCTAAAAGTAACTATGACATCGACCCTATTCTCAGGAAACTCACAATGTTCAGCACAGAGAAGCCACTGAGTATGCATTAAGAGAACAAATAATGGAGCTTGTCTGGAGTGAGGGGAAGTCAGGGCATTAATGATTATAGTATTACTTCTATCCTAGAAATATGGGCAGTGCTTCACACCATAAACACTTGGCAAATATTCTTTCATTTATTTGCTCTCTATAATGAGATAGGCCTAGGTTGAAATCCTAAACTTATTTTCTTGGTAGCTTTGAGCAAATCACTTTAACTTTCTAAGACTAAGTTATTTAAATCTGTGAAACAGTCAATAATAATGACCTCATAGGGATTCTGCGATAATTAAATATGTAGCAAATGCCTACTGTAAGAGCTCAATATATTTTAGCATTATAAATTTCTCTATAACTTAATTCCAGAAGGAATATGTAGCGATTCAAACTGCATTGCTCCGGGCGCCTGGGTGGCGCAGTCGGTTAAGCGTCCGACTTCAGCCAGGTCACGATCTCGCGGTCCGTGAGTTCGAGCCCCGCGTCAGGCTCTGGGCTGATGGCTCAGAGCCTGGAGCCTGTTTCCGATTCTGTGTCTCCCTCTCTCTCTCTGCCCCTCCCCCGTTCATGCTCTGTCTCCCTCTGTCCCAAAAATAAATAAAACGTTGAAAAAAAAATCAAAATGCATTGCTGAATGGATGGCTGGATGGATGGCTGGATGGATAAGTGAATGGATGAGGCATGACTTGAGTGGAATACAACTTCAGGGCATGATGACACAAGACTCCACAGGGCAAGAGAGCATCAGCTCCCTTCTTAAGGGCTCTGAGCCCCCAAAGCCCTAGAAACACCCCCTCTGCTACCCCTAGCCCCTCCCCAAAGGCCATGCCACTGCTCCTTTCCTTCACAGGGGGCCCAAACAGCTTGTTTTTCTCTTCTTTGTGTGTTGGGGATGTGTGATTTTACTGTCAGCATGGTGTTTCTAATGAAAGGCAAAGGGTGTCCAATGTGACTTGGGAAAAAAACGTACAAACAACAACAAAATTATATGTTCTTTTTTCCTGTAGTGTTCGCAGGGAGAATATGTGACTTGTTTGCTGTCAATACAGCTTATAATGACACGGTGCACAGAGGCACTGCCAACTGTGTGCGGCATTCATTATACACATGTATTAAGTGTAATGCGATATGAATTTGGCGGTGGAGCAGACGAGAGCTGCCCTGGGGCTAATTTGGAGTTACAGCACCTCTTCCCCTGGGATGATTAAGGGGGAAAGGGGAAGTGAGCAGCAGCATGGGCGTGTAGCAGAGTGTTTAGAATTTTCGGGACTAATTTGGGGCTAGGTTGAGAGAACATGTTAGAACTCAAAGAGTCTTTAAAGATACGTCTTTTTTCAGCAACAACCAAAACAAAATATCATTTAATAATCCATTCTTGACCCCTAATAAGTGCCAGGCTTATAACAGGTCCTAGGAATAAGATCCTTCACCAGCCTTCAAGAAGTTCACAGGTTAGTAGGATAGAGGAAAAAGTAGAGAGAGAATGATGATACGCCGTGGTAAATGCAATAATATCTACAGGCTAAAGTTGATCTCAAACTACAGACGAAGATTCCTAAACCAGCCTGATGTCACTTCTGAGATGCTTTCCCTGACCCCCTTGTAAATGACTAGGTCACACTGTTACGTAGTCTCATGGCACTCGGGCTTTTCCTTCATGGCCTAAAGTCACTTGGATGTATGATAATTCCATCCATGTCTGGCTTCTAGCTCCTAAGCCCTATGAAAGTGGGAACGTCTTTTGTTTTACTTACCTTATATCTCCAGCACATAGCACAATACCTGGCACATAGTTCATGCTCCAGTAATATTTGTGGTTGAATGAATAGATACTGTCATTTATGAGCTTAATCTTGAAGGACATGGAAGAATAAAGCCAAGTAAAGAGAATGAGGGGAAAGGCGAGCCCAAAGATGGGGCATGCAGCATATGTAAAGGTATATAAACTTACAGAAGGGAGAAAGTGAAGTGTAAAATAGGGGAGAGATCAATACAAGTGGACTGCTGCTGAGATTTTTAATGGTATCATTTATATTTTCTCTATTGAGGCAAAAACTCATGTGGAAGGCCAAACCTCATTGGTCGTGTTTGGGAGGAAATACATAATACACACTGGACTCTTGGTGGAAATGTACCTGGGAGGCAGATAGATGTGAGACTGAACAAACATTTTGGTGATGAGTAAGGCAATAAAGGCACTAATATGGCTATTGAATTAAACTATGTCAAAGGAGAGTTTAGCTAAAGAATGTTTAAGAAGTTCTTCTTTAAATGGTGAGATGATAACAGGTAGGGGCATATCTGATGCCTCGTTCCTAAAGCTTGTTGAAAGAAATGGCCCCAATGGAGCAAAATCATTCTGAATGAAGATGTCTCATTAAACATACATTCAGACCCATGGAAAAATAAAAGTAATAATATTAACAATGACTGATGCTTTTTGAGAAATCATTATATACTGGGAAGTTACAGAGATGATCACCATCCATGTGGTATCACATTCAACATTCCTGACAAAACTGTAAGGCAAATACTATAAAGATCACACTTAGAGTTATGTGTAGAAGGAGACCTGATGAAGTGAAGTTACTTGCTCAAGACCATCCAGCTAAAGAGAGTGAGAGTCAGGATTCAAATTGAGGTCATTTAACTCCTGAATCCACTCTTTTAACTACCACGTTGCTGAACCAGAGTTCTGGACAGCCATGACAGACTGAGTCCCTCACTGTCTAAATTTCAGTTTAACCCAGTTGCCTCCCTTATCCTATAAACTCAGCATTAAATAAAGAACATGTCTTTCCCATCTGTTGGCCTTTTGAGAAAAAAATTAGGGCTCTAGTGACACTTCTTTATGGACTCCTGACATGCTTGCTGTCATATCAACCTTCATGAATTTGCAGATTTGAAAAAGTTTTAGGAAGTGACTCTTGAAAATATTCAGCATGACAGGAGGGCGGGGCAATCAGTTGGCCAGAGATAATGCTGGGAGTGGGTGAGTCAATCATAGGAAGTCTGAATGTGCCACAGGAAGGAAGCTAACCCAATTGATACTTAGAAAAAAGGAAGAAAACTTCAAAGGTTAAGGGATTTTGACAGTACTCTATTAAAGTAAAAAATAAAAGTATATATGTGTGTGTACACACATACACACAAGTGCACATATGTAACTATTATACACACATGTATAATATTTACATGCACACATCTTATATATACACATATACTATATACATGTATATATACATATATACACGTACATGTTATCATGATTTTAAAATATAAATATATGTCTATACATATTTGCCTTGAATTACACCAGTGAACCCTTATTGAGCTCTTACGTACCTTCTATGCTACGCCTTTACAAGCATTATGTCATTTAATCTTCATGGCAACCTGAGGAAGTAATTGTTATTATGTTCATTTTTCCAGGGAGGGAAACAAGGCTCAGAGATATTAAGCCACTTGTCAAGGCCATAGCATTTGTTACAGTACAGCCAGTATTTCCCCAGTCTATCCAGCTTCTCCAGGATTGTTCCATGAATAGCCATGTGATTCTGTCTCTGTTACTTGCCACTATGGTTTGCAGAAAGCTTGGCAAACAGGTTCCTCTGTGAGCCAACGCCCCTGTGAGATCTGGTAGGTTAAGCCTAGGGTCCATTCATCTGTGTCTTCATGGCTTGGCCCTAGCCCACTTCAGTACCTGTGAATGTTTGTGGAATTGATGAAGGAATGATTTGCCTCAGTTTACCTGGATATTAAGTGAAGGGGCTGGGCTAGAACCAGAGCATAGAGGGTCCCTGTTTAGCTTCCAGAAATCTCTCCCTCCTCTGAAATTTAGCACTTATAGCCATTTCCTCTTTCTGAGTAAGTCACCAGATACTAACCTGTGCCATCCTTTACACTATTGTATTTCTTAATGTCTAACACTTGTAAGGATTTCCACTTCTGTGAGTGTGCTTCTCCCTCTTCCTGGACCACAAGTTCCTCAGGAGTTAAAGGGAGATAAAGGCAATTCACGTTCGTGGAGCTTGTATAACATGGAAAGCACTGTATCAAGGCCATCACCTACATGAGTTTATTTGATCATCATGACGATTCTTAGAAACAGTTATTATCTGCCTTTTACAGGAGAGCCAAGCTGGGCTCAGAGAGTAACGTAATTTGAGTGATCACACACAGCAAGAATGCAGCAGAGGTGGGATCCAAACCTAGGTCTTTCTGACTCCAAAGCCTAAGGCATGGGCTCTGACTTTACCACCTTAGCCTTAATTGCCACATGGGCCAGGCTTCCTCTGCCAGAGACATCACCCCTCCCTCTTCTCCCACATGCTCCCCCTGTAGCAGGACCCGATGGCAGCAAGCCCGGCAGGCAGCGTGGAGGGCTGCAGCAAAGACGCGCTTTGGCATCTTAGAATGCGGCACAAGGTATGCCAGCGAGAGGAAGAACAGTTGGTGAACAGTTGGCGAATGGATATTTTTATGCAAGGGTTGCCTAGAGCGAGGGGCGGGGGGAAGAGTGAAAAAAAAAAACCTGTTTATAAAGAAGCCACAATTAATAAGGTCTTTGTTAGCTCTTTGGATTTCGATTTTCAAGTCCATTGCTTTGGTTTTGAAAAGGAACAGAAAGGTCCCCGAGGAGCCAAACTCCCCAGCTTCCAAAGCGTGAAGGCATTTAGGAATCCAATCCAAGCCTGAGTGTGTTGGGGAACTTAATTATTCAGCAAGGAGCGCAAAGATGCTCTGAATTCCTTTGGACAGCTTCTTGTCTGGACGGTTTACATTGTGGCATGCTCAGTGTGTGGGCTTAAGAGCTATAGGATGACAAAGGGCGGGATGGGGGGGGGCGGAGTAAAAGAGAGCACCCCACCTAGGATTTCTGAGAGAACTGTAGCTGCCCTAATCCCTTGCCTATCATTTTACATCCCTTTTTGGCTTCAATGTTTTCATCTATAAAATGGGCATAATAGTATCCATCCAAGTGGGTTATTGTGAGGTTGTGAAAAAATGCCCTGTAAAGAGCTTAAAACCACTTAGAGAAAAAAAATATTGAGTATTTTAGAGTACTAATTTTTAAATAAAGGTCTCTATTTCCCTTTTCTCTTTTTACACATAAATTTAGTCTGCAAGCATTTATAATACTTATGGTAACAATAGCTGCCATTTATTGCATGCTTAGCACATACCAGATCCATATTTTGCTGTATTTGACCTTTGCAATGCCCTTAGGAGGTAGGTCCCAGTTTTCAGTGCAGTGGGCACTCAGAGAGGTTAAGTGACATAGCAAAAGTCAGCAAGAAGCGGGCTCAGCACTCAAAGACTGCCCTAATGTGGACAGTTTGGCCTGGAGGGGGATCCACTCTGCTGTGTGCCAGGAGCCCCATAGCCATCCAAAGAGCTGGCAAGGGGGTAGGTATCTCCAAATAATGATAAGTTGACATCCTAAGCCTCAGTAATTCAGAATATGACTTTATGTGGAGATGGTGTCTTTACGGGGTAATCAAATTAAAAAAGACGTCTTTAAGGTGGGTCCTAATTCAACATGACCCATGTCCTTATAAAAGGGAATATTCATATGTACAGAGACAGATACACATAGAGGGGAGAGACACAGGGAGAAAATAATTATGTGCCAGGCAAGGAGAGAGGCCTGGAACAGACTCTTCCCTCAGAGCCCTTAGAAGGAACTAACCTTACAGACACTTTGATTTCAGACTTCTAGTTTCAAGAAAGGCAAGACAATAAATTTCTGTTATTTAAGCCATCCACTTGGCAATACTCTGTTACGATAGTCCTAGCAAACTAATGCATATTCTGAACCCCCTTCTCTGGACGAGGCACCAGAAGAGGAAGGGACTAAGGTGATTTGCTGAAGCTGGTAAGTGGGATTGCTGAGATGTGCACTCCCTTCACTCTTCTACGCCTTCTCATGGATTTCTGGAGAAGGAAGGCTCTTTGGATCTGGAATTGATCATTGCTTTGTTCACTGCTGCAGCCCCTGCATTGACATCAGTGTCTGACGTATCATAAAACATTACTGTTGAATGAATGAATGAATTTTCTTTCTACAAATTTATCCAAAGCTTCACAACTAGGTTAGCATGATTTTAAAAATCACATCACATTGGAACAAGAATTCCAACTTAAAGTAATTGTTACAACAAAGTGTTTCTTACTTTGTATCCGAATACACTTTGCACAGCCAGACATAACTACGAGCACTGAACACGTTTTCAAACGTTTATATTGACTATGATATAGACTGTGAAGTATCAAACTCCAAATTTCTAATTCTTACTTCTATTTGGAAACATTGACTCACCTACCTTCCTTCCTCTCTGGTTTCTGCCCCATCAGCCACGCCTTGGTTTTCCTGTACCCGTTCTTCCTCGTTTTTTCAAACTCTAAACTCTGGCTTGCTCCAGGATTCTGCTTTTCCCTGTCTACATTCATTCCTTCGGTAGCCCCATCCTGTCTTGTGGCTTTAAATATGATCTATGACAGTACTCAAATTTATATCACTTGCCTAAACTTCAACACTGAGCTCCAGACTTGTATACCCAACAACCTACTTAACATTCCCACTTAGATGTCTATGTATGTCTCAAGGTCAGTGTGTTCAAAATCAAACTCCTGATTTCTACCCTCATCTCACGTAAAATACTGTTCTACTTACAGTCTGTTCTGTCTTAATAAATGTCAACTTTATACTTCCCATTGCTTAGGCTGAAACCCTTGTCTTGCTTGATCCCTCTTCTCTCCTACCTAATATCTAGGGATTCAGCTAATCTCATTGGTATTACTTACCCAAAGTATTTAAAATCTGGCCATGGACACTTATTATCACCATCTTCTTTGCCTGGATTATTGCAACAGCTTCTTAACTGGTCTAACTGTGTCCACCTATGTCCCCATTCAGTCTCTTCTCCACACGATTTCCTGAGAGATCCTATTAAAATGCACCTCAAGTCGCATGGTCCTCTGTCCAAAATCTTTCAACAGTACTCTGGGATTTAGCTCCCCACCAACTCTCGGGCTTCATTTCTTCCTCCACTGGATCACATTTAGATTTATTTATATTGACTATGATCAATGTTTGCAAAGAGGTGTCTGGTGGACCCACACTTTTCTGAGAGATTCATCTGAATTTAATCCTTTGAAGTAAGCAAACTCTTGTCCACATTCACTGTGCTGATACTTCCCAAACTCTTCCCAGGCCGACCGCAAGATAGGGTTAAGTAGACCACACGTTGTTCTGCTTCTTGTTAAAACAGTGATTCCATTTGCATATGATTTTCTCATATTTCTGTTATGATATTGTTTGTGGAAAGAGTAGCCAACATAAAATGGTACAAGTGCCTCTTATCTATTTTGGTCAAAATCCATCTAAACGAGGCGTACCTCATTCTTACAGTTGCAAGAAGGTAAAGAAACTGCAATCTCCTTATCCTGTCTGTTTTTCTGAACTTCTTGATGTGCTGGATATATTCTCTCAAGCAAGTCCCCTCTTGACCCTTCTCCACTCTCCTTCCCTGCCTTAGGACGCTGACCTATGCGAAGTATGTCAGTGGGGCTCTGGAGACCTCAGGCTTCTGGATGAAGTGGGAAAGGAGGAGAGTGAGGTCAAGGTGGGTTGTTTTTTGTTTGTTTGTTTTCTGGTTTTTATTCTGTCCCTGAGAAGTCACCTTGAACTGCATCCCAGATGTCACTTAATCCTTTCAAGGAGGCTATACTACAGAACTCCTTGTCTAAATTTAGAGTTCTGATAATGACTCTCTCGTATCTCTTCCTTTCTTGCTGGGGGTGTTAGCTTCCAGTATTATGAGTTCTGGGTAACCACCCCACCTTTTAAGGTTCCCTTCCCTTCCCCGTGCCTTTGTGATTAGTCCCTCCTTGAGCTAATCTCATGTGAGTGTGTCACCAGTTCCTTCCTGATACCCTAACAGATATACCTGGTGATGTATAAACATTCCCATCTTACCACTTTTATCTGTAGTAATTAGACTTCATATATTACCTTCCTTTGACACAAAAGATTGTTTTTCTGATCAATACTACTTAAACTGAGTAGTAGAAAGTCTATCTTGCTGGTGGAGGGTTCGGTTCTGAGGCCAGACTGACCTGTCTTATAACCTTGAACTAGACAATGGCCAAGTGCCTTACCTTCTGGCATTTCATTCTCCACCAGATGTTGTCCGTTTTTCAATGGGGTTTATATGACTGATACAGATCCATGCGTAGTAGGCACATTGCAAATCCTAATTCATATTCCTTCTCCTTCACTTTGGTGCATTTGTTTTCTTAGCCTTTTTTTTTTTTCTTCATTTTTCGTTTTGATTAATGCAATACCTTAAACTTCAGCGGAGCTTGTGGAGTAGCACAGTATGTAATTTGCAGTCAGATAATTTCCTCATCAGTGGGAGTTGCTCTGGTGCTAATTTGGGCTGTATCCTCTATTTCAGTCCTTTGTCTCATTTATAAAGAGCATACTGTATTGTTCCAACTTCCACACTTTTCTTTAAGAGATTGTACATCATGACTGAAACTGAGACTAGAAAAGCCATCCGACACTCAGAATCATCAGTGGCAGGCATGTGTACAAAAGGACACTCTTATTAGGAAAAATCTAAATGTACCACTTTCTGAATAGAGGAGACTGTCTTTGCTTTTAGGTGTAGCCTTGATTTGCACTCAGTGGAGACACCATGGAAAGAACTGGACTAAGTCAGGTTCACTGAGGTCCTTGATTCACCTCAGCTACCTGACCTCCTGGGGCTAGAGTCCAGTTCATGGCGAACAATGACCAATGGGCCTGTTTAGAGAGAGAGAGCTGAGGTAATGTAAGAGAGCTCAGATCAGGTGGGAGAACACCTGCTCCAAGCCTCAGGATACATAGCACATCATAGAGGCTAAAAGCTGGAACACTGAGTGCCAGAGTTCAATATGGAGGTGGAAATAAAGCAGGTCCTGTATCCTAAGGTAGAGCGTGTAAAGAATTATCTTCAAACATAGAGAAGACAGTGGCAAAATGAAGTGTAGACATAAGCTGACGTCTATATAGGAACAAATTATATGAACACAGTCACTGTGCCTCTCAAGGGAAAGCTTCACATGGTCCCGTCAAGTGAAAGACCAAAGCTGAAAGTGGGACCTTTGTCTCTCTGAACCCTACGACTCATTTCAGGTAATAGAGGATAACCCTCCCTGCCTCGTTTGTCACCAGGACTGTTGTAAGGGTAAAGTGAAATAATAAGTAAGAAAGCATTTTATAAACCTCAAAGCACTGCACAAAAGCAAAACACAGACATTCCATCATGTACAGCTGATCTCTTCTCTAAGAGGTCACTTACCTGGTCAGTTGGAGTCAGACCAATCCTGAGCTCCATCTCTAGGAGGGCTGCATTAATCCAGAAAGAACCTACATACTCAAAGGAATTTAAGCCACAAAACAGTCAATGAAAGCAAACTGCAGGAAGGTTGGTGTGTGTTTGGGCTTTCCGGATGTGGGAAACCTGGTCTTCAAACATAAGCTGTCCTTGCTCCACATGGACTCTCCTTCTTCCTATGGTTCAGCCTCACTGGGTTTCTGTCACAGCCCAACGTTCTGCTTCAGGCTGAAACATGGTCATTGCAATTCCTAGACATGTCACTTCCCAGCATCGTCACCCTCTTCCCTTAGTTCCATTTCAAAAAATCCTGAGAGAATTTGTCTTGACTTGGGTCACATGCCCATCTATGACCCAGGCAAAGGGCAATATGATTGGTATTCCTGCATGCTATGGATCAAGAAAGAAGCCATTCTTCAACTGTTCCTGGATGTTGTCAGCACCAGAGTGGGGGGTGGGGTGGGGGGAGAGGGTGCCAAAAGGACAGAGAAATAGATGCTCACTATGAGCATCTGGTTGACACTACATCCTGTACACTAGGTTTTGAAGACTAAGATATCTGGGCTTTTCAGAATGGACTTCCCTCCCTACTGGAAGTACATCAGAAAGAGTACTAATAGGGAAGTAGTCAGGGTCCTGGCAGGGAACATAGTATATTCAGAAGGGAGATTTGAGGAGGTTTCAGAGAAGGCAGCTTTTACAGGTGTGGTGAGAGTTAAGAAAAACAAAATAGGGTGGGTGAAATATCCAAACCAGAGAGAAGGCATTTCTGTTCCTTAGCCTGAAAGGGAAAGAGTCAAGGGTTGGCTATCTGAATGCCCTGAAACAAGTAGCTATAGGGGAGGACCCAGAGCCAGGGGCTGTGGCCTTCGGTACAGGGACCTAGCTAACCTCTGCAACTGGCAGACCATTGTGGAAGGAACTGGTATGTAATCACCTCTCTCTCCTTCCATCTGCCTGTTTCATGCTGTGCCTCTCATTGACCAGTCCCAAATAAATGCCGGACGTCATGCTGCCCAGCTAGGAGGTTCTCAGGGCACAGAGCAAAGTGGAAAGTCATGGATCACCTGGAGGAGCAAAGAGGATATCCAACCCAAGGGTACGTCTGTTCCCTTTGGCTCAAAGGAGAGACCTAGTTAGAGTCCACTCTATAAAATGGGTTGGTTCAAAAGCATGACAAGATTTTAGAGCTAGTGGAGTCCTCAGGCTCACTCAGACCAAAAATCACAACCTTGTCTATATCTAGCCTTTGGATGTGATTTGCATGGCTGACACAGCTTTAAAGCCAAAAACCAAAACCAAACAAATAGGCAAAAAACCTCAATCCCTGACATTAACATCTTTTAAAAATATTTTTAAATTTTTATTTATTTATTTATTTATTTTAATTTTTTTTTTACGTTTATTTATTTTTGAGACAGAGAGAGACAGAGCATGAATGGCGGAGGGGCAGAGAGAGAGGGAGACACAGAATCGGAAGCAGGCTCCAGGCTCCGAGACATCAGCCCAGAGCCCGACGCGGGGCTCGAACTCACGGACCGCGAGATCGTGACCTGAGCTGAAGTTGGACGCTCAACCTGCTGAGCCACCCAGGCGCCCCTTTATTTATTTTTGAGAGAGAGAGAGAGAGAGAGAGAGAGAGAGAGAGAGAGAGAGAGAGAATATGAGCAGGGGAAAGGCAGAGAGACAGGGAGACAGAATCCGAAGCAGGCTTCAGGACTCCACAGATTCCAACGTGGGCTTGAACCCACAAGCTATGAGATCATTACCTGAGCAGAAATCAGACATTCAACTGACTGAGCCACCAGGAACACCAAGATTAACTTCTTGAAGTTCCAGTTCCCCACGGTCATCATCATTCCATGTCATCTAATACCTGCCACTGTATACATGAATGTATATAGGGCATACATACACATATATACATACATGCATACATACATATATTTAATTAGAGGACTTGTGATTGGAAAAACCAAAATTCTTCATTTTTTCAGGTAGAGAAACTGGGCCTAGACAGGGAAACTTATTTGCCCACGCTTGCATAGCCTTGATGGGAATTCTGTGTGTCTGCACACACAAGATTAAAAATGTATAAATAAGAGGAAAGGATTAAAAAAGTTGTTAGTCTGTGTAAGACCTTCATACCTGGGCGTAGCTCTCCTTTGAAGTAAGGATGATGCAAGGATTCTACTGTGGCTCCTGTGGCCCCAGCAGGTGAAATTAGAACAATGAGGAAAAGTGATTATGGTCAGTGCAGTCAGAGCTTGCAGAGGGCTCTTCAAAAATGGACTGGGCTGCCTCTCTGCATCCAGGGTTCCCATGTGTGCAGATGTGGTCCATTAACAGAAAGTGAGTCAGCCCTTAGTGGGGCTGTGTTGGACTCTGTCCTTTGAGCCCTCCTACTCTGTTAGTTGAGCTAATGCTGAATTGAGTTGAAATGAGAGGAATGTCTCATTAGTCTGCTTGGTTCTTTTTCCTAAATTATCTTTAATTTTATTCTAGTCCTTTTGGTGGCATGTGGGTGGGGAAGCTTTATTTCACCCTCTGTTTGGAATCCCTAAGTCTTCCTCCCATCAAGAATCTAGATGTGAGGCTCCTCTCTTTGCCTTTCCCCATTCCTCTTGACTCACCCTCTTCCCCACTCAGAGCAGTCTCCTCTCTGTCACCATGCATGTCAGGCTCATTTATACCTCCACATATATCCTCACGGTGTGTTTAGTTAGGATATTGGTTTGGTTGTAATAACAGAGATCAAATAGCAGTGACTTAATGAGGAGAAAGATGTATTGGTCTCTCATAAAATTTGAGCTGCTGGGCTGTCCAGATGGGCAGGGTGGCTGTGTTCCACAAGGCCATCCAGAACCCAGTTCCTCTGTTCTGTTGCTTCCACACCCGCACTGTCTGTGTGAACAAAGATAACTCTTCTGCGCCACCCTCCTGTCCCAGTTCTTACAAAGGAGGAAGACGACACACAGAACAAGCAAATTCATCTCAGGAAGTGAGCCACAACGACACATCTTGTCACATCCCATTATTCATGACTTACTCATGTGGTCATGCCAAGTGGCAAAGAAGGCTGAAAATAGAGTTTCTAGCTGGGCCCCTACATTTAAATAGAGAAGGAGTTGTTTTGGTAAAAGGAAGAAGGGATAAATGGATCATGGTAGCATGTTTAGGATGTCTTTTCTAACCAGAATGGCCTCTTTTGCCCTCTATGAAGCCAAAACTGATCATCTTTCAAATGCCAGTTTAAATATATCCCTTCTTAAAGTTTTCCCAAAAGTACAATCCTTCAAGACTATCTATTGCACATCTAGAAGACCTGGCTGATGGTCATGCCTATGCCTACAGAATACATGAAGAGTTGGTTCAAATACTGTCTCTCCCTCTGCTATTATCACCAGTTTAGGAAAAGGAAGGAGTAATTTTACGAGCTAACATTTACTGGTCACCTAAACTAGGTACTGTGCTAACTGCATTATGAGCATTACCTCATTCGAACATTCCAGTTGACCTATGAATTAGGCACTGTTGTTCAGTTGCCAGATGAGGAAACTAGTACTCTCTGAAGTCACTTTCCCAAAGCTTTTCAGCTAGGAAGTGCCAAATTGATCATTTCAACATAAAACCTCTGGCTCCAAGCTTTATTATTTCTTTCATCACATTGAAACTTTTCTATAAAGAGCTTTGCAAAGACAAACTTCACAGACCTGAAACAAGTGGGTAATTCAGTGTTGATTAGTAATTTGAAAAAGATACTCAAGGTAAAAAAAAAATTCTAACAAACTTATCTGCACTAATTTAATTTTCTGTGTAATTGTATATTCCTTGTGAATCAGGGTCCTCCTTCTCCATGATATGTTTTAAGTAAGTAATACTGAGGACTTATTTCTCCCTCGTTTTCATCTTTCCTTGATTCTTTCCATGATTTTCTCTTGGGGAAAAGGAGCAGATTGAAAACTGTGGTTATATATGTAACCATTAAAATATATGCTCTCCCTATAAAAATGAACTTGTGCCAGAGTCTAATAAATTACGTGCTAATATGCCAGCTCTCCAGTCTGCAGGGGAATTGTAATCATTCTCCTGATCAGAGTAGCATAATTCTCACCCTCTCTATCTGTTAGTTCCTTAACCTAGCAAATCTGAGGACCTCAACTGCAATTAATTCAACATCCTCAAGTACCACGAGGTGCCTGGTTATGAACTAGGAATTGCATGTCAGAAATGGAGAAAACACAGCCCTTGCCCTCAGGGGGCTTAGAGTCTACTGGAGAAGGAAAAAAACAAGAGAAACAAATAACTGTAGTGTTAAGAGATTTGCCCAATAGGTGACATGTGTTTAAAAGAGAGAGAGGCTTGGGTCTGGGTTGAAATGAGGAGGGGAGGTAATATCTGAGCTCAGTTTTGAAACATAAGAGCAAGTCAGATGCGGGAGATAACCTTCCAGGGAAAGGGAACTGAATATGCAAGATAATGGGCCATGATCTACATCATGGGTTTTGAAAACCATCAGTGCATTAATAATTTTGCAGTATGAATTGATCGTGTCAATTTAAGAACTTTTTGTGGTGGGTGATGGGTCGGAGTAAGGGCTTTGAAGCAGAAAAGTGAAATGATCCCATTTATGTTTTAGGAATATCCCAGGGTGGGGGCCCTTGGAAAAATCAGGGACACCTGTTAGAAAACATTTGCAATGATCAAATATTAGACGTGATGAAATACAAGTTGTATGGCAACTGGCAAGAGAGGCTAGAGAGTGCATATGGGAAAATAGCTGACATTTATTCAGGATTTACTATGTGCCAGGCCCTGTGCTATGTTGTTGGGCATAGTAACTTCTTCCATCTTCACAACTGTCCAAGGAGCTAGGTACTGTTGTTGTACTCATTTTACAGATGAGGACACTTAGGTATTGGGCCCAGCTAAGAAATGGCAGAACTAGGACTTGAACCTCCTCTAGCCCCACAGTCTTCCGCTTTAAGCACTGAAGGGGTGCTTTTAATTTTATTTTCTTATTAAAATGTTGGGCATCCTCAGTTTCTCTTTGAAGGGCATGAGATAAACTGTCTGGCAGTGGATTAGGAAGAGGATGAACAGAACATCCCTGCACTTGACCATCTTGATAACCTTGAAAGCATGATAATCTGTATCCTTATCTGTGAAATGGAGATAATTATACCCATTTCATAGTATTTTTCTGTGGATGTAAAGGGCAGTGTATATACAGTGACTCTGGTAGTTCCTAAAACATGGAAAGCACTTGTCAAATACTAGTTTATTTTTCCTTCCTTCCCCTTGGAGAATGCTGGCACTTTTGCAATTCCTATTAAAGTTCTTTATAAAAAGAGATGAAAATTCTTAGAGTGCTGAGGAAAAATGAGCCAAAGCTACCTGTAACAACACAGATGAATCTTGAAGACTAATGTGGGTGAAAAAGCAATTCTCAGAAGACCATGTACAGTGTGATTCCATTTTTATAAAGCACAAAAAAACCCCACATCTAAAGAATGTATTGTTTAGGGATATGTGCATATGTGGTAAGTTATTTCTTATAAATAAAAGGATTGTCTAATACAGCTTTAAGGATGATAATAGCAACTGGAGGGGAAGGCAAGGAGACAGGATAAGGAGGGGCGTGTCATTGGTGCAATGGTGGACACAACAGTATGTTGGTAGTGAGCACATGGATGTTTATTTTAATAGTAATGGTAATAATCCTCCGTAGGTATTAAATATTGCATATAAAAATTATATATTTTATATTATATTATATTATATTATATTATATTATATTATATTATATTATATTATATTTAAATAGATAAGGGGAAAGAGTATCCAGGGAAGCTTTAGGACCCAAACAAGAACCCAAGTCTTTATCTCTTGGCTCTGATTCCTCTAGATTAACAGCTTCCTTAATCTGGGCAGGGTGGCTCTCCTGGCAGCTTCAGACTCACTTCATTCTAGCACATTATCCAGCAAAAAAGAGAAAGTGTCTATTTCCCCAACAACTCAAGTTAAAGACTTAGCACTGAATCTCATCCTTCCTGATTGGCCTGCTGGGTCATGCTCAGGGCTGGAATCAGTCTCTGAGGCTAAGGTTTGCATTAATTGATTTAGTCCCAGTTACATGCTGGACACGTGTGGCCTGGGCTGGAGTCAAGCTGACTCAAGGCACATTGGTTGAGAATGAGAGAAACGTGGGGTCTCCAAAGCCTAATCAGGATGTTAATGTTACACCAAGGAGTGCATGTCAACAGTAAAAACAGCCAATGCTCACAGGAGCTATTTAAAATACCTTGTATTGTCATGATTACATAGCAATGCAGTTTAATATTGGCATTTTTTTTTTTAATTTTAGAAAATCATAAAGGCGAAAATGAAAGTTACCGGCAATCTTAGAACTCTAAGAAAACCGATGTTGACGTTAGGACCTATTTCCTTCCAGTCATTTCTGTATTTGTTTTGTTGCACTGGCGATTCTATAACTCTATAACCTATCTGGACTTAACAAATACATCATTAGTATTTTCACAGGCTTTTAAACCTTTTTGTGGTTATTTCATTTAGTTTTTCTTCCCTTCTAAGTTCCAGGTGCTTTGTTTAACATTTGAAATACTGAAATGATTGTCACGGTTCTTGTCCTCAAGCTAAATTCATAGTCTATTACTGAGTAGTCATGGGAAAAAATATGGTTATATAAACATTATCCTAAGAGTGTAGCACATAGAGCAGGACCTCCTACCCAAACAAGGGTTTTCAGAGTCATGCCTGAGCTTAGCCTCTAAGGAAATGTAGGATTTCAGCAAGGTTAGGAGGCAGGGGAGAGGGAGAGACTATAGGGTAGAGGAGGGTCAGGCAAAGAGGAAAGGACAATCAAGGACATAGAGGTGAAAGTGCCATGCTATGTCTTGAGCCCAAAGTTGAAGACCCAACAAAATAGGTGAAGCCCGAGATGAGGGGTTTGGAAGTCCTTGCATTCCCTGCAAGAGAAGCTAGACTTTTCAAAGGGAGGCCATAGCTTATCTAGATTGGGAATATGGTCTGTGCTCCTGCTCAGGACATACCACTACATGAATTGCCTTTTTTGTAGGCCCTCTGTGTGCCTATCAGAGTCTTACACATTCTTTGTGGCAGAAAGTGAGCTGCCTATTCCATAAAGCCTTCTTCTTCCAGCCAAGGGGAATCTGATTCCCTCTACTTCAATAAGCATTCAGCTCTTCCTCTTCCGCCCTCTCAGGCACTTTGAAGGTGGTTGTGTTGGACTTATAGGTGGGAGGGTTTTGGGTGCATACCTCTAGACAGAAGGAATGCTGAGAGTCTTACCTGAAACATCTTTGTGTTGTCTGCTATATCTGACACACAGAGTATGAGTGGGTTAAATACTATGGAATTGAACTATATACCAGTGATTTTCAACCAAGACAGATTTTTCCCACATGAGACATTGGTAGGATTGGTAACATTTTTGGTTATCATAACTGGTGAGGGAGGTGCTACTTGGCATTTAGTAGGTGGACCAGAGATGCTGTCCTACAATGCACAAAATAGCCCCCATAACAAAAAATTATTTAGCCTGAAATATCAGTAGTTCTGAGACTGAGAAACCCTAAAATATACTGAGTGAAGTATAGGGTCATTTTCCAGAGTGCTCATTTCTGGTCTTGGCTCTGCACTATTTCCATAGATGGCTTTGAGCTAATGTGCTCCCTCTGGGTCTCAAGGTCATCATCTGCAGGATAACTAATATGAAGATCCCATGCTTTGGAATCAGGTAAAGCTGGGCTCAAATTTTCACTCAGCTGTCTACCTCCCATGAGGTTCTGGGCAAGTTATTCTTTATGTCTCTGTTTCCTCTTTTGTAAACAGAGATAATGGTGTCTACTTTGGAAAAGTATAAGGCGTTGAGATAATTTATATAAAGCAGGACCCATAGCACGTGACACACATAAGATGCTCAATAATCAGTATTGCTATGACACTACTACCATTACTGTTAATATCATAAAGGGCTTGGGAATGGACTCTAAGGTCTTATCCAGCTCCAATAACCTAGGACTCCTTGCTTTGTTTTCTCTTCATGAAAATATTCGGCATTGTCACTCACCTGGATTAAAGGAGGTGGCCAGGCATCAGGTGGGGTCCCAGCAAGTAACATGTGGCATACTCAGACTGAGAAAGTTTATTAAAGGGATTATTATAAAGGCACAAGTAGGTTTAAGGAAACCAACAAGAGGTAATACAGGACCCTGGGCTATACCTTCTAGGTCTGAAAGGCTAAGGAAAAGGAGAATTACTAGAATCTAAAGAAGGTAACTCTGGGGAGAGAACCCTCCTACAGGAGGGCAGTGAACCTTTGCAGATCGCCAGGGAATAAATATCAGACTTCATCTTCTTCCTCTTTCTCCATGTCTTGCTGGTTCTTTCCCCTGAATTCTATAGGAAGTCAGAGGTCAAAAAAGCCTGTTGATGTAGGCTTTATGTCAATTTCCCAGGACACAGATCCTGGTAAGAAGGTAAAGAGAGTGGATCTGAAGAAGCAAAGAAAAAAATCAATTATGGCATTGTCTTAGACTTTGTGGAATAGCAGCCATCTGGGATTTAGGCACATAGCCTGCTATCAGACTCATCGTGTTACTACTGTAGCTCTTCACAAGGGAGAAATTGCACCACACGTGGTTATCCATGCCACCCACAGTGTATCTCCTCCCCCAGACTCAGGGGGAAACACAGCTCCGTTCTGATAAAGGCTTCTGTGTCTCCTTTGAGTAATATGCACCTCAAGGAAGAGAAAGGTGCAGGGAAGCTCCATGCTGGGAGCTGGAAAACAATGGAGGCTGCTTTGGGAAGCCGTATGAGTTGGTGGGATCCTGGTGACCTGGGTCCCAGTTCTGGCTCTATCCCTTGCTGGCTTTGTGATCTCTGGGACTCACTTTATTTACCTATAGTGGGGGTAGAATTCTCTAGCTTACCAACCTGTTTTGTGGATTAGAAGTACTTGAAAGAATGCATTCCAGTCCTTGGCACCTCGTGAAGCTCAGCAACGTCAGAATTCATTTACTTAACGTTTATCTAGTGAGCAGTTGCCATGTACTAGTCTTGTGGCAGGCCCTGGAGTAAAATCATGATGGTTAAGTAAGGCCCAAACTTTAAGGAATCACAGTCTGGAATAAGACCTTCTATTTTGGGATTGATAGGTAGGCTTTGGCAATTGCATAAATCCCTCGAAATTGAATTGAAGTTTGTATACAGGTAAGTATGTGTGTGCGTGTTTCTGGAAAGATTTCATTAAATTCTCCAAGTTAAGAATCACTGAGGGAGAACTTTCAGAGGAGGATTCCTAAGAGAGTAGATTTAGTAGAATAGCAATAAAAACAAACAAACAAACAAACAAAAAACAGGCAGTATTTAGTGTACAGAAAATACAATTAGAGGTTAACTCCATACTTATCTCTCTGTGGCCCTGCCTGGAAGTTTGGACTGGAGGGTAAAAGCCACAGGCAGGAGATATCAGCTACATTCAATTAATAACTTTGCAATAATCAGAGGTATCAGGAAGATGTTTGGGAGAGATGGACACATTCAAGAAGATGCTGAAAGATTGCTTATAGGGCTTTCTATTACAGGAGTAAGTAGCCTACAGAGTTTTTTCCAACTCTGATGTTTCAACAACTCAGCAGGATGGAGTGTGAAGATGGTGATGCCTACAGTAGAGAGACCGGTGGTTTGTGTTTGTATCTGTCCGTGCTTCCTCTGCCTTTTCTGTGAAGCGGCATGATCACATGATTAAATGAGATGTTGTAACAAGCTAGGGAGTGAACCAATGGATCATTGACCAGGTACAGGAAGATAGATGAGATAGCACTTTTTGGAGTCTCTTGCCAAGATCCTAAGAGTGACCATGTGGAAAGCTGTTTCTACTAAGCAGTTCTACTAAGTATCTATGTTATTAGATACTCCAAGCCAACTTGATAACCTTGACTCTCACCAAGGCTAGGAAGCATGGAACCTGCAGAGGTCCCCTAGTTCCAAAGCCTGGGCCAGTGATAAGTAATATGTTTAAAACGTCTTTACAGAAGAAATCCCAAACCATAGGTGACATTATTGGTTTATTCATATATCTGATATTTATTGAGCACATATCATGTGGCAGAAACTGTACTGAGCATTAGAGATATAGGCATAGAAAAGGGGAAGGAATCAAGGTAATATTTGTTGAATGAAAGGCACTTAATATTCATTATCAGATTTAATGAGTATGCCAATTTTGCAAGATGTATTTCATCTTCATCTTATATTTATAGGAAACAGGTTCAGCAACTTGTCCAAGGTTTTGAAGCTGTTGAGTGTTGGGACTTCAGATTTGAATTTAAGAGAGGTGTGTTTTCTTCCTAACATCAAAGTCTCTGCCATTATGGTGCCTATAGCATCAGCTGGGGCACACATACACAAAAGAAACATCTGCAGGCCCATGTGTAGTGCGATATGATGGGGGAGTAGGGGATGGGCTGAGTGAGTTCTGAAGAGCCATCCAGTTCTAAGAGACTTGTTTAGGGGCTGGGATGTGAGCTGAACTCCAAAGCATGCATAGATACAGAAAGGCTGGATACCAACGGGTGGAGTAGGAAATTCCAGGCCCGGGTAGCAGGGTACCAGACAAAACATATGAAAAGCAATCTTGGTTTGAGGAAAGATAAAGTCTGTGTGGTACACATGGGAAGTGGCTGTGGGATCTGAGCCAGTAGAGTCAGTTGGGAAGAGATTAGGAAGAGCTTTGAGTGTCCTGGCTTACAATATGGGCTTTAATCTGAGTCTGTAGAAAGTCTGTGAAGGTGACCAGCATGTGTTGGACATGGCCAACTTACGTTGTAGAGAGAAATGCTTCCTGTGTCTCCAAGTAGAATGGTGGGCACTAGAGCCCAGAGTCACTCCCATCTCTCTCCATCTTCTCCTCAGGCTGCAGGCCGGGTCCCTAACGGCCTATTCTTCCTGCAGCAGGGCTCTCACTGGCCCTTTCTCCCAATCTGCATGTCTCCCTATAAATCAGGAGAAAAATGCCAGGAGCCCATGCATGACTCTCTTGTTACCATAAATCTTGGATGTGAGTGTGGTGGATGGTGGGTTTAGGTAATTACATAATATAAAACCGTTCTTGCCTTTCTCAAGTCTGAAGAATTGTTATCTGTGTATCTCCTTCTGTAATTTATGGCCTTTCTGGATGAGGGGGAGCATTCTCACAGCCACTGCCTATAAATTATGTGCTTTTCCCATAATTCCCACTGGTGAATATTCCTGATGGTAAATGACTATTATTTCTATTTCTATAGGCTGTACTCATATATACATAATAAATATAGGCATGTTGGATGATGAGGACCAATTTATCATGACTCCTTATTTAGAGGGCAGGGCCAATATGGGGGAGGGGGCAGAGATAGTGTTTGTGCTTCTCTGAATAGGTTCTTCCAATGGAATAGGGGACTCTTCCAATGGAGCCTCAGGAACCCTTTGCTTTTCAAAACACACTAGCATTCTGCAAGGTGGTTCAGCTGTAACAACTCAAATAATAATAGCCTGTGTTGATTTTTATTGTTCAATTGGGTTTGTTCTTGTGTTATATATTCTCATTGTTTCTCGATTCTTAAACACAGAATTATTTCTCAAAATGAAGACGATGTCTCAATATCTCCAGCTCTTGCTCGGTGTTATGTAGATATAGTGGAAGGAGTAGAACTTTGTTTTAGATAGGCAGAAGATTTTCTTCTTTTTTTACTTTTACTTATATTTAAATTAGTTAACATACAGTGTAGTCTTGGCTTCAGGAGTAAAACCCTGTGATTCATCTCTTACATATGACCCCCAGGGCTCATCCCAAAAGGTACCCTCCTTAATGCCCATCACCCATCCCCCCCTCACCCACCCACTCCCTTCTCCAGCAGCCCTCAGTTTGTTCTCTGTTTTTAAGAGTCTCTTATGGTTTGCCTCATGAATATTTTCATTTTTGGTCCCTAATCAGCCCTGTTTTAGCTCCGTGACCTGCAGAAAATTACTGTGTAGCTCTGAATGACCATCCCCTTATCTTTATAGTGAGGATAACAGTAATCAATCTTCAGCTTCACATTGTTATAAGGATTAACTGTGATAATATATGTCAGAGTGCCTTGCATAGTGCCTCAGACTTTATAGATGCCTAGTAAATGTTTATGAATGAACACATGAATGAATGGGCCGTGATTACAAGCTATCTGTAGCTTAATACATAACATTATTTTCGAGCACAGCTAAGCCCAAAGTACAATACCAGTAAGATAGAAATTTCTCATCTAACAAGAGTGAACAGACCATTCATTCATTGCTCTGTTCTATGTCATCCAGGGTCATTATTCCTTCTATCTTGTAGCTCAGCCATTTCTCTGGGCAATATTATGTTCTTTTTTTTTTAATGTTTATTTATTTTTGAGACACAGAGAGACAGAGCATGAGTGGGGGAGGGGACAAAGGGAGAGGGAGACAGAATCTGAAGCAGGCTGCAGCCATCAGCATAGAGCTCTACGTGGGGCTCGAACTCACAAACTGTGAGATCATGACCTGAGCTGAAGTCGGATGCCCAACCGACTGAGCCACCCAGGCGCCCCATGGCAATATTATATTCTGCATGGTCAAAGCTGTTTTATCAGTACTGTGTCCAGTTTCCAGCCCACAGGAAAAAGGAAAGAGGAAGTGGAAGGCACAAGCAGCTCTCCCCACCTTTCTTTTTTAAAGAATGAGACCTGGGGGTACTCCTGGGTGGCTCAGTCGGTTAAGTGCCCAACTTTGGCCCAGGTCACGATCTCACGGTTTGTGAGTTCGAACCCCCTGTTAGGCTTTGTACTGACAGCTCAGAGCCTGGAGCCTGCTTCGGATTCTGTGTCTTCCTCTCTCTCTGCCCCTCTCTCAAAAATAAATAAACATTTAATAAAAAAAGAATGACATCTGGAAGATGCACCCACCTTTTCCACTTCTGGAACTTCGTCTCATGACCATAATGAGCTGCAACATAGCTGGGCAGTGTTGTCCTCTGTTGGGTGGTCTATGCTCAGATGAAACTTGGGAGATCATATTAGTAAACACAAGAAGAGAAAAAGGGATATGAGGATGATTAACTTCCTCTGTCTCGTATACCTATCACCACTTCCATTTGGAGGTCAGCTTTAATTCAACCTGAAGACAGTGTGCCACCTTATATAGTTAGTTGTAGTTCCAAATACATCTGTCTTATTTCCTCATTAGATTAAAAGTATCTTGAGGGGGGTTGGCTCTTACTTACTCCTTTTTGGGTATCCTCCGGAGCTTAGCACCAGATCTGACCCACTGCAGCTCCTCAGTGTTTATTGACTGACCAATTAATTGAGTACAATGTGCTCTGAGTTGGATGCAGAATTAGCTCACAGCCTGGCTTGTGAGGAATGATGTAAAATGTGCATTGACAGGAACATGGGTCACCCTGCCCTTGGAGCAAAACTGGTCCAGAGGATTCTGGCAGATAACCAGCTTCTCCATTAATGGTTATAAACTGAGTGTCTGGGTAACATCAGTCCACTTGATTGCTTCATCTGCTCAGAAAAGAAAAATAAATAAATACAACCTGTCCCATTTTACAGATGAGAAAACTGAGGTCATAAGTTGTCAAGTGACTTGCCTCTAGTCACCTAAGGAGTTATTGCATCACTAAGGTCACTATTCCATTCTCCAAACTCATCAGTACCCTTTCCACTACCCCATTAGATTTCCTATACCAGATTAAAATGATGCCAACAATAGCAAGTGTTTTGTTCCTTATCAATTCTACCATGTTTCACATTCATGATTTCATTTAATCCTTATAATAGCTGTTGGAGATAGCATTATTATTAATATGCCTCTTTAACAGATGAGGAGACAGAGACCCAAAGAGGTGATAAAATATTTCCTGCCAGTAAGTGAGGTGGTAGACCCTAGAATCAATTGTTTGTATCCCAGTCTTGCTTGGCCCCCTCTCTGCAGATAAAATAATAAATACCAAAGTGCCTTATAAATTGTAGAGCATCTCCAGCGTCAGGCACTGTTATTGATATGTTATTTCCGGGAGTTCTGAATCTGCACTTGAATTCACAACATGGAAGCCCGCAGTATATTTTAATTATAGCCACTTGATAATCCTGGGGTTGTGGAGTGGGAGGCTGTCCTATAGTATGCCTAAGAGCCCTAAAGAGATCACTCCAGGTCCATGAATATTCATTGCTATGCTAACTCATGAGCTGCATTTTCCTGGAGTCACAGTAATCAGATGCTTCCTGCATCGCTGGAACATTACAGTCACTTTACAGCAGATGGATCATAAGCAGGTATTGAGTATCTCTGCTAGGGTTTTCTCTTCCCATCACCTAGTGATGCTACTAGGTGAACCTAGTGCTGGAGACACGAAAAGCTACCATGTCCTTCCAGGAAGATTGGCAGGCAACTGTTTACAGAGAGTTTCACACTCTTAAATTGGGCATTACAGGGACTCAGTTCTTTTATTCTTTGTTTACATTTTTTTTAATTAGAGGGAGGAGGGGAAGAATATAACTAGGATAGGACCTTGCTACTCAAAAGTGGTCTCTGGAACAATGGCAGTGGTGCTATCTGGGAGCACCGTGGCAAAGTATTATTTTGTTACAAAGGCAGAATCTTGGGTTCTTCCCAGACCCTCAGAAACAGAATCTGCCCATTACCAAGATCTCATGTCATTCCTTTACTCATTAAATTCAGGAAGCACTGGGCTAGGAGGCTGGAGTTCTCATCCTCTACTTTGCCCTCACTGGTTGTGCAACCTTGGGCAAGTCACTTAACCACTTTGGGCCCCTGTGGCCACCTTTTTTCTAAGGTGAGAAAGTAAGGTGAAGATATTAGTGATTCTTGGTTTGGTGTATAGGAGGTGGTTTCCTCATGAGCCCAGTGCAGCAACTATCAACAAAAACTCTATCTTCCTTGAAATTTCTAAGACCTCTTCTTTTCGGAACGGTTGCTCACCCAATAAATTATCTACTGATAATGCAGCAGGCACTGTGTCCCTCAGTCCCCTGAAATTTGCTTCCCTGGACTTGGAAGGACCTTCCTCCCTCACTGAAACCAAGCCCAGAGTCTCTGAAGTTTGTTCAGGGGAACCCCAGGTGTGGATGCAGTGAGGAAAATATTGAGATTCCTTAGGACTCTTAATTCCTTCTGTGGTCATTTCAGTATTTGTTTGCATCATTATTACTGTAGGATTCACCCTCTGTATAAATAATAGAATATTCCAACCTTTCATGGTACATGTTAGATTTGCATAAGGTGGACATGGTTTCTTAAAGTTTGTTGTGAGGCCTGTTCATCCAACACTTGTTCATCCAACACTTATTGAGGCTTTAATGTGCTCTCTAGACACAGGGCCAAATGCATTGGACCGAGAAGTAGGAAGACACAAGCCTGGCCCCAAACCAGACTTCCTTGGGAAAGCTGGCCTGCCATTTACCAAGTATGTGGAGGCATGCTCCTTGGCCTCATGTGGCCTTGCTTTCAGCATCTGTAAAAGGGGATTATAAACGCTTTGTGAAGAATAGCACAAATTTTAACTTTTGGCCTACTAGGGAGACAAGTCCAGATTTGGGACAAGGCCATGGACGCTGCTTCCTTGACCTGCATTGTCAAAGTTTCCTAGAAGAAATGACTTCTAGACTGAGACTCAACAACAAGGAACAGTTAGGTAGGTAAAGGCAAGAGTGGAGAACAGGTGGGATAGAAGGGAGACTTTTCCTGGAAGGGTGAACAGCATTTTAAAATTTTGAAGATGCGACAGGACAGGATGAGTTAAGCGGAGCAAACCTAACTGTAAATCTGCTTGGTAGATAATTGTTCTGGGGCCTTTACTGTTATGGACTGAATGTGTGGGTATGTATGTTGAAGCCTAAATCCCCAGTGCCCAGGAATTTGGAGGTGGGGCTTTTGGTAGGTAATTAGGCCATGAGGGTGGAGCCCTAGTGAACAGGATTAGTGCTTTGAAAGGTGCTCTAGAGACCAGAGTGCTTCAGCAAGTGAGGATACAAGAAGAGAGAACCATCTATAAACCAGGAAGAGGGCCTTCCTCAAGAACCCGACCTGCTGGCACCCTGATCTTCGACTTCCTGCCTCCAGAAGTGTGAGAGTTCAATGTCTATTGTTTAAGCCACCCAGTCTGTGACATTCTCTTATAGCAGCCCATACTAAGACAGTCACTTTATTACAAATTTGTTTGAATATCACTGAAAAGTAAGGAGTAATGAGGGGACACTGAAAATATTTAGTAACAGCTAGTTTGGCACAGCACTGAGTAAACAAAGAGAAGCAGATAGTGCAAGGACGGTGGGGGCGGGGGGGGGCACCACACCCAGGCAGACATTAACCCTTTAGTTGTTGTTAGGTGTGGAATGGTACTGGGAGAAGGATAATGGCTGCCCATGGCCAGTGGGGATCAGCGGAGGAGTTTTGGATCAATGGTGATGGAACAGGATGTAAATATTTCAGTGCTATAAGAACCAGTGTGATCCTACAGACATATATTGCCTGGAATCAGTCCTGATTGTAACTATATTTCTTATGCATTTAAGACTCTGCACTGAGAGCATTCATCAAATGCCTCCCACCATCCTAAGAAATTGCCCCTGCCCTTAAGATGTTCTTAAGGCAACAGAGAAGACAGATTTGAGATTTTGGATTTAATTATAAAAGCAAATGGAAACCACTAATGGGTTCTAAGCAGGTAGGTGACATGATCTATTTTATATGTTTCAAAGTAGAAAGGGTTATAGTGGGATGAAGAGGCACAGGAGAAGCAGGAAGACTGTTTGGGGCCATAATCAGGAACCTGGGCAGGAACTGATGGCAGCTTGGATGGAGAAGGCAGAGGGATGAATCAATTCAGAAGGTGGTCTGAGTTAAATGTAACTGAGGTCCAGGCTCCAGCCAGTGATCCCAGATGGAAAACCAATTAGCAAGCGTGGGCGGTGGTTGTGTGAGCCTTCCATTCTCAAGGCTGATGATTTGTTTAAGGTCCTCTGTAATAACCTGCCTATAGGGCTTTATATTTCACTATGTAGTTGGCTTTGTGATCCTCCAAAAATGTGCCCATTTTCTAGAGAAGAAAACCAAGATTCAGAATAACCAGGTAACTATCCCAAGGTCACACTTCAGGAAAGATACGAAGCCTGAGATTAAAAGCAGGTCTTTCAACAGTGGAGCCTATCCTTTTCTTTTTATACCCGTCTTTTCTATGCACTGCAAAAACTGAGCTCTGTGTCAAGTTTCCTGCTTCACCTGCCGAGTCAAGCAGTTAGTGCCCAGCATTCCCAGCATCCATGGGCAGCCTGACACAGATCTACATAGGAGAGTTTTTTTTATGCAATCCTTTCTGTTTTGCTGTTAATGGTGGTGCTGTGACCCTTTTCTGTCCTTGGTAATGTTACTTAACCACTGTGTGACTTGTTTTCCTCCTCTGTAACGTGGGAATACTAACTCCCCTCCCAGCATCATTAAAAATATGAATGTAGGTAATCCAGCATTTAGTTGGTATTGAATAAGTGTGCATTCTCTTCTTCTCCTTCTCCTACCATTGACCTATTAATATTCACTACCCTGGCAGTAACACTCATTCACTTGATCTCAAATGAAGACAGACACCACTGAAGAATCACCATAATGATACTTGACATTTCTTGAGCACTAGTTCATGAACTATGGCGAATATTTATTTATTTATTTATTTTTAAGAAGCTTATTTATTTATTTTGAGAGAGAAAGTGCGAGCAGGGTAGAAGCAGAGTTGGGGGGGGCAGGGGGAAGAGAATCTCAAGCAGGTTCTGTGCTGCCAGGGCAGAGCCCGATGCAGGGATTGAACTCAGGAACCACAAGATCATGACAGGAGCCGAAATCAAGTTCGGCGCCTAACCAACTGAGCCACCCAGGTGCTCCAAACTATGGTGAATATTTTAGTCATTATCTCGATTAATGCTCGCAAGCTCCATGATGCATATATTGAGTTCATTATGCCCATTTCACAGATGCAGAAAGTGAGTCTCAGCAAGATAATACAATTTACCCAGATGCAACACAGCTAGAATGTGATCGAGTCAGAAGTCAAATGCAGGTCTCTCTGACTCCGGAACAGATGCTCCTACCCACTCACCCCCTGCCTCCCAAGCAAGACTAGCTGTGCTGTGACAGGTGCCGGGTTGCCTCACTAATTAGCCTCTGTGGCAGATGTGAGTCAGCATAGGGCCCGAAGCTGGCAGCAGGAGATGTGTTATCTCAATTAGGCCTCGATTTTAACTTCCAGAGAGTGAATGGAGGTTGAGTCTCAGAAGTTGCTAAGTGAATGAAATCGAAACAGCCAGAAATGACTTGCCTTAGGGGAAACAAACTCCTAGCTTCCTGGGTCACAGAAATTTTGTTTCCTCTCTCTGGCAGAATGCTGAGCCAGCAAAAGTCATAGCCCTGTCTTAAAGTTTGCTCGGGTGGAAACTTGAAAGAGGCTCGGTACTTTGAGTCAAATGCAGGGCGAAGGATCCACGATACAACGTCTTCTGTCTCAGGGTGACCAAGAGGCAGTGAGGGCAGGGTGGTGCCATACCCTGAGCGTGGGTCACGGAGTTAGGCCAACAGGGGTTCAGATCCTGGTGCCGTCACGCTCTGGTCTTGAGCAAGTCAGACTCTTCATCTATAGCAAATGGCCTTTGATGCTGACTCAGCAGAGTTGTGGGGAAGATCAAATTAGATCAGTAAAGTGCTAGGCGTTGAGCACATAGTAACCACTCAGTACAGGGTAGTTGCTGGGGTTTTATGCATGTAGAGAGCTCAGAAGCCTCCCTGGAACATAAGCATATTATATCAGCTACACTTATTATTATCTCAGTGTTTTGACAATGACAGCACACAGCTTCTCTTGCTCTTAACCCTCTAGTTCACTACACATCCAAATATAACACAACTAGAATTATAACTCCCTGAAATATTTTGTGGCTCATAGATGTTTCACTGAAATTATTTTCATATAACTTTAAGTCTCTTAAAAATCCACTTTCACACAACGAGATAACACAGCACACACACACACACACAAACTGGCTAAAATTAAAAAGATGGATAACCCCAAATGTTGGCATACTACTGCTCTCATAATCATTTGTGGGATGGTAAGATGGTGTATCCACACTGGAAAAGGGTTTGTTGGTTTCTTATAAAATTGAACCCACACCTGACCTATGGCCCAGAAGACCGGCAACTTGTCACCTACCGAAGAGAAGGAAAACCCTTATCTGTGAAAGACTTATGAGAATATTCATAGCAGACATCTTCATTCCAGCCCCAAACTAGAAGTAGCCAGGTGTTCATTAGCAAGAAGTAGACAATCAAATTGTGGTATATTGTACAAAAGAGTACAAAGGAACAACTTACCGATACACATAACATCAGAGGTGAATCTCAAAAATATGCTGAGTAAAAGAATCCTTACACACACAAAAAAATACATACTATTTGATCCCACTTATATGAAGTTCTAGAACAGGGAAAAGCTATCATGAATTAAAAATTAAAGGAATAGTGGTTGTCTCTGGAGCCTGAATGAGAATGGACGCCTGGGGGGGAGAATGGCCATATTTCATTTCTCGATAAGGGCTTTGCTTACATAAGTATATGCATTGTCAGAACTTAGCGTGAAAGTTCACGTAAGATTTGTACCTTTCACTGTATCTAACCTTTCCCTCCAAAGAAAAAGAATAGCAAATTCTGAACAAAACCCACATATGTTGAACTCTAGTTTATGAGATTCATGCTGAAGTATTTAGGGAGAAAATGCACAGATGTCTTCAGTTTAATTTAAAATGCATCAAAAATTAAGATGAATTGATGAATGGCGATAGAGATGGATAGATAGATATGTGAAAAAAATAAGTATAGTAAAATGTTGAGTAATGGTTATATGGGAGTTCATTATAGAATTATTCTGTACGTTTGAAAGTTTGCATAATGTTGGGGGAAAAGCGAAAAAATAATTCTTTAATAGTTACTAGCTTCCGGATAAAGAGATAATTCTAATGATCCTATTGGAAGCCTAATGCAAATATATCATATTAAGGAATGTACCTTCAAGTTTGTTGTTATGTTTTAAGTGGGTAAGCGTGGACTTACAGGCCACTGAGGGTCAGAATGAAATGTGATTTAGTAAAGGAATTAAATTGATGGTTTACCGTCTACATTCATTACCACTAGAGAATTTTTTTAAAGACCTAATTTTTTTAGAGCATTTTTAGGTTCAGAGCAAAACTGAACAGAAAGTACAGAGATTTCCCATATATCCCCTGTCCCCACACGGGCATAGCCTCCCCCATGATCAACATCCCCCACCGGAGTGGTGCACTCATTACACTGATAAACCTACATTGACTCATCATTATTACCCCTAATCTGTAATGTACATTAGGGTTCACTCTCAGTCATGTACATTCTGTGGCTTTAGGCAAATGTATAATGAGCTATAGCCACCATTATGGTATCATATCATACAGAGTAGTTTCGCTACAGTAGAGAATTTTTTCTGTTGGTTTGCTCCTGTTGAATAAGGAGGTGGCTCTGGTAGCCAGGTATGGTACCATTGATGGTGATGATTCACTTACCCATATGTAGAGCCAGGGAGGGAGACCAAGGCCAGCGCTCTCATCCCATGGAGTAGCTGTTCTTAGCCCTACACTTCAGACTCCTCAGGAGAGATTATGGTGGAGCTGTGGAGAGGTGCCTTCTTTATGCAAATGAAGACAGCAAGTTCTTCATGTATAGGAAAGGAGCTGTTCTGGGCATACTATTTACTCTGAGCTTCATTTAACAGTTCCAAGGTGGTCATCATCAACCACATATCACAGATGAGGATACTGGAGATCGGAGAGGTCCGTTCATTGGTCTGTAGTCCCATAACTAGGGAGTAGCAGAGGTAAGACTTGAACTCAACCTAACTGCTTCCCAAAGTTGTGACCTCCTACCACTTAAAATTCTGGAAAGGGAGCTATCTTCCGGGGTACTTAGGATCCAGAATGCATTTTCCCAGAGATACTAAATTATCAAAGGTGATTGGGCACAATAGAAATTATAGCTTTTATACCTGTATTTTTTTTTTTTTTTCAGTTTTGAGCTAAGCAGGATTCTCTCAGCTTGCCTGGGAACCTAATTCCTATGCATGGCATTATTTTGAAGAGAGTTTATGTCCCAAGATTTCAATCTGTGACCTGCAAACTTTTGAGACAAGCTTTCCATGAGCTAGGAGCCATCTGTATTAGTTATTTTCTGATGCTTATATATGACTTTGCTATTTACAAAGTGCCTTCATGTCTGTATTCTTCTGTGGGCCCCAGGGCCATTCTGCAACATGGAGAAAACGAGGATAGGATCATTATCTCCATCTGACAAGTGCCAGGGAAGTCAGGAGAGAGGTCCAGAAGTTTGCCACACAGCTAGACAAGGGACAGAGCCAATTTGAGAATCCAAGCCCCAGGACACCTAGTTGAGTACAGCTCACCCCTCACCCACTTTTTATTCCGTTTTGGCTGCAGGCCTGTAGGCCCAGTCTAATTTACATGTGAAATCTTACCAGTTCTTGGTCGGTGACCAATATATAATGTGCAGCTAATGAGATAAAGTACAATTTCACTTTTGTTAGCAAGGAAGGGGAACTCTCGAGGGGATCATAATAATCGGGACTTTCTCAGCGGAACTCAGAGAGTTTTATGGGCATGGAGAAACAATCCATCCTCACAATGGACCAGTGTGCCTGGGCACTCCCATTGTCCTCGCCATTCTGTGGAGGAGGAGAGAACATTAAGAGATTTGGCCCAGGGTCACCAGCACCCAGGCTGTCAATTATACATTCTCGGTGACAGAGCAGAGAGTGGAACTGTGACTCCCATGTAACCATCCATGAGAATATGCTCCGGCTATCACATCGTGTAATGTATTTTTAAATACCCCAAAGAGCTCTTGCCAAGGAGCAGAAATGGATGTTCCGTACGGCAGCCTTGAGACTCATCAGCAAGGCCCATGTCCAAGGTCAAAAGGAAATCGGGGTAGGCCCTAGAGAAACCCCAGACCTCTTTATGTCATCAGCCTGTGAGCATTTGTATTTTTTATCTATGAAGGATCATGCCTTTGCTTAAGACATCTAATCAGGCCTGCCAGTAACTTCCTTTGTGTCCTTGGGTGAGTCACTTTACATCTTTGGGCCTCAGTTTACTCCTCTGGAAAATGACAGTTGGAGCAGATGACCTCTCGTTCTTTAGAACCATGAAAAAAGGAGATCCTTACCTGGAGAACCTGAGAGCATTTTTCTAGTCTGAATGTCTCCGAGAGCAAGGACCGTGTTCTTTTCTCTGTGGCCCCAGTGTCTAGCCCAGTTGCTGACACATAAACGTGGCTTGATGAATGTTGAGTGAGTGAATAAAAATGGCACAGCCCCTTTGCTTAGGATGAGCAATGTTATCATAAATTCTGTACATCGCTTGCGTGTATTTCAAGTGTGACCCATTTCATGCTGGAAATGCTGGTTGTTAATCATCCTAGAGGCCTGTCAGAATATAATCACTGGCTCCAAGAGGTTCTCATGACACAGAAGGCCAAGTCTTTCTGTTACTGCAGAGGTCTGAATGATAGCTGATGGGCAAAGCTAGAGAGTGAGAGAGGGACTCAACTCAACCATACGAGAATTCTAATTGTGACAGGGGCTTGAGGGTTAATTTTTACAGTTGGAGTAAAGAATCTTGATGAGAGGCCACATGGCCACTAGACCCTAGAAGAAAAACTAGAGCCTCCTTCCATACCCATGATTTTGTGTTCATCAGCCCACTTTTCATAGGGGATGTGCGCAGATATTTGTCTTAGAGAATATGGCTTTGAATTCCATTCTGAAACTTATTAATCATGTGAACTTAGGTAAATCTAATACTAGTACTATTAATAATAACATTAATAAAACTTGTGATGATAAGAATTTGAAACTGGCACTTACTAACAGGCAATATATGTCAAGTGCTTCGTGGATTTTTTTTTCTTTACACTAACTGATTTAATCCGCTTGAAGAAGGACCAGTTATTGCTATCCATCAGATGAGTAAACTGAGGCACAGAGAATTTAGGTAACTCACCCCAGGTCTTCCAGTGAGAAGGTGGCAGATCCAGTGATTGAGTCTCTTGACTCCAAAGCTGGAGTTCTCTATCAGTAAAACTCTGTCCTTCCATTTATTAGGACTGTAAAATTGGGATTGTAATATCTGGTCATTCTTACAGGGAAGTTAGGAAAATCAGGTAAGTTTCAAATTGTTTTCTCTTCCATCAGACAGTCAGCTCTTGAGATGCATGGTTCATCTGGGTATCCTTCCGAGTGGTAGATTCACAAACAGTGGTCAGTAACTCTTTGCTGAATAAATATACAGATTAATGGACAGAATAATAAGAAACGGCCTTATGAAGAGCAAGGTGGTATACAAAAGTTGTTGGGTTTTTTTTTGATGTTTCAAATTTGTACTCAGCCTTGTTTAACATATTTTGAACTTGCAAAGTAACCTTGCAACAAAGTAACATATTTTGAACTTGCAAAGAAAGCTGCTTGTTAGTGTAGTGACTTTAATGCCCAAATCTTTATCTATTTTGAGTGTTTCTGTATAATTCCTCTCACCATCCTTGGTTGTATTTAATTTACATTTGTATGAAATTTGGAAGTGAAAATTATGGCCAGTGTTTGTACTTTATCCATTTCTCCTAATTAAAAAAAATTTTTTTAACATTTATTTATTTTTGAGAGACAGAGAAAGACAGAGAATGAGTAGGGGAGGAACAGAGAGAGAGGGAAACACAGAATCTGAAACAGGCTCCAGGCTCTGAGCTGTCACCACAGACCCTGATGCAGGGCTTGAACTCACGAACCACAAGATCATGACCTGAGCCAAAGTCGGACGCTTAACTGACTGAGGCACCCAGGCACCCCAATTTCTACTAAAATTATTAATGTCGTTTCTGGTAGGAGAAACCAAGTGTTTGATACAACCAACAAGAACCTCGTAATAACCCTGTGAGGTTCATGGTTTAGCCCATTATACATGTGATGACCCTGAGACTCAGATTTATTTGCTATTGCTGTTGCTCATTCATTCATTCATTCATTCAGCATACAGGAACTGCACTGGAGTCTAGCATATGATGTCACTTCAGACTTGGTCTCTGTCCTAAAGGAATTGTGTGGAGGACAGCTAAGGGTTCAGTGGGAGAGCACTGTTTGGCTAGCCTAATGGATTCTAAACTTCCGGTTGTAGATCCAGGACTACAACCGTGACTGTGGCCCGATATTTGTCACTGTTGATACCCGGAGGTCATGGACACTAAAATGGAAAGGTGTGGTTTGCTAACCTAAAGCCATCAATTTGGTTGTCCTCCCCTTCTCATGAGCTAGCTTCTGGGTGAATGATCACACATGGACAACCTCCATTTAGACTGTGCATATCACACTCAACACTGAGAGACACATCTTCATTTTCATGCAAAATCATTTCCTGCTTCTATTTGATATCAGCAGAACATGTGTGTTTCAGCCCCTGTATGCAAACCTGACAGGAACCTGTAGAACTCTCTTCTTGTTGGGAGAGTTATAGAATTGTTACGGGGCGTAGCATTATTCTAGAGCTCCTGTGCTCTCTGTCCCTGTTCTATAAGTTGTCTTCTCCTTTTTCATTCAAACAAGAAAGAAAGCAGGTGGGCAGGCAGTAAGGAAGGCAGGATGGATGGAAGGAAAGCAAGCAGGAGGCAGGAAGGCAGGGAAGAAGGCAGGAGGGAAACAAGGTAGGCAGGCAGGAAGAAGGCAGAATGGATGGAGGGAAGGAAGGCAAGCAGGAGACAGGAAAGCAGGAGGGAAAGAGAGTAGGCAGGAAGAAGGCAGGAGGAAGTCAGGAAGACAGGAAGGCAGGAAGTCAAAAGGAAGGAAGGAAGGAAGGAAGGAAGGAAGGAAGGAAGGAAGGAAGGAGAAAGAAAAGAGAAAAGAAATGCGCTATGGTCAAAGAAAGTTTGAGGATAAAAATACAAAGAGAGTCCTTAATTATGAAACTTCTTGGATGTTTTATTATGCTATGGGCATCATATATTTGCACAACGGTGTTATCATGATGTACATTTTTCAACTTACTTGTCCATGGACATTTCTTTCATGGAACAAATATGAACATTTCATGGGATGGTGGTTCCTTGGGACAAAGCTGCTTCAGACATCAGGCTCTCAGGCTGTGCACTCTATTCAGCTTCTGTCTTCTCTATTTTAGTTCCTTTTGCTCTCTCATACAGTGATTTCCAAATGTCCACCTTCCTTTCTTCCTAACTCTCCTTCCTTCTGTCTTTCTTTCTGTCCTTCCCCATCTACTTAACTGCAGACCTATACTATGTGCTGAAAAGACTAGTGATAGGCACTGAGCCCACAACTTTGTGGAGCTCAGCATCAATGGGGAAGACAGACATGTAAGTCTTATGTGACGTATTGTTTTGGGTGTTATGAGGGAGGAAACTGTGGGATATGGTGAAGATGTAAAGGAGTGGATAAGAAGGAGTCAAGAGGAGGTCTTTTTTTTTTCCTTTTTGAATTTTTTTTTTGAGAGAGTGAGAGAGTGCAAGTTGGGGAGGGGCAGAGAGAGAGAGAGAGAGAGGAGAGAGAGAGAATCCCAAGCAGGCTCTGTGCCGTCAGCGTGAAGCCTGACGTGAGGCACCATCTCACAATTGGTGAGACCATGACCTGAGCCGAAATCAAGAGTCAGGCACTTAACCAACTGAGCCACCCAGGCACCCCTTGAAGATTTTATTTTAAAGTAATCTCTACATCCACATGGGGCTCCAGCCCTTAACCCTGAGATCAAGAGTTGTACGTGCCACTGACTGAGCCAGCCAGGTGCCCCAAGAAGAGGTCATTTAAAAAAAAATTGTAATGTTTATTTTTGAGAGATAGAGAGAGTGAATAGAAGAGGGGCAGAGAAAGAGAAAGAAAGAGAGAGAGACACATACACAGAATATGAAACAGACTCCAGGCTCTGAGTTGTCGGCATAAAGCCTGATGCGGGGGCTTGAACTTAAAAGCCATGAGATCATGACCCGAGCCGAAGTCAGATGCTTCACCGACTGAGCCACCCAGGCACCCCAAGAAGAGACCACTTTTAAGCTAAGTCTAGAGAAATGAATAGAGATCAGTGACAGAAAATGAGGGGAAGTTAATTTCCATCAATGAAAACCAAAAGTAGAAAGCCAGAGATCACAGTATAGCCTGGAATATCTGGAAAGCTGCACGTTTGACTGGAGTCTAACCTTTAGGGTATAAATGGAATAGTGGATGGGTGATGTAAGAAGCAGGACATGAGCCTCACGTTTGCATGTTTGAAGCCATGATTAAGTTCTTTCTCCAAATATCATAAGTCAAAAACTTTTCTAACTGCCTTTGGTCAAAGTAAGGAAACTAGTATTACTGACCTTGTTGTGAATGTGAATCCGACTAGTCGAGCCTTTTTCCCAACATGTATTCTGCTGAATTCTCATATTGTGAGATGGTCTGCGTACATGTACCCACACATGCCTGCAAACACACAAATTTTAAGGCCCATTGGCGCATTAAAAACTAAACTCCGTGTGTTTTTTTTAACCTTGGAGCTCTTTCTTTGTTGAGGAACATATATTTACATGCCATAGAACATGCTTTAGGAAAATCTTTCTGACACTTTGAAATACTGAAAATGGCACTGCTATCACAACTTTAGAAATTACCAGGTGCCTAGAGATACTGGGCTGGAAGTCATTGCTACCATGTGAGCCTTAGAGAAGTGACGAGAACTGCTTTAATGTCATAGGGCGTAACTGATGGAGAACCAGAGTTCAGGTCTCCTTGTTCCAGTCCAGGTCTCATTTTATTACACTAATAAATGGTCCAAGGAAAGTCAACAGGCATTTATTAGGGACTCCATGTGCCTGTGACTGTCCTGTGTGCTGAGGATGATGTTGAAGTTTGCTCTCTAATAGGAGAGATAAGGCTCCACCAATAGATGAACAAATAGTGTCAGGCAGGGAATATTGTCATGTAGAAGAACAAGGCAATATGAGGCAATAAAGAGCAATGAGCCGGGGAAGTGAAGTTAGGACCTGGGGTTCGAGGGGTGTTTGGGGCCACAGCCATGTGAGTGCTTAGGGGCCATGGTAGGGACATTTGTACTATTTGTGGGTTTTGAGTGGAGAATTGACCTGATTTTATTTGTGTTTTAAAAAAGCTCAGTGCCGGGCACCTGGATGGCTCAGTCAGTTGAGCATCTGACTCTTGATTTTGGCTTAGGTCATGATCTCATGGTTCGTGAGTTCAAGCTCCCCCATCTGCGCTGACAATATGGAGCTACTTGGGGTTCTCTGTTGCTCTCTGTTTCTGCCCCTCCCTGACTCGAGCACACGTGCTCTCTCTCTCTCTCTCTCTCTCTCTCAAAAATAAATAAACATTAGAACAAATAAAAAAAGCTCAATAGTGCTTCTTTCTCTGTGGGGAGGAGACCAAAAGACCAGTAGGGAGGGTAGTACCAGGGTCTGAGTGAGAGAGGACAGTGGTTAAATCCAGGGAGGGTGCAGCAGAGTGGCAAGAAGTACTCTTATTCTGGATCCATGCGAAAAGTACAGTGGATAGGAGTTGTTGACAATCAGATAAAAGAGAGAAGAGATGGGCAGCTCTGAGGCTTGGCCTGGTGACATGGGGCGGCTGTCTTTTGAAATGAGAAAAGTGATGTGCTTCTGACCCTTTGGAACTTAATGTCTAGAGAGTCAGCATTTTTATCATCCTTTTGTTTCTGTTACTATAAAAGGAACACATATCCTGGTGAAAATGATAGAATAGTACAAAATGCATACAGTAAGGTGTCGGTTCCCTGATTTCCTTTCCAAGAGGCAGTGTGTCCAGATATGGACTAAGAATACATGTTGTGTATGTATGTGTGGGTATATTATATTCACTTTTCTTTTTTAGTATGGTGGTTCAGTCCATATACTTTGCACTGCCATTTACTTTTTCCACCAAGTAATATATCTCAGAGATTAGTCCATACCAACATAGGTAGAAAGACTTCAGGGGCGCCTGGGTGGCTCAGTTGGTTGAGCATCTGACTTCGGCTCAGGTCATGATCTCACAGTTTGTGGGTTCGAGCCCCGCATTGGGCTCTGTGCTGACAGCTCAGAGCCTGGAGCCTGCTTCGGATTCTGTGTCTCACTCTCTCTCTGCCCCTCCCCTGCTCGCACTCTGTCAGTCTCAAAAATAAATAAAATTAAAAAAAATTTTTAGAAAGACTTCATTCTTTTAACAACAGTGTGTTCCATTGTATTGCTGTATTATTATGTATTTAATTAATTCCCTACTGAAGGACATTAAGACTGTTTCAGTGTTTTTAATTTACTAATGACACAGTGTTGAATAATATCTTTGAACATGTGAACCGTCTCAGATGTGGACTGAGATCTGTAGAGTGAATTCCTAGAAGTAGGTTTTGTGTTTCAAAAGGAATATGTACATTTAAATGTTGGTCCATCAAAAGGGTTGTGCCAATTCATTGTCCAGCAACTATGAATGATGACACTTGTCAGGTGGGTGAAAAACCTTTATTATAACAGTGAAACCAATGACAACTTATGTGTGTGTGTGTGTTGCATTATAATTGCCAGAGAGTCTTGCTATCTATCATTTATTTAGTCACCAAACAACTCTAGAAGGTAGATATTTGCTTTCTAATTTTATATGTGAGGGTGGGGAGACTTGGAGAGATTGATCATTTGCCTAGCTAGTGAATGGTAAAGCCAGGATTTGAACCCAGATCTCTCAGATACCAAAGCCCAGATGGACTCTAGTTCAGCCTTTGCAGAAAAAGGCTTCCCAAGGCCACACTCAGAGTTCTGTCTCTTAGAGACTGAACAACCTGTCCCTAAAAATAACATGACATTATCTTGATAAGACCTTGGCAGAAATGCTGTTGAGAGCGTTGTAGCCACAGCATGAGGGTCAGACTAACTGACCTTCAGGGTCCTTTCCACAGTTTAAGCTTGCTCACGTCTCAGCCTTAATAACTGCATTGACAAAATGAGAATAATATTGCCTCCTTCTAACTACATTAGAATGTCATGAAGGTAAAGGAGATAGTATCCCTGAAGCACTTAACAAAAACAAACTCTATAAACCCACATTAGGCTGGTGGGGGGCTGGGGTTGCTGCCATGGTATGGAGCTGTCCAGTCTGCTTGGCCTCCCCAGGTATTTATCAGGACTAAGCTCCCTCAAATGGATCTGTATTAGGTACAGATACAAGTATAAACATGTGCTCATGTACACACGCTGAACTACTTCTAACTGACCGGCACATTGTGTAGGAATTCACAGAATTTTAAAATTTTTATTGACATCTAGCTCAGCTCATTGTAAGTTTCTCAGTCACACTCTTGTAAATGTCACAACAATCCCCACAAGTTAAGCATTACTTATTACTTCCTTTTTCTGAGAGGGTGGACACCAAAGCTCCGAGAGGTGAATTTTCTCTGTCAGGGTCATACAGCAAATAGGGGGCAGAGCAGGGATTAGAACCCGGGTTGTCTGATGTGGACTTTGTGTGCTTTCCTTTCCCAAAGCTTAGCTCAAGCTTTACCCCTTCTGGGGTACATTTCTATATGCTCCGGTATACAGAACTCCGGTGTGGAGTTCTTTCAAGGCAGTAATGGTGGCTTCTTCATTTTTACACCCCCAGCCCTTAACACTGGGCTTCAGCCCCGGTGCTGGAGTAGGAAAGTAACTGCCAATTTTCAAGTGCCTGTGTGTGTCAGGAAGCCTAGCACTCAGTGAATGGAAGGACATGGGATTCAAAATGAGGTCTGTCTTACTCCAAAGCCTGGGCTCTTACCAAGATATCATCACCCCCTCCCCGACCCTGTGTGTTTAGCATGAAGTCAGAAATCTATTTTTTTGTAAATAAAGTTTTATTGGAATAGAGCCACCACCATTTGTTTACACATTGTTTGTGAAGCTGCTTAAAAAAAAAAAAAAACTTCATTGAAATATAATTCACATACCATTTCAAGTGTAAACCCAGTTTAGAAAATCATATCCCATTCTTACAGGACAAGAGAATGGTAGAAGACTGTTTCCTTGTTGGTGTCTTGAAAGTGAAGCAGTGTCCATGTGCGAACAAGGAGAGAAGACGTCAGAAGGGGAACCACTGGGCATATTAGCGGTGACCCCTGATTTAGAGTTTAACCTAAAGACTTTAAGCAGATGAGTTCACAGAAGCACGTGGGTGACTGATTTCAGAGCACCCAAGGCCTCCCCTCTTTAAAAGAAAACATACACAAGCAGCCCACCTCTCAAGGTACCTGCCTCTTTAACGCACAGCTAAAGCCAGGGTAACGGTGGGGAGGAAACGGGAATGCTAATGGGCATAGTAAAGGTGAAAAGAAATATTAGTAAAACATGCTGTGGGAGTTCAAAGGTAGTTGTGATCACAGAAGTTTCCAAAGCCTTTTGTGTCCTTCTCTCATTTAACCTTTATTCCGACTGTGTGGGGCAGGATTATTCTCCCTAATTTACAGGTGAGGAGCCTGGATGAACTTTTCTATTTCAAGATTCAGTAGATTCCAAGCCCAAGTTTCTGAAGTATTCAGTCAAAACCCAGGGCTCTCGGGGTTCCCTTGGGGACAGCTCCATCCATGACTGTCCTCCGCTGCTGAGAAGCATGGATAGCCTGGAAATTCAGATCTGGCCTTGGGCCTGGGGACTCTTATACTGTCCTTACTCCATCGGGAGGAGGGGAACGTGGGGAAAATCAGGGGGAGTAGGAAAGATACATTTAGAGAAGAGTGTTTGGACTGGCCCAGCTGGTGGGGACCACCCCTTCCTTGGATGACTGGGGAACATGGGTACCCATGTGGGCTATGGAGTCATTCTGCTGGCTCCCTTAGGCAGGGAGCCTTGACCTGTGCCTCAGTTTCCTATCTTCATTATTGTTCTTTTCCTAGGGTTATTTTGAAAATGAAGTGAACTACTTTTTTTCCAAACCCCTAAGGATATTGCCTAGTGTGTGTAGTGAGCACTTAGGACACGTTGGCTATTATGATTTCGCATTCATGAATATTAGCTGGAGCTGGACTATAAAGGGACTTGGATGCCAGGCTGTAAAGCCCGTCTTTGATTCTCTAGCTTTTCGTTTTTTGAACCTGATGACATCTGGGCTTTGGGAAGGTTTACCTATGTTAGAATGGATTAAAGTAGCAGAAAAACTGGAGCCAAGAGATGGCGAAGGGGCTGCTGCCAAGGGCTTGATGGTAATTTCGGTGTTTGGGAGAGGAGGGCCGGCCCTGCAGACTGCACAGTGTCAGTGCCTGTCAAACTGCCCTCTCTGAGGTGCTGGTTTGGCTGTTATGGCCCAGATTCTGCCGTCGGGGAGCACTTTTGCCTATTCCTGTAGAGGAAATAGGCGTCATTTTCTTTCACCTGCCTGGGAGAGTGACTGTCTTTATGGAGCACCAAGGAAGAAGGCCTGGGGTCTCTGCAGAGAGTTGCCAGCTCAGGAGCTGGCATCAGGGTGGAAGCATCGGCCCCAACCAGCAGCCCAGCTGAGCTGGGCTCTATTTTAAGTACAGCAAAGGACTCACCTAAAAGTCTCCTCCTAGGAGACAGCCTAACAGCATGCCATTATGCTCTTTCTGGGTAATGGTAGGCTCCAGGCTTGGCTACGCAGAGAGTCTCCCCCAAGATTAGCCCCTGCCACACGTGCCATCTTCCCACTTCCTCCCATGACAATAATTGTGCAGTCGGTTGGGAGTCAGACTCTAGGGTCTCCGAGCTCGTTGGCTGCTTGGCTCCCTTTCTGCTCCACGTCATGCACATACCCAAGCCTTTAATATACTGCATGTGGGCTTTCTCCGACTCTGCCTCTCCATCCCGAGCGAGGCTTTGGCTAAATGTGGTGCCCAATAACTTCAAGGGATCAAGTGCTTTCAAGAAATTTTTCTCCTAAGAAGATGAGCTGGGGGGAATTGACAGCCAGGCTGCCAGCTTTGATGTCTTAAGTATGAAATTTCAATGGCTTACCAGCCACCAAGCTCTGGTTTTAGTGCAGACGGGGTAAGATTTAAGGAAATGATCACATCTCCTGCCCTATGGGAGACAAGTAATGATGGTAGAGCCGCCCAAGGAACCCAGAGAAGAAAGGGGGAGATTCTGACCTGGCATTTTCAGCTGGCCTAGGGGATCTGCTGAATCTCTTTTTAGAGATAATTTGGTTTGGTATTTTTCCACAGTAAAATACATACTTATTTATCAGAAATTCAGGGAAAATATTGAAACCCAGAAAGAGGAAGACAAAGCAGTGTTTTTGCAATTCCCCAAAGAAAACTGTTTTGGTGTGTTTCCTTCTAGTTCTTTTTCTAAGATTAAAAAAAAAAAAGTTGTTATATTTGTTCTTTGTTTATCTATTTACATTCCTACATGTCTATTTGTTTATCTAATTTAATTGTATGCCTCAGTTTTTAAAAAATTTATTTGGTTGGTTTTATTTTTGCTTCGTCCAATCAACATGATAAAACACATTTTTTTAAATGTTTATTTTTGAGAGAGAGAGAGAGAGAGAGAGAGCATGCAAGCAGGGAAGGAGCAGAGAGAGAGGGGGAGAAAGAATCCCAAGCAGACTCCATGCTGTCAATGCAGAGCCAGATGCAGGGTTCGATCTTGTGAACTGTGAGATCATGACCTGAGCTGAAATCAAGAGTCAGACACTTAACCAACTGAGCCACCCAGGCTCCCCTAAAATACGTTTTTAAGTTAGTGCAAACTCTCTGCAATCTGCATAAATACTTGTTGGAACAGGGATTGCCAAGAGTTAGGGTACATGAAAATCACCTACAGAGTTTATGGAAATGTGGAAGGAATGCCTGGAAATCTGAATTCTAATAATAACTCCAGATGACTTGTAGGCATGTGGCTCATGGGCCACACTTTGAAAAACGTTTACTACCTTTTTTCAAGGTATTATTTTTAAGTAATCTCTACGCGCAGTGTGGGGCTCAAACTCACACTGCTGACATCAAGAGTCTCAGGCTCTACCAAATGAGCCAGCCAGGTGCCCCCACAAAACATTCACATCAAGCTAAATATTATGGTTCTGTTGGCCTATTGAGTGGATTTTTCATGTACTTATCCATTTTTATCATAATGAATTTCTAGGTTGTTTATAGTTTAATATAAACAATGCCGTAATGACTATCTCTGGTCATTCACTTATTCATACTTTCAATAGGCATTTTTTTGAGCACCGTACAAGGTAAGCCTTTTTCCATGTGCTGGAAAGACCAGTGACCAAACAGATCCATTTCCTGCCTTGAGCTTTTATCTAATGGAGAGAAAGACAAACAGAATCACAAAATTAGATTAGTATAAATTGTGATGATGCTATAAAGGAAAGATTCAGGCTGCTGTGGGCAGGCAAATCATTTATTCAGGAGGCCAGAAAAACCTCTTTGAGAAGGTGTCGTGTCAGTGCAGCTTGAGGGAAGAAGAGTAGTTACCTGACATCATTTTTAAGATTTGCAGTACAACTATTGGATTAAAGGGTACTGACTTTTAACACAACCTTCTTAATCCCCCTCAGGTTTCAATGTCCACATTCACATGTGCAGGATATATATCTGGGAGGGTCCCCTCAAGAAACGAAAAACCATATTTGGTAGTTCCCACAGAGGGGGGTTGATATAGGGGATTCGTTATAAAATAGTTGGAAAGGTTGACAGAAGAAAAGAAAAAGGTGAGTGGGTCAGAGATGAGTAAATATAGGAAGTAGCTACCGCACCTAGGCTTGAGTGGATGTAAAGAAAGGTGTGGTGTTTCCAATGCCTGACAATCCCTTCCTACTAAGCTACTCTGTGATGGGCCAGGGGGACCAACCCATGCTGGAATCAGTGAGAAGGGATTGTCAAGGCTGGAGTTGGAACCAGAGAGAAGGCATCACATGGCTTGTGCTGGGACATCCAGATACTGGGCTGTAGTGCTGAACCTCTGGGGAAGGTCACTGGTTGTTGATGAAAGTGCTGAGCTAACACTGCATGGCTGACAGGGAAGTTTCAGGGGCTACCACTTGGCTGGAGCCAAGTGGAATTGTGGAGTTGCTGCTGGGCTCCAGTCCTGGGATCCAGGAAGATGCTTTGTACTGTAGAGGAGGAAACTTCCAAGGATGCAAGAGATCCTGGGTGTCCCCTGCTACCAGAAGATTGCTGGCAGAAACTGGAAGTAGGAAGCGAGTTCCTTCTCCCTTCTTCCTGACTTGCAACAGCCTACCAGGTCTTCCTATGGACAAAACCTAAGCAAAAGCCACCAGGCAAAAGAACATAAGAAATGCAGGTTTGGGTGTTAGGCAGAAGGGCAGAAATGGGACCTGAGACTAAATGGGCATATGGTCAGCACACAGAGAAAGGAGACATCCTCTTACTGGTACCCTTCCTCCTCTGACCTTGTGCATTGCCCCTGCGGGAAATTAGACCAGCTCAGTAGTCATCCATTCCATGGCCCCTCTATACCCCCTCCCCAATCCTTTCTTTTCTAAATGTATTTGCACATATATCTGACTCTGAATTATCAAAGTCAGTACTCTGTTGATTGTATAGATAGATGACGATTGAATGAATTATAGCTGCTCCTAGGCATTGCTAAGAATCTGGGCCTGTGCATAGTGTCTACATTTGTTCTTCCCATAAAGCCTTACATCTGCCCCTTCAGGTAGGTATTATCACTCCCATTCAGCAGTGAGATGGAAGCTCCAAGAAGTGAAGTGACTTGCTTACTGTCACACATTTCCTGAGTAGTAATGAGACCCAAACCTGGGTCTGCAGGCCTCCATACCTGCTACTCCTTTAGAAATTTCCATAGTATAGGCCAACATTTAAAGGCCATTCTGGGATAATTCTTAGACGCAGGTGGAGAGTGGCTTGTTGAACATACTGAGTTTCTGGGAGGATATATTCATAGTTACCTGGAAGCTAACTGACCCTGGAAGTCCAGTGGAAATGACAACCTTGCCATTCGAGGCCATGATATGGCTCCGGGCTTCTGTCTGAAACCCTCCGCTGACCTTTTCCTAACACTTGGCATTTTAGTGTTCCGTTGATTACAGAACACTTACATGCAGCACGCAGTTGACTGTTTGTTAAAATGGAAAGTGGGAAAAAAAATAGAAGAGAAAATACACGCTTGCCAGAGCAGTGCTGTGGAGCGGCTGTTCCCTAGGTATTCATCTCAGTACGTCTAAACACCTATAATTAAACTAGCTTTGGAGCAGTGCCTCTTGGAGAGGGTAGAAGAATCAATTCTGCAGCATTTGGATCTTGTTTTTTGTATACACTGCTCCGCAGTGAAGATGTTCAAAAAAGACCAGATGCTGTGGCTCAAGAATGCAATTACCCACCTATCAGGGTGAATGGATGATGGTCTGGTCTTGGGGACATCCAAGCTCAGGGCAGCAGAGGGAAAGAGACAAGTGATGAATATGGTGTCCTCCAATTCTGTCTGTACCCCAGTCTCATTTCCTTGCCGGGAATTGTATTTTTATATCCTGGATGCAGTGATCACTGGGTAGCTTTGTGTTAAACAGCTAATTAATGGGAACTGAAGTCAGCTGTCCTATTCGTGAGACTCTAGACCAGGCAGAGACGCTTCATTCATCTGGAAAAATAAGTTGGGATCAAGCTGTATCTTCTATAGAAATATGTGAGGCATTGCTGTCAGATGCCAGTACCAGCCAGCACTGTCTGGCTTCTCATGAATCATTGAAATGACCTGAACCTTCGGTCTGAGTTGATGGTAGCTAATGTGCGCCATATAATCTCATATGCTCGGAATGTCTTGTGAACCAAGCATGCTATCAAGATACAGTTTTAATTAACATTTGCTTTTTAGATAATATACGCAATTTATTTTGGCAAGCGTTCATTGAATATAAAATCTACATAATTAAGATACTAAACCTGCAATATTTTTTTTTCTTTGCAGTAATTTTTGCTGAATGACACAGATTCCGCAACATTTATTATCCAGCAGATAGCTGCGATGGACAATCGCGATTTCATACTTTCTTTTTCTCTTCTTTTTTTCTTTGCTTCTCTAAGCAATGGATACAAAGTCATATAATCAATTTTATTCACTTTTTAGATTTGAGGGTATCCGATCTTTTTCTGAATTCAATTTGATGTTAAAAAGAATGCAAAGAAAACATGCTCGTGATTCTCCTGCACAGAAATCTGCTATAAAAAATAGGGCTTATTTTATATTTTAATATGATTTTGTGAGTTTATTTCACTAAGTTTTTCACCATCATGACGGGATTCTGGGGCATGATCAACCAAGAGCACACCGGAAGAGACCTTAATGATCATTAAGATAACTCCTCATTTTACAAAGACAGCCTTGGCCACTGAGTCTCCGAGTGGAAATGTGACTTGCCCAAGGTCATTCTTACAACACGATGGAGCCAGGACCAAGACTAGACCCTTGACTAGCGTACCTAATTTTCTACTATTCCTGCAGCTTCCCTTTAAGAACCATCTGCCCTCTACCTGCAAAGAGCCTCTTCCACCATCATCAACTATGTCTTGTAAACTTTAAATGCCTTCATATAATGTAAAATAGGCCAGCTTGGGGGAGGGGGAGCAAAATAGACCTGGTTCCCAAAACCTTTGCCTATAGGGAAGAACAGCACAATGGCCGAATCCCAATTGCTTTGTTCTTTGTGATAATCCATATAATTGGGTCAGAGGGCTAATGACTTGGCTTCATGAATCTGAGCCATATGCCTCCATGATTTGCAGCCAGCCACATGCCTGCAATGAGAGTGTTCATGATGGAAGCCCAGGGCCTCAGCTGGGGGAAATAGCAGCCAGACCAAAGCTGGGAATGGGAAACAGAATGGCCCCTGGTTATGAGGCCATTTTCTAGAGGCTCCCTCCACCCCTTCCAATCTGCTTGGTCTCTGAGCTGCCAAGTTCCTCCCAAACAGGCCCTTGACAAGGGCCTTTCCCGAAGACTCTGCCTGCACTCAGAATGCGGTAGGCAGGGATTGCGCCAGTGTCAGCCTCTTCTCTCAGATCTGTAGTAAGCTGCTAATTAGTGTCAGTAATTGCTGGAGGAGAGGATAGCTGGCTGCCCATCAGCCTTGGGAAGGAGGGGGTGCTCGTTCCCTCCCTCCCTCCCTCCCGGCTCCCTCCTCTCTAGTGTTAAGCCATAAATCTATATCGGTTAAATCGGCTGTTGGGCTGCTTGTTGAAAAGGACGTCAGTGGAGTCGCGTCAGGTTAATGGGTTTAGCTAATGTATGGGCATAAGGATAAATAACCGATCATGCATTGTAGCCAGAGGCAGAAGGATGGAGGTCTTTGAGAGTCATCAAAGCAGGGGACTCACAAGTACCCTTCTGAGGACCTGGGCCCTGCTCTTCTGGGGAGGAGTCTCACAGAATCCCTTTCTTGGGCAACTCTGTTAAAGGAACAAGAAAACAGTACTTTCTATCGGTGAATCATAGGCCAATAGATGGTGTGGAGGAACAGAAGGCTTAGATTTGGTGCAGATCTGCAGGTTGAGGTCCTATTACTGGTGCTGTCACAGATGGCTGTAACCTGGGGCAAAGGATGAACTTCTCTGAGCCTCCGCTTTCCCATCACTGCAATGGGGCTGGAAAGAGCATCTATCTTACAGTATCATTGAAATGAGCTGATACACATACAATGTCCAGTACAATACTGGGTATATAATCACTAGTCATAAAGTGAGCACTTAATAAATACTATGAATTAGATAAAAATATTAACACACCGGGCACATGGGTGCTTGTGAGCTAGTAAATTTCAGTGGAATTTCACACAGATCCTGGTGTCCCTTTTCCATCAACTCAGAAGACCTATTTGTTTCTGACTGCCCCATGGTCATTTGTCTCTTTACCACCCCTCTCCCACCTTTTTGGCATTGGTATATGAGGAAGAGGTGGAGGAATTATGGCCACCGGATATCTGTGCTGTGCATAGCCTTCTGTATCATATGTGCCCCGTGCATTAATGCCCAGTGTGGCAGTACTGAAAGCCCTGCTTATGTCCCAATAAAGCGTTCCTTCTAAGACATACTGCAAAGCTTCAGTAGTTTAGATACAGAATATCCAATGATATGGAGCAGCTGTGGTTTAGTTTTATTTGCATGTGGTATAATTGTAAAATAATGCTATTGGTATGTGTGTGTAGGTATATGTTTTTACCTTCCATTTCCCAAAGATCTAGCTATTTTCTTTGCCTACAATATTCATTTGCTCAGCAAATATGTAATATATATTATGTTCTTATTTTTATATGTATATTTGCTAAGAAAATGTGTCTTGCCCGTGTGCATACACATCTCTTCATTTATTCATTCCACAAATATTTATTGAGCACCAAGTGAATCACAGAATTTTAGAGCTAGAAAGGAAGGACATGCAATCATCCTATTCAGGGATCTCAGTTTAGAGAAGAAGAAGATGGGATCTTAACATGACAAGCCCCACCTTCCCCCTAGGTACCCTTCTCCCCCATCTTCACTTAGAGATTATGGTCCATCAATATAATTACCTTATAACAATCTCCAGTAGCCCTCATCTCCCTCTCTGTCCTGCTGAGCTGTCCAGACCACAGTTCTGGAAAGCCTAGCTGTCTTCCTCTCCCGGCACCAGAGCAGCTGCAGGTAGCTGGATAAAATTGCAGCTTGATTGCACTTCATGACCTCACACCTCCATTTCAGGGAGTATGGCAAAATGGTTAGGAGCTAAGGCATATTGCCTGGGTTCATTCATATACTAGTTCTGCCATGTTCTAGCTTTGGAATCCTGGGCAAGTTACTTACCCTCTCTGTGCCTTATTTTTCTCATGTAGAATAAGGATAACATCCTTTATCTCACAAGATTGTTTTGAAGGTTAAAGAAGTAAAAATACATGAAGCATTTAGAGCAGTACCTGATACTATAGAGGTATATATTCATTATCATTATTGGATACTCTACATTGTTGTCTCTTCTACCTACACAAAGGCTGCTGGGTCTCCAACCATCCAAACCACATTCCAGGACAGCAGGAAGGGAAAGGGGCTTTTGCCTTTTGAGTCAGCTCCTTTAGGAATCCTTTCCAGAAGGTTCTCACAGCTTCTATGTACAGCATCTGGCTTCATGGACATGCCTGGCTGGAAGAGAGACTTCGAAATGAGATCTTTATTCTAAATAGTATTGCACCCCAAAGGGGATACAGTTACTAAGGAAGAAGGGAACACGGAATCTCTTCAGGCAAATGGCAGACCTTACCACATCCACAAGGCCAAATTTAACGGACTCTTCTCTGACTTCCTCTCCCTTAGCTGCCCAGGAACACCCATTCCACTCCTCTATATACACTTGTCTGTCTTGGCTTCTCTGAGTCCACACCCGATTGGTTTTCCTCCCACTTCTCTGGCTACTGCCTTTCCATCTGTTTTTGCTGGCTTCTCCTCTTCTTCCCAATATCTGTATGTTAGTGGGCCCCAGGTTACTACTGAACTCCCTTCTCCAGCTCACTCATTCCTGTGGTGGGTGATGCCCCACTCGTGCTGGCAGTTTCCACATTTAGATGTCTAACTCAGCCTTTACTCTAAACCCCATACCCGCACCTGTTTGCCATCTTCTCTCCGTTTGTATATTGAAGAACCATCTCAAACTTACATTTTAAAGCATAATTCTTGATTTCTCATCAAATGGGTTTCTTTCCCAGGCTGCCCCATCTCAGCACATGGATACAGCCCCAATCTGCTGGCAGTTCAACACTTTAGAAACGACCCTTGATGGTTCCTCGCTCTTTAAGCCCCCGCTCCCTTTTGCAACACCCAAATAATTCTCAACTCTGTCTACCTCTTCCCACGTTGGTAAGCGCTGCTGTGGTCCAAGCCAGCAATAGTCTTCACCTTGACTGCTTTGAGTCCATCTCAATGACTCTCCCTACCTGAATGCTTTCTCCTACAGCAGAGCACAGTGGCTGAGTGCCAGAACTCCGGACCCAGATGCCTGGGTTCAAATCTTAGCTCCAACATGTGCTAGCCATGTGACCTGGACAAGTTTCTTAACTTTTTTTTTTTGGTCTCGGTTTGTTCATCTATAAAATGAGAATAATAATAGTACCTATTTTATATGGTTATTATGAGCACTAAATGAGTTAATATATGAAAGCACTCAGAGCAATGCCTGGCATATAATAAGCATGATCAATAAATGTTAGCTATTATCGTCAGCTATTACTACCATACATTTTCGTGGAGTAGCCACAGTGATCTTTTAAAAACATAAATTAAATCCTTTCACTCCCTGTGCTTAAAACTTGCCAGTGATTTCCCATTTCAGTCGCAATAAAATTCTAACACATTACGAGGGCCAAAGGTCCCACATTACCTAGCCCTTGGCTCCTCCAATCTCTGCTCATAGCTCTGTCCCCATCATACAGGATCCTCAAGCTACACCTGCTTCATTTTCAGTCCTTTAACATTGCAGGCTCTTTGCTTTCTCTGGTGCGTTGTCCTGTTCTTCCATCTGTCTGCAATGCTCTTCCCTCTCTCCAGCTGTTCGTAGGACTGACTCCTCTATTTTCAGATCTCAGTTACATGACCTCCTCCTCTGTAAAACCCTCCCTGACCATATGCCAAAAGGGGTATCCCTGCTCTGGTCATTCTCCCTCTTCCTTTTCCATGGTACTTAACACAATTTTTCAGTTATATTATTGGCTTGTTTGCTTATTTTATAGTCTCCTTCTCTTTCCCGCTACTACTTGTGGGGTTTCTGAGAGCAGAAACCTTTCCTATCTTGAACAGTCATGGATCCTAGGACCTAAACCAGTGATGGCACCTAGTAGATGCTCACAAAGGAGCTGGTGAATGAAAGGAAAGATGACTCTTGAGGAAGATTTTAAAGAATAAATAGGAATTCTCCAGATGCACAAAGAGAACAAGGATTTGAGGCAAAGGGAACAGCATTTGCAAATGCATTCAGATGTGAAGCAGAGTAATGCCTTGCTCTCAAAAAAGTGTGGTGTGGTCCTCAGACCAGTAGCATTGGCCTCACCTGAGAGCTTGTTAGAAATGCAGAACCTCAGGTCCCTAGCCTAGACACACTGAATGTGCATTTTAAGAAGACTCCCAGGTGATTCCTTTGAGAAACACTGGAGTAGCATGTACAAGGGGCCAGAAATAGCCATTGCGATTAGAGCATAAAGTATTTGCATCTCATGTAAACGTCCAAGCTCTGTGACTACTTTTGCTAAGTTTATCAGAGGTCTGCACCATTCTAAGCAGTCTGGCAAGGTGAATTTTCTTCTCTGTCCTCTGATAAAGATTGTCTGAGATCTTGAGCTGTCACTTTGTGCTTTAGTTGAAGCACTCATTCCTGGGTTGCATTGCACAATAACCCTTGAGCACCTGTTACCTTCCAGGCAGTGTGCTGGAGACACAGCAGTGAGGGGATGTAAGCCCATCCCTCAAGGAGCTCAGCATGAAAATGGGTTTTATAATACAGTTCCAGATCCCTCTGTGTGACTTTCCAGGTTTCCCTGTCAGGAATAAAGGTCAGCGGGGTGAATGGGATGGCGGGGGCGGGGGGGGGGGGGCAGGGAATGAAACCTCAGAGGACTGAGGGTGGGGAGAAACAGGATAAGAGGGAGCTAGAAGGCCTACAGTTTTCTCCTTCAAGAGGTCATTTGGAGAACAGAAAGAATAATGGCAGCAGTAGATTCCAACACGCTAATACAAAAAGGAATCCATGACTCTAGAGTGATACTAAAAATTATAGAGGGAGAAAGGAAGCTCTTTGTACAGAAGACACCAACCACTGTATGAGGAATGGTAGAATTAGAAAACTACTATCTTGCAACTGCTAGAATAATAATTGCTTTATTGTACGTTAACTAACTAGAATTGAGACAAAAATAAACAAAACAAAACAAAGCAAAAAAGAAATTAATGGAAAAATACAAAAACGTAAGAATATTAAGTATTTGAATATCACACTTACTAGTTTAATCAAAGCAATTGAGATGACTTAACATAATTTAAATACATTACTGAGTTTAGATGTACCCCTCCCTCTTTCTGTATAATATCGAGTCCTCAATATAACCTATAATCGTTATATATTATTATATGTTCTTCACTCCCTCTCTGTACTCCAGCTACCCCACACACATATAACAATCTCAAGATCTAATCATAATTGGGCCATGGAGGAAACCTTAACACTTTTCAAAAGGCAGAAATTAAGGTGGCCACACTCACTGGCCACAACCAGGCCAACTTAGAAATTACTGAGAAAATGCATAAAATCTACACACATACAAATTAAACATAAAAAAGTAATTATAATTGCCTTAGATAAGTATTGTCAATGGATGCTGAAAGCACCATATTATAAGTTATTTGGGAAAAGGATATGCACACACTCTCAAATAGCATCCCATAGGGCACTGATTAATTATATAGGGGAAGGGGTAACTTTTTACCTTTGCAATGAAGAAATCTGGTAGACACCATATTTGCCATGTGATAATTTTATTTATTTTTTGTATTTTTATGTTTTTTATGTTTATTTATTTTTTAAACATTTTTTAATGTTTTTATTTATTTTTGAGATAGAGAGATAGAGCATGAGTGGAGAAGGGGCAGAGAGAAAGGGAGACACAGAATCCAAGCAGGCTCCAGGCTCTGAGCTGTCGGCATAGAGCCCTATGTGGGGCTTGAACCCACGAACCATGACCTGAGCCTAAGTCGGACATTTAACTGACTGAGCTACCCAGGCGCCGCACCATATGATAATTGTGAAGTCATCAATGATGGGACCAACTGGAATCATGCGATTGAAACTGAGGATTATTCTGAAGAACACCTGCTATGTTATTGAAAAATGTCCATATCATGGGGATAAAAGGGCTGAGGATCAGTTTCAGATTATAGGCTAACAAAAAATCACAATCAAATGCAACTTGATTAGATCCTTGATTAGATCCTACATGGCAAACAATTGTTCAGAGGACATTATTGGGACAATTGGGGACATCTGAATATGGACTATATATTAGGTAACGGTTCTCTAATGTACTGAGCAAGATCATAGTATTGTGGCTAGGCAGGAAAATATTCTTGTTCCTAGAAGATACATGCTCAGGAATTCAGGGGTGAAAGGCCATGATGTTTCCAACTTACTCTCAAGTGGTTTAAAGGAAAAAAAATAAAGTATATAGGGAAAGAGATAAGATAAATGTGACAAAATATTAAGCCTTGGTGTATCTATGTAAAGGATATTGAGGTATTCATTGTGTTATAATTGCAACTTTAAAGTAGGTTTAAATTTTGTTTTAAATAAAAAGAGTGTTTTACTATCCCTGGGGGGCTGATCCTATACAGACCGAGTTCAGTGTATACAGTGGATTCTCAAAACTCACATCATTTGGGATTTGAGTTAGCCTGACTACTGGCCCCTCAGCTTGCACCCCAGGAAGTGAGGTTGGCTCTGAGCAGAAGGGACAGGGGAGCCGGGCTTCTGTGGGCTCAGATTTAGCCTCTGTCTGAAGCTTACATCATCCGCTTCTCTTTGGAGCGTCTGCACTAACGAGCCATGAATATACAGTTCCCGACAGACTGGGGAACACTGAGGATAAAAGCCCGCTTTCCTTTTCAGCAAAAACTGGGCCCCAAAGCCTCCCACCACATCTAGGCCCCTTTCCTGCTGGCTGGGGAGGGTCTGGGGAAAGAGGGGCAGAATGTCAGGGTGGGAGCAGGTTCTGGCGTTTTCTTTGCAGGGGTAGGGGTCTTATTAGGGTGAGCAGGGAAGCTAAAGATGAGATGAAATTCTGATTGTGAGTCAGGGCGAGTGAATTTAAAGAACATTTTTCGTCACAGATGGTTGAAGAGAAATACAGAGAACAGGCCCCAGCACCTCGTCTTCCTAGCTGATTGCAGGGAGGGGGAGCTTGCTAATGAACACATTGATTTCCCAGCTCCTCAGAACAATAGCAAATGCTTTTTGCAGTTATTAATTGGGATCCCACAGCAGGTGTGGGGGATGGAAGGCGCTAGTGATTCTAAGTTTATCTTTGGGGGTTAGGAGAAGGGAAAGAATTTAAAGAGGAAAGAGGGAGTTCATGGAATATCGTGGCAAGAGAGCTGGATTGGACGATCCCAGGTTGACTTCAACTCTCACCTTGCTGTGAGCAGCAGAACCTCTTTAATACTTTGCTTTCCTCATGGGTACGAGTTTGGATAATCATTTTCCTTCGTTTATTTATTTTTGAGAGAGAGAGAGAGACAGAGACAGAGATCGATCCTTCATGTGGATAACATGAATACCAAGTGTATTACTTAATACATCTACAAAGTGCTTTGTAAGCTTTCCAGGTTATGCACTGTTTGTTTTTCTTGTCAGTCATTTATTTTTAAAGTCTTTATTAAGCACCTACGGTGTACCAGGCGCTGTGCTACATTCAGGAAATGTGGCAACGAATCAGAAAATAGTCCCTGCCCCATGGAACCTGTAGTCTAGGGAGGAATAAAGCCATTGGTCAAGTGATTACAAATGCACTGAGATAAGCCAGTGCTATTCCAACAGGAAGCATAAAACAGGTTAACCCAGGAAGTCAAGAAGGGCCCTTATGGGAAGCAATGGCATTAAGGAGACCCATCATAAACAATAACACTACCAGCCTTCCCCATGGAGCAGGGTCAGAGACTTAAATACCTAGGTTGGTCAGATAGACAAAGGCTTGAAACCTTGAGAAAGATGGATTGATTCATATCTCCTCACTGAGGTGAGACAAGCCAATACGTCCTCAGAGCGACCCCTGCAGTCCTGCTAAGGTTGCCTAGCCTTGTCCACGAGGCAGTCCTAGAGCAGGGTATTCCTTATTCTCGTGAAGCTGACACACTGATAACAAAGCTAGAGCTTTCCCAAAGAGGTTAGGCAACTCTCCCCCTCTCCCAAATCAAGAGCAGCAGGGAACTGGGGTCTCCTCAGATTCCCCTAGCATCCCACAATGCACCTTCCAAGTGTACCTCTCGGGGGGAGAGGTCTAGTTAATGACTGCCATGAGCCTGTGCCCAGTGGTACTCGTGGTATATATCCCCAGTCCTAGCTGAGCCCCGCCTTTTATAAAACCACCCTTGAAGGACAGGACCTCTGGATGCAGACAGGATATTCTAGGATAGAAAGCATATGCCGGGAAGGGAGGTTTGCATTCACTTCCACTGAGACTGAATTTCCTGAGCAGCCAGAGAGAGAAATTGGGTGCTGAGCACAGAGTGCTCTACTTCTAGTAGACTTGGGGGCTGGACCGCAAAACAAATGTTGTGTATGGAGCAACAGTTAAGACAAAGGGTGGATGAAAATACCATGGGCGGGTCTGAAGAATCTTTTTTGCTTGCCCTTCAGCCGTGGAAGGCTTTGTATAAATCAGCAAAGCACTGCTGTTTTGTGGACTTTGGTTTCCTCCTCAAGTGGTGATGGTGGGGGTGGGGGGTGGTAATGGTGGAGGTGTGGTCTGTGTATGTGAGTGTTTGAGAGTAGGGGAGCGAGAGGAGGGTTGGGGCAGTGGGAGGAGTAACTTACAGAGTAACCCCTAAGACGCCTTCAGCTGCTTCTGTTGAGTTTCTGCTGTAATCATTTACCAGTCTGTAAAATGGATATAAACACTGCTTGTGTTCTTTAGAGAGAGATTTCTTGAATAGGACAAAAAGAGACAATTTTGTAAGGCCTTCCACATCGAACAATGGGATCAGATCATACACTTTCCACTTTGCCTCCAGGATCCAGATGAAATTAGGAAATAGCTTCTATTTCATGAGGAAACTTTTTTTTTCTATCATGTACCGTACTCTATTCAAGACTTCACAAAAGAAAAACAAGGAATAAAATTCACACGTTTGCGAGAAACTGCTGATGTCTTTGAATAGCTTCCCACAGGCAGGAAAATCTGGTATTTTAAAAAGTTGATTTCCCACATATGAAAGAACACACTTATTGATGATATGGATGAACAAACCATTAAGTAAGTGTTGTTTAGGTTAAAACAAAAAAGCTGTACCCTTATTCCCAGTGTCTGGAACAAACCAATCCCAACCCCCACAAGGGGCAAGGAATAGGTGATAGAAAATTTCATGTGGTTCTTTAGTACACACACACACACACACACACACACACGTAGATATATTCTGGGAATATCGAAGATCAGTTAATTATATGTTCTAAGTGTTGTCTGTGCCTTAACCCATTTAATCCCACAACAATTTTGTAAGTGAGTTGACTATGATCAGCCTCTTTTTCACAAATGTGGGAACAGAGAGGCCACAGGGGAGAGCTGAGAAGTGGTAGCACTGGGAGTTGAACCCAGGCCACAGAGCTTTAATGTCTGCACCCTTGAAACAAAAATAGAATGCTTGCAAATAAAAGACATGTAAAGTCTAATAAATATAGACTACACATTTGCTGGCTGATATTTTCTTTTTCTTTCTTTCTTTTTTTAAAGTTTATTTTTATTTATTTTGAGAGTGAGAGACAGAGAGAGAGAGAGAGAGAGAGAGTGAGAGCAGGGGAGGGGCAGGGGGAGAGAGAGAATCCCAAGCAGGCTCTGTGCTGTCAGTGCAGAGCCAGATGCAGGGCTCGATCTCACGACCCATTAAATCATGACCTGTGCTGACACCAAGAATCTGATGCCCAACTGACTTAGCCACCCAGGCACCCCGACATTTTCATTTTATGAAGTCCCACTTGGTCCAAAGTCTTACATATTTGCTATACAACCTTCATCAAAATGTTGACTGTCATGTACATGGGGCCTCACTGTTATTTCTTACAACTTCATGTGAATCTACAATTTTTTCAATAAAAATTTAAGAAAAGTTGGCTAGCATTATACATGTCGATAAACACTTTCTCACGTACCAGTGAATTAAAATTTAAGTTATAAAACTACCTCGTTTAGAGTTAAAAATCACTCTGTAAATGTAAATAAATATTTTACGGAAATATCCCAGCCACTGGTAGTGGGAGGCTTGCAAATGAGTGGGTTATGGATGGCTCTGTTGTTGCAGCATCTGCTTCTTGATTTCAGCTCAGGTCATGATTCCCAGGTCATGGGATTGAGCCCCACATCAGGCCTCCCTGCTGAGCATGGAGCCTGCTTAGGATTCTCTGTCTCTCTCTCTCTCTCTCAAATTGAAAAAAAGCAAAATTAATAAAATAAGATGGGTCAAAGTCCCAGTCAAACTCTATCTTAGAAAAGATCCTTAACCTGTCTGAGAGCCTGTTTCCTAAATATGTAAAAGGGGATAGGGAGGCCTACGTCATTGCATTGTTGGAAAATGGCAGCCTTGAAACCAGGTTTGTCTGATTCCAAAGCTGCTTGCTCTTAGCGGCTGCATGCCACCCTGAGTGGAAAGAGAGTAGGTGCCAGGTGCAGAGAAGGGAGGCTAATGGGGCATATCTGTAGACCCTGCCGCTTACCCCTCCAGCCCGTCTCTTCGGCCACTTTCCCGGGAACCCGTTCCTTACTGCGGGGGCTATTCTCAGATTGTCATGTCAGCTCCGCTGGGATTGAAACCCGTGCTCTTCCCAGTTCAACTTACTTCTCCTTTGTTCCCAAACAAGCTGAATTTGGAGCCAGAAGATCCCAGGTTAAGACTTGCTTTTGCTGTGTAGATTCTGGCCAGCCATTTCCCCAGCTGGGTCTCTGATTTCCTGTCCTTCCATAGCATGAAGACCCCACAGAAGGGTGCACTGTCATCTCCAAGGTGCTCGGAGCCTCAGCATCTCTCGTGTTCCCCTCCCCCCCACCCACTCCCAACCTCAAGGAGTGAGAAATGCCTCCTGGCACCTCGCACCTCTTTGTGCAATCCCATAGCTGCCTTCTCCTACCATTCCCCTGTCCCTTCAAAAACACTGGCCCAGGGGAGGTAGGGAGTGCAGTTGTGAGACCGTATTATATGTGAAAGGGCATTAGCTAGGCAGCCCAATCCTAAAATGTATCAGGTTTCCATCATGGAGGCATGAGGCAGCCTCTAGCCTAGGGAAATCGAGACGATGCTATAATTGGAGCCACTCAGTGTTGCTAAACTGAAAATTTTGCAAAATCAATTGAGAGAAAAATCAATATGGGATTTTTTTTTCCGCGATGAAAAGACAAGATTCCCACACAATTAAGAACTGGGCTGCGGTTTCCACACTCTGCCTGTCATGTTCTCTTGTTTCTGTGCCACAACTGTTCATCAGAAATAATTAAACAGTTTCCCATGGGCAACAATTACTTGCTTAAAATATTATGAGTAAGGAGAATACATTTATAATTACCTAACCTTTCTGAAGGTGAAAATATATATTATCCTTTGATAGAACAGAAAAAAGGAGTTCCTGGATATGCCAGCTCTCTGTGCTGTATCTATCCCGATTACACTAATTGCTTTAAGGAATGGAACAATACTGTTTTACACACCCAAACCTTCCCTTTCATTTTCTGTAACTTTTAGGCATCAAACAATGGTTCCTCCTTCTTGTTGTTTTTGTAAGTCATTAAATAGCCAGCCTGTGGCTATTAGGACTGCCAGACAGCATCTCTGAATTGTCCCAATGCTATAATATAATGAGAGACGCAATGTCTGTCTTTTATTTATTTATTTTTTTTAATTGAAGCATAATGGGCATACAATATCTTGATAGTTTCAGGTATACATCATAGTTATTCAATATTGTTGTACATTACAAAATGATCGCAGTAAGTCTAGTTACCATCTGTCAGCATACAAAATTATTACAACATTGTTAACTCTATTCCCCATTGTATACATTCTCATGACATATATTCTATAACTAGAAGTTTGTGTGCCTTAATCCCTTACACTGATTTCACCTGCCCCCCAGAACACCCCACCCACCCTGGGGTGTTTGTTTTCTGTATCTACCAGTCTGTTTCTGTTTTCCTTTTTGTTATCATTTTTAGATTCCATACTTTAGAAATCGTATGGTATTTGTCTTCCTCTGTTTGACATACTTCACTTAGCACAATACCTTCTAGATACATCCATGTTGTCACAAACGGCAAGATTTCATTATTGTTTATGGGTAATATTCACACACACACACACACACACACACACACACACACCTTCTTTATCCATTTGTCTATCAATGGACTTAGGTTGCTTCTCTATTTTGATTAATATAAATAATGCTGCAATGAACACAGGGGCGTTTCCATTTTCTTCAGATAATTACCTAGAAATGGAATTGCTGAATTGTATGGAAGTTCAATTTTTTAATTTCTTAGGAACTTCCATATTGTTTTCCACAGTGTTGGCACCAGTTTACATTCCCTACCTTTTCTCCACATCCTTGCTGACACTTGTTATCTTTTGCCTTTGTGATGATAGTCAACCTGACTAGTGTGAGGCGGTATCTCATTACGGCTTGATTTGCATTTCCCTGATGATGAGTGATGTTGAGAATCTTTCCATGTGTCTGTTGGCCATTTGGATGTCTTCTCTGGAAAAATGCCTATTTGGGGTCTCTGTCCAATTTTAAATCAGGTTGTGTTTTTGATATGAAATCTTTGATACCAAACGTATTTTGGATGTCCGTTCCCCATAAGATGTATGTTTTGCAAATATCTCCTCCCATTGAGTAGGTTGCCTTTACATTTCGCTGATGGTTTTTTTCACTGTGCAGGAGATTTTTAGTTCAGTATGGTCTCATGTTAATTTTAGCTTTTATTGTCCTTGGCCTGAAGAAAGTGGTTCCCCCCCAAAAAAAAAGATTGATAAGACTGATGTCAAAGAGCTTACTGCCTATGTTTTCTTCTAGAATTTTGTATGGTTTCAGATCTTACGTTTGTCTTGAATCTATTTTGAATTTGCTTTTGCATATGGTATAAGGTAGAGGGCCAGTTTCATTCTTTTGTGTGTAGCTGTCCAGTTTTCCCAGAACATTTGTTAAAGAAACTATCTTTTTCCCATTGTGTATTCTTACCTCCTTTGTCATAAATTAACTGACCATATATGTGTGACCACATAATATATATTATTTCTGCTCTCTCTATTCTGTTCCATTGATCGACGTGTCTGCTTTCATGCGAGTACTATAATGTTTTGATTATGATAGCTTTGTAATGTAGTTTGAAATAGTTTAAGTTGGTTACTTTGTTAGCCACATGCAGACACAAACCATGAACCCAGCATTCTGCATATTTTTTACAAGTTTTATGATTTTGCCTTAAACACACACACACAGTGACAACAACATAATAATCACAGTAGTTAACATTCATGTTGGGTGCTTACATCCTGTTAAGCATTTCTGATGCTTTATATGTACTATCTCATCTAGTACCTAAACATTTCCATGACACCGGTTACTATTAACATTCTCATTTTACAGATGAGAGGACTGAGGTCCAGACGTGTTCAGTAACTCACCCAACTTCACACACACAGCCAATAAGCAGTGAAGCTGAGTTTTGGTCCAGAGTTTGTCCCTTTAACCACTACACTGAACTATCTCTCAAATCTTTTATTTATTAATTTATTTTTTTACCGTTTATTTTTGAGACAGAGAGAGACAGAGCATAAACGGGGAAGGGGCAGAGAGAGAGGGAGACACAGAATCGGAAGCAGGCTCCAGGCTCTGAGCCATCAGCCCAGAGCCCGACGCGGGGCTCGAACTCACAGACCACGAGATCATGACCTGAGCTGAAGTCGGATGCTTAACCTACTGAGCCACCCAGGCGCCCCTCTCAAATCTTTTTATCAGGTTATTTTGGTTCTATATTTTTTTTTGTTGACTGGAAAAGAATATATTTTCTGTAAAATACTTCTCAAAAGGCTGATTGCAATCATGTTTTTGTGTTAAAACCTTTTCTTTTTTCGAATTTGTTTGGCCTTAGTGCTAGTTTTCAAGTCTACAAGCAAGTAATTACAATAGTAATAGCAGTTACCACTTACTGAGTCTATATCCTGGGCTAAGCACTGATCTAGGATCCTCACTTCCTTCCTGCCCTTTCCCCATATACATGATAATGATACAGGGTAGATAGTATCCTTAACTTTCACATGGATAAACTGAAGCCCTGAAGGGTTAAGTGATACAACTAAGGTCACATGGCTAGTAAGCTCTAAAACAGGGACTTCAAGTCATCTGCCCATTTCACTCAGCCAATTTTATCACAAGGATTTTGTGCCAGGCACTGTCCTTGACTCTGGCAATACCAGAGTCACCAGTACCCCCACCAGTGCTACCTTGAATTAGGCCTTCTCCCTACTACCAGCCAGAGGCACGGTTGGCTCATACAACCACCATGTTTTAGGGTGAGTAGTTAATATAGCTATCTGCACACTTTCTTTGGAAACGTCCTCTCCCTTATTTTACAAAAAACCGAGTTTTAAAAACTGTTCCACAGGATCTAAAGTTATATAAAATTTTATTGAGGTTCTGCAGAGTCTTTTAAAAGCAGCAGTAGAGGGGCGCCTGGGTGGCTCAGTCAGTTGAACATCCGACTTCTGCTCAGGTCGTGATCTCACAGTTCGTGAATTCAAGCACCGCCAGCCTGCTTTGGATCCTCTGTCCCTCTCTCTTTCTCTGCCCCTCCCCCACTCATGCTTGTTCTCTCTCTGAAAAATAAATAAACAGGGGCGCCTGGGTGGCTCAGTCGATTGGGCGTCCGACTTCGGCTCAGGTCATGATCTCGCGGTCCGTGAGTTCGAGCCCCGCATCGGGCTCTGGGCTGACAGCTCAGAGCCTGGAGCCTGTTTCAGATTCTGTGTCTCCCTCTCTCTCTGACCCTCCCCTGCTCATGCTCTGTCTTTCTCTGTCTCAAAAATAAATAAATGTTAAAAAAAAAAATTAAAAAAAAATAAACATAAAAAAACCCCAGCAGTATGTATTTTTGTGTTTGCATATATCATTGGTAGGAGGATATTATGTCAGAACTCAGTTTCTGTCTCTGATTTTGTCTCTTTTCTTTACCGCCTAGCAGCAGACAGCAAAGCTCGGTATCCAGTATCAGCACATTGTCAGAGATGCACGACTCTGTCCCAGGAATTATGTTGATAATACAACAAAATTTATAATGTGGGGTCTCCCTCTCAATGCCTACAGTTATTTTTTCTTGTTTTGCTGATTTTTTAGAAGCAATAGTATGATGGGTAAGGCCACAACTCGAGCCAGACTGCCTGATTTCAAGCCTCGTTTTCAACACTGATCAGCTGTGTAACCTTGAGCAAATTACTTACCCTTTCTGTGCCTCAAACTTCCTTATCTATCAAAGGAGGATGGTGGAATCATAGTGCCTGCCTCATGGGTAGGTTGAAGGTGTAAATATGTGTCAGTGTTTAGGACAACAGGGCTTGGTTCATGGGCCAAGTATTGGCCATTGTTACTGACAGTCGTCTATAGACTGGAATTTTAATTATAATTTGAAAAGGCCTTATTTTTTAAGACAGAAAAACTCGTCCCTCATGATCTACTTTTTCGGCTCTCAGAGGGCTGCTGTGTTCTTTAAATCTTCCCTTCTGGGGGATTATACACAGTCATTCTGGTAAGGATGCTCTCAGTGCAAGTCTTCCATGGACCTTTCCAGTGAGTGAGAGGGTCTGCATTGCAGCAACTTGCTACAATTAGCCCAGACTGGTTTGTGGATGTTGTCTTTAAGCAGTGTGATGCAAGTGGATTATTTGAACAGGCTGTAAAGTTTTAATTGGTACAGCTGATAAACCTCTCCCGGCTTCCACCCCCCACAAGCTGTTAGGTGTTTCATGTCCCACGTCGCATAGTAAGATTAACTCCTGACTGAACCCTTCTCTTTTGCTGTTGCCCCTTACAAACCCTTCTCCACAGGGCAGCCAGAGCGATCTTTTTCAAATGCAAATCAGATATGACACTCTTCTGCTGAAACCCTTCTAGTTTCTTCCCACTGCACTGAGAATACAATCCAGATCTCCCCAGCAGTACAAGGCCCACCTCACACCTATGCTTCAAGTGCACCGGCCTTCTTTAGGTGTCTAAAACCTGCCAAGCTCCGTCTGAGTGAGACCAGAGTGCTTACTGTTGTGAGTCCCTCTGTCTGGAATATTCTTTCCTGGCTATTCACAGCCTGGCATTTTTTTCATTCTTGTGAACGCCATTGGAGATGTCACTTTCTTAAAGAGGCCTACACAACTTCCCTACCTTAAATGAGCCCTGCTGCCCCCACCATTGGACTGCCGATTTTCCAACTAAAACATTTCCCAGTGTGTAATTTTTGCCTCTCTTTCTATGTTTGCATATTTCTTGCCAGCCTTTCCTTCTAGACTATACACTTCCCAAGGCCTGTCTGGCGGTCAGTGTATCCTGAGTGCTTAGCACAGAGAATCCAAGTGAAATACACACAGTACACCACAGGTTGACTTCAAGTGCCTCTGGAGTACCTAGAACCACATTCTGCACTGGATTATGGCTCCTGCTTTAAATGTCATTTGCTAATTTGCTTGACTTGTTTTTTTAATAGAAAATGAAACAAGTCTCTGAGTTATTCGTAAACTAGCAGGATATTTATTTTCTACTCTGTTTATGCTCCTGAATAGGAGAGGTGAGAATTCCCTTGGGCCCCAGAGTTTTCCTTACCTCCCCCTGAAATGCAATATCCTGCAGACTGCCTTAGGATCGTTTGTGAAAGACGGGACACCTGGCTGGCTCTGTCAGAGGAGTACGCGACTTTTGATCTCAGGGTCATGAGTTCAAGCCCCATAATGAGTGTAGGGATTACTTAAAAATAAAATCCTTAAAAAAATAAAAAGGACATGGGGCGCCTGGGTGGCTCGGTCGGTTAAGCGTCCGACTTCGGCTCAGGTCACGATCTCGCGGTCCGTGAGTTCGAGCCCCGCGTCGGGCTCTGGGCTGATGGCTCAGAGCCTGGAGCCTGCTTCTGATTCTGTGTCCCTCTCTGCCCTTCCCCTGTTCATGCTCTGTCTCTCTCTGTCTCAAAAATAAATAAACGTTTAAAAAAATAAATAAATAAAAAAATAAAAAGGACAGGATCCTTTGTGAAAGACAACTGAGAACCCATGAAGAGTAAACCAAGCAGTAGTTCTCAAAGTGTGATTCTCAGACCAGCAGCATTATTAGCGTGTGGGAACCTTTGAGAATGCAAGGTTTCCCTAAACTCACTGAAGCCAGCTCTGGGGGTGGGCCGCAGAAATCAGTGTTTTAACAAGCCCTCCACGTGATTCTGATGCATGCTCTAAGTTTCACATCCACTAAAATCAAAGGAACTTGTGTCAGAGAGGGATGCAAAAGTTGGAAATTCTATGAATGTTTATGCAATTCAGTAGTTGAGAAATATATCCTTGGCATCTGCTGTGGGACAGGAATTGCCAGGGTGCCTGGGATTTGGAGTTAAAGCAGAATGGACCCCAGTCTCGAAGAATTCACAGTCTGATGTGCAAAGTAGCAAGTATACAGTCTACCTCAATATGTTATTGTGAGTGTTGGGACAGAGGAAAGCAGAAAGAGCTGAGGAAGCACAGGCAGGGCTCTGTTGGCTGGGAATTTTCCAGAGTAGCATAAAGGTAAGAGAGTGTGGGCTCTGGAGACAACTGACCCGAGTGTAGGCCAGTCTCCCCTATTTACCACCTGTGTGGCCCTGGGTAAGTTACTCAGCCTCTGTGTGCTTGAGTTTCGTAGCTTAAAAATGACCCTGATAATAGTTGCGGTCACCCACTTCATACAGTTGTACTGAAAAATTGAATTCTTTTTTTTTAACTTTATTTATTTTAAGTAAGAGAAAGAGAGGGGCACCTGGGTGGCTCAGTTGGTTAAGCATCTGACTTCAGCTCAGGTCATGATCTCAGGGTCTGTGGGTTTGAGCCCCATGTCGGGTTCTGTGCTGACAGCTCAGAGCCTGGAGCCTGCTTCAGGTTCTGTGTCTCCCTCTCTCTCTTCTCCTCCCTCGCTTGTGTTCTCTCTATCAAAAATAAATAAACATGTAAAAATTAAAAAGAGAGAGAGAGAGAGAGAGTGACGGTGGAAGAGACAGAGAGGGAGAGAGAATCCCAAGCAGAGAATCCACACTGTCAGTGTGGAGCCAGATGCTCATGAACCCTGAAATCATGACCTGAGCTGAAGTTGGACACTGAACTGACTGAGCCACCCAGGCATCCTTGAAAAATGGAGTTCCAAAGCAGAAGCACTTGGAATACTGCTAGGTTCGTTGTGGGCACTCAGTCTTGACTACAATCATCATGCTCATCACCATCATCATCATCTGATTGCACCAGAGGCTTTCAGATGGACCTAACTGTTGAGGGCAAGCAGGTGAGGATGAGGGTAGGTTATTTAGACAATGTTTCTGCTCTAAATGATGGAAGATCTTGTTACTTACTCAAAGCACGGTCCCTTTGCCAGCAGCATGAGCATTATCTGGTGGCTTGTTGTTAGGAATGAAGCCCCTCAGGCCTCACCCCAGATCTACCAATTCAGAACCTGCATGTTAACAAGAGGCACAGGTAACATTTGAAACACACACACACACACACACACACACACACACAAATTTTAAAAATTGAGAACCACCGATGTAGAATAGTAATTCTGAGTCCCAGCTGCACATACTTGGCAAAGGCACTGAGTCCCGAACCAGAAACCCCTGCAGGTGTGGATTGTGGGATTGTGGCATTTGTAACACGAAGAGGTGGGAGAGGAGGTGTGTGCGAGCAAGGCCATGGGAGGAGGACGGAACCTCAGCCTCTGGCAGGTTTGCAGTAGAGAAGCCAGGTCTGTGGTCATGTTCTGAGGGAGTTCAACATGGCGGCCATGAGAGGGCCGGAGGGAGGGGGTGCCAGTGCAGGTGGATTTCTGAAAGAAAAGCCTTGACTCAGAGGCAGTGAAGGTAGAGAGGAGGAAATGAGTTTGAGGGTTATTAGAAAATGGCTCCGGTGGAGCAGGACTAAACATCAGAAATGAGGAAGGCAGAGGAGACAAGCATGACTTAGGGAGTAAGTTTGAAAAGCTACTCTCTGGAAATTTTTCTTCATAACCTTTTTTTAAAAGTTTCTGTCTGGTTAAGTTTTCCTTAACTTTCTATTTTTATCCATGTAGGGATTTCTTGCAACACACTGAAAAGACGTTTCGGATTGTTCCCTGCTGATGAGGGTTTGGAGACAAAATGTCCTGTTGGTTTTCAAGTGGTGGTGGTCGTTTTGCATCTTGGGCCAGTATTTTCGGCTGTCTGTTCAATTACAGCAAAACTTCAGTTCCCCAGATCACTTACAGAATGAGTCACCGCATGCAATCAAAGTTTTCAGGTAGCTAAGGGCTAATGTGTTATGCATGGAAACATTTAAAATATGTTTTGGGGGATACATTTTAATGCATTAATTTTCACGTTTTGTTTTATTTTGAGCAGCGGGAGCTTTTTTCAAGTAGAAAGGTGGAACCCCAATATATAAAACAGAATAAAGAGTTACTTCTATTAAAAACAGAAAGGAGGGGGTGCCTGGGTGGCTCAGTCGGTTGAGCGTCTGACTTCGGCTCAGGTCATGATCTCACGGTCTGTGAGTTCGAGCCCCGTGTCGGGCTCTGTGCTGACAGCTCAGAGCCTGGAGCCTGTTTCAGATTCTGTGTCTCCCTCTCTCTCTGCCCCTCCCCCGTTCATGCTCTGTCTCTCTCTGTCTCAAAAAACTAAATAAATATTAAAAAATAAATAAATAAAATAAAAAAAAATAAAAACAGAAAGGAGTGGGCCAAGCCCCTGGCACTTGACTTTCTCAATTTATCCATAATTTGTTCCCTGAGAGTCCTCCACAGATACCTTGCACCCCATAGAACAGTTTGAAAACCTTGTTTTATTTTTTTTTTTTTTTTAATTTATTTATTTTTGAGAGAGTGAGCATACGTGAGAGAGGGGCAATGAGAGAGAGGGAGATACAGAATCCGAAGCAGGCTCCAGGCTCTCAGTTGTCAGCACAAATCCTGACGTGGGCTTGAACCCAGGAACTATAAGATCACTACTTGAGCCAAAGTCAGACACTGAACCAACTGAGCCACCCAGGTGCCCTGAAAACCTTTATTTTAAAATGAATTTATTTTCTACTGATTTCATAAACAGAAGAATCAAATGTAATTTTTTATGACTGGGGGCTTTGTCATTAGTGTCATTATTATGATATGACTGAGTTGGTGCAAATAACTTCCATTGCAAGTGACAGAATTCCAATGTGAACACAAGAAAAATTATGCATTTATTGGCCCATGTAACTGGGAAGTCTGGAAGTAATGGTCCTATATCAGGTGTGGTCATATCCAGGTGCTCCATGACTTCATCAGGGTCCATCATCTCTCTCCATCTGTGGATTCTACTTCTTTCTGTTTCTAAATGTGTCATAATTTAGCAATATTTATTCCTGCCAAAGGGCTCTCTATTCTTATGGCTAACGATGATTTTGGTGGTCTCAGGTGAAATCTTCACAGGTCTTGGAACAGAGGCTCTTCCTTAGTCTCCATATATCAGCTCTTGTGGAAGGACTCTTAATCCTGCCTGGGTTTCCTGCTGACCCCTAAGGCCAGTGGGCAGATGAGTCACTGTGATTGACGGTTCCTCCAGAATCCCACAGGATGGGCCAGCTATAACAAGGATGTTGTGCAGACCATAGCAATATATGTCTACTATGTGCTGCAGGCTCCTTTAAAAAAATAATTCATACTGTGTGCCGGGCACTATTGCAGAAACCAAAGATGAAACACAGAAAACACCCAGAATTGAGCATGCAGGTGCAAGGGCATATTCATCAACCACAGACCAACATAATGTGATGCATTGTGACTGAGGGGAATACACAAAAGATTCTGAGAAAAATGCTCATTGACTGAATAGACAAGTGGTTAATTGTGCCAGAGGAAATCAGGAAAGACTTGACATAGGAGGTGATAATTGATGGCCTTTGCATGGCAGAGAAGGAGAAAGGAGCAGTTTAGATGGAACCGAACATGGAAATGGATGGGGGTATGATTGAGGTTGGACAGTCAGAGGTGAAGAGCTAGGGCTGTGCACCTAGCAGCAGAAGTGACTGACTTTCCTCAATTTATCCACACACCTCCTCCACATTCACACCCTACTTCCTGAGCCTCCCTTCCTCCAGGAGGGGTATTACCCTTGCAAAAGCTGGAGAGATGGTGTGTTTCCATGGATGCTGTCTCCTAGACTGCAGACCTGCTGTGGCTTCCGTCTCTAAAATCCTCAGGGCAGCACCACCCTCTAGGTAATTACCACCTACCCCTCTGCCCTCCATCAAGGGACCGTCCCCCTCTTTCTTCTCTCCCTCTCTTCTTTCTTGTGTTCTGTTCTTTCTGTTTTTGCTCCTACACTTTTCAGCCTTCTTAGGAAAGAAAGATCGCCCCTCTTAAAGACCATCAACCAATCAGAGTATTTCTTTAGTCCAGTCATTTTTCAACCCAGGCAAGCTGGAAAGCTTGTAAAAGTTTTCCAGTGTGCAGGCTCCACCCCCAGAGACTGTGATTCGCTGGGGCAGGTTGTACCTGAACTTCAGTAAGTAGTAAAATTTCCCCATGTGACTCTACTATGCAGTTTGAGAACCACTCCTTCATTCTATGTGCAGAGTGCATCATGTGATCAGTGGGCTAGTCTCTTGATGGCCACCAAGACTTTGCTATGGTCAGACTTAATGAGATATTCCCAGGTTTGTTACACTGTTGTCCTGTTCATAAAAATCATAATTTAGTCCTATAGACATCAGATTTTACAAATCAGAATCAAGTATAGAAAAGATTCTGTCACTTGAGAGCATCACATTTAGTAATTTTAACGGTTAAAGACCAACATGGAAATTAGCTTTCAGTCATGGAAATACATTGACTAACACACAACAGAAAACATGGTCTTATGGTACACTGGCTATTGATGCATATATACATTAGTGCATTGGATATACTGATACTGATATCTCACGTGCTTATAATAATAGCCCTCATTTGTGGAGTGCCTACTTTATGATAGGCAGTAACTATACTGCAAGTTAGTTTCCCTCAAATCCTCAAGATAATGCTGCAGGTAGAAAACTCCAGGCTCAAAAAAGAAAGGGAATGTACCCAGGATAACACAGTTACAGGTGCTAGAGCTAGGATCCCTTGCTAGACCCTCTGAGCAAAAACTCCCATCTCTATACCACAAACTCCTTTATCATCAGTGACAATGTGCAGGGAGCATGTTGTGTGTGATGGGCGCCCAGGACCATGGTTATCCCCCTGTAGGAGAATCTGTCCCCAGAACACTTGTACACACCGAATAACACTTGCTGATTTGACAAGTGAAATATGATGGCGGTTTGTGTTAATTTGTTGTTTTTTCAGATGTTGGTTCCAATCAATTTCCTTATTTTGAATTATCAGACTTGAGTGCATTGTATTGGGAGCAATTCAAAAGACAAGGATGGGTTGGTTTGTCTCTTTGAACTTGTAAGCTGGGGATGGGGAAAAGAATCATAAGCTTTTGAGCTTTGCTTTTAGTATTTATGTACATATCAGTCATTAAGGTAGGGAAGCACAAACTCCCAGTCATCCTCACCAAAAGATTACAAAGCATGTTTTTTTTTTGGTTTTTTTTTTTTCAGTTGGTCAAAAATTGTGTCTGCTGTTTTGCATCTGGGAGTAAAACTGAGCTCACTCGCAAAATGTCTGTTTTGATAAATCGAGAACAAAAAGACCAAAACTAATGGCTTCCACAATGGAAGGTGCCCTGGGAAATATAATACAGAATAGTGGAATCAGGGGCTTGTTTACTATGATTCTGTGTATCCATCTGATGGGGAATATAAATAGTTTTCTTTACACAAAGGGACCCAGGGAATAGTGAATCAGAGAATAATTGACTTGTCTTGGTATGTTTGTGAATGTGCATTTTTATCTGATGGCAAATATGCTGTTGGCCTTTGAGTCAGTCACCCACCACAGAATTTCCTCAGCCTCATATGCACCGAGAACGAGTGCCCATTCCCCCCCTCCCCCCACCAAAGAAAACATTTCAAATTAGCATTAATCAGCCAATGTTGTATTTGGGGCCCTATGTGAAAGCCACCTACTGCAGCTGAATGCCATTCAGCAGGCAAGAAGTGATTTGCAATATAATTTAAATTAAGAGTTGGTTTCCTTTCCCATTTAGAACACACCAGTATGGAAAACTGATTGTCAGTCATTCTGGTGATGTGCATCAACTTGGCTATTCACTCAGAAAATGAAGTTTCCTGAGACACCAGCACATTTAATTTATTTTTTTTCCTTTGTGAAGTTAACTTCAGCTTTTTAAATACAATGACTATCCAAACCACAGAAAAACGAACGCCATTAATTTTAATGCTCATAATGCAATGGAAGGAGATTATATTCAGTTGGGATTTTTTCCCCTTTAATAGAATGTTTACTTGCCCCTCTTCTTATGAGTTAATTATTATTTTCTTTCCATAATATTCTGTTTATATCTGAGCTGCCTAACAGCGTGTCTGTTACTGTCTTGAGTTTATGAATTGCTGGTAAATCTATCATTTTGCAATGTCTATCACTAAAATATCAATAGCCTGGCAGCACGGGGAGTGAATATGTGACTGATAGGAATACAGTGAATCCCTTACAGAACCCTCTCATCTATTTTTATAAAACATTTAGTTTTAATAGGGTTTCTTTTTGATGCTTTGATTGGAAGATTGAATGACTTCTCAGTGAATTATACAGGAGTGAGTTAAGAGTTGTTAACTTTTCTTATTCAGGTATTTTTCATTCATCTTTTTGATCACTCAGTGGACACTAAGAGAGCGCCCCCATTTATGCAAATAGTGTGCTAAGTATGAGGGGTTAAAAATAATTAAGACCGAGTACCCATCTTTGTAGAGCTCTTAGTTCTAAGCAGGAATCACCTCACAGGGAGATGAGGGGTACAAGTGAATTGGGCATAAGGTAATAGAGGGTGTGAAAGAGAGAACTTTCCCTGGGAAGGGAGCCACCAAGAAAGGCTTTGCGTAACAAGAGATGCTAGTGCTAGTTCCTACAGAACTAGGCATTGAGTTCTTCAAGTTGGCAGTGGAATAATGAGTGAGGATGGGAAAAGGCAGTATAGGCAAAGGGAATATTGAATGCAAAGTGGAGAAGCAAGCCTTTTCTTGGAACCTACTATATGCTATTTAAAATAATAATAATGATAATAATATAAACTGGCATATACATATCCACCATTTTCCACATATTGTTTCAAATTCTTATATCTGCAAACTCAAACCTTCTAGTAACTCTTTGAAGTTGGTATTATCAGCATTTCCTTTTACAAATTAAAATTGGAGAGAATTGGGAACCATATCACACAGCAGATAGGATCAGGACCAGTAACCCAGGTGTTTTCACTCCAGAGCCTACAAGTTCAAATACTACGCTTGTGGCCTCTTTGCTCTTCAGTTGAGTTCAGTCCAGCTGTGCACACAAGATGTTCTAATAATGACTGACATTCAGGACTATGTCTAAGTGCAGATGATAATGGTAACTATCATAAGTGAAGAGAATTATGTGAGATATAAAATATTATGAAATGCTTAAAACAGTGCATGGTGTATGATAAGGCATTTGTTAATTGTTAGTATTATGATGATTATGTCTTAAAAGAAGTAGAGCCCAATAATATTTAGGAATCCAGTAGTACTTAGGAATTCAAATCACTCAGGGGTAGTTTACTGCAGAAGGCATCATTCAAGAAACACTGTGGAGGGGCGCCTGGGTGGCTCATTAAGAGTCTGGCTTCTGATTTTGGCTTAGGTCATGATCACACAGTTTGCGAGTTCAAGCCCTGTATCAGGCTCTGTTCTGATCGTGCGAGCGTTCTTGGGGTTCTGTCTCCCTCTGTCTTTGTTCCTCCCCCACTTGCTCTCTATCTCTCTCTCAAATAAAAATAAACTAAACAAAAAACAAAAAAACAATTTGTGGACTTGGTGGCATTTGATGTAGATCTGGCTGGTTTAATGGTAGAATTCCTATAGATAGGACTTGGGGACAAAAGAAATATTTCTGCAAGAGAGAATGAAAGGCAGAAATGCAAGAGAGAATGAAAGGCAGAAATGAAAGGCAGAAATGGAAAGGAGAATTCCATCATACTTGAAAAAGGTAAACTAATTTGATGAAAGCAGAAGGTCTGCAAAGAGAAGCAGGAAGATTTCACAGATAGATAGGAATTATTTACAGCTGATGATATTTTTTGAGTGTTTAGGCATTGTTCTTTGCATTACTTAGTTATTGTAAAACATTTCCTGGGGTCATGTGCTCAGTTTTTGTTTTGTTTTGTTTTGTTTTTTCCATTTGAAGAAAATGAGATTAAGAAAAGTTACATAACTTGATTAAGGTCATCCAGCTAACCAAAGGTATAACTTGGACTTGAACCCAGGTTTGTGTTACTTAAAGTACCATACTTATTGGACCACACTACCCTTTAAATTTTGTAGCTCTGACCTTTATTTCTTTTTTAATTTAATTTAATTTAATTTTTTTTGTTGTTGTTGTTTAGAGAGTGAGAGAGAGTGAGTCCAGGAGAGAGGCAGAGGGGGAGAGAGAGAGAGAGAGAGAGAGAGAGAGAGAATCTCAAGCAAGCTCCCCGTTCAGTGTGGAGCCCAAGATGGGGCTTGATCTCATGACCTTGGGATAATGACCTGAGCTGAAATCAAGAGTTGGATACTTAACTGACTGAGCCACCCAGATACCCCAATGTAGCTCTGACTTTTTTTTTCTTAAATATATTTATTATTTTTTTATTCTCAAATTAGTTATCATACAGTGTAGTCTTGGCTTCAGGAGTAGAATCCAGTGACTTATCACTTAGTTATAACACTCAGTGCTCATCCCAACAAGTGCCCTCCTTAATGCCCATCACCCATTTTCCCCACCCCACTCCCCCATCCCCATCAACCCTCAGTGTGTTCTCTGTATTTAAGAGTCTCTTATGGTTTACTTCCCTCTCTGTTTATATCTTATTTTTCCTTCCCTTCCTGTATGATCATCTGTTAAGTTTCTCAGATTACACATATGAGTGAAATCACGTGATATCTGTCTTTCTCTGACTGGCTTGTTTTGCTTAACATAATACCCTCCGGTTCCATCCACGTTGTTGCAAATGGCAAGATTTCATTCCTTTTCATTGCAGAGTAGCATGTCATTGTGTGTGTGTGTATATATATGTGTGTGTGTGTCTGTGTGTATATATATATACACATATATATATACACATATATATACACACATCTTTTTAATCCATTCGTCAGTTGAGGGACATCTGGGCTCTTTCCATAATTTGGCTATTGTTGATAGCGCTGCTATAAACAACAGGATGCATGTGCCCCTTTGAATCAGCATTTTTGTATCCTTTGGGTAAATTCCTAGTAGTGCAATGGCTGGGTTGTAGTGTAGTTCTATTTTTAATTTTTTGAGGACGCTCCACACTGTTTTCCAGAGCGGCTGCCCCGGTTTGCATTCCCACCAACAGTGCAAGAGGGTTCCCGTTTCTCCACATCCTCACCAGCATCTGTTGTTTCCTGAGTTGCTAATTTTAGCCCTTCTGACAAGTGTGAGGTGGTATCTCATTGTGGTTTTGATTTGTATTTCCCTGACGATGTAGCTTTGATTAACACATCATGACTATTTACAGGATAATGTCTTTCTAGTGAAAGGGGTAGAAGTTCTGCATTTAGAGCACTATAGCCCTACCCTTTCCCATTTATAGCCTGTGTCTACTTTCATTAAGATGGAAAGAACTGGTGTCTCTGATTCACCATGCACGTACACACACCCCCTCAGATTTCCTTTTTGTGTGTACCTGTTATAACATGTACCATAGATAACATCCCACCTCTGGAATAAGAGCTAGTGGTTAAGAGTTTGGGCTTTGAAGACCACTACGTGCCAGGACTAGAACCACAGCTCTGCCCTGCATAACTATGGTCATAAACAAGATTCTGAAGTTCTCCGTGTTGTAGTTTCCTTCTGTGTCTAGTGACGATAATAATACTACCTATATCAGTGGGTTGCTGCTAGGAATAAAGGGATTAATACATATAAAGACTAAAAAATGTACTTAAAATGCTCTGATCATTAGTATTAGCATTATTACCATTATTATGCCTTATATGGCATGTGTCTTTATTTTTTTATTTTATTTTTATTTATTTATTTTTTTTTAGAGAAAGAATGTGAGAGCATGAGCAGGCGAGAGGAAAGAAAGGAGAGAGAGAGAGAGAGAGGGAGAATCTCCAGCAGGCTACATGCTTAGTGGAGCTCGATCCTCACAGCCTGGGGATCATGACCTGAGCCAAAATCAAGAGTCAGATGCCCAACTGACAGAGCCACCCAGGCTCGCCTAACTCCTGTCTCTTTCTTTCTCTCTCTCTTCTTTCTCTCTCTCTCTCTCTTTCTTTCTTTCTTTCTTTCTTTCTTTCTTTCTTTCTTTCTTTCTTTCTTTCTTTTAATGTTTATTTATTTATTTTTGAGAGAGAGAGGCAGAGAGAAAGGGAGATGGAGAATCCCAAGCAGGCTCTGCACTGTCAGCACAGAGCCCAACGTGGGGCTCGATCTCACAAATGGTGAGATCATGACCTGGGCTGAAATCCAGAGTTGGACGCTTAATGGACTGAGCCACCCACGCGCCCCTCTCATGTCTCTCTAAATAAAGAACCAAGATAGGCTCTATTGGTGGGAGCGAGGGAGAGGTGGTTTTTGATATATTGTTAACGAGACTGTAAAATTGTACAGCCTTCATGGATGGTGATTTGACAGTATCTATCAAAATTTAAATTATGTTTTCTTTACTTGATAATTCCATTCTAGGTATTTGTCCTATAGGTAAATTAATACAGCTTGTCCTTTTTGAATTTTAACCTCTGTGTGTACAACCTAGCCCAATTTTTTAAAGCACAGATTGATGAATGTTTTATTCTTTGTACCCTCTAAATAGTCTAGTACAGCACTAGGAACGGAGATACTGAAAGTTCCTTTTGTCTGTAGCTCCATTCCTCAGGTGTCTGTGCCCCAGGCCCACTTCCATGTACTGGGTGGCTCCTTCCTGAGTCGCTCACTCCCAACTCCACTGCGGTGACTAACTTTGTACTTTATCCCCCTTTCTCGAAACTTCATTGGTTTGCTTTCAAAATGACAGAGACTTCTTTCATTGCAGCTACGTCCTTGGCTTTTCTCGATGACGATTCCTGACTTGTGGCCCCGGAAATCTTGGCAAAACATCATCCAGTCTCTTGAGTCCAGACCTTGGGTCCTCCTTTTCCCCAGCGTCACCCCCACTCAGCTGACCAAACCACTTTCTAGGACACATGTGAGTAAAATGCTGGATTCTTTAATGGAAATAGTTCACATCATCACCTCCTCATGCCACATCTTCTGCCTTTGAGCATGTGTCTGTCTCTCTTAAATGCTGTTCCAATCCTCTCCCTTTTTGGAACTAACTGCCTGCCTATAGTTAATGCTGTTACATTCATTTTTCGCTGAATCACGGACTTGTTCGAGGAGCTAGTTGCCGGTAGAATCAGAACCGAAAGGCACATGCCTTTGTTCTCCTCCTGTGTGGTTCCGTTCAGGGTTACTTGTCTCTAACTTAGACTGGAGACTAAATGGATTAGAATAAAACCAATTTAAGGGAAAAAAGAAATGTTCACAGACACAGAAATAGAGATTCCTGCTATCTTGGCTGCCTAAGATCTGCAGACCTCACCAAGGAATTTAAAAAGTAATGTTTCTTATCATAAGTGACAGAAATATGCTGCTTTCTGCATCGATAGATATGAAGATTAAAGGGTCTGACCGTGTTAAACAATTTTGCACAGCACCAGGCACTCTGGGCTCTGTTCTCTCTGCCTTATTACTCTTCATCTTGTGGCTATTTCAGGCCCAATTTAAGAATACAATGCAGTCTGGCTTTGCAAATTGACATCCTTTAATTTAAACTGTCTTGTGGGAGAATTAAGAAATTATGGAACAATTATTCGCCCTAGTTGAAAGCTGGATGGCATCCTGAGATCCTCGCACATTAGCCATTTGAATTGATTAAATCACATAATTGAATTACACTTTTGCCCCCATAATATCTTGTGGCAAATATGTTGGTGTTTCATGTTGGGAAAATGCTTCCATAAAAATAGAGTAGGGGTTGGGGTTGGACACTGACCTGGGTGTCAAAGCAAACCTCTGAGCAGAGTGGGCGGGCACTTCGAGATTTTGTGTGAGAGTCTGATTAGCAGAGCAAGCTGTTCCTTATGGAGTTTAAATGGAAGGCCACAGATCACAACTGTATGCATGATATGGGGGAAGTATGCATGCCTGGTCTCCCTTGGCATTATCCTTCAATGTTCAGCTTAAGAGTCTATTACCAATCATTCTCAGTGCTTTTTTAAACATTCCCCCATGAACCGAAATGCTGGGTTTAGCGTACCTTCCCTTGTCCTGCACGTTTTCCCATATAGGCCTCAATCATGGCAGGCCCCCCGCCCCCAGAAATGAGACCTACTTTAACAAAGCGCCTTAAAATGATGACAGGTTTTCTTTGCCAGGCAATGTGGCTGAGCCAACCTACCTAGCATGGAAATAGCACTCAATAAGTGTTTGTGGAATGAGGCGATATTTGGAAGTCTCAGTGGTTTCGTCCCTAAACTCAGTTTTCTTCTGTAGAACAAGAATCAGAAGGAAATGAAGTCTGCTAATAATTGTTGAAGCAGTGTCCTTAAGTAGGGCTTTTTACACCACTTATGTCATTAGACCATTTCGCCAAGAATTTGTAAAACACCAACTAGGCATTTCTTAGATGCCTATTATATCCAAAAGCTAGGGTGGATGCTGAGGGGAAAGTTCACACACACACACACACACACACACACACACACACACACAGACACACACACACACACACAGGTACTTGCTGTTTTTTAGAGAAGCTCAAAATCCAGTTGGGGATTGGGGAGGTCATTGCAGGAAATGACCCCAGTGCCTGAAAGAGCAAGCGGGAGGCTGCTGAATAGTGCAAGACTCATGAAGAGGTGACGGTACATTCCACTTGATTGCTTTCTGAAGTTTGTGTTGCCCTTGGTCTGCCCTGCCCCTCACCCCCTCCCACATCATCCAGTGTGGAACCCAGCAGAGAAGAAAACTCTGATACTAACGTCCTGTGGTCAGGCTGGATGTGTGCCTTTCATTTGAAAACTCGTCTAAGGAGAGAGATTTTAAAGCACTCTTCTCCGTGCCTGGCCCCCAGCCCCAGTTTTCAGCTTCCCCCCGACACTGTGCAGCCTTCTGGGTCTTCATATTCTTTGTCTCTCCTGCATGGCATGAGAATCTCTCTCGTTTTAAAAGCTCTTTACCTTTTCTTTACCTTTATCAAAGAACACTCTTGGAGCTTTAAAACCCAACTGTAGCTCTCCTCCTGAATACTTCTGTGTGGAAGGGATTAATCAAGTCTGTCAAACATTGAGCTGTAAAACATTTAATATTTCTAAAAGGTTTAAAGCCGGCATATTTATCACATGCATCATTGAGAATAATCTTTCTTTTTATTAAAAAAAAATTAAACTCTCACTGTAAAATATTGTGGTGATGAGCACAGTGGGCGAAAGGCTCACACAGGGGCCCAGTGGTAATACTGGAATGGAGATTCTGGTAAGATCTTCCTGTGACATCACTTCCCTAGAGGACACACATCATCTCCCACACATCCTATTTGTATGAATGTGTTATATTGTAGAATTCTAGAATCTTGGTGTCCAAAGGGAAAGAAAAGTAGGAAAAAGGTAATAATTTTTCTTGAGTGGCTCCTCTGTGTCAGGTATTGTGTCTGCATGCTTTAAAAGGGTTGCCACCTTTTAATTTTCACAGCTCATTTTTATAGTAGGGACTATTGCAGCTGATTTATAGATAGGGAAGCTCAAATTCAAAAAGTGAAGCAAATTTCTCAAACTTACTTGAAAACTCATTTGCAAATCTGGGACTTGACCGTAAGCCTGTCTAATTCTTTCATTTCATTTCTGGGGTAAATGCCTGGCAAGTGCTTAACACAGGGTAGGTGACCAACAAAGGGTTGCCCAAGTTGTCATTATCGTTAGTATTAAGGTTCAGGGGGATTTTTAAAGAAAGCCCTTTATTTCCCTACAGTTAGAGAGGCAGTAAAGATTGTTTGGCGTGGTTCGGAGAACCTGAGATGTAAGTTTTAAGATGTTTAATCCAGCAGTGGTAATGCTTCCCTTAGGATAGGGAGGCGTTCACTCAGCTTTTTATTAATGGAACTGTTACAAACATTGTATTTCATTACTTATAAAATGCTTTCACAGGCACAGCCTAATTTAGTTTACTCTTCAGTCTTGTGAAGTAATATTAGCACTCCTGCCATTTTACAGATGTGGGAACTGAGGTCCAAAGACACTGCTAAATCATCCTTCCCAGGTCATTCAGCTAGAAGCAAGTGAGTCAGGTTCAAACCCTTCTTCTGGTGCCAAAGCCACAATCCTCCCACGGTACTCTAATATGTTTAGACCATTTGGTTATCCCTAAGAATTTAGACAAAACTCGTTCTGAAGCTTGAAAAGACCGTGGAGGCTTTCCAGATTTAACAACCGAGGCCCAGACCCAGAAAGTAGTGCCATAGAAGCCCCATGCTATGTGTGTGGTAACGCAGAGGGAAGAGGGATTCAGTCATCTGGGGAAGGGGAAGTAAGACCCCAGGGAAGGCCGCCGTGAGGTGGCGGCTCTTGATGATGTCCTGAAAGGAGGAGATGGAGGCTCACAGAAGAAAATTCCACAAGGGATGCCAACAGAGAGGAAGAGAAAGATTGTGTAGGGAAATGACAACATGGTGGTCCCATGGGCGGAAGCCCTTCATGAAGCTCGAGTTTGTTGTTTCAATATAATTAGTTGTGTAATTGCATCCTCAGACTGCCCCCAGAACACTGCACACACATGTAATTAAGCCCCGCCAGCCAGGCGGTGTCTTCTCTATGCCTCTACTCCATGCTCCAGCTTTGTCTCCGAGCAAGCAACCCAAAGGAAGGGCCCTGAGGTTGGGGAGATTTGCAGTCGCTTCCCACCTCTCCTATGAACACACCTGTGTTTACCACACTCCCTTGTATTGTGAGAGAAAAAAGTATAAAAGATTTAGAAAGAGGAACAGTTTTCTGCTCCCAAGTTACTATGAAGGCAACAGGCTCATTTCTGGAACTCTTTTGGGTGGGCGAGATATCTCCCTGGTTTACATTTAGCAAACTATAATTAGCGTCAGCAGAGGAGAAACAACCATGCCAGAAGCACCACTTTCCTCTGCACAACAGCCTCTGTTCTGAAGGGCGGTCCTCAGTGCTGGGCTTCTCTCATGGGGAGACAGTGTGCAGCTGCCCTGTGTGGCTGAAATGCCCTTGTTCTAGAGGTGAAGCCCTGACATGCAGCACAGGGTAGAGGCCAGTGGTTGATCTACCTCAGATGGCAATGTGGACCTTGCTTGAGGTTCAGCCGGTTGGAATCACGGAGCTCTTGTCTAGTTTCATCCACTCCATAAACACACATGAATCCACACCCAGGTAAGCCGCGCTCTGTGCCGAACGCTAGATTGGATGCCGGGGACTGCAGATGACTTATGCCTTTGTGCATAGTCATGCTGGTCAAAAGCAGATTGATGGTGGGATACACCAAGAACCAGCTGAGGCTTTTGGTTTAGGAACCTTTGAGTAAATCAGACACTCTGTATTAGTTAGGGTAAGTAATGCTAGCTGCCTTAACCAGCAACCCTTCCCAACCTAAGATTCAATACAGTGTGTGTTGTACTTAACACAGTCATTCAGGGACACAAATGATTTTCTGTCTTGTCTATGCCACCGTCATCTTCAACATGTGGCCTCTAAGGTCTTTGCAGGAGAGGACAAGAGAGAGGAAGATCATGCATGGGAAATTTTGAGGGGTTATTTTTTGGAAGTGGCCTATATCCCTTCCACCCACATTCTGCTGGCCAGAATATATCATATGCTGCCCCAATGTAATAGTAAAAGGATTGAGGAATGTCGCTTAGCTCTTAGCCCAGGATGAAAATGAAACCACTTAGATCAGCACATAGTCCTGTCTTGACATGTTCCTCCTCAGTTCCTATTCAAATAAATGCAAGATCATCTAAAAGACTTCTCTTCACTAACACTTGAAAAGACTGCTCTTCACTAGCACTTTGAGGGGAACTTTTCCAGGAAAGGTGATCTTCCAGTGTGGGGTGCAACTCTGCTGGTGAGAATTTAATTACTTTAAATGACCTGGAAGAGCCTGAAATAATCACATAACTTTTGAAACCCGGAATTCCTCTTCTAGTACTCTATCCTAAAAATAGAGATTACAAAGATTTGTCAACAGATACGTTTGCTTTCACATTACTTGTGATTTTGGAAAAGGGTAAATCTAAATTTCCAAAAAGGAAGAAAATGTTTCCCTGAAGTTTTTCACATTCAACGAATGTGATCATTAAGTAAAATCTATTTCTAGTCTAAAGAATTTTAATGTTTTTAATGGCATATGGACGTGAAGGTAGGCTTCAGAATTTTAGGTACAATAGGATTCCAATTTTGTTGCAAACATGTCATAAACACCTAAAAAAGGCAAAACTCAATGCATTAAAATAGTGAATTTCTCTGTATAATGGGATGAGAGATGTTATTTCTCTCTTTATATTTTGTTCTTCTTAGATATTATGAATATGCATAACATTCATAATAGCCTTTTGTAAATATAAAAATTATTTTGGTGGGGCTCCTGGTTGGCTCAGTCGGTTAATAATGCATCCAACTCTTGGTTTCAGTTCCGGTCATTAACTCACAGTTTGTGAGTTCAAGCCCCACATTGGGCTCCACACTGATATTGTCAGGCCTGCTTGGGATTCTCTCTCCCACTCTCTCTGCCCCTCTCCACCCCTGTCAAGATGGATGGATGGATGGATGGATGGATGGATGGATGGATGGATAAATAAATAAATAAGCAAGCAAACAAATTATTTTTTTAAAGTGTACTACAAAGAATAGCTTTTGACCAGGACTGGCTCAGGTTGGGTAGAATTATCCCAAGTATTTCAAAAGGGAACAGCCAAAGAGTATGTGCAAGCCATGTCCTAGCCCCTGTGTCAAGTACAGAGGGGAAACAGTGGGCTAGAGACCAGAGGATATCCCAAAGGAGGTTTACATACACAAACTAAGGGGACAACAACATTTTCTTCAACTGGGCTAGAGCATACAAGTCTCAAGTGTAACTGGCTTTCAAAACTGGAAATTTTAACTGATTTTAAAAGTTCAATAATATGGCAATGAGTTTATGTCCTGGCCCTACTGCCTACTAGATGTGTGGCTTTAGGCATGTGTCTATCACTCTGAAACTTGCTTTAAAAATGGAAACAGTAGGGGCGCCTAGGTGGCTCAGTCAGTTAAGCATCCAGCTTCAGCTCAGGTCATGATCTCATAGTTTGTGGGTTCAAGCCCTGCATCACGCTCTGTGCTGACAGCTCAGAGCCTGCAGCCTGATTCGGATTCTGTGTCTTACTCTCTCTCTTTCTCTCTCTCTCTGCCACTACCCCACTTGTGCTCTCCCTCTCTCTGAAAAATAAATAGATAAACATTAAAAAATGGCAGTAATGCCATGTTATTTCTAGTGTTGCTGTGACATTAAATATCATATTTTCAAATATTTGCCGTATTTGAAATATTTGACCAGGGGTCAAAATACAAAGGGCTTCTCTAGTTGTACACATAAGAACACATTCCTCTAATAAGCAGAAAATAAGGTAAGGATGGAATTGTGGTGCCGTGTTACTGACAGTATTGACCAACACCTTTTACTAGCTGTGATCTTGTAGCATCCAAGGAGACAGTAGGGACCCAATCCAGCCTGGTCCATGGATGCTTGGGCAGTTTATCTGTAACACTGTGGAAGCTAAATCCTGGTGCCTCACGCCAACTACAAGGGAGTACACTTTATGTTAAAGCCCTTTCCTCACTTCAACTTTTCATGATCCTGCCTAGGCTTTGCTCCCAAACTCCATCTCTGTCCCCGGGAAACCATCACAAGGACCACCTGGCGTCTCATGCTGTGGTACTCACCTGAGATTTGGGGATGTTTACCCTGGGAAGTGTCCCTTATCTTCTTTGCATGTTCACGTTGACATCTAGGCAGTCAAAGTCTGTTCTGTGGCCAGCCTGCGTATCAACTAGGAGAAAAATGAAAAGTCCTAAATGAAATCCTCTAAGACAAGTATACAAGAAGAATATTCAAAAGCAAAGGAATTATGGATTCTCTTCAGATGATTCTGGGCAAGAGCCTCTTAGGCGGTGACACTGTATACACTACAGTATCGAGGGGAGGAAAGCCAGCCCCAGAAGCTAGGATTTCACATCCGGTTTAGTTAGCTCGAGCTGCTAGGACAAAAATGCCAGAGCCTGGGAGGCTTAAACAACATTTATTCCTCAAAGTTCTAGAGACTGGAAGCCCAAAATCAAAGGTCCGGCAGATCCAGTGTCTGGCGAGAGCCCTTTTCCTGGTTTGTAAGTGGCCATCTCCTTGTGTCCTCACATGGCAGAGAAAGCAGAGAGAAGATGCCAGCTATCATGGCTCCTCTTAGAAGTGCACTAATCCCATTCACAAGGGCTCCACCCTCATGAATGACCTATTTACTGCCCAAAGACCCCAACTCCTAATGCCATCATATTGGGAATTTCATCATTGGAATTTTGGTGGGGGGGGGGGGACACAAGCATGCAATCCGTATCAACATCCCTGTTGCTTAAACGAGAGGTTCTGAAACTTTTTCCCAATTCCGTTCAAAGCTGGTCTCAAAAGATCATCACAACTGTCACCTTAAGCGATGAATATCTTTTTGTGCCAGATATTGTGCTATGCATTATCACGCCTGGTACATCTGGCTCATTCATTCTGTCGTGTTTCTTCCAGCAAGAACACTTTTATTCCTCTGCTGTTCTTGTCCCCTTCTGGGCACATCTTTATTAAGTGGCTGATAAACCAAGCGAAGATGGGATAGAAGTTCTGAGGATGTGCTATAGGATGTGTTATTTTGGTTGTCCACCTTCTCTTTCCCTGCACAGTTGAAGTGGACAGATTTGCTGATGGTCCTGGAGTGTCCTTGAAATTCAGCATAAAGGTCTTCAGCTTAATTTCAATAGTGCTTAGTGACTTATAAGGGAAAAGAGCATGAAAGGAAATTGCTATGTTTGCAGCTTAGAGACTCCCCCAAATTCTTCGCTGGTCTCTGATTTATGCTGCCAAGAAGCCTGTTGCTGATTATGCTGGATGCCCCATAAATTAATGAGGGCTGGGCTTGGAGGTGACAACGATTGCTGAGTCTCTGGAGCAGAAAATGCAACACTAATACATATGTTTCAGAAATGTCCCTTTGTCTATATGTTTGGAGGAGAAAGTGCTGATGAGGATCAATTTCATATTGACTTTAAATTTTTCAATTGACCCAGAGCTCTTTTTATTAAGTAATGCGCACAAAAACATTTCATCCCAGGCCAGCTTGATGGCTTGGAGAAGTCCCTTCAGAATATAGCAACCTGAATAGAATTAGAAATGAAATTCACTCATTTATTCTTTTATTCACCCTTTAATGAATATCAAGCACCTGCTACATGCTCAATTCTAGACACTATCCTAGACTGTGAGCAAGACATAATCTACCCTCAAGAAATCTAAAATCTAATGAGCTCAACAAACACATCAATGAATGCTTCTAACCTAGGGTAATATGTTTTATTAGGTGAAAGTGTAGGGTATATGGAGGCACTGAAGAAGGACTCCCAGAAGGATTTCACACTTTTGAGTGAATAAATGGGATGGCCCTCAAACTGAGATTTAGAAAGAGGTAGATACAGTAAGGGAGTGAGGAAGCACCATGTGCAAAGATAGGAAGGTGTGATGTTTTGAATATAGCCCAGGTATGATGGGAGGCTGAAAGGAGAGCCCCAGGTAGTCAAGAACTAGACACAAGGACCCTGGATGTTAAGGTACCACCTTTACATATAGACATAGAAAGAGTAGACCCAAGGGGCCTTACACCCCTTTAGAGGGCAGGTCTCAGAACACAATGGATGGCTCCTTGGGGTACATATTTCTGTGTGTAGAGTGGATATCATACAGATAGGAGGTAGTCGGCACAGGCTCACCTCCTTTGGACACGTTCCTGCAGAAGCAGCCCAGTAGAAGCAAAGCACCAGCTCTGAGGAAGTCCTGTTTTCAAATCTTGGTTCTGTCACCCTCAACTGAGCCGATTCCCCAGCTTGCTACAGAGCCAGGCTATGTATTCAGTTGGGCAACTGAATGTTGGGCAACACAGTGTGAACTATTCTCTTATTTACTGCCTTTCCACACTTTTCTCAGCCAGTCTTTCCCCCATTCTTAATTACTGTCTTCAGGTTCGTTGGTGTCACAGTTTTGTTTTGTTTTCATCTCGTTTGACTCCTCAAGCCAGTCTGAGGGAAAAGCGAGCATCACTCTTGTGAGCATGTACCTCTGGGACTGGGGCCCTGGGCTTTGACTCACAGGTTGAAAGTCCTGTCGTGCTCCCCTGAACTTGACTCAATGGCCACGGTGGCCTGGCTGATTTATGGCTGTTTCTTCCCATGTTTGATCGTAGCAAACAGAGAGCTGTGATGTAGTGGCTTCATTCTACTCACCTGCTGGCGTCTTCATGTTTGGTCTAATAGCTTGTTAACTGCTCTGAGGACCGACACTGCCCTTCATGGCTACCATTGAGAGTGGTCTCTATGGTAACCGCATCACATCGAGGACCATGCTCGTTCTTCAAGGCTTTCCTTTTCCATTTTTCTTTGGTAGCTTCTGAGTAACCTGTAATGGTCAGAGCCCTGCCTCACCCTGCCAAGAAGCCACTGCTGATTTAAAGCTTCTCAAAGGAACCTAACAAGACACACACACTGCTTTTCTCTGGCCTTGTTGCTTATTCTGAGTTGCAGTTGGTCCAGGTCTGCAGGGAGCTGTCATTCCTCCTTTATCATCTCTTTTTTGGTATTCCCCAGGTATTGCTCTCACTCTCTCTCAGAAAGCTTTGACGTGGTTTCTCCAGATCTCTCTGCTCATTAATATCTTGCAACAATCCCTTCTGAATCCTGGCATTCAATATGTTCTTTTTTCTTCATTCCCCGTTGTTTAGACATTCACTTATCTCTTTGGAAGTGACTCTCAAGCTCTCTGGTCTTCATCTGTACCAAAGAGATTTGTGTCATAGACTCCTACAGGCTGCTCAGATATAATACATGAAGAAAGAACCGATTTATGTGTGATAAGACACTAGAGCGTTGAGTCTGCTGATTACATTCAGGGTCCAATACTAATACGACTAATAAAAGCAAACATTTATGTAGAGCTTATTAGGTGCCAGACACTGTGGTAAGCCCCTTACATCTTCACAATAATCCCATAAAGTAAGCACTCTTATTGTCCCTGTTTTATAGACGAGGAAACTGAGACCCGGAGTTAAGGGTCATGCTCTATTTCCCGAAGCTGTTAAATGGCAGAGCCAGGACTTGAACTCTGGCTCCAGAATCCATGCTGTCCACCATTACGTACACTGTGCAGGGACATTGTTCTCTGTACATGTGTTCCCACCACCAGCAATGGCTAATTTCTGCAAAGCTAAGTTGTGCCCTTCTTCAATGCCAAGATTAAATGTCACCTGCTTCATGAAAACACCACCTTCCTCCTTATTTAAGGTATAAGTTCATTTGACAGACATCAAAGTCTAGAGGTTGTAGCCCATTCATTCATCCTTTCAACAAGATTGTATAAAGTGCCTTCTGTGTTACTGCACTAGGTGCTGTGGCTGCAATGGTGACCAAGAAACAAGCAGGTCCTGCTCTCACCCTACATATAAATAAAAATTAAAAAATAAGTAATAAAAATAAACCAGAAAATAGTTAGAAATATAGAAATAGCTTTATGCGTATACTTGTCTGTAAACTATATCATATATATCCACAGTCCTAGATCTACATGTATCTATCAGTCAATTGACCCATCCATATTAGGTTTTTTTTTTCCACTCAGGTTTTTTTGCCTATTAAAATGGTAAAGCTCATCTCCTTAGCCTGATATTTAAGATCTTCCACGATCTGGCTTCAGATATCTTTCCAGGCTTATCTCCTACCAGTTCTTGCCTCTTCTTCTTCAACCATTCACTCTAGACCCCATCTCTCAGAAAATATTTCCTTAGTGGAAGCCATCCAAGCACAATCACAGCACTGTACATTAGCTCAGCCTGTTTTTCTATCTCAGATTGCCTTTTCACATTTCCCTTCCCACATTTCTCCTTCCCAGGCCTTTTCCAAACACCAAGGCCTGCTTCAAACACCCCTTTCCTGCAGAACTTCCCAAATCATCTCTGTTTCCACAGCCCCACCAGCAGGGAATCAGTCTGTACTTCCTCTGTGCTCCAACCCTGTGCATGCTTCTCTGTCACAGTGCCTGCAATTCCAAGTCTTAGCTGTCCCTTTATGTGTTTGTCCCTCAACCAGGACTGCAGACTCCTTGAAAGTGAGGAACAGGGCATATCTTAGGCTGCATTTGAAGAGCCTAGCACAGTGCCTGGTATATACTTCTATAATACTAATATGTCTGTTTTTATCGAAAACATTATTACTATTATTGCATTAATAATAATTATTTAACTTTAACTTTTAAGTCATCTGATTGCCATCTGTACCTGACATTCTGCTAAACATTTCACTTGTTTTACTGTATTTTTCCATCGTAAGAATCTTAGAATGTAGATTATGATATACTCTTATTAACTCCAATGACAGATAAGAAACTAAGGCTTAGTGTGCAATGCCAGCCCCATGTCACACACACCCCTCAACAGCCAAGCTTGAGTAGGTCCCACAGGCACTTACCATAAGGATGTGAGAGTAGTGTCTGCTTGCTCTTTGTCCCCCATGGTTGTCACACACCTAGTACAGCGACACTGAAGGCGCTTGATAAATCCTGTTGCCTGGATGAATGAATGTTCTATCCTACACTTTGATGTTGGTGGAAAGAATAGATGAATTTACGTCTTGGGATCTAACAGTGCTTTCCATATACGGTCTTACACCACACACACACAAATATGGATATGGAAAAGGAAACCAGTAAAAGATTCTATGAAATTCTGATCAGGTGACCACTGACTATATAATCTGTATGTTTCTATGTTTTTGTAGAAGTTGTCTTTGGGTTTAGGTGAAGTTCCTGACCAGTCCGTAAAACTCTCCTAGATATTTGTAGACCAGAAGGGTCAGACTTGAGTCAATAAAACCTGTTTGAATCCCAGCCTTGCCATGGCTTGTGTGTAACATGGGCAAGATAGGTAAGTTCAACATAGTGATTAGTGTGTGGATTCTAGAGTCAGATGACCTGTCTTCAAATACTCCAGCTGTACGCTTAGTAGCTGTGTGATTTGGGGAAGGCACTTAGCTTCTCTGTCCGTTAGTTTTCCCACCTGCAACATGGGTATAATAATAGCATTTGCCTCATAAAATCGATGTGAGATTTAGATCAATTCAACTGAAACACTTAAAATAGTATCTGACACTCAGAAGACCACTATTACCTCTTAGGTAATTACTTCTACTTCAGAGGGATGTGGTGAGGAATACATGATGAATGCATTCATGAAGCCCCTTCTGGAAGTCCTAAGCACTTCCAAAGCTTAGGCCCAGAACGAACCCAATAGCACATCCACCAAATGTTTTGGTTAGAGTCCCAGGGCCAGCCCAGATTCAGGGGCCATGGATAAGGCCATGTGCGGGTGTAAATGCAGGAGGAGTGGATCATGGGGGCCACCAAGGAGCAGACTGCCACAGCACTGGCAGAAGAGGTAATGTGAGCTGCAGACGTGGATTGGTGTCATGGGTGATGAGCCCCAGATAGAGGGAGATACCACTAATTTCACCCATCTGTGCTCCCATATTGTGCTCTCGGCCCTCCGCTCAGAAGTCGCTCCTCATTTCCTAGGGTCCTCCAACCACTGCTAGTATATGCTTCCTAGAGCCACAAGAAATCAGAAGAAAACTTGAGAGATGAACCATAGTAGAGACAGGTCCCCTGGAAATGAAAAGGAAAATGACAAAAGACAAAACACAAAAAGTTCCAAGATGGAAAACATTCTAAAATGAGGCCATTTAAAGACCATCATACACACAAACGTGTATTTCCCATGTATGCTGTGTCTGTCACCAGAAGCTAGACTGCACCTGTAGACCCTAAGGTTTCCAATACCTCCGTCAGTAATGATAATGATGATGATGATGATGATGGCTGCTGCTCCTCCAAGGATGCAGGCTGTGTTTCGTTCATGATGGAATCCCCAAGAACAGCACTCAATAGGTGCTTTATAAGCATCCTTCATGGTATTGTCAGTCATTTATTGAATGGTTTACTATTTGCAGGTGCTATACTAGATGCTTTCCAAATATCATGAGATTCCACTTTACAGTTTGTGAGTTCTTTTCACCAGTATCACTTCTTTTACCTTCATTAGGATCACTCTTGTACAGATGAGAAGATTGAGACTGGGAAGGGGGGTGTTGCTTGATCACAAAGATGGGCTATAAACTAATATGGTTCTGTCTCTGGATCCAGTGTTCTTTTTCCTTTCCCCAGACATCCCAGATTATAGTGAGCTCCATCCATTTACTCACCTAGCACATTTATTGAGTACGTGGTAGGTGCCTAACGGGTTGTGGACCAGCCTCTGCCTCATAATCCACAATCTTGCTCTTACTAGATGTTGTGTGTTTCATGTGCATGATATAAATTCATTTTCACAAGAGCTATGTTAGGTAGGGATTCTTGCCCATATTACAGATGAGAGAACTGCACTCAGAGATCCTAAGTGAATTTCCTTGGGTCCTACAGTGGGAAAGTGCTGGAGCTGAGATTCAAACACAAGTCTGTTAATGCATAAGCCCATGACCTTCCCATCACATTACAGTTCTTCCTTCATGTTCCTCCTACACGGTGACCCCGCAGCTAGGCTGCAGCCATTCTCCACTACACTTGACTCAGAGATCTCTTCAGCCCCAAGCACAGAGCCTGCATTGAGGCTGAATATGTGTCAGCCCTCACAGGCAGGTCCAGAGTTTCTATGGCAAGCACCTAGACATATTTACTGAGGAGGGTTACATGTACTAAGCACCTCCGGTATGCAGCTGGCATTGGGCATGCCATTTACATACATACTACATTTCATCCTCATATCAAGCTTACAAGGTAGATACTATTGCCCCATTTTATAGAGAAGAAAAAAGAGGCTTGGGGAGGAATAGTACCGTTCCCAAAGTCATCCAGTCTTCCTGACTACAAAGCACTGTGAACTCCCTCAGAGAGGGTGTGAATTGCACAGAACACTGTCTGAGAAGACTTTGTGAAAAGGATGAAGCCTGAGCCGCACCTTGGAAAACTTATCATGCAGCCAGGATAAGTACGCCGAGAGCTAATGAGCGTGTTATTATAGTTATGATTAGGTTTCCATGTACTTCTCAAATCAGATGTGTAAATATAATCAAAAACATTTCTCTTTGCAGTGCAGACCTCCAGCAGTTTCCACCCGGCATCCTGGTTCTGAGCAAAGACAATAAATTAGCTCTAATTAGCTTTCCCACACACTGAAGCAAGTCTGTCCTGTCACCACGTTGCACACGGGGGAGTGAGGGGGCTCTGCTGGACTTCTCCCAAGGACGGGGGTCTGTGGGAAGAGGGAGGTAGCAGGTGTGGCACATGACCGTCAGCTCCATATTACCTTGTGCATGTGGACAAGCTATTTGTTACCCATCCTGGCCTTCGGTTTTCATCCCCTGTAAAGTGAAGAGCTCAGACTAGGTTCGTGCTTACACAGTAGGAGTCCATGATTCTATCCTGGAGAATTCCCCAGCTTGAAGCACCAATTTTATTTGTGTGAGCCCTGGAATTGTTGTGTATCTACTGTTGATCAGGCATTGATCTAAATACAGGAGCCATGAGGAGTAACAACTGGTCTCTGTCTGTAAGGAACTCTACTTTTAGTAGGGAGAATAATAATGGCTACTTCCTCTATGTGCCAGGCTCTTGGCTGTGCTCATCAAATAAGTTCTCTCATTTGGTTTCTGCAAGAGACCTCTGAGGTCGTATTCTTGTCACCTGCATTTTCAGAGAGGGTAAGTCACTTTTCCACAGTTTCACTGCTATTGAGTGATGGAACTATAATTTCAATTCAGAACCTGATCTCTTAACCATTAGGTTATATCCTCACTCCCAGAAATTGTTGGATGTCGTAAAAGAAACAGAGATAGTTGGTCAACGGGAGACCACGGGATGGTGAAGATTGTTCCATGTGGGTGAGCAGTGATGGCTTTGGTTAGGATGGTGTATGAACAGAATCTTGAATGAAAAACAGGCTTTTTGTATATATGTACAGGTGGAGAAGGGAAAATATTTTAGGTGGAAGAGTCAAGACAGAGGGAGGAAAGAAAAACACTGGTCATGGGTGAGGACGAGTATGTTGACTAAAGGGGGCCCAGTGGATTATAAGACGGGGTTCTATGCTGCATTCATTCAATGACAAAGCATTTTTAAAGGCCTACTGTGTGTCAGGCACATTAAAGCCTCTGGGAATAGCCCGATGAACAATACAGGCTCCAACATGTTAGGACAGTGGTTCTCAACCAGAGGCAATTTTCTCCCCCAGGTGACGTTTGGCAATATCTGGAGATACTTTTGGTTATGACAACTGAGGTAGTGTTACTGGCCTGTAGTGAATGGAAGCCAGTACTGCAAAATATCCTACAATGCGTAGGACCATCCTCCACAACGATTACCTGGCGCTTTTACAAGGTCAATTCCTCTAGTGGAATAACAAGCTGGGGCAGCTCATGGAGAACGTTGAAGGTCAGACCAAAGAATCTGCCCATGCCTCTCCTAGGCCAGGCGGCCTCATAGAACCAAAACCTAAGGGCAACAACGACAACAGCAAACCCTTTCCATTGCAAATGACCTCTCAGCACAAAAGAAATCAGTCTGGTTGCCTCTGCTATTTTATTATAGTCCTGGGATGACCTGAAAATGCAATTCTACCACCTCTGGTTCAGAACCACTCAGAACTTATGAGAACCTACTGCCCCCCAAAAGAGAATGTCAGATGGCTTCTTCCTTCTTAATCCAATTAAGGAAGTAGTGCCTCTTGCAGAAGCTCTGCACAGCTGAGAAATTTATTACAAATTACCTAATCTCATGGTTCTCCCATGAAAAGGAAATAGACTAAACCATGTCTAACCCTCTTCACCCTGAGCAGTTCAAAGTACCGGAGCTGGGCCAGACCCTATTTATTAAGTTAAGCAGTATTTTCTGGATCTAGCTGGGGAGTGTCAATGTGGTGGAACTTAACTGCCTTTTAAGATGAGAGTCTACTTTTCATGATTATCTCAAGCACACCCGGCACGATTCTCCTTTTCTAACACTGGTCAAGAGGAAAACAGGAATTCATTTGTGGCTTCCAGGAACCTTCGGATGCCAGCTCAACAAACAAGATAGCTATCAGGGCATTACTGGGGCACACGTTTCAGAAAGAGCCCTGGCTTTGCAATCTGCCGTGCCTGTGTGTGTGGACACCAGCTTTGCCTTTCACTGTGCAAACTTAGGCAACTCACTTACTTAACCTCTCTGCACCCCAGTCTCTTTACCAAGAAAAATGGACAGCCAGATGCCTGCTAGCACTGTTAGTAGGATAACTGTAGTACGGAAATGGGCGTAAAGTACCATGCCTGTCCCGGAGCAAGCCCTCAGTAAACTGTAGTTGATGGTGTCGGGTCATTTTCCCACCCAGATCTGCCTCCAGGGGTGTGGGGTATGGCAAAAAAAACGAGAACCTGCGACTGAGGTTTAGTTACTTTTCTTGTCAAGGACAGAAGAGAGGAGAAATTTCTTAAGGATTAGAGGCTTCTTAGCAATTCATACAGTTCATGCAGTCTCTGGGTCCAGGCAGAGGCTGGCAGGTAAGCTGTTTGCCAGGTTGGAGAGAATAAGAGGGAAAATCAATTAAAAGGGCCTTTCACGGAATGAGGGGTGGCAAACGCCCAGGGTTAATCCCGATGGGAGACCTGTATTTCCATAACAGGCGAGGCCTTCCCTTTAACCCTTTGGCACCGTGAGTTGGAGTTTTCTGGGGTGAAGTCCATTACTGGCAATGGGTGTGCCGTGTGTGATTAATGACCCTGGTTACGGGCCGGTTAGCAACAGAGAGCTCCATCCATCTCACTTCATGGAAGCATCACACACCATTTATTGTCTGCAGCCGGGATGTATTCCTTTGCAATTAGGTAAATGCCTTCTTTTGGAGTAGATGTAGTAATTCCTGCATTAGTGCCCCTGTGCCTCTACCCACACCCAGCGAAGAAGGGAAAGCAAAGCCTGGCTGGGACCAAAGGCGGACCGAGATGGTGACTGGGTCAGGTGCTATTTCCTGACCTCAAATACTTTTGGCCCCAGAACCTTTGTCTATTCTCAGCTACCTCCTTTCGAAGGGACATTCAACACAGGGAGTCCATAGGTATCATGGCTTTAAAATCCGCCCCCTGCCCCCTCACCGCAAGGGAAAGAAGGGCACGGTGTGTTCAATGCATCCTGTGCTCATTTTCTACTGGGAAAAGAAACCCTCACGACTAATTGTTTTGAATAACAGGTGTCATGTGTAGGGGTGCTCCCTCCCTGCATGTCAGGCACTGTGCTCCCCTCAGGAGAGCTCTGTCAGGCCCTCCCTATTATCTCCATTTTACACTCAGGGAAACTGAGGTATAGACAGAAGTAAATTCAAACCGAGCTCAGACCTGCAGTATCGCTGTAGGACTGTGTGCCTGGTCATACTTCTAGTCTGCAGTTCTGTCTCAATCATTGAAGAACGGGGACCGGTGCAAAAAGAGTGACAAAGGACAGATAGGTGTTTAAGAGAGCTCACCATATGCAAGGTAAAAGAGAACATTAATTTGCTCCACAGTTATTTATCAGATGCCCACACTGGCCAGGCATTGTGGGAAGTTCTGAGAATGTAACAGCAGATGAGATAACTGGTCATGATGCTCACTCTCTACCTGTGAGCAGAAGTAGTAACAGTAACAGGAACTACTCATTATGGTTGATTATATACTTGGTACCGTACTGAGTATTTCGCATACAGAATCGCATTCAGTCTTCACGTAATGAAGAACAAAGGGTAACAAAGGGTAACAAAGGATAATTATCCAAATTCTGCAAACGAGGAAATGATGGAAAAGGAAGTTTAAACAACCTGCCAGTTGCTAAGGCCAGTTGGTGGCAGACCTATTCTTTGACTTTGCATGGGCTGACCAGGGCGTGTGCTTTTAGAAACTGAAAAAAGGATTGCAAGTGTGGTGAGATTTCTGGAGAGCATGGCGGGGAGCAGATGGACATCAGGAATCTGACGAGTGCTTAGATCAGGAGGAAGTAGTGTAGTCTGGGTAAGAGGAGAGAGCCAGAAGGGAAAAGGGATGCCAAGGAACCACATAGGATAGGGACTGAGGGGGAGAGGGGAGAGTATATTACTCCCAGAGAACCTTGGAGAGCAGGACACTTTTTAGGCACATGGAGCTGGACCCTGTGGCTGGAAGCGCTGGCCCCAAGAGCTTCCCAGCATCAGGGATGGGATGATATGAGGCTGGGAATGTGGGTTAGTAGCCTACTTCCATAGGGTCTGGTAGACTATGTAAAAACTATTAGAAGTAATAAATGAATTCGGATTTTTAAAATGTCATCACATGGACCTTATGCAAAGTAGGGAGTGTGTGTTAGAGTCAGCTAGTTATTCATTAAAAATTGATGGTCCTCCTTCCATAATGTGGGCTTATCCATAATCCATTCCATGGATTGCCTTTTCTGGCCCACCTCTTCAATATGTGGGCACATGATTATCTCCTGCCAAGGAATGTGAATGGAAGTAATGTATGTCACCTCTATGATGGAGTCTTGAAGAGGCAGGTATGTCTTGACTGGGCTATTTTTATGTTTCCATTCCCTAGAAGGAGACAATCCTGAGCCCCTGGGTGATGGCAGAGCCACATAGTAGCAGTGGCCTGGGTCCCTGATTCACCACGTGGTGCACAGCCCCATGTGGATGGGATTTCTTTGAAAATGAAGAATAAACCTGTATGGAGTTAAGCCACTGAAGTGTTGAACTTTGTTGCAGTAGCTAGCAGTAGGATATCCAATTAAAGAAACTTGATTTGTATTTTAAAAAGATCTTTCTGACACAGTATGAAGAATAGAGAAGAGCAAAAGGTGATCTGGGAAGACCCCCCGTGGTCCAGTAAAAAGGGACGGTTGCTTAGACCATCCTTCAGACTCAAACAGCCGTGTGCTCCTCTGAAAGACTAAATCCCCTATTCTGATGGTACGTTAAACAGAGGGAATGACTTAAAAAATGCCAAAATCCATTGCAAAGCATTGTTTCATTAGAAATAAACAAAGAAGGGGGACACCTGGGTGACTCAGTCAGTTGAGCATCCGACTTAGGCTCAGGTCATGATCTCATAGTTTGTGGGTTCAAGCCCTGTGCTGAACAGCTGGAGCCTGGAGCCTGCTTCAGATTCTGTGTGTCGCTAGCTTTCTGCCCTCCCCCGCTTGTGTACATTCTCATACATGCTCGCTCGCTCTCTCTCTCTCTCTCTCTCTCTCTCTCAGAAATAATAATAAGCTTTAAAAAAAAGAGAGAGAGAGAGAAGCAAAGAAGCAATTAGATACAGAGCAGATAACTGTGAAGTCAGTAACTTCCCCTAGATCCCGCTGCTGGAGCCTTCACAAACCTGTGCACCCTGATTTGCCCACTGGGCACCTATGAGCCCAGGATGGAAGGTCAGACAATCTGGTGGATCTGAATCCACTGTAGTCTTGGGCAACTTTCATAGTGTCACTTCCCTCTGCTATAAAATGAGAATAACGCCAGGACTTGTCTCATGGGGCTGTTGTAAGAATTAACTCTCTGAGTCAAGATCATGGTATATAGGGAAGAAGTTATTATGTTATTGTTATAACTGTTCCATTACAGAGGACTTATTTTAGGACCCCCATTTGACATCCCCCCAACACCATTTTTTGTTAATAGCGCTTATGCCTTCCTCTCCAGAGGGGAGTCTTCTTCCTCAGTCTCCATACAGCTCATTCTTGCTCACTCAGGTTTCTACTCAACCTGCTCCTCAGAGGTCCTTCAAGGGCTCTGGTCTCGGTGCCACCTCTCTCTGCCCTGCTTCACTTTTTCTTCTTAGCACACACTGCATCCTGACCTCACATAGTCATCATGTATGTGCTGGTTCCACCTCATTTCACTAGAATGTGAGCTCTGTGAGAGACTTTATCTCTTGTTCACAGCTGTATCTCCAACCAGAATAGTGTCTGTCTGCCATAGAATAGGAGCCCAACATGCATTTGGTGATATATAGAAGAACAAATGATGATGTGATCACATGTGTGCTGCTTTCCAAATCCTATCATTCATTCAGATCTTACCATTTCTTGTTTCCCCTTTGTCGTACCTTAGTGGATCATTTATCAGTCCAGAGCCTATGTACACATTTTATTCTTTTTCTCCTGACTAACCACTGCTCTAGGTCTGTTATTTCCTAATCTGCTTCCCTGAAAACTCCCTGCCTGAGACAAAGGATGTGCAGGGGGTGATGGGCCCTGTCTTCACTGACCAGCAGTTCCCTATTACATTCATTGCCAGTACTGTAGAATATATAGACTCCTACACTCTCCAAGTTATTAAAGCCTGCAGCTTAGAATCATGGCTCAGAAAACTCGACTGGACCACAGGGCCATCCTGGTGTATGGTCACATACTTCCACCAAGATATTTTTGTTAATTTTTTTCACATTTATTTATTTTCGATAGAGAGAGATAGAGCACAAGTGGGTGAGGGGCAGAGAGAGAAGGAGACACAGAATCTGAAGCAGGCTCCAGGCTCCCAGCTGTCAGCACAGAGCCCAATGCGGGGCTCGAACTCACAAACTGTGAAATCATCACCTGAGCCAAAGTCAGACGCTTAACCGACTGAGCCACCCAGGCGCCCCTTCCACCAAGACTTTTTAAATGGTTTTATTGAGGTGTAATTGATGTATAATAAATATACATATTTAAATATACAAATATACATTTTCAAATGACTTTTGGCATATGCATATATTTGTGAAACCATCACTATAATTAAGATAATAAACATTTTCATCATACCCCAAACTTGTCTTATGCATCTTTATAATCTAGCCCTTTTTACTACATCCTCCCTGGCTCACACACAACTCCCATACAGAGGCGACCACAAGATTTGCTTTCTGTCACTCTGGTTATTTTGCATTTTCTAGGATTTTATATAAGTGGAGTCTTAAAGTTTAAAATCTTTGGATTCTTACTCTCACCATAGTTATTTTGAAATTCATCCATGCTGTCAAAAGTGTCAATAATTTGTTTTCTTTTTATTGATTAGTATTCCATTACATGGATGTATCCCAATCAGTATATCTATGCATTTGTTGGACAATTGGACATTCTCTAGTCTTTGGCTACAACAAAGTTCCCTGGCATCCGTAGACAAGTCTTTGTGTTGATATGTTTTCATTCCATTCATTAAACATGAAAGATATGTTTCATTTTACCATCTAGGGTAAAATACCTAGAGTTGCTGAGTTGTGTGAAAGGTGTATGTTTAACGTTTAAAGAAATTGCCCAATTCTTTTCCAAAGTGGCTGAACCATTTTATATCCCTACCATCAGTCTGTGAGAGTCCCAGTTCTTGTTCCTCTGTTCTTACCAACAACTGGTTTGACTAGCTGTTTAGTTTTGGTCAGTCTAGTGGGTTAGAGTGGTGTCTCGCTGTGCTTTTAACTTGGAACTCCCTAAAAATGAATGACTTTCAGCATTTTTTCACATATTTGTCATCTTTATCTTTTCTTTGATGGAGTACCAATGTTTATGGGATTATCTTATTTTTCAGTTATAAGAATTTCTTTATTCCAGACACAAGTTCTTTTTCCAATGGGCCTTTTGTAAATATTTTCTTTCGTTCTGTAACTTGCCTTTTCAGTTTCCTTTCCGAGTTCCCTGAGTGGAACGGTTTTGTTCATTCCCCTCCATATTCCTAAAAACTAGACCCCAACAATCTTAGATATTGAAAATGTTCAGTAAATTTCAATTCAATGAATGAGACAAGATCTAATTCCAAATATTTCAAGCCAAGCACATGAAAGGTGACTGAATCTTCAGTTTTCCAATCTGTAAATTCAAGATACTGTTACCTAATTCAAGGGATTACTGTCAGAAATAAGTGAGTGACTATGAATTGATTTTTTAGACTGATGCTAGGCATGTAGTAGCGTTCAATTAGTATTAGCATTCTTTTATTCTGTGATCCAAGGGAGAAGTGGGGCTAACGGTTGAAGCCATAGGGAAGCAGATGGGTCAATTTAGTGAATTATTTTCTATTGCTGTTTAATAAATGGAACAAAATGGACTGCCACACAAACTAATGAGCTCCACATCACTAGAAGCATTTTAATAGAATATCGTTTGATCAGCTTCTAGAAGAGATGTTTGTTACCTCGAGGAAAATACCGAACTTCTTATATCTCTTCTGTTCCTAAAAGATGTGTCATTCGTGGTAGGAGATGATAACAACAATGGCATGCTATTATATACAGCTTATAGTATATACAATATAATGTATAATATATAATACATGGTATACATTCTATATATTATATGCTATATTATATGCTATATGCTATACATATATGCTATATTATATATATACAATAATGTCATCGCTGAGGATGTGCTATTGTGCTAAGTACTAAAAAGTATATTATTTAACCAACCATCACAACCACCACCTGAGGTAAGAGTAGATGTTATCTCTATTTGATAGGTGAGAAAAATGAGCTCAGAGGTGGTAGATAACTTGTCCAACAACACAGAACCTGGAGTGGCAGGGACTTGAATGCAGATATGTTTAAGTTAAGTCCATACTTGCAATCCAGGTACGCTAGCCAGTTTCCCTCTGCTTGGTCATTGCCAAAGGACAAGCACTGCTGAAACAAGCCACTCCCCAACACCTTGTGTGCCCACACTGCCCCACCCCCACCACAGGATGTCTCTGAGCCAGTGAGAGTGAGTACTTATGTCTTGGTCCACAGCTGCATTTCTTTTGTTGGCTCAGCCAGTCACCCCACAGAGTGGCCAAAGACCAGGGCAGTCATGCCTGAGGTCAGCCACCTGATTTGCTCTCCATCCAGCACTACCAGCTGCATCTCAGCTTCCCGGGAAATGGTATTCACATCTCCTGTTGGAACAGGCCTTTCCCATGCTTTTCCTTCTGGCATATGGAGTATTTATTTGTTTTGGAAGTCTTCAGAAGTGCCAGCTTTCTCATCATACAACAGTAGGGATTGTCCCCATTTGGTGCCTGTCCATCCAGCACATAATATTTATGCCATCGTGGCAAAGCTGTTGGACCCTTGGATTCTAATTATCTAAAGATGCTTCTGTGGCTTTTAAAAACCAGGCCCAGTCTTCTGACAACAAGTGCCTGCCTCACCACCATCCTGATTACCCGTTCCTACTGGCGTAATAACCATGATGATATTCACCAGATTGTGCCAAACAGACGTTACCTAGCAACAAGTGGGGAGCACTTGGGATGTGTCCTTGTGTTCTGAACACTGTGAGCAATTCTTTAAACATCTTGGATACAACAAAGAATGAATGCACACCATGAGGAAGCCTTGAGAGAATGGTTTTGCACTCAGACACACTCTCATGCAACCCTGACTCTGTGTGACTCCAATGACCTTGGGTAAGTTACATAAACTCTCTAAGCCTCGGTTTCCTAACCTAGAAAATGGATAAAAATAACAGTACTTACTTATGCTAATATTGTGAATGTACTCTATGAATGTAATGCATGGAAAGAAAGTACATTGGACAATATTCTGCATTAAGTAGGTTTTCAAATATTAGTTTGCCTCAATGTATATATTTTCTGTGCTACCTTTCATTAAAACACAAATACAGGCATCTGAAGAACCCAGATCTAGTTACCCCTAGCCTACATTGAAAAATAACTGTGTCCTTAAGGAAGTCTCTTAACCTCTTTTTGATTTATTTTCTTTATCTGATAGTAGTAAGTGGGATAATAATAGTGACAATGGGAGGACAGTAATAAGTATAGTTCTGAAATTAGGAGTATGGAAAAAATCTGAAGACCAGAATATAAATGCAAGAGGTGACCTAAATATATTACTGGTATTATTTTTAGTTGAGGGGAAGCTAGCAGCACTAGGAGACTAACTAGAGACCTTTGTCTCATAGTCAATTTTATCTTCACCCATGTATGACCCTGGTATTCATATTGGTGAAACAGGTACTTGAAATCACATTGAAGCCCATCTCCCTACCCACTCGCCCACTTATTTTTTCACTTTAATCTCTATGTTTGTTTCAGGAAATGTATTCCATATCTAATACCAAGAGAGACCTTTGCCAGGGCAAATAAATGGTTTCCAGAGGATGAGGTTACACTAGTTAGGTTAGAGAAACAAAGGGCAGAATGATCCAAAGGATGGATGTGAAATATATAGCATCTTGCAAAATTCTCAGATTTTTGGAGCAAAGTAGACATGGCTTCAGGTCCTCCTGGTCTACCGCTTTATAGCTCTGAGGACTTGGATAAATCATCTCGATAAGCCTTAGTTTTCCCATCTGTACAATGGTTATACTATAAATTATCTTGTAGAGTTGTTGAAAAGATGAGGACCATGAATTTAAAGTGCCTGTTAAGGAGACTGGCACATGGAATATCCTCAATATATGATATGTATTAAATACAAAATTAATACTAGCAATAAGTGACCATAATTGAAAAGGAAAGCAGAGTCCAAGTAACGGAATGGCTCAAAGTGTTTAGTCTGAGCAGCAAATATGAACCATCAATAGTAAGTAAATGTGAACAGTCAAGAGGCAGGGAGATGAGAAATAAGCAAGCAGGTAGACTGATAAAGACAAACAATTTGGAGCCCATGCCAGGAAATAGGTCTGAGTTTTGGGGCCTCCAGGTAAAATGTATAGAACAGGACAGATATCTCAGCTACTTAGGGAAGCTTTGTCCTCATGCTTTTGCCTTTACAGGCCATCATTTTATCCTTCAGGACTCAAATGACAACCCCCTGCAGAAGTGCCTGGTGGAAAATAGGTTAACAAGAGGGGAGGCTGGATGCTCCGGGCACAAGGTTCTGACCAATGACAAGTCTGCATTCTGCACTTGGAATCTCAGCTTTTGAATGTCAGAGCATGGGATTTCCCTTAAGAGTTGCCCATGTGACTAAGTACCCCTCAGGTTAGTGGAGTGAACAGTTTCCCTGACTTCAGTTTCTTCTTAATCAGGTGTCTCAGCACATCTAAGATGCCTTTTGGCCATTGTCTCCCTGACTTCTTACCTCAGGGAGCCCGATTCGAAGGAGTTGCTGGAAGCAAAGAGAGAGAGCTTGAATTCCATCCGTCAGTCAATCCTACATTTCCCAGTTTCCTGGCTTGGCCAGATACCACTGCCAGCCCGTGAGAAGCACCTGTCCTGGCAGAGATTGGGTCCAACATCTAGGAGATAGAGATGTGTGCGAGTGAATAATATCAAAGAGTGTGGCTTTCTCATGTTAAATATGAGTACTATTTATCATCTATCCACATAGCACAGCTCAGGGGAATCATGGAGCAGCCTAAGACCAATACTGCATGTGAGTGCCTTGCTTTACAATAGCTGGTCTAAGAAAAGTGGTGCAGAATTCATCTGTGCAGTTATCTGTCTTTTCAATGATGCTAAGTCAAATAGGGTATTGAATCCATATGGTAATAGAAATTTTCTAACCTACCAGAACCTAGAGCATGATATTTAAACATGTTAAGCCTTAATTTCCCAATATTTTAAATAGGAATATAAACAAATAATTCATAAGACTCCTTAGATTCTAAAAACAAAAACGGAAACTTCCAGGTGAAATACTTGCCAGCCAGACTGGAATGGGTGGGCCAGTGATAGATCTTGATACTTCACCAAAGCATCCCAGGTTCAACTCCCTAGAAATGCAGATAGTTTCATGTGTTCTGCTTGGTTTTGAACAGGATCATGATTAAGAGTTAATAGACATAGAATCTTGATCTTGTTCTGTCATTCATTAGCTGTAGTCTGTGGATAAGGCACCCCCGCTTTCTGGACTCCAGTTTCCCCCTTGGTAAAGTAAGAATCTTGAAACCGGTAACTTCTAAGGTCTTTTCCTACATGAACCTCTGTGACTCTATATTGACCAAATTGTAATAATTTTAAATGCTTCTATCTTGATTAGGGATCTTATCTTTATCAGATCTTACACATTTCTTTATAAAGCCCAAGTCCAAACTCTAGTATAGGTTCTGGTACTAAGCACAGCTAGTACTTAGTAAATGGGTAACACCCACCTGCATCCATCTCGTAGTTTCTACTTGCTTCAGTTTTCTAGCTGTATGACCTTTGACAAAGTGCTTAACTTTTTTTTTTTATTAGATTCATCATCTATAAAGTAGAGATGATAATAATGCCTGTCTCATAAAGATTAAATGAATTATAACATGTAAATTGCTTATAACAGTGCCTGGCACATAGAAAGTTCTGTTTAAGTGTTAGCTGCTATCATCATTATCATCATCACCACTACTTATTCTTCATGACTCATATATCCCTATTGTCTTCCAAACTCTTCTCCTGATGCCAGTGTCATTTAGTCATCCACATGTTACTTCCTTAGGACTCATGATGATATGATCTGTGTTTCACCTTTGATGGGTAACACTCGTTGGCCATATTAAAAATTAACACTGATATTTTTACCAGCACTTTTGGAAGTGAATGTTTCCTTATCTGATAATTAGCATCTGTGTTTTTCTTCTTATTTCAAAGTACAGTGTCATATAATTGCTTTACTTCAAGTTTCTCATGTCTTCTATGCTCTTACCAACTACTTTATTTGGCTTGGACAAGGCCCTTCATAACTTCCTCTAACTTCTGAGAGAGAATGCTCGTGATTCCAGTGAACACTTTTTAAGATGCCTGGGTTTCTGTCAAGTGGAGCTACCATCTGTAGAGGTCAGAATCTCTGCAGCAGCCTTCATTCAGTCAGTGAAGGGCATTCACTTAGCATCTTCTGTATAAGAGAGACTATTCTAGGTGCTGAGTATTAGCTCCATACCCTCAGTGTATCATCCACAGTCCCTCACAGGCCCAGGCATCTATTGAACACATCCCCATTGAGACCCTTCTGTTAGAGGGTAATCACTTTTTATAGATGTCCATAATAAACTTTTTATACGCTCAGTAACTACTTTTATTGGCAGGGCTAGAAGCTAGAAATAAAAAGCTGTGTTTGCCCTGCTTGTTGCCACTGAGTAGCTCTTCATCTCATGGGGTGGGAGCAGGTTTGTGAACATGGCAGGTGTTCAATGTGCTTCTGGAGAAACAATTTTAGTGGCTGAAAAGAAGCATCCTGCTTAGCTGAGATCATATTCTTTAATTGATAAGGTGGGCACAGTATCATCTGCCTTCAAACTTGTCTCTAGCTACGCATCCTGTCTAGGGGACCGCATCCCCTAGATCCAAGTCCCATGGCCATGGATACCAAACTATGGGGGTAATTCCAAGACCAGCCTTACCCCAGGACCAAGTCTCCATAGTCACTCTCTATGCTCCTCTATCTTTTGTACCACATGTGGATCTGACAGTAAATCTTGTTAACTGTCTTTTCAAAATGTATCCTGGTTCTTCCCACTTCACTTAATTCCATTCTCATTCATGCCTCATGAGATTATTGCATTAGCCCTTGGTTTGCACTCCATCCTGCCCATCCACAGTCAGTTCTTGACACAGCATTCAGGGTGTCGTTTCAAGATTTAAGTCAGATCACATCAATCCCCTTCTCAAACTCCTGTGTGGTCTCCACATTACACTTAGGGTAGAGCCCAATGTGCTACAAAAGTCCTACAAACCCCATGTGATCTGGCCTTCACCTACAGCCTTTTCCTTATTCATTCTGAGCTTGATTTCCCTAATCTTCCTCAAACATACCTCCTCAGGTGTGAAGATCTTTTCTCTTTCTCTTCACTTTCCCTCCAGGTATTTTCATGGCTCTTCTTCACTTCATTTCAGTCTCTACACACATGTCATTTTCTCAGAGACATCTTCCTTTATTGCTACCCCCCATCAGGTTCTGTAAACTCACCTACTTGAATGCTCTTTATAGCATTTATCTTTGTCAGATATTGTAATAGTTTATTCAACTGCTTGTTTGTTACATGACCCTCACCTGGAATGTAAGCTCCATGAGGACAGGGACAATGTCAGCCTTGCTGATTCCTATGTCCCTAGGAGGATAGGGCATATGGTGGGCACTTGGTAAGTACTGAATGAAAAAATGAATGGGGACATTTTGTGAAATGTCAACCTTTGAGTTTCGAGTGACAACATTGGTTGTATCTTGATACTACCTTACTTGACCCTTCCCCATACCCTCTCAGCCCATCTCGAGCCCTGCCAAGGGTGTGTGCATCCACAGATGCTCTTGAAGACATCTTTCTGTTTGATGAGAAAGCAGTCAAAATCCAGCCTTCTGAAAAATCCACTGCTCCTCTCTTTTATCAAGGCCAGGATATTTATTCCTCTGAGTTGAAGAAAAATAAAAATTAAAAGTACAAAAGAATGTAGTGGCCATTATATTCTAAATTATTTGATAAGTCATTGGCTTTTCTTTCATATTTTCATGTCATTGGAGTAGTATCCAAGGTATGAGCTTAACTATTGCATATGAATTATTCACAAAAAAAGGCCATGTTCAGGGTCTTATTGTTTGAATTCCTGGTCTCTGGCATCATGGCCACCCTTGGCAAGCATTCTCTAGATATCCAAACATATCAGTCTTCTCTCCTCTGTGTTGCTCATTGCATTCACATGACTGCAAGGGTAGTCTGCATGTTAGGGACTGAGAAGCAACCAAGCCACCAGCTTGCAAACATCTGACTGTTCCCATGTGTGGTAGAAAGAGAAGGGCATTGGCAGCGGAGACTTGGGTTCAAATCCAAGTTATTATGTTTATGGTCTTGGACAAATCATTTAACGTCTGGGACCCTCCATTCCATCATCTGCAAAATATCCTCCTCAGAGTTGTAGTAAAGATTAGAATAAACAATCATTTAGAAAGCACATTGCACAGAGGGACTAGATGAATGCAAGCCTCTCTTCCTTCCCATACTGGGTTCTTCCTTTGACAGTAGTACATTCACACTCCCTCCTGGGACCTTGGGGACACTCCATAGTAGTGCACTGTGTAATGATTTTTACTCAGCCTGTGGAAGCATCAGAGTCTTAGTGTTTCAGGATCATTTGAAATTTTTTAAAGTTAAAAACTGTTCTTCAAAAGCAGTATTGCAGAGAGCCTGTGCAGCATGTTGTACATAGTAGGTATTTAATATTAGCATGCAGAATGAATGAATGACTGAATGAATGAATGATACAGTTAAAAACGAGGTGTTCTGGTTAAAACAGACATTGAGGTCTCAAAAGCCTGCATTCTCTGCCCTCCCTCACTCAAGGAGATAACCTTTGAAGCATGACCCCAGAATCTTCTAGCCCTTATAACACAGATTGGAAACCACTAATCTGGTCTAATGCCATCCCCACTGCAGACATTTCTGCTACTGTACTTTTGGTGAGGTGATTATCTTATTTTGATCCTTGAAAAAAAAAGGGGGGGGCAGCTCACTCTAGTTCTAGACAAGTAACAATTTTAAGAAGTTTTTCATGTTAAGACAAAAACTATACCCTTAGATTTCTACCTACTGGTTGTACTTCATTTCATTTACTCATTCATCTTTTCATTCATTTTAATCACGTGTTAAATATCAGTTCTGTGTCTTGCCTGAAGCTTCACTCCTTGCATATACAGATAGATGATCTTTCATTAATTAATTAATTAATTTGTTTGTTTTAATTCCAGTGTAGTTGACATCGAGTGTTACATTAGTTTCAGGTGTACAGTACAGTAATTCAACAATTCCAGATATTACTCTGCTCATCATGATAAGTATACTCTTAATCCCCTTCATCTGTTTCACCCATCCCCCCTCCCCCTCTCTGGTAACCATCTGTTTGTCCTGTATAGTTAAGAGTATGTTTTTTAGTTTGTCTCTCTTTTTTTCCTTTGTTCATTTGTGTTGTTTTTTAAATTCTGTATATGAGTGAGATCATATGGTATTTGTCTTTCTCTGGATGGCTTATTTCAGTTAGCATTATACTCTCTAGACCCATCCATGTTGTCTTTTCTCTTTTGAAAATCTTTCTTCTTATGTGTCACATTCAGTGAAGATCAATGTGGATTTTTACTGAGGGTTTTCTTGAGCAAAAGGAAATTCCCATTACACAATATACATCAAGAACTTCTTAAAATCTACTTTCCGAATATTTGCTCTCATGAACCTATTCAGTGAATCCACTCAAGTAATCACCCCCTGCTGCCAGCAACCTGGCTCTTTACCTCTCTTCTTCCTTCATTTGTTCTCCTGGGGAATGACTTTCCTCCAGGTAGCCACAGACCCTTTCAAATGTTCTTTTGAAAGCTTCTACCACATCCATTATCCCTACCAGCCAAACAGAAGTTCCTCCTGGTGGCCTGCACTTCTTAGAAAGTGTGAGAAGGAAGAGATTATCATTAAGTACACTCTTTTTTTGTTGTTGTTGTTGTTTACTGCATTTGACAAAGAGAATAAGCTCTGCTCCCAGCCCTCAAGTAGCTAACTATCACACTAAGTATAGTGCAATAAATATTAAGATCCACTCATCAACAAATACATATTGAGCACATATGATGTATCATTCACTTTTCTAGGTGATAGGGATACTATTGTGAACAAAATAGACATTCCCTGCCCTCATGGAGCTTACATTCTGGAGGACAGAGATAGACTAATAAAAAAATAGATAGTTAAGAAAAAGTATAAGTGTGTCAGGTGATAATAAATATAATAAATACAGTGGAGAAAAATAAAGCAAAAATAGATGTTAGAGCCAGGAGAGGTTGAGTTACTTCATTGCCCATAAAACCTTATGGTGATTAGAATCTGGTGATGAGGGAAAGCTTAGAGTCCTGGGCTTATTAGATGTATGTGTGATATTATTCCTGACGGTCTCAAGCAGGATGGCAGTGGTAAGATGATGAGTGATGGGGGAGGGAAAAGTGAGGTCCATGGCTGAGCCATCTCTTTTTTTCTGCCAATGGTGAAAGAGTGGTCCTCTTTGGATCCCACAGAGCTCCTGTGATTCTCTCCTGAGATTTACCAATGGAGGAAAGAAGGAGACATGATGAGCTATGACAATACGAATGGAAGTGTTTGGAACATGGAAGTAGGAGGAAGTGATTAGGAGGGACTCCTCAAAGGAGGAGACAGTGTAGGAGTTATCCATTTGTGGGATGACAGGGCAAAATACATTCCAGTGGCCAGAAGGAGCAGTATCTTTAAAGACCTGTAAGTATGCAGACATCTGTTAGGTTTTAAAAAACTATTGGTGGGTTCACCTTGGCTGAGCTCAAGAATGCAAAGTGGAGTCAAGAGATACAGCAGGAGAGGATGGCTGCCATGAAGGAATTTGCATATCATGCTAGGATTGTAGTTTTCACACCTCCAGCCTTGGGGAAACCTCCAAGCAGAAGAATGAAATGACCAGATCTTGTATTTCAGAAAGACTCTTCTGGTATCTATGTTTTGGGGCAAAAAGACCTATTGGGAGGAAAGAAATGCTCCATCCAGGATCAAGGGCAGAAGGTAGTCAGGAAGGGAGAGGTAGAGACAAGTCCAGCCACCTAACTGTTGATTGATTCTTCTGCTTAACAGTCCAGGAGCTATTCCAAGACTTGTCTGGGGTCTTCTCTCCACCAGGACAGAACCTCCCAATTGTAAAGGGCAGCCCATTTCAGAGGTGTGCACTGATATTCTTGGCTTTCACTTTTGGCTGTAAATCATGGCAGCTGTCCTTTCTCTTCACTGTCCTGTTGTCCTCTCATGCAAAAAATCAATGTCAAAGTGAACAGGTGTTGCTAATGGTACTAGAGAATAGGAGAATCCGGAAACAACAACTTCAAGGCTGAAATAATAACATTTTAATTGGAAATCTACTGTGAAGAGACTAACCTATGTAGATATATGCAAATCCTATGCAAATACACATGTGGTCTTTCTAACTATTGTCAGAACCTCGATTTGACCCACGGGAATTCTTAATGGTAGATGCTAGCTCTCAGCTGAGGCTAAGGGCTGTTGATGAACAATTCTAGGTTTTACCTATGTTTAAACCATAATTAAGAAAAATATTGATAGCAACCTGAACTTAATTAGCTTAATTGAATGTTGGAATTGATTGGGTCTTGAGAGAGCTGGTCTCTGAAGCTAAGCCTTGGGGAGATTGCAGGGGGTGGGAAGAAAACCCAACTTAAAAGCACCTAGCAGAAATGAAAAGGAATGGGCGAGGAGCCACTGGGAGCATTATTAAAGGGAAAAGATTTTTATCAGAGAGTTGAAAGAAGAATACTTAAATTTCAAGTCACGCGTAGCCGTTCTAGGTCAGATCACTCAGTCAAATGGGAAAAAAATGATGTTGGGAAGCAAGATTGTGTGAGATACAGAAGGGGAGGCCAGCATCCTTGCATGGGAGTATATCACATCCAATAAACAGTTGTGCTAGACTGATGGGGGCCAGCCTAGTACTCCCAGGCCAGGCCGTGGGCTCCATGCAAAGCCCTTGGGGTGCATGCTAGCACCTGGGGAGAGGCCAGGGAGACTTACAGTTAAAATCAAAGGATTTCAGCTATGATGATGCATGTCTTCTCCTGTCTTTATTTATTAAGAACTAATTAAGTTAGCAAGTTATGTGTTATAATAAATGGTTTAATTTTCTCACTTATGAAAAACCTCATTATTTGGGCTTAGGTGATCCTGAGACTAAATCCCAGTTCTGCCCCTTTGTGCAATATGACCATCGCATTCCTGAGCCTCAGTTTCTTTACCAGATTTGATACTACGTATACAATACAATGTGAAGGTAGAAGGTTGCTCTGCCTTCATGGTACTGAGTAATCACCACCTCATCACATCCCCGCGAAGGCCTGTGGTTTATAAGGGGTTGAACTGAGGTGGCAAGCACGGTCCCTGGTTCCAAGCCTGTGTTCTTTCCACTATCTTTCTGCCTTAATCCCCTCTGCCCTGGTCCTCCCCTACTCTTCGGAGAAGCTCCTTGAGTTACTTGTCCAAAGGTGCTGTCTCCCCCACCCCCATTCTCTCCACCGTGAAGTCTGCCCCATCTGTGTGTTCTTGCTTCATCAACAAGGATCTTCTGGCTAAGTCTTTGCTCTGTCTGTCCCACCTTCCATGCTCCTTTCTTCCACATGATCTCCACCTGCCACATACACAATAATGAAATAAAAAAAATTAACTAGGATGCAAAAGATGAGCCACGTTTTCTGTTTTGTTTTTATAATTATGTACATATGCAAAAAGAAATTAACAGATAAATTACTAGAAAGGAAAAAGCCAAAATGTTACCAGATGTTAATTCTGAGCATTGTTGAGATTTTTCAAAATTATCCACAAAGGATATATTGTTTTGAATTGAGAAAAATAAATATGACTTTTTAAAAGTGAATGCACTTGCTTGGGAAGTCAGTTAACATGGGTGTTAATCCTGCTCCTTACAGCCTGTGCCCTGTCCCTTGTGAGGACATTTCTGGTGACATGGTCCTCCAGGACTTATATTTGAGAGAAACCAATCTCTCTCACCATCTCAAGCATGCTGTCCCCATTTTTAGCTGCACGAGAAGCAAGCCCATTTTCAAGGGAATAACTGCTCAAATTTATCATATTGCAGAAACAGAAGCCCCATTTCTAGAAGATTCATAGATTGCCTTAAGATAACATTTACCTTTCCAGGAATATCTTCAGACATGACCTCCAATCTTGACATGGCATCTTGTTCCTTTTGGTGTAAAGATTACACCTTGGAGTGGACCCTCACTGGATTTCTGGGCCATGTTAAGTATCTGATCTCATGGGCACTACCTCTGCAAAACCAAGGTCATGTAGCTACCTCCCCAACCTACACATAAACACACCAACCACCATTGCCATACTTCTGCTCCTGCTATCCCGCCCATACCTACCACATGCAGCTTCAGATCCAGTGCAAGGTGTGGGACTCCCCTGGATTTGGGAGCAATTTCAGAACCACTTAGAAGGTGTCTTTAACCTTGGGTTGTTTTGCCACTGGTCTGGCTTGACACTCGTGATCACTTCTGCATTGTGGCTTGGGTTTGAGTGATTGTTTTGGTAACTCATGTGATATGACAGCCGCTTCTCTCTGGCCTGACCTGCCTGACACCTCTAGTCCTGGCCCCAACTTTGTAAGGCTTCAATACAAACAAGTGATCTATCATAATGACCATGTTGTTTTTGCCTGTGACATATTGGTAAGAAACATTATACTAATTATCCCTGCAGTTCAGGATAAGTCACACTTAGTGATGATAATTCTTTAAGTGGATGGAAATAGGTTTGCAAATGCTTAATGTAGAATTTTGGTATCATATTCCTATGAGTGATTTAGGTGGTGTGTATGTGTGTGTGTGTGAACACTTGTGCTCATGTGCACACATGCATTCATTCTACGTTGGTCAAGTTTTGGTGTCATTATGTCTTAATGTACTACATTGCATTCAGATTAAATCCTATTGTACTTTCTGTCCATTCAGATTTTATTGAGGTTTACCTTATAGCCTGTCATATGATTACTTTAGGAGGTCAATGTCCTAGTTTGCTTTAAAAGGACATGCTTTCTTTCTTTGAGATGGTTTAACATAATAGTTGAAAGGGAAGTCCCTGTGGATACCTGCCTCAGTTTAGAACCAGACTTGATTTTTTATGCCAGTGCAGTTGAGGTGCATCTTGGCTAGGATTGTGCTCCTTGTATCACGGTTTTCTTATCTGTAATGCAGAGGTAATAATTTTCTAATTCATATGGTTGTTACAGGGTTTAATGAGATAATAGTATGTGTAAACATTTAGAACAGTGCCTGGAACACTGTAAGTACTCAATTAAGTCAGCCTTTAACAGTGTTTAGAGATGTAAGTGCAACTTATTAATGATAGTATTCTATTTTTGCCTTTCTCATTGCTTTTTTCAATTTTTTTTAATGTTTATTTATTTTTGAGAGACAGAGACAGACCATAGGCAGGAGAGGGCCAGAGAGAGAGGGAGACACAGAATCTGAAGCAGCTCCAGGCTCTGAACTATCTGCACAGAGCCCGATGTGGGGCTCAAACCCACAAACTGTGAGATCACAACCTGAACTGAAGTTGGACACTTAACTAACTCAGCCACGCAGGCACCCCTTGTCTTTCTCACTGTTAAAACATCAAGGTTATTTCTATCCCCATGTCCTTATATTTCTAGTTTGATTCATATATTTTGCCATTAAGTAATGGCATGTCTCATATAACTTCATCGTAAAATGAGTCTTTTATCAATATAAAATGACTTTCTTTGTCTCCTATAATGCTTTTTTTTACCCTAAATTCTACTTTGAAATGTTGCCAATTGAATTCTTTTTGTTTGCTTTCTATGCTTGATAAATATTTGCCTAGCATTTCCCCCTTTTCTTTCTTTTGTTTTGCCATTCATGTCTTATAAATAGCATATGGCTGAATTTTGCTTTCACCCAATCTGAAAGACTTTATCTTTTATTAGAGGAACTTAAACCATTTATATTTACTGTCATAACTGCTATGTTGGTCTTATTCCTGTCTTTTTGTTTTACTGTTTCTCTTCTTCATACTTTCTTTGGGCTTCCTTTGTTTCCTTTTTCTATACAGGCTATCTTATTATCTTGGAACTTTTTTTTTCCTTCTAGTGATTTAAAACCTACATATCTGTTTTTAGCCAGTCCTGAGTGAATCTAAAAAAAAAAAAAAATGATCCCTGAGCTCCAGTAGTGACAGGAGTGTAATGGTGGGTGAGCAGCCAGGCCAGTGAGCGTGGAAGTCAATAAAATCAGTCTTATCCCTCAAAGGAATAGTGATGGCTATTCCCTGAGCCACCTTATCACAACTGTATAGAGCCCCAGCTTCTCTCCGCTGTGTCACATTCCTGTGCTTCACACATGGGCCCTGCCTATCTAGCTAGCTGGACCTACTACGAGCCTTTCTTATGTTCTGTGCACGTCAGACACACCAAACTATGGTCCATTCCCCCAAACCAGACAGATTCTTAAATAGCTCCACACTGTTTAGCAGGCAGAGTTTAGCAGAGTACGTGGCACAGACTAGGTACTCAGTATGTTTTAAATAAGTGAACAAGGAAAGGAAACAAAAGGGAAGAGAGGAAGGATTGATTTTTAAATATGCATGATGCACTGAAAAGAAATCAAGATGTGTGATATCTTGGCTTGCTGCAGAAAGGCTGAAACTTATACGTCTGACTACCACTGTTGGTGGCTCATTTTAAATGAGCCCCCCTCACACTCCCCTCCATCTCTGGGGCAGAATGGCAGTCATGTGGTCCACAAAGCATTTCATGTGCAGACATCATCTTCATTTATATTGCCTGCCTTGCAAAGGCCCACAGGCCTAGGGCAAATTTATTAAAGTGGAGTCTATTTATTCAATTTATTAAACAGGAATATTTGAAGGGTTTTCATTTAGAAGAGCGAGTTGATTTATTCTGTTCAGCTCTAGAAGGCAGGCCAAAGCCCAATGGGTAAAAGTTATAAGAGGGCAGGTTTTAGTTCAACCTAAGATAAAAGATTTGTTGAAAGAGGATTTGTTTGTTCATTCATTCAGCATGTATTCATCAATCAATTCATTCATCAGCAGCCAGAGAAGAGAAGCTCCATTTTCTATAGCTCTTGCTTTATCTGGGACACTGTGGTAGGCCCTCTTATCTGCTCTTTCCTGTAGAAAGAGGCATATTATCCCATTATACAGATATCAAACACTGAGGCTCCAGGGAGCTGTCACCAGCCCAAGCTGAACACAGCCAGCACATGACTGAGTCTGGCTTAACCTCAGACCTCCATTCTCTGCAGAGCTCGTTCTCTTTCCATGTGGTTGTGCCATCTGCCAAAACAGATCACTTGTGCGTGACTACCAGAAATTGGATACAACACTGAAAAATCCATCAGGCCACTTTTCCCTCCATCATTCTCTCTCCTTTACTTTCCTCCCATCTCTCCATCCATCTCTGCCAACCTCCAAACCAGCCCTAATATGCTAACACAAAATTAGACACTTTATAGTTTTAGCCCACAGATTATGAATGTTGTCAGACCACTTTTCAAAATTATCACTCATCACAGGGACACTTTTTCCATCACAAGACCTCGCATGTAGGTGGTTTCCTCATTTAGATTTAACCTGGAGGTGCCCCAGTGGTCATCAGGAATGAGACCCAAAATAAAGGAGTAGCTTTTCCCTGATTATATCTGAGGGAGGGTGCATCTTCCAGGGCCCTGGTAGGAAACAGAATTAACCTCAGGTGGTTTGAACAAAGATGCTTTAGGAAAAGGACCACTTGCAGAGCTGTGAACAGGGATTGAGTAGAGGTGGAAAGGCATTTAAAGATATCAGGCTTCCAGGGCTGAAGAAGCAAAGGGAGGGAATAGTGTTATTAGAGGCAGTTTAGAATCCCAGCTGTCCAGAACCCACATTCCCAGATGGGCACAGCTACTGCAGAGGAGGCTGTGAAGCAGAGAGGAAGAGGGTTAGAAATATCCCAACATCTCTTTCTCCCTGCCTCTTGACCTCCTAGTACAGCTTCCCATTGGGAGAACCCAGACAAAAGGTAAAGGAGCTCCCAAGAAGCTGTCCACAGGCATCAATCTCCTGGACCACAAAGCAGGACAGAAAAGGGTGAGGAGTGGTTGGAGCAGAAGCCAACAAAAAATAATGAGTTCATGAGGGGAAAATGGCCAAATGATCCAATGGGCTGAATTGAGGGGGAAAGCCCACAATGAATCACCGTGGCAGATCCTCTTTCTGCTTCCCAGGGCCCAACTTTCAGAAAAGTAGAGGTTAAAGAATTCTGTAATTATGTCTTTTGGAGGCAGATGCCATTCACACTACAGCCCTTGCCAAATGCCAGGCTGGTTTCAGTGTGTCTGAACCTCGTGAAGGATTTGTCCTAGATGTTAAGATTCATCCATTCCTTCGCCAGAGACTTACCATGTGCTGTAGTTTATTCTAAATACTGGAACTACAAAGACGGGATGGGTATGACTCCTGTCCTTCAGTGTGTCCCAGGATACTGAAGAAAACAGATAGGGGAATCTATTATTTCAACGTGTTAGATGTAAAATAAAAGTAACAAATGGTGGTCTGTGGGTTTGCAGGCAGAGTGGGTAACCCTCCCTGAAACTACTCAGAAAGGTGATGGTTGGGTCCTAAAAGGATTAATTGGAGTATTCTAGTGACAGGAAAGGGCAGGACCATTCCTGGAAGATGTCACGGCAAACACCACATTTATATAAGACTGAAAAGAGATGGTGTGTGCAGCGAACAGTTAGAAAATAATTGTGGCTGGAGCAGCGGGTACAGGTTGTATAATGAGTTATGGGGCTAGAGAGCTTTCTAAGGGAGTCCAGTCAGGTCAAGTTATTGCTTTCTCTGGTACAACAAGGTAGGAGGACATGTTTCCAAAAAGGTCAAGCATCGCCATTCCTGCCTGCTCCTTCTTGCATCCACGTCAGAGAAAGGGGAAGGGAAATCTGTCCCATGCCCCAGGGTGTTCAACCATGGCATGGGGAGAAGAGCTTGAAATTACATTAGGGAAGCTCGTTAGGTAGCTGGAGTACAAAGCCAAGTAAAATCCCTTAAGCTGCTCTTTCTCCAAAGCTTTCCATGTGCAAAGTCTTTCTGGAAAATACCAATATATTGTACGGTGCTTTACAAAGATTAAATTAACATTGGCAGGATATGTCCCTGCTCTTAACTAGTTTCTAACTTGGTGAATCTTGGAAGTCTTCCTGGGAGAGGCAAATTTTGAACTAATGCCTAAATAGAGAAAGAAAGAAACCAACAATTTTTGAAGTTCTGCTATGCTACAAATAAAATACTAGGTGCTTTTTTTTTTTTATATTGTCTCATGGAAGTCTCCTGGCAATCGTATGCAACGAGTATCATCAGCCCCATTTTTCAGATAGGAAACTGAGGCTCAGAGAAGTGTCACCCCTAAAGACTGAAACTGAAGTCAGACTTCACTGGACATAAACCCAACACCTACGTTCTTGCCATGGTGCTCTGTTTGCCTCTGAAGGGCAATGCAGTCTGCTTGCTATCAGACGTAGAATGATGAGGGCAGCAAGAGGAGTCTTTTCTTCTGTAAAGATGCCATCCACCCAGCGAGGTTGTCAGGAGGACTTAATGAAATAAGATACCCTCTCCTTTCACACCCCAATGCCTTCGCATATACTTATCCTACAGCCTGGAATATCCTTCTCCCTCTGCCCATTGCTCCTGTAGCCTGTGTTTTCCCTTTATCTTCTAAATGTGGCTTAGATAATCCTCCCACCAGGAAGCCTTGCACTAGTCACATGGTAGTGGGGGGTACCTGGACTGTTTGCTTGCCTGCCCCACTCACCACGGAGCTTCCTTCTCACTTGTCCATGTGGCTTCAGCTCCATCCACAAAAGGTGTCCTGCTAAGTGAATAAATGGCTGTCTGAGAGAGCCCACAGCATAACAGGTGCTCCATAAATGACAGTTTCCCTTTCCTTCTCCTTTTCCTGGAGGCAGCATACATTCTGAATAGACTTAGAGGCAGACAGAAAAACAATTCGTTTGCTTGAAGTTAGCATCTTCCAGGAAACCTTGTAATGAGGACGGCCGCCCTCCACAAAGGAGGTGAGCACTGGGTTGCTGTGCCTGTTCGGGGCAGAATCTATCCCACTGCTCCTGGGTCCTCTTTACTTGACGCGGAGAGGTTGGGGCTATACTACTCCAGGTGGGTGCCGCCGACCTGGTGAGATGTGGAGGCTCTTCTGCTTATGGGGCAGGGGCAGGGTTAGCTGATGGAGTGACAAGAGCACTGTGGCACACAAAGTAACAGTAAAACAGAATGATAATGCGTTTCCTAATGGCCTCCTTCACAGCTGTGTACACTGATTTAATCTTTGCAAAGCACTCTATTGTTTATGAGGCCTCTGGGTACAATTTTATGCCTGACTGAAGAGGTTGCTAATAGCTGCCATATTTGTGTTTAAGGACCTGCAAAGGATTAAACGAAGTATTTTAGAGCAATGAGCCATAATAAACTAATAATATATTACAAATAATAAATGTTTTTACCCAATAATTGACTACAAATCTAGTGAACTTTAAATGACAAAAATACTAATTATAGTTCCAGTTGTTCCATGTATCCATCAATCGGAATGGAAAATCGGAGAAGGATAGGAAATCTGGGGCACTTCAAGTCATTGGGAAGGTGGAATGGACACTGAACTCTTCCCCCGGTGTCATGGCTGAGAACTGTCAAACTCACTTAGTGAAATGCTGGGTTTCATTTCCATCTGATGGAGAGGGAGCAGGAGTCTGAGTCCTAAGCCACCTACTGAAGTTGGTGTTTTGTGGGGGTTTTTTTGTTTTTTGTTTTGCTTTTTTGTTTTGATTTGTTTTACCTTGTTCACTTTCCAGTCCTAAGTTTTCCAGTGCTTGGTTTTCATTTAGGGTGATTGCTAGAGAAATGCCCCAGAGGATCTTGGAAACAGGAGTTGGGTCTTAAGAAAAGGAGTTCTTGCTCTCTTAGGCCTCTGGAATAAGCCAATTTGTCTCTCTCTCTCTCTCCCCCTGTTTTTATGGATGAGAAACCTGAGACAGAGAGATGAAGTATTTTGCCTGACATGTCATAGTTGGTAAGTGGCACGGCCACAGAGCCCAGCTGCAGAACTCCAAACCTCATGCTGTTCCACCAAATCTTATTACATCTATTTTCTGAGCTTTTTGGGGGCATGTGGATCTTTCCTTTCAATACTTGGGAAGTATATATTTCCATACTCCCACATCTCTCAATTATACCAGTTATTTTTTTTCCTTTTTTTTCACTCCACAATAAAACATGGGCATCTTTTCTCATTAAAAACAAAAACAAAAATGCTCAAGATAAAAATTAAAATCATCCACAATCCTATCCAAGTAAACCATTGTCAACTTTGTTTGCATTTTCTTCAAGGATTCTATTCCATGTAAATGTAACAAAATATTGAGATCATATTTTATGAGTCTTTGGTATTTTAATTTTTAAAAACACAGCTTCATTTGATGTCATTTGATGTTCCCTGAAAAATACTGTTTTATAATTGTATAATATTTCATGGCATGTAGTCTCTATTGAGTATTTAGGCTGTTTCCATTTTTTTTTGCCTTGTAACTTAAAACTTAATAAACATTGAGTCTAGCATAGTGCGTGGCATCCAATAGACATTCTATGTATTTGATGAATGAGTTAAATCAATCTTTGTATGCATTTCTGCTCATTTGTTTTGAACAGATGTCTAAAAGTAAAGTTATCTAAATATTATCAGGCTCTTGAGATATATTCCCAAATTGCTTTCTAAAGGGGCAATGATGATTTCCAATATATGATAAGCATTCATAAATTCTGGAACCCATTTTTTTTAAAGGATAACTTAGTTACTAATAAGTTTGTTCTTATCTTCCTTACTGTTATAAATTGAGTGGAAAATTTACCAAGCCTCACTCCTGAGAAACTCACTATTTAGTGGCACATGTGTGAGTATATCTATATATGTATATTTATCCATGTATGTATAGGTATGGAGATATAGATAGATGATAGATAGATAGATAGATAGATAGATAGATAGATACACACACGTATACCCCCAGCATTTGTTGAAGACTTACTGTATACCTAGTACTATCTTTACACATTACCTTTATTCATGCATTTTTTAAAATTTTTTTTTAACGTTTATTTATTTTTGAGACAGAGAGAGACAAAGCATGAACGGGGGAGGGTCAGAGAGAGGGAGACACAGAATCTGAAACAGGCTCCAGGCTCTGAGCTGTCAGCACAGAGCCCGACGCAGGGCTCGAACTCACGGACTGAGAGATCATGACCTGGGCCGAAGTCGGCTGCTTAACCGACTGAGCCACCCAGGCGCCCCTATTCATACATTTAATCTCTCATCATGAGGCAGATAACGCAACTCCACAATGTTCATTCAATTGCCAAGGGTCAAATACTATTCTTATGATGAAGCCCACACTCTTCACATCTACTAGTTACATGTAAGAATGCAACAATCAGATGAAGAGTTAATTATGATATAGTATAGTATAGTGTTATGATGGAAGAATGTGAACAGATTAGAATAACAAAACTCTGTCTAAAGGATTCAAAGAAAGATTCACAGAGAATATTAAAGGACAAGTGACCATTTGCCAAGAAGACAAAGGAAATGCATAATAGGCAAAAAGAATTGCAGATACCAAACACAGAATATAGAAAGCAACCTAGGACATCCAAGTAGCTACAAGTAATAAAGGGAAGGAATACTAGTTAAGGTTCTAGGCTTCAGAGTTACGGTGCCTTGGTTGAAACCCAGCTCTTGCAATTATCGTCTGTTTGATATTTGATGTTTGATTTTTTTAAGTTTTTTTTTTAAGTAATATCTGGTACCCAATGTGGGGCATGACTCATGACCCTGAGATCAAAAGTCATATGCTCTTCTGACTAAGCCAGCTAGGCACCCCATGTTTGATGCTTAATATGACAAAATATGTAAAGGCTTAGTAGTGCCTGACACAGAGTAAGCATTCAGTGAGTATTCACTGGTGGTGGTAGATATGACCTAATGTGGGAGAAGGGAAGTATATTAGGACAGGAATCCCTGCAATCCCACCATCTGGGCATCTACCCACTCTGAAAACATTTAAGGTCAGATCTAATTCGAAGAAAGGAATAACCATGTTTTAAGCCAAAGAACACAACTTGGAAGATAACCTTGAACAGGTCAAACAGGATGACGTGAGACTGAAAAGTGTTGTTTAAGGATGGAGGGATGGATATATTGGAGATGTTTTATTTAAAAAAGCAGACCTGGGGACACTTTAGTAATGAATAATCCTTAAAAATAAACCACTTGGCCCCATATCCACACTAAGCACCCATTGAATGTATTAATAGGAAAGTGGTACAATCAAGTTTATTTTTTTTTCAAAGATCCTTCTTATTACTGCTTGGAAAGTAGATGGGGATTGGAGGTTGGAGTGGCAAAAAAAAAATGGTGAGAGAAAGAGACCTATTTTGGGTGTCTCTGTCCAAGAAAGAAACACTGCTAGCTTGGAGTAGTATGGTGGTGATGAATATGGATTTGAAAAAATTCAGGAGGTGGATTTTGATTTTGAGATGGATTTAGTGGGAACAATAAAGGAGAAAGAAGAGCCAAGGACAATACCTAGGTTTCTGGCTTGAGGAACTAGATGAATTGAGATGCATTTTGTGAGATGAGAACAGTGGAGAAAGATCATGTTTGGGGGTTATGATGAAGTGTTCAGATTGTTAAATGAATGATGATATTTTATGCCATAGATCAGTGTGTGTGTGTGTGTGTGTGTGTGTGTGTGTGTGTGTGTGAGTGTGTGTATGGCTATTCTCTATTAGGCAGATGGGAAGGGTGTAGGAGGAAGGTGTGGAAGGCTCTGAAATAGGGGGAAAAAGACAAGATCTCTGTTAGCTATTATGTGCGGCAATAACCCTTGCTGTGTTTATTGCCCATTTAATAGAGTGTACATTACAACCCACAGTGATAATCAAGAGATGGGGGTTACCAAATGAGATGCAGAGATACCATAGGTGGGATATTTATTTCACTTGCACAAAAGGTTCTCATTTATGAAAATGGATTCTGGCTAAATCTCAGTCTTCATCTCTCTCCACCCATGCTTTCCTCATCCCCAAAAGAGTGACCACAAAAACTTTTGATCCAAAGTGATTGGCAGCAGAGAGCCATTTTCAAAAGTATGGTATCCTATGATACCATAGGAGAGAGAGGGATAAGATGAGCAGCCATTTACCCAAGGGATTGTAAAGTTGATTATTTTGCCTGAAAGAGAATGCCATGCTAAATATTGAAAGTTATCTTTGCTACCATTTTCCTTAAGAGAGTATAAGTATAGAACCCTTGAGACCAATGACCAAAACCTTTCTTTACCCAAGACTAGCTGTATTACATTTTGATGAGTTTCTTCATTTTTCTAGCATTAATTTGTTCATCTACAATATAGGGATTATAGTAACTTCTCACAGACTTTGTTGTATAGATGAAATGAGAAAATATGTATTAGACGTCAAATACATGCTTCTAATACAATAAATATTACTTCTTCCCTCATCCTCCCCATTCTTTTCTTTTCCTACGTTATAGAGTCAGACTTAACCATGAGGCATGAGTGTACTTGAATTGAGTTTTGAGTGAGCTACAATGGAACTGGGGAGTTCTAATATCTGGGATCACTAAACATCCATTCTCCTTGGGGCCTTAACCCAAATTGGTAGAGTGCGTATGTCAGCAGAGGATCAGGGTGGCTACTAATGAAAGTTAGGAGGCTTTGAAAGTCTTGACAGTGTTTCCTGTATATCCTCAGAAGCTTGGCTGCTTTCAGGTGTCTTTTGGAAACAGCAGCATCTGGTGGCTGCCTGAGCAGTAACCCGGCTGCAGGTTTCAGGGGGAGCAAATCACAGCATCTGTGTTTCTCCAGCAAAACAGCAGGGCTATTAAAATAGCTCTTAGGCACAATCTATCACTGCACTGTCTCCCTTGTTTGCACAGGCTGTAACTGGAAAAGTAAGAGTCTGGAGAGACGGCCTTGTATTACCCGGGTACTAGAAAGGGACTTGGGGAGAATTGGGTTCATGGTGGCTTTGCCAACCACTTCCCAGGTGACCTTGGATAAGTCACTTGGAATCTGTAGGTCTTTTTCCTGATCTGAAAGCCCCAGGGCCATTCTGTGATTTATAATGGCAATTGCTACTTGGAGAATAGGTAGGATTAATAACAGAAAGCTTCTTTGCTATATGACATTGGAAAAACTGTTCAATCTCTCTGTGACTTTGTTTTCTTATCTGAGAGCAGGGATGATGATAGCTACAATAAAGGGTGGCCATAAAAATTGACTAAGATACTGATTATAATGTCCCAGATATAATTCCTGGCATATAACAAGCACTCAGCAAATGTCGGATGCCTTTCTGCCCTTAGTTCACAATGTTGCCTAATGTCAGTGCTAAATCATAGGGCCAACTGCTGTTTAGTCCGAGTATAGAATGTAAGATCATGTTAGCAATCATTATTATCAAGTGTGATAAACCTATTATTCCCATCTTACACTCATGTGCAATTGAACCCAGACCCCTCAAGTTTAACAAAGAATACTGACTCGAGAAGTAGTGCTTGGGTCATCCTGTTGCGTGACTACACGTCTGTCAACCATGTGGGAGCATGAGGGTTGGCCTCAGCCCTGGAAGACATACATGGCCACCTTTCTGTTTGTTCAGGTCTCCTATGTATATTCTCCTCGTCCCTTTGCATAACTAACCTAGTGCTTGGCACATAGTGTTGGTGTTAATGAATGTTTGGAGAATGAGTGAACTATGTATCTAATTCCACAGTAATTATTCATTGAGCATCTACTGTGCTCAGGAAGGCAGTCAACATGAACTTTCTCTTCATACTATATAGTTATGTATATTTTATTTTCAAAATTAGGTTTTTTGATTCCTTTTAATGGGATGGTGAGAGTATGGGGAACAAAATTTATATTTCCTTAAAATTCTATTTTGTACCAGCATTCCTTACTTCAGTGTGATGTTGTAGACAAAACTATGTGAATTTACTGCAATCTGAAATCACTGCATCAATATTACAGTGTTTATTATTATATTTGCAGTTGTTTAATGCTACTTTATATTTCTACATTCTGTATTCTAATGCATTAGATGCAAAGGATTCCAATTCATCTCCTTCTGTTTGGGATTTTAAATAGGTTAATAGGATGCAAATACAAGGCACATTTTTGCATTCTGTTACAAATATTGTACACAGATATTGCTATGCTGTTTGGGCAAAATGAAATGAAATGTAATTTAATATGATATTTTCAAGCACATTTGATCGTTCCTGAGGGCTTTATGGCCGTGGTCCTAAACTGTGTTAAACCATAGCTAAAACAAGTCTGAACAAAATTAGTTTCTTTCCTCAATTTACTGGCCTCTCCTAGTTTGATGACTTTTTGTCGTCCATGCCAAATGATGTTTTAGGTTTCATATGGTTAGTCTGGGCTAGAAATGAGTTTGAAAATATTCAGCTCTGCTCATGAGAATATATTGCTGTTTCTACTTTTAGCCTGCTCTTCAATTCACCAACCATTCTATTTATTTATTAATTCACCAAACTCACTCGCTCATTCATTTATTTATTCAACTCTATGTCTTGCTCTATGCTCCTGGCATTAATCTTTTTGTCTTTCCACACTCTTTTCTGAGATGTAGGCTGTGTGGTCCTAAACAATCTGCTTAGTTGGAGTCTAAGGCAGTGCCTGAGTGGGCTACATACATGAAAACAGGAAGAATGGATGTGAATGTTCTCTTTTATATGGCAAAGTTTCCTTGATTGTAAAGATTAAGTGGAATAAAATGGATAAACTCCTTGATCCAGCGTAAGACAATGCAGCACTCAAAGTACATTGGAAAAATACATAAATGTACCCATTTCCAAATCTATAAAATAGGAACTAAATACCTACTTATAATTTTGTTTTCAGAATGAAATAATATGCCAATAGCACTAGAAGAGTGCCTGGCATATAATAGGTGTTTAGTTTGATCTCTTTTCTAAGGAAAGAGAGCAGGATCACTACCCATCACATGTAATAACAACCAAACAAACTCATTAGGGGAAGATTTTGAAATTCCTGACTTTCAAACATCCTAGAAAAGGGATATGAGCACAGAGATTTTCTTCAGTCCCCGCCACAGCTGTTTACGAGGTTCTTCCCAGGCTCGTTCTGTTTCCTGTCACCTTGCCACTAGTGAGCTTCCCTCCTCCCAGCCTGACCTCCCATGACTATGGGGCCAGGTATGTAATGTCAGGGTTCATGGTGGGGAAGGGGGTCTTCACAGCTCTTCTCCCCTCTCTCTCAACTCTACAGTGACTCCCTAAGGCCAGTTTTGGATGGGCCTGAGCCCATCTGTAGCCCCTATCACAATCCCTCCCCTTCAAAAGTGCCCTGGCATCTGAGCCCAGGTCCCTTTGAAATATAGACAAATCTACTCCAGTCTTTTGAGTAACCAAAGACTCAGGAAAGAACAAATAGAAAGACTGCAGCTACTTTGACTCCTTCTATCTTCTCCATCTTTGCCCCTCCACAAATTGAATCCTCTCCATTGACTGCACATCTGCATTTCAGCAGGCGAGCTGCAATTATTCAATGACAGCATGCCCTGATTTCCATTGCGGAAGATCCAGGACTGGCTGAGATGACCCAGGCGTGACCGTCCTCTGTCAGCAGTACTAGAAAGAAGCATCTGACTTAAAATTACATAGCGATGGAGAGCACAGTTGTTTATGCTTCTCATCAGTCATTCAAAATTCAGGGCCAAGATCTGCCCCAAAAAGGGCCTACAGAACATTCCTGAAGATTCCTCTTTCCTGACGCCTCAACAGAGTTTCAGTTAGGGCTCTTACAGTTGACCTAATGACAAGCATGGTTATCTGGTGGAGTGATTGCCACTTCCTTTCCTTTCATTTATTGTCCCAGGTTTTGAAGATTGAGAGAGGAGAGGTATTTGCGAACCCCCTACTCTTCTCTCCCCAACCCTTCCTTCACCTAGCTAACTGGGCTTGTCCTTCAGACACCAGCTCAAATGTTATTTCCTCAGGGAAGTCTTGTATTACACCTCCATCTGAGTCAGTCCACCTTGTTACAGTGCAATACGGCTTTTTGTGCTTTCTCTCTGTACCTTGGATCACAGTTTATTATATATATGTGTGTATATATGTACATAATATATACATACATAGGATTTATCATCATGTGCTTGTCCTCCTGTGTGATTAATGTGTGTCATCTCCACTGGAATATGATTTATTCCCCAGCACAAAGTGCAGTCGCTGGCATAGGGTCAGTTCTTGATGAGTATTTATTGAATGAATGATTAGACAAATAAAGGAAATAGGGTCAAAATAGGAAAATAAAAGAAGGTGGTCAAAAGGTACAAACTTCCAGGTATAAAATAAGTTCTGGTGATGTAATATGTAGCGTGTTGACTACTGTTAATAGTACTGTATCATACATTTGAAAGTTTCTAAGAGAATAGATCTTAAAAGTTCTCATCACAAGAAAAAAAATTGTAACTCTGTGGGGTGACAGATGTTAACCAAACTTACTGCGGTGATCACTTCATAATATATACACGTATATTACATCATCATGTTGTACACCCAAGACTAATACAATGTTATATGCTAAATATATCTCAAAACTGGGGCAAAATAAGTTTAAAATTTTTTAAAGTAAAGAAATATTTACTATTTGGTTGATCTGAGGATTTTTTTCATAGCCTATAAATGAAGTTGTGTTTCATCCACAATTTCAGTGACTCACAGGACTAACCACAGTCATACTCAACTAAAATTTTTTACAGAGGTACAATAAGAATGCACAGATAGACCAGGAAGTGAAAAAAATGTCAGTGAAACCACACTTCTTTTTTTTTTAATTTTTTTAAAGTTTATTTATTATTTTTGAGAGACAGAGATAGAGCATGAGCAGCAGAGGGGCAGAGAAAGAGAAAGGGAGACACAGAATCTGAAGCAGGCTCCAGGCTCTGAGCTATCAGCACAGAGCCTGATGTGGGGCTCAGACTCACAGACCCTGAGATCATGATCTGAGCCGAAGTTGCATGCTTAACTGACTGAGCCACCCAGGTGCCCCTGTGAAGCCAAACTTCCTAATCTCTCTCCCTCCAGTGAGAGGTCATGCAAAATGCACTCTTCCCCTAGTAGTGAAAATGCAGCAAAATTTATGAGATGCTTCTGGCACAAGGAAGCCCATTTGAGACTAAGTGTCCAAGGTTTTTCTTGGGGACTGGTTACATAGGCATGCTCTTCCTAACTACCAAAATTCCAATCTCCAAAAATGAAGTGGGTGTTCAGAATAAGCTGCCTTGTTTGTGTAATAGTCTCGGTGCAGTGAACCAGTCTTCTCAACTAGGGACCATTTTAAGAGCTAAGTTTCCCATTATCTTGCAAGCAGTCCTTCTAAAGTCAGCAGTCTCAGGCCTGTATGTTAATTTTTTTTCTGCACAGAGGACTAGATCTTATATTTTTCATGTGGGTAGGGAAACACACATATTTACATACATGTATGCCTCCTAGCCAACAACAGAGTGAGAGACAGTATAGGGTGAAGTAGGTAAGAAGACCAACTTTGGCATCTGAGCACTTGTTTGTTTTTTTTTTAAGTTTCCTAAGTTTATTTATTTATTTTGAGAGACAGTGAGTGGGTGTGCATGCAAGTGGGGGAGGGGCAGAGAGAGAATCCCAAGCAGGCTCTGCACCGTCTACGCAGACTGATATGGGGCTCGAACGCACAAACTTCAAGATCGTGACCTGAGCTGAAGTCGGACACTTAACCGACTGAGCCACCCAGGCACCCCCCAAGGACTTGGGTATAAATCCTCGGTATGCTTGCTGTTTTGCCTGGGGTAAGTGTCATAACCTATCTATACTCCTTACTCATGTGCAAAAATAGAAAAATGCTAGACCTATCTCATAGTATTGTTGTGAAGATTGAGATCAAGCACTCATTCAACAGTGCTATTAATAGGGAGGAAGTGCATATTAACTGATGATGGTGTCATCATTATGATTTCCAGATATGTAATGGTCTTCCTTATTTTGGTACATGTAAGCTGAATGACTGATGAATCTGTGGATGACAAAGCACCTGGGTTCTAATCCTGTCTCCATCAGTTACTTGCAACCTAATAATGGGCACACTAGTTCTCTCCCATCTCCGTTTCCTCATCTTTACAATTAAGAGAGCAGTCCTTGTCCAGCCAAGTCTCACAGCAAAGTAGGAGAGAGTGCAGAATGTCCCGGGAAAGTGTTTGACTTGCACAGTCAAACATAATTGGGCATCTCACTGTACCTCAGCCTCCCAAACTACAAAGTGAGGATGTCAGTATAGTATCATACTTCTTAAGTGTTGGCCATTATTATTCCCATACCTGCAAATATGCTCACATGAGATAAAGGAATGTAAGTATGTTCTGTATTTACCCATGTAAGGGGTTATACAGTTACCAGACAAAGCAATTTGTGGTTGTCGTTGTTGTACTTTAAAGAAATCTTACTGAGTACTTATGAACCTTCACCTGGGGTGGGAATCTCTAGGAGGAAGGAGGTAGCCTCAGCAAAGAGATGGTAGAGAAAGGGAGAGAGAAACAGAAAATGTGTGTCCCCACCAGACTGAATTCCCCAGAACTAGCAACTATCTTCTCAGACTGAGTCCCTGGCATTTGGCATGGTTTCTATTAACTGGCAAGAAGCTCTCAGTAAATGTTTGTTGATGAATAAATCAATCTGATTATCAGCTGAAAGTATTATTGCTCTTTAGAGGACCAATGATTGAGCACCTACTGTGTATCATACACTTGAGGTATTATCTTTTTGCAGCATGTAGAAAGAAGTCTTAGGAGGTAGACATATTCTACTCATCTTGTATGGCTGAGAAAACCGAGAACCTGTGAAGTGAACGTCAGAAAGCAAATAAGAGACAGAAGCAGAATCCAAGCTCAGTTCTGTGAGGCTCCAAAGTCACAAGATACATTCAACCACCTAACACTAAAATTGTCTTGTTGTTTTTATACTTCATTTTTCTTAAATGGATTTCGTAAATTTTTAATAGAAGTGCTAGTCAATAATCAGGGTCTCATAATTCACTTTTAAAGTTTTCCTAATGTACCCTTGCAAGAGAAGAACAAGCCTCAGCATAGACATTACAAGTGGACCTCTTGTCTATCGTTTAAGGCTATCACCCAAAGTGATTCCTTGAGGGGAGTGGGGTTAGAGAAAATGAAACATTTATTAAGTTATCCAAAAGATCGCTCTACTAGGCTTCCTTAGCATATGCTTTCAAGGTGATAGATTAACTGAAATAAAATTATTGAATTGAGAAGCCATTCATTACAAGGGAATTTCAGGAAACCAGAATGCTTTCTATAATATTACCGCCAGAGCTGTCTATTAAGTGAAAGTTATGTGTTCTTCCACGATTGTGAAACCTCTGGTTTGTCATCCTTTCCTCTCAGCTTCCTTCTAGTGGTGAAAAAACTTGTAATTTACAACTGCTGATATAATTGGAAATTTAATTAGTTTTCTTCAGATTTCACCTGCTTTGTTTTAAGCACTATTTTCATGGCTGCTCTCCCCCCGCCCCAACCCCCGCCAACCCCCGATTGTCACTTATGTCAAAAGTAACTTTTCTCTTTGTCTTTCTTTGCTGTCCATTGAAATCTAAGACTCACTATAGTAGCCAGGTCAGTCTCTGCCTGCATCCACTTCTGCATCCATGTTTTTCTTGTCTCACTCTTTTTCTTTGACTCGATTTTCATTTCTCAATCAGCAGGCTTTGTTGATCCTATAATCTGTGCTATCCCTGAAATAGGGAAGTGGACAAAATACAAGGAAGAAAGAAAGCAGGCTCACCTCCAGTGTCCAAGATTGCTAGGATAGGAGGAGATAAGGTAGAAATGCATCCAAAGAAATACTATAAAAATTTATACCCAGAATGGCTGTGCGGTGCTGTGAAAAAGCCTAGGTTTTGAAACTGAATGTCCACTGATCTCCCATTTCTGAACAGTGGGAATATCAGCAAAGTATGAAACCTCTCTGAATCCTAGTTTCCTCCACTGTATGACGGAAGATAATCACATCCACATCAGGAGAGTGTGGAACAAATAATAAGTTAATGAAAGTGGGGGCCTGGCATAGGATCTGGAACAAAGAAAGCCCTCAGGACTCCCATGACTTCCTTTCCCCCAACCTAGTGCCACCTTGTGATACCTGCGGGCAGACCTAAGGGAGTGCAGAGGGAAACACGCTTTGCGTGTTCCAGGAACATCAGAAAAGGCAGAAGGTGTGGCTTTTGAACTGGACCTTGAAATAATAATGAGGCAATATAATAGTGATGATGGTGATGATGGTGATAATTTGAAGAGGAGGAAAAAAAGAATAGCTGCTAATCATTAAATAGTAAATATTACCTACCACTATTTCCCAACAAAATTTGATGAAATGGATGGTATTATTTCCCTCATTTTAATGATTAAGAAATAGATTCAGAAAATTTCATTGCCTTAGGTTACTGAATGGCTAAGTAGCAAAGCTGGGTTTCATGCACAGGTGTATTAGACTGAAAAGCTAAGGTGAGCCACCTTTTGAATTCTCTTGGGCATAAACAGCCACTCTTCTATTGACTTTTTTTCTCCCTGACCACTGGGACCTGGTTGATTTTTTATAGTAGAGGATTCCTTCACCAGTGACCAAAGCCATCCTTCATCCTGATGTGTGTTTGATGTCCTATAAGAGAAGGGCAGGTTATGAAGGGGAAATAGACGTAAATGTTACAAAAAGAAGGAGAATCAAAAACTAGATCTGGCCTTTGGCAGCATTAATTTTTCTCACAGTAACTTATCTAAGATTTAGCTAGTCTTATATTAAACAATAAAGAGTTACCATAGCAACCTCATTGCCATGTAATAACACTCACATCCTTCCCAACTGTAAAATCAAAACCAGAGAAGCAAATAGAAACCATCAAATTACCAAATAGCCCTCTTCTTCATCTCTTTTTTCTCTTTCATAGAATGGTTATTGATCACTTTCTTTATTGTAGGTCAGTGACACCATGACTTATTTTTTTTCCCTTCCCCCTTCCTCTCACGCTCACTGCGAACAAGGAGGGACCTGAGAGGAGTACTCCAGCCCTTGGAGTGACAGGTCTCCTCTTATTCCAGGAGGACAAAGCTTGGGTCAGTGCCATCTCCTGCCAGCTGCTGCCAATATTGCTCTGGGGGCATTTATTTCTCTTGCTGGCTGCAGAATGCTTGATTAACCCTGTGCACTGGCCACATCTGCTCCAACGCCTGCTCACGGTATCTCTTCACCTTCTGGCAGGAATTTGCTGTTCATGTTGGAGCCCTGGGCAGCAGTGTCTGCAGCAGACGTTTTATCTGTGGTGCACAGAGTGAGGCAAGTCACTGCCCCTCCCTATCACCTGCATGCCTGCTCCCGCTTTTTCCCCCCTCTTTTCCTCTTGTGTGATACCTGGTCTCCCTCCAATACTGAAGTCTTCACTGATGTTCTCGGCTTGGATGAGATTTCCCCCCTCTGATAGTCTATGGGTTCTATTTATTTAGCTGTATATTGTACCTCCTAGCAGGCCACACACACAGTAGGAACTCAATAAACCTTAAACACCCCACTTCCTCAACCATCAATGGCATGAAACTGTTTATTGGCGCTAATCTATGGGTAGTTAATCAGACTGACTCATTCTTAGTTTTCTTCTTCTGAGATTTTTACATATGAATAAAAGTAGATGGACTGAGAAGCAAGTTTGGTTTATCTGCTGTATCTCTAGCAAACCACATCTTTTTAATTTCATGCATCAATGGAATGATACGTCATGCCTATTACTGTGGGACAGCTTGCTACGTTGTATAACTCAACATGCTGATGCAGCTGGGCATGCAAAATTATTCCCAGAGGGAGTCAGACCCAGGAAATCACAAGTGGTACCAAGTGTCCCAAGATAGGATTTTTTTTACCCTTTCCCAAGACCTCATCCACTTGTGGGACCTGACCTGAACAACATTCACATATTGGCTCAATGAAGGACAATTCTGTCTTTACTGGACACTAGGTACTTGGAGCAAAATCCCTAGTGAGGAAAAATTTCGTCATTTAGAACCAAATGATCACTTTTTCAGTCAAAGGATATTCACTAAGGACCTCAGTAATTGTTTGTATAATAAGCGAGCGACTGAATAAAAGAGTAAAGTGTCCCAATTTCTGCCTTGCTACCAGGTTTGTTGTTCTAAATCCCACCCACCTCACGCCCTCCATGGCATAGACACTTAGAATACTGCATCTTTTACAGAATAAAGTCCAAAGGTCTCGCTCAGTGAGGCATCCAAATGCTTTTGCAATCTGGCTTCCATTCCTACTGTTGCCCCATGCTCCTTTCTCTACACAGCCCTACCTCCTCCAGTGCTCTCATTTATTTGTTCTCTACTGGATAGACAATAACTCTCCTGAAAGGTGATACTTGAATTTGAGAATTTACAAAGTAAGTTCCTCTTAAACATCCAAAATCTGCCATCGTAGGCTAGATGAACATCTTCAAAGATGTCAGGGCTTCCCTTCTGGGCAACCCAGAGGCCATAGGCTCTGATTCAGCCTGAGATTCCCAGAAGCTGGGGTTTTGTTTGGGACTGGGAATGGCCTTGAACAGCTCAGCACAGAATTGGAAGGATATTGAATGAAACCTGCCCAAACCCTTCATGTTACTTCTGAGCAAGCAGAGACCTAGAAAGGTTAAGTCCTTGTCTAAGGTGTCAGGGTTCAATGACCATGTGGACACTAAAACCCAGGCTACGTCTTTTCCCAGTCCATCCTGGTTAATATCTAGCTCCCTTGTGGGAGGCACTCACCACCCCCACCCAGCCACTCATCAGCATAGTCACTCATGTTCTTCCCCAAGCAGGTCACCTGTCACCTCCTTTTTTCATCTCTGAGGTTGTAAATTTCTCCCCCAAACTTTAGTCCTCTTCTGTCTAGCTGCTGCTGGAATCCCTGAAGCTTGACAAAGTATTCTATTTGCTGGCTAGTGCTAGGGATTAATGCCATAAATATTAGCTGTGGGTAACGAATGACTGACACAGGGAATAAATATTTGTTTTCTCTGAGAGGTTACATTGTGGTATTGGTAAAGAGGCATATCCTGTTGTTGGTTTCAGGCAAAACTGCTACTGAACATCTGACATATATCACTCTCTGTACATGTAATTCATGAGGTCAGATATAAACCCGTGCTGGCAACATCTGTGTTTATTGTATCCCAGTCTGTAATGAAGCTCTCATGCCCTCTTCCAAACTTGTTTTGAAGCAACATGTCTTGGATGCCCTTTTTCTCTGAGTCACACCCTGGAAGAACAGTTGGTCATATCTGAAAAGCAGTGTCATTTTAGTAGATGACATACACTGAAATGGAGGCCTCCCACAAGTGGTAGATACCCTCCCTTCAGCCCAGGACCCATTTCCTTGTACACATCCACCCCTGGAGATTCATCTGACCAACAATTAAGAAGTTACTTTTCTGCATGATGCTGGGTGTTGGAGATACAAAGATGAGTTATTTACTTAGACCTCAGGGGGTTCACAGTCTCCTCCAGATATTGTTTGATTCTCTGTTTCTTGTTTAGACATGCAGACTTTGTTCTCCTGTCTTCCATAACTGCATAACATGCTCTTTCTTCTCCAAAGAGAGAAGAGGTTCTTCTGTATGAAGAACCTCATGGTTACTTCCTGGGGTCCATGTACTCTCTTTTCACCTCATGTCTTCCTCTGAGTTCTACCTCTCCACTCCCTGCCTTTTCTTCCAACTTTTTTTTTCAATTTAGAATCCTATCCACCTGATTTAAAAATTGTGGTTCTTATATGTCCATGTAGCTCAGTAATGCTGGGGGGAAATGTGGTTCTTTTTTTATTATTATGTCTGACATTATTTTCTTCCATTCTATCTGGAAGGTCTAAAGATTTCTTTCTCTCCTTTTCTCCTAGAAGCCCTCTATCTCAGCACATTCAAAACCTACCATTTCTTCAAGTCTGGTTTGAAAAAAAAAAAAAAAAAGGAATGCAAAGCATTAATTAATAGTTTTTTTATATTGATAATGTGTTGAAATTTTGATTTAGGTACACTGGGATAAATAAAATACATTATTAAAATTAATTTCACCTGGTTCACCTTACTTTTTAATGTGGCTACTTTTTTAAAAGTAATGTAGACTTATCTATAGGGTTTGCCGTGTTTTTGTTAGACAACAGTGATCTGGAATAATATCAGCAATTTCTTAAAGTGAAACTTTACTTGAATGCCTAAGCAATCTTTGGAGTATGACTGAACTTTTAGTCTGTTTCCAGGACAATATCCATGGCAAAATTTATTATCTGTACTTATATGTAGCTGCCTTATAAGTAGGGTGACCATACTTTTGGATTTGCCTGAGAAAGTTGCAGTTTATGCCTATTGTCCAGGTATAAATTGTTAGTAGTGACCCCTTTCATCATCAAAAGAGTCCTGGTTCAAATGATAAATTGCATTATGACTCTATTTATGAAAGATGCACCTGGAGCTCTTAGTTTACTGTGCAGAAATTTCTCCCAGAAGAACCCGTACTCATGTTTCCTTGACTAGAGTGTCTATTCTATCCAAACAGACCCTCTTTTCTGTGGTCCTCACTCCTACCTCCCTCCTCCAACAGTACTCTTTTTGTCAAGAAGAGACAATTGCAACTTAGAGTTTCAATGAAAAACAGTCCTCTATTGCTGATTACCATGGATAGCAGCACTGTGAACTATTTCCCTGGCCAATCAAACAACAAAATAGCTTGAGTCCACAGGCATTATCCTTTAATTACCTCATGTTGTGTTTTGTGTAGATTGCATTAGCCAACTACAAAAATGATCAGAATACATTACCTGCCATTGGCCATTCCACTTCCCAGTTCAGCCATTTGAAGGAAGCCTGGGACCCAGGAGGCCGGTGTTACAAACAGTATTTATCCCTTGCCCAATCTCAGCTTCCTCGTTTGTCCGGTGGCTTGGAAGAGAACTTACACCTCACAGAAACTGTGATAAAAATGATAGAAAGACTCCTGTCACCTCTATTTTCTCCTTGGCTCTTGATACAAAATAGCCTCAACCTCACTACAGTCCTCTGTATCTAATGGGGTGACTTCCATATTCCACCAAATGAGAAAGTCTTTCTTTAATATTCTCTTAGTCAATACACCCCTCATAAATTCCACCTGCTTCCCCAAGTGGATACATCCTTCAAGGTTCTGCAGCAGCTACAAGTAAACTTGATAACTCAGAGAGCTGCCTGAAGAATCTGTCCCTTTTGGTCATCTGTGCCTCCTAAATGGTTGCAAATATTTTATTTAAACCTGTAATGGGAAAGGGAGAAATTCCACTCAAATGTATAACCTTCTACTACCTACCATCATAGCCATGACAAACGTACATCTGATAGTTTAGATTCTGCCTATTAGGAGCTGCTCATTGCCTCTGCTTTTGATAAACATTAGTTATTACAGGAGAAGCTGTGTTTCCCAGTCATTTCCCAGGGTGCTTTTTTTTTTTTTCCATTTCCTCTATCTTTTCCTCCTTGAGTGTACCTTCTGGCACCAGACATACATGCTGGCTGCATCATTAAGTGCTGAGACTTTACATCTTAATTCTGTGTGAGAGGTTTTCTCTAGGGGCAATGGTGCATCTGTAGAAAAAGAATTTCGGTGTAGAATAGAGGTGATGTGCTGGAGGATACTGATGACATATTTAAGGAAACAGCTGTCCAGAAACTATTTTTTGGGTGTATAGGTGGGAGGGACAAGAGGAGAAGTTGGCTTAGTTTCATTGTCCACAGGCTAAGATGGAATATGTTGGTTTGGCTTTGGGTTTTACTAAGGAAAATCCTTGAAGTACTTAAGCAAGAAAGAACAAAGATTTAGGTTGTGAGATAATTTGCTCAACTTGTTTCTTCTGGGGGGTTTTTGGGGGGGTGTTTGTTTGTTTTGTTTGAGTAGGCTCCATGCCCAACATGGGGTTTGAACTCATGACCCTGAGATTAAGAGTCATATGCTTTACCAGGTGAGCCAGACCAGTGCCCCTCAGCTTGTATTCTTTTATCTCTGTAAACTCATAAGCTATCAAGAAATATTATCAACAATTCCCACTTTCTTTTGTATGCTTCTTAATATTATTTAATCCTCTCTTAGACAGAATGGGGACAAAGCCAAGATGAAATCATGGCTTAATTTTTTAATGTAATTCCTTATGAAACAAAAAGATGTCTGTGTTCAGTAGCTGGATAGATGTATGGCAAATAGGGGAAAGGCAAGCTGTGTAACATCAGGACTAGTTTCTATAGCAACAAAAATGTCAGCCATCCTTTTGGCTGATCCTATTAATCTGGAGTAGAAGCAATGATACTGACACACTCGAAATGTATTTAAACCAGAAGGTGAAAATACAACCCAGCTGTAGATTTAAAACAGAAGTAGAACTAGGCACCAACATAATGTGACTGAAATATATGCCATGAGGGAAAAGTGAGGTTCTCTCAAATACAGCCTCTGCATTTTTGTTTTAAGTGATTAGGTTTCCACCCTACGTTCCAAATATTCATGGACCCAACTATAAAAAAAAAAAAAAAGAAAGGAAGAGGAGAGATCCCATCACCTTCTGTTTCCAGAGCAAGGCTGTCTTTTCAATTGGGTTGGCTCAGAGTAAACACTTGAAATTAATTGTTTTGAAGATGGTAAAATTTGTAACTTTGTGAGCTGCTGATTCTTGTGCACTTCTCAGAAAGGAAGAACTAGGTTTCTGAGAGAAGAAATCCAGTGTTTGGACCAATGTGTGTGGTTGTGGTTTCTGTTCTTTCAACCATGCCCAGGGCTAGGGTGAACTTTGTGAACAGTAAACAGAGGTGATTGCCCTGGCCCTGTGTACTATGCAAGGCTGCTCTGAGGACCAAATGAGTTAATAGACGGAGAAGTACTCTGAAAGAAGCTTAAAGTGCTATAGTGGAGTATAGAATGATTATTATTAGTAAGGAACAGCCAAAGAAACTCTTTCCTAAAGAGCACCAGTTGTAGAGAGAGCTTAGGAGGCAAGTTATAAATTCTGACTATCTGGGTCAGTGGTTTGATTTTTTTTTTTTTTCCTAGAGAGACTATAAAGCTATTATTCTGTACTATTTCCCTTTGGTGCCTCTTTTTACTTTCGACTTATTTAAATGGCTAAATATTTTCCCACTTTGCAAAACAGAATGACAGTCCCCAGTATATTTTGCTGCTGGAGCACAAAATAAATGGGGATGCAGATCCGTGTCATTATGATAAAACACCATCTTTTCATTTTTATCTTGGAATTTCAGACTCCTCAGGAAAGATGACCGCCTCTCATTTTGAAAATGATTTTGCTAGCAAAGGAAGATATCTCTTAACTTGTTCTTAGGTCTTCTGGTTTCCAAAAGCGTAAAGGAAAATTAGCTGTTTACTGTTCTTGGCTTATTAAAGCCATTTTCCTTCCCCAACCACTCACCAAATCTCTAAAAATGATTGCAGAACAACAGAACAGAATGGAGACCAAAACCAGCAAGGAAAATAAAAAAAAAGTACATAACATTTGATTAACCAAGACATTATATTCCTGTAAAGGAATATAATCTGTTTTTAGAAATTAGTGGCAAAGGGTCTGGGTATTTCTGCCTCAGTTTGAACATACATTTTTACACTTCAGAAATAATTAACACTCTCAAAGCAAAAGAGATACTTTCCACTGTGCCTTGAGATAAAATGTTTTTGCACAAACTACAGCTAGGGATATGTAGCTCTCACCTTCAAGCCCTGCATCATGACTGATGACTTGGGATGTTCCCCAAATTTCAGAGTTTGAATATATCCATCCATCACCAGTCAAGGATGTGTCTAGCACTATGTTAGGCTCATGGAGATAAAAGGCAGTGAGGATAAGGAAAGAAACTAGATTTTTTTAAGATAAAAATTTACGAAATTTGAGGCAATGAGTGACCATCTGTGTATTCATTAAATTAAAATAAAATGAACTTCATAGCCTTTATAACAGGGGAGGCTAGTTTCTAAATTTGTTTGTTCTTCAGCACTTAGCTCTTTGGTAAAGTTTTGCCCCATGATGCACCCAAAGTCTATTTTCTAAGAGAATATAATGCAGTGATGAGAAGGATTCGTTTCATAGTCAGATTTGGATTCAAGTTTAAACTCCATCACTTATTAGCTAGGTGACTTTGGGCAACTTCAGTGCATTTCCATGTCCTCTTTTGTAAAATGAAGAGCAATAAATCCCAACACACAGAGTCTCGCAAAGTCTAAATAAGTGATGGATGTAAGATGCTTAGGCAAACAGGTAGTACATCTTAAAGATCCAAGAAGTGTTAACAATTGATTATCATTACTGTAAATATTATATAGTATTTCAAACCAGCCTTTTTATTTGGCCTCTAAAACAAGGAAACATATTTTATTGCCAAGCTGCAGGTAAAATAAACATGCTCACATGTATGATGCTGACCACATCTTGGGGAGGCTTTCACAATGGGGGAATGTTTAAGGACATGGGTGTCAGAAATGTGGTGAGACACAAGGTCAGGGTGAGCCTTAGCAGTGGAGGAAGGACTGTGCATGCCTATTGCATATATCCATTTGTTTTAAAACTCATTTTTATATTTAGCTCAATCATTTTGGTATCTGTTTCCAAGGGCCTTGCCCATGCCTCACTGTGTACTGATTGGAGTTATAACCCTGTCATACTCTGTGTTATTGTTTACTCTCTTTATCTAATAATTAGCCTGTGATCAATAGAGAGCAGAGGTTACATAGTTGTTTTCTAACCTAATCTAACTATGAAGTACTGTTCCAGGAGTTTAGGAGGTGGGTATTTGTTGAATGAATAACAGGACCAAATAATGAAAAAAAAATGAATAAAAGTCCTTATTAAAAAGGGTTCTGAGGAAGCATTTAAGCCCCCATTTGACCATGTGATAGTGACTAAATATCACTTCTTAGGTTTTGATGTGGTCACTTTGCAGCTTGGCAGATGAATAGAGCATTGAGACCTTTTGGACTGTGGGTTCTAGTGTTAGGTGGAGAGCACAGACTTAGACCTGTGAGAGGGTGTGAACGGAGGACCCTCAAGTTACAGTGTTAGTAGGCATGAATAGCAGGCCTCTTTGCAGCACTGGCTCTCATTCCAAACCACATACTCAAGTCAATCGTTTTGAGTGGGCTGCCGGAAAAGCAGCCAGAAGATCAAGTATTGCCTGAGGAACCCTTCACCCTTGGCTGCCAAAAAGTGTGACCTTCTCCCTTGACTTGGCAGCCTGAGCTGAAAGCCTGAGGCGGCTCCTCTTGAAAGGCCAGCACAGAAAAATTCCTTTCAGAGCTGCAGGGTAGTAGGGCTGGAGAGTCAAGGACAATCATGATGTCTGACCCTTCATGGGCAGCTGGTCATAGCCGGGAATGGACATCTAAAGTAATCACATGAGGGGCGCCTGGGTGGCGCAGTCGGTTAAGCGTCTGACTTCAGCCAGGTCACGATCTCGCGGTCCGTGAGTTCGAGCCCCGCGTCAGGCTCTGGGCTGATGGCTCAGAGCCTGGAGCCTGTTCCTGATTCTGTGTCTCCCTCTCTCTCTGACCCTCCCCCGTTCATGCTCTGTCTCTCTCTGTCCCAAAAATAAATAAACGTTGAAAAAAAAATTAAAAAATAAAAAATAAAAAAAAATAATCAGATGAGCATTTCTGGAATTACCTATTTTCACTCCAAAAGCATCTCCCTTCCATAACTGGTCCAGGAATCTGCACATCTGCAATCCTTTGGCTGTTTTCTTCCTCCTTTCGAATGACCCATCCCAATGCCCACTCTCCTCCTATTCTTGCTTTCTACTCTATTTTATCTGCTCACATTAAATAGGTGCAGATGCCAATTATAATAATAACAATAATAAAGCTAGTGTTTATTTAATATATGTCATGAAGCTGATACAAATTAAGTGCTTTGTTCCTTTTTATTCATTTTATCTTCCCCACAAGGTAAGAAAACAGAGGCACAAGGTAAAACATGTCATCAAAAGAAAGAAATCAAAGTATACAAGTACAGAATATGATGAATAATGAATTCGCCTATGAGGGACAGGTCAGGAAAGGCTTAATAAAATTTGTGAGTGAATTTAATCTTGAGAGATAAGGAAGAGAATGGAAAGGGGACATACCAAGGGTCACTGGTAGAATGGATGTGTAAGGCACAATTTCTTTTACTGATCATGTTTAGCACAGTACCAGATACATAATAAGCACTCAATAAACCTACATGGAAATGAATCAAATAACAGTAGGAGAGCAGGAGGCCAGAGGTAAGAGGGTTAAGCCCTGTATCAATTGTTTCAGGAGGAGTGGGTGAGTGATGAAGCTTTCTGTAAAAGCAAGAGCAAATTTTATGACTGCAACTCACAGATTTCTCATCATAATGAATTCTCCATTAAGTGTCCTCCTAATCCACATCGGCTGATGGATGAACCCCTGAAACAGAAAGTTCCCACCAAGATCTATGGAAGTAGCCACATATCAGAGGAGATGAATGCCGTTAGTCATCAGGAATTTGCAGGAGTCAAAAGGAAGATGGGAACGTTTGCCTGGACTCTGTTTGAAAGCCAGATAAAAAAATGATGACCCCAGCTGTGAGTTGTCAAATGTTCTATTCATATTAACCACTGCTGCAGTCACTGATACCTTAGCTGGCTTTGAAGGAAAAACAGACAACTTGATGAAGGCATTGGAGTGTACCTCAGACAGCACTGCACTGGAGTGGAGTCCTTGAATGACACAGGTAGATGGGATCCTTGAGATCATCTACTTAAGTGAAATCTTGAGGCAGAACATAAATAAATAGAACATATAAAAGCCATAAATGGGTTCTTTTTGTAGTTTAAATCTTCATCCTTTGGCAGAAAGGCACTTTTTATTGCTTGTGCTCTCCCAGAGCACCTATATGCATGGAGAGCACTGGTTTGAGTCCAATACTCTCATTTTACCAATGAGGAAAATGTAAACACAGAGCAGGGAAATGGATCCCTAAGTATCACCCAGGTGGCCAATGGCAAATTCTAAGCCCAGACAGGGATCCAGAAATCTCAACTCTGCTTGTTCATCCACCAATAATATTCTTTGCTTCAAGAAATATTTATCAAAAGGGGCCACCCGTGTGGCTCAGTCAGTTAAGTGTCTGACTTTGGCTTAGGTCTTGATCTTGCAATTCATGAATTCTAGCCCTACATTGGGCTCTCTGCTGTCAGTGTGGAGCCTCCTTCAAATCTTCTGTCTGTCCCCCTCTCTCTAACCCTCCCCTGCTCATGCTTTCTCTATCAAAAATAAATACACATTAAAATTTTTAAATAAAAAAAAGAAATATTTATTGAGCAGTTACTATATAAAGGACACTGCCAGCCTGGAGGATACATTTAAAGATCAAGTTCCTATCCTTAAGAATTCGGGCAACAATTGGAAAGATAATTCTATTCCAGTGTTAAAAGTGCAAAACTAGAAGTCTGTACACACTATGGCTTACTCAAATATCACAGATGTCAGGGACCAATCAAGTAACATGAGTAAAACATGGTGAGAATAAGCCACAGAGGTAATTGAAGGACCTGGGACATGAATGCTGAGTTCATTCAATTTTTTTTCAGTTGGAAACCTCAGCTTGATAAAGAATATTTACAAAATTTTACAGCTGAACTCATACTTGGTGGTGAGAATCTCAAAGCTTTCCCACTAAGATCAGGAAGAAACCCAAGGATGTCCCCTTTCACCACTGTGTTTCAATACCATTGGAAGTCCTAGAAAATGCATTTATACAGGAAAGGGAAATAAGAGGTATACATATTGGGAATGAGAAATAAAACTATCTTTGTGGCTAACATGATCATCTATGTAGAAAATCTGAATGAGTCAACAATAACAAAAAGCTCCTGGAACTAATAAGCAAGCAAAGTTATAGGATACAAGGTTAACATACACAAGTCAATTGTTCACCTATATCCCAGCGATGAACAAGTGGAATTTGAAATTAAAAACATAATACTGTTTGCATTAGCACCACCAAAAATAAAATACTTAGCTATACATCAGATAAAATATGCACAAGATCTATATAAAGAAAACGATAAAATGCTGATGAAGAAATCAAAGAACTAAATAAATGGAAAGGTATCCCATGTTCATGGTTAATAGGAAGATTCAATATTGTCAAGCTGACAATTCTTCCCTACTTGATCTATAGATTTGGTGGAATCCCACCATGTTATATTGTGGATATTGGCAAACTGATTCTAAAATTCATATGGAGAGGCAAAAGACCCAGAAGAGACAACACAATATTGAAGGAGAAGAATGAAGTTGGAGGACTGAAATTACCTCACTTTATGACCTACTATAAAACTACAACAATCAAGACAGTGTTGTATTGGTGGAAGAATAGATTGATCACTGAGCCTAGAACCTAGAAGTAGACTCACATAAATATAATCAACTGATTTTTGAGGTATATGGATAATCTCTGTAACTTCCGCTCAATTTTGCTATGAACCTAAAACTGCTCTAAAGAAATAAAATCTACTCTTTTTAATGGAAAACACTGCACAGACAAAAGACGTTTGTCATTGTTGGGCCACGAGCTTGCTTCCATGAATATTTCCCTTTACATTTTACAAAGATCTTTCATATACTATAGCCTTAACCTAGTACATACATACATACGTATAAAGGAAACAAAGATTGTTACAAAACTGTACTTACTGTATGTGAACAATCCTCCATCCCATTCCATTTTATTTTATTCTATTTCAATTACACTTTGTTTAAATAATAGTAGTTGTAATGCACTCAACTATTTTCTAACTACCCGAATGTCTCTTAAACCATAGTTTGCAAACTACTACAACAGCACTGGTGCCTCCAACAACCCTGTGAGGCAAGTAGTGGTTGTTCCTTCCATTTTACTAATAAGAAAATGGACTCTCAAGGAAACTGTTATTTGCACACCCTCATACAGTGAGTGAGTGGCAGACCCACAATGGAACCAAAATTTCCTGGCACCCCAGCCATGTGATTCTTTAAGGAAGCCACTTTGCCTTCTCAAGCTAGAAGACACTAATAAGACCAGGTTCCAACTCAGACTCAAATCTCAACTTTGACATTGCCCTTGACAACAAGAAGTTCCTAGTTTCCCCGTATTTATTACTTCTTCCCATTTATCTACTAGAATTGCCTCCTCTTGGGCAATCAGCATGGAATGGCCTTTCAAGATGGGAAAGGATTTAAATAAGGACTTGATAGTTCGTACATGCTCTTTGCTGTGCCCTGTGTGCTGTTTGAGAAATCCCAGCAAGGCAGTTTCCTGATGTTTCCATGCCACTGCCTGACCTTGAGAATCTGGCAAGTGAATATATATATTTTCTAGAAATTTCAAGCAGTTGCTGTCATAGTGCTGGAAAAGGGAGACTTCTCAAGCCTCATATGTAAACTTGGCTTCTGCTATTTTCCTGCAAGTTTAATAAGGCCAGGGCCATAATTGTAAATATTTAAAATCTTGATGTGTGGCCAGATGGATTCATTATAGACTATATCTGTATTTAGACTCATAATTTCCAGTTCGGCACCGGAAATGTCACCTAGGAAGACATACAGGGCTCGGGATCCGATCTGCATCTAAATGCGAAAGGTAAAACACTCATTTGTGTCCTCGCCTCTGATTTTACTAACAGTTCTTCTTATTTAGCCTCGCCCAGACTCAGACGGGAGCCCAATGGAGAAATAATAGATATAAATTGTGCTTCGGTCATTGGCTGTTTATCTTAAGAAGAGAAACTTGTTTCCAGGCTGACAGATAATTGGACGTCCAAAAAGTTCACTAACAGAGGGGGAGGATAAGACAGTACTGAGTGAAGACAAACCAGGAATGTTTATTTTCTTTCATTACACAATGGGAAGAGGCTGCAGATCCTTTCATTTTCCTCAAGTTGTGGGTTTTTTGATTTACTGAGTATGACATCCACTGCTTAAACAGTCTGTGAATTGTCTATGAATTCTTAAAGCTTTGGTGCAATAAATTTGCATATTTGACTCTAGGGACAGAAAGGAGAGTTGCCGTGGTGGCCCAGGGAAGGGATCGGGCCCATGAGGAGAAAGTGGAGTCCCCCCTTCTCTCAGCTATTCATCCATTGGTTGATTCAGTGGGCACTGCTCATCTAGCCAGCTCCCACACAACATTCTCCCTTCCTCACAAGCATCAGCTCTGCTAGAAAGGCTCCTATGAACAAAGTGGGGTTAGATGTCCACTCCACCATGTTCCCGTGGGTTAGTGCAATGAGAGCACTTGTCCCATCATAGGAGGATGGCTAGATTTACCCAGATGCCTGTCCCTCTGTTGTGAGCCCCTTGAAAGCAGGGACCATGTCTTCATTTGCCTTAGTGTTCCAACACCACGCAGTGCTTGCCACAGAAAAGGGTATTGATGTTGGAGATATTTAAGAATATGATGATGAATGAGTCCTTGTTCTGGAGAAGTATGACACATATCCTAATTATCATCTAGCTTTTTTAAAGGTTATTTATTAGAGAGAGAGCACACAAGTCGGGGAGAGGGAGAGAGAGAGGGAGAATTCCAAGCAAGTTCAGCATGCTGTTAGCACAGGGTCCAACGTGGGGCTTGAACTCACCAACTGTGAGATCATGACCTGAGTTGAAATCAAGGCGGGCACTTAACCGATGGAGCCATCCAGATCCCCCTCATCTAGCTTTTAATCCAAAGAATGTCCAAGTGATTTGGCCCCTATAAATTTCTTATCATGTTTTCATGCCTTCAGTTAAGAGTAAAGAAAGGCTTCCTTGCCATTATTTCATTTGAACATAATGCTTTTCTCTTGGCACTCTTTTGATGTCATCTCAAGTGCTTTCCTGTTGGATCTGTATGTTTTAGAAGCATATAAACATGTCTATGTGTAGAATATATAATGCTAAATATATACATTATATGTATATGCATATATGTGTGTGTGTGTATACACACAAATGCCACATATGTAATATGTGATAGAATCCTTTAAAAGGATAAGTTGAAGACTGAATTTCCTATGTGTAGTGGGAGTATCGACAGCACAGCAGAGCTGGAGTTGGAATAATCCACCTCAGCTCACTCAGTATGTAACCATGGGCAGAGCCCGTGTCCCATCTGAGCCTCTGTTTCTTCGTCTCTAAAACAGAGCCTGTGAGAGCTGCCACACCTCCTGCTAAGGAGTTGGTGTGAGTCTCAGATGAGAGGGTGGATGGGAAAGCCCTTTGCTGGTTAAATCAATGGAAAAGATTAAAAATGCCAAATGAATCATGTTTATGACAAGATTGGGTTTGACAATGCTATTTACTGTTTGGGAATGTGAATGAGAAGAAAAACGTACTTGCAAAGGTTCTTGGCACAAGGCAGTGGTTCTGAGAGCCATGCTGGCACTGCCTTTGCTTTTCCCTTCGAGTGCTGAACATATTCCCACTTGCTTGCCAGCTGCAGAGCTCACTTGTAAAATTCCTTGTTGTCTGTTCCCTTTCTTTCCCTGTCTTCCTCCTCCCCTTTGTAGGTATGCATGCACACTTCTTCACTTGAGGGAAGCATTTGCTTATGTTTTTTTTGTGGTCACTTCTAAGCAGCCTGTGGCCCTTTCTGTATCTCTGAGAGCCTCCCTTCTGCCATTCTGTGCCCCTAGAGCCTTGCAAGGAAACCCAGGGTGTGTGGATTTCCAGGGACTAAGGCAGCTGTTCTCAGCAAAAAGACCATGGACACTTCACTTTGTAATGTAGTAGTCTTTGGTTTATGCAGGGACTTTGTCGTTTTAAATGGGCATCCTAACCATAAGCTGCCTCATAACATAAGACTGTGTCTCATTCTACCTAGAAGTAAAAATCAGAGCAGGTTAACTTTGCCTGGAAAGCAAAGTTAATTCTAACTTTAACCAGGAGAGCTGTATACTTCCGAGTCAAGATGGGGACCAATGACATTCTATTATGTTAACATAAAACTCTTTAAGATGTTATTTTGCTTAACGCCCTTCAGCAACTCTCCACTGACCATTACATAAAGGTTAAGCTCCTTACTATGGCTATACAGTCCTAGGTGATTTATCCCTGTTCTGTGTCCAGCCTTGTCAGTGTTCACCCACGTGGTTTGGGTTACCTAGGGCATCCATTCTTCCATACATCCACTGGTTTAATTCCTTCTTTTCAACATATACACACTGAGTACCTGTTATGAGCTTGACACTGTGCAGGGCACTAGGGATAGGCTGGGGAACAGATGGTGCTCATGCCAGTAAAAGCTTCGTAGTAGGCTGATAATGGTCTCCAAGGATATCCAGATCCTAATCCCTAGAACGTATGAATATTGCCCTAGATAGCAAAATAACTCTGCAGATGTGATTAAATTAAGGATGTTGCACTAAAAAGATTATCCTAGATTATCAGTGGGTCCTAAATGTAATCACAAGTGGGACTCATAGGGAGATTTGATGGTGGAAGAGGACAAGGAAACATGACCATGGAAGCGGAGAGTGGGGGGATGCAGCCATATGCCAAGGAATACTGGCAGCCACTGGAAGCTGGGAGAGGCAAGAAATGGACTCTTCCCAAGAGCCTCAGAAGGAGCTTTTCTTACTGACACCTTTAATTTTACCCCTGTAAGTCTCATTGCAGATATCTGACCTACGTAGCTATAAAAGAACAAATTTCTGCTCCTATAAGTGACTAAGATTGTAATGTGTTAAAAGTTTTTGTCATGTAGTTTCCTATTACCTATTACCTAAAAGTCTAGCTATCGGCAGGCAATTACCATTCACTATGGGGAAGTGCAGGGAGTTTTTTGAGACCCAGAGTAGGAGAATTTGTCCTGGAATTGGTATATCAGGGAAGGCTTCTTGGAGGAAGTAACATCTCAGCTGCAGCCTGAAATCTGAGCAGGAGTTGTTAACAAGAGGAAGGAGGCGGGCTCAGGGCAGGTGGCTACAGGCAGGGCTAACCACTTACACAAAGTGTACCTTGCCATATCACACCTGCATACCTTGCACATGCCAGTTTCTTGGTCCTTTTCCTCCCCACCCTCCCAACCTACCATACACACACACACACATTTCACATATGCACACTTCCTTGTTTTCCACAGCAAACTTCTGTTCATTATTCAAGATTGCTCCAAAGCCCCTCTGTAGGAAAGCTCTCCCCCCATGCCTCCTTAGCAGAGTTAGGGAACAGGACCTCTTGTCTTAAGGAGGTCCCATTCTTGTTTATCGAAGTTCTGAAATCATAGAAATGAAATCCCTGAGCATAATTTAGTAGTGGCCCCTGCTACTACCTTTTTCTCCCTCTCCTCCTTGGGAATCTAAAAGGCACAGATGTGGGGAGGGAAACCTTTAGCAAAGAGAACTTTCTGCTAGTGGCAACTGGCTAGGAAACCCATCAAGAAAGGTTTCATGGTGTCCCAGCAAATCCCCTCAGGTTGATAAATTAAGGTTCTTGGTACAGATGTCCTCCAACAAGAAACTTAGAAAACCCCAATAAACCTTTCTGACTAGCTAGTTCTTCCTCGTCAAGAGGTATTTTTGTCTTGGGTGCTGCTAGAATGCTTTGAGATCATTTAAAGAAGAGAGGAACAGTGGGGAATACAGATGTTCTGGTTGAATTTGACACCTAAGAGTCAGGAAGCAGGGCTAATTATCTCTTTCGCCTTTCTTCCTTCCACCTAAAATGGAAGCAAAACTGTATGATCAAAAAATATTTCCTTTTTTTTCCATTCTTCAACTGGTTGCTATGGTGTCAGGTAGGGGGGACCCATCTGCAACTCTGAATGTTTTGTATCAGGAGGTGACTGTCAGTCCTCAATTAATTATTCATGTTTTCATTAAGAGCAATAATGAGAAACAGTAGAAATGAAAGGTCCCTAACATTACTAGGAACCCTAAAATATTCATTTATTCTTTGATTAGCAAACCTTCTTAAGACAGATGGAACACTAACTTTGAAATCAGACAGACTGAATCCTAGAAGCCACTGAATAGCTATGTTGTAAGGCAACATTTACTTTATCTCTTTGAGCATCAAGTTTTTCATCTGTGAAATGGGGATATGATACCCACCTCCTGGGAATGCCTAAAGATTACAGTGAAGATAAATCACTTAAAATGGTGCCTAATACAATATTTGGTCAGAGTAGCTGTTCAGTAAATAGTATCTGTTCATGATAGGTAATCCAGAATGGACAGGTATTCTGGTCAGGTTTGATGCAATGCACAGCTAATCATCCTCTTAGTTTTGAATGATATTTTTCTGCTCTTGGGTAGAGAACCTTTGCTTATTTGGAGATATAATCAGCAATCTCCAAATGGAAAGGCATCTGTATGTAAAATGTATTCAACATAGTTTTAAAATTTGAGAGCATTAAATTGCATTTATTAAATATCCCTTTGCTCATAAGTTTATATTTTCAGGGTGTTTTTGTAATTTTACTGTTTCTTTTTCTTTTTTTTTTTTTTAGCCAAGATGTCTGTGCTACGGGTCATTTCTTCAGTCCTTGGGAACACTAAACCTATGCTTTATTGCATTTGTTGGGGAACAGAGATATTACATCTTCTAAAGCTCACAGAAATATTTGAGTAGCAATCCGATTCACAAGTAGCTGAGTTCAGTTAAGAATTATGTGACATGAAACCTGTTCATGTTACATGATGTGGCATAAGTGATTCTATGACTTCTTTGTCCCTAAATAATTGGAATAGAGTCAAATGAGATACTGCATGCGAAAGCATTGTGGAAATTAAAGTTTTCATTGTAATGGATCATTATTATTCTAATTACTACTAATATGAAGAACCTAATATAGCATGGATCAATTATCAAGATAAGAGGATTTCTGAAGTTGTGAACACTTGGTACCCATTTGGTATTTAGCTTTACACAGTTTTGCTTTGTTCTCTAATTGTTTCATGCATTTTAATCTTACCTCTCTACCCCAAGTAAATTGTAAGCATCTATGAGCATTTAGTCATTTAGTAGAATTCATTTTTTCATCTGTGAAAATTCTGAATGCTCACCATATGCCAAGCACAAAGCTAAGTCCTGTTGCCAAAGAGGTGACTAAGATGCTTTTCCTACCCTCAGTGAGCTTTATCTCTGGCTAGAATACAGGTTGCTAAGTAGTTGGACATAGGTAAGCTCAGGGGCTTTCAGGGCCAGAAGGGTGGTCCAGGCCTAGAAGGATGAGGTCACTGTTAACCAGGTGAAAAAAAATGAGAATCAGTTCTAAGTAGAGAAAGCAGCATGTGGAAAGGCTCAAGTGTGGGGAGGGGGCACATTATGCATGCATAGAACTATAATAATTCAACATGGCAGACAGAACAAGTAGAAGCAGGAACACTATTTGGGATAAAGCTAAAGCAAGTTTCACTTGCTTGCATAACAAGCTACCTAAAAACTATGTGACATTAAAAAAAATTTACTTGTTCATGATTCTTCAGTTGGGTCAGCAGTCTGAGGGGAACATTTGTCTCTGCTGCACTTGATACTGGCCTTAGCTTCATAGTCATATCGCATCACATCTGCCATATACTATTGGTCCACCAAGTTACAAGGCCTTCCCAGATTCAAGGTAAAAGGAAATAAAGTCCCACTGGAGCAGAATGAGCCTACTGGGATGGGAGGAATTGGTAGCAGCCTACTATAGAGAGCCACTACAGATCTGTCAGGATGTTGCTGCGGAGGGCTTGGCTTTATCCAAAAACCCATAGTGCAACCACTCAGGAAGCTTTTGACCAAGAGAAAGAAGTCATGTATTTTAGAAAGCTGGCTTCTAGAAGCAACTTAAAACATGGAATGGAGAAGATGGGGCCAGTACCAGAGAGGCCAATGAAGAGCTGCTGTCATGGTGTAGGAAGAAGTAACAGTGGCCTAGACTAGGATAATGACAGTGGGAATGGTAGGAGAGAGTAGGGATAGATTCATTTATTTATCCATCCATTCAACAAGCATTTATTGAGTGACTACTATATGCAGGTGTGTTGAGAATTCAGCAGTAAACAAAACAAATGTTCCCGAATTCATGCCCTCCTGGAGCTGATGGTATAGTGACAGAAACATAAAATAAATAAGACAAGTATAGAAAGCATCTGTTCTAAAGAATAAATATAAAGGAGAGATGAGAGGGAGGACATATGAGGGAATGTGTGCTAGTTTTTGGTTAGGTACTCGGAAAAAGGTTTGCAAATCAAGAGGTAAGGGGACATACCATGTTGTACCTGGGGGAAGAATATTTTAGGAGGATGGGAGTGCAAGGACAGTGGCCTCATATTAGTGTCCTAGGGTTACCATAACAAAGTGCCACAAACTGGGTAGCTTCAATCATAGAAATGTATTATCTGTGCGTTCTGAAGGCAAAAAGTCCAAAATCCAGGTGTTTGCAGGATTGGTTCCTTCTGAGAGCCGTGAAGGAAGGATCTATTCCAAGACCTTCTCCTAGATTCTACTGGTTTGCTGGCATTCTTTGGCTTATAGATGTCTCACTTCCAACCCTGCCTTCACTTTCACATGGCATTCTCCCTGTGTGCATGGCACTGTGTCCAAATGACCCCTTTTTATAAAGAGACCGGTCTTGTTGGATTAGCATCCACTCTTAATGACCTCAATTTAAATTGATTACTTATAGAAACACCTTATCTCCAGATAAGATCACATTCTTATGTGGTACTGGGTGTTAGGATTCCAGCATCAGTTTTGAGGGGTTGGGAGGACACAATTCAACCCATAACAGATCCAAAATCAGGAATAGGTCAGGCAGAATAACTGAAAGGAGGCCATGTGACTAAGGAAGAATAAATATTGGGAGATGAGATCAAAGAGATGACGGGGCCCAGATTGGGTAGGGCCTTTAGGTTATGGGAAGAATATTGGATTTCCTCTTTGTGAAATGGGAAGCTATCAGAGTATTGGGGCAAAGGAACAACATCATCTGCCTTACATCTTTCTCAGATCATAATAACTGATGTGTCGGGTAGGCTGAAAGGGGCAAGGAAAAACAAAGGGACCCAGTTAGAAGGTGACTCGGGAGGAGGGAATAATGTGAGTTGGGGCGGTGTCACCATCACAAAGTTGGTGAGAAATGATCACATTCTGGATATAAGAGTTAGCTGATGAATCTGATGAGGGACTAGGCAACCAGGATGATTGTAGGGTCTGAAGCCTGTGCAATGAATGGATAGATGGAGTTGTCACAGACCTCAGGTTTAGGGGAATATATCAAGAGCTCAGATGTGGACATGTCAGACTTGGGATGCCTATTGGATATCAAAGGGGAGATGTCAAGCACACAGCTGGATATGCAAATCTGTAGTTTCTGCAGCAGTTTAGACTGCAGATATAAATTCAGAAGTCATCAGTACGTGAATGATACTTACAGACATGTAACACAGGGATGTCATTAGTGGTAAGTTACCTTCTCTGAGTTTTTTTATGCAAACTAAGAATCATAACCCTTCCCTCACAGCATTACAGTGAGGATCAACCAGAATCTAAATGCAAGGGATTCATAGAAAGGGCTTTCAATAAATGCCTGTGACATGAGTTGAATTTTAAGTTAATGCAATCTGGATGATGACCTGAATTTTTGTCTCTTGCTGCCCCTTCTAATGGCTGGATTTGGTTCCCAATCCCCTTGAGATAGGTATATATTGCTCAAGAGAAGCCCGTCCTGCCTGTAGATGGACATAGCAGCCTCATAATCCTTGTCCATCCAGGGTTCAGCAGTGGTTCAACGAAAGTGTGCACTGGTGTGCAGAGGGTTAATCCTACGCCAATGGGGATGTGCAAACCAGGAGCCATTCTAAATCTCAATACCACATGCTGCCTTAGGGATCATCATGTACTAAAGCCCAAGATAAAAAGGCCTGACAAAGATTATTGACGGTTTACCTTTTAATGAGCAGCTGGGATTGATTCTCTTCCCCTCTGGGATAGCTTTCTCTGTCCTTCTTCCACCAGAGAGGCCATGGGGAACAACAACAACAAAAAATACAAATCTCCAATTTGAATAATTGCAAGGAACTGCTTTCTAGCAAATAAAGTTTTCATGGGTGAGAAACGGCTCACAGCTTTAAAAATATATATTTAGAATTGTTATGATTATCATGATTATTATCAAGCTCTCCTGGTACACTGGATATTTTCAAAGAGGCTGGTTGCCTCTAATTGGATATTCCTTGCAATTTCCCTCTGGGTAGGTCAACAGTGTTAACTCTTAATCATCCAAGGCAATTAAATGCATGTGGATCTAACCTATGCACCAAAGGCTGCTGAATTGTTAATACAGTTATAATGGTAGAGCCAGACATAAGGGTGCTGGCAACCAGTGTGTGAGCTCTTGCACATCTGTCTTGGAAAACGGAAACCAGAGACATCTGCACATGGCACTGGGCAACAGATCTTGGGATGCTGACCCGCAGCACATCCCAGTGTGTTTCTCTCTGGATCTAATTCCTCCTCTTGCTGAGAGCCAGAGCTCCATTTGGGCCACTGAGTTCTTCGCTGAGTTTAGAATGAAGCCTTCAGGTCACGCTTGGGGTGGATATGATGGTTACTAGACACAGCCAAGAGGAGGAAGAATCAAAGGGGGGCGGGGGGGGAAGGCACTTCAAATTAAGCTTTTCAACAATTTGAATATGTTGCCATAAGAAAAAAATGATGAACTTGTATGCCAGCTATACTACCCACCCAACCTTGAATCTTTCTCCATCTCTAATCTCCATCTTTGCACCCCCACTCCTGATCCATTGCAGAAATGAGATGGAGATATCTGTACTACCTGTTTCTTGATAATTATTTTCTATGACCTCAAACAGGGTAGGATAGTGGTTTCAGACTTTTTATTGGGACCCCCATAAGAAATGTACTTTACATTTCAACTCCATATATAAATACACATACCTGAAGCAAAGTTTTGTAGAATAATAATTAACCCTTTTTATATGCAGTAATAGAATCTGTCCTATACTATTGTTGAAGAGAGTTGGCCATGATAACTTCATTTCATAGCCTACTGATGAGTTGCAATGCATACATAGTTTGAAAAACACTGAGCTAGAGGTAGAAACAAGGAGGTCTCTGGCGTTTGGGTCTCAAGATCAGTGAAGATGTGAATAGAGTAGCCTGCCTCAAGAGAAAATAGAGCTAAGCCAAGTGAGAGACTCATATTTTTCTGCAGCCTTTTCCAAGATAGAGTCCTAGTCCAGAGACAAAGTCAAAAAAAAGCTGACACTGAAGGGGTAGTGGGATTTCACTGTGGGCTGGTAATGGTGCTTTGGCTCTACCTCTGTGGTCCTGACCTTCCCAGATTGCCTAACAACAGTTTGGGGGAATTTTTAGATTGTAGGTTTTGTTTTGTTTTGTTTTGTTTTGTTTTGTTTTGTTTTTAACACATTTTAGAGAATTAAATTATACTAACAGTGGTTTATTTCCTACATCTGGGGGCTCCCGGGTGACTCAGTTGGTTAAGGAGGAAAAGAGGGTAAGAGAAGGAGGTCAGAATCTTTATTTCATTGGCTCCCTCCTTCCTAGGCTACAGGTTGCTACCTGCTGTGTTCCTCTGCCTAAGGCCACAGCCCCCACAGGGGAGTCCACTCCTGTAGTTAGAACCACTGCCCCAGTCCTCTCCAGGTTATGGCGGCTGCCACCTCCCTCTGTCCTTGAGGTTTATGGGTGTAGTTCACTGCAACTTACAAAGAATAATGTAGCACCCTTGTAAATGATGTCTTCTCTAATCTCTCCTCAGTCACCCATCTGTGCCATCAATTTCACGTTGAGTCTAGTGGCTTGGACATTCCTTCAGGAAGGATGTACTACCCAGCTGTGTAGAATGAGGTCAGCAGGCAACCTCCAGCTATCAGCTCCTCTAGCGCCTGCCTCAGCTGTAGAGACCACCTTGTCCAGGCCATGTTCTTCCTGGAAACTCTCATCTGGTAACAGAGAAGCAAGCAAGCAGGCATAGAGAGGCCAGGCAATGTAGACCCAATGTGGGATTATCTTGACAGACAATATTCACTCTAGAGCTCCCCATCAGTTAAACTTCCTCCCCTGCTCAATACTGTTCTTTGCTCTTCCTTTCGGTCTCTCTTTAAAATCTTATACCCTGTCTTTGCATACTCCTCCTGTAAAACCCCACCTGTAAAAGGAAACTGACACCAAGGTTATAGGAGGGCCTGTAGTGGAAGTAGGGATATCTCCCTATTCTTTCTACCAAAAAGACGAGAGCAAAATAAGTAGCAGCCTCAACTACATTTCCCATCTGATCTCCCACTCTTGGGCCTAAGGCAGAGGAAGGTGTGCACAGAGTTGGAGATTCCACCTTAGGAATGTACATTTCAGTGAATGTTGAAATGTTAAGGTTTTTTTCCCTGTTTTTACCCCATGGCTTGATTTCTACTAAAGTCCAGTGTCCCTGGTTTGTTCAAGAATGAATTCAAAGAGCCAGCTCAAATCATTATCTGAGACAGAAAGGTGTGTGCCATAGTAGTCTCAACTTGTGACAGGTGATAAATACTTTTGGAACATTCCCAGACCTCCATTCTGAAGAAGAAGGGAACCCTTTCCTGGGTATGTCAGACACGGGGGCTCACCCCTGAGTGATACAGCTCTTTCGTCCTATTTAGCACAGAGGCTTAGCATAGTTAAAGAGGTAACACAGCTATGAAAGACTTTATCTGCTTTCCTTCTCTAAAAGGTCATTCCAGGGGTAACTAAGTGGCTCAGGCAGTTTAGCATCCAACTTCAGCTCAGGTCATGATCTCACAGTTCATGAATCCAAGCCCCACATTGGGCTCTGTGCTGGCTGTGCAGAGCCTGCTTGGGATTCTCTCTCTCCCCCCCCCCCTTTCTCTGCCTTTCTCCCACTTGCTCTCTCTCTTTCTCTCTTTCTCTCACTCAAAATAAATAAATAAACTTTAAAAAAATAAGAGTTCATTCCAAATGCAAATATATTTTCCCTTTTTTTATGACACTAAACTGTATTCTGCAGGATTTGTGAATTTCCCCTTTGTCAACAGGAAAAGTATGAGAATAAGGGGAGACTCAAGGATCCCAACCCGTCTTTCTGCCCCTCCTCAGTTTAATCAGCATCTCTACCTTCACTTTCTATACAAAGCTGTGGCTAACCCAGTCCATAATCTTATAGATGAGAAATCGAAGACCAGAAAAATAACTTGCCCAAGTTCTCCAACAATTCATATCAGAGCCAGGAATAAAAGCAGGTCTTCCTACTCTCTCCATTCCTTATAACCCACTGTGATATTTTCTTACAGGTTTACCCATTAAAATACAGCAGCATATGCAGACACAAACGAGTAGAAAGTGTAGAGGAATTCCCTGTCTTCGTGATAGAGAGATTGGGGGTTGCATTTTGATATGTGTGGGGTCTCCTGATCCTATTTAAAATCATATTCTAGAATCACCACTTTATCTGTAGGAATATGATTTATGCCCCTTTGCACTTCTAGCATCAATTTCAGACCTGGCATAGAAGAGCTTCTCAGTAAATGCATGTCTGTGGGTGAATAAATGAATGAACAGATGAATTTGTGAAAATCCTTAAAACCAGCTCAGAGCTAAGACATTGTCCTACTTTAAGGGTGGTTCTTTTCTCAGCCAAGAAAAGAGCCAAATTATACTGCTGGCAGGCCACTGGATCTGATGAAAAGGGGTTGGGGTGGGGATGAAAATTCAATGTAGGTTGCCATTAATACAAGTAATCATGCGATGTGATGTATTTCTTCCTGAGACTGTAGCTTAAATCCCAATTACCTTCTGGTGACAAATGAACTCACTGAGTAATTCATTTTGACTGTTGGAGCTCCCACCTTCTGTGTTACCATTGCATGGAGAAGGTATATGACAAATTCCAGATTTAATTTTAGTGCTTGGGAGCCCAAGTGGCACAATTACCAGATCAAGAGTGATGGCAGAATATTAACGGGAAGAGTTCATGTGAAGCTGAGTTATATGTAAGAATGCTGAAACTCGGACCCTTGCAAGCAATGTGGAGCTCCAACTGGTCCAGGCACTGGACCTTAGGATATTCTCTTCTCTGACTTTATCCTGATTCCTCCCATTCAAAGGGCTTCTCTGACTCCTGCTGATTGTATCTCCAGCATAGGTCTTGACTTCCTCCCTTTGTCCCATTCCTCACCACCTTTCATTTGATTGTTCAAGGCAGTATGGGTAATGATTAAGAGCACAGATGTTATGGTCCATTGATAAGAGTTCAAACCATGCCTCTGCCTTGCCCTCCTTATGTAACTTTGGCCAAGCTACTTAGATACTAATATAGATTTGTTCCTGCATATTAAGCATGATGATACAAATAAAATATGTGGCAATTAGGAAATACACAATTGATTGCAGTTTTTCTACTAGTATTAGTATCCCAATCTGGCTTCTATTTACTGTTCCATCACTCTCCTATCTGGGACCAGCACCATTAGCTGTAAAGGTCCAGCTAGTAAAAATTTCAGGCTTTGCAGGCTATACGGTGTCTGATGTAATTACTTAATTCTGCCACTGCAGAAAAAGTAGCCATAGACAATAAGTAAATAAACGAACGTGGCTATGTTCCAATAAAGCTTTATTTATGAACTCTGAGATTTGAATTTCATATAATTTTCACATGTCATGAAATACTATTCTTCTGATTTATTTTCAACCATCTAAAAATGTAAAAACCATTCTTAGCTCGCAGACTAAACAGATGGCAGGCTAGATTTGGTGGGGCGGGGGGGCTGTAGCTTGCCGACCCAGGTTCCGTTATATTGTCTTCTCCATGGTCAGCTTCATATTCCCGAAAGACACCTCAGAGTTTATTTTCTCTTTTCAAAACCTTCAGTGGGTCTACATTGCCTAAAATCAAAACTGCTTCATCTGGCCCTGAAAGCACTTTGAGGTCATTGGTGGTGGCCCTGGTAGCTTGCCATCACATCCCAACCCTCTCGGTTTGCCATTCCCAGAGTCTCCCCAGGTGTTTATGTCACATTCCTAAGAGTTATACTCTTTCCAAAAGGCTCTGGGAAGAAGCTGTTGTGATAGCAGCCCATCTCTCTAGAATAAAGGAGCCTACTCACAGCCATAGGGTCTGAGGATACTGAGGAAATCCTTCCCTACCTGCTTTAATAACTGCTTCCCCCAGCTTGTTCCACTATACCAACTTTCCATTTATTAAATCTCTCCTCATCCTCATGAAAACCCTCTGATGAAAATATATCCCCATTTTGCAGTCAAGGAAAGTTAGTCACAGGGCGGTTATGTATCTGGCCCAAAGTCACACAGCTAGTATGTAGTAGATCCAGGACTAGAATCTGGACATTGAAAGCAGAGGAGTTCATCCTCTTAATCATTACATTACATTGAATATTTTCTTGCGTGACAGCTGGTGACCTTCCGAGAAGAGCTTCTTCAAATGACAGAAATAAACATTCCATTATGTGCATGAATGTGTATAGGCATATGTAATACCTTCCCTTGAAGTTAAATTTCCTCTTTTTGTCAAATGCAATGATAACAGGAGGAACATAAGATACCTTATTTACAATTGCAAACCATGCTGTTCCTTAATCCTCACAGACAGTCTTGAAAGTGAGCCCAGACATGGAAGAAATGCTGCCTTAAATGTATACTAATCCACAGTGAAGGACTGATCGTATTAAAACAGTTCCCAGCTCCCTGCATTAGCATCATCAGAGGACACGTTTTAGGCAGAAAGGGAAAAGCTGCTAAAATGAATTAGTTGCCTCATTTTTCCAGCAGAGAGAGGTGAGACCACATGAATGTAATGTGCCACAATGTGAAATGCCCAACTTCCTTTAACAAGACTAATTCGAGCTGAGTCGGCATGTTGGTGGGGGAGGTGCAAGGTGCTTACACCTCTCCCCTGGACCTTGAGACCTCTGAGAAGACCTCTTTAGCGGGGCAGGCAGAAGAAGCAAAGTGCCTGAGGCTGGCTGTCTTTGGCTCTCTGACCGCTGTCCAAGCAGGTGGCTGGGTCTAGTGGATAACTCCCCACAGACCACACGTCCTGCACCTTCACTCTCCACACAGGTTTGCCTTTAACTTGCTGTGTGATTTTAAGCCAGTCACCTCAGCTCTCCACTTGATTGTCCTCAGCAATGACATGAACATCACCATCAGTACTTTGTTGGCTTTCCACTTGTCTGCAGACCCACAGTGGTTAAGACCTTGGAACTGTGAAGGCAAGCTGTTTGGACTTCAATATTAGATCACTTGCTCAGCTCTAAGTGACTTGGGGCCAACTACTTAGCCTCCTTGTGCCTTTGTTCTCACCTGCCTAATGGGAATGCTTACCTCACATGATGTTATAGTGACCTAAGCCACATGATGCTCTTACTACACTTCCTGGCACATGCTAAGCACACAGTAAATATTGATGGTAATTACCATAGTCTCCTGTGAGCCTATAACTGAGCCTATAATAAATAACATGTGTGTGACTCTTTATAATTTTCCATATAAACCAATCCCATTTAATCTTCATGAAATCCACATGCAATGTTATACGTATGGTTATTCCCAGTCCAGATAACGAATCTGAGAGCCAGAAGGGTTACATAACACATCCCAGGCTATAGAAACTGTTATTGTATGGTTTTGACTTGCACAAAGCACTCTTTCCTGTGTTCTTTCTATAGTTTATAGACTGTAACCTTTCATGTACATGTAAAGAATGATTAGTCTCACAGAAGAATCAAGGATCTCCAGATTGCAACCTCTTTTGGTATCTGTAGGTTTTCTCATATTTGCTTTTACATTAAGTTAAAAATGTTTTGAGGTTTGCAATTAAATAAAGGTGAAGGTAGTATTGTCCGAAGATATATACATCTGTTTGAGCCCAGACTACATTAAAAAGAGGAAAAACCTTATGAATCTCCTGGTTTGCAAAGTGGGATTATACAGCAAGACAATAGGCTTGTAAACCAGGCTGTTGGTTTCAGAGAGAAATCCCCAAATGCCTTCTTGTCTGCTTTTACTTTATCTAGGGCTGAGAGGACCCAGTTCTTAACATATGATAGGAAAGACACAGAAGTAGCTGATCATTGGTAGGAGGCTTTAACTCAGGAGGTTTAAAGGAAAAGCCATTCTCTAACCTGGGGAGTTTGTTTGGAAGGAACAAAGAGAGAAATGGAGTGGGCAGATATACACTGATGTTCCTCCCTCCAAGCCAAAAGCACAATCTGCACTGGATAATGTGGGTAATATTAAGTGAATGGCTTCTGTTCTTATTAATTACTTTGGACTCTTAGAAACCTCTTAAGCTACCCTACGCTCTACACTGGGGCACAGTGTGGTTAGGCAGAGAGATGCAGAAGGTAAGGTAGAATGCTGGTTGCTGGGCTTAGCAGACATGGAACCCCACCTTAAGCTGGGTAGGGATGACTGATCAGTGGGCCAGGTGCAGAAAATGACAGAGACATGGGGGTCTGTAGCTTGTGGGAACTGAGGGCAAGGCAACCAGGCTTAGACTAAGCTGCAGGAGAGAATGAGCTATGATTCACATGGTCCACCAGAGCAGAAAGGCAAGCAGAACCAAGCAATCAAGTGTCACAGCCTCAGAGACCAAAACAGGCAGCTGTTGTTATGCCTAACGGTTGCAATTCTGCTTTGCTTTCTCAAGAGCTTCTTGTCCATGGCCTCCCCTGTCCACCATGCATCTCCAGACACTATAATAATGGAGGAACACAAGACGGAAGACACCATTCATGAAATGAAGCGTTATTATTATTTTTTAAATAAGATTCACTGGGAACCATGTAAAAGGGCTTAAATTATTGGATTGCAATGAATTCAAACTGAGTTGGACATTTAGCTTCACTTAGATTTTATTTTTCCTGCCAGCTGTCATGAGAGTTTGAGAACCCATATTGGGCTTATTAAAAAATAAATAAGTTACATTTAATCTGTACATGTGAATTTTAAAGTGAGTTCGTTTCACCACAACCATAGATATATATTAAGGTACCTTATTTTAAACAGCTCTTTATAGATTTAAAACACTGTATCTATTGACATGTGATTCTCATACTATTTGTGTGACTTTGGCAGGTCATGGATTGTTTTCCCCCTTATACTGACTAAGAAACTGAGAATTAGAGAAAACAGACTAACTTCCCAGGATTAAAGCTATGTGTGATAAGAAAGGATAGGACTTAAATTAGTATTCTGAATCTGAAGCCAGCATTTCCCCCACTATATCATTTGCTAAACTACCTGTGCATGGTACATATAGCCAAATATTATGTTTCCTGAGTGGTTATATTTTGAAGAGTATACATAAAAGAAAAAGTCATTCAGAATATGTGTAAGGGAAAAGCCATCCAGAGTGTTTGTTTAGGTGTCTGAAATAACAGAATCCTAAAAATGAGGAAAATGATTTAAGCATATTGAATGTTTACTTTTATTTTAGGCACTATGTTAGGTATGTGGATTACAGAAATCAACAAGAATTACCCCTTTACTTAATGATCTTACAGTCTATTCTATAAAGTAGTTCCCAGTGTTACCAAAGTTCAGTGAACAATATGATGTCTAGCTTTGAGTGAATGTATTTGAAGAGAAAATAGCAGATTGTTTAAATTTATGGGTTTTAAAGTCAGAACACTGGATTTGAATCCCACTCGCATGATCAACTAACTTCAGTTGAACATTGAGGGAGATTAATTCATATCTTTACACTTACTTTTTTCTTTTAGTAAAATATGGGTGTAACATTAATATTTCTTCAGCATCTTTGAAGGATTTATATACTTTTAAAGTTTATTTATTTATTTGAGAGAGAAATAGCACAAGCGGGGAAGAGGCAGAGAGAGAGAGGGAGAGAGAATCCCAAGCAGGCTTCCCGCTAGAAACACAGAGCCCGAGGTGGGGTTTAGACTCATGAAACCCTGGGATCCTGACCTGAGCCAAAACCAAGAGCCCCATGCTCGGCTGACTGAGCCACCTAGGTGCCCCTGAAGTATTTAACTACATAATCTAGGTAAAACTCTTAGAATAATACCTGTTATATTTTAATAAGTAATGCTTAGCCTAATTATTAATAAATACTGTTGTGTTCTGTTTTGGATATATTTTTGTCCAAATATCTATTAATAAAAAAGTAAAGATATAAAAAAAATAAATAAAAAATAAAAATGAGGAAAATATAGCAGAAATGTATAATTGTGCTTCTTCGGTATTTAATATCCTCCTGTGACCTATCCTTTTCCTGTGTATTTATTTTTATTCCACTTTGTCTAGAAACCCCTCTCCTTGAAGTTGTTACCCCTACATTCTGGGAAAGTCCTTAATCCAGCACTTTCCAAAAACACGTGTTAGGGAACACAAGCTCCCTGGGATATAAATAGGTGTAACAAGGGAAAAGAGTTCTAATGGCCAAATAAATTTGGAAAACACTGGGTTAATCAAATTAAATAGACCTCTTTACAAACAACTTTTTTAGAACCTTTGATGTTGTAAATGCTGTCTATGACTACTTGAGAAGTATAAAATATGGTACATTTCCCACCTTATTCGACTGTTTGACTGTTTTTGTCATTGGTCTTCTATATTACTGTGTTCTTTAAAGCACATGTTAACACTGCCACCTTAATCAATAACTCTGATGGATGGGAGAGAGTCAAGCTATGACATGGGTCATTCCACTGACCATTAGGGTTGATTCAGCTGACTGGATGGATGGATGGTTACATCCCGGTGCTACATGCTTCAGCACACAGTGCAATCTTCCCATGAGGACCATTATTAGGTCAAGTGACTATGGTCCAGTAAGATCTTGATTTCTGTTTGAGCACTACTTGCCATAATCCAATATCTGTGGCCATGAGTTATGATGGGAAGAAACCAGGTCTGGGTGAGAACCATGTCATGGAAATAAACCTCATCTATTAAAGCAACAAATATTTTTGAACACCTACTATGAGGCAGATATTGTGCTGTGTGCTGAGGATACAGTGACAAATAAAGCATATTCATTCTGTAAGGGCATCCAATCTGGGAGGGGAGGGGAGATTAGGAAACGACACAGCGTAGACAGTAAAGTAGTAACCCGATGTGATATTATATAAGAAGTGTAGGCTTCAGTACAATGAGGCACAGGGCAAGGTGTGCCCTGGTCTGTTGAAAAGGATCAGGGAACACTTTGAAGAAGTAGTGATGCCAAGGCTGGGGCTTTGTAGAATGGGTAGTGTTTTTGCCTAGTGAAAATATACCATATCCCAAGAAAAGAGAAGAGCACGTGAGAGGAACTAGAATTCAACATGTACAAGAGGGCCCATCTTACATACGGAATATAGTAGCAGGCTTCTTCTAGGCAGAGGAATGGTTCAAGGTAGATCCATCACATGGGTAAAGTCGTGTGTATCAGGACCCCAGCCTAGAACCACAATTTAGGCCATGCTCTGGTCTTGTCAGGGTATCTAAAACTAATCCTAACATCAAAACCAATGCTGAGCCTCATCAACTAAGCAAATGCTCCATGGATTCAGAAATGGACTACTGGCTATGGGATGACTGAGGGCTGGACAACTCATTTCAGAGGCCTCCTCCTCCTGGGGACTGAGCCCTCTTGCTAAATGCCTAATGGTTTACAACTATTATGTCATTTAGTCCTTATCAACACTTGAAGTAGTTTCCCTATCGTTTTATATAAAAGGAAGCTGAGGCTTTGAGGCATAGCAGAACTTGGTCAAGTATACATGGACAGTTAGTAGGCAAGCCAGGGCAGACCGTGGTCTGTCCAACTCCAAAGTCTGATACAGTTCAGTGACCATGCTACAGTGGTTCTTGTTCTAACTTCCTGCCTCTCTGCAGCCTTGGTCAGTGTTGGCCAAAGGACTGCTGGGACTGAGACTCCCTTAGAGTTCCTTGATGCCAGCCACGCAGAACTGGGACAAATCGTGGCCCACTGTGTCTACTGGCAATGGCACTCAAGGCTCACTTGCCTCATTGTCATGGCCTTCTATTCACTTCCATGCTCATCCTTTGTGAATGTCATCAGGTTCCTATGATAGCTTTCTCTAAAGAACTCGATACATCATGAAAAAATTATCTCAGTCCCCAGCCATTCATATGAAGCAGGAATCATTTCTAGTCCTTTATTTCCAGGTATCCAAGATAAAGTATAGCAAGGTCACTTCACAAACCCGGGGACTCCAGGATCCCCATCTAGGAAGAATATCCTGTTCATTTAATTTCTTTTCCTTCTTGAGGCTCTGCATCTTCTTCTATACCTTAGGGCCCTAGCCTAGCCATTTATATGGATCACTAAGATTGCTTAATTATCCATCGGTGAATTCCTACCAAATACCACTCAATTCAGATTGTGGCCCTAAGGACTGACTGTAGGTAAGACTCTTTCCTACTCAGAGCCTCAAGTTCCTCATTTATTAAGTGAGGGTATTAGCTTTGTGATCTTGAAAATCCTATTTGGCAATGTAATTCATATCCATTTTATAGATGATGGAATTAAAAATCATGAGGTTAATGATTCAAATAGTAAATTTCAGAACTGGAATACTTAGCCAGCTGGCAATGATTTATTTTCAAAGACATTAGCTGTTTAAAATATTTATTGAGCATCTCTTATGTACAAGGCACTGTGTTGGGCACCAGGGATACATAAGTCAAAAGGAATCCTCCTGCTCTCTAGACAAGTATTTATTTATTGGAGGAGAGAGATATATTAAAAAATTCCAACATGGTGTGAGATGAGTTACAGGAAAAGTATGAATGAGGTTTCAAGAGAGAAGAAAGAGTTGTTACCTAAGTCAGGTACCTAAGAAAGCTTACAGCAAAGGTGGCACCTCATCTGGGAAGGGAGAGTTGACCTGTGAGTTAATGAAATTGACCTATGACCAGGTGCTCTTTGGTAACATGTAGAAAAAGGCAACCTTGTTTTTGCTATTTTGGAATCTAAAAACTTCAGCAAATAGTCATAGTATCTATTCAATGGAAGAAGAACATAAAGAGATAATATACAAGAAAAAGTAGAAAGAGAACATCTTCAGAGATAGGGTAATATATACCTGGAATGCTTGCCTGCCATCTAGCAACAAATATGGCTGGCATAAAAATAAATACATGTCTCTGACAAGAACAAGGGGAAATAAAAGGAAATGTCATTGATAATAACAGGAACCTGCACATTGTCCAAGCTATCCACAAAGCCTGGTGAGATTAGAATGATTTTAAGAGACAAACTCAAATTGATAAGGGAACACCAAGATGAGAATAGAGAGGGAGTTGACAGTAGGGACAGAGATAAATAGCCTTTTTTTTCAAGTACATGTCCAATAAGTCCTCGAAGGAGGGGTTGGCAGGGCCTCAGAGACTTGCCCAGTGTAATTTATTGACAGGGAAAAGTAGACATTCCTTTAAAAAATTAATTATTTGTCTTGGTGACTAGTAACAGGAGAGGTTGCGGAATGAATTCTGGGAGTGAACATAAATACCTTCTAGAGGGGAGTGAGTAGCAGTTGGAAGAAATAAAGCTGAATCCTGACAAGAAGAAGTTGATTAAGAAGTAAGCGCGCTCAGAGATTGAGAGAGTGGTCAACCCTGGAGTGATTGATTGGCGGGTCTCACAAAGGCACGTTCTCAGTTGGATGTCTGAGCATCCCTGGACATTCATTGGTGGGTTGGAGATGTATCAATATGGGTTAGGAGCCTAGGTCTCAGGCACTCAGTGAGCTGCTTCCCTTTTGATGTACAAGAGGCTGAGAATGAGAGTCTGTTGAAAACGAAGTACATGCTCGGCAATGTGGTAGATGCTTTACATACATTGTCTCATTATTTTCTCATCATCCCCTGTAAGGTAGGTATGATTATAAGAAATCTGAGGGTCAGATAGGTTAAATAACCTGTCCACGTTCACATGCTAAGTAGCAGATCCAGAATTTGAAATACAGTCTGTCTGATTATAAAATCAATATACGTTTCTCAGGGTGCCTGGGTGGCTCAGTTGGTTGAGCATCCAACTCTTGATTTTAGCCCTGGTCATAACCTTATAGTCGTGAGATTGAGCCCTGCTTCGTGCTCTGTGCCGAGCATGGAGCCTGCTCAAGATTCTCTCTCCCTTTCTCTGTCCTTCCCTCTAAGTGCCTGAGCTCTCTCTCTCAAAAATAAAATAAACTAAAATAAATATACTCTTTTCATTCAGTGAAATACTCCTATACTTTTTGTTTCCGTAATGAATATGTCAAGGCTATTAGGTGGTAGGAGCTCACATAACGGTAACTAGTAAAAAACAGAAGTAGGAATATCAAGAGGAGGGTGGGGGGTGTCTGTGTAAATGGATCATAACACCTGTATGACTGAAAGGGAAGTTGTGAGAAACAAGATAATATATGGTAAATTCTGTCATAGGGTCAGCAGCCTAATAGCAGTTCAAACACTAAGAGGTCCTTCTTTGGTACTGGACACCTTGTATCATACTTTTCTGTATGTGTTCTATATGTTTGAACATCTCTAATAGGGTACCTGAGGGTAGAGATTTGCCTCCTTCGTGTCTGTATTTCTCATTGGACTTTGCACGTAAAGGACTGTGGTCAAGATTTATTGAATGTGGACAAGTACAAATGAATGCATATTAGAAATACATAGTGTAAAAATTCCATCTTTGTCTTTACAATTACTAATGCCATTAATATTATTATTTTCCTTATTCCGATTAACATATCTACCATATTTAACATAGATATGTTAAATACATACACACGTGTGTGTGTGTGTGTGTGTGTGTGTGTGTGTGTGTGTGTAAAATATCGCTTACCAGGTGCTTTATATAGATATATAACCAGTTTACTGAGGAATCCAAACTCAGTAATGTATAAACATGATTTTCCCCCATTTACTGCTTACAACATATTATAAAATCTCCTTTCTCATTCCTTAATGATTTCGTGGGCAGAATCCATAACCTTCCAATCATTTTCTGGCGTTAATGTTCATCCTGAACATTGTGACTTGGGAAACTTGGTGGGAGAAAGGTGCGTGGGGCTAGTTCTGGGATACTTCTCCCTCCCTTCCCCGTGCTCATTTCCTCTGATGTCGGGGGCTGGAGGGGCAAACATTACTTTCTTACCAACCCATGGTAACTATCCTTCCCTGCTAGTTGGTTGTTGCTGCTTCCATGAGGACCCTCACTGTCCTTCATTGTCCTCTGTAAGGTATGGATGCAAAAGCTGGGTATATGTAGGGTTCTTGAGAGGCTGCAGTCCAGTAGACCCAGATGACCTCTGTCACCTCATGTGTCATAGACCACACCAAAATCTCTTGTTGCTTGGGACCCTGATGAATAATCAAGACCACTCAAGACTAGCCAACTTCTGTCACCTTTGACCTCCAGAACATCATTCATCCTTTCCAGGGCAAACCTTGGGAGTCAGGGCTGATGTGGGGTCACTCCCATTTTCTCCTCACCGTTTCTCCCTAGTTCTCTTGTCACATGGGCACAGGAAGCAGCTCCGCCAGTCTGCTATATGAGTAGCTATCTAAACAGGAAATGTCTGGGTTTCCCTCTTGCAGGCAACAGTCTCTGTGAGGGATCTCCTCAGCACATTATCTCCCTTGCCTTGAGGGCAGGCAGGTGGTGGCTCAGGAGGTGAAGGAAAAGCCCTCTGCACCAGGATGTCTGCCCTTCCAAGGCCTCCGGTGACTTCTTCCTCAGCACTGCTCCCCTCCCCTGAATTTGTTTTGCTTTGTTTGTTGTAAATGAAGGAGGGGAGAGAGTTAGAAGTGGTTTCAGGGGAGGGGGGACAGCAAAGTCAGTTTTGCTGTTTTGTAATAAGTCCTAAGGGAGATGACTGGCCTTGGTTGTTGATGGCAGCTTCTAGATGTAGATTCTTTTGTCACAGCATTAAGTTCTAGCTGCCAATTCTGAGGCAAAATGAAGAGTCTCAGTCTATCAATCTGCACCTGGTTACACACTTTTAACATACGTGTGTGTACCCTGTGAGGTAAAATTCATCATCTTCCTTTCAGTTAGGAAAACCAGGCTCAGAGAAGATAAAGCAAGTTGTCCCAAATTACACACAGTAAATGGCAGAGTTGGCTTCAAAGTGGGTCAGCCTGATTCCAGAATCCACCCAGAGTACCGGAGGGATGCTCTCTTAAGCAGAGGCAGGAAATAGTGGGAAGAGGTTTGGGTGGGGAGACATAGATCCTTTCATTCCCCTTTTGGGTGCATAATTGGAGAAAAAAGTGAGAGGGAATCATGGAAGGAGTCAGAGAGACTAGCTCTCCAGGTAGACTGCTCCCATCTGGCAAGGAGTCCACTAGACAATGGCAATGACACAATGGCCCCTGGGACATAACCATTAGAGCAGGGCCTGAAAACAAAGGGCCCCATTTCCTCTGGTGCTACTGTTTCAAAGACTTTCAGACATAGCAGGGCAAGCTGTTCCCCTCCCTGGTTAATGGGCCTAAAGCATCAGGGAGCCAAGGCAAAACCTTTACCTGACTAAATCTGGTGACAGTCATCAGCTGAATGGGAAAGGCCCAAGTGACCAACACTGGGGACTGATGTGTTTTTAAGGGGCAAATGGCCCACAGCACAAGTCTAGTCCTGGGACCGAGCACAGAATGTCTCCTCCTATATTACATTAGTTAGCATAGTGGTTCTCAAAGTCGAGTTCCCAGCCATCAGTCTCCACATCACCTGGGTTTTGTGGAGTACAAATGCAAAATCTTGCCTCCTCTCTGTCCCTAGACCTAAATGAGAATCAGAAACTCCAGGGCTGAAGCCAAGCAATCTGTTTCACCAAGCTCTACAGGTGATTCTCTTTCATTAGTTTTAACCCAGGTTTACTGCAATATAATTGTCACACAGAAAACAGTTTGCCTTCTTAGATGTAAAATTTGAATAGGTATGATAAATAGGTCCAGTTCAAGCACCAAAATAAATATGTAAAATATTGCCATCACCCTCAAAAAGTTCCCTCCTTTTCCTTTGTAGTCACTATACTCTCCCCAACCTCCAATCCCTGGCAACCGCTGATCTGATTTCTGTCCCTTAAGTTTTGCCTTTTGTAGAGCGTTGTGTAAATGGAATCATACAGTAGGCAGTCTTTTATGTTAGCTTCTTTGACTTCACATAATGCTTTTGAAAGTATTGATGCTGTTGCACATATTAGCAGCTCACTCCTTATTGCTGAATGGTGTTCCACTGTGTGAATGTACCTAAATTTTTTTTTAATTCATTCCCCAGGTAATAGACCCCTTGTGTTGGTTCCAGTGTGGGGCTTCTATGAATAAAGCTACTACACATATTCATGTACAAGTGTTTTTGTGGACATTTATTTTCATTTTCCATGGGTATATAGCTAAGAGTGGGATTGCTAGATCATCAAGTAAGTGTATGTTAGCTTCATAAGAAACTGCTAAACTGTTTTCCAAAGTGAATGTAATGTTCGCATCCAACCAGTGATACAGTAAATAATACCTTTACTTGATCCGCATTCTCTCCATCCCTTGGTATTATCAGTTGTTTTGGTTTTTTGTTAACAAAACCATTCTAATAGTTGTCTAGTGGTATCTAATTACAATTTTTTATTTCCCTCATGATAAAGTATGTGGAGCATCTTTTCTTATGATTTGTCATTTACATCCCTTCTTTGATAAAGTGTTTATTTAAACTTTTCCCCATTTTAAAAATTGTCTTCTTACTGAGTTGTGAGAAGTCTTTGTATGTTATGCATACAAGTCCTTTAAAAGACACGTGTTTTGTAAATATTTTCTCCCAATGCAGTTTATCTTTTATAGTTTTTTTTGTCTTTTATAGTCTTAATAGTTTTTTGAAGAACTGAAGTTTTTAATTTTGATGAAGTTCAATTTATAGATTTTGTCTCTTACAGTTCATACTTTTTGTGCCCTTCATAAGCATTTTCCCCCAACCTATGATTGCACAGATTTTCTACTGTTTTCTTCTAGAGATTTTACAATTCTAGATTTTCAAATTAATGTTTACATATGGTATGAGGGTTTTTTTTAATTTGCATATGAACATCTAACTGTTCTGGCACCATTTGTTTAAAAGACTTTTCTCCATTAAACTACCATTGCACCTACTTAGTAAATCAGTTGACTGTATATGTGCACACCTATTTTGGACCCTCTATTCTGTATCATTGATGTATTTTCCTACCTTTATAGCAATAGCCCCTGTCTTGATTGCTGTTGTTTTATAGTAAGTCTTGAAATCAGATAGTCTAAGTCCTCCAACTTTGTTCTTCTCTTTCAAAATTATTTTAGTCATGATAGGTCTTTACACTTCCATATAAATTTTGTAATTAACTTGTCAATTTCTTTTAAAAGTACCTACTAGAATTTTGATTGAAATCACACTGAATCTTTCGATCAATTTGGAGATTATTGATTTGTTAATAATAGTGTGTTTTCCAGTTCACTGACATAGTTTATCTTTCCATTTATTTAGGTCTTTTCTAATCTCTATCGTTAATTCTTTTTATGATAGCAGGATCTGAATTTGCATTATCTTGTTAGAGTTATCCCGAGGTATTTCTTTTTTTTTTTTTCTTAATGCTATTGTGGAGGATTAGCTATTGAAAAAAAAAAAAAACAGTAATGGTATTTTATCCATAATGCTCCTTCCAGGATCCAACCATGCCCAGCAGTGGTTAAGGTGGGATCTTTGCTATCAAACAAAACTATGTCTAAATCCAGGATCACCATTCTGGAAAAGCATGTGTTAAAGAGCCCACATTCTAGTGTCAGTCAACCTGGTTTTAAAGCCTCCCTCTACCACTTACTAACTTTATAACCGTGCATTCTCCAGAGTTCAGTTTCTTCACCGATAAAATGGGCATAATAATAATATCTATCTCCGAGGGTTGTTAAAAGATTAGATAAACAGTGTAAATCAATGTTAAGCATATAGACATAACTCAAAACATGCTAGGTTTTATTATTTCTTCCTAGCTGTGTGACCTTGGGCAAGCTAACTTCAAAAAACTCCATATCCACATTTATAAATTAGAGATAATAATAGTATTAATAGGGTTGTATTGAGGATTAAATGAAAATAAAACATTGAAAGTACAGAACACAGTGCCTGGCATATAGTAAGCCCTTATTAATACTAGCTACTAATAGCACATATCTTGACAAGAAGCAAATGAATATTAAAAAATAAAACAGCTTCTGAACAATGAAGACTAACCTTGGAGAAAAGCTTGTAGGGAAAATTCAAAAGTTATAGAAGTTGCTGCTAGAATATTTAGATGGTGCACAGACTGACTTATTGAAAACTGGTCCTTTTCAACCATTCATGCTAAATGGTTTTCTGTGGCCATCCAAAGAACTACTCCTCCCCCTACGTTGCTTCTAAACTCATTGCAGATAGTGGTGTTCAAGCTTCAAACTAAAATCAATCTATTTATCGTAGTGACTTCTAGTTACATACACCCAATTACCACTGTCATTAAGAAAGCAGTAGCTGCCGATACTGAGTAGAAATGTGACATTAAGCGTTCAATGCTTGTTGTCCAAAGTATGTCCTCCTTACCTATGAAAATTAAAAAACACTCAAGATAATGCCTTTTGTCTTTAACTCTTTGCCTACTTCCTAAACAAAACAACTTTACCAACTAACTAATTTTGCACAAGACAGGGATGTGTGGTTCTAAAAGATATTAAGTACTGATTGAGCATTTTAGTTATAGCATAATATTGGCACAGATGGTAACATAATCTCTAGAGAAATTAGCCAGTTTGATGCTCTAGGCATGTATTAAGTATGTTTGCATGGATCTAAGCGCCCTGGTTAATATGGGAAATCATAAATCAATGATTTATGGAAATAGTGGCTCAAGATTTAAGCCATCAGTTTGAATGCCTAGCTCTGCTGTGAGATTTATAAACTTGTGTGTCTCTAGCCAAGTCCTCTGCCCTGTCTTTTCATGTTCTTCACCTGTAAAATATTGGGCTGGTGTAATGAGGTTGATTAGAACTTAAGGATTCAGGTTTTATTCTCTGGTTTTAAGATGCATTATCTGCCTCCAAACTTGTTGCATTGTAGTTGGAAACAAGGGAGTCCTCCTGAAAAGGCAAATAATTGTCCTAAATACTCTTTGACTAAGAATGAAATTAATAACCCCCAAGGTAGTAAAAGTCAACATTATTGGAGGTATGAATTAAATGAGCATTGTAGAATATTTTCTCAGCTGTAAAATAGGTTTAATTATAATTGCTTTGCAGTGTGTAGAATTAGTGAGTTAATGTTTTTTTGGACTCCCAGAATATAGAAGTACAATAAAAGTTACTTGCTTTCCCCACTGAACCTATTGTCTATTTAAATCTCCCAAGATATTTTATCTTGATATAATAAGGAAAACTGTGCCCTGAAGGCATTTGAATCATAAGTCTGCCCCAGGATGGGACAGATCAGTTTTACTATCTTCAAGGGACCAAATTATCAGATATTTTTAATACATTTACATTTTGCCCAGTTTTACCAGTACTGAATCATTTGTGCATTTTCTTCCTCAGTTCTTTTAAGCAGATCTAAGGACCCAGCTTTATAACTATACCATATTGGGGTCTGGTAAAACAACAACAACAACTTTGGAATCATATTGCCCTGTGTTTGTATCTCTTCTCTGCGACTTACACAACTGTATGATTTAGGTAAACTGCTAATTTTCTGGGAGCTTCAGTTTCTTCATCTGTAAAATGGGAATATCCTCACTTCATAGAGTTTTGGTTTTTGTTTTCGAGATTTGAAAGAGACCAGATAGGTAAAACCTTCAGCAGAATGCCAAGCCTATAACCAACTAATATGTATTGTTAGGTACACTTTCACACCATAGCAAAGTGGCAGTGGGCATTCATCAGATCTCATTCCATTGACTCTAATATTGAACTCTACAAATAACTTAAATTGAAGTAGCCTAAATGAAGCACCTTATTTTTAAAAATTTTTTAATGTTTTATTTATTTTTGAGAAAGAGAGAGATGGAGAGAGAGAGTGGGGGAGGGGTAGAGAGAGAGAGAGAGAGAGAGAGGGAGGCACAGAATCCAAAGCAGGCTCCAGGCTTTGAGCTGTCAGTACAGAGCCCAGTGCGGGGCTTGAACTCACAAACCACAAGATCATGACTTGAGCTGAAGTCAGATGCTTCACCGACTGAGCCACCCAGGTGTCCCAATGGAGCACCTTATTTTATCTCCAACCCTATAGAATATGGTTATTCTATATCTATCTTACAGAAAATTATTCAGCAGTAACATTAAGTCTGTAATATGAGGTATGTTATAAGGGAAGTTGAAAACATAATTAGGCACAGGCACCTGGGTGGCTCAGCTGGTTAAGTATCCAACTCTTGATTTTCACTCAGGTCATAGTCTCATGGTTTGTGGGGTCAGGCCCTGCCTGGGACTCTGCTGACAGCACAGAGCCTGCTGGGATTCTCTCTCTGTCCCTCCCCTGCTCTTGTATGCATGCATGCACTCTCTCTCTCCCAAAATAAATAAATAAATAAACAAAAATTTTTAAAAAAGAACACATAATTAGGCAGGGAAAAATGTATATATACTGTGATACCAAATATATGAAATATGTATGGAACAAAAGGTTGGGAAGAAACGAGGCAGAAGCTTTAAAGTGGGTGGTAGTGAGAATATGATGATATTTTTCTGTTTTCTTCTTTTCAAAATATGGACAATTTTTATACCTTTAAAATATGGGTAATTTTTTTTCTTTTTGTATTTTCCACTTCTCAAAATTTTCTATTTTTTTAGACAGTGGACATATGTTAAACAAATTACGAAATAGAAAGCCACATCTACTTGAATGCATAGGAAAGAAGAAATCTATGTATATCAATTGTTAAAGAAATTTTGTACATAGTAAAAACTTGCTCAGATTATACCCCTCTCTGACAGGACTATGGTACTTAATAATCATTTTTAGTTTGGTGAGTATTTATCAAATTTTCTCATAATCTATTTCAATTATCTTTCTTGCCTTTCCACCTTGGCCTTCTCCTTGGTATAACTTTAATTTAAATACCTCTGCCGTGTGTGCACCAGATCACTCTGTTAACAGTGTATAAGGAATACAACTAGCCTATTATTGACATAATGTGTATGTATTTTTTAATTTGAAACGTGGAAACGCCAGGTGTTCAGAATCCCTACAACTCCAGTTTTGGTTCTTGCAATAGATACTCAGTTTGAAGCCATGGCCTCCCACTATGACCTCCAGGGGACTATCTAGCAGTGTGCACTCCTCAGGTCTAAAGATGGCTTAATTAGGCATGATTATTTTCTTCCTTAAAGTATCATTCTTCTATTTTAGCATTAGTCATTGGGAAGCACGGTGGAGAGATCAGAACCGTAAGAAAATTAGGAAATGGCTTTGAGGGTCTCAGACCCCTCTTCTTGGGGCAAAGTGGCACACAGTCTCCACAGTTAAACAAAGTTAAACTTCTCAATAAAATTTTGGCATTCAGACAGAAAAAATTTTCTCTCTTCCCCAAACACAGAGCATATAGTGTCTACTCAATAAATATTGGTGAGTTTAAATTTTATCAACAGGCTTTTAAAATGTTAACACTGTTAAGAATTTTTATAAAGGAGATGGAATGATTTGGAAAAACAGAAATCATATTTTATTATCATTCTTGGGGCACCTGGGTGGCTCAGTCGGTTAAGCATCCAAGTGCAGCTCAGGTCATGATCTTGTTGTTTGTGGGTTCGAGCCCTGCGTTGGGATCTCTGTTGACAGCTCAGAGCCTGGATTCTGTGTCTCCCTCTCTCTCTGCCCCTCTCCTGGTCATGCTTTCCCTCTCTTTCTCTCTCACTCTCTCTCTCTTTCTCTATCTCTCTCAAAAATAAATAAACATTAAAAAAATTAAAATGTTGATCTTTCTTTTGCTAGCAAACAACAACAAAAACAGACAAGGTCTCTATGATGGATTTTCATAGCACTTAAAATAACCCTTAACTTTGGCCTAAAAACCTTATGTGAATTGGTCCCTCCCAACCCATCTCTCTGTGTTTACCTCATAACACTGCTACCCTCTTTTGCTTTGCTCCCAACACATATTTTGTGATAAATATACTGGTTCTTACCTCTGAGCTTTTGCAGTTGATGATCCCCATGCATGGAATGCTTTTCTGTTCTTTTTATCTCCCTGGCAAATTCTTGTTTAGGTCTTATTGTCTCCTCAGAGAGGACTTTCCTGATGGACATATGCGAAGTTATTCTCCTCAGTCACTGATCTCATCACTGTTTTATTCTTTCATAGAATTGTTCTCTATCTGAAATATCTTTTTTTTTATATTTGTTCCCATATTTATTCTCATCAAAAGAAAAACTCACTGTAGGCAGGGGCTTTCTTGTCTTCTACTACTGATTCTCCCCTCCTGTAGAATATCTGTGGAAGGAAGGCAAAGAAGGAAAGAAGGAAGGAGGGAGGGAAGGAGTTTAAATCAACTCATCCTTACAACTATCCTATGTGGTACAATCCATAATCTCAATTTTACAGATGAATAAACTGAGGTAAGGGAAAGTTATTTCTTTATATAGTCATCACAACTAGTTAATGGAATAACTGGGATTCTAAATAGAATCTTCTTGGATTCAAGAACAGCTCTTTATCCTAAAAGAACATTCTGGAACTTCTACTCCAACCGTGTTAGAATAACTATTACCAGATTTACCCTTGCATTGTAAACAACTAGAAAACTAGACAAAGTACATAAAATAGTTGATTTTAAGAGAGGGGTAATAGGAAGCTCAGAAATGTGATCACTAATATCAAGGAAACAGCCAAGGTGAAAACTGCTTGTTCTTGCTTTCTGCCTAGAGGTACTTTCTGAATTGCAGCAGGCGGAAGGAGAAATCAAGCATAGCATGGCAAAATGGAGATGAGGAGGTTATGATCAGAATTCAGTGAAACTGAGGTGTCTTAAAGTAACAGGACAGAGATCTAGAGAAGAGGTGGGCATGTAGAAGAGGTCCAAAAATATGCATATGGGTCCCCTTTAGGAGGTTTACTGAATACAGACCTATGAATATGGAGGGTACACCCCTACTCAGCTAAGCAAAGAATAACTAGTGAGTTGTAAACCAAATAATTCCCAGAGCTGACCAGGGAATTGGAGTTCTGAGCATCAAAAGTAGAGAGATACCAACACCCAGGAAATTCCTTAGACACCCAAGAAGGATCATGCCTTAGTGGCTGAGCTAAACACATTCTAGAGTAATGGCTACTCTAGACCTGCCATGACAAAGCTTAAAAACAAGCCTTGAAATGATCAGGCTGATCCACAAGTAATTGCCAAAATGAACTTTGACACTCTTTAAAGGAAGACAACAAAATCAAGAAAGTCAAAAACCAGAAACGTTTATAATAGCCAACATCTAAGAAACAAAACAACAACAACAAACAAACAAAACTTATAAGACATGTGAAAAAGCAAGAAAATGTGACCTACAATTAGAAAATATAAAGTTAGGGGGCACTAGGTGGCTTAGTCGGTGAAGCGTCCAACTTAAGCTCAGGTCATGGTTTGTGAGTTTGAGCCCCACGTCAGGCTCTATGCTGACAGCTCAAAGCCTGGAGCCTGCTTTGGATCTGTGTCTCCCTCTCTCTCTGCCCCTCGCCTGCTTGCTCTCTCTCTCTCTCTCTTTCTCTCAAAAATAAACAAAAATTAAATAAATTTTTTTAAAAAAGAAAGAAAAAATAAAGTTAGTAAATAAACACATAAGAAATGGCAGGCATGATGGAATTAATAAACAAAGACTTAAAAATAGCTATTATAATAGCTTGTCTTTTAAAGAAAACATTGAACATGAGAAAGAAGAGTGAAAAAATATATAAATATATTTAAGACTTGATCTAATATATGTAATTATATGTATACATATGTATATATAATTATATGTATATAATATTATATGTATATATGTATACACAGCAAATAGAACTTTATTTTTTATAATTTTTTCAATGTTTAATTGTTTTTGAAAGAGAGAGAGAGAGAGACAGACAGACAGAGTGTGAGCAGGGAGGGACACAGAGAGAGGGAGACACAGAATCCAAAACAGGCTCCAGGCTCTGAGCTGTCAGCACAGAGCCCGATGCGGGGTTCAAACTAACAAACCGTGAGATCATGACCTGAGCTGCACTTGGATGCTTAACCGACTGAGATACCCAGGCCCCCCTCAAATAGAACTTATAGAGTTGAAAAATTATGATATCTGAAATTTAAAATTCACTGAAAAGGCATAACATTAAACACTATTAAAGAAGAGGTAAGAGAATTTTAAGACATAACAGTAGAAATTACCCAAAAGGAAACACAAGAGAAAAAATACCTAAATAAATTTCGGTAACAGAAACAGTGGGGCAATATTCAGTGATTTATATACATACAATTAGAATCTCAGAAGGGGAGAGAGAGAGAGAGCAGAAAAATTATTTGAGGAAATAATGGATGGATTTTTTTCAGGTTGGCTGTAAACTCACAGAGAAAAGAAACTAAATGAAAATCAAGCAAGATAAACAAGAATAAAACTGGACTAGGACACATCACAGTCAGATATCTCAAAAACAGTGATAAAATGAATATCTTAGAAGCCTGAGGAAAGGCACACATTAAATATAGAGGGGGAAAAAAAAGAAATTCAATGAACTACATTAAATGTAACTCATGTAAGTGTAAGTAAAAAGGTAGAGATTATCACACTGGGTTAAAACTAAAGTCTAAGTACATACTGTCTACAAGAAGCTCACTTTCTTTTTAAAAAAATTTTTTTAATGTTTATTTATTTCTGAGACAGAAAGAGACAGAGCATGAACGGGGGAGGGTCAGAGAGAGAGAGACACAGAATCTGAAACAGGCTCCAGGCTCTGAGATGTCAGCCCAGAGCCCGATACCGGGCTCGAACTCACAGACTGCGAGATCATGACCTGGGCTGAAGTCAGACACTCAACCGACTGAGCCACCCAGGCGCCCCTATTTTTTTTTTTTTAACATTTGTTTATTTTTGAGATAGAGAGAGAGAGACAGACAGACAGACAGAATGCAAGCAGGGGAGGGGCAGAGAGACGGAGACACAGGATCCAAAGCAAGCTCCAGGCTGTCAGCACAGAACCTGACACAGGAGTCGAACTCACGGCCCGGACCGCGAGATCATGACTTGAGCTGAAGTCGGAGGCTTAACCGACTGAGCCACCCAGGCGCCCCGAAACTCACTTGCAACATATAGACACAAATAAGGTCTAAGTAAATAATGAGACTATTCAGATCATAACAAAACTGGAGAAGCTATATTAATGCCAGAAAAAGTAGGTTTCAGGACAAGAAACATTGCCAGGGATAACGATGAACATTGCGTGATGATAAAAGGGTCAAGAATATATAACCAACCTACACATTTACACCCATAACAACAGAGCTTCAAAATACATGAAGCAAAAACTGAAATTAATAAAACCACTGAAATTAATAAAAAATTAATAAAAATTAGAGATTACAACCCTCCCCTCACAATAATTTATACTGACATTTTATAAAACTCAAATCCAACAGCAGCAGATTACACATTCTTTCCAAGTTCTCATCAAACATTAATCAAAATAGGCAAGAAGTTTGATGTATCGGCAAATTGTTTGCAATAAAAAAGTTAGCAACATTTATAGAAAAAATGCAAAGTTGATTAACCCATTATATATTAAAGGTTGCAGGATTCAAATTCAGTATTCAAAAACTTAACTGTATTTCTGTATAAACAGTGAAATAAAAAATACTTTTCTTAACTACAAAACCACCAGGCCTGCGCAACAAAAACTACAAAGCATTGCTGAAAGAAATTTTAAAACACTCAAACAAATGAAGAGCTTTACCATGTTGCTGGATTAGAAAACTCAAAATTTATTGAAGTATAATTGACAAAAAAAAGTCTTATTAGTTTCATTTGTATATCAGAGTGATTTAGCATTTTTATACATTATGAAATGGGGCGCCTGGCTGGCTCAGTCAGAAAAGCATGCAACTCTTGATCTCGGGGTTGTGAGTTTGAGTCCCACGTTGGGTGAAGAGATTATTTAAAAAGAAAATCTTTAAAAAAAGAAATGAAATGAACTCCACCATAAGTGGTCCATATTCCCTATGCTATATACCTCCATGTCTTATTTATTTTATAACTAGAACTTTGTACCTTTTAAGCTCCTTTACCTGTTTCGCTTGCTACCCTCCCCCTCCCCTTCTGGTAACCACCAGTTTGTTTCCTTCATCTATTAGTCTGTTTCTGTTTTGTTTGTTTGTTTTTGCTTTGTTTTGTTTTAGATTACAAATGTAAGTGAAATCTCATGGTGTCTGTCTTTCTCTGACGTTTCACTTAGCATAATACCCTCTTGGTCCATCTATGTTGTTGCAAATGGCAAGATTATATTCTTTTTATGGCTGAGTAATACTCCTGTGTGTGTGTGTGTGTGTGTGTGTGTGTGTGTGTATCACTTCTTTATTCATGAATGTGTCAATGAGCACTTAGATTTCTTCCATTTCTTAGCTATTGTAAATAATGCTACAATAAACATAGAAGTGCACGTATCTCTTTGAATTAGTGTTTTCATTTCCTTCAGATGGATACACAGAAGTGGAATTGCTGGATTGTGTAGTATTTCTATTTTACATTTTTTGAGGAACGTGTATGCTGTTTTCCACAGTGGCTGCACCAGTTTGCATTCCCACCAAAAATATATGAGAGTTCCTGTTTCTCCATGTCCTTACCAACACTTGCTATTTCTTGTCTTTTTCATACTAGCCATTCCAAGTGATGTGAGGTGATATCTCATTGTGGAGTTGATTTGCAGTCCCTTGATACTTAGTGATGCTGAACATCTTCTCATGTGCCTATTGTCCACGTGCATATCATCTTCAGGAAAATGTCTCTTCAGATCCCCTGCCCATTTTTAAATCAGGCTGGGTTTTTTTTTTAATATATATTTCGTTGTGTATGTTTTTAAATATATTTTGGATATATTTATTAACCAATCCCTTATTGGTTGTATGATTTGCAAATATCTTCTCTCATTCAGTAGTTTGCCTTTTTGTTGTGTCAATGGTTTCCTTCACTGTGAAAAAGTTTTTTAATTTGATGTAATCCTATTTGTTTATTTTAGTTTTTGTTGCCTTTGCCTGAGGACACTGGTCAAAAAAATATATATTGCTAAGACTGATGTCAAGAATTTACTCCTTATGTTTCTTCTGGGAGTTTTACGGCTTTGGATCTTATGTTCAAGTTTTAATCCATTTTGAATTTATTCTTAATTTTTTAATGTTTTTATTTTATTTTTTAGAGAGAGAGACACACAGTGAGAGCAGGGGAGGGACAGAGAGAGAGATGGAGACAGAATCTGAAGCAGGCTCCGGGCTCTGAGCTGTTGCGCAGAGCCCGACATGGGGCTTGAATTCACAGACTGCATGACCTGAGCCGAAGTCGGACGCCCAACCGACTGAGCCACCCAGGCACTCCTTGAATTTATTTTGATATATAGCATAAGATAGTGGTCCAGTTTCATTCTTTTTCATGTAGGTGTTCAGTTTTTCCAGCACCATTTATTGAAGAGACTGTCTTTTTCCCCCTTTTATATTCTTGGCCTACTTTGTCATAGATTAATTTCCCATACATGTGTGGATTTATTTCCAGGACCTATTGCATTGACCTGTGTTTCTGTTTTTGTGCCACTACCATACTGATTTCATTACTATAGCTTTAGAGTATAGTTTAAAGTCAAGATGCATAATACCTCTAGCTTTGTTCTTTCTTAAGATTGCGTTAGTTATTTGAAGTCTTTTGTGATTTTATATAAATTTCAATTTTTTTCTAGTTCTGTGAAAAATGCCGTTGACATTTTGAAGGGGCTTGTATTGAATCTGTAGATTGCCTTGAGTGGTATAAACATTTTAGCAGTATTAATCCTCCCAATCCATAAGCACAGGATATTTTTCCATTTTTTCACGTTGCCTTCAATTTCATTCATCACTGTCTTTCAGTTTTCAGATCATAGGTCTTTCATTTCCTTGGCTAAATTTATTCCTAGGTTACATTTTATTTTTTGATGCAATTATAAATAGAATTGTTTTCTTAATTTCTTTTTTCCGATAGCTCATTATTAGGGTATAAAAATGCAACCAATTTCTGTCTACTAATTTTGTAGCCTGTGACTTTACTGAATTCATTTATTAGTTCTAATAGTGTTTTGGTGGAGACTTTAGGGTTTTCTATATATAGTATCACGTCATCTGCATATAGTGACAGTTTTACTCCTTTCTTCCAATTTCGATGCCTGTCATTTATTGTTCTTCCTAATATCTGTGACTGAAATCTCAGTATTTTTTTTTTAATTTTTTAACGTTTATTTATTTTTGAGACAGAGAGAGACAGAACATGAACGGGGGAGGGTCAGAGAGAGAGGGAGACACAGAATCTGAAACAGGCTCCAGGCTCTGAGCAGTCGGCACAGAGCCCGACGCGGGGCTCGAACTCACGGACCGCGAGATCGTGACCCGAGCCGAAGTCGGCCGCTCAACCGACTGAGCCACCCAGGTGCCCCAGAAATCTCAGTATTTTTAATGTGTCCATTCTCTCCCAGTGACCCACTGATCAATGCAGTCCCAAGCAAAATCACAGAAAAAAAAAATCACAGCAAGCTTTTTTTTAGCATTAAAATTGACAAGCCTATTCTAAAATTTATATGAAAATATTAAAAAAAAAACGCCACCAGACTAGCCAAAACAACATGGAGAAAGACAAAGTTGGAAGACTTCTAATACTTTATTTCAGAACACTGTAAAACTACAGTAGTCAACATAGAATAGAATAGATACAAGTATATTATTCAATGGAACAGAACAGAAATTCCAGAAATAGACCCACACATATAGAGTAGTGCCCCCCATCCCCAATTTCACTTTTCATTGTTGAATTACCCACAATAAACTATTGTCTGAAACTAGGTGATCCTCCTCCTGACATATTGTTAGAAGGTCAGTAGTAGCCTAATGGTACATCACAGTGTCTACGTCATTTACCTCACTTTACCTCATCACACAGGCATTGTCTTACATCATCACCAGAAGAAGACAGGTGAGTGCAGTATGATAAGATATCTTGAGAGAGGAAGACCACATTCCCATAACTTTTTTTACAGTATGTTTTTATAAGTGTTCTTTTTTATTATTCATTAGTGTTGTTAATCTTTTACTGTGTTAATTTATAAACTCTACCTTAGATATGTATGCACGAGGAAAGAGTATATATAGGGTTCAGTACGTCTGTGGTTTCAGGCATCCACTAGGGGTCTTGGAACATACCCACCATAGATAATGGGGAGTGACTGCATGTTTAATCAAATTTCACCAAAGTTGCTAAAGCAATTCCATGGAGAAAAAGACTCCTTTTTACCAAATAGTGACCGAATAACCGAATATTCATATGACAAGAAAAGTACTTGATCCTTGTCTTACACCATAAACCAAAATGACTTGAAGTGGATAATAGACCCACACAGAAGAGCTGAAACTATGAAACTTCTAAAGGAAAACAGATAAGCAAATATGATAACCTTCAGGTAGGTAGTGTTCTTTAGGACGCAAAGCATGAGACATAAGGAGAAATAGATAAATTTTGCTTCACCAAAATTAAGATGTTTGCTCCTGAAAGACGCTGTTAAGGAAAAGAAAAACCAGAGAATGAAAGAAAATATGCATAAAGTAAATATCAGATAAATGACTTGTACTCAGAAGTGTGTATGTATGCATATACATATATATATATATATATATATATATATATATATATATATATGTATATGTATACAACTCAATAACAAGAAGATAAACAATCTTACTTTAAATGGGCCAAATATTTCAACATTTGCTTCACAAAGAAGATATATGATTAGCCAATTGGTACATGTAAAGATGCTGTTTCAGGTTCCTAGGGCACTTGTAAGTACTGTGAACTGGGTGACTAAATAGAACAGAAATTGATTCTCTCATAGGTCTCCACACTACAAGTCTAAAATCAAGGCATCAGTAGGGCTCTGCTCCTTCTGAAGGCACTGGGGAAGTAGCTCTTCCATAGCATTCTTTTAGCTTCAAGTGGTTGTTGGCAACACTTGGCATTCCTAGACTTGTAGATACATCACTCCATTCTCTGCCTCCATCTTCACATGACATTCTTCTCTGTGTGTGCCAGTGTATATCTACATGAACTTTTTGTAAGGACTGGCCATTGGATTTACAGCCCACTAAAATCCAGTTTGACTTTATCTTAACTTGATTACATCTGCAAAGACCTCACTACCAAATAAGTTCACATTTATAAATACTGGGTGTTAGGTTAGGTCTTTAACGTATCTTTTTTGGGGGGGAAATCCAACACGTAACAGATGCCCACCATCATCAGGGAATTACAAGTTAAAACCACAGTTAGAATGCCTACTAGAATGGCTAATAGTTTTTGAGAATACTAAGCGTTGACATTGTAGAACAAATAGAATTCTCATGCTTTGCTAGCGGGTGGTAGAATGGTGCAGCCATTTTGGAAAATAGCCGATTTCTTATAAAGGTAAGTATGTTATCACCATAGGCCCAGAAATTTCACTCCTAGATATCTATCTAAAATAAATTAAAACATACATCCAGACCCAGACCTGCACGTGAATATTCATAGCAGCTTTATGCACAATAACCAAACCTGGAAACAATTCAAATATTCATTAACAAGTGAATGGATAAACAAATTGTTGTAGGTCTATACAAGGGAACAACGGCAATAAAAGGGAATAAGTTTTGGGTGTATGTAAGGACTTGAATGCACCTCCAAATTAGTATGGTAAGTGCAAGAAGTCGGAGACTAAACATTACATAATGACTCAATTTATGTGACTGTCTAGAATAATCTATAATGACAAAAATCAGATGATGCTTTTCTTGAGTGGGGAGTGAAGAGGGGAAATTTTCTGAAAAACATCCGAAAACAACTTTTGGGAGTTGATGAAAATGTTCTATGTCTTGATTGTGGTGGTGGCTACATAAGTGTATACATTTGCTAAAACATAATGAGTATACCTAAAATAGGTTCATTTTATTTCATGTAAATTATGCATCAATAAACTGATTTTTTAAATATAGCCATCTGTTACTGGAATGGAGCTCCTCTGGGATAACTGCTCTTCTCTAACTAACATTTAAGCCAGGCACTTATGAGAAGTAAATAGAATAACACCCACTAACATCCTGTGCCCGCCCTATCAGAAATAGTCAATCAGAACACGTTCCTGTTTCTGGAAATTTTAGGACCTATGACATAGTGTTAATGTTTATATTTATACTTATTCAGTGGTTGCTAGTTATTCTATTTCACAGATGTGGACAATTATACCATTTTCTGAATTTTGCTGGTCTTGTAGCTTTCATAAATTACAAACTCTTAATATAAACTTGATTGTAGTATAGTGGAAAGAACTGGTAGGCTTTAGTGCTAATCAGCTTGTGGTTTAAATTCTGGCCGGGCCATTTACCAGCTGGACAGCCTTCATTCCTTTATTTAAAAATGTGTATCAAGCAATTGTGATGTAGCACAGGGGATGGTGCATTAAGGAGCTGTGCTCCTAGCCTCGTGGAGCTTAAAGTCCCCTCCTTCAACTTGTTTTCCTTCTCCAGGTCGCTGGATTTTACCATCTCTAAATTGGGTTGTACTGCCATTTTTACAGGGTGGTCGTGAGGATGAAGTGAGCGGACTGAATAATCTACTCAAGTTTCCTCTTGCCCTGCCTGTGTGTCTTTCCAACTTCTTACTGTGCTCTCCTTCTTTCCTGTGTATCCTATCATGTCCTATCCTCTCCCATCATGAATTTTTTCATTATTGAAGTATAATTGACATGCAATGCTGTATTCGTTTTACACGTATAATATATTGATTCAGCAATTCTATACGTTATTCAGTGCCCCTCACGATAAGTGTAGTCACCATTTGTCACCGTACACATGATTACAATATTATTGACTATATTCCCTATGCTGGGTTTTTCATCTCTGTGACTTATTTATTTTATAACTGGAAGTTTGTACCTCTTAATCCTCTTCACCTGTTTTACCCACCGCCCCCCCCCCCCCCCGGCAACCACCAGTTTGCTCTCTGTATTTAAGAATCTGTTTGTTTTTGCTTTTTGATCTTTTGTTTTCTTAGGTTCCCCATATAAATGACATCGTATGGTGTTTGTCTTTTTCTCTCTGACTTATTTGCTTAGTGTAATACCCTCTAGGTCCATTCCTGTCACAAATGGCAAAAATCTCAGTCAGATTGGCTAATATCAAAAACACAAGAAATAACAAGCATCAGGGAAGATTTGGAGAAAAGATTTGGCAAAGATTTGCAGAAAAGATTTGGAGAAACAGTGCTCATGCACTGTTGGGGGTAATGCAAATTGGTGCAACCACTGTGGAAAACAGTATGGAGGTTCCTCAAAAAATTGAAAATAGGAATGCCATACAATCCAGTAATTCCCTCATGAATCTTATTCATGTCTCCTTCTATACTATATAACACATCAAATTCCAATGCTTGTTTCTTTTTTTTTAAAGAAACGCTATTTATTTATTTATTTATTTATCTATCTATCTATTTATGAAAGTGCGTGAGTCGGGGAGAGAGGCAGGGGAGAGAGAGAGAGAGAGAGAATCTCTTTTAGTTTTTAAATTTTTTTTTTTACATTTATTTATTTTTGAGAAATAGAGTGAGACAAAGCGTGAGCGGGGGAGGGGCAGAGAGAAGGAGATACAGAATCTGAAGCAGGCTCCAGCCTCTGAGCAAGTGGTCAGCTCAGAGCCTGATGCGGGGCTCAAACCCACAAACTGTGAGATCATGACCTGAGCCAAAGTCAGACACTCAACCAACTGAGCCACCCAGGCACCCCAAGAGAGAGAGAATATCTTAAGCAGGTTCCACACTGAGCGTCGAGCCCAAAGCGAGGTTCTATCCCATGACCTTGGGATCATGACCTGAGCTGAAATCAAGAGTCAGACATTCAACCAACTGTGCCACCCAAGCACCCCCCAGTACTTGTTTCTTTTCTCAGCTAAAATTATTTACATTTCTGAATGAATTCATTCAGCTGTTTTCCTGTTTAAATTATTTTATTGTTAAACTTATATTGGATGATATTGAAAAAAAAAAAAAGTTCCTGGAGTGATTTTTGGGTAACCGAAGTTAAGTAGAGTATTATATTCCTTAACAATACCTGTTTATATTTGTATGGCATTTTACCTTTACAAAGCTTTTTTGTATCTATCATTTCATTTAATAATCTCAATAATCCTGTGAGGTCAGTGGAGGGATTATCATGTCTACTGTCTAGATTAGTGTACCAACGCATATCTATATTAAAAGAGTATTTAGAGCAGAGACGTAATTTGAACCTGCTTATGCTTTTTATTTGTGTATGTATTTAACCACATTTATTGGCTAGTGATTGTATCCTGGCTATAGTGTGATGCTGCCCTTAAGAAGTTGAATGTCTGTGAGGGCGTGCAGCCTGCAAATGGAGAGCAGTGACAGAGTATGGATGCACATACCAGATGTAGGTTGTCAGTAAGGAGCCAAGGATCAGCCTTGTAGGGACATGTGGAAAGAGAATTACGATGTGCCACTTAAGCAGAGTATTGAGGCTCATCATGATTTCCCCATGCAAATGAGGAAGGAAAAGGCCTTCCTAAAATACGCCCAAACAAGAACCCTTAGGAGTCGATATTTAATCTCTACTCTCATTCATGCAAAATAATTCTTCACTATGACAAAAAGAAAGAAAGAAAGAAAGAAAGAAAGAAAGAAAGAAAGAAAGAAAGAAGAAATTAAAAGAATCACAGAGAAGAGTCACAATCCAGGCCCTCACCAACTATGCCCCCTTTTCTGGATAAAAGGAGGAAACAAGACTGGTTTCCTGCAACTATTTCTTGGGCCACTTTCCCTCAGCCCCTGGCCCTGCTCAGGCTGGACAAAGCCTGTACAGGGAGGTAGGGAGAATGGTGTTTGTGTTCATCAGTGTACATTTCTTGAAACTGGCCACCAGTGAACAATCAAATCACCTTGGAATATTCTTAAGCTTCCTACGTGTTTGATTAGTTTTTCCCAGTAGGAAATGAAATAAAAGAGGCAATTATTAAGAGAGCTTGCTCTCTGCGTGGCCTAAGACTGGCTCCTGGAGTAACAGTGCTCTTCAGAGCAGACAGGAAAGTCAGAGTCATTCCAGGTGTTTGACGGAAAGGCTGGAACTGGATGTGTGTGGTCTTCATAGTGGATGGGAGCAGAGGAGGGCGGGAGAATCTGAGGTCTCTTTTTGGCTGATCCACAGACTGATTGATACTCTTGGCTCAATTTTCCTCTTTGTAAAAGAAGATTATCCATGTGGAAGATTCTTCCATGTCTTCATTCTCTTAGTAGCCCACAGAGCATGGCCCTCTGCTAGGTGTCCAGCATGTAAGAGTAAGATATAAGTAAGATTCAGCTCTCTAGAGGAATTCCTGCTGAAAATGGGGTGAGCCAACATAAAGGCTGAGGGTGGGTGAAGGTCACTGTGGGCCTAGATAATGGGCCAAGTCATCATGGAAGAGGCAGGGAACTGCATGGGAATGTGAAAAGGAGAAGCCTGGCTGATGGTGTGGCCAAAGAGCAATTTTGGGGGAGAAGAGAGATATCTAAGGAAGACGTTTCATGTTTGGGCATGATATGTGATATAAGACCTCTCTTCCAAGACCCCTATTAAATATTAAGTAAAATTTATACTGCTCATTAATATTTGGTGAAGTGGATCATCTTTGGAAAGAAAGAAAAGAAGTACTGAGACCTGCTTCATAGTTTATGTGGGACACAGGAGACAAGACACAGGAAGAAAGTAAGCTGATATTTAAATATATAAATAAATAAATAAATACATATATATTTACATATGTGCATATATATACACACATATCTCTGTAACTAATCATATAGATCACATATACATGTGTATGCACACTATCTATGTATATGTGAATATATGGTATATATGTACCTCTTCCTAAAAAAAACTTCTCAGAGAACAAAAAGCAATGTTATCTGGATAACATGTTCTTAGTGAATGAACGTGAGCTAACACTTAAATACTTACTATGTACCACGTCCTTTTCTAGGTACCTTAAATGTAATATGTCTTCTTCAGTCTTTACAATAACTTCATCAGGTAGGTACTACAATTATCATCCTTTTGCAGAGGAAGGAGGAATCTGAGAAACAGAGAAGTTCAGTTATTTGCCCAAGGACACATAGCAAGTAAGAAATAAAGCTGAGCTTTGGATCCAGGCAGCCTGGATCTAGGACCTCAACTCTTAACTTCAGTGCCCTTAAATTACATAAGATGTGATTCACTTATAATAGTTTTTGAATCCTTTAGGGAGCCTTGAGTACTGATGGAAGAATCAAGGCAGCTTTGATTCTCAAGTGGTCAAATGTGGGGAACAGAAACTCCCTCTCTTCTTGGTGGCTTTAAGTGCATTGCTCCCTGAATTCGATTGTAGATCCTTAGACAAGATTTGCTAATTTGGTTCTTTTATTCAATAACTATTTACTGAGTAGCCACTATGTGCCACAAATCCTTTGATGTTGTAGAAAAAGAATAGTAAAAAAAAATTATAATAAGCAAAATCCCGGGGCGCCTGGGTGGCTCAGTCAGTTGAGCATCCGACTTCGTCTCAGGTCATGATCTCACAGTGCGTGGGTTTGAGCCCTGTGTCAGGCTCTGTGCTGACAGCTCAGAGCCTGGAGCCTGCTTTGGATTCTGTGTCTCCCTCTCTCTCTGCCCTCCCCCCCCCCGCTCAAAGATAAATAAACATTAAAAAAAATTTTTTAAATAAGCAAAATCCCAGTTGTTATAGAGTTTACATAAAGACAACAGAAGAGCATTTTGATGGTTTGTAGAATCGTGATAACTGCCATAGAGATAAGGGGTGCATGAGAGTGCAGAGGAGGAAGGGGAGCTGCTATAAAATATAGGTGGTCCAGGGAAGACTTGTTGACATGGTGACTTTTGAGCAGAGACCTGAGGGAAATGAAGGACCAAGCCTGCAGTATCTGGAAGAAGAACACTGCAGGCAGAGGAAATGGCAAGTGGAAAAGCCTTGAGGTTCAGTTGCATTTAACACGTGTGAGGAGGAGGTGGAGACCAGTACATCCGGAGTAGGCTGAGCTAGAATCAGAGGGGTAAAATGGCAGGTGAGAAGTTGAACGAAGACTTTGGTGTTTCACTCTGGGATAAGTAACCACAGGAGTGCAGAGGCATGAAGCCATGGTTTTGTTTTTGTTTTTGTTTTTTGTTTTGTTTTGTTGTCTGCCTTGTCTCTTAAAAAGCTAATGATAAAGGGCAAGAGTGGACACAAATTATTGTTGCAAAAATTCAGGCAAGAGATGATGGGAGTAGTGTGGGAGGTGGTCAAAAGTGGTTGGGTTACATTTTGAAGGTAGAGTTAATCACATTTGGAAGTTTTCACCCCATAGGTGATATGTATAGATGATAAAACTGGCTAAGATCACTTCTGGAGGAAGTCTTGGTAGAGAAGGAAAAGTATTCATGGATGGAAGCCTGGGCAGCTCTGACCTTGAGAGATTGAAGAGACAGGAGGGATCAACAAATGAGAACAAGAAGGAGTAGCCAGGGAAGAAAGGAACACTAAGGAGAGGAGCATGCTGGAAATCACGTAAAGAGTGTGCTTCACGGAGGAGGGTGACCAACTGTGCTGCATGATGCTAACAGTCGATAAAGACCGAGAACAGAGTGGTGGGTTAACAAAATGGAGGTCACTGGTGACCTTGACGAAAGCTGCTCCTGACTGGAGTAGGTTTAAGAGAAAATTGAGTTACCCCTGGACATGTTTTCACATGAGACTTTGATCTGAGTGAAAACGGAATCTGCTTTCACACTCCTCAGAGGCCTGAGTCTTGTCCTGACAAAACCAAGGCTCAGAGGCCCAGGGCTTTAGAAATAGCAAATAAGAAAGTGAAACCTCTGAACTTGGAAATAGTATTAAAGTTGTCATCGAGGGCTTGAAATGTTGCAGTCACACATCTTGCTCCAGGAAACAAAATGGACCAGTTGTTGGATTTATTCTGGTCCTCTGCCTAAGACAACAGCTAAAGAATCTCCTTTATGTATTTATCCAGGGACTTTGTCCTCACATCCTCCCTTGACAATAAAATGTAGTGTCCTCCAGAGTCTGGACTCCCTGGGAAAAAAAAAATAATTGTATCCCTCTGTCTCTCTCTCTCTCTGATGAAAATTTCTTCATCATAATTCATAGTTGGTGGAGCATGCTCTAAATGCCGGGTGTGGCTAGTGTGAGTGTTGAGTCTGGACATAGGGAAATGAATTCAATACTCTCTCACTAGTTTGTTGTGCAGAAATAATTATACCATTATATCCTTGTGTGCCTCAGCATCTCCATTTAGTATGGCAGGATAACTTCCAAATTCCCTTGAGTCTTACGTTCTCTGATCCATTCTAAAATTCATTTATGTTTTCCAAGTTGCTAATTTATCTCAGCCTTCCCTTATTTATATTAATCACACTTCCCCTTTGCAAGAGGAATAGGGACATTTTCCATCCAGTCATCTTTATGAATCTTGTATCCGTTTGGATACCTATAAATTGTGGAGAACAGCATTCAATCTTGATTTCTCAGAAACTCAAGACTGGGCAGCTGAGACCTGGGGTCCTGGCCCCTCTGGTTGTTTGCTTTGACTCTTAGTGCTGGTGTCAGTGAATTCCCAGCTACCTTTGGCTGGCTTTGTGTACTTGGTCAATGTAATTAACCTCTCTGTGCTTTGGCTTTTCAACTGCAAGAGGAATATCACTATCACATGTGTTGAGAAAACCTATGTGATAGTCCTTGGGATTTACCTGAGAGTAGCAACCATTAGTTAACTCTTTACTTACCTGATAGATAACTGCCAATTGTAGCTATATGGCCATATCTACTCTAGTCAGAGTTTGCTATGCAAAAATAGCAAGAGAGGTTCTCTCAACTCAGGACTTGATGGAAACAACAAAGAAGTTAAATGAAAATCAAACACATAATCAAGAATGAAAGTCCTCCTTAAATGTTATTTATATATATTTTTGGAAATAAACCACTATACCCAGGTGTCCATGATAGCAATGGTCCTGTCATTTTAAGGCCTATCATCAATGAAAATAACTCTAAATTAACAGTAAATACTAGAATGGATTCCCTGAATGCACAGGAACTGACTTTACTAAGGCAAAAATAGTTCTTGCTGTCATTGTCACCATGTTCAGTGAATATTATGAGAATCAATTCACGATTGAATCAGCTGAGGTGGTTTTTCCTAATGGAAAATCACATACCTTTCCAGAACTGACTTAATGAAAGGAGGTGGTGATATCTGATCCAATTAACAAATAAGTTGGAACCAGAGCAATTCCAGAAAATCTTGCGAAACTTCTGACTAGGATGGATTTAAAGTCAGAAGTCATAGGTTATGGGAATTGGATTGAGATTAAAATCTCTCCAACCAGAGCTGACATTATCCATGCATGTGATATTGTAAAAGATGGAGCTATTGCTTATGGATATAGCAACATTCAGGTGGCTCTCCCAGAAACATACACTGTAACTAATCAGTTTCCTCTTAACAAGCTCAGAGGACTTCTAAGACATGACAGGGTAGCTGCTGGATTCACTGAAGACTCGGCTTTCGTCTGTGCCCCCAAGGAGGTATTGCTGATAAATTTGGTTTCGACATCTCTGCAACAAAGGCGGTTCATATAAGTGATTCTACAGCCATTTAATTTCAGATGGTACACATTGCCCTTCTTCCTGGCCTCCTAAAGACCATAGCCACAAATTATATGATGCCCCTTCCTCTAAAACAAATCTCTGACACTGTAGTAAAAAATGCTAGCAGAGACGTAGGTGAAAGGAACTACAGGCATCTCTGTGCTATTTATTACAGTAAGAATCCTTGGTTTGAAATAATCCGTGGGTTTCTGGACAGAATTATACAGCTGCTTCATGTGCCTCCTGGTGAAAAGAAGGGGGATGGTGTGATCACAGCATCAGAAGGCCCTTCCTTCTGGGGCATGCATCGAGATGCTTGCCAGCGATCAAAGCATCAGGAAGCTTAGGGTCAGTCCTTCATCCTGATGTCATCACCAAATTTGAGCTAACCTTGTCCTGCTCCTCCCTGGAAATCAGTATCGGGCCCTTTTTGTGAAGAGGGGTCTCTGTTGGGTGATTCTCTCCATGAGGCTTCCCTTCTCCTCCCCTGATGTCCTTTATTTGTCCCCACAGGGGACATCCATTTGTGCTTTAATGTTTAATTAAGTGGAACGCAGTGAAAAGAAAAAGAATGAAAGCCCTCCTAAAAGTGTCTACAAGCCTGCATACTGTACAGTGGGTTTTGACATCAGGTTCCAGTTTGCCCTCACTTTGGCCCTATGATCAGGGGAGCCATTTCCCTTTTGGTGGGTCTACAACTCTCCTCCAGATTCTGCTGGCTGCCTTTCCCTTTGTCTCATGCTGTTTCTTTCCAGTGTGTGCCCTGACACTGGTTTCTTCCTTTGGGCTCTTAGTACAAGGGTCAGTGAAGACCCAGCCTTTGTAGAAGCAAACATTTAAAACCTACTTAAAAAACTTTTTTTAATGATTATTACTTTTCTTTTGAGAGAGAGAGAGAGAGAGAGAGAGAGAGAGAGAGAGCGTGAGCAGGGTAGGGGCAGTGGGAGAGGGAGACCCAAAATCTGATGCAGTCTTCAGGCTCCAAGCTGTCTGCACAGAGCCTGATACAGGGCTTGAATGCATCAACCATGAGATCATGACCTGAGCTGAAGTTGGATGCTTGACCAACTGAGCCACCCAGGGAACCCTAAAACCTCCACTAAGGACTGAGATTACCACTGCATGGCTAGAGAGGCTATAGCAACGTGTCTGCAAACTTCCTGGCTGCATTCAAAGTGCTTCTTAGGACACCCTCCATTCTCTAGTCTCTGTCACACGCCTCTAAAGGGAAGAGGCATTTTAAACTCCTTTGAGGAAAAGAATTCAATCATTCAGTTCTATTTGGGGTTTCGGACACTGAATGCAAATAAGGATTATGTGATACAACCTGGATAATATCATTATCCATTGTTATCCATTGTTATCCATTGTTTCCTTTGCTCCTTTGACTACCAGGGGGCGAGACTAGTGGAGTGGGTGATGGTACCCACTTACACCCTTCTATCGTCTCCTCTTCTATAGGGTGAGCCCTTTAAGGAACGGATGCTGCCTTGCACCTCTCCGTATCTGATGTCTAGCTCAAGGCCTGGCCCCAACAAGGAACAGAGTCGATAGCTGTTGGAATGAATTGCTGCAGGGAACCCACCATCCTTGCTTTGGGGTATAGTACTAGGCGTCATAGCATCGTGGAGTCAAAGATAAAGGACTTCTCTTCTGGTGGTCCAGGAACAGAGATGGGACAGGGTGCCATGAACTCAGCTCTGGGAAATCCCAGAGAAGGTCATAGTTTTCCAAAGATTTACAGGCTGAGGAGGAATTCCCCACTCTGAAAACAGTGCTTCCAAAATCCTGGTGCACAGATTGATGCTGGCCACCAGTGAAATGAAAATGGACAAAATAGTCTTTTTTTTTTAAGTTTATTTTTCATTTTGAGAGAGAGTGAGTGAGTGAGCAGGGGAGGGGTGAGAGAAAAGGAGAGAGAGAGAGAGAGAGAGAGAGAGAGAGAGAGAGAGAGAATCCCAAGCACACTCCACGCTGCCAGCTTGGTGCCCATCGTGGGTCTTGAACCCACAAACCGTGAGCTTATGACCTGAGCCAAAATCAAGAGTTGGATGCTTCACTAATTGAGCCACCCAGGTGCCCGGTGTAGTCATTTTTTTTAAAAAAACAAAGCTGAATTAGTTTTTTAATCTGAGCTTATGGCCTTCCTGAAATGTTTTCTCATTTAGTGTAGTCCTGCTACACTAAAATAACCTTTTCAAAATTGTAGTGATGGTAAATGGCAAATGTTTTAACTTAATATATTCTATTAGGGGAAGATTACCCTTACCTTACGTTACTGCCCAGTTTAATTTCATTTTGTTTTGGCTTGACATTTTTCTGCCCCATGTATTCTCTCTAAGGAGCACTGTTAGGCCTGTGGTTTCTAACAAGACACGGACCATTTTGAGAATCTGGACTAAAGTTTTTGACCCTTTCTCCACAGAAACCTGTTTATGTGCACACACACACAAACTTTTGCAGGTAATTTTGGAAGGTTCACAGGCCTTTTTAAGACCAACTGTGAGCTTCTGAAGAATCCAGAAAATCCAGTTAGGAATTCCTGGACAAGAAGGAGTGACAGTCCACTGTTGTGAGAAAAATTACCTTTCCCCATTCGTTTGCTTTTTAATGAAATATTTCATGTAAATAAAAAGTTTTCCCTCATTGCCCTCTAGGGCCATTAAAAGTCCAAGGAAGCATTGAGATCAGGGAGTTAACAAATATTTTGCAAAAGCAAATGGCGTGCTAAGGGAGCTGCTACCCAGCGTTTGAACCAGCATTCTGTGGTCTCGGTGGGTATGGGAACCCCCTCCTTCCTTTGGCATTTTTTGCTGAGCATACATTGCAACCCGTGACCACTGACAGGGCTCTGTGCATCTCCCAGGATGTCTGGAGGAGTCTTTTTGAAGGCATTTCAGCCATCTGTTAGGGTTTCCTGCTCTCAAGAGTGCTTTGATGCCATGAGGAGATGTGACATGACATTTGGAATCTGGGCCCATGCATCACAATGCCAAGGGCAGGGACAGCCGCAGGGTGACTGACTCTGGCCCATTGTGCAGGGATGAGCATGTCAATCAAATACATCTGGCTGGGTAGTCATATTGGCAGCTGGGCTGCTCAAATTTAAAGGGGAGAGGGAAATGAAAGGTCGCAGAAAACTTCAGAAGAGAAGGACAACCCCCTTCGTCTGAGAAAGCTCATCTTCCTCTGAGAAAGCCTTGGGGTGGACGTGGAGACCACAGCTGGAGCAGTGAAGTCAACATTGATCACAGGATCTCAGAACCATAAAGATGGCCAAATCCAGAATTTCCCAAACTTCAGTTATTCCAGCCCATAGCCATGATTTTTTGCTCTCTGTATGTCACCAATAATTCATATTTGCTTTAAATAGGCTCACATTTTTATTTAAAAACATGTATTTTTAAAGAAAATTTATAGAACTAACTAAAATCTGGCATTACTTGCTATAAATATACTGTAGTCAAAAATAAATGAAATGAAAACAGAGCACTCTTTGGAAATTCTAGCTCAACGCTTTGGTCTGCTAGCTCATTATTAAAAGGGGAAGTCAGCAAAGATTTTGGGCTTGTTATAGGAACTTACTCAGACTTTATCCTTGATGTAGCTGGCCAGATTGAAAGCAAATTCAAAAGTGAATCGTCATCACTTTATGTGCTCAAAATTTGTTTAATACCACATCTAAGAATTTACTAAAATTTATGTGCTAACTAAATTGATTTTACGTGCTACTAGAGGGCTGGATTTCACTCTGCAGGACACATGGATCTGATCCAAGCTTTTTACAGAGGTGAGGACACCCGGAGGATGGAAAGGACTTGTCTAAGGTAACCATGGTTCTATATCTGTCCTGGTACCTATATACTGTTTAGCCAGGTAATTTTGCAGCTTCTGCCGGAGGCAGGTTGTACCTGCCTACACCTTGGCTTTGGACTCAGCCTTGTGACTTGTTTTGGCCAATGGGATGTAAGCAGATGCGACGCAGGCAGTGGTTTCAAATTGGATCATAGAGCTGGGCTTGCTTTCTTGCACTTGACCATGAAGAGGACACACCACAGTCAGCCTGTCAGTCTGAGAATGATAGACTTGTGCAGGCCTGGATTCTGTCCGTGCAAAGATTCAGTATTGGACTCCCAGTCGCTCGTTCCCCTTTTTGGTGCAGTACGTGGGGCGTGTATGTGTGTGTGTATACACACACATGTTTGTGGATGTGAATATGTATGTATGAGACAGACAGACAGAGACAGAGAGAGGAGGGGGTGAAGAGAAAGGGAATGGAAACCTGGGCTGGGAAGATCAGTGTCCATATCTCCTCCATCTTCCATCTTCTCAGAGCCTAACACAAGCTCTCAAAAATGTAGATGGTTAATAGATGCTTTATCTTTTACTCAGGAACTTATGAAATTCAGGAAGTATTTACCAAGAACTCTGTTACATACATGGGACTGTGGTACATATACCTGGGGATACAAAAGAAGTCATTTTTGTGTCGTAGGGGATTACACGTGTTTCAGTGGCAAAGGCACACCTGCATGGTGTGAATAAACACCACTTCAGAGCTGTATTGTTCCTGTACAAAAGTGGCAAAGCACAATGTTCCTCAAATATGGCAGCATCCTCTTCTGCCAGGCCTTGACCGTGCTGCTCCCTCAGCCTACAGTGCAAGTCTGGAACACCCCATGGAGAGGTTACGTTCTCCACAAAGCTGTACTTCCTGTCTTCTTCCTTCCTCTCTTCTTTTCCATACAGGCATTTCTACTTCCTTTTGTTGTGGTGGTTCTTTCTGCCTTTGACCCGGAATATTCATAGGACTTGCATACCTTTCAATGAGTTGCTCTCCTGTCTAGTTGTTCTGCAACCTGGTACCATCCTTCCCATTCCGCCCCCTCCTAGGAGTCCCGTGGAGTTGCCCGCAGTTCACATGTGGAGTCCATTTTACTCCATCTCCTCCCCCACCGCCGTGGCCAATGCCCTTGTCATGCCTCACCTGCCTGGTTTCTTGGTATCACCTTTGCCCAGGCTGTTCCCCATAGGGTAGTTGGAATAACTTTGTAAACTGCTAATCTGATCATTTGATTCCCCTGCTAAAAAGTTCCCCAATGGCATCTCTTTGCAATTAGAAGAAACAAAACAAACAAAACAAAACAAATACCTACAGACTCATTATTGTGTCCTATAACACTCTGCCTGATGTGGATGCTGTATAGATCCACTTTGCAAATCAAACTGAGGAGATATCACACAGGGCAAGTGGCACACCTTCTGACTCCCATGCCATCCATCGTTCTTCATGCCAAGTAAGCAAACCACAGTCTTAGTTACCAGTTACTGAGTACGTACTCTAAGATGCACATAATTAAGCTCTTTATACATATTAACTTCTTTATTCCTCATAATTCTGTGAAGTAGGGACTATGTTTATCCCAGTTTTACAGATGAGAAAACTTAGGCACAGAGTGTTCAAGTAATTTCCTTACCACATAGCTTGAAAATGACAGAGCTAAGATCAGAACCCAGACATTATAGCTCCCTTACTGCTGTTGGGCCATGCAATAACCATAAGACTGACAAATATGGAAGGAATATCCTCAAACTGCTACCTGCTTTCCCATCCCCATCATTTTTCTGGCTAGCTCTCCGGCTATCCATATCTTTCTATAGCTCAGGATGGTATTGGTTCTCCATCCTCAAGAGACGGCTAAGTATAACAGCAACATCAACAAAAATTAGGAATCAACCGTTGAAAATTGATAATGTCTCCAAGGGCTGAGATGGTCTTCCTCCAAAGAGGTAATTATGGGAACCTAGTAAGAATGGAAGGCTTTTTGCAGAAAATAGAGTATGAGCAATCCTCACAGAAATGTCAAAAGGATATTGTGTTTTGCAAATGTTTATTGCAAACAGACAAAAGTAGGTTCAATTACTCGTCACAGCCTACACATTTCTCTCTTTGTTGGCCGGAAAACACTCAGGTGTTTTGTTTGGTTTGTTTAATATTCTCCAGGATGGCATGGCGGTATTTTTAGCTTTGAAATTTTGATTGTGAATTTCTGTGGCCTATTAAAAAAAATGCCCATGCAGCCTTGCAACATGAAAAAGAATGACAAAAGCTGGTGAACATGATTAATCCACTGGACTTCATATATCATCTGTCCTTTGCCCCCTCCTTCCTCCATTCCCTGAGCTCTCTAAACATTTCATCTGTGATTCTGGGCACTTTGAAACCGGAATCTGTATTCAGCACATGTCCCTACATGATTAAATAAAAATAATAGTCATCTTTCTCTGCTGTTGCCTCAGCAGGAAATAGTTTTTAACTCCACCTCCATTGCCAGTACCCCCAGTCTGGCTTGTTGGAGTGAGAAAAAACATCACAGGCTTTGGAGAAAACTGGATGTTAAATCTTAATAATAGGGGTGCCTGGGTGGCTCAGTCAGTTAAGCATCCAACTTAGGCTCAGGTCATGATCTCATGGTTCATGGGTTCGGGCCCTGCGTTGGGCTCTGTGCTGACAGCTCAGAGCCTGGAGCCTGCTTTGGATTCCGTGTCTCCTTCTCTCTTGCCCCTCCCCCACTCCCGTTCTGTCTCTCTCTCTGTCTCTTAAAAATAAACACTACAAAATTTAAATCTTGATAATGGTGTGACTTTGTGCAAGTTTCTTGTCCTTGTTAAGTCTCAGTCTCTTTTGATATCCACTGGGAATGATGATGGCTGCACCACAGGCCAGGTGGTGGTGATAGTTAAGTGAAATATATTTTATTTTACTTTTTTATTTTATTTTATTTTTTTAAATATGAAATTGACTGACAAGTTGGTTTCCATACAACACCCAGTGCTCATCCCAACAGGTGCCCTCCTCAATGCCCATCACCTACCCTTCCCTCCCTCCCACCCCCCATCAACCCTCAGTTTGTTCTCAATTTTTAAGAGTCTCTTAGGGGTGCCTGGGTGGCTCAGTCAGTTAAGTGTCTGACTTCGGCTCAGGTCGTGATCTCGTGGTTTGTGAGTTCAAGCCCCGTGTTGGGCTCTGTGCTGGCAGCTATAAGCCTGAAGCCTGCTTTGGATTCTGTGTCTCCCTCTCTGCCCCTCCCCTGCTCATGCTCTGTCTCTCTCTGTCTCAAAAATAAATAAGACATTAAAATTTTTTTTAAAAAATTAAGTGAGATATATTTTAAATGTGTAGCCAAGTAATATTTAGCCATATTGGTTTGAATCCTTATTGTGTGCTGGCACTCTACCTTTATTATTCATTTAATTTAACTTCATAAAGTAGGAATTATTATTCCTATTATACAGATAAAGAAACTGAGGCTGAAAGCGGTAAAATAACTTGCCTCTTACAGGTTGAACTGCGCCCCCCTCCTCAATAAAAGACATATTGAATCCTAACCCCTGGTAGCTTAGGATATAGTTTCATTTGGAAATAGAGTCTTTATAGAAGTAATCAAGTTTGAATGGTAATTAGGGTAGACCCTCATCCAATGTGACTGGTGTTCTTATGAAAAGGGGATATTTTGACATAGAGACAGACACTCCCGGAGGGAAGACAATGTGAAGACACAGAATGAGAAGAAAGCCATGAGACTGGAGTGATGCATCTGCAGGTCAAGGGGCACCAAAGATTGCTGGCAAATACAAGACACTAGTAGAGGCAAGGAAGTATTCACCTCTAAGCTGTCAGAAAGAGCACGGCCCTATTAATGCCTTGAGTTTAGACTTTTTAACCTCCAGATCTCTGAGATGAGATTTCTGTTGTTTCTGGCCACCCAGGTTTTGGTATTCTGTTATAACAGCCCTGTAAACTAACAGATTCCTTAAGGTCACACTGTGAGTAAGCACCAACACCAGGATTCAGGTCCTGGTCTGACTTAAACCCGGGACTCACCAATTCTACTACCATTGCTTCTCAAACTGTGGTCCACGGACAAGCAGCATTGGCCTCACCTGGGAGCTTATTAGAAGTGCAGAATCTCAAGCCCCCAACCCCAGCCTACTAAATCAGAATCTGAATCTTGACAAGATGCCAGGAAATTCTTAGGTACTTGAAAGTTTGAGAAGCACTGTAGACAACCTTCCACAGAAACCAACAAACATGAATTCCTTTCTCTTCCTTTCCCTAGGTCCCCCTTCGTGTGCAGGTGCAAGTGGGCCTTTCCCTTTCTAGTGTGTTCTCTTTCTGACCCATTTCCCACTCTACTCCTTAATCCCCCAAGGCTAAGTTTGTCCTTTACACATGGCAGGGAAACTGGGTGCAGTGAAAAGACCACGGGCTTTGGGAGCCCTATTGAACTTGTTTCAAAATCCTGCTTTACCACTCAGAGGGCAAGTTGCTTATCTTTTCTTTTTAATTAATTATTTATTTTGAGAAAGAGAGAGAGAAAAAGAGAACCCCAAGCAGTCTCTGTGCTGACAGAGCTGACAGCACAGAGCCTGATGCAGGTCTCAAACTAACGAACTGCAAGATCATGACCTGAGTCAGATGCTTAACCGACTGAGCCACCCAGGCACCCCCGTCTTCTCTGAGCTTCAACTTTTTCATCTGTTCCTAGCGCCATTACCCTGGTGGAAGCCATTGTCATTATGTTCTGCCTGGACTACTGAAGTAGCCTTCTTGGTGGACTCCCCACCTCCCCAAGTCAATCTCAATCTGTTCTCCCCATTGCAACCTTAATGATCTCTCCAAACAGCAAATCTCCTTCTGTCATTTCCCGTGATTGCAAACCCCATCCTGGCTGAAGTCTGAATTCCTGAACATGGCTCCCTGGCCTTTGCATCATGTGCCCATGTCTGCTTCTCCCCTCTCATATCTCCTGCCACTTCCCATGCTTACTTTATTATTTACCTTCTATGTGTCCTAACCTTCCTCTACATTCTCAAGCCAGCCATCACCTCTTCAGGGTCTTTGCCTACACCACACATCCCTCCCCTGAACTCCTATACTTTGCATGCCTTCTCTGTGCTTTTCTTCATCATGTCAACCAAGCGTTTTATTAACTGCAATGTTGATTTATCTACATTCCTCATTAGACCACATGAGCATGAGGGCAATGACCACGATGATATTTGTGATGCTTGTATTGCAGCTCCTAGCCCGGTGTTGGGATATAAGTCAGCCCTCAATATGTATTTGCTACACAGATCAAAGAAATTGGGAGATGCCTCAGTTTTTAGGCCAGCATTGTGCATTCTGTTGAAGAAACATTTATTTCTGAAACCCCACTGCTGTTTTACAGATTAGGTGCCAGTTGTAGAGTGAGTACAGGAACAGCCAGTGTGTTCTTTCTGAAGTTTCTTTGTTCTTTCCCGCTTGATTAAGCCGCCTAGATCCTACCTCGTTGAACAAAGCTAAAGTATTTACTCCTAATTGCTTCAAGTAAGGCCTGTGTGATCTAATCACTAATCAGATGCTTGCGTTTAAGAAAGAAAAATGGCTAATTAACGAAAGCCAGTACCTCCAATATTAAGGATCAGAGCTCTCTATGTGGCAGCATGGTAAGGGAAGACACACAGTGAGGCTTGGAGAGTCTTTGGGGCTTCCTTGGTTTTTTTAGGCCTCATTTCCAGAGAAGTTGAAACAACACACCCACACCTAACAGGAAGGAGACATTCTGAATGAATCCTAGGAAACTGTCCCCTCCTCCATGCGGTCAATAGTAAGAAATGCTGTGAGTTTGAAGTTAAAAGTTACATTTTGTATTGTGAGAAATACAAAATGAGAATGCATGAGCCAGTTGTGAAATTTGCACAAGAATAACAACAGCGGTTAAGTTTAGGAAAAACAGAAAATCTTATTCACACAGGATGGGCCAGTTTGGACCTTGACTATACCACATGTTCAATAAATTTTTTTGTTGTTGTTAAAGGTTTCTTTATTTTTGAGAGACAGAGAAAGAGGGAGACAGAGAGAGAGAGATCACAAATGGGGAGGGGCAGAGATAGAGAAAGTCACCAAGGATTCAAAGCCAGTTCTGTGCCGATAGCAGCGACCTTGATGGGAGCTCAAAATCAGGAACTGTGAGATCATCACCTGAGCCGAAGTGAGACACTCAACCGACTGAGCCGCCCAGGTGCCCCATGCTCAGTACATTTTTACTGAGTGAATTTCTTGTCACACACACACACACACACACACACACACACACACACACACACACCTTTATTAAAAAGCATAAAAGAGGGGTGCCTGGGTGGCTCAGTCATTTAAGCATCCGACTTCGGCTCAGGTCATGATCTCGTAGTTCATGAGTTCAAACCCCACGTTCAAGCCTCCTTCGGATTCTGTGTCTCCCTCTCTCTCTGCCTCTCCCCCACTCATGCTCTGTCTCTCTCAAAAATAAATAAACATTTTAAAAAATGGGGGTCACTCTGCAGACCCTGCTCTTTGAAAGAAAGAAAAAGAAAGAAGGAAAGAAAGAAAGAAAGAAAGAAAGAAAGAAAGAAAAGAGAAAACCTGAATAAATTTTCATGGAAGGGAAAACCCATGCTATAAAGATGTCCCTTCTCCCCCGGTTAATCTAAAGATTCAAAGCTGTTGCAATCAAAACCCCAACAGAGTTTTTCAAGGAGATTGACAAGCTGAACCTAAAATGCACATGGAAGAGTAGGGGGCCAAGGATAGCCAAACATTTTTGAAAAAGGAGGAGATAAGAAAGAAAGAGTACTGACTTACTCTACAGAAAGATTTACTCTAAAGCTCCATGTAATTTTGAGAAGTGGTTTCATTTTTGTGTTTGTTTGCTTGTTTTGCAAGCTCGTCATCCAGGGAACTGATTTTTGGCAAACTTTGCTACAGTCACTCTACACTGAGGGATCTGAATGCAAAGTGAAGGCATGCAGTGTGAATTTGCTCAGCTCTGACCTGTGAGAGCTGCAGTTCAGGGCAGGGGAAAGAGCCAAGGTCAGATACACCACGGCTAACCTCCAGTTCTGCCTTCCACGCTGTGAGTTTTAGGGTCGGTTGCTAAACTTCTCTGAGTCTCAACTTCTTTTAATCTCTAAAATTCAATTAATAAAAATCCAGGTAGGAAAAAAAGATCTTGGTTGGGCTCTGTTGTAGTGCTTTTAAAATCTGTTTATTTGCATAGGAAATGGCTTTCTGTAAAGTAGGTATTGCCTACTCAAACGTCTGCAGGGGCCAGGCAGTTCATTCACACCCACAGGTAGCAGTTACACAGAAGATAATGGGTAGAGGGATTAGGGCAACCTTGAGTGAGGGCAAAACAGAGCTGCAGCCAAATCAGCCCACACATCCCCAGGCTGTAATTTCAGTTCAGGAGCCAAAAACCCAGCACGGGAATCAGAAGAGGGACAGAGATGAACTCTCACTGTGGCTTTGCCTCAGACAGTGATGTGACTCCGGGCACATTATTTCGCATTCTGAGCCCCATTTTTCCACCTTTAAAATGGGCACGTCAGACTCCCTGAGGGTGACAGTAGTTCTAACGTTATAAAATGCGTGTCCGGGATTCTAATTTATGGATGCGCTTGCCAGTCTCACTTCTAGAATTGGAAGACCAAGGTTCACACCCCAGCACTGACAATTGATAAATGCCACCCGAGAGTGTCCCAGGGCTTCACTGCAGTTCAGTTTCTATCACTAAAAATATGGAGGAAAAGTAATCATAATCTTTATGGAGCTGGGGTGACAAGTATGATAATTAGCTATCAAAATGTTTAATAAACTGGACAACAGTGCAAAGGGATGTGGATTAACATAATGGAAAAGAAGGTAGATGAGTGGTCTACCAAGTCCCAGGTCCCTAATACCAACATTCTTTGCAAATCCAGCCTTCCTAGTACAGAGGTCCTGCTATACTCATGTTACAGATGCAAAAACTGAGATTTCAAATCATAGACCCGCACAGGGGTTGAAATCTTTTCCTCCTGGTTCCAAGGCCCATGACTTCTTTCTTTCTTTCTTTCTTTCTTTCTTTCTTCTTTCTTTCTTTCTTTCTTCTTTCTTTCTTTCTTTCTACATTTATTTATTATTGAAAGACAGAGAGAGTCAGAGCGTGAGCAGGGGAAGAGCTGAGAGATGGAGAGACACAGAATCTGCAGCAGGCTTCAGGCTCTGAGCCATCAGCACAGAGCCCGACGCAGGGCTCGAACTCACAAACTGCGAGATCATGACCTGAGGTGTTTTTTTTTTTTTCCATGACTTATTTCCCTACCTGCTACTTTATCAGGTGGGCCAGCCATATCCACTTCTAGGAGCCAGAAGTTGTCGCCAGGTCGGGGACCGTGTCCAGGGGGATCCGCTGAAGTTAAGAGCACTAGGCACATTTCCATCCACCAAGCTGGCCAGGCTTCACTTCCTGTAAATGAGGTGGTTAGCCATGTTTGTACAGAGCAAGACTGAGGGCTTTCTCTATGCCTGCCATTTAAACTGTCAGGTTGGGTGTGGGCAGCCTGAGACCCACGGTTTCTGGACGTGGGCAGAAGGCCAGGGACCCAGGTAAACTCACTACTGACTCAGGTAGAGCAGACTGCTGACAGGGATCACCTCTCATTCTCTTTATGCGACCAACATGCTGTTCTGGCCCCGAGGAACACAGGTCAGCAACTTCATGAATTACCCTTTTGCTTGTAATCTAGTTGCAGTGGTGAAATATTATGTTGCCTAGGGCAGGGCTATCCCTGGCTCTTAGTTGTTTAAATTGCGAAGTTTCCTTTTTGGAAGGAAGGAAGATTTATTGAATGCTTACGAAGCATCAGGCATGGTGCCCCTCACTGTGCACCTATGATTTTATTTCACAAACTGTAGACATTAGATTCTGTTGCTTCAGTTTATCAGATGTTAAAAGGGAAGCTCAGAGGGGATAAGTAAACTTACTAGAGGCCACAGGTTTAGTAAATACTAGAGCCAGGGGATTAGAATCTCTGGCTCTCGGACTCCATAGCCTGACTCTTTCCACACCACCAGTCTGCCCACTGGTGTGACACTGATGGCAAATATGCCTGTAAAATCCAAATAGAGTTTCATTTATTAATGGTCTGCAATGGAAGAAGACCGACAGCCTGGCCAATAGAAAGCTCATTTGTTTTGTAAACAGAGAATAATTCATTCATTTGCTAATGCTCTCTCCCAGTCTGAGCCAATTCCGCCTTTAATCTGTGATATAGCTTGAGAGCATGGATGTCCCCACAGCCCATGCCTTTGAATATTCCATTTGGGACACGCAGGGATGGTGCTTCCTTTGTCTCAACATCAAAGCCCAGGGCTTCATGTCTTGACAGGTGTATATACATGTTGAAAAATATAAATAAGTGCTGAATATCAAACCCCTCAGATTGCCCAGTTGTCCCATTCTCCAAGAAAATGAAAGAGAGCATAACTTAAAATGAATAAAAATATACTCCCCATTTGGAAGTCTGAAATTGACAGTGTTTACCAGAAATTGTATGAGCGCAGAACGCAGGCTTCGATTTGATTGTGGGTTAGAATCTGTGCTGCCTGGACTCTGAGATTCTTCCTTTGTGAGTGATTGCTACTGCTGGGGGAATTGGCAGTGTGACCAGGCCGAGGGAAGGGATAAAATGATTAGGTCCAAGACTTCATTGCGAAGCTTCTTCCTCTGAGATTTAGAAACCATCTTTCTTTCAGCCTCTTAATGTTTCCTGAACACCGTGAATTTCTCCAGGGGGCTTTATGGCCAGAACTGATCGCATTCAATTCTCCCGGGAGGAAATAGGCAGGTTTGTCTTATTTATTTATTTACTTATTTATTTATTTATTTATTTATTTAGTAAAGAACAAGAAAAGGAGAGGAGAGTCCTCTTATCTTGATGGTAGTGGTAGAGAACGGGTACAAACTGTAGAGTAACTGGCCCTCCGCCTGAATCGCTTCCCCATCGGACCAAACTGCCCTTACCCTGCCCTTCTAGTTACTCTTCATCATTTTCCCCCGTGCTCCTTTTCCCCCTCTTTCTTTTTTTTTTTTTTCTCTCCTTTTTTCTCTGTCCACTTCCTTCCTTACCCCAATCTTTTCCAACAGACTTGAAGCCTCTGACGTGGTCAGCTTCTGTAATTAAAAGCCACCAAGTCTTCCAGTGTCACAAGTAAAAGCAGATATGCCAGAAAGACTGAAGCCAGGGAGCAGTCAGGGCTGAAGGTGCCGGGCTGAGAAGGGGCATCTGGTCTCCCCTTCCAGACACGACAGTGTCTCAGTGCCTGCTGCTCCTTGAGCTTGAATTTGCTGCAGCCCCTCAAGGGTGTGACCCTTCTTCGTGGACCTGGCTCCTCCTCACCTTTCTGTGTCCTTTCACTTTTAGTTCCTGCTTCTAGCTACAGTCATGCTCCTCATAGTTCCTAGCTCAGATCCCTGACAAGGAATCTGACTGATTGCATTAGGGTTCTCCAGAGAAAGAGAATAGGATATAGATTTAGAGTATAGATAGAGAGAGAGAGAGACAGGGTATCTAGATATGGATCAGGCTTTTATGGTTTCTATAGAGAGAAAAAATATATATATATATGTAAGGGCACCCAGGTGGCTCAGTCATTAAGCATCCTATTTAGGCTCAGGTCATGATCTCACGGTTTGTGAGTTTGAGCCCCATGTCAGGTTCTCTGCTGTCAGCACAGAGCCTGCTTCACATCCTCTGTTCCACCCTCCCTCTGCCTCTCCACTGCTTGCACTCTCTTTCTCTGTCTCTCTCAAAATAAATAAATAAACTTTAAATACATATATATATATGATTTTACATATATATACATATATATGTATAAATATATACATTTATATGTGTAAATATATATATATATACACATATATGATTTATTACAAGTAATTGGCTCACGTGATTACAGATGCTAAGTTTCAAGACCTACGATCAACACACAAGAGACATAAGAGTTGATACTTCAGTTCAAGTCCGAAGGCAGGAAAAATCTGATGATCCCAGCTCTAGGCAGTCAGATGGAAGGAATTCCCTCTTTCTCAGCCTTTTAGTTCCATTCAGACCTTCATCTGATTGGATGAAGCCCACCCACATTAGGGAGGGCAATCTCCTTTACTCAGTTTATCAATTTAAATTTAAACTCATCCCAAAATACCCAGAATAATGCTTGAACAAATGACTGGGCCCGATCAAGTTGATACATAAAATGAACCATCACACTGTGTCCCGTTGCCTCTCTGGTGGTCTCTCTCCTTTATTTCTTTCACTCCCTCCCACCTGGCCACCTTGCAGGTAGCTGGTCTGGTCAGCCTTTGGATTAGTTGCCATAGGACTGGGTATTCATCTATATCCAATCACCTAAGACTGAGCTTAGGGGACATATCAGCCAGCCACCTTGGCTGACCCTTAAGCAACAGCTTCAGGGAAGCAGTCTCCTTTAGAGAAGCTTGGTATGGAATGCTCAAATTGTCAAGAGTAGCCATATCGTCCACAGACCATGACACCAGTAAATACGGGGAGTTTATGTGGCTAGCTGCCAAGTTGGTGATGAAATCAGATATTTTACCGAGCCACAGGGTCATGCCAGGTTCTGTGGATACAAAGGTAAAAAGGATGTGACCTCTGCATCCAAGGCTGTCACAGAGGGTAGAAGATGCAAGTCAAGTATCCCTGCAGCTTAGTAAACATAGATCACTTGGCTACAAGACGTCTTGGAGATCTAGTCCAGCCTTCTGTATTACCCAGGTCAAGAAATAGAAGCCCAGAGAGGTTAACAGACTTGCCTAGGGTCATATAGCTAATTACAGGTAGAAATCTCATTTCAATTACCATGTATTAAATATGCAATAGGTGCAAGAGATTAGCCTAGACCTTTTCATGTGTGTTACTTCATGTAACCCTTATTACAATGATGTAAGGTAGACTTTATCCAGGGGAGAGACCTGAATTTCAGAGAGGTACACTGACTCCCTCCGTGTCACAAAGATAGGTGGGAGATAAATGAAAGAAGATTTTTTGTTATGTCAGTTTTGCAAAAAAAAAAAAAAAAAAAAAAGACAGTGTTAGAAATTGTAAATAGGACTTTAAATATGTCTTTAAGAAAAGCATCCAGTGCTCACCAGCATGATACTTACCTGCTCTTTGCGAGAACAAATATTTCATAGAAAAGAAGCAGGAGGAAGGACATTTTTGAGAGACTCGATAAGCAAGGAAGGTTATAGAAACACAAAAAGGGAGGGGGGTGACCATCTTTGAGATGATCAATAATAAAGACGTTTTAATTAAGGACTTGTAAATATCTCAGGAAAAGATCCATTTCACAGGTGAATAGGATAATTTAGCAACAAAGAAGAAAGGGAAAGAATCTGGGTAGTGAGGCAAGGCCTGCTCAGTGTACTAATGAGGCATTCTGGCCTTATTTTCCTTAACCTCAAGGACCTTGACTTGACCAAAGAGCTATGTGAAATATCATGCATATTGATTTTTTCCCCAGGCCGGGTTTGTAATTTTTCCTGAAGTAAGAGCATTCAGACCAGAATGGGTACTGAGCTACTTGATTCTGCAGGATAGGAAAGTTCCCCTGGTCAATTGAGCAGAACACAGGCAGGATAATGTCTCTGACTGAAGCACTTGTGGTAGTTGTTTTGGATTTCTATGTGTCCCTCATCTTCTTCCCCTTCCATACCTGTCTTCCCCCTTCCCCTGTTCTACTACCTCTCATCCTCCTCTGTTTCTTGCCCATTATTTCCATTGCCCTATAGATAGGGACAATGACTCACATTGCCATCTGGGTCAATGGGCCACTAAAATTAGGATACAGTATATGGGATAGAGAGGACTGTGGACATTTGGAAAGTGCATGCCTAAACCATAAGGGCCAATGGATACTTAACTCCACCTAATTGTTGCCATACTTGACCAGGGACCCTGTGTTGACAAGTCTTTTAATGTTTCAAAAGCACCTGGAAATCTGGATTTAACTTTTATGAAATACCCTGATTTTTAAATCTTAACAATTAATTCAATTCTTCAAATTCTTACAGGCTGGTAATGATCCATGAGTCACCAGCTTTTGACCTCTGGTATATATATCATATAGGAACCATAGTTGAAATCATAGCTTCATTGCTTCTAGCTGTGTGACTCTAAGCGTGCCTCTTAACCTCTCTGAATCTTAATATTATTGACTATCAAATATATAGAAGGTGGCATATTAAGCGCGAGGCTTACCGTCTCATACCAAGTAGATACACTATGGATAACAATTCACTCTTTTCCATTCTATCCCATGACCATAGTGTCTCAATCATGTATACATCTGATTCCAGAGAGGAATATTCAGCTTATTACAAGACCAATGACTTCTGGAACATCAGCTTGCCTTTCTCCTGCAAACAATCAAATCACAAGAGCTTACAGCATATTCTTACCCTGCTTTGTTGAGCGCCATTTCCCCAAAATGCATCTTATGTGGGCAATGAGTCTCTATTCATGCACAATTTCACATGAAAAGATTTGCCCTTTTCATTGTACGCATGGCTTGAATCGGCCAGCCTGCATGAAAATATTTCCATTCATTAGCATGCCAAATGATGTCACTGGCCTGGAACTTGGGTGGATATTGCATGGACTGATAGAATCCTATTGCTCTAAGGATTCTCAGAGGAGGTTGTCTCTTCCAACCTTCCATGTCCAATGCAGCTTAAAACACCACCAGAATGTGGTGAGGGCTCACTATTTGGGGAAGCTATCTTGGCCACTCTAGTTACTTCAGATATCTTCCTTGTATCACATTTAAATCTGAATTTCAGTAACTTCTGTCTGTTGGTTCAGATCTACCAGGAATCTGAGAGTGAGATTGGTCATAAGTCAGCGTGCTATCTCATTAAATAATCATAATGGCGGGAACTTATGTGACAACGTCAGGTCTGTTCTTGACGTTTTACAGGTATTTAGTGACTTAACATTCACAAAAACCCTATAAAACAGGTAACGAAGCATTCTGTTTTTCAGAATGAGTAAATAAATGTGAGGCACAGAGCAATGAAATGACATACCCAAGGTCTCACGGCTCGTAAGAGAGAGAGGCAGGAAGGAAGACAGGGTCGTCTGGCCTCCATGTGGTTAGGGACTACATCCCCTTGCCCCTCCATCAGAGGGTACCTGCACCAAGATCAACTGCAGAACCAAGGGCTCTGATGTTACCCAGAGCAGATTTGCGTACTGGCCCTGCCACTCCCGCTCAAAGCAGACTCGGGCAAACTTGTCCACGTCTCTGACCTTTTATGCCACCTTTCAGTGGTCTTGGGAATCAAATCTCTGCAAATTGTCTAGAGCAGAGTCTGGCAAGTAATGGACGTGCAAAGGGTTTTTGTTGAGTGAATGACATTTATCAACACCCCAGACCATGCATCACCGGGTCTTTTATCCTCACTACCATGGCAAACGTTCCAAGAGCCCTCTTCATACTAACTGCTCACTCTTCTTTGGCCACTCTCCATTTTCTTCTGTCCTTTTCGGCATGAAGGATATTTCAGGGTGGTCTTCCCTCCCTCAGAATACAGTGGTATTCTCACTAGCTTAACTCTCTGCTCTTATCACTGCTGCTAAGACTGTGCTAATACACTTCTCTCTCAAGTATCTATTCTTCTCCAGGCTCTCCATTGGGAACTGAGAATAAAAAATGATCTAAGACAAGATCTCTGCCCTAAGGACCCCTCAGGTAGAGTAGAATTCATGGTACAAAGAGTTATGGAAAGAGTGAAAAGGGAGTATGCAAGAAGGAAGACAACTCTACTCAGGGCAGGGTGAGACATAAAACATTTTTGAATAAGGATGGGAAAGGAAAGAAGGGAAGAAAATGTATGGATTAGGGGGCATCTGGTGGCTCAGTTGGTTATGCATACAACTCTTTTTTTTTTTATTTTTTTTTAACATTTATTTATTTTTGAGACAGAGAGAGACAGAGCATGACCGGTGGAGGGTCAGAGAGAGAGGGAGACACAGAATCTGAAACAGGCTCCAGTCTCTGAGCGGGCAGCACAGAGCCCGGTGCAGGGCTCGAACTCACAGAGCCTGAGATCATGACCTGAGCCGAAGTTGGACGCTTAACCGACTGAGCCACCCAGGCGCCCCTATGCATACAACTCTTGATTTTGGCTCAGGTCATGATCTCACCCCCGCATCCAGCTCTGTGCTGACAGTATGGATCCTGCTTGGGATTGTCTTTCTCTCCGCCTCTTTCTGCCCCTCCTCCATTCGTTCTCTGTAAACAAACAAACAAACAAACATTAAAAAAAGGAAATGTATGGTTTAGAACCTTGGGATAACCTACATGTCATAAAACAGACCTTAAAATGGTTGCATAAACTCATGGTAGAATATCCAAATGCTCTTAAAATGAGTTGTAGGGAAATCCATAAATATGAAAAAAAAAAAAACCCCTAACATGTAAAAGGTAAGATTGGTAAGTTTTACCACTTAAAAATTTTAAATTAATGTATTATAAAAACGAAAACAGGGGCACTTGCGTGGCTCAGTTGGTTAAGCTTCCGACTTCAGCCCAGGTCATGATCTCACAATTCTTGAGTTTGAGCCCCGCATCAGACTCTGTTCTGACAGCTCAGAGCCTGGAACCTGCTTCAGATTCTGTGTTTCCATCTCTCTCTGCCCCTCCCCCGCTCAAGCTTTGTCTCTCTCTCTCTCTCTCTCTCTCTCTCTCTCTCTCTCTCTCAAAAATAGATAAACATTAAAAAAAATAAGAAAAAACGAAAACGTAAAAAGCCACTGTGTAGCAAAAGTTGCTGATTGTGAGATCACCTGCAGATCTGAAGACACTTTCATCACATATAGCAAAGGACAAGTATCTAGGGAAATGCTAAACCAGTAAGTAAAAGACAAAAAATATATAGAAAAATGAGGAAAGAAAATGCACAGGAAATTCACATGTGAGTAATTGTAAATAGTCCCCAACCTTAATAATCAATCTAGGGAATTCAAATTGAAATAATAATGAGAAAAATAATTTATCATCCATCAGACTAGGAAACATTTAAAGGTATGAAAAGAACAAGTGTTAGTGAAGGAATAAGGGAAAATTATGATTATCCTGAATTTCTAGAGAAATATAAATTGATAATATACTTGCAAAGAGCAATTTGGCTGTCTTGAGTGTATGCATTCCCTATGACCCAGTAATTCTGATGCGTGCACACACACACACACACACACACACACACACACACACACATATTTATACAATATGTACATACACTTCCAGACTCACTCCAGAGAATATTGTGGACATGTGCACAAACACACCTATACCAGAAAATTCATTGCAATTCTATTTAAAATGGAAGAAAAATATAAACCATCTTCATGCCCATTATTTGAAGAATGGATGGAATACTTAAGAAGTATTCGAATACTTAAGAAGTACAAGGTAATGATGAGACCTGAAACACATAATTTAAGTGAAAAAGTGTGCTAAATTATATGTAGTACATGTACAATATGATGTCATTCGTGGAAATTTTTTTAAAAACCCACAAACATTAAACAATACTGTATATTCATACATACAATGTTTTCAAAAACATCAAATGGAAAAGATACTTAATCCATGAAAGTGGTAGCTACTAGAAAGGGAAGAAGAAAAGAGACTCACATCAAAAACTAGAGGGGATGTCAATCTTACCTAAAATGTTTGATTTTCTTATTTAAAAAAACATTTAAGGCAGTTGTGACAAAAACGTTAATAATTACCAATTATTTGTCATAGACCCATGGATATTTATAATTCTTTGTCATTTTTGCTACTTTTATAAATGTCTTCAAAATTTAAATGCAATCTCAGGAATCGCTTCTCGGCCTTTTGGCTAAGATCAAGTGTAAATACAATCTCAGGAGATGAAGAGCTACCTTGAAAGTCTTGAATGAGTCATTTTGATGCTTGAGGGTCAGGATGCAGGTCAGAGTTTCTCTGGTCATTCCCTTCAAATGGCCCTAGGAAAATACAAGCTCCAGCTCACGGGAAAGGAAGGTAACACAACAATCCAAGTGATTTCTGATGATATGTTTACAACTCTCAGAGGAACCAACCATATACATTTACTTTTTGGCTAAAAATCAAATATGAAATATGAAGCAAAGAAAATTCCATATTTGTGGGGCGCCTGGGTGGCTCAGTCGTTTAAGCATCAGACTCTTGATTTCAGCTCAGGTCATGATCTCAGGGTGGTGAGTCTGAGCCCCACATCGGGCTCCCCTCTGACAAAGTGGAGGCTGCTTGGGATTCTCTCTCTTTCTCTCTCTCTCTTTCTCTGCCCCTTCCCTGCTCACTCTCTCTCAAAATACATAAACTTAAAAAGTTTAGCAAATTCCATATTTGTTTATTCAAACTCATGTAATTAAACTTTCAACACACATTGGGGAGTACCTTCCCCTGTGGAAGGTACACATGGATAATAAACCACTTTCTTGGGAGTAGAGCACCAAACTCACATTTTACTGGGCAGATACCCTTACTTCCATATCTCCCCCAGGTCACCTTTCTAAGTATTGCGTGCAAAAATGCTGAGAAGGAGGTATTACTATTCCCAATCTACAAATTAATATATTGACAGTGAACTAGCCCAAGGTCATCATCAATTAGTAAGTGCCAGACTTTATTCTCAGACTCAGATTTTCTGAGAGGAGCTTCCTTGTTGCTAGAGCAGACATTGGATGTTTTCAGAGAAGTGAGATGCATATTAGCACTCTTTGGAGATGTACAGTGTTCTGTAGAAAGCAAAACTTTCCAACCTTTGCTTTTGTCCTTGAAACTGAGAAATAAAATTGGAAGTGGAACTAATAGTCTTTGGAAGGCAGGCCTGCCTACCATTTAGCGTTCATTCCCACTGGGCAGGAACCATGTCATTGGCCGTGGTTTGCTCTGTGCTGAGGGCATGGACGCTCAGATGGAGAGTGCCCTCAGAGCATGCCTTGCACCTGCCAGTGACAAATTGTCATCTGGGAGGTCTGTGAGCACCTAATTGACTCTTCTTCGTTCAGAGAACACACACCCCTTGTGCAGAGAACCCAAGGAGCAAGGTGCTGAAGTGCACAGGATGTAGGATCCAAGCTCCCAGAGTCACGGTTTCCTTTCAGCTTCCTTTGTGACTTTAGCCAGAATGGCCTTTCTGATCCTTAAAACTCCTGCATTGAAAATGGTGCCAGTTCTTAGATGGCCAGTATGTTGATGGGACTAAATGAACAGAACATGCTGGGTAACAAAGCAATTGTTGAGCATTTTCCGATGGTTTGTCTTGATCCTCAAGTCCCCATCCTCTGAGGTAAAAAGGAAAATTCCTAAAACCTTCATTTCACAGTAGAGACCTCAGAGAGGTTACAGGACACTCTAGTGAACGGCTCCCTGATTTCTGAGAGGTATTTTCAGGCTAACGAGTACACATGAGCCTTGACAGGCGATCCACCAGTTATTATTCTGAGGCCAAACGGCTGCCTCTTTTTTCTGAGTTAGGTGCGGCTCAGCCTAACACTTACAGACCCTGCTCGCATCCTCCAGAGGGGACACCTGCATATACACAGGTGTAGCCACCGGAGGACCTCTGTGTGTTAAGACCTTTTTAACTCAGGAAAGTTTAGAAACAACCGGAGCCATTGTAGACACTGAGTCCACAAAGTGGAACGAATTGTTTATATGTTACCAGTAAGTGATGTGTGCAGGGGTAAGTGCACATTCACGTCCTGGGGTATACGGTGGTGCACAACACAAGCACGTAGCGATGGCATACTTGGGATGTTACCTTTCCACCCAGTGTACTTGCCAAGAGTGTTGTTCCCCTTGCTTCCATGCCACTTGTGGTTCTCTCCGCCCCAATTACCATCTTGAGCCACCCTGTCATCCCATCCCACTATGCTTGTCTAAACCCCACTGTTCCTTCACATCGCTCCTCGGGAAGGACTCCTCGGCCCTCCCATATCTAGGTTTGGTCATTCCCCCGTGTTCTTGTAGATAGGCCCCACTTTCTTTTGCGACGTGTAGCTCATCATATGAGTAATTATTGGCATCGTCTGTGCTGGAGACGGAGAAGAGCGCCTGGGGAGGGCTCAAGAGTTTCTCAAGGACACAGGCCTATACACAGAATGAGGTTCCTGCCCTCAGGGTGGTCCCCCCAGGCCTCCTCAGTCACTTCATGCGTGGACTTCCCTTCTCGTGTCAGTATCATCAGGAGAAGGGTATGGAGCTCACTGCGTGCTGTGTGGTCCCCTCCCACCGTATCTCCTGACACCAGCTAGAGTTAGGGTGACTCAGCTCGGTTTTCACTGGTCCCTATCTTGGCGATCCTGCTTTTTTATAGAAACCTATCTTCCCTAGATTCATTGTTAACGTTATTTCTAAAATACCATGTTACCTATTTTTATATTTTTATCTTATATCCCACCACCCACTTGTTTCCACACCTGTACAATAAGACGGTTGGAGAATATAAATCTTCAAGGTTCTTCCCAGGCTAATGGTCGGAGTCTGTGGAATGTCCCCTTAGTGGGTTAAGCCAAAAGAAATATCCCCCCGGTTAAAGCGGCTACTGTCTGAGGGCCACAGAAGCAGCTTAAATGAACACTATTGATACCAAAGATGCTGTTGCCTTACTTATTTTTCTTCCCTTCCCACCTGTTCCAGGTGCTTAACCCTCCACCCCCACGGGCCTCATGGAGCATCAGTGCTCCCGCAGAGATCCCATACATATTACTTGATGAACCCTGTGACACGGGCAAGTTAGCAGTGATTAGAATCTATTTGCCTTCACTTTGTCTCGTGGCAGATTATACTTGTATATTAGCTTGATAATTCTCTGATTACCGAGGAGTTCAACTGAGGCTCTCAGTCTCCTCCGTCCTCATTAGCCTTGTCCAGCTGAGCTTGGGCTGGGCTGAACCACCACTACAGTCGTCTCACTCGGTGGCGGGCATGAGAATGATTCGTTCTGGGAACCGTATCTCTGTTGCTGTAAACTATTTGCATACCGTGCGGGCTTGCACAGACCTAGCCTGTGCGAGGTCCCAGAAGCAGTCTGCTTTCACCTCCCCCCTTGTCTGAGAAGTGGCTGTGCATTATTCAGTAAATGGCCCCATCCAAGGCATTGACACCACTCATGAAACAGAATTTAAATCTCGATATTTTGAGAGGCAACATGCCATAGTGGTTGTGTGCACACCCTTGGGACCAGAGAGCTATATTTTAGGCAACTAGGTGATTTTGGTAGAGTTACTTAAAGTTTCTAAGCCTCAGAGTACTTATCTATAAAGTCAAAATAATAATAGTGCCCACCTCATAGGATCGTTATGAGAATAAAATGAAATATATATAAAGTATATAGCAATATATATGAGTTTCCATTATCGTTAATAGTAAGCAGTATCTTTCTATGGAATGATAGAAGTGCAGAGAGGCAAGAGAAAGAATGTTTATTTTATGAATAAGGAAATAAAGGTAGGCGAAGAGAAGTGATTTCATACCCTCCTTATCAAGCATGTCCCATGGGCCAGTCCCTCAACATCAAAATCCAATATCTAATGCCAGTCTCTGCCCTCAAACAGTAAGAAGTAGCTTGTGAAATGTGCCTGTGGGAACAGGGAAGCCTTCCCAAGGGAAGTGTTGACTAAATTGTCTTGATGAACCATCTTTTAATACCCTAACTCATTTCTTAAAACCATCTCTAATGTTAACTCCTCCATGAAGCTCTCTTTATTCCCTCTTCCCTGCCCAATGCATAATCAACCACTTTCTCCTCTATGTAATTTCTGTAGTTTGTCTACACTATACATTTGCATATAAAATGCACATAAAAAGTGGAGATTTTTAAATTCTTGGTCAGTTGTCTCTAACACCGGCACATAGCCTGGTGTCTGTGATGCAGCAAAGGCAATTGTAATTGCTCACAGAGTGTTTAATGTGCTTCCTGTGCATAGGCACCCCCGTAAGTACTAGACTTACAACAACCTAACCTCCTGGTAACTCAGTGAGGGTGCTGAGACACAGACCACTATAGTGATTCGCTCTAAATTACTCAACAGCCAGGATCTGAACCCAAGTAGTGTGGCCCCGGAACCCCTGATCCTAACCATTGTGTAATAACTCTCCACAAATGCTTGCTGAAATGGACATAGTAATAGTCATCAAGTGCAAGGCACTTTACACGTATTCTTAATACTATTCTGATCCTCATATTATAAATGTGTAAACTGAGGCCCAGCATGTTTATGTAGCTTTTCTCCTGCTGAACAGGAGGCTCGAGTACCTATGCAAGTGCTAGAGTATGTCATTTGTAACACTAAGTGAATGGTAATACAGTTGGATTATCGGTGTGAGAAGTTGGTGGGTAGACGGCTAAGCTTGAGAAGCTCTGTATTGCAATTCCCTGCCCCCTCCCCAACATGTGGAAAGAACAGTAATGGAGACATGAAAGGACTCCAGAGTGTGAAAATAGCAAAAGTGTGAAACCAAGAAAATGTTTGTTAAGTTTCACACGAGGTATTGTGTGGATTTGTCTGTCTGGAACTTTGAGCCTCATTCTCTAGAAAATGGAGAGGCTTCAATAGATTTAGGACCAGAAGTGAACATGACATTGTCTGTTACTATTCCTCTTTTAAAGTCATTGCATTGTTTATTATCCCTCTGAATTTATAATAGCTTAACACCAGGTCTCTGGGTAAATACCAATGGATAAACACTTATAATAAATACGCATTTGCCACTAGCCCCCTAAACACAGTGCTCAGAGACAGTGCTATAAAACCCAGATCTTCACAATGCCAGCCTTGATGTACATGTGTGATGCAGGGCCCACTTCTACCATTCACCTGCGCATTTTATAAATTAGGGCATTATCCTCCTTTTAGAAGTTGCTTCTAACCACCAAGAGTGGTAATCTTGCATCTTTCTCTATTTGAAATCGTAAAGCTAGTTGAACAATTCATTGAACCTAATGGCTTTAGAAAAATCAATAATTGCCTCCCGTTATTGATATAGTGGAAACGTGTGTTAAGAAATTACCCAATATAGAAATAAGCCAGTTAAAATAAATAATTCAATAAGCTGCCTGGCAGTCTATTCAAATTTTGAACTTGAACGATGACACAGAGTTTTTTAAGTATAAATAATGAAAAAAATATACTCAGTGTTGCCAGGGCGTAGACTAAAGCTACGGGCAGCCAGACGCCAGTTCCTGGCATTTACCCCACAACTCCTGACTTTGTGATCAGTAAAAAGGCTGGTGGCTGTAAGGTGTCTATGTGGGGTGTGTATGAATGCTGGCTCCCAGTTAGCATGGTTAGCATTTGAGATCAGAGCATGGCAGTAATAATGCGTTCCTCAAATGTATCTAGTAATTCAGGCACCTGGGTGGCTGAAGTTGGATGCCTGAGTTAAGCATCCAACTCTGGATTTCAGCTCAGGTCATGGTCTCATGGTTTGTGTAATTGAGCCTCAAGTAGGGCTCCACTGCTGAGTATGGAGCCTGCTTATGATTCTGTCTCCTCTTCTCTCTCTGCCCCTCCCCTGTTTGCATGCTCTCTCTCTCTCAAAATAAAAAAATTATAATAAATATATCTCGTAATTTACAAAGCACTTTCACATCTAGTCATATCTAGCTATCAGTCACCTAGATATTTTGCAAATGGGAAAACTAGGGGCTGGTAACATGAATTGACCTGTATGTAGTTACATTGCTAGTCCATACAAGAATTGAAATTATAACACAAGTTTTTAAGCTCTGTCCACTGCTCAGCTTACTATTATTATTAGCTTTAACTTTTTATTCCCTTCTACATTCAAAAGAATCTGCAGAACCCAAGTGCCTGTTTTCAATCCAAGGAACCCACAGTTAAGAAAGGTCATTTGGTCAAGGTCACACGGCTGAAACAGGAGAGAGCTAGGATTTGAACATGACTCTTTGGACTCCCAGTTTAGGGTGCCTTTCTTATACTCTTCAGCTTAGTGTATCTCTTCCAAGGTAATGAGGTGAGATAACCAGGGAGAACACAATCCCTGGCTAAGAACCAGATGTGTTCCAAAGCAGAACCTGGAACCTGGGACTGAGCCCAACCTTCAGCCAGTTTTTTTTTAACTTTATTTATTTATTTTGAGAGAGACAGAGACGGGGTGCATGGGGGAGGGGCAGAGAGAGAGGGAGAAGGAGAGAGAATCCCAAGCAGGATCCACATTGCTAGCCCAGAGCCCAATGTGGGGCTCGAATTCACGAAACTGCAAGATCAGGACCTAAGCCAAAACTGAGAGTTGGATGCTTCACCAACTGAGCCACCCAAGCTCAGTTTTTTAAGGTGATCTGCTTCTCTTCCCTCATTCTGAATCATTAGGGATACAGACAGATGGGGGCAGATGTTTGTACCTGACAGAAACCTGGGTCATGGGTCCTGATGTCTTGAAGACAAAAATTGTAGCAGGACTCTGAGAGGAAAATAAAATGGAATAAACTTGTCTTTCCTGCTGGTCTTTTTCCATTACCTCAGAGTCTCAAAATGGTCACATCACAGGTGGTGAGTGCAAGCAAGAAAACAAAACAAAATGAAACACAGGGCGGGGAATGGTCCAGTGTGAGCTGTGGTTCAAGACACTCAGCCTTTCCTTCACTCATTTTTCTTGTTCACTATTATATCCTGTGTACAAATTGAACCTAAAATATACCACTTAGGATGTACCAGGCATTGTTCTTAAGTGATCATGAATATTAATTCATCTAATCTTCATAGTAACCAGTGGGTAGATACTTCTATTACAACCATTTAACAGACGAGGACATTGGGACATGGAAAGAGCAAGTGCCTCACCCAAGGAGCCATAGTGGATGAACAAGGATTCCATTGAATGTAGGCCCCGAGTCTCTAGAACCCATATTCCAAAGTGCCATGCTACCCTCCAGCTCCCAGTACTCTGTGCGTGCCATCTGAGATCTGGTCTCGCACATGACACTGTGCCACTGAGCTCAGGGGCTGCATCAATGGACCTTCTTGCCTTCTGGCTTCTGGTCGGGTTTGGCCAATGGAAAGCACCAGCAGGAAGTCAGATGGAAGAAGATGGGTTAGTGCAGTTAGTCTCCTGACTCCCTCCCTGCCAAGGCCACAGGTTCCTCCACTTGAGGCCACAGCTCCTATGGAAAAGCCCTCTCCAATAGCTACAACACTTACCATGTCCTCCTGGCTCAGGGTAATGCATCTACTTGGTCCCTGAGGCTTAAGTGTGGTAAAGCCCCCCCCTCCCCCCGCCCCACTGTCGTGACCCTGGGTGTTTCACCTTAACTATAGCCACACTTATGTCATCTCCTTAGTTTACTTCATGTGAATGAGCCACCTGTTCCATGCTGGGACCCTAACTGTTTTGGACTAAACCCGATAGTTGTTTCAATCTCCATAAAAAGTCCAAAATCAGGAATCTAACCACCTGTCTCATGCAGTGTTGTTTGCACAAGGTTAGCCCTCAGTAATTTATGTGTTGGATAGAGAAAAGAAGGGAGTGAGGAGGGAAGAGAGGGAGGAGGAGGGAAGGACAGAAAGACAGGGAGGGAAGAATTATAGGCCCTATAAAGAAATTTAGAACACCATTCCAGCTCACTTCACCTGGATTAGTCATTTCCTTTTCTTACAAATAATCATAACTTGGGTCACAAAGCTCTATGACATGTTATTTCACTTTGAGCAGATATACTGGCATGCCCACTTTACAGTTCATAAAACTGATCATCAAAGAGGTGAAATAATTTGTGTTAAGTTCACATGTCAGTGAAGTATATGAGCCTGGACTCAGCCCAGAAATTATGATTCCAAAGCCAATCCATCTTCCTCTCTAAAGCTGTAATCTGAGCATTAGGTGTCTACTCTGTGACAATGACCCAGATCTTCAAAGTCACACCCACCTTGGAGGAACATCTCTCTCTTCACCACAGCTTCAGTCATAATGGGAGTTTGACTTCGGGCCATTCCCATCACCAATGAGTTCTGCCTCTTTAGGTTTTCTCCTTGCTCTATGGCTCCATTGAACACTAATCTTAACCGCACCTTCGGAAGGGGACAAAAACAGTTCAAATGTTGAGAAGCACATTGGTTTTGTAAAGTTCCTTTCATTTTCTTCTTCCAAGGTAGCCCAAGAGCCATTTTTATAAACAGCATACACCAATCCATGTAGGGAGGCACAAATGTGCTTTTCTGATAATTCACTTTGAAAAATGTAAGTCTTTTAAAAAAAAAAGACTTAGATATTGATATTTGTACAGATGGGTGGCATTTGAATGTATCACCATGAAGTCCCCTGAGGACTTGGAAGGTCTCTCTGAGAAATGTTTATTTTGAGAATCAAAAAGGCCATCCCTTCTCCACATCCCGTTGATTTCATTCTCCTGGAATGACATCAATCCTGGGCCCAGACAGCGCCTTTACAGTCGATTGGAAATACCAGTCATTTAAGAGCCCACATTTTTTTTTCTGATGGGGGAAAATGTATGATTATGTCTTTGAATATTTAACATTCTAAACAAGTGGCCAAAAAATGAACCGTATAAGCATCTATTTGTGTGAGCAAAGGTCAAAGATATGAGATTGGATGGCTTATTTTGGACTAAACCAAGGAGTAGCTTCATTTTCTATAAGGAGGGAAGAGAATTTCTTAACTATTCAAATCAGGAATTTCTTAACTAAAGATTAACTTAGTTAACTTAACTAAAGATTAGTTAACTTAGTTAACTTAGTTAACTAAAGATTAACAACTAAAATTCAAATCAGGAATTTCTTAACTAAAAGGGAAATAACAGAACCGGAAAGACAGCACATTCCCTCTTTTGTCCCTTCCACTCTACAGCAAGCTTCTTATGAGAGAGGCAATTTATTTTTGCTTGGTTTTCTGTCCTTCCAGCTAGCATACTAACTAACAGGTAGTCAGTGCTTCTTATGTCATTACTGAATGATTAACTGACTGGCTAAATGAATGGTTCATAAAGCCTCTTATTTTTATTTTCATTTACTCCCCAAAATTCCAGTAAGATAAGCAAGGGCGGGAATCATTCTTACTGTGACTACCCAGTAAAAAATGGGCCGCAGATGCATCATAGATCTTGCCTAAAGTCACACAGCAAAGTAGCAGCAGAGTCAGGAGTAAAATCTTGGTCTTCTAATGACAAGGTCAGCAGTCTTTATAATTCTTTGACCTGGTCTAACTTCCTTTCCTTTGTTTTAGCTTTCATGTGGTTTACTAGCTTATACTTTGGAGGGGAAATGGCTTTTGGAAACTGAGGGACTGAAAACAAAGCTCTTCCTGGGTAGAAACCATGAAATCCCCAGATGAAATGGGAGGCATTGAATTTCCTGATACAGAGATCAATGTAATAGAAGAGAAGTGAATGACAGATATGAAATTAATGGCATTTAAATTTATGCAGTTACAATAGAAAACAATTCTTCTGGAATGCCTTCCTGAGTCTTTGATACGTAGTGGTAATTAAAAGAGCTCCTTTAAATCATTTATTATAATTATGTTTTAAATGATCCAGTCCTGAATGTAACCAGCTTTTTGTTGTTTACTGGTAGCTGGTGACATTTGGAATTGACTAGACATTTGCAATAATTTGACTACTTTTCACAGACAGAGAACTGAACTGCCTCTTGCAATTGGGAAAGCATAACAGATCCTCTGTGGACCCCTCACTTTCTACTGGGCCTCAGTGATCTGATACACTCCCTGGGCAAAAAGAATCAGCAAGAGTTAAGCAACGATGGAACTGAAGATCAGACACATTCTGCAACTTTCACAGGCAAAAGGTTTTAGTGAAAAAGTGGAGAGCTCATGACATGCTTTAGTTGTAAGACTTGAGCCTCTGCCGTTCCAGGCTGTGAGTGAGATTTGCAGAGTTGGCTAAAATCTTGTGCTTCTGGGGTAGGGTTAGAAATGCAATCCACATTCCACTGTTCAGTGCACTGTTTTTCTCCCATTTTAGCTGTCTGGCATCTTTGCTTAAGGCTTTGTGGCTTACAGGCAAAGAAACTGAGGCTCAGAGAGGTTGAGAGTTTTGCCTAAGGCCACATAGCTCATATTGAGTTGGTGGAGGGGACTGCTTTTGGCTCTCAGTTAGATGCCTTCTCCAACTATGCCCCCAGGGCTGCTTTTGTGATTGTACAGTATTTTGCAAGGATTACCACCATGTAGTACTTGTAAACTTGTACCCTCATTTAAATAGTCAGGTTCAGAGCAGTAATGTGGCATTCGCCCAAAGCCACACTTTGAGTGGTGAGGACAAGACTTTGATGCAGGCTCCTGAGTCAAGTTTATGACTCTTTGATCAAAGCACATCTTCCTGGCTTAGAGAAGTCAAGGAGGTATATATCCTGGGTCACCAGGGAGCTTGGGGAAGGACATGGCTAGGTCAGCAAGAAGTCATTCCTTCCCCATGTAAGGGCTGTGTCTCAAGGATGCTCACATTTTCTGAATTCTTACGATGATTTCTGGAATATTTTTTCTTTACTTCCCTTTCCTGAGCTTCCTCTTCCCAAAGCAAGCCTCTAGGTATGGTTTCTTCAACATGCCAACCCCTCTGTTTGCCATGTCTCCCCATCCCAGCCCCCACTTCATCCTCCTCACCCTCTCTGCTTTTCTTCTCCTTCAGACTCTGGGCTCTAATCCACTTCTGGAAGAGCATGAGTTTTCTCTCAGTTAGCATTTGGCAAATGACTCGATCTCTCTGAGCCTCAGGTTCTTCGTTGTAAAGGAGTATCTCTAAATTGCAAATATCTAAATCGAGGGTGGTCCCCTAACTTATTTATATTTGTGCCCCTAGGGCCCAGCTCAGCTCCTACACATAGTAAATGAATGACCAAATCCTATAAGGATTAGATGAGATAAACCTGGAACTGGCCTACCACAGGTCTTAGCACATATTAGGTGTGCGATTCATTCTTTCATCTGTGGAAAATCCATTGAGGGCCCACAGCATGCCAGGAGCCATTAGGCAATTTGGATATAACATTGGATTAAACAGCTAAAGATTCCTGTCCTCTTGGAACTTAGGTTCTAGGAGGACAAGACAGACCCTAAATGATACTCATACTCAACAAGTAAAGCAGGTAGTAAATACCATTGAAAATGTTTTGAAAGAGAGCTGAGAAATGGGGATCAGAAGAGAGGTTAGAGGGAGCAGGTTGCAATTTCAGATAGGTCATCTTGGGCAGCCTTATGGAAAAAGCAACACATGAGTTCAATAGTTTCAATTTCCTCGTCTTCATCCTTTCCTGTCTCCCTCTCTTTTTTCTCCCTCAACCCAAGTTCTTCCTATGCAATGCTCGACTCACTGGCAAGGTTAGAAAATACTGGAGAACGTAGGCACTCAGTCCTGTTGTTCTAGCTGCAGAAGTGGACACATAATCTGCAGGGCCCAGTGCAAGAGGAAAATCAGAGCCCCTTATTCAAAAATCATTATAGATGTCAACACGGCAATAGCAGAACATTAAACCAAGTTCAGGGTCCTTCTGCACAGGTCACACAGTGGCTGCTTGTGGTCTACAGAGATCTGCCATGTCACCACTGGAATTGTGTTGACTCAGGCCCAGCCTCTCCTCCCTCTGGCTATGGCAGTCAGTCTCGCCACCTGCTTTCCCTTGCACCTGTCCTGGACCTGGAGTCAGTCTCGTTTCTCACCATCCTCCTGGCCTCTTCTACATAGGACCCTGTATGGGCAGACCCGACACACAGGTACTGAGGGATTATTAAAGCCAGCATCTGTCCTTAGGAATCAGTAAACTGTCCTGTGCCGGGTGTTTATTTTCTCCAGATTTAATGGCAAGGGAACATAAGTGGGTGGAGGACTTCAGGATTTATTTCCTTCTGATCACCAGAGCACTCTCTCTCGTAGGGCCATTTACCTGATAAATTGTACCAGTAGGTCTCAATGCTGATGAGCCTCCAACCTGCTCAGGCTGTTGCCCTGTCCTGACAGTGAGTGATCTGTTCCTGCCTTGCCCAGCCCAGCCCAGCACTAGATTAACAGAGTTGCCTTAAAGGAGCACAGCACTTCAGTTGCCCCTTTTCCTCTACCACCCTTGTCCCACCCTGCATCTTACAGGTGAGGATACTAAACCTTGAGAGGAGACCTGACTTGCACAACACCCCACAGTAACCGTCGTGAGAGTTCAACTGGATCTTCTGACTCCAGCACCACTGTTCTTCCAAGTGTTGCTTTATGATGTGTGCATTTATTTTGCATCCCCTGCCTACTTCCTATGAAAGGACTTGACTGCAGACATCTTATTCCAGAATGCACTTCCCCCACTAATGCCCTTTATCCTAAAATCACATGAGATGTCAGAGACTGGAGGTGCCAGAATGCCTTTGGTTCCTTGCCCAGGCCCGTATTATTCTGAAGAAGCAAATATAGTTCTCAAACATATACACATCCCAGGAGAGGGGAAAAAAACACTATAGGATATGCACTTATGATCTCCATCCCTCTAGGCATTGAGTCCTTTTTTTTCTACTGCTTTAGTATGGTAAAGGATATATAACCAAATTTATCATCATAACCATTTTTACATGTATGTTTCTGTGGTATTAAGTACATTCATATTGTTGTGCAATCATCAACACCATCTGTCTCCAGAACTTTTCATTCCAATTTTTTTCTTGAATATGAAAATGCTACTGGCTGAAACAGAATGCAGCCCACGATGGTGTTTGCTTCAGTGATATGCCAATTTAACACACCCTCACAGGCTGGAAATCAGTACCCTTCCTCCCTGAACCCTGAGAGCACCGAGAACAGAAAGGCCAAGTGCCCCCCACCCTGGCAAATGTAGCCACAGTTAGCTAACTGGGGTACCATGTACCTGCATTTAAGAAAGAGCCTAGGAGAAGTCAGAGACAGGACTTGGGAAAGAACAAAAACCCTGATTTTATGAGAACAGCCCTTCCATTCCTGTCATTCTTACCTGGATGCGGAAAATTTCCTGTGTGTATGAGAGCTTTGTATTAAGTGAGCCAACCTGGAAGAGGGCTCTGCCCTGAAAGCATAGAGTCTTCTTCAGGAAGAACAAAATATTCTTTCTGGGTTTGAGGTCTGAGAACTTAAGAGAGAGACTCAGAGACAGAAGCAGACAAGCATGGAAAAAGAGCTGGATGCTATGAAACAGACAAGCACCCGGAGTCATACGACAGACATGCCAGTAAAACACACACACGCAACCAAAAATACACATAGTCACTGACATTTGTTGAATGCTTACTCAGTGCCCTATGCTGTGCTAAGTGAAGAAAGAAAAGTACGGAGATTTTAAGGAACTTGCCCATGGTCACACAGCTCATTTAGTGAGCTTCAAGTAGTGCGCTGTAATGGTGGAATTTAAATGTGTTGAATTAAATTTGTAAATCCCGTGACTTGAAAATAGAATGAAGATTGTCATATTCATGTCAGAGCTTAGTTTTCACCTAGCAGGCCATAGGGAGCCATTGACGGCTTTTAAATATGGGAGTGATATAGTCACAAGAATGTGTTCAGATGATCCCTGTGATGAGGCTGCCTTTGATGCATTGGAATGGGAGGGGCTAGCAGTGCTCCTCTCAGGTGGAGAGGTGGGTGAGTTGGGAAGGATAACTCAAGTGAGCGCGGTCTCACAGACCTAAGGCTACTCCTACTCAAAGTAGCCTCCAATCCATCATTTTGCTTCCATTTGTCCATGTCAGGTGTGATGGGCAGCTTTCGGGCCTGTTGCTCTGCCTTTTCACCTTCTAGAGGATTCTTTCTTCCTCATGAATCACGCATGAGCCCTTAGGCTCCCACAGTTGGAAAGGCATATATGAAATGGCAATGCAGAAGAACGTAAGATATTGAATATATCACATTGGTTATGAGATGCTATGAACTTTCTGGGTCCACTTCTCAGGTTATTCAGGGATGGAAAGTAGGCTTCACTCCCACATGCCTGGTGTCACCAATGGGTAGCTCCTGCTGGAAACACCACATTAAGGAGTTTGAGAGGGTGCTCTGCTCAAGTCTTGGTGACACCGTTTTGTTGGTTAGGCAAGCCTTTCAAGGGTAGAGGGAAGGGAATTGATAGCACATATGACCAGTAATTTGCCATTATTAGCCTATTGGAATTAGCTTCTTTGATGTTCTTTTCTGTTCCCAAGGCTGCAGCTTTTCAGGCTCTATATGGAGTTTGAGTGTACAACCAAATCAGTTTCCTAGAACTCAACATACATACCTGGGGCACCTGTTCAATGTACGGCAGACTGCTTGCTGCAGTCTCTATGTAAGGTGCAAAGTACTCCTTGCTTCTGGATGTTATGCCTATTCTTTTGAGACAGTACTGATGAGAAATGATGAGTCTTTGTATCTAGAAATTCTGCATACAAAGACTGAACTGGTTTTAGAAGACTTCATGCCACTGAGAACCTTTGGAAGAGGGTGGGCTAAGGGATTATTTAGCCTAGCTTAAAGTCTCTCCTCGGAAAAATTATATATTCACTCTATGTTTGATTTATTCTTCTATGTGTTTTAGAATAATAACTATGATGATATAGCAAGAAGAGAAGAACGTATCTTAACAGTCTACTTCCTTAACCAACTGGTGAGATTAATCAACATTCCCTTTTCCTTCTATCAGTTGTGCTGCTGGATGCCCCCACCCCCGCATGCCAAATGTTCATGAGTAGGAGCCACTCTAAGGTGTACCTACTTACTTGTGTTGCAAGTGACCAGCTGCTAGTCATAGTCACATATCCTAAGAGGTTCCTTGTTCTCCTGTGCCCAGAAGCAGCATGGTCTAATGGCGAAGAGCCTGGATCCAGAACCCAGATTCAGAAACTTGGTTCAAATCCTGCTGTGTCACTTACTAGATGGCCTCAAGCAGATTACTTATCCTCTTTGTGCTCAGTTTCCTCATTTGTAAAATGAAAAAGTTAATCCTAACTATCTCATATGGGTTATTAAGAGGACTGCATGAGTCGGTATTTTTAAAGCCCTGAAATAGTACTTGGTGCATACTAAGTGCTAATTACTGTTTTTTAAGGAAAATCAAGCATCTAGGCACATGGTGGATTCTTACATATTAGATCTACCTTTCCTTCTAAATGCAAGCAGGAGGTTTTTATAATTTGCTACTGGGTTTTGAAGAAAAGTATACATCCAAAGATGTTGGATATTTCGACTCTAGGCAATACATCGATTGTAGGAAGTGGTCTCCAACTAGCAGGATTTGGGTTCATCGCTCAACCATTGTTTTCCTTCATTGAAAATATCCTTTGCTTATGGCATCACAAGACTCTCTTGACAAGGAAGAGTTCCTCGAGGATGCTGAGTGGGAAAAGAGGGTGGCTGCAGGCCAGGAGTGAAGAGCTGAGGGAAGTCTGGGGGTGAGGAGTTGACTAGAAAATTGTAACATCAATATTAGCAGACAGGCTAATGAAGGAATGCAATTTGCAGATGCCTATCTCGCACTTTCCCTCCCTTCCAGGGAGCTGGCATATGCTAATCAGGATCATCTAAGCCTGGCCCAGGATCAGTGCCAGCTTTGTATCGGAGGAAGGGCTTTGAGGATGGGAGGGTGACCTCCCTACTTTGAACAAATGATGACCTTTAAATGTTTGAAGTCTCTGTAGGCAAACCATGCACACTGATAGAACAAGCAGACAGCTGGAAAGAAATTGGTCAGAGCTTGAAAAAATATGAGAACACAGGAAAGGAGGAGGGGAAGAGAAAGGAAAATAGCTCATATGTATGTTCTGTGTGGCAGGCATTCTGCCAAGCATTTGATATTAGCTTATTTGTGCTTCAGCACAACCCCATTAGGTAAATATTGATATCCCCATATTACAGATGAGGAAATAGGCCTGGAGATCCCACCGTCACACAAGTCACATGGCAAGGTTACGATAAATGCCCAGGTCCATCTGATTCCATGCCTCGTGATCTTCTCTCACACTGTACTGCCTTCACGGAATTAATTATAATAATAACAACCCTCAGGGACATTTTCCTATTGTTATTACTGGCAGAACGGGTAGTGGTTCAAAGCTGGGTGCCAGAGTCAGACCTAAATTCAGTTCCACCTTGACGGTTTACCATCTCTGCTTTCCACCTGTCCCACGTTCTCTGAGCACTGATTTCTCCACTTGTGGGATGGAACTGGATTGCTTTGGGTATTGACTAGAGTAATGGATAGAGTGGGAGATAATAAAGTGACAGAGAACAGTGTGCAGTGGTACATCATAAGTGCTCAGGAAACAGAATACACTTCCTCTCAGTATTTTCAGATTCGTTATTTTTATTGTTGATTTGATTCATCAGCTTAGGTGCGCCGGTCTTATCAAGTTGTGTATGTCTGAGCTCCTCGAAGACTGTAAGCCAAAATTAGAGGATCGTCAAGGTTTAGAGCCTGAGAGAACCTCTCATATGGGAAAAACTAATCTCAAAAAAGGGAGTGGTTTGTCCAAGGTCAGGTAGAATAAGTAACACCTGTAATATCATAACACCCATCATGCTTCTAGGCATACAGAAAAGTCTTTAAGAAATAATTATTAAAGGGCACCAGGGTGGCTCAGTAAGTTGAGCATCTGACTCTTAAGTTTGGCTCAGGTCATGATCTCACAGTTGGGGAGTTTGAGCCCCACATCAGGCTCTGTGCTGACAGTGTGGAGCCTATCTGGGGTTCTCTCTTCTCCTCTCTCTGCCCCTCCCCCATTAAAGCTCATGCTCTCTCTCAAAAGAAATAGATAAACTTTAAAACAAAATTTTAAAGAAATAATTATTAAAATAATTCTGCTTTAACCTCAGCATGTTTCTATGCTTTTTCCCATTCGTGAACTGGTGGTATATATTGTTAGGAGGCTGCATATGAATCTGGGGAATGTTTGTGGCAATTCTGGCCCACCTGCCTCTGGCTGATGGCTTCTCTTCCAACCCCACAAACCCTGCTTCCATTTTCTCCAGGGGAAGGCAAGAAATTAGCAGCTGTATTGGCTCCTGTGAACAGCAGAGCAGTTTTGATGGAGAACAAGGAAGAGTTTGCAATGTTGTGGTTGTTTGTGGCATTTCATCAGCCAACAATGTAAATTAAATTAATTAAAAAGCAGTGTACATTTTAATTCCAACACTGGATTCACTCAGTGGCCATGGAAATTTTGAATAATGGATAATAGTCATTTCTAATTTCTCAACATATGTTTTTTCACTTACACAGCTGTGAAAAAAATTATATTTATATTTTTGTTGATGCATAATTTCCAGCTTGAAAACAGAATTCATATTAGCATTAAACTGCCAACAGGTGTCGGGGTTTTTTTTCCCCCCTTCTTCTTTCTGGTGAGCTGGAATAATCCCTTCTTTGGCAGGAAGTCAGTATTTTTTCACAGTCATTTTTGCATCCTTAAGAATGCCTTTAACATTATTTTCTACTTGATGAAACACATCCTCTCAAGGCTTCATTATTTTCACCCTGGTGTTATCTGATTGAATATTTCAATCACAAAAAGCTTGAAGATTTGAGTCATTCCTACTCAAGACTGCATAGAACTACAGCTGGATATGTCAATAACATTCTGATTTTTTTTTTTTTGCTAGGAAATATCCATGACTTTAAATGACCCAACTGCATTTTAAGCCTGGATACTGTTTATTCTAACTCTTGATTACAAAGCATCTTTTAGGTACAAGGTGATCGAGCCAAATGCAAATGATTACATTCCATTCTACGTAGTCTGTAGAAAAGGAACAAATCCCATGACACCTTGTCAGTTTCTTCAAAGTTGCTTTTTCTTCTGGTCTACAAATTTTTTTTCTTGGAATCCAACAGTTTAAGAATTCAAAGCAAAGCAGAATGGAAGCCTGACAGTTATCCCAAAATTATTCCTCTTCCTTGGGTATTCCTTCCCAGTTAGCATTACATCATCCATCGTTATCTCCACCCAGCAACACCATCCTAGACCAATTCTAAATGTCCTTTAACTGTTTTCTTGCTCTCTTCACATCCCTAGTCATAGGTCTACCCTTCTGGTTGAGTATTCTGTGTAAAAGTACATTTAATTAGACTGTCTTGCTTAGCACCATTCAGTGGCTCTCCCTTGTCCTAGGGAATTCTGGAGATGTACACACAAAGTCTTTCATGCATGACATGGTCCCCTTTTCCCTAACTCCTTTTCCAATGCCATCCTCAGTTACTAACCTTGTCAAATCGATGTTGCAGCCATGTTGTGCTTTCTGGAGTTCCAAAAATAAATATGTGATTCCGTTTCAAGTTTCAGTGACCTTATTCAAGCTACCTCCTCTGCCCAGTTGCCCCATAAGACACACCTCGGGGAGCTTCTCCCCAGCAAAGCCTTCCCTGTTTTATCACCAGGACCATTATCACTCTGACACCCTTCCACCCACACTATAGATAGAGTGGCTGTCCCTTCTGATGCTTCACAACCATCTTTTGAGGTCAAAATGGGATATATCGTAATAGTTAAGAGCTTGGGTTTTAGAGCCAGATTGCCTGGGTTCACATCCCAGCTGACACTTACTAGCTCTCTGTGCTTGATTTGCCAATTGTAAAATGGGAGAAATAATTATATTTACCTGATAAGGTACTTGTGAGAATTAACTGAAACAATATATGTAAAGTACTTGAAACAGTAGCTGGCAGGTTGTACATATAGAGCTGATGATTGATACAGGTTGATTTTTACCTGTATCACTTTACTAGATTTGTTTAAAGTTTACTTCCCCCACTAGACTGAGAGTTCCTTGAGGGCTGGAATGGAATTCTCTCATTTTTATATCTTGAATGCCTGGTACTGTGCCTGGCATATAACAGGTGCTCAGGAACAGATGTAGGTGGAATGAATGAATAAATCAATGTAGACAGACAATCTGGAAGTTCAGCAAGCAAAAACACAGCCCCCCCCCCTCAGTTATATAATGTAGTTATGATGTCCCTGACACTTCTTGTTTTTTTTTTTAACTAAAAAACTCTTCTCCTTCCATGATAACTAGCTAAAACATGGGATGAATGTTTGCTGCACATTTGCAAGAGGGTTTGAGTCCAACATCCACACTCTGGTGTCCTGCCTTGTTCTATTTTACTTTCCTTTGCCATTGCCAAAATGAATATCCATTGAAGGGATTTCTAGTATTCATCATATGCAGCCACCAGATGGATCTGAATAGTTTCTCTAACAACCAATTTGCATTTGGACTCTGCTTCCAAAATGCCTTCCCAATATAGCTTCCATTCGCCCTCCACACACTCCAACATCTTCCACTCTGTTCTAAAGGCCACACCTCTAATTTTGGAAGTCGTGGATCGATTTGGTACAACTGAGCTACACCAAGTCAAAACAACAATTGTCATTTATTGCCAAATCATGACTTGCTCATATATTTCAACTTCTACCATGTAAAATAACAAAATTTTCATTATAATCATTTTTTTGTAGCAAATCCCAAGATACTGTTGCAAGACTGAATTTTCCCCCCTGCACTGCTCCCAAGCTTTCATCTTTGGGTTATGTTCCTTAGTGGGCATGGTCCTTGATCCAAGTTCTTCTTCTTAAGGTTGTTATGCTTATGTGGGGCTCTGTTAGGTTTCATGAACTTAAATGAAGAGTAAGTAATAAATTCATAGAGGAAATTGGGTTAGCATGTGATTAACATCCCGGCTGATGCAGACGGGTGTACCAATGATGGAAACATGTGCTTGTATCATGATGAAATGCAGATTAGAGGCCCTGGAGCCAACCCAAGGATATCTGCCCAAAACTGTTTCATCTCTGTCAGCTTTAATCTGATCGAAAGAGAGCATGCTTCAATGCAGTGAGAAAAATGTGAACTCCTAAAATAACCAAGTGGCACTCTGTTTTCCATGCAGAAGCTATTAAAATACTCACTTTTCACTGTGTTACAGTAGAAAGCATACTGAACTACAACTTAGAGGACCTGAATTCAAATCTCATCGCAGTCACTAACTTGGGCTGTGAAGTCTCACAGGCCCTTAGTTTCTACATCTGTAAAATGAATGTGCTGGGCTACACTAATGGTATTCAATAGTTTTTTTTCTTCCCTTCATAAAACAAGTGACAAATCATATTTGTACACTCCCCGGGGTTATGCCCAATTAGCCATGTACTAGTTGTCTCTCCCCTTTCTATCTGCTCAGGTAAGCGTATCAGAAAGCACATGAGTGAGATTAGCATTTTAAGATAACCTTGAATGTCTAATTTATTTTAAAAATTAAAAATCAAATAATTTGGAAGCTTGGATACATCATTAAATTTTAAAAGATGATTTGCTACACAATTCTCAAAAGGTATGCCATGAAATGCAATCCTAGCAGTCTCTTGTGATGTTATCGTTCTACATCGCTGTGAGTTAATCAAGGTGCCAGTGGAGAAAGGTCCAAGGCTTTGAGTCTTTAACTATTTGCTATTTGCAATTAAAAAAACAACAGCAACCAAGAAATACGTGTTTGTAGATAGTCCTCACTTTGGTGAGCATTCTCATTTCCCTTTGGAGAATCACTTGTCGCAAGAGTAACTTTTGATTCTTAGGTTGACGTGTTAGGCAGAGCTCTGTTTCTAAAATGAGGTAATAACATCCTTACTTGAAAGTAAGACGGAATCTTTTTTAAGAATTGAAAAGATGCAGTACTTGACTAAAATAGTAGTGAGTTGTATCTTGGAATGTCTCATCATGGAATATTTATCTGCAGGGGGGAGAAAAGTTTGTAGTATGGTGGCTATTAAAAACCAGAATAATAGGGGAAAGGATTAAGATAAAAATTGCCAAAGGAGCAAAAAGTTTAATATAAGATTTGAGTATAAAAATGACCTATACAATTTCCCATCTCCAACAATATGGTGGTCAAGATAATCTGAAGAGCTTTACACTGTTAAATACGAGGCTAAAGTAAACTTTGTAAATGTAAGACTGACCTTATAAGAAATGAAGGGAAACTATAAGAATTCTAAAGCAAAGGATGAACCAAAAATAACAATCAGCAGGTTGGGATGGTGACAATAAAGCTGTGGAGTGAAGAAGTGACAATACTGTAACTTGGGGGTGTAGGCTTTAAGTTTACATTGAGAAAAGAGACTAGCTCTTAGGTTCTCTCATGTGTAAACTGAGTAAATCATAAACCGTGACTTCACATAAAAGAGTGGATTAAGTAAAATCTACCTATCAGCATAGAAAGACAGTAGTGAAGATTGTGCATCCTGTTTTGGATTATGAATGGTGAAAACATTTTCCTTTAAGAATTAAAGATCATGAGGGACACCTGGATGGTTCAGCCAGTTAAGGGTCCAATTCTTGATTTTGGTTCAGGTCATGATCTTGTGATCATGGTTTGTGAGATCAAGCCCTAAGTTGGGCTCTATGCTGACAGCACAGGGCCTGCTTGGGATTCTTTCTCTTCCTCTCTCTTCTTCTCCCTTTCTCTCTCTCTCAAAATAAAATAAAATAAATATTAACAAAAAAAAGGATTAATTATGGAATTAGAGACTTAAATATATGCAACTCTAAAACAAAAACAAAAGCTGTGATACCTAGCAGATGCAAATAGCAAACTTCTGAGGAATACATCTTTAATTCAAGCATCACAGGATTCGCATAGCAAAATATGATGAAGAAATCAAAACCCAGCATTGCAAAATGATACAAGAAAACATACTACCATGAGTGAATGTTGGCAGGCACCAACCAAAAACATTAAACATCCAAGAACTCTAGGTGATACAGAAGTTGAATAGAGATTATTAAAGAGGGATATTTAAATTAATAAAATATACAAGAGAATTCAAAATATTAATAACTAGTAAAGAAACATGAAACAAAGAAAGGAAAATCTTTGAAATTATCTAATGGAACTTCTACAAATGATGGGGCTAGGTCAGTTAGAGCATCCTACTCTTGATCTTGGAATCAAGATTCCCCACATTGGATTCTAGTGGAGATTACCTTAAAAGAATAAAATTAATTAAAAAATGAAAGACATGGTCATTAAAGTAAAGTCAATAAATGGGTTATACAGTAGTGTAGACAGAGCTATAACTAACTAACTGGAGCACAAAATAGCTGCAATAAAAAAAGAAAGATATAAAAAAATTAAAGAGTAAAAAATAGATATGGAGAATAGGACAAAAATCCCAACCTACAATGTAATGGGATTTCTAGAAGGACAAAATAGAAAAAAATGAGGAATTAAAAATATTTCAAGAGTTAATGGCTCAAATTTTTTGGAATTGATGAAACTACACGAATCCTCAGAATCAGAACACATATACGTATATAAAACATACAAATCTATACTTAGATACACGATCATGTGCATGTAAAGTGATACAGCGGATTTGGAATATAGTTGGGCAGTTTCTTATAAGATTAAATATACACTTACTATGCAACTCATAAAACACACTCCTGGGTGCTCATCCCCAGAGAAATGAAAACTGGTCCACATAAAAACATACATGTGACTATTCATAACAGCTTTAATTTTAACAGCTAAAAACTGAAAACAACCAAAGTGTTCTTCAATAGTTGAATAATTAAACTGTGGTACAACCATACCATGGAATGCTGCTCAGTAATAAAAAAAAGGTATGAACTATATTGATAGATATAATAGTTTACATCTCAAGAGCATTAGGCTGAATAAAAGAAATCCAATTTCAGAAGGTCACATAATTGTAAGATTTCATTTATATACAACAAAGCAGCAAAACAAACAAAACAAAATTATAGAGATGAGAACAGATTAATCATTGCCAGGGATTAAAGAAGGTAGTACAGGAGTAGGGAGTAGTGGAGGAGGTTGAGGAAGATCTTTGTGTTGACAAAATAGTTCTATATCTTGGCTGGAGTGATTATTACATTAATCCATACATGGGATAAAGTGGCATAGAACTATGCATGCACATTGTATCAACATCAATTCTTTGGTTTTGTATTGTACTATAGTTACATAAGATGTAACTATAATGGGAAGCTGCATAAAGGGTGTATGAGACCCCTTTATAGTATTTGGAAACTTTTTGTGAACCTATATCAAAATAAAAATTTACAGGTGGGGGAGGAGGGCAGCAAACACTGCAGACTATGGAAAGTTCCAGAAAAGTAACCCAAGAGAAAAGACCAATTAAGTGTGAAGAAATAATTAGACTAACAACAAACCTTATCAAAAGTAATGATAGGGGCACCTGGGTGGCTCACTGGTTAAGTGTCTGACACTGGACACTGGATTTTGGCTCAGGTTATGATTTCACGGTGATTGGTTCAAGACTCACATCGGGCTTCGTGCTGACAGTGCAGAGCCTGCTTGGGATTCTCTCTCGTTCTCTCTTACTGCTCCTCCCCCACTTGCACTCTCTCTCTCAAAATAAATAAATAAACTTTAAAAAAGTAATTACAGAAATCAGAAGGCAATAAAATAATCTTTAGAGTTTTGAGAAGAAATAATTTAGAATTCTATACCCAATTACATTATTATTTAAAGTATGGCTAAAACAGGGGCCCCTGGGTGGCGCAGTCGGTTAAGCGTCCGACTTCAGCCAGGTCACGATCTCGCGGTCCGTGAGTTCGAGCCCCGCGTCAGGCTCTGGGCTGATGGCTCGGAGCCTGGAGCCTGTTTCCGATTCTGTGTCTCCCTCTCTCTCTGCCCCTCCCCTGTTCATGCTCTGTCTCTCTCTGTCCCAAAAATAAATAAACGTTGAAAAAAAAAATAAAATAAAAAAGTAAAATAAACCTCTGGACCTATAAAAATATCAGACAAAGTATATATATTTTTACTAAAAAAAAAATCAAAATGTAAGATAGTCACTACATAATAGCATAAGTAATAATTGGCCAAGAAGTTATAAACTTACATGCACTTAATAACATATGCTTAAAACAATCAAGTGACAATTGACAACATGGTATAGTCATTAAACACAGACTCTGGAAACAAATTGCCTGGAGCTGAAATCCTAATTTCTTACTAGGTGTGTGACGTACGTAACTTCTTTTTTTTCCATAATTTTCCCATCTGTAAAGTAGGATAACAGTACAAATATCAACTTAAAGGAATAGTATAAGAGCATATACGTTTGTACATGTATGGTAAAACTGTCAGATAGTGTTATTTATATCATCATTATCAACAAATAGAAGAAACAACAAATCCAAATTTGTCGCGGGAGATCCTCATACACTTCTCATTAATTGATAAAACAATTAATTTGCTGGTCATCTGCCTATTTATTTTCAGATTCATCCCCTGCCCTTTTCTTGCACTGCTTTCTCTTCACCTTCTCTGTTTTGTAGGAAACCATATATTCAAGCTTTATTGCCGATTAGCTTCCAGGGAAGCACCAACATAAAGAATAAAGAGTGGGAGGAGGAAAGAATACCAGTATATCTCCACAAGACTCTAGCATGGTGTCTCCTCCTTGGCTAAAGCTCCAGGCAGACTACCCTTCCCATTGGGGTTCCCTGTTGTAGTTCCAGCTCCTGTTAGATGGTCTTAGCTTCTCGGCTCTGCTAACACCACCACCACCCCTTGTTCCTTCAGAAATAGTTGTGTAAGTCGCTTCCTGCTTTTACTGATCTCTAGTTTGTTTCACTGTTCCTCATTTGGCTTGTCAGCTGTTCCATAACATATGTAAACAATTCCCTCGTCAAAATACCTAGAATGGTATCTGCTTTCTTGACTGGAACCTGATTGATGTAATCAGTAAGACAAAATGCTAGTACAAAAAACTTTAGTGCCCTATCAGTAAACTTAATCCAATAGATTGTTCAAAATTAACAGAAGTGAATTCAAATGAAATTCTCCAAAATGACAAATTCTAAAGTTGTTCATACTTTTATGGGAGAGGGGAAGGAACCATCTGAAAAGTATTCTTCATAGGAGTGTGGAGACTGTGGCAGTGAAGTAGAATACAAAGGACATGTTTGCTCTCCAGCTTACTATTACCTCAGTTAGGACCATTTCTTCTCTCCTCAGATATTTCTCTATTATGTGCTTGACTCTTCATAATCCCAGAACTCAACCTGAAATTTCTTTATATAATATATATTATTGTGTGTGCATAATTTATATTATATGTCATTATATATTATTATATATTTTCTACTTTAGAAATGAACGCAAGGTTATTCTCTCTGCGTGGTTCTACTTTCTCTAGCATATAGATCCAAATAATGTCACCAAATATCCACTATGTGCAAAGCACTAAGTTAGACATAGAGCCAAAAGACTGAATCAAATTTATTCTTTACTCTCTGGGAATTCATAACCTATTTGGGTAGACAGATATGTTTACAAAAAGCTCCAATGCCATGCAAAGAGTGAGAAATTCTATGAAGAGGTACAATCACAAATTATAATAGCATAGGAAGGAGTCTCCAATTGTGAGGATGTTGGAAGTCAACTATGAAACCTTATCTTTTCTATTCATTTTAGGTCACAAAATGCTTCCCTAATGTTATTTTATTTAAAAGTATGTAAGCAGTTATCCTTACATTGTTACCATCAAATAATTGGAGGTATAACCAGAAGGCAAACCACTTAACTGCTTGGAATGGAAGGCTAGTTTGGTCTTAGAGCAGGCATTTATGCAATAGATTGTTTTAGTACCACTGTGAACAAAATACTATGTAAAGGACTATGGATAATATAAAGATGATAGGCCACAACTTGTGACCACTCTCCTCTTATAATTTAGTGCTATTTGTATAATACCACATTAAACAGTTCAGATTTTCCATTCCCAGTCGCCTATATATTTGGCTATAAAGAGGAAAGTCACCCTTTTGTATTGAGCATACATACATCTTCAAACATCTATACATAGAGTTAGAGTGGTAAGGGAGCAAGAAAGTGGTCCAATCAATCAGATAAGCCAATTCTGCTCTGGAACTCAGTGGGAAGACAAATCTTATAGCCAAATTGCATGTTATAGCCAGATCACCAAGTCTAGCCCTCATTGTTCAAATCAGGGCTTTGAACAAATCAGGACTAGTTCCCAGGCCTTCAATTTGGAATCTAGAAATTCTAGATATTTAGAAAGAGAAAGAGAAAGAGAAAGAAAGAGAAAGAGAAAGAGAAAGAGAAAGAGAAAGAGAAAGAGAAAGGAAAGAAAAGAGAGAAAGAAAGAAAACAAAGGAATGAAAGAAGGTAGGAAGGGATGAAGGAAGGAAACAAGGAAAGATAAGAGGAAAAAAAGACGTTTCCAAAGAGGGCATTTAAGAGTCACACCAACTGGTAAATAGTAAGTTCAATAGACTAATAGATCTATTGGAAACATTTGCATAATGCAATTAGAGACTATTAGAATTGTCCTAGTTTTCAAATTCTGCTTTCTTTGTTAGATATGTACCAAATTACATATTGATCAACACAGGAATAGAGTCTTCATTACTTTTCTTGAGTTGGCTCTTTCACCACAATGAGTTCTCATCAACTTGTATTTTAACAGACTTTTTCGAAAGAATAAATAGGTCTTGAATTCTTCTGGTTTAAAAAGGAACCAAAACTGGAGTTGTCCAGCTTCCTTTGCTGATCTGAGTGTTTTTATTTATTTGAGAATAGTACTCAGAATCGTAGCACCTCAAGTTTGGAATATATCATAACTAAAATTTAGTTCACCTCCTATCTCCAATGCTGCAATGTGTGTTAGCACACAAAAGTCCTTCAGATCCAGGGTGGGTAACTTAAATGACTGCAGCTAGCTGGAATTCTACAAGAGGGGTTGGTGGGGACTACAGCAAACTAGAGAGTGCTTAGCCCTTATGGAATCTCTTCTGTAGCTTAGGAATTCAGGTCTATTCCTGACAAATCTTCCTGTTTTCCAGAAGAAGCTAGAATTTTATAAGAAATTATCTGACTTGTTAAAACAAATTCAAAAATATTATTAAAAGTCTTCTGTGTGCCAAGCATTGCTCTTAGTTCTAATGATACAGAAATGACCAAAACATGGTCTGTATCCTCAAGGAGCTCAGATTATTGTTTAATAAGAATGTAATGAAGAAAGTAAAGCCATTCAATGTGTGCTAACATAGAGATAGATGTAAAGTATTAAAGGGGAACATGAGAATTTGGATGACTTTTTCAGGTTTGGGAAAGGGTAGACTTTGCTCCAGGAAGTGACTTCCTGGAGAAGCTGTAACTTTTGAATTATGCCTTAAAAGATAAAAGGGGGTGCCTGAGTGGCTCAGTTGGTTAAGCAGCCAACTTTGGCCCAGGTCATGATCTCACGGTTCATGAGTTTGAGCCCCGTATCGCATCAGGCTCTGAGCTGACAGCGCAGAGCCTGCTTGGGTTTCTCTCTCTCTCTCCCTCTCTCTCTCCCTCTCTCTGTGCCCCTCCTCTACTCACACTCTATCCCTCTCTCAAAAAATAAATAGACATTAAAGAAAGATTAAAGGATACTTACCTTTGTATAAGCAAAAGGAATAGGGTTATAAATATCTATAGCATGTTCAGTAAAAGATGAGAGGGATGGAGTAGCTGGAAATAAGCAAAGTGAAGTAGGTAGTACTACTACTAGGTTGGAGATAGATTTATACTCCAAGGGAAGGAATTTGTTCTCTGTCCTGGTAGAATGGGAAACATACAATGACTGTAGCCAAAGTTATTATTTTTTGTGTTAGTAGTAGTATTAGCATTTTATTTGAGAAAATAACATAATGGAGACTAGCAGCGCAAGTTAAGAATATTAAACTGGAGTCATGAAGTCATGAAACCAGTTGAGAGACTGGGAAGATCTGAATTCAGGTAATGAATGTGAGGACAGAGTAAGGAAGACTGCATCTAACAGGCAAAGGAGAAGAAGTCAAATTAGGTGGGAGATTGATGGACTACTATAGAGGCCAAAGTCAGGCAGCCCCCAAATGGGCCACTTGGCATACAGTTTATACCCAGATGAAAACAATCGAGGCACAAAAGACCAGGAAGAAACTTTGGCCTCACCCTCACTTTCCACAACCTAAAATAATTTAGATAGAGGACCTGCTCCAGGAAGAGAGCTATAACCATACATCACTGCATTAGAATATAAACTAGACATGGTAGACAAGGAGGAACCTAGAAAAACCTGTTGGATCAAAGTCCTCTCTATGTCCAATTGGTTCTGAATGTCCCAGAAAACATTTGTTCACCAAAATTTAATCTTTTTCATTTTTCTGTGAATTGCATTCCTTCCCTTTAAAGTCTCAGACCCTTACTTCCTTCTCCTTAGTTCAGGATGACATGTATACCTAATTTTGCCTGACTGACTTTGGGAGCTCATGTCTATGTAGATTCCTTACATCTAAAAAATTAAATTTGGTTTTCTCCTGTTAATCTGTCTCATGTCAATGGGATTGTTAGTCAGGTATAAGAACTTTGTATAGTAGAGTAAAATTATTTCCTCCCCTACAGTGGGGATGCTGGCAACAAGTTAGAACAGGAAGAGGAGAAATTCAGGAAGGGAGGAGAGCAGAAAAATGATGGGGAGAGGACAATAATACCATTAAAATGCTATCTTTGAATTTTACATTAGACTTTTTTTCATAACTTTCACTCATTTGTCCTCCTCTTTGAATTTGTTTTTAAATTAGCATCACTTCTATGAAATATCTCTCCATTTTGTTATGTATCCTCTTCATCCCGATATTCCACCCTAAGGTTTCTTGATTATGTATGGGCAGCCCAGGTTGGGGACATCAAGTTTATTCACAAAATGGGTATTCACCAGTTCAGTGTGATGAGTCTTCTCTTATTGGGGTCTGTAAAAGTAATCCTGGAGAAAGCCATTTTCTAGTAGAATGATTTAGGGCAACGTTCTAAAGTTGTCATCTCAGTTGCTTAATTATAAAGTAGAAATAATAAAGATAGCCCTTATTTCAATATTAGCCTTCATTTCAAGATATTATAAAATCCTAAGGCATTATTACAAGTAAAGAACTTACTACTGAGAACATGGAAAGCGCTAAATGAATGTCAATTTGTATTGTTGTCATATTTAGTGAATCAAATTTAGATCATAAACTAATGTAGGCACTAAATTAGAATTTTGAAGATACCACAGTCTCTTCTGAAATTAGGGAGGAGAAGGAGAAGCTCCAAATGCCAAAGATGTCCAGATGGCCTGGACATCTTTGCTAAGGGAGTACATGCTGATGAATATCTTCATTCATTCATTCATTCATTCATTCATTCATTACCTTGTTCATTTTTCAGTCACTTATCTCTTCATCTATCCATTGATTTGCTTATTCAAAAAAGTTGTTGCAGGTCTACTATTTACCAGGCATTGAGCTAAATATTGAGAACCCCCAGAAGATGTAAGCTCATTGAAAACATAAATAAATTAGTGACTATAATGATAACATGGTAAGCAGTACATGGAGACCCCCCAAAACAAAAAAAAAAATCATTCATAGCACAAAGGAGTAAGTTGTTTTTCCTGAAGACAGAAATCATTTGAATTACATCTTAAGAGGGAAAATTTGTCAGGCAAAAAAAAAAAGTGGGGAGGTAAAGTATTTAAGACCAGGAGATCTGTCTGTGCAGAGTCACAGAGGCACCAAAGACCAAAGTGCTTAAGAGGAGTAACCTCTCGTAGGTGAGAGAGGAACACAAAGAGGATGGAGGAGCATGTAGGAGATGTAGCTAGAAATCCAAGAGCTTTGAATCCAGTGCTAAGGGGATTGATTTCTTTCCTGTGGCCACTGGGGGAACCCTAGAGGTATGTGAGTGACACACTGAGACTTGCATTTTTATAAAAATTTCCCTGGTGGCAGTGTGGATAATAAGGAAGGAGGACAGGTTAGTGGCAGTTCTTCGGTATCTCCAGCGTCCCAAGGAAACTAGAAAGTTATCATTTACAGGCTATGTTTGTTGAGCCGGTGCAAAACTGAAGGAAATTCCTAACTCTATTCTACCTTTCCTCCAAACCTTTAAAATTCTGTAAGTCTGTATTATCTTAGGTCTTGAGATGTTAATGACTTAACTAATTGTCAACACTGGCAATTACAATGACTGATACCTTATCATTTCTTACAATGAGCAATGCTAATTAAAATTGATTGTGCGAGAGCTTTAGCAGCAATTGTCCCCCCCCCCCTTTTTTTGTTTAAAACATGAGCTTACTGTGCTGATTTGGTGAACTTCACACAAGGCAGGCTTATTATCCTGGTGTTTACTTCCTAGTTCTGCTTGTGAACCATATTAGCAACAATTATGAAATGTCAGAGAAATGGTAGAAATAACTGAATTCGTGCCATAAGAAAGATTCCAGATTTTGATTCATTCATTCATTCAAGTGCTAGAACCTGTATTGGACATCTTCATATGCTAGGAACCATGCTAGGCATAGAGGAAGGAAATGAACAAGTAAGTTGAGGGATTTGCAGCCCAGTGAGAAAGACAGCCTCATTACAGGATAATCACCTATGGTATGTAAATACTACAGTTGGCAGATGTTAGTTCTGCCAGTGAAGAATAGTGGCACATTTCACAGAGAAGGTGACTTTTTATTGAGGGATTCAAAATGCGAGCAGGGACTTCTTCAACTTTTATTATTACTATTTGTATATACCACATGAATTTGTAAGACTTTATAAAGTATCTCAAAAGAAGACATGTAATACCATGATGATAAACTAGCCAGAGAATTCAGGATTCAAGACCAGAAATTGTGCCCTGGAAAATCTAGGCTGAAAAGAAAGAAAAGGCATGCCAGTCAGTTATCATAAAGTATATAAATACCTAAAGAAGGTAAAAGGAAGCAATAACCTTGTAGGGGAGGAATTTTTTTTTTTCTTTCTCCCCTTCTGGGTTCTTTGGCTAATCTAATAATTAACTTAACATAAGACAGATTAACAAGAGGAAAACAAATTTAATTACAGTATGTAAGTACATCCCAACAGTCAGGTAATTGAGGTTTATATGATATCCTGAGGTAAGAAGAAAGGGGTAGGGGTCTGGGATTTCAAAGGAGAGGAAAACAGTGCACAGGAAGGTGGGAAGAGCATATGTTTGATAAACAAATGTTTGCCATGTCCTTTGAAGAAGTCTTTTTAATATAAAAAGTATAGCTCTCTTTCTGCTACAGGCTCCTTATCTAAGTTCTTTTGGGAAGTTAAGGAGGATGTTAAATGTTTTTCTTAAATCTGTTAGGTCTTGATTTTCTTCAGCTTGAAATGATCCTCAGCCCAAACTGGCACATTCTGGAGTGGCCTACTCTGAACCCCACTAACATGTTCTAAGAAGGATGAAAAGATCATGCTCAAGTGCAGGCTGCCTGGAGGACAGTGACAGACAGGCAAGAGTTCTGGCCAAACAGTTCACTTAGACAAACACCAACTGAGCATTGTGAGGGTACTCTGCCCAGAGCCCACCTTTAGGGCTGAACCATGCATAGTCCCCCAGGTGCTGGGAATGTCATAGTTGAGTCCCTCTTTAGGTACTTCCCTTGGCACAAGGGAATTGTTTTGCCCAGTGTTAATTCTCTGCCCTAAGAAGTAGCTTGTATTCAATAACTGGTTGATGAGGGTGGGGCACAATGGCCCAACCCCTTTTCAGGATTTGAGACAATTATGAAGAGTCATCCCAACCCCAGAGCTCCTTGTAGGGTCAGCTGAGGTTTCTCTTCCAATGCATCACAGTTAAACTTGTCCCTCTGTACCCTCCTACTTGCCATTTCTGTTATCGATATGGTTTCAGAGAGAAATCCTAGTTAGAGCCCCTGCTTGTAGACATCTGGGGTCTTAAGTCCGTTCTCTGGAGAACCAGGTTTAAAACAGTCATCCACTATGTGCCCAGTTGGGCGGTGGGCCGGGGCAGGGAGTAGATTCAACAATGCAACAGATAAGAACTCTGACCTCAAATGATTTACAGTTTGGATGGAAGTTAGGGCTTCTCAAGACAATGCAGAGCCTTGGAAAACAGTTGAGCCTATGAAATACAGAACAGAAGAATGGGGAGGGGAAAAAAAGATTTCTGAGTATACAGTCTAAAATTGTGCTCACAGAATAAATAGTTCTTGGGTATAAGAACTATAAAGTCAATGTCTCTATAAATTCAAATGTCTTTAGAGTTAAAGAATGTAGCATTATTAGGGACCATGGCGGGGGGTGGGGGGGAAACTTCCCTCCTAAGACATTTGGTCATCCAGGCCTCATTTTCCTTTTTAGAGGACATAGATTTATGACCTCCCAAGGCAGCACATTCCAAGTTTTCCTAATTGGAAAGTTCTTCCTTATATTTTTCTGAAAACTTCTCTAGTTCTGTTCTCTGCAATCATATAGACCAAATTGCCCTCTCTTCTTCTGCAAGAGCCTTTTATTTATTTGAAAAGAAAAAATGATACACACATTAAAATTGTTTTTAAAAATGTTTAGGAGATAATGGTAATTTGAGCATTTGCTGTATATTTGTTGGTATTAAGGAATTTTTTTAAGGGATGATAACAGTGTATGCTGAAGTTTAAAAAACAATTTTCATATTGTACTATTATTTTTTGTATTATATTATTTTTATATTTTGTATTATATTATTATTGTATTGTATGATTATTATATATATTACACATACTGAAATATTTAGGGATGCAATAATATGATATGTAGGGTTTGCTTCAAAATCATATGGAGGGAGAAATGGGTGAGGTTATAGAAGAAACAGGTTTGGCCATGTATATTGTTGACGCTGGATAATGAGGATTCATTACACTTTTCTGATACTTGTAGAAATTCTTAAAATTTTCCAAAATAAACACATTTTAGTATATTTTTGTCTTATTAAAATAACACTTGTACATCATTGAAAAAAACCCTAAAGACAGAGAGGCTTATAATGTAAAGCAACAGTCCCTGCATCCCTCCTTCCCATAGCCCCACTCTCCAGAGGTAACTAGTTCTAACTCTGTTATTTTCTTGGGAGGGAGTGTCTTTCTGGAGGTACCTCTATGAGCCTAAATAAGCAGTGCCTGTGATAGTCTTAAGTGTTGTCTCTATATTGTCTGTGCATTCCTGCAGTGACCAGAGAAGGATTTTGTCCATTTCTTAGACCCACTCCTTCTAGTATACACTATCAGTTCCTTCTTGGGTCAGCCTCTCTTCTCACAGCACAATTCACATCTGTTTATTGTCCCACTATCCATTATAGCCAGTCTACCTCAACTCCCAGTTTTATAAGATAACGCCTTTGCTAAGCTCACCCTTCCACCCACATTTCTCCCCTACATCCAAAATTGATAGCATCTGTTTTCTGTCCTGCAATGATGGCTAAGCCTTCAGTGAGTTATTGGTAGTTTTATCCCAAACCTAAAAATGAATCATGGAACTTGAATTATCATCATTGTGTAGTAGTGTTCACAGTGGAGACAGTATTTTGTCCAGATTAGACCTCCTTTACTTCAAATTCTATGTCTCAATCCTTGCATCACTCAGAGAAGAAAAACTGAAGCATCAGGTTTAAATGGAATCTCCTTTTGCACTCAACCAATTGCCTTTCTTAGGCACCAACATTTCCCAAGTTCTAGATGATATTATTTAATCTTTTGAACCCCATCACCTCCTCTACCTCTCCTTACATTTGTTTTTTACCCGGTGGCCTCCTTTCTGGGGCCCAGGCATCTAAGCCAATCTGGACTTTCTCATCTTCCAACTGTCATCCTATGACTTCCTTGAGTCATATATTCTGTTATTTGGGTCCCAGGTCATTTTCTTTCTTGGCTTACTAACTTATTTTGCAAGAGAGCTTCTCAAGAAAGCCAGATGAACTCCCTGATTCCTTAGCTGTTCTGAGTCTACCTTCAGTTTTAATTAGCTAGGGAAGAATTTTAAAATAAGTCTCATTTAAAAAATTAGAACTCATTTTTCTTCAGAATATTTTGGTTTTAACCATATTTCTTTTGCTTGCTTTTAAAAAAAAATTTAAGTTTACTTTTTAAAGAGAGAGAGAGAGAACATAAGTTGGAGACGGGCAGAGAGAGAGAGAGAGAGAGAGAGAGAGAATGAATCCCAAACAGGCTCTGCTGTCAGCACAGAGCCCGATGTGGGACCTGAACTCACAAACTGCAAGATCATGATCTGAGCCAAAATCAAGAGTGAGGCGCTTAACCGACTGAGCCACCCAGGTACCCCTAACTTTATTGTCTTAATCTACTCTACATTTTCCTTTTCTTGTATTGTTTTATTGGAAGGCATATTTTAATTTCCAAAGGTTCTTATTTTTACCTTATTTTAAGTTTATTTATTTTGAGAGAGAGAGACAGACAGAGAGAGAGAGAGAGAGAGAGAGAGAGAGAGTGTGTGTGTGTGTGTGTGTGTGTTTGTGTGTATGTGATTGTGTGTGTGTGTGTGTGTGTGTGTGTGTGTGTGTGTGTGTGTAATTGGGGGAGGGACAGAAAGGGAAAGAGAGAGGGAATCCCAAGCAGGCTGGCACTATCAGCATAGAGCCCAATGTGAGTCTTGAACTCATGAACTGTAAGATCATGACCTGAGCCGAAATCAAGAGTCAGACACTTAAATGACTGAGCCACCCAGGTGCCCCATTTTACCTTTTTTTTTTTTAAGGGCACGTTTTGCTTTATGGTTTTGATATCTTCTCAAATATTTTAATGAGATTTTTTAGAACACTGTCTTCTGGTTCTGAATATTTCTGTGGCTATATATAATGATGGTTCCTTTTATTGTTGTTAGTGTTCCTCAGGTATCTGATCATTCTTGGTTGGCTCCTTCTGTTTCAGAATGAGACATTAGGAAGCCAGTTAAGGGCTCTGAGGAGATGGATGTGGCCAATGGGTGTTGGTGAGATAACCGAGCAAGGGCCTGACTGGGGCAGATGTCTGTCTGCTGGCTATTTAGTGCACTAGGGTACAGGGCTCATTTTTCCATTTATAAGACTCTCATCAATATCCCTGTTTTTCACCTCACATCTCAGTCCACATCTTCTATCACACTGGCTTTTCTAAATATGGAAACTCAGGAATTTAGCAGTGCACCTAGATTGTCTTCATTCATCACTAATCAGCTTCCATCCTCTCTGGTTTTCAGAGACTTTATGAAATCTCTCACCTACTGATGGTTCCCTTTCTATGTTTGACATAGTTTTGTATTTATACCCTTATTTCTTCTTATTAAGAGGGAAAAGAGATCAATCCAAGTTTTCTCTTTGCCATCTTGAAACAGATGCCTCTCCATTTATTTGTTTGTTTAATAAAGACTCCCATTTACTCCATCTACTTTCTCTCATATCCTCATTGGCCACTTAGAAATCTGTAAACAATAGTGTTATGAATTGAAGTATGTTCCCCTGCCCCACCAAAATATGTTGTGAAGTCCTAATCCTCCATACCTCAGAATGTGACCTTATTTGGAAATATGTCTATTGCAGCTGTAATTAGTTAAGATGAGGTCATACTGGAGTAGAGTGGTCTCCTAATCCAATAGCACTGGTGTTCTTATGAGAAAACAGCCTTATGAAGAAACCAGGGAGAATGCCATGCGATGCCAAAGGCAGAGATTAGAGTTATGTAGGTGCCAGTCAGTGAACACCAGGGAATGCCTGTAAATCACCAGGAGCCAGCAAGAGGCAAGGAAAGATTCTCTCTTACAAGTTTCACAGGGATCATGGTCCTGCTGATATCTTGGTTTTGGGCTTCCAGCTTCCAGAATATGAGATGGTTTCTGTTACAGCAAGCCATCCAGTGTCCTGGTACTTTGTTATGGCAGACCTAGAAAACTAATGTGAGTAGAGACAGACAACAGTTAGGGACTTGACAAGCATTCAATTTAGAGATAAGGAGGTAACTGGTAGAAATACCTCCTCGTCCTGCCCAGAAAAAAAATGGTTAAAATGAGTGTGGAAAGTGAGACTGGGGGTAGAAAGGAGGCAGAGGAGTATTGCTTTTCATGACTTCTCATTGCTTTCTGTACCATAACATTGTTTTCACACGCCTTCTTACTTCCCTAGGTATTCTCTGATTTGTCATCTAGTTTGTAAAGATCTGTGGCAGTCAAAATACCAGCAACCCCCACCCAGGATGTCCATGTCCTAGGCCCCAGAACTTGTGAATATGATACCTTACATGGCAAGGGAGAATATAGGTTCAAGATAGAATTAAGGTTGCTAATCAGCTGACTTTAAAATAGTGAGATAATTCTTAGCCCAATGTAATGATAAGAATCCTCAGAAGTGGAAGAGGGAGACATGAGTCACAGAGATATGTCGGAAGCAGATCATTGGAGTGATGGAAGGATGTACTGGCAGAAGGACTCAAGAAGAAAGAGGATGAAAGACACAAGCCACAAAATGTGGATGGCCTCTAGGTGCTGGAGGAGAAAAGGAAACTGATTCTCCCCTGGAGACCTAGAAAGGAATCAAGCCCTCATGATATGCTCTTAGCCCAATGAGACCTATGTCAGACTTGACCTGCAGAACTGTGAAATACATTTGGGTGGTTTTAACTCACTGAGTTTGTGGTCATTTACTACAACAGCTATAGGAAACTAGTATACCATCCCTTTAAAAATGCAGGCTCAAAGCTAAAGCATAGTACCCCAGTCTGGAACTAGCCACTGCTGACACCTGAAATTCTTTTCTTTCCTGTCCTAGACCTTAATCTAATTATATAGCCAACATTTATTTTTGTAGCTGCCATCAGATGCGATTTTCTCACACTGAATTTGCGGAAAATGAAAGCCCATCAGACTACAAATGCCCATGGAGAGATGGAACTTACCATATTGCCAATTCCATCATAGCACACTGGCTAAGGGCATAGAGTTAGGAAGGAACTGGGTTCTAATCCCTCACTTAGCCACTTACTAGCTGTGTATCCTTGAGCCATTTTACCTCTTGAAGCTTCCATTTCTTCATCAGTAAATGTGAGCTAGCAACAGCACCAACCTCATCTGGTTATTGTATTGTCTAAATTAGATGATGTTTTTAAGACACCACAATGCTTGGCCCATGGTGAGTGCACAATAAATAGTATGTTAATCTTGAAAAGCGAAGGGGTGGGATAATTTTGGGCTTACGCCAGAAACTCTGTGTCTTGTTGTTATTTCCAAAGGCTTAGGTTGAAAATTTTCTGACTCTCCCACTTATTTTTGTATATATGGCAATATATATGGTGTCCTAAACTACTAACAGGTATGTGTGTGTGCTGAATCCAAAACATGGCTCACAACTTCTGTTAGCATCATATTAGATGAAGAAGTTAAATCAAAACACAAACTTTAACATTATTAATTCAGTGGTTAATGCAAGGCAACCACTCGCTTCTCTCCCTCTTCCAATCCCCTGGCCCTGGCCTAAAGACTATCAATGGTACTCTTGGGATGGTGAAAGATGATGAAGCACCTCCCCTGTGCTTCCACCTGTGACCCCTTCCATAGCTCTTGCTCTGAAGTCTGCAGACCATTCAACAGTTAATAGACATCTTTAGCTATCAGCTGCCTACTCATTCTCAAAGTAGTCTCCCTCAACCACCTACAAAACCTGTTCTGATTTCAAGACATAGAGGGAAATCTTTTTTTTTTACTTTGTTCTCATTAATTTGTCTCCCCACTTCATCATCCCTTACAAGAATGCCTAAAATTAAGAGAAATGGCTATACAGTCTCCTTCAGATCAGACCTAGATTCAAAACCTAACTTTGAAAGTTGTTTGTTTCCGGGCAAGTTGCTTAATTTCCCTGTGTTCCATGTTCTTCCTGTCTAAAGTAGGGACACCTGCTTCACACAGGATGAACACTACAGATAATACATGCAAAACAAAGCAAGATGCTTGGCATTGTAAGGCTGAATAATAGTAATAGTAATAAAGTATTATTACTACTTCATTGTTTCTGTTTTCCCTTCAACGATACCCTTTAGCTTCCCTTCGGGCCTTTTCTTCCAGCCTGTCCCCTGAGGTCTCATCTCTAGGGACATTCCTCTCCTATGCTGAGTTATGCCTCTTATGATGTTAAGTGCATAGCTGGTCCCCATAGTTTATATTACATTTGTTTCTGATTCAAGCAAAGAATGTACTTCAATATGGCATCATTTAATACAAGTCTAACCTGCCCCCTACCTGGCAGAGATGATGGGAGCTTATTAAGATAATGTCTTCCTACTACTTACAGCCCCTTGAAAGACATTTACTAAATAAACAGTGGTATTCGATTTTTTGTGTTGTTTGTTTTAGCTCTTAATGCACGCTCTCTGAATTGTATTAATAGGTTCTCTGCAATGCTTCTCACGATATGGGCACTTGTTAAAAGCTACTAAATGCAGAGTGGCAGTGGATGTTACTTATTTGTGCCTCTGCTTTGCTCTTGCTCTCCTCCCTCTCCCTCTCTCCTTCTCTCTGCTAAACCTGGAACCACCCTCCTCCTTCTAGGTTCCTAGTCCACTGATTTTCAACCTTGGCTATATATCAGAATCACTAAGAATGCTTTTTAAGACTCTTGATAACCAGACCATACCCTAGACGACTTAAATAAAAATCTCTGGAATTGAGTTCCAGGCATCAGCGTTTTCTAACGTTTCCTAGCTGATTTCAGTGTTTAGCCAAAGCTGACTCTTATATATCCAACCAGATCCCAATCAGCTGACATATGTACAGAAAATTAACATTTAATGTCTTTTTTCTGCTCAGCTGTGAGTTCCTCAAGGGCCAGTATGATCTCTTATCTTTTTGCTCCCAGTCACTAACAGTCCCTGGCAAAGAGTGAATACTCAGTACATATTTCTTTTCTTGGCTGAAAGCATAGCCTTCCTAGCTCAAAGGATTTCCCCCATGCTCTGGTTTCTGTAACAGTGGACGTGAGTACCTCTTATTCATTCTAATTGTCTATCATTTTGGTTGTTCAGATTCTTTCAGGTAAAAACAAAACAAAACAAAACATTTTTTGTACTGTTTAGCAGGGAAAACACATCATTCCCATGTGGTAAGGACTGCTGTCCTCTAGGAGTGTGCCAGGTACTGTGGCTGCAGTCCAGGCGAAGGCCCGGGAGGTCGGGATGTGGGTTAGAAAGAGTACCGGCCTTCCAATCACACAAACCCAGGGCCAGAGCTCCACTGTATGCCTACGGGCACATTCTTTCACCTCTCCGAGCTCTAGTCTCCTCTTTGTGGAAGAAGGGAAATGATGCCTATTCCGGAGTTTAGGGTCACTAAAGGACATAATGTAGGAAAAGAGACACAGGGACCATCTTTGTCTGCTTGGGCTGCCATAACAAAATACCACAGACTGGGTGGCTTAAACAACGGATTTTTTCCTCACAGTTCTGGAAACTGGAAGTCCAGTAGCAAGCTGTCAACAAGGTTGCATTCTGGTGACCGCCCCTTTCCTCGCTTGCTGATGGCCGCCTTCTCACTGTGTCTCCCATGGAGCTCTCCGGTGACTCTTGGAAGGCCACTAATTCTTCTTATGACCCCCTTGAATCTTTGTTATCTTCTTGTAGTTCCTGTAGCAGTCACACTGGGGGGCTAGGGCTCCAATATATGAATTTTAGGGGTCACCAGTTCAGGCCATGGCACTGACAGAGAGATACAAAAAATATTAGTATTACTGAACTCATATTCTTTGTATCTCTCTCTGTATCTCTCAAGTTCCCTTGAGAGAATCAGAAAAATATCAAGGGAGAGACATCACAACTAGATCTTGTGGGTTGAGTGGGGATGTCTTGGGCAAACAAAAGCATTTCAAGCAGAACAAACAGCAATTCAAGTCTGTTAAAAGACATGGCATATTTGGGGGTCAGTTCTCACTGATTTTTCTCACCACTTTTCACCAGAAATTGGAGTGGATAAGAGTAAGGTTCATGGTAGAAAATATAAGAGATGTGGTTTGGGGCGTATCATTCATAATAGTAAAGGCCACCAAGCTGAGGACTTAGGAATTTTTCATTGGCATAAAGGATTACTATGCCAGTAGCTTTTTTTTTTCCGGATACCTCTTTGTTTCCCATTGAGCTGGTTGGATTCTTGAGGACAAGGACCTTGCCAAATGTTTCCCTGTAATCCACCCCTGAGCCTAGGATAATTCCTTAAAAATGTAGCAGCAATGAATTGCTCCAAAACTTTGGCATATAAAAGCTATCACCTTTTTCATTTGTTCAATTTGAAATAAAGCCACCCTGCTTCCTCTAGGTGGTATGAAAGCCAGCATTACTCTCTTGGGATTCCATCACCCCTATCTGTTCCCCGACTGCCCAAGAACCCTGGCTATTAAATGTGGCCAATAGAAGGTCTTCTCTCCCTAACAGGTAAGGGCCCCCTTGTCTGTCTGTTGAAGCAGGTTTTCCTGATTGCCTTGTGGGTGGTCTTCAGCATGGTTAACAGCTCTACTCCTCCTTTATCATATGTCCACACTGCTTCTCCATGCTCTAACAGTATCTCCCTGGCTCTTATGCTGTATTCACTGGATTGTCTTAATGCAAACTCCACTCCACTCTTCAAATGCCTATTCCACCCTGGATGCCTGAGTGGTAACCCTGGCTTCAGTTCTTACTTAGCCCTTTGTGCTCAGAATTATTACTTCCTAAAGCCATGGTCTCCACCTCTGGGTGCTACTCTACTACTGGCTTGGCTGTCTGTCTCTTTCAGCTCCACATTTCTCTCTCCCTCCCCTTGAGTCTTGAGATATTTTTGTGAATAATCTTCAAACCACAAAGCTTTTATTTCTCCCCTTCCCTTGGGCAATATGGATTAATTGCCTTGACGGGCCTGACCTCTGAAACACAAATGCCTGTTTAAAATAAAAGGCTGATTATTATATAATGAACTATATTCAGTTTACTAAATAGTTAACTTAAACATAAATATATGTATACATTTATGCTGAATAGATGTATAATTTATGCTAATGATAATTACAAATAATACAAAAGCATAATAACTGTATTCATTACCAGTGCTTCATTCTGCTTCTGCTTAAGAGCCATATACTGACAATTTGACAGGCCGCTGGTACTGTGCTGGGCACTGAGGACATAGAGATGGCTATGGTATCATCTTTGTCCTCAAAGAGATTAGAGTTTAGTGGGGGAGTAAGATATATCAAATTAGCTAATGTATTATGAAAGCCCTCATTAAGAAATGATTAGGCTGGGGCACCTGGGTGGCTCAGTGGGTTAAGTGCCCAACGGTTGATCTTAGTTCCGGTCTTGATCTCAGGAATCTGCATACAAGCCCCACGTCAGCCTACTTGAAAAAAAAAAAAAAAGATTGGGCTGACACTGTTGTTTTATCGTGACTCTGAAGAGGTTCCTTGTTTGCTGTGCTGTGCCTTGTATTCACTTGGTCCGTGTCTACATTGGCCTTCATTTCCTTAGTCACTTCCTTGTGAGGTATATTATTTAGACTTGACTACGCTATGCTGCTGAAACTAAGTAACTCCCAAATCTCTGGATGGGAGATGGACATAGCAAAGGTTTGTTTTTCTTACAGTGACTAACCCTAATGTGATTAGGGAACATAGCTGCTCCATGTGGCCACTTAGGGATCCAGGCTCTCTGAGCATCTTACTTCCTATAGGGAGAGGGTGGTGCCACCATCGCAGCATGCATTGCAATGAAAAGGTGCAGCAGTTTTTAACCATTGCTACACAGAAATAACACACATCATTTTTGTCACAGGCCATTAGCCAAAAGTTGTAACAGGACCCCAAACCAACAATAAGAAAGGCTGGAAAATGTAGGGGAGCCTGTGGATTATTAGATGATTGCTGCTGTTGCTGCCACCAGAGTAGTGATTTGAGAGCATGAGCTTTGAAGAATTTGAATCTTGACCCTGGTAGTTACTTTTGGAGTCCCCAAGGGGGAGGGCACATAAATAGCAACCTTCTTCTCTGCTGAGTTCTGAGCTTAAGTGTGTGTGTGTGTGTGTGTGTGTGTGTGAAATAGGTGATGGGATTAAGGAGTACACTTATGATGAGCACTCAGTGTTGTATGGAAGTATTGAATCACTATATTGTACACCTGAAACTAATATTATACTACATGCTAACTATAATTGAAATAAAAACTAAAAAAAGGAATATATATAGAGGCCAAAATATCATCCATATTAATGGTCAAAGACAGGTTGTAGGATGTGGCTTTATTCTACTAGTCAAGCAGACCCCCTGGTGGAATCCCAGAATTAGGTTGACCTCTGGACCAGGTATGGCATGGTGGAACAGTAGAGAACTCATGTCTTCTGCAAGACAGACGACTCCTAAAAGAGGAGGAAGAAAGTGGGGATGAGCAGAGCATGACTAGTTACACTTCAACTACTTACCTATTAGGTAGGATATCTCACCCCTCTGGGAATAGATTAAGTAAAGAAGCTAGAAGAAACACTAGTGAAGCTCCCAAAGAAAACTCAAAGTAAGGGATAAGAGTTTTGTTTTGTTTTGTTTTGTTTTGTTTTTTATAACTCTTACTAGTTGTGACATTTGAGTCAGTCCCCCAGCCTCTCTGGTCACCAATTTGCTCATCTATAAAATGCCGATGATAGTATCTCACAATATCTCTTCTTGGGTCTTTTACAACTGCTAGAAATTAGAAGATGTGCTAGACTGGTAATGGGGAAGAGTTCTTCAAATGTCTTCTGTAAAATGCTCATAAATACTTGAGATAGAATTACTTACAAGTTTATAGAAACCAGATGGTTTTACACATCCCCCACCCCCAAAACACACATAATTTAAAAAATCTTCTTGGCTGTTTCTTTCCAAACACTTGCCCACTCAACAAGCATTTCCTCAACAATCCTGTAGGGTTGTTCTTGTTCCTAACAGTAAATGTCTGAAGCCACCCTTTTCTAGCAAAAGCAAAAGCTACCCAGTTAATGTCTCTCTCTGAAGGTTTCTCTTTTAACTCTTTTGTGACTATTGCCATTGAGGGTTTGAGTGGCTTTGTGGAATGGAAAATACCCAAATCAAAATAGTCATTTTCAGAAAAGTGAGCCTTCCATTTTCCTAGTGAAATACTAATTACTCTATGACCCAGAGAGTCCAAGGTTGAGCCTTCTTAGATAAGAAATTACTTTTTTCACATCTAAAAGATATTTAAAAGTAGAAATGTTTTAAATGAAAGTATTAAATTATACAATTACATGTGTAGACTGTGCCATTGAGGGAGTTATTTTCATGGTGTAGGCTGAATCCAGCATAAAAATATTTACTGCTCTGAAATGTCAATATAAAATAATCAGAATCTAAAATTAAATATTTACTGTATAATCAGCCTGCATTCATCCATCTACAATGTTCCATGAAAAACACTGATTACACTGAATTTGACCACCTGGATTTTCCTAATATTTTCAGGCTTAAGAAAAAAACTGCCAAAGTCTCACTCACAGGCATTTTCTAACAACTTTTCAAGGGAAATCTTTTGGAACAGGGAATTATGCAATGATGACTTAAGGAAGTTCCAGATAACACATACACACACACACACACACACACACACACCAGAAGATGAACCTCTCTGCTGATCTTCCTTCATCACATATCTTAGGTTCAGTTGCAATTCAGCAAGTCAATAAATCTTCACAGATATTCACCAATTCTGTGATAAAACTGTGCCAGGCAGTAGGGATAAAAATGTGGTCCGGAGCACCTGGGTGGCTCAGTTGGTTGAGCTTCCGACTTTGGCTCAGGTCATGATCTCACACTCCATGAGTTCAAGCCCCACATTGGGCTCTGTGCTGACAGCTCAGAGCCTGGAGCCTGCTTTGGATTGTGTCTCCCTCTGTCTCTGCCCTTCCCCTACTCATGCTCTCTCTGTTTCTCAAAAATAAATAAATGTTTTAAAAAAATTTTTTTAAATGTGGTCTGTGTTCTTGGGGCGCTCAGCATCAAATGTGAGAGACAGATTACTAAGTAGCCAGTTATAATGCACTGTGATAAATCCTACATTAAGCATAAGCCCAGTGGCATCAGGTAAGAAGGGTCCTGAAGAGAATCATCAAACCTACTCTATTATTTCAGAATGAAGCCAAAGGCAATATTATTTACTTTATGAATGTCCATGCAATTGGAAGAACCAAACTCAATTTTAACTCATTGTAAAGACCACATTTTCAACATTCATTCTGAAGATTAACATGGAATCTGCCAATTTAGTGATGTGGATTGAAATTGACTCTAGGGGAAAATCTTCTGAAAGTGCCAGAAAGGTCAAAACATGACCCAAAAAGTCCTAGACTAGGCAGGAAGTAGGGGTTTAATTTGTTTGATCTTAGGTTAAAGATAAGTGCTTTCTGGAGCACCTGGGGTGGCTCAGTTGAATGTCTGACTCTTGATTTTGGCTCAGGTCATGATCTCATGGTTTATGAGTTGAGCCCCACATTGGGCTCTGAATTGACACTGTGGAGCCTGCTTGGGATTCGGTCTCTCCTTCTCTCTCTGCCCCTCCCCTACTCACTTTCTCTTTCTCTCTCTTTCTCTCTCCCTCCCTCCCTCTCTCAAAATAAACATATATTTTTAACTAAGCATTTTGTCCTAGCTACTGTTTTACTATCTGAAAATAAGCTGGACCTGTTGATCTCTTAGGTTCTTTCTACCTCTGAATACATATGATAACTACAAATCATTCCCGTTAAAAAAAAAAAATTAAAACATCCTAGAGATGCCTCATCAGGGAATGACATTAGCCTAATTCAAGTTACAAATTTCCTTTGCTTATTCAATAATTGATGAGACTACATAACACTTGGGTGTCCATCAGAACTGGGTTTGAGTCCAAGCTTTGTCACTTTCCTGGTTATGAAGCCATGAGCAGTTTATTTAATTTTTCTGGGCCTTTTATATGTAAAATGAGGAAGTTATAGCTTATCTGAGATGGGACTTATGGGATTAAATAAGATAATGAATGCAAGAGCTTAACTAGTGCCTCACACAAAAAAGGCTCTCAATTAACAGAATCATTTTTAATTTTTTTTAATGTTTATTTTATTTCTGAGGGGGAGAGAGAGAGCATGAGCAGGGGAGGGGCAGAGAGAGAGGGGGACACAGAATTGGAAGAAGGCTTCAGGCTCTGAGCAGTCAGCACAGAGCCTGATGCAGGGCTCAAACTCACAAACTATGGGATAACAGCTGAGCCAAAGTCAGACACTTAACCGACTGAGCCACCTAAGGACCCCAACCGTCTTATTTTTAATGAGTTTAGCTGTGGAGTTCACGCTGTCCACAGTGCTGAAGAAAAACCTTGTCCCTGCTTATACTCTGGAAAGAAAGATGTGTGAAATCATCATGCCTAGTACAGAAGAAAAATATATAAGAGAGGCATGAACAAAGTATATCACAGAACAAGAAGAGTGATATTGACTTAGAGCGTGAGAAAGGGGTAGAATCTAGAAAAGGCTACACAGAAGAAGTAATATGTCAACTGGATCTATACATGAGATCAGCAAGGCAGCCTGGGGTCATTTTGTGAAAAGTCACATGAAGGAATTTGAACTTCCAATAAATGAGAACCCATCAAAAGTTGATTTACCGCATATTCATTTTTAATTATTTTGACTTCAGATTTCTTTACTCAGCGTGAATCCATAGTATTCTGTTGTTCCTTTCGTCTAAATCAGGAGTGGACAAACAGCTTGAAGACCAAATCTGGTATGTGGCTCAAGCTTAGAGTGCTTTTAATGTTTTTTAAATTAAGGTTTTTGTTTTTAATTTTAACTCTAATATAGTTAACATACAGTGTTATATTAGGTTCAGGTGGATAATATAGTGATTCAACAATTCTGTACTCAGTGCTCATCATGCTAAATGTGCTCTTTAATCCCTAACACTGATTTCACCCATCCCCCACACACCTCCCCTCTGGAAACCATCAGTTTGTTTTCTAAGGTTAACAGTCTTTTTCTTGGTTTACCTCTCTCTCCTTTTCCTTTATATGTTAGCTTTGTTTCTTAAATTCCACATATGCATGAAATCATGTGGGATTTGTCTTTCTCTGACTGACTTATTTCACTTAGCATTATGGTAGTAGTAGTTCCATCCATGTCATTGCAAATGGCAAGATTTCATCCTTTTTATAGTTGAATAATATTCCATTGTGTGTGTATGTGTGTGTGTACATACATACCACATCTATCTCTCTCTCTATATATATACATAGGTGTATATTTATCCATTCATCTATCTATGGACACTTGGGCTGCTTCCATAATTTGGCTATTGTAAATAAAACTGCCATAAACGGGTGCATATATTTTTTTGAGTCAGTGTTTCTGTATTCTTTGGGTAAATACCCAGTAGTGTGATTATTAGCTTGTAGGATAGTTCTATTTTTAACTTTTTGAAGAAACTCCGTACTGTTTTCTACAGTGGCTGTACCAGTTTGCATTCCCACCAACAGTGCACAAGGGTTCCTTTTTGTCTACAACCTCTCTAACACCTGTTATTTCTTGTGTTTATTTTAGCCATTCTGACAGCTATAAGGTGATGTTGCATTATAGTTTTGATTTGCATTTCCCTGATGATGAATGATGTTGAGCATTTTTTCATCTGTCTTTTGGTCATCTGTATGTCTTCTTTGGAGGAATATCTGTTCATGTCTTCTGCCCATTTTTAATTGGATTATTTCTTTTTTGGGTATTGAGTTGTATCAGTTCTTTCTATATTTTTGGGTACTCACCTTTTATCAGATATGTCATTTCCAAATATCCTCCTTCATTCAGTAGGTTGCTTTTTAGTTTTGTTGATTGTTTCCTTCACTGTGCAGAAGCATTTTATTATGATGTAGTCCCAGTAGTTTATTTTTGCTTTTATTTCCCTTGCCTTAGGAAGCATATCTAGAAAACTGTTGCTACAGTCAAAGTCAGAGAAATTCCTGCCTGTGTTCTTTTCTAGGATTTAATGGTTTCAGGTCTCACATTTAAGTCTTTAATCCATTTTGAGTTTATTTCTGTGTATGGTATAAGAATGGTCCAGTTTCACTCTTTTGCATACAGCTGTCCAGCTTTCCCAGAACCATTTGTTGAAGAGACTGCCTTTTTCCCATTGCATATTCTTGCCTCTTTTGTCAAAAATTAATTGATTATATAGCCAAATTATGGAAAGAGCCTAAATGTCCATCAACTGATGAATAGATAAAGAAATTGTGGTTTATATACACAATGGAATACTACGTGGCAATGAGAAAAAATGAAATATGGCCTTTTGTAGCAACGTGGATGGAACTGGAGAGTGTGATGCTAAGTGAAATAAGCCATACAGAGAAAGACAGATACCATATGGTTTCACTCTTATGTGGATCCTGAGAAACTTAACAGGAACCCATGGGGGAGGGGAAGGAAAAAAAAAAAGAGGTTAGAGTGGGAGAGAGCCAAAGCATAAGAGACTGTTAAAAACTGAGAACAAACTGAGGGTTGATGGGGGGTGGGAGGGAGGATAGGGTGGGTGATGGGTATTGAGGAGGGCACCTTTTGGGATGAGCACTGGGTGTTGTATGGAAACCAATTTGACAATAAATTTCATATATTAAAAAAAAATTAATTGATTATAGGGGTGCCTGAGTGGATCAGTCACTTGGGCATCTGACTTCAACTCAGGTCATGGTCTCACGGTTTGTGAGCTCAAGCCCCACGTTGGGCTCTGTGTTGGCAGCTCAGATCCTGGAGCCTGCTTTGGATTCTGTGTGTCCCTGCTCACACTCTGTCTCTGTCTCTATCAAAAATAAATAAACATGAAAAGATTTTTTTTTCATTACTTGACTATATAATTGTGGGGTTTATTTTCTGGACTTTCTATCCTGCTCCGTTGATCTACGTGTCTATTTTTATGCCAGGACCATACTGTTTTGATTCCTACAGGTTTGTAGTGTAAGTTGAAATTTAAAATTGTGATACCTTTCATTTTGTTTTTCTTTTTCAAGATTATTTTGGCTATTCAGGGTCCTTTGTGGTCCTGTACAAATTTTAGTATTTTTGGTCTAGTTCTATGAAAAATGCTTGGCATTAGGGTAGGAATCGCATTAAATGTGTAGATCGCTTTTGGTAGTATGGTCATTTTAATAATATTTGTTCTTCCAATCCATAAGCTTGGAATATCTTTCTATTTGTTTGTGTTGTGGTTTTAACACTTTTAAATGGTTAATGTGAGTAACTACATAATATACTTGATTTTGCCCCTTGGCCAAAAAGCATAAAATATTATCTGACCCTTTAATAAAATTTTTGCTGACCACTGGCCTAAATGACTAATATTAAACACATAATGGGTTTTTTTTTGTCAAAAGGCCACAATGTCTATAAATTTTATAAATATTTTCTTTTCGTCTCACATGTGTCTGGAATTATCTTTCTTCCTGAAAACATTCTTTCATACCCAGCCTATCTTTTGCATTGTACAACAGGTTCAGGATTCAGTGATGAGCTTTGCTTTCCTGTATCCTTTGCCTTCTTAGCTATACTTTATATTTTCTCTTGGATCTTATGATAATTAAACAATGGGAGTTTTATGCCGTTCTACCTTTTCTTTATCTTCCCAGAAGATACCCAATAGTTCTACTGGTACTGGTACTTCTGTTTTCTTGGCCTGAAAATAAGAATTTCGCTCTTTTCTAAATGACCTATGTTGCAATTTTGTGTGGGATCCACATTAGTTGGACAATAGGTGATTGACCCATACATATGCAAAAGAGACATCAAACAATGGTGACTTAAAGTAGAGTGTATTTCTCTATCTCATATAATAGTCCTGGAGTAGTTGGCTACAGCTGGGATGGGGGCTCTGCTCCATAAGGGTTTGCAGGGATCTGGGCCCTTTCTGTATTGTTTCCCATTCTTAAACAGGTTCCCCTTTTATGAGTGGTGTGAGATGACTCACTACCACATTATATTCCAAACACTTGAATCACAGATGATGAGAACATATGACCTCCCTTGCAATATTGTTGTAAAATGATAGATATGTAATGCACCTGAGCAAATGCTACAGCTACCTGCTATTACTAATAAATAGGTAATTGCAAAGATTCTGATGAAGTGCCAGTTATTTAAACCTGTGCTGAAGAAAAATAATTTCAGTGGAGTTGAATAGTGAATTAAATTTAAAGTTGCATTTTTGATCTTCTCCTTTTTTCTGGGAATATGATGGCTATTATAATGAGTGTACTAGTATTGGTTACATTTGAGAGGAATTTTATTGTTTTTTGTTATGAGCCAAAGATTGTCTAAAGGACTTCAATTCTAGTAAATTCGGAATTCATGCATAACTCAGCAGCAAATTCTTCGAATCCCTGTACCTTTTTTCAGACTTTTTGCCTGTAGCCAAATCCTATTAAATGTATTTCCATGTCATGTTGTGCTTAAATAATGTGGAAGGACAGAGCCTTGACTTAGAAAATGACACCCTTCCTCCGAGGAGGCTTCTATCACAATCATCTCATACAGAAATCATATCTTGTATTCTGCCTCTGTGGAAATGGGCGATGTTGTTAAAAATTTATTTTTGCTGCAAGAAAATCTGATTCTTGGTTTATTGTGTCAAACAGCTGCTAGTATATAGTCTGGGCAGCTGTCCAGCTGTGAGGTTCACATAAATTAATTTAACCCTTGGGTATATTGTGAGGCCAATTAGAATAGTGCCCCCCCACCAGGTGCAGCAGGGAATTAAGAACACTTTTCATCAGGGAGATCCAGATGATTTGATGATGCCCAAAGTTCTATATGGAGTATTTTCCAAATATCAAGGCAAATAATCATGTAAGATATGTTTATGACAGCTTGAATCCATATTCATATGTAAATACACACACATACATATATATATATGTATATACATATATATATACATATATATACATTTATAAACAAATGGTGTGAAGGAAAATCATAATACTTAGGCACATATCACTTTACAGAATGTAATGTGTATTTTCAGGAATAATCCAAGGTATTTGAATAAAATTGCATTGGTTTCTGCCAATCAAAAATACTCCCTTTTCTTTCTTCTCATCTCCTTTCTTAGAACTAATTCTACTGAGACAGTGTTGGATTGGCTAAGTGTTATGCTTTTACTCCTTTAAAAGCAAAAATATAAAATTATGTGGACCTTTAATGTGCCTCCTGTGGTCCTTGGTCCCTGGCTTGAGAAACATTGAATTAAAGGTTCAGCACTGTCATCCCTATAGGTAATTACTAGAATAGTCACAAAAGCTGGCTTAGAAATCTCATAGCTTTGCCCATTTGCAAAGTATTCAACCATATGATTTATAATATGCATATGTCAATGTTTAGAATTATAATAGTATAAAAGGAAAATTGTAAATTATCATATAGAGTTCTCAAACACCAAATAATAGGGCCATAACACTCTCCAGGGATCTTCACACATGGAGTTTTGAGAAGCACTGAATCAAATCCAATTTTGAAACTGCTTATTTTAAGGTTAAATGGACCCTTTCTAGGATCTACAGATTCTCCTCTTAAGTCTTACATGCCATTTCACTTGATACAGGTTTATTAAGAGGCAATATCATATGATGGTTCAGAGCCTGGGCTTTGGGGTCATTTTGAAAGGCTCAAGTCTGAGTGTGGCCCTGTCCTTTGCTTTGGGAATGTTTGGCCACCGTGTCTCCTGTCAACTTTCCCTCTCAGTATTTATTTAATCTATTTATAATTCTCTTTTAGAACCTATCTCAACACACATGTCAAAATGAAACCTTTCCTCAATGCACAGATAAGAACTGGTCCCTGTTTTATATACTGGTACTCTCTGTTTAATAATAGCAACAGAAACAGGTGTTCCTGGATGACTCAGTCGGTTAAGCTTCTGACTTTCGATTTAGGCTCAGGTCATGGCCTCACAGTTCATGGGATCGAGTCCTATATCATCGGGCTGCACACTGACAATGTCGGCCTGCTTGGGATCTCTCTCTCTCTCTCTCTCTCTCTCTCTCTCTCTCTCTCTCTCTCTCCTCACCTCACTCTGGCCCTCCCCTGCTCGCATGTGTAGCACTCTCTCTTTCTCAAAGTAAATTAATAAAACTTTAGAAAAATAATAATAACAGCAACAAGAATACAATAATGGCAAGCAATACTGAGCAGCTATAATGTACCAGGCACTATATACGAGGTGCTTTACCTGCGTTGCCTCATTTAAACCTCACAACACCTCTGGGAGGTAGGTGTATCATTATTGTCCTCTTACAGATGAAGAAACTAGACAAAATAAAAAGTATACTAAAAATATAATGCAAGCCACATGTAATTTTGAATTGTCTAGTACCCACATTCAAAGAGTATAAAGAAGATTGCCTGGGTGGCTCAGTCAGTTGACTGTCCAACTCTTGATTTCAGCTCAGGTCATGATCCCAGGGTTATGAGATTGAGCCCCAGGTTAGGATTCTCTCTCTCTACTTCTGCCCCTCTCTTCTGCTTACACACACACTCTGTCTAAAAAAAGTTTTAAAATTAAAAAAAAATAAAAACAAAATAAAACAAATATTTTAAGAAGTAAAAATAGGGGCGCCTGGGTGGCTCAGTCGGTTAAGCATCCGACTTCGGCTCAGGTCACGATCTCGCGGTCCGTGAGTTCGAGCCCTGCGTCGGGCTCTGTGCTGACAGCTCAGAGCCTGGAGCCTGTTTCGGATTCTGTGTCTCCCTCTCTCTCTGCCCCTCCCCTGTTCATGCTCTCTCTCTGTCTCAAAAATAAACGTTAAAAAATTAAAAAAAAAAAAGAAGTAAAAATAGTTTAAGCAATATCTTAACTTTAACCAGTGCAGTGGTTAAAGTGAAATGCCCTATGAACGTGGTAAAGTTGAGTTTAGTGGAAAATTATTTTACACTGCTTCCATTTTAAAATTTAAATCAAAGTGAAAATTTCAACATTCAGTTCCTGAGTCACACTAGCCATATTTCAAGTGCTCAATAATCTCACTTTGCTAGTGGCTACCACGTTGATAGTGTAAGCCTAGGTTCTGAGTAACTTGCCATAGGTCTTTTACTCAGTAAAAGACTCACTCAGTAAATATTTACCAAGTGCCTGTTACACGACACGTGCTGTTCTAATCTCTAGAGACATAGTAGTAAAAAAAATAGACAAAGTCACTGCTCCCATGAAGCTATCGTTATAGTGGGATGAGAGAGACAATAAACAAATAATTAACTAAAAAATGCTTTCAGGTCGTATTAAGTAGTATGAAGGAGAATAAAGCAGGTGGAGAAATGGCAGTAGACAGAGCTGTTGTGTATAGCTTGTTGGGCTCTACACCGTCCAACTCCAAGGGACACCATTCACATTATTTGTGATGTGAATGCCACTCCCTGGACTAGTGCAGAGCAGTAGCCCTGGGACTTTGGGCTGAAATCTTATGTATATTAATCAGGAAAGGTGCTCAATAATGGAAGGTCATTTTAGCAAAGATAGGAAGGCAATGAGGGAACAAGCCATCTAGAAGTACTTTTCAGAGAGAATAGCCAGTGCAAAAGCCCCACGGCAGGAAGAATGCCAAGCATGTTGGAAGGAAGCAGTGTAGAACGTATTAAACAGGGGGACACATAGTAGGAGATGCAGTCACAGCAGTAGCCAGAAGCTGGATCACTATAGGAGTTTGGCGTCCATGATTAGTCCTTTGACTTTTATACTGAGTAAGATGGGAAACAATGACTCGATCTCCATCTCTCTTGCTCTCAATCAATCAAATCAAATCAATCAACCCAACTTTTCTTTTTCTTTCTTCTCTTTTCTTTTCTTTTTATTTTCTTTTTGAAGAATTGGCCTGGCTACTTCGTTGCGAACAGACTGAAGGGGGAGGTTAAGTTTCCGGAAGCCAGTAACCACACTATTGTAGTAATCCGGGTGAAAGATGATGATGGTTCAGATTAGAGTCACAGCAGGGGACATGGTGAAAGCTGGATTCAGAGTGACCAATCAGGGAGAGTATTTGAAGTGGAAGCTTGAAGGGTAGAACTGGGATCATAACCTAGGGAGCCTTATTCCAGAACCCACACTTTGCACTTTTGTGTGGTGGGCTTTCCCCCACTAGAACCTAAGACAGAAAAGAGGTCATGGTTTGTCCTGTTCACAGTTCTGCCCTGCTGTCCTGCTGGTGTTGAGCCTTCAGTATGCATTTAAGGAACAAATGAGCACTTAATGTATAAATCAGGAAACTGAGTCCCAAGGAGATTGGCAATGAATTAGTGATAAGTGGGATTGGAATTCATATGTATTGGTTGCACAAATATTTGCTAAGTCTTACAGACCAGCCTGCATATCCCTCCCAGTTTCTGTTGTCCAGCAAATACCATCGAAGCCAAGGCCCATTTCTTGTGAAACCCAGTGACCAGGTCCAACTTTGTTGTTCCTTTACACATGGCACCAATCTGTTCCACAAGTTAGTTGAAGGAGAACGACAATGAGCCGCATTATGCCTGCCTGCTTTGACATTCTATTCTAATGCCTTTCTGTTCATTATGGTCACCCTCCTCCTTTTTTCCCTAAGCTCGCATTTAAAAGATAAAGAAATATAATTTATCTTCCTATTTCCTTGCATGGTTTTCTGCAGCTGAACATGCTCCCCATAAAATTGATTTAAGATTCCTACCAGACTTTAAATTGATTGCAAACTGCCTTTAACTTCTATTGCTTTGTTTTTCCTCCAGCAACTTTCTTAACTTAGTTAAATGGGCAGATACTCCTCTAGCCACTGCTGCTTCGAAGGCTAGCTCCTCTAGACTTTCCTAAGGGCACAAGAAGATCAAAAACTTCTCTATTTTTATTTCATAGAGAGGGTTTTCCACATTATAAAACTAACCCATACTCATTAAAGGAAGTTTGAAACATACACACATATACACACCCACACAAAAGAAAAAAAAGGAAGAAAATATCCAACTGTGTAACCCCAAGGTAGTACCTTTAAAACTTTTTGGTGGGGGCGCCTGGCTGGCTTGGTCGGTTAAGCATCCGACTTCGGCTCGGGTCATGATCTCGCGGTCCGTGAGTTCGAGCCCCGCGTCGGGCTCTGTGCTGACCGCTCAGAGCCTGGAGCCTGTTTCAGATTCTGTGTCTCCCTCTCTCTCTGCCCCTCCCCTGTTCATGCTCTGTCTCTCTCTGTCTCAAAAATAAATAAACGTTAAAAAAAAATGACTTTTTGGTGTACTTTCTTGCCATCTATTTGTGTATGTGAACGAATGAGTGAGTGTGTGTGTGTGTGTGTGTGTGTGTATGTGCACACACACTACATACTTGTTGTGAATCATGCTTTTTCACTTAAGCCATATACATTTTACTGTCTAGAATCTTACATATTGTTTTAATAGCCATACATTATTTAGTAATGAAAATGTTGCTATACCCCACTGATAGGCATCTTTCCACTTATCCTTTCACAAATAATGCCACACTGAACATTTTTGTTTATAATATAGATTCTGTATTTAGAGTGATTTCTAAATCATCCCCCAAGGCAAAATCACTTCTTAATTCCCAAAAGTAAGATCATTTAGTCAAATATAGCATTAAATTATACCATTTTAAACTTCTACCTAAACTGTATGCAAATATCTACCTCCCTACTAACACTAATTATTAAATAGTTGTCTTTTGGTCTCTTTTTATTTCAACTGTGCTCATTTAATAGGTTTAAAAGACACCAAATTTTATTTATTTGCATGTGTTTGATTGATTCTAAACTTGAATATTTCCACATACCTGCCTATTCATTGTATTAATTATTTTCTTCATGCCTTTTTTATTTATTAGAATATCAAAATATTCTTCTTATCAATTTGCTTAACTTTTTAAAAATTTTTTAATGATTATTTATTTTTTAGAGACAGAGAGAGAGAGCACAAGCAGGGGAGGGGGAGAGAGAGAGGGAGACACAGAATCTGAAGCAGGTTCCAAGTTCTGAGGTGTCAGCACAGAGCCTGATGTGGGGCTCAAACCCACGAACTGTGAGATCATGACGTGAGCCAAAATCGGATGCTTAATTGACTGAGCCACCCAGGCACCCCTGCTTAACTTTTATAGAATAAACATATTGCGTTTGTCAAAATTTCTATTCAGGTTGTTTTACCAGAATGCTGTTTGTGTGTCCATGTTTTTTATGGCATGATTTTAATATACATTTGGGAGGATCAGTACTTTCTAAATTAAAAATAATTATGGGAGTAATTTTAGGAAATACAAATAAACACGAAGAAGAAAAAAATTCCCCCACATGTTTATGATAACCACTCATAATATTTGGGGCATTTTCTTTCATCTTTTTGTTACACACTTAAGTACTTTCTACAAAAGTAGTCTCATCTTCTACATTCTGCTGCCTTTTTTTTCCACTTAAAATGTAAGGAATTTATTTTAATGGCATAAATATTCTTCTTCATTATCATTTTAATGGCTTCATAATATGCATAGATCAAAATTTATTTATTCAGACCACTGTTGTCAAACCTCTTTATTTCTAATATTTCACTGTTATAAAGATGCGTGGACATCTTTATGGCCAAATCTTTGGACATATCCATAATTATTTATTTAGGATGAATTTCTAAAAGTGGGTCATAGGTTTAACCGAATTTTAAGGCTTTGTTATATATTGCTAAATTGCTCTTCCAACCTGTGTCTTAAGTTTATGGTGTAGGATTTATTTTGCCTTATAGTTGTAAATGTTTGCATAGTACTTGAAATAATTTAAAAGGAGCAATTTACCTAGCTCTGCATATATTGGGAAGGAAAGACAAATATATCTACAATATGCCAGGAGCCCAAATTTCCAGAGTCGATAGTTCACAATTTATAAATCTTAGAGTTAGTTGAATACATTATGTATGGCTTCTTTCTTATATATACTAGAGAAAAATTGGTTTTAAAAACTCAACATTTTACTTTGTCTACATCAACTTGTCTTTGTTCTCACAAAGCCATATTTTCTAGATCAGCTAAAGATGTGGAGGCAGTGACTCAGGGGCCTAATAATAGATCTACCAAATGCTTGCATTTGGTACAAATGCTTATAAATGCTACATGTACGAAGCCCTGGCTGACATTCATTCTTTCATTTGATCTCAGAATAGCTTCATTTGGGAGAAGGCGATACTGAGCTTCAGAATGGTTGAGGGGCTTCTAATTCACACAGAAGTTGCAGAACGATATCTATTTCACTCCAGAGGAGTATAGTTTTCACTAGTCTGTGTTGCCTCTTCTTGGACTCTAAGACTTCATGGATTTTACTTTCTCCCCACCCCCATCCTATCAACTTACACTTGCATTTACATTTATATTAAAAATTGACCTTTGAGAATTGCACACAAGTTCTGGTTTCAGCCTTTGCTCTCTCTCAGTTCTTGTTTAATTAGCCATTTAAACTTGTACATAGCACCCCAACAAAGGAGACTTTCATATTAATGAGGATTAATCACATGCATACTATAAAATAATATAAATTAACCCCAGCAATGGTTACTTATGTATTCTGAGATGTGTTTTAATATGCCTTTTATTCAACATTGAATAATGGGTTGTGGTTTTTAAAAACCATATGGTAGAAAATTTGGGGAGGGAAAGATATTCAACACTCATTACCACATATAATTTAAAATGTATAATCAACAAAGTAGGGTATCATACAGTGTAGTGAGATCAGAAAAAAATGAGTCATAAATGTTCAAGTTACTGACGTTTAGTAGAAAAGTTGATGATCTGAGGTCATACATCCTTTGCATTCCATCTTGGTCTCTTACTAATGTGGGACTTTGGACAAGCCCTTTCTTATCTCTGAGAGTCTATTTATATACCTTTAGGATCTAATGATATTTTCTTCAAATACTTAAGAGGGTCGAATTCAATATCCAACAGGTACTCTAAATTGCAAAGTCATGTTACAGTATTAGCAGAGGGAGAGCAGAATTTGGAATGTCACTATAATGGTCAAGACTGAGCACAGACCCACCACCCATAGTGTCTCTCAAGAGTCCTGTGACCTGCCAGGCAATGAACAAACTGGCCTGGGGTCCCAATAAGAGACAAGGGAGTCGAACACAGTTTGGCAGAAAAGTTTTCATCTAGGGAGTAGGAAACCTCATTTTGGTGTTTTCTGTGTGGATTTGGCCACATTTTATTCTCTGAGCTTGTTTCTTGGGGTTGGTGTGTGACTATCCTTAGCATAGTTTTGTTTTGTTTGTTTGTTTGTTTGTTTGTTTGTTTTGGTATATAATAGGCCCTCAGTGAATGCAAAGTCTGTCCCCGGCTCTCTTTATTTATAAGGTAAATGTTGGGTTAAATGTTGTCTAAGTTCCTTCCAAATCCACATTTTAATGGATTCTTAGATTTCATTTCATTTTCATTATGCATTGTTGATTGACTAAGTTCATAATAATCCTGGTCTGGTTTCATTTGGTTCCCATAATCTTAAAATGTCATAGCTGGAAGAACCCTCAGAAACCACCCAATCCGCTTATTTTACTGACGAGTAATCGAGCTCATTAGTAGGAGCAGGGGGGAAATTGACTTGATCAAGGTCACCCTGTAGGTAGTGACAGGGTAGAGAACACCATCCATGTTTTCTGACCCATCCCAAGACTCACCACCCACCCCTTCCCCAACCTCCAGCTGCCGCTGATACGTTCCAGCCCACAAAGCAGCACGATTTGCTTCTCTTGTGTTAACATTATTCTAGCATGTAATGTCTGTGTTTAAGGCAATGACCTGAGAAATACTTTTATTTCCAGTGATGCACTTATTTTGCAGGGTTTGTTAATTTTATTTATGTATTTGATCTCTCCAATGAAATAATAAACCAATTAGTGGGACAATTTACTGGTGTGCTCCTCCAAGGATGTTTTACAGCCTCAATGCACGCTTGTCTAACTGTGGGATCAGCAGATCCACTTTTGCCCTGCTGCCCTTAATTTTAGCCATCAACACACATGGCAGTCAGCTCTGTGCTGGGTACTTGTGCCTCCAGGGGCATCTGGAGATATCAGGTCCTAGGGCAAAGGAACTTTTGCTTGGGAGCCTCCCCAGAACTTATTCAAGAGACAGGCTGCTTCATCAGGCTGAAAGGGGTGGGAGTTGGCCTCCCAGAGAATTGAGCCAGTGTATTACCTGAACTGCCCAGAATGTGAAGGTCAGAGAATGAGGAAAAGCAATGTATACAGAAGTGTTGAAAGTCACAGATGAAAAAGCCCACAGTCCATTAAGACCAAGAGCAAAGCAAGGAGCGTGATGAGAAGATTGATATGGACAGTAGCCGCAGGAACATTGCAAGATGCAGGAGCAAGGGTGAGAGATGCCAGACGACCCAGAGTCATTGGAACAAATAGGACAGTAGTACTGAAGTTTTCATTTGGTTTGATTTGGTTTGGTTTGTTTTTTTTTTAACTGGCTTTAATGTGAACTACATGGACTTCCTTCTCAGACAGCCCCCATCTGTGCTCTCCTAACAGCCAATACTTTCTCATCTGAGAATTATTCGTAGTCTCATGTCATTATTTGCTTGCCTGTCCCCATTTAACTGTGAGCACCATTAAATCACCAGGGCCTAGAACCATGCCTAGAATATAACATAGCTCAATAAGCATTTGTTGAATGAAAGAAGGAAAGGGTGGATGGATGGGTAGATGGATAGATGGATAAATGAAGAAGTGAATCAGTCTGTCAAAGCTACTGGAGGGCCAAAGACTTGTGACCTATATGATATTCATGTGCCGTCTTTGATGTACCAAGCAGAACCCAACGAGAGATATTTTTGCCAATTATTTATATTATAGAATTACTCACCCATAGCAAAGAAGTATCCAATATAAAAGTATTTAATCTATCTTGACTAAACCTTCCTTCCTATTAATGTTTAATTACACCACACACAGAAACATATTCATTTGGAGTAGAGGTCAAAGGTCACAGTACCCTAAACCTTTAGGGGGTAACTCTGCTGACCCACTAGTTGCCCTGGGGGTATGGATGTCGTGGCTGCCACTAAACTGTCACTGTGGGTTGCATCTAGCATTGAGGGTTCTTGTCCGAACAACTTCCAGACCTCTGGCCAGAGACTGGCTGGAACATTAGGAGGAGGAAGGTGGGGTGGGGGGTCCTGCAGTGGGAGCTATGCAAGCTCAGGATCCTCTCACTCCGTAGTAGGAACCCCTTTACTGAGATTGGCTCCCTTAGGGATGTTACCTTTGTTATGATTGGCTGCATGCAAATTAGGAAACCCCGCTGTGTTCATCGCAGATATAGTGTATTCCCATCTAGGCCACCCCTATCCAACTGGCTGTAGAGTTTTGGGAGGCTGTGCAAATGAAGTAGCCCTAACTTGTTGATGCTGTTTACATGTGGCGGGACATAAGCAGTCCTCATGTGTTGGCGATGATAAAGTGCTAGGGCCAGATCTGGGACTTGTGGTCCTAATTGATGTATTTACCTTCTGTATGCTCAGAGCGCCTGGGATTCTAGATAGGGATTCTAGATTCCAGGCAGATACCAGGAATTGGGCATGTCTTAGAGATCTTTGGTAAATACATAGAATTATTTGTAAAAATTTAATTACAAGGCCTGCCATTTGTTCCGTGACTACCACATAGCAGACACAATACCAAGGTCTTTCAATATAGTACTTAATGATCACAATTCTGCAATTAGGTATTCTTATCCCATTTTAAAGTGAGGAGACTGAGATTCAGAAGGGTGAAATAACTTGTCCAGTTTCACACAGGGCCCATTGTGTTGATAAGAAAACATACTAAGTTTCATAAGGAGTAGCAATGATAACTGCCAAAGATGGAAAAACTGGCAAAAAAAAAAAAAATCCTTGAGAAAGCAACTCTCCATTGGCTCTTTTACTCCAAGAACTAAGGAAGGTAGCAATGATGGTGCATATTATATTTTAGCTGTAATATACCTACAGACAACTTGCAAAGCACTGGTGTTTTTCTGGAAGCAGTGTTTGGGGGCTCTCGGCTTATTCCCACATCTCCAAAAGCAGAGCTGTCCCAGGCTTCCATACTGTCCAGCTGACAAATAATAGTCTCATTTTGATTCTGTGTCATTCGTCAAGGACCAGACAGAATGCATGTGTGCCCACATCTCTCCTTCTAGATGACTAAAATAGACTCTCCTATGTAGTCACGACCTGGCAAGGAAAGGCTGCAATTTTATACGCCGTCCTCATGGGTAGAGGTTCTTCACCAAAAGTTGTAAACTCTCAATAGATTCCAAGCATGAGCATTGTTTATTTTTTCTGCAAACTCTAGGTCCGGTGTATATTGAAAAGGAGTGTTTTTTTCATTGTTGTTGTCCCATTAGATTTTTCAGTTTATTGTATCAGGCGTTAACACCTGGATGATAATCTGCTGAATGATCTTCCCCTATGTCACGTTTCTTCATGGCACTTATCATCTGGCATACTTTGTATTTATTGCTTTGTTCAATTTGGTGTCTGTCTCCATCCCCTGGAATGTAAGCTCATGAGGGCAGAAATATTCATTTAGTGTGTTCTTGAATCTCCAGTGATCAAAGCAGTATTTGGCACAACTATGGTCTCAGCAAATATTTATGAATAATAATAATGGATGGGTAGATGTAGGTATATATGGATAGATGGAGAGATGGATAGGCCCTGTCAACTGTGAATATTTAGGGTGAAATTATAGTAATCAAGGTAAAACAGGTTTGCACAGGACTATGAAACTAGACCAACGGAATAAAATCTAGAGCCCCAAATAGACTTTACTGACTGAAAACTTTGTACATGATAAATATATCACTATAAATCAATGCAGAAATCATAGACTAAGATATAAATGGTACAAGGAGGATGCATAAATATACAGAAAATGTACTGAATCCTAACCTGACACCATATAAAGAATATCAATTCCAAGTAAATTAAATGCAAGAGGCATGGCTTTAAAAACTTTAGAACGAATTATAGGACAATGTCTTTATGATGCAGGGGTAGGAAAGGATGTAATGAATAAAATAAAATAAAATAAAATAGCACCTACCTTAAAAGAAGTACTAATAGATTGCCTTACATTAACATTTTAAACACTGTATATGTTTGTTTGTTTTTTTTAAAACAAAAAGACACGCTTTGGACCAGGAGAAATGGTTGGAACATACGTAACCGCAAGAGGGTTGAATCCCCAGCATGCAGATTAGTATAGAACGTAATTATAACATATCCAGAGGTACCACTACATATTTTGATTAAATATTATCATTTTACCGTTTTGCTGTTTCTTTCCATGGCTTATGCCCACACCAAATTTAGGACTTTGCTAAATGTCACTTTCCAGGTAAGTTCTTCCCTAACTACCTTTTTTGAACTTGAGGTCTCACCTTAGCGCCTTCATTCCCCCCTCTGCTTCTGCTTTCGTCATGACACCTATGATCATATGACACACTAGACATTCTGCTTTCCTATATGTTTAGTGTATGTTGTTTCCTCCCTGGAACAACTCAATAGAAAAAAAAAAAGGGCATATGTTAAAGTAGCCAAAAAACCATTACAAAAATATAAAATAAAAATAACAAGAGAATGTTCAATGTCACCAGTAATCAGAGACGTGCATGCTAAAAATAGAAGATATTTTATATCCATCTTTTTGGAAAACTTTTAAAGTCTGGCAATACCAAATGTTGGCAATGCTTTGAACTCAGGCTAGATTCGTATGAATTACTACTGCCACACTGGAGAGCCATGTGTTACATCTAATAACTTTGAAGATGCATACACCACAGAGAAATCTCATACACGTGTGTCCAAGGAGTTTGACGGCAACATTACTCCTGTTAGCTCAGTTTGGAAACAGCCCAAATGTTCACCAATATGAATGATTAAGTCAATCTAAATACATAATAAAATATCACCTAAATATTAAAATGAACGAATGTAAGCCAATTCTATCAAAGTGGCAAAATCTTTAAAACATATGTAAGAAAATAAGCTTCAGATGGATGCCTACTGAGGGATATCATTTAAACGAAATTTTAAAACAGGCAAAACACTGCTATATGTTTTTTATGGAGGCAAAGTATGTATTAGAAGCAAACAAGCATGCATGGAAATTTAGGAGTATAGTTATTTTTGTGGAAATGGGAAGGAATTCATGGGATAATTTCTTTGTATTGATAATGTTTATTTTTAAAAGAAAATGTTTAAAGCGAATATGACAGGGTGGTAATATCTGACCAGGCTGGGTGGCAGCACATAAGTTTTGGTTATAATTACGTCTGTGCTCAACTTCATGCTTGAAATATTTAATAAGAAAAGAAATAGGAGGGTACTTAAGTGTGACTGACAAGGAACAAAGTTTAAGCCATAGCATATCGAATAATATGGTGTGACATAGCAAAATTATAAACTGAATTTTGTTGTTAGACAAAGACTATATACAAACCCAGATTCAATGCCTTCTTTTCATAGCAGTTCATGAGATTAGGCTTTGGAACCTGACATTCTAGGTTCAAGTCTTGACTCATACTTAATAACTGTTTAAAATTAGGCATCAGTTTTCTCACCTATAAAGTGGAAAAATGAGATAAAATAGAAATTACTTTAAAAAGAGAGAAACTCAACAAAGCCAAGAGTTGATTCTTCAAAAGGATCAATAAAACTTACAAACTTTTGGCTAGAATGATTAAGAAAAAAAGAGAAGACACAAATAACTAAAATGAGAAGCGAAAGAGGGGACATTACTACCAACATTACAGAAATAAAAAGGATTATAAAGTGGAAAAATAGTGCCTCCTCATAACAAATATTCTGAGGATGAAATGAAATCCTATTTGTGCAGTGTTCAACACATGTCATGGCACATAATGAAACCGAAGATCAGTATTGATGTAAACAGGCATAAGCTTGAAGTCAATTTTGAATGCCATGCTTTCTCTCATTTTATTTGTTTTCTCCATTAACCCTACCAAGTTGGTGTTATTATTATCCCATTTTATATGTAAGAAAACTGAGCCTGAGAAAGGTCAAATAACTTGCCCAAGATTTTCCATCTCTTAAAAAGAGAGACGAGATTCAAACCAGATCTATCTCCAGAAAAACATAACTGTAACTTAATGTCCTGGCTATATTTCACTAGTTTTATGAGTAAACTAAATTGAATTCATTTACAATAAAACATTATAATAATCTATCCCTTAGCTTTATATTTTTCTTTGAGTAGGAAGTCAACCAGCCATTGCTGACTAAAACTAATAACAAGTGTCTACTTAGTGTATGTGTATATAAGTTCACACATGTAAAATAACTGAGTTGCCATAATGGGCTGTTGTTACTAGATAAATATTCCTGCCTTAAGCAGATTCTTGGGCTTGGAATATATTGGAAGATCAGTAGGCTGTGGTATTCTATTATGTTGAGTTTTTCTCTCTTTTTTTTTTTAACCATGGGCTCTTCTTTTATTATTTATTTATTTATTTATTTATTTATTTATTTATTTATTTATTTATGTTTCCCTGTCTTACCAGAAAAATTGTTATCTCTCTGCTTTCCGTCTTCTTCCGTCCTCTGTGAATCCAAATGGAACTTAACTTTTATTGTCACTGATTATTTTGAATGAACATGTTTCTTAATGTAATTTTTGTCAGGTCAGTTCCATTTATTATGCCTTTTATGCATTCATACATTCATGCATGCATGCAGCGCATATTGAGTGATGACTATGAACTTGCTTCTGGATTAGGTTCCTGGAAAGTAAGGGTTCATAAGTCTGTAGAGAGAGGCAGAGGTGGAAATGGACAATCCCAGGACAGTTTTACCTGCTGGATGGAATTGGTACTCCGGAGCATGGGGTCCCCCATTTTGATGGCGGGGGGTGGTGTGGAGAAGTGACACAGAAATGGTGATGTTGCCCCTGAAACTCCTATTTGTATGTTTATTTACCATCTAGAAAATAATGCACGATTACGGGGCGCCTGGGTGGCGCAGTCGGTTAAGCATCCGACTTCAGCCAGGTCACGATCTCGCGGTCCGTGAGTTCGAGCCCCGCGTCGGGCTCTGGGCTGATGGCTCAGAGCCTGGAGCCTGTTTCCGATTCTGTGTCTCCCTCTCTCTCTGCCCCTCCCCCATTCATGTTCTGTCTCTCTCTGTCCCAAAAATAAATAAACGTTGAAAAAAAAAAAAAAAAGAAGATAATGCACGATTATAGAAAACTTGGTAAGCATAAAGACAAGAGAAAAATAACCTATGATTGTGCTACAATGAGCCACTGTTAGCAGCTGATATATTTTTTAAGGCCAACTTGTGCATGGATGAGCTCAAATTTTTAAGTAATTTTATTATATTCTACATATTTTCTCATATCCTGAAAAATTTTTTAAATTTTTTTATATGTGCGTTAATATTCTTCTGTGTACAAACACTAACACTCATTTTATCATTCCTGTAACAGTTGTCTCTTTCTTACAAATAACATTGTGATGATAATCTCTGTGCATATTGTTTCCTTGAGAAGGAATCCTGAAGGTGAATTACAGATTAAAGTGTATGATCACTTTTAAGACTTTTGACATTTTCTCCGGTGCCCTCTTCTTTACTGATCTCAAGGCAAGAGCTCATGCCTTTAAGAGAGTCAGATGAATTAGAAGTTGGAGAAATTCTTTAAGAATTCCTACGTTGGGGCGCCTGGGTGGCTCAGTCCGTTGAGCGTCCGACTTCGGCTCAGGTCATGATCTCACTGTCCGTGAGTTCGAGCCCCGCGAACTGTGCTGACAGCTCAGAGCCTGTAGCCTGTTTCAGATTCTGTGTCTCCCTCTCTCTCTGACCCTCCCGTATTCATGCTCTGTCTCTCTCTGTCTCAAAAATAAATAAACGTTAAAAAAAAATTAAAAAAAAAAAGAATTCCTACGCATGTGCAGATATGCACATGAATGTGTACACACACATTTTAGACACATACACATGTATCCTGACTCCCTCCTACCTGGGGGGCATTGTGTAACACCTCTTGCCTAGTACTTAAAATGGGCTGATTTGTTGATTTTGTTGTTGGTGGTGGTGGTGGTGTTTTTGTTTTAGCCACCTCTGTATTTCCAGTGCCTGGTATATGGTAGGAATTTAGGAAATGTTTCTTGAATGAAAGAGAGGAAAGAAAAATAAGGCCATTAAATAATTATTTACTTTCTTAAACATCTTATTTTATTTGTTCTCAGCCTTCGGCAAGACATGGTGGTGAACCCTGGCTCTAAATCTTCATGATTGAGGGACTCTTTGACACAACACAAAGGTAAATATTTGAGGCTGGTTGACTTGCGGGTATGAGGAAAATCTTCCTCTCTGGGAAATGGCTCCTAAGTGTCTCTGAGTCCTCTTCAAGTGTGGCTTTGTGCTTTCTGTTCCTCCTTAAAACATCCTGGAGGGTTCATGGAGCCTTTGGGAATTGGAGCTTAGGGTCACTTTTCTCTGGTCTATTTTGTGTTTGTGCTTAGAGAAAGGGAATAGTGATTCCCTTTCTTCTCTTTAACTATCTAGGAAGTGTCATTAGGAGTTTTAAGTTTTCCTGCCTGGGTTTTATCCTCTCCCAGTAGGTGGTCTCAAAATGGTTTGCTTTTATTTTTATTTTTTTTTCCAATATATGAAGTTTATTGTCAAATTGGTTTCCATACAACACCCAGTGCTCATCCCAAAAGGTGCCCTCCTCAATACCCATCAAATGGTTTGCTTTTAAACATAACTATGTTAGCTCTCCTCAAATGCCCTCTGTTTCAATATATTTACCAACAGAAGGAACCATTTTCGATTGTTGAAACTAAAGTCAAACCATATGTAAGATAAATGTTTCTACATTAAAAACAGACTCGGAGATTTACGAGCTTAAGGAGCAAGTACTATTATTTTGAGGTCCTAAACTTTTAAATGATGGCAACACTGAAATCTGTACTTCATACGGAGAGCCAAGAAGACACAATTGAAAATGCCTATTCTTTTGACAAATTAGAAGCATTCATTGCAGTATCTATTTCTTGTTTACCAGGGATAATGCTGAATGAATCACAGACTGGTAGATGGATGTCCCTTCTGAACACTTTTAATTAGCACTGCCTATTAGGATGAACAGAGTGTTGCTTTCCTGCCATAGATTACCCCCAACCCCCCTTAAATGAAGTAGAAATCTTATTCTCCACAAGGTAATATTCATCTCTTCCCCAACCAGACAGGCATAGAAAATTAAACAATGGTCCGTTAAAAAGCCCAGATAATGTATTTATCATTTCCAGTTTATGTGGGTTTGCAAGGCAAATAGGAGTAGGAGCTATTCGTTATGGGACCTTGGGGAACAACAGCGGGACTGGGGAGGGAGCTGAGAGGCTGGAGGATCTGAGACTTGTAAAAATTCATTAAAAATATGAGGTACTATTGGAGATAGAAGAAATTAATTACTCTCAGGGACTCAAATGTCACTCCTCATTTAAGTGACCTGGCAAGGAGGCTGAGAAACTTGTTCTGTGAGGGTTTCTGTAGTGGAGAAGGCTGGGAGCTGGGATTCCTCAGCTGTCAATTTTTGCATTTCCTTGGTGACTTATTGACATGTTAACCTGGCTTGTGCCCTAGCCTCCTCTAATGAGTAGAGTTAAATGAGAAATGGGGGTTTGGAGGTGGGGGAAGCACTCTCCCCTGTAGCTGGCCAGGTTATTCAGACCAGCTCCCCAAGCATGTAAGCAACTTCAGACCTGGGGGAAGCCTGTGATTTACCACAATGGAGAGAAGAGACTGATCATTTGCAGCTGGACTGAGTTTGGTCTTTTATTATTGCTTTTCCATCCACAAAGCTATTCTCTGAGGGGGAGTGAATTTGGAAAGACAAATTAAGGTTTTCTACCTAAGGAGGACGGGGGGAGCAGTAGCTTCTGAAAACAGTCATCTTTTCTAGATTGCCTGTCCAATAAATCTTTCTAATGCATTCTGCCTATAGACAGAGGTTGAAAATATATAGATATGTGATGACTTAAAAGTTTAAAATCAGTAAACCCCCAGAATAATGGAGTAGAAGCTTTCTCAGATGTGTGCCTTACCTAGACTGGGAATGCAAGGTTTTATTCTTGAACTCTGCCATTAATCAACTGAGATGTTGCACAAGCCATCACAGTGCTCCAAGCCTCTGTTGTATTATTTATAAAATGAGAACAATAATATCTATCTTATGTGATTATTAAGGACAATGTGCCCAAAAGATCTTTGAATGGTAGAAATATACAGGTATGTATAACACCTATTGATACATTTTGTCTTGAAAGTCTTGATTTTTAAAAATTAAGGCTGCTCAGTGGTCTGTGTTCCTCTGTGGGTCAAAGTTAAGGGGCTCTGAAGTATTCTCTTGGCTTGTTCAATTAGGAAGGGTGAATCAACAAGCCAAAGAAGGAAGCACTGCTTTTGGGAGAAAGTATGCCCGGGTGTTAAAAAAAAAAAAATGTGAAGCATAGCTTTGGAGGAAGTTGGAGCCCTGGAGGTTCACCTCTGGAGCAGTCCTAAGAGCTTGTCTTCAATTCAAGACAGTCCTGTCCTTTTGAAGCAGAGACAAATCGTGCATTGAGGGTGGCAGAAGAGATATTTTAAGATTATTCACCTATCCTTAGAAAGAGATGATGATGAGATAAACTTGGGCAGGGTCAGTGGGGACAGAGGACAGAGAACTTTGAAAAGCCTTGGAAAGGAAGGAATTCTAGGCTTTCACATAGTCATGGTGGTGTGCACTTTGTGGAGGGTGCAGTGCAGTGACTAAGCCACAGAGCATCCCCAAGGTACTTGTAATGTTATTAATAGAAATGTGAGAAAATGCAGGATACAGTCCTTCTGCTCAAGTTGCTCAGAGAAGTAAGCAATTATCATACAGACCAGACAGCAATAAGCCCAGAAGGGCAATGCTGGAGACAGCACTGAGAGGGAGGTGCCTCAAAAGATGAGCAACACTTTGCTGGGTGAGAAGGGGTTTGAGGCTGGGCATTGCACAAAACAGCTGCTCCCAGCCACATGGAACCATAGCTGCTCAGCCACATATTACAGATGCTGGTTTGAGAGCTGTGCACTTGACCTGTTACATTTCCTCAGCAACCAGGTTTTGTACGCCAGCTTGCACTCAGTGATTTTCCAAGGCTTCTGTGTGTTGGTGTCTCCTGAAAGTAGACTTGAAGGACCGTCTGCCTGTTCTCATCAGCCAACCCTATAGTGACCCACCCTGAGCATGCAGAGAAGGCATCCCTGGGAACCCAATTCTGAATAGTTGCTAAAACCACTGTCCCCATTCCTTGGTGTTCTTTTGGAGCTTTTAGGCCACTTACCGTTAAAAATTGCCTGAAAGCCATCTGTTGACATAACTGAGCCATTGGCTCTTTATTTCTTGCGTTAACTAGATGTGTCCATTTGAATTCATTTATAGCCATGGTGTCATCATGGTGAGATAGTAATAAGACAAGAAAAATTTTTCTCGCCAGTCTTCCTCCTCTTTTTCCTCCTTTTAGAATTCCTAGTGTCTCCTATTTGCCGACCTGTTGATTTTCTCAGATCGTGTTTACCCTTTTACTTTTCCTCTCCTGATAAAACCACACATTCTTCAACTTGGATAGAAGTAGGAGATTCTTGACACCAGGGGGTCCAACTGTAAAAACCTTAAACGTGTTCTTAACCACATGGCAGTTCTCTTTATCAGGTATGTTTGATGTTTGTGGTGTTGCTTTCCAGAGCGGAATGTCTTAGATTGCAATCCCTGCTCCAACATGTAACAGCTGTCTAACATTGAGCAAATCAATTTCTTTAGGCTTGAATTTTCGCATCAGTAAGCTTAAGGTAACAGCAATACTTTTCATATAGGATTGTTGTGAGAATTTAATGAGAGAGTCCATGCGAAAGAGTCTGGCCTGTTATCTATTGTCAATGAATGTTAGCCACTGTTGCTTATAATAATACATGCCATTATAAATTTTTGAAATGAAAAGGCAGATGTGTTGATCTTTGGCAACAAGGAAGAGGGAAGCTAGAAAGACACTCTCCCACTCTTTGGCTGGGCTTAGAAAAGGGAAGTCCCTAGTGATGAAGACATTGAAAGCAGCTAAGTCTGTGGGTGCACAGGGAGCCCTCCCTGTCCAGACAGTGGCCTGGCTGCTGAACAGTCAGAAGGTCTGCTGGGCTCCCTGAGCTGCTTCTGGGCATCTGAAGAGTATCTAAGTCAACCCTGCCCTATGTACAGTGTTCATTGCAGATAGTATGGTGGTTTTGTAATACGCCAATGTGGCTAGATGGGATTACCTTGCTCAGAATTCAGTTTCCTATATGTTTCTAGTTAGGTGGGCCATGGGAAAGTTTCTTGGGAGATCGGAGGATGGAGGGAAGCAGCAGCCACTCTGCAGCTCACCTGTTGTTGGTGATCTGTTGACCCTGTCGGCACAAAGCGGCGTCTGGGCCCACAACTGCTCTTCCTTTCCCCATATCCTCCTCCCGCTTCCCAAGGCCTCATCCAGATGTGTGTGTTTAGCCACTTAAGAAAAGGCCCCGGTTACAGCAGGCCATCCACATCGGCAAGCTGGGAAGCAGTGAAAGCCAAGGTTCCAGTAAGTTTTCATGGAGTTTCAGTGCCTGCTTATGGATTCCAGGCTGCTCCTGATTCTCCCCATTTATAACCATCTTTCCCTCCTAACCGCCTGCCCAGTGGACTTCAAGCTCCATCATCAGACATAATTGAACAGACTTAAAACTGCTTAACCAGTTCCCACAATCGCTTGCCAAGTTCCTCTATTAAATAAATAATAAATATATATTTATTTTTCATATATATAGTACATATAGTGTGTGTGTGTGTGTGTGTGTGTATAGATATATATGGCATTTATTATCAGAGGAACAGAACCAAGCACTAGGAAATTGTGTGTGTGTGTGTGTGTGTGTGTGTGTGTGTATACATCTAACACTACTTGTTTCTGTTTCCATGATTGATCCCCACCTGATACAGCTGCTCATAGCTTTCTATAATGCAGAATTCTCCACTCACAAGGAAGCCCATTCCTGTTCTACCTCCCATCCACCATTCCTCTTTCTGTCTGTCATGTAACAAAAGAGAAATTAAACTCATAATCCAAAAATGTTGTTTTTCAGCCCAGGATATATCCCACTTTTTCCTCAGGACTTCTGCCCCTCCCAACCTTAAAAAAAGTTGCATAAACTCACTGCTGTGACCTCATCCACGGAATTTTTTTCTCTCTCGCTTCTCATCTTTTGAAGCTTAAGAATCAGACTCTTCATGAAGTTAACCCAATAAATGTGAATATACTACAGAGGTACTTCTAGTCGTTCAGTTTCCCCAGACCTGTCTCCTCTTCATCCTCCCCATGCCTTGTAAAGACAATACCTTGATTCTGAATGTTTACAAAGTATCCTGTGATACGGTGGGAGGGGACGGAAGCATGGAACTTAGAATATGAATACCTGTGCTTGTCTTTTGCCACCACAGAGGGCTGACTGCATCTGCTTGTTATGTAGTTTCTAAGGGCCTCAGTTTCCTCAGATGTAAAATAGGTATACTAATAGCCGACCTGCTATTCTCAGGCCCTCTGTGAGTCCGGTGATCCCTGAGCAGCTCTGGATATGTGAAGCCCTCTGTTCTTGACATCTGTGTCCCAGTCTCAGATTAGCTCACACCTCGGTTAGGGAAATGCCAGTTATGATGAGATGTTAAACCTTAGAAATCACAAGAGAGTAGCAAATCAGGGCACTCTTATTTTTTAATGAAAATAAACACCTTGGCATGTTCGTAACCTCATTTCTTACACTGTTCAGGGTCTACCATAGTAACTTTTTGCCTAAGTTGTTTCTTGAAGATGCAGATTGAAGAAATTGAGTGAAGAGTGGTTTCTGTAAAGATGGGCATGTATTTCAAAATCACTCGTAAAAAATATTACAGAGCTGACCAAAAAGGGCAAGAGGCTTCTAATATGAAAGAATGACTAAAAATTCTCCTATGTTTGTTAAAACTAACAAAAATCAAATGCAAAAAATAGAACATGACAGAACAGCCTATTATTGAGATGACTGCAAAAAAGAACTCAAAGTTATAATGGAGGGAGTTTTACAAAGTGACACAACCAAGTGATGAAATCAAGAATATACAAAGGAAACTGTTATGAATGGATAACGTAGATGTCCATTCAAAGAAAAGAGCCTCTCCGTCATCTCTGGCACAGGAGGGTCTCCGTGTGAGTAGGACAGATGGCTCTGGGAACATCCTATTCTTAAGTGTGACATAGGCAACCAATTATGAGCTCACAAACCTGGTTAGAAAAATCTCAGTAATTGGCAGGTGTATGACTTCCAGATAAAGATGTGGAGGATGTGTTTGACAGCTTCAAGCCACATTTGTGGCCAAGCCTCACCCTGTTCCCCTGCACGCATTTATCATTGACAACAGCCAAAGTTGAAAAACTAGCTGGCTTACCTTCCCTCTCACTGCATGTGTGTGTGTGTGTGTGTGTGTGTGTGTGTGTGTGTGTGTGCGCGTGCGCACACACACACACACACACACACACACACACACACACCCTGCCTTCTTACAAGGATCAAATGAGTACTATAGCACAATGGCATGTTGGTGGGTTCTCAAGAAGGTGTTTGTTGGATGGGTGTGTGTATTAATGAATTGCCTAGGAACTCAAGGGGAAAGTCTAGAAATATCAGTAGACATTATGACAGCATCCTGGACAAAACGAAATGGGGAAAAAATGCCCAGGAGAATTACTTTACTGAAGATTTAACACGTTGATGTTCATAACACCTCACCTGCCAAAGGTATCCTATTCAAAATGAATGAAGCAACAGAACAGGATTAAATTGGCACAGCTGGAGGAGGTCTGCCTGCATGCGAGGAGCTGAATGTTATCTCCAGGCAACGGATGGAGTTGTAACATGAGGATTCTTATTTTTAGTGTTGGGGAGAAAATGAATTTGAGCCAGAAGACACCGAGGGTTGATAAGGGAAGAACGGGGCTTGAGGGAGGGAGTGGATGTATAATAAGCCCAGACCAAGAGGGCTAAGCAAAGAAGTGGAATCAAGAGAGGCCTGTGGAAGGGCATCTTTTATTTCAGAGTGGCACAATTAAGCATAATGAGGTCCGCTAGGGCATCTGGTCAACTCAGACCCCCCTGCTTAGGACAGGAGACACCTAAGGGTCAGAGAATCAGTTTCCTATGGGTGAGGAAGACCAGCATCAATCCTGTGTGAACATGTCTGTATCCTTTGGGGAGCGGTGAAATTCTTTATTAAATCAACTAGCATGGTTTATTGCATTCTTCTCTCACTCTTAATGTCCTATGGGACCAGGTCTATAGTTTTTTTGCAGTTTTTTTTCCTGAATCTAACATCTAACTCTAGGTATTAAAAAAAGAATCACTGAGAACCCCCATATGCTAATGATGATAAACCCCAACCCAGACATGTAAGGAAGCTATTGTTACCCCCATTTATAGGTAAATGTCAAGAGGATCAGAGAAGTGAAACAATTTATTCAAAGTCCTGCAGCTGGTAAATTGCTACGCTAAGACTTGAAACTAGACCTGTCTGACTGAAATCTGTGATCTGCCCACTATCCCCCTAAGCCTCAGATCCCACAATTGAGTAGATGTTCCCTAAAGATTTCTTAGAGAGAAGGGAGAGAAAGAGGAATGATAGATAATGATAAGGTAGAGGAGAACATTTGGGTACAAGCAGACTTTTGGAAGATCTGTTCTGAACAGATTGTAGACAAATGTGCCTGACACATGTATTATTCAGAGATCATCCAGAATGGACTGAACCTCACAGAGAGGAAACTGGGAGAGAGTTAAACCACTAAACTTTGGGATACACCCATGGAGAAGCTAGAACGTAGCCAAAATCAAGTGTAAGAATGTCAGAATGTTGGGAAAGGGAATGAGACCAAGTCTTGGATAAAGCAGAAAACTCTGCTGACTGGCTTTTCTGCTGTGAACTAATCCCACCCACCTACCCCACCTCTACTCTCCTGTCTCATTTTGCTAGTTTTGCTCCTGTAGCAGCCTTAAGAGGAAATTATTTTCATGTCTAGAAAATTTTCATGAGAAAATTAAGACTCAAATTAAGAGTTTTGTGGAACTCACTGATGCCAGAAGTAAGTTTGAATGCAAACCACCAGCATTAACCTACCTAGGCACCAAATATTGTGAGTGTCTCCATTTGCTGCACGGTGATTCTTTCAAAGGAAATTTCTGTAGGAATTTTATTTGACAGGTAATTTTCTTGAGGCCAAGCATGTATCTTCCTGGGAACATTACCAGGGGAAATAAAAAGACCATCTAGAGCTTGTGTGCCCCTAGATTTTTCACCTTTCTGTGTTTAACACGTGGATTTAATGTTACTGAAATGCTGGTGTCTTTATTTATCACCGTCTCTTCACTAGGGACACGAGTTCTGGATGTCCCATTGAAGGTAATGCTTCCAGATGGCTTACAAATTAGGTTCAATAAAATGTAGTCATTCTTCCCTTCAGTGAGTTCTTGGTGCTGAACCTATTTGACTTACCTAATATCCTGTTTGAGTTGTTAAATCCTAAACATAGATTGATTAGAACAGGAGAATAAGCTGTCGGGTTAATGCGTTGAGCTTTTGAAGTGGATAAAAGAACCACTTTGGAACTAAAAGGCTGACTTAACGTTCACTTCGCCATTTGTCTGTGTGGACTCAGTGTCTTGTATCTCCTCCCTCTCTTGCTCATGTAGCTGCAAATCCCCTCGCCTATAAAAATGGGAGTCGGAGGTGACTGGGAAGAGAAAGTGGTACTGTGCATGTGAAAGTACTCGGTAAAGTACACATGGTTATAGAACTATAAGTTGGTGTAATAAATTTAAATACCAATTGTGAATAAGAGTGTATTATATCCCTGGAGATAACACTCGTTCATTCGGAAACTTTGGGAAGCAAAAATGGGATCAGGACATTCTAGGAGTAGAAGGGATCTCAGAGATTATCTGCTTTAGTTTCCTTGCTGACAGACAAGGAACTAGAGTCTGCAAGCGAGGTAGTAACTTCTGCTCAATCCCATAACAAATGCTACGCAGAGCTGAGCCTGCAACTCATGTGATTTGCTTCTCCATTCTTGTCTTTCTGCCCATGAGCCTCTGCGCTGTCCCTTGTCATGATTCAGCAGACTCTATCCACTGTGGCCCTTGATGGAACTATTCAAACCCCGAGCTTCAGACTTCACATGCCAGGGAGAAAGCCCATAGCCATAATGCCTGTCTTTTCCAGTGTATTTGTGGGAACTTTCTTTTAGCTGCAATTAAGAGAATGAATGTTGTAGGCTTTGGAATGATAGCCTATCTATTGTGACTTCTGCTGGACTTCATAGAGTTTGTCCTTTAAGCACTGAAGAGTGTGTTAAAAGGACCTGTTGATTCTGCCTCTGAAATATACTAAAACATTTCCTTCCCTCTCCAGCGCATTATACTATAAGCTCCCTGAGGGCAGGGACCTTGTCTGTCTCCCCTTTTGCAGTATATCCCCAGTGCTTAGCAAAGCAGAATGTGTGGCTCATAGCAGATGCTCAAAAGGTATTCGTTCAATGAAAGAGTGAATCCCAGCTGCCATTACCTTTGTCCAAGGTCACATTGTCCTCTGAGCCTCATAAGTGCTCAACCATTAGTCTCGCTCCTTCCAAACACTGCTCTGTCCTTTATCCTGCTAATTACAGATATAAAAAGGCTACTCCTCTGCTGAAAATGTGTCAGTGGCTCCCCTTTGCCTAATGGAATTGGCAAAGTGTCTTAATGGAGACTTCAGAGGTCTTCATAATCCGGCCCTGTCCTAACTTCCCAAACTCATCTGTAGAATCTTCTCTGCCATTCCCACCTTTCAGTGTGTGTGTGCGTGCACACACACTATTACTTCTACCTGTAATACCCTATCCTGCCTTTACCTAATGTGGTGAATTCCTACCTATTCTTCTGGCCCCTCCCAGAGGCTCATTCCCTACCTTCTTTGGTGTCTTCCTCAGTTATTAGGCAGATCCTTCCAGAGCATGAGCTGTATCTTTAATCCCTATGGATTAGAAAATGGGAGATAATCCTGAACAGTTGCCCCCTCCCTCCAACATGGCAGATTACTGAGACCAGGTCAAAACTTAGCTGAGTTGTAATGAGAACAGTATTTGGGCCAGATCTAAAGTGAGAGCACCAAGAAAGGAATCGTTTGTGAGCCAGAATCTGGAGAAGAGTGGGGCTGGCTCACTCTCTCAGAGAATGTGCCTTTTCAGTGGGCCCCAGTCTTGTGACCTGACACTCCTTACCCAGGACTGCTGAAAACCTGTACTTCATAAGAAGAAAATAATATAAATACTGATTTTTATCTCCTCATGCAACTCTGATAAAGTTATCCTACGTGATATATTGTTTTCATTAATTAAAAATAACAAAAATATGCTTTTGTAAGCAACTTTTTGATTTTTTATCATTAATTTCAACTTTAAAACTAAACATATTACATGATGTTAAGAAATTAGAGAAAAAACAAAACCCATGATCCATCATTTGGGTGTGTTCCTTTGAGTCTTTACATAGACATATTTTATATATTTTATATGTTTATATATTTTTTGTATATGTTATCAGATTATACATATAAATATAAAGCCTGGTTTATTTGTTTCACTCATATCATAAGCATTTTTTATGGTGCTAGATACTGTTCATATCAATCACTTTAAATGACTGAGTAATATTCCACTGAGTGAATGGACTATTAGGTAGATCCACCATAATTCATTTGGTCATCTCCATATTGCTAAAGGTTGGTTTCCTTGCAATATTTTGCTTTGTCAGTAATACATGAAGATTCCTTCATAGACAGTGATTTCCCCCTCTTTGGGGTTATTTCCTTAAAATGACTCTGACCCCTATTACTAACTTGCACACACTTCCTCTATTAAAGCTGCTCAGTAACCCCTCACACCCTTCCTCTCTGCGTGGTAGTTAACCCCTCATTCCACAAGAAGGAATTTGAAGGCCTAGGGATTTGAAGTCCCAGAGTCATAAGCTGATCACCCCTGCATCTCCTGGTAGCCCCAACCCCCTGACTTGTCTGCTGTCCTAACGCACACCAACCTGTCCTTTCCTCTCTGTGCTGTTGCTCAGGCTGGCCCTGTGACTTCAATCACCCCTGCACATATCCTGCATATACCAACCCTTTGCCTCAAACCCATACCTGATGGCACCTCCTTTGGGAAGCTTCTGCTTTTCCAGTGAGATGATTTAGGCCTCCCTCTCCAGGGATTCCAAGATTCCCTGTGCACATCTCTGTCTTCACCCTATCACACTGTGTTGAAAATGCATGCTGGTGGATCTTTTTCATCGTTTCCCAGTTACCATCACAGTACTCGACAGTTTGTTTCCCCAGTTACTAGCACAGTACTCAACACATAGTTCCTTTCTTTCCTACTCCACCTCCCATCCACAAGCATGTTGTGCCGACTCAGCCTCCGACCTACATTCAGAATTCAGCCCCCTCTCACCACTCTCTACGACTACCACGCTGGTCTGAGCAGCTACCATCATTTTCCTGGATTAGTGTAATAATCTCCTACCTCATTTCTTAGCTTTCAGCCTTGCCCCCATATTTAACACACCAAAGCAAAAGTGTCCTTTTGAACATCCCACCCTTACCTAAAGCTTTCTAATGGCTGCCCTTCTAAAAGTCTTTGCTGTTGTCTTTAGTGTCCTGGGGCTGCCATAGCAAAATAACAAAAGCCTGGGTGGCTTAAACAATAGCCATTATCGGGGCGCCTGGGTGGCGCAGTCGACTTCAGCCAGGTCACGATCTCGCGGTCCCTGAGTTCGAGCCCCGCATCAGGCTCTGGGCTGATGGCTCGGAGCCTGGAGCCTGTTTCCGATTCTGTGTCTCCCTCTCTCTCTGCCCCTCCCCCGTTCATGCTCTGTCTCTCTCTGTCCCAAAAATAAATAAACGTTGAAAAAAAAATTAAAAAAAAACAAAACAACAAAAAACAATAGCCATTATCTTCTGGCGGTTCTGGAGGTTAGAAGATCTGAGATCAAGCTGCCAGCTCATTTGGTTTCTGGTGAGACCTGTCTTCCTGGTTTGGAGATGGCTGCCTTCTCCCTAGTCCTCACAAGGCGCTTTGTCCCTGTACACGCAAAGATAGCTCTTCTTATACGGAGACCAGTCCTATTGGATTGGAGCCTGACCCTTCCGACTTTATTTAACCTTAATTACTTCCAGAAAGGCCCTATCTCCTAATATCATCACATTGGGTATTGGGGCTTTAACAAAGAATTTGAGGGGATTCAACTGAGTCCCTAACACATGGCCTACAAATTCCCATGTGATCCACAGCGTACTCACCCCACCTCCCTTAGCTGCTCCAGCCAAACTGGGCTCCTTAACGGCATCTCGAACATACCCAACATGCTCCCATCTCAGGAATATTAGACTATCACCCCACATGGACTGTCCTCCAGACATCTGTCTGATTCACCCCTTGTGTCCTTCAGGTCTCTGTTCAAGTGCCCTTTACTGGCTATTTCTTCCTTGACCATCTTTTACAAAATTGCACAGTTGTTCTCCCTCAGCCTGATCCTCTTAACCTCGCCTTACTTTTCCCTAATGATTTGCCTTACTCTCCCCTACTTTTCACTACCTGACTTTATATATTTGTGTGTGTATTCATCTCTCACTCCTCCACTCTAGTGGCAGAAACACAAGCTCCGTGAGGGCAGAAGTTTTATCCTCGCTTGTTTGCAGGTGTATTGCTGGCACTTAGAATAGTCTGGGCACGCAAAAGATACGCAACAAATACTTGTTGAATGAGAGCATGAATGAATAGAAATTTCATTCATAGCCATTATCTTATTTCGGCCTAAAACAAAACCTGGAAGAGGATGGGGTTGATGTGTGTTCTATTTTCACAGATGAGGAAAACTAATATTCATAAGAGTAAGATTTCATATATGTAGTGATAATTTCATTTGCCAAGTGTTTAATACTGCCAAGGGATATGCAGACTATCATACTGGCTTTCATTTCATCCTTGGACTAATCCTGAAAGATTATATATTATTATCCCTATTTTAACACAATAACACCTTAGAAAGTTTCAATAACTTGCCTAAGGGAATCACTACTAAGTGACAGCCAAGATATGAACCCTAATCTGACTTCAAAGAGCTTGTTTTTATCTATTATTATAGTTCATATCCTTTTAGCATAACACCATGTGCCAGATACTATGCGAACTCTTAAAATAACACTGTGATGTATGGACCACTATTATCTTCACTTTGCAGATGAGTTAACCAAAGCTCAGAGATGTTAACTTGTCCAAGGTCATACCCCCCTGACCTAAAAGTTTGACTGTCGGCTCTTAGCCACATCCCTCAAAGAGCTGGTAGGAGGCCAGACACTCCTTACCTTCCCTTTCTCTGCCTTTGTACATGAACTGAACTGCCTGAATTAGCCCCCGGGTCCAGGATGTCCCAACTATGCACACCTTAAGTTTATATTTGCAATGCTGATCTCAGTGATCCTATGAAACAGAACGCTTTGGCTGATAAAGCAAATTAATTTGCTGATTAAAAGTATTGACAAATGCTACATGGTGTAATCATTTTTAAAAGAAAGCAGAGTCTCCATCAGCCTCTTCCAGATGAGGTCTGTGTTCTGTACCTATTCTCTTTCTTCTTAGATACCTGGAAAAAATGTATGTGTGATTCACTCAACCTCTCTCGCTGCTTCTAATGGCACAGCGTAGGTCAATAGTGGAGAAGGATAATTGAATCTATTTTTCAGACTTTCATCGGTAGGCTCTATTCTGGGCACATATTATTAGAATTGTGAGAAACAGACATTTCTTTAAAGTGGAGTGTTGGGCTCCACTAGAAAGATTATTAAAAGACTTCACAATGCCAGCCTTAGAAATATATAGGGCACCTAGATTCCTCGCTCTGTCCCTCCCCTCACAGCACAAAGCCTATTCAAATGCCTTTCCAGGATCAGCCTTCCTCCCTCCGCCCGTCCTGTGGAGCCTGCCCTTGCTGCACACTTGCTCATTGGTATTGGGCCAGTGGTTCTCCAAGCGTGGTCCCAGGACCAGCAGCGTCGGCATCACCGGTGCCGTCGTTAGAAATGCAAATTCTCAGGCTCTGCCACAGACCCACAAAATCAGAAACTCTGACGTTGGCGCCCAGCACCCCACCTGTTTTCACAGGCCCTCCAGGTGATTTCAATGCAGGCTCAAATTTGACAGCCCGTGTATTAGGAAAGTGTCACTTCCCCCCACCCCACGCCCCCCGACTGGCCCGCTCCTCGCAAGGACACAGCTGCTCTAGATTCTGCTCCTTGGTTGCAGCCGCAATAGAGGTGACAAAGAGCTCGGTTAGGGAACTCCATTCCTGGCATACATGGTACAGTTTTACGCATGGTTTTGGCAACAATATTTTTAACTGTAAAACATACAGACCCGGCACCTTTACTGAGTAATTGTTGTCTGCTTGAGGGAAAGGTTATGACTAACCTTTTCTATTTTGGTCATATCTTTATTCTTATCTAACAGACCATAATGATAACTACTGTTTACTCATAAATATCCTATTTGTTTTAATTTTTAAAAAATTATTCGTATAATACATTTAAAACAAATAGTACTACAACCCCTATTGAAAAATAGCAATCCTCTATGTTTCATAGACCCAGCACTGCGAAACTCATCATTTTTCCTGCTGCTTCTGCTATTTAACTCCATGTTTCTAAAGAGCACACGTCTGTTGCTGTCAATTTCGACATTGCTTCCTGGCTTCACTTATTGTAATTAGGAATTAATTTTCCTGGGGCGCCTGGGTGGCTCAGTCAGTTGAGCGTCCAACTTCGCTGAGGTCATGATCTCCCAGTTCCTGAGTTCGAGTCCCGCATTAGGCTGGATGCTGTCAGTGCAGAGCAGAAACTGCCTTGGATCCTCTCTCTGCCTTCCCCCTGCTCTCTCTCGCTTGCTCGCTCTCTCTCTCTCTCTCTCTTTCTCACAAAAAGAAATAAGCATTACCAAAAAAAAAAAAGAATTAATTTTCCTTTCTGTTACCCCCTCACAGTTTTTCTCTCCACTGTTTCGGCTCCTCCCCCACCTTACTCTTTCTCTCCCTTCCGGGTGGGACTCCCCTCTAGGTGAACGGGTGTGCACACTATTGGCATTCAAGCCCCCTACCCATCCCACCCTAGACACTCTGCTGAGTCCTACCCCTCCTCCTTTTGCTTCCAGGCTCCTAGAGTACACTGAAATCTCCCCTCTGTGGTGATCATGCTAAACTCACATCAAGTTATGCACAAATACCATTAAGAGAAGATTTACTTTGTTTTTTAATAAATGTTTATTTTTCATAACTTATCTGCTAATAATTTATACTAGAGGAGTGTTACATTTTATATAAATTAGTATTTTCAAGTGATGTTTTGGGTTATGGTTATAAACTTCTGTTTTCAAAATGCAAGTTAAATGTTATAATTTTTAAAATTCTCTTTTTACCACTCTCTCACTTGGGATATGCTGAGTTCTTAGGTTTCTGATGACAATCCTAATAATCACTTGGCTTGAGAGGCATATAGCAACCTGAACTCTTACCATGGACTAGGGGTTATTCTAAACCCTTCACAGATATTAATCACACCATCTCTTTACCACTGTGTTCGTTACATGTGCATTGTTGTTAACACCATTGTACAGAGGAGAAAATTGAGTCACACGAGGTTAAACGATTTCTTCTGGGTTCCACAGCTATGCAGCACTACCCTGATACCACTTATTGTAATAATTCCTGGTGTGTAATGTGGAGTCCTCAGAGATTACCAAATATATAATTCTTACAGCAGGTCTGCGATTTAGGTAGACTAGGTGCCTGGCTGCCTCCCTATTTCAATACACTTCCAGACCATAATCTCCCACTCCCTGCAGGTCATTTCCTCAGAAGTCCACAGTGGAATATTTGTTGTACCTGACATCACACTATCCCACTTCCCTGATTAATAAATCTGCCAGATCTCCTGATACTAATAGTGGCTTATGGTCTACCAGAAGGCCCTCTATCCTGCTAACATCAAGCAGGGAAAGTACCAATCTCAAGTGAGAGAAAACTCGGACCCCTTTGCTTCTGCTCATTTGGGCTACTGACCCCTCCTTTGAGTCCTGGTACATTTCCCTGCCCAATAGCATGTTAATTTCAGTATGGCTAACTCCATTTTAGTGATTACAATGCTGCAGCGAGATAATAATTCTGTTACTTCAGTATTTATTTTACATACTATCAATATTTTATTTTCAAAGTGCACAGAATTTATAAAATAAAAAGCTCAAGGGAACGAAATTATTTAATGTACTTTAAATAAAAAAAATATAAGTATGTTACAAACAATGGGGAAAATGTAAATTTAAAAAAGATAAACATTCTAACCATAATATAAATTATTGGCGAATAAAAATTCATTAAGATAAATATTCACAATATAAACTAAAAAGCATATAACTCAGGAAAACCTAATCAGTTATGGAAGTTGAAAACAAAAATATTGTTTGCTCTTTTTAAAAATGTGATAGTTAAATAATAAAGTGGGTCAATGACATCATTGGGTTCCAAACGTATTTTTGTGCAAGCTTTTCTTGCTGCTAAAAAGGCTCTTTCTGGTGATTTTCTGACCACTCAGAAGAATGGTGAGGAAATACTTAAGGACTAACCCTCAATATTTTAATCCAGATTTCATCTTCAAATAATTTTATTTCTTGTTATTTACAAGGAGTTCATTTTTTTTTATTTGAAAGAGAGAGAGCACAGCAGTGGAGAGGGACAGAGAGAGAGAGAAAGAGAGGGAGAGAATCTTAAGCAGGTTTTATGCTGAGCATTGAGCCCGACTCAGGATTGCCTCCTGTGAACCATGAGATCATGACTTGACCTGAAATCAAGAGGATGTTCAACTGACTGAGCCACCCAGGCACCCCTGATACTTAAGAGGAGTTCTTGTTTGAATAACTGATTCTCCCACGCCCACCCCAACAAAGACTAGGTTTCACATTGATAAGGAGCTACACGTCCCACCCCAGACCCGCCCCTGCCAAAGAAAACATTTGATTTGCCTTTGTCTTCTGCATTTTCATCATAGATATTTGCTACATCTGATGCACGAGTACCTGGACTCATTTCCATGCTAGCACATTCATATTCTACTTTTCAGAAATTCTTTTCTTTGAAGTGCAATAATAATTATTCCTTCAATAGGAGCTTTGCAAGACCACAATGTAGTTGCTTATTGCTATTCACACAGGCCTGGAGCTGTCTAGACTTGTCTTTTCACATCATTTGAATAATTGAACCATTGATCTTGCTCTCCAGATATTAATAACTCGAATTTCAGATATTTTAAAAATTAAAATAGCACACCAACACATATGTGGATATTTCAGACTTAAAAATAGTACAGGGTACTACTGTCATACCACAATTGGGTATTCACGACTTTCTCCTTACCTGGAGTTCCCAGCATGCTTCAGGGCCAAGGCTCCATTTTATAAATGGGGAAAATGGTGCTCAAATAAGTGAAGTAATGAAGCTCAGGTCGCACAGCTAGCAAGTGTCAGCGCTGACATTTGAACCCAGTTCTTTGGACTCTAAAGCCACAGTAGCCTATACTGTCTCTTATTCAAAAAGTTACCCAGTCACTGTTATATAAATAGACTCCACATTATCTGCCCTTTGGGTGAAACAAATGACCCACATTTTTTCCCAGCCCAAACACTTCACTCTAAGAGGCATCTTCCTGAGGTGAGCATTGTCGAACACCAGAATGGGCTCTTGTGGCAGGTTATACAATTTCCTCTTCCGTCATTCTCAAAAATAACCGAGATGAGGAGTTGTGACATTTACACAAGTTCCGGATGACTCTCTTGAGGTCTCCCCACTCTATGAATTCAGCAGGACTATGAAAATTAAGAGACAATTGAAATCTGAAGTCAGTTCTGATACCTGATCCTTTAGCTGTTTGTTACCATAGAAATGAAACATCTGGATGACAGAACCGAGTGACTTTCTCCCTCTTGTGTTTGAGCCTCATGTAGCCACAGACTTTGCTGTCTGTTGTGCCATTATCAAAGCATCCAGGTGGAAGGGATATCTCGAGAAATTGGAAATAATCTTGGTTGTCTTTCTTCTATTTGCTCCTTTCATCTTTTTTCTGTTTAATAAGCACAAAGTAAACACAGAACTGATTTTTTTATTCTGAAATGTTATGAGCATTAAGCTCTGAGTATTATCATGGGAATGAATTTCATTTGAACTCCAAGGAGGCTTAATGTAAATTTTTAAAGGAAAACCTCAACATTAGTAATGCTATGACGATTTCTCTGTGCCACGGTGGATCTAGAAGGCCTCCCTCTGGCAGGTCAAATGTTTCCAAATCAGTTCAGGTTTTTTCAGGTCTTTGAGGTACCTGTAGAGCTCCGTCCTGACTCCATAGGCAGCATTTCAAAGGTTTGAGACTGTTTAGTTGTGGAAATTTCTATCACTTGTCAGTCACCTACTGTATACCAGATCCTATAGTGAGCTTTCTACGCGGGCTTCTTTATTTAACTCAGACACTTCTACCAATTAGTTCATATTATCCCATTTTACTATGAAGCCAGCTATAAATTAAAGCAATTGAATGCTTTGCCCATAAGTGACAGAACTGGAATTTGAATCTAGGCTGTCTGGTTCCTGCACTCAGACTCTTCCTGCCATAGCACGTGGTCTTAGTGCTTCTATTCCTGGCCAGTTCCCCTCAGTCCTGCTTCTCATGTCTGTATGCCTAGGTTCTGGATCTGGGCTCAGAGTTGGTCAAATTTTGCCTTTACCTTGAAAGCCTTCCAGCATTCTGGTCAATTGGTTTGAAGATACTCGGCTGGTTTCTTTTGAGAAACCTAACACATTCCATCTTGATTTCACTGGTGAGTTATCTTAAAATCCTGCTGGGCTCGCTGCACCTACCCACTGCTGGGTGACGGGAATATAGAGAAGACAGTCTCCCGGCTGGGAAGTTCCCAGCCTAAGGGTCAGGGGAGGGGATGGGCACAGCCTGGAGAAAAGATAATTACAACACAGTGCAGCACATGTCGTAAAGAGGAATAAACTGTGTGATATGAGAATGCCTTCAATTAACCTTACCTGGGAAAACCTAGGAAGGCTTTCCAGAGGGAGTGATACCAGAGTCAAGTTTTAAAGATGTTTGTGATGGGCTGAATTTTGTTCCCCCCAAATTCATAATGTTGAAGCCTGACTCCCAGTGAGACTACATTTAGAGATAGGACTTTCAGAGCTATAAAACTGAAGTTAAATGAGGTGCCATGGGTGGGCCCTAACCCATTCTTACTGGTTCCTTTTAAGAAGAAACACACAGAGAGACATCAGGGTTGTATCACACAGAGAAAGCATCATGTAAGGACCCAGCAAGAGGAAAGCCATGGCCAAGCAGGGGAAAGAGGCCCCAGGAAGAACCAAACTTGTAGACACCCCAACCTCGGACTCCCAGCCTTCAGAGGCACGAGAAATAAATTTCTGTTGTTTAAACCACTCCGTCTGTGATATTTTGTTATGGCAGCCCTGGGACACTAATATAATGTTCCAAAACTCTTCCTCCTTTTCCTTCTTGAGTTGTGTTCATTCCTACAGTTTTCCACGGATACCTATCATACCTCCTGCCTCTGTTGTGCTCCGGAGGACCTAGGCATGTTTCTCTAACTACTGATAGGTAGGTGGGTTTTTCATGTGAATGCTCCAGCCAGTGGTCATGTGAAATCCACAACGGTTTGTAAATATCGATACTGGCAGGGCACAAATAGCTCCTGGCCATTTGTAAGAAATGTATGTGTTTCTGGTGTATTTTATGTAATCTTTTCCAAAATAAGCTCAGAATTTCTACAACATGTAACAGTACATGTGTCACTTTTGTGTCGGGCAATATGGAGCAGAGAATTCTTCATAAGAATTATATGTATTTCTGAAGATTTAATCACTTACATAAGTTGTGCGTTTTTATACATTTATGTTTTTATTTAAAGGTTTATAATTTGCAAGAGGTATAAGAACTCTGTGCAACTAGGAACACGCTTTGGAGACATGCAAGGAGAGCTCAAATAGACTGCTGATCCTGTCAGTGTACATTCAGTTTCAGAATAGCACTGGGCACAAAATATGCACGATATCCATGTAAGATGAAATTACGCTTTGAGACAAAGTTGAAACTCGTCAAACACAAAGACCCTCCAAAAATATTTTAAAAAATAAGAATAAAAGGAAATGGAAAGAGTAAAACTTTGTAAAATTAATATGATAAAAGTACCAGGTAAAATAATCAGTAAGCAGTAACATACAGAAGCAAAGTAGGCACGGTAGGTTGCAGATGTGAATGCTCTAGTCTAAAATAGTCGATAATGAGTAAAACACATTTTGAGGGGTAACCAGGACAGAGGTCCTATGTGTTCAAATAAGACAGGTGTTTGATAATAATTTTCAATGTACCTATCTCCCCAGGAGGCAATGAGCTTCCTAGGGGAAAAGATGGGATCATATCCTTATTCATTTGAATATTTTCAGGGTCCAGTACCTGATACAGAGTGGCCACTTAGTATGTGAGTGAAGGACTGGCTATAATTCACAGGCTGGACAGGAAAGGGGTGGGGAGGTGCTCACTAAGACGGCCATGGTAGCTGCCACATGTCTGTCCCTATTTGAACTGCCCATTTCCTTGTGTTTTCCCACTGTAACTTTATAACCTGACTTCTTAAAGTAATAGCTAACACTTTTGCGGCAGGTTATACAATGTGTAAATGCTTCTTACACGTCAACTCATTGACTTGGATCTTAAAACACGGCTGGAGTGTTAGACAAAGCCAGAGTTCTTCTCCTCTGGTACAAATGAGGAACCTGACACCCGGGGCTTGCTTAAGGTCACAGAGCTGATATCAGGCAGCCTCAGGACTCAGTTCCAAACCATCCCAATCCAAAGCAGGTGCTCTTTTCACTTCACCATCAGCTGTGGGAGACAGAGGAGGCCACAGCTGTGAGAGCAAGTACAGAGCCTTCTCAGGGAGGTAACAACTGGCCCTTGAAGCAGAAGCATTTTGCATTGTCTTCTACCAGGGTAGCCAGCCCCCAGCACAAGGCGTGATAAGTTCAAGGATGTACTAGGAGAGGAAGAACTAGCCACAGGTACAAAAAGGTTACAAGCATGGGCTGTGCAGTCAAACTTGGGCTAGAATCTTACTCATGTCCCTTACTTGTTATGGGATCTTCCAAAAATCCTTTTGATTAAAACTATTTAATGAACACTTACTGTGCACTATTCAATGACTAGGTTTTGGGTGTATAGTGGTAAAAAAAAGAAAAAAAGAAAAAGAAAAAAGCATTGCTTTTCCCATTACTAGTTGTCTAATAACACTAAACAAGTGCATAAGTTTATGTATAATTATCACACAAAGTGGTTGCAAGGAATTAAGTAGATAATAAAGCAGCGTGCCTAGGGAGCACTTGGGTGGCTCAGTCAGGTGATCGTCCGACTTCGGCTCAGGTCATGATCTCATGGTTGGTGAGTTCGAGCCCCACGTCAGGCTCTGTGCTGAGAGTGCAGAGCCTGCCTCAGATTCTCTTTCTCCATCTTTATCTGCCCCTCCCCTGCTCTCTCACTCTCTCAAAAATAAATCAGCATTTAAAAAAATAAAAATAAAAGCACTTAACAGATACCTGGCATATAATAGTGCCTCTGGCAATGGTAGCTGAATACAGGTGCTTAAGAAGTTAGGGGCACCTGGGTGGCTCAGTCGGTTAAGCATCCGACTTCGGCTCAGGTCACGATCTCGCGATCCGTGGGTTCGAGCCCCGCATCGGGCTCTGTGCTGACAGCTCAGAGCCTGGAGCCTGTTTCCGATTCTGTGTCTCCCTCTCTCTGACCCTCCCTCGTTCATGCTCTGTCTCTGTCTGTCTCAAAAATAAATAAATGTTAAAAAAAATTTTTTTTAAAAAGAAGTCATAGGAAGGTTCCACCTGTCCACTCACCCCTACATGGCTCTGGTGTGGTCCTATCACTGCCTGTCTACACCTGACATCAAATCTTGATTAGACCACCCTCTAATATTAATGATTCCTACAGTTAGGTCTCCATTAATCTCCAAGTGCCTTCATATCTATTAGTGATTTTAATTACTACCACCATCCACTGTGGTGAGTGTGGTTCTCCCCTAATAATAAATAAGGGAAACAAAGGCCCATAGTTCGTGACCCCCAAAACACAGCAGGCTAGCCAGGAATGGCCTCCGTGCTCCGTGTGTTCCTGCAGTCCCTGCACAGGGCCCTCACCTTCTCAGAAACCTTTGCTAGCTCCTCCCTGCTCCCCAGCGACAAATACAACATCTCTGACACTATGTGCAGTCCTGCTTCCCACACACAGATCCACAGAAGAGTAGGGATCCTGGTGGACAATAAACTCTTCCCTTGAGAAAAGGGCCCTATAGTGAGCTTTACCAAAATCTAAGTGATCCCTTTAAACTAATATCCTTTATTCTGATTATTTCTCTTACTAGTTCTGGTGCTAAATGTCATATATTTCATAAAGTTATGATGCTTATAGTTGATTTTTTAAAAAACTATTTCCATTTAGTAAATAAAGAGCTTGGGGCACCTGGGTGGCTCAGTTGGTTAAGCGTCCAACTCTATTTTTTTTTTTTGCTTTTTAAAAAAATTTTTATTTATTTACTTATTTATTTATTTTATTAACTTGTTTTATTTTTTATTTTTTTTAATTTACATCCAAATTAGTTAGCATATAGTGCAAAAATGATTTCAGGAGTAGATTCCTTAGTGCCCCTTACCGATTTAGCCCATCCCCGCTCCCACAACCCCTCCAGTAACCCTCAGTTTGTTCTCCATATTTAAGAGTCTCTTCTGTTTTGTCTCCCTCCCTGTTTTTATATTATTTTCGTTTCCCTTCCCTTATGTTCATCTGTTTTGTCTCTTAAAGTCCTCACATGAGTGAAGTCGTATGATTTTTGTCTTTCTCTGACTAATTTCACTTAGCATAATATCCTCCAGTTCCATCCATGTGGTTGCAAATGGCAAGATTTCATTCTTTTTGATTCCCGAGTAATACTCCATTGTGTATATATACCACATCTTCTTTATCCATTCATCCATCGATGGACATTTGGCTCTTTCCATACTTTGGCTATTATTGATAGTGCTGCTATAAACATGGGGGTGCATGTGTCCCTTCAAAACAGCACACCTGTATCCCTTGGATAAATGCCTAGCAGTGCAATTGCTGGGTCGTAGGGTAGTTCTATTTTTAGTTTTTTGAGGAACCTCCATACTGTTTTCCAGAGTGGCTGCACTAGCTTGCATTCCCACCAACAATGCAAAAGAGATCCTCTTTCTCCACATCCTTGCCAACATTTGTTATTGCCTGAGTTGTTAATGTTAGCCATTCTAACAGGTGTAAGATGGTATCTCATTGTGGTTTTGATTTGTATTTCCCTGATAATGAGTGATGTTGAGCATTTTTTCATGTGTCCGTTGGCCACCTGGATGTCTTCTTTGGAGAAGTGTCTATTCATGTCTTTTGCCCATTTCTTCACTGGATTATTTGTTTTTTGGGTGTTGAGTTTGAGAAGTTCTTTATAGACTTTGGATACTAACCCTTTATCTGATATGTCATTTGCAAATATCTTCTCCCATTCTGTCTTTTAGTTTTTCTGATTATTACCTTCGCTGTGCAGAAGGTTTTTATTTTGTTGAGGTCCCAGTAGTTCATTTTTGCTTTTGTTTCCCTTGCTTCTGGAGACATGTTGAGTAAGAAGTTGCTGCGGCTGAGATCACAGAGGTTTTTGCCTGCTTTCTCCTCAAGGATTTTGATGGCTTCCTGTCTTACATTGAGGTCTTTCATCCATTTTGAGTTTATTTTTCTGTATGGTGTAAGAAAGTGGTCCAGGTTCATTATTCTGCATGTCGCTGTCCAGTTTTCCCAGCACCACTTGCTGAAGAGATGGTCTTTATTCTATTGGATATTCTTTCCTGCTTTGTCAAAGATTAGCTGGCCATACGATTGTGGGTCCATTTCTGGGTTCTCTATTCTGCTTCATTGATCTGAGTGTCTGTTCTTGTGCCAGTACCATACTGTCTTGATGATTACAGCTTTGTAGTATAGCTTGAAGTCTGGGATTGTGATACCTACTGCTTTGGTTTTCTTTTTCAAGATTGCTTTGGCTATTCTGGGTCTTTTCTGGTTCCATACAAATTTTAGAATTGTTGTTCTAGCTCTGTGAAGAATGCTGGTGTTATTTTGATAGGGATTGCATTGACTATGTAGATTGCTTTGGGTAGTATCAACATTTTAACAATATTTTCTTCCTATCCAGGAGCATGGAATCTTTTTCCATTTTTTTGTGTCTTCTTCAATTTCTTTCATAAGCTTTCTATAGTTTTTAGCGTATAGATTTTTTCACCTCTTTGGTTAGATTTATTCCTAGGTATTTTATGTTTTTTTTTTTTGTGCAACCGTAAATGGGATCGATTCCTTGATTTCTCTTTCTGTTGCTTCATTGTTGGTGTATAGGAATGCAACGGATTTCTGTGCGTTGATTTTATATCTTGCAACATTGCTGAGTTCATGAATCAATTCTAGCAGTTTTTTGGTGGAATCTTTAGGGTTTTCCATATAGAGTATCATGTCATCTGCAAAGAGTGAAAGTTTGACCTCCTCCTGGCTGATTTGGATGCCTTTTATTTCTTTGTGTTGTCTGATTGCAGAAGCTAAGACTTCCAATACTATGTTGAATAACAGTGGCGAGAGTGGACATCCCTGTCTTGTTCCTGACCTTAGGGGGAAAGCTCTCAGTTTTTCCCCATTGAGGATGATATTAGCATTGGGTCGTTCATATATGGCTTTTATGATCGCAAGGTATGCTCCTTCTATCCCTACTTTCTTGAGGGTTTTTATCAAGAAAGGATGCTGTATTCTGTCAAATGCTTTCTCTGCATCTGTTGAGAGGATCATATGGTTCTTGTCCAACTCTTGATTTCAGTTCAGGTCATGATCTCACAGTTTGTGGGAACAAGCCCCACATATGGCTCTACGTTGACAGTGCAAAGCCTTTTTGGGATTCTCTCTCTCCCTCTCTCTCTGCCCCCTCTCCCAGTCATGTGCACTCACGCTCTCTCTCTCTCTCACTCTCTCAAAATAAATAAATAAATAAATAAACTTAAAATAATTTTTTAAATAAATAAAGAGCTTGATGTAGTTTTTTAAACTGGTCTGTGAGATCCAAAAGCTAGGACTTTATAGTCAATTCTGGTGTACGATTCCAAGGCCTTCTCAGATATCCACTCCCCCTCCATTCTGTGCCTTTATTCCCTCCCCTCCTGACCCTACTCTATCTTCCCTCCCCTCTCTCTTCTAATCAAGTAGTGCCTGAGCTAATATGCTCACAATTCCTTAAACTGTATGATTGCCATGTCTTCAGGTGAGTCCCTGCTGATTGCCCTCCTTGGTCACCTCTTTCCATTCCATGAGGTATACCTTAAGGCTTCACTTCTCTTTAGTTTCCCTCGACTCTCCAGACAGTGCTAAGCACTGTTCTCCCAAGGTGTTTGCTAATTCCAGTGTGGCGGGTCCCCTTTCCTAGCAGGGTGCTGGTTTCTCCACATGCCTCTCCCATGAGACCTTGAGCCCCATTAAGAGTGGAGCTGGAGCCACAGCTTTCCTCTTGTCCACTCCTTGTGCCTAGCCTGGCAGCTGGCCTGTCATTGGACCATGTGGATGAGGTCGAGGGGAGGAGATGGCAGGAGGGAGAGGAGGAATGAGGAAAACAGACAAAGAGGAAATACAGAGAGAGGCACAGAATGGAAAGACAGGGATACACGCAGAGACAAGAGACAGAGCCAGGGAGGAAAGACAAGGATAGAGCAAAGAAACTAAGAAGGAGAAATAGAGAAAGAGGAGAGGAGGGGGAGGGAGGAAGAAGGGAAGAAAAGAGCTGTGTTGTGAAAGAGAGGCATCAAGGAAAGGGGCAAAGGAAGGAAGGAAGGAAGGAAGGAAGGAAGGAAGGAAGGAAGGAAGGAGAAAGAGATGGTAGGAGGAAGTTGGCTGCTCACACGTGAACAATTTCTGTCTGTACCTGGCAATCTCCAACCTCCATTGTTGCTGACTCAGCCAACCTGCCTTCTCAGGGTGCAAATACCTGCCTTCCCATCATTCATCTTCAACACATGCAGGGGGCTTTGATTTGCAGTCCATCTTTCATCCTCTAATTGTTTGGCTACATTTGCATTAAATTATATTTAGATTTTCATCATCTCCTTAATTTTCCAAGATAAATATAAAACTCTTCTTAAAAAGTGAAAATGCTATAGACCATGTATTTGGCCTTAGAAAACCGTCAATACAGTAAAGAAAGAAAGCATTTCTGCTTTGGCAAATATATTTTATTCCAGAGAATAAATTTTAGAATGATGGGTCTTTTTTTCTTTCTAAGAAAGGTGGCTGGGGGCAGGGGTGGGGGGGCGGCGGAGAAAGGGCAAGCATGAGTGGGGGAGGGGCAGAGGGAGAGGAAGAGAGAATCTTAAGCAGGCTCTATGCTCAGTGCAGAGCCTGATGCAGGGCTCCATCCCACGATGCTTAACTGACTGAGCCATCCAGGCACCCCTCGAATAATGAATCTTGACCAACTTAGCACTAATTTGTAGGTTTTTGTTGTTGTTGGAAATGTATATGCTCTTGTCAACGTGGCTCTCTAGAAAGTACCTCAATTTCATAAAATTACAACTTTTTAAGTGCAGAGCATCAGTTTTTTCAAAGCTTTGGTTTAAAAAAGTAAGTAAAAATGAACATTTCAAACTCCACTTACCAAAGAGATGCCACGGCAAGTAAACAATGAAGGATACCCTACAATGAAAAGGTGAGGTCTCGGGGCACCTGAGTGGCTCAGTCAGTTAGGCATCTGACTCTTGATATCAGCTCAGGTTATGATCTTAGAGTCGTGAGTTCAAACCCTGTGTCAGGCTCTGTGCCAGGCAGGGAGCCTGGTATGAATGAATGAATGAATGAATGAATGAATGAATGAATGAAATGAGCTTTCATTTCAAGTTGGGCGTAACCATGTTAACACCTGCTCTGTAAGGAGCGCTTCTAAAGAGTTTTGCACACACTGTTTCTTTGCATGCATACCACATTCGTTCCTTTCATCATTCCCATTTCACCTGTGCGGTATCTGGGCTCCCAGATTTAGGTCACTAGAAAAGTCAAAGAGCTGGTAAATGGCCAAGCTGAGTTTTATCCCAGTAACCTCTAACACCAAAAGCTTGTGAACAAAATGCTCCTCCTGGTGTGAGGAAGACGTAATCTGTAGGACTGTTAACCTAGGTCGATTGACACTGATTGATAGATCCCCTGACTTTTAGCCTTAAACCCTGAGAAGAGAAAGATGCTCCCTGCAATTTATTAAATGCATCCTTTCATTTAACTCTGACAACAAGCCTGTGCAGTAGGAGTATTTGGATATTCATCTCCTTAGACCACTGAGGAAATTGAGCTCCTGAGAAGCTAAGTAGCATGCCTAGTTCTCCAAATTGCCTCTCCAGGCATTTAGACTCCAGAAGAAGGTATGAACGCCCAAAGTCTTCATAGCCTGCCTCACTGGAGATGAGAACCGTTATTTCTTTGTATTTGTTTAAAAGCTGAACTTTCGTCGAGTGCTTGCTGCATGCCAGACAACGTTTCATAAGTGCATTGCAGGAATTCTCATTCATTCCTCACAGTGTGAAGGAAGCTCACTCTCAGCCCTCTGCTGAACTCTTTATTCACCCTAGAGCAGAGATCAGTTTAACTTCAGGGCACAAGCAAGTATAAGACAGTGGTCTCAGGAATGTGCTAGAATGGGAGAGTGCAAGTCCAGCCTAAGGGCATTCAAATAATGACTATTTAAGAACACCTCCCAGGCCCAATCAGCCTGTCTACCAGCCTTTTTTATTCCCTGGCTGGTTCTTAACCCCAGCCTAGCGGGACACTGGGGGACCCTGCCTGTAGCCTTCATTGCTACTCAGTTTTGAGAGTCTGGCACCATGTTTCATACTCTTATTTTAAGATAATGCCATTGATTCTTCCAACTGGGGTAATCGAGAACCATCCATTCCACTTTCCTGCAGCTTCTAAAGTAGCTACACACAGTGCTCATGTTATTACAAGACCCTTAATTGTTATTAATTGCCATTGGAGGTGACGATAATTAACGCACCGTAATGAAGCGCGAGCCCGCCATCCTGTTGCGTGTGTATTTAACCTGTACTTGTCTAAGGAGATCAACAAATTCGATAGAGACCTTCATGCCTCAGTGCTGAAGAAGAGAAAGGGGTGTAAGAGTTAATCCAGAGACCCGAAAACCTTGGGCCATGTCTTCCATGGGAAGATCACACTGCCTGTGGCCTGTGCCTTCCTACTGCCCTCAGCTCCTGTGGCTCCCCACTGCCAAGCCAGCTTCACTTGATCAGAACTGCAGGCTCCTTTGATGACACGCCAGCACGAGCTTCAAACACCAATCACCACACTGCCGGTGACAAATACAAAAGGAAAAAAAAAAAAGCAGCAATGATCGCTTAATAAATTTATTATGAAGACAAATGGCCCTTGCATAAATCACCCTGCCTTATCATTGAAAAACCTCGCTCATTCAGACACAGAGACGAAAAGGGTTAATTTCAAAACTGTGGTCGCGCAACCCCCACGTGCCTTAGGAAGGCTGAGTGATCCTCATGGCCTAAAGCCACTGGGTCCCACGGTGAGGTTCCCCAGAATGACGGCAGCCATTACCTCAGCCCCCATGTGCGGCTTTTTGGCACCACAAGATAAGAAAGAAAGTGAGGGTCATTCTACATTTCCACAGCATGTGGAGATGTGGAATAAACAGCCCAAAGTGGGGTTGCTGAGAAGCACCCTGGCGACCACTGTCTGTGTGCTTGTAGGCATTCTGTTGGACGTTCCGCAGAGATAATTTCATCTTGTTCTTAGAAAATGACACAGGGGCAGCAACAGAGCAGCGAATGCTTAAGAACATTGGCTTTGGAATTAGGTAGCCCTTGTTCAAGCCCACAGCCTAACAGACTTTCACTCTGTGACCTTGGCCAAGTTACTTAACATAAGTCTTATTCCCTAGGCCATCCAACAGAGAAGTAGCTACCACATAGATTTGTTGTTATAATGGTTAAATTAAATGATATGTGATGAATACTTAGCATAGAAAGGACTCCACATGTTATCATAAACGTAATTATTATTTCTCGACCTGACACATGAGAAAACACAAGCTCCTCGAAGCTGAGCATCTTATCCACAGAACACAGCTAATAGTGTAGTCTGGATTCGAACCCATATCTGTGTCCAGCTCCCCTGCCCTTTTGCCTAGAGCCTAAGGTTTTCAGTGTGGGTGGTTAGCCCCAAGGTCTGTAGTTTACTGAGGAAACTCACTGGGGAAACTGTGCCTTGAATGATTACCTTCATTTCCTTCCAGACCAGAGGTAAGGAGTCTCCCCCATTTGGATGCCAGCTGCCTTCTCAAATTAGTAGAAAAATTTAACAACCTCAAGATGTATAACTTAAAAATTTTTTTAATGTATATTTTTGAGACAGAGGGAGACACAGCGCGTGTGGGGGTGGGGCAGAGAGAGAGGGAGACACAGAACCTGAAACAGGCTCCAGGCTCTGAGCTGTCGGCACAGAGCAGGATGTGAGGCTCCAACCCATGAACCATGAGATCATGACCTGAGCCGAAGTCGGACGCTTAACCGACTGAGCCACCCAGGCGCCCCAAGGTGTATAATTAAAGATATAGGAGAATTGTTTCTGTTATGAAATTGATTAGAACCATGCGGTCATCTTTTGGCTGTTATGTGTTTTTTCTAAATACTTGAGTACTAATGCCTAGCCGCCTCCTCTCTATTGCTTATCACATATTGTTGACTCACACATGGGTTACTTGAAGGACTGCCAGGGGCGTCTGAGTTGAGACCCCCACTGCCTAGGCCCACTGGGGGACTTGAGCTGAAGTTGTATTCCATGCTTGGTCCCTACTTACAGTTAGCTCAAGGAGAGTATGAAGAAGATCAAATCTGGCCAAGCAATGGTTAATCCAACAGTGTCTCAGTAAAGAAATGTTTGAGGAGGCATCTGGGTGGCTCAGTCAGTTAAGCATCCAACTCTTGGTTTCGGCACAAGTCGTGATCTCACGGTTTGTGAGTTAGAACCCCGGGTCGGGCCTGCTTGGGATTCTCTCTCTCTCTCCCTCTCTGGACCCGTCCCCTGCTCACACACACACACTCTCTCTCAAAATAAATAAATAAACTTTAAAAAAGAGAAATGTTGGAGGGCCTGTTATGTGTCAGACCACGGACTCAGACCTGGTAACAACACCATACAAACAGGAAGTGCTGCTACTTTGGAAATGGTTTGTGATTTCCTTCCAAGGCAAGTCTGTCACTGTCAGCAGTGAGACTCTCACTTAATGCCCAAGAGCTGCAACGGTTCTCTGTTTAATAAGCACTTACTGAGTGGGGCGCCTGGGTGGCTCAGTCGGTTGCGTGTCCGACTTCAGCTCAGGTGACAATCTCACGGTCTGTGAGTTCGAGCCCCGCGTCGGGCTCTATGCTGACAGCCCAGAGCCTGGAGCCTCCTTCGGATTCTGTGTCTCCCTCTCTCTCTGCCCCTAACCCACTCGCATTCTGCCTCTGTCTCTCTCAAAAATAACTAAACACTTAAAAAATTTTTTTAAAAATAAGCACTTACTGAGTATCACAGGGGAACAGGCGGTGATGGGTCCCACATGAACCTTCCATCCCCTAGTCTCTCTCCATGTAGGAGTTCCTCAACCAAAACCCTCTCAGAGAGAAAGCTCCATGCCTCTCCCCCGCCAACTAACTTTCAGCAGAAATGGGAACTCCTGAATAAACCCCATCTGTTTTTTTAAAGAAATTTTACAAGTAACGGAGGAAGTAGGGAACTCTCTTCAATGTAGAGACTATCAACTTGTCATTCCCTCAGAAGACAAATACAATTGTGGAATCAAAGAATAGAACTTTTGTCCTTTTCAGGCCAAATCTCTTCCTCTCGTGACGCACACACACACCACCACCACCACCACCACCACCACCAATCCTTTGAACCCAGGACAGCAGGTGGGTATGAGAAACTAGGACAGTCTACAAATTGGCTTGTCAGCGAGGAGGCAACAATGCAGAGCGGAAGGTGAGGTCAACAAAAGCTCTGCCTTCTGTTGTTGCTAGTGATTGAGAGCCATGGGTGTGTCTGCTGAGCTGCCCCCCTGTTTCTAGACCTGGAGCGTGTGGCATTGCAGCCCTTCCTCCCTCCTCCCCTCTCCCCTCCTCCCTCCTTTCTGGCTCTCTCCCCTCTGTGTCTGTATCCCTGGATCCTGCTTCTCCTGCTGCTAGAATGCATGAGAACCAGAGAGCACACGTGTCGGCTGTCATTGTGCCTTGCACTGTGCCAGGTGCTGGGCGGGAGGTTCAGCATTTCATTCCCATAACACACCTATGAAGATATTCTTTTAATTTAAAAGCCCCTTCACTTATTTCTCCCATCCCTCCATTCCCACCTCTGCAACCACCAGTTTGTTCTCTGTATTTATAGCTGTTTCTGTTTTGTTTTGTTTTTTAGATTCCACGTGTAAGTGAAATCATATGGTATTTGTCTTTCTCTGTCTGACTTACTTGACTCAACATAATACCCTCTAGGTCTGTCTGATTTATATCACTCAGTGTAACCCCCTCTAGGTCCATCCATGTTGTCACAAATAACAAGATTTCATTCTTTTTTATGGCTGAGTAAAATTTCGCTGTATATGTATATATATATACCACTTCTTTCTCCATTCATCTGTTGATGGACACTTGGGCTGCTTCCGTATCTTGGCTGTTGCAAATTATGCTAAATAAACATAGGAGTGCATACATCTTTTCAAATTAGTGTTTTCATATTCTTTGAGCAATAGAATTACTGGATCATATGGTATTTCTATTGTAAATGTTTTTGAGGAACCTCCATACTGTTTTCCATGGCGGCTGTACCAGTTTGCATTCCCACCAACGGTGCAGGAGGATTCCCTTTTCTCCCCATCCTCATCACCACCTGTTGTTTCTTGTATTGTTTAGTGCAGCCATTCTGATGGGGGTGAGGTGGTGTCTCATTGTGGTTCTGATTTGCATTTCCCTGATGATGAGTGATGTTGAGCATCTTTTCATGTGTCTGTTGGCCATCTCGAGCTCTTCTTCAAAAAGATGTCTGTTCATGTCTTCTGCCCATATTTTATCAGATTATTTGTTGTTGTTGTTGTTTTGGTGTTGAGTTGTGTAAGTTCTTTATAGATTTTGGATATTAACTCCTTATCAGGTATGTCCTTTGCAAATATCCCCTCCCAGTTATTGGGTTGCCTTTTCATTTTGTTGATGGTTTCCTTTGCTGTGCAAAATCCTTTTTATTTTTGTGTAGCTTCCGTAGTTCATTTCTGTTTTTGTTTCTCTTTCCTGAGCCGACAGGTGCATAAATATGTTGCTAAGGCAAAGACTGTATTATTATCTCCATTTTACAAATGAGGAAACAAAGGTTCACAGTAAGGGACTTTCACAAGCCTACTCTGCTAAGAGGCAGAGCTTGGATCTTGTTCCAGGCTTGACTGACCTCAAAGTCTCTTCTAGACTTCTCCATAAGAAATTCTGGGAGAAAAGAAGGGAGATGCCAAAACTTAAGATGAGGTAGCTTAGTGGGGATAGGAGCGAAGAGAAAGGGAGGAGCTTTAATAAACCTCACTCACTCACAACTTGTTTCAAATCTCATCTTGGCTCAAGTTCTCTTTCATCCATCCCCTTCCTCTTGCTCTCACTCCAAATGATAGTAACTGGGGCGTGAATTGAGGCCAGAGGACTGACCTTTTGTACGCTGGCTATCCGTCATTGGCTGTGGCCGGTGGGGGTGGTGATGGTGCACAGCCTCTAGCCAGGTGGCTCTCCTCAGGGGAAGGCTATTCCTGGGAGAGGGAGCAGCTGTGAGTCATTAGCAGCCAACACTCACAGCAGCTGGGAGGGGGTGCACTAGCCTAGTAAGGGGCGGGGGTCTGGGCAGAGCACCAAGAACGTCCACTATTGACACAGAATGAGAGAATGATGGCCCACTGGCTAATTGGCATCCTTAATATAGCACAGCCAGCTTATTTTACAGGTGAGGAATCCAATGCCCAGAGAGAAGAGCTGAAATCAGAATTCCCTTACATACCCTGAGAGTCTTCCTCGGTTTGACCCTATACTGACTTCTAGCTGTCTACTCCACTTGGAGCACACTGACATTCCAGCCCTGCCTATGCCCCGTTCCCCAAGCATCCAGGCCCTTCCTTTGCCACCATGCCTTTACTCATGCTTATTCTTTGGCAGTCCTTGAAATACTTTTCCTTTGTTCTCAAGTGATTATAAATACCCTGCAGACTCATTTCATCACATTTGGAAGGGTTGGTCCATCACAGATTGCCTATAGGATTTTGTAGCTCCTTTACAAACAATGTAAAAGGATTTGTAGTCTTAGAGCAGCTGATCTGTAGGAGCCCATAGATTATCTGCATATACCTGCACCGCTGTATGGCTCTCCCATAAGTACTTATAGAACATTATGGATTTCTTGTAGAATCCCACAGATTGCCTATGATAATTGTGCCGTGTTCAGTAGTCATTCATTGGACTATCTATTGAGTGCTTACTACATGCCAGCCTATGCTCTAGAGAAACCAGGTGAACAAAACTGACAAGGTCCCTACCCTTATTCTAAGCATAATAAAGACAGTCACTATGTGGGAAACTAGTAAATAATTTCAGATGATAAGTGCCACTGAGAGTGATAGGGGCAAGGACTCAAAACTCATAGGTCAAAGAAAGGCATTGGAGCTGAGATCTTAACTGTGAGAAAGAATCATCCAGACGAAGGTCTGAGAAAACAGACTTCCAAGTAGAAGAAACAACAGAGATAATGACCAGAGGCAGGAATGGGCTTGACATAAATGAGGAACAAAATCAGTGTCAAGGTGTCCAGGAAATGGTTAGTAGACAACCGTGAGAGTGGTATGAGGTAAGCACACTGGGTAGGTATTAGTGATAAAGAGACCATTTTATATATATGTATATATGTATATATGTTACTTGGCCATAAGAAAGAATGAAATCTTGCTATTTGCAACAACATGGAGTTGTTGAAATACATGGAACTATAGTGTATTATGCTAAGTGAAATACATCACTCAGAAAGACAAATATATGATTTCACTCATATGTGGAATTTAAGAAACACAACAGATGAACATAGGGGAAGGGAAGGAAAAAATAATATAAAAACAGAGAGGGAGGCAAACCATAAAAGACTCTTAAATACAGAGAACAAACTTAGGGTTGCTTGGAGGGGTGTTGGTTGGGGGATGGGCTAAATGCATGATGGGCATTAAGGAGGGCACTTTTTGGAATGAGCCCTGCGTGTTATATGTAAGTGATGAATCACTAAATTGTACTCCTGAAACCATTATTACACTATATGTTAACTAACTTGGACTTAAGTTTAAAAAAAGAAAGAAAAGCCTTCTCTCAAGAAACTCACACTCTATTTCCATAGTCACTTTTGGTTTGTAATAGTGAGTACCATCACAGATCACCTATAGGTATTTATGATACCTTTTCAGTGCTTAGGGGAGCCCTCACAGATAGTCTGTGATGATAGTATTTCACTGAATTGCCTGCAGAAACATGGTATGTCATCTCAAATCATGTGAGTATTAGAAATGAGCTGCAGGTTCTTACAATCCCAGTATAGATCCACTCGTGTGTAGTTTAGGCAAACCCTTAATGATGCCTCTGCAAGCTGGTAGTCACATTGGAGATGACCTGACACTTGATATCACTGGGATTCCACGGTAGACCCCTTAGATGCTTTCCAATTCCTAAAACTTGTAAAGTATGTTTGCTATATCACTAAGGATTGCTTGGGAATTATTTTCAAACCTGAGACTGTCCCAAAGAACAATTTCTCTTTGACTCAGTTTTACTCTCTGTTATTGATTAACATGAGAAATTAATCCCGTACAAGTATTTGGAACAAATAACACGCAATTAAAAACACTTCCCCAGCGTGTAAGGATTAGTTACAGATGCAAGTGACAGAGATGCACAGTAATAGGAAGTTTAAATAAGATGGAAAATAGAAGGCTATTTCTCTCACAAGAAAGTCTGAAGTCCACAGTCCACAGGACAATCTGGAAGTTCCACTGTGCAAAATCCTCAGGGCTCCAGGCTCCTTCTGGCTTCCTGCTCTGTCGTCCAAGATGGCTCCTCAGCCACCACATCCATGTTCCAAGCAGTCAGATGGGCAAAGAAAAGGCAAAGGGTACATGCTAGTTATTTTCTGGGGAAAACTTCACTAAATGGTCTCAACACACTTCTGCTTGCCATTGACCAGAACTTAACTGTTTGGCCACATTGCTGCAAGGGGACTGAAAAATGCAGTCTTTATGCTTGGTAGTCATGTTCCCAGTGGAATATTCTCTTTCTTAGGTAGAAGAGGAAATGGATAATGAGGAGAAATCAGCCTTTACTATAGCCAGTATGGATACAATTCCTGTAACAAAATTCACATTAGTAGGAATGCCCCCAACCAGGGGTTGCTAGCCCTAGGATCTTAAAACAACAACAACAACAACAACAACAACCTCAAAACAAACAAACAAGCAAAAAAATGGGAAAACTAAATTTTAAAAAGGAGGGAGGAGTCCCATTTAGTGTTGCCAACTTCTAATTCTTCCTACTAAGGATGTGAAAAACAATTTAAATGTATTACCCACCATAATAATCATCTCCTAAAAAAACTTTATCACACACACAAAAATAGAAAGAACCTTAAAAATGTTTTAAATGGAGTAAATTTAGCTTTGGTGAGGAGGCGGGATAGTTGCTGGGTTTTTGTTGTTGTTTTTTTTTTTTTCATTTCACTTCCAAGCAGTGAACACTTCATCGTAGACCAGTATTTTTAAATGATGCTTCTACCTAAAAGCATTTACGACAGCATGACATTTTCCGTTTCTAAAAGCTTCCCCCCAAGTTGCAATTTACTTAGGGCACAAACCATTAACCGGTGGACTTGGAACCAGATTCTATGCCTAGATGTTGTGCTGGACCCAGTCAGGAATTTCTAAAAAAATATGTTGTCAACCTCCAAAGCTTAAGAGATTTTGCATTTAAAAAATGTTTAATTCTTGCTTCTCTTGAAGTGTCACGTCCTGGCACGTTGAGCCCTCGTTTCCACATGATCACCCCCAGCTGGAGGAAGCCAGCAGCAGCTACCCCCTCCTATGGGGCATGTGTTTGCCAATTCATTACAGTCCCACCTGGCTGGGGCCTCTCCTCTGTGCTACCTGCCAGGCCCCTGTGGAAGTCGGACTTCATGACTCCACATTAGAGCCACTAATGTGCAGGTATGCGTATATGTATTTCTAAATTTCACATCAACCCACAGGTTAAACATTATATCGCCATTTTTGAAGATCAAAGAACGGAGAGGTGGGTTGACTTGCCCAAGTACCAAAGAGCTTATGACTGCCCATCTGGAATTTGGACTCAGACCCCTCTGTTTCCAAGGCCCACGTGTGTTCTGCTGTGCCTCCCTGCCTTCCGGTGGGCCTGGGACCCACGTCACCGTCAGCCCTCACCTAGGTAGAATTATTCGTGCCATCACGGTTATGAGACTTCATTAGAGTTAGATGATAAAAATTTGACTTTCCTGTTTCCTGTGTAGTATTATTTTAGATTCCCTTTTTATATTTATTTTTGATGGGGAAAAAAATCCTGGGGAAGGAATGATGGATCAGAGGAGGCCATAGCCATCTATCATGCAGACACAGCATGCATTTAAACAGCTCTGAGAACATAAATTGGTTACTTAATCGGCCCTAGCTAATCCATGGAGTGGAGAAGCCAAGCTGCATTATGGGAAACAGCTTCTGCACGTGGGGTGGGCAGCTCCAACAGAGCCCTAGGGCTCTTGAGGCAGCTGCTGACAGAGGCTCAAGGCCTTCCCAGACCTCCCACCCTCGTTAGGCTCTCTGTGCCTCCCGGGTAGGGGTTTTCAGAGCATGAGGGGGTGTTGGATCTTTCGGTAAAGACGTAGTTTTGAAATGGAATGAGGATTTAAAGTGTACATGTCTTTGGGGTGCCTGGGTGGCTCAGTTGGTTGAGCGCCAGACTTCAACTCAGGTCATGATCTCTCGGATCATGGGTTTGAGCCCCGCATCAGGCTCTGTGCTGTCAGCCTGCTGTGAGTTCTGTGTCTCCTTCTCTCTCTGCCCCTCCCCACTTGTTCTCTGTCTGTCTGTCTGTCTCTCTCTCTCTGTCAAAAATAAACATTAATTTTTTTTTAATATGCATGCCTTTAAGCTTCATTTCATTCACACCCGGACTTCTTGACTCATAGCTGAATGCTGAGAGCTTCCAGTCAGATATGGAAAGACAAAAAATTTCTCAACCTGCTATGTTCAGACTACACATAGTCTGGTTTTCACCTAGAAGACTGCGTACGTGTGACACCTCTTCATGCATGACTTTTCCAACTATTTCCAGTTCATTCACTGGACAGTTCATTTGACAAATGCAGTGCTACTTGCTTCAATTCAAGCAGTGTTGACTGCTATGTTACAAGAAGGATTAGTAGTAAGTGTGTGGATGGCTGTAAGGTATGACCCCTGCCCTCAAGCCACTCTAAGTCCGGCATGGAAGGTACATATGGACAGATTGTTCACCCATTCACTGGCTGATTCAACAACCTGTTTGTGAAGGCCTCCCAGGATCCAAGAACCATGCTAAGTACTAACCCCTGCCTTCATTACGTTTACACTCCAGCGGAGGGTGGGAGGGGGTTGTATTCATTTCCTACGGCTGGTGTGAGAAGTACCACAGACCATGACTGAAAACAACATGAATTGAACAGGAGTGTCTTTCCAGCCTACTCTATGCTCCAAATGAAAAGGTACCCATCAAGTGCCTAGCTTCAGAGTGGCGGGTCCTGGACACAGATAGGTCAACAGCAACAGAGCGCTAATGAGCAAATAAAAAATTCTGAGAATCCAGGGCTCAGGACACCCAGGGAGCCTCTTCGAAGTGAGCATATCAGAGGATTTCTGCCCAGCACTTAGCAGGTGCCCAGTAAATACTCATTCCTGCAGCCATTTGCAAATAATACCAACTTTGCACCTGTCCAGAAGAATTGTTTGTCCAGTGTATGTAATTTTTTAAATACAACAGGACTTCTGTTTCCAACAAAATGATCATAAGTTGGAGGTGGATGCTGAAGTGACTAAACAAGATGTTTTAACATCTGGAGTGTAAAAAATTGCGGGACCTGTGTTTCTAAGGTTTTTTTTGCTTTTTTTTTTTTTTTTTTTTTACATAATGCTTGAACTTTTACAAAATGTGTTGTTTGTTAAAGCAATATTTTATATTTCTTCTGCCTTTTAGAACTTGCAAGGTGCTTTCACGTTACTGTATTTATTTAAACTTTACAAAGAACCCAGTGACTATCCTGAATTTCCAGAGGAGGAAACTAGGATCCATTTCCTTAGGCCAATGGCAAGAAAAGAGAAATGGGTGAAGAAACACTTTCTAACGAACTGTTACCTTTTTTCTTTAAAATGTATTTCTTGTTTGGTAAGGTTTCAACCTCTAGACCAAGGATTTCACATACAAATGCCTACAGGCTCAAAACTGAGAAGGAGAGGTATAAATAGGCTTGGTGTAAGGTCACAGGGAGTTGGATTCTGCTGAACAGTATACCCTAAGGCATTCAAATTGCAGTTTATATTTGCAACATGCAGTTCTATGACACATACAATTTTATCAGAATTAAGCTAAATATCTTAAATCTTCACAACAAATTAAGGGCAGTGGGAGTCAGGAACTTCCTCCATTTGACAGATTAGGAAACTGAGACAGGGAAATTGAAGTCAATAGTAGAGCTTAACCGCTAGGCAGTAGAATGTAATTAAAAGCACATAGTTTAGAGGCTGGTGGATTTAGGAAATTGCCTTTGCAACTTGCTTAGCTCTGTGATGTCATGAAGCTGCTTACCTTTGCTGAGTCATAGTGGCCTCTTCTATGTAAAGGGAATGATAATGTTCACTTTGACAAGTTGTTCGAATATCAAGTGTGATCATATGTGCAAATATTTACCCAAACATCTGACATATCATGAGCATTTGATAAATAATAGCTAAATGCTATTATTAATAGAAAGGAAAATAACTCAACGCTATTTTCAGGGCATGTTTTCCCCTATGGCTTACCAAGCCCTTAGATTTGAAGGTTCAAATGCTTTATCAGAAATTCCTTCAGGATTCTGCCAGTTATGAAGCCCAAGCCCAAGGGGGCAATGCAGTCCTTTTTCCTCTTTTTTTTTTTTAATACCTATTCAGCAGGTTGGTTTAATGATCAGAGGACAGATATAAATTTGCACTGGGAGAGAAAACCAGTGATTGTGAGAGCCAGAGGTGACCTTACTTTTCAGATGAAGAAACAACCAGAATTAAACTATATACATATATATATATATATATACATATATATACATGTATATATATATATATATACATACATATATATATAGTTTATATATATATAGTTATATATATAACACAAATATAATTACATATAAATTTTATATATTCAATTTTCATATTTTATAGATGTTATCTTCTATATGTCATTTTTTTTTATATTATATATCTATAACATGTATATACACATATTTTTTGTTGTTGCCCCTCTCCCCTGGAGAGAGTCTAGAGCATAGAGACTTTTTTCTGGAAATGGATGTGCCTGGGTATTAGGGTATTATATGCTGCATATGGGAGGAGAAGAGGAAAAAAGGGTATCAGCTGTCTGGAAGTTCCTTTTTTTGCCCTCATGTCCGTGCTCTCTCTTCTACCCAACAAATCTGAATCCTGAACCCTCTAGGGGTCTGCCCAGTGATGAGCATCCTTGTCAGCTAAATCTATTCCTCTCAGTCATAACTGGACAGTTTGATGGGGACCTGTCGTCCAGCTGCCTTCAGACTGTCTTCCACACATCTCACGTGCTGGTGGTCCCTCCCTAATTTATTGCTTATCAAGCCCCATTTTGTTATTCTTAACGAGAATAAGAATCTTAACGAGATTGCTAAAGGAAGAGAAAATAGATGTGTGTGGTCCAACTGAATTCTTTACATAGATAAGCTTCATGCAACTAGTTAAATGAAGTTGGAACTGGGCAAGACTGAGCTCAAACCAGGAAGGCCTAATACACGGAGAATGTGATGGTCAGTCAAGAGATGACGAGGGTCTGAGCTAAGGGTTGGGCTTTTGGAAAGGATACATGGAGAGGGATACATTTTGGTTATGTTTTTCAAGGGTGAAGTAAAAAGATTTTATGACATCCAGTTTTCACAACTGGATAGAGGATAACTCTTAAAAATAGGGAAGGCAAAGGGAAGAATAGATTCAAAGAGAAGATAATGCGTTCCGTTTGGCCATGTTAAGTCACATTGGGCATTATAGAAAATTAATGTTTGCACATGAAAACTGAAGATGTCATAAAGAAAAGAAGTACGACAAGTAGGGAGTATAATTGGACGAATGTTCACAATAGTAACTTTTAACCCTTTGGACTGTGACTCAGTATGAATGTATGGAGATATATAAACACACACAACCGAACACAAGACTCAAAAAAAAGCATACCTTTACATTTGATATACTATGATATTTTCTGTTACTCGATTTAAATATAATTCTGGTCATAGCCCACTAAATTGATTTAATGACTTACCAGTATATCATGAAAAATATTGGCCCACAAGGTATGGCTGACTGAAGATCTTTGGAGACAAGAATGCAAATCATGAATACGGTACCCCTAGCCATCAATCAAGATTTTGCTTTAGGGATTAAACTGTAAGTGTTTAGAAGAACACATCAGCGTTCAGGGATACTAATTGAAGAAAGAAGCTATCTAAAAAGGGGCTGAGATTTAACACTACAAATAAGGAAAAAAGAATTGCAGGTGGGACAAGGAAATGAATGAACAGCCAAATTCTTGTGTTTTTAAGGATCCTAGGGAACCTATTGGATTTGGGCAACACTGAAATGAATCCTCATGCAAACACAGGCTATGGCAAGAATTGGAACTTGCACTTGGAGTCAAGGAGGCTTCTCTGCTTGAAATAGGGCTACAAATGGGGCACCTGGGTGGCTTGGTCATTTGAGCCTCTGACTTTGGCTCAGGTCATGATCTCATGGTTTGTGAGTTTGAGCTCCGCATCAGACTCTATGCTGACAGCTCAGAGCCTGGAGCCTGCTTCAGATTCTGTGTCTCCCTCCCTCTCTGTCTGCACCTCCCCGACTTGTGCTCTGTCTCTTTCTCTCAAAGATAAATAAACATTAAAAAAAACAATAACAAAGAAATAGGGCCAGAGTTCAACATTTTCTCGCTGAAGCCAACCATTGAAACACTGCTATAAAGTATGGATTGTATATTTAGTCCCTTCCCGTGTCATTACTGTATGTCCACCAAGGGCCTTAACGCAGTTCTGGGTAAATACATGAAACAGCATCTCTGTTCCACTCTCCATTTTATCTGCATTTCATTTGCCACGCATTTACTGAACACCTGCTACGTGCAAGACCATGAAAGAATATGGACATAAATAGGGTAACTCCTGCCCTCAGTCTTGCCAGAAAGACAGAAACAACTCTGGGAGCAGGCTGACTGTGATAGGTATTCTACCAGGCATGTGAAGGACAGTAGGAGGTCAGAGGAAAGAAAATTATTTCAGCTCAGGGGGCATTGCTTCCTTTCTTCCTTCAGTTCTTTGTGCAAACTCACTCCCTCTGAGAAGCATCCCCTGACAGCTCTAGCTTTAAAGCATCATGAACGATCTGCCCAGTAATTTTGTCCCATTAGCCTGTTTTATGTTCTTCATGGCAATTCACGTTATTAACAATTATCTTTACTATTTATTTTTGTAGCCGTACATTTAGAAAGATATGTCCAAGATGCCAGGAGACAATAGATAAAATATCCCAAGAGGTTCCAGATCTAAGTGAAAAATAGCAAAGGAAATAAAAACAGGTACATCGCTCTCATGTCTCTCCCTGGCACTGAGGAAGTGAAATTGTCAGGCCATCACAAGGTGGGAACCGGATTTGTGCAGAGGGATTTTCTTAGCTGAGACGTGAGTCCCACTCCCTCCGTGGGTGGGTTCCAGTGAGCGCTGCTTCAAGTGAACTCCCCGGGCAAGTTGAATGTGTTGCTGTTCTCTGCCAACGCATCACAAGCCACCCCAAAACTTAGTGGCTAAAAATAAGCTCTTACGATAGTTTATGACTCTCTGGACCAGAAATTTAGACTGGGTGTTTTGGGGAAGGCTCCTCTCTGCTAGGCAATGATGTCTGAGGTCTCAACTGGGATAACCTGAATGGGTGGGGACTAGCTAGGAAACAGCGTCTGTCTATCTGTCTGCCTGCCTCTTTCTTTCTCTCCCTCTCCCCACCTCCCACCCCCACCCTGGAATGGACTAGCATGCGCTTCCTCTCCTTACTTTCTTTTACAAGAGAACAAGAAATCGATACAAAAGCTTGTTACTTTTCTGTATAGCTTCATACTTGACAAACTGCCTTCTCCTACATAGTCTCGTGCAGCCAGCACACCAGCGAGGGGGAATTTATCTCATTCACAAATGAGGATGTTGATGCTCAGTGGACAGAAGAAACTAGCAGGTTTTTTCAAGGCAGGTACAAGAGCCTCGATCTGCACCAGCTCTTTGGTGTCCACTTCCAGGGTTTACCCCAGGCCTGCTCACCCTACATGCCTGCAGTCTGTGCACGCCCCTCCGGTCACACCTGCTGAAGTCACACAGAGTCACATCCAGTGAGTGTGCACACAGCAGCAGCACATGGCTTCTTCGGGACAGTGGAGCTCCCCATTCCCAGGGGAGATGCCAGCATGTGCTGACCTTGAGGAAATTATGGCTCCAGCCAGAGGAAGAGGTATCAGCATTCAGAGGGAGTCAGGAATGCGGGAGTGCAGTAACCATCAGGTTTAATACTGTGCATGCGCTTCTGATGAATATGCAAATGTGACTGGTACCAGAAGCAGGAGGCGAATAACATTTACTAAACAGCAGTGTTAAACCACTTTGAAAGGGGTGTGTCAGGAGCATGGTAATGAAATTAATCCTTTTCACCTGTGAATTATCTATCAGGGGCTTTGGGTTTCATCCAAAAATGCCTGACTTGAGTTTGCTCAGCTGAGAGCCTCTTGTGTAAACTTGATCTTAATGGAGAATGAAGCTTCAGAAACCAACACAAGATAGGAAGTGGCAAAAGACCCTGTAAACTGTAAATCTGCACTCTTAAAGGGTAAGGGCACTTCAGTTGTGCCTGCCCATTCAGGATGACTGCTCTGAGACTTCTTAACGGCTGATGTGGACCCCTCGACAGGTTTATCAAACACGAAGACCGATCATTTTGGAGACGGTCGGAGTGATTAGATTAGAGCTCGCACTGTCTGGAAGGAAGTTCTATACAGAAGGGACTGAGTTTAAGTGTTCGAGGGAGAGTTCAGTCTCTCCAGTGGCAGATGAGAAATGAAGCCTAAATTCTCTGGAAAGAATTCCAGACCAGATCACTAAGCATGAATAAAAGAAGATCACTTATAGGCACTGTGCCAAGTACTGGAACCCAGAAACAAATAAGTCACAAAGTTCAAGGCACTCATCTATTTACTTAGTATGCCATGGACGCATGTTATTTGGGACCACCCAGAATTCATAATCCTTTCTTTTGGAAGTAGCATCCCAAATTGCTTTTAGGGGTCAACGTGTTTCCCCTCAGGAGTAGTCAGAAGGACTGACAATCAAGATGTTCTTTCCTCTCTAGCCAGCCAGACTGTCACAGCATTCATATCTAGAATGCTATACAATGGGTCTCTCCATCTGCCCTAGTTTCCATCCACCCATGAGGTTGGTTCTCCATTTTAATTACCTGGGATCCTCTCAGTAAATTTATGTTTCCATTTAGCTAAAATCTATTTCTGTTGCTTGCAACCAAGCAATCCTAACAAACAGAGCCTCATTCATTACTTAGCTGTCCTTCAGTACCTTGTCACAGACATCAAGTGAAGGGATAACTAGGGCTTTGTCCTCAGCTTACCATTGGGGTGGGGGAGGTGGGGGTGCGACAACGAGTCAGTGACTCATTATCTACTCCAGGAACTGGGCTGAAATCAGGACACGAACAGGAGAGTATTACAGAAGTAGTATCAGGAAACTGAATTCTCCTGAGGGGTGTGAGAAGGCCTCACAGTGATCCTGACATCTATCCTTACTTTCAAAGGGTGACTATGAATATGACAGACATATAATGAGGAAAGTGCCTCAGTAGGTACAATGATAGACATAAAAGCTAGGAAGTATTACCGGAACATAGGAGATTTGTGGAAGAGAAGATGGAAAATAATATTTATACAGTACTCAAAGTTTGGTAGAACAGAATTCTTGATTCTGGTTTTGTATGCAATGAATTTTGAGTCCCAAAATGTTAAAGGACTTTCCCAAAGTCACACAGCTACAGCGCTACGGAGACTCCTAATCACATCTCCCGTTCAACTCAGAGCATTTCTGTGAGGATTTCAAACAGACTTGAAACTGTTCTCCTATCTCTGTCTCAACCGATTCAGTCCTCATGGTGAAAGATAGCATATGGTCTGTTTTCTTTTTCTCTTTTTAATTCCTGGAAATTAGCAGCCGGTACACAAAAGGAATTCGAGATGTTTGTTTAGCCGCATATATGAGCAAATACTTATCAATAGCAAAAACAACAGCCCACATTTGGAGAGCATTCAGTTACTCGATCTCAGAGTGAGCATCCGTTCTAGAAGGCAGACGCAGAAGGAGTGATCTTTCTCTCCCAGGGTACTTACCTACCGTGGATGCCAAAGTGAGCTTATTATTATCATCCCTGTTTTTCAGACAAAGAAACTGAAACTCAGAAATGTGAGAGATTGTCCGGGCTCTATGATGAGGACCTGGAAAGGCAGCCTGTGAAGTTCAGATGGGCTCCCTCAGGAAGTATAGAGACGCTGACGGTGGATGAACTAATTCCCACTGAAATAAAAGGCGTTAATATGTATGCAGTATTTTCTCTCTAGTAGCAGTGGAGGGTGGAAGAATTGAGTCTCTATACAGGGATAGAGAAACAGATAAAAAATAACACAGGTAAACGGGCATCATTAAAAAAAATAAAAAGAAAAAAAACCTCCCTTTTTAATTAAAATTAAATGTCCACTGTAAGGGGGGAAAAGTAGTCAGCAACAAATACCCACAGCCTTGTTTAATCACCTGTGATGAATTATAATTAGGATTTGAAAATTATTGAACTTTTTTCCCCTTGTTCACCTTGGAGCTCTGAAGGTGAATTTCAAAGAGTGCAGGAGGAATGAATATTAAAAAGTTTGTTTTATACTTGAACACCAGAGCTCCCATCTCATTTTTCCATTAAAGCTCAACTTTTGAAATTTTCCTCCGCTTTGCAATAATTACATCTTCAGCCTGACAACTCATTACATGACAATGCTTATGCTAATGCATTCTATAGGCACTGGGAAAGGAAAGCTCTGGCTTTTCAGTGATGGGGATTTAGAGGTGGCTTTCTCTCTCTCGGTTCAAAGAGACCCTGCCGAAACCCATCCCCAACCCTGCTCAAAGCACCCTGCATTGACAAGCCTGGATTCTTTTACTGTTTCCAGACAGATAAGCTGCATTGGCTGTCATACCCTTGCTCCACCTGGTAGCTGGTTCATTTTATTTTATTTCATTTATTTTAAGTCCTGCTTTGTTCCAGGAAGACTGGGAATGAAATTATGTGTGCAACATTTTCAGTCTCAACAATGGGACAAGCCCATTTGCCTTGCTCACCCCACAGTGGTAACATTCTATGTCCCCCCCCCGCTCCCCCTAGTACCCTTACTGCTACTCTGATTCAACCTACAGGTATTACTGACTTTCCACTCTGTGCCGGGCCCCTAAATAGGGCGAGAGAGAGAGAGAGAGAGGGTAGTGAACAGGCTTCTGGGATGGGGCTTCTGTCTGCGCTGAGCTTACATCCTTGTGGGGGACACAGACATGGTGGACGAGTAGATAGTCCCGTTCTTCCGCACCCATGGAGTGTGGTTGCTGCAGGGGCACACCGACTCCACCCAGGTTTAGGGGTGCATGGGGAAGGCTTTCCCAGGAAGATATCAAATGTGCAGCCTGATTAGAGGTGGAAGGATCAGCCTTAATGGATCAGAGGGTGTGTACTGTTAGAGGTGGGGAGGGAGAGAATTGGCCAACAGTCCTAGCAAAGCACTGCTCCAATGCAAGGGCAGCAGAGTTCAGGGAACTGGAAGTTCCTCTGCAGAGCTGGAGAGTAGAATAGATCATCAGGGCATGCCGTGATAGGCACGGAGGCTGGGAGGGATACAGTGTGCAGATTCCAAAAGGTGACCAAGCTAAGGACTTCATGTCATGTGTAATCTCAGGGCCATGTGCAGCCAGCCACCCAAAGTTTTTTTTGTTTTTTTTTTCCTGGGGAATGAGTGACTTTGCTTAAAACCCTTGAAATGCCCCAAAACCAATTCAACACTTGCTAATCAGGTGTTCTACATATATTATCATACTGATTCAGCACTGCAAACCTGTCAACGGCTGTTAGTGTCTCCATTTCACCTTTTAGAACACTGAGGCTCAGCAGTATTTTGCAATGTGCTCGAGCTCGGCTGCATGTTCAGTGATGAACCGACTCCCGCCCAGGTGGGGAGAGCTGTGCAATTCAAGTCCAGGTCCTGCACTGCGGTTGGCTATTTCCAGCACTTGTGGAGAGGATGCCAAATATGTCACCAGCTTTCCGAGATGCCTGAGGGGAGGGAGGGCAGGATGCATGCGTGTCCCTTGTTTTTTAAGTTACTGCTCTCACAGTGTTGTAGGAGTGAGAGCCCTGGCAGGCATCAGGCAACTGCTTTTAGGCTCTGCCACTAACTCACCGGGTCATTTCACTACAGCTTCTGTTTTCTCAATTATAGAAAGAATTGTTAAACTATGGCCTTAGAAGAGGAAGTAGTTTAAATCAAAGGGCAGATTCTCAGTGGAAGCTTCAGCTTCAGTAACAAAGGGGTTCGGTGCAAGCAGCCCTCGCGCACTTGTAGCAGGTGTGATTGATATAGTCAGTCTTCAGGGCTTGATAGAATTTAGGAAGCCAGAGACATGAAGGGAAAAGGTGTCTGGAAAGATGTAGGAGAAAGGCTTAGAGTTGTATTAATATATAAGGGAGTTATTTCTCAATCAACTAACAAACGGATGGATGGATGGATGAGGTGAGAGTCTTGACAAAACCCGGATGGCTAGATTCTGGGCCCTGCAAGAGGAAACCATGAGCACTAAGGAGATTCTCTGGCAGAAGTTCTTCTGAAGGAATCTGTGATGCTCACCTAGAATAATATCAGCTCCTGAGGGCTGTTTAGCCCCTGGATGAGAAACTGCCCTTTTGTAGTATTCTGCAGTAATCATACCCCAGTTGGCCATCGCCCTGATTTCTTTCTCTGGTACTCGTTGTGAGTGGCCAAAAAGACATTGTCTCTCAGAAGTGTTCTTTGACTCCACACCTAGACTAGGAAGTTGACTTCTCGGCTCCCACAGCCCCCTTCTCTTTGTCCATTGATGCCCATGTCTTTCCTGCCCACTAGACTACAGCTCCTTGAGACCAGAGCCCATGTCATTTCATCTCAGTATCCCCACCATAGTGCCTGCTACAGAGTTTATGAGTATAATAATATCTGACACTTCCTGAGTGTTTCTCTCTTGGTGAGCAGGCTAGGGACTATGCTAAGAGCTTTATGTAGAGGATTTCATTTAATCCTTGAAGCACATCTGTGAGGTAGGTACTATTATTTCTATTATATAGACGAAGAAACAGAGGCTCAGAGAAGTTAAGTGATTTGCCAAAGGTCACACAGCAACAGAGTGATGGAGTCAGGATTCTTTGTTGTCTGTGCTCTGGCAGCACCAGTTGGGAGCTTGTTAGAAAAGTAGATCCCCATCTGAGACCTACTGAATTTATCAAAATCTCCAGGTGAGTCATGTGAACATTAAAGTTTAAGATGCAGTGATCTAGTAGAATGAAACACTTGATGAATGAACGAACAATGAGTTTGAGTCCTGGCTTCAGTGCTTACTTTCTCTGTGGATGGGAAAAGTGAATTCCTAAGCATGGTTTTCCTTATCTGTATTAAGAGAAGAAAACAAGAATCTACAAAACTGGTATGAAGGTGCCATCAGATCATGCCTGCAGAAGCCCATCGGAGTGAATATTATCATTAGCAATCCCCATCTCTGGATCTGACTTCACTCATGAAATGTAGAAGGAGGGGGTTAGGCTACAAAATCTCTGATTCTAACTTTGTATCCTTGTCAATCCTGAGAACATTAGGGTGGAAATGCCATTAAGGCTCTTAGATTAGAAATAGGTTACTTTATGGTCATTAGTTTTCCCTCCCCCACCCACTATTGTATCAAACTGCAGACAAAGCATTTATTTGCCTTGTCCCTTTCTTTCCAGTGTTCCACAGCCGGGGAGGGAATTTTTCCCTGGTTGACTCTTGCTGTCCTTGTTCACAGCTCTGACTCCTGCTCTCCCATTTTTCTGCAAAAGATTTCAGAAAGAAGTGCATGTTGATTTGCTGTATGACTTCTTGATTAGATGGCAGATTTGTAACTGGGGTGGATGTGACAATCAGGCAGGCTTTGATTAGACCTTTCTGATATGTAAATCCAGGTGGATAAGATAAGTGGCGTTAGACTGGGGCTGGCAACAAAGGTAGGAAGAAATCCCAGGTGACTGGAATTAAAGAACCGTCTGAGCTGGGTGTTGGTGCGAATGATGTGAATTTCAAAGAGCCGGGGATAAACACTCACTTTCAGATGGGCTAATTTATTCAGGAAGTCATTTGAGAAGCCAATTCTCTCATCCCAGGGAGTTTATAGAAGCCAGCAAAAAGTGGTTAAGCACTGGAATGTAAACACTGGTAATTGGTAATTAATGGGCACACCTATGAGGAAGGCATATGCCAAATTAAATTGATTACTGGAATCATTCATTGATTCATTAAACAGTATATGTGTTTTTGAGCTCCTGTTCCATCCAGGCACTATGCTAGGTGCTGGGGACTCAGAGATAATAGGGTTAGAGTCAGCCCACACTGGAGGGGGCTGGAGTGCAGCTTTAAGGTCAGTAATTAACAGTGTTTTCCCCTTCCTTAATTCCTTCATCCTTTCAATTTCTGCTCTGAGTGGGACAGGGGGCAGGGCTAGAGGGTAGCCAGAAAGAACCACAGGCCAAATCTCAGTCTTTTCAGAGCATATATGCCCATACTATCCTAGCCTCAGTGCCTCAGAAAGCAAGCACGCAGTAGGCATGCAGCAGGCTTTCAAAAAAAAACATCTACGAATACGTACACGAACAGAGACAATCATTCAGCAAATAATCGCATGGGTAATTAATTACTATTTGTCCTAAATGCTGAGGAAGAGAAGTGTGGTGCAGGGCACCCTGAGGAAACAAAACAAGGTGATTTAACCCTATCAACCCTATCGGGGGATCCAGAGAAGTCTTCCCCAAGGAAGTGACATTTACAATGAAACCTGAAGGTGAACAACTCTAAGAGTGTTAGTGTTAGCTCCAAGAGTGGGGGGGGTGCTTCGGCAGGTAGGCGAAGATAACAGGCGTGAAGAGACCAAGGGGAACGAGTTAGGTACCAGTGAGACGCTAAGATGCCTGCGGGTAGCAAGTCATGTTAAGTAAAGGGGGATGTGAAATGAGATGAAGTCAGAGGGTAGACAGGGGCCAGATCATATCCAAGATTTTAGATCATGTTTAGGGTTTTGGAATCAATGCTGAGCCTCCTAACAATAACTGTATGTAGCAGGGCACCACAGTGGCTCAACACAGTGGCCTTCCAGAAGACAGGTGGATGCTATCTTGGAATTACAACGCCGTGGGGACATGCGTCTCCCAGCAGTATCTCTGGAAGCAGCTGGAGGAAGGCAGGACTGAGCATCTGTGGAAGTCTTATACAGAAAACAAAAACAAAAACAAAACTTGACTTTCAGAGCCAGCAGAACTGCCACTCATTCATTTTGTGTGTGACCCTGGACAAATCACTGATGCTTCTAAGTCTCCCAGAGAAGAGAAGGGGGAGTTTATATAATTCTGTGTGGGAAGGGCTTTGCCTAGTGCTTACCACACGTAGGTGCTCACTTTACTTTCTCTTACTTCCCACCAAATCAGCCTACAGGTACCCCACGATCAGGGTTAGACTGAGATATTTGAGGGCCTGAGAAATCTGGCATCCTTCCAAAATTACAGTTCTAAAATATCTGGTCGATATTTAGTTGATAGAGGTGGGGAGAGGCTGATTTTTTTTTTTTTTATTAATCTACCAATATATTCAAAATAACATATTTGGCAGACTTAGAATTGTAGTAGAATTGTGATTTTCTGAACTTCCAAACTTCCCAGGTTTAAAATTCAAATAATAGAATGAACTAAATCATCCCCCCCCCCCCTCCTTGGGTAAATACTGCTGTGCTATGGATTATTCTGTTTTCAGAATTTCAGCTGACGTTTTGGCTGCTGACTTCAGACTCACTTGGCTGGTCTGGGGTCCGTGGAGAGTGGTGGGGAGCTATGCCTGTAGGGAGTAGCTTTCATACACAAAAATACCACATGGCACAGGTTGTCTCTAGCAAACTGTTTTTATTTCCATATAAGGGCAGTCTCCTTCAGGGAAGTAGGACAGCAATACTCCTCTAGTTTTTGTCTCCCTCTCCTCTTCTGGTAACAGAACCCCTTCTTCTTGATGGGAACCTAGCTGTACAGTTGATGATATAAATCCTTCCTACGCATCACATGGCCGGGCTTGCAATCCAGAGTCAACCAATCGGAGCACTGCTTTCTCCTGACCAAAATGATTGGCTCAGACTTAGGCCAATCAGAGCCTTAGCTCAGACTTTGGCTGGAACTTTGGGGAAAGCAGTGATCTATCCCCTGAAAGATTCCCAGGTGCAAAAACAATGTTAACTGAGAACTGCTAGAGACTTCGCATTTTTGTCACATCTTAGGATAAGTCAGCCTAGAAAAAAGCAAAGCACAATAGACTGACAACCATTCCTTGAACTCCTTGAGGTGCAGTTTGAACCTTCTTGAAGTCCTGCACTTCCTAGTCAGGTATGCCAATCAATATTCCTTTTACGTGTAGGTTTTTATAACTATATTAAAAAGTAGTTGCCATACTATAATCTACACATATTTGAAGTGTATAATTTGTTTAGTTTTGACATTTGTATTACACCCGTGAAACCACAATCAAAATAATAAACACGCACGTGTGCTTTTTATGCCCATGTTCATGGGAGTATTGTGAAAGGATTAAGAAAATATGGCATTCACATACAATAGAATAGTACTCAGCCTGTAAAAAGAAGGAAATTCTGGCACATGCTACAACACAGACAGAACTTGAGGACATCACACTAAATGAAAGAAGCCGGTCACAAAAAGACAAATGGTGTAGGATTCCGCTCGGATAAGACAGTTAGATTGCTGAAATCCATAGAAACAGGAAGTAGATAGTGGTTGCTAGAGGCTAAGGAGAGGGAGGGGTGGGAAACTATTTTTTTAAACAGGTATAGAGTTTTAGTTTATAAGATGAAAAGAATTCTGGAGACGATTGTGGTGATGGTTGCACAGCAGTGTGGAATGTACTTAATGCTACTGAACTGCATGCTTAAATGTCGTTACAGTGGTGTTACGGACTGAACTGTGTTCTTCCAAAATGCATTTTTGGAAGCCACATCCCCTGATGTGATTGTATTCAGAGATATGGACCTTAGGGAGGTAATTAAAATGGAATGGGGTCTTAAGTGGGGCTTTAATCCAATAGAACTGCTGTCCTTATAAGAAGGGGAAGAGACACCAAAGCTCTCTCTCCATGCTTGTGAAGAGGAAAGGCCTTAAGAGGACACATCACAAAGAAAGAGTTTGCGATAACTTACTATACTCATACATTGATCTTGAACTTCCAGCCTCTAGACCTGTGACATGATAAATTTCTGTTGTTTAAGCCACCCACTCTGTGGTGTTTCATTATGGTGGCCTGAGCTGATTAATACAGACGATACGTTTTATGTTATGTGTATTTTTACCATAATTTTTTTAAAGTAGTTTGACTTAGTTTTCTGTTGTGTAGGACCCAAAGATTCCTCACTAATACAGCAGCCAATTTAAATTTTATCAGTCAGGTAAACTTCCTATGCGGCTCCTTGAGTTCATTGGCACAACATTTCCAGATTTTTTCCAGTGAGGTTTTGTTCCTTTCTGTAGTTGGGTCCCTCAGGCAGCCGCTGCACCGGCTGGCCTCTCAATCTGGCTCTAAATTTCTTGAAGAGAGAAGTGACACCAGGCTGCTCCAGAAACAGACCCAGTAGCTTTATTTGTTAAAATCTTGGGTGTTAAACCTCAAATTCATGATTCCCGTTCCCAGTTCCCAGAGAAGTCTTCCCAGGAAGACATAGCCTAAGGCAGCCTTGAAAAGATAAGTGCTCCTTTTCCTCGGGGCCTTCGTATTCCATTTCCAGATGTTCATATTTGGAAATCTTCCCTTATCTGTTTCTTCAAGTGCCCACACTCAGGAAGGACCCAGCCCCGCTGACTGCCCTGAGGCTTTCTGCTAAAGGGATTTCACAGCATCAGGACTAACACTCAGCCTATTAGATTGCAGATAGCCTTTCAAGGCAAGTTGGGGCTTATTTGTGACTTACCTAAGAAAACCATCACAGAGTATATTTGTAGCCAGAGATCCTTGAGCATGAAGGTAACAGATGAAATAACCTATTAATTCTCTTTCTTTCCATGCTTCTTGAAAGAATAGAAAGACTCATCAGAGCTTGGGCTCCAGACGGTTTCCCCAGAGGCTCTGACACTGCTAACATGTGCATACCTGTCTGAGGCAGATGTGTGCTGGCAGTGATAAAAAAATAGATTCTACTTACTGAGCATGTACTGGGCACCAGACACCCTACGATGTGGGATCATCTTATTACGCCTTGTAGGAGCGCGGTGAAATAAATCTTATCAACCCCATTTTACAGATGGCGAAACAGAGGCTCATAAAGTGCAAGTAGTTCGCTTGGATTCCTCACCTTGTCAGTTGGTGGAGTCAGGATTTGAACCCAGATCGATTTGCCTCTAAAATATTTACTGTTCCCTCTAGGAAATGCTGTCCCGATACAGGATTTCAACTTCAATAAAATAACCTTGATGGGGATATTCCTACACCTTCGTCAGTTTGCCTGGCCCATTCACTCCCTGAACATTGGTTGTCATGATGCTCATGATGGGATATCACCCATTTGCTGAACATCTCATGTGGGCCAGCCACCAGATACTTTTCTTTTCTTTTTTGACTGTTTAGTTATTTTTGAGAGAGAAACAGAGTGTGAGCAGGCGAGGGGCAGAGAGAGACAGGGAGGCAAAGAATCTGAAGCAGGCTCCAGGTTCTGAGCCATCAACACAGAGCCCGATGCAGGGCTCGAACCCATGAACCATGAGATCATGACCTGAGCTGAAGTCGGATGCTTAACTGACTGAGCCGCCCAGGAGTCCCAACCAGATACTTTTCTTAAGTTAACTCTAATCCTGACACCTCTCTGCAAGTAGGTATTATTTTCCTCATTATGCAGTTCTTGGAGATGGAACCTCAGAGAAGGTAAGGGATTTACCCACGGTCACGCAGCCAATAAGGAACAGGAGGAACTCCAGCCATCTGCCAGATTCCATAGCACCCATGCCCTGTATGAGGCCATGCTCCTCTTTACCAAGAATTCACTCCATTCAAAGGGCAATGGAGTTTTCCCAGGAGGTACGGACAATGATGTCTAACATTTTTGACAGTCATTTACAAAGCAATTTCACCATCACTGGCTACATACCATAAGCACCTAGGAATTTAACCTAGAAAAGTAAGTCATGGCTTAGGGTGAGAAAGAGAGGCAAACACGTGGATCACAGAGTGTTTTTAGGTCAGTGAAACTACCTTGTGTGATCCCATAATGGTGGACACAGGTCATTATGCATTTGTCCAGGCTCATAGAATACACAACACCAAGAGAGAACCCTAGCGTAAACTAGGGACTCTGGGAGGTTATGATGTGTCAGTATAGCTTCATCACTTGTAACAGATATACCACTCTGTTGCAGGATGTTGAGAATGAGAGGATGTGCATGTTGCTGCAAGGCGGATTATATATGGGAAATCTCTGTACCTTCCCTCAATTTTTCTCAATTTAAATCTGAAACTACCCTTTAAAAAAAGTCATAAAAAAGACAGACAAGCATCAACCCAATCTTAAAAGAATATGATCACTAGTCTACCACCAAATTTACATAAATGGAAAAGTAAGATTATAAAGCTGGATATAGGATGAGAGTGTTGTATACTTTAAGACCAGGTGGTTTTTTTGTCTGTATTATTGGTTTTTAGGGTAATAACCCTAATATTCTAGGACTCGAATTACTGAGTCAAGGGATAAGAATATTTTTTATCGTGTGTGTGGGTATGTGTGATGAACTAAGCTGTGTCTCCCTAAAATTCATATGTTGAAGCCCTAACCTTCAATGTCATCATATTTGGAGACAGGGCCTTTAAAGAGGTAGTAATTAAGGTTAAAAGAAGCAATAAGGGTGAATCCTAATCCAGTAAGACTGGTGTCCTTATAAGGCAAGGAAGAGACATCAGAGATGTGTGCACCCAGAGGAAGGATGATGTGAAAGGGGCAGCAAGAAGGTGGACATCTGCAAGCCAAGGAGAGAGGCCCCAGGAGAATCTGGCCCTGCAGCACCTTGATCTTGGCCTTCCAGCCTCTAGAACTGTGAGAAAATACATTTTTGTTGTTTAAGCCCCCAATCTGTTGAACTTTGTTATGACAGTCCTAGGAAACTAATGCAGTATATAGAAGTTGGTTGTTTTCTTTTTTTCTCTCTCTCTAAATTGCTTTCCACAAGTTTGGGCCCATTCATACTCTTTCAGAAGACCCTAAGGGGTTCCATCAATCTCCCTGTAACCTCACAACTTGTTTACTCTACCGCTTTTAAAATCATTGCCAAGGGGCACCTGGGTGACTCAGTGGGTTGAGCATTAGATTCTTGATTTTATCTCAGGTCATGACCCCAGGGATTGGAGCCTTGCTTTGTCAGGCTCTGTGTTGAGCTTGGAGCCTGCTCAAGATTCTCTCTCTCCATCTTCCCCTCCCCTGCTTGTGCGCACATGACTCTCTCAAAAAAATAAATAAATAGAGGTTCCTGGGTGGCTCAGTGGGTTAAGCGTCCGACTTCAGCTCAGGTCATGATCTCACAGCTTGTGAGCTCAAGCCCCGCCTCGGGCTCTGTGCTGACAGCTGGGAGCCTGGAGCCTGCTTCGGATTCTGGGTCTCCCTCTCTCACTCTGCCTCTCCCATACTCATGCTCTGTCTCTCAAGAATGGGTGCATATTAAAAAAAATTTTTTTTAATAAATAAATAAAATTAAAAAATTGCCAAACTGAAAAAAATGTGTTAATTCGCATTACGTCCCTCCCACTGAGGGGCAAGTGGTTTCCTAGTCATTGTTGAATTGGCTGCTTTGATTTCTTCTTTCAAGTCTTTTGTTCATTTTTATATCAGAGATTTGGCTTTTTCTTATTTATTTGTAAAGTATCTTTATATATCAGAGATAGCCTTTAGATCTTAAAAATATAATCAAAGATATTTTTATCTTTTGAATATATTATAGGTATTTCCACCAGGTTATTCTAGTTGACCCCTAAGCAATAGGTTTGAATGTCACTGGTCCATTTACCTGAAGATTTTTTACAGTATTACAAATGTATTTTCTCCTCCGTATGATTTTCTCAATACTTTTGTCTTTTTATATCTTACTTTATTGTAAGAATACAGTATATAATACATATAACATATAAAATACATGTCAATTGACTGTTTATGTTATGGGTAAGGCTTCCCAGCCAATAGTAGGCTACGAGTAGTTAAGTTTTCAGACTCAGAGTTATTTGCAGATTTGCAACTGTACAGGAAGTTGAAGCTCAAAACCACTGCATTATTCAAGGGTCAAATGTATTTACCTTTTGGTTTAATTTAAATTACGTCTTATCAAATCTGTTAATTTCTTCTTGTCTGGTCTCTCTTTTCTGAACAGTGCCTTCTAATGTCTTGCCTGCCTCAACACTGTAGAACTATGGGAACATTCACTTGTTTTTTTTATCTAGTTCTTTTGTTCTGGAATCTATTTAGGGGTAACATGTAAGGTAGTTACCTCCTTTCAGTCAATGATGAACCAGTTGTCTCAATGTTTTTATTTAATAATACAGTCTTTCCCCCAGTTTTGAAATGCCCTCTCAAATATATGCTAAAATGTTATAATATGCTTGGATCTATTTTTAACCTTTCAATTCTGTTCCATTGGTCTATTTTGTTTAAATTACATGTGAGCTATTGTTTTTCCTCCTGTACAATATGTATTGGTTCCAAATGCTACGTAAATAATAAGATGAGCCCCTAGATTTCCATATTTGCAAAGATTCAAATGATCTTCTTTATTTGCTCTGTGTCTCTTTTCCTAATGTAAGCAGATAAGGAGAGTGCTCACGTTTGCTGTGATGTACTCTAATGATGATAAGACTTTAACCTTCTTTGTATTCAGGATTATAATTCTCTGGTATTTACTGGAATGTCATTAATCATTTTAATCACAATAAACTCATTTGATAGTGATGTGAATGTCCTGAGAATTTAGATAGCACTTCCTTTTTAATTCACCAATAATTAACTTTACCATTATTTTATAGTGTTATCAGTGCTGGGAATAGAACCTTGCAGATGAACTTTAAGGAAACATCATTCCTTTGGGGGGAGGGGCATGGGGAGAAGCAGTGTAACAGAATACAGACGTTTCTTATGGGTCTTAATGCAGCTGTAGGAAGTATTTTCCATTTCTAAGTTGATCCTGCCCATAGATGGAGAAATAAAAATGACCTGAATGCTTCCAGTGAGTGCAGCCAATCTTCCTTCTTCCCCCATAAATCAGCAACAAAAGCCCTTAACAGAACATTGTAAACGTTAAATGCAAATATGTGGGAAGGGAGTGGAGGGAAACTTGAGAGTGTGGGAGAACGGAACAACAGAGTGGCCCCACAAGCCAGGGGTTAGTGAATAAGGGAATGGCGTTGATCTTGGCTGAGACCCTAGGGCCCAAAACTCCCAGTTGGGGAATGGACTGGTACTTAACAGAGACTTTACACAAGCATGATCCAACTCCCGCTATGTCTGATGTCTGAATTCACAATTTAAGTGTCAGCCCTTAATATTTATTATCCAGTGATTTGGGGCAAGTCTCTTGTGTGCTCTGAGCCTCAGTTTACCTCAGCCATGATAGGGAGATGATCATGTATGACTTGGCTGGCTGAAGAATTAGATATTTTAAACTAACCAGCAGAGTGGCTGAAACAAAGCAAACTCTTTAAAATTGTATCTTCATCACCAACCTTATTATCATCTTGCAGTAAGAGACTCATGATAGAAAGGAAGAGGTGGGGGAATTAAGCGGTAAAGATTAGGCATTAAGTCCTACCTCTGCCCTTTATTAGCTGTGTGACCTGGAAAAAAAATTATACAATCTTTCTGGGCCAGTCTCCTGATATGTAAAGCGGAGACTAGTAATCCCACAGCAATCTGTGTCTAAGAGTTTTTGTGAGAATAAATTACCTAATGGTTGGGAAAGAGCTTTGAAAACCCTCTAGATATTATTTGCCTTTCAAATGTGAGATATTATTATCCCTCAGAGACCTCTTAGCAAACCCTGAAACCCTGTAGATGTTGCTAGCCCTAACTCTGAAATTATCTGATAGGAGAATTCTCATGGTCCCAGCAAAGGACAAGGAATAGCTGGGGGAAGTTAATGTGAGTAAGATTTTAACTCATTTGGGAAGAACTTTCTGACAATTTGGGATGCATGATAGAATTCATTTGGGAAAGTTTTTCAAATAGCCTGAGCTACCTAGTGAGATGCTGAGTTCTCTGCATCATTGTCATGGTCTCATAGAGGAGAGATGGCCATCTGTCAGGGATGCAATAGAGTAGATGCTGACATTGGTGAGGAATATATTCACTTAACAAACGTTGATTATTTTGTCCTCCAAGCTCACCACATGCCAAACTCTTTGATAGACACCAAAGATGAAAAATATTTGATCTCAGAATCTATTAGGATTCTTGGTTGTAAGCAACAGACAGAAATAGTTCTCAACACACACACACACACACACACACACGCGCGCGCGCGCGCGGGAAAGTGTCTTGGCAATTGCAGACTTGCTTGGCACTCTGTCCCATAGGAGACACATTACATATGTGTATAGAGGCATCTACAATAATAGGTCTGAAAAATATTCCTGCTTCCCCAATGCCTGTCCATACACAGGATATCCCAAGGAGGGAATGTGGAGGTGCCCAGCACAAGGTAGCTGGAGGACACCTGGTCTCAGAGATTGCAAAGTCTGAGGACTATGTCTAGGACCAAACACTTCAGCTGTGGAAGCAGAATAATTTTCCAAAGAACCAGAGGGAACTGCTACATCTTGGTAGACATTATACAGGGCCTAGGGCCACAGGCAACCCTGCAGTTCTGCAACAGATTTAGAGAAAATCACAAAACGCTAAGGCCACAAGAGCATTTCTTCCCCCCTGTCCATGAGCATTCACATAGAAGAGCCAAGCTGTCCAAGAGACTCTTCATTCCAGAAGAGATGGAAGTAGGATTAATGAACAAGATTCAGTTTTTCACCACTACCCTATTGGGCTGAAGGCTCATGAGGGCAGAGAGAAGAATTGTAGGAAGTTTTAAGAGTCACATTTTCCAAGTACGTTTGAGTTGTAGGGTGCACAAACAAACCCAAACACAAATGCCAGGCTGTATCTGGCCCATGGGCTACTTGTTCATGAAAATGAATCTAATCCAATGCCATGACTTAATGCAAGAAAAAACTGAGGCCTAGAACGGGGCGGTGTGTCAGGTCACAGAATGAGTTTGTGTTTGTATCCTTTAGGATTTTAGCTCTTGGGAACTAATGACCTGGATAAAAGTAGTTGAAAACATTGGGGTTTATTATGTCACTAAACTAGAATTATAGGGTAGGCAAGTCCAAGGTCTGTTCACTCAACAGTTCAATAATTTGAGGACTCGGAGTTCACTTTTCCAATCCTTTGGTTTTCTCCATCATGGTCACCAGGAGGCTGCCTGACTTTAGATGTCATGTCTCCACACATCAGCATTCAGAGGCAGGAAAGAAAAGGGATTTTCATCAGAAGGGAACATCTTTTCTTGAAGCCCCCCTTTTGTTTCAATGACCAGGATTGCGTCACAGGCCCATTGCTAAACCAGTCACCTGCAAACAGGAATGAGACTACTGTGGTTGGCGAATCATGATTCACCCTCTGAGTCTGATCCCACCTTCCCTGAGCAAATTGCCACTGGTTATCAAAACAAAGTCAGAGTCTTGTCAGTAAAGAAGGCAAGGATTAGCACCTCCTGACACCCACATTGCCCCTTCCGGGCTCCTACACCCAGCTCCCACACTGAGGAGGCCCCTGATTACAGAATTGATGTTTTCTGCATTCTCAGGGACTTAACACAAGTGGCAGAAGATATTTTAACAGTCTCCCTAAATGAGTCATTTGTCCAATTTTCAAATAAAAGCCTGCTAATAAATTAAAGGGAAACATTTTCATTTTCCTTGGCAATATGCCTATTACATACCTTGCTTTCCATTCATTTGGTCGCATATAATCGATTTAATGTAAATATTAAATATCTAATATGTAATATGCTATATTAAATATGATTAATGTAACTTTAATGTATATTGGTTTCATTCAAAGCTTGCCACAATTCTGTGAGGTTAGTATCACATCCTTACTTTCCAGATTATGGAACTGAGAACCAGAAGTGTTTAGTATTTTGCCCACGTGCACTCAAATGTAGTCAACCCAGTATTCAGGAGGATGCAGTTACCAGACTGAAGCAGAAGCTTTGCCCAAGACAGTTCCCATTGTATTCAAATCCTTTACAGATTTGGGGCACTCAAATATCCAGTGCAACCCACTCCTTTGAAGCTCATAGTGTTAAAAAAAAATATTTAGGTCGTTCATTTTATTTTTTGTTCCCCCAGAGTTTTCTCTGAAGTGTTACACTAAAAATATGTCATTCTATTAACGTCTTTTTTATTCCCTTTCCCAAACCTCCAAAGCTTTAAAAGGTTTTACCTTTGTCAAGTGCTGAAATTGCCTTGATTTCTTAAAGTAACAAAAAATATGCCTGGATGTTGGAAAGGCATCCCAGCAGCCTCCCAGGTAAAACCAGCAGGGGTCTGAGTCCTGGAGGCATCTCTGCACAGGAGGCCCAGAAAGCGTCCCCCGGGCTGGTAGACATCTCTCTTGCTTTGGCTCAGAATCTTTTCTTCAGTCATGACCCAATGTGGCTGGGTCAGGAAGTGGAAAGCACCCTGCTCTGACCTCAGTCAGGCAGCTCTGCATTCTCATGCCAACTCCCGGGGTGTTGGCTGAGTGGCCATGGGCAAGTAGCTCCAGTTCGCTGAACCTCAATTAACCCATTTGTAAAGTGGGCAGGATACCTGCATCAAAGGGTTGTTATGCAGATGAGCCAAGCTAGTTAGAGGGCACCAGAGTGATGCTTGGCCTATAACTGAGGGGCAATGGCTGGTAGCTATGCCTAGTATCACTGGTCCAGGTTCCTTGGCTAATTGCCCGTATGCTCCAAGCGTCTTCTCAGGCCACTACCCTTTCGTGAGCAGACAAGGAAGAGCAGACAGTACTAAAAGGAGGAGAGGGGACTTGAGCCCCTGTCAAGTAAAGACCAACTAGAAAGTCTGAGAAGGGAAACAATCCTGGCTTCGAATGTTGGAAGGGTTGGCATCATATGGAAGAAGGGGAAGGCTTAGTGTATGTGGCCCCAAGGGAAAATGAGGGCCAAGGAGCGTGAGCTGCAGGAAGATAAGTGTTAGATGAGAGTCAGGAAGAAGGTTCTCACAGTCAGTTGGCCGGGGATGGATGGGGCCGCCTGAAGAGGCAGTCTTCTGTCTCTGTCTACCTGGAGATGCGCAAACAGAGATGGGATGGCCACTTGGGATACAGTTTCTTGTGTGTTGTACTGTCTGCCCTCAGATTTTTAAAACTGTGGTAAAATACACATAGTATTTACCATCTTAACCATTTTTAAGTGTATAGTTCAGTGATATTGAGTACATTCACATTGTTATGCAGCCAATCTCTAGAACTCTCTTCATTTTGCAAAACTGAAACTCTATACCCATTAAGCATCATCCCAATCCTTTCTCCCCCTAGAGTCTGGTAACCACCATTCTACTTTCTGTCTCTATAAATTTGACTACTCTAGGGCCTCATATAAGTGGAATTATACAACATTTGACTTTCAGTGACTGGATCATTTCATTTAATGTCCTCAGGTTTTTTTCATGATGTAGCATACATCAGAACTTCCTTCCTGTTTAAAGCTGAATAATACTCTATTGTATGTATATACCACATTTTGTTTATCCATTTGTCCGCTGATGGACACTTGGCTTGCTTCCACTTTTGACTATTGTGAATAGTGCTTCTATGAACATGGCTATAGATCGAGTTCACTGAGACACTCTTAATTCTTTGGGGGCATATATGCAGAGGGGAATTGCTGGATCATATCGTAATTCCATTCTTAATTTTTCAAGGAGCCATCATCCTCTTTTCCAATAGCAGCGGCACCGTGTTGCCAAAGTTGCACCGTGTTGCACGTGTTGCACGAAGGCATCCTCATCAATACTTGCCGTTTTCTGGGTTTCGTTTTTGTGGTTATTTTTGCTTCTGATAGTAGCCATCCTAAAGGGGGTCAGATGGTTGAGTTGACCCAGTTTTGAGATCTTGGCTAGAGACTGGTCAGTTCTCCTTCTTAAACAGCCACTTAAGTCCACACCCTCAACCACTCCCCTTATTGCACACTCCAGGCTACCATCCATCTAGTCTCCCTAATCACCCCAGGGCCAGGTACCAGACAACTAAGGGCAGTCCTCATGCCCCAGAGCCTGCTGGAATGGTTCAAACAAGTCAATCCTAAATCTGCTTGCCCAGCCTTGACCTTTCCTGCCTGCAGAAACCACGATAACGCCCCTTGCCCCCAGGCCCTCCCCCTCTCTGGTGCTTTCCCTAAGTGGCCCTGCATGGTGTGCTATGTTCTTCCCAGACAACTGGGAACTTACTAAAGCCTTTCAACTTTCCTGAGCTCCCTCTCTGTTGATTTGCATGTGATCATATGATGAAAATACTTCAACCAGATGTTGCAGAGGCATATATTTTATGGTACTCAATCTGTGTTTCTCACTCTGACTGCACTGTAACCATAGGGTCCGATACCCACCCCCCCAGCCTCAGGTCTGATTCAGTGCCCTGGAGGAACTGTATCTTAACCAGTTCTCCCATTTTTTCTGGATGTGGAGGCCCACGGATCGGCTCTCCTACAAATCCAAGATTCTATAACTATTAAGAGAGGAAAATAGAGCTAAGGAAACAAAAATAATCATGTGAGTTAGATCTACCTAGGGCCTTTCATGATCTGCCCCTTATGTGAACCCTCTCAGTGATCTCAGGGAGCAAGTGGATAGAGTTATGTCATTTACAGGGGAATCTGAGAGTCCACTCCCAGGGTCAGAAGGCTCCTAAGGGGAGAGTAAGGATTTGAACTCTGGAAGTCTGCTTACAAAGCCCAATATCTTTCTACCACAGAATAAAGAAACCTTAAATGATCTGTCATCCATATGGATAAGGAAGAAAAAACAAACCTGCTAAAAATAAAACAAATATTCTGAGTTTTAGCTCACTCGCTTGCTTGAGTTTATGAAACACCCCAGTTATTCTTTATTGATGTGAGTAAGAGCTACTACAGTGGCTCCTGGATTTCAGGGAGGTCCAAGCTCAAGGTCATTTCTAAAACCCTGTGAGATCTTTGAACACCAGGGTGATCATATCCAGCTACCTGCCCCTTGGGAGTGCTGAGTTTCTCTTTACTCTGGCAAATCCAATCCATCAAAAGAAACCAGAACTTTGAATGAAGACCAACCGCCTCTACAGCAAATTATTCATTTATTCAGGCAGTGATTCAGCAGCACAGAGCAAACGCTGACTGTGTGCAAAGGGCTTGACTGTCTCACTCCAGAGAATTAGGAACGGAGTCAGAAAGTTAGTCCTGGGCTCAAGGGAAAGGACACATGCAAATCCACACAAACCCTCCTACCAGAAGCAAATGCATCATAGCAAATGAATGTGTAATGAAATTAATAAATTAACTATTAGAAGTTGACCTTTGACTATCCATCTATATCTCTAATGCATCCATCCACTGGCAAATATGAGCAATTGACTTACTCAAGCATACGCAGTATAAACTGAGCACCTGCACAGTGTCAGTCAGACACAGCGAGAAGGGTTCAGATGGCTAAGGGACTTGTCTGATGTCCCTTGTTTATAAGTGGCAGAGCCCAGGCATGAGGCCCCTGAAAGATGAATTCTGTGAAGATAAGTGGCCAGCCTGGAACTGTGCACTGCACGGTATACAGTAGACCTAATCCAGGTGGGCTCTAACTCCAAAGCTCGTGCATTACTTTTCCTTGAACTCAGAAGGTGACCACTGAGTGTCCCCTGGCTGGATTCAGCAGAGCCAGGAGCTGAGGCCTGGCCGTGAATCAACACTGTAGGTCCAAGAGATCCAGGCCGTGGACATTCCTCATGCCAGGGAAGCCTGGCACCAGGAGCTCCTTGATTTGATGGGAAATTCAAAAATAGAATCAGAGAGGAAGAACCCTCAGCACAGCCCCTGCCTGTGGCTGCAGAAGAACCCTGTGGCACAGTTTTTATTTGCAAGTCCCTGACATGACCTACTTTAAATCCTTTCATTTGTGTGATAAATGAAAATGCCAGGTTGGGGGCCCAGAGGGCTCTTTTCCCTCCCTGAAAGATACCTCGGTGCTCTGGCTACCTGGGGGTGGCAGTGGGAGGTGACACCTCTGTGGAATCCAGCTGGAGACACCCTCAAGGAGCCAGCTGGTGCGTCTTTCCTCTGCTTTTCGGGGGCATTTACAGCCCACAGAAGGACCCTAAGGAAGGGACAGTGAAGGAGCCCTTACCTAGACTAAAGAAGACGCAGAATGGTCTCCCCTCAGAGCATGACAGCATTAGAATCACCAGGGATCTTACGTAATCCAGAGTCTGCCTGCAGAAATTCTGATTCAGCAGGTCTGGGTGGATGCAGGGCTCTGGATTTTTAATAGCCACCCTGATCCTAGAACGGATTAAGATACGGGCGAATGAGAGCTGGGCTTTGGTTTCAGCCAGTCCTGATTTGAACCCTGGTCCAACCACCTGCCATGCAGCTTTAGAAAAGTCACAAAACCTCTGTGAGCCTTCATTTCCTTACAAACAGCAGAATCTACATCATAGGTTATAGAGAGAACTAGGTGACCTAATGTTTCTTTAGTGTTCGGTACTCTCAGTAACCAATTAAAGGTTAGATATTATTAAGAGGGTTATATTTTAGTATATGTGCTGCCAAAGTGAGCACTAAGAGGCTTATAAACAACTGAATTTTAGAAAGACATTCTGTTTTCGTTTTTTTTTTTTTACGAAGCTCCCAGTCACGCACCAGATCTGGAGGCAGAAACTCTGGGTTTGAGACCCCACCCTGGCATTCTCTGAGTCTGTGACTAGTTTCCCAACCTCTTAAGCCTTCCATTTCCTCATCTGTAAAACCAGAACGTTCCTAACACCCACCCTCCTGGGTTGGTGTGAGGGGAAAATGAAAAGCCTCGTATGAAAAAACACAGTATATGTTACAAAGCACTTTATAGATTGGCTCTTATTTGTGTAATAGCAAAAGAGGAACAGAATGGACACCAAAGTGTCCCCAGCAGCGGCCCTGATGGCCTGCTTTCCTGAGCCTTACAGACTCATTTTCAGCTGCAGCATCCATTTGTATGCAAACAATTACTGTGCAGTAGGCCTTCACCGGCTCCTGCACGGAAGGTGTGAGCTGCAATCTCGTTTACATTATTAATTTGCTTAGTAAACCTTTTCAAGTCAAGTTCGTGTAGAGGTGAGCCGGGAAGCAGCCACTGCAGAGGAGCTTGCTTGGGAGGAAGAGAACCACAGGGCTCCTTTGGAGACAGAAAGTCAGGGGGAAAAAAGCCCTTGTTGGTTTTTCTGGTTGTTTTTAATTTTTAAATTTTTGTCGTTTGTTGTATTTTTCTAGCTAACTTCTGTCTCACCTGTATTCGTGTCCGAGGGCTTACATAGCAATGCGTCACAAACCGAGTGGCTTACAACGACAGAAAGTTATTGTCTGACGGTTCTGGGAGCCAGCAGTCTAAAATCAAGGTGTGGATAGGGCCATGCTCCCTCTGAAATCCTTTGAAGAGAATCCTTCCTTGTCTCTTGCTAGTGTCTCGTATTTGCCACCAACCCTAGGGGTTCCTTAGCTTGGAAATGCGTCACTCTAATCTCTCTGTCGGTCCACAGATGGCCACCTCCCTGTGTGTTTCTATTCTCTTCTTATAAGGAAAACATTTACTGGATTAAGGGCCCTGCCTGCATAGTATGACATCATCTGAACTTAATTAATTATATCTGCAAATATATGTCCAAATAAGGTCACATTCTGAGGTACTGGGGGTTAAGAGTTCAACATCTTTTTTTGGGTGGGGGACAAAATTCAACCCAATAATGCCACCTAACATACAGTTTTACTTCTTTGTTTGTTGTCAGAATATAAGTTTCATGCGAGCAAGGGTTGTGTCCATTCTTGTCCCCGTGTCTAGAGCAGAGCGTGGTGCATAGGAGGACTAAGTTATGACTCATTAGATTGTTAAAGACTGACTCACAATATGCTGCCTGGGGCAAGGAATAAACATAAGGCTTTGGGAGTTTGGACAGTCTTAGATATGAACCTAATGTCAGCTCCAGTGCTCTGTTCTTGTAGGGATTTCCTTTTTTTTTTATTTTTAAAAATTTACATCCACATTAGTTAGCATATAGTGCAACAATGATTTCAGGAGTAGATTCCTTAGTGCCCCTTCCCCATTTAGCCCATCCCCCCTCCCACAACCCCTTCCGTAACCCTCAGTCTGTTCTCCATATTTAAGAGTCTCATGTTTTGTCCCCCTCCCTGTTTTTATATTATTTTTGCTTCCCTTCCCTTATGTCCATCTGTGTCTTAACGTCCTCATAGGAGTGAAGTCGTATGATATTTGTCTTTCTCTGACTAATTTCGCTTAGCATAATACCCTCCAGTTCCTTCCACATAGTTGCAAATGGCAAGATTTCATTCTTTTTGATTGCCGAGTAATACTCCACTGTATATATATACCACATCTTCTTTATCCATTCATCCATCAATGGACATTGGGCTCTTTCCATACTTTGGCTATTGTCAATAGTGCTGCTATAAACCTGGGGGTGCATGTGTCCCTTCGAAACAGCACACCTGTATCCCGTGGATAAATGCCTAGTAGTGCAATTGCTGGGTTGTAGGGTCGTTCTATTTTTAGTTTTCTGAGGAACCTCAGATACACAACCTAACCTTATGCCTTAAGGAGCTGAAAAAAGAACAGCACGTAAAACCCAAAACCAGCAGAAGACAGGAAATAATAAATATTAGAGCAGAAATTAATGCTATCAAAACCAAAAAGAAAAAACAGTAGAACAGATCAATGAAACCAGAAGCTGGTTCTTTGAAAGAACTAACAAAATCTATAAACCACTAGCCAGTTTGATCAAAAAGAAAAAGGAAAGGACCCACATAAATGAAATCAGGAATGAAAGAGGAGAGATCACAACCAACACAGCAGAAATAAAAACAATAATAAGAGAATATTATGAGCAATTATATGCCAGTAAAATGGGCAATCTGCAAGAAATGGACAAATTCCTAGAAATATATACACTACCAAAACTGAAACAGGAAGAAATAGAAAATTTGAACAGACCCATAACCAGTAAGGAAATCGAATTTGTAATTAAAAATCTCCCAAAAAACAAGAGTCCAGGGCCAGATGGCTTTCAAGGGGAATTCTACCAAACATTTAAGGAAGAGTTAACACCTATTCTCTTGAAGGTGTTCCAAAAAATAGAAATGGAAGGAAAACTTCCAAACTCTTTCTATGAAACCAGCGTTACCTTGACTCCAAAACCATAGACTTCACTAAAAAGGAGAACTATAGACCAATTTTGCTGATGAACATGGATGCAAAAATACTCAACAAGATATTAGCCAACCGGCTACAACAATACATTAAAAAAATTATTCACCACGACCAAGTGGGATTTATACCTGGGATGCAGGGCTGGTTCAATATCCGCAAAACAATTAACATGGTGCATCACATCAATAAAAGAAAGGACAATAACCATATGATCCTCTTAATAGATGCAGAGAAATCATTTGACAAAATACAGCATCTTTTCTTGATAAAAACCCTCAAGAAAGTAGGGATAGAAGGAGCATTCCTCGAGATCATAAAAGCCATATGAATGACCCAATGCTAATATCATCCTCAATGGGGAAAAACTGAGAGCTTTCCCTCTAAGGTCAGGAACAAGACAGAGATGCCCACTCTCACCACTGTTATTCAACATAGTATTGGAGGTCTTAGCCTCTGCAATCAGACAACACAAAGAAATAAAAGGCATCCAAATTGATGAGGAGGAGGTCAAACTGTTCTTGTAGGGATTTCTTAAATCTCTAGCTCTGTTTATTCATTTCTGTAACAGACATGGCAATATTCCACAACATTATTTTAATTCTTAGGCTATCGCTGTATCTGGTTCCATATGCTTTGTCTACATCACACAACACCAATTCTCTAGCATCCAGTTTCACCTCTTTTCAACTTTTTGACCTTGGACAAAATGTATTCTCTAGGAGCTTCTGTTTTCCAGTCTGTACAATGGGGCTGAATAGTACTGCCCAACCTAATCACAGGATCTTTAGGAGACTTAGCTAGCGCAAAGTGTGAAAGCGTTTTGGAAATTAACTAGATGTAGGATTCCTATAATCAATTAAAGTTGCTATTAATACTATTCATTTATATTGCCTCTTCAGCAGGTTCAAAGAGCTTCATTTTCATTTATGTTAGTGATTCCTTTTTAGAGATTGACTGAAGCCCAGAGAGGTTAATAAATTTACATAAGATCAACAGAGCCATCTGCAAGGCTAATGCTAAAAGCCTCCCAGCTCCTCATGCCCCTTTCACCTTGCCCCCTGTTCTCTGCCAGCCTTGTGATCACAAGGGGGAGACCCAGTAATGAGGCCAACAATTTCTTCCATTTATGTAAATATAGGAAAGGGGACTCTGGCAACCTCTAATTACTGCATTTTACCTCTTTTTCTTCTTCCCTGTTAGGTGTCATTTTATGGATGAGGAAGTAAAGATTGAATCAGTAGTCAGAAAATAAGAATGACAGGCCCTGCCTACCAGTCCTGAAGACCAGGGCTGTGCAATTGGGTTTCCAGAAGCCATAAGTGAGTCCCTGATCCCTGTCACCTGTGGGACAAAAAAAATCCTGAAAATCTCATGGCCTTTGAAATCAAATGAACCTGAATTTGAATCCTGGTGAGTTTGAAGCTGTGTGATCTAGGAAACATGCTTGATCTCCGAAGTATTTTCCTCCTGAACAACATGGAGATTAAATGAGTATAAGGGTTAAATGAGATGATGGATGACTAGGCTCTGGGCTCCTGGCACCAAGTAAGGATTGAACACATGCTCCCTACTTAGCCTCCCAGACTCCACTTGAACCAGAGCCTGCCCTAATTCACATCCTGTGGAGCAGTAGTCCAGACAAGTACCCAGTCCTATCTTGTTCCCTTCCTCTCTGCCTCCTACAGATCCTCCACCTACTGCCTGCAGGCACTAACTTAGCGGGGACCCTGGAAAATGCCAGGGTCGCTCCTACGTGATTGTGTGCACAGCTCCCTCCCCTAGGACCTCTGCTTCTGGGTTCACCCTTGCCCTGGATTTCAGAATCCACATGAGTTGGACCCAAACTTGGAAAAATCCCTAGGACATTTGCAATAGGAGCTTCTAACATCTCCAGTGTTCCAGAATCACTCTCCTCTTTCTTTCTGGACATCATTGAACACCCTGGGTGCCTCAGAGTCCAAGCTGAGGATTGTAAGACCACTGCCTCTCCATCCCGATAGTCAAGGAAAACAATTACTCCTCATTCAATCATTCCACTAATGCTTTGCTCATTCATTCCAAAAAGCTCAGTAGAGCATGCTCTGCCAAGACCTGTGCTGGGCATGCGTGAACGAGATGGTGGCTGACCTCCCTGTAGCAGAGGGGGTGGGGAGAGGGGCAGGATGAGTACCAAGCTCATCGTATGAGGCCCTGGCTCTCCCATGTAGCATCTATGGCCCCTGACACCAGAGGCTCAGCAGCCCAAGGAATTGTTGGGCTCCTTTCATGTGACAAGAGTTCAAACTACAGTGAATATTTATAGGATATGGTTAAGAGATTATCCTAATGTGTGTTTGAAGTCCATTGAGATCTATACTCAGAGACAGATTCTGTTGGTTCAAGAGCAACCATGTGCACACAAAGTGTTAGACAACACACTGCTGTGTGGGTCCTGGGGGGGGGTCTGTTGCCCCTTTAGGTTCTATTCAGATCAGAAGATACTTTGGGATTCTGACTCAGGCTCAATGTACACTCACTAATGATAATCAATTCCAATAAACACAATGATATAAAACGCCCATTTATTGAGTGCTTAAACCATATCCCAGCAGCCAAGCATTCATACATGACTCCTTTGGTCCTTGAGATAGCCGTTTGAGGCAGATCACATTCCTGTCCCCTTGGTATAGATGGGAAAAATGAGGCACAAAAAACCTTCGGAAGTTGCAGAGCAAGGATTTGAACCCAGACGGTCTGGCCTTAAGTTGACTATGTGCTTGCACTAGGGACCTCACAAAGATTGATTTATTCAATCCTCACTGCAACTTTATGAGGAAGGTATAATTATTCCCCTTTTTATGGACGAGGAGACAAAATCTCGGTGATTAATGGCTTACGTGGTCAAGACCCCAAAGCAAGTAAGTGGTGGAGGGTTGGGGCAGAGCACTAGGCCTCCACGTGATAGAGCTTCATTAACGTGGCTGTGCCCCAACCACACCCACAGCTGAAGCCTTTCGATTTCCACCTTGGTTTTCTAGAGCCTCATAGGACATCTGAGCCCTAAAATGAAGCCAAGTTATTTCCTCACTTACTAACTGCTACTGTCACTGCCAGATGGCTACTCCTGTCATCCCCAGGGTTTGCCATGAGCTCCACATCCCTGGAATTTAACAACATGCCTTTGGCACTTAAAAATTCTATTTTCCAAACCATGTTCCATGTGATAATTCACTTGTTCTCCAAATCATGGAGAATTCTATGAGGATAAGAAGGGTGGGGATTGGTGGCTCTTTCACACCGTAGGGGAAGCAGAAGTTTCAGGGGGTAGAGCTCTTCCCCACCATCAATCTTTCATCAGAGTCAGGACCAGAACCCAAACCACTGGTTTTCTTTGGCAACGATGATTTTCCTGTTTGCTTCCTCTCTGTATGTTGGAAAACTTGATCTCCCTTAGGTTTCTCCATGAGTGTTGTCCGATATCTGTAATCTGGATGTTTCCCATGTCTCAATGCTTTTACCACAGAAAAGTCGGGAACAGTTGTTTGTCTTGCCCAAACAGACTTTCCAGCTGGACCCTGAGCTCAAACCACTGTAATTGCTTGGAAAGACTTTAATGCACTTCCGTCAAATTCTCAGCACACTTTTAAAATGGTATGTGGCTTTTCTTGTGTTTCCTTACCTCATTTCTCAGCTGCTTGGGTACAAGACCATGCTCTATGTAACTTCCTATATACTGTGAGTAGAAGACTGTGTACGCACCGTCAAGTGACCTACTCTTGGTTTCGGCTCAGGTCATGATCTCAGGATTTGTGACATCAAGCCCCAAGTTGGGGTCTGTGTTGACAGCGTGGAGCCTGCTTGGCGTTCTCTCTCTCCCTCTCTCTCTGCTGCCTGCTCACTCTCTCTCTTTCTCTCTCTCAAAATAAATAAACTTAAAATAAAAACAATTAAAGACTATGTACACAGACATTGGTTTCCCCCTCTGTAAAGTGGTTGGTGAGAAAGACACCAGAGGCCAGGAGACCAGCCAGGGATTAGATGACGTGATTCAGAGCCTTCTCATTCTGTTGTTCAACTACTATAAAACACCGTGCTTCTTCAAGCATGTCTTATTCTACATGTCAACCCCTCTCAAGTTGTGTTGTAATCCTCACCCCCACCCCCGAGTGTGAAACCCCTAACCAAGACATTATGACTCAACATACATAGCTGAGTAGCTAGTAGACAAAGTAAATAGCTTAACTGGGAATGGGAGTGAGGTCAAGTGTCATTTCTAAGTAGAATATAAAGTAAACAAAAGGAATAGTCTGAGCTGAGAAAATGGATTTCATTCCATGCTTGCCAACATTTGTAAATCCCGTTACATAGACTGTGTCTCTCATTAAGACCCAGCAGTGGTGTACTGGTATTGACACTGGACTTGGGCTCAGAGACCCTCCATTAAAACGTAAACCCCACCCTCACTGGCACTGTGACCCTGGACAAACCACACTCTATATCCCAATGCCTTTTTTTTTTTAAGTTTATTTATTTATTTATTCTGAGAGAGAGAAAGAGAGGCAGAGCACAAGCAGGGGAGGGGCAGATGCAGAGACAGAGAGAGAATCCCAAGCAAGCTCTACACTATCAGCACAGAGCTCCATGCGGGGCTCAGTCTCATGACCCAAGAGATCATGACCTGAGCTGAGATCAAGAGTCGGACATTTAACCGACTAAGCCACCCAGGTGCACCTATATCCCAATGCTTTTATCTGTGAGGATCTTTTATGAGAAGGAGCCATGTCTTCTGTCTCTGAGCCAAGTGAGCACAATGCCTGACCCATGGCAGTAGTGGAATGTCCACCACGGACTAGTGATTGACAACGCACAGAATGAACGACCTGGGTAAACTCCGAAGACCGATTCTGAGGTGATTACTGGTGTGCTTGTTTAATATCCACAAGTACAGGGCTGTACTCTGCTTTTTTCATTTGCTCTTTAAAGAAAGGAAGAAAAAGAAAGGAAGAAGCAAAAGGAAAAAGAAAAAAGATGTCGAAGATTGAAACGCACGAGCATTTTATGTAAATGTAATCTGGATCTAGCCTGACCCACCCAGAATGTTGTGACTTTACAGATAGAGCTAAAATCAGCCACGTGAAATGCTGTCCTCTGAAAAATAACCTCATTGGTGAATTTCCATATTTAAACGTTTCCATAATGAGAAACTTTTATAGAGGCTTTTCAAAATCAGTTTTAAAATAAATGCAAAAGGAACATAGTCAAAATCCTTGTAGGGTAGTGTTTCATTAAAAACCCAAATTATAGGGGCGCCTGGGTGGCTCAGTCAGTTGCGCCTCCGACTTCGGCTCAGGTCATGATCTTGCGGTTCATGGGTTCGTGCCCTGTGTAGGGATCTGTGCTGACAGCTCAGAGCCTGGAGCCTGCTTCAGATTCTGTGTCTCCCTCTCTCTCTCTGTCCCTTCCCGGCTCACACTCTGCCTCTCTCTCTCTCTCTCTCAAAAATAAATAAACATTAAAAAAAAAGGATTTAGAAAAAAACCCAAATTATAAGATTTGAAAGAGCTGGGAAATCAATAGAAAAAAAAATGACAACAAAATACCTGAGCACTATTTTATATATACAGTAGACCCTTGAACAATGCAGAGGTTAGGGTTATCTACTAATCCCTGCTCAGTCAGAAATCTTCGTATGACTTTTGACTTCCCAGCACCTTAACTGCTAATAGCCTACTTTTGACCAGAATACCTACTGATAACATAAACAACTGATTAACATATTTTTTATGCTATATGTGTTGTATAGCATATTCTTGCAATAAAGTAAGCTAGAGAAAAGAAAATGTTTTTAAGAAAATCATAAGGAAGAGAAAATACATTTACAGTATTGTATTTATCAAAAAACATCCCCATATAAGTGGACTCATGCCGTTCAAACCTATGTTATGCAAGGGTCAATTTTATATGTATAATATATGATATATAAAAATATATATAAATATATAATATATTTTGTAGGGTACAGTCCTTATTAAAGAATACAATTTTGTTCTGGGGCGCCTGGGTGGCTCAGTAGGTTAAGCATTCGACTTTGGTTCAGGTCATGATCTCACGGTCCATGGGTTCAAGCCCTCTGTCAGCACAGAGCCTGGACCCTGCTTCAGATTCTGTGTCTCCCTCTCTGCCCCTCCCCTGCTAATGCTCTGTCTCTCTCTCAAACATAAATAAACATTAAAAAAAAAAGACAATTTTGTTCCAAAAGTGTTTGTAAGAAAATTATTTGGAATTCAAAATACATTTTCTGTATTAACAAAGGCAATGTGTGCTGTTTAGAAAATCACAACGTATCGAATCCATAGTTGAAACTGTGTAATGGTACAATCAATGATAAAAAAAAAAAAAAAAAAACTACCAAGTGGCTGAGTGAGCTTTTGGAGCCATGTCTGTCTGACTTACATATGAAACACTGCACTACGCTTCTCTGAGATTATCAGACTCTGTAAGGTTCTCACAGCCTTTCCCCTAGCCCAGAAGAGTAGGTCTTTTCCCATTGGAGGTCTCCCTTCCCCATGACCCTCCTGGCGTTTCCCTCTTGTCTTCTTAGGAATTTACTCCATCAAGTATCTCCTCTAACAGTATTTTCTAAACTCCTGTCTCTGCTAGCTATTTCCTCTCAATCTATGAATCTGCTTGGGTCTCTTTAATCAGAAACATCCAACCCATAAAGCTTTGCTTTGGACATTTGTCTCCTTTAGCTGGTGATTTCTCTCCCTCCTTTCCTTCTCCGACAAGGTTCTTAACCCCGCCTCTCCTGTCAACCTCCTGTTAGCCTCACACCCTTGTCATCTTGTTTCCATTCTGTGGATCTCTGAGCCAGCTCTGGCTCTGATGACTTGCCCCAGGGAGAAACCCACAGTCCTTACCTGGCTGGTGCTGCATTTGACCCTGAGCCCTGCGTACTTCTCCAACCCTCGGACACACAGCTTCCGTGGACATCACCGGCTTTTCAACTGTCTTCCTAGCAGCCTGACTGCTTTGTGGATGCTTCTTTCTTTATTTTTACTTCATTGGCTCCTACTCCTACTGCCTTGTCATTATAAGTATTCCCCCAGAATAACCTCGTTGTTTCAACACCCATTGTGTGTCTGCTAAAAACTCCAAGGTCTGTGTCCCTAGTCCCGAGTGATACTAACAATCTGCTGGACAGCCCCAGGTAAATGACCCACAGGCACTTCAGAGAACCAAACCTCAACTCCTTACCTCCCCACTCTCCCACAACCCTACTCTCTTCATCTCTGTTTTAGTGGAAAACAGCATCAGCCGCCTATATATCCAAGCTGAAATCTGAAATCATCCCAGACTCTTCCCTCTTCTTTTCACCACTGTCCTCACATGATCAGCCCCACTAATCTATCCCAAATTTGTCACCTTCTCTCTGTCCTTAACGGAATGTCTTTGTCATCTGTTTCCTAGATCATTGTCACAAAACAATCTTCTTGTCTCCTGTTTCACCACCTCCAACCCTTCCTCCATCATGCCTCTAGTAATGAAGCAGAAATCTGAGTGCTTAACTTCCCCGTGGAGACCCATTTATGGCGCTGCATTACCTGCTCACTAGCAAGGAGGCATACCTGTGACTTGTCTCCACCCTCCTCTCCAGCCTCCTCACTCACCGCGATGCTCCTGCAGAGGGACTCTCATAACAGTGACCCAGTTGACGTGTCCTGTACACAAAAACTCTGTTCACAAGGCCATGCCTGTGTTCGTACTGTTTCCTCTACATGGAATGTCACCCCCTCCCATTTGAAACTCACTCATTCTCCAGTATGTTCTTCAGCAGCCCTGTCTTCTAGAAATTATAACCACACTTTCTCACAGTGGGAGAGAAGCTCTTCCCTTATACTCTGATAAAATCAGCCTTCCCCTCTACCACCACACCTAGCATGCTGTGTTGTAACTATACCCCTTCCTGCCTGTCCTCCTGGGCAGTGAGTTCACTGAAAACAGAAATCCTGCTTTGTTCATTTCTGTATGTCCAGTGTTTAGCAAGCTACATACCACCGAGTGGGTGCTGAGTCAATTTTTGTTGACTCAGTTGGCTTTGTTAAGTTAACCTTAAACTGGGATATTTGGAATGAAAACTGATTCATGGCAGGTGCTTCAGTAGGGTCAGAAGAAGCTAAGCTAATTTTGGAATATCCCAACTGTAAGAAAGACCTCACCCGACCCCCCTGGCTGTGACAGGGTTCATTGTGAAGATAGAATATAGCAGCACTGCCGTGACTACTCAGATCCGTTGGGGGAAAACAGGAGGAGGGTGCCTAGCAGAAGCTTTCCTCATCAGAGAAGGAAGTGAATCTTCTCAACTGCTTTCCTGTGTACTCTCTGTTTGAACGTACAGGATATTTTGTCTGCCAGGGGAAGTTACTCATTGCTAGTCCAAACTCTGTCTTGGAATATGACCCCAGCATTTGGCCCCCTGGTTAGTAATTAGGACTGCCTGTTTCAAGTCTTGGGAAAGCAGCTCCTTGCAATCACTTCTCTGCCACTATGTGCCTATAAATTAATCCATCAAGAAGATGGTGTTTCCTCCCAGCTCTTAAGGGATTCACACCACTTATGCAAACTCCTGGAGGCTTGAGTCTGAGTTTAGATGCCCTAATGAGTTCAGGAGTAGAGCTTTTTAAATGGCAGGCCTACATTTGCATATAGAATGATGTTGGTGCAGGCAGCAGTGGGATCTCAGGTCTGCCATTCCCTCAAGTGGCCCCGTGTCCTCACACTAAGAGAGGGAAGCTCAAGTGGTCTGTTAAGTTGCCTGAACTCTGTTAATTCTTCATTTTCATTCTATAGAAGGCTCTCCTGAATCTGTTTAGGTTAGACCCAACTCAGTCTCTTTATAATACATTTAATCATTCATTCATCCATCATCATTGCTATTATGCACCGACTCTATGCCACAAAGCCAGCAGTCACAGGACGACAGGACTCTACCAAGGGCGGGGCTGACATCCTGGCTCTACCCTTTTCCCAGGTAATGCTTATTAGAAATCTAGCATGCATGAGGTGAGGATGAGATGGCAGGGAAAATAATCCATATTGACTGAACAGGGGAGATCAGGGAGAGCAAATAGATGGCACATCTCCAGGGCTCATCCTCATAATGCTCATGGAAGGTAGTGTTAGTGGTATGCAAGTCAAGATACATTTGCTATTTCTAGTGTAGATGGAGGAAGTGTAATATGGTGAAAATGCATGGTCGTAGGGTAATCACATCTAACCCTACTGCTGTATATGACTTGGGGCAAGACATTTAACCCCTCAGAGCTTCAGATTCCTCAACTGTAAAGTGAGAAAAATGGTATTTTGCAGGGTTATTCCTAAAGATTCTGGGAACTAATGTAGGCCAGGTACCTAGCACAGTGCTTGGAATCAAGTAAGTGCTTTACAAATGTTACTCTTCACTACACCACAATTTTAGGCCCTTTGAAGCATACAAAGATGACTAAGACAAGGCCTTAAGTTGTGTGCTTACAAACATCTTACTAGATACTTAACAATAAAGGATAGCCTATATTAAACACCAAGAGAGTAATACGCTCAGAAAGTTCAGCAGGAGGGATAAGAATGGGGGATGTAAAGTTAAAGCTATGGAGAAGAGCTAGAACAGATGAGAGATGAGATGAGATGAGATGAGATGAGATGAGATGAGATGAGATGAGTGGATAAATTGATGGATCATCGACAGATTGATGCAGCCAGACCCCCAGACTTGTGTTTGAAAGACTCCCGTTATTACTTGGTGAATGAGAGGGATGACTAGTTAAATGGTTTACTAAAAGGTCTAAAGGCATGAAAACTCAATGTATAGTCTGTATAAAAGGTATATAGATACAGTAAGAGAGAAACATAATTTAGCAGCAGATGGTATCAAATCCAAGGGTTCTGTAGCTCAACTATCAACTAACCCAGTTCCCAGTCCATGTAGGAGCAGCACTGCCATGACTAGTGGTCTAGCCTCCATGAGAGCTAAGAGCTGGCCATTGCCACCACTCTGTAAATGGCATGTAATATTTATTGCTAGTCTGCTCATTGTCATGTTTTTCCTCCACATTATCTCAAATTCTCCCAAGGGCCCTTGAGGAAGACTTTATTATCCAGATTTTATAGCAGAACAGACTGGGGTACACAAATCTAACAGCTAATTAAGGGACCCAGAATCTGTTCAAGGTCTTTAGGCTTCCAAAGCCTGCTTAGTCTGCCTAGCGTATTTCTGGTCATAGGGGGGACAGCTCCTTAAGTGCCAGTCTTGTCCAGACCCAAAACTCTCCCATAAAAAGCCCTTCTTAGCAACAAAGAATGGTCTTGCCTACTTCCCTATGCCTGCAGGACTCTCATTGCTTGCTTTTTTTCTTTTTTTCCCCTTTCTATTAATCTGGTACTTAGACCAATCCATTGTAAATCTCATTTCTGCTTAAATTATGTTTCATAAATTCTTTCTTTAAATTAGGAAGAATTATCAAAAGCTAATGGAAATTTTAAAGACTTGCTCTTGCTCTCATCCATGCCGACCTGAAGAAAGTCTATTATCTGTCCCATTGCACATTCCAATGTCTTCTCTCCAAAAGATGTATTAGTGTCTTTAGCTATTCAAGGGATTCAACTGACTGAGCGTGGTTGGGTCATTGTAATTTGATTTATCTGACTCTTAAAGATTGTCCTTGATGGACTCAGAGCCTGCGTAGGGACCAAGTAGAGAACCTCTCCAGGAGTCATGCCATCTGACCTTCAGAACTGAGAAGGCAGTAGATGATGTCATCACATTTGCCAAGCAAGGCTACAGAAAGTCAAATGCCTTTGACTTAGACAGATTCAAGAATATGGTTTCTTCTTCATATCCGCCTTTGCAGATCTCTCTTGTGAAGCCCTGAGTTAACCAACAAATTTAGAAAATTTTTATTGCAAATTGACCACATCTCAGACATTGTGGAAGACATGGAAGATGTAAAGCTAAGATCCTTATCTTGCAATAAAGAAACTCAGAGTCCTGGGCAAAAACAAAAACAAACAACAGCAAAAAAAAATGGGCTATTTAGCAACTATATCTTATAGGTGGTGACCACAACTATTATAATAATCTGAACAAAGTTATGAAGGAATACAACAAATTCAGGGATATTCTCTACAACATCTGCAATATTAGTAGTTTCAACCAGCTGAATACCTCTAAATCATAGTGTCCTGAGTACTCCACAAGACAGTTTATTTCTTTGAAGATCAATCTAAGATACCAGTTAAGAATATAAGCTTAGGGGCCGTACTGTTTGGGCACATTATTTAAGTTCTCTGCGCCTCATTTCCTAAATAAAATGGGGCAAATAATAGTACTTATCTCATTGGGCTATTATGAGGATTAAATAAATTAATACACATTATAAATATACTTGTGAATGTAAGCTAAGATTACTTTGAGGAAAAAATGCTAGACAACCTCCATCTCCTAAAGTCGAAAGCTGCCTCAGACGAATATTTACCCTATCGACACAATACCATCCCCTCTGGGGCACAACCTGAACCAGGCTCAAGCACTGCACAAAAACCCTCAAAGCTGGTTGGAAGGAAGGTTCTGTGCTATTCTTATCAGAAGGATAAGATATCACATGTCAGTAGTGATTGTGTGCACTGTCCTAGTGAAAGACTGGAAGACCCAAAGATGGGATTTGCTTATAACTCTACTAGGTTTTTGTCACTAAAAGACTAGATCTTTACTGAGCAAGTTCTGTAGGCAAAAACCTCTGTTGTTGGTACAATAGGAATTGGAAAGGTCGATAAAAAATGGTTGCTCAGTGTGGGGTTTAGGACTTGAACTCTGATGTGATTTAAATTTAAATCGCAGCTCTGCCACCTTCTAGATGTGTGACCTTGAGAAAATGACTCAAATTCACTGAGCTTAAAATTCCTCATCTATAAAATGAGATGATAATAATAATACCTGTCACAGAGTGTGGTTGTGAGAAATAAATGAGATGGTATTTTTAAGTTACTTGCCACAGAGCCTAGAATGTAATAAATACCAAGTTAACACTGAGTACTTATTAATATCCTATAAGCTCACAGTCTGATGAGGCGGGGGAGAGACAGAGACAGATGGATGCATAAAAAACTGTGATTATAACTCTGTTGTACACAGGTAGTGTGCAACAGATAAACACAGAAGACAATGTGAGAAGACGAAAGGCAGAAAGAATTTATGCTTGAGGAGATAGTTGTAATACATGGTTGCAAACAGATGGATAAAAAAGTTTTTTCTATCGTTCATTTATTCATTCATTCAGTAATGTCTTTTGTGTCTATGCTGCCTCCAGGGGGCACTGGGGCTTGATCTGCTTACTAGGGAGGACAGAATTCCCAATAAAGACAATAGCAAAGAGGCAAGAGAGTAAACAGAATGTCTAAGAAAGAGTAAGAATGCTATCATGGGAGGGACGTAAGGTGAATGAGAAAGCAGACAACTGGAATAGCAGAAGACTGAATGCTACACTAAGAATTTAAACTTTATTCTCTATGCCGGTGGTTTTCTTTTCTTTTTTTTTTTTTTTAATATATGAAATTTATTGTCAAATTGGTTTCCATACAACACCCAGTGCTCATCCCAAAAGGTGCCCTCCTCAATACCCATCACCCACCCTCCCCTCCCTCTCACCCCCCATCAACCCTCAGTTTGTTCTCAGTTTTTAACAGTCTCTTATGCTTTGGCTCTCTCCCACTCTAACCTCTTTTTTTTTTTTTCCCTTCCCTTCCCCCATGGGTTTCTGTTCAGTTTCTTAGGATCCACATAAGAGTGAAACCATATGGTATCTGTCTTTCTCTGTATTATGCCGGTGGTTTTCAACCAGGGTGGTTTTGCAACACACACCCCTACCCCCCTTCCTTCCTCCAACAAGGGGACTTTTGGGACTATGTGGGGACATTTTTGGTTGTCACGATGGGATATGTGCTGCTGGCATCTAGTGGGTAGAGGCCAGGGATGCTGCTAAACATCTTATAATGCGCTGGAAATTCCTCCCCCACCAAAAAAGAATGACGTAGGCCAAACTATTAATGGTGCTAAGGTTATGAAACCCCACTCTATGCATTGTGGGAATGGAGCAGGTTTTAGAACTAGGAGAGAGAAGATAAGCAATTAGTCTGATTCCTCTGAAGGATATATGGATGGGGGGAGGCTGGAGTCAGGAAGACCACATGAGAGAGGTTTGAGATGGGTTGGGAAGCGGTGCTGATGAGGCATTGAAATAAGAGCTGGTATGAGGGACACTGCAGGGGAACAGTCACCTGACAGCGTCCCCCCATCAGCTAAAACAATACTGTTAGCAAACCATGAGCACTTAATGGCAGCTCACTAAATATCACAAAAGTTGTATTCCCTTCCAAATGTTTCAAAGTAAGCTTTCAATCTTGGACAATTTTTTAATGTTTATTTTTGAGGCAGAGAGAGAGTGTGTGTGCCAGCTAGTACGGGAGGGACAGAGAAAGAGGGAAACAAGAGGATCCAAAGCGTGCTCTACACTGACAACAGACAGCCTGATCCAGGGCTCAAACTCACGAGCCCTGAGATCATGACCTGAGCCAGAGTCAGACGCTTAACCAACCGAGTCAACCAGGTGCCCCCAATTTTGGACAATTTTAAACTTACAGAAATGTTGTGAAGGTAATACAGAGAATTCAGTTCCCACATGCCCTTCACCCAGTTTCCGCTAATGTGAACATCTTACGTAACCATGGTACTTTTGCCAAATCTAAACCATAAACTTAATTTAGATTTTAATGGTTTTTCCGCCATCTTGCATTTAGCTTCCATATATTTTTGTGTGCACATTTGTTTGTGGAAAAAAATGCATCATAATGGCTAAAGTCAACTCCTCTCTCAAGTTTCTGAACAGACTCAAATGAAGTTGAGACCATTGTGATTTGGTAACATCGCTGTGGGCTTTGCTGGAAGTTCTTAGCAGCTACTATTTTGGCTGAAATCAACTTTGCAACTGATACTTTATTCTGTAAATGAAATCACTAAATTAAGCCAAGCTGTGGCATTAAAGGGTTTCCTTTTAGAAGAGTTGAGTATCTCAATTTAGTAGTATGAGATTCAAATTAAAAGAAGCTTGGGGGCACCTGGGTGGCTCAGTCAGTTGAGCGTCCGACTTCAGCTCAGGTCACGATCTCGCGGTCGGTGAGTCCGAGCCCCGCGTCGGGCTCTGGGCTGATGGCTCGGAGCCTGGAGCCTGCTTCTGATTCTGTGTCTCCCTCTCTCTCTGCCCCTCCCCCGTTCATGCTCTGTCTCTCTCTGTCTCAAAAATAAATAAACGTAAAAAAAAGAAAAAAATTTCAACTTTCAGGTACTCATTTTATTTTGAGAGCAAGCAGGGGAGGGGCAGAGAGAGAATCCCGAGCAGGCTCTACACTGTCAGTGCAGAGCCCAATGTGGGGCTCAAAGTCACAAACCATGAGATTATGACCTGAGCTGAAATCGAGAGTCAGATGCTTAACTGACTGAGACACCCAGGCACCCCTCCGGTACTCATTTTAAAAAAGAAACTACAAAAAAAGTTAACCCGGATAATAAATACAGGTTAAGCCCTTTCAAAAAACCCTCAGTACCCATCATATGAGCTTAGTCTTTCTGAGACAGCACTCCAGCTAGACACCTTTTGTCTCTCCTGGTCTTGCCTTTGAGCTGTGGGCAGCCCTCCCAGAGTCAGCTCAGAGATGCCAGGGGTGGGTAACTGGCCACCTTGGGTCCTGCCCTCACCTACCTTCCCTCCTCCTTACCTTTTCTTGCCATTTATCCCTTGGCCTCAGTTCTGGGTCTTCAATGTCCTAGTTTCCTACTCCAAATCCTGACACCCACCTCAGTTCCTTTACTTGCTTTATTTTTGTTTTTATACGTAATTATACTATTAATAGACATTTGTTGGAGAAAACTAGGACCTACAAATAAGCATACAGGAGAAAATTGAAATGACCCATAATCCTACCACTATCCTATCCTGTCAATACTCCAACATTGTTTTCTAAAATACACACACACACACACACACACACACGTATTCTCTCTAAAAAGGCTCCCATAGTGATAATAATATAACAGGATGCAGTATTTGTGCATGTATCCAGTCAGCTAATCAAAATGTCCCATGATGGGGTACTGTTATTACCCTCATGTTACAGATGAGGGAACTGAGGCACAGAGTGTGTGCCTGGCCTAAAATCACACAGCTGGGAAAGTGGAGGAGCTGGGATTGGAACAGGCTGTCCCAGAGCCTGTGAGGCTGACCATGACGCTAGATATCACGTGGCATGTTGTTTTGGTGGCTGTTTCTTTCTGTTTGAAATTCACGACGAACATCTTTCTATGTCAGCACATATATTCTCCTTTTAGATATTCTTTATATGTCTGATCTTATGCACAATGCTTCTGGAAACATCCGTAGCCATGAGTCCCAGTTCCTTCCCGTCTTGAGGTGTTTACCCAATTTGTTTTTGTTCCCGTGACTCTTAGGACCTCTTTGCTTCCACTTCTGCTTCCCAGTCTGCTCACCTCCTTCCCGCCCTCCCATACCCACCCCCAGTTTCTACATACACGTATGTGCGCACACACACGTACTCTCCCCTCTCTTGACCTGTCGGTCTGGTCACTCCTCGGGCGTTGAGCATCCACAGCACGCCCAGCCACCCACCACCTCTGCCAGAGTGCTCTCCTCAGTCATCCTGTTAGTAGAGAATGCCGCCTTCATGATGAACGCTTCCCAGTGGAATCTTCATCCAAGTTTATACAAATACTCATTTTGACAAATATCTATTGGACATTCATTATTGACAGAGTATTCTGGGGATACAAAAGTATAGCTCCTCTGCTCCAGAAGTATACAGGGCTAGTGAGTAACCGAAAGGCAAGTAGAACCGACCAGAATGTTAACTATTATTGTCTATGTATATATGTATTATATGGTATCATATTGTCCTGCATGAAGGTATTAATAAAACACACTGTGAGAGCCAGGAGGAGGCAGCTATGGATTTTGAGTAGAAGCTTAAGGGTTTCCAGAGGAGGCGACCAAATGACTAATTATTATGTACTTGTTTCGTTTTCAGTGAGTGTCGCAGATGATGACTTGGGGGCCTAGATCACCCAGGGGTCAGGGCTTTCGAGCCTAAAATTTGAAGGGGAATAGCATGAGGTTGACCAGCCATACTAGTTTTCCCAGGACTGGGGGAGGTTCCCAGGACCTAAGACTTTTGAGTGCTAAAACCAGGAAAACTGGGATAAGTTGGTCACCTAAGTAGCAGTGAACAATAGAGACAAAACTTACAGCCCTCATGCAGCTCACATCCTAAAGAGAGACAGACCACTCCCTTGGAATAAAAGGGTATGATGCTGGGGGGGGGGGGGCAGATAAGAGCAATGGAGAAAATAAGTCAAGTAAGAGGATAGGGATGGACTAGGGTGCTTGGGCTTAGGGGTGTGGCCTACAGTAGACTGAGTAGTTGGGGAAGGTCTTCTGATCAATTATCAGTCAAGCAGGGAGGGGAATGCAAGGAGAGAGTCTTGTGGATACCTGGGACAAAACATTCCAGACCAGGGCATCTCAAGCAGTGTGTGATGGGCAAAGAGGAGGGGGATGGAATCAGGGAGGTGGCCAGGAGCCAACCCCACAGGGGAAGTCCCTTGGATTTCACCCTAAGAGAGAGAGTGATGGCAGATGTGATGTATGTTTCATCTGGACCGCTCCGACAGCTGCGTGGGAATAGAGTGGTCAGAGGCAGCAGCAGAAGCAGGAAGATCCATCAGGAGGCTGTTGAAGTAATCCAGGAGAAGGAAAAATCTGTATCAGACAGTGCAGAGGCCTCAGACAAGTTAAGCTTAACATCAACCCATTCATCACTAGTGCAAATTACTTAACTTCCGTTAACCTTTAATCTTCTTATCTGTGAAGTGGGGATTAACAAATTGTGAAAGGTAAATGAAATGATGTGTATGTATGAAAGAGACTTAGCAAAGTGCCAGCAGTTCTATTATGAAAATTCTGGAATGCCATAGGAATTAAAATGTTAAATCGCTAATCTGATTCTTAAGGCCATTGACTAGCCACACAGAAATCTGAGTGATTATTGAGACAGAAATGCATATTCCCGTGCACTGATCACATTCTTATAGCTCTGTAAGTGTGTGCGTACCGTCTTCTTACTACAAGCGAACACATTCACAGTTTCCTACCTGTACTTAGCGGGGTTGCGTGCTACTGTAGCTTTGCTTTCTCGGTCTCCTCTGCTCAGGAATTCCTTCCACCCCCAATCTTTTTCCACCTGGCCCAGGTCCAAGTTCACCTTTCCTGTAGGACCTTCCCTGGGTCTTCTCCTCCACCAGAGTAATTTGCTGCTGTTTCATTATTTTCTTGCCAATTTGTGTTCAGTTCCAGAATTTTACATTACAGCCTTTTCTTGTAGTTTTTTATATGTCTATTTGTTTTCTAATAAAGTGAGAAAAATAGAGGGCAGGGCAGTGCTCCGTTCATCCTGAATCTTACAAGCGTATGCCGCTCACTGCATAGCTCAGTTTCTGGCACAGAGCAGGAGCTTGGACTTGAAGCAGTAAATTGGACTTGAAATTGTTGCATTTATAACGTGATCGGAAAACAGAAACAGCACGCTGTAGGGGAAAGAGCGAGTCTGCAGTCAGACAAATGAGAACAAAACTAGGGTCTGGTATTTACTGAGGTGTGTGGCCTTGCCTAGATGGGTTCAGCTGTCTGAATGTGTTTCCTCATCTGGAAGTGTATCAGTGTCTATTGCTGCACAGCAATTATCCTCAGACACAGCGTGAAGCAGCAATTATACATTGTTTCACACAGTTCCACGAGGGTCAGGAACCTGGGAGCAGCTTAGCTGGTGGTTCTGATTTAGGATCTCTTAGGTTGCAGGAGAGATATCATCTGGGTCTATGGTCCCTTGAAAGTTTGAGTAGGCTGGAGGCTGTTTCCAGGCATGACGGCTGGCTTCCCCCAGAGCACGTGATCTGAGAGAGAGACAGACAGACACAGAAGCTGCAGGGTTTTTATAACCTAATCTCAGGGGTAGCGTACCGTCTGTCTCTTCTGCCACATCCTGTTGTCACAGAGCCCAGCCCTGGCATGTCATGGGCGTGGATTACATGGAGTTTGTGAATGCTAGGAGGCGGGCATTGGTGGGAGTCATGTTGGAGGTGGCTGCACCAACAGGGATACAACTTACCCCAGGGAGAATGAGCATGAAAATCCATACGTTCTTTGCTAGTCCTGCTTAAGGGACTCTGATTATCTCCCAGTATCGGTGATTAAACCCAGGGTCTCTGGCCCAGGATGCAAAGCTCTCCAGAATCTGACTCCTGTCTAGTTTCCCAGCCACATCCCCCTCCTTCCTTTTCCTTACTTTAAGCTCCAACTTTGTGGAACCCTGGCCTCCTTGCTTTTCTCCATGCTGTTCCCTGTTCTCGGAAAGCCCTTAATTCAGTGTGCTGGGCCACCTAGTAAGCTCTTGATGTTTTCATTCCGGTTCACATCTTGCCTCCCCCAGGGCTTCTTTCCTGCCTCCAGGCAGTATCCTGCGGGTGTGGCTCGCTGCAGGTGGTGGGGGCGGATGGGGAGAGATAGGAGGGTGGAAGTAGGGGAGTGGGGGGCAGGAGGGTGGAGGGTTGTAACACGCTTGCCTGCACACACTCAGAATGAACCGAGCCCTTCCACAACATTCAGTATAAAAAGGAGTTCCTTTGGAGTTTCATTTGAATTTAAGACCTGGCTCTGGTCTGTGCTGAGTGACTTCATACAAAGGAAAAGAATTAACATTTACTGAATTCCCAGAGAGCCAGCTCCTGCCCCGTGCACTTTTGCAGATATTTATCTTTTTTAGGCATGTACATTTTTCCACTGGAGCAAGTGATTGCATTTCCTTGGATCTTGGTTAACCCATTAGAAGAATGAGAATATTTCCTGATTATCCCCTGGACACTTCCACTCACCTGTTCCTGGCACACTGTCTCCCCTGCCCTGGGACACTCTCAACTCCAGTGTCCATGTGTTCACTCTTGCACACCCCCTGGGATTTGATTCCATCTCTACTACCCCATAGAAGCTGGGTGACCTTAGGAAAGTTACTTAACTTCTCTGAGGCCAGAAAATAGCAGGATCTAACAACCATTGCTGGTGCTTTTGGGAATGCTTAATGAGACTGTCATTGTGAAGGGTACCTAGAATAGGTACTGACATCTAGGAGGGGGCCCTTAGTCTTGGTTCTTTCTTCCTTCCTCTCTCTTTCTCCCTTCCTTCCTCCCTTCCTCCCTTTCTTCTTTCTTTCTTTCTTTCTTTCTCCCTTTCTCCCTTTCTTTCTTTCTTTCTCTTTCTTTCTTCCTCCTTCCCTCCCTCCCTTTCTCTTCCTTCCTTCCTTTTTCTTTCTCCCTTTCTTTCTTTCTTTCTTCTTTCTTTCTTTCTGGCTTTCTTTCTATCTTTCTTCACTCCCTCCTTTCTTTCTTCCTTCCTTTCTTCCTTCCTTTCTGTCTTCTTTCTTCCTTCCCTTTTTTCTTTCTCCCCCCTTCCTCTTTCTTTCTTTTTTTCTTTCTTCCTTTCTTCTTTCTTTCTTTGTTTCTTTGTTCCTTCCTTCCTTTCTTTTCTTTCTTTCTTCCTTCTTTCCTTCCCCTTTCTTTCTTTCTTTCTTTCTTTCTTTCTTTCTTTCTTCCTTTTTCTTTCTTTGTTTCTTTGTTCCTTCCTTCTTTCCTTCCTTCCTTCCTTCCTTCCTTCCTTCCTTCCTTCCTTCCTTTCTTCTTCCTTCCTTCATTTCTCCTTCCTTCCTTCCTTCCTTCCTTCCTTCCTTCCTTCCTTCCTTCCTTCTTGCTTGCTTTCCCATAGCAAACATAGAGCCAAATACCACCCTACCCCTTCCACCCAAACTGTTACAGCTTCCTTCCCCCATCAAGGTGCCCATTTTCAAAAATGTAACCAGCTGTCTCATAAATAAAAGTGCTGCCCTGCATCCTAAAAGTGGGTCTCATAAAAACCACCCTCATTACAATGGCACTATGGAGCAGGATTTGCCTGAACGTCTCCAAGCCTCCGATTCTCTATCCACAAAATGGGAAAAATAAGATCTGAGAGGATTAGATAGGTAATATCATGACAAACAAACAAAGAAACAAACAAACAAAAAAAACTCCCCAGGCTAGGACTTGGCCCATAGTAGGTGTTCAGTAAATGTGTTAAGCCCTTTCTAGGACACACACATTCTGCTATTCTCACTAACCGTTTGGGTGTCCGAGCTTTACACAGCCACCACCATGAACACCTAAGCATATCATCCATTTATTAGGGTCCAACCTCCCTAATTAGGCTCCATGCTGGAAAACTAATTAGGCGTAGGTCTCAGCTGTTTGGGTTTATGTCAGCTATCTTCCTCCCTGTCCCTGGAAGTGTTGCGCCCCCCTGTCAATGTGCCCAAGTTCACTGTGAAGAGAGACTTTCTCTCATTACTCACCTCACGTAGCTTCATTATTTATGTACCAGTCAAAGATGATCTTTGGCCTTTTTTAATTACATTTATTTTTATTGTCTTCTGTAATCCTATCATATTTTCAATTACCCACTCATTGCCTTTGGAAGTAGATTTCCCTCCTTTGGCAGGAAAGAAAAAACAACAACAACAAAAAAAACCAAGTCATTTGCAAAGTAGCTCAAAGGTTCCTGTTGCAATCAGAATCATTCAGTTCAGCATTCTGTCCTCTGGTTTCTCAGATAATTTATAGAAGAAAGGTAATTTCTTAGTTAACAAAAGATACCCACTTTTCTCTCTTCCTTGTCAGTTACACATGCGGTGACTCAAAATAATTTGAAATCGTATATTATTATTTTTGCCACAGCTTTGAATGGTAGCAGGAAATAGTCTTTATAAAGTAAGTGCTTAAGTCAGCTACTTTATTCTTTTAGTATTATAATTGCATTCCCTACTTCAAATCTAGAAAAACAGCCCCCTCCTGTTTTAGATTTTGTTATTTTAAAGCTTTTCAGTGATTTTTATTCATTTGTTTGTTTTTACAATTCATCCAGTGCAACAGTGGGGTGGTGAAATGTTCATCCTAAAATATTTTTTTGAAGAGAATCAGTACTCTAGTAGTTCATTAGACATAATCTCTCTAGGCTGAGCTAGTGTTGAGTTCCCACTGACCGCTCCTGGACAAGTAGACGTACCTCTTGAATATTTGAGGACAGCTTAGCTGAGGTCCAAGAAAAAGCACGGGAGGAGAAAGCTTTGGGAGGTTCTCAAGGAATGAAAGTATCACAGATGAAATGCTAAGGTTGCAATTTTTTAAAATTTGTTTTGTAATGTTTATTTATTTTTGAGAGAGACAGAACGTGAGCAGGGGAGGGGCAGACACACACACACACACACACACACACACACACACAATCCAAAGCAGGCTCCAGGCTTTGAGCTGTCAGCAAAGAGCCTGATGCAGGGCTCAAACTCATGAACCGTGACCTGGGCTATAGTCTGATGCTTAACCCACTAACCCCCCCAAGTGCCCCCAAAGGCTGCAATTTTGAAGCAAGACCTTAGTAAAGACCCTTCCCATGTGTTCCTTGCTATATCCTGAGCACACAGCTAATTACCTGCACAGGGCTGATGCTACTTAGGTCTTTGTGATGGAGAGTTGGAGAGAGGTTGGACCCAAACGCGTACCCTAGTCCTAGTGAATGCTGAACTTTTATTGTTTGCTGATCTGCCCTACTCATATTATAGAGGAGCACTGTGAGGTCAGAGAGGGGAAATCACATTTCCGAGACAGTCAGTGCAGCAGTAGACCTAGAACTCAGATATGCCCCTGGCCCAGTGTTCTGGGTACTCAACCAGCTGCTCTCTGCCCTACTGTGCTGAGTAGTGGGGCTTGGGCCATAGTCAGAGGAGGTGTTGAGGGTAAATGAAGCCCCAAGTGTTCATCTCCATCCATTCGTTTTTGCAGTTTGCATTACTTCAACCTCTAGAACCACTAGAGGATAATGGAGGCATGAGGGACTGAGGGAGCCCACTCCTCACTGCTGACAAAAACCCCGGGAAGGCAGGAAGCAGGAATGCCAACCGCTCAGAATAGATACATGGGGCCAAAGAACAAACAGCATAAAAGCCAGAGGTAGAAACAGGAGCCAAGCCAGGACAGAAAAGCCACTGCCAAAATGTCCAGTCATAAAGGATGAAATGAGATCCCTTCATTCAGCCACATTCCTGGGGATACTACTGTGAGCCTCGGGATATAAGATCTATGGTGACAAGGAAGGTGCCTTCAGGGAGCTCATGGTCTAATGAAGGAGACGGAAGTGCATTGCAAACCCCAAGGTATGTGATCAGTGCTGGGGTAGAGCAATGGTTTCCATCTTTGGCTGCACGTGAGAATCACCTGGGAGATTTTTTAGAAAGCAAAAATGCCTGGGCTCTACCCAGACCAATTGAAATCAATTCCTAAGGATGGAAAAGCTAATTTTTTTTTAAATCTCTTCAGACGATTCTGATACACAGTAAGGGTTGCACATCACTGTATTAGAGGAAAGCCTAGGATAATATGGGGTACCATTGTCTCAAACTGAGATGATCATAGCCCTTTAGTACCCCAGAGAACATCATAAAAATAGATTCTAGGAACCCATAAGGATCTGCTAAATCAAAATTTCCAGAGAATGGAGACCTGTAATCTCTCCTTTGGAAAAGCTCCTAAGATGGTTCAACTGACCAGATATCCCTCTGGCAATCGCTATACTAAATCACCTCTGTCCAGAAATATAATTTGACCCATATATGAAATTCTACATTCTCTGGTAGCCATATGTTTAAAAGTTGAAAGAAACAAGTAAAATAAATTTTAATAATATATTTTCTTTAACACAATATATCCAAAATATTACCATTTCACCAGAGGATCCCCAAAAATTATTGCTTAGCTATTTTACATTCTTCTATTTATTTATTTGTTTGTTTGCTTAATGTTTATTTATTTTGAGGGAGAGAGAAAGCACACTAGCAGGGGAGGGGCAGAGAGAGAGGGAGAGAGAGAAAGAACCCCAAGCAGGCTTCACACAGCCAGCAAAGAGCCTGATGTGGGGCTTGAACTTACAAAATGCAAGATCATAACCTGAGCCAAAATCAAGAGTCGGATGCTTACCTGAATGAGCCACCCAGGTGCCCCTACATTCTTTTTAAAAATTTTTCATACTAGGTCCTTTAAATCTGGTATGTATTTGACGCCTTGAGCTCCAGATCACTGCCCACCTGCCAAAGATGGGGCTCTGTGTGGTTCATCTCTGCATCCCCAACACCCAGCGCCAGGCCTGACATGGCAGAGGGGAGACTCTGGGACTAGGTCTGGGTGCCTATACTCCACACAATGGAAACCATGGAACAGGGACATGGAGGGATAGAACGATGTGATCACACCTGGACAGGAGTAGAAAGGGAGAGACAAGCAGTGTAGGAAATGAGGCTAGGGAGGAAGGCAGGGCCCCATCCTGGAAGAGGAGGCCATGCAGGATACTTTAAGACTCTTGGGTCTCTTCAACTGTGGCCAATGCTTCTTCTCATGCCCTCTGGCAGCATAGCTTTTCTGTCGCATGAACATATCACCAGGCTTTAAGAATAAGTGTGAAGGGCTTCACTTTCACTCAGTTTTTTATTATTATTATTGTTGTTAGTATTATTATTATTATTATTATTATTATTATTATTATTATTTTTATTATTTCCCTGTGGGATCAGAGCTCCAGGGTCTCCAGGACTTGCTGTTAGGTTTACTAGTTTATTGGTTTATTGAGACATGCCTCAGGGCAGGGTGAGTGTGTGGGCTTCTTTTTGTTGGGAACCAGAGCAGTAATTAGGGAAGACTTTGCTGACATTGAGAATCTGCTAAGCATATGTCTTTTTGGTTTAATTTCAACTTCAGATTTTATCAGAGTCGTTGGAAGCCTCACGGTGGGTGCATTAGGTACATTTTAAGACAACAGTAAAACAGATTCAAATGATCCGATCTTTTGGAATCCTTTTACAGAAATTTGTCCTGCTCCCTTGGCCCTAGCAGACTAACCAAGTTTGTTATGGTTTGGTTGAGGGGTTTGTCACCGGCTCACATCAAGTTCAGAGACCAGCTGTTCCAGTCCTGGGTATTGGTGACATACTCTGTGACACAGCGGGACATGGAACAATTAAAATTGCAGTGCTGTGGTGTAGCAGGAGAGACCGAAGTAAGACCACAGTCTTGAGTGCATCTGGTGCTTGGTGATCAGAGGGGGACAGACCCAGTTGTTTACAAAGGGAAGTCAGTCTAGAAGGTAGACCACAGAGCTGATGAAGCAACTAGTCAACCACAGGTCTCCATGCTATGGAGGGCTCCAGATTTTTCAGAAGGATCTAGGGGAGCCAGGCTAAGCTTGAGTCTTCTCACTCCTAAGTCAAGCAGAACAGACCCATTTTCATCAGTTTTATATTTTAGATTGCATCACAAGATTTCTTTGAAAATAATAAAAGGGAGGGGCGCCTGGGTCGCTCAGTCGGTTAAGCGTCCGACTTCGGCTCAGGTCATGATCTCGTGGTCCGTGAGTTCAAGCCCTGTGTCAGGCTCTGTGCTGACTGCTCAGAGTCTGGAGCCTGTTTCGGATTCTGTGTCTCCCTCTCTCTCTGACCCTCCCCCGTTCATGCTCTGTCTCTCTCTATCTCAAAAATAAATAAACGTTAAAAAAAAAAATTAAAAAAAAATAATAAAAGGGAGAGGCACATGGGTGACTCAATAATTGAAGCATCCAACTTTTGATTTCAGCTCAGGTCATGATCCAGAGTCATGGGATCAAGCCCCACATCAAGCTCTGTGCCGTGTGAAGCCTGCTTGGGATTCTCTCTCTCCCTCTCTCTCTCTGTCTGCCCCTCCCCTGCTCATGATAAATAAATTCACTCTCTCAAAATCAATAAGTTCACTTGAAAAACTTAAATTAAATTAAATTAAATTAAATTAAATTAAATTAATAAAAGGGTTCCACTACATTCCACAAAGCTTGAAAAAACACTGTAGACAACGAGTAGCATTATGGCTAACCATCGTCATCAGGAACGTCTAATACTAATAGTAGAATCCCATTAAGACAACTGGTTTTGCAGTGGTAACTTGAGGCAATGATGTAGGTAGCACCAGGGGTCTAGATCATGCATTGGTCCAAGATTGATTCCTTCATTTTACAAATAGTTGTTTTTCAAATGACCTAGATACAATGCTAGACCCTTGGAATACAATTGTAAACAACGTAGATATGTTCCTTCTCTGCCTTCATGATATTTATATTATTTTAGAGGATTCAGACAGTAAATGTGAACATAAATAAGTAAATATGGTTCCTGCGGCCCAAAGCTGGGAAAGTAATGCAATGACAGAAATAATGGAAGAGGAGCACTACATTAGAGCAGTTGGGAAAGGTTTTGCTTAACAAGTGCCCTTCAGCTGAAGGCCTTAAAGAAAGTAGCTGGGCAGAGAGCCTGGGGACAACATTCCAGGCAGAGAGCACAGCTGGTGCAAGTCCCTGGGACAGGGTCTTAGATTACTGGGGAAATTGAGAAGACTGTGTAAGACCTGGTCAGAGAGTATTTACGTAAGTTTAGAGCACAGAGAGGACCTGGCTCACACAAAGCCCTTATGGGCCAAAGCAGTCTTTAAATACAGAGAGAAGCCACTGGGAAGTTTTAGGAAGGGAGTCATGCTATCTCAATTACATTTTTCAAAGTCTACTTCCTTTAACAGATGGCATTAGGAGGACAGCAAGGGCAAACAGAGCCTTTCCTAGAGACTCAAAGGCAGATTACCAAGCCAGGGGCTGTGGAAATGAGGAATGCAACAGGATTCCTGTTCTTAGAATGAGGACCCCAGGTGACGGGGAAGCACAAGGAAAAATCCCACTACCTGGACTGGCACACAGGGTGAGCTCTCCATTACGAGCCGGGGCTTTTGATGCCCATGGTCAAATATGGCTAAAGCCATGCCAGACTTCTACCTCAGGGAAGAATTGGTCCCATAGCCTGGAGTGGCGTTGAGCTGACAGGTCAAGTGTTTTGAAGCTCTGGGGAGATGGGGTCTGCAGGACAAGGAGCACCCTGGAATGGAGCTCTGCAACATGCTTTCCTCCACCTTGAGAATGACTCCATGCTGGCAGCCAACACAGACTCCCATCAAATCCACTTTCCCCACAAATTGCATCCACATTTTTGCAATTTGGTGTGTATTGATTTTCTCTGAGGGACCTCTTGTTGAGTTATTTAACTGCCACCTTTGCAAAGGGCAGCAAGTAATTTTCAGTCCAGACCCACTTCTTCTGAGAAACTCCAATCCAGGCCAGTCCTATAATTTCATTTCAGAGCACTCCTGGATGATTATATTATCCAAATCTGGGCATTATTGCAGAATGAATGGTTCAACCAGGAGTCCAAAGAGAACATTAGACCTTCTTCTCTATCTCAAGATAATATATCAACAGGAGTAAAGTAACAATGGAGAGGAATCCAGGAGAAAAGGAAATAAAGACTAAGGCATTTTTTTTTTTAAATGTGTCTACTTTGAGGCAAAATGCGAGCTGGCCAGTGTCCTCAATATTTAGAACAGAATTGGCTTCTCCGATTTTAGGTTGGTATTCCTCATATCCTTTGACATTTCTCAAAGGAATCACATGAAGCACTAGAATCAAGCCAGCTGCATTTGATCTAGTGCTATTGTTGAAGACAGTGACCATTTCTTCTGTCCTTGCTCCAATACCATGTATAAAGTCCCACTCACCAAAGGATCTACTGGGATTCTTATTCTTTCCCCTTTTGAACGGGCAATGGGTTTTTTGTTGCTATCCCTGTGTTATTTTTTTACTCTGGCTGCAAGGAAGCTGAAAGATAGGTAGGTAGGTAAATAAATACAGAGATAGGTATTTTTGAAGCTCGGTCATAACAATCATACGACCCTTATGGTTCATATCTGTTAAAGGTACATAATTTATTTTTTTGAACCTATTCTGAATTTTCTATTTGTTTGCAATTCCTTTTCTCAATTAATTGCCATCATTCTGTTTTCTTATTACTTTACTGCAAATGTTTAAGTCCAGGTATATAACTAATAATTAAAGCTTCCTTCATTCAGAAGACATTATGCCAAATGTCATGGGGACATAAGTTGTATATATGAGTCCACAGATCCTGAGTAGAAGCATAGTGAATGTGGAGGTTTCAGCACAAGGAGGGAAATCTGACTTCTGAAGTGTGATTTGGGCAATGGACTGAGGACAGGGGCACCATGATGACAAGATATAAATATGTTAGGAGGGGAGGCAGCAGGGTGATTTGTGTCATTCTATTACGAACCTTTGGGAAATTCACTGTTATCTGAGACAAAAACATTTTGATATCATAAAAGAGAATTTGATCTCTGGAGCCAGGCAGCCCGGGTTAGAGCCTCAGCTCTGTCCCTAATAAATGGTGTACAAATTTTTGGCAGGTTATTGGACATCTTAGGGCCTCAATTCCCTTATCTGTCAAATGGGAATAAGGGTAGATGTTGCCTGAAGGTGTTATTAGCATAATTAAGTGAATCAACACAGAGACCATGGTAACAGCAACGAGTGGTGCACAGAAACATTCAATAAATGTTTGCTATTGCTACTGTTACTATTCGCTTGCTGGGCGGCATACTTTGTTATCTCAGTTTTCCCTCTCAACTGTACAAAGATGACATTTTTATTCCCCTGTTAAAATAAGAGTCAGAGAAGTTATGTGAGTTGCCCAAGTGCCAGAGTCAGGAAGCCTAGAGTCCAGCCAAAGATAGAAAATAGTCATACTGCTTCCCCTCTCATCTACTGAACACAGCCAACGAAATGGAACAAGTGGAAAACCTCTTCCTGAAACAGGCCACGGACTAGACAGAAGAACATTGTAGTAGTGATCCATTTACTCAAACATTGTCCTGTGAGTGCTCTACTTTGGGCCAGTCATATGGTGAACAAAGATAAGCTTTCTTGTGGGCTTTGCCCTCAGGTGACATCCAGACTAATGGGAAAGATAAATATACCAAAATAGAGAACAGTGTGGAAAATGCCAGATCAAGGGATATACGATGACACAAAAGAACAAAGAGAAAAGGCATCTAATCCAACCTACTGGATTTGGAATCTGAAAGGATGACTACTGGTGTCCAGAATACTTTCCACTATCCTATTGGCCCTTCATTAGAGAAGTTGTGTTTTTTAGTAAGACCGTAGAACAACCATTCTGGCCCTTTAAGAATCTCCACCCCCTACCACTATCATTCCTCCCCAGTCCTTACCCCATTTCTAACCCAGAGAAGTAAACCTGTTTAAGAGGAAATGTTACCTGGACCTCCACTGATACTCAGGTTAGACCTAGATGGCTTTTAACAGCCCAACTCTTCAATTATTAGGAACTTTGCAAGCCTGTTGTTAAACAGCTGTCATTAAAAAATAAATTATATGAAACTACATTTAAATGAATTACATTAAGAACAAAGGTAATTAATTCTGAAAGGCATCACTTCCTTCCACATGTTACTAGTATCTGTGCACTTGAGGTTATTTACTTATATAGTATGTATCAGGTGGAAATACCATGTTGTGTTACTACTATATCCCTTCCGAACTCCACATTTAGTGACACCATGTTGCCAGAATGGAGTCAGCCATGATGGAATTATTGACACCACAGAAATAAGCAAGTGCTATAAATCAGAGCTTCACTTTTTTTCTCATAGAGCTGATTGTTAAGCATTCACCCATGCATCATTGGCCATCACCCTACCATTTCCTCCCTAAAGTTGCCTGCCCCACCTCTCCACTTCATTTAACACCCATTTTATTTCTTCCTCCTTCAATTTGTTCACCAAGCCTCTTCAGTTCCCTGATTGGCCTACACTTTTACATTTCAACGTTTTTGTTTCCTTAATCGTAGTCTACCTCCATCCCCCTTCCTCACATAGAACGTTTTGGTGTAGAGCATATTCTGCCTGGCCCTGGTACTTGATTTGCCAGTTTATGAACTTGCTTTGAATAAAAAAGAAAAAAGTCTCCCATCACCTAACTTACTAGGTTTTGAGGGATTGATTTGGCCATATTGGCTGACTGCTTTAATGGTGTAGATGTACAGTCATCCGTGATACAGATCAAGAAGAGGTCCCCCCTGGTCACCCAGAAACAATAGGATTCTAGACTTGAACCTGGTCCCAGACCCTTTACTGTGCTGTTTCCTGACATCAAGGCACTCTCCATGGCACTTGCTGGTGCTTTTTAATGCCTTCCTTGAATTATTTAATTGGATTGCAACACACTAAACATTTGAAAGGAATTCAAGCACAAGCTGCCAGGCTCTCTCTTAATGAACATTCTGTATGTCATTGTTTGCCAAGAAAGTCATTCATTGGCTAGAAATAGGGAGGTTGAATGAAGAAATAAAAATACATATTTTTCTTATGCTCTTCACAATACAACTGCTGTTTCCACAAGTAATATTTGTCTCTCCCTCTAGTCATGTGTGGACTATTTTCCCAAGCGTCAGAAGAGATTAACTGAAGGGCTGCCCCCAAATATTATATTTAATTTCTAGCCATTACATTATGGCATGTATTAAAGACTGCAAGATCCTACTGGGTTCCATTATAAGCTAAATTTCCACAAATCCTTTCCCCTAAATGTGCAGATGGCATACGTTCTGTCCATAAAATCCATATTGGTTCACGTGCCCAACATGATGATATGCAACATGGAGCCTAGAGAAAAACGGTCTTCTATATGTCATAATTTACATATCATAACATAGGGTGGATAGGAAAAAAGGAACCCGGAGTCCCAGTCTCTTCCTTTAATACACAAGAAAGCTGAGACCGAGAGAGGCTGATAACGCTTTGGCATGCTTTGGCATGTTGCACAGTGAATTTCTTTGAAAGTAAATTTTAATAGTCATACCGTTAGCTTTATAAGACTCCATATACTGTTGCTGTCCTAGAGATTTGAACCTAAATGTTTGGACATATCCCATTATTGTGTACATCTCAGAAGGGTATAATATCTTGGATTTATTCTGAATTCTCTACTAGTCTATGAATGCTTTAATGATAAGATGCTGTGTTCATTATGGCTTTTCTAGCATTTGACACAGGGCGTGGCATAAAATTGATGCTCTATACACTCATATGTCTAACAGACACTTAGAAAGTGTATATCGAACGTGTGGATAGTTGTGTATCTGTTTCTCAAAAAGACACATGGAGAAGTGGAGCTAGAAATCACCAAACATTGATCTGTGGAAATATTTTTGTCTCTGAGTGAATGAACAAGGAAGCATGAGACTTACAATCACCAATGCAACTCATGATTATTTGGTGGTTGGATCTTACAGGAGAGCAGGATAAACTCTAGAGTCAGTCTGTCTGGGTTTGCTATTAAGCAAATGCATATATAAGATTGTTATATCTTCTGATGAATTGAACATTTTCTATTCTTATTATGAGATGTCTCACTATCTCTGGTAATACTCTTTGTCTTGAAGTCTACTGTATCAGATATTAATATAGTCACATTGAGTCTTTTAGGTTTAGTGTTTGCATTGTATATCTTTTTTCCATTCTTTCACTTTCTACGTGTCTGTGTTGTGATATGTAAAGTGCATGTTTTTGGTAAATGACACATAGTTAGATCTTGCCTCGTTATCCAGTCAGACAGTCTTTGTGTTTTTTTCCCCCTATGGTGTTTAGTCTAATTATACTTAACATAATTAATGTAGAGTTGGATTTGAGTCCATCATTTTGGTATTTGTTTTCAATTATTCTATCTGTTCCTCTCTATTTCTCCTAGACTTACTTCCTTTTGGTTAGCCAAGTACTCTTTTAGTATTTTATTTTATCTCTTCTATTGGCTTTGGGAATACTTTCTTGTGTTAATTTTTACAGCTTGCTGTGGAAATTACCTACACACTGTGATTTACCACCTTCTACTTTCAAATAATATTATCTTATATCTATGATATTAGTTTGTGAATAAGAACTTACAACTCCGTGCAACTGACTTTTGAACAACATAGGTTTGAACTGCATGCATTCATATATCTGCAGACTTTTTTGATAAATATAGTACAATACTATAAATACATTTTCTCTTCCTTGCAATTTTCTTAATAACATTCTTTTCTCTAGCTTACTTTGTTCTAAGAATAGAGAATATAATACATATAACATACAAAATATGGGTTAATTGTTTACATTATCAGTAAGGCTTCTGGTAAAGAGTAGGCTTTTAGTAAAGTTTTTGGGGAGTCAAAATTTATATGCAGATTTCCAACAATGTCAGGCATTGGTGCCCCCTAACCCCTGTGTTGTTCAAGAGTCAACTGTGATTCTTTTTGCCCCTCCCCCACTTGTGCTTTTTGCTCTGTTATTATACGTTTTACTTCCACATATGTTACAGACCCTACAATATGCTATCATTATTTTTTGTTTAAGATGTCAGTAGTTCTTTAAAACAGTAGGTGTGTGCAAAGTTTTAAATGGTATCTATCCATTCCTTTCAGTCTGTAGTACTTCCTTTAGCGTTTCTTTTTTTTTTATTTTTAAAATTTTTTTAATGTATGTTTGAGAGAGAGACAGAATGTGAGCAGGGGAAGGGTAGAAAGAGAAGGAGACACAGAATCCAAAGCAGGCTCCAAGTTGTCAGCGCAGAGCCTGATGCGGGGCTCAAACCCAGGAACCACGAGATCATGACCTGAGCCAACATGACCTGAGCCAAAGTCAGACGCTTAAATCTCTGAGCCACCCAGGCACCGCCCCCCGCCCTTTAGCATTTGTTATAGTGTGTTTCTGCTGGCAAAAAGTAAATTGTCTCTGCTTATATTTATCTTAAAATTTATTTATTTTGCTTCCTTTTTTGAAAAATAGTTTTGCGGAATATAGAATTTTAGGTTGACAGCGTTTGTCATTAAACACTTTTAAGTGTTCCATTGCCTTCTGATTTCATGGGTCCCTGTGCGATCTGCTGTTAATTTTATTATATTTCCCTTGTATGTAATATGTTTTATTCTTTTTTTCCCCTGCTGTTTTTAAGATTTCCTCTTTTTCTGGTTTCCAATAATTTAGCGAAGATGTAACTAGGTATAGTTTTCTTTGTATTTATTCTACTCGAGATTCACCGAGCTTCTTGGAGCAATGGTTTGCCTTTTAAAAAATCAAATATGAAGCACCTAGGTGGCTCATTTGGTTAAGAGTCAACTTCAGCTCAGGTCATGATCTTGCAGTTCGTGGGTTCAAAGCCCACCTTGGGCTCTATGCTGACAGTTCAGAGTCTGGTTCAGATTCTGTGTCTCCTTCTCTCTCTGTCCCTCTCCCACTTGTGCTCTGTCTTTGTCTCTCAAAAATAAGTAAACGTTAAAAACAATTTTTTAATCAAATACGGAAAATGTTTCAGCTAATGATTTTTTTTCTCTCATTCTCTCTTGCACATAAATTAGAAGTCAAGCTTAGTGAGGGCAGGAAGTTCATCTTTCTTATTTACCACTATTTCTACAATAGTAGATGGTCAGCAAATATTTTCCAGTCAATAAATTAATCACTTCAGTTACAGAGTTTCTGCCTGATTGGTGTTCCCTCGGAATTATAGTGCTTTGGAAGTTTCCCCAGGTTCTGCTGGTATAAAGCTTGATGCTTTATTTGGTACAAATTTAAATAAAAATAATTTTGAAGAACCATAGACTATTGGATAGATTCTGGAGAGCTCAAAACCTGATTTTCTGCTGGAAGGTTCAATCTTGCAGCATCCTTTAGCACAGCCCTCTCAAATATTCCAGTCTTTGATTTTGTACATTTTGCAAAATCTTACAAAATAAATACATTTCTTTGGTGGCCTTTCCAAGTTTTTTAGATATAAACAGTCTCTACCACACTAGGTAAGGCTAATTTGTCTCTTTTCACAAAAAAATGTTGTTTTAACATTTTAAATCAATATATTTACATGTTCATGGTTTAAAGATATCAGGTATACAAAGTAGCTTTTAATGAAACATAGTGGTCCCTTCCCCTTCTATACTCCCCGCCCCCAACACACACCAAGATTTATTCCTCCAATGCAACAAAGTTTTACTTTAAGCTTTTTTATTTCTGGTATACATTTTCATGTGCCAAAATATCCTACTTATACTATTTTTTTCTCAGTTTGACATTTTTGAAATAGTCCATTTACATTTTGTTTTGGTGTTGAAGATTTAGTTTTTTCCCGTTACCATCTCACTTTCTCTCTCCTATCCTCTAAACAAATTTATTTCCCAATTTCGAGTTCTATAAATAATTTTACATTATTATGACTGTATTGCAAATATTGAGCCAATTTGTGTATCACGGTTATATTTCCTTTCTCTTAAAAATTTTTGTTTTTCCTGCAGTTAACATCGACCTCCTTTTTTCCCATTTGCTATTATTTTCTTATTTCTGTGTCTGTTTCTTTTTTTTTTTTTCCAAAGGCCTTGACAGATCTCTCAAGTACTTATCAACAATTCTTCCAAGTAATTACATACAGTTCCAAACCTCCCTTCAGTTCCTTTGATCTTACTTCTGCAAACTCCATTCTCCACTGTGGACCCATTAATTACCATGAATGATGCATGGGTGCTGTTCTGAAATTCCCCATTACTGTTTGTCTCTGAATTTCCTCATTTTTTGACTCTATATATTCCTATGTTTTGCTTTGCTATCCTCATTTTGGAGAACCACATACTCCTGTGTCTTTCTAAAACTGTGTATAAAGAGTGTAAAGTTTCTGAGTCTTGGGATGTTTGGAAATTTCTTTATTCTACCTTTATATTTCATTGCTGATTTGGCTATATGTCGACTTGGGGTTGAAAATCATTTTCTCTAAACTGCTTTTCCCCCTTAGACCTTTATGTCCTGTAAAGGTTAGAGAGAAGTAGTCACTTACCTACACAGGATAGGGAAGGGACTCTGGTTGTCTTACTATTCTGTATACAGTCTTAGCTGTCCCCTTTTTCAGGCTGGAGCCCCATCCTGTCTTTCTGGGGACCTGGGGCCAAATCCCAGACTTTCTAGGATACTGTGGGGCTAATGGCCTGTCTTCACTGTGATACCCCTGCTGTAGGCACTCAGTGTTCACTTCTGTACTGTTTGTTCATTTCTCGTCCATCTCCGTGAATTTGATGATATGCCCTGTATCAGCCACTTCCTCCTCTCTTGTTCCCTTTGTAGGTGTTTGTTTCTTTATACATACCATGGTTGTCATTTGGGCCTAGTGTTTGGGAGAGAACGGAGATAAATGCAACCAAATTTGGTTCATTAGGTTTACCTGAAAACCTCTACCAGAGTGATGTTCTAAAATGAAGATTTGACCCTCATGTCATTCCCATACTCCAAATCCTTCAAAGTCTGCTCATAACTTTCAGCATGAAATGAACATGGTTTAGCTTAGCAGACAAAAAAAACTTCATGATTAGATGCCTGCCTGCCTGCCTCTCGAGATTTATCACCAATTGCCTTCCTAGATGAGGCCATTGGGATTGTCCGTCCACCACCCACTTTCATGGAACTGCCCCTCTGTACAGAACTCTCATCACCATGGTTGTAGGCAGATCTGTGTTTTCCTAAAATTGACCTTGTTCCCCTGGTCTGACCTTGTTTCCCTGCTGACTGATTCAAGCTGGGTCAGTTAATTCATTCCCTAGACATTTTAAGAACCTGCTAAACTCAGGCACCGTAGTAGCTATGCTGTACATTTTGTGGATCTGGGAAGCGGAGAAAGCTTGTCTGGAGAGATGGAAGGAAAGGTATTCCTAATGGGAGTCTTAATTCTCCAGATCTAGTTCATTTCCGAGCCTTATCTCTGCTCCTGCCCTGTGTTTCTTGGATCTCTGAGTGTCACTATAATGAATTTCCCATTTAGAACAATGTAGAACTCATAGTTCATACCCAATATGTGTTAGCTACCATTATTCCTTCCCCTCTCACCAATGATTGTGATTTCTTCTGGATTCTGGAAAACAGCATTATATTTCATGACCACGTGTCTTCCTCATGTCTTTTCTGCCTGAGTATGCTTCTCCCCCTTTGTCTCAGTGGGTAACTCTTAATGCATATAGTTCAAGGGCCTGTTTAAGAAGCTTTTCTTGAATATCCAGTCTGTGTAGACATCTTTTTCTGAGTACCTTTGTATCATAGCATTTATTACCCAAATTTGTCATAATTATTAATTTACTCCACTTTCTTGATTGTAAGCTACTAATAAGAGGTGCTATAGTTACTTATTTCCTCAGTATATGCAAACAAAAAAAAAAAAGAAAAGAAAAAATCAAGCTCATCAAGGGACTATGCTGCCTGCTTTCAGCTGATACAGTATAACAACATCTAGTATACTTTCCATATACTATTCTTATTCTGATTATTCTTTCCTAACTCTAAAAACTATTTTGATGTAACTTTAACTAATTTTTTCTAACATTATAGTAAAACTTAAGAACAACAGATTTAAAAAATACCCTTAAAATTTTCTGGAATAAAGTACTGATATAAACTGACAGAATAAACATCTTAATCCTCAGGTCAAGGAAATTAATTTATTCTCTACCAGTCGAGGAACTGTATCAGTATAGAAAACTAGTAGATTGGTGGTGACATGTATAGAACAGGAGGGAGAAAGTATCCATTGCGTTTATTCATTGAAAGCAGCGTGGGACTCAGAATTACAAAGGCAGCAAATAGAAAAGAAATGTAACACTCACTGGGGACCTACTGTGTTCCAGCTGCCATGCTAAGCGTTTCCATATATGCTTGCTTTTTGAACTCTCACAAATCATCTTGACAGGTGGGTTAATCTAGATGTCTCCTAAAAAGAAACCAACATTCAAAGAGATAACATAACTTCTTACAGTCACACGGCCAGTTAGAAGCAAAGTCAGAATTTAACTGAAAGCCACGTCCTGTCTTCAAAAATTGACCTTTTCCAACTGTTACGTCTTTCAAAAAAAAAAAAGAAAAGAAAAAAACAAACTTCTCTGTAATAAGTAGTTATAATTTGATGACAGGAATATGAATCATTCATTGTCTTCCTGTAGTTTTCTCTGTCTTCTCAGTTTTCTACAGTAAGCGTCTATTTTTTACAAGAAAAAATCACATTTTTTCATACGAAGAAACAATTCCCTCGGATCAATAGAAGTGCCAGGAAATTATATTCCTTTGAACAGTTAAGTGTTAATGATAAGGATCCTTCGTTTTGATTTAATGTGCAGTAGAAGATAGAACTGGGGCAATTTCCCCAAATCCTTGCTATTTGTTATCAAACAAGCCTCTAGTAGCTTCTTTCTCAGCAGGTGTCTGTTCTCCTGCATTTCTAATTCCATGCCCTCAAAGCTCCCTGGGTTCTTTGACGTGGGGTAACCAGGGAACCTAGGGCCAACCTGCCATGTCCAGGAGAGTCATCCCAACCTCTGAGCTGCAGTCTCCTCGTCTGCAAATGGAGGTCAAGACACTCACCTCAAAGACCGTGGGAGGATTTGGGGAGGCGATTGCGCGTCCAGGTACGTGGTGGGAGGCGATTGTGTGTCCAGAGTTCAGGGAGGTACTCTGAAGCACCTCTGGGATCCCATTCCCTCCTACTGATCCTGACTCTGCTGCTTGGCATGTCATGTTGAGTAATTTACTTGACTGCCCTGTGCCTCAGCTTCATCTGTAAAATGGAGACCAAGTATTTTATTGAGTTGATGTGAAGAGTAAAGGAACCAATGCAAATAAAGCACTAACAATGGCGCCTGGCACCTAGTCTGCTACAAGTAATAGCAATGGGAGTCACTCTTTGGGGCTGTTGTAACAAAAACTATTATGAAACCTTCGGAACCATTTTTTTCCTTCGACTGAGTCCTGCCTCCAGACAGGCAACTTTCTGTGTCCCACAGAGATAGTGGGAAAACAGAGCTTCCATCCAGTTAGAGAAAAAAGATACTAAATAAATGAACAACTAACAAGTAAAGAAACCAGATGTCTTAGCAACTCTTTAGAAACAGAACAGACTCCCACCCAATAGCTGCTTCAGATACTGAAGCTGGTGATGTACACACACCAACAAGACGTGAAAAGGTTTGTTACATAATAGGCTCTTCCGGCCGACTAGGGCAGGCTTCCCAAACTGGTCTGAAATGGCTTGAGAAAGTTAGGAAATGAAATTAGTTTGGAGCCTTTATGGTGATTATGAGGTAGGGATGGCATGAGGGTCCCCACACGCAACCTCCCCTTGGAGGTTTATGTGGTTTGAACCTCTCACGGACGCTAAAGGCTTTCTTATCAGCATGCCCAGATGTGGAGCAGACGAGAGAGAGGTGAGGCTTACAAGCTGTCAGTGATCAAACATGAAACACTGGAATCAGACTCTTTATTGCACTAGCCAATCTCAGATAGCTGTGAGTTCTGTTTTTTGCAATATAGGTTAATGTGGTGAAGAATGTCTGGCGTATGTAGAGGGTAGCCTGAGAGTGGTTCTTTTTCAGCTGGGATTGTCAGATGAGGCATCTCCAAAGTGGGGGCATTCGAGTTGAGATCTGAACGTTAAGGTCAAAAGCTAGTCGTTGAGAAGGGAGTGGCTTGCAAAAACCATCAAGGGAAACGTGAGCTGGGTGGATTCAGGCAAAAAGAGACGGCAGCCTGAGAGAGATTGGTGTAAAATAGTTGCGAATCAATGCAGGGTAGAGATGACAATGAGGGCGATAATGGCTACTATGAAGCGGAGCAAAGAGAAGATTTAGATTGCTGTATTCAGATGTCTAAAGTGCTATTTTATGGAAGAGGGCAATCTCATCCTGTTTGGCCCCAGCAACGATGAAGTTACAAGGAGTCGAATTTCTTACGCTCAATATGAAAAAGGCTCTGTGGATAGCGAGAGCATGTTTGATAGGTAATGAGCTCCCCATCAGTGGTAATGTGCCAAAAGAGGCTGGGCACCACTAGCAGAGGGGATGCCAGCTGAGGGGCTGGGAGAGCTGGACCAAGTGGCCTGTAAAGACTTTAGGTTGCTTTTATTTTTTTAATGTTTATTTATTATTGAGAGACAGAGAGAGAGCATGAGCATGGGAAGGTCAGAGAGAGGGGGAGACCCAGAATCTGAAGCAGGCTCTAGGCTCTGAGCGGTCAGCACAGAGCCCGATGCGGGGCTCGAACTCGCAAACCACGAGATCACGACCTGAGCCAAAGTCAGATGCTTAACCAACTGAGCCACCCAGGCACCCCTAGGTTGCCAACCCTCAGAGTCTAACCTCAGGGAAAAAGGCTCTGGAACAGGTACATAGGGAGATTCAGAAAAGCACATGCCCTTCGCCTTGGTGCCTGTCATTGTTGCCTGTGCTGGCTAATGCTAGCTTCTTTCTAAGAATAGCTATGGGGATTTCTGTTTAAACAAGGCTGATTGAAGCCCAGCTCTAGTTAGTGGCTTATTTGCATGTCAAATTGAGGTTCAAAGAAATGCAAATATGGAAGCTTATTTGCTCAGATAAATTTGCTTTAGTAACCTGGAGGAAACAGTAGGGTCTAAAACACTCAAACTGAAATTAATGGACAACTTTGGCCTCAAAGCTCTTCTTTCCTCCACCTTTTGCCCTTTCTTTTCCTTGTTTCATTTCACTTACATTCAGCAAACATTTAGTATATGTCCTGTGTGGAAGGCACTGTGGATACAAGCACACAGAAACAGTTAAACCAAGACCTTTGCCCTCTGGTAGAGGAAATGGGTGTGAAGGGGGGAAAACAATAACACTGGCTATTATGAATGCAACACTGTTAAGCGTGATAGTGTACAAATAAACAACAAAATAACTAAGTAAATAAGCAAGTAAGTATCTAGTACCTACTGTATGTTTGCCCCCTAACCCACACGCTACTAGGCACTTTGCAAACAAAGAAGATTCATTTTGATCACCTGAAGAAAGCAGAGAAATAATTCATCAAATCGTACTTGTGTACAACTCTCCCTCCTCCACCTTTGACTAGGGCTGCAAATTGCTTGAATGAGAAAACATTTCTCATTCATCTTGCTGTTCACCAGGACTGACACTTTGGGGGGTTCTCAGTAAATAATTCTTGAGTGGATGGATGAATCAATGAGTAGCATTTGAGATGGACTTCCACTGGGGGTAGCATCTCAACAGGTTAAGGTGATGAGAAAAGTATTCTGGTAAAAACTACTTGGTGAGCAAGGATCCGATGCGTGGAAATAGCGGTTAGCGTTTACAGCCGCCCCAGTAGTCTGATGTGGTGCTTTCTGAGCTACATGAAAGGAGCAGCAGGAGAGAAAGTGAAGAGAAGGCTGGAGCCTTCTTGGGGGACTTGGAGAATTACAGTGAGGAGTTTGAACTTCCTTCTGTAGAAGATTGGCAGCCGTTAGAAGTTTTTGAGCTAGTAGATGACACGATCAGAGTAATATGGCTTTATTGTTCTCTACTTGTCAATGTATAAGCAGTAGCTGTCATTAGTGATTAAAGGACCAAGTAGTGAGAGATCAAGTTTTAGAGGAAGTTGAAAAGGCATTTAACTTGCAGGGTGTGAATATGCATTTCTGTATTTGTGAGTCCGGAGATTCAGGAAAAGTCTCTTGTGCTATGTCTCATTGGCATAATCTTGTTTTTCCTCTCCTTTACTGAACATCATGCCCTATGTACTACTTTTTTTTTTTCTTTTGGACTCTTAGGTGTTAATATGTACATCCTCAATTGTCTTCTGGGGACATCTCACCTCATGCCATAGAAGTTTTCCTCATTGACCCTGATCATCTGTCTCCAGTGTTTTCCTGAAGCTTCCCATTCACTTCCAACAGTTTTCTGTATGCCCCACTCCAAAGCCCCCCGCCTGTGTAGACTGTGGCACTTGAATGCATTTATTTGTCTGTGTGGATTCTTCCCCTCTCACATTCTTGTGGCGCAAGACAGACTCCATAGCAGTGAAATAACTTGTGTTTTAACTCATCCCCAGCACCTCAGCTCAGCAAATCTTCAGCGGGTGGATGGATGAATAGATAAAAGGTAGAGATGGAAGGCAAGAGAGGGAGAGAATTACACTTCCTGATAGAAAACCTACCACAAAAAACCCCAGCTCATCATTTTAGTCAGCGTGAGAACCTGTTAGACTCCTGAGGGCAGGGACCTCCTCCTTCTTATCAGCTCTGCATCCCCAATGCTTAGCTCAGGGCCTGGCACAATGAAGGTGATTCATGAATATTTGTTGTGGAACAGAGGAATTAATGAAAGGTAAAAGGTAACTCTATTCGGGTATATATTTTGGGCACTGTAGCCCAAAGGCCAGCCACTTGCCAGCAGCAATTTGGCTAATTATCCAGATGTTCTTGCCATCAAGAGGAAGATTATTGATCTTCAGGATCCAGCTGATAATCAGCACTTCGCTTCAAATACATGTTGCGCTGAGGTTTGGACACCAGCTGTATCCTTGGTTCTGAGGAAATGAAGCGGGTAGCCATGATGGGAATAAGCTAATAAAGCTCGCCTCCCTCGCTTAAATAAGTCAAATTATTGCAGCATCATTGCCCTATTGTTTCGTACTTTTAATATCTCATGGCATGTCTAAATTGCCTCTTACAATCAATGCCTAAGTGTCTGAGCTTACTGCTACAGGGCTTGATTTTTTAACACAGGACTGATAAGAAAGCCAAGTTTTGGGTTTGGTGTTGGTTGTTTTTTTCATTTGTGTTTCGTGTTTTTCTTCTCAGAATAATCTCAGCATGGTTGAGTGGTTTTCTAGGTGCCTGAAGAGATACACCTTGGTTTACGTCCTTTCAGGGGAAAATTTTACAGCATGATGCTTCAAGGGAAATGATAGTTAACTAGATAATGACAATAAAAGCAAGTAATTACATGTCACTTATGGTGTGCCAGGCCCTGTTTCAAATACCTTATGCATAATAACTCATTAATCCTTAAAACAGCCCTATGTGAAAGATACTGTTATCATACCTGCTTTACAAAGGAACAAACTAAAACACAAGTAGATAAGGTTCTTTGTCTAGGGTGACAGAATCAATGGGGATAGGCTGGCATTCAAGCACAGACAGTCTAGATCTACATACCCCTTCTCTATACTATTCCTTATTGCCAGATCTTTGAGCTGACATTTTTTGTTATTGTTGTTACCTGTGTATGTGTTTTATTTTTTTTTATTTTTGGATTTTTAAAAATTTAAATCCAAGTTAGTTAACATATATTGTAATAATAATTTCAAGAATAGAATTTAGTAATTCATCACTCACATATAATACCCAGTGCTCATCCCAACAAGTGTCCTCCTTAATGCCCCTCACCCATTTAGCCCTTCCCCCAACCCAACACCCCAATAGTAGTGCACCCAGTAGTGCAACACCCAGTAGTGCAATTACTGGGTCGTAGGGTTGTTCTATTTTTAATTTTTTGAGGAACCTCATACTGTTTTCCAGAGTGGCTGTACTAGTTTGCATTCCCACCAACAGTGCAAGAGGGTTCCCTTTCTCTGCATCCTCGCCAACATCTGTTGTTGCCTGAGTTGTTCATTTTAGCCATTCTGACAGGTGTGAGGTAGTATGGTTTTGATTTGTATTTCCCTGATGATGAGTGATGTTGAGCATTTTTTGATGTGTCTCTTAGCCATCTGGATGTCTTCTTTGGGAAAGTGTCTGTTCATGTCTTTTGCCCATTTCTTCATTGGATTCTTTGGTTTTTGGGTGTTGAGTTTGATAAGTTCCTTACATAGATTTCAGATACTAACTATTTATCTGTTACGTCACTTGCAAATATCTTCTCCCATTCTGTCAATTGCCTTTTAGTTTTGCTGATTGTTTCCTTAACTGTGCAGAAACTTTTTATCTTAATGAGGTCCTAATAGTTTATTTTGCCTTTGTTTCCCTTGCCTCTGGAGACATGTCAAGTAAGAAGTTACTGCAGCCAAGGTCAAAGAAGTTGTTGCCTGTTGTCTCCTCTAGGATTTTGATGGCTTCCTGTCTTATGTTTAGGTCTCTTTCATCCATTTTGAGTTTATTTTTTTGTATGGTGTAAGAATGTGGTCCAGGTTCATTCTTCTGCAAGTCTGTCCAGTTTTCCCAACACCATTTACTGAAGAGACTGTCTTTTTTCCGTTGAATATTCTTTCCTGTTTATCAAAGATTAGTTGGCCATATATTTGTGGGTCTATTTCTGGGTTCTCTATTCTGTTTTATTAATGTAAGTGTCTGCTTTTGTGCCAGTATCATACTGTCTTGATGATTACAACTTTGTAATTCATCTTCAAGTCCGGGATGTGATGCCTCCAGCTTAGGTTTTCTTTTTCAAGATCGCTTTGGCTATTCAGGGTCTTTTCTGGTTCCATACAAATTTTAGGATTGTTTGTTCTAGCTCTGTGAAGAATGCTGGTGTTCTTTTGATAGGGATTACATTGAATATGTACATTGATTTGTATAGTATTGACATTTTAACAATATTTGTTCTTACAATCCATGAGTATGGAATGTTTTTCCATTTTTTTGTGTATCTTCTTCAATTTCCTTCATAAGCATTCTATAGTTTTCAGTGTATAGATTTTTCACCTCTTTGGTAAGGTTCATCCCTAGGCATTTTATGGGTTTTAGTGTAATTGTAAATGTGATCGCTTCCTTGATTCTCTTTCTGCTGCTTCATTATTGGTGTATAGAAATACAACTGATTTCTGTGCATTGATTTTCTATCCTGTGACTTTGCTGAATTCATGAATTCTAGCAGCTTTTAGTGGAGTGTTTTGGGTTTGGGTGGAGTGTTTGGGAGAGTATCATGACATCTGTGAAGAGTGAAAGTTTGACTTCCTCCTTGCCAATATGGATACCTTTTATTTATTTGTGTTGTCTAATTACTGAAGTAGGACTTCCAACACTATATTGAATAACAGTGGTGAGAGTGGACATCCTTGTCATGTTCCTGACCTTAGGGGGAGTGCTGTCAGATTTTCCCCATTGAGGATGATATTAGCAGTGTGTCTTTCATATATGGCCTTTATGACCTTGAGGTATATTCCTTCTATCCCTACTTTCTTGAGAGTTTTTATCAAGAATGTCAAATGCTTTTTCAGCATCTACTGAGAGGATCCTGTGGTTCTTATCCTTTCTTTTATTAATGTGATGTATCACAGTGATTGATTTGTAGATATTGAACCAGACCTGCATCCTTAGGAATAAATCCCACTTGATCATAGTGAATAATTCTTTTAATGTATTGTTGGATCCATTTTGCTAGTATCTTGTTGAGAATTTTTGCATCCATGTTCATCGGGGAAATTTGTCTGTAGTTCTCCTTTTTAGTGGGGTCTTTGTCTGGTTTTTAATCAAGGTAATGGTGGCCTCACAGAATGAGTTTGGAAGTTTTACTTCCATGTTATTTTTTGGAACAGCTTCAAAAGAATAGGTGTTAACTCTTCTTTAAATGTTTGGTAGTATTCCCCTGGAAAGCCATCCAACCCTGGACTCTTGTTTGTTGGGAGATTTTTGATTATTGATTCAATTTCTTTACTAGTTATGGGCCTGTTCAAGTTTTCTGTTTCCTCCTGTTTCAGTTTTGGTAGTTTATATGTTTCTAGGAATTTGTCCATTTCTCCCAGATTACCCAGTTTGTTGGCATACAGTTGCTCATAATATTCTCATTATGTATGAGAATACATAATGTATCTCTGTGGTGTTGGTTGTGATCTCTCCTCTTTCATTCGTGATTTTATTTATTTGGGTCCTTTCCTTTTTCTTTTTGATAAGTCTGGCTAGGGGTTTATCCATTTTGTTAATTCTCTCAAAGAACCAGCTCCTGGCTTCATTGATCTGTTTTGTTGTTGTTGTTCTTGTTGTTTTTGTTTTGATATCATTGATTTCTGCTCTAATCTTTATTATTTCCCTTCTTTTGCTGGTTTTGGGCTTTATTTGCTGTTCTTTTTCCAGATCTTTTAGGTGTAAGGTTAGATTGTGTATTTGAGACCCTTCTTCCTTCTTTTGGAAGGCCTGGATTGCTGTGTACTTCCCTCTTATGACTGCCTTTCCTGCATCCCAGAAGTTTTGGGTTGTCATGTTTTCATTTTCATTGGCTGCTGTGTGCTTTTTAATTACCTCTTTGTTTTGGTTAATCCATTCATTATTTAGTAGGATGTTCTTTAATCTACAAGTATTTATGGTTTTTCCAAATTTTTTCTTATGGTTGATTTTGAGTTTCATAGTGTTGTGGTCTGAAAATAAGCAAGGTATGAAGTTGATCTTTTTGTACTTGTTGAGGGCTGATTTGTGACCCAGTATGTGATCTATTCTGGAAAATGGTCCACATGCACTCGAGAAGAATGTGCATTCTGCTGCTGTAGGATGAAATGTTCTGAATATATCTGTTCAGTCCATCTGGCTCAGTGTGTCATTCAGAGCCATTGTTTCCTTGTTGATTTTCTGATTAGATGATCTGTCCATTGTTGTAAGTGGGGGTGTTGAAGTCCCCTATTATTATGTTATCATTATCAATGAGTTTCTTTATGTTTGTGATTAATTGATTTATATATTGGGGTGCTTTCACCGTGGGGGCATAAATATTTACAATTATTGGATCTACTTAGTAGATAGACCCTTTAATTATAATATAATACCCTTCTTCATCTCTTGTTACAGGCTTTATTTTAAAATCTGGTTTGTCTGATATAATTATGGATACTCCAGCTTTCTTTTGATGACCATTAGCAAGATAGATGGTTCTCCATCCCCTTACTTTCAATATGCAGGTGTCTTTAGGTCTAAAATGAGTCTCTTGTAAGCAGCATATAGATGGGCTTGTTTTCTTATCCATTCTGATAACCTGTGTCTTTTGATTGGAATGTTTAATCCGTTGACATTTAGAGTAGGTACTGAAAGATATGAATGTAGTGCCATTGTGTTGCCTCTTGAGTTGGTGTTTCTGGTGATGTTCTTTGATCCTTCTAGTTTTTGTTGCTTTTGGTCTTTTTTGTTTCGTTTTTTCTTTCCTCCACTCAAAGCGTCCTCCTTAAAATTTCTTGCAGGGCTGGTTTAGTGGTCAGGAACTCCTTTAGTTTTTGTTTTTCTGGGAAACTCTTTATCCTATTTTGAATGACAGCCTTGATGGGTAAATAATCCTTGGCTACATATTTTTCTGATACAGCACAGTGACTACATCCTGCCACTCTTTTCTGGCCTGCCAGATTTCTGTGGATAGGTCTGCTGCAAACCTGATCTGTCTTCTGTTATAGATGAAGGACTTTTTTCCCTTGCTGCTTTCATAATTCTTTCCTTGTCTGTGTATTTTGTCCATTTGACTATGATATGCCTTGGTGATGGTTTGTTTTTGTTGAATCTAATGAGAGTGCTCTGTGCTTCTTGGATTTTGATGTCTGCATCCTTCCCCAGATTAGGAAAGTTTTCTGTTCTAATTTGCTCATATAAGTCTTCTGCTCCCTTTTCTTTCTCTGCATCTTCTGGGACTTCAGTGATTCAGATGTTATTCATTTTTAATAAGTCACTGAGTTCTCTAAGTCTTGTATCATGATCTTTTGCTTTGTTTCCCTCTTTTCTTCTGCTTCATTATTCTCCATAACTTTATCTTCTAAATCACTGAGTCTGTGCTCTGCTTCATCCATCCTTGCTGTCATGGCATCCTTTCAAGATTGTATCTCACTTATAGTATTTTTAATTTTGTCCTGACTAGATTTTATTTCTTTTATCTCTGCAGAAAGGGTTTCTCTGCTTTTTTCAACCCCAGCTAGTATTCTTATCATTGTGGTTCTATATCCTAGTTCAGACATCTTTCTTATATCTGTGTTGATTAAACCCCCAACTGTCATTTCTTCCTCTTCTTTTTAAGGGGATTAATGCTTTTGTTTTCTTATTTTGAAGGAAGAAACAAAATAATAAAGTAAAAACTAAAAATTAAAAAATTAAAAACAAAACAATAAATCAAATAAAGGAAGCTAGATCCTAGGTGTGTTTTGGCCTGCTTGTTTAAAGAAGCTTGATAGAATAAAGAAAAAAAGGAAAGAATTTTTTTAAAGGTAAGAAAAAATTTAAAAATTAAAAAAAGTATAATAAAATAGAATAAAATGAAATAAAGAAAATGAAATAGAATAAAAATTTTTAAATAAAAAAGTAAAACAATACATAAAAATAAAAATAAAGTTTTCTCTTTCTGTATCCAAGAATGAGGAAGAAAAGAAAGAGAAAGAAAAAAAAGAAAGAAAGGAAGGAAGAAAATTTAAGCAAAAACAGAAGCAAAGAAAACAAACAAATAAATGAACCAGCAAACAGAATGAAACCTGAATGACATTACATCCAGTTTCCCCTAGAACTGAAACTATCAAGCCTTCTACAGTCCATACAGTAAGCAGGAGGAGTGACTTGTGATGGTCTTCTAGGGAAGGTGCTTAGAGGGTGCAGTTGGGTGGGACTTGGTGTAATGGCTCTGTTCTCCACTCGGTGGCACTGCTTAGTTTACTGGAATGGATCAGTCTGGTGCACATGCGAGTGCATGCATATGAGGGAAATAGCTTCACCCAGCTCCCTAGTTTATGGCACAGGAGCTTTGTGCTCTCATGGACCCACAGTCAAGTACTCCTCCTGTGTCTCAGGCCTCCATCCATTCCCCCGCCCCTTTACCCTGTCTGTGTCCAAGATATCAGCCTGCCAGGTGTCACCTCCCTCCAGATTTTTATCTCAAATGGGGTTGTGTTTCAAAACCCCACCCTTCAGAGACCCCTGCGGCTTGGACCCATGCAGACTCTTTGGGGGAAGGTCTCCCTGAGCAATGTCTGGGTGCCGGCTTGCCCCAGAAAACGTTTGAGTGATAGTGCAGCAGCAGAGGTCCAGAGATTATGGCAAATTACAACACATATCCAGCACCAGGTTTCACCGCACTCTGGTGTCTTTGTCCCAATACCAGCAAATGTGGCTGCTCTCTGGGGTCCACTGGGAACTTTACCTGTCAGGAGGCCATAGAGACTCTACCAAATGCACTCCAAGCAGGGAACTGATTCTCCCCATATGGCCCACAGACCCCTCAGAACACACTGCCTCTTCCGAGGATTTACCCTGCTTCCTTCCTCACCAGAGCACTGCCAGGCACTGAGCTCCAAAACTTTAGACTCTGCTTTTCATTGTTTATAGAATCCTCGTGGTAATGAAACTCTACGCTTGCTTCCTATGAATGATTTTGGGAAACAGATTTCTTTTTCAGTCCCCTGCATGTGTTTTCACTCTCTCTTTCTCTCCAGATACTTTCAGGGGAGTGCTTTTCTTGCAAGACCCCGATGTGCCCTACTCTCCTCCTTTCCCTTTCTCTGTCCTCTTACTGCAAAAACAGCTCTCTGCCCTCTGCAGCTTTTCTCTCCCCCAGTTCACCTCTCCACACTGTGTACCTGCCGAATTCTGTGGCTCAAGTTAAGCAAAACGTTGTGTGAATCCTCAGATCAATTTCCTAGTGTTCAAAATGGTTTGGTGCTGATCTGGCTGCATTTCAGGGATGAGACGAGCTCAGGGTCTCCATGCTACTCTGCCATCTTAACCAATCGGACTTTGTTGTTGTTGTTGTTGTTTTAGTAACTTCCCCTCCCCAGAAGCATTAACTTCATACTGAATGTACTTGCTCAGCTTATATTTAAAGTGTTCGTGATTTAAAATTATTCCGTTATTCAGTGGCTACCTACTGAACACTAGGTATGTTCCAGATGCTGTTCTTAGTGCTAAGGTATACATCAGTGAACAATAGATAAATTCACTGATTCCATGGAGTTTACATTCTGGTTTGGGGGAAAAGACAGCAAGCAACAACAGCAACAAAATCAATTTCCCATCTCTGTTAGGTGGATGTCATAAGTTTGATAGAAAAGGTAGAAAGGTAGAAAGAAGAGAGGGGGTGACAGTGGGGGCTGGGAAAGCCCTCATTGAGAAAGTGACATTTCTGCTAGAACTTGAAGGTAGCCGTGGGTGGAACATGCAGAATCCGAGGGAAGAGCCAGTCAGGAAAGAATAAAAGCAAGTATGAAAATTTAGGGCAGGGGCTGTGGAAGGGTTGTAGAATAGCAAGGGCACCAATACGGGAGGAGAAAATTGGGTGGTTAATTAATAACATGATGGAAAGACGAGCACAGGGTTGATAGACAAACCAGTGCTGACATTTGAGCTCAGCCACTGGTGGTATCATCTTAACAAGTTGTGTATGCCTTTGAGTTTTCATTTTCTCATCTGAAAAATGGAAATACCTATTTGCTGTCAGGAACAAATGAGAAAGTGTAAGAAGCTTGGACAGAAATGGGAGATGCCTTCCCCAGCTTGTCCTGTCTTTGCAGGTGTTGCCAGATAGTCTCCACAGTAAGCCTCCATTTCCAAAATCCATGGAAACGGGTGATGCCCCAGGAGGCAGGAGCCCGTAGGCTCCGTTGTCTCACAACTCGGCCTAACACCATGCCCCAGGCATAAACCAGGCATCTCATTTATCTTCTTATTTGCTTGCAACAGTCCACAGGAAAAACTGGGGTCCAGGCAATGCTTCCAGCAAGATTGTGCCACTGGCTGCCAAGTGAAGGGTGACTTGAGCTGTTACAAGCAAACAAAGCAAAACAGTTTCCAAGATGTAGGCCTTTTGTTTGTGTGAACAGGGACATGAGCAAACACCGGCATGTTTCAGTTTCAAATAGCTTCTGGAGTAATTGCTGGCACTGCATTCCCTAATTACATAATGTCTGTCTTCTTTGGCAGTGACCTTGGTATTGTGTTTGGTGTGAAAAACATTGAGTCTGGGATACCACACACTTAGCCTAGTTAGCTATTGCGTGTACCTACTTCTTGGAGCCATCCAACTCACTTTCTTTCTCTTGCGCTTTTTCTTTCTGGATGTTAATACTTATTCATAGGTTCACAAAGTGTTCAGATATACTTATGAATGACAGACTTGTGTTCCCCACAAATATTTCTTAAGCACCAATTCTGTGCCTAGTGGAGTGCTGTGTCCTGGGGATGTTCAGAACCATATGAAATCCCTGTCCCTCAGGGAGGTTGGGAGAGACAGATATGTAAGACATTACAGTGCAATAAGTTGCAAGATAGGGTTCAGTGCTGAAGAGTATGACCTCTAGAATTGAACAGATGGGTTTGGATCTCTGGTTCCTCCTTATTTTGTGATCTTGGGCAAGTAGCATAAATTCCCTGAGACTCTGTTTTCTCATCTCTGCAATGGAGGACATGATTCCCATCCCCTAGTGTGATTGGGTGGGTTGAGTTAGACAATATTGTTTTTTAATTGTTTTAATGTTTATTTATTTTTGAGAGAGACAGAGACAGCATGTGAGTGGGCTAGGGGCAGAGAGAGAGGGAGACACAGAATCCAAAGCAGGCTCCAGGCTCTGAGCTGTCAGCACAGAGCCCGACACGGGCTCAAACCCCCAAGCTGGGAGATCATGACCTGAGCCAAAGTTGGGTGCTCAACCGACTGAGCCACCCAGGCGCCCCAAATTAGACAATATTTTTAAAACACTTGGCACTACACCTGGCATAGAGTAGATGCTCAATAAACAGCAGCGACTGTAATTATTGCTAGTGCTGTGGTAGAGGTAGGAACCAACAGCATAATGGCACAGAGGAAGGAGTGACCAATCCCAGGGGAGTAGCAACAGAGATACTGTTTAAACTAGATTTTGGGTGATAAAGATAGCTTTGTCAAGTGGAGAAAGAGAGGGGAGATAGTCCTAACAGTTGGGTGGAGATGTGCAGGTAAAAATGTCTTGTTCATGTAAATGTGTTTATTTAAAAAATATTTATTGAGCTGCTACTATGTGTTAGGAATTGGTTAAGTTTCAGGATGGGGTGCCTGGGTGGCTCAGTCAGTTCAGCGTCTGACCTTGATTTTGGCTCAGGTGATGATCTTACAGTTCTTGGGATCAAGCCCCATGTCAGGCTCTGCACTGACAGCTCGGAGCCAACTTGGGATTCTCTCTATGCCTCTCTCTCTGCCTCTCTCTCTGCCCCCACCCCTCAAAATAAATAAACACTTAAAAAAAAAAGAAGTTTCAGGAATATGCAGTGAACATGACAAGGTCCTGACTTCATGGAACTTCTGTTCCTCAGTGGACGATAGGCCATAAACCAGAAAAAGAAAGGTAATTAATGAACAAGGCATATCTTGTTGTGATAATGTCTATGAAGGATATAAACAGAGTGATAACAAATAGGACAGTTGAGCACTGATAATATTATTTTAGCTGAAGTGGTCATAGGAGGTCTCTCTGAAGAAGGGATAATTAAGCTGAGACCTATAGGATAGAATGAGGAAGCCATGGAAAGAGCTGATGAAGAGCATTTCAGGTGGAGGAAACAGTAAACACAAAGGCCCAGAGGTGGGAAAGGGCTTGTCAAGTTTAATCAGCAGCAAGAAATATCCTTGTGGATGCAACATCATGAGTCAGAAGAGTGACATTTCTTGGGGGCCCGGGGGGTAGGCAGAAGCATATTTTCATTTTGTTTTGGCTTTTGTTTTCATTTAGCAATGGTGAGCAAGGGGACAGATTTCCAGCTTGGAGGGAGACAATCAGATTTATATTTATTCCGTGGGCACGTGGCTGTTGGGTGAAACATAAGTTGTAAGAAGGTAAAGTAGAAGCAGGAAACCAGTTAGGAACTGTTGCAATCATCCCAGTGAGAGATGGTGTTTGTTTTGCTTTTAAGAGAGGAGACAAGAGCATGTTTGTTGGGCCATGGTCATAACCTAGTAGAGCAGGAGACTAACGGTGCAAGAGAAAGAGGTTATGTCCGAAGGTTGTTACAATCAATGGGACCAGGCTGCTTATTGGAGTTGAAGTACAGATGGATTTGGGAATTTCGACCAATAGAGTTTGCTAATGGATTAGACTGGGTCACAGAGACTATGGAAAAAGGGAGAAGTCAAGGATGACTCCAAGGGGTTTTGCTTAAGCAAGAAGGTGTCATTTGCCGAGTTGAGGCAGAGTGAGAGAGAAACTGGCTTGGGCCGTTATGAAGAGATGCACCAGAGACGTATTAAATTTTAGATCCCTAGTAGAAAACGTAGTGATGTCTAGAGCTCAAGATACTGGTCTATGCTAGAAATATAAATTTGGGAATTACTAGCATTCAGATGGTGTTTAAAGCCACAGTGAGCTCACTAGGGGAGAACAGGTAGCTATAGAAGATAAAAAGAGCCCAAGATTCGGGAGAGGAAGAGGAGGAGCCAGTCAAGAAGACTGAGAAGGAGAGACCAGTGAGCAAGAAGGAAAGCCAGGAGGAATGAAACTGTGCAAGCCAAGGGAGGAGAGCAATTCAAGGAGGCAGTGGTGAGGTCTGGAATCCCACTGCCAGGTAAAATGAGGACAGAGAAGTCTCCCTTGAATTTGGCAACATAGAGGGCGTCAGTGGCAGTGGGGAGGATGGAAACCAACTGGGAATCGACTAAAAATGTGAACAGGAAATGTTCCATTTTGTGTCTGTAGGGCTTTTTTGCAACTCTAAATCTGAAATGAAAAAAAAAAAAAAAAAACACCAGGGAGGCCTGAGTGACTCAGTCAGTTAAGTGTCCGACTTCGGCTCAGGTCATGATCTCACAGTTCGCGGGTTCGAGCCCTGCATCAGGCTCTGTGCTGACAGCTCAGGGCCTGGAGCCTGCTTCTAATTCTGTGTCTTCCTCTCTCTCTGCTTCTCGCCCACTTGCACTCTCTCTCTTTCTCAGAAATAAATAAACATTTAAAAAACAGCAAGATATCATTTGTGAATTATGAAGCTTTTGTAGATGAACATGTCTATTTACATTTCTGTTCTTTTTAATTTTATTTTCTGAAAAACCAAAAGAGCAATGGAATGAGACTATGAAAGTACTAGACAGTTTGTTGAGAAATTTGGCAGTAAAAGTTGAAGAGACATGAAGTGATATATGGAAGGTAGATAAGGGAGTCAGGAGAGCTTATATTTGGTTTTGCTTTTAAGTGTAAGATGTGAGAGCACGTTTGGTGGGTGACTGATGATGCCAAAGGAAGAGGTTATGTGTAAAAGACTAAAGTCCTTTGTGACTGGTGGGGTGTGCCTCTGATAGGTGTGGGGACACCTTCTGGAGGAGCAGGAGGAAAGGCGAGAAGCATGGGTACTGGGAGTTGAGGGCACTTTTAGAGCATGGATGTGGGAAGGTGATAGAATGCGAGGTGGCTTCTACCAGCAGTGAGGTCATCAGCCAAGAGAGTGAGGGTATGAGCAAGGAACCTGGGAGGCGTGAGAAGGATGAAAAGGGCATGACATTTTTGTCTCCACGAAAGAAGAAGTTAATGTGCCAGGGGAAGGAGTGAGTGGAGGTGGGACTACATCACGTCTTTCTGAGTCCTTATCCAGCGTGGTTTCTTGTTCACCTCCGAGCTTCACTGAGTCTGAGACATGGCCCTTTGCTCTTGGAGGCCCATGATAAACATGCTGCTGAATGCCTTATATGAGGATGGCAGTGCTGTTTTAAGGGAAAAAAGGTGGGAAAGTAAGACTTATGGAGCACGTGTTACAGGGTAGGCACTATGTTGGGCACTTCAACTACAATATCTTATCAGGTTTCAATGATGAGGAAACTGATGTGTGTGTGTGTGTGTTGCATATATATCTACATAATGCACATATACAGATATAAACATTCATGCACACAGACATGCACATGCACACACACATTTATTTCCTGCTAACATTCTGTCCCTGTCTCAAATAATTTATAATTTAGGAATCTAGCCTAAGGGAGAAATTTGGTACATGAATGAATAGAGCTAGGGTCAGCAAAGTACAGTCTATGGGCAAGTCCAGCCCACCACCTGCCTATCTTTTGAAGAAAAAATGTTTTATAGAAATACAACCATACCCATTTAATTACAAATTGGTTTTGGCAATGTCACAACAGAACTGAGTGGCTGCAACAGTGTAAAGACTAAAATATTTACCTGAAATTTTATAAAATTTTATAGAAAAATTTTAGCCAACCCATGAGCCAAAGTACAAGGGAGAAGGTGCTAAGGTTGAGAAGATGCAGCTATTTCTTTTGGTTGTGATTAGAGACTGTGCCAGTGAAGCAATGACATTTGAGTTCCCTCGTGACAGATTCATGCCTTTGTTCAACAAAGATTGTTTTAGCATCTCCTATGTGGCAGGCACTGTTCTAGGTGCTGAAGTTACAACAATGACCAACATAAATAAAAGTCCCACCCTCATGAGGCATGCGTTCTTATGGATTGGTAGGATTTGGGGAGATGTAATAAAAGGAAAGTCATTGCTGCTGAAGCAGAAGTGGAGCAAAGGTGCATGAATGGAATAATCCGGAAAAGTTGCAGAAATGGAAAGTAGTCCCAATTGACCCAAAGGATATAAGATGAGCAGGAATGTAGAACCATACTGCAAAGTAGTGATTTTCTTTTTTTTTTTTTTCCTGTTTCAAGTTTTAATTTAATTTTATTTTTTTTAATTTTTATTCAAAGTAGTGATTTTCAGGGGTGCCTGGGTAGCTCAGTCAGTTAAGCATCTGATTTCGGCTCAGGTCATGATCTCTCAGTTTGTGGGTTCGAATCCTGCATCAGGCTCTGTGTGGACAGCTCAGGGCCTGGAGCTTGCTTCAGATTCTGTGTCTCCCCCTCTCCCTGCCCCTTCCTGGCTTGCACTCTGTCTCTCTCTCTCTGTCTCTCAAAAATAAATAAACATTAAAAAATTTTTCAAAGTAGTGATTTTCAAAGTGTGGTCCTCAGACTATCATTGGAATTACCCAGGGAGTTTGCTAAACATATGTGTTCTTGGGACAGAGTTCAGACCTACAGAATCCAAACCTATGGGGGTAGAAGACAGATACCTACATACTTAAAAATTCTTCATTTATTCTTAGGCTCAGTATATTTTTGAATTACTATGTTAGAAATTCACTGGAATCAGATTCAGGAGTGGGGGGGGGGAGGGTAGTGGGATGTCAGCAGAGGGAAGGAGGTAAGAAAGAAAGTGAAGGCCCTCCAACTTTGAGACAACTTAGTATCCATCACTGGAACTCAGGCTTCTTTTAGCACATCTGGGAGATTTGGATAGGTGAAGTCATTTACTAAAGAAACTGTAGAGCTTCCTTGAAGGAAGCTCAACCTTAAGGGTGTAATGAAAGAGAAGGACCTGGTTGATGCAGACCCTCACTCATCAGAAAGAAAGAATGATGCTGAATGCATTGTGAGAACAGCTGCCAGATTTTCTTCGTAGCTCAGGACCTCATACGTTTTTTTTCCCCCCGTAAAGGCTGACTTATAACCAATTCATTAAAATTGTATGCTCTAATCACCATTACTGTTGTTGAGAGGTTCATACTTGAGGTGGAAACATAGATTACATACTGAAATGGTAAAGATAAAAGGCTATGTTAACGGTATAGACAATTAGGTGGGGTTCGGTGGCCAGGCATAACCTGTGGGTTAGGTGGGACATAACCTTTACCAGTAAGCAAAGAGGAGTGAACAAGTCTCTCCAAACAGCAAAAATAGCTTAAGCTTGAGAGAAGCCCATAATCAGAGACAACACATGCATGCAGTAATGAGCAGATCAATTTGGCTGGAATAGGAAATTCACATAGAGCAGTAATAGGAGATAAGTCTGGAAAGGTTGTCTAGGGCCAGATGGGGAAGGGCCTTGAATGCCAAGCTAAGGATTTTGGCATTTATCCTGGAGGCAGTGGGGAGCCATTTAACTTTTTTAGCAGTGGGGTTACAGGATTAGAGCTGCATTTTAGGGAAATTAAACCAGTGAACGAATGGAAGACAGATTATGGACGCGAGAGGCTGGAAGTGAGGAAACCAATTAGGAGATCATTGGAAAGGCCCAGGTGAGAAGTAATGAGCACGTGGATATGGTGGAAGCAGTGAGAATGGGGGAGAGAGGAGAGAGGACTTTGAGAAAATGCACAGATAAAATCAGCTGGAGTTGGCAATAGAATAGAGAAATGGAATGCGCCAAGAGGAAGGATCCAAGACCACCCTAAAGATTCCCACCTGGATAACCATGGAGACATTGGTGCAATTACAAGAACAGAGAGGACAGGGATGGATGAGTGGGGAGAGTGTGAAGACTGATGATTTGAAATGCAAGAGGGCCAGTGGGTAGGTATTTAGAATGGCAGGGACTCTGGGGCGAGGCCAGTGATGGTGAGATGGGCATCTGCAGGAGTTCCCTTCCCTTGTGCTTGAACATTAGGCCATTGATTGGACTCAAGGTGGTAAATTGGATGTTGGTATTCTTTCTTTCCACACACACACACACACACACACACACACACACACACAATCATATATTGATTCAATAAATATACACCGGGAGAAAATCTTGGGTTGCATGTATGTATAGATGGTACTTTTATTCATTTCACCCCATGTGGTACAACTCATGCCAGAATCCCAGAAAATGTAAGAGGGGCGGGGGGAAATGATGATAAAACAGTATGAATCCACCAGGGAAGAATAATCAAAACTGATTAAAAACTGGTTTCTTTTCCAAAGTTTCATTTTTAAATACTTTAAAAAATTGATTGATGCTTCAATGGAAAGAGTATAAATGAAGTTGGATATTGATGTAAATCTCCCCCCACCCCTTTCTTCCGTTTTTCCTTATTTTATTTCTTAACAATGCAATGCAAAATCAAACAATTTTAACAGCCCTGCTGGGTCTCGGGAGGACTCTGGCACATCAAGAAGTGCTTCCCCTAAGCAAAAGTTACCAAGCCAAAAACACAGCAAAAGCTTTCTCTTAAGTAAAAGCAGGGTGGAAAATGAAAAATGAAATATTATTGCAAAACTTATTTCTTAGAGTGCATGAAGAAGTTGTTTAAGAAATTAAATAGTCATTTCTCAATAATAGCATTGAAATCAGAACATTAGTTAGTCAAGAAACCTAGAAGTACAAGCGTTATGGAAAGAAATACAAAGTACTTGAATACCTGTGATAGGCTAAGGCTTACACCACCCATCCCCATCTTACATAATGACATCCCCTGCCTTCCCCTGCCACTTAAATTCCTCACGGAGAACACTTCTTGCCCTAGAGTCACAATAAAGTGTCATCAAACGATCACAAGGTTTGGAGGTCATTGGTCCCAGGTTTGAATCCTGGTTACGAGGTTTTTTAACTGTGTGACTTTCGGCAAATCTCTTAGTTTCTTTGAGACTCAATATTCTCATCTGTTGTGAGAGTTAAATTAGCTAATGGGTGAAAAGCACCCTCCAGAGAGCCTTGCATGTAATGGACACTTTTTTAAAAATAAATTTTTTATTTTAGATTACTTCTATGCTTATAGAAAAATTGCAAAAATTTTATAGAGAGTTCCCATGTAACCCACCCCCAGTTTCTCCTATTATTAACATCTTATATTAGTGTGGTATATTTGTCACAATCAGTGACTAATCTTAATACATTATTTTAACCAAAGTTCATGCTTTACTCAGATTTCCTTAGTTTCTACCTCATGTCCTTTTCCTGTTCCAGGATCCTGTCCAGGATACTATATATTTCATCCTCAGGCATCCTTAGACTCCTCTCGGCTGTGAGTTTCTCAAACTTTCTGTGGTTTTGATGGTCTTGGTAGTTTTGTGCGGTACTGGTCAGGTCTTTTACAGTGTCCCTCAGTATTTCAATGAAGTTTTGTCTGAGGTTTTTCTCATGATTAGGCCCAGGTTATAAGTTCTGGGGAGAAAAACCACAAAGTGAAAGTGCCATTTTCATCACATCATATCAAAGGTACTTAGTACCAAGACATATCACTGTTGATGTTGACTTTGGCCACCTGGCCAACAGGGTGTTTGTCAGGCTTCTCTACTCCAAAGCCATTCTTGTTCACTCCATTTCCATATTGTCCTGTTTGAAAGGAAATCACCAGTCCCAGCCCATACTTAAGGAATGTGGAGTTTTACTCCACCTCTTTGCGGGTAAAATATTTACAGAAGTTATTTTAAATTCTTCTGCACTAGAGATTTATCTATTCTCCCTCATTTATTTATATATTCAATCACTTATTTATATCTGTATGGGCTCATGGGTATTTATTTTATACTTTGTGTTAAAATCTAATACTCTTTTATTCATTTTCTTGCTCAAATTGTTGTGGTTTTGACTGATACTGATGGAAGGTGTTTCCATTGGCTTTTATGTGCCTTTGACATACCCCATTATTTTGTGTGTTTTTCCTTTTTTTGTCATAGCACTTTCTTACTTCCTGGCGCTATGAGATGCCTCAGACTCATATATCACCTCCCCAAGATGTAGAATTAGTTATTCCTCCAAAGTGTCCTGATCCCTTTTATTGAAAGGGATAATTTTTTAATGTCACTTTTTTTTTCTTACATTAAGGTCACACAGTGAAGATGCTAAGAATTGATTATGAAATTATTAAGCAGCATTGACAGTATAGACAAGTTGGTGCCTCAAAGTAAGCAAAGATTTACTTTAGTGCCTCCTAGGTGCCTGATAAGGTACAGGTTTCTAAAGATACTAAGACTATACGAAATACGTACTGAGTGCTTCCCATGAGTATTGCCACTATATACACTATTTTAAGCACTTCATTTGTGGTAAGTCATTTAACACTTCTACCCATCCTGCAAGGTGTCAGGTCCTGTCATCCTTCTCATTCTTTGGATAGCTATGACAAGACTCCTTTGCCATCACAGGGCTCAACTTCTGGTAGACAAAATAGACAAGCAGAGGGAACTAAGAACAGCAAAGAGACACCCAATTCAGCAGTGGGATTAGGGAGAGCATTCTGGCTTAGTGACACCTGAGCTGAGTCCTGGTGGATGCAGAGGAATTATGGATAGCAGTCCAGGAAGAAGAAAGATCCTGGGTAAACACACCAGGAAGTGGAATAGTCCCACGCAGGAATGGGAAGCAGTCAGTTACTGCCAGGCAGGGAATAAGTAGTGTGGGGTTGACAAGGAAGACAAGGGACTTGGTCTCAGAGTGTTGTGTATGTTCTTCCAGGTAGCTTGAACTTCCTTGTAAGTGACATGAGAAATGTGATTTATAGACATATTGACACAGCGCAGATGACAGGTGGGAGGTATAAGACAAGAAGCGAACAGAGTAGTTAGGAGAAAACAGAAGAAATCCAAGGGGGAGATTTTAGGGGCTTAGACCAGGGCAGCAGCAGGGTAAGCTAGAGAAATTAGTACATATTAAATTAGCAGGACCTAGAGATTGAGAAACCATGTGGGTTCCTACACTTCTTTTCTTTCCAGAATGTACCCCGGGTGATAAAAGGAAAGGGATTCAAGGAGAATGCTCTAAGAAGTTCATGCGTATGACTAGAGCTTCCTATGTTATCAATCTTGGCAACCCAAGTTTGCCAAAAAAGGGCAAAGATACAAGAATCTTAACATTCATGTACCACTGTGGCAGCATTCACAGTCAGTAGCTATCAATAGCAATTATTAGTATATTAGAATGAATATGTGATTTGGAGCTAACCAAGAAATTCTACCAAAATTGAGTTCTACCTCCTCTACTTAACTGGTATCCTCTTGCCTAAGTATCCATAAGCCTTAGTTTTCTCATTGGTAAAGTGGGAAACATAGTCATACCTACATCTTGAGGTTGTAATAAGGGCAAGGGTTAATGCATTCCCTGCTCTTGGGTCACCTAATATAGTTAGTGTAAAATTGTGTAGGATTTATTTCTTGCTGTCTCATGAAGTTCGCTTAATCTTTCAGTTACCTTTTGTTTTAAAAAGACTTTTTTAATGTTTATTTATTTTTGAGAGAGAGAAAGAGAGAGAGAGAGAGTGCAGGTGGAGGAGGGGCAGAGAGAGAGGGAGACACAGAATCTGAAGCAAGCTTCAGGCTCTGATCTGTCAGCACAGAGCCCGACCCAGGACTCGGACCCATGAAGCATGGGATCATGACCTGGGCTAAAGTCAGTTGCCCAACTGACCCAGCCACCCAGGCACCCCTTTCAGTCACCTTCTGAAAGTTAAAGTTTACCACTCATTCTTTGCAGCAAGGAACTTAGACACAGAGAAGTGAAGGGGTTTCTTTAACATTAAAGAGCTTCTAGAACAGATTTTTGGACCCCAAGACCAGGATTCTCTGTACTCTGTTTTCATCTGACAGAAACTTGTGAAATAGGAAGCTTAGTCTTCATTCAGTTACCTTGTTTATTCATTTAACAAATATTTGCTTCAACTGCTTTTCTCTGGCCAGCTCTGTTATGTGATCAGGATATAGAAAGAACCAGATAGATAAAACTCTCCCCTCATGGACTTGGAGAGATATGCAAACAAATAAACCAAGAAAGATAACACATGAGCTCTAAACCATCAAAGATGAGGAAGTGCTATGAAAAAATCATTAAAAGGGCATATGCCTAAACTGCAACATATTCTTTATGGACCCTGCTTCAACTCTTTGCCCAGATGAAATTTTCCAGAAGTAACTGCCCAACCCTGAGGGCTTTTTTCATTTTAAGACCTGTGTTATCCCCTTGTTGTGCAGAGAGAGAAACGCTATTAAGAGAAGGGAGTCGCACAAATCAGCGTAGGCAATAATCATTCGTAAAAACACTAGCAGAGGTTCTAATGGGATGCAATGTTTTAAAAAGCATGTATGGTTGTTGGCTTACCTAAAGGGAGGAGGCCGAAGTACAATTCTAAGGAACAAAGTAGGGGGAAAACACAAGTTAGAAGACGTAGTTGATTTCCCCATGAATAATAGACTTGGAAGTGTTTTGGTGTCTTTTCTCCATTTGTTTTCTCTGTCACTTAATGAGAGCTCATTAAATACAAAATGTTTCATCCTGCTCTTCACTAAGTATTGTAACACAAGCACACTCGTGCGCTACCAAAAACTCTGCAAATAGAACTTGTAATGTCTGCATTATATTCCAGGGTGTGGACATAACAGAACTTATTTTACCATTCTGCTCTTGCTTAAAAGTCAGATGGCTCCCATTTTTTTCGTGTATCAGGCATCTACTGCTGTGTAGCTACCTAACCCGTGGAGTGTTTCATCCTAAAACTTAAATAGCTTAAAAACTTTAGTTATTACTTCTCATGCTTCTACTGGGTTGCTTGCTGGGTGGGTCAGCTTACGTGGAGAGTCAGCTGAGTCTGAGGGTCTAAGAAGCCACATTCACATGTCTGGCAGATGGTGTCAGCTAAACCCTGAGGTGCCTCTATCCTCCAGAAGCTCTAGCCTACATGGAGGTCTGAGAGAGGCATGCCCAGAGGCTAAGAACACTTCAAGATCTCTTGAGATCTAGGCTCTGAAACAAGTAAAACTTTAGCTTCTGCCATATTCTTTTGGTCAAGACAAGCCACAAGACTGGTCCAAAATCAAGAGGCGGAAAACTAAACTTCACCTCTGAATCAGAGGAGTATTGAAGTCCCCTTAGGAGGGCACATGCATACTAGGATATAAGGGACTTGTGCTGTTAGTCTAACACAGGGGATTACTGAGCAATATGCTACAATAAACATTTTTATGTTCATTAAGCTTTAGTTTTTAGAGTCTAAAACGTTATTTCCTTGGAACAAACCCTTAGAATTTGATGTACCCGGAGAAAGGAGAAGATGCATTTTTAAGGCTTTTGATACAAACTGTCTTGCTTTCCAGAATGTACTTAGATGACACTCACCATCTCTGCTTTCTAAGACAGAGGAAATTTAATTGGTCAGCCCCATATAAAAAAAGTTGATTATAATGTTCCATCAGAATTAAAAGCGGGATTTTTTTCTAAAGGAATAAAGCAGCTCAGTGGCAATGAGCTGGATTTTTCTATGTCTGATTAAGAATAACGTGCTCCTTGGCATAAATGAAATCTTGGGCGAGTTGTTGGAGGCAGACCAGATTTCAGATCCATCTACCAAACAAATCCCTTGTGATCGGAATGTATGAATTTGTTGAGATTTCCCGATGGCTAACAATATGCCTTCATGTTAGCAATGACAAAAAAACTAATAGCTGGGCATGGTATTAAAAAAAGGCCTCTTTTTCATGTAATTGAATTCTTCAATCTTGCACTGCATTCATTGAGAAGAACTCTTGGGATGAATTTCTTTGAAATCTGTGCTACTGATTTTATTTTCTGATATGTTGACCTTCTTCATCTTGAGACATGTTGCAAGATTGGCAGGCTTCGTTTTCTGTGCATCAGATACAGTGAAAGCTGTGTTAAGGCTCCTGCCGTTGAAATGTATTCAGTGTGGATGCTAATGAAGAATTTTAAAGCGATCTGTTTGGTTCGTTCCTCTTTTTCTTATTTCTCTGGAAGGGGGAGAAATAACATCTCCTTAGCAAAGAGAACTAAAAAAAATAAATAATGACCACATCTGTCTTTCAGAACTCGGTCTGTGCTATTTTCAGGAGCAAACTGTAAATCTGTATCAAGGGTGGTGGTGATTTTGTTTTAATTATTAGAGAATGGATAAACGTCTTGCTGGTAATTGCCCTGTCTAAATGTCCGCCAGGCACTTCAACTTATACAAAGTATTTATTTGCCATTCATTAGGCATCAACAGTGTAAAAAATACCAAGCGAGACATTGGCAAGGTAGATATGAATTAGTTATGGCCCCTTCCTTCAAAGCGGCTTATAGTCAAGTATAAAGGCTGGACATGAACCAGAATGACCTGGGTAAGTCTAAAATCTCATGTGAAAAAGCACTCAAATAAGAATGAATGAAAGAGAATGTCTTCCATTCAACCAATAAGTATAATGAGGAATGCCTTCTTTATTCAACATATCCTAGCATATTTGCCACAATCGTTTACTCCCTTGCCTCTCTAGTTTTTCATCCCACCCATCTAGAAAAATCCTAATGTGGGAGAAAGACAGACAACGTTTTACTTGGCATATATGCCTGTACCGGAGACTCTAAGGTCACTTTAGTGGACAGACTGGCATGATTGCTAACCTCAAAAGGACCCACATCCCAAATAGTCTGTTTAACTTATTATAACACTATCTGTTGGGTTCGATCGGGGTATCTGAGAATTCAACTCAATTCTGACACTATCTATGCAGAGATAACATCAGATATCACAGGTTAAGGGCATGGTCCTACAAGCCTCCCTCCATCCCCCACTTCAGATGCCACTTAGAAGCCCAGGTAGTGGGGTGCCTGGGTGGCTCAGCTGGTTAAGCGTTCAACTCCTGATTTTGGCTCAGGTCATGATCTCACAGTTTGTAGGGCTCTGCACTGACAGTGTGGAGCCTGCTTGGGATTCTCTCTCAACCTCTCTCTCTGTCCCTTCCCCTCCTCAAAATAAATAAATAATCTTAAAAAATAAACAAGTCCGGGCGCCTGGGTCACTCATTCATTTGAACGTCAGAATTCAGCTCAGGTCACGGTCTTGTGCCTTGTGAGCAGCTTGTGAATTTGAACCCCACGTAGGGCTGTCTGCTATCAGCACGGAGCCTGCTTTGGATCCTCTGTCACCCTCTCTCTCTGTCCCTCCTCCACCTGTGTTTTCTCTCTCTCTCTCTCTCTCAAATAACAAACATTTAAAATTAATTAATTAATTAATCAAGCAAGCCCAAGTTGTTACTGGTGCTTATGACCAACTGCTATAAATCAGTTTCCCATGACTTCCTCCTTAGGATTGGTTAATTTGCTAGAGCAGCTCACAGAACTCAGAGAAACATTTTATTTACTAAATTACTGGTTTATTATAAAAGGATATATAGCTCAGGAACAGCCAGATAGAAGAGATACAAAGGACATGTTATGTGGGAAGGAGGCGGAGCTTCCCTGACCTCTCTAGGTTCACCAATCTCCCATATCACATGTTAACCAACCCAGAAGCTCTTTGAACCTGGTCCTTCTGGGGTTTTGTGGAGGCTTCATTGTGTAGGCATGATTGATTAAATCAGTGACCGTTGTTTCAACCTCCCAGAGGTGGGAGGTGGGGGAATGAAAGCTCCAACCCTCTAATCACTTGGCTCCATTGGCAACCAGCTCCCATCCTTAGGTGCCTTCCAAAAGTCACTTCCTTAATATAACAAAAGACCCTTAGGAAATTCCAAGTGTTGTGGGAGCTGTGAGCTAGGCGCTGTGGACAATGGCCTAATATATATGAGAAATATATTTTGGTCACCTAAATAGCCGAATATATATCTCATGTAAGTCACAATATCACACGATACAACAAATATTTCCAACTTTGTCCACTCTCTTCAAACCTCCAACTCTTTTGCAACCTACCTCCATCACCTATGACTCTTAGCAAATGACCACCCCCTACTTTACATACAAAGTAAATCTGGAAAATAAGAAGCCCCTTGTCTTCTTCTCATTAAACATACAAACCCACCTGTGTCTGACCCTCCTGCCCTCTTTCACTCCTGTTACAACAGAGGAGAGTGGTCCCAGTTTCTTTGCCAAGGCCAGTTCCTTTGCATTAGCTTTGAAATGTGTCCTCAAGTGACATTTCTTCCCATCATTATTTAAACACAAGTGAGTCCCTTCAGTCTTTAATCAATCAATAAATAACCATCCAGAGACCTACTATAACATTTTCCTTCTCTCCCCTAATCTCACAGTATTCTCAAAAGATCTGTCTTTTGTTAGTATCTCCATTACAAATCTCATTATTCTCTCTTTAGCCTCTTCCAGTCTTGTCACGTTTTGCATCATTCGCCCTGAATGGCCTTCACTAACATCAACACGTGGCCTCATTGTCATCAGCTGCAAAGGCCCCCTCAGTACCCGTCTTCCTTCACCTCTCTGCCATATTTGGCTTTGTTGATCAATCCTTTCTTCATGGAACACCCTCCACCCTTGACTGTAGTGGGACACAGTTTACCTGGTTTTATCACTCCTTTCTGGCCACTCCTCCCTGCTCTTTCAAGTCTACCCTTTCCTACCTGGCCATTAAATAATGGATTTTCTTAAAGACCACAGTAGGCTCTCTGAGACCGTCCTCTACCCCTTACACTCCTGTAGACTTGCAGACCATCTAAAACTGCCCAGATAAATCTCCAGTGCAGAGCTTTCCTGAGCTCCAGATCTGTGTTTCTTATGAATTTATATCTGAACTTAGATGCCTCAAGAGTGTCTCAAATTTGGTATCTCCAAAATAGCAGTCATGACCTTGTCCTTTTCCAGGATTCTCCATCTCTCTGTCACCAACTTTCATCCATTTTACAAGGGAAAAAACAAAGTACTGAGAGTTATCCTTGATACATCCTCTTCCTCAATCCTGCTCTCTGGCCAGTCCTGTGAAGTCCAACTCTAAGGTCTTGTTCCATCCATTCTCTCGACTTCCACTTCTCCACTCCGGTGTGAGCCCCTTCCCTCTAGGTCTATTGCTGTGGCCTCCTGCCAGTCATTCTGATGCCTCCCTTACTCTCTTCCACTTCATTCTCCAAACAACCACCAAACTGATCATTTAAAAACATAGAACTGAATGTATCACCTCTGTGATTAAAATCCTCCAATGACTTTCCCGTGACTCACAGAATACAAGCCAAAATCCTTAACGTGTCCTGAAGAATCTTGTACAGTCTGCCTTCTACCCACTTCTCTTCCCCATCCCCCTGATACCTGCCCTTCACCATTACCCCTCTTGCCACATGAATCTATGCTTTGTTGGAACCCCTTGTTGGAACCCTCATCCTTCACCCTCTTCACTTACTTATACCTCTTATCCATCCAGTGTGTACACAGATCGTTACTTCCTCGAGGAAATCTTCCCAGAATCTCAAGACTAGTTCACCTCTGCTGATTACAGGCTCTCACCATAAACTTCTATGATTATTTATTCAATGTCTATATCCATCACTAGACTAGAAACTATACTTTGGCAGAGGGGAATGTCTTATTGACTCACAGTTGTTTTCCAGAACCTATCCTTAATGCTTGGAACATAGCAGATGTTCAACAGATGTTTTCAATGAGCACACACTATGTGCCAGGCACCATTCCACTGGAAACACAGTGGTGAACACAACAAATGCCGTCACTGTCCCTGATGACACATGCATCATAGTGGAAGAGACATATATTAAATAAGTGAATAAATACATAATACGAGTGCTATAAAGAAATCTAAGTGCTATAAAGAAAACAGAGTAAGGGAATTGAGAAAGTTAAATGGTGGTAGATTAGACTCTTTTATTTAGAGTCTAAAAAGGCTAATTTGGATAGAGAAGTCCTCTTTTAGGAGGACATTTGAGCAGAGGCCTGAATTGAGAAAACAGAAAGGATCAGAAGAGCTTTCTGAACAGAGAGAAAGTAAGTCCATCAGGGAATGAGTCTGTTTGAGGGATGACTTCTGTGTGGAAAGAGAGAGGAGAGTCGTATCAGCAGAAAGTGAGGTTGGAATGGACGGTGCCCCCAGAAAGTGCCCCCATTTGAGGATTCCTTCCTCAGAGTTGGACACAATGTTGGGTGAAAAATACTGAAACCTGCATGTTTTCAGAGGCCAGGTCTCTGGGCTCCAGTTTGAGTTCTGTCACCAGCATCCAGTGGTGCTAAAAGCAAATCACGTTCTCTCTCTGTTCCTCAGTTCCCTTATGTGATAAATGTGGGTTTGGGACTAGATTATCTGTAGTATTCTCTCCAAATCAAAAATAATTCTTCTTCTTCTTCGTCTTCGTCTTCGTCTTCGTCTTCGTCTTCATCTTCGTCTTCATCTTTGTCTTCTTCTTCTTTTAATGAACATCATTTGAAAGGAAAAGCTGGGTCAAAGGTCCAGTCTGCCACTGTGATTTTGTGCAAGCTGCTTTTCCTTTTTGAGTGTATTTTAGTGTTTGAAAACTAGGAATTGAAGAGCTTCCTCTTCTATCGGGATTGGCATGCCAATCAAAAGACATGATGGATGTGAGAGCTCGTGTAAGTTGTAACATACTATATAAACCTGTAGCTGAAACTTCTTGAGAATTTGTGGTATAGCAGGTACTATTATAGGTACTGCATATGTGTTATTTTATCCTCACAGCCATCTCAGGAGGTAGATCTATTTAAGTGAGACCAAGAGAGAGTAAACATCTCAAATTCCCTCAGTCAGTGAAATGGTGGAGCTTGTTTTGCACCCAGATCCAGTTGGCATCAAGGGTCCAGGGCTCCTCACTAGAATCCAGGGTGTGTGTATATGTGAGTGCAGGGGTGGGGTGGGGAGAGGAGGAGCTGTTGAAAATCCAGTCCCAGGGGCACTGTTGGTGTAAACGCAATTTAAATGACACCATATTTGCATTTCATTAAATAAGAGTGCTTGAGCATCACCTGCGTCTTAACAATATTTTCCCAATTCTTATTAGAGAAAACTGTTCTGTGATCCAGAGTGCATCATGGTACAATAGTCATTCTTCTTTCATTTTTTCTTGGGTGTAGAGCACCTAGGACGTGTTAGGTCCCACTGTAGTTGGTAATGGGACAGAAATGAAGGAGGCAGGCTCCCTGAGTCAAGGACCATACAGTTTCAAAAGTAAAGGTCAGATGGAAATGTTATTGCCCTACAACCGTTGGTATAAAGGGGCACCATATGCACCATTCAGTGAGAACTGAGGGGAAGGAAGCTGTGCGTAAATCAGGAAGGGCCTTGCAAGAAGCATTTCTCAGATTCTTACCAAAGATCTGAAACTCACCAGCACTAAGGAGAGCAGGATTATCATCTCCCTTGCTTTGGGCCCTATACCATATTGCATAAACCCTAACATACATATTTATTCCACATTTTAGTATCTGGGAAATGAGACAGCATCCTAGATTGCTGCATCTTATAATCGCTGCTGGCCAGAAGGCAGTCTTCATTACCTCTGCTCACGCACTTGGTCAGAGCTCACACTGTCACTGCTTCCACTGAGTTATGCACAGTGCTGTTACTACATGTGCTCAGTTGGATTGACAGTTAAAGGATCTTAAAAAAGATTATAGTATGATTCAGCTTTGAAATGAGAAGTTATTTGTACTCAGGAAAGCATGGAACCAGAGCAGCATGCTTTAGGATACAAATGCATCCAAGAGATTTCTCACTAAGTGTAAAATACAAGTTCTAAATGACAGGGAAGTATTGTCATAACTTTTAATTGGCAGCATTTTTTATTTTTCTCCTAGTGGTACATAAAATAATACTATGCCTTATAACCGATACTTCTTAGGTTAGGTGAAAAGCTGAATTTCAATTAATCCAGGCAAATCTTGTATTTTTAGAAGCCATATTGACTCACATTGAGCTTTGGGCCGACTTTATATAATCCAATCTGTTTCATGAAATCCTGCCATTCTATCCCTATGCAGTTAATTCTTTGAACCTATATTCAGGACTTCACATTTTTTCCCCTAGTGAAATGGCACTGTGGTAAAGTCATCCCAGTGTTCCAGGCTGTTGAGAACGACTCCAGTTGTGATTCAGCCATCCCATATATTAGCCACAGCTTGTGTCATCCATGTTGGCGGGTCCTGGTCACCCAAGGATGATCTTATTATCTAAGCACATTATTTATAAGGAATTTCACAGCTGAAGAGAGATACAGAATGACCTCCTGGAAAATAAGAGCGATTAACAAGTTTGGAGCAGAGCCAAACTCGAGAACAAGGTTGTTATTGGCATGATTTTAATCATGATAGACAATTAGCCAAGCTTAATTATATTGAGACAGAAAACTAGAATGAGTGGCAGTAATGAATTTCTCTGGGAGCTCTCCTGTGTCTCCAACTCAAACCGGCTGACCTATAAAGTGCGGAAAATGATAAAAGATGTTTACCCACATGTACAAGCTGTGTTTACCTCGAGGAGCAGTCTGTGTGGGAAAGGGGTCTGGAGGACATTTTTCTGTGGGGGGACTCATCACAGGACCCACATGGAATTCTTGAGTTCCACTGGCATTTTTTGCTTCAGGAGGAAGATGCAGAAGAGAGGAGACATATTTCAGCTGAACTTGGGCACATTAAATGTTAATGTGATTATGTAGCTGGGGATTCTTTAAATGTTGCCCGTGGCTGAAGTATTACCGTAGTTTTGTGTTAGCACTTTTTGGTGTTTTTAAGGCTTAATATTTTCACTGACTGTGTCAAGCCCAAATTGAACACCCGAAACTTCAATAGCATCGGAAAGTGATTAGAATGTAAAAATTTTAACAATCTGACACTCCTTGCCTCTAGGTTTAGAAATGGAATTTAGAAGGAAACTCTCCTTAAGTCTCTAGTCTCTTTTTCCATTATGGATTTTAATTGACTTATTATAATTAAAATACAGATGAAAGAAAAGTTGTGGGGAAGAACTGAAATTTCCATAGTTTATATAGTTGTTTAGCGTTCACAGAATATACTGAAATTTCATCCTCACACCACACTCACTCACACACACACACACACACACACACGCACGCACATGCACATGCACACACAAACCTGCGAAGAATAAGCTTGACTTGTTTTAAAAATGAAGCTGATTGGGGGGGGAGGGGGGCGGTGCCTGGGTAGCTCAGTTGGTTAAGCATCCAACTTTGGCTCAGGTCATGATCTCACAGTTTGTGAGATCGAGCCCCGTGTCAGGCTCTGTGCTGACAGCTCAGAGCCTGGAGCCTGCTTCCAATTCTGTGTCTCCCTCTCTCTCCGCTCCTTCCCCACCCACTCTCTGTCTCTCTCTCAAAAATAAATAAACATTAGAAAAATTTTTTTAAAAAGATGAAGCTGATGTTCAGGGTTGGTGACTATCTAAGACAAATGTCACAAATACACAAAGACTTCTGATTCCAAGAAGAAGTTTTTAAAAATGAATGAATGAAAGAAAGAATGAATGAAAGAAAGAAAAGAAGGAAGAAAAGAAGGAAGGAAGAAAGAGGGAGGGAGGGAAGGAGAAAAAGAAAGGAAAAGAAAAGAAAGAAAAAGAAAAAAAAGAATGGAAGAGGGGAAAGAAGGAAAGAGAGAGAGGGAGGGAGGGTGGATGGGAGAGAGAGACAGGGAAACAAGAAAGAAAGAAAGAAAGAAAGAAAGAAAGAAAGAAAGAAAGAAAGAAAGAAAGAAAGAAAGAAAGAAAAGAAAAAGGAAAGAAGGAAGAAGGGAGGGAAAGGTGGAAGGAAGGAAAGGAAAACCTTTAAGGTGAAGTTTGTGATGGGTTCATTTAGTGCAATGTACATCCACAATGGGAAGGCAAAGTCAAATGGTCAGTATGTCTGAGCTTTGAACAAATCATCCTGCCTCATTATCTCCCTCTATTCTTTCTTTCTTTCATCTTCCCTCTCTCACCTCGTTCTACTCTGTACTTTTACTGGATATCTCGTGTATTTCCAGGGACAGCACTTGGTGCTGGGATTCCACTCGTATCCTGTGACGAATAAAATATCTTTTATCACTTTGTGCCCTTCATAGGTCTGCCAGTTTGAGTTGGAGACACAGAAAACTATGATACAAAATTTGACCTTATACGCCCATGTCCATAGCCACATTATTTACAATAATAATTCCAGCAAAAGGTGAAAAAAGCAACCCAAGTGTACATCAATGAATGAATGGATAAACAAATGTGGTATATATATATATAAAGAAGTATTATTCAGCCTTAAAAAGATGGGAAATTCTGGCACATGCTACAACACGGATGAACCTTGAGGATGCTATGCTAGGTGAGGTGGGGCAGTCACAGAAGAGCAAATACCTAGCCTAGTCAAATTCGCAGAGACAGAAAGTAGAATGGTAGTTACCAGCGGCTAGGAGTGGGGAATGGGGATTCATTGTTTAATAAGCACAGAGTTTGCATTTGGGGAAAATGAGAAAGTTCTGCGGGTGGATGGTGGGGATGGATGGATAGCAATGTGAACATACTCAATAGCACTTAACTGTACACTTAAAGATGGGTAAAACAGTGTATTTTATGCTGTGAAAATTTTCACCGTAAAAAATTCGATCCCTGCCCCCCCCCAGGGAGTGCCCCTGTGCGTTAACAGCCCCCTGTGGGAGACAGGCTGCAGCGTGACATGAAGTGTGATGGTCGGAATCATAGGGCAGCCTGAGACGTAGAGAACAGCCTCACCCAGCCGAAGAATCCACATGGAGGCTATGAAGGACTTTGTGAATGGTGGGTGGCAGGTGCCTGAATCAAGTCCGAAAGAAATTCTCATTTCTCCAAGCAAAGTTGAGGGGCAAAGTGGGGTGCTGGTTCCATGCAGAGAAAGCTGTGAGTGCAGAGACGTAAAGGCTCAAGAAAGCGTGGTGTGGTCACGGAGCTGCAGAAGTCCTTGAGTCCACAGTTCAAGGACATCTAGCTACTGTGACAATACACCTGCTCTTCTTCCAGGAGAGTTGAAGTGACTTGTCCATTGAGTCAGAGACACGTTTGAACCTGAGTCTCTGTTTCCAAAGTCCGTTCTCCTTTCCACTACCCTAGACTTTAGAGCTGTGCTGTCAGATATGGTGGCTATTTAAATTTCAGTCTAATTTGTTAGGAGTAATCATTCAGTTTCTCAGTCACACTCGCCACATTTCAAGTGTGGCTAGTGACATTTAAGTGTTTTTAGGGACTACCAATATGGACAGCACAAACGCAAAGCATTTCCATCGTCACAACAAGTTCTATGGAACGGCCCTGCTGGAGAGTTTACAAAGTAATTCTCTACCTACTCATATATTTGCGTATTTGAACATCACATCAAATTGTGGTATTATTTCTTCTCATTTTGTAGAAAAGGATACTACAGTTTAGAGAAGCTTGTGCATGTCGTCTATGGTTTCAGAGCAATCAGACAGTGATGCTGGACCATAAATTCCAAGGCTTTTGAGCCCAGCTTCAGTATGCTCTGCATTAATCCACAGCCTCCCACTGCCTTCAGCCTCTTCTTTGCTCCTGCCCAATCATGAGATTCCACTTCCTAAGGACCACTTTCCAACAGATTATACACATAGCTTTTCTTTGTCAGCTGGAGAGAACACAGATCCCATAGTTTGACAACCAAGGTTTTGCACAAATTGGAATAAATACACTTTGCGGTTTCTTTCTCTTCCCTTTCCTCTTTTTCAGCACTCTTTCTCGGCTCCAAGAGCAGCACCTTCTAATTATGTTCCAGCCTCTGAGCTTTCGGGGTCCCTGATGCCCTCCCTTCTGGCTGTTGGAATCTCATTTCACCTTCAAGCTCCAGCCTTGTCCCTTCTATTCTGGCAAATCTTCTTTGACCCATGACAATTTGGGCTGCAGAGAGGTCCTGTTTCTTTCTTACCAGGAACCATCTCATGTGTTACTTCATGGGAAACTATTTCTCTGGTTCTGCAAGACACCACTCTTTCTTGTCTTTCTACTGTGAACAAGCTTAGCATTGATCATGTAGGACCTCACAGAGATCACATTTCTCATCTTGGTGAACAATTGGTTCCCATATGGATCCTTCTTGGTAGCTGTTCTCAGTTCTGCTGTTTTTACTCGTTGAATTCGTTTTATACACATTTGCTTGTCTTTGGTTTCACCTGCTACGCGCTAACCATTGTACCATGCACATTTACATTTCTTTCATATGTTATCTTGCAACAATCCTATGGGGAAAATATTGTTATCTCTGTTTTACCCAAGAGGATAGATGAGTTCCTAATTCACAGAGATGTGAAGTGACAGTCAGAATTTGAACCCAGGTCCATCTGGCTTCAAAGCCTATGACTCTTTTTGTTGCAGTAAAACCTTCCTTGCATGTGCTTAGACACTTCAAGTTATTATAGTATGTGGAAGCTGTGGCCTTCTTAGTTCTGAATATCTCCTATTCAACATACACTACATAAGAATGTGTTACAGTCATTTCTCCCAAATTCTGCACCTTGGATATGGCATCAGATTTCAGATAATATGGGGGAGGAGGGTTGAGAGGGGTGCACCATTTAGAGCCCTTGCCTTGGTTTGAAACTCCATAACTTGTTTAAATACCGTCCAAAAAAATGTTTATTATTTATTTGGAGAAAGAAATAGAGAATGCATGAGCTGGGGAGAGCTCTGCTGAGCAGAGAGAGAAAGAGAGAGAGAATCCCAGGCACACTCCACACTATTGGCACAGAGCCTGATGTGGGGCTCAAGCCCATGAACCATGAGATCATGACCTGAGTCAAAAACAAGAGTCAGACACTTAATTACTGAGCCACCCAGGCACCCCTGGATTTTGACTTTTTGTTCAATGAATTGTATTTCCTATTAGACACCTGGTGGCTTCTCCAGTTATTGTTAGTGGACTCTCTAGTTTATAAAATGAAACCAAAACAAATATTCTACTATCTAACATGACAGTTTAGGAGAAAGCGATCACAGGGAAAACTTATGGGTTGTGATTTTTTTTTTATTTCATAAAAATCCTAGATAACTAAAATGTTCAAGACACCAAGCATTTCTACATATTGCAGATATTATTAAGGAAAACTTTGGTGCATAGAATTATGGTCCCTAAGCTGATAATTTTTGATGCAACATGATAGACAAAGTGAGCACCAAATCAGGAGTCAAAAAGCCCAAATCCCGGCCTCAGCTCTTCCACCAGTGACTCTGTGCTCTTGAAATTGTCACTTACTTGGACCTCAGTTTCCTCTTCTGGAACACAGTGGCATTATTTGAGTAAATGGGGGAATGAATAAATAAAGGTTTTGGGAGAGATACTCTAAAACGTCTCCTATGCTAATGGTTTATAAGTCATAGTTTCAATTCAGCTGCATTTACAAAAAAAAAAAAAGCATTTGGAGTAAGGGAGGCAGCTTGTATCTTAAAATATAGTATTTAATCAGTTTAACTGTATAAAGAAAACAATTGCACAATTCTGTTCCACTCAGGAAAGGTTTCTTGGTCCTCTGCTAGGCAAAAGAAAGACCCTGGGCCGACAGTATGGGACTACAGCAATCAGACATGAAGGCTGATTGCCAATTGTAGACACACGTGTAATTGGCCCACAGAACACACCGTGGGGTCATGGTCAATGGAGATTTGGGGAGCCTGCTGGGGTAAAATGGTGCCTGCCCAGAGGATTGGGGGAATTACGACTGGATCTTTTGCAAACTGCTTTAGAGACCAACCTATTTCCTAAGGCACAATCCCTCCAGAGATGGTTTATTGTCCCTCTTTGTAATAAGAAAAGGTGACAACCTAGTAGATACTGTGCAACATCTGAGATCTGCCCACACCTGAGATCTGAGAAGGGGATGTGCTTTCTTCAGAAGCCAACTGTGTTTCTTTGCCATGTACTTAAGGGCCTGGCTTAGAATGTTTGTTTTTATTTTACAGTTTTGCCTCTGCCTCAGCACAAATAATCTGTGTAGATCTGAAAGGCCAATAGCTTTTGCCTAGTAATGCCTTAGAAATAAAATAACCAATTGCGACAATCATGCAACTACAGAACAGCCTAGGGGCAGCTTATGATGGCACCCACTTTTAAAAATTGATAATTTGGGACCTAGAAAATACAAACAATGTGCCAGGCTGACACCAGATAGAGGGAGAACTGGGACTATCATGTGAGTCTCCCAGGTATGGGACCTTAATTTTATTTTTCTAACCATAAGTTTAGGATGTACCTTTTAACAATAGCAAAACTGGCGCCTGGGTGTCTCAGTTGGTTGAGTGTCCAACTTTGGCTCAAGTCATGATCTCGTCGTTCCCAAGTTCAAGCCCTGCATTGGGCTGTGTGTTGACAGCTTGGAACCTGGAGCCTGTTTTGTGATTCTGTGTCTCCCTCTCTCTCTCTCTCCTCTCCTCCCCCACTCACGCTTTGTCTCTCACTCTCAAAACTAAATAAACATTTTTTAAAAGGCAAAAAAAATAATAATAAAAGAGTTGTAGCCAATTAAGTTTCTAGTTTGTGCCAGGCAGCATGTCTTTATTACCTTTATACTTCAAAAAGTATATGATTTTCATTTTGTAAATGAGGAAATTGAACATCAGAAACCTAAATAATTTGCCCCAAATCAACAGCCAGTGAGGGGCAAGGGAGTCTAGCTATAAATTTTACTTTCTTATAGCATCCAGCCATGCAGCACTTACCAAATTTGTAAAAGTGCTGATTGACTTAGCAATTCCATTCCAAGTCAGCCTACTTATACCCTGCTGCATAGACCCGTTAGAATAGCTACATATCTATGGGGTGCCTGGGTGGCTCTCTTGATTTGAGCTCAGGTCAGGACCCAAAGGTCATGGGATCTAGCCCCACGTTAGGCTTCATACTGAATATAGAGCCTGCTTGGGATTCTCTCTCTTTCCACCTCAGCCGCTCTCCCCCAATTGCTCTCTCTCTCTCTCTCTCTAAAAAAAATAAAGAATAGCTACATATCTCCAATAGAAGTAAAAGATGTAGCTTGTGAGTCCATGTATATTACAATATTATTTATAGTGGTGAAAAAAGGACACAGCCTGAATGTTCTTCAATATAGCAGTGGTTAGATATACTATGGCAATTTATATTATAGAATATTGTTCAGCTGTTAAAAGGATGTCTTGATTTTATATATATTAATCCAGAGAAATGTTCATGATGTACTGTTAAAATAGCAAAAAAATTAAAAAGTTGCAGAGCAAGGAATATGCCATCATCTCTTATTTAATGAAATATATGTTTTTATGTAAATTTTATATTTATAATAAAAATAAAAATTTATATATATATTTAAATGAGGATAGATGGAATGGAGGGGACTATTAACAGCCGACCGTTACCATTGTTTACATGGATGGATGGGAGAGAACACGGCCAAGCCTGAGTGCTTCAGTGGATAGCCAGGGGTTGAGAGCCAGAGACACTAAATATAAAAGTCATGGGGCGCCTGGGTGGCGCAGTCGGTTGGGCGTCCGACTTCAGCCAGGTCACAATCTCACGGTCCGTGAGTTCGAGCCCTGCGTCGGGCTCTGGGCTGATGGCTCGGAGCCTGGAGCCTGTTTCCGATTCTGTGTCTCGCTCTCTCTCTGCCCCTCCCCCGTTCATGCTCTGTCTCTCTCTGTCCCAAAAATAAATAAACGTTGAAAAAAAAAATTTTTAAAAAGTCAGGCACCAGGACTAGAGCAGATCTTCCTCCTGGGGCAGAGGCAATTTCTGGAGGGAGATGGCAGTCCGTGCAGAGCTGGAGCAGGACCAGAAGCAGTGAGGAGGTCTGGAGCGGTCGCCATGGCCCCGCTGGTAGTAAACAGCCGAAGATGGAGACTGTTAATGAGGGTTCACATGGAACCCCTAGGGGTACCCGCCCGGCCAGGAAGGAGTGAAGAGGAACCAGTATCTGCACTCTACCTTGGACCTCTCCACCTCCAGTCTGGATCCTCCTCATCACCCCTAAAAGCTGAGCGTCCAGACATGGGTCTGTGTGGGTTGCTGGGCTGCTGTCCCGCTTGCTCCTCTGTGCCCCTCCTGAGGGGATCTGAGTGTGAATTCTCAAAGCCTTCTGGCTGTTCAGCCCCCTCCACCACGCAAGGGACCTGTCCCTGACATTTACAGAGCTCCAGAGTACAGAGGACTTCACCTTTCTCTTTCCTTCTCAGAAGTGGCTAGGACCCAGCCTAGCCTACATTTGTTTCTCCCATACTATTACAGGAAGGTGTGCCTTCTCTGTCCCCTGAGCTCTTCCTCTCTCAAGCCTCCTGAGGAGCGGGAACTTCTCTGCATTCTCTTTCATTATCGTACCTGAAGCGAGCCCACTGGCTCACCATCAATGGTTTTATCATAATTGATCAGAGGAGTAACAAAGAAGTAAATTAAGAAGAAAAATCTAAAACTATTATCTTGGTTTTTCGTTCCACAATCCCTTGCTTCGATAAGTCAAATTCCCCCTCAGGCCCCCACTTTTGGTATACAGTTTATTACCATTCCAGAAAGTTCACGCTTTCCATCACAATGAGGCACTTAAGTCAATTAAAACAGGTATGAATGATTTTGCTTGTCAAAAATCAGATTGGCAGGGGTGCCTGGGTGGCTCAGTCGGTTGAGCGTCTGACTCTTGGTTTCTGCTCAGGTCATGATCTCATGTTTCATGGGTTCAAGCTCAGAGTCAGGCTTTACACCATCAGTGCCGGGATTCTCTGTCTCCCTCTGTCTCTGCCCTTCCACCCCTCCTCTCAATAAATAAATAAACTTAAAAAAAAAAATAAGAGAGGCGGTCCACTTGCCCCTGAGTCCTGATGACAGCCCTTTGGGGTTATTTCCTCCAGGAAGGTAATGTAAATTAAAGTCAGCATCCCTCCGTTGGGAACTTAACAGTAAATCCTAGAACAGGCAAAGCCAACTCTGGAGACTAGCAAAGCAATGTTTAACATACATGCGCTAAATCACCCAGACCAAATCTGGACCTCAGTCTGGTCAATCCCCAGCAACATCCCAGTGCTCCTAATTGTTAATCAAATGTTTGTAAATTGCATGTGGTTCGACTGTGCTTTGGGATTACAGGATTTAAAGCTATCCAGAGGAATCCTCTGGTGCTACAACTAATTAACCCTAATTCATCTGTTTTGGAAATCTGAATTTACTCCTGAAGATCAAGTGTTTGGAGAATAAAAGAGTAGACAACGTGCAATTAATTAGGGAAGGCTTCCTGGAGGGGGTGCTTGGGGCCAAATCTTAGAGGGACAATGATCACAGCTCCTGTTAAGAAATGAAAGAAGAAATGCAGCCAGCTTCAGTGAAGGGCAGCCTAGTATCCCAGCAGCAACAAACCCTCCGGTGACCAACAATGGAAACTTCTCTTATGGATATATGGTCATTTACAGCTTACAAAGGGCTTTCTTGCACATCACAGCGATGTTGATTTACTGAATGCATACACAGTACATCAGTGCTAAGTGCTTATACACACTTTTACAGTTATCCTACTCACATCCCACTGGGTTTGGGGTTGTTATCCCCTTACTCCAGAGGAGGAAACTTAGGCTTAGGCTGCTGCTTAAAGTCGTATATGTGGTGTGGAAGTCAGCTGATAAACAGAGATGCGACGGTCTGAATTCAGGTTTACCTGTCTCTGTGGTTCTAATCATAGCATCCTCCTGGGGCTCAGAGCAGGACGGAGAAAGGCAGGCAGTGCATTGCAGGCAAATATGCAACACGAATAATAATACTGCCTTCCCTACTGACCCGTTTCAAGCACTTTGCAAAGCACTGTACGGAGAGCATCTCCTTCATTCATCCCAATAATATCTTGACATAGGTGTCAATTCCCACCAAACCATCAGGAAACTGAGGATCAGAGAGAGCAAGTCATGTATCCAGAGTTATACTGCTACTGAAAATGTAGACGTCCCACCCTCGGTCTGACTACAAAGAGCAAGATCTTTACCCCTTCTCTCTTCTGTGCAGCAGGCTTGCCCTGCACATCTGGGAGCCGACATCTATCAGGTGGTGTTCCTGCCTTTGGAGAGCTCACCACCTAGCAGGAGAGTCAGACCTCGAAGCAGCCTGTTTCAGTCCAGGGCAGGTGAGGAGAAGAGATAGTATCCCAGAGGAGAGGTTCTAGGCCGGTTTTGAGGTTGACTGCTGTTAACCACTGTTTTACAGATGAGAAGAGGCCACATTTCCCAAGGTGTTTGATGTGTTCAAGTTGACAGAAGTTGTAAGAGGCAGTGTCAGGACTTTATACCAAGTTCAGTCTCTCTGCCTCAGCCACCAATGCCCCCTTTCTTATACTCTTCTTGTGATTTTCCAGGAAATGTTAAAAAAAAAAAAACAGTTGAGACCACTTATTTACCAGTATTTGCATATGTGACACCAACCCCTGGAGCCAATTCTCTCTTTCTCTCTCATCCTCGAAGATAACCGAGAATAAACTTCCAATTTCCTGCTACCTGCTGTCTCATGCTTGTTCGTGTGCCATGTCCTCTGCTGGCTGCTGGCTCTTCCTTTCCAGACCTTTAAATGCTAGCGAAGTTCAGGGCTCACTTCTGAGCCCTCTTCTCCCGCTGCTCTTTGCCAGCCCCTCAGCTTGACATGCCATTTATATGAGCGTGACTCCTAAATATGTCTCCCACCTTGACCTCTTCCCTGAGCTCCAGACTGCTTACTCCTTGTCTCCAAGTGGTGGTTTAAAGTGTCCTAACTGGAGCTCTTCAGCGTTCTCCTAAGCATACTTCTTCCCTAGTCTTCCCGTCCAGCAGATGGCAGTCGCATTTGAACTCAGGCCAAACAAAAGAATCTTGAATCACATTATTTGTCCCCATCTCTAGGCCTACTACACTAAGCAAGCCATTGTCTTTTCTTGTTTGGACTGGACAATTTGGCTGGTTGCCATCAGCTGCTCTCTGGCCTCCTCGATTCCTCTCCTGCTCCCTATAAGCTGTTTCCTACACAGCAGCCAGAGGGATATTTACATCGTGCAAATCAGATCATTGACGATTCCCTGCCCCAGAACACATATTCAGAAAACTCCGATGGTACTCATCACATTTAAATAAAGTCCGGACACTCACATGGCTCCTGAGGTCCAGCATGATTCAGCCCTGGATTATTGATTTCTGCTGCGCTTTTCCGACACTTGAAGCCTGTTCCCACTTCAGGCTTTTATCTCTGTGTTTCCTGCCCAGAAGCGCTTCTTCCTGAGATCTTGCATAGTGAGCGCCCTCACACCCTTTTAGTTCCTGCTCAGGTTTGTCCTAGTCCCACTTCGTGCGTTTGTGCTGTGTTATTCTTAGTCACCACAGCACTTCTCACCATGTGAAATATTTTTGAGTGATTTTCCCATTTTACCTCTGGAATATATGCTGCATAAAGGCAGGGGTTTCCCCCGTCATCCCCACTGCCAAAACACAATGTCCACAATGCCTGGTATAAAGGAGACACTCAGTAGAAAGGTTGAATTAATGAACTAATTATTCTTGGCAGTTATAAAAATAATACATGTCTATGACAGAAAATTAGGAAATAATGGTATAAAAAATCAATAGACATTTTGGTATATTTTGTTCCCATTTTTTTCTTATGCACATTTTTAGGTTGAAATTATTAGGTACATTCAATTTATATTCAACTTTTCATATTTAACCTACCATAAGCAAGTCTCCATATTGTGTCCAATATTTCGCATAACATGTAATTAACAGACATAAATTCTTTTCTTCCTATCTTGATTTCCTTCCTGAAGAACTCTTACACAAGTGTGTACTGTGGTTTGTGTTTAACTAAGACGGTACAGTGCCTTTAAAAGACTATGTAAACGTGAGGAAGTTATTAACCTCTTTGGACCTCAATGTCTTTATCTACAAAATGGGAACAATAAAACCTACCTTGCCTAATTTACAACATTGTGTGAGGATCTAACGAGATAATAGGGCAAACATCTCATTAGATATCAGCTTGAATGTCTTTTTTTTAAACTAGTACCGTACAAGTGGAATAAAAGTTATAGGAGAAAATATGACACCAAGTAATTTGTGAAGCAATTTGAAAATCGTGAATAAAAAGCTATTGGCAATTGTTCTGTGCTGAGTGAGACATGTCCTAATGTTTGTACTTAATATGCTAAACAGTTGCCAATGTCTAATTCTAGGTTCGTACCCTGCAATAGCTTTTTTGGGTTTTGTTTTTTTTTTTTACAACTTTCAGCTGTAAAACTGGGGTCAATTATTTTTAGCCATTTCTTCAGCCTGTCTCATTAGCAAAGTACTTTGAGGTAATGACTTGGGCATATTTGATGATTGTTCATTTTGAAAGATGTCATTTTAAGACTTTTCTGGAAGTTTCAAATCTGCCTGTGGGAGATCTGTTTTATGCCAAAATGTCATTTCAAATTCAAGCCTACATACCGCCTAACACTGGGCCCTTATAAATGTTTCACACCACCTGCATTTTTTATCATGGCTCTTTCATGTGAACTTGAATTTCTTGTGACTCACCTCTACTCTCTATCTGAGGGGGAGAAAGTAATATTTTTAAATGGCCTTTTTTCCCCTTTGTCAGAGGAGATAAAATTCCCCAATTATTTTCCCCTTGTGCCTAGATATTTATATTAATATTTTAAGGAATGGGTTCTTTATAGTGTTATTCATGAACTCATGTGTTAAATTTAAAACAAATGTGTCCTAAAAATGAATATTTCATCTGTGTTTAATACCTGAAACCAGACTCATGTTGACTTAATTTCTTTGGTCATAAGAGAAACCTATGAAATGATTCAGATTCTTTCATTCATTCAACAAATATTTTAACAAGCTTATTGAGTGCCTCCTACATTATCTCTTTTAATCCTTATGAGAACATGGCAGTGTAAGATTACATTCATCGTCACCATCATCATCATCATCCCTATAATGTGGATGAGAAAACCGGGACTCAGAACAAACACTCGGGATACGCAGTCTGGGGAAAAATTAGAGATGTCAAGTGCAATAGCAAGAATGAGAGAGAGAGAGAGAGATAGAGACACAGAGGCAAAACCCAGTAGAAACCTGAAATAAGAGAATTATATTGGGAAGAATTGTGGTCAGAGCTTCCTTACTGCTTCACATTGGGATCAACTGGGAATCTTTAAAAATTACTGCTGCCTGGTTTCCATCTTAAGACACTGTGATTTAGTTGGTATGGGTTCTAACCTGGACATCAGGATTTTTTTTAAGAAAGCTAATGTGCAGCAAAGTTTGGGAGCCAGTAGTCTCGGTGGTGGCTGGACTATTGTATGTAAAGAAACTGAAATAACTCCTACTCCGTGTTGTCCATCACTGGGTCTTGATGTTCTAATGGACTGGGCTGGTTTTAGGTCTTGGGATAGAAAACACAAGTCCCAAATCCATATCAGAAGAAGAAAGGCAGCAAGTATTCATGGGAAAAGGGCAGGCTTTTGTTACTTAGCTTCTCTGAGCCTCAGCTTCCAGGTACCCAGGATGGCTATCAGTAGATCTCTTGCAAGAATTAAATTAATTACAATGAAATTCTTTTTATCTAATGAGACTGGAATCTTTAGTCAGTTATTTGGGAAACAAATAATAGTAAGTTAAAGCAGGTATAGCAGACAGCAGATAGTATTTTCCAAAGATGACCAAAATATCTCCCACCCCATATGATCTTCGTGTAATGTAACACTGGCATTTTCCCATCTGAGGCAGGGTCCTTGTTCCTTCCTCTTGAATCTGGGTGCATATTTGTAAATGCCCTGATCAGTAGGTTACAGTGAAAGGACACCCTGTGACTTAGGAGGTTAGATCATCCTCCTGGCTCACTCTCTCTTGAAATATGCATCTTGGGAGCTCAGAACTGATTTGTAAAAAGTCTGGCTCCCCTAAAGCCGCCATATTGGAGAGACCAGGTAGAGAAGCCACAGAGAGACAGAAAGAGATGCCCACAGAGTGTCTGTGTCACCAGCCCAGGGCTGTCTGAGTCTTCTCAGCATCACCTGCCAGTTATGTGACTTCACTAGCCCTTGACCCAGGCCTTGACCTTTGAGCTGCCTCAGCTGTCAGGGTCAGAGAGTGCAGCTGTCTCACCCAATACTGCCCAAAATGCAGATTCATGAGCAAAATAAATATTATTGCCACCTTAAGCCACTAACTTTTGAATGTTTTGCTATGCTGCATTAGGTGACTAGAATACCAAGGAGTAATGAAAACAATATGTATAAAGGTATTAAATAGCTTATTTCAAATTAAATGCAACAATTCTTTTATGTAGCAACCTTCTGATGTAGAGCTAAGGTCTCTTCTAGGAGAATAAGGCCCACTGGCCAGACCCCAGCATTAAATATACCCCTAAAGCATTTTTAAAATGACTTTCACTGTGAGTTTCTTTAAAATAAAATGAGTGTTTAAAAGCACCTAAAAATTTGTTACCACTTTCCTCTGTCCTTTTATAGTCATCCTATGCTAACTTAATTCAACATTTTATTAGGTAGTTCATTTATTTTATCAAGTCTGCCCAAAACATTCAACTTAGATTTTGTAAAAAGAAATCTTTCTTCTTTGTGAATATATCACATCAATGTACATGTTACTTAGGAGATTACAGGATCAAAATAACAAGTACAATTTGAATAAACAAATATATGGTGAGCATATAGTTCCGTTCATACGATCAGAAGTACACAAGTTTTCTAAAGGAGAGTCTACCTGCCACTCATGTTATTTAAAGTTATAGATATTGGTCAACAGCTTCATCAAAAGAATGAGATCCCTGTTAATTTAACAATTTGTTTAAGTGAAGGTGGGTTATGAGAACTTCTATGACAACATGTATAAAAGCACTTGCACACCGTGAGCCCTCATTAAATGTTAGTTTCTCTAAGCATTAAATCCTAATTTGCCCAAATCTCTGCTTGCAAATTGTCTCTGACCCCAAGTACCAGTGGAGGAATTTTTAAAATGTAGCCTTTGATAGCCACCTACATTTCATACTATTTCAGAAAATACGTTCTATTTCTATTTGTGAAAAATCATTTCCCATGGGTTTGAATTCAGACCGGGTACATAAATATTTTCAAATCACTTGCAGAAAATAAAATTACATCATGACTAGCTTCTCTAATACTGTAACTACTGAATACACTTGTCTTGGAAACCAAATCTGCTAAAGCAGCCCTGAGACCCTGCGCTTTCTCTAGCCTTCAGTCATGTCTTTGTACAACTATAAATACAATAGAAGGTCTGATGTCCTGGGTCAGGCACTGAATTTTAGGATGAGGTGTGTAATTTACTGTAAGTTTATCATCGTAGAATCTAGTAATTATTCACACTTTTCATCAAGGCATAACTCAGTGACATCACTCTAGTGCTGTCCCTGCAGCGCCATCCCACACACCACCCCCCAGAATGATCTCACAAACCCTCCGCACCTAGAATGGGACAGTTCCCCAGTGATTCCTCATTGCCTGCGGATCAAGTTGGACCTCTGCCACATGGTTTATGTGGGTCTCTCTAGGATAAGGACCCTGACTTTTCTTTCAGCCTCATCTCTGAACACTCTCATTTATAATAAGGCCAGGACCAAGCACAATGTGTGGCATAGTCAGATTTTGTTCCTTTTATGCCTAGCACTTCTGTTTTGTAAAACCAGAGTACCTACCCTATCCTAAATAAGTATCTTCCAAACTGTGGGTCTTGGCCCACTAAGAGGGCACAAAATCAATCTAATGGGCTTGAATCGCCATTTTAAAAAATTAGAATGGAATGGAATGAATCCAAGTACATTGGACACAGTAAGTATTGTTAAAGTTTGGTTTTGGTCATGTATGTGTGCATGTGTGTGTGTGTCAAATTGTGACATAAAGTATATTTTTTACAGTGGGCCATAAAATCAAAATACAGAAAATCTCACACCTCTCAACCATTTGGCATGTGGTTTGTTCTACGTGGAATCCCTCTCCATGCAACACCTGTCTTTCCAACAAATTCCAACTTACTATCCAAGATTCTTCAGTGAAGCCTTCATCAGGCTTTTGCTATGTGTTAGGCACAGAGCTAAATACTTTAGATGTTACGTGCCATTTTTCACATTCAGGACAAACTTATGAGGTTGGAACTAATAATATTCCCATTGTATAGACAAGGAAATGGGAAGTGACAGGTGCATTAAGTAAATTGCCCAAGGTCACACATGCAATGAGTGGTCAAGCTAGGATTTGAACCCAAGCTTTTGAATCCTGAGTCTGTGCTCATAGCCAATACACTGAACAGCATCTCCATAACACCCCTGGGCTCAGCCCAGCCATTTTCTTCTGTGCTCCCTGGTCCGTAGTTAAAGTCGTCAGGATGGCATTTTCTACACTGTGTTGTGATTATTTGTTTACACGTCTGCCTCCCACATGAAGTTACAGAATCCATCATTAAGTGTGTCCTGTTCATTTCTTTTGCTTTAGGACCATGCACCTACATGTGTATCACACAGAAATCACTCGATAAATATTAACTGAATAAGTGCCAATGTAAGGAATTATCACCATTTCACAGAAGAGGAAACTGATATTTATCTAAGCGAGAGCTAGGCCTATTGTTCTTTTTGGCCTCTTTCTGTAATAATAAACTTATTAAAGTTTAGAAGGAGTGATTGCTTTGGATGAAGGTTAGAGAGCTCTTCACAGAGCTAGGAGAAATGTTATCGATAGAGGAAGACATTATAGGAAATATTATAAATAATACAAAACAGGAATTTTTTTTTCATTTTCCATTCATGACCATACTGTCTATAGGCATACCTAAGAATCAAGTTTCTCCTAGGTACTATTTTATCAGGTCCATTCACTCATATATTCATCCAACAAATATTTCTGAGTCAAGCCATGTGGTATGTACTGGGATATATGGAGAGTGACATTAAGTTCCTCCCTTGAAAGTACCATTACTATCTGTAATGGTGATTATAATATGGTGTTGGCCAGTATCACCTCGCAGTTAAGGACCAGAACTTAGGAGCTGGGTGGTCCTGGCCTCAAGGCTAGGCTCCACCACGAAGGACGTATAACACCTTGAGGGCTTCAAGTAGATTCTTGGGAGCCTCCGTTTTCTCATCTCATTGGGCTGCTGTCAGATAATGTGCATGAAGCCCATGGCACTCTCTAAATGGAAATTGCAGCTTGATGACCAAAATAACATTTTTAATATCTGTAACCTCTAACAAGCTTACTTGACGTTTCTCTCTCTACCTTGATTTTTTTAATCCAAAGTATAGGCCTATGAATCTGAATGCTAATTACTATTTATTAGCCATTCTCCATAGAAAGAGAGGAAGGCTCCATCATCTCGTGATGCCAGTTTGCCTCCTCGGTTGGGGGCCCAGGCCAGTGTCCTCCTTACCTCTCTTTCATTTTCCTGCTGAGTACAGACCACAGCCTCTCTCTTCTCCGAGACCCAGTACCTCCCCTCTGCATATCCCAGCACTTCCACATTCCTACTTAATATTTTTTCAGAGCATCTGGCATCATGATGATATATATTTATGGATTTTTTTTATGTCATAACAACTCTACGCTGACATTCCCAAGTACACCCTTAGAGCTTCTGTGTTTTCTCAACACTGAAGTTTTCTCAAACCCTAAAATTTCTGAAGGAGAATGATGTGTAGGAATGTGTCCTTCTTTTTATGCAAAGTGCCCTTCTTTTGCCCAACTGTTGAATTTCTTCATAAATTAGAGCACATATATGTCTCATAATAGGATATTTCTTTCTGGCTGAATACTACAGATCCAGGAGGCTGAACCACTTCTTCCTAACACCCCTGGCCTGAGATTGTAACGCTTTCTAGAACAAACAATGGGGAATGCAGCTTTATGCTTTCTGATGGAAGCCAAAAGGGAACCCATATTCATCAAATTAGCTTATTGTGTTTTTCTATTTTTTGTATCCAGTAAGGTTTCATGGATTCAGCAGACAGAGATGGGAGGGACAGTAAAAGGAGGGGAAATGGACTTTTCATGGCTGTGTAAATGGAAGCAACCCAGGAGCACCATTGATTTTCCCAGCAAAAGTATCCCACAAGTCATGACATCTGAATCATCCAGTGTCAGGATCTGGTTTAATTTCATTACATATTTGCAATAGCCTGCTGTCTGCTTCAGTGGGGAATTATAAATTTAAAAAGCACAAGTTCAGCTATTTGAATTCTTCAGATCATATACTCAGTATTATCATTACTCCCGTATTTTCAAGAGGAGAAAAAGCAAGTAACTACTCTAAATATATCAATATCCCATTAATGTGGTTACTTATAAAACTATAAAACCTATAAACAGTTTAATGGTTTTCCCCTAAATACTTCCTGCAATCTAATGATATGCATTGTTCTTTTATTTTATGTTGATAGTAAATCTAAGACTACACTTATACTTCTTGAGGATAGAAACTGTATTTTTCCTCTCCACTATGGGCGTCTCGTCTTCAGAAATACAATAGACATTTTTATAGCTATTATGCTTAAAGGAAAATATATAGAAATGAATACAGGTGGGAGTGTTTGGGGAGATGGTCGAGAATGAGATCAGTGCAGACACCTGCGTGGATATTACATTCACGGTACTCAGACCAGATGCAAGACGAGACAAGATGGATAGCAAGACAAGATTTTGCATAGCCTCACTTCGTGGGTAACTTGTTGAGCACCTCAACGTGCCAGGAATTACGCTAAATGTTCTAGATATGTGCCCAATAATGTGACAATAGCTACCTTGGGAAAATGCTTCACCCATGCTTGGTAAAGTGCAACTGACTTATCATTTAGTCTTTAAAATTCTGCCTAAGTTCTCTAGAATCAGCGTCTTACAAAAGGGGATTCTTATGCAAGTAATTGACTGGGGATGTTCTCTCAAGGAAAGGAGAGTGAAGGAGTAGCACAGGGAAGAGGGAAGGCATAAGCAAGGATATAGCCTCTGGGACTGATACACAGAGTTTGCCTCATTTTGCATTGGTGGCTGCAGGGGGTCCTCCAGGGTGAAAGGCTTCCCCGAAGAGGAGACCATTTCTCCAGAGAAGGGTCCAGTAAACACTCAGGACAGCTGGGGCATGGTGCCCAGCCCAGACACCAATGACATCTACTACATGCTCTTTGGAGTAGCTACTGTCCCATTTTTTAAGTGAGAAAACTAAAGGAAAAAGGAATTTGACTTGTCCAGATTCCCTTTTAGTAGATTGGGATTTCAACCCACATATGTTTGACTGTAAGCTCTTAATCCCCTCTTTGTCCACTGTAAAGGTAGTCAGGGTGATGAGCTTCTAATCTAAGTCATGTACAAAGTCCAGAAGTAACACAGAGGAGAAGGTGATGAACTTTCCAAAGAGGGGAAGGAATTCGGGGCTGTGTGGAGAAATAAAGCAAAGCCTACCTGCTCTGTTCGTTATACAGGAAAACCCAAAGTTACAATGGCAAGGAAGAAGGATCTTAATATATTTTTTGCTGCAGAATCCAGTTCCTTTGTGTGCCATAAATATAAAGGTATGAACACACTAAGCAAATGGAAGGAGGAGAGTATTGTTTCTAAGTAAAATCTGGATCTTTAATGAAATCAAACTGGTAACAGCTTTATGTCTCTTCCCCTGGGATGACCCTCCATGTGTCTTAGAAGTTAAGATGGCAAATGCTTTCATCCCTGTAGCTGATGTGTCCTAAAACTGTCCAGACCAGAGCCTGGCTAGGGGGCCAACAAAACAGGCAGCGAGGAGGACCAGCCTAGACGTCCCTTCTTAGTTATCATCCTGGCACTGCTACTTACTCACTAGGGAACTTGCACAACATGAGTCTCTGGGCTTCTGTGTCTTACTTATATAAGGAAACCAGATCTGCCCTAATCTCCTGCTTTCTGTAGTTTAAAGTGCTGTCATTCTTTCTTCCTGTCTGCAATCCCAGATTTTCTCTTCTGTAAGACTCCGCTCCCCCCAGCTGATACTCTAGGCCCTCCCCAGCCGTGGTTATACTTCTCACATATTCACCCTGACAAACATCTACACGTACGTGAACCTCCTCTAAAATATGGCTTTGACTCTGTCCAGAGTGGTGTATAATACAGATACGCGACAGTTTGGGGGGCAATCAAACAGGTACAGCACCATTCTACTTCCAGACATGATCCAACAGTTCTGAAGTACCATAGACATTTCGATTCCTATGTTGGAGCAATTTTAACTTCATCTTTGGTTTGGACATTTATTTATAAATTACACAGAAAACAGTAATTCTGCAGAGTGCCTCCCTCTCCTTGTCCCCATTTAGAAAGGGTGGGTTTATTTTATATGTAATTCTAGTCACCACCGTCTCAGATCGCTTTGATATTGGGTGATAGATAGATCCTAATACTAGGTAATATTAAGAGTATCTCAGTGATCTTTCCTTCAGATTTGATTCATTACCTTCCCCTCAAATATCTGGGAGGAGAAAGTAAAGTATGAGAAAGGGGGAATCGGACGCCAACTCTCTGCTCCCTTGATTCAACTCCAGGATGGTGATTAAATGAGTGTTTGCCTTGTTGCAGATCAATTATTTTGAGGACTCAGAATTTCTTGCTGTGTCTTGAATTGTGCTGATGGTTTTTAAGTAGGCCATAAAAATTCCTGCGAATGATTTGTTTAATTATTGTCTTGCTCCTCATTTACATTTTTATCTAAAACTCTGAGAACTGAAATCTGTATTCAATTCCATTTCCTGTGAGCTACAATTTGCCTTGTTGGGAGAAATATCTGGCCTGTGCTTTATGTATGGAATAATACCAGTCAAGCAGAATTAAATGTCTGTGTTGTTATTGTGATGGCTATAGACATAGCTCTTTTTTTGCTGATTTTTCTCTGGTTTAGGACAATATTCGATGGCTTTTTAATAGTCATGACTCTTTTACATCACTGGAGGAATCATCAGTGTTTAAACGTGTATAGACTTTACCTTTCTGGATTAGACCTTCTGAGAATGGAGGGTTCCTACCCACTGTACTACGTGACTGGTTTTTACGGACTCTGTTCAGGGCTGTCCCCTCCACAAGGCTCAAATATCCAGATAAAAAGTAACGCACGCAGCGCATCATAAACCGTAGATCTGGAGATACCTTCAGTATCACCGCAGAAGCAAACTGTAGTATGGCATCATGGAAAGAACATTGAAGACAGCGGAATTTCGCTTTACAAACATTTCTGTGCAGTGCAACACAAGTGCTTTTGAAATTCTGGAGTCTCGGTTGCAATAAAAACTGTGAAGAAGTAAAATTCTGGGGGTGAAAAGCTGCAGTTGCAAAAGAAACAAAGCAAAACATTCCTGAATACTTCTTCCCAAACTGCCAAGATTGCTCATGTTGATGAAAATACTATGAGTGTGCATTGGAGTCAGATTTGTAGGAGGGAAAACAGATCATTTCTCCAGCTCCTGCATGGAGACCGAGTTCTGCTAGGGTGAGGTGTCTGCCCAAGGTCTCCTGTGAGTTAGTGGCAGATTCGGGACAAGGAGTAGCAAATCTTGATTCCAAGTCCAATGTTCTCTCACCCTCAAACTGCTATAAATGTGACAAATTATCTTATTAGTTTAGCCTAGTTCAGCATTTCCTCAAGTGTGGGATGTTAATAGGTGTTACATGAAATAATAGTTTCATGGTCAAATGAGTATAGAAAATGCTGTTAAATAAAATTAAACACATTTCTTCATTTCAGGCTTCTCTGAACCTTTAATATGTTAATATATATCATGACTCTTGAAGAGGGAAATCAAATATACAGCTTTCCTAAACTTATTTGACCATAGAAATCTCTTTTGCACAGAATAACTCAGAGAAGACACTTGGAGAGGTTTGGGCCTCGCCGGTGAAATTGTATGTCTTTGTACCAGTCAAAGTATTGGTAGGAATTATAATTTAACCAAGATGGTTCAAATGGTGAGGCTAGCAAAAGGGGGTACATCCAGAGATCCGGGAAGAGGTAAGGAAACCAATAAAGGACAGTGAATCACCCAGGCAGGGGGAAGGAACGTGGGAAGTGTTACACTAAAGAAGCAGGGGCAGGAGAACCAGTCAGTATACATTCCAGAACGGGGCTGGAGTTGTTAATGGACCTAGCATCCCACGGGGATGTGGCTTCTCTCAGAGCCAAAGTGATGAGGGAGGGAGGAAGTGGAGAAGAAAAATCCCAACTTCCTTGTCTTTTTCCCCTCTGATCTGCTGTGCCTCCTATTGGTCAGACGTAGCTAGAAACCAGCCAGCAATGTAGCCTGGGTATTGTGGTGTCTATGTTCAGCCTCTCAAACCCAGAGGTGATCCGTGCACTTCTAGGCACTTTGCATATATTGATAATTTTCCTTAAATTTCACGAGAATCCTGTAATCCAGGAATCATGACCATGTGCAAATGAGGAAACAGACATAAACTCACGTAGGTACTAAGAAATGCATTCGGCCCCAGGTTCATCTGTCTGCCTTCCATTTTACCACATTGCTGAGCCAGAAAATATCAGACTTTCAATGAAAGCTTAAGGAACTTGCAGAGGAGTTTTTCATCTTCAATTTCAAGCAATTTCATCTTATCACTAACACGATTAATCCTCCAACAGAGTAAGTTTAATTTGTAGGGCCCTTTTTCTTCCCCCTCTGCAGGAGCAGACCTGATTTTATTCATCTCTGCAATCCCAGATCCTAGCACGGTGCCCAGCACTGAGTTCATATTTGTTGAGTGGATGCAGGAATGAATGCATGAGCGAGTGAACCGTAAATCAGCATTCTGAGGATGTTTTCTCAGAGCTCTGTTGGGACCAAGTTGGCCTATCGATCTATTTTTAAATGTTCTGGCTGGTTCGAAATGGGAATTTTTCCATGTGGAGCATCTGTTCGTGACTTTTTCTTGGATAGCTGTGATACCTCTCTCCTTACAACCCCTACATACACACATTAAACACACACGTGTAGATGCACACACCCGTACATTGCCTCTCTGCCTCCATCTCTGCCATACGAATCCTTCCTGGTTACAGCCACCAGATCTGTAAATGGAACCTTTATAATGTACCACAGATAACCACATCCTATCCCAAACCTCTTCCATTTCCTTCAGAATCCTATAGTAGCTCCCCGGTGCTCATTAGCTTAATACATATCTGGTGAATTTAACTAAAACGTATATTTTCCATCCTAAAATTCCAATTTTTCCATTCTCTACGTCCACTGAACCTTACTCCACTAACTGTTCCAATATGAACCCTTCTATCAGACCAGGCTAGAACTTTCTCTCAAAGATGCCGTGGTCATTCTTTCCTCTATACCTTTAGCCATGCGTGTTCCCCATGCAGTGTCCCTTTTTTCCCTCCTTGTGTTGTCTATTCATTTATTTACTCATTCGCTGAGCTCTTCTGGTATGCCAAACACTGTCATATGGAAGCAGATCCCAGGGAAATTTAACTTGGTCTCTGAGAAGTGCAACATCTTTCACAGGAACCTGACACCCTGAGTGAGAACATATGATGCAGTGTGCTGAATGCTGTACTAAAGGCATGAGGCCAAGGGAGAGAGCCAGGGAGTGGCAACCCCAGGAGTTCAGGAACAGTGTCTACGCCAAGTGCCCAATACATTATGGGAACTCAACAAATATTTGTTGAGTGAATGAAGTAACATTTGAACTAGGTTTTAAGACTGTCTACCTATATCCTCCAAGAACCAGGTTAAGATCTTCTTCCTGCCTGCTATGAAATCAAATGCTCTTAGAGTTCTCAGAGAATTCTCTCAAACTTGCTGCCGTGAATCGCTCCATATTTCGTGCATCCAATAACAATGTACGCATTACTAAATTCAGATTATAGCATAACTTTTTTTTTTCAAATAACATCTAACACTACGCTGGATATACACTGAGTGTGGAAAAATGGTCTGGGATTCAGTTAAATTGATTCTAACAGAAGTGAAATATGTGTATATGTACATCCACTTGGAAATGATAGGTTTGAACAGTGATTTAGAGTTGATGATATGGGTTCATCCTAGGAGAGCTTCCTAAGGCTGTATTACAAATGACCCGGAGATCTTGGTATAACATGGATTCTGATTCAATGGGGTGGGACCTGAGATTCTATATTTCTGACATGCTCCAAAGAGGTGACAGTAATGCTGGCCCATGCTGGCCACACTTTGAGTAGCGTGATGTTAGAGGAAAGAGGGACAGAAAATAACACTTATTGAGTTCATGTTATATATCAGGCACTATACAAGGCTCTTTGCATACATTAACTCTATGGTTTTCACATTATGTTCATAGGCTGGTTACATCCAGATTATATGAGGAAGTTTTAAAATATACAAATTCTCAGGGCACCTGGGTGACTCATTTGTAAGCATCCAGCTTCGGTTCAGGTCATGATCTCATGGTTCATGGGTGTGAGCCCCACATTGGGCTCTGTGCTGACAGCTTGGAGCCTGGAGCCTGCTTCAGATTCTATGTTTCCCTCTCTCTCTGCCCCTCCCCTACTTGTGCATCCTCTGTCTCTTTCTCTCTCTCTCTCTCAAAAATAAATAAACATTTAAAAAATATATGTACAAATTCTCAGGACCCACTTCTAGCAATTCTGACTCAGAGGGCCTGTGGTAGAAACAAAGAAATCAGTATTTTTGCAAAGCTCCAAGGTGATTCCAATGTACTGCCACATTCAGAATTCTAAGATGACTTCCAGTAACCCTTGTCCTTCTGTAATTTTCTCCCCTCTGAGTGTGGGTGGAGCTCATGAATATGATAAGCTAGGACTCTCATGATTATGTCACATTATATGGCAAAAGGTAGATTATCTGGGGCCCCTGGGTGGCTCAGTCGGTTAAGTGTTCAACTTCAGCTCAGGTCACAATCTTGCAGTTCACGAATTCAAGCCCCGCATTGACCTCTGTGCTGACAGCTCAGAGCCTGGACCCTGCTTCAAATTCTGTGTCTCCCTCTGTCTGTGCCCCTCCCCTGCTCACACTCTGTCTCTGTCTCTCTCAAAAATAAATAAAACATTTTTAAAAATTAAAAATTGGTAGATTATCTGGTGAGTCTAATCTAACTACACAAGCTCTTTAAAAGCAGAGTTTTCTCTGGCTTGTGGCAAAAGAAATTGAAGAGCTTTCAAATGTGAGAAGAGGTCAATGCACCATGTTGCTGAGCAGAGGGTGGAGAGGATCATGTGAGAGGGAATGCAGGTAGCCTTAGGGACTTAGAGCAGTGCTATGATAGCCAGCAAGAAAACAGCGGCCTCAGCCCTACAATCACATGGAACTAAACTCTGCCAACAACCTGAATAAGCCTGGAAGCTGATTCTTCCAGAGCCTCCAGATAAGAACCCATCTGGCCCTTGACACCCTGACTGTGGCCTTGTGAGCCCCTCAGTAGAAACCCCAGCCAAGCCTGCTGATTTCTCACCTGCAAAAATACGAGAGAATGAATAAATGGGTGCTGTCTTAAGCTGGGAAATATGTGGTAATTTGTTATGCAGCAATGGAAAAGTAATGCATAAGCGTTTAGGTTTGGCAGTGACTACATTAAGTAATAGGATCCTCCCTTGAGCTCCGATGCAGAAGTATTATTATTTCCACTTTATGGTTGAGCAAGTGGAGTCAGAAGACTGAGGTTCTTTTCCCACAATCTCCCACCTCATGGCAGAGCCATTATATATATATATATATATATATATATATATATATATATATATATATATATATAGTAATAATATATATAATATAATATATATCCATTCATATATATGTGTATGTAATTTTTCTAGTTCAATGCATGTGTGTGTGTGTGTATATATATACATACATACATAATTTTCTTCTATTTCAAAGTTCTCTAATTCTCAGAAACAAAAAGGAAAAAGATCAAGCATACAAGAATTAGACTAGATAAGGCTGAAGAAGAAAGGCTTCAGTTCAGTCATTGAAAAAATGAGTCCTATTTCCTTCATGTGTCCACAGAAATTGCAAACTCCAGTCTGTTCTCTATATAAGGTAGTTGAATGGTGTGTACAGATAAGGGAGGGTTGGGGTATTCTTCCAGGCTTAACGTGGCCATGATTCATGGGTAGGAGATGACTGTTCAGTCAGATTCACCTGACAGTGGCTCTGAAGGTTGGCAATGGGACCAGTTTGTCAGTGGCCAGGAACAGATGTCTGGGCTGCCTCTTTAACCAGGGTCTTACATCCTCCTGGCTCGCTAGATATAAAGAGAACATTTAGGTAAGTCCTCCACTGTGTCTCATCAACTTCCCAGAACAGGACGTCACGCATAGCGATGTCCACTGGAACATAAAACATCGAGGCTCGGAGAAGCTCTGTTCTCTGGCTGTTGAGTCGGGAGTAGTCACTTCCACCAGAGGGATGAAGTGAGATGTGTGTGCTTGCTTCAACCTGGTCTTTTCATTGAGCTTTCTTCTCTGCTCTCGCAGACGCTAACTAAGGGCAGAGCCAAGACAAGAGGAAGAACCACCCATCCATTCATGCATCCGTTCTGCCCACACACATATATGAAGCTCCTGCTGGTGTATTCAGTGGGATTCAGGAGCAACTGGGCTTCATCAGACCACAGTTTTAGCACAAAACAAAAAGCATCTCTTCTTCAGAAAGAGTAAAAATAAAAATCTATCCCCAATTCTGATCCTATCTTTTGAAAAGAGTATTTAACTATATTAATCTGCTTGCATAGGCAAGTTCCAAATGTGTGTAATAGGAATTCTACAGAAAGCCATCCAAGAATAATTTATGTAGCTCTTCCAAATAGGGGCTGCACTGGCTTCACTCACTGAATGTTTATTCATGTCATTCATTCATTTGCTCAAGGAATACACACAGGGTAGCTTCTGTGTGCTACCCAGGGAGGCAAAGGTACAAAGGTGAATAAAACGAAGGTTTGCCCTCAAAATCTGGCACAGCCAACCAAAACATATTAATAAGAACAACACATTTCACATGCAAAGTACTCTGATGGAGGGAAACCTACGTGCCCAGCCATAAACTCTTGTTTGTGGAAGTGTAGCCTGAAAACCAGAGGACTGTGCAAGTAGATTTTTCTGCTGGGAGAGTTTTTTTCTTATTTAATCTGCTTGTAAAGCCCTCACTTTCCATTTCTGCAGCCACTCCATCAGGAATTTTGATGAACTGGAGGACAGAAAGCCTATCTGTATGTAAAAAAGCTGAGGTATTGCATAGTGCCTTTTGGATTTTTCCTCTGACAAGTGGTTGGCATCTGCTAACAACACTTCTTTTCTTGAGCTTTGTAACGTTGCCAGACTGAGAGCTGAGCTTTGAAAAAGGAGATGGAACTGTTAACAAACGCCTTTGTTATCTCTGGAATTGATTATTGTCCAGTGGTTCGCAGAAAAAAAACTTGATGCGTATCTTGTCTCAATATTTGCCTGCTCCTCCCAGGAAATATTGTGCTAAGAGCAATTCCCTGCCGTACAACAAATGTCAACTTGCCTAAGATAGCTGGTGCAGTTCACCAATCGACTGTCCTTTTTCCATCTGTGGAAACAGTATGATAAGACCCCAGGAAGAATTTCTTATTAAGTGCTTGGAGATCTTTTGAATGTGATGGCTGTTTGAAGTGTTTCATATCCCTTCCTCCCCCTTTCTTTCATTTGAGAAATATTTATCGAAACCTTCTTTGTGCCAAGCCCTTCTCCGGCCCCTCAGAAAATACTAATGAATGAAACAAACCCAAGGCAGAATGGCCTTCATGGAGATTATGTCTGCTGGAGGAGAGGAGGATTCTGCAAGCAACCCCAGTATGTGTTGATAAGCCAGGATTGCAGAGTACGTTTGCTAACAAGAAGTTATGTAGTAGAAGATCAAAGGCAGCTATTTGGAGAAAGTGATTTTTAAGCTGAAACCGGGAGGATAGGTGGGAGTTTGAAGTAATCCAGGCATTTGGTGTTGGGAGGGCAGGAGTGAGTGAGAAAGAAGCAGTGAAAAACAGGGAGATGGCATTTTCCAAGCAGAGAGGACAGCACATAAAAAGGTGGGTTCAGAGAGCATGGCAAATAACCTTGGCAAGCTGCTTAACTTCTCTGAGGCCCAGTTTCCTCATCTCTAAAATGGGGGAAATGACACAACCCATACAACAGTGTCGTAAGGATTAACTGCATAGTCCATGTAAAGCACTTACATGTATTCAGTGTTTCTTAGTAAGCACTCATGGACCGTAAGCTAGTATTTATTCACTTATTGAGGAACTAAGAAAAATTCAAGATCAGGATGGCTGGGCTTGCTGGTGTTTTCTCCCAATCTTGTATGCCAGACTTCCTTTACAGATAGAATGTAGCCTGTGTTGTACATATGAAGCTCTCCAATGTATAGATGTAGCAAACATTTGTTGTTTATATGTCTGTATCTGACTCAAAATTATCATTCTTTGCAGACAAGTGCTATGTCTTATTTATTTCTGTATCCACACACATAATGTAGTGCCTGGCACAAAATAGTTCCTCAATAAATGTTTCATGGATGAATGAATAAATAGGAGAATATAGAAGCAGGAGAGTAGAATAGAATCCTATTAGATCTTCATGCTAAGCTAAATGCTGCAGGAAATTCAGAGAATAGCTCCTGAATTTAGTCTCTAAGATATTTACTGAGGGCTGTCCCAGGAAGACATGAACAGACATATCTCCAAAGAAGACATCCAGATGGCCAACAGACACATGACAAGATGCTCAAAATCACTCATCATCAGGGAAATTAAGTCAAAACCATGATGAGATATCACTTCATACCTGTCAGAATGGTTAAACGAGAAACAACACAAGAAGCAACAGGTATTGGCGAGGATGTGGAGAAAGGGGAGCCCTCGTGCACTGTGGGTGGAATTGCAAACTGATGCAGTCACTCTGGAAAACAGTTTGGAGATTCCTCAAAAAATGAAAAATAGAACTACCCTACGATCCAGCAATAGCACGATTAGGTATTTACCCAAAGGATACAAAATATAGACTCTAAGCGGTACATGCACTCTGATGTTTATAGAAGCATAATTTACGACAGCCAAACTATGGAAACAGCTGAGTGTCCGTTGATAGATTAATGGATAAAGAAGATGTGGTATATATACACAAGCAAATATTACTCAGCTGTAAAAGAGAATGAACTCTTGCCATTTGCAATGACATGGATGGAGCTAGAGAGTATTACGCTACACAAAATAAGTCAGAGAAAAACAAATACCATTTGATCTCACTCGAATGTGGAATTTAAGAAAAAAAAAAAAAACCAAACGAGCATAATGGGGGGGCGGGAGGCAAACCAAGAAACAGACTCTTAACTATAGAGAACAAACTGATGGTTACCACAGGGGAGGTGGATGAGGATGGGTTAAATGGATGGTGGGGATTGAGGAGTACACTTGTGATGAGCACTGGGTGCTGAATGGAAGTGTTGGATACCAGTCTTGCACACCTGAAACTAATATCACACTGTATGGTAACTAGCTGGAATTTAAATAAAAACTGAAAAATAAACTGCTGCCCCAGGCTGCCAAAAGTTTGGAACAGCAGAAGAATAAAAAGCTCGCTCACCCTGGAGATCTTCCCTCTCGTCTCAGAAAATAAATTTTGGGCATTGCATTTCTTCCCGATGCCTCCCTTGAGAGAAGACTGTGCAGCTAGACTGTACTGCATGATAATAAAAATCTAAGATCCTCCCCAAATAGAAATTCTTATTATATTATTATTTCAAGAATGATAGGTACACACTTTTTACAACATGGGTATTTTTGAAAATATTCAAAATATACCCAAACATGGAAATGACCTGGGTGCCTTTGCACATGATAAACCACATGTCCTATCACGTAGAATCCACTATCATTAATCCTGTGCTAAAGATGGGAAGACTGAGGCTCAGCTCAGCCCAGGGAGCTGTCCAGGGTAGCACAGTCACTAAATGGTACAACTGGTACTCAGACCCAACTAGGTCCTGTGTGTATAATGACAAGAGGAAACAGTGCCTCTTAAGGATAGATTATGAAGCCCAGACTACCTTTGGGCTTGGTAAAGATATCCATTTGATATTTTATGTTCCCTTTCTCCTAGATTTAATGGTTCTCCTTCATTCTTCCATTTATATGGATCCGACTCTCATTTGAAGTTTCTATTAAAGCAGCCTTCTTGAATATACCAACCCAACTGATTATAGATTCCGCTGGACTCTGTTGTTAGACCATCAGGTTTATACCTCTGGCGTAGGGCTTTTCAAATACTACATTACATGCATTATTTTTTTTAATGTTTATTTTTGAGAGAGAGAGAGAGAGAGAGAGAGAGAATGCGAGCAGCGGAGGGTCTGAGAGAGAGGAAGACACAGAATCGAAAGCAGGCTCCTGGCTCTGAGCTGCCAGCACAGAGCCCAAGGTGGGGCTCAAACCCATGAATCGTGAAATCATGACCTGAGTCGAAGTTAGACGTTGAACCGACTGAGCCACCCAGGCACCTCTACATGCATTATTATTAAGCTGAGGCTGCCCTCAGAACCACCAAATGTTAGACCTGGAAGGCCTCTTACTCTGAGTTCAGATCTTATCTCTGTTACTCCTGAGCTGTATGTCCATGTGCATATTATTCAACCTCTCTGTGCTTCAGGTCCTTATTTACAAATGGGAACAAATACTGCCTCTCCTAGGAGGAAATAAGTTCACACATGTAATGCACCTGCAAGTTTTGAGTGGCTGCTAACTATTTTCTTAGGCCCACATTTAAAGCAAAGAATCCAGTCTCCAAATAAAGCTGAATCTGAGGAAGGAAGGTACTGGCATTCTGTCTGTTTTACCCACCTGATTTGTGAGCACCCCTCACTCCGCCAGAATCCCTTGAGCACCATAGATCACCAACATTCTTTATGGACTAAAAAACAAAGGCCTAGAGAGGAGTGAAGTGACTTGTCTAATCTCATATGACCAGTAATTGGCAGGGAGGTCTGGCCTTGGGCCAGTGTTCTTCTCACTTATACCACACGTGACCATGCCTTACTGTCAGCTATCTTTATGTACTCCTTCCTCCTCCCCCCAGCAAAAAGCTTTACATGGCTTTATTCATCCACTGAGGATGTAAATATGACTAAGATCAGTCCCAGCACTTATGAAACTCACACTCTGGGAGGAGGGGAGAGAAACATAACAGATAATTATAATAGAAGTGAATTGATGCAATGATAGAGGTATGCACAGGGAACACGGATGAGACATAATTAATCCACCGTTGAGCAGAACGTGAAGGAGGAGTAAGAGATAACGAGGCAAATTAAGCAGTGGAGGGGGGAGCATTCCTGGCAGAGAGGACACAGCTTGGGCAGACACACGGGGGCAGGGAATAGCATGACATCTGCGAGGAACTGCAATTTCCTTTTCCTGCTAGAGCGTGGAACCCAAGACAGGAAGAGGGGGAGACGGGCTGGAGAGAAAGTCAGGGGTGGCATACTGGGGTAAAGTCAGGGGTGGGGGAGAGGAGTCGCAGACGCCGTGTTGGAACATCTGGGGATTGATATTGGTTTCCAAAACTACTTACTTCAAAGTTGAGAGCATTGTGTTTGTAGGAAAAAAGAAAAACAACCTGCGCTTTAGAAAAAAGCGTTAAAATAGAGCATTGCCAAACATATATTGGTATCTTCTGAAGTGATGGAAAAGGGAAAATTCTCTCCAACATTAGGCCAGCACAGAAGTGCTGAGAGTCAACAAAATAAAAGACATTGACCAATCGCTCTGCGTGTTGCTGTGGTACAGATCCGTGTTGATAAATAGAGATTCAGCCCTGAGAAGAGTTACCAAATGCTGTTCAAAGCGACCTTAGCTAGCAACACTTGTGCTCCATCCGTAACTAAGGGCAAGTTTTTCAAATAAGGTGAAGCTTCTACAGAGTTTGATAAAGGACAATTAATGGATGTGCTTAACTCTGGCCGGATATGGGCACGGACAGGTTAAGATACACCCTCCCTGTGGTCTGCAGGACCTTGCTGCGAGTGTAGGGGAGAGACAGCACGGACCGGCGCAGCCCAGACGAGGAGTCCTGGCAGCTAAAGTCCATTTATTAGCGTCTCTGCTCCTCCCCTGCTGTTATATTAATATAACGAATTGTTCACAGGTGCGTCAAATGAGGTTTAGACGATCGTTGGGAGCTCTGCTGCCCAAACAGGACAAATTAGGACGAACAGAGCATCAGGCAAACTACAGCCCCTCAGCAGAAGTACAAAGCCTGAACTGATGAAGGTCGGCGCTCAGATTTGGCCTTTCCTGGCCGCCACAGCAGCAGGTTCAGCCCCCTGCTCAGCCCTTGCTTGCCAAGAAGTGCTCTCTACCTTCCCTTTTGTGGGGATGGGACAGATGGGGTGAGTGTCCCAAGGAAACCGTCTTCTCCCAAATAATGATGAGAGTAAGTGTAACTGATGGCAGCATGTCCTGGGCCTTACCGTACGATCGTGCGGGTTTTTCCCTCGACGCAAAGGCTCCAGAACAAAGGGGTGAATGAGTACTAGCATGGCGCTGCGTGGTGCCCCCCACACTGTGTGTCCTGCGTGGGCTGCACCCGCTGGAGGAAGGAGTGCCTTTTTCTAACTGGTACAAAGGCACCGTGTAGCCTTTGCGCAGCTTTTCAGAGGGAGTGTTTGTTTGTTTTTTTTCTTTTTCTTGCCCTCACAAAGGTGGCAGATGATCTAGTGGTAGACCCACAAATGCTACTATCACCCTTACAGCAATCCTATATGGTGCGCGGAGCGTTAGGATCCCCATTTTACAGATCAGAAAACTGAGTGCCGAAACGATTGAGCAACATGGTGAGAGTCACGCGTGGCAGAGCGAGGATTTGGCCCAAAGCAAATTCCCATTCCTCTGCTGCCTTAAACTCAACTAAATACAAATTTTTCTTCGTCTTTAGCTCCAGAAAGAGGAATGCGTAAGGAGAGAGGGAATACTTGGGCACAATGGCATGAGAGGGGCTCTGTACTCAAGAGATCGAAGTTTGATGTTCTGTATGAAACTTGCTTTGAGTCCTGGTGTCGGCAACTCCTCTAAAGTTCTGTTTCTTCCTGTAAAATTAGAATTGCAGTAGACAGCTGATCTCCAAGGTCTCTTCCAGTTTAGTGTCCAAGGAGTCCAATGGCCTTTTCTTTTTGTTCATTTTTTTTTTTCCCGTAAGAGAATATTAGGAATACATAGACTCCATATGTTCTGGAGGATGATCCTGGCACCACATACCAAAGCCATAAAAATAATCATGTGCATAATTATGCACAATGATGATTACCATTCTGGAGAATATCCCAAGGAAACTATAAAAAAAGAAGAGCTCTGAGTACAAAGTTGTTGCATTTGCTCATTGTGACAAACAGCCAACAAGTAAATGTCCCACAACAGGAGTGTGGTTATATAAATGTTCGTGTGTATGTGGGATGGGATGGTCAACTGTGATCGCATACCAAGAGTGATACCTCTCCAAGTAGAAACATGCATATACGTATGTCTTTATGAGATAAAACTGGGCGGAAAATAGAGAATTTAGGATTGAACATAAATTACATCACAGGTACAAACAACATTTACAGATTGACTGAAAAACGATAACAATGTAAAATAGTTTGTTTTGGTCATGGGTTTATAAGTACTTCACTGAAATTAATATTACAATGTTTAAGTCTATCACTTTGATCAGTTAAAGGTACTTCAATCAGCAGTGTTTGAGTTCTGTGTTTCTCTTGTGATTATAAAAGTGATACTCAGGGCCCCTGGGGGCTCAGTCAGTTAAGCGTCTGACTCTTGATTTCAGCTCAGGTTGTGATCTCACGATTCATGAGATTGAGCCCCGTGTCAGGCTCTGTGCTGACAGCATGGATCCTGCTTGGGATTCTCTCTCTCCCTCTCTCTCTCTCTCTGCCCCTGCCTTGCTTGCATGTGCGTGTGCTCTCTCTCTCTCTCAAAATAAATAAATAAACTTTTTTGAAAAAGTGATACTCATTATACACATTTTGAGAGTTCAAAAAAGTATAAAGAAATGGGAAAACCTTCAAACTGCACTCATCACAGGCAGCCTATTTTAAGATTTTGGTCTTTTCCTAGTTTTCTAGACATCGATTTTCGTTTTCCTTTGCATAGGTAGATCATTCTCTCTAAATCTGCATCATGTTTTGCTTTTATTATTATTTGACTTCCTGTTGCATTTTCCCATGTCATTCATAAAGGTTTACAAACATATAATCCATTATTTGGTCTATCACTTATTTCTAACTCTGGTTGACGTTTAGATTATTTCCAATATTTTCCTAAATAATCCTGAAATTGTCTTTATAGATTACAAATCGTTGTCCAAATTTTGGATTATTTGCTTATGATAGAATCCTAAAATGGGAAAATAAGTGCCTCTTCTCTTAAACCAAACCTTCTCATTCCTGGACGTTACATTCCTTGTACATATTTTGAAGTCAATGGGAGTCAATAATTCATTGTCAAGGATTTTTTTTAAGAGAGGTACATAAGTGGCATGTTATTTGAGCTCTTGCACACCTTCCTTTTGTCTTTACACATTAAGATAGCTTAGCTTGGCATAAAAATTTGGTATTGCAACTTTTTATTTGAGAACCCTGTGGGCTTTCTTTGATTGTCTTCTGACTTAAAGTATTGAAGAGAAGTCTGAGGCTAAGCTGCACGTAGTCGTCTGGAAGGAACTTGGAAGGAGTTTTCTGTTTGGTCAGGACATGCTTAGGAGCCTTAAATTTATCACTTAAAATTATTGTCTGTGCCATTTGATCTAGCAAATTAAGGTCGTCAATTTGCCCCATTGGAATAAACAGAAATGTGGTTGTTTACGGTAAAGTTTCTAATACAGTTATATCTATAATCTTGAAAAATTAGAAACAATTAAAACAGGAAGTCGTGATGTGATGGGCTCCTGTAAAAATATTTTGTAGCACTCAAGGATGAGAAAGTATTTGTGACACATTGCTAATTGAAAAAAGAAAGCTACAAAACAATATGTGTATAGTCAGTTCACACATGTGCTTCACATAAATGCATGTAAATAGATTTGTATGAGATACGTCACTGGAAGGAGAACACACACACACAAAGATCAAAGTATTTACCACAATTTATTAGTGAAACAGTGCAAACTACCATTCTTTCCAGGTTCCAGATAGGGGTGATTCTGTTGTTAACTGATTTTCCCAAAAATACAGCAAGGTTTCTAATTTATAGCCTCGATTTGGTTGTCCTTTTGCTTTTTGTTCTTTCCCCAGCAAGGTTTTCCCCAGTTGCATCTTTGATTGTTACTTCTGTTTCAGTCGTTCTCCCTTGCTCCTCAGACCATCCTGTGAGATGGGAATCTTCCTTACCGTCCTCTGTCTTCACTCTCTTTTCATTATATTGATCTGTTTTTGTCCCTTTTCTCCTCTGGGAGTTTTAGACATCTGTTCTCTTCGTCATACATCCTACTTTTTCTGTGCCTTTCTGTTCTTCACAACTTCCACATAGGCTTTAATTTTGTTAACATTTTTAGTTTACTTCCATCCTTCTGTCTTGGGGCTTTGGTTCTCGTTTCATGGAAATGATACCCTTTTGCCTACCTTCAGGATGCTGAGCATATATCTGAAATTATTTCTTCTAGAGTTCCTGCAGTAGATAATTTTCAGAAGTCTTCTGCATATACCATTCCCTTTTCCTTATTCTATAGCACTTTTTTTTTCTACAGACCCCAAGTTGATCTTCTTGTTTTCCATTTACTCATCCTTTAACTGAAGAGATCTATTCAGACCTAATGTTTGCCAACAAATGTGGTATATGGATTACCTTTGACCCAAATTTCTGTCTGCTGACATGCTGGTGACATTTCTCTAACAGATCTATGGCAGATCGTGGCTTGATTCTTAGAGTTCTTACCACAGTTCTTGTGTCTACCAAGTTTAGTGCTGAACAGAGATAGGCTTTTCCATTTGCCCTCCTCTCAAAGATCCCCGTCACTCTGATCAGATGAAGTGTATATGGACAACAGCGTCCAGAATTCACTGCTACAGGATTCCTTGTATCCTCTATCTTCTCTGGAAATTCACAATTTCACTTGTGGAAGTCATGCCTCCTCAGATTCATTGCACTACCGTTAACATTGTCTTTCTTCCTGATTTATTTTTGTTTGTTTGCCTTTTAAATTCTGGCAATGCAGTTTGACTGGTTATAAAAAGAGAATTCTGGTATAGAGAGTTAGGAAGGGCACTCTGGGTCCTACTTTTCTCTTTCAAAAATGGAACCCATTTAGGAGAAGGAGGTCTGCCCGGTTTTCAAGGTGAAACAGATCTTACCTTTGGGAATCAGAGTAGAGATAGCTGGGAAGGGCTAAATAGCATCCTGTTTAGAATCAGATGATATGCCGGGAACACGGATTGCATTTTCAAACAGTTCATTGCTTGTTGTGAATGAGCGATTTTTGAATAATTTGCCACTATCTTGACATTGGTTATTGATGTGCTTTTACGAGTTTTTGGATTTCCTGTCTTTATTGGAAGATTGAGGGAAGATTTCTCCAACTACTTTCCTAATACTGTTTTCAAACCAGAGGCCTCTGATTATTAAAATGTATATAATTACTTTGTTTTCATATAAAGCATAAGTGCAAGTGTAATATGGCATTTTATTTTAACTTTATGACTTGAATTCTAATTCGGCACCCATCCCTGGTGATCAGATGCCTCAAAGTCACTAATATCTATAATCTTCCAAACTATAACTGATTTGGTTTCTACATCAGTCTTGGACTGACATAGTGAGAAATGCTGTATTTTTTTCAAATGCTTAGCAGTTTATTCATTACAAACTGAGTAGTTATTAGCAGATTTGACTGTCTCATACGAAAAACTGTTGAAGAAAACTGTTGAAGAAACTGAATGTTTATCTTAGAAAAGAGAGAAACTAAGAAACACTTGAGAGCTTTCAAATCTTTCAGTATTTGAAATGCTGCAGTGCATAAGAGAATAGCTTCCTTTTATAATTCTAGGGAACAGAATTAGTAACAATAGGTGGATATTATAGGGAAACAAGTTTTAATATTAGGTTGTAAGTTCCTCAAGGCCCCTGTTTGCTTTTGTTCATTGTATCCGCAGCATCAAACATAAAGTCTCGACCACAATAGGGGCTCAATAAATGTTTATTGAGCAAGTGATGTTAATCATTCTAAAGACATTTTGTGATAATAAATTCAGGCAAAGAATAGAACATCATCTGACAGTGATGCTCTATAAGGAATTCTAACTGGAGAAGACAGATGTACTGAATCAGCCTAAGGTTTCTTCCAACTCTGAGTTCTGTGACTCCGGGTCCCAACTGCACATTAGAAAAGAGGGTATTTTCTCTTAATTCCATATTTAACAGGATTGTGAATGGTGCCGGATGGTAGAACAGAGTCCAGACCCTGTTTTTCAATCCCGACTTAGTTAGCTATATCACCTTGGGTCAATCACCTTTCTGTGCTGGAAAAACCATGCCACCTGCAGTGGTTTAGGTCTTGGTTATATTGCCTTGGTGATGAATCCCGAATACTGGTCTGCTATGTGGTTTTGCACCTACAGACATCCTTCTCTAATCCATTTTCTGTACTTAGGTCTTGTTTATATTGCCTGGGTGATGAATAGCAGTCAGCTATGGGGTTTTGTGTCTGCAGACATCTTTCTCTAATCCATTCTCTGTACTCGGGTTTGAAGGACCTTTATAAAACCCACTCTTGCCAAAACATTCCTCTCTTTGAAACTCTTCCCACAGCCTAACATCCAAACTCTCACATAATGATGGAGAGATAAGACTCTAGAATCAGGTGCCATATGTTTAGATTTTGTTGCTGTTAATTCCCACTTATGTGGCTTTAGATAGGAACATGTGCCTCAGTTTCCTTATCTATACACTTGGGATAATAAATATTACAACCTCGGGTTTATGAGAACTAAATTATACATACACAATAGATAGACAGACAGATAGGTAGACAGAAACATCTGATACATATACACGGTATATTTGGCTGCCCCATGAGCTCACCCATCCTTTCCTGTTCAATATTATCACTGCCACCCCCTAGAAACTGTTTGTAGTTTCTTGCACATAACGAACAATGGTCCTTATCTTGGAACATGCTTTTCCTTCTACCTGAGATCTCCTTGGTTCTTCCTCTGGATTGTGATCCTCTTTCTTCTTTCAAGACCCATCTTCCCCTTTTTCCCTAATTATCCTCTCCTTATGGGAAGATGTTGTCCTCTCTCTCCTTTGTATCAATTAATATTTCTTTCTCATATTTTTATTAAAGTATCTGCAACACAATATTGACACAATTTGATTGTATTCTGCCTCCTCTAACAAACTGACCTTTTTGAAGATAGAATTTGTTTATTCATTTTATAATTTTTTTAATTTATTCATTTTGGAATTCCCGGTGCTTAACTTTATTTTTAGCGCATGAGAGGCATACAGTAAAGATTTGTTAAATGAGTAAAAGAACGAACAGAATATCATACTCTGGAATCTCTAGCCACAAAAGTGACTTTCTCCTCTTATCTGCATAGCTGTCTATCATCAGCAGCACATTATCCTGTTGGTTCGTAGAGAGTTACTTCTTTCCTTATAACTGTACTTCTGAGACAGTTGGGAATTACCCCTGTGACTATAAAACAGGAAAGAACAAGAGCCACATTTACTATCCGTCGCTTAAGGGTGTAGAGAATAGTAGTCCTGACTGAGCAGAGTAAACTTGACCAGAGACTGGCAATAAGCAAGGTAACTGATTTGTAGGTGTTCTCTCTTCTGGGCTGCAAGAGAGACTAGATAGACAGGGTTGGGGGGGGGGGGTTGCTGTGCACATCTAGGAGGAGCTGCTTTAGCAACAATTCAAGCACTAGTAGAGTTTTAAAAAAATCTGTTCCAAAAGAGACCACTTCCTAAACTAATCAGTAAGATTTTGTTTCTCTTCTTCAGTGTGTTTGGGAAAATAAGTTATGTCTACCATAGACAGCTATAACTATTTTTTATGAGATAAACTAAAAATACATACAATACCACATAATGCACTTACATCTTAGGTTGTAATTAATGCAAATTATGCAAGATTCATATACAATGTGATTAGACTTCTCTAGCACATAATTTATGGTTGAATTAACAAAGAAGCTGATTAAATGAGAAAATTGATTTCTGTCGCTATACTTTTTTTTTATTATTTTTTTTTGTAAGAACATGTCTGAAGACTCAAAGAAGTTAGATTACGAAGTTGGAGTTGTGGTTTAAGGTATTCATTCCACTCTTCGACCTTCTTCTTACAGATCAGCAAACCTGCAGAACTACATGATACTTTCTGATAATATACTGCAGGGCAAGTTTCAGTAAAACAACATGAGGCTCTTGTAGCTGCAAAATACAAATACGTGGATGATTCGCTGACTAACCAGAATAGATTTTTTTTTCATGGCTTACTGGCCAGAAGCATTTTCTTGAGTTCTGTTCAAAAGTATTTTAGCAAATTTTCTCAGATATGAATACAGAAACTTTGTGTATGGTTAAACTTTTTCCTTGCTTATAATTCAAGTGGTAGAACTGAATATGAACTCTAGAATTAAAAATATAATTGGAAATTGTTCTCATTTATTAAAAGAAAACACCCTGTAAACGAATGATAAATATTCATAGATATAACTATCATCTCCTAGATAATAAGATTCTTGATGGCCCAAGCCTGTGTCTTCTTAGTTTCTCTCCTTTCTTAGTTTCTCTAACTCCTTCTCAGGCAATCAAGTCCCAAATTCTACCAGTTTACTTTTACTTCTACAATATTTGTTTCCTTCCTCTCTTCCTCCACCCATCCTTCCTTCCTTCTCTCCCTCCCTCCTTCCTTCCAGAATTTGAAATCTTTTTTCTCCACTACAAGTGGCATTGTATTGTAGACATCATTCCATTCTCTGAATTAACAATAATGACTAGACTGATGAATGTGAGAATCCCAGAGAGTAGTTATTAGTTCTTTCTCCTTCTACGTGGTCCTGGTGTGGTATAGTCTCCATTCACAAAACCTTCATGTCCTCAGATGTCCCATTACTTTGTTATGTGAGTAATTAACAAGAGTGACCATTTGCATTTTTAGAAGCTGGAAAATCTTCCGTAAATCAGAGTGAGGCTCCAGTGTTGGAGTTTTAGCATTGGTCCATGGATGAGAAGAAAATAATTTGGCCAGGCCAAGACCCTCCCAGCGTTCCCTGAAGCCCCCACCAGGGTAGTCTTCTTTCTTCTACTTGTAAGAATATGGTAAAAAGCACATACTCTGAGGTTTAAATCCTGGGTCTGTCACTTACTCACTTTGTAATTTTGAGCTTCTTGGTTGATTTCTTTGTGCCACAATTTCATCATCAATAAAATGGAATTAATAATAATAATGGTGAGAGGTGCTTTATAGAGCTGCTGTCATGACCCAGTGAGTTAGCATATTTAAAATACTTAGAATGGTGCTCAGTGAGTATTATGATTATTGTCACCCATAGGCATCATGACATGGTAGAAAGAGCACAGGCCCTAAAGCCTGAAATGTGGTTTCAAATCTGGAAACTCTATTTACAAGTTGTATGACCTCAACTGAGTTATAAAAATTCTCTGAGTCTCTGGTTCCTCATATGAAAAATGGGGATAATAATTGCTGCCCCACCTACTGGAAAGGGTTATAACTTGGTATACAGAGCTGGTTGTAGGGTACCACCTTCATCTAGGAAGTAAGGCTACTGTCTGAGGGTCCAAATCTAAACCAGTACATATGAGATCAAAGTAGAAATATACAAAGTTGCCTTAAAGTAAAATAATCTCCCTACCAAACCAGAACAAAGCTGAAGTGACACCTTACTAATCCAAGTGTGGGGAACGGTCACACAAAGACACTAAGGAGAGATATGAGGATAAGATCCATGGGACCCATAAGAGCCTTTACCAGGAGAGGGACAGAGACTTGGCCAGAGAGCCACCAGCCACCCCCTCCCCACCCCAGTTCTATCTTGGTGCTGGCTCAGTCCCTAGGGTGGAGGTGGAGCATTCAAGTTGTTTTCTCCCCTTAACCGCCTAGATTGCTCGTGGCAACTTATCTCACCTCCCTGAGTTTCTGCTTTCTCATCTTGGAAACCAAGCAGCCTTCTGATAAGCTAGCAGTCCTGGAACAAAACGCCTGCTCATACTGACCTAACAGTTATCACCCACTGGCAGTTTTTATCTCTTATCTTAACATCTTAAGCTGGAATTCCAGTGTCTTCCTCAGCCTCTTGTGAGGTTTGTTATTGTGAGTCAGTATTCCCGAGCCTGCTCAGATATAACAAGACTCAGTTTATGACTCTGAGTCCCAAAGGTCAAATGTTAGCTTAGGATGTAAAATGCTACCAACATAGATGTCACTTCATGAGGCCTGTCAACAGCCATCTCTTCCGATGATGACATAGACGAATGTGTCATCTTTTAAATTCTGCAGGTGGGTCTGAGGGTCACACGCAATAATGGATGAAAAAAAGGGCTTTATAAACTATAAAACACTTCATACATACAACATGGAGCATAGTTTTGAAGGAAGGGATATTGCTAGAACCTCAGTTTCAGGATGCAAAATAGCCTGGATATTCTAGCATATGATAAATGCCAAAGTAAAGTGACCGCTTAGGAAAAATTCAAGTTGACAATTCCCCTATGCCCCCCCACCTGAGAATTTGGCCTAAAAGAAGGGGGGGTGTGGAAAGAGAAAGAGAGAAACCCTCATTTTTAATATCAAATCCTCCCTGCTGATTCTGTGAAGGCCTGGAAACAGCAGGTAACAATGTGTAAGTGACTTTGAATTAAGACTGAACTCACTGTGTCCTTCGCTTCTCCCTCAAATGTGGAATGATTTTCTAAGAATTTAATTATCTAAGAACACAGCATCAAAGCTGTTAGACCCTTGTTAGTGTTAATTCAAACTTAATGTGCATGAGATTTAGAGATCTTGGATACTAGGAAAATGATTTCAATTTAAATAGCCCTCTTTGTCCTACACATCACAAAACATCTTTTAACATAGTTTTTTTTTTTAATAGAATACTATAACCCAAGTCTCTCCCACTAAAAAGAGTCTCGCTATAAAGAAACAGATACTCTACGTATCAGCAGGATGCGGTAGAAATAACATATTTGGGCTTTGGTGCCTTCGATATCTAAGTTCAAATCTTAGAGGTTCACCTTTTTCCATGTGTCTGTGGGCAGAAGCTTAACTTCTATGTTCCTCAGTAAATTAACCTCTCAGCGAGGACTGAGAGCTGACAAGAGGGCAAGTGGGGGGCTACCAAAATGGGGTGAATGCAGAGGCATGTCTGGAAAGTGCGTGGTCCTGGTGGAGTCTGGGTCTAGAATTAGCTGATCCATCCAAAGCAAGGAGGAGAGACTTGTCATGAGTGCTGGCCTGAGGACTTAATGAGTCCATTGGGTTTCATGACCCACAATTAAATAGTGACTAATATAAAATGAAACAATACATCCTTTAAAAAGCATAATTGTTTACAAAGCATTATGGTATTTTAAATGAAATATACAGGAGCGCCTGGGTGGCTCAGTCAGTTAAGCATCTGATTTCAGCTCAGGTCATGATCTCGCGGTTCCTGAGTCCAAGCCCCCGCATCGGGCTCTGTGCTGACAGCTCAGAGCCTGGAGCCTGCTTCAGCTTCTATGTCTCCCTCTGTCTCTCTGCCGCTTTCCTCTTCTTCTTCTTCTTCTTCTTCTTCTTCTTCTTCTTCTTCTTCTTCTTCTTCTTCTCTCTCTCTTTCTCTCTCAAAAATAAATAAACATTAAAAAAAATTTTAAGTGAAATATATATCACATATGTTAACCATGCGCCAATTGGATAACAGAAACCAGCCACTCCCACTGGAACACATTTATTTCCAAAGTGTGAGATAAGCCCTGTGACACAATAATTCCTTTGAAAGGCATAAAGGAATTATCAGTGATTAATCAGTTATTATTAACCAGTTAATCTGGAAGCATAGCTTCAGGTAAATTAAAAATCATTGTTTTAAAGTCTGAGGGTAGAATTTTGTAACTGGACCGACAAAGATTGGTCCAATTACTTTAAATCAGTGCCCCAGTTTGCACTTGTTTCATTCATGTTTTGGAGATAATCTGAGATCTCCACTGCAGTAGAACAGTGTTCTTGCCCTATTAACACCTTACATGTGTATGATCAATATTACCTTCCCAATAAATTTGTGAGGTGTTAGGGCAGAATATGTTATCCCTTTCTTAAAAACAGGTAATTTAAATCCCAAAGAGATTAGAGACCTTTCTCAGAGCCCAGAGTGAGGTGGTTGAGCCCAAACAAGAACCCAGAACTTTTGATTCCAAACTTACTCTTATTTTCATCACATATATGTGTGTGTATATATATACACACAAAGGACTCAGCATCAACCAGATTATTCAGGAGGCAATTTCTGCCCTCCTAACACCAGGTTTCTTTCTTCCATGATTCCTCTAATTGCAAACCCAGTGTATCTTCCTCTTTACCTCTTCTCCATCAAGAGCTTTATTCATAAACAATATCCAATGTCGGTCATTTATACTTTAGTGTGAATTTAAGGCAGTGTTGCCTCTCTCCCTTACTTGTTTACATTTCAGTCTTATCCTTCTGCTGAGTGATTTGCAAGCACGTTTCTCCTATTGAAAGAATCTTAGAGGCATAAGGAGCTATCACAATTTTTGTTTAGGGACCTCTACTAGAAGGCCGTAGTGAAACACTACCTGGAATATATCCATGAACCTAATATACAACATGTCTTTTACTCCAGGATAATAAGCTTCCTAAAGGAAGGGATCATAGCTATCTAGTTGGCTATTGTATTCCCAGTGGTTGGTTACAAAACCTGTCATATATTTAACACTAAATAATTCTAGAATCAATAAATTCAACCTAACAGATACAGCAAGTTGTGTCAAGAATATCATATTTTCATAAGCTGAGTGAAAAAAAAAGAAACTAAATGACATATTTGAAAAGAGTTTCACAGCCATCAGTCAGATTGAAAAAGAATCTCTGAAGATACCTAAATAATCCACCCTCTGCCTGGGAACCATTTATGCAATCAGGTCCAAAGGAAGCTAAAATGGTAAAGCTAAAATGGGGGTGGGGTCTCTAGCCAATATGGTGGCAGTAGGGATGTTCACAAGATGGCGCACCTAGATTGTGTCCTTAGTCATGATTTTAATGGGATATTTCAGTATTTTTATATTACCATAGAACAAGTAGAATCCTGACTTAGGATTCATGGTTGATCCAATTTCTTGTATTTATACATTTCTCCTTTGAAATGCAGGATTGTTACGTTGGGCTGTTAAATGGGGCCTTGTTATAACCTGGTGGTGTGGGAAGAGTTGTCCCTCCCCTCCTGAACCCACCAAGTCTTCTGGACCCCACCTCAGATGGCAAAATGTTTATCCAAGACAAGTGGAGCTGCTGTTGGCTCAAGAGGAATCAAAATTGTACTCAGAAGTAGAGCAAAAGAAAAAAAAAGTGTGAATAATAGTTCCTATGGAAAATGAACCTTAAGGCCAGAAGTGGGATGATAAGGACCTAACATTTGGAGCATAAAGTACATGAAGCTTAGTGATTTAGAATGGGGGTCAATAATAGAGTGAGGCCAATTCTTAATCAGTGTAGTGTAGTGAGTGTGTGTGTGTGTGTGTGTGTGTGTGTGTGTGTGTGTGTGTACTGGCTTGATAGCATGAGGGAATAAGACAGATCAAATTGTGCCCTGTATGGGTTTTTATTTTATGCAACTGAGACCTCACAATAAATGTAAATGCCCTGCTCCTTGAAGCCAAGGTAATACCTACTTTCTTTAGGCAGCACTTTTTGTCATGTCTAAGAGATGCTCAATAAATATCTATTGAGTTAATTAATTCATCAAAGGAGACAAATCCAATGATAATTTTAATGTACTCATACAATACAGAAATGTTATTAGTTACAGATTGGGTTATTTTGAATCTAACTCTTCAAGTAACTGGAAGGTGTTTCTCGTATAACTAGTTTATTGCCTCGTGGAGAAGAGTAGTTGTGTCATTTCTTAACTGGCTTGAGCTTTTTGCATTGTGTATTTTATTTTTTCAGAAAGCAAAAAAAATGAGATCACTGAATTCAAGCCACACTTCATAAATGGGTGCAGAAAAGTATGATGATAACTATATACATACACTTACAATAATTCACATATTCACCCCAGTGCAACCGTGCACAATGGCTGGGACACAGAGTGTTGTTTTTACAAACTATTGGCCAATTTAGGATTTGTCAAGAGAATACTTAATGGATTGTTACTGGGGTAACTCAGGAAGCTGACTGCAAACCTTCAGATGGATGCTTTAATGGAAGTAATGGTAAACGTCCTGGAATCCTTTGTAGGTGTGTTTTTAAGGAAGTGCTATGCAAATGTTTTTGTTTTGTTTTGTTTTACTTATTTTTGTTCCCTGTTTTCTGCTTCCTAATTTGTGGTCTGTCTCATTATTGAGGAAGCAAGTGGAGTTATACATGAATTTTGCTGCAAAATTACTTTATTCAGGGAATGTAGAATAAGCTTCCAAAAATGTAGATCAGCTCTTATCACTTCTCTACTGACCCCTTCAATGAGTCGTCTGGCTATAACCTAAAGGGGTTCTGCCTGGTGGCCTCTGATGTGTGATGTCCTCTTGATAAGGGATACTGCTACAGAGTGTACAAGTGCTCACCATCGATGTTCCCCATGCCAGATTAAAGACACTCGATTTTCTCCTCTAGGCACTGAAGAGCAGTTAAATGATTTTAAATAGAAGCATGATATAATCAGACCTGCGTTTCACAATATGTAATCATCATACAGTATTTTTCTCTGGGAAGCTGGTTTTTTCATAACCTCCCTGAAAATAAAGCCTGCAGAAGGAGCAAATCCTCCTCTAGAAACTAATGAAATACATTGAGGCTGTAACAAACTGAGTGCAAATGTGAGCACAAATAAAGGCACAATAGTTATATCGCATCTGGGCAGTAGCCACATGGTTGCCCAGAGAGAGATAAATCTTCATAAGGATTTCTCTCTTTGGAACTTCTTTGAGACTCTTAACAGGGTGATCTGTGTCACTAGAAAGGAATTAGTTGGAGAAAACCTTTGAGTGGTGAAGAATCTGGTGGGTTGAGTGGCTAAGGCATGGGATGACCTTTGTCCTAATGGACTCACAGCTTTCTTTGGAAGCTGCTGATCACTTTCCCACTCTAAACACCTCTATCTGGGGAGGTAGGAAGGCATTTAAAGCACTCAGTAGTTACCTGTGTTATAGCACTTAGGGCACTATTTTAAAAATCTACCTGTTTACTTATCTTTCCCTCCCATTACGCTGTTACTTTGGAACAGCACCTGTCTTTCATTTCTTTATCATCAACACCTACCACAGGGTTTCATTCACATGGAAAACACTCAGGTTTTGTTTTGTTTTTTAATAGATGAACATGTGAATGATTTTTAAAAAATGGACTCTATAAATGGAGCCGGGCATGGTTATTCAGAGAAATAGATTCCAAGGGAGATTTTAAAGGCTCCAGTCCCAAGGATATTTAAAGATATAATGGATAAAGTTACATAGGTGTGTGTAATTAAAAATCAGTCTACAGCTGGGAACTTCACTAAATGACCTTTAGTGATTTAGGGATTCCTCTGCCTACAATGGGATTCTCCAAATTTAGCCACATGTAATAAATCCAAAGGAAATAACATACCAGATTCTAGCAGTCATTGTACAGTTCATTTTATTGACAGGTATTAATGGTGCATCTACACTGAGGATGGAATGACCGGGGACACAGTGACAAAAAAGCACATGTGTCTTGGAATCAGATGATATAGGTTCACATTAATACTTATGGAATTAGTGTCCGAGTGGCTGGATATGTGAATGGGTGAGTGGTGCACAAAAGGTTATGCTAGTTGCCAAAGATCATGCAATCAGATCTGGTGAAATAAATACAGAAATTCTAATTTCCAGAGCTATATTGTGTTCCCATACAGAGGAAGAGGAAGGAAAGAAAGATCGATTCAAGATACTCCTTTGCTACTGACAGATGCATATAGAATCTTTTCTGCCATGCACAGGTAATATATGGGAAAACGTTAAATTTAAGCCATAATCATTAGAGACTCCTCAAGTGGAGTTAACCCTAAGTCAAAAATTAAGTGGGAAAGACCTTAGTACTGAAGTGAGTTGGTTTATTCTATGCATTTTAATATATTTTGGGGTAAATTGTTAAATGAAGAGATAATGCCTGATAAGCTGCTTAAATATTTGAATACCAGTAATGAAATCATAATTAAATCAAGTAAAATGTAATAGTAAATGTCTATCTAGTGTTGATATTCCCTCTTGGATTCCTTGGAATTTGAATGGATAAAATTTTTATCTTGTAATTCTTGGGATTTAGTTCAATATTTCTTTCATTATCAGTACAGAACTACACATACTAACTAGTTTAATGACAATGAATGCTGGAGTCTGACTAAAGACAACAGCAACATATCAAATGATTTTAATTAGAATAATGTAACTGTACTTAGGGAAGATACTCTAGTAGATGTTGATATAGGAAATACATAAATAAATGCAATTTCCCTCAGCCTGAGCTTGCTAGTGACCTTGGGTAAGTCAGATAACCTTTTTCAATTCTAGAGTTACCATTCATAAAAGAAGAAGGCTGTCTAGTTATATCTGTAAGTTTCTTTTGCATATTTAAGCTTTAAATTTTTCGTATGCCTATATCTTTATAGAATGAAATTTAATAAATAATTTGAGGGCATACTGTGTTTGGTTCACTATGGAAAGATCCAGTATACAATGATGGACATGTGTATCTTTGCTCTATGAATGCTCATGTATTCATTCAGCCCATAATCACTGGTCAGCACTCAGCAATGTAAGTAATACAGGAATATATAGGTGACTGTATTAGTTTATTAGGGCTGCTGTAACAAATTGCTATAAAGATAGTGACTTAAAACAAAAGATACTTCTTCTCTCATATTTCTGAAGGCCAGAAGTCTAACATCATGGTGTCCATACAGCTGTGTTCCCTGCAGGGGCTTTAGGGAAGAATCCACTCCTTTCCTTTCCTTTTCCAGTTTCTTGTGCCTTGACTTGTGGCAACTTCACTCCAATCTCTGCCCCTGTGGTCACACTACCTGCTCTTCTCTGTGTCTCCCTTGTGTGTGTCTTATAAGGATACTTTTTATTCTACTTAGGACCCACCTGTATAATCCTGGATTATCTTCTCATATCAACATCCTAACTTGAGATACAAAGGCTACATAGATTCTTTCCAAATAAGGTAACATTCACAGATTCTGGGGATTAAGTCATGGGCATATATTTTGGGGAACCACCATTCAACCCACTATGGTGACCAAACAAACACAAAAATAACAAACAAACAAAAACATTGTTTTGCTCTTGTGGAGCTTATAGTCTACTAGGGTAAATAGACATTAAACCAAAATATACTTATAAAATATAATTATACTTCATATATGGTTATACATAGATAGTTTTATGTCATAGACTCTGGGTCTAAAGTTCTCTCTTGTCTAGCAAAAGAGTGGGATGCAAGATTGAAAGTGAGAGATGGCTAATGACCAGGAAAAGACAAGAACCCCAAATAAGGGTCCTTGCCCCATTTTTATTAGGATCAGAAGGCTTATAAACATGGCAATGGACGTGTACAAAGAGACTGAATCTGTGAACATTAACTTGTGGACGTGAGGGAAAGGGGGTCTTGAAGATATTTGGGATTAGGGGGTTGGGTTCATACAAAACAAAATCTGGGGGCTGGGCAGTTGGGAGGAAGGTTGTTTACAGTGGACATGAGGCATCACCTCTGTTTACCTTAGCTAGCCTCAGGGATGAGACAGGTAGGGGAAATAAACTCAGGCACCTTTTGTTAATCATCTCCACTCTGGGCTGCTACACCTGCAGCGCAGTGGTCTATAGCCCAATTTCCCTGTTTAGCTAACTTGGTCCTTTCTTCCTGTGAGAGCAGCTTTCTCCTATAGTACTAAATTGAGAGTGCTTCCACCTTGAATATATAATCTTGTTTATGTCATATACATATGGATTGAGCACCTTTGTGCCCTTATTTTTGGGCCCTTGCCCCTCTCTTTCTATTCTGGGGGCTCTAAACCTTCTCTCTATTCTGGGGTGCCTTTGCACCTCCCTATTCTTGGTTGCCTTTTCTTGTTTACCCAAACTCGGGTGTGAACTTTGTATTTGTTTTTGTATATGGCTTTGTATTTGTTTATGCCTTGTTAACCCATTGGTGTAAGCTCAGGGGATTCCTAAGCTTATCCCCCACAGTTTTAAATTGTAATTAGGTCTCTGAAGGAAAATTACAGGGTGATTGTTTTGAATGATTTTAACAAAGGAACCTCATGAAGGATGGGAATAAGGTCAGACCTCTAAACAAGTAACAGTTAAGCTAGCATCAATGAATGTATAGGAGCTGGGCCCTGGGGAGAACCTTTTGGAGAGGTGAGAAGATACCATTTCAAGCAAATAGAATATTCCTTGCCAAGGCTTTGACATGAGGTTGTGTAGAAATGAATGAAGGCCACTATGACTGGAGTATAATAAGCATGGGGAGAGTGGAGTGAGTTGAGGCTAGGTCAGATCATGGAGGAACTTGAAAGCCTTTATGAAGACTTGTGGAAATTGAAATACAATGAGGAATCATTGATGTGTTTTAAATGGGAAAATCTGAATGATGTTTCTAAAATAGTACTGCAGCTAATATGTGGAACATGGGTCACAGGGAAACAAGAGTAAAAACAGGGGAAAAGGTAATACTAGGCCAGAGATCATGTAGCTGGGTCTAAGGTGATGGCAGAAGAGATGATGAAAGTGAACAGATTTGAGTTACATGTTGGAGGTAAATTGACATGGATGGGGGAGGGCTGGCTATAGGAAAAAGAGACACAAGGAAACTACAGTGGTGGCTTTAAGTCTGTTGATGGGACAAGCATTAAACAAATGCCCATAAGAGAGGGATTCATAATGTGATTCAATTGTGCAGATGAGAGAACAAATGATAGCACCTGGAACCAGATTGAAATGACCCCTTCCTTCTTTCCTTCCTTCCTTCCTTCCTTCCTTCCTTCCTTCCTTCCTTCCTTCCTTCTTTCCTTCCTTCCTTCCTCCTTTCCTTCCTTCCTTCCTTCCTTCCTCCCTCCCTCCTTCCCTTCCTCCCTTCCTTACTCCCTCCCTTCTTGCCTTCCTCTCTTCCTCCCTCCCTTCCTCCCTCCCTTTCTCTCTTCCTTTCCTCCCTTCTCTGTCATCCACTCTCCTGCCCTTTTTCATAACTCCCAGTTAGATCAAAGTCTAAGCATTCCTAATCATAAAGACTTTCCATCTCTTCATAAGGTGCTCCTTATATGCTTTTGATTGATGACTATTCATTGGTGGAATTACAGGCACATCAGTTGAATCACCCTTGAAATTAGTGCAGTGACAGGTGTCACATACATCTCTTTCTCTCTGCTGTTTATAAGGAGCTTAGCATCTACTCTAAGAGATTATAGTCTTTATGGGGGATCCAGACATGTGAAAAATGGCTCCAACACATGGCAGGGATCAGGGTTATAAGTAAGCACAATATATAAAGGAATCAAAAGGGAGAAAGATGGGGGGCTTCATTTAAACTGGGTCCTACACATTGGGAAAGATTTCAGTAAATGGGAATGGGGAAAAGTAATCCTGGAGGAGGAAATAGCATGAGTGAAAGAATGGAGGCAAGCATGTAGAAGACATGGTCAAGAAAAGATATATCATCTTTATGGTTTGATCAGGAATAAATAAGAGTATGCTGCTAGAAGAAGATCATAAAATGAATCTAGATGAAACACGGTAAAATGAACTAATTTTATTTTTTTTACAATTGACAGAAATTTCTGATCTACATGAAATTCCAGAGCCATGTTTGTTGAAAGGCATTCATCTCCTTCACTCCATCATCATGTCATTGTTGTCCTAATCACCATTATTAAATATTATGATTGTGTAGCCTTTACAGTTTCTCATTCATGACTTCATTACATTGAGGGCACGGTATTGGTAGAAGTAACAAAAACTACGAACAATGCTGGCTTATATGATGAAAATGATATATTGGATCATATTATTAATGTAATGCTGCCTTTAGACAGTGACTCCATGATATGACAGGATGATTTCTTTTGGTCTCTCTGCTTTGACCTCTTTGGATCCAGCTTCATCATAAGGTCCATTCCCTTTAGGAGCCTACACTGTTGCTTCCTGGTCTACAGGATTTTTGTTTTTAATTGCTTTCTGTTTTCCAGTCAAAGTCTGATTGGATAGGTTTTCTGCCAACCCCTGAACCACCACTCTGGTCACTACCAGAGTGGTGATTCAGGGGGTGCTGAGTGGTTTAGCTTAGGTCATGTGTTCCAGTCAAGAGCTAAGGTACAGACAGCACCTCTGAGAAATCACATACTTCTCCAAATTGGAATCGGATTTTTAGGAAAAGACAAACAGGGTGGGTATGGGTGAGATGAGATCCAAAGAGCAAACTAAAGAGTGTCCTTTAGAGCACTTTTATTGCATTTTTATAGCTGAGGAATAGAAGTTCATGGTACTGTTGGTTGCGCAAAGATGAAAGAGTTCCCTTTTTCTAAGAAGATCGTATATGTTGAGAGAAAAAAAGAATTACCTAGATATGGGAATTCAGAAGGTGAAGAGATGTTACTATCCCTTCTGAATAGAAAGGCCAGACAAGTGTCATGGGCTGTGGCCCTGGACAAATTACTTAATTTCTCTTACTTTTACTTTTGTGTAGGTGTGAGTGTGAGTGTGTGTGTGTGTGTGTGTGTGTGTGTGTGTGCTGGAAAATAGAGATAATAGAGGATAATTTCCTTCACAGGGTTGCTGAGAGCATTAAATGAGACATTTACAAATACAGGTGACCAAATGTCTCTTCCATTCATTATGTGCTTGATCCTAAGAACATCCAGGAAAGTAGCTGAGGGCACCCAGTCTAAAAGATGAAATTACTGAAGCCTCGTATGGTTATTAGCCAAAGGAAATACCAAAGTCTCACGATTCCAAGCTTTACCTACCTCTCTTTCCATTATGCTGTGCTGCTGCTTAATGAGATCCCTGGCTCTCTGTATGTTCTCCTTGCCGTTAACAGGAACCACACCAAGGGAACTACACGTGCAAATTATTATTAGCATGAAAGAGGTAATTATTATTTTTTTACATTGGCATCATCACAGACGATCTTTGCATTAGACATTCTTTAGCAATGAATGATTGAACCAGAGGGCTTGTGGTTCATTCAGACAGTCATTAACTCTAAATAAGAAATTCATTTACTGTCACTCATGTTGCTTAAACAATGCAAAGCAAAGAGTGACAACAGAGCAGTCTTGGATTGTAAGGGCTAGAATGGAGGCTGTAAATCACATAGCCAGACCTTTTGATTTACATATGCGCAAACTGAGGGCCAGCATGTGGAAGGTCACACAATTAATTACTGGCAGGGCTGAGACTAAACCCATTTTCCTTACTTCTATACCAAAGCCTTGCCACTAAAGCATGAATGCTGGTCATCCGACTCCTATTTGGTGAGGAATCCCCTGATTATTTAAAACACATTGCAGATATAGGATAGAGAGATACTTAATGTGCTAAATGTTCCAAAGTGAAAATATATTAAAGAATCTCTCACAAATTCCCTTGTGCTGTATTAATTTAATCTCGATTATTTCTACAATGTACTTGTGGGGGGAAAACGGGTATTTGTATATACTGAATGGTCTCATTTGAGTCCTGCCAAGGTAAAGGTATGAAGTAAAAACATTTTACATTAAAACAGAGCAAATTGCTTATGGTAACCATTGCATAATGAAGGAACGCAATGAAGAATTACAGTTCAAATTACTTATCAGGTCTCTTCCATTTTCTAAGTTTTTAAAGTAGAAAATTGCACAGTATAATTACAGTAAGTTAATTTGCATTCATATTACAATTCAGTGAGCAATTACATTCTTTTTATTTAAAAAAAAATATTTTATAAAGTGTGATTTGCATCAGTACATTTCCAGGAAAGAGTGGTGACTTTTTCCTTGTGAGGTTTTCATCCAGATTCAACCACACAGGCTAGGCCTTCCAGGGTCGAGTTATAGCCTCTCATTGGCTTTCTGGGACGTTGGAGAAGAGACCCATTTGAAGTATCACTATGGTTTCAGAGCTTTTTGAGAACCCTTCAAGGAATCATAAACTGTTGGGGTTTAGAAGGAGAATTTAAAGGTCTTGCTGCTCAAGATTTCCTTTCCCCTGTTTACTTCCATCATCTGAAGCTTGGATTTCTCTATCCCATTCTTGCTAAGCCATCATCCAACCTATATTTGATTTACTCTTGTGCCAGGAAATTCTTTACCTTCTGGTGATACCCACATCATTGCTAGATAGTATCTTCATTTTGTGAGGGGAACTCTATGTTGGCCTAACCATTCTTGCATTAATGTTCTTTAAAGGATACTTAAAACACACACACACACACACACACACACACACACACACACACACGCATTCATTGCTTTGGTAGTGCCATACTTATATGACAGAGAGTACTCTTTGGTTGAGAGTACAACATTTTATTCAGGACTTGCAACATTAGCACAAATAGCTGTGTTGGGCCATAATGGAGGGGTTCCCATAAGGATCGTGGGGTCTGATTGCCAGTTTTGGCAAATGTATTTGGCAAATGTATTTGCCTATATAACCAATATTACATTAAAGATATAGTATATTCCATTACTCCAGAAAGTACCTTGTGCCTCTTTCCAGACAATCCCCCTCCACAGAGGCAACCAGTGTTCTAATTTATCTCGTCATAGATTTATCTTGCCTGTTCTTGATCCTTATATAGACAAAATCATGACAGTGTTCTTCTAGTTTCTCTCATTCAACATTTGAAAAAGATTTGTCCATGTTGCTGTAGTTATCGGTAGTTTATTTTGTTTCTTGCGTAGTAGTATTCCACTGTATGACTATTCTACAACTTATTTATCGCTTCTACTGTGGAAAGACATTGTGTTGTTTCCAGTTTGACCTATTACAAGTAAAGTTGCGATAAAGTTTCTAGTATATATGTTTATTTGTGTGTACATGTGTGTATAAGTGTGTGTGTACGTGTTTTATTCTCAGGAGTAAATACCTAGGAGTGGAATACCTATAAATGCCCAAAGAGTAGATGTATGCTTAACTTGATAAGAAAGCGCCAGGTCATTTTCCAACACAGTGACATTGTTGTACATTTTCATTGGAAACATGTGAGAGTTCTGTATCCTCACCAGTATTGAATGTTGTCAGACTTCCAAATTTTAGCCCTTTTAGTGTTTGTGGAGTGATATCTCATTATGGTTTATTTCCGTATTCTTTGTGATCAATGATGTTGCCCACCTTTTCATGTGCTTATTGGCTATTCAATATATCTTCTCTTTTTTTTTTGGTAAAGTGTCCAAGCATTTTGTCCATTTTAATTAGGTTGTTTATCTTTTCATTATTAATTAATAGGAGTTGTTTGTATTTTCTAGACTTAAGCCCTTTGTCAGATATGTATTTCGAATACTTTCTTTAGGTTTGTGGTTTGCCATTGATTTTCTTAATGCTGTCTTTTGAACATCACATATATTGCATTTTGATAAAGTCTAATTTATCATTTTTTCTTTTATGTTCAATGATTTTTTCGTCTTCTAAGAAATATGTGCATACCTCTAAATCATTAGGATAGACTCTATAATTCTCTTTTAGAATCTTTACTATTTTAGTGAATGTATTTTGTTCTATACATGGTATAAGGAAGGGATTGAGATTAATTTTTTCCATATGATTGTTCCAATACCATATTTTGAAGACTTTCCTTTCCTCAATGAATTGCACTGACACCTTTGTAAAAAAAAAAAAATCAATTGACCACATATGTGTTGGTCTGTTTCTGGATTTTATCTGATGTTCCGCTGATTACTTTATCTATCCTTCATGCTAAGACCATACTCTCTTAATTATTGCAGCTTTTTAGTAAGTCTTGAAATCAAGTAGGATAAACTCTCTAAATTTTCCCTTCTTTCTCAGGAGTGTTTTGGCTATTCTAAGGCCCTTTGCATTCCCATATACATTTTAGAATTAACTTGGAAATTTCTTTTAAAAAGTATGCTGGGAATTTTATTTGGATTTTGCTAAATGTATAGTTCAATTTGGGGAGAATTGACATCAACATCGAGTTTTCCACACCATGAACATTGTATGGTTCTCCATTTATTTGGGTCCTCTTTAATTGTTTTCATCAATACTTTGTAAGATTTGGCACAAAAACTTTGCATGGCTTTTGTTCAATCTACTCCTAAGTATTTTGTAATGTGCTATTGTAAATAGTGTTTAAATTTTTCCTTTTCCAATAGTATGTGTAACTTTCGGTAAGATATTTAACCTCTCTGAGTTGATTTAACCTATACAATGTGAATTCGTGTTTTTCTCTGAATAAGGCCAAGTATAACAATATACAAATAGCTTTTTGGGGATTCTCTAAGTATTAAATTGGATTAATATACAGAAAGTTCATAACGCAATACTTGGTATGATAGAATTGTGTTCGTCAAAAGTGGGAAAAGAAAACTAATCCAACCTGGTTTCAGTAATAGAGGGAACATTTTGGCTCATATAATTGAAAAATCTGGGTGGTGGATGGTAGTTGGCTTCAGGCATGGCTAAACCAAAGTCATTCAACAGTGTTCTCATAAATCTCTATTTTTCTTACCTGTTTTCTTCTCTCTCTCTTTTATTCTCTGAAGACCTTTCTTATGGGGTGGGTTCTTACAGCTACAGGCTTACCATCTGTCCAATTTCCAGGCCAGTGGTAAAGAGAAAGCATTTTCCCCAGTTGCTCTAGCGTAAGTACACAGGTCACCTATTGGACCATCCCTGAACTGTGGCCAAGAAGTGTGTTGCTCCCGTCTATCCCTGGAGCTGGAGGTAGGTAGGGTCAGCTCTATCAAAACTGAGTGGGGAAAAACATACCATCAAGTGGGGGAATGGTTCCCCAACAAAATCGGAGTGGTGTTTACCAAAGACAAAGGAATGGCTGAGAGAGTCAAAAAACAAGTATCTGTCATACCTTCAACATAGTGGCCACAAAATGCATGATACTGTATCTTAAAGTATGCTGATTCCTCCCTGCTCTCATGCTCCCCAAGCATGAGAAACCAGTCATTTTCTGATAGCTTCTAGTCTTCCCCTATTTTCAAGCACTAACCTCACCTTAGGATCCACTTTATGAGTGAAAAAAAATTGGGGGTTTGTGTTGGAACTTAAGAGCCTTTTGATGATCACTTCAGCTCTCTGCTTTGTTTCTATTGTGCATTTAGTCGAAAAGATTGGTGGCATAAATACAATTGCAGCATTGCTGGTCTCCTCCACCCCCTCCTTGGAAAAAATAAAAGGAGTGCTATTTATAGCAACTGTAAACCAGAGTCAAGTTCAGTAATAATACTGCCACACAACCTTTCCCTGGAATCAAGGCAGGCCAGTATCATAAAAGAAGGGACCTCTGTTTTGATGAAGGCTTTCAGAAATTTATTTTCTTTTCTGACCTCAAAAAAGAAATAACAATTGGATATATCTTACTTGAGTTCAGGGCATGTAAGAAAAGAACCTGAAATGTGGTTAATGTAAGGTGTGAACAATGTTTTTTTCCTGCTTTTTAAAACATTTGACCCCTTTCACACTAAAGTCCAAAGTCCTGAACATGGCAAACGAGACCCATTAAAATTTACGTTGCCTCCCCAGAGTCAGCCATAGCCACCACCATCCAGCATCCTGGAAGAATTTGTACATTCTCTTTTCTTTGCCCGAAATACCTGTCCCTGCTTTTTTTGGTTATTCAGTTACCTTCCCAGGTGATATCATTTCCTTCATGAGGATTTCTTAACATCCTACCCTGTGTTAAGTGCCCGTATGTGATGTTCCCTTAGCATGCTGTACTTAGCACTACCATAGTATTTATTGGAATGCGGTGTAATGATATATTTCCTTCATGTGCCTATGAATTGCTCAAGAGCAAGTTTTGTTTTTGTTTTGTTTTGTTTTGCTTTTTGTTTTCTTGCTTTGCCAAAGGCTAATGTTGTGCCTGGTATAGAGTAAACAATAAGAAAACACTTTTTGAATAAAGAAGTGGAACCTGAGTGTAAACATGAACTTGAATGAAAGGGACTGTAAGAGGATTATATACTTTAGGTATTAACCTTTGAAATTTTGTGCATTCTATACATTAGTGTACTTTGAACACATGATGTCTCTAGTAAGCTTGGTAGAAATGTTCCTACTGAACATTACTCAAAATTTTATTAATCTGAGAGCTTTATGTGTATAGAAATATTAGCATATTCCTGGCATATGTGAGCACTAGAAACTATTTAATAAACAGTGGCTATATAATAACTCGTGTTTGAAACCCTTAGAGCTTACGGCACAACTTTATTATACTTCACCCAAAGAGAGGTTTATTGGAAAAAAAATTATAGGAATAAACTGAGTTTTAAACAATACATAATACACAAAAATGAGCTACTTTTCATTCCTTTCGTTGGAGGAGTAATTATTGCTAATTGAATTTATCTTTACTGACATTTGTTTTTGTTTTCAATCATGGGTCAATCTCAAACAGTACTTAGGCTGCCTCTCTGCATAGCTTGAGAATCATGTGCATTAGGATGAATTATGTGAAATTCAATGAAACTCCTTTGTACCCACCTGCCTGTCCATGCCCTTGGTTTTTTCATTCCATTGTCTCACAGCTCCTCAGAGGCAGGGTCTGTTTCCGATTTATCATCATTCCCATTGCCTAGCACAGTGCCTGATATGTAAAAGGAACACCATAAATGCTTATTGATTTAAAATGAACTATTTTGGCATTATTCTAGAAAGAGGACCGATATTTGCTGGGTGACATATTTAGTGCTAGCCTTGTCTACTACATTATCTCACTTAAGGCTTGCAGCAATCTCATCACACAGGTGTCTCAAGAAGCAGGTATCACCACTGTAGAATGGAGCCTTTTGAAGTTTAGAAAGGTGAGTAACTTGTAAAAAATAACTCCGGCCATCAGATTCCAAAGTCCATAGTCTATTCACTACCCGTGGAAAGGGATATTTTTCAGGGCACCCCGGGGGCTCAGTCGGTTGAACGTCCAACTCTTGATTTCCATTCAGGTCATGATCTCATGGTTTATTACTTGGAGCCCTGTGTTGGGCTCTATGCTGGCAGCATGGAGCCTACTGGGGATTCTCTCTCTCCTTCTCTCTCTGTCCCTCCCCTGCTCACTCTCCTGTGCTCTCTCTCTCTCTCAAAAATAAACAAACATTTAAAAAACTAAAAGGGATATTTCTCTCACAGGGCTGTCATGATGATGAAATGAGTTAATGTATGGAAAGCACCCAGAGCCATGTCTGGAACATAATAACCAATGCATAGATCTTTGCTGTTCTTAGTACTTTGCTGTTGGATGATAAAGGAATGTTTATTGATTTTTCTCCTTATGCCACACTTAGTACAAATGACACTGTTATTAAAAGAGAAGAAAAGAAAAAAAACCACCCTTTTAGATGAGCTCTTTCTTGATATGTTTAGCATGATAACTTAAAACAGTGCTTTCAGACTTGGTTTGGTTTAACTGAAAAGACTACTAATGTCTTCACGAAGTCCTTGGTGAGCAGCTTGCATGTAGTTAGTCTATATGTGACACTGTCTTTCAGCCTGGAGTTGAGAACAGCTGCATTTTGTTGCCCCTGTTGGATTTAGCAGGAATTTGCCTAGTTTCCGTGGTGGACCTTGTTCAACATTGAATAGAGGTAGAGTTTTACATGAGCCTCTTCCATTTCCATTACATGGCCAACTCAGTGTTTTGCATTCCCTTCAAAGTCCGTAATCCTAACACCATTGGAAAATAGGAGGTGGAGGAGATGGGAAGGCAATAACTGTGATATGCAGGGTCTTAAAATACAGGTAAATGGTTTTGATGTCCTGTGGCTGTCCTCAAAGCCTTGAGAAACTTCAGTGGTTTTTGGTAGAGTCAGTGAAAAGTTAGACCTGTGTTCAATTACCTAAAGTCTGACATTTGTCTCAGACACCTGAAGTGCATAGTATTTTTATATACTCCCTTCCCCTATTTCAACCATCACTTCTCTGATTTGTCCATGTCTCGTGTTTTCTTTGTATGGAGTTCAGACTGAGGTCTACCTTGTTTTAATCTTAATTTTTAAATTACTTTTTTTTTTATTTTAGAGAGAGAGAGCACACACGTGAGAAGGGGAGAGGGGCAGAGGAAGAGAAAGGGAGAGAGAAAGAAAGAGAGAAAGAGAGAGAGAGAGAGAGAGAGAGAGAGAGAGAGAGAATCTCAAGCAGACTCCAAACTCAGTGTGTAGCTCCATGAGGGGCTTGATCCCATGACCCTGGGATCATGACCTGAGCTGGAATGCAGAGTTGGATGCTCAAGGGACTGAGCCACCAAGGTGCCCCTGAGGTTTGTCTTTATAGATGAGGAAACTGAAGTGTTTTATTCATCTTTATAGAGTTGCTCGGTGAGCCTAAACTTCCCACTAAATGAACTGTAAGTGTTCAGTGGCAACTCTTCCCACTTTCTAGAACTTTGGAAAAGTTGGAGAGACTTGAGCCTTTCTCTGGTTCCTGGCCATTAGATCTGGTCACACCCAGAAGTGGATAGAAACAGTAGAACCAAGGGTGGCCCCTCCCTCCCACCTTGCTGGGAGTTTCCTCTGATCAACTGTTCTCCTAAGATTGCATCCTGCCAATGACCTCACCAATTTTTCTTGTCTCTGTGTAAATTGCTATCTTTTCAGGAGGTGCGTGACAGCCTCCTTTTGCTAGGGCTTCCATTTGTACAGAAGCTGTTATTACAGAATAAGTTTAATGGGTCGTGAATTTTGTGCAGAAAGGGAGGGTCTCTCAATGACTTTGCATGTACCAGCCTTGGACGTATTGGCTCCACAAGGAGTGCATTAGGCTAAATATTTTTAGCCCATTGACTCTGGGGGTAATAACCCTAAATGCTTCATTAAATTTTCATGGGTGAGTGACAGAAGCTAAGGGGGGGGGGGTGCTGACAAACAACAAAACCCAAATCTGCCACATTAGCTTTATTATTACCCCGCTGGAGGACAGGAGTGTGGCCCCTAAAAACCAACTTAGTGAGGAACTGTTGCCTGCCTGCTCCTTCCCTTTTCCCTCCCTGCTTCAGTGGGGGCAGCACTTGACTGTTTTCTCTCCCACGCCTGGCATTCTGGTATCTGGAAATAGGTTACACCACAACAGACATTGACTGGAGTTGAACCCAGTGTCCGGGTAGAAGAATTTCCAGACCGACACAGTATGTTCTGCGGTTTGGCAGATCTTTGCCAACTAAGCAGGGAACAACGGACTGTGTACTGGCTGGGGCCTTCTCCTGCGCCAGTCCCAGTCCCGTATTCTAGTCTGCAGATTGTCTTTTCCGGAGTACTCTAAGAACGCAAGGGGGGGAGGGCGGATGGGAACTCGGAGTTGGAGCTAAACTGCGGCCCACATGCTCTCAGGGGCGTTGAGTTCCTTCCTGGGACTGAAGACGACATGACCGTGACCGATGCCAGCCCACCCCCCCCTCCCCCACCGCCCAGCTTCGCGTGCGAAGCCTCAGCGGAGACGGAGGGCTGCCGAACTAGGGGTAGCCGCTGGGAACTAGCGCCCCCTCCCGCGAAGGGGCAAGGGGGCAACAGGCTCTCGCGGCCCCAGCCTCTCGCTCCCCCCCCCCCCCCCCCCCCCCCCCGCTGGCACTCTTTATATTTGGGAGTGCGTAAGTTTGGAGGCTTGGATAAAGGAATAGACACTAGAGGGGAATGAGGGAGGTCGGGCGGGCGCTGCTGCCGGTGGTGATGGTGGCGAAAAACGCTGGCGACTTTGTGAAAGCCGACTGTGGGAGCTCTGACCCCCCTCTCTCCCGCATCCGCTCCCGGCCGGCGCGGCCGGGGCGGGAGCCCCAAGCCCTCGGCTCGGCTCGCCTCCGTCCGCGCGGGGATGCGGGGTGAGCGCAGGGGCTCCGGAGGCGCGACCGCGAACCGCGGCGCCCCCGCTCGCTCGCTCTCTCTGCCTCCTCCGCGTCGCCGCCGCGACTCGGCTAAGCTCTCCGAGCGCGCTCGGGCGGCGCAGAGAGCGCCCGGACGGGAGCGGGGACGGGCGCGGGAGCGGCGAGGCCCGGGCGAGGGGCGCGCCTCGGGAGGCCGGGGAGCCGGCAGGTGAGCGGCGCCGCGGGGCGCCGGGCGGGCGCGAGGGCGGGCGGGGCGCGGGCCGCGGGAGGAGGCGGGGCGGCGCGCGGGGCGGTCTCCTCCCCCTGCGCTGACGCGGGCCCGTGGCTCCCGGGGAGGATGGACCCAGCGCGGCGCTCGCCGGGGCTTCCCCGGGCTGGAGAGCGCGCCTGAGTGCCGCGGCCCGCCGGGCATGGGGAGCCGCTTCTCGGGCGGCTGCGGCAACGGAGGAGGATGCTCTCGGCCAGCCGAGGTGAGGCGAGGCGGGGGGCAAGCCCAGCCCCGAGTTCAAAGCGGGCAGGTGCCGGGAGGGACAGGGCGCCCGGACGGCTCCGCTGGCGCCCCGGGCGCGGAGGAGGGCTCCTGGGACGCCCGTCGCGGGAGTTTGGCTGGGGGTGCGGAGGGGATGGAGACTGCCGTTTTCCGCTGGCTCCCTCCTCTTGCTGGGGGACAAGGGGCCACCTCTGCTCCTTCCTTCTGGCTCTCCCTCACCAACCCCAGCCTTCCTACTTGTGACCGCGCGCGGCCTTTCTCCAGACGGCCTCAGCCCAAACACTTGTGTCTCTCGGAGACCCCCTGCTGCCCCCTCACTGCTGCGGTCCCGGCTCTTTCCACCCACGAGCCCTCCTTCGCCCACTCCAAAACCTTCCCGGTGCTTCCTATCCCTTCTCTCTGCGTCGCTAGCGGCGTCCCAGGGCCGGACCCTCTTCCCCTACTGCTCGGCTGAGCTGTGGCTCTGCCGCGACCTGTCGAACAAGCGGGTCTCTCCCTCTAACCCCTGCCCCGTTCGCAGACACCTTCAGAGCTGGGCCCTGCGTCTTCCCAACCCCAGCCCTTCCTGGGTCCTCCGTCGACTCCGTTCTCCGCCGCTGCGTCCCGCTCCCCAGGCTCCCCGCCACCCTGATAGCTCTTCTCCCCAGCCCGCCGCTCTTGGTTTCTGCTCAGGACTCCACGCTGTGCCTGGGAAGCAGAGCTCAGGGTTTGTTTGTTTTCCTACGGGGGAAACTTTAAAATCGCCGTGGTTTGGCTCACAAAGAAGCCCTAACAGGAGGGCTCAGCCGCCGAGAGAACCTGGATCTGGAGTTCGAGATGGGGGGAGATTGTGTCGCGCGTCGGAAAGGCGTCTTGGGATGAGCGTACAAAGTAAATTTCAAAACGGAGGTGGTTGCTGTAGCCTGGACTCTCCTTCCCCGGCTGGTTGCGTCCCGCGGAGTATTATTGTGACCCCTGGTGGGAGGGCGCGTCTTTTCTCCGCACTTTTTAAAGCGCCTTTTTATCCTCCCTTGATGGTGGTGCTGGTGACCCGGACGGGGGGTGGGGGAAGAGTGGGTGGGCACGAGGGAAAGCTGCCTGCAGAGGCTGATGCCACTTGGCTCCTGCCTTGGTCGCTCCCGAACCCGCCAGATTGTGTATGTTTCACTCTAAACTACCCGCCTCCCCCCAACTGCATCGCACAAGTCCTCATTGTTGGGGGTCGGCCTGGGCACTTCCGCCTGGGCAGGGCGAGTCTGAAGGAATGGGGTGGGGGTTGGGAGGCCGGGGGCGCTCGGCGACCGTGCTCCGGCTGTCGCCGGAGGCTCGGCGGCGTTCGGAGCGAAGAGCGCCCCGGCGCGGGCATCTTTGCGCTCCCGCGAGTGTCTGCGAGCTTGGCTGCGTGCTGGCGTGGGTCGGTGCCTGCCTGTGCATTTGGAGGCCTGCGCACGCCTGGGCTTAGATCTTTCGAAAAATCGGCAAGTGGAAAGCTTGCGGAATCGAGTGCGTCTTTTGCTGCCCGGGAGCTGGGCGGGCGGTCCGGCTAGCAAGTCCTCCGAGGTGCGTGCTAATGTGAAGCTCCAGCGAGTCACCGGGACCCGAGCGAGGATCCGCTCTCGCGTCTCCCCCCCGCCCCCCTCCTGCTGGCCCGTTGTACGCACTTTCGCAGTGTTGATACTTTCGAATAAAGGCCTTGTGGGGGTTCCGCTGACACTTCACAACAGTTAACATGTTTTCAAGTAATCATATAAATTAAAGGTGGCTTGCGTTCAGAACCCCCTAATTATCCGGTTCACGCTTGTACATTTATGTGCCAATTATAGGTCTTCAGGAAATCCATAAAATTGTAAACCATCCCCACCCCCTGAATTAGCACCCATTGTTTTTATTATCTCAATGATGAGTGATTCTGGATGGAACCCGGAATTGCACGGGCAAGGAGATAGATGTTCAGGGGCCAGAGATGGAGAGCTGGGCTGGAGTAGGAACGAACACTCCACAGCACCCCCCTCCCCCATCTCTTTCACTTCCTATCCTGACAAGGCTGGTGACAATTCTGGAATTTGAAAGGGATCAAAGATTTTCTTGATTTCCTATTGAGAAGGGCAACCTAATCAAAGCCCTATAAAAGTCAACTTCTAAGCAATCAGAAATTGTCTGCTGATGTCCTTGATTGAAACCCCAGCATTCAAATGGAGTATTGAAGAACGCACAGACATGGCTTTTGAAGCGCTATTGTTCTTTTCCGTACACAGAGGCCCTCGTAAAGGTTTCGGAAGTTCAAAATGCAGTGACTTGAAAGACTGACATTGTAACTATTTGGCGACGCTAAGGGCATCAGCAGGGATGAGAGCCGAGGCCGAGGTGGGAAGTGCAAACGTGTGTTACTGTCTTCTTGGGAGCAGTGCAGCTCTCCAGTGGGAATTCAGTTCTAAGCATCAAGTTGGCAATTAAAATCTCTTCCTAAAGCAGATTTAGAAGATGATTTTTAGTAGTTTTTTTTTTTCTTGGTGGTTTGCTTAAGGTCTGAATAGGCATATCTGAAACATTTAATCATGTTCATTGTATTCAACAATAAAATCTGAATAAAAATTACTTATTGTTGATGAAGCTCCTCTCACAAGCTGTTCCACAGTATGTTTCGGTTGTAAGATACACCATTGTGGGAGGCTGCGGGGAAGAGATGCTATCACTTATTGTTCTCGGTCTCCCCAGGCCCCAGAGGAATATGCTGCTTCACTCCCCTTTGCCTTCCAAAGTAATTTCTCTTCAGTGGGTGGGTGTCTGGCTTTGGTACCTGATAGTACCCTTCTTAAAAATTGCATTTGGTGGATTTCCGGTGCCTGGGGCCACCCTGCAGGCAGATGAAGCATCTAATGGAAGCAGCATTTAATTTCGATAATTCACTCAAGTCAAACATTTTGTTTTTGTAGGAATTTAATCCCTCTCTCAAACTAATAAAGCTAACAAAGCAAGAAAATCACAGTTTATGTCTTTTGGATGGCACTTTAAAAAATTGCCTACATGGAAGGCTGTTGTCAGGAACTTCCGATCGTTATTGAGAGCTTACTGTGGCAAAGAATGTGCACTGGTTGAGTTAAGGAATTGAGGATAGGTCACATGACCTCTCAGAGCCTCAGCTTTGTCATTTGCAAAACGAGGACAATATTGCAGATTACCTATGTGATCTTTGAGCAATTTTTTAGAGAAAACTGCCCCATTTGGGCGCTTTGGCATGTAACAGGATTTCAGGAGGACGGTAACTAGCATGCAGTCCTGCTAAGAAGATAGGATAATCTTTGGAATTAGAAGGCCAAGGTCCAATCCACGTACTTTCTGACTTTGTGATGTTGGGCAAGTCACCTGTCTTATTAATAAAAATAATAAGAATAATTGCTCTTTTGGAGCACTTACTAAGACTCAGGTACCCTTTGAAGTACTTTGCATGCATTCCTTTATTTAATCTTTAAATAACCCTGGGAAGTGAATAGCTATATTCTCATTCCCATTTGATTGATAAGGAAATGGGGGGGTGGCACACAGAGAGTTGGTAACTGGTCCAAGGTCACGCAACAAATAAGGTACAGAACTAGAGATTTAAATCCAAGAGTTCTGGGGATGCCTGGGTGGCTCAGTTGGTTAAGCCTCTGACTCTTGACTTCTGCTCAGGTCATGATCTCCTGGTTCCTGGCTTCAGCTGCCATGTTGGGCCACACGCCAACAGCATCGGGATTCTCTCTCTCCCTCTCTGTCTGCTGCTCCCCAGCTTGCACTCTCTTTCTCCCTCTAAATAAGTAAATAAACTTAAAAAAAAAAAAAGTAAATCCAAGCATCCTGGTCCCAGGGTCTGCCCTGACCACTGTGTTATGCTGTCTCTGAGTGGAGAGGCAGTCCCAGCTGTCTTTCACGGTGGTTGTAAAACTTAAGAGGGAATAATGGAATAGACTTTCTGTAGGAGCAAGCTGCGTGTTTTTCCGAGTGTCAGATGTTGAGAACATAAAGTGAGTGTTGCTCTGTTGTCAACAGGGCATTGGACTGATGGTGGATGTTTTGAACACTTGCGACTTGATGAGAGTGTTGGTCAGTATGTTGACATCCATTTGTGCTGTTAAAATATTCAGTAAGCAGGTACGCAGAGATAGCATTATTGCTGTTGTCTGTTACCAGCTGTGATAAGCAGAGATTTATAACATTAAAAGGTGGTATAACAGGTGGGTGGAAGTCTGGACTTGGGTGCTAAGGCTACCGGGGTTCACTCCCCAGTTCCTCCAGCCCTGCCAGCTGGTGGCCTTGACTGACTTCTCTAACCTCTCTATACTTCAGTTTTCTTTACAAAATAACAGACCTGCTACCTAAGATTGTTGTGAAGATTATGGAAATTGACACCCAAGTGCTTGGAACAGTAGTTAGCATGTAATGTTACGTAGCTGTTAACGTTATCCTTCAAATGAGATCCAAATTCTCCCCTTTGATAATGAAAAGTTCTCTGCTACCAATGTCCTGAGGCTTAAGTATTCTAACAGTGTCCATTGTTTGTTGTTTTTTTTCCTTTTCCTAACCAGGAGATGGGGAGGAAGAGATACAGTTTAGGATTCCAGGCAAAAGTTGTTTTGTTTAGCTTATTAGAAATTGAAGGGAATTGTGAGGTACACATAACATGCTAAAACCTCCATGGCACTGTACTTTTCAGCAATTGTTTTGAGGAAAAAAAAGTGACTATTTGATTGATTGGATTCTGGTAGTAGAATAGTGAAGTCTCCCTGTTTACAGATTGGAAAATGAATCAGGTTGGAGGAAACATACAACTCTACAGCTGAGAGACACCATTGGAACCCAGAATTCTTAGACTCCTTATCCAGTGCTCTTTTTTCTAGACCAGAATGTCTTCTATACCAGGATAGAGAAGTGACCTGAAATATAAATAAAAATTGAGTGGAGGGGAGATATTGCAAAACTAAGAGCAGGAGCCAGTCAGATGTTCTGTTCTAAAAAAAAAAAAAAAAAAAAAAGTGTCCGTAGGAAAAGAAAACCCCTTTTCTGGTAAGTACATTCATGTTCATGGAAACTAGCACTGAACTCAATCTATGAAATGCATATTAGCAGGATATGAGTCCATAATGAAACACATACACACACACAAGTCGATTAATGACTTCAACACTTGGCTTAGGTTGGAGAGCAAATGATTGGGTTTCTTTTTCTGTGAGATGCTCTTTGTATTTTTCTTCCATTTACTTTTCAGATATGGAAAGGTTTTGGTTCAGGAATCATAAAACTCCTCTGGCTTCTATTTCATGAAATATGCAGCATATTCTATTGGAGAGAAATTGCTGGCTTGCTTTTATTATTATTATTTTTTTTATTTGAACCTGATGTATAACCAATCTGCAGCGCCAGTGGGGGATGCTCGTAAAGAGAAAGGAAAACAGAAATACAATTCTGCTGAATAGAACAACTCATAGCTTAAATGATACAAATTTTGTGATGGCCAAGATGGGCTGTTTAGCTTAGGGGATAAAGATGAGAGGAGTGCCCTCACAGACAGATGTGACAGTTCAGGGTGACTTCAAGTCAGTGTCGACCACCTACAGTGCATCTGCAAAATGACCAACCCCGTGTATAAGCTCTGAGCTTCATAGCAATTTCTGACTCTCTCTGTTGGTTAGTCTCTGTTTCTTCTTCTTCTTTTTTTTAATGTTTATTTTTTTTGAGGGGAGAGAGAGCAGGGTAGGGATGGAGAGAGAGTGAGACACAGAATCCAAAGCAGGCTCCAGGCTCTGAACTGTCAGCAGAGGGCCTCATGCGGGGCTCAAACCCACAAACCATGAGATCATGACCTGAGCCAAAGTCGAACGCTCAACCAGCTGAGCCACCTAGGCACCCCAGTCTCTCTGTTTCTTGACTAGACCCTGGTAATCTGCTGGTTCACCATCCATCAGTTAAGCCATCCTTTCCCCCTCTTTTGTCTCAGTTTGTCTCTTTTTCAGTCTTTGTATCCAATATATCTACTCTTGTTAGTGTCACATTTGCTAGTAAAGACTGAAAAGTTAACAAATATGCCTGGAGAGTATCTGGGAAATTGACTCAGGTCACCCACATAGGCACCACTTCTGTGTCCATTTAACACATATTGCCTGAGCGCCTACTTTATGTCTGGCCCTGACTCTGTGCTCAGTGTCGTGAACAGTATCGAGATGCAGGGGTACAGCCTCCGTCATCTAGGCATCCTGCCTCATGCATAAATAATTGACGTAGGGTGAGATATGGTACAGAAAATATCTGCGCGGCGCTGAAAGCGTCCAGAAAAGTAATTTATTATATCTGAAGAAAGGAAAGAGTTGGGAAGGCTTCAAAGAAGAGATTGCATTTCATCTGGAAGCTGAAGGTTGACCAGGAATTTCTCAGGGCTTGAAGGCATCCAGACTGGGAGAACTGTGTGGGCAAAGACAAGTGGGCATGAAGGTTCATCATTGGTTTGGAGATGGGCATAATTCGCTGTGGCTGTAATGTACAATATGTGGCTGAAATGGATTACTTTATAGAGCATTTTCAAGATCGTGTTCCAGGGAACGTTAGTGTTCCCCAAGATGGTTATGAGTATTTCAAAAGAAAGAACATTCAGAGAGAAAAATGTCCCATGCCCCAAGATGTTTGAAAATCACTGAATTATATATCTTACTCTTCTTAAGACATGGTATTTACTGACATAGTAAAGCTTCAGAGGTTTCCTCCAGTTAAAAAAAAAAAAAAGTCGTTTAACTTATTAAGGTCTCAGTTTGCTTACCATAGTACCTCTGATTTCAAGGAGCCCTTTTCAGTCTTATGAGATAGACCAGGGAACATGTTCGTAGGTAATCACTTAATGGGTTTTAAGAAGAGGGGTTAATTTTATCATGAGAGCAATATGTATGATTTGAAATGTAGTATATATATAAGACCTAAGACGAAGTAGAAGTAACAGGATAGTAAAAGCACTTGTACTCACCACTCAGCTTAAGAAATAAGCCCACACAAATGAGGTTGAAGCCTCCTAGTAACCTTTTCCTGGTCATATCTCTTTCCTTCAGCCAGAGGTAACTGCCCTAAATTTGGTATGTATCATTTCATATAATTATTTTGAATGTTCTTTTGGGAAGAAAAAGAATTCCATTGAATTCTTACCCAATTTCTAGCTGGTCACTATAGAGATAATAAGAAAGAGCTGATTTGTCTAGGAACTTTCCGTGAATAAAGGGCATTTACAGGCTTCTCAAAGAAGGAAATGTGGCTTCTCCTTTTAACAACAGTGTCTGGAATATAGTAGATGTTCAATTAATTTCTGCTGAATTGTGTGCATTCTCGTAGTACATTAAGTTCATGTGCATACAAAGATTGGGGTGAAGTAATGGTTTTGTATTGACAGTATTGAATTTCCTTTGTTCACTGATCTTGACAATATAGTTTTTTGTCTTGTAAACTAGATCTGTAATTGAATAGTAACTGTCATCAACTGAAAGTCATTTTTTGATTATTTTCATTTTAGAGAGAGAGAGAGAGAGAGAGAGAGAGAGAGAGTGAGTGAATGAGTGGGCCAGCAGGGGAGATGGACAGAGGGGGAGAGAAAAAGAGAGAACCTTAAGCAGGCTCCATGCTCAGCATGAAGCCTGAAGTGGGGCTAGATTCCATGACCCTGGATCATGACCTGAGAGGAAATCAAGAGTTGGGTGCTCAACCAACTGAGCTACCCAGGTGCCCCGACTAAAAGTCATTTTTGTGTTTTCTTGACATCGTTTGGAATCAATAATAACTACTTACCCAAATCTGCCCTATTGATTCAGTAAAGCTGTCCACTTCATTAGAAGAAAAATAACTACAAGTGTTTTCAATCAAAAAGGATATTTTTAAATTACAATGTAATTAATTACTCGGTACCCAGACACTACACACTTTGAAGGTTTATCCTTAGGGCCCCAAGAAATAATTTACTGTCAATAACAGGGTGTGACAATTAGGCACAGTCATGCCAATGCAAGCATCTCTCTTGGTGTATGTGAGGGACATCTTGGAAAAGCTCCATCTGAAACACATGTCATATTTGGGAGACATTTTCCTTCTTATGTTATCCTAGCCTGTATTCATGTATTACTATATACATGTCAACATGTACAGTAAATGCTACTATATTGCTGAGGGTTGCATGGTAGAAAGAATGGAAAGAGAAAGTGGAAAACTTGTAGGCTCACTGGGGGAGATCATGGTTATGTGGGAGATAGTAGGTTAGCTTTTCCCATGAGGTTTATGTTGATCATGGCTGAGAGTCCACCCTTTTGATTTTCTCTTTGATTTTGCCAGTACAGTTTTCAACGAGCAGTTTGGGGAGTAACAGTAAAGTCCAGGAGATAGCACAGTGAGAGTCAGCCTTGGGTATGACTGATCATTGGCAATTCATACAGCGTACACAGGGTGAGGAAGAGATGCCATGCACTGCCATTCCCTCGTGAGTGCCTACGGGTGCCCATGCACTGTGATGATGGCACACGATCGTGCTTGTCTGAGATTGGAGGACTTACTCTGAGCAGTATCATATGCATGCTCACAGAAGTTCTCAATATAAAACACAACCATTCAAACATTAAAATTAAACCAGAAGTTCCGGTAATCCAATTGTGAATGAAGTCAAAGATGGGCCAGCCATATGCTGAATCTAAGCTATGGGTGTGTATTGTTAGAACGTAGTGAATGCAAAAAGGTTACTGTAATTTATTCCTTTGGGAAGATGAATAGATTTATAGACCACATAGAAGTTGGATTCTTGCCAACCTTCTGCTATCTTAGTAATTTTAATGTACTTGAATTTATCAATCTTTTCTTTTATGGTTAGTACTTCTTATGTCATGTTTAAGAAACTCTTTTTTTTTACTCTGATGTCCTAAAGATACTGTCCTTTATTATCTCCTAAAAGTTTTATTGTTTTGTCTTTCACATTTAAGTTCTATAATCCATGTGGAGTGTGTGTGTGTATGTGTGTGTGTGTGTCTGTGTGTCTGTGGTGAGGTAGGAATTTATTTTATTTCTAATTTTCCTCCATGTGGAAAAAAGTCATCTTGGCACTTAAGATCATTTTCTAGATGTGTTTGTGTGCGTGTGTGTGTGTGTATGTATATATATTTTTTAAGATTTTATTTTTAAGTAATCTCTACACCCAGTGTGGGGCTCAAACCTACAACCCCCCTGATACCAAGAGTTGCATGCTCTACCAACTAAGCCAGCCAGGAGCCCTCAGGCATATATTTTGTCTACTCTTTTGCCTAGATTACATTAATTTTATTATCTTATAGCTTATTATTAAAGCTTTATAATAATCCTTGACATTTGGCAGGACAAATCCCTACAATGTCCTTCTTCACTAGTGTCTTGGCTTTTTTTTTTTTTTTTTTGGCTTTTTGTCTTCCATATACATTTTATACTTAGTTTTTAAAGTTACACAAAAATACTCTTGAGATTTCATTGGAGTTACAATGAATTTATAGATTAATTCAGGGAGATGATATCATTATGGTATTGAGCCCTTCTACCCATAAATATGCTACCCCTCTCCATTTATTTAGTTCTTAATGTCTTTCAATACAGATTGTAATTTTCTTCATAAAGGTATCTAACCTCTTGTTAGATTTATTTTTGGGTGCTTTATATTTTTGTAGTTGCCATTGTAAATGCTGTCTCTAAAAATTACATTTTCTAATTATATGTTTTCATCATATTCCACCTGTATTTCTTGCTCTGGATGGTGGGGCATTAGGATGGGAGGAGAAAAACTGGTGCTCATAGAGTGCTCACAAAGTACTAGGTGAGTTATGTGCTTTCATTTGATACCCAGAACAGCTTCAAGGAAAGGGCTGTGGGGAGCTTAGCACCGCCCTTGACAGGGTCACCACCCTCCTTCACAGACTGACTGGCAAGGGGATGTCCTTTGTCCCAGTGGCCCAGTGGAGATGTAAAAGTGAGGAATGGGGCTTCCTAGGATTTGATCAAGCCAAGTAGCAGCCAGTCCCCTTCCTTGTTCAAATAGCAGAGATCTTTGAAAGATGTCTGTTCTCCCCCTGGAGTGTGAGGGGATGGCAAAGTCCTTTCCGGGGTAGACACTCTGTCTAGCATGGCTAACATGATCTAGGGGCTGGGGGCCAGAGTCTGGCTCCTGATACACTAGTCTGGCATTTCAGACCGGCCATCGTCTTCTAGTTGCCTGAGTGCCAAATTATGGCCGATAGCTACAGTCTGGTTCTACTTTCTAGGTGCATCTCAGGTCAGTGAATGTTACTGCAACCTTCAGATGAGCAGCCACAGCTACAGGGAAATGAGAAGATGTGTCCAGTCATCAAGGTGAGCTGGGATAGAGATCCAGGTCTTCTGGTACCCATGTCGGTGTTCTTTCTTCCTCACCATCTTGACTTAAGATTCTCAGATATGTTATGATGATAATACAGTGAAATACTCAAGCATTTTTTATTTGAGCAATCACTATTCTGCATAGAAATGATAACTTATATCTGCAAAAATGGGGACAACAGGAGAGATGTCTACCTATGGCCCTGATGCTTACCTGCTGATTGCTATCCTTTTCTGTCTGCCTCTCTTCGTTGTTGTTTGTGTGTCTCTTTTTCTGGAATTCCTTAGGTTATTAATTCTTTGATCAGCCCACTCCCACTCATTTTTTTCCCATTCAAATATTATGTATGTTTTAGGACCTAGTGGAAATACCCATTTCTCTCCAGAAGTTACCTCTACGATGTTGATGTGGATAAAATTTCAAATTCTTCTTCTTCCCTTGCTGAGTGTGGTACCTCTTTCTCCTTTCTCTCACATCCTGTCATCATGTTGCATTGTATTTTCTGGAGTGAAGCTAATATGTGCTGTGGTAATTATAGGTTGATATAAAAGAGGATGTGTCATAAAAGCAAAATTAAGGGAAGGAGAAGCTGACCACTTGGTTACCCTGATAACACTATATTTTCCCTTTGATATCCATGGGTCCTTTATGAGTGAGTTCAGATACCATTCTGTATACATTTGACTGCTCCAAATGTATCAGTGGTAAAGGAAGTCTTAATTCCAGTAGTCATAAATCAACATGGCTGGGAGGAAGGGGGTTGGGAGAATGGACTGACATTGCCCTCTTCTAAAAAATACAGATCTTACAACATAGACTCAACTATGTTTGATGCTTCCTTCTGCCTGCTTCCCTAGGCATGTGTATCTTTCTCAGGCATCTTGAGCCCCAGACTCTACTAAACACCATCCTTCATTGCATCTTCAATTGTTCTGCTCCTTGTCTGTTTCTCTGGGTTCCTCTGAAGGTTGAGAATTTCTCAAGGACACTGTTGACGTGTCTTTCATGCCTCATATGCTTGGCTTTTCAAGAAAGGTCACCTTAAATTTTTACTACTTCTAGTTTTTAATGTCTACCGTAGTTCCTTTGCAGTAGAGGGAAAAGTGTCCTGTCCCATTAGTGAACTATTTTGAATCTTTGAGAACAAAATAAGGGCCTTCTGCTGGCATTACAAATGTTTCTGTTGTCTCCTTTTACTCGCAAACTGCCTTTCCTGTACTGCCCTCTCTCTCTCTCTCCCTTCTTTCCTTTCCTTTTTTTTTTTTCTGTCCTTCTGGTTTCATCAGATCAAGAGAGTTGCATGAAATCAACAACAACAAAAGGGCTCTCAGCTTCAAAGTTTGCAGTGGGATTTTGCACAGTTGCTAGAATGTGCGTTACTCCCTCTCTCACACGTTGTTTCAGTTGAGGAGGAAGTATTTGGGGAGCAGTCATGAGGTGGACTTTGTAGTTCCTTATCAGATCCCATGGTAATAACATAGGTTACCGTGGGTGATTGTTCACTTCATGGGTTATCTGCAGCTGATTTAAAATTACAGCTTAACTGCTGGTGGGAATGCAAACTGGTGCAGAGATTCCAGAAAATAGTATGGAGGTTCATCAAAAAATTAAAAATAGAACTATCCTATTACAACCCAGCAATTGGACTACTAGGTTATTTATCCAAAGGATATAGGTATGCTGTTTCAAAGGGGCATGTGCACCCCAATGTTTATAGCAGCGCTATCGATAATAGCTAAACTGTGGAAAGAGCCCAAATGCCCATAGACTGGTGAATTGATAAAGAAGATGTGGTATATATATTGCTGAGTATTACTCAGCAATCAAAATGAATGAAATCTTGTCATTTGCAACAATGTGGATGAAACTAGAGTATATTATGCTGAGTGAAATTAGAGAAAGACAAATATCATATGACTTCACTCATGTGGAATTTAAGATACAGAACAGATGAACATAAGGGAAGCAAAAGTAATATAAAAACAGGGAGGGGGACAAAACATAAGAGACTCTTAAATACAGAGAACAAACTGACAGTTGCTGGAGGGGTTGTGGGGGGGGATGGGCTAAAAGGTCAAGAGGCATTAAGGAAGACACTTGCTGGGATGAGCACTGGGTGTTATATGTAGGGGATGAATCATTGCATTCTCCTCCTGAAATCATTATTGCACTATATGCTGCCTAACTTGGATGTACATTTAAAAAAGAAACAAACAAACAAACAAAACAAATGAGCAAAGGGAAAAAGAGAGAGGCAAACCAAGAAACAGACTGTTAACTGTAGAGGACAAACTGATGGTTACCAGAGGGGAGGTGGATGGGGGGAGGGGAGTGGGTTGAACAGGTGATGGAGATTAAGAATTGCATTTTGTTATGTGAGAATCAGGTGTTGTATAGAACCGTTGAATCACTGTAGTGTGCACCTGAAACTAATATTATACTGTATGTTGAATTAAAAAAACACGAAAGATAAATAAAATCTAATACATATTTTTGCCAAACAAAAAACAAGTAAAATTATAGCGTAAAGATTGAAACTCTGACAACCAGTGTGTGTCAGGGGTGAAGAGCGTCTCTGTGGACTGTCCCTGGACAAACCCAAAACTGCAGCAGCCACATCTCCAGGACAAGCAGAACTTATTAATGGTGACAGTATGCACTGTGTCAGTGATCACTTCGTCAGGAGGCACATGCCAGGTACCTTAGCAGAAAGAATTTAATACAGGAAACTAAATAGGAAAAATTTCATAGAGTGAAAAATGTGTTGGCAGAGCTGAAACTGTGACAAAGAAGCAAAGCACAAAGACTAGAAGCTGCTTCTAGATCTGCAGGCACAAAGCGAAGGTGTATTGTTACTGGAGCCCAGGATCCGTGGCTGCTGGAAACATAGCAGAGGCTGCATGATGGGAATAGGTCCCACACGGGAATGGGTTGGAACCATAGAGGAGACTGGGCCACTTCCAGGTATGCCACCTTGAAGCAGAAAGTGAGTGAGAGAGGGAGACAGATACCCTAGTTTCTCCTCCAACTTCCTCTCTCCTGCCAGGCTTTCCCATTAAGTGAACCTCACTGAAAGTCAGTTGTCAAGGGAGCCTGGGAAATGTGCTTGGGACAGGCTTCCTGCCACACCCAGCAGAGCAGGGGAAGGGACCAGGAGTGGATCAGAGAAAAACAGGCAAAGGACTAGTTCATATGCCAGAAAAATTAGTCTCTTACAAAAGTATTTATTGATGTTGCAGAGCTCAAGAACAGCGAAGTGAAACCCTCGTTCTTCCCCTAGCTTCCCTACCCCGCCGTCCCATCCCACCTCCCTTGCAGAATGTTGAGAGTAGCCACTGGCATTCAATCTCTGTCTTGCCAGGTGGAGCCTTGTCAGTGATGAGTGCCTGCCCTGGTGAGTAGAACAGTAGTCCCTTTTCTGCAATTCCCAAATCTAGAATGCTCTGAAAAGTCAGAATATTTTTATCATTCATTTAGTGGCAAAACCTGATCTGATCTGACAGGAGCCACTTATAATCTTTATTGGTCCCTCTGAGTATGAATGGTCATACATATGGCTTGAGAAGTATTAATGAATTTGTGGGGTGGGGAGCCCTAGCCAGAGACAATACAAAGAAGTGTAAGTGTATGACATAGTATATGCTGCCTTTCTAAAATGCAAAATAAGATCTGCATTCTGAACAGACCAGACCCAGGAGATTTGGATGAGGGATTGTGAGGTCTGTAAGGGAGAAGGAGTGGAAATGTGGCCCAATAAGACACAGTTCTAGGGTAGTGAACATCACAGCTCTTCTGGAATCAATGCCAGAGCTGGATTCCTTTGTGGCCTGGCGGAACAGAACGCTCGTTCTACAGATGTGGAGACTTTGTTTAGGTTGGAGAGCTGGCACCCATCTTGCAGGTTCGCCAAGGGGTTCATCGTGGAGCTGGTGCCACTGCTTTTCCCTTTACAGTGAATGTCGCTTTCTGTCTGAATCTTTGGTTACTTCAAGCCCTTAAGTACTCAACATTTAGGTGGAATGAAGGAAGAAGTCCACGGGTGAACCTGCACTCCAGCTGCGGTGATCTTACATTTTTGTAGCATTTCATGTAAACACACACACAAACTATTCAGGTTTCTTCTCTTCTCTTTTGATCTTATCAGATAGATACGATGAGTGTTACAATCCCCATTTTACAGATGGTCAAACCAAGGTTTGGCTGATAACTAGGTCTGTGGCCATGGACAAGTCGCTTAACTCTCGGAGCCTCAGTTGAAAATTGAATTCTTAGAAGCCTGTTTTGTACATTAAGGAACATGTGGCCGCACAATTAGAGCAGTGCCCGGTGCCTGCACATGTACATGCCACAAATGCTTGCTCCTCTCTCCCTCACCCCTCTACCTTCAGACAAGTGAGATAGATTCCAGGAAGGCACACGGCTTTAGCCTTTGAAAGATCTGCCTCAATGTAATGAAGAGAACAGCGGAATGATGACAGACCTCCTCTCTCTCTGCCTCTGCTTTTTTTTTTTTTTCAGCTTTAAGAGGAGGGGCTTGAATAAGGCCAACTGTGCTAATTTTCTGTTTCTCCCCTTAGAAATTGGGTCATATCTGTCTGTGACCTTGATGGCCGCTCTTGTCCTCACAGAGCAGGACACATACAGGTGGTTATTTTGTTTACTCCACATCTGACTGGAGAGGAAACGACCAGGATCACAAATACAATTTGCTGCAGAAAGCAACTTTATTTCTTGTCGGCACACATGGGACTTTGTTTATCATAATTCACTTTACATGGGCATAATAAAATATTTTCTTTTTCTGAGTATTTTGCAAGATTAATAAGGCTGCATTCTTAGGGAAAGTTTATTAATCCATAACTTACAGAAAACTCCAGAGAAAGACGATATGAGATATGTGCTGTAGGTAAAGACGTCAAGTATGTCACTACCAGAATTGAGTTATGCATACATTACCCAGCTAGCTCTCTTCTAGGTGCATTACAGGTTACTGATACGATGGCAGCTATGCCTTGGACGTGATCTAAACTAGCACTTGTTTCATTTGGGTTTGAAATCGGGAGGGTGTGAAAGAGTAGGTGGCAGCATGTAGAATAGTCAAAGCCCTTGGGGTGCTGGTCTTTTCCACCCCCTTGGCTGCACTTCGGCTGTGTGAGACACAGAGGCATGCATTTGGACCTTGGCTCCCTTGCGAAAAGCTGTGTGCCATGGGTCTTGGCTGTCTTATCAAATGGAGATGCTGTGCTGGCGGCAAGGGTGATAGCGACAACGAAGGGGATGGTGACGAGGAGGATGATGGTTACCTCTGTGTCCATTACACGGACTGATGGTTTATGAGGAAGTACTTCGTGTTCCATCCCTTCATCCATTTTACTCAGTATTCATTGAGCCCCTGCAGGGTGCTGGCACAATGGCGGGCTCCGTGGATATAGCCATAAAACACGTAGGCTTTCTTCTCAAGATCCAGGATTAGTCTGTGAAGCACAGATACACAGATGGCAACATGGTGGCTCAGTACAACAAAAAAAAGTAATATTAGTTGAGGGATGAAGTCTGCCAGGGTAGGGAAGGGTCAGCATCTAAGCTAAGTAATTTGAAGTTGAGTTGGATTTTGCCAGTGGATCTTTCTCGTAGTAAGTATGTTTCAGGTACTGTGTTGGGCGAATGTGACAGAAACTGTAGTTGTCCTTGTGGTGTGTACAGTCTACCAGGGAAGACACAGATCAACAGAGACAGGAAGGAGGCACGTTCTAGGTCAGGGGTAGATAAAGGTAGAGATGGGCACCTCTGTGTACGGGGAGCCGTAAGTAAGTCGGTGTGAATGGATCACAAAGTGGCAGGGTGGCGGGAGCCAGGGCAGCTGAGGCTGTGAATGTCAGCAGGTGCTCCAGTTCATGGAGTCCCTGGTAGCCTTGAGATTGTGGTTGGGCGGGTGGTGGTAAAACAGCATTTCCTTTGTGTAGCCTTCTTGGCTGTTCTCACCATTCTCCTGTTACCCGGGGTGAAGGAGCAGTCCAAGGAGAAGTGTGGTTGTATTTATTTAGGTGAAATGAGGGTGTGTGTCAGCTGTGGTGTATTTGAATGGTCTTTCAGGTGCCTCCTATGACCAGACCAACAAGCTCAGGTGCCTATGAAGGCAGTGTAGTTGACATTACTGAGTGAAACAGTCCAGGGGGAGGGGTTGGGGGTTACTGGGTAAGCCACCGTTCAGTTCCAGCCGATGGTTGCAGTAAGAGAATGCTGGACCAAAGCAACCAGGTCTTCAGCTTTTTCAAGAAAAGCTAGACATCTGTTTTTTAAATGTGAAATCCATCAGTTTAAAAATGTGCCACTAAATCAGTTAAGCAACAACAATGAAACATTTGTAGTCTAATAATATCTGGCCTGTGGGCTCATTTTCACTCATGAGCCAGTCATTCGTGGATTCTGGCCTATTCTTTATAATTATTATGTTATGACTACATAGATCTCTCTCAAGTGGGAACTTCAGTCAATATACCAACGGGTAAATTGGGCCATTTTTGGTAAAGGAAAGTTTCTGCAAGATAGTTGAGTGGTGGAAATCGGTCCTCATTTATTTCTGTGGGTCTCCTCAGTCATCTTTTCTGTTGTTCTTGATCAAACACTTCTGATACGTGTGAAACTTCAGCAAAACCAGGGGCCATGGCAATCCTGGTGTTATCTGTTTGCTGGGCAGCAGGGAGGTTTGTGTGTGTTTGAATCTACAGTTGCCTTGGTTAAGTTTGTTACATCCTGAGACCAAGGCAAATCCCTGTAGTGAGTCAAATGAGTAGTTTTAAGGTCTGTAAATGACAGCGTTCTGTGGCTTTCTTGTTTAGGGTTGCGACTTGACTCCCAGCCTCTAAAATATGCACATTTCAAACCAGAGTGAGAACATGAGCAACTTAGTAGTTACTGTGGAATTGAGTGAATGTCATAAATATTTATTTATCTTTTTCATAGCTGGCATAAAAATGTTAGGATATAAAAAAGTTGTTCGCTATAAAAACAACAGAAAATTCATTGGCTATCCATCTCCTGAATGCGTGTGTCTCTTTGGGTTTTCATTAGCGTCTAGCAATATACTTTGAGAAATTAGATTTGAACAGAAGCTTCAGCAGAATATGAAAGCTTCTAGTGTTCATAATTAACCCGTTTTCAGCAAGGATCCATTGTGTACAGCAGTTTCCTTTTAAGCATATAGTGGCTATAGTCATATTTAATGAATTAAAAAAATTTTTTTGCATTTATTTATTTATGTAAAAAATTTTTTTTAATGTTTATTTATTTTTGAGAGAGACACAGACAGAATGTGAGTGGGTTGGGGCAGAGAGAGAGGGAGGCACAGAATCCGAAGCAGGCTCCAGGCTTCAGGCTTCGAGCTCTCAGCACAGAGCCTGATGCGGGGCTCAAACTTACAAGCTGTGAGATCATGACCTGAGCCGAAGTCGGACGCTCAACTGACTGAGCCACCCAGACGCCCCTATTTATTTATTTTTTTTAACGTTTATTCATTTTTTGATAGAGACAAGGCATGAATGGGGGAGGGGCAAAGAGAAAGGGAGACCAGAATCCAAAGCAAGCTCCAGGCTCTGAACTGACAGCACAGAGCCCAATGCGGGGCTCGAACTCACAGGCTGTGAGATCATGACCTGAGCTGAAGTCGGACGCTTAACTGACTGAGCCACCCAGGCGCCCCAACATTTATTTATTTTTGAGAGAGTGAGACAGTGCACGAGTGGGGGAGGGGCAGAGAAAAAGGAGACAAAGAATCCAAAGCAGGCTCCAGACTCTGAGCTGTCAGCACATAGCCTGATGCGGGGCTCGAAACCACCACCTGTGAGATCATGACCTGAGCCGAAGTTGGATGCTTAACCGGCTGAGCCACCCAGGTGCCCCTAATGAATTTTTCCTTCAGAGATTTTTTTTTTTCCTTAAGAAATAATCCCTTATTTATTGAATTGGAAAACACACAAGAAATATGGAAGACAAAAAAAGTCACATATAATATTTCTACCAGAAGCAGTCCCTGTTAATGTTTTGAGTTGCAGAGGTAAACAGGCTAGAGGTTGAGGTCAGATGAAATGGGTGTCTTTCTAGGCTTCTTCATTTATTTAATCTTGATGAGTCTTATTTTTCTCACTTGTGAAATAGAAATAAAAAATATTGCCTATTTTATCTGATATTTTCATGATCAAACCAGAGAATGCATATTAAGCCTGTAGCTCATTAGTTGGCACACAGAGAGCATTTAAAAATAAGCAATAGGATTATGTCTTCTTTTTGCTACACACATTTTGCTTTGTGGAGTTCATGTTGTCAATACACTATTTTTTGTTAAATAAAAAAGGACAACTCACCTTGTTCCCATATCTCTTTAAGAAATACTCTCTAGAGGTGCCTGGGTGGCTCAGTTGGTTAAGCTACTGACTCTTGATTGTGGCTCAGGTCATGATCTCATGGTTGGTGGGTTTGAGCCCCACATTGGGCTCTGTGCAGATTCTGTTTGGGATTCTCTCTCTCCCTCTCTCTCTCCTCCCCCCCAACCCCTACCCCACTTGCACTGTCTCTGTCTCTCAAAAGTAAATGAGCTTATATAAAAAAAGAAATGCTCTCTAAGCATCTTTTAATCAGGTTTATTTTTTTACAGACTTGAATCTTCATTCAACTTTTCCCTTGTATATTTAGTTGTTGTTCATCCTTTTTTATTGTAAATAATTATTTGATGAATATCTCTGTTCGTCAGTCTTTTGTAGCACCTTGATTTTCTGGTTAGTATAGTGACTGCGTCTCCCATCTGAAATGGGAAGGGTTATTGCCAGAATTCTCCACTGGAACTCTTGGCGATGATGGATGGGAATGTTTTATATCTACACTGTCCAATATAGTAGCCACTACCCATGCATGGCTATTGAGCATTTGAAATGCAGCTACTGTGTCTGAGAAACTGCTTTTTTTCCCCGTTTGTAACATTATTTAATTTTAGTGTGAATAGCCCCATGATCTCATAGCTACCATATTGCAGAGTAGGGTGGACCTAGGCTGGGGTTTGTTGTTTAGACAGACATATCTATAAAACCCTTAGCTTTATCTTTTGGACTTTTCTTTTAATTTATCTGGTACAGACTCAAGATACTGACTTTTTACATTCTACGTATGCATTCTTTTTTGTTTTGATGGAGGGTTTGTAGAGGACATCTCACATGCCAGCTACCATGTTAAGTTAGAAGGGGCGCCTGAGTCACTCAGTCCATTAAACGTCTGGGTCTTGATGTTGGCTCAGGTCATGATCTCATGGTTCATGGGATGGAGCCCTGCATTGGGTCGTAGCAGATAGTGTGGAACCTGCTTGGGATCCTCTCTCCATCTCCCTTGCTCGTGTGCAACACTCACTCTCTCTCTCTCTGTCTCTCCCCAAATAAATAAATAAACTTAAAAAAAAAGCTGAATTTCAAATTTTGCTGATTTAAGGACTGTTGATGTCATCAGTGACAAGAGTCTCGCTTAGGATGACTTCAGTCTAAAGGGGAATTTCTTGGTCTACATAACCCAATCTAGGTGCAGTCTGGCTGCGGGCACGGTTAGAGCCCCGTTTACATAGGTCTGCTTTGCATTCTCCATGTTGTTGGCTTTGTCACTGGGTTCTCCCAGAGCAGTGGCAAACATGGCCACTGACCATCTATGTTTACATCCTCCTCGCCTAGCAATGCTGGCAGAAATAGAAATGGGTCTCCTCCCAAAGATCCACAGAATGGTCTAGAGCTGGCTTTCAGTGGACTTGTCATTCCTGAATCTCAGTCACTGCAGTCACAGTTGGGGAGGTAGAATTCATGCCCATTGGTCAGCTCTGGGTGCAGGCCCACTTCTGGCGCTGAGGTGAGTTCCCCACCAAACTACGTGGACTACCCTGGAGTTAAGAGGATGATTCCCCAGAGGAGAGTCACGGTGGCCAACACATGTTTGGCAGGCAGGCGCATGCTATACAGTATACCTGCTGCACTGTATCTTTGAAGCATTTTTGGTTCCCTCAGTGGTCTTCTTAGGAGAGCCGGTTTGTTGGGGAGGGGTAGATTGTTCTGAACTGTGAATTGCTATCTATTCACGGAGCAGGCTTCTATCGTTTACTGGGACTGTTCCCTTACCCAGAGGAGGGTCCTGTGTTCCGATTATGAAAGCATTGTGGTGTTTGGGTCCTGTCTGGTCTCACTCTGTGTTTATGGCAGTATGCTCACAAGCTAATTTCTCCTCTCTGGGAAGTAGGTAACTATGCCCCAGAGAGTGAATGAGGTAAGTAAATCGATGCATCTATTGTGATTATTTTTCATTATGAATAAGGCAAAAGATATATTGCCTAAGCCCTTCGTACAAGTATCTGAATCAAAGCCGATGGGATTTACATGTCAGACTTCAGATAATCTAGGAATGTGGTGGAGAGTGGGCACTTCAGTCCCCAGCTGGTGTGTTGCAGCAGTATCTTGGGACTTATGGGTGTAATTAAACCATCCCTATTAGTAATTACAAAAAGGGACTCCCTGCCCTTAAACGTGACCGTAACCTATCAGATCTTCATAAAAGCATGAATGTTTATTAATGTTTCAATTTTCTGATTCAGCCCTTTGTGTAATAAAATATGGTGGCTGAAACACTTTCTTTTTTACTGTTTTTGCTCAGCCTCATGAGAGAGGCTGAAATCTTGTAGTACCATTTATGCCAATTTTCCTTTAAGCTCTCCAGCATAAAGTATATCAGCAAATTAATATTCCCCGACTTTAAGATGAGATTGACCTCCTAGGTATAAGTTCGTTTCTTGTCCTAACATCTACTGTACCATGAAATTAGGGATCGTTTTTTTAATGTATGTATTTTTACTTCATTTTCTTTGTGGCAGGAGTGGTGGTGGTGAACCCAATTCAGATATTGTGTCATCTTAATATATTATCAACTTTTAACTAGTCAGTCGTTATTGTACAATGATGCAAGCAATGCCATGAACACAGCTTCCTTTTCAGTGCTGTTTTATTCCACAGGGAATTATAGACAAGTTCTCCAAAAGAACCAAAAACATGGAGCGCGGTCTTAGCAAAACCCGGTGGTCACCTCTGCTGAGTCACTTGTGCTGACTTGAGTTACCTGAACAAGGAGCTAAAAGACAGGAAGCTCCAATGGGCTATGTTGCAGGGAATCCTAGGAGATGGTAGAACACGTGGGTGGGGTCTGATACCACATTAGTCCGAAGACCTGTGTGTCCTTGAGCTACTAACTTGACTTCTCTGGACCTGCGTATTCTCAACTGAGAAAGTAAGGTTTGGATGAATGATCCCTAAGATCCCTGCTCACTGAAACCTCTGATTTTATGCATAGTGGTATTTTGTTCGTCTACAGGAACACCTAATGACTAGTATATAGTTCGCAGTTATACACACATGCTCTCCTCTCTCTCCAAAAAGTCTTCCTGGGTTTGTCCTTCTCTGTTCTAACTATACTTTTCACAAATGATACTGTTTATCAGAGTGGGCGATAAAACAATTTTTTAAATGTTTATTTATTTTGAGAGAGAAAGAGTGGGCCACATGCAAGTGAGGGAGGGATGGTGTGGGGGGGAGGAAGGGAGAGGATCTCAAACAGGCTCCGCAATGTCAGTGCAGTGCTTGATCTTATGAACTGTGAGATCATGACCTGAACCCATATCAAGAGTCAGATGCTTACCTGAGCCACCCAGGTGCCCCCCGAGTGAGCATTTTTGTGTGTCTTATCTTCCCCCAAGGATGTCAGCTCCTTGAGGGTAGGTACCTTTTCATACATGTCTTTTGTTATAAGAAAATTATTTTGCAATGAGACACTCATTAAATATTTGGCAACTGTATGGATAAACTGCATCACATTTTAGAGACTGTACAGGGAAAGACAAAAACACAGATACAAATATATCTGAAAGGGGACCCCTGTATAGTTATGGTGAAATTCCTTAGGTCCTTATACCATGTAAAGTAAATTCAGTAATTTCTCTGGGAGATTTCATTTTAATGTATATGAAATGCCAAAATTTTGCAGTTGAGTGGAGAGGTGAATTATTTTGTGCCTATAATGGAATCCTTTTATACATTTCTGATTATTCAGCGCCTTGTGGTAGGGCCATGCTGTGTTATTTCCTATCACGTCGGAATGTAGCCTTTTTGGTGGTAAGGTCATTCAAGTGCTTTTAAAAAAGAAAAGAGAGCTTGTCCTGTCCTCACTGGTGTTTTAATGTTTTGAGATTGTTTTTGCATGGACGCTGGGAGAACTAGTCTGCAAAGCAAGATAATGTGAACACGTCTCCCCAAATCAATGAGAATTGTGCTGTCCTCTAGAAAATTAGGTTTGAGCCACATCAACATCAGTGCCAGGGACTGAATAAATCCCATTTCCTGATTGCACTGTGTATGAATTGTGTAATGTGCCTAGATGGGCACAAGCTGTGATTGCGTCTCTTTCCTCAGCATCACTAAATGGTAATGTCGTGGATTCATGTAAGGAAAAGTGTCTCACATAAACAGCCCAGGCTACATGAGGTAATTTAGGGCTTGCGCTTGGGAAGTCTCCCAAGTAGACCAGTGTAAGATGTTACTGTTAACTAGAGACAATGGGGAAAACACTCTTGGCGACTTGTTTAAAAAAAAAAAAAAAAAAAAAAGCCTCGTATCAGCATGAAGTACCTAAATCATCTTGCTTCATACAGCGTCACGTGTAAGTTTGCTGTGTTGTTGTAGAAAATTCCCCCCTGTACCTCCAGGGGGAATTCATAGGCAGGTCAGGTGACCTTTCATGACTTTTATTCATTTAGTCCCTTGAATTAAGTGCCTCCTATGTGCCCAGCACCATTGTTGGTACAGAGGTTGAGGGGTGGCAGGGGTGGGTTGGATGGAGTGTTTAGACATAACAGCTTCATGGACTGAAAGCCCATCGGTTTTTCATTCTCTCCACCTCTGGTGTTAAAAATTAACCTGAAAATTAAACATACAAGTACTGGTGCACTGTTTGTTTCTTGCATGGTGTTTCACATCTTCAGCAGTTCATACTGGGAGGTGAGCCCTCACAGGGATGAGCCCTTGGAGCTGTCCAACACTACTGCTATTTGAAGTTTGAAAGAAATTTACTGATAATTCCAAAGGCCCTCTTATCTCTTAATCCATTGGAAACTACCCATATATATTTTTAAATGTTTATTTGTTTTTCAGAGAGAGAGAGAGAGAGAGGTGAGAGAGAGACAGAGAGTGAGCAGGGGAGGGGCAGAGAGAGAGGGAGACACAGAATCTGAGGCAGGTTCCAGGCCCTGAGCTGTCAGCCCTGAGCCCGACATGGGGCTCGAACCCACGAACTGTGACATCATGACCTGGGCCGAAGTTGGACACTTACCTGACTGAGCCACCCAGGTACCCCAGAAACTACCAGTAATTTGAGTACAGTGAATGCAGGGCATAGGAAGCCCCACATTCGGTCAGTGAATACCTGACATGTTGGGGAAGTAGGGCAGCCCTTGTAATCTGGCACTGTCCATTGTAGAGCAATTGTCGTTTTCCTTTTTTTTTCTTAAAAAATTGTCTTTAATGTTTATTTATTTTTGAGAGAGAAAGATGGTGTGAGCGAGGGAGGTACAGAGAGAGAGGAAGACACAGAATCTGAAGCAGGCTCCAGGCTCAGAGCTGTCAGCACAGAGCCCTACACTGGCTCTCGAACTCATGAACCGCGAGATCATGACCTGAGCCAAAGTTGGAAGCTCACCTGACTGAGTCACCCAAGTGCCCCACAATTATCTTTTTCAATTCAGCTCTGGCTCCCGATGGCTTAGACTTGCTGGGTCTTCATTGCAAGGCAGAAACCTTGGAGTTAATTGAGTCCATTAGGTCTATTATGGCTCAAGCTGATGCATATTATTTTTCTACCTTATATATAAATGCTCAACTTTCATGAGGAAGCAACAATAAATTCAGTCCAAGCAGTGAAGTTTATCAGCTATATGACCTTGGATGAGTCCTGTGACTTCTCTCAGCTGCACTTTTCTTATCCATAACATGAGAGCTTTTTAGCTTTGACATTCTAGGTTCTATAGATAGGGTTCTGGTACCTAGCACCGTGTTCACTATGCCAGTGAGCTCATCAGAAGCATTTGGGTCATAGGTACTCTAAAGGCTACTGGGATTCTCAGATTTGGCCTGCCTTCTAAAGCTAATGCATATTATTCAAGTATATATGCTTGTCAATGTCCTGATTTATTTTACAAAGTGATATAAGCCTACAACCTCAGGTTTGAATTAATATTAAAATTTTATTTAATTAGGACAATCTCATTTTGAGATCAGGAAACTATGCCATCCATCCATTCATCATGTTATTATTCAATATTTATTAATATTAAGCACCTGCTATATGCTTGGTGCTATGCACAGCACTGAGAAAACAAAGAGGAATGAAACACAGTCCCTTTCCACAAACCTCTCCTCATCCTCCACAAAGGAAAAGGACCCTTGCTGTACAAACCAGTCTCTCTTAATTGCATTGTCTTTTGGTTCTGGGTGGCGGCAATGATGTTGATGGTGAGCAGGTGACTTACAGTAGAAAAGAACGGGAGAAAAGTTCCTTAGCTCTGGCTTTTGCAACCATTTTTAATCATTTCAAGCTTACAGGAGAGACTGGATCTGAGGGCAGAGCTCTGACAAGCCTGTTTATAAACAAAAGTCCCGCCAGGAGTCGGGTAGCATTTCTTCTGCTGAAGGACTTCAATTTTGGAAGAGCACACATTCAAAACCCAAACCCATCCTCTAAATCAGTGTTCAAAGGAAATAAAAGGCCACGTAGAAAATGAAATAGAAGTGGGCACCCTGGCGAGGAATGGGACAAAACCCAGAAAGTGCTGAAAAGCCTCTGTGTGGCCTGTCCCCAAGCCCGGGCCAGCACCTCCAGTGGCCTGAAGTAGCAAACAGGCTAGCAGTTTGCCTCCCTGACTTGTAAATATGGTGTGTCTTTGCTTTGCATTTTACGATAGAAAAGAAATAAATTTTATTATAAACTCCCAAATGAAAAGACAGAAATGGAATGAGCCTCTCATGTTGGAGGAGAGGATTGTAGAGGACAGGTAGCATACTGGCTACTGCTCAGCACAGTTTCCAGAAGGGAGGAGAATATCCCCAGGGGCGCTTTGGTGGCTCAGTGGGTTGAGAGTCTGGCATTGGCTCAACTCATGATCTCACAGTTCATGAGTTGGAGCCCTACATTGGGTTTGCTGCCGTAGAGCCTGGTTCCGATCCTCTGTCCCCCTCTCTCTCTGCATCTCCCCCACTCATGCTCTCTCTCTCTCTCAAAATTTAAAACACTAAAAAAACAAACAAAAACAAAAGGAATATCCCCAAACAAGCAAAAAGTAGTTCTGTCACTTGCATCATTTACAAACCCATTCCCTACAGGTTCCTGTTATCTCCCTGGTCCCCAACACTTCCTGCTGAGCTCCTCCTCATAGGTCAAGGCTCTGGTTCCTTGCCCTCCCCTCTCAGGCCTTCCTAGATAGTCTCCATCAGAGAGACTGGATGGCTGTCCTGATCATGCTCCACAGCACCAGCATCAGGCCCTACATTTGAGTTATTCATATCCACGTGGTTCACCTGTGGAAGACTCTAAGTGTCCCCAAGCACAGAGACCGTGTCTCTTACATTCTGCAATTCCCTCCCCTGCCTGTGGGCCTTGCTTAAAGAGGGTACTCAATGATGTGGACTGAACGAATGAATGAACAGCCTTAAGTATCTCATATCTCTGGTGAACTTGGGCAATCACATGGAAATTGTTTATGCTGTGAACAGTTTCCTCTGTGGGTGGAGAAAGGGGACAAAGTATGCCTGCCTGACTGCCAGGTGAAGCAGAGACCGGAGAGCCAAAATAGCAGGCTTAAAACCTGATCTTCACACATGAAAAGGATTGATTGAGTCAACGTGGTAAAACTTAAAAGGACTAAATGCACAGTGTTGCACTTAGGCGCAAACCATTAATATTAATAGCAAAATAGGATGTAGTGACTCTTTGCCCATTCTTATGAAGGAGGTGGGGGAGGGGTTCGATTTACGTGAATGCAGATCACCAGTAAGTCACTCAAAATGTCTGCTCAGTCTTGGGACAGATTAACTGAAGAATTTAGTAGCTAAAGAAATAGTGGATCTTGTGTTCTTGTCCCTGCTCTTTGGAGGACCAGTCGGAAGTTCAAGTATGTGAGGACACACCTGCCTCCCGTGTCTGTAATGTGGAGTAGAGTCTATAAAGGTCAGCAGTATGGGGATTGATCAGATGAGAGTGTGTCTGGGGGAAGAATGCTGAGTGGTCCAGAAAAAAGGAAGATTGTCCCTCAAAGAATTAGAAAAGTAGTAGAAGCAACGAGACATATTTATACTTTGAAACACTTGTTTGTTGGCAGGGATGGGTGTGGGGGGGAGTGTGGCGCGTAATCACCATCTTCAAAGATTTTAAAAACTGCCATGTGGATCGAGAATTAGAATTCTTCTGTTTGTCATCAAACAAGTGGAGGTTAGAAAAAAAGCAGGTTTCTATTCAAGGAATGTCTAAATGTGAAATGGCTTCTATGAGACAATGTGATCCTTTTCCCATTTTGTAGGCTAAAAATGTTGAGGGTGAAGGGTCCGGTCCCCACCGGAGTGGGGCATTGGATAAAATGATTTTAAGGATCCTTCTAATTCTAACATTTTATGATTTCTGTTGAATACACAGTTCCTTTTTGGCCCCAGAAAAGAGATTTAGTATATTTATATAACATGAATAATTCTTACTATGTTGCTTAAAGCATGTTTATTTACATTGTCTCAAGTGAGCCTTATAAGGTACACACATATAGGGAAAACATTGTTATTGTCATTCCGTAGATTAAAAAACCAACAGACTTGTTATGGACAAGTGACTTATTCACGGTCATTAGAGGAGCTGGGTCCTTGATTCAATAAGAAGGGCTTACAGTCTCGTTCTCTGCAAGTAGTTAGAACATCCCTGAGAGGTAGATTTGAATCTTAATCCCATTTTATAGATGAGAAAGCCAAGGCACACAGCACAAGTCAAGGTTACATACCTTTGAAGTAGGTGTTTGAACCAGATGAACCAGTGTTTGAACCAGACAGTGATTTTGAAGCTCATGTTTTTACCCTCTGTGCTAGCATGCATTTCTGGCATCTGCTAGAATTTTTAAATCTGCTGATGAATTTTTAAAATTGTACAGTCAAAGAGCAACCAACCATTTACTTTACCATCAACCATTCAAATGATCGGAATACAAAATTAACAACTAGAAGTGTTTTCCCCCATCCCCAAACATGGTGTCCTGGAATTTATCAAAGGTTAGCCCAAAAAGTTGAAAAATACCCACACCTTCCCAAAGGGCCCGAGAAAATCTGGCTCCTTACCCTTGAAAGTGGTTCATGACACAGTTATACATCACTCACGTGGTTGGTTCAATGTGGAGACGCTAGGTTAAATGGATTTTTCTAAATCCTGCATCTAATGTTTTGAGCATCCAAACTTTCTGTGCTTCAGTAACAGCAAATAGAAGAAGGGAAACGTGACCTGGTGGCTCGGAGCCAGTGCGCTGTATTTTCCGAATAACCCCAGTCTTCTGGGTGCTTGTACTCTTGCTGTGCCTTTGCCTAGCCACCCTGTAGCTTATTAAAATGCTTCCGGTGCTGGGGCCCTACAAGAAATGCCCCTTGCTTGCTATGTTCCTTTAGCTTGTGTTCTGTCTTTCTACATTTCTTGCTTTCTCTTCCTTTCTCTACTGTATTTGCCAGTCTACTCCCCCACACCCATTTTTCCTCTAACCTACTGTCCTTGGGGTCTGTTGGCTCCCTGGTTAGTAATGTAATATGAAACTGGAGATGGATAGTGGAAAACTGATAGCTTGGTGTTTCTGTAAACTGAGTTAAATAGCCTTCGTGCTTAAGAAAGGAATGTTCTAGATCTACCCAACATGGTAGCCACAGGACACCCCTGGCCATTTACATTTAAGCTAGTTAAAATAAAACATCCAGTTCCTCGGTCATACTAGTCACATTTCAGGTGCTCGGTGGTCTCATGTGGCTAGTGGCTAGTAGAGCTATTGGATAGCACAGGTAAAGAGCATTTCAGTCCTCACAGAAAGTTCTCTTGGCACTCATGGTTCAGGTACTTGTGGTTCTGAGACCTGAGTAGAAACTGACCCAGACAGACATGGGTTCAGTGCTGGTTCTTTTGTAGTTGGGAAATGTACTTTCTGACCTCCAAAATCCTCATCTGCAAAATGGAAATAATCGATAATTACCTCACAGAGTTGTTCTGAAGATTGAATGCAATGCCTTATAAAGCAGCTCTTGGTTTGTAGAACTGGCTCAAGGGACATCCATTTCTGGAAGTTACTCATTGCATGTGACATCCATACCAGTTTGGAGGCAGTTTGTAAGGCTGAGGTTTGCAAAGCCTGCTTCCCCAGAAATTTGTCCTCCTTGGTACTGAGTCATAATGTAGGATTCAACACCCATTATTGGTTATTGTTTGCTCCTTGGATGAGTAGAATGGCAAAACTAACCAATTTTTAATGAGTAAATGCTCTCTAGGAGAGTATGTAAAGTGGGTCACATCTGTCAGGAAACTTTTCTGTAATCTAAAGACCACTTTTCCCAAGCTACTTTCCAAGGAAAATCAGACCAATAATGGCTTTCTTTCATCACGTTAAATTTGGGAAACCCCACGCTTCCTATTTCCTTTGAATTTCCTCTCGGAGATTCATAATGTACCAATTAAAGGCTCTGAGAAGTCCTGCTGGAAAGAAATATATTTAAATTTTTTTTTAATGTTTATATTTGAGACAGAGACCAAACATGAGTGGGGGGAGGGGCAGAGAGAGAGAGGGAGACGCAGAATCTGAAGCAGAGTCTAGGCTCCAAGCTGTCATTACAGAGCCCGATGTGGGGCTCGAACTCATGAATCGCAAGATCATGACCTGAGCCGGAGTCGGACACTTAACCAACTGAGCCACCCAGGCTCCCCATATATTTAACATTTTTAACTCAGCATTTTGAGCTTTTATGGATGTGGCACTTCTCCCTGTTCTTATAGAACACTTATTAAAATTGTGTTTACAGAAACCATTTTACAGCATACTGCTCTAAAGGCAAGGTCAACCACTGTTTTGCAGAGGCATCTGTGGGGAAGGCCCATTGAAAAGCATTTCCTTCTGCACTAACCCCTAATTCTAACATAACATATCTGTGGCACATACATCTCAGTCTCTCTTGTAGTTCCTTAAGGAAAGGATAAATCTGAAGCTAGTTCAGGACCTGAAAGTAACCTACTTCATCAAGGTTTAAGGTTCAGTAAACAGCAATTAAGATCTCTCATATTTGAGCCAAGCTCAAAGGCTGTTTCTATAGTTTGAGACTGGAGACTAATATAGCCGTGTTTCCATTGGATGGTGGCCTGAAGTTTTTGAAGCCCTCTGTATTCCCCAGTATTGTCTTTGCAGAGCAGTGCCCATTGGGTCTGACCTCAGTCTTTTGGAAAAGGGAGATGTAATTCAACCCGTGTTAGCGAAATGATTGCTTTGAATAAAGCTCTACCTTTGTTGGCTTTGATAATGTGGCAAGGTCTGAGATAATGGTCTCAACCTTGTTCTCTCATTGCACCACAAGATAAAGCCTGACGGTTACACCCACTCATACATACAGACCTCAAGATGGTGGAACATTGAGAACTTAACTAGTCTAAAATAATGGCCAGAGCAGGAAAGGATAAGGAGCAAATTCCCGAAGCAAGTTTCTGGATTATAGATACATGTATATATCTGTACGTATGTCCTCTCTCTCTCTCTCTCTCTCTCTCTCTCTCTCTCTCTCTCTCTCTCTTTCAGTTATCTGTCTCAGGGGTCGGCAAAGAACACTGTAGATGATAAATATCCTGGCAGGCTATTGCAGTGACTCAGCTCTGGTGTCGCAGCTCCAAAGCAGCCATAGACAATACACAAATGGACGTGTTCCAGTACAAAACTTATTAAAACAGACATTGGGCCAGATTTGGTCCACAGGCCAGAGTTTTCTCACCTCCGATCTGTGTCCTTGGTAATTAGTATAAGCACCAGGTGTGGCAGTTTCTGAAATGCTTGCCTGGATCGTGAAACAGATCCTTAGGCTGAAGTAGAACTTTGAGAAAGCCAAAAATTCTTTTAATGAATCACTGGCAGTAATGACTTTGCTGTAGATGGATTAATCTTGCAAATATTTACTGATCAGGCATTATTCTAAATGCTCATTTAGCTGTCACAGTAACACTATGAGCTATGCATTAGGTGCTATTTTTTTAATGTTTATTTTTGAGAGAGAAAGAGAGGGAGGGAGGGGCAGAGGGGGGTGCAGAGGAAATGAAGTGGGCTCTATGCTGACAGCAGTGAGCCAGATGTGGGACTTGAACTCTCGAGCTGTAAGATCATGACATGAGCCGAAGAAGTGGGATGTTCGACGGACTGAGCCACCCAGGTGCCCCTGAGGTAGGTGCTATTTTTATCCATCCACATTTTGCAGAAGAAACTAAAGCTGAGAAGTTAGGCTGTTCGAAGTCACACAGCTCAGGAAATCGCGGATCCTGAACGGGCATCCCAGGCATTCTGGCTCCAGGACTGTATACTCCCAAGCACCAAACTCTCCCTCAAGGAAATTTCAGTAAAAACAAATCTCCCTGGTTTAATGGATAGCACAGTACTCCTTAGCACGGGGCTTGTGACTTCATATTCTGTGTCTTTCAATCTCCCTGTCCCATGCACAATTTTTCCTGAGCCTCATTGACCTTTTGTCTGTTTCCTGAACATGCTAGGCCTTTTCACAAATCAGGGTTTGGAAATGCTATTCCATATAATTGGACTACATTTTCCCTACCTTCTTCACCACTTTTACTTGTTTTTCAAAACTTTCCAAAACTATCTCTTTCTCTGTTTGTCCAAACTCCTCTGGGTAGAGTGAGTTCCTCCCTTTGTTCCAGTGGATTTGCTAAAATGTAATGATGTATTGACGTTTTTCCTGTAGGATATTGTGAGCTAGGTGGCAAGGAGCATGGTCTTACCCGGCAGCTATCACAGCACTTGGGTAACCTAGTGGATGTTGAACCAATATATATTGAATTCAGGAATAAGTGAGTGAATACACTTACAATAAGCCCAATAGGTAGGAGTATTCATTACATATTTTAAATGTAGGAGGTTTGAGCTGACTTCTGTTGGGTGAAAGTGGCCTTAAAATGCACTTAAAAGAGCTTGTTCTTCTTTATTAAAAATCATTAAGGAAATAAGTGGAGCCTGAACTAAAGTTATCTAGGAGAAGCAAATGAATGATAAGACTTGTGATCAGAGTTACTCTTGCTATGAACATTGTATTTCACTTTAAAAATGCAGCTTTCCATACACCAAGTGTGTGTGTGTGTGTGTGTGTGTGTGTGTGTGTGTGTGTACTCTCATCTACCTTTAAAAACACTGTTGAATGCATGGATAGATGAATGCTTCAGACATCTTACATAAAGTTATTTTTATCTGATAGTGTCAAGACACATCTGTTTCATCAAGAACATCTTACATCCTCTTTGTTTCCCACAACATATCTTTGCACATAGTATATGTTTAGTAAATGTTGGTTGTTAGGTAAACAAATGAACTATGAAACTTCTAGGACTCATGCTCTTAGAGATTTGAGTGTAACTAAGTCTATGGAAGCATTAATTAATTGATATATTTAGTTTTCCTTCCATGTGCCAAGCAGGGAGCTAGATCTGGAAGATACAGCAGCTAGCAACATGACTTGGCAGCTCATATGATAGATTCTATAATAAACACTTGTGAGTTAGCATACTCATTAGTGTCACATCCTTCCAGAAAACTGTATCGTGAAGAAGTAACAGATACCTCTGTTGCAGCCTCTTTTTTGTCCATACCTCTGAGTGTATTTTGTATCCCTCTTGCCTCTTGGAGTATCCCCAGTGCCAAGCATAGTGTTGGGCTATTAAATAGTTGTGAACGAATGAACATTCCCGGAACCAAAAACATATTGCCAGTATATTATTCTGGAATGAGTGTTAGTTGTGGGTGGGGGACTTGGGTTCAAATGCCAGCTCTGTCCCCTGGCTGGCTATGGTAGGGATCAGTCGAGCTGGACAGCTGAAGAAAAAGCATGGTCACTGGGAACAGAGCTGCAAGACTTAACCTATTTACAAGAAATGATGATTTGGATCCTTAGAGGTTGGAAGGATGCCAAGGGGATGGTCGTGGGAGCCACAGAGCATGCAGACATAGAAGGAAACGTAGCCACTGCTGGAGGAGGAAACCTGGGAATTTGGATGTCCTGAAAGCAGATTTCCTCCATGGCATCAGCTGGGACCATAAGTAAGGTTCAGGTTTGTAAATGAAAGTTGGGAGAAGAGAGAAAGAGCAAAAAATAAGATAAAAAGTATGCATTCATGATAGGCTGACCAAAGGAACTGAAAAGGACTAAAGCTGGATTTCTTTCTGTTTCTCCTTGATTTCTCCTTGTCTCATTCTTGGAGAAAGCTGAAAATTGTCTCTGCAGGTCCCTTCCAAAGGGAAGATTTGAAAGGAGGAGTAACTTTATACAGGATAAGAAAAAGGTTGAATGCCAGGGCTCTGATTATTCACAGCCCTGGGATGAATTCAGGGCACCTGCCTGCAGTATTTTAGTCTCGTGAATTAAGGAGCTCCAGGTGATCTTCCTATCGGGAGACTAATCGTGGTTATTTTGGTGACTGACTAGAGCTGATAGAATTGAAATGAGTACCTTTTGCAAAATATTTTTAGAGGCATCGTCTCATTTATACTTCAGAGTATCCCTATGAGGGTAGGTGTTAATATCTCCGTTATAGGCAGAAATTGAGGCCCGAGTTAAATGATTTGCCTAAGGCCACACAGCTAATGAGCAACATAGATAGAAGCTGAATCCCATCAGGTCTTCTGATTCAAACTCCATATCCTTTTCACCACGATGGGCTTCGGGAGGAATGTTATGGTCTACTTAAGAGGGCCACTCAGGGCCAAAGCCTTCATTGTCTGTAATAAGACAGTGAGCATGTGAGATACTGACTTGTTAAAGAAAATTTGATATGTGTGAATAGTACCATTGAAAATAGGAGACCACAGATGTGGTATTGCTGTCGAAGCTGGCACATTGGTTTTGGGGTTTCCACCCTGGCCCTCTACTAAAAGCTCTATACCTTTGAGCAAATTAATTACCATGTTTGTTTCCTTATCATTTACTGAGGCATAAATGAGTTAATATACGTGAAGAACTTGTATATGTCTTCTGGAATATGGTGTATTAGGTACTATTTCTATTGTTTTTTTAAAAAATGTTTTTAAATGTTTACTTATTTTTGAGACCGAGAGAGACAGAGCATGAGCAGGGAAGGGGCAGAGAGACAGGAAGACACAGAATGTGAAGCAGGCTCCAGGCTCTGAGCTGTCAGCACAGAGCCCGACGTGGGGCTCGAACTCGTGAACTGTGAGATCATGACCTGAGCCGAAGTCGGATGCTTAACCGACTGAGCCACCCAGGCGCCCCCTACTATTTCTATTGTTGTTATGATGCTGGTTTATATTGAGGCATTAGAGCCTCCAGATGACTGTGTCAGGGGAGTGTAGGGCTTCTTACATACATTTCATTTGGGGAACAATTTAATTATAATTGATACACGGATAATAGGTTTTGGTCAAGAGTGTCCTCTGCCGTTGCTCCTTCCGTCCTTCCTTGTATCCCTTTCTCCCACCCTCTGTCCTTCCTTTCTTTTGTTGAGTTGAGGCTAGAGGGATAATAGGATGAAAGATGAAGGATAATAAGAGTTTATCACATATGTAATGAGGTAGGAAAGGCATTCCCCACAGAAGGATATCCTTCTAGAGGCTTGGCAGCATGACCTGCCATGGTGTGTTTCCCATAGCTGTACCCACACAGGTGCAAAGTGGTCCCATAGTATTGTCCCCTAGTGAGCGTGGGTAGTGGTGAGGAGAGGGAGTGGGTGGCAGTGAGGAGAGGGATTTGACCTTGTGGTGGTAGGCAGGGACCAGATTAGGAAGTGCCTCGTGTTCCATGCTGAAGAGTTTTTGACTTTATGTTGGAAGTCATGGGGAGCCATTGGAGCCCTGTAAGCTGGGGAGTTAATTGATCAATTTGCTTTTTGGGATCAGTCAAGAGTAGAGGGTGTGACGGGCAGATGGAAGTTGTGACAAGAAGTAAGTCAGGGATGTGGGTTAGGGGAATAGGAGAAAAATAATTAGGACTGGAGCCCAGACCACAACAACAGGAACGTGAAAAGAGGATGTGTGTTTTGGGGTACATAAAACAAGGCGCCAGCCCTGTCTTCTCCGTAAAATAGGACGAAGAGTTGACGCGTGAATTGATAGTTACCCTGGTGGTGTAAAAGCGAACATCTTTGAACGTTTTTCTAAAAGAATGACATTAAAAGGAGGCACGCACAGCTGGAACAGCTTCAAGGGCCCTGAATAAAAGAAGAAGCAATACAGTTCTGGTGGCACATTTTGAAATAATGTTGTTGAGGCTTCAGAGTGGGTGAGAGGAGGAGAAGTTTGTGAGAGGGAGCAGGATTCAGTGACGATGAGAGATTTGTGGTCATGGAGAAGGCAAGTGAAGAAAGTAATGAGGGATAAAGGAGAAGGAAAAGAAAACCATACGAAGAAATCCAGAAGGGGAAATGAGCTGTGAGAATAGGAAGCTGAGCTCCCCTCTGAAAGGGCTGCCTTTGTCTGAAGTGCACAGAAAGGGAAGGAAGGGGAGGGAAGAGGGCTTTCTGAGAAAAAGGTGGAAGCAGGAACAAAAGTAAATGGAGATAACGGGCCAACTGTAGGTGGGACACCAGTTGCAGAAGGTGGAGAGACACAGGAGAGGGGAGGGAGCATTGAGCTGGGCATAAAGCTGGCGCACAGTCAAAGGCAGCCAGAGAGAGAAGAGCGGGGACAAAGGAGCCTTGAGGAGTTCAATGAGATCACATCAATATGGGACAGAACAGCCCACACAAGGACCGGGAAGCACAAATAGCATGAAATGCCAATGGCCTGTGGGGCTTTGGCAGAGGGGAAACCGGTTATAATTTTAGCACAAGAAACCAGACTGTCTAGGATGATGGAAATGTTCGGGGTGAATACGGGCTGCAGGTTTGGCCAACAGCAGCAGAATCCTAAGGATGGGATTCTTGTTTAGCAAACATCGGGTGGACGTATGAAAGGAAATCTTTGTTGAAAGATCTGTGATCTCAAGTTTTATTTATTCGGGAGGGGAAATAATCACATTTATGAATGCACATGCCCCGTGAGGAAATGTGTAAGGGAGAATGTCTGCAGGGCTATGAGGCCTTAACTGTGTGAGGGAGAAGGGTGGGGATGGGGAAGGGGTTCCAGCAGCTCGTTAATATGCTGGCAGTGGAGAGGAAAGAGATCTCTGCAGCATTGGTTTAGAATCTGCTATATGATTTGAGAAGGACAGGGGTGAGTATAGCCCATGGATCCTGGGCTTAGTTGCAGACACCCAATTTCAAATCTGTTGTTTGAGTGTCTCGTGGAATGACCTGGTGCCAGGAATTTGACCCCTGATCCTTAGTTTCCTCATAGGTTTATTGCGTTACTATGGTGATTAGAAGAGGGATGAGTTGTGTGTGTGTTGGCAGTAGACGATGTGATTTGGCAATAGTACATTTTATCACTAAATGCAGAAGTTATGAAGTTCAGAAGTCAAAGATGGGCCCATGAGAATTTCCTTATACATTTGAGATGAGATGTGATTCTGACAGCACTGTTAACACTAACACTAGCCACCCCCTGCCTGTCTGCCTAGCTGCCGTCATAGAAGAGGTGCCCTTTCCCCAGCCCCATGCTGCTGCTTTCCACATGGCATCTTGTCCTCATGATGATTCACAGAGGTGGGTGATATTACTTGGAGAGGTTTAGTGACTTGCCTGAGTCTCTTTCCTACTGAGGGGAAGAGCCAGAGTCAAACTTTTGGCAAACCTAAAGCCCTCCTCTCAGCCTGACGTGGGGAAAAAGTGGAAATCCAGATAATATCTTTAGGGAATAGGGTTACCTTGATCCTGCTGATTCCACTGCCAAGGTCCCTGAGACTTGGCTTCATGGTCCTCCCCACTCCCGGGCCAGCCCGATGGGAAATTTCACTTGGCCTCTTGGAGCCATATAGCCAAGTGCCATCAGAAGGCAGCCCCTGAACGTGTTCCTGAAGGAAGAGGAAAGAGGATTGTTCTGCAGTTGGCTTCTGCCTAGGCTTCAGCTTCTAAGAGTTAAAAAGGGATGGCACTGACAGACAGTTTTTGGTTTCTCCTCTTCATTTGAAAACTGATGTGAAGCCCATGTGAACAAAACACACACACATATGTAAAGAGAGAAGGTGAGGAGGAATGGGGCTGCACGGTGTGGGGCAGGAGCGTTATCGCAGGAGCAAGGACCCAACCTAATGCAGTGACCTCCGGCCACTCGTTTTGTCTTTTAAAGCCTCGGTTTGGTCACATGTGTGGTGAAGTTGTCCATTCACTGATCTCCAGGGCTCTTTCCATTTCTCACAGGCTCTATGGCAGGGTAATGAATATGGCACTTGTGTCAGGTTCCATTCAGTCTCTGGCTCTTTGTCACTAGTTTTCCAGGACTGTCATTAGCTTCTTGTAGACTCTATTAAAGCCATAGGAATTCTGTCCCATCCTTCTTATGGAGATAAACTAGACAGGCCCCGTTTTTCAAGGGCCTAAGTGGTGGAGAGTAAACCAGTTGACATTGTTGTCCTGTTGTGTAATTATGACTATCTGACCCACTAGCTTGGGAGCGTTTGGAGGGGGAGAACTGTGCCTTATTTATCTTTAAATCTCTTTGGATCTCCAATGTCTCGAACAGTGCCTATTAAATACCTGGTGAAAGAAAGAATAAATGGATGAATACCGTTCATATGAAATGCTTTCTGTGTGCTAAGGAAGCACTTGACGTCCATTACGTCATTGAAACCTCACAACAACCCAGTGAGATAGGAGCCCCCTTATTATACTCTATTCACAGACACTGGTCAGGTCAGTCACTCACCCAAGGTCTCATAGCTAAGGGGTGACAGACACTTTGGGTCAAAACCATGGCTCTTGTGAACTCTGTAACCCATGCTCCAAACTCACTGGAATGTGAGGTGGCTAAGCACACATTGAAACCTTCCCAAGGGAAGTGATCAGTGAACCATCCGTTCTTTGCAGGCAAAGTGAAATCAGCGGTGAATTGAAGCGCCATTTGGTAGTCTCCATGGCAGCTTGCCATTTTGGGGACAACATGAATGGGAAACACTACCATATGGCTAGAGTTAAATTGCACTTTGTTCTAACCCAGTAACTTTTTAGCCCCTTCTCTTTCTAGCCCCATGCCTGAAAGCCTGAATTCCACCCTCACCGAGCTATTTATTCTTTCCTCTGAGTGTCATTCTGTCTCTTGCTTCTGGATTCTGCACATCTAGACATATAATTCCAGGTCTTGGTCTCTGACTCTTGAACTTGACTGAGTCTCCTTGAAGGCAAAGGCGACATCTGATTTACCTCCATGCCACGGAGACCTGGCCAAGGGCTAGCATATGGTAGTTGCCAAGTAAATATTTGCTGAGTGAATGTGTTAGAGATAAACCAAAAGGTGATTTTTTAAAAATATAATTTGTTGTCAAATTGGCTTACATACAGCACCCAGTGCTCATCCCAACAAGTGCTCTCCTCAGTGCCCATCGCCCATTTCCCCTCTCCCCCACCCCCATCCACCCTCAGTTTGTTCTCTGTGTTTAAGAGTCTCTTGTGGTTTGTCTCTCTCCCTCTCTGTTTGTAACTACTATTTTTCCCCCTGCCCTTCCCCCATGGTTTTCTGTTAAGTTTCTCAAGATCCACCTATGAGTGGAAACATATGATATCTCTCCTTTTCTGACTGGTTTCACTCAGCATAATACCTTCAAGTTCCATCCACGTTGGTACAAATGGCATGATTTCATTCCTTCTCATTGCCAAGTAGCATTCCATTATATATGTACATATATATATGTATATATATAATGTATGTATACATATATATATGTATATATAAACCACATCTTCTTTATCCATTTGTCAGTTGATGGACATTAGACTCTTTCCATGATTTGGCTATTGTTGAGAGCACTGCTATAAACATTGGGGTACGTGTAGGGGTGCCTGGGTGGCTCAGTCGGTTAAGTGTCCGACTTCAGCTCAGGTCATGATCTCACAGTTCGTGGGTTCGAGCCCTGCATCAGGCTCTGTGCTGACAGCTCAGAGCCTGGATCCTGCTTCACATTCTGTGTCTCCTTCTCTCTCTTTCCCTCCCGTGCTTGTGCTCTGTCTCTCTCTCTCAAAAATAAATAAACAAAATTTTTTTTAAACATTTGGGTACATGTGCCCCTATGCATCAGCAATCAGGCAACAAAATGAAGTAAAAGTTATCAAAGTTGGCGAAGAAGTCAAATTTTCACTTTTGCAGACAACATGATACTCAATACATCTCTAACATGCTTTAAAAACCTACATACGTATGTCCTCACTGATCTTTGATTATTATTTTTTTAATTAAAAAATTTAGTTAGGGTAAAATACACATACCATAAAAGTTACCATCTTAACTATTTTTAAGCATTGAATATATTCACATTGTTGCGCAATCAATCTCTAGAGCTTTTTCTCTTACGAAACTGAAGCTTTATACCCATTTAATACTTGCGCATTTGTCACTCCCAAAGCCATTGGCAACCACCATTCAACTTTTCGTTTTGATGAATCTGACTACTCTGGATGCTCCTCACATAAGTAGAATCATATGCTATTTTTTTTTTTTTTTTGTGACTGGCTTGTTTCACTTAGTCTGTGTTCTGATGTTTCATCCATGGTGTAACGGATGTCATAATTTATTCCTTTTTAAGGCTGAATGATATTCCACTATATCCAAATGCATCACATTTTGCTTATCCATTCATCTGTTGATGGACATTTGGGTTGCTTCTACCTCTTGCCTCTTGTGAATCCTGCTGCTCTGAACAGGGGTGTGCAAATATCTCTTTAAGATTCTGGTTTCAATTCTTTGGGATATATAGCCAGAATTGAAATTGCTGGCTAATATAATTTTATTTTTAGTTATTGAGGAACACCATATTGTTTTCCATAGTAAATAAACCATTTAACATTTCCACCAGAATTGCACAGGGGTTCCAATTTCTCCACATCCATTCCAACACTTGTTTTTGTTTTTGTTTTTGTTTTTGTTTTTTTTGAAAGTAAACATTCTTGTGGATGTGAGATGATATCTCATTGTGGTTTTGATTTTTGTTTTCTTAACACTTACTAATATTGAACATCTTTTCATTCATATGGTTTGCTGTCTACTTGTATGTCTTCTTTGGAGAAATGTGTTTTCAGATGCTTTGACCGTATTTAATTGGGTACTTTTTTTATTGTTGTTGAGTTATAGGAGTTCCTTATATATTCTGGATACTATTATCCCTTATCAGATAGATGATTTGCAAATTTTATTTTCTCCCATGCTGTTTTACTCAGTGATGGTGTCATTTGATTCACAGAAGTTTTAAATTTTCATGAGCTTTTGGTGTCATGTCTAAGAAACCATTGCCAAATCCAATGTCATGAAGCTTTTCCTCTGTGTTTTCTTTTGAGGGTTTTATAGTTTTAGGTTTTATGGTTAGGTGTCTTTGATCTATTTTGTGGTAATACTTTATGTGATATAAGGTAACGGTCCACCTCCATTCTTTTGTCTGTGAATATCCAGTTTTCCTAACACCATTCGTCAAAGAAACTGTCTTTTCCCCATTGAATGGTCTTGGCACTCTCGTTGAAAATGATTTGGCCATCTATGCAAGAGTTTGTTTTTGGACTTTCTGTTGTATATATTTGGTCTGTTGGTTTATCTTTATGCCTGTTTGGATTATACTTACTGATCTATATTGTCTAAATAACATGAGGTTCCAGGGGCAAGAGCCAGTGAACCCATGAACACTTTGAGGTGCAAAGATGGAAAAATACCATCTCCAGGTCTCCCGGCCACCAATTTGTAGAGCTGGGCCTCTGCACTCTTCACTCTGCTACAAAGCCTGTTGTGTCCTGGGCCAGGATACTCTACTGTAAGAATTAGAGGAACAAACTTGAAGAGGTTTTCTTCATAGAAGAATCCTCGCTGTTGGAAGGGAAAAAAGAACTAGTATCTCTAAATACATTTTTGATAATTAAAGACTTTATAATCCTTCAATAACTGCAAGTCTGTCATAACCTTAATATCATGCATTCCTCCCTCTGGCCAGCAGCTCACGGTCTCTAATATATGTTATTTAATACTGCAGTTTTTACTACTGTAGAATGTCTTTAATACTACAGTCTGCCTCTCAACTCTGGCACTCCTGTTCCCTTTCAGCTTCCTCTACTTATGCTTTTTTTCCATGACACTCATACACTCATATCCTCTAACAGGCTTCTTTTTTATGTTTCTTGTTTGCCCTTGCCCTCTCGAATATGTACTCTCTGAAGCAGGGATTTTCCTTTTGTTCACTGATGGATACAGTGTGTGTTTGTGGTAGGCAGAATAATGACCTCCCCCAGAGGTCCCTGTGCCTTAATTCTCAGAATCTGTGAATATGTTACCTTATATGGCAAAAGAGACTCTGTAGATAGGACTGAGGATAAGGATGTTGAGATGAGGAATTATCCTAGATTATCAAGGTGGGCTCAGTCTAATCTTACAAGTCCTTAAAAGCTGAGACCTTTTCTAGGCTGTGGAGAGCCAGAGAGGTTGCACCATGAGAAGGACCCAGCCTGCATGCTGCTGGCTTTGCAGACATCAGAAGGGGCCACAGCCAAGAAATCCATGGTGTCTAGAAGATGGAAAAAGCAAGAAAGTAGATTATTCTCTAGTGGCTCCCGAAAGGAAAACAGCCCTCTTGACAGTTGATTTTAGCCCGTTGAGAACTTTGTGGGGCCTCTCTATAGCATTGAAAATAATACAGTTGTGCTGTTTTAAGGCACTAAATTTGTGGTAATTTGTTGGGGAAGCAAATAGAAAACTAATAGAGCACTCTATAAATATTTGTTGAAAGAATGAATGAAGGAGCCCCATATCAGTGTCAGGAGTAAGGACTTATCCTCATTAAGAGGGAACAGACTCAGCAAGATGAAGCAAGTTGACCAGTGGCTTACAGTAGCAACTAGCAGAGTGGGGTCTCTGTCTGACCCCCAGTCAGTTCCCTGTGTTTCCTCTCCTGCTGTTGTGTGGGAGGATGTTGGTTTGGTATTGACCTTTTCAACCACACACAGCAAGCTACCATATTGGTTCATCCTCAGATTAGGTGTGCAGCCTTGTGGGTGTGTCTCTGGACTGGAGGAGGGAGGAGAATGAAAGTGTTATTACACCCCATATACTTTAGAGACATAATAAAAAACTTCAGTCTCAGAGCATATGCTCTGCTCTGTGTATAAATGAGTGAAAGTGCCACCCCGCAGCTTCTTTGTTGTGACCTACAAGAAGCAGCCACATCCGCCTTCAGCATCTGATTTGGGTTAGGTCACCCCAGGACCAGGGGCTATCATTAGATCAGGAGAAGCAGTGAGCTAAAAGTTGGATTTCATACCATCAGTCCTGAGGTGAATCTTGAAACCAATGTCCAGTTGTTAATATTAAGGGATTGGTACGGGCAGAGGAGCTACAAAGTCATGTTTTTTTGAGAATTGGTTGTACAGACACCACAGATTTATTTCAGTGGGTTTTGGAGCCTCTGTGCATGGTAGACTAGCCAAGGCAGATGGCGCATGTAGGAGAAAATAGTGGGGAGACTGGTTTCCTCACAAAAAATTGTTCAGTGAAAGCTTTGCTAGAATGTGCTGGGGGTGCTTCCTAGACTTGAACGAAATAGAGATCATCCATATGAAAGGAGAGAGAACACAGTAAGCAATTTGCATGAGTGATGTATACAACTCTGTGATACAAGGCAGCATTTAATCTACAGACATTGACACATCATCAGTATTTTAAGAGTAACATCTTCTATATAAAGATAGTCAAGAGCCTTATGCTTTATGCTCTGGACTCCAAAATGATTACACTATCTTCATGACTAGTTGTAAGAAGCCTGGATTGATTACCCAAGGCTTGTTTCCTGCATTTCTGTTTCCCTCTCATTTGACAGGTACCAGTATCCATTTATTCCATTATCTTCTGAGTTTGAATTGGAAAAATAAGCTAAATCAGAGCAGTCTTTCTTGAGTTATAAAACCAACCATGTGAAGATGCTTTGAATGCTGTTCTGCTTGTACATAACTAAGAACCAGCTCCTTGCGGTAATTTTGCAGGTGATTAGCCTGTCGTGTAGAAGCATCCCTTCGGGAATGACAAAGGAACATGAGGTTGTATTTCTTTACAATAAGCAGATTACTCAAGAGAATTTCTCTTCTCCTCCCCACCCCCCCCACCCCCACCCCAAATCTCTGGAATGAAGATATCTTAGGGTTGAAAAATAAGTTTGGAGGAAATATAGGGACTCATAATCATCATTCTTTACATTTCAGATGGAGTCAGTAAGCTATTATGCATGTGCGAGGGCTGAGGGTTTGAGGAGGACTTTGACACTGCCTCTCTTTCGGGAATGCCCTTTAGTACTGTGTTTGACAAACTTCTCTTTATCCTGCACCTTGTAAAGCAAAGGCTGTCTCTTCTGTGAAGCCTTTCTTGATTTTTTTTTTTTAGACAGATGCCGGTCTTAACTCCTGCTGTAACACATTCATTAGTGGGCTTGACTCTGGTCTGCATGTCTGCCCACTAGACTTAGCCCTGTATGAGCAGAGAGGCCTATGCTATTTTCCCTCTGTATCCCTAGTGTTGGCACATGATAGTAACAGTAGTAAACATCGTTACCGGCATCACTATGTTCTAAGCAGTTTATGTGCGTTACCCGAAATACTGATCACTCACACCTGTCAGAATGGCTAAAATTAACAACATAAGAAACAACAGGTATTAGGATGTGGAGAAGGGGGAACCCTCTTGCCCTCTTGGTGGGAATACAAACTGCTGCACTCACTTTGGGGACTAAAATGGAGGTTCCTCAAAAAACTAAAAAGGGAACTACCCTACAATCCAGCACTTGCACCATTAGGTATTTACCCAAAGGATACAAAAATACGGATTTGAAGGGGTACATGCACCCTGATGTTTCAAGCAGCATTATTTACAATAGCCAAACTATGGATGGAGCCCAAATGTCCACCCACTAATGAATGGATAAAGAATTTGTGGTATATATACAATGGAATATTACTCAGCCATGAAAAAGAGTGAAATCTTGCCATTTGCAGTGATGTGATGGAGCGAGAATGTGTTATGCAAAGCAAAATGAGTTGATCAGAGAAAGACAAATACTGTATGATTTCACTCATATATGGAATTTAAGAAACCAAACAGATGAACATATGGGAAGGTGGGGGAGGGAAGAGAAGAGAGGGAAACAAACCATGAGAGACTCTTAAAGATAGAGAACAAACTGAGGGTTGATAGAGGGAGGGAGGGAGGTGGGGGATGGGCTAGAAGGGTGATGGGTATTCAGAAGGGCACTTGTGATGAACATTGGGTGTTGTACATAAGTGATGAATCACTGAATTCTACTCTTGAAACCAATATTACGCTATATGTTAACCAACTAAAATTTAAATTTAAAACATGCTGATAACTTTAAAAAAGTTATTTAGTAAGTAAAGACACAAGTGTTAGTTAGATACAGTAAAAAATACAAAGGTAGTGCTTGGTTGATATTTGGGGAACAGGATAGGTACCAAGCAGTATTTTAACATAAATGATTATATTAATGATAGTAGGCACTATTTACTGGGACCTACTGGGCTAGGTGCTTTGCTTATGTAACCATATCAGCTTTATAGTGGCCTCAAGAAAAGGTAGACCCTCATAGCCTTGGGGCAGCCAAAGCTTTGTTAATAATTTCCCTAAGTCTCAGTTTCCTATCCAGACAATGGAAATTATCATGCCACTTCACAGCATTGTTGTGGGGCTATAAATAAAATGGTGAATGTGTCTGGTGCTTAGTAGGTACTCAGTAAATATTTGTTGCATGGTATGATAAAGCCTTGCAAAGTGGTTGGCACATAGTAACTTATTGATGAATAAAATAATATAGCTAGTATTAATTCTTTACTATGCGGCAAGCACCTTTTTTAAGAGCTTCGCATGGATTTACATATGAACTAATATCATCATTTCCACTTGACAAATGAAAAAAACTGGGATTTGAAGGGTGACATATTTTACCAAAGTCACAGCATTAGTGAGTGGTGGAGGTTGAAAATGAGTTCTTGACCTGTAACGCAAAGCCTTAATTTATTTTTTTTATTTTTTTTAATATGTGAAATTTATTGTCAAATTGGTTTCCATACAACACCCAGTGCCCATCCCAAAAGATGCCCTCTTCAATAGCCTTAATTTCTTTCTACCATGTCTTCAGTTTCCCTGTCGGCAAAATGCTGGGAGTGGGAAATCATACTCTCTATGTGACTTGGAGGTCAGCCCTTATCTAACAAGTGATGCGGAATCTGTCCTTGTTTGCATAATTTGGGAGGAAGTTGTTCCAGCTGGTGAACAAGCAAACAGCATTGTCTGTGTTACCCTGGGGCAGCCGCTTGGTTGAATGATGGAAGCTGGTTTGCCTGTTTCCAACCATAGGCAGTTGCTAACATGTCATGATGGAAGTATTGTGATAGCAGCTAAACCATGCCTCAGAGGAGAAGACCCAATCTACCTGTATTCTAAAAAATTTGACAAACCTGCCTATGAGCCGTAGGATTAATTTCACTCTTAGTAGACGATTCTTACTTTGTAGCTTCATTAAGTACATTACTTCATGCTTTAGAGCTGGAAGGTAAATACGTGGTGACTATGTGGGTAAATACTCCCTCCTGGCTTCACAGCTCCAGCTGCGGTGGGATGCGATCGACTTCATAAAACTGTCTTACGCAACATTTTAAGGAATCTTAGAGATCATCTACTTCAAAGTTGCTTTTGTTGGTTTTGTGTTGTAAGCAGTGGGAACTTGTTCAGAAAGGAGATTTCACAGGTAACTTCACTGTATGGGATTGGTAGAGACTTGGGAGGAGGTTCTTGGCTGGCAGACCCTCCTTATCACCTCTTCCGTCCTCAGCAGCAGGGACCTCATGTGAGGCCCTGAAACAACTGTATAAAGTCACCCTAGAGCCACCCACACCACAGTCTGGAAGCTCCAGGTCAGCTGCAAACCCCAAGGTGTGGGGCCCAGCTGGTTATGGGGACAGCATCTCGAAGCCAGGTCTTTGGACATTGCTTCCGGTGCTTTGTTTTCATTCCACTACGATTAATTAACTTTAAAAGGGAAGCTAATCAAAGGTAGGGAGTACTTGAAGTAGCAACAATTTTAGTAAGCAGTGACATCTTCCCTGTTCTCCTTTTGGGTTTATGAAAAAGGCTGTTAAACATATGTTCTTAACCCACCTCCAAGTTGCTGAGGCATTCTGTGCTGCATTGCCAAATTCCGTACATTCCAGTGACTCCTTCTTCTCCCTAATGCATTTCTAAAAATAAGAAAACTCGCACAAAAGCATATGTTGTGGTTTGCCTTTGATTTGGGCACAGATCATCCAAGTGTGAAAACAAAATTGGTTGCTCCCTCCTCCTGATGCACAGATCTGCACATCTGTAGGGTATTTAGTGGGACAGTTATAACTTACATTTTATAGGGCTTGGCAATTTCATGAAGGCACTTAATACCCAATATCTCATGCGATGATTATGGGAGACATACTAGCGCAGTCAGAGCGGGTGGCTTTATTTATACCCATTTCATAGTTGAGAAAGAAATTCACATTTGAGGCTCCTGTTCCACAGGTTTTAAACTAGGTCTTCAACTCCATAACTCCTCTGATTTCTTTGCTGACTGCTTCCGTGTCATTTTTAGGCAGAAGTGGAATATTATCAGTCTTCGTTGTTATTGTCAAACCAACCTTGGGACTGTGAGTGATAATAGAGCAACTATTCTCCTTGTTAGTTATTTGGAGGCACCTTCCCCCCAGGCTGAGTTGTCACATATGTGGGATGCCAGTATTAAAATCTCTTGAGAGATTGCGGGGGGTGGGGGGCATTGTGCTGGGCATCTTCTGTGGGCCCCTCCAGATCCTGCCATCCTGCCTGTACCTTGCTGTGTGCCTGGGAGGCTGACTGGTATAATGCTATTAGCATCTAGAAGCTCCTGATTCCTTTGGCCAGTGGGAACATTGGCAGGAGAACAAGTAAAGTTGGGAGGTTTATTCTCCATCTTCCTGGCTTCAGGATCACTACAGACTGGCTGCTTCTCTCCACTGGTGGTCACAGTCCTGTAGAATGGGCCTCTCCACCCAGCCTCTCTGTCTTCAGGTTCTGCTAACCTCTCCTTCTCCCTTCTTTCAGGCCTCTCCAGTAGCAGCTGCTACTGTTTGGTAGCCGTGAAGTACTGCACTGTCCCCTATGGCTACCCTGTAACCCTACCTGCACCTTTACAAATGGTTCCTTTATCGAGCTCTCCTAAAGCTATGCAGTTTGAAGATGTTGCCTAGGTCTTTCTGGGGCCCTGACTGATAGAAGTGGCTTAGGTAATATTGACATATTGTCAACTATACTGTCTTTCATTGGGAGTCTTCTAGGTAGTTCGAGTGAGGACTTACTGGAAAAAGTCCTCTGCATTGCCTAGTAGGTACGTCCCTTTTTCTGACGTTCAAATATACCCTTGTCAGGAGCTGAAACTGAAGATTTTATATATATATATATATATATATATATAACATAGGTATATATTTATATATGTATATAAAATCACCTGGGTAGCTTGTCACAATTGCCAGTTTCTGGGCACCTGTCCTCAAATATTCTGATTCTATAGACCAGGAGTGGGGCTCAGGTATCTTCATTTTTAATAAGGTCATCAGATGAATTTGATGTCGGTAGACCCTGGACCACCTTTGAGAAATACTTCCTTATGCCAACAAACTGCATCTGTGTCAGACTCCATGATGAAATTCATATCTTCCAATTCGTTGAGGTTCTTGCATGTGTTTAACCAAAATTTTGTTGAAACGAACCATTAGGCAAGACAGTGCTCTTTTCCCTTGATAAAACTGGCCAATGATGGTAATTTCTCAGTAGGCTTTGTGTTTTGATGAGTCTCTTTATCTTAGAATGGTTTCTATCTCTCCATCCACCCATCCATTCATCCACTCACTCATGAAACATTTATTAGGCATCTACTGCGTAACAGGCACTTTGCTAGGTCCTGGGAATATGAAGCCATTCCTGTCCCTAAGCAGCTCACAAGGAACTTGAAACAAACATGTAAAGAAATAGGTGTTTATTCATTCAACAAATATTCATTGAGCACTCAATATTTTCCAGGCATTGTTCTAGGCACTGGGGATATAGTAGTGAATGAAATAGTCAAATATCCTTACATTCATGGAGCTTAAATTCTTGCATTAATTCTCTCGTACTAAACAGTATGGTGAGAAACAAAGGACAGAGTTTTTGTACATACCTGTGAGAGGCTGATGGACATTTATATGCTGGGGCATTGTAGGAACTACTCCATCAGGCAACACCCACATCACGGTGACAGTTCCCAGCAGTGTGCAAGAAGACTAGGTTTCATTGAATGTGCTCTATTCCCTGGCCGTGGAGACAGTCGTTGTAAATATCTGAAGACATAAGAACAAATCGCAGGGCTGGGAGTGGAAAGGGCTCAACCATGAGCTGCATATCTCAAAACTGCAGTGTTTTGGAGTCCGTTCTGGCATAGCAGTTGGTTTGGGGAAAATATTTAAGAAAAGCAGCAGACTGGTTGGGTGTATGTGGAAGACAAGACAGTGGAGCCATAATGTAAGGGGACTTTGAGCTTCCTGTGTGACTACTGAATTGCTCACAGCACATCCCCAGCACTGAGTTCATGCCTCTGTTAGCATGCTCATTGTGGAATACTGCATTTAGCTGTGCTCGTGGCTCTGCAGTTACAACATAAACCCTGAAGATGGGAGCTGTGATCACTTGGTCTTTCTATCCTTGAAACCTCACGGTGGGTAGCACACAAAGTGTTTACTGAATGAAAGAATGAATGTAGGGGTTGAACAACTCTTTATTAAATACCTACTGTATACCAGGTACTGTGTAAGACTCAGAGGATATGGGAATGGTTACAACTTGCTCTTACATTCAGGTAGCTTTGGCCTGTGGAGGAAGCAGCCCTTGACCACACAGTGCTGCTGTGCGCTGAGAGTCTTGGCAGAGGGTCACTGCAGCTGCTAGGTGTGGTGGTTGAAGAGAATGGGACTGAGTCGTTCGGAGTTTGGGTTCTAGAGCCAGCATGCCTGGATTAGAATCCTGCCTTTAACATTCACTAGCTCTGTGACCTGGGGCACGTCCTTTGCCTTAGTCTCCTTGTCTGAAGGACCTCCTAGGGGTCTGGTAGGATTAACTCAGTTAGTCCATGCCGTGAGCTTAGAGCAGAGCCTGGAACAGGGCAAGCACCATGTAACTGTTGGCTGCTGTGTGGTTAACAAACAAAGGGGGGTTTGAGCACAGCTGCTGTAGCCCTCCCCAAGTTCGTTTGTTGAAACCTGCCCCCCACCATGTGATGGTGTTTAGAGGCGGGGCTTTTGGGAGGTGCTGAGGTCACGAGGGTGGAGTTCTTATGAATGGTGTTAGAGCCCTTATGATAGAGCTCTAGACCCCTCCCTGCTTCCACCATGTGAAGACACAGAGAAAAGAAGGCTGTCCGTGAACTAAAAAGTGGGCCCCACTGGACACTGGAATCTACCAACACCTTGACCTTGATCTCAGACTTTCCGGTCTCTAGCGCTATGAGAAATAAAATTCTGTTGTTTATAGGCTACCCAGTCTGTGATATTTTGTTCTAGCAGCCCAAACAGACTAAGACAGTGGCCTTTGTAATCAGAGTTGGATTCCCGCCCCACCTCTGTTACTTCCTGGCTCTGTGACCTGAGGCAAGGATATCACCTCAGTTCCTTATGTGATGCTAATAATGTCACCTGACATAGAGGGCAGCTGTGAGGGTTCAGTGAGGTCCTGTAGATGAAGCACTCAGTGCAGCACTAAGGACTCCTTGTCACCAAGCGTGTGTACCTGTGGTGGAGGGAGAGCCACCTTCTTATGTAGAAGGCTCCTTTTTAGGGCAAGCTCAAGACTGACGCCCTGAGGGTTCCTTTGTCCTCATTAGCTGCTATGTGTGCCATTCTGTGGCAGCCAGGGGGATCCAGAAGGGTCCAGACCTGTAAATCAGGGTGGTGGAACAAACGCTAAATGAAGGCACTGTCATTAGGATTAGTGTTTCTGAAACCAGGAAGAAGCCTGTGTGCTGAGACAGGATGTGGTGCTGAGCCCTCTGAGAATTTAAGTAGGGGCTTACAACTTTCCAATTCTTTTTTTTTTTCTTTCTTTTTTTTTTTTTAACGTTTATTTTTGAGACAGAGAGAGACAGAGCATGTATGGGGGAGGGTCAGACAGAGGGAGACACAGAATCTGAAACAGGCTCCAGGCTCTGAGCTGTCAGCCCAGAGCCCGACGCAGGGCTCAAACTCACGGACCACGAGATCGTGACCTGAGCTGAAGTCGGCCGCTTAACCGACTGAGCCACCCAGGCGCCCCATCAATTCTTTTTTTTTTTTTTTAAGTTGATTTATTTATTTTGAGAGCGAGAGTGAGCTGGGGAGGGGCAGAGAGAGAGAGGAAGAGAGAGATTCTCAAACAGGCTCAGTGGCTTCAGCACAGAGCCTGACACCGGGCTCCATCTCACGAATCATGAGGTCATGACCTGAGTGGAAATCAAGAGTCGGACGCTTAACCAACTGAGCCACCCAGGCACCCCTCAGCTTGCCAATTCTAAAGGGTGGGCTCCAGCTACGTTCCTGGGATGAGGCAGAGCCCCTCCAAGCACTTGGTTACACATTAAATCTTTTTTAAAAAATACCTGTGCACGGGCCAGTTCCAAAGCCATTACATCGTTGTCTTGGGGAGTGTCACCCAAGTATTTTATAAAAGATCCATAGATGACTGTACTATGAAGCCAGGGTTTGAGAGCTACCCAGGTAGATCCTTGGGGTGGGGCCAAGCTGTCCCATCTGAGAGGAGAGGCAGAGTATTGGAGTAGGCTGGGCATGAGGAAGGAATCAACTGGGTCCCTAGGGACTGGGTCTCTAAGCTCTTTGCAACTTAAACATTTAATTTTTAATTTCCAGATAAGGCAACTCTGAATTTATTGAGCATAATTGGAAAGCTGATTTACTCTGGGATAAATTTCTTGTATGTCAAATATTAGTAGCATGGTAATTGTAAGATCATTCACTTCTACCAAAACTTACTTTCCAGGCAAGAAATAATACCTTTCTTAATATAGAAGCCTACTAGAAATTAATACAGGTTTACATGTTCTTGATTTGTCAGTGAAGGCATTGAAATTATGAAACTGTGTCCTCTTAGGCGATCTATATTATAATAGCTTCTGACAAAAATGCTTATCCTTTCCTAGGACTTTTTTGTTTATTCTTTTCTTGTTTACTTTCCTGCTAAAACATTTAGCTTTATCATCGATCATAAAATAATCCATTTGTTCATTTATTCAACAAATGTTTACTGTTTAAACAAAGTTTTTGTTGGTTGGTTGGTTGGCTTGTATGTTTTAATTTGTCGTGAGCACACTTAGCATGCCTGTATTGGCAAATTCAGATTCCAACAAAGGGACCTATCTCCCTGGGTGTACCATAGACAGGCTTTGCCATCAAGAATTTTACTGGCTTTTAAAAAAAGCACACCCTTCTTTTATCCCTTTGGGATATGCTTCCTGGAAGGGTCTGAAATAAGGTTAGAAAATTATATCCAATTGTTCTTTAATAATCCTTTAAGTATCTTCTGATCCACATTTCAGAATGGTGCCAAAGATACGTAATTTGCAGTGGGGAAAAAAAAATGAACCTGAATTTTATAAGAACCTAGAGATTATATTCTTGAAATATGTTCATGCTTATGTCAGTGGTTGGGGGGAGCCCCCCTCCCCGATTTATTCTGCTTGGACCAGAATTTGCAGTCCCTTGTTTCTTTTCATCCACTTTTGCTAGTAGTTTCCGGAAGTAATTTTCAGATGTAGAAACAATAGATCATAGGTAAAGGAAGTAGAGCATAGGCCGTTGGGAGGTACAGAAATTTACAAGGTTGTAGTCTCTTCACACTGCTTTACCCTGCTTTGCGCTTGTAGCTGCTGTGCTCTCTTCTCTTTCATTTCCCATGAAATACAAATACTTTTCACTGAGGGGTTGGGGGTTGTACCAGGACTGCTTCTGTTATGTGTGCATGGGTGCACGTGTGCACATGTATAGTCACGCACACATACTTTCTTTTCTCCCTTCCAGGGACTTGTATATGCCCTTAACTGCTCACTTGGCTTATCAGCCCAGTTATGTGTTGTTAAAATTTTATCACTGTTGAGCATCATTAAGGGGTTGTGGAAGCTGGTCGGAGGACACAGAGGGGTGAGCAAACATACTAGCAACTGAGTATGTCAGTCAGCGGGTGTTTTGATTTATGTTTTTAAGGCAGCCATGGAAGGTGAGAGAGATCATTCTTTGCTTGTAGAGAGGATGAACCCAAAAGTGTATTATATATTCACCTTAAAGGTCACATGTATAAGCAGAAAGAGTTCTTGAGGACATTATTGTATTATTACAAGATAATCTCCTATACATACTGTGTATTTGGCACTCTGAAAGCAAAATGGTATTTTTGTCTGGGCTCTTTAGTCTTGATAGAAAAAAAAACAGGAACTTAAATGTATTTTCTTGAAGGCAAGGTCTGTGAAAATCCTTTTATGGAGCTTGTGTGCCAAAGCATGCTGTGTAAAGTCAGCCGGAGGTCATTACTGTTTTTACTAGGTGATTATATTATAAATATGACTTGGGCCTCAATCATAAGCAGATCCTTTATGTGTGTTTCTGAACACTCTGTCTCCAAAGTGCTAAATTCCAAATTGGAATATTGATTGTCTGATGCCTGAGTTACAGCCTTCCTCAAACCTTGAATTAGGCCTCAGGGCCCATGTGTCTTTCTGGAGATAAGTTCTTCTTGTAAGTGGGAGATGTGAGGTCTTAAACAGAGGGCCCCACAAGGTGGAAAACCAAAGGCAGACTCAAGCACCATTCTCCCCCAGGTGAATCGGGAGATATTAAACACACCATTTTATGACATATATAAAGAAATTGTCATAATTTGTAAATGTCCCTGAATTTCCTCCTGGGTAAAGCAAACATTAATGGATTCCTGCACATGTTTATTATTTTCATGCAAATTCAATTGAATAGTTTTTCTTCCATTCTGTAGGTTTTTTTAAACTTAACCAGAGGCTTCTAAATGTTTCCAATTCTATAAATATCCCTGATTTTTAAAGTTTAACCATATTATTTTTAGAATGGTCCAACACACCTTAGTCAGGATATCTCAGTTTCAGTACCATTGACATTTTGTGCCTTGTAGGATGGTAAGTGGTGTGCCTGGCCTCTACAGGGTAGTTGCCAATAGCCCCTCCTTCCACCAGTTGTAACAAACCCCAGATGTCTTCAGATGTTGTCCCCTGGGGAGTGAGAGAGACCCCGACCGAGAATCGCTGCCTTAAAGTGTGTTCAGGCAAGGCCCTTCAGCACTCTAAGGACAGAATGAAGTGAACCTCGTGAGTGTGCAAAACAAGAGGCAAAGGCCAGCCTCACTGTGGCAAATGCTTGTCCACACAATGACTTCCCCTCTAGGATGTCAGGGGAGGGCAGGGCTGTTTTTTTTGCATCCCTGTAGCCTGGGACTGCGAGCCAAGTCATGGGTCCCCAGTTAGTTAGTATTTGTTGGATGAATGAGAGAAACCAATTAGCTGTCATGAAATGTATATACAGCTTCCATAAGTGTATGCTTTTAGGTATTTATATATGTATGTTCATAAATATTAAATATGTATTTCCATAAGAAAGACTGAGAGTCTTTGTTATTCCTTTCTACCCCAGCGTCTGAACAATAGGCACATAGCAGACATTTCAGTAGATGTAGATGGATGGCTACCTGGGTGTAAAAAGTATATTAAAATGATTCATTAACAGGACATCCATGGTCGTATGCCATGAAAGGTATCTTTTTGTGGTGATTGTAACTGTCTGCTGTTGGATATGGGATATTCCACAAACGGGCATCCCCGAGCCTTGTTTTCATTGCCTCCTTTGAAGGTCACGTTTGTTATACTAGGTGTCCAGGTCTAAGGAGGCACATTGGTCTCTTTGAATCCGCACTGGCAGGAGGGACAATGTTCCGGGTCCGTGGGGGATGAATGATGGTATTTTATATATCCCCTATCATCATAATTGTACGTGTAGTTGCTTCTTATTCCCCAAACTCCCATGGCTGCCCTGCCAGAGCTATGACCAGTCTTAACCAGGATGGCTCTATTCTGTATGCCTGCATTCAGAGTTATAAAAAAGTCAGAGGATAGAAGCCCTTCCCAAGATTTATGCTGAAACAGCACAAAAGTTTAGTGTTATTGGAAGGTGTTTGAAGTCACTTTTAAAAACTTGAGATTTAAATTCATTCTCTAGGCTTTTGACCACCACAATAGTGTGAATTTTAAAAGGACCATAAAAAACATTTACAAGGTACAGTGGATTTCTAGGTCAGGATTCAAAGCTTGCAGAGGAAAGTGGAATTAAAAGGCGCTTCAGTTAAAGTCAGGAAAGATGGTAGAAATGACCTGCTTCAACCTTCTCGATTTACAGATGAGGAAACTGGAAATCATTGGGAGATTAAATGACTTGTCCAAGGTCAGAGATTTTTTTCTTGTCTTTTAAATGTCTCCCTCTCTCTCTCTCTCTCTCTCTCTCTCTCTCTCTCTCTCTCTCTCTCTCTCATATTCATTTTCCACCCCCTCCCAATAAAATTAGACCTGGATTTACAAGCACAGATAAACAATGGTTTTCCTAAACCACAAAACACTGGACCTGGCTATGGTAACTTAGAAATAGTCAAGTGCAACTATATTCTTTTACTTTATGAGTAAACAGAAATCCAGAGAAGGGTTATTGTGCTGTAGAAAAATTTTTAAAAGCCAGTGTTCGGCAAATCTGCAACTTGAATGCAGGTGTTCTTTCTGTTCAGCTGTCCTTTTGCATGCAGCTTTCTTGTGATTTGATCACGCCCTCTCCTGATGGTACCCATTCCTTCATTTATCAGCTGACATTTCCTAAGCAGCTGACGCATGTTTGGTAACAGGACGCAGCAGTTGGCAGGACATGATCTCTGCCCTCTGGAGCTCACGTTTTGGTGAGGAAACCGAGAAACAAGCAGACAGTGTTTGCTGAGCGTAGTGTTAGAGGCAAGAAGATGGTGTTATGGGTCTGTAACTGGGGGCTGTCAGTGAAGCCTGTCCTGTCAGTGAGGTGACATCAGGGAATATGATAGTCATTGGTCACTGCAGATGGAATGTTGTTCATCACAGGGGCTGAGATCAAATGCTGAGCCAGGGAGAATGCCTGGAAAGAGGGCTGAGAATAGTGCTAAAACATGGAATAACAGGCTCCAGGATTCAAGACTTGGCTCCAGGATTCCTTAGCTGGATGGTCTTCTTGGAAGGTTCAGAGCAGAGCCTTAATTTCATCCCAAGCCTAAGTCCAGAGCCCAGGCTTGGACCCTGTACTGCCTCTGGGAGCACAGGACTGTTCTGAGAATTCAGTGGGCTGTTAACAATCAAAGCAGGGAATTACACGCTGTATAAATGGTAGTTCTACAAAGAAGATTTCCTCTGTGTTCACTTTGCAGGCCCACTCATGGGGACGTTCATGTGTATCACTCATATCTCTCATCCACAAGTTTTGTGTTCATGGTGAATGGGTAAACTATGAGGAAGGACAATGTTTATTAAGAATATTAAGTACTTGGGCATGTGGAGGAAAAATGTCTTTTCCTGACTTTTCAGGGTTTTTTTGTTTTTCTTAAATAATTTGTATCATCTCATTACTGTTGGGTACCAACCCCAGAGGGAGGGTTGGATCTCCTTCTTGTCCCTCCTTCATCCCATGGTTTGTTGGGTTTTTACTCCCATTGATTAAACTCTGTCTCTGTGCCAGCCATTGTGATAAATCTTCATAGCAATTGTAGCAGGGATGGGGAAAGTCAAGGCCTTATACACATTGCCCAACTAGCAAGGGGAGGAGGCAGGGTGCAACACCAGGTCCGTGGAGCTCCATCAGCCAAGCTTTAACCATTAAGCAATACTGCCTCAATTTTAGTTAATTCATTTGGGCATATTCTGGCACAGTGGAGCAAATATTTACTTTTGTAGATTCCTAAGTGACATCCTTTTACTCCCTACTTACCTATCCCTCACCACCACCACCACCCCCCACCCCCGCCCCGACGTGGAACCTTTCTCTTTGTGTGTTTCCAGTATAAACCTTTTACTAGATCTGTGCGAAGCAGATATACCCCTTGGGTAAGTTTGCCCATGTTCAGTGGGCAGGCAAATGCGTGGTGTGATACTTAGACCTAAACTTCCATGGTTTCTTTAGGTAGGTGCCACTTGGGGAGCATTTGCTGGTTCACTGATGTGATTCTCACTGCAGTCTGCTGCAGTGGATGTTACTGGCTTCATTTTCCAGAGCAGGGGCTGGAAACATGCAAACACAAGACTGACACCAGTCCTACAGTCTCCAAATCACAGGCGCCCAACCCCAGCAAGTCCCTGGACAGATGTGTTTCTTGTGTCCCCTAATGAGGAAGGCACCTAGGTCTCATTGGAAACTGTCTTTGAGACTCTTAGGCTCTTGGTATTTTCCATAGTACCGCTCTGTGTGACCTTTACATCAGCATTTTACATTCCTGGGCTACATTCTTCCCATCTCTTCCCAGAGATCTTCAGAGTAGCATTGGGTTAAGAACACAGACGCCAGAGCCAACAGCCTGGTGCCGGCTGTGTTGCTCCCCAGCTGTGTAATGTTGGGCAAGTTCCATAATAATTTTCAGCCTCAGTTTCCTGTCTTTGAGGTGAGGATAATAACAATACCAACCTTTGGAGATTACTATAAAGAATTAAATAGAAGTTCATTTATGTAGGTATAATGCTTAAAGCAGTATCTGACATATGATAAGCTTTCTTTGTCTGTATTAGCCACTATAATTATAAGCCGTTATTCTTTACTTTGCAAACATTTGATGAGCTGCTGCCATGTGCCACACAGTGTGCCAGATAATGGGGTGGTGTCTCAGCTCTGACGCGCAGTGATGGATGTAAACAACGAAACCCTCCATCATTGGGGGAAGCACTGTGTGGTTAGCTTCAGGGGACTTTCTGACTGTCTGCTTACAAATCGTTATGTGTGAAATGAAAAATGCATTTAGCTATTACTTTCTTTTACCCATCTTGTTCACGTAGGTGGATTGTATTTTACTACCTAATTACGAGTAATGGAAAAAAATGGAAGGAAACACATTTGTAGCTTATGTGTGGATTGAAGTTTCTTGAGAATGGGAAACAAACTCATAAACAGCAGAGACAATAACACTGTTTAAATTAGAAAATCCGTGGATATCAGAAAATGGAGTACCACCATTTTGCTATTTGGGGCTGGGAGAAGGAAAGCATCCTTGGGGGAAAATTGATCTTGCAAAGAGCAGGGCACATTTGGATATGAAAATTATATGCAGACAACCATATTAGCATAGTCCTATCTTTTTGTACACCTTTCCACTGCTACACATATGAGATAAATTTCCGTACCTCATGCAAACCAGATCAAAAGGGGATAGATAAACTGAAGACACTTAGTATATATTTTTTGGAACTAGCATGTAAATACCGGTTTCTCCTTGCTTACGTTTTATAGAATTCAGTCATGCTAGAAGGAACCTGAACTTCAGGGCCAGATTCTAGACTCCTCCCCTTTTAGTTATAAATTTCTGGACAACCTGGGGAAAGTAATTTTCCTTCCCCTGTGTACCCAAACCCTGGTGCGGCAGGAAGTACATGGACCTTGCAGTCAAAGACACCTCCTCTGGCTTGTGGCCCCTCCTCTTTCCTGAACTGCTCAAAACCACAGTATCCTTGTCTTTAAAATGAAGACAACATGACCTGTGTTGTCAAGCCATTATGGGGTTTAATAGTGTGTCATGTATTTGATTGGAATGAAGTACTCCTTTTTTATTACAATGTCAGGTCCTTTTAAGACTTGTTTTTTATTGTGATACATAGAATATGTTCAAAAGAGTTTGTGACCCTTATGGGGACAATTAATGAATAAGAATAAAATAAACATAAAATAAAAACCCAGGTATCTACTCCTTAGACCATAAAATAGAATTTCATTGGTCTCTAGAATCTTCCTAAGGTCTCCTCCTTGACAGCATTCCTCTCCCCACCCCTCCCCAGGTAGCTGTTAGCCTGAATTTCATGTTAATCATTTTCTTAATACCTTTGTATAGGTATCCCCAAACAATTTCATTTTGTCTGCTTTTGAACTTTATATAAATAGAATCATATTGTACAATATTCTTGTGCCTTTGGTTCTCACTATATGTACTTTAAATCTTATTTATTTATTTTGAGGGAGAAAGAGGGAGAGAGAGAATCCCAAGCAGGCTCTGCACTGTCAGCACAGAACCCATGAACCCATGAACCATGAGGTCATGGCCTGAGCGGAAATCAAGAGTTGGATGCTTAACTGACTGAGCCACCCAAGCACCCCTTATTTTTAATGGTTAAGATTGCTTGATATTGATACACATACATATAGTTTATTTTCACTGCTTTGTAGTATTTTGTTCTAAGAGTATTCCTTTATCTCCTCTGGTAATGGGAGGCATTGGCTGGTTTCCACTTTTGTCCTGTCATGAAATATGTTACTATAAATATTCTTCTATTGCTTTGATTCTTAAGCTGAAAAAGTCTTTATAGGCCATTTAATCTGATAACTTGTCTCTGTCTAGCTGTTTTCCTGTTATATAAGACAGCTGAGGCCCAGGAGGGCAGAGGGGATTCCCAAGGTTTCCCAGCTAGAAAATGTCAGTGTAGGGCCAGTAACCAAGGTCTCTTGTCCCAATTTGGCTCTAGACCACGTGTTTGATGGTTCGTCTTTTGATTTTAAATAATTTCCCATGCTACTGATGTTATAATTTTGGAGTCTAGATTTGGGCTAGCTCTTCAGTACTCTCCTAGAAATATACTTGGCATTCGCCATTGAGATGATTTTCTCCCCATCTCCAGAGTTGGGGCAGTGTTGGTTTCTCTCGGGCCCTTTCCTTTAATGCTGGCCCTGGGCACACCCTGTGGCTATGGACCCACTGAGAAGTTTCTCCTCCCTTCAGCAATTGGTGCCTCTGAGACATATTTAAATCAGGAAAGGAATCAAAATAGACCCAAAATGGCCAGTGGGAAAACTGCTGAGGAAATAGGATCTGAATCCTTACAAGGCACTTTCTTAGGAAATGTCCTTTTACTATAAATAGGAATGGATATTCAATTTTAGGCCCCCTTAAAAAAAAAAAAAACCAACAACCTCTCAAGGACTGAAATTAGATTTGAGGCTGATGGGATGAATATAGGGTGGGGTGATTCTGTGCTGTGCTAAGACACGTCTGAAAGTTTGGAGCAGCTGGTGCAGTAGAACAGCTGAGCCACAAACAAATATCAGCTGATTTGAGCACTTCTTATTTCTAGATGCCCTGGTTTGTTAACTCTAGCGTTTGGCTCACTTGGACGCTCTCTTCCCGAAGCCCCTCAGCATCTCATCCCACTGTACCACTGACGAGCTGTGTAGCCTTGGGCAGCTTGTTCCTCTTTTGGGCCTTGGTGTCCTGCATCCTAACACAGAAGAAGTAGCTGGTACTTAGGAAGAGCTTATAATGTGCCAAGCACTGTCCATGGATCATCTCGTTGGTTTGCACAACACCCTGGTGGGGGAGCTATTATACCCCCAATTTTATGAGGAATCTGAACAGTAAAAATTGAGGCACAGTTGGCCCACCGATCCCCATTAAACAGGGCATTTGGAAACTTGTTCTGGGAGAAACCTCTTGGGGCCTCCATCCCTCCTACTTTGAATCGGGAACTACTGTATATTATAGGTGCCCCCCCTTTCCACACACCTTTTCCATCACCGACCCTGGCCATCGCATCCTCTGTTAGCTGCAGGGGAGAATGTGGCTGGGATTCTGGATTCTGGATGTGCATTTCTCTGGAGAGTGTGTCCAAGGTTTTCATCAGTCTCAAGTGGATGTGTCACCTCCAAAAGTTTAAGAACCACTGACTTGGATGTTAAAGTCACTAGCACAACAAACCGATGACAACCCACCATTTCAAGACAAGAAAATAGATCCACTTTGCTTATGAATGAATAAACTTTCAAAAGCTCATGGTGATTGCTTTTTAATGACCTAACCAAATATTTTGAAGTTGTGAAACCACATTGGAAATTCATTATAAAGATATTTACCAAAGAAACAAAAAAATAGTAACCCGTCTGGTGAGGTACTCTGTGCTCAGTCCAAATATTTCACCACTGTGCCTTTTCACTGAAAGCTTTCGAAGGACTTGGAAACAGCTTCTCATATTACTTATTCAGAGATGGCGATAGACACCATAACAGGAAAAGATAAAGGATTGCACGTGTGTGGCATGTGTGTGTTTATGTGTTTGTGCGCATGTGCATACATACATTTTGGGTGGGTCATCAGTTCAGTTAAACATAAATAAAATTTGGTGTGTTGTAGTTGATGTCTTTGAGAAAGTATAGGTATTACCCCCTGCCCCCCTTGGTAAACTGCAGCAGGTATTATATTAGTTGTTGAATGTTAACAGTAATAAATGATGACTGGCTCACACATTTATTGAGCACATATGATGTTAGGCTTTCTTTTAAGCACTCCACATAGATTACTATAATGATGAGAGCTGCTGTTTAAAGTAGATACAGAGCTACTCTGTCCATTTTACAGATTGAGAGTATAGAGGTAGAGCCAGGCCAGAATATGTCCAATTAATTCTGATGGCAGGTGTCTAATATGGAGCAAATTAATGTATTCATGCTTTGGCATGACCTTCATTATAATTGCTTAACTCTGAGACTGTTGCCGCTTTCTGCAAGGTCCAAGGTGAAGGAATCAAACATTGATTAACTGCCTAATACGGGACAAGTGTCTTTACATATGTTACTGGTTCTTCAATACTATCCCATGCATATATTTATCATGGCTCTTCTCTGATTATTGTACCATTACCTGCATGACTTCCTCTTTGGTGATTTTTTGCTTTGGTAACAAGCCACCCCCACATTTCAGTAGTTATCCAGGCTGTCTGCAGCTCTGCTTAGCTCTTTTCCAAGAGTCTTTTAATTTTAGGAACCCAGGCTCTGGGAGCAGCCTCCTGTGAGCCATGTGATCCTCATGGCAGAGGTCTGAAATGTGAAGTCTGTTCAGTTCAGAACAACATAAGTGCATTTAAAGTTGCATAAGTGCATTTAAAGTTTCTGCACCTTATGTCCACTCCTGTTCCATTGGCCAGACCTAGTCACATGGCCAAACTCGACAATGGGGCAGGGAATATTCTTCATCTTTCTTGAGGTGCAAAAGGCGTGGCTGAATACATATCTCATTGGGAGGGATACAGGTAGTTGGGAACCATAGTTCTGTGTACCACCTTCAAGTGTTTCTAGAACTCCATTTTTATTCAAGAGAAAACTAAAGCGTAGAGATGCTGCGTGCATGCACAATAACATGATTGTGTGATTTGAACTTGTCTTTCTATTTCATGTATATGCTCTTTCCCCACCTGGGTTTTAACATCATGTCTTCCTGCTCTGAAACATATACTTGGTTCTTGGGACCTGCTGAGCTTTATGTAATTTACCAGAACATTGTGTATGTTCACGTGTCTGTGACTTAGTATATGATGTTATATGTGTAGTTGCATTTTTTCTTCCTATGCTTGTAAATGCTCATTTCTTTCTGAGAACTCATGACCTCGGAAAGCATTGTTTCTTCGAGGCTGCTTTGGGAGCTCTCTGTCACTATTCCATGGTGTCCTCTGCTGCCATGTAGTGCTGGTCCCTCTGCATTTTAGTTGTGTGGGGACTTTTCTCTTCTCCTGACTAGACTAGGCATTTCTGGGAGACGGGGAGAGCGGCTGCTTTTTACTGAGGGATCCCTACAATGGGTACAGGAAAGGTGTTCTAACTGTGCATTGGGATAGTAATGATAATAAGAAATGAAGTTTTTGTACACAAGAATGGCACTTGCCATTGTACGGTCAGTAATCTTGCATTTCGTGTGCACATCAGGTCAGCTGGATTTAAATCACTCCGGAACAAAGGGCCTGGGAAATCAGTCCCCTATCATGACTCACGTGTCTTCCATCTACACGTTATTCTTTCTTTAAAAACTCAGCAATTTTTCGACAACGTGTCTCCAAAGTGATTTTTATCCCTCCATTTTCAGGTATAAAATAGGCTCCAATTATTCTCTTTAATTAAGTGGTTTTATTTTATTAATTGTTTCTAACTTACAGAATTCCCTAGAGACCCTTTACATGTTTCCAGATGAAGCCGGGAAGAAAAGCATATTAATTATACACACAAACTCCTTTTGGCGAATTAAGCATGATGCACAGTGAACATGAAATGACTGGCCCTCCTGAGCTATCAGTCTTGTCATTAGTGATGGCTTGTATCAGTAGTATTGACATGGGCTTATCCAAATTGGATTCTGCAAAGAGTCATTTTAATTTTGCACAAATGTAAGAAGACAAAGTAGTTTGAATCCCATTTTTTTAACCCTCTCTTTTGCTGAGTGCCTGGAGCATCTCTGTTTGTAATATCGATTTAGTATTTTATAGTGCTCTAGTGTTTGTAAAACACCAAATGTTACCTGAACATGCTACAAGACAACCCCGGGAGATAGCTGAGTTTCACAGGAGAAGAATTGAGCCTTTGCACTTAAAGTCTATGCCTCAAATCAAACCAGCCAGAGTGCCTTTTGAGTTACTAGTATAGTTGTTAACATCTCTGAGCAGGGATATGGGTTGAGTTGTGCCTGAGCCCCTTTCTTAATCATTTTCTGTGGACAACTAAAAGGAAATTCAGATATGTGTATATTGTTAATTCAGCAAGCATTGTTTGGGTACCTCTTATGTTCTAAGATGTGCCAATGAGAATATAGGACATTTTTAAACAATGTACTATGTGCCGGGCACAGTTCACTGAGCATTGGCTCAGTGAATCTTCATAGCGACCCTTTGAGGTAGTAGGGGCATTATTGTTCTCAAAGTGCAATTGAGGCAGAGAGAGATTAACATGTCAGTGGTGGGATTCACACCTGGAAGTTGGGCCCTGGATGCCAGGCTCATAACTCTCCACCTTACTTCTTCCCCAGCTATGAGATCCTTCTGTTAAGATGCATATGGTCTACTGTGGTAGGCAGTCAAAATGTCAGAGCAACATTCTAATTTGCTATGGTAGCTGTATGATGGTGTCATGGAAGATGATCTCCAGTCCTCCCAAGAAGCATGGATACATGGGTCAAGGAGCCTCACTGGTCAATGCTAAGCTTCGGTTCTCTAAACTGCAATGATTGCAAAGCACATGACATTCCCAGGACTTCTTTCTCTCTGAAAGGAGCTTCTTGTGCTTAGGATATGCTAGGGAAATTGCTCCCTTTCTGACTTAAGGAGAGACTTCCTTGGGTTGATGGTCTAGATTTCTGATGAATCACAAGTCATTCTTTGAGCCCCTACTGTGTAATGGATGGAAAAGTCCTTGTTCTTATGGGCTTCCCAGGCAGGGGGAATTGATATGACATCAACAAAGCCAGAAAGCAATAGTTGAAATTTATTGAGGACTTCTTATATGTCAGTTACTGTTCTAAGTGCTTTCCACAACTTTTTATTGTAACTGCATTTAAAGTAGGCATTTCACCGGCATTCTGCAGGGAGTTGAGACTGGGCATGAGGTATCCTCTTTAAAGACAAAGTCTTGGGGCGCCTGGGTGGCGCAGTCAGTTAAGCGTCCGACTTCAGCCAGGTCACGATCTCGCGGTCCGTGAGTTCGAGCCCCGCATCAGGTTCTGGGCTGATGGCTCGGAGCCTGGAGCCTGTTTACGATTCTGTGTCTCCCTCTCTCTCTGCCCCTCCCCCGTTCATGCTCTGTCTCTCTCTGTCCCAAAAATAAATAAACGTTGGAAAAAAAAATAAAGACAAAGTCTTTCCTCCAGATAAAATGCTGAGATGATTGAGTTTTTGCTGTCTTTAAAAAGACCATATTGTTCCACAGTATTCATGGGATATTTACTACATGCCAAATAGTTTTCTGTGTCCAAAGGATACAACAGTGGAGAGACTAAGCTCCCGGCTCTCAAAATGAACCTTACATTTTATTGGAGGCAGATAGACAATAACTAAAATTTAGTGAATCCAGTACTGCATGGTGACAAGTACAATGGAGAAAAAGTAGCAAGGGCGGCGACTAGGAGTGGGGTTGCAGTTTCAAATAGTTTGCTCAGGCAGGATCCACGTGCACGTTTATGGAGGTTTAATTAAAAATCTAGTCACCACCACCACTTCTGCTTAATGCCTGTTGTTTATCTTCATTGCCTTCATAAAATTCCTAGGTACGGAGCTTCTCATAACAGGGGCTTGCCTACCTCTCCAGACTCATTCCATATCACTTTCCCATAAACGATGCTTCAGCATCATTGATCCACCTACACTTCCTGGAGAACGCCACATCCTTTCGTCTCCATGCCGCCGTGTGTGTGTGCTATTGCCTATGCTGGCAGCACATGGCCACTTCATCTGGGAAGCTTGTAGGAACTCACTCCCCAGTATCCCACTGTTTCACAGCACCGTTATTTTATTTCACACTATGCTGAGGTTGTCTGCGTGTGGGTGTCCCCCTTAAGTAGGCTGTGATTTCTTCCATCAGGAAATGATTTTACTTTGTAAGTGCTTAATAGATGGTGGAAGGAAGGAAAGTACATAGATAAGTAGAAAGGAGGAGGAAAGGATAGGAAGATAATCCAGAAGGAAGCTAGGAAATGAGGGAGGGAGTTGCGAAGAAAGGGAGGAAGGAAAAAGGAGGAGGAGGAAGGGGGAGGGAGAAGGAAGACATGAGAGTTCTTGGATCAGGCATGACAAGATCAGAATTGTATTTTAGAGACATTAATCTGGGCATTGTGGGGAGAGAGATGTTTAATCCCAGCACTCATCTGCCCCATGTTAGCAGATCTTTTAAAGTTTTATTCTTTGGGTCAGTAAGACGGAGTTTTCCATGGCCCCTATGACTTAACTGTGCTAATAGAAGAAGGGAAGGCAGGGTTGAAGGAGGAATATGCCTCTACAAACTTCTCTCACCCCCCCGCCCCATACTGTGATGAATCATGGAAGTCTGATTGAAAATTCTAATCACAGCTTTGCTGTCCTTCAGACCCCAGCCGTTGACAGTTGATTCACTCCTTTTCATGCCTGCTGCCCCTCTCTAGTTATGGTAGCTCTTATGCATGAGTCTATCATTAGCAGACAAAGCATGATGGATTGGCTAGGGTTCCCTTCATCCTTAGAACCTGGGAAATGCTTCTTTTTTCAGACTCTCAGGGCCCATGTGAGACATCGTCATGAATGAAAGAAGAGAGTAATACAATATTGGATGTGCCTGTTTGCTGCCACTGTTTAGAAAGAGAATGATGCATTATGGGGAATGTAAGTATATGGCGTGCATCCCACCCCCACCCCCAACCCAGCAGCAACTGATGCAGAAAACCATCGATCCCAATCAATGACCAAACTGAGTCTGGCGGTTTCATTGAAGATGCCCCGCCCCTTTGAAAATCAGTGTAGTCAACAATTTCTAAAATTGATTCTCAAAAAGAAAAATCAGCCCACATGAAGTCTTTGGATTTTTAAATGACATAAGATGCAAAGGGATTGGGATTGATTGATTTTTATCATGGAAGCGGGTTCACAACTGTTCTCAAATCTGTGGTCTCCCTGGATATGAAGCTATGAATGTCAGCCAGATACTAGTTTATTTTATTTTTAATTTGATTCTTGGGCCCTGAGTCTGTATTTAATGTTTCAGTGAGCAAAACAGTTATGTTTGGCTCCAGTGAAAGATTGATAGAAGCGATTTTCAGATGTGGAATCAAAACAGAGTGGAAAAAAAAAGTCACGTTTCAATAAAATGCAGTACTTGGAGGCATCATGTGGTCTCATAATAAATGAATTCATGGCACAAAGTTGACACATCTTGAAGGAGAATTTCTTTTAAAAATTTGAGGTGATTCGTTTTTATGATTAACTGTGGTAAAAACAATTACTAGAGAATTTTTAAATGAAAGGAAAAGCTTTGAGGTGTTTATAGATAACACCCGATTGCCTTCATTTTTATACTTTGCCTCATGCAAGCTATGAAGTTGTGTGTTTGTGAAGTTTGGCTGAAGGGCCCTGGAGCTCCGGGGGTGCTCATTCATCCCGGGCTTCATCTGTTATTTATCGTTTGCAAAAAGGAGCATCCATAGTGAGAGGTCCACTGGCTTTGGACTCAGACCTGGGTGTGAATAACTCGGCGTGACCTCAGGCAGGTCACCTCACTTCCTGGTGTCTCCCTTTTTGTTCCTTAAATTGTGACAAAATGAGATAGAAATGAATGCTGAGCATCCAGCATAGCATATACTCAGTAAAGGGTAAAAAACAACAACAACAATAACAACAAACAACAACAACAACAAAAAACAATGGCAAACATACAGTGTATTCATTTTGCCAACACTGATGGGTATTTACTGTATAGTCTATTTGAAACTCTGTACTTGTTGTTTATACAAAGGCTAGTCATGAATCTCAAGGATCTTATAATTCAGAGAGGAGGTACATGGGTATATAGGGATGGAAAACCATAGGCAGAATTGGCTAGAAGACAGAGTATCTTTCTTCTTCACCTTGTAATCTAGTGGAGTGCCTGGTTCATGTGAAGCACTTAGAAAATACCTACTGAATAAATGGGGTAGAAAATACAAGGAATTGGAAGGTAAAAATAACCATAACAGAAAACCAAAACCCTGTGTATTAGTTCTTCCTGTGTAGTTCCTTTCTTAGGGTTCTCCAGAGAAGCAGAACCAAAAGGATGTGTGTATATATAGGAAGAGATTTATTATAAGGAATTGGCTCATGCAGTTATAGTCTAGCAAGTCCAAAATTTGCAGTGTTGGCCAGCATGCTGGATATCCAGGAGAGCCAATGGTGCAGACGAAGTCGGAAGGCCATCTGCTGGAGAATCCTCTCTTGCTTGGGGAATCTGGTCTTTTTGCTGTAACTAGGCCTTCGACTTATTGGGTGAGGCCCACCCACATTATGGAGGACAATCTGCTTACTCAAAGTTCACCAATTTAAATGTTAATCTCATCCAAAAACACCCTCCAAGTTGACATATAAAATTAACCATCATACCCTGGAAGTAATTAATTTTAAACAGATGCATCAAAAAAGCTCTAAGTTACTAGAATGTCTGAGTTTAAATCTTCCTCCTTCAGTTTCTATTTGTGTTATCTTTGGGCAAATTATGTAATTCCATGCCTTGGTTTCTTTGCCTCTAAAATGGAGGTAATACTCGTGCCTGCTCCACAGAGTGGTTGTGACACTGAAATGCAACATTGCAAGGTATTATGAGTGCTCCATATCCCAGAGCTGCTGTTGTTAGTAAACTCTAATCAAGCCTAGACCCTTCATGTTTTTAAAAAACGTTATTTTAGGCAGAAGTATTTTTAGATTAGCATCAACATGTTTTATGTTGCCATTTAAGTATTGATGGTCATCCGCTGTGCTAAAGTCCTTTACGTGCATTTTCTCATGTAATCTTGATCAGGAGCATGACATTAGGTATATTATTGTGCCTCTTTCTAGATGACACATGGAGGCTTAGAGGGGTTAAATGATTTACTCCATGTCATACACAGAGGAGTGGAATGGGTCTCCATCAGAATTTTCCTAGTTCGTTTTCCACCTCACCATGTCTGTGTTGTTGGATCGGACAGAGTCAACCGGGCCTAGGGTTGCTTCCTCCTTGCATTTGGCAATACGTCATTTTAGGAGTTCAAATTTGATAGTTTCCATTTCATGCATAGGCACCGCAGGTACTCACATTTTGCACTTAGCTTTGATTCTTTCTCCACTTTGCTTCATTTCCTTTTTGATTGCTGCTAGACCCCCTAGAAAATGACAGGTGCAAAACATGCCACGTTTTATGTGCTAGGTGGCCAAGTAGTTATTTCTGAGTAGGGAGAAATGACAAATAGGCACGTGTAGGTTTTTATACAAGCTCAGTGTCAGCAGACTGGGCTCTTTGCAGCTGAATGGCCCCATGGAAGTCAATGATGGCCTTAGCTGAGTTCTGCTTGTTTTTACTCACTCCAGAGGCCGAGTAAAACTCAAGTTAGTCCCTGCTCTGGGAAAATCACATAAGAAGATGTGTGTGTGTGTGTGTGTGTGTGTGTGTTTATATAATGTTTGTTCATATGTGCATATGCATGACCCTTTAGCCTGTTTCCTGCCTACGTTAACAGCTAACTGTTATCTTTATCCTTGTTATCACTTTATATAATTGGTGTGCAGGATTCCTGGCAATACCTTAGTGGGCTCTTGTCTTTTATGCCTCTGGATGCCTGAGCTCTTCTTTTCTTGAACGTTCAAATCCCCCCTTTATCTGCCTGATGAACTCCTACTTATGCTTCAAAACCCGATTTAGGTATCAGGCCCTGTGAATGATGCCCTGCCTTTCCTTTGTGCCTCCAAATGAATTCCTTTCTCTTTGGTGACTCCCCTTGGACTTACTAATACCTCTGTTGTTGTCCTTACAATGCTACAATATAATTATTTCTGAGCATGGAGCCTGGAAAATGTAATGGTTAAGGGAGAAGTATTTGGAGTCTGAAAAATTGCAGTTTGGGTCTCAGATGTGCTATCTACTAATTTTTGAAAGTTGAACAAGTGATAACATCTTTGTGAAGCCCAGTTTTGTCATTTGTAGACTGCAGATCATAGTGCATCTGTCTCTTCATAACATTAAGAAGATAAACATGAAGCAGCTAGCACGGCACCCAGACCATGGTGGGTATACAGGAAGTGGGGTGCTGGCGTGATCACCTCAGTACGCTGTCTGTTCTGCCTCATTCTGGCTCGGTGAAGTCAGGGGCCTTGGCCTGTGTATTTCTGTATCTCTGGCTCCTGGCATGCTCAGGAAATCTCTAGGAAAGGCTAAGTGAGTTGAATCCGTAGAATCAGTTTACAAACCCACAGGCTGTGGTTTGCAAAGTTTACCAGAATCATCCACTGAGAGGCCTTTCATTTTACCTCAGTGTTAGTGCGTGTGACTGCAGCAGATATTTTCCTTTGAAGGCACCTGATGCCAGATGTTTTGACTTTGTGTGGAGTCACCTGGAATTTGGGATTTACTTCTCTTTCATTCCCAAGCTCATTGTCCCTTTTTAGTGCCAGTCAGAGGCAGAGGCATGCTTCTGATTGGCTCAGCCAGGCAGGAACTTAGAGCTACTGCCTCTTTCCCGGAGAAGCATCCAACAGAGGTGATCTGAGTACAAAGAAAACTTATTCCCTCAGGTCTCCACGTTGTGCTTTTCCTGTGTACATTTCACCGAACACTTAACACAGTCAAACAAGCATTAGCATGTGGCTGGTTATTACACAGCCTTGAACCTACGGGAGACATCAGCTCTATCGATGGATGATAATGGCCATCAGGGAAGTCGTACTGAGTGATGGAATCAAACAGATCTGTGTTCACATCCCAGCTGTGCCCCTTGGAAGCTGGTGGGACCTAACGTCCATCCTTAACCTCTCTGTGCCTCACTGTCCCCACCAATGAAAAGAATGTCAGACTCATGAACATGCTTACACGACTTGATAGATGCTTCGCAGATCACAAGACTCTGTGTGGTAAATTCTCCATCGAGGATAGCCAGCCAGGGCAGCGGTTCAGGATGATGTGCCAGCATGGGCTAAGAGAGAGAGAGCTGGGCTCTTGGCGATGTGGCTGTTTAAGGAGTTAGGTCCATTTGTAAATATCCGGGCTAGTTCCACTGGTGTAGAGACGAAGTATTCTCTGCCTGTCATTTTTTGCCCATGAATAACTGCGTCTGTCTAAGGATAGCTACGTGATGGTGAGATTCCACAGACATAATTGTCGAGGAAAAGAGGCTTCAGTCAGTATTTTAGTCATAAAAGTGTATCCCTATGTGGTGACCCTTGGACAGAATACAGATAGATGTAATTCATTTTTGTTCATACCTTTTATTTTTGTTTCCCCTTAGGAGGGAAAATCCTCCCTGTCCTCTGAAAGTAGCTGATGCAAAGCTCCTGTGCACTGACTGAAGTAATGCATGTTGCTTTTTCCTGGAAGGGCCTAAGTGCTACAACTATATGTTAATCATCAGTCCTGAAAGGTGTCATTTAGCAGCGGGGGAAATATGTTACTCTGTGCATTAATGGAAAAGAGATTATTTTCAAACATTTCAAAGCCCTGAGGACCCTCTTCAAGGAATTTCCTTTTTTTTCCCCCCTCTTACCCATTTAGAGAAAAGGTGCCACAGCTTTCCATGATTTAGAAATAGGGCTTTAAGTTGAGCAGAGGAAGCTTAATGTCAGAAAATTAAAGGCAGAATGTGTGATGCTCAGGCGGTGTGGGTGCTGCTGTAGCCTCATGCACAGAATCCTGGCACATGAGACAAAAACAGGTTTCACCCAAAATGTGGTGGTTATTTTACAAAAGCAAGGTCAGGGAGGGATCAGTGCCGACGTGTGATGGTTTGGGATGGAAGATAGATAGAGCATGAAAGAGAAGTGAAAACAAAGAAAAGTTTCAGAGGACCCAGGGTCATGGATAAAGAGGCTTGAAGGGAGGCATTCGGGTCTTTCGAATGATGGGGAGGGTCCGGATCGCTTACCCAGAACTGGAGGGGCTGAAGGTTTTCTTTTCCAGGTGGGAAGGAAACGGGTCTGAGTTTTATGTTGGCTCTCGTGGACTTTCTTACAGCTGGCTGGACTGACCTCTGCCCCTGGGGCCTGGGGAACAGTGTTGTGGAAGAACGCAGGGGCTTGGCCAAGGGCAGCAGCTGTGGTTTCTTCTCTGGAGAACTTTAGAATGTTACCGGAGAGAGAAAAGAACCCAAACCACTGGTAACTAAAAGATGCATTTCCAGAGGAAAAGAGCCAAGTGACATGGGTCAGGTTTGCAGAACTGGTTTAAGTTGGGCAGGAAGGAGAGAGTTGTCTGCAAATCAGATATGAGAAGACACCGTGGAGAAGGCATATTTGCTTAGGGGGAGAAAGGTATTCAAGTTGGTTTCCTTGGGAATTTGCTGGTTTTCATTCTTGGCTCTGGCCAGGGGAGTGATGTGGGGAAAGATATGTCACCTCCCTGGGCCTCAACTCCTTCACCCACACAGGAAGCTGATGAAGCCTATGCTCCGTGTACTTTCGAGCTACCTGAGGTAGGGACACCTGGGTGGCTCAGTCAGTTGAGCATCCAACTTCGGCTCAGGTCATGATCTCGCAGTTGGTGAGTTTGAGCCCCACACCAGACTCAGTGCTGTGAGCGCAGAACCCACTTCAGACCCTCTGTCTCCCTCTCTGCCCCTCCCCCGCTTGTACTCTCTCAAAAATAAAAATAAAAACATTAAAAAAAAAAAAAGAGTTTACATGAGGCAATAGTTACAAGATACACAGTCCTGGGCCTGACACATTAAATATTAGTTCCTACTTCACAGCTACCCTTCAAGCATTTTGCCACCACTTTCTTTCTTTCTTTCTTTTTTCTAAGTTTATTTATTTATTATTGAGAGTGAGTGAGCGAACAAGCATGTAAGTGGGCGAAGGGCAGAGAGAGAGAGAGAGACTGGAAGAGACAACTGAAGTAGGCTCCAGCCTCTGGGCTGTCATCACAGAGCCTGATGCGGGGCTCCAACTCACAAACAGTGAGGTCATGACCTGAGCTGGAGTCTACCCTGAACCCGCTGAGCCACCCGGGTGCTGGCTTCTCTTGGAAGCCTTGGATCAGGGGTCTCCTCCTACAGGTAGAGTCTCCTTTCACCTTCTAAACCCGGACACAACTGCCCCATCGTCAGCTCTCTCTCTAGCCCCTCCACAGCTATTTTAGCCCTGTAGCAGTTGGGCAGACTTCTTAATGTATTGGTGGCCTGTTTCCTACAGCAGACAGTGACCTTCGAGGGGGTGGGGGGCAGGGAAAATTCTGTACCAATCTCTAGCAACTTGCCCAGCACGGGGGCAACACTCGGTAAATGCTGAAAGTGTCCGCTTGTCTCCCTTAGGCTCTTTTGATTTGTCATTTGAGGTGAATTTATTTTCCTGTGCTCCCCCTGAATACCCTTGCAGCTTGCTACAGGTAATGGGGATCAAAGGGCCAGATGCTCCATCTAAGAGGGAATCTGGGAAACTTTCAAGTTCAGTTCGTTTCCTTGGGGTTAGATTGGAAGCCAGGAAGTTTTGCTGTGATATCTGAGGAGTCAGGGAGCCCCGAAGCCCATCCGTGGACAGCAGTGTGGTAACCCCCTCACTTTACCCTGCATCCCTTGTTTACCTGAAGCTTGTTTTTTTTTTTTTTTTTTAACGTTTATTTATTTTTGAGGCAGAGAGAGAGCATGAACAGGGGAGGGGCAGAGAGGGAGACACAGAATCTGAAACAGGCTGCAGGCTCTGAGCGGTCAGCACAGAGCCCGATGCGGGGCTTGAACTCACGGACGGTGAGATCATGACCTGAGTCGAAGTTGGACGCTTAACCGACCAAGCCACCCAGGCGCCCCCTGAAGCTTGTTTTTATGGGAACTTAGCGGCAGTAGGACTGGGAAAGCAGATCTGATCTGATACTTTAAAAAAATACAGCTTAAAACCAAGTGAGGATAGGCCTTTTTGGTTAGCTATGCTATTTTTGTCTTTCATTAGTGCTGATAATTAGCAGAATTAAGAATGGGCCTTTAAATTATGGTGTAGACAACAAAACATCTCTAGGAATGAAATTACCATTCAGCTTACGTTTTCAGTGAGATCTTGAAATCAACTGAAATAAAATGAGTCTGAAGAATGTGTTGATGCTGGGGGCTGTGAACTCCAGAGCCAAAGTGGATCATTGAAATAATGATAAAAATCATGGTGATGACCATTATCTCATTCACTTGTGTAGCAAATTAGGGTTTATGAGGCTGTTTCATAGCAATAGAATCTTAGCAAATTGGAACAGGAAGAGATCATAGAAATCATGTAATGCAACCTATTCATCTCATGAGAGAGGGAACCGATTTGTTGTTGTGGGTTTAAAACTACTTCAGATGTCTAGAAAAGTGCAGCTACTGTTACTTCAGAACAGCTTTCCTAGGGTGGTCTTGTATTTCATGACACACATCTCTTACACATCAGTTTGAACCTGGCCATTTATATTTTCCATCTAAGTACTGAAAACTGAAGCATGAAAAGCAGCCAGGAATCTTGTTTTAACTGAGCTGTATAATTGACACACCACATTGTATTAGTTTCAGGAGTACAACCTAACGATTTGATGTACGGAAACATTGTGAAATGATCACAACTAGTTTAGGTAACATCCACCACCACTCAGAAGTGTTTGCTTGTGGTGAGAACTTTAAAGGCGGACTCGCTTAGCAACTTGGGAATGTATGATACATTGTTCTTGTCTAGAGTTTCCATGCTGTATCTTACATCCCTAGGACTTAGTTATAACAGTAAGTTTGGGAGCACCTGGGTGGCTCAGTCAGTTAAGGGCCCAACTTTGGGTCAGCTCATGATCTCACAGTTTGCAGGTTCAAGCCCCACATCGGGTTCTGTGCTAACAGCTCAGAGCCTGGAGCCTGCTTCAGATTGTGTCTCCCTCTCTCTCTGCTCCTCCTCCCTCCCTCTCTCTGTCTCTCTCTCTCTCAAAAATAAACATTAAAAAAGAATAACAGTAAGTTTGTAACTTGTGACTATCTTCCTCCATTTTGCCCATTATTCCTGCAGTACCGGGGTGGGGGGGAGGAGTCAGGGATTAAAGTTTGGGGGCGCCTGGATGGCTCAGTGGGTTAAGCATCCAACTTCAGCCTAGATCATGACCTCACTGTTCCTGAGTTCGAGCCCCATGTTGTAGGGCTCTGTGCTGACGGCTGGGAGCCTGGAGCCTGTTTCAGATCCTGTGACTCCATCTCTCTGCCCCTCCCCTGCTCACACTCTGTCTCTCTCTGTCTCAAAAATAAATAAACATTAAAAAAAAATTTTTTTTTTTTAAGATGAGTAATGTTTGGGCCGTGTTGATGCAGTGGAGTGGATTTTGTCCCTGTCCTGCTGACCCCAGGTCCCCTCCTGGTTTGCATAGCTTGTCTTTGTTAATTGCTTGACCTGCTCAGAGAGGCCTTATCTACCTTTAACTGAACTAGTCCCCACCTTCCTGCCTGCCCCGTCACTCTCCCTCCTTACCCTGTTTGATGCTGTCCCTCCACCACTACCTGATGTTCTGGAAGGTGTATTTTACTTGTGGGTTTTCTTCATCAGAACGTAAGCTTCTTGGACCTCTGTTTTGTTCACAGCTAGGATCCAAGCACCTGGCACAGCACAGCCACTCAATAAATACTTGTTAAATAATTGAATGAATAATTGAAGGAGGTAGATGGCATATATAGACAGTCTGAAGTAGAGACTAAAAAAACAAAAAAACAAAAGACAACTCACAATATTTTGAGGACTTGACATATGGGTGAGAAAAATAACCTCTTCACTTTTCTGTACCTTCCTTCAGCTTTTAATTCATTCACCCTTTGGGCAAATGTTTCAGAGGGTGTCCAGTACTCCACACGTTGTTCCAGGTTGTTGGGGAACTGCAGTGACAAAACATATTAAAAATTCTTATCCAGGGAGAGCTTCCTGTTCTGGGACATTAAGATCGTCACAAATAAATTAAATTTATAAATGACTTTATAAATTGGCATCTGTACGTGTGTTATAATAATGAAAGTGTAAGTAGAAAAGTAAAGCAGAGGTTAGAAGTATGGGGGTTTTGTTTTACGTGAGGTGGCCAAGAAGGTCTTTCTGAGAACTGACATTTCAATATCTGATGACTGGATGGATATTTAACCATTAATTGTTTGTTGGAAGGATGAATGTTTTAAAATACTAATTGTTTCTGGGGGCACCTGGCTGCCTCAGTCATTTGAGCATCTGACTTTGGCTCAGGTCATGATCTTGTGGTATGTGAGTTGGAGCCCCACGTTGGGCTGTGTGCTGACAGCTCAGAGCCTGGAGCCTGCTTTGGATTCTGTGTTTCCCTCCCTCTCTGTCCCTCCCCCAATAATGCTCTGTGTGTGTCTCTGTCTCAAAAAAATGAATAAATGTTAAAATAAAATAAAAAAAATAATAAAAAATATTAATTGTATCTGTGAGTTAAATTACTTTTCCTTCTTTAAGTAAAGTGTATAGAAGGCTTTCAAACTCCTCCCTGTGAAATCAGGTTGGAGCTGAAATATCACCTAGACTCCACCTCGATCCCCTCCCTTCTCTGAAATCAGTAAGAGCAGCCACACTGGAGCTGATTATGGTGACGCCATGATTTAAGCATTACTCAGCCCAGTTAAGCTCTTTTGTCGGGGAAAGAACGCAGTCTGGGCACCAGTGGCCTTAAGTTCCAGCCTCACCTACCACTTGCGTTTTCTAGCTGTGCAGTTACTGTGGGCCACTTACCTCTCCCAACCTCAGGGTTTTAATTTTTAAACAATGATGATAATGCCCACACCAGCCATGTTTCTCAAGTGCCTGCCAGTTCTTGACCTACAACAGTAGCTCAGCAAATGCTACTCCCCCCCTCTCTCTTTTTTTTAAATTTTTTATCAGTTATGCCCTAGAATGGCTCTTCCTCTGTGGGGAGTAGGGTGCAATGCAAGTGGGAAAATGATGCAAGAGTTTTATCCCACACAGGGGCCCCCAGTAATTGCAGGGCCTGGTACATGATAACCGTCTCATCCCTGCTCATGAACAATGGTATGTCTTAATCATATTTTCCTCGTTAGGAAGGCGCCTGCTAATTACAGTTGTTTTTGCCTTAAGACTGAACTGCTGTTACGAAAATTCTTTCACTGAATCTTTTTTTCCCATTTGGTAGTTATGGAAGGTTGTAGAATATCCAGGTCAGGTGACCGGACCCCGGATGGCACTTAGATGTAAGGTCTTAGGGTTGGGATGCAGGATTAGCTCTGGAGAGGTGATGTTGCTGACCATGGACTTGCTGGGAGTGCTGGAGCCTGGAGAGGAGGCAGTGGCTTCTCTGTCACCTCTGCTGGCTCATGCTCACTCTTGAACCTTGGTGTTCTTTTTCTCAGAGGCAGTTATTAGTATTTTCATTTTTCAGATGAGACTAAATGGAGGTTCAAATATGTTCTTCATTTATCCATAACCATTTACTAGTGATGTTCTATTTGCTACATCCTGAGCTATATGCTAAGTATTGTGCCTGGAGAGCACACGGTCTACACAGGTGCTCCTGCCTAGTCAGAGAGGTAGATCCGCCATGGGAACACAGGTCCCCAGGTCCAGCCCAGTGCTACTTTCATTATATTCTGCCACGGTGTCGGGCATGTGACCCATCCAGAGTTCAAACTATATTATCACTAATATTATTATTAGTGATAATGAAAATAGTCTTCCTGAAAAAGATGGGGCCTTAAAATAATACAGACATGCCAGGAACAGCAAGGTGGATAAGACCATCTGTGGTCGCTGTCCTATTGGGGTAGTGTGTGATAACAACAACAAACCCAACTGGTTTCTTCCCCGTGAGGCTTCGTGCAAGGGGTTGTGTCATACACACTATAAAATCCTAGGAAAGCTTTATGACGACTGTAGCGTTAACCCTGGTTTACAGATGACAAAACAAAGGCTTCAGTATCTTACGTAATTCACCCCAAGCCATGCACCCTGTAGGTGGTACAGCTAGAAATTCACCCCAGGTCTGCATGTCCCGAAGCCTGATCTGGGTGAAGCATAGGTGTTCCTGGGAGGGCATTCCATCTTCATGGGATTACAAGCTGGGACAGAGAGGTCAGTGCACGATCTTATCATGAACCAGCTACATGTCTCTATACTTCTTTCAGTTGGAACTTTCACTCTCCCCTGGGTTCATCGGGGTGACCATGGGTGCCTTTTCATCTGAGAGGCTACTGGGGATGCCTAAACCCACACCACTTGAGCTAATTGTGTACAATTTAGCATTCTCAAAGCGCTGACAGTCCTCCTTCAAACCAAGTGTGAAAGTTTTTAAATTAGCTTTCACAGTTTGATTCACAAGCAGCAAATGCAGAACGGCACAGGATTAATTTTTCCAACCATCACCACGATGGCATAGCTGAAGGCTATCTTAGCTCATTTCCTTTAACAGAGAAGAGGCTGGGCAGAGGCAGTGTTCTTAGGAGAATGACGTTCTAGAAGAGATCTCAGGGCTCTGGTTACAAAACGAATCAGATATACAAATTACATACTGTCAGCATGGAACCCCGGGTGTGGATAGTGGGAGCTTTGCAATTGGATGGTCTTGGTCTGCATCATGGTTCTGTCGATCTTGCAGTATGATGTTCTTGCGCACTGGGAGTCTGAATTACCCTTCTTTAGCCTCAGTTTGCCTCATTGTAAAATGGGGATAACGTTTCCAAATGTCTAAAAAGCTTCTGGTAAGGGTGAAATGATACACTCTGTGTCATGGCTCAACATAGTGGCTGACGTATCAGAGGGATCTCAGTCAATCAGAGCTATTGTTATTAGTGTCCTCCTTGAACTTTGTTTTCCTTGCAAAACTTTTTCACTGTCTTAGGGAGTTTATTTCTTTAGGTAATGTTTATTGAGCAATTGCTATGTGCCATGTGCCATGCCTGGTGCTGGAGATGAAGAGATAACAAAACACAGTCCTACCATGAGGAACTCTTCCTACAGTGGCAGACACATAAAAACATCCTTACAATACAGCACGGTAATTGTGATGATGGCACAAAGAAGGAGCTTCTGACCCACCTTGGAGGGAGAGGTAATAGAAAATGTTGGGGAAAAAAGCAGAGTTTCAAAATATATGTAGGAACCAGCCAGGTAAGATGGTTGGAAGTGAGTTCCAGGTAGAGGAAATAACCCACCACAAAGCAAAGAGGTGAGAAAAGCAAGGTTGACTGTGAGAAGTTCTAGATGGTTCCAAATGGTTGGAACAAATTGTGTATGAGCAAGTTAATTTAATCCTCCCTCAGTTTCCACACCTGTTGGTGGGCATACTGATGGTACCTGCCTTATAAGGCTGTTGCCAGGATAAAATGAGGCATATCAAGGAAAGCACTTGGAATAATGCCTGGCACAAAGTACCCAGAGAATGTTCTCAACACTAAGTAGTTTTGAACAGTGTTCCACAGATGTCATTACCTCAGAGTTCCTAAGGGCTTTTACAATGTAGTGGGTTTTCTGTATCATTGAAAAGGGTTTCTTACACACAGCATTTCCCCCAAGCCTTTTTGACCATTGGATGGGTGAACATTTCTTTTTTGTTTTTTTTTTAATATTTATTTCTGAGAGAGAGAGACAGAGAGAAAGAAAGAGGAAGAGAAAGAGAAAGAAAGAGAGAACACGAGCAGGAGAGGGGTAGAGAGAAGAGGGAGTCACAGAATCCGAAGCAGGCTCTGTGCTGTCAGCTCAAACTCATGACCTGTGAGATCATGACCTGAGCCAAAGTCAGATGCTTAACTGACTGAGCCACCCAAATGCCCCTTTATTCTTGCTAATAATCTTTCTCAGGAGTTTTGTACTCTAAGGTTTGGGAAATGCTGTGATTAGATTCATCAGATGAGATCTGTTTTCTTGTTCTAAAAGAAATTAACCTAGTTCAGAGTCTAATAGCACCCCTCCCCACCATAAATAATGAATGATGAATGAATGAATGAATGAATGAATGAACGAACGAACAAACGAACGAATGGAAAATTAAGAGTTCTGGTTAGGGACCTGTTGTCTCCTGTTTATGCCTTTGCTTAACATTTAAGTTAAAAAATCACATTTTTTTGACTCACAGGGTTAGAACCTAAAGGATTAGAAGGGGGTTTCCCTTTGTTTATTTTAATTGGTTTCTGGTATTCATGCCAAGCTAATAGTTTTTTTGGTACAGGTATTTGCAGGCGTGGAGTGGACAGTTGAAATATCCACAGTGCACAGAAGTAAGCCCTATGGCTTGTCTGCTTAGTACTGAAACCAAGGCTTGGTGGCAGATGATCTCCCAGCTTCCTCTGAGATGCACAGTAGTGCATGAACCAGGCTGGCTCCATCCGTGTGAACAGAGGGAGGAACTGAAATGGAAGGGGCTGGTGGGGGGGTTTGGACACAGGGATGCATCAGAGATACAGCACGGGAGTTAATAAGCAAATGCACGCCGATCAAACCACCCACGGCAGCATCTCTGCTCAGCACTTACCAGCTGTGTACCCTGGGGCAAGTTCCTGATTTCCAGGAGCCCCATTTCCTCGTTTCTAAAATGTGGGTGGAGGGCAGCAGTCACCTCATGGAGCTGCTGAGGGTTACCGTGTGAAGCTCGGATGCTTTTACCTGGGCGTGGGAAGGGCTGCATGTCGGCAGCTGTGGCACTTCCTGGGCAGCTCCTTCAGCCTCTCCCAGCCTCCATTTCCCGTGATCTTCATGCCCGACATCTGGAACTGCTGAGGGGATGAAAAGAAGTAAAGCGAGTGGGTGCTCGGGACGTGACTCCGCCTGGGGGGACCTCCTAGTGCAGAGTTCAGGTGCTGGTTTCCTAGCTGTGAAGCCTTCCCCATCTCCCGTCTATGCTTCTGCTGCCTCGGTACCCACTTAGGGTGGTTTTGAGGGCTCCCTGGTGCAGCTTGAGGCCGGGTGAGAGATTGACGGACTGACGCTCAGTAAATGTTAACTATTGTTACATACTGAGCCTGGCTGGCCAGATGTAGCCTGCACACGCAGCCTCTGAAGGAATGGAAGTAAATGTAGATTGTGTCTCCACGTGGCCTAGCAGACGGTTACAGTGGCTGCGTTTCCTCGGTGGCCGCAGGAATCAATACAGATGGCTGGCTGCCCAATCAATTCAAGTACAGTGTATCTGATAGACAGACTTTACGGGCCGTGACACACAGATGCGGAGGTTTTCCCGAGCCGCGGCGGCTCGATGGATTTTCACTGTTTGCTCCTCATTAGATCCAGGGTGCTTATTTTCCAACACAGAATGCATGCAAATTGACAACAGGCACATGCTTTTAAATGTAATCAAGAAGAATGAGCTTGTGTACCAGCATTAATTTGCCTTAGTCCAATGTCAGGATTTCCAGAGTTTTATGATTCGTGTTTTTGTCTGGGGTCTCCTCTTTCTGGAGAAGGGCTTAGTCATATAAGTGGTGTCTTAGCTCTTTTTCCCATTTTCAAATGAATCAAACCAGGGTAAATGTGCAATAGTGCCTGCTATGCAGATCCCTTTCCACTGGGGGTAACTTGAAGGATACAAGGATTTTGCTTCTGCTCTCTGGCCTCTTCCAAACATGCCTGAGTGACCGGCGTTGAAATTTCCATCACGGGACAAATCCAGTGAATGAATCCCAAGCAACTTAGGCTCTGCTCAGTCTCCACGATCCCCGCAAAGCTCCGGAGCTCTGCCTCCCTGGTGTTCGCTTGAAAATTAATTAAGTGCTGCTTCAGAATAACATATCTTATTGCTTAAACATTAACACCTTTTGTTGACACTTGACTTTCTGGCACTCTGTGTCATTTCGTCATAACTAGATTGTAAGGACTGTGATAAGGGATCATGTGTTAATTTTTGCATTCAACATATACTTCTAATCATGATTTTTGAAAACTCCTATAGCATCTAATATAGCATCATGTATGTTCAGCAAATACTGGTTGGCCTTTGATTAAAAGGTGACTTTGTAAAAATGAGACTATTAATACCTTAAATATACCAGCTCAATTAACGTGTCAGCCTGAAATCATTGGTCTGTAATCATTTCTTATTCCCACTTTACGTTCTTAAGTGTACCCTTACAAATAGCAATCTAGTAATAAGAATGTAACAGAGTACTCTGTTAAAGGCTTTGAAAACGGTTTATTAAAGAAAGAAGTCTTATTTTTTTCCTAAGTCCGTAGGAAGGAAATGGGCAGGAAAATTATGGGGATGGACATGTGATGAGTAGGGACAGTGTGTCAGGCTTCTCTCATTTGACCTTCACTCAGCAATAAACTATTCATTATCTCTGTTTGACAGATGGGGAAACTGAGGCTTAAAACATGTTAGTCATTGGGCCAAAATAATATAGCTTCTAAACACTTAGAGTTTATTAACTACTTGCAAAGACATATCTCATTTGTACCATTCAGTAGACTTATGTGGGCTTTCTTGGTGGCTTTATAGCTGAGATTATAAAGCCAAGAAGATTTGTCCAAGGCCCCTGCACCTGTCAGAAGCAAGACGATGACAAGCACACAGGACTGTGGACCCCCAAGACTGCGTTTGAGCAATATCACATTATCGTGCTCTGAATGATAGCTCTGTGAAGACTTACAGGCTTATATGGGATTCTAGCTTCCTATACAATGCTTAAGCAGAGCCAGATCCCATTCATGTGCTTAACTGGCTCCATTTGCCTCACAAGGCTATGTTAAGTATCAGTCCATTTCTAATTCTTGAAAAGAAATTGTAAAAAGTAACTGAGCTTTATATCCAGATGCTCAGGTTCAGGCTACCAGATAGATACTGAGAAGGCCCCTGGAAGGACAGGATTGAAATGGTAAAGAAGGACGCATACCTGTTGTTTTTTTATATACCTACAGCCGCCATCTACAGTGAACAAGGGGTCTTTGTTCCTGATTATATTACAGGAGTTAGGTTTTTTTCAGGTAAAACTGTCTTTTTTATAAATTGGGACGTAAGGAATGCAAGTAGGGAAGGGGATGGATAGAGAGGGAAACGAGGAGGGAAAAAGCATGAATGAAAGACCTTGGAATCCTGGAAGTTCCTGGGGCAGAGGGAATCTGGGTGCTCCTGATCTGTGGAGGGTACTCATGGCAGCCCAAGCATGTGAAGAAGCACTTTTTTCTTTCTCCACTCACTCACAAATTCATTAGCACCTGCTCCTGCCACAGGCGCTGTTCTAGGTGCTGAAGGTCCAACAGTACATCAAACAGTCTCTGTCATCGCATGGGGTTTACAGTGTAGTTGGGAGATTTGCACAATAAACAAAATTAACATGCAAGTTACATGGTATATTAAAAAGTTTTATGGGGGGAAAATAGGGGAGGCAGATCCGGAGCACAGGGGTGGGGTTTATAATTTTAAATAGGGAAATCATAAAAGGCTTCCTTCCCTCAGAAAGTGGCATTTGAGCAAATACTCCAAGGAAGGTATGGGTGCCTACTGTTAGGATATCTGAGACCGAGGGAGCAGTATGTTCAAAGGGCAGGAGCATGTCCTGTGCATTTGAAGAGTGGCAAGACGCAAGAGTACCTGGAACAGGGTAAGGGAGAAAGAAAACAGTAGCGAAGGAGGTCAGAGAAATTAAGGGAGTCAGGCAGGAAATTCATAGAAAGCTTTATAATATCACAATGGAATCCAATGCTTTTGAAGATAAATTGTAGGGGAGCCTGAACAGAGACAGAGAATGCAGTGAGGAGTCATTGTGGTAACGAACGAGAAAGCTGATGGTGGTTTGCAGCAGAGTGTTAGCTGTGCATTTGGTGAGAAGTTTGGATTCTAGATAGACTGGTTCAAGTGCTTTTTGAGTTTGTGCTTGTGTGCCAGGCCCTGAGACACAGGGCACTGAATAGTTGGAGAATCCACATCCTTTAGGAGTGAATTAACATGCACTCCATTTGAGAACGCTCCTTCGAGAGACTGGTACCCTGGAGGAGAGGCAGTGCTGTGTTGGAGAAGGAGACAGGCCTTCAGGGCTCCAGTCCTGCCCCACCATGTGCTGGGAGGGGGACCTTGAGGAGCAGTCATTTAGCCTCTGAGTCTGTTTCCTTACCTGTAAAATGGGAGGATGATATCTATTTACTTGTGTACTTAACTACATGTATAAATAACAAATACACATTGCTTGGGGAAATTCTCTTACTGAATTGGGTATACATAGAGAGGTAACGTCTAGAGACTTGATGTTATGATGAAGAGCTCAGACTCAGAAGCCGACCTCTCCCAACCATTATAACTATGTAATCATGGGCAAATTACTTAACCCCTCCATGCCTCATTTGTAAAATGGAAAAGGTGAACCTACTTATTAAGACTGGTGTATGGATTAACTGGGTTAATATGTAAGCATGTAGAACAATGCCTGACATGTGGTAATTAAAACGAGTCCCTAGCGTTGTGGTGAGTTCCAAGGAAGTTGTTCAGAATATCTTTAGATCATTAGCATATTTGAGCAGCATTATCCCGGGACATTCTTTATTTCTATGTTTTCAGAATCCAAATTTTGTGTAAATGGCCAGTTTCAGTGAAACCGAATCCATGTATTTGGTTCTCTGTTAACTCATCCTGTACAGCCACAATCCCTCTTTAATTTCTTCTTGGATTAGTCATGTTTACCAACAGCTCCAAAAATAGATCCCAGCCTTCAGAAAGAAAACTACAATAGCTATAACAAGGTATTAGAGGCTGCATAAACTTGTCTTACTTGAAGTTAATGTGAAAAATGTGGGGGGAAAAAAAGGGAAAATTTCGAAAATTAGGCAATGATGTTTAACCAAAATGACATGTGCATCTCTGAATGTAAATGCACAACTGCGTTAATGCCTTGCCGGCTGCCTGCCGTCCTGAGGTTTTATCACATCATAATGCAGTGATGAGGTATTTCTTTGCTTTTTTTAGTTTTTCCACTCGCAGATGCCAACAATGATTATTTGTAATTTCAGAAATAAAGATGCTCAAAAGCAACATCTGTGATTCCATATTTTTCTGTGGAATTCAGATTGTGCATCTTACTCCTCTCTGTAGCTGGGGAATATTTGCAGTCAAACATAATTCCTGTATACCTGATTTAGCTCTGGGCCAGACTGACTAAAAGGTTTTAAAACAGTGCCCATGCTCTCATGATCTACACTATGTGGATCCCCGACCTTTTAATCCCCATTTCCTTTAATACAAATAAAAGAGAGTTTATCAGTTGATTCAGATGAGTGGGAGTGTGCCATGTAAATTTCAAGGAATTATGCACTAAATTACAGTACCCATTTGGGGGCTTAAATATTATTCTCCACTACACAAACCTGGCATGGATTTTATTTTAAATGAAATGGCACACAGTGGCAGGCAATTATTTTTGTTATTGTATTTCCCATCCTGGCCTCCAGAACCTAAGGACAAAGGGAGGGGATGTTCATTTATAAGTTGCCCTCCTGAATTGTTCTTGAAGTGCAATTTAATCCTCATATCAAGCAAAGTCTAATGCTGTATTTGCCAGTAAAATAGTCATTTGCATTTTTTATTGACAATACAAATTGTGTTTAATCAGGCAGTCGGCATGTTAGCATTTCCAAATGATTGAAGACCCAGTTTTGTTCAGACTACATCCCACTTTGGGTCAGATGTATTTTGTTCTTTTTAATTATCAGAGCACATAAAGTTGCTTTGGAACGCTGTGCTTTTTTTTTTTTTCTTAATTGTCCATGCCCCACATAGCTTGTCTCCAGAAGAAAGCCAGGAAGCCCTAAGTTCTTGAGTTTACACATTTACAGATGTCAGCCCAGCCTAGAAGAATAGTGAGAAAAGATTTGTACTGAGTAACTTATTGGATCGTTGAAAAGACTGTGGAGAAACGGACACAGTCCTGGACCACAGATCCCAAGGTGGTGGCTTGATTATCGTTACCAGAAAGACATGGTCAGTTTTCAGCTGTGTGGTACCTCACCTCTCAGAGCTTCAGTTACGAACAGGAAGGACAACAGTCTCCCCTCACTTTCTTTAGGATTTTCATGAGGTTTTATCCTTTGAGAGGTAGCTTAGCTAAGCAGGGCGAGGAGCCTGGCCCCACTCTTCCTAGCTCGATGGCCTCAGGCAGGTTTACCGGTCCCTCCTTCACCATCCTCATCAGTATGGTGGGGACAGTAATAGCACCTGCTTCACAGGGCTGTTGTACGAGTTAATATATAGAAAGCTTAAGATAATGCCTGGCCTCTGGGAAGTGCTATTTATGATATTATCATCATCATTCTTCGTATTAATAGTGTTTCCTCACAGGTTTATTGTGTGGATGAAATCAATTCATATTTGTAAAGTACAAGAAACCCTGTAACACATGGTTTTATAACTATTTGCCGTTATTTTTATTATTGGTTATCTATCATTTATTAAGTGCTCACAGTATGAAAGGCATTAAGTCAGGGATTTTTGTAGCAACCCGTGAGGGACAGGGCATCCTCACTTCACTTTGCAGATAAGGACAAAGGCGGAGCAGCTAAGCCCCTCCCTGGGGAGGGAGGGAGCCCCAGGCGGGACCTGAGAACAAGGCGGCTGCCCTCTCACATCTGGGCTTCCTCAGTCCCCAGCTTGGAGTCCACTCCAGACGGGTGTCCTCTGAGCTGCATTCCAGGCCCTACCTCGTACAGGGCCACACAGTTTCATCTTCCCTGCACATTCACCACAGTGACCTTGGCCGGGCCTCACTACCTCACTCACACCCACCAGGACAGTTGCCCCTTGGCCTGCTTGTCACTACTTCTCGGCAACAGGAACCCAAGGCCCGTGGACCTGTTACTATTTTCTTTTCCTCTGCAAAGACCTCGCCCAGCTATGTCGCTCTTCCCTACCTCCTGGAGCCCCGTCTTTGTCCTATTGTTCCCAGCCCGATGCGCGGTGCCCAGGATGCGGTATCAGGATTCTCGTTTGTTTCGGAGTAGACATTCGGTGATAATTGAAAATACCAAATTTGTTTACGTTGGTCCACATAGACAAAAGATTATAATCATAGCAAACGTTGTTTGAGAGTTTGCTGTGTGCCAGATCTGTTCTAAGCACTTAATACATATTAATTTATCTCCTTCCCACAGCAACACTAGGCAGCCGGTACTAATACTATCTGCGATCTCCAGATAAGTCACTGGACCATAGTCTGTAGGGAGCCGGGGCAGCATGGCGAGGGCAGGACTGGCTGCTCTCAATATGTTCCATTGCCCCTTGTTCTCGTCTGTGTCAGCTGGGGGTGCAGGGCACAACTCTCCCCGCACCACACCCCTGCAGGTGATACGAGAGAGGGAACATGAAAAGGGGAAGAATCCAGGGTTTATGGGGCATGCACGTGCCAGGTCGAGGGCTACATCTTTTACCCATGTTAACATGTGACATTGACAACAACCCTGTCAGGTAAGTATCATCCTCCTCGTGTTAGATATGAGGGTGTGGGGAACCTGAGCTGCTGAGTGATTTGCTTTGCCATATGCAGTTATGTGGCAAAGCTGGGATTTGAACCCAGGTCTCCCAGCTGTGAAGTTCGGACTGTTGCTTCGGTTTATGTTCTTCCCTCTCTCCCTCCCTCTAGTTTTAGGACGATGGTGGCAAAACAGCCAAGGTGCCTGCCTTAAAGAGGCTTACCTGCTAGACAGGGAATTGGTCAGTAAGCAAACAGATAATCATATAAGCAGACCATTACAGCTATGAGGGAGATCAATGGGGTGACTGAGAGAGCCCCTGATCTAGGAAGCAGGCCCTTAATTAGGGTCCACAGAGAGGATATCTCTGTGGTCCAGTGGAGGTGAAGGAGACAGCTGTGCAAAGAACAAGGCAGAGAATCCCAGGCAGATACACCAGCAAGGACAGAGCTCTGAAGCACAGAAAAGTACAGGATATTTGAGGAACAGAAAAAGGGCAGCATGCCTGGTGTGAGGCAGGCAGAGGTCAGATCAAGCAGGGCCTCACAGAACAGAGTAAGAAGTCTAGATAATTTTCTCACTTCCATAAAATTTAGAATAAAATTAGCCCCATGACCCTGAGCCATCTGAGTCTGCAGTTTTTAATCTGTTCGCCGTGTGTAATAATCCCTGCCCTGTGTCCATCTCAGGGATGGATTGAACATCAGATGACACAAGGAAATCTTACAGGCATTCTACAGAAGTCGCAGAGAGGAATGAGTGATTTATCTGACCACATTTATATGTGTGAAAGAGAGGAGTTCTTGGAAGTCTGACTGTATAAAGAAGGCAAGCTGAGCGTTGGAATTCCTGAGCAATGAGTCTCTGCTTAGCTAGGACTGGTAGTCATAGTGGTAATAGTATGATGATAATAATATATGCCCAGTAAGCTCTTGCTATGTGCCAGACTCAAGCGAAGCTCTTTAAAGGCATTATCAGTTAGTCCTCATGATACCGTAGAAGACACACATATTATGACTTCCTTCATTTGTCAGTTGAGGGACTGAGGCACAGTGAGGTTAAGTCTCTGCATCCTTGGGCTTGGTTGTGAATAACTAAAAATTCAACAGCACCTGGCCTGAACAAGCAGTATGTTTCTTTTAATTATAAAAATCCCACACAGAGAGTAAACTGGTGCTGGTAAATCCGCTCAAGAAAGTCATCAAGAACCCAAGGTCCTCTGCCTGTTTGCTCCATCATCCTTAACGTGTAGTTTTTGTTCCTCATAAATGCAGAGTAGCTGCTGCAGCTCCAGTTTTCTCATATATATCTCAAATCAGGGGGGAGAAGGAGAGCCAAAAGAGATGAGCAGTGGTGGCAGGGATAAACTTTTTCGTCTTTTGAGGCTTTCGGGAAAGGGCAGTGTTCATCTACATCTTCTTTGCCTCTGACTGGGATGTACAACCAAACCTAGCTGAAAAGGAAGCAGGATTCTGGAATTTCACTTTATAGTTGAATGGGCACAGGTTACAGAGAAGGGTATTAGAAATTGAGTTAGTGAGCCAGGCCCCAGTCACCCTGCCAGTACATGGTGAAAGCTCCCTACTGGGAAGAGACTTAGGAATCTTGGACTCGCTATTTAACCTCTCTATGCCAATAATTTTCACTTGTAAAATAGGAATAATAAGAGTTTTTGAATAGTGGGGTTTTTGGGGGCAGATAAAATTAAGATAGTCCTCAGAAAGCAATTGCCATAGCGTCTGGCATATAGTTAAGCACACAGCAAATATATGTACTTACTGTAGTACATATATTTGTTCTTACTGTTACATTGTTACTGTTATTGTTAGCAGTTTCTGTGCCAGCGTTTATGAATGATGGGCAGGGGTGAGAGAGTCGGAGATGAAAAGGATGGGTGTTTACAGAAAGGCTCTTTAGATGGCTACAGAGATGAGGCTGCGTTCACTAGGAAGAGGAGAGGGAGGGCTGTTCCTGACGGAGGGAACAGTGTATGCTTAGCAGGTGCCAAGTCACACAAGGGTCACTCTGCACGGCCTGTTAAGAAACTGCATGTATTTCTAACACACTGCAAAGTGGTGTGAGGGTCAAGGGCAGCCAGGCAGTCATGAGCAAGATTTCCTGAGTACTGCCTTTATGTTGAGCACCTCCCTATGCCCCAGGGACACAATGAACAGTGAGGTGAAGCCCCTGCTCTCCAGAAGCACATCACATCGACACTCGGTTTTCTCATTTGCCAAATGCGGGAAAAAAATGAAAGAAGCCTAAATTGTGTTAACCATCTGCTCTGTGACAGATTCGAGGGTAGATGTTTTGTGGATGTTGTCTCATTAAACTTCGAGGTCATTATTACTCTCTCCATCCGACAGGTGAGTAGAAGAGTCCACAAGCTGTCCAGGATCACCCAGCTAATAAGTACTACAGCAGGGATTCAGTTCAGATTTCTGACTCCGGAACCTGTGTGCTCTGCTTGCTGTACTGCTTCCAGAACCCTGGGTAGTACACACACACACACACACACACACACACACCTGGTGATGCAGCAGTATCTGAGAGCACCTTAGAGCCAGAGGCAATATAAACATCAAGAGCTGGGATATTTTATTTTATTTTATTTTATTTTATTTATTTATTTATTTTTAATTGTTTTAATTTATTGTGTTTTTAAGAAAAGAGTAAAGTACTTTCTTTACTACTACAGTAAATTTCCATAAGCTTGTCAATTCCTTCCCAGCCAAGCTGATTAGCCAGACTGGAGCCATCGAGGTTGCGTACGCAAAGGAGGATGGCTTGATTGTATTTCAGCGCCTTAGCTGTCATTGAGCTGCCTTCCTAAATATGATCCTTATTGCCCTGCTCACCCCTCTATAAACACCACTGCAATGAAAGCATAAAACATTAAAAACATCTCCTGGGTGACTGCTATTGCCTTTTGAATTAACACCAGAAATGCTCATTTGAGAGATGTGGTTTAACTCGAGCGATATTTCTTGACGGGTTAATGAATATCATATGTTATCCTTTAACCTAATATAACACCATCAATTATTTAGTTATTTTTATTGATTGACCTCTTCCAGATTATTTAATAGTAGATTTTTCACTATTTAGAAGATTTAATGCTGAGCACTCAGGCACCCTCTTTCGCTATTAAGGGGTGTCCTCTAAATATAGAGGGGTGGGTACACATTCTTATTATATTTTTTTTGGAAGAGACAAATTGCAGGTCATCCTGGAATTAGTGAACATGATGCATACATAACCATGTAAATCTACACATAACAACAAGTTGAACTGCTGATGACACCGGAGATAGGGTTTCAAAGGGGCAGATAATCAAGCCTGCATAGAGTTACTGTTTAAATATGCAAAAAGCAGAAAGGCCATCCTGGAAAGAGAGAGTGTGCATCAAAACTAGCACCAGTATCAAATACAAGCAATGGCCTGTAAAAGCACATGTGTCCCTGAGTTTGTAACCAAGAACTAGAAAGCAATATGAAACTGTGTTCCTTTGGCTTGTATTTTGGGACACAGTTTGTGTGTTCTCAGGGGCTCCTCATGGGCTGACAGGAAGGAAGGAGGAGGAGTCTGGAAGGCAGGCTGCCCGGGATCCATTTCTCTTGGGACACTAATTAGTTCCCTGACTCTGGGATTGATTGGCCTGCAAAGCCACATCTCTTTCTTGACTAGAATCTAGCTGTCTTTACAATGGGCTCTGGCTGCTTTGTGGGACCTTGTGCTGGGCTGGGAGAAGTTATGGAATGGAGAAGCATATGAATTATAGAATTACAGAAAGGTGGGATACTGGAAGGCCAGAAATTTTCTCATGCAGGAAGATGGAATTTGGAATTTGTTTCCAAAAGTGTTGTCAACATTAATAATTTTTCCTAAGGCCCTCCTTTCATGTCAGCCTATTATCACTCACCATAAGTTGATACTCCTATTAATTTTGTTAGAATAGCCAGAATTAATCTAGAGATTTCTAATTTGCAAAGTTATCCTTAGATAGATTCTTTCCTCTCTCATACCTTGCATGGGTATTTGTGATTTCAAACAGGTGTCCGACCTCCCCAAGTTTTCTCCCCAGTAGTTTTAAGTCAGTAAGGAAAACAAGAATCCTATCTTGGTCTTCAGGTATAGAAACTGGTGGGAAGGCAGAGAGAACCGGGAGGTCAGAAGAGATAGTGTTGAATCCTGGCACTTCAGTTGTTACTTTGTATATGTGCTGCCCAAGTGAGCACATCCAGTTACTCCATAAAAGCCTTCGCGTCCATAATATTAAAACATTGAAATAAACCTGACCAAGAAAATGATAGAGGCATATAGTTCATTGAGGCATATGAAAGTCCTTATTACTGGGGAATATAGTGCTTGTGTGTAGGATTCTTCTAGCCTTGGGATAATGCCAACCACCTGCCTTCTTGGAAACCACGTGGCCCACCTCCACAGTGGACACCTGTAATCTATTATGGCGTTCTTTTCCATGAGCCAATGTGTAGCCTCAAAATTTCTTGTGGCACAGCCCTCCAGGTTGCCACTTGCCAGTTGATCAGATTTGGCAAGCCGGATGAAAACTCACATGCCATCCTAGACCTGGCCTAGATTTTGGGCCCAGACCTACCCTCACCCTCCCTCCTTCTCTTCAGAGGTAGGCATTTCTCTGTTTTTGAAATCAAGTGATCTACCCAGAAAATTCATGAACCCAGCCACCTCTCAGAAGCTAGAAAGATGTGCTCCCTGTGGCTGATTAGGTGGCAGCTATGTGAAATATCACCCTGCAGAATTCACCAGCCATCACGGGTAGCAGACAACCTGGTAAGGCCAAGATATGTATATTTTTAGACCCAGGAGGCTCAATAGTATGTGGTTTGCAATGATTAGATACCTTCCCCCAAATAGGACCTGCTGGGGTCCTTAGAGACCCTACTTAAAATATGTCACTGAGAATTGTTTTTAAACATCCTAAAGGTAACTGAGACCTGAATTTCAGGCCCATCAGTCCCCAACATTCACGTTTTTCACTTTTTAGTCTCTTTGACTTTGAGGAAAATGAACTTTGGCAAAGTAAGTAATTTGGCCATGTACATCTCAGGGGGCCACTAAGAAGCTGCCCTGTCCGCAGGATGGGAATCCTTTTCTTCCCGTTTTGGTTCCATTTTCTGGCAAGCTTATTGCCATTTCTCTTAGCGTTTACATTTCCCTTTCCTTGCCAAGGCACAGGAGATGTGTTCTGACACACGGCGTCATTTTAGTGATCGCTTAGCCTTCTTTTTGCTCCTTACTTCTCCCACGGTGGAGCTAATCATTTCTGGGGCTTGATGAGCAGGCTTGACTGCAGGCCTGAAGAGACCCTGTCTATAGCTCCAGAGGACTGGAAGATAGTTTCCTTGTGGGTCAGGGACAGATGCATTCCCACAGTCAGAGAAGTTAGCAACACATGCCTCCCTGACAGGAGGCTGGATTGCAGGAGGGCAGTCGTGGCGTAAGCCTGGAGGAGACTGATGTGCATTTCTGCCTTCTCTGAGGGCCCATACTCTAGATTGCTCAGCAGGCCTCCCAAATGTGATCCTGCGCACATAGCCCCACCTAGTTTTTCTTGTAAAGATGGCCTCTTGTGGAAAAAGACTGCGCAGCACTGCCGGTCATGGACTCAATGTCCCCGTTCTGATATTCCTATGTTAAAGTCAACCCCTAAGGTGATGGTATGTGGAGATAGGAATTTTAGGAGGCAGCTAAGTGTAGATGAGGCCATAAGGCTGGTGCCTTCACGATGGGATTAGTGCCCTTGTAAGAGGAGGCACCAGAGAGCTTGCTTTCTCTCCACTGTGTAAGGACGCAGCAAGAAAATGCTCTCTGCAAGGCAGGAGCAGCAGCCTCCACCAGAAACAGAATCTGCCGGTACCTTGATCTTGGACTTCCTAGACTTCATAACCGTGAGAAATAGCTGTGTGCTGGGTAAGCCGCTCACTGTCTGGTATGTTGAGGCAGCTCCAGCAGACTAAGACACTGCCTGCTCTGTCTTCGTAGAGAGTGTTGAGCAGAACACCAGGCACCAGTGCCAGGAGAGGACTCCTGCTTGTGGAGGATAGCAGAGATCATCACACTGGCAGCCACCAGGGACGAGAAGTCCAAACACTTCTGCCCACTGTGTCTTCGTATCATAGTCACCACGGAAAACAGCACCGTCAGGCACCAGATGGATCAGTAGTGCGTTCACAGAGAGAAGAGACAGAACAGGGTCAGCTCCGATACCGGGCATCAGTCTCCCAAGACCAGTGGGTCCCCTGGTGGTGAAAGCAGAGCCCTTGGCCTACACACACCCGTCTCTGTCTCAGTAGAACAACTGTGACCCATCCCCTGTGCAGTCTGAAATACTGAAAGCTGGGTGCACACCCTTAAACAGAACAAAGGAGAGCACACGGAGGCTGCAGCAGGGAGATCTTTCCCATACAAGGGGGTAAGCCCGGCACAGATGGTGTGGACTCTTTCTTTGTCAGCCCGTATTCCAGGCCCAATACATTCCTATATGGCTGACCCGGGGTTTAAGTACTACATACATTCACAAGACTGACATTCCCAACAATCACGGCGGGCATGGTCACATCAAAGGCTCTGACAAGTCCAGGATTGGAGAGAGACCTTAACCCCATGCTTCTTCTACTCACCTGTCCAGAGAGCGCATTTTCAAAGCACTTCCATGGGCTGGTTTTCTGGAGAAGTCACTTTGGGGAAAGTTGGATGAGGTCATAGTTTTCCCTCCTTTGCCTCCTGTTACCTTCAGAGTTTATGTCTGCATCAGGCAGAATGTGAGCATTATCCTTTTTGTTTGATCTTGAGCCTAGATGTCTTAAAGTTCCTGTCCACGGAAGAACTGGCCAGTTCATGGGCTGACCAGAGTAAGGTAGACTGAGTGTACACAGCCCGACATTTTGAATATTAAGGGAAATTATGGAAAGGACCAGAGTGGTCACCTTATGGTGCAGGGTTAATTATCCCCAAACATTTCACTGCTGGACTGAGCTCCCTGAGGGAAAGGAGCGTGTCCTATTCATTATGTCCATGCCCAGCGGAAGCATAGAGCCCGAAGAAATCTCTCATAAGTGCCTGTTGAGTAAATGAAATCATTTGCAGGTGATGACAGATTCATACACCTTTAATACTGGACAGAAGCCAAGTAATTATTTAGCCCAAATTCATTTTAGAAACAAGGAAATAACCAGAAAAACGTTTGAAGACATCCTGGGCCGGTGATGTGGCCCTCGTGTTGCAGGTTTGGAAAAGAACAGTGAGGTCCAATTAGTTCTTGATTCTTTCTCTGGGTTGGGACCTCATATGGGGATGGGTTTGCCCATTATTCCAGTTTACTTTTAGTAATTCACTTCAACGACTATTGTTACCTACTTATAGTGGCTGGCTGTTACTTAGTTCAGGCTGCTGTATGAAGGATAATAATAAATAAAGTGCTGCGGGCTGAGTGGCTTGTAGACAACAGGAATTTGTTTCTCACAGTTTGGGAGTCTACAAGTCCGAGGGCAGAGTGCCAGCGGGTTCTCAGGGAATCACCTGAAACCCGAACAGAGCTACTACACACAGCGACTAGAGCATGGAGGAGGGGAGCCAGTGCCATGCTGGGCAGGTGTTGAAGGTAGTGGACAGGGGATGCAACTGTGAAAGTTTTTCACGGGATATAGAGTGTGGAACATTGTCCTAAAGAATAACTCGAGGGTTGCTGGGAATGGGGGACAAGAGAGCCAAACCGGGGCGAGTCTTGAGCAGAAGCTTAGAGGCTGAGAGGGAGGGTGGCTGCAGCACAGAGGAAGACACAGGAGGGGGGACAGGACCTTCAGAGCCCTGCCACACGAAGCTATTTAGACTGCGAGCGATCCCTGTTTCTTAGCCCTCCCCTCCAATGCACATAGCTAATGGAATGTTTTTTTATGGACTACAAGACCCACATTAACACGGTCTACTTTTAATGCCATACAATGGGCGAAAATCTCTTGGTTTTATTGACTGCTTCTTTATCTGACTTTACCTAATTGGAAAATAAACAGATAAAATGATACCTTTACTATAGATGAATAATTCATGTTGTCTTTGTCTTTTTGTCAGAAAAGAAAGCCTAGCAGATCTGTCTTTAAATTAGGATATCTGGTAGATGAGAGAAAAATGTGAGCGATTAACTCCAAATTGAGTTCAGTGTGAATTTCTGAGAACCGGAGTCCTCCTCCGTAATGAAGTCTAGATTGGTTCACGTAACGGTTCACCTGGCTCTGGTGGAGCCCAAATTCAGAGCATATGAGTGCTATTGACCTGTTAATTTGAAATGTTTTAATCTGCATAAAAATGGATTGTATTAATTGTTTCACATTAACCAGGGCTGACTGTAATGTCTGATTGAATTAGACTGACTTTTCTCTTTCTTGGCTCCTTGCGGTTTCATTTGCCCCAAACACGAGTAACGTTTCCCCATTCCACGCCAATCATCTGAACAGGGTGGGCTGTGTGGCTCTCAGAGAGCCATCAACCTCCTGCAAATACAAATACCGACCATCCTCACTGACCACACTACTGGGCACCTCTCTGTGAAGCGTTCGTCTTTTCTAATGACTCTTGTATTTCTCCACTCCGATCTCACTGGCTTACATCATTTTCTCGGTATGTCAAATCTCGGTAAGTAAACTTGAACTCCTTACATCAATCTGTGCTTCAAAGAAAGTATTGGAAATGAAAAACCGATTTAATAAAAAACCGTAATTTTTGTTTTACACACATACTCTGAGATCTCACGTGGGCAGCATATCCTGCTGGACACAACGTAGTCGAACCTGGTTCTGGCCTTGGGGAGGTCACGGTCTGGTTCTGGTGGTATGGTTTAAATGTAGGAAAAGTCAATTAATAGTTCAAATCACCATTGAGGGGAAAGGAGGCCCCCAGCCAGATAACATTGCTAAATGAGTGGTGGAATCTGTGGGGACTAAGAAACACGTTCGTTCCTTAAATGTGCCTTGTGTTTTGTTTTTCCTTCCACGATTCTGAGGCCAGGCCCCGTTCTTTGCTGGGTCTGGTATCTTTCCTCTGTATAACACAATGAAATCATAGCCTGTTCTTGGAGAGCCTTCCTCGGCCACCCCTACCCCTTGTCTGATTAAGTGCCCTCTTCTGGGCCCTCATAACTCCTGTCAAACCATCGCTGTATTTATCTTACCATTTACTTGTCTCTTTCAATCAGCTGGGATGAAAGGTTCAACTCCAACTTCCAGCATGTAAGAAGGCAAGACTGAAGAGGGAATTTAGGGAGAATTAGATGATGTATCCCAGGCCACTGCTTCTCAACAGTGGTATGTGGACCAGCGGCATTAGCGTCTCCTGGCAGCGAATTAAAATTGCAAAAATCTCATGCTCCACCTCAGACCTACATCATCTGAATTTTAGCAGAGCCTAGTTGATTCGTATGCATGTTAAAGCTTGAGAGAACTGCACTGGCTTAGGCTACTGCTTCTCAAACTTGGCTACACGTTGGAATCAGATGGGGGTCTTGTAAGTAAGGAGGCTTGGGTCCCACCCACAGACGTTCTGATTTAATTGACTGGGGGTGTGGCCAATTAAAATCTCTCCAGGTGATGCTAATCTGCAGCCACCTGTGTGAGCCACCTCTGGGCTAGTGTTTCCCAGTTGCTATCACTGCCATTATCACGCTGTATTGTCTTTTTCATTTTTGTGCCTGTCTTCCCTCCCTCTTAAGAGCAGAGACTCTTTTATATATCCCAAGACTCTAATACAGTCTCTCTCACTGAATAATTATTTCTTAAAATGAATGGAAACAAACCTGAGTGAAGCCTTTAGTGTTGAATTTGAGGAAAACATTGGAGCAGACTTAGGGAAAAGACTAGCAATAGCTTGGATGAAGAATTGAAGGGGCGCCTGGGTGGCTGAGTCGGCTGAGCATCCGACTTCAGCTCAGGTCATGATCTCACAGCTCATGCGTTCGAGCCCTGCATCGGGCTCTGTGCTGACAGCTCAGAGCCTGGAGCCTGCTTAGGATTCTCTGTGACTCTCCCCCACTTACACTCTGTGTCTGTCTCTCAAAAATAAATGAACAATAAAAAATTTAAAAAAAAAGAATTGAAGCATGCTATTAATATAATAGGCAAAGAAAAAAAAAAAGATTCAGAGTGTTCCCCTTCTGGCCAAAGTTGTACAGGGTATGTCAAGTTGTCGGAAGGGGTGGGTGATCTTTTTTTAACAGGAAGAGAGGAGACTTACAAGTTTAATTGACTCTAAGCCCTGGATGATGTGACTGTGACACTTAACCGTCCACTAAGAAAATCACAGTATGACTTTTCAAATGCATTGCTAGAAGTTGCCGTGTTGACTTGTACCGGGGATTGGACTGCTGTACCTCTAGGCACCACACTTTGAGGAAGTAGTGAGCATTGTTGATGATATGGAAATCACATCATGGGAGGGGGTGCGTGGGAATGAATGCCTGGACAGGAGAGGAAGTAGGGAGGACATGATTGCTTTTTTCAGAGCTGCCTCTTGTGTGGAAGAGAGCAGAACCATGCTGTGCTGCTCTACAGGACGTAGCTGGGGCCAGCGGAAGTCATGGAGGCAGAATTTGGCTCAACCTAGGAAAGACTTGTGCCAGTAAGAGCTGTCCAATAATAGAACCGGCTGCCTAGGGAGATGGTGTGAGCGAGCTCTCTATCTTTGGAAATGTTCTAGCAGAGCCTGGATGGCCATCTGTCATGGGTATTGTGGAAATATTCATGTATTCAGTGGATGCACAAAATTGTGTTGATGATGATAATAGTAGTAAATGTGACTACTATCTACTGAGTGCCGGTTAAGTGCCAGGTACTGTGCTTAGGCAAGTTTGTATCCATTATTCTCTTTAATCCTTCTATGCCTAAGGGAAAGTGACAGTTACCTCTTCCACTTTACAGAAGAAATGGGTTCAGAGCTAGGGTTTGAACCCTGTGCTTTCTGACTTCAAAACACATAACCTTTTCAATATGCCACCTACCTTTGATAGCTCCTCCATTGCTAAAATCCTGTCATTCCCAGTGTATTTAAATATCGGATTTGAAGTGACCTTTAGATGCCTATGTGGAAACATTCCTGTGGAGAGCTGGACATGAAGGCTTGGGAGTTGAGGGAGTGGTCAGGATGGTAGATGGAGATTGAGTATGGTCTACCGAGAGGTGAGGGTCAATGCTGTTTGATTAAGATTCCCAAGGTAATGACTACAGAGAGGAGGAGTCAGAATGGGCTGACTCCCTCACATGTGCTGTTAGAAAGTCAAACCCAAGGGAATGAGACCTGCTTTCCAAGTAGGAACGAGTGGATTATCACTGCATGTTGGAAGCCTGATTTTTTAAAATTATTTTTAATGTTTGTTTATTTTTGAAAGAGAGAAAGAGGCAGAGAGAGATGGAGACACAGAATCCAAAGCAGGCTCCAGGCTCTGAGCTGTTCGCACAGGGCCCGTCATGGGGCTTGAAGCCAGGAGCCGTGAGATCATGACCTGAGCCGAAGTCAGACGCTTGATGAACTGAGCCACCCAGGCACCTCCCCCACCATCTTAAAAAATTTTCTTAATGTATGTTTAGTTTTGAGAGAGAGAGGGAAGCCTGAATTTTAAGCTCAGTAAAATGTGAATGCTTCTATAAATTTTCAGATTCTGGATGGAAACAATCCAAGTCAAGGGCTGAAATTGGAGTCAGTATGATATAGTGACTCAACGTATAGCCTCTGTCTGGGTTGATATCTGGACACTACTTCTCCCTAGCTATGTGTTCATCTACACATTACCTTCGTATGCCTCAATTTCATCATCTGTAAAATGGGGATAACATTGTCTCCCCCCCCAAAGGTTTATCATGAAGCTTAAGTAAAATAATGTACATAAAGTATTTGAACAGTGGCTGACACGTGGTAAGCGCTTGGTGTTTATATTCAGATTAGTTATTAAATCTAAGTAAACCCTAAGTACCACAAATGGAACGGTTTCCTTAGGGCACTCAGTTGTCTAGGAATTCAGCTTACATTTTTTTTTTTTGAATTAAAATGCACAGCCGATACCTTTAGTTGATCAAGCATTGTAGCTTGATATTTCAGTCCATTTTGTTGCAGCTTCTAGACTGTATGAATCTACTTTTCCATTAGAATACAGAGTGTGTCTACTGTACAGAACTGAGGCAGCCTAAAGGAGAGGCCAGAAGAAGGACTTTGCAGTCGCACTGCCTGGGTTTAAATTCTGCCTTCATCATTTACTAGCACTGTGACCTGGGGCAATTTGCTAGTCACTCGAAGCCTCAGTTTCTTATAAAATGGAGATGGTAGTAATACCTCCCTCATTACAGTTTATCAGTCAAATGAGATTACATGTGTCGAGTGCTTGGAACAGTGCCCTGGGATCTTCCACATAGTAAGCATTCAATAAATGATGATGATGATACACGTATCTCGTAAAACACAGGAACTCAAAATGCCCTGGGGTTCTCACTGTATGTATCAGTGTTAATGATAGAATCCTTGTAGTTTGCATGCATAATCTGTGGACAGGTTTCTCTGTGAGCAGAGACTTATAGTTTGGGGGATGACCATGGGTGATGGCTCCTGAAATTGTAGGCAAGACTAAGAGCTATGCCTGTCTTTATGGAGAAAATCAATACGCTTTCATTAGTCACTGTGTGACCTTAGAAAGTTTAAGAGGTGTTAGCATAAGTACCCTGAATGGAACGTGAGACTGTTAGTAACAGGAAACTGAGAACATGGTCAACACTGGCTTCAGGAATAAAGTCATTTTGTTATCTCCTATAAGAAAGAGTCAGAGGTGCGTGGTCCCAAGATCAGTACAGTAGTTCCAAGATGTTATCAGGGTTCAAGTTCTTTCTTTTTGCTCTGTGCCTTCCTTAGATTGATTGCTTCATGGTCCCAGGATGGCTGCCATAGGAGCAAGTATCACATCCTTCTATAACTTCACTGAAAACAGGAAGAAACCAGGGCAGCCAGGATGGTACAATGGAGCTTTCATTATTTGTCTCCTTTCTTTTATCAGAGGTAAAAACAAAACAAAAAACAACTTCCCAGAGATAACTCCTACAAAGCGAGATACTGCCATCCCCCGTGACTCTTGATTTGTCTGAACTGGATTATCACATTGCCATTTCCAGCCAGAAGGGAGGCTAAGAGATTATCTGCCTTTTCGGCATCTCTAAGGGAGGTGGACAAGGAGAAAAGGCAGTGTGGGTTAAGAAGTTTTCTAACGTCAGTGCACCAATGAAAACGTGAGTGTTCATGTGCCACAGAAAGGTCACACAAAGTATTTGAATTTGATTGTGGGGGAGAGAGAGTTATTTGGTAAGAAATGGACAACACCCAGAGAAAGGAACTGGGGAATTAGGGAGGGCTTTGAATGCCTTCAGTTTGCCTTATCCTATAAGCAGGCGTCATTCATCAGTGAGTAATGTGGAGGAAGTGCCTGGATTCTAAATATGTGAGTGGAAAAATTGCCACAGAAGAGTCATCCAACTGCTCTTGTTTGCAGCTGCTGATTCTGACCCAGATCTGCCCTCCCCCAGTCCTCAGCTGCTGATCCTAGCTCTGGGGAGCTGGAGCGTGAGCTCTGCCAGGCTGAAGATGCCCATTTCCATAGCTCTCCCACTACTCTCCAAACAAGCTGTTCCTGGAGACAGGGGAAAGCACGCTCCGTAGTAACAGGCCTAGTAATTAGCGGCCGCCCTAGGGCCTTGCAACACTTCTAAAAAGACAAGGTGATTCAATAAGTTCTGTCACTACCCCCTGAGAGTTTCCCCAGACAGAGGGACAGGTGGGGCTCTCCATTGCTAATGACATGGAGCCCTTTACCCTGCAGTCTTTTTAGAGTGCGGGCTGGGAGATGTGGGACAAAAGCAAAACAGGTGGGCATTGAGTCTGCGTGTCTGCTCTTGATGGGAGAGCTGTTTTTATACATGCTGTCGGCAAATTGCACTGCCCTGAAAGGTAGGCAAAGAACCCAACAGAAGTGTGGCAGTGAGAATGATATCTTGCCATTCGCAACTACGTGGATGGAACTGGAGGGTATTATGCTAAGTGAAGTTAGTCAGAGAAAGACAAATATATGACTTCACTCATAACAGGACTTTAAGACACAAAACAGATGAACACAAGGGAAGGGAAGCAAAAATAATATAAAAACCGGGAGATGGACAAAAACGTAAGAGACTCTTAAATATGGAGAACGAACAGAGGGTTACTGGAGGGGGGATGGGTGGGGATGGGCTAAATGGGGAAGGGGCATTAAGGAATCTACTCCTGAAATCATTGTTGCACTATACGCTAACTAACTTGGATGTAAATTAAAAAAATACAAATTAAAAAAAAAGTGCGGCTGTACAGTCCTATCTGAATGAATATGCAAAATGTGAAGATGCTGTGCAAAATGCAAACTGTGCCCCATCTCCTCAGTCTTTAATCCAGAGGCTCAACAACTGGAAGATCATTCATTTGTTTTCATATTCATTGGTAAATAAAAAGTTGGAAGTTTAATAACGCAGTTATCATATTGAGTCAAAATGCTCTAAATTACTATAATAATTATTTTCCTCAATAGGGAGTGGAAGAATAGGGTAAGATCAGGGATTAGGTTGAGGTAAGATCTCCCCTGGGAGTTAGAGCCTCACAGAGGCAACTGGAACTGATTCTGGAAGGCTGAGTAGGAACTTGCCAGGCTTAGGGAGGTAGGCAGAGGTCTCGGAGATATCAGGACTTTGTAATGTTTGTTTGTTTGTTTATTTTGAGAGAGAGAGAGAGAGAGAGAGAGAGAGAAAATGAGCACAAGCATGGGAGGGGCAGAGAGAGCCAGAGACACAAAATCTGAAGCAGGCTTCAGGCTCTGAGCTGTCAGCACAGAGCCCGATGCGGGGCTCGAACTCATGAGCTGTGAGATCATCACTTGAACCAAAGTCAGACGCTTAACCAATCCAGGTGCCCCAATCAGGGCTTTTATGTAGGGTATTTCAGATGGAGGAAAATCACCTAAAGGGCATAAATTGGTAAAATGCAGATGAGCATCTGATACTACGTTTACTTAGCACTTCTCTCCCCTTCTTCTTCAGAAAAAAAAAATCCCATTTTCTTCTCCTAGAGATGGTTCGACACTGCACAGTTGCATGGTTGGAATCGATCTAGCATTCAGCTCTAGTCAGCTGGTCTGGGAGTATCATCTCTGGGATTTTTTAAAGTTGCAGCTGGGCGAGAGCTTTCTTCCAGTTAGCTCATCACTAGTGATAAACTGAGAGGTAAGGCAAGGGACTTGTTGATGGCTCTGAGCCTGCCATTTCGAAATACTCCTGACTGTAAGAGACAGAAACCCAGTTCAAGCAAGCATAGATCAGAGGGATGGGTTGTAAAAATTTGCATAAGCATGGGCCCCGAGTCTCTCATTTCTGTGTTTGCAGGCAGACTGGATACTTCCAAATGGTGGCAATCAGGATCAACAATGACTTCCATATCCCACTTTTCACTGGGGTAGGAGGGAGGGTAGGAGACAGAAAAAGAAAAGAAGCAATACAATTGAGTAAGTAAGAAAATCTGAAAGAAAGACCAGAATGATGGAATGTTTCTCAAATGTTGATAGACCTATAAATCTGCTGGAAAGCTTCCTGTCGTGCAGATTTTGACCAAGCATGTCTGGAGTGACCCCAAAGATTTGCATTCTAACAAACTCCTATATGATATTAATGCTGCTGGTTCAGTGACCACGCTTTGAGTAACAAAGTGCTCATAGAGAACATTTAAGATTGGAGAAAATCGGAAAAGCTGGTGCAGTGGAGTTGTATGGGAAGCAGGTAGAAGTGAGTTGTAAATTTCAGCAGGCCCATAGAGGTGACTGTTAAGCAACCTTGAAAAAGGTAGTTGTATTGACATGATTTAAAGAAATGGGCTATTTTCTGTTTTAAAAGCATCTACTAACTATTGCCACATAACAGATTGCCCCCAAACTTCGCATCTTAAAGCAGCAAACGTTTGTGGTTCCAGTTTCAGTGGGTGGCTTTAGCTGGGTGCTCTTGCTCAGACTCCGTCGTAAGGCTGCAGGCAGGGTGTTGCTCAGGGCTGCCGCATCCATTTCCAGGCTCAGATCTGTTTCCACGTTCACTCCAGTAGCTGTTGGCAGGCCCCAGTTCTTCACAGACTCCCTCAGTTCTTGGCCACACAGGTCTTTCCATAGGGCGGCTCACAAACATGGCAGCTGGCTTCCATCAGAGCAAGCAAACAAGGGGGCAAGAGATGGCCAGCCAGAGGGCAGCCAGCGTCTTTCCGTAACCTAGTTTATGAAGTGATCTCGCTTGTGCCGTATTCTGATTATTAGAAATGAGCCACTGGGTTCAGTCCCGCTCGGGGAGGAGATTATCAAAGGCATAGATCCCATGAGGCTGGCATTGCTGGAGGCCATTGTAGAGGCTGCCTACCACAGCATGCCTTTGCCTATTACCTCAGAACCTGGTGGCTTGTGCTCTTATACGGGTGGTGGTTATTGCCAGTTTGTTTAGCAAAGAGGATCATGGGAGTTTCTTGGCTCCCAGTAGAAACCAGGATTGGCCCAAATGGTTCTGACTAAGCTAGAGTTGGCTTTGGCTGATCTGCAACTTCTGAGGTGTGTCCAAACTAGTTTGTGCTTTCCAAGACATCTGGGCAGAGGCTGGTAGGCCACCTGAGAGCTTGTGGGCAGCTGAGCTCTGACTGACCCCCTGGCCATTTTAATGCGACCAGTAAAATTGCCTGAGGAGCCTGCCAAGGAGACAGATGCTGCTGCTGGAGAAACACCTTCTGTAGACTGGCATTTGTCTGGTAATTGCTCTCCAAGAGAAAATAAGCTCTTCACGTGAGGGGGAAAGCGGATGGGGCCTGATTGTCTAGTATAGAGATGATTTAGAACAAGTGCTGCAAAGAAAATGCAAGAGATATGATTAAAAAGAAGGCAGCCATTGTATAGATCTAAAGTTAGGCTCTTTTAAGCAAGTGACCAACTCAGGAAATGCTTCTTGTTTTCCAGGCATACACTAATACACGGTGAATTGAATTATGTGCAGACTACCTCAACCTGTTGCCTCAGCCCTGCTTCTTTTGCAGCCCTATTTCTTTGGCAGTAGTGAGAGCCATTGTTTCCTTCTGGCTTATGGGCTCATAAGGCAGTAGAAACAGCCCTGGCTGAGACTGGCAACAGGCCTCACCATTTGCCAGAAGGGGATTCCAGCTTTTGTCCAGATTGTCTCATCTTTACACTGGGAGGGCAGCACTTCTCTCGTGAAGCAGTCTTAAAGATTAAGTGCAGCCAACACCAGGAAAATTTCCTTGCCATTTGGTAAATACTTAATACAGGGTGTCTTTAGAGCTTCTGTACTTCAAATAACACCATGGGAGGAACTTGAAATGCTAAGTCCTCCAACACAGATGGGGAAGCCAGAGAGCATAGTTAAGTGTTCCACTCATTCATCCAGTCATTCCCGACCCCCCCACCCACCAATCGAGCCCAGCCAGCCATCCAGCCAGTGTTTATTGAGGTGTTCTCTTTGACTATACTATTCTCATCAGAGTGGCCATAAGGATGAACAAGTCAGGAAAATGTCCTGCCCTTGAGGGCTTCAACAGACAGTGAACACCACACATTATTGATATATTTGAGATGAAATAACTACTGTAAAATAGAGGTGGAAATGAGAGGGAGTGACTGGCAGGAGGGACCTGGGGAGGCTGCTGTAGGGTGGGTGATCTGGGAAGGGCACTTGAAAGAAGTGCCATTTCAGAGGAGACCTGTAAGATAAGAAGGAACCAAGAGAAGGAATAATGTGAAAAGACCCAGAAGGAGAAAGAATAGAAAGATGGCCAAGGTGGGCATTTCCTAGATCAGGTGGGATATTTATAGTTATGCCAGGGAAAAATTTTGGTTTAAACACAATATGGAACTTCTGGTCATAAAAGCAAAACAGGTTTCCTTTCAAAAGATCTTTCCAAGATCTTAATATACTAATCTTTGGTATGATTTTTCAAGGGATTGAGGACCACTGTCTTATGAAGTACTTTCAGAACTATTTAACTGTGGATTTTCCCAACCTTCCTTCCATCTGTCCTTCATTCCATCTGTCCATCCCTTACCTATTTTTTATTTTAGGTTGGTTATTTATTTATTTATTTATTTATTTATTTATTTATTTATTTATTTATTTATTTTTGAGAGAGGGGTGGAGCAGAGAGAGAGGAAGAGAGAGAGAGAGAATCCCAAGCAGGCTCTGCACTGTCAGTGTGGAGCCTGATGCAGGGCTCAAACTCATGAACCATGGGATCATGACCTGAGCTGTAATCAAGAGTCTGGCACTTAACTGACTGAGCCTCCCAGGTGCCCCGCCCTTACTTATTTTTAAAAAGCATTCTTAAGGAATAGAGTTCTGTGGGAAACCTTGGGAAATTGCTTAGGGAATCTTTGAGCCTCACATCATCCCTCTCATAGGTCCCTGCTGTAGTAAAAGGGGGCTGGGGCTTGTAGTGTGAAGGACTTGCCAGGTCTCTGTTGGGAGTGAGTCAGATCTGCAGGGCCACGCCTGGCTTTCCCAAGTGCAGCAGACTTCCCAGAGCTCTGTGCCCCAGCTACAGTGTCAGCCCATACAATCAGGGGCATTGACTTTTTTTTGAAAGTGTTCTGATATTTTTATATTTTCAAAAAATTCATAGCAAATAAAGACAGTTTCCATAAAGTATCTCTTCGGTGGGAAGATGTTTCCTTTTAAGCTCACTGTCATTATTCAGTATGTGCATCTATTGAGAGATGCCCATGTTGCACAGCTATTGGGAGATTTCGAGGCATTGATAAAGAGTAAGTCAGAGTGAACAAACTCACACCTCTTCTTCCAAATGGCTCATAATCCTGTTTTCTTTGAAGAATGGCTAAGTTACATTTTCTGAGTAATAACAATGGTACAATATTAACAGCCACTGAGTGGCTGCTGGATACCATGCGTGGCGTGAGGCGCATTACAGGTTAAACCAGTAATGCTCAGAACGTGTTGGGAAGTAGGTGCCAACAGTTTGTATTTTTTGGCGAAGGAACCGTGGCCGACCTAGCTGTTAGCACGGCAGCACCGTGGCTCAGGCCTCACAGTACTTTCAGGAGCCCACAAAAATGTTTTGATTTCTCTTCAAATCAGAAAAAGAAATGACCTTTTAGTCCCAGAATATAATTTTTAACATTTCTTTATGGTGGAAAGGGCCATGGAGGACAAAGTGCTTGGGGGCCTCTGACCGTCACAAGGTGGGGACTCTGGGAAGGCTCAAGAAGTTGCAGCTTGCTCAGAGCCGTGCAGGGGAGATGGGCATAGACCAGTCCTAAACCTGTGTTCTTACACCCTAAAGGCTTCTCCTCAACTGGCTCTACCCCACTCTGATGTTTAGGCTAAGCGTTCTTTCCACAGAAACAGCAGGTGCCTGCAAAGTGAAAAAAAAGTTAGAGAAGGAAGGAACCAAACCGTGAGAGACTCTTAAAACCTGAGAATAAACTGAGGGTTGATGGGGGGTGGGAGGGAGGGGAAAGTGGGTGATGGGCATTGAGGAGGGCACCTGTTGGGATGAGCACTGGGTGTTTTATGGAAACCAATTTGACAATAAATTTCATATTAAAAAATTAATTAATTAATTAATTAATTAATTAATTTTACCCTAGTTTGAGATTCTAGCTTTTGAGCAACCTACCAAGTGGAAGACCCCAAGTTAAGGGCTGGGGGTTTGTTGTGGGGAATCAAATGAAATCATGGATGGAAAACTGCCATGTAAATCTTACTGGCTTTCATGTTAATGGAGAATAATAGCTCTCAGTTACTAAGAAACTATCATGTACCTTTATATACTTTTTTTCCTGTATGATAATACAACAAGGCAAATTTTCATATTACATTTTGGTGATGAGAAAGTTAGGCTCAGACAAGTTAAGAAGCAGTACGTTTAGAGCCAGTAATTAAGCTTGAGACCAACTTTACCTCATGGTCTGTGATTTTTATCTTCGTCATCACCATCATGCTATTGTTGCCATTGTTTCAAGTCAACTGAGAAGAAAGGGAAAGATGCATAAATACAGCATACTGACACAGTATCGAGTTAAATCGGCTTGAGTTGAGGTGTCCACTGGTGATCTTGACCTGGATATAATAGATCCTGTTGGAAATAAATGATGTGAGACATTCCAGGGAGAAAAGCAACCAGAAAATGTGACCTTGTGATGAGTTGAACTGAATCTTAATTTATTGGGAACAAGGTCCAGTGCCATAAACATGTGCTGAACAGCATAACTGATGTACTTTCCTCTCCTTCAGGTGGGCTGAAGGCAGGAAGTCTTCCTTTTGAGAAGGAATAAGCCGTCATTCTGAGATCGCTACAAGAGAGTTTGATGTCTTTCTGTCTCTCTTTCTCTCTTTTTTTTTTTTCCTTGAAGTTTGACTCTCCAAGTCTCAGAGATTCAATGACCTAGATGGCTGCCTCAGTTTCCCAGCATGATCATGCATCTGGAACCCAGACTCACCAAGAGAAGTCAGACAGGTTTAATCTTGGTACCCTTGGGTTGGGGAGCCTCCCCACGTGGACTGCCCAGCTCTCATGATGGGAGAGAACACTTGGTTCCACTGTGCCACGGAACACACTGTCTCCAGGGCAGCCACAGCCATGACATGGCTGTGTGGCCCTTCCCATTACCACACTTCACTTCTAGCCATGCATTTCCTGGACCCACAACACAAGCAACTCAGGGTTGTGGCTTTTAAAATCACAAAGGCCTGCATTCAAATCCTGATTGTAACACTGCCTGTGTTTTCTTGAGCAAGACCTTCACTCTCCGTATCTGTTTTGGTTTTTTTTTTTTTTTTGTCTGTAACATGAAAATAATGAAAATATTAAACCCGTGTGGTGGTTCTGTGGAGGAAGAGAGACGACACACGGGAGTCTAGCATTTTGAAAACATCTTAAGGGATGATTCAGAAGTAGGATTAGTGGGATGGAGGAGATGAGATTATTATTGTTCTGGTTCAGTAAATGAGTAAATGGAGTCTCAACAAAGTTTTATTTTCCCAGGATCGCATGACTAGTAACTGAGGAAGCCAGTTCTGAAAAACCAAACCTTATGGTCAGAACTACTGCTAGATTGTAGTCTCCTTGAGAGCAGAGACCCTGTGGTTGTGTTTCCAGGCTGTGGCTCTGGCCTCCAGCTCTTGCCCTCACCCTTAACTTCCATCTTCCCTCTCTTCCTTACTAGCCACCTCACTGCTCTTCAGAAATACTTCTTTCTGCCTCAGCGATTTGGGGCTTACTGTTCCTGCCTGAAATGTTCTTCCCTCAGATAGTGATCTGTATGGCATGCACCTTTGCCTTCTTAAGTTATGATGCAGTATCATCTCAGTGAGGACTCCTTTGACTACTCATTTAAAAAAATGTACCTCCTTCCAGCACTTCTCATTCCCCTCCCCTTCCGTATTTCTCTTCATAGCATTTCCCGACATCTGATACACTGTGTACTTGACTTCTTCCTTTGTTACCGGCTGCCGTCCTCCACTAAGACAAACACCGCAACCCCAGAACTGAACAGTGCGTAGCAAACAGCCTATAGTCGGGAAATTAAACGATGTGTTGATTGAATGAGTAAAAAAATGCATTCGGAGGAGAGGGGGCCTGTGTTTGAATGCCCTTTGCCCTGGTGATGTTGATGGCTGAACATGTAACTGCTTCTCCCCATGTGATTATGCCTTGCCCAGCCTCTTCTCTGGCAGTTGCCGACTCTGTAATTGTGATCCCAGCCGCGTACTTTGTCCTTTCTTCTTTGTGGGGTGGCTCTGAGCTTCTACAAGAGCCAGGACAGCTGTCTCCAGGAGCTGAGCTTTGTAACATGACCACATGGGTAATGTAACGTTTAATTTAATTTTTTTTTTCATCTCTGAGTAGAGCTCTTTATTAGAAATTAATTTGCTCAGGTTGTTAGGTTTTGTTTGCTTTTAGCATGCTGAGGTTATTTCCCCTGGGTAGGAGATGGTTCTCCGAGCTCTTTCTCGCCTGTGCCTCAGGTTCTAGGAAAATGCTTTCTGGAATGTCACTCTGTGAAGCTGAGCTTTGGTAAATTATGTTTTGAACAGAGGGCTCCTTCTACAGTGTGTGCAGAAGTCTCACTGCTCTTTAATTCTTTTAAAGGTTTCTTATGTGCTTTTTGAAATTCCAAAAATAACTTGTTCTTGGAGCAGGAATCCTGCGAAAGTGAATGATGTTAGAAATTGTCTAGTAATAGGAAATCATATGGAAGCACTTTCCATGATGTTATGAATGGTGTATGCATTGGCTTATAGTGGCAGAAATAGACTAGGAATCTGGTGACCTGGCTAATCGTTCCATGTGATTTGCTAACCGGGTGACTTTGGGCAAACCTTTCAATCTCTCTAAGACCTGTTTCTTCATCACCAAAATGCAGACTCCAGGCCATGGGTTGAGGCGATATCCAAGATCTTGTCCAGCTTTAAAACTGGAGGCTGGATGCCTAAAGACCTCAAACTTAACTTGGACACAGCCACTTACAAGTACTGGAGCTCTCCGGAACATACCTGCCTGTGCAGAGTCATAGTTTCTCAGTCTTTAAAATGACGATCAAGATTCCTATTCTGTGACTTTCCAAGGTTATTAAGAGAATTTTACTTGGACACACAGATGTGAAAGTACTTTTTAGCTGTAAAATCCTATTAGAAGCAACTTACTTTATTGTGATTTCATGGCAATGTGCCAACAAAATGGTGGGATAAAAGTTAAAAGATGAAAAGTCATTGCACATCATACTGACGGCTTTTAAATTGTGCTTTTAAAATATATTGGTTTTACATTTCACCTTTGAATTTTTTTTTAAATCCCTACCTTACATCTTAAGTTCTTGACTTGAGCTTGGGGAAGGGATTTGTAGCTTTCATGATACTTTTCAAAGGAGTATTTGATATCCCCATTTTTTTTTAACTCCGTGCTTTTTTGTGGGTGTTTCCTCCTGGAATTCCTGAGGGAAGAGATCTTTTCATGCTTCTTCTGATCATATATCCCTTCCTTTTTGGTTGGATATTAGCTGGTAACACCTAGAGAATCACAAGTGTTGAGTGAATGACTATTTACAGGACTAGCTGGCTGCCTTCTGGAAACCAGTAGTTAATGAGAACCTAATCATGACTGGCTCACTTTTTATAGTTAAACCCAGTGAAAAATCAGGATTATTTCATTTGCCAGTTTGGCTGTTGGAAGCCAAACTGTTGGAAGAGTGTTAATTCTGTTATCATTGTCTTGGTCTTTTTATCCCTAAAGAATACTCCTAATTTAGACTCTAAATACGAATGACCAAAGGCCGAAGCTCATCGTTATTGGGAAAAGACCTCACATTGGGGTCAGTGGCCCCACAGTCCGTGGTCCAGGTGGCGATGCAAAGGTATGGAGATTCAGCAGTTGGGAATGGAGGTATGGCCTAGAATCAGCAAATAGTGTAAGAGGTGTGGTCTTGCCAGCTGGGACCCCGAGGGGAGAGTTGGGACTAGCTAACATACTAGCAACAGATCCTGCCCTCTCACTATCACCCCACCCTCACCTCCACTCCCCTCCCCATGGTATTAATTTTAACCCTAGAGCTGATCATCCATAAGGAAGCATAATATACACCCAGGAGTCAGGTATTTGCAAGATACAAAAAAAGATCTTAGAATTCAGAAGACATGGATTCCATCCGATTTTCAACACTTCCTCTCTGGGAAGCCTATGGTCCATCTCCTCTCCTTGTCCAGCCATAGTAAAATAGGGACAGCAAGACGCACCTTCCTGAGTTGTCATGAAGATGAGATGAGTGTGTGCAAAGGAAAGTACTTGTCCAACTGTGACACTCATGGGAAAGGAAATGTCACATGAATGCATCAAGTGGAGACCCAAGGGCACCCTCCTAAGAAAAGCTGGAGACCCTTTCCTTTCACCGCTGCTGTGTTCTGATAAGGCATCTTGTCTTCCCGTTAAATGAAAATGGGAAGTGAGTGTGGAGTGGACGAAGCCAGTTGTTTGGGCCTCAGGCCTCCACCTCCGCACGGAGCTCACACTGGCTCACCTTTGCTACCCTGAAGAGAAGGCAAAAGAAGTTAATGATAAAACGTCCGGAAGGCACCTCGGGGCTTTTAGAAATGCTCACCAGGTAATATTACAAACATATGATGTCAGATATACAGAGCTGCCACAGTTATATTATTAATCATTTTATTGTTTTCATTAAGCATAATGTTGCTTTTAAAACTTTGCATAAGAGAAGGCTACCCAGAATCCTCATACTTGGCAGGCAGAAATTAATCTCAACTGTTTTCCAAATTTACCAAGTGCTTGCCTGAATAGACAAGGAGCCTGGGGGTATTTCTTGTGGGAGTGATGAGTTGTGAATCCCAATATGAGATGTGTGTTAAAAAAAAAAAAAGGGTCTGTTTAAAGAGGGAAAAGAAGCTTCTGAATATATGGCAAAACAGGTTATTTTTAAACTGAGGAGAATTTTGTGGGGATTTTAAAGATTCTGTGATTTTATTTATTCTGTGATTTATTTTTGTGGGACTTTTTCGCATCTCATCAGTATACCCAGGGCAAGAGGAAATATGCAAGAGAAACAGAAGACTATCTATGCCCTTTGGTAGCCTTCATGCTCGTAAAGGGACAAGACACAGCAGATAAAATGATGATTTACGCAAGGCAGTATGGTTTTATGGAAACGTTGTGTTGTTTGGAGGCTGGTGCATTTGGGTTCTAGATCCGAATCTACCCTAGAACAGATTAATGAGATGAGGAAGGTACGACACTTAGCACACAGCACGGCCGTCATCGGTTCTCACGAAGGCAGTTCTGTTCTCCTTTCCCGTTTCTCCTTTCCATTTTATGTCGTCACAAGGAGACAAGAAGGAATTTTGGAGAATATGGGCTATGGCAGAACATCTTTCATGGAGGAGGGACTCCCCTTAGACCTTGAGCTGGCTGTCTTCTGCTTCCCCTTCCAGGGGCCCTCTCTGCTGTTCTGTGCCTTCCCCCGCTCTCTCCGGAAGGCTAACTGTGTGGACTGCATCCACAGGCTTCCTGGCTCCCTGGCCTCTTCTCAGGGTAGCCAGTGCTGAGTTCCAGCAGTAGGCTGAGGGGTGGGAAGTCTTTATGTTTTGATCCACTTTTTGGCATTCTTCTGGCTGAGTTGCCTCGGGCCTGCTGTATTCTAGATTGAAGGTCACTGATCCTCTCAAGACTTTTTCTACCTTCCCTTCTGGTTCCAGTCACCTCTCCCGTCTTTCACCCCTTCATGCCCAGGGGAGGGAACAGGTCTGCTCTTCTGTCCCTGTGCTACTGCACTGTCCTTTGGGGGCTTCCCTTGAACACAGCTTCCTTTGTGTAAATAATCCCTTCACTAACTCTTCTGGAATAGTCCCGTTTTGAGCCTGATGGGACCTCAAAGTATGGACTGAGTTAGAGTCGGTGAGGTGTGACATTGGATGACCGAGGTGTGCCCTGGGGCTGACCCACCTGGTGTGGCTGTAGCCCTTGGTTCACGTGAGGAAGAGGAACCAAGCTGTGAGTCTGGGGAGGGGTGCTGGACCGGAGACTGCAGGTCAGGTTAAGTTAACATGCCGGATTTCATATCCTGGCAGAAATAGTTTTAGGTAATTGTTTCCTGATTCATTTTGACAGGCATGTATTGGAAAACTAATAGGTGTAGACGATAGGAAATATCAGAAAATTTTCCCTTCTCCTTCCAAAGAATTAAATGCAAATGAAAATGAGGGAGGGGATGGTGAACAATATGTAATGAATACCTCCTGTAGTATCAGTCAATTTGCTTACATTAGCTTATTTCTTCTCCTCAGCAACTGTTAGGGGTAAGGTACCAATTTCTCAGCTTTACAGAGATAGCATTTGGGGCTCAGAAACTTCAAGGGATTTGCCAAGGCTCACACATCTGGGACTTCGTGGAGCCATGATTGAAGGCCCAAGGCCAGTCTGTGAGAGCATGATTCCCATGTTTCTCTGTCTTGGCCAGCTCCCCAGTCTGAATAGTGATGTATTCCAGGGTTCAGATGAGAGGTGTAGGTGAGCACACTTCAGCCTCTCCTAGTGAGGAGAGCTGTGGCGCTGTGCGGCCATGCTCTGCAGTGAGGCAGGGAGGAATCTCTTTGCAGCCTCAAAATCGACATACAGCCTGGCCTCCCAGAGACTGGAATATGATTTCATAACAGGAACGAGCCTGGATATCTCTCAGGACCAGGTTAGCTTGTTTCCGTTGCATAGGGCTTGGTTCACTCCCTGCCGTTGGGTACCCTCAGTTACTGCTACTACTGAAAATGATCCCTTTCCCTCTCTTAATTATATATGTGTTTTCTACTCAGTGGCTTCTCTTAATCTGTACTTCTGTTCACTCATGATTTGGCTCAGTCAGTCCCTTTCTGTCTCTTGGCTTGCCCCCATGTGTCTTTTCTTTCCTACTCCCATTAACACTGGACAGAATCTGTACTAATGAGTTCAGATTGTTGAGAGAGAGAGAGAGAGAGAGAGAGAGAGAGAGAGAGAGAGAATGTATGTCTTCTCACGTGCCTGGTCTGGATCTAACTCTTTGTGCCAGGCCAAGTGTGCCTACTCAGTCAGCCAGTGAATTGTCCTTGGGTGAGGAATCAACTCCTGGTGCATTCAGCTAGGATTTGGGTTAGAGAGTGCACATCTGTGGGGCCCATGATTCTATCACAGTCCACCCTCTGGGCCCCAAAGGTTCACATTCAGTCCAAATGCAGACTATGCACAGGGTGTCTCCGGGGTCTCCTCAGTTCAAAACCTCAAATCTCATCAAAACCTCATCTGTTCAAAAGCCTAAGTTCTTACTGTCTAAATCACCTAACTCATATTCTCATGATTAGGGCATGTGCATATTTGGGCGGGGCATTTTCCCCACCTACCAAGAACACTTACCATCATGTGATAAGCATTTTATGTGGATTATGTCATGTAGTATACTCACTGTGTCAGGCATGTATTCTCAGAGTCGTCTCATTTTGCAGTGAATGCATTCAAACTCGGGGGTTCAGTACTGGGCCCAAATGCAGAGACTAGGGAGTGGATCCTTCTTGGCCCTGAAGACGCTTGTGCTTCCCAAAATTTGCTGCATATTCAGGCCATCTGGGGAGATTTTAAGCCTCCCAGTGAGCAGGTTGCACCTCAGGCCAATTGCATGAAAATCCCAGAATGGGAGACAAGCATCCATAGTCTTTGCAGCTGTTCAGGTGATCCCATTGTGCGGCCAAGTTTGGGAGCCTCTGCTCTATAGCTTCTGTCATCACTACAGGTTGGTGTGCACAGGGAAGGGTGCACGTGGTCAGGGAAGCCTTACCCGTTGGAAGGGAGTTTGACCTTGAGATTCAAGGAGTTGACTGGGTTTAACTGGGTTTAACTGGGTTTAACAGTAAGGAGGAAATTGCACAGAGAGGAAACAGCTTTCCATGTCGGTGATTTGCTCAGTATTTGCCAAGTGTGATTGAATTTTTATGTTTCTGTGAGAAGGTTCAAATAAATACATTCACAAATCAAGAAACAAACAAAAAAGAGCTCCTTTGTCAGAACATCCATTCCTATTTATGGCTTCAGGAAAACAGAGCCCCACGGTTATCACTGTTGTGTGTGCTTTTTGTGAGGGAGATAATTGTGGAAATTGGGTTGCTTCCAGTCAAGTGCAGATCCTTTTGTGGAGAAAATTTGAGCCATCCGTGTATCCCATTTTACGGTAATTGAGATTGAACTAGCAAATCATTAGTGAAGCAAAGGAAGATGATGGGCCCTTTATTCAAAAGAAGGGTGGTAAAAATGAGGTGTTAGAGAGAGAGAGGAGAATTAAAATGGGATGTCGGGGAAGGGAGAAAGCGTGCCACCCATCTCTCAGCTCTCCGGGTGAGGAGGAGGGGGCACCTGTTGGCAGCCAACGGGCAGGGCTGTCCCAGGAGGAGCCGACCAACAGCCATTTTGATCCTGACTGTCAGCAGATGGCACACAGCTTCTGGGTGAGCCCTGCCCAGGACCACCCTCCAGGCCAGGCAGTTTGGGGACCTGGTGCATGCTCCTTCGGCTTGCCACTTACAGATGTTGGCCAGTGTCGCTGTCTTTCCCACTGTCAACTTTGAAGGTAATGAAATGCAGCTTGTGTAAAGGAGAGTAAACAATGGCAGTGTATATTTCAGGTAAATCAGCAGGTGAAGCTGCCAAATGCGGCATTTGTTTATTTAAGAGCCCCTCAGCTGGGAGGGCCTCATTAAAAACTTGTCTTTTCTTCCTGCAGGACCCCAGGGAATAGCAATAGTTCCATGTTACACACACACACAGTGGAGGGGACGGGGATGATAGTGGAGAGCATTCAGTTTGTGAAGAGCGAAGAAACAGTGTGGTCCCCCTCCCCATTTGGCTGGTGGGGCTAAAGTAAGGAGCAGCATCCTGGCTGAAACGCCCATGATGAAGGCGCCCTGCCCTCGGAAGGGTGTGTTTCTCTGCTCCCCCCGCCCCCCATTTAGCACTGAGGCTGCAGTGCACAGAGTAGGTGCTTAGGAAGTGTGTGTTGAGTTGATTTATAGAAACTGATTTAATGTCTGTGTGCTGAAGATGTTTGCTTCTTTACTTCTTTTTCTGAAGATTCATTTGCCTACAACATATTTGGGAAGGAAACGTGAAGGGCATAAGCTTTTAAACGTACCAGCTCCATTGATGCAGGCTTTCCCAGCTTGCTTTCCTGCCTCCAGGGTCACTGGCCTCCACTCCTGGCATGATTCCTGGGGTAGCATCATCTTGAAAACACCTGAACTGTGTCAGTCACCACCTCCACCCCAGCTAAACTCCTGGGGGCCCCCTGTCACCTGCCAGTCATTACCACCCATTGGTGAATAATTTTTGAAGCCTGCACCCTGTACCAGTGTATAAATTCTTACATATCGGTTTACACGCAAGTACATACAATCTGCATATTTAAGTAATAGACTGTTTCCCCATTTTAGATAGGAATAGTTATGAGTAGACATTGCACAATTTTCTTTTTTCACTCCTGTGGATTTTCTGGAGCACTCTCTGGGCTGCATATTCCCTGGTTTGAACACTATGGGGTCTACTGGATACCCATTTTACAGATGAAGAAATTGAGTCTCAGAATAGTCAAGTCGCTTAAGTGCCTAGGGTTATATAGACAGTTAGTGGTAGAGTCAGGCGGGATTCTAGCCCAGCCCCTGGGACAGCTGACTGCTTTAGGTTCTTTTTACCTACTGATAACCTTTGTGTAGAATCAGAGGTGGGAGTTTTAGAAGGTTGGGTAGACATGGGGCCCCAAGTATTAAAAACACTAATGGAATCATTTTAGGTTTATACATTTGGTTTTTTTCTGATACTCTTAAGAGTTTATTGTAATGAATTTTCATGCTGCAATAAATACTTAATGAAACTGTGTGATCCATTAGTTAAATGAAATGTTTGTAAGTATGCTTTGTTGCTGTCACATAAATTCCTTTAATATTGATGAAACCTGGTTCTGACATTTGTTAGCTTTGAATTTGATTAAAGAAACACATTTTGTGCCTCCTGTTATCCCCCTGCTGAAGGTTGACCAATACCTGAATAACAGTGTTTGCCTTCTGAAACATAGCACTTTATTTTCCCAAAAGAGCTTTTGCTTAGCTTTCATGTATTCCCATTCACCTAATTCTTTAAGTGATATCCAGCATCATCCCATTTTACAGATGAGTAAACTGATAAACCATTTATATTGTTTTTCTTTAATTGCAGATTTTCTTTTAATGCTTATTTTTGAGAGACAGTGTGAGCGAATAAGCACGAGTGGGGGAGGAGCAGAGAGAGAGGGAGACACAGAATCTGAAGCAGGCTCCAGGCTCTACACTGTTAGTACAGAGCCTGATGTGGGGCTCAAACCCCCGAACTGTGAGATCATGACCTGAGCTGAAGTTGGGTGCTTAACCGACTGAGTGACCCAGGCTCCTTTTTAATTCCAGGTTTTACCTTAGAAAGTCAAACCACCAGATAGCTGTATAGCAAAATCCCACTTATTTTTCTCTTCAGTTAAAAAAAAAAAAAGAAAAAGAAAGCATGCTTTATTCATAGAGAATTTAAAATGACTTGGGTCACATTGTTTTCACTCTCTTTAAAACTGTTACTACTAAATTATGCTTTAGTATTGTGTTTTCAGTGTAAATTAAAAATTTACCTTGAAAATTCCCTGTTAGAGTTTTTGTAGAGACAGTGCTGATGCTAATGTCCGTGACAACACGCAGTGTTGCTTTTATGAAAGCTTATGGGTCTTTTTCATTCTCTAGTTCTGGTTCACAGTGGGGGAGGGGGGCAGGCTTTATTTGAGCATCAACCTTGTGAAACGTATAACTGATTACATTTCCCTCTTTGCTTTGGCCTCTAGGAATCTTGTAGGCACCATTATAGCCTCTCTCCTACAACTATACGGCTTTTTTTTTTTTTTTTGGTGCCCTATCCTTGTTTCCACCTTCGCCTTTATTTCCAATTATTTGTTTCCTGTCACTCCAGTTTTCCTCATTTATTCGCTTGTATTCTGTTAGAATGACTTCCTATAATGCTTTCTGCAAGTTGAGGTTCCTTTCCTATTTTTTCACAATGCGGAGTAAACATAATCACCAGACAACATAATGAAGACATAAAGAGATGTCCCCCACCTCTGATTTTTCTCCCCTCTCTTAACACACACCATTAGGGCAATACAGCCTCTGGTGGGTCAACAGTCGGGCTGTCTATCCATGAACTTTGTGGCCTTCAGAGTTTCAAGCCAGAGTATTATTTTTCTTGAACTCTGTGGTCAGAACAGGTGGTAGCTGTGTGTGCTGTGGGGATGGGAGTCTTTTCCAGTAGTGACAGAGGTGGTCTCCTTGAGTAGGCTTCTGTTGAATCTCCTAGAGGACTTGTACTTCTGATGCCTCCAGCAGCTTCAAAATAAATACTGCCTTTGGCTTCCAGCAAAACCTCACTCTTTCCTATTTTATTGGCTCTGAAAAGAACAAATGTGCAGAATGAGCAGACTTTAGGCATTTTCCAAATGGGCTAGATCAGATCAGGGAGCCCTTGACATGTTTGAAAAATAGAAAAAGGTTTGACAGGCTAAGTCTATAGCCTCACGGATGGAGAGGGAGAGGATTCGGGAAGGGCTAGCTTCGGCTGCATAATGAAGGAGTTTGCAGTGACCTGGGGGGCAGGTAGATGAAAAGTCTTGGTGGCCACATATGGCATAGAGGCATAGTATAGAGAGGATGCCCAGAGCTCAGGAAGAAAAAGAGCCGCTCAAAACAACTGCATTCCAGAGGCTTCCGCCAAGTCAGGCAGATACGGGGTAAAGTTGGAATCTGTAATAAGAACTGACAGCCATAAACTAATTTTAACCTCAGTTAGCCTTGGGAATTGGAAAGCATGCCATCTAGGGAGCTGGAGTGCGTTTGAACTTAAAAGAGAGGCCAGAACTGGCTTTGTTGCACACCTTTATGGGCCAGGGTCTGAGCTGGTTTTTTAGAATTTTTTTAAATTAGGAATAATCTCAAAATGACAGGAAAAGGTATAAAAAATACATAAAAACTGTCCTATACCCTTTACTTAGATTCACTTACTGCTAATATTTTATCCCATTGGTTTTATTATTTGTGTATTCTCTATGTGTATGGATACACACATACACACACATATGCTCATATGTACATACATACATGTATGTGATTTTTTTCCTGAATCATTTGAAGGCAAGGTACACATATCTTAGCCCTTTTTCCTAAGAATTCAGATACTCCCTTACATATCCATAGTAAAATTATCAAATTGAATAAATATAACATTGATACACTATTTTTACTGAATATGTCATTTATATTCAAACGTGTCTGTTGATCTAGTAATCCCTTTTGTAATATTTCTTTTCACTCTAGTACAGGATCCTATGCAGGTGTTACATTTAGTTGTTGTATCTGTTTAGTTTCTTTTAAAATATTTCCCGGGGCGCCTGGGTGGCTCAGTTGGTTAAGCGTCCGACTTTTGGCTCAGGTCATGATCTCACGGTTTGTGAGTTTGAGCCCCGCATCGGGCTGTCTGTTGACAGCTCAGAGCCTGGAGCAAGCTTTGGACTCTGTCTCCCTTCTCTCTGTCCCTCCCCACATGTGCTCTGTTTCTCTGTCTCTCAAAATAAATAAATGTAAAAAAATAAAATAAAATAAAATATTTCCCCAGCTTCTCTTTGTCTTTTATTACTATATTTTTGAAGGATACAGTCTCCTCCCCCCTTCATTTTTAAATACATGATCTGATTGGATTCCTGGCCAGAATACTACATGGTAGTGATGTATTCTAGTGAGGGCATTACATGATCTCCATCTGCCCCTGTTTGTTAATGTTAATGTTAATAACCTAATTGAGGTGTTGTTCAATTTCTCATTGTATCATCCGTCACACAAGTATAAGCGGTAGGTGGGAAGATGCTTGAAGACGTGCAAATGTTTTCTCATCAAAAGTTTCCCTGGATTTAGCATTTATGGATGATTCTTGCCTAACTAAGATTTATTCTGATGGTTGCAAAATGTTGATTTTATGCTCCACACTCCCTCTGTATATCCCAGGCAGTACCTGTTCTTCTGTAAGCAAGACAGCCTTTCCTTCTTCCTTTTATCTGTTATCACTATGGATTCATGGAGTGTTTTTTTTTTCCAGTGGTGTATTATTTATTACCATCCTTAAATTACATTGGTGTTAAAATTATTCCAGATTAGGCCGATGATCGCACCTCCAAGATGGCTTCTGTATCCTCGTGACATAAACCCATTGTTTGTGTTTTTCTTGAGCCCTTCCTTACTTGATAGAATAACAAGATATTTCAGGCTCATCTTACACCTGTCCTGCCCTAGCTCTGCCATCACCCATTTCTCTAAGAATCCCTGGGTCTTTTTACTGGAGAATGGTAGTAAAAAACCAACATCTAGGTATTACGTACCACATTGTCACTTGGGTCTCTTTGCTTCTAGGCCCGTTCAGTGGACAGAGCTAGGAGATATATTTATATAAATGCATGTATGCGTACGTACATATACAGATGCATGTATATTTTATAAATCATGAGTTTGCTGGAAATCACCAATTTCCAGTCTATCCCTACAGTATTCTTTCCTGGCTTCCCCCTTTCCATAATTTAATGTCTTCTTTTTTATAGCGAGAACTTGGCTCCCAAGAACATCTAAGCCTTTCTCCCTTTGTCCAATCCTATAATACATCTAAAATAGTTTTGCAATTGCTTGGCCCAGAACACTAACAACAACAACAAAAAGGCTACTTCGGGGTTTTTTTTTTTGAAGCTCCTCCTGCTACACTCCTGCCCAAGACTGAATGTAAACCGTCAGATTCTGTGTTCATAAATTATTTGGATTAGTTCTTCCTCTCACCCCTTCAGCGACTGTGTTTGTGATGTTCATGTGAGATACAGTTGGATTAATTTGTCTCAATCCACTTCCAGTCGTGGCCTTCCCCCTACTTCTCACGCCTGTTCATTTATTTTTTCAGGTATGTAGAACGATAGCTTCCAAATGGGGAGATTATGCAGAAAGCTGTACTCTGAGAGGTATCACCCTCTGCCATAACTTTCTACCCAGTCACCTCGTCACCACCCTGATTTCCCCACCTAACAAAACAATGTCGCTGTGCTCTGACTTGTTGGTCCTGTGTTTCTTTATGTGAAGACAAGCAGATTTATGTCTCTTTTCCTGACTGCCCAGATCTTCCCACCTACTGCCCTGACTGCTCATTGATCTTCCACATGTTACATACTTGGTGATGGTCTTTCCATTTTACTGATGAGGAAACAGGCTCCTCATCTGTCCCAATAGAAACTTTTGCACCTTGTTAATAAGTGGCCTGTTTTGGGTGCTTTATAGTTTGGATAAAGCTGATTAAAATGCCCAGGTCACAAAATCACTGTGCAGGTAGTGGCAGGCAGCTTTTAATCCCCGCGATTGCTGCCACATGAATCTAGAGACCTGCCTTCTGGGAAGGCTCTCATCATCTGTGTTTTAATTACGGGATATCCTTTTTTTTTTTTAATCTTTGTTTTTAATGTTTATTTATTTATTTTGAGAGAGAGAGGGTGCAAGCAGGGGATGGGCAGAGAGCAAGAATCCCAAGCAGTCTCCCCAGTGTCAGCATAGAACCCGACTCGGGGCTCGATCTCACACACTGTGAGATCGTGACCTGAGCTGAGATCAAAAGTCAGACGCCTAACTGACTGAGCCACCCAGGCGCCCCTGGGTTATCCTTATAGACTGAAATTTGCAGGGTTCTTAGCATATCACAAAGGCTTCCATCTGGTTGTGGGACCTGGCTTGGAGGTTATTTTGTTTTGGTCTTGTTTGATTTGGGGGAAATTCACATAAAATAAAATTAAACATTTTAACATGTACAATTCAGTGGTATTTATTACATTTATGGTGTTGTGCAGCCACCACCTCTATCTTGTTCCAAAACCTTCTTATCACCCCCAAAGGAGACCCTGTACCCACGAAGCATGTGCTTCTCTTTCCCTGCTTTCCTCAGTGCTTGGCAAGTACAGATCCGCTTTCCATCTCTGGATGTATCTATTTTGCATAGTTCATATAAATGGAATCAAACAATGTGAACTTTTGTGTTTTCTTTTACTTGGCATGATATTTTCAAGGTTCATCTGTGTTATAGTATGTATCAGTACCTCATTCCTTTAAATGGCTGAACTAGTACTCCTTTGTATGGATATTCCACATTTTGTTACATCCTCTCACCAGCTGATGGGCATCTAGGAGTATTCTGAATGAAGGGAGAAAAAGAGTAGTTTATACCCTGCCCTGTGCTGTGCCCCTTAATAGCCATGTGACCATGGACAAGCTACTAAACTGGCTTCTGCTTTTCTTTATTTGTTAAATGAAAATTAATAATAGTATCTAACTCTTGGGGCACCTGAGTAGCTCAGGTAAGTGTCTGACTTCGGCTCAGGGCACGATCTCATGGTTTGTGAGTTTGAGCCCTGCATCAGGCTCTGTGCTGACAGCTCAGAGCCTGGAGGCTGCTTCGGATTCTGTGTCTGTCTGTCTGTCTGTCTGTCTCTCTCTCTCTCTCTGTCCTTCCCCTACTCTCTCTCTCTCTAAAAAATAAATAAAACATTAAGACTTCAAAAAATAATATCTAACTCTTCAAGTGGTTGAAAGATTCAGTAAAGGAAGTTCATAGCATAGTACCGGCAAATAGTGGGCCCTCATAAATGTTAGCTATTCTGCTGTAGGATCATATGAGCTGGGTGGGTGGGGGGAGAGAAAGCGCGAATTTATGTTATAGTAGGTGTTTTACTGTGTTGCCTTTGTGCTTGATTGTGTGTGTTTTGTGTTTTTTTTGTTTTTAAAGGCCTTTCTGTTTTCTCTGCTTCGTGGTTTGGTGTTTTCGTGCCTCCCCAAACTGCAACCCACCCCCCCCACCCCCCCCCCCACCAATGAACATGGAATTTTACATTTAGAAGCAGTTCACTAGACAGAACGTCTGTAGTGGAATGTTACATAATTCACATTTAGATTTGAAGAGCTCATTATAAAAAACCTGACACACTTCAGGAATATTAAATTACTGCAGATTGTGTGGAGCAAAGAAACATTATTGAAGCATTTCAAAATTCTAGGCGAGCCTGAATTTAACTGATAGGGTCCCTCAGCTTTTACTGGGGGAAAATGATTTGAGTTGTCACGTGGTTTCTGGCCCTGGGGGACTTTAATCTCCTTAATTACAAAGAAATGAATTTCCTAAATAATTTGGAGTTACTTCACAGCATATTCCAAACCTCTGGCTTTTGGAAAATTAAAGGGGATGCCAGAGTCTGGGCCATGGTATGGGCTCTCCGTGCTGCAGCTTCCGTATTTAAGTTTTTATTTGAAATGATGTTGGTTTCCTTTCATTATTGATAACGGGATGTACTTCAGAAATCCATAAGTAATGCTTTATAACACTTGAACACAGTCACAGTTTTGTCGAACAAGCGGTGCTGGAAGTACCCACAGAATAGGGAGAGGTGCTATATTGTGCTTTTTATACAAAGTGGAAGGGGAAAGAATGGCCCAGTTCCTGACCAGTTTTATATACAGACTTTTAAGAGTGGTTGGAATTGTGTAAAATCTATATATTTCAGCTCCTTTTATTATTTATGTGTTCGATACCTACTGGGTGCAAAACAAGCACGATGGACGTATCTCTTGGAATTGTGTAAATTCTATATATTTCAGCTCCTTTTATTATTTATGTGTTCGATACCTACTGGGTGCAAAACAAGCACGATGGACGTATCTCTTGGAATTGTGTAAATTCTATATATTTCAGCTCCTTTTATTATTTATGTGTTCGATACCTACCGTGTGCAAAACAAGCACGACGGACGAGAGATAGATTCTATCTCTTCCTGCAGTGTCTTTACAGAGCAGACTTAACCTGCCTAAGTTTCTTATTCTATCAAGGGAGGATAATAGTATGGACTTGTAGTCACATACCCCCATATGACCTTGAGCAGTTAACCCAGGAAATTATTAGTGCCTCACATTTACTATATGTTTTCCAGGAGATGTGGCAGACCCTCTTCCAAACATGTGATGTGTGTGTTCACACTTAATTTCCGCAGCCACTCCATGAAGTTGACACTGTTACCCCCATTGTACACATATAGAAACTGAGGCCAAGAAGGGTTGGTAACTTCCTCAATATGACCTTGATTGTAAGTGGCTGAAACTATGCAGCTTGCCAAAAAGCAGATCATAATATAAGTAGGGAGAGATTCTATGTAATCGAGAGATTGGAAAACCTTTCTGCCTAAGATACTTCTTTGAACTGAACCTTGAGGGGTCAATAGAATGTCAAGGCAGACTCGAGAAGAAAGAGTCCCTAGAAAAGTAACAGCATAAGGAAAAATTGGGAAGATGTGAAAGTACGTTACCTCCCTACTACACTTATGTCTCCTTTTGTCAGTTAGGCTGTTGATTTCAAGTCTCCTTGACTTCGCACAGCTGGTCCTTTTGCCTGAAACTACCATTCATTTATTTTTTATACATGTATTTATTGAGTGCCCCTTGGTCCTTCCTCTTGTTATCCACTTGATATAAGAATTATTCTTCAAGACAGCACAGCATAGGGCTCCTCCTCTGAGAGGTCTCATTGACTCTTCCAAGAAAAGGTGAATGCTTGCTCCTTTGTTCTCCAGTACACCTGGTATTTGTTTTAGTTCTGGTTGTGTGTATTACAGTCCCTTACGTGACTAACATCTCTGCTCCTCTGAGTATCTTTGAGGACAGAAATAATCTGTACTCTTAGCCAGTGTGGTTGCACAGTTGATGTCTTGTGACGCGAATGAGCCAGCATTTGCACTTGGCCCATGGTACGTTCTTAGTAGATATTTATTGCAGTGAAATGATAAGTATTATTAATAAAATGAATTATGTCCATGAGTGATGAAGGTGTGTGGCTCTGTCGGCTCCCTTGGAGCATTGTCTTTTGTCGGGAGAGAGGTAAGAAAGGGCGTGAGGGCTAGTGGTGTGGTCCACATAGATGGCACAAAGGTAGCAGGAAAAGTTCTCATTTTCTGTGTATGATTTTATGGACCCCATTCTAGGAAGACAGTTTTCCATTTTCCGTGGTTGTGGCTTTGTATCCTGTACCTCAGACTCCTTTCAGTCAGGGCCAATGTTTTTTTGTTTTGTTTTGTTTTTTTAAGTAGATAGGTTGTTAACAAATAAACAAACCAGGTATCTTTGGATAAGGTGGGAATTTCCCCATTATCGAGCCTTACTCTAATTTTACTTATTTCATTGTTTTTTTTTTTTCATCCAGGTATAATTAACACACAGTGTTCTATTAGCTTCAGGTGCACAATATAATGATTCAATCTCTATGCGTTACTCAGTGCTCATCACGAGAAGTGTGTTCTTAATCCTCTTTACTGATTTTACCCATCCCCATCCCCCTCCCCTCTGGCAACCCCGAGTTTATTCTCTGTATATAAAAGTGTATTTGTTTGTCTCTCCTTCGTTTATTTTGTTGAATTCCAGATATCAGTGAAATCGTATGGTATTTGTATTTCTCTGACCTTACTTCACATAGCATAATCATTTCTTGCAATTTGTAACAACATGGATGAATCTAGAGGACATAAACCGTACCAGATTTTATGTGACTTTTATATTAGATCTTCTAGTTAAGCCATCTTTAGTTGTCATGACTAAGAGGTTCATTTTACTACTCTTTTTGAACGGAAACTGGCATTCAGGTCAGCCTTTCTGGATTCAAGCATTCTAGCTAAGTGGGATGAGCTAAGGATTGGCTGCACGGTTTAAAGATCCATTTCTAGTAGCTTTATCTTAATTTTCTTTAAAAATGGGTAACTAGTGAAATGTTTATTTTCAACTGAACTCTCACATATAGCTATCCGATAGATAGTCACCGGGAAAGACTGTTGACTTGACACAGGAAATACATTCATTCAATTTAAATGAAATCAAATGAGATAATGTATGTGAAGCAGTAGCTAGGGGCATAGTGTATAGTAAGTGCATAGTAAATACTAGGTGTAATTGAAGTGGTTGTATTATCATTATTATCATTATTATCTCTTCCCAGCACAGTGTCGGGACTTAATAGTACCTAGTAGTGTGCAATGCATATTTATTAAAGAAAGAATGAAGGGACTGTGTGGCTGCCTGATTCTTTTCTTTTTCTCCTCACATTAAATGCTTGTCTGCTCTTATAGCCCAGGAAAAAGCTGACATAAAAATTGGCTTGCTGGAAAGTTTCTCGGCCCCATTTGTCACCTTACCCTTGGAGCCCAATTGTATGTCAACTCCATGTCCCCTCTGATGCCTGGCAGTGAGGGACAGACCACAGGTCACTTCCCTGTGATCTGCTTTAGCTGCCAAGGCTCTGATCAAGCTTGGCTGATGGATGGGTGCCCTGTTGTTGGACATGTCTCCCCGGGATTGCTCAGGAAATGTGCCTTTGCTGTATTTTCTGGGTGGCATCTAGTGCTTGAAAGCAAGAAACATGGAAAACAAGAAGTTGGGTTTTGTCCTTCTTGAAAATCCAGTTTTAAAAGATCTATTTTGAGTTAGGTATCTAGTTTGAGAGACAGTTTTTCAGATAGACCTCTCATTCCCTTCGCTGCATACCCCGCCAATGACTTGATGAAATTGTGTGCGCAGTTTGCACAGGGAGACCACGATTTTCCTGTTTTTGTATATCTGACTGTTCATTTCCCCTCTTCCCACTAATTTTTGTTTAACCTCAAAAGGGTGATGATTCTGAACGTCCTCTTCCTTGATTTGTAGCACGCGGAAGGAGTGAATGAAATGTGCAGCTCGGGGCATTGTTTCTGAAGGGAGGAGTCGTTCTCTTGGAGAGGAATCCTCCATGAGCCTGGCCGAGGCCCGGGATCTGTGTGAAGTGGACTAAGGATTTAGTAGGATGTCAACTGAGACAGAACTTCAAGTAGCTGTGAAAACCAGCGCCAAGAAAGACTCCAGAAAGAAAGGTAGGGTTGATTTGTTCCTTTCTAACTGGCTGTTGATCTGTGCAGTGCCTTGTCTCTGGAATGATGTACAGTACTGTCTTCATGATGGCATATAGTTTTTAATGGTTGCCAACTTAATTTGCTGTTTTCCGTACTGGTAGTATAATATTTAATGGCTTTCCCCTGTTGCTTGGGTAAAGTCCCAAAATTATGTTCATAACATATAAAGACCTTTTTGATATCCCTTCTCTCCATCCTTCCAGCAACATCTCTGCCTAGCGCCCTGCCCCCTATCCAACCGTGTTTACCCTCCAAGCATTGTGTCTACTGTAGTTCACTGTTGCAAAGTTCTCAAATTCTAGCAGCACCAGAATCACCTGGGAGGCTCGTTAAAACACAGATTGTTCAGTCTCATCCCCAGAGCTTTTGGTTCAATAGGTTTAAGGTAGGGCCCAAGCCTTTATATATAACAAGTTCCCCAACAGCAATTGATGCTGTTGCTTTAGAGACCAGACTTGGAGAACCACTGGATGACTAGTCCAGCCTGAAATACTTACGTTGCTGCCCAATTTTTCCTAGACTGGTTCCCTCTTATTCTTCAGGTTAGTACTTACCTTACTCCCCACATGGGGTTGGTTTATTTTGTTTTTGCTGCAATAACACTTTGTTAGTATCTCACTTTATTAAAAATGCCCTGTGTTTTTTTCAGTTGTACTATATATTCCTTCAGAACTGGGCCTCTCATTCACCCTTTAACTCCAACACTTAGAAGGTGCTTGACCCAGAGGAGTCACATACGTATCTTTTAATGAGGACTGGCACGCACAGGTTGATCATAAAGTAATTCTATCACTTTTCAGGTTTTCCGGGGAATTTGGCTCTATGGCTTTATGACCATGCCTTTCAGTGTGTTTGTCTCCTGGTTTAAATTAGGTGTAAGCAACTTCATGCTGTGTGTGTGTGTGTGTGTGTGTGTGTGTGTGTACACATGTGTGCATGCCTGTTCCCTGTGGTTTCAGCTCTTTCTCTCCCCCATTTTCTGAGCTGCATGGAAGAGGATTAATAGAGTTCTCTTTCAGGTGTTGAAATCTGTCAATACGGACTTGCCAACCGGGATGCACTTAGTTGCTTTGTATAGGCAGTGATTTGTTTTGAGACACTGCTGTGCCGGCCCGGTCATGTTTTGGGATGACGCGTGTCTGACACTCTGTAGGATGCACAGGACATAAACGTAATACATGTGCAGCTCCTGGACAGCCAAAACCTCAGGAAGGATTGTAAATTTTGCTTTGGATGGTTACTTGAAACACAGATGTTTTGGAAGTAGTCTATTTTATTTTCTAAAACTTAGTGTAAACCTTTATGCATCATGGGCTGAGAAAAATAGGAGGAAAGCAAGTGGGTGAGAAAACAGGTCTTGGGAGACTGCTACACGGGAAGGGGGTGGGGGGAATATTGCAGACCATGATACGTACTAGAATTCAAATGCTTTTTCAGTGAAAACTGATACTTATATTTTTGCTTCAGATTTAACCTTTCCACGAAACTTGTGCTCTTGAATGCTTAATATATTAAGAATTGTATCTTACTGCATATCTTTTCATTCTTAATCTTAACATGCAAAACGAGGGGCATCCTAAGGAAGGGATTCAGGTTTCCAGAACATTGGCTCAGTTGAAGATTTGGAATGGGAGCATGAAGGTGACCTTTTTAGAACCTCCTCATCTTAATGTCTTACATGGTTCTAAAATCAGCATGATACATATGCAAGGAGTATCTGCTAGTGAGTGGCCAATACCATGGAGTCTGGGCAGGCTGACTTGGATTCAAATTCTAGCTGTGCCACTTCCTAACTGCATGACCTTAGAATGTTACTTAACCTCTTTGAGCCTCCGTTTTCTCTCCTATAATAAAGATAGAATATTACAGACTTCACAGGCTTACTATGAAGAATGGTTGAAATAAAGTGAATTAAATACTTAGTATAGTACTTGGTGTATTACAGGATCAAAAAATCACCTTTACTTTTTTTTTCCTCTTCCTTTTCTCTTGTTGCTTCCCTTTCCCCTTTATCCTTCTCTCCTTACTTCTTCTTGCCCCCTTTCTTCCCTATCATCTTTCTCCATTTCCCTTTTCTCTATTTCTCATCTCCCATTTCTACTCTCTCCCCCTCATTTTCCTCTTCTTCATATTCATCCTCTTCATTATCTATATTATATTGTTGTCTCCTATCCCATTCTAGAACAAGGGGATCTTAAAAAGTACATAGCTGATTTGTCCTGAAGTAAGATTTTACAATTGTTTGTAGTTCTGTAACAGTGGTGAACAATATGCATTCTTGATATACTTATTTGAGTCAAGGCACCATGAAAGCACGTACATACATTCAAAAAAGAGAGAGAATGTGTCTGTAACAGGATTAATTTATTTTGTCTTCTTCAGTTTCCACTGTCGAACACTAAGTATTCCATATGTATTCCATAAGTATTCCATAAGTATTCCAAATGTTGCTGACTGGATCAAAATAAGTAGAACTTGAAAAGGAAATATTAACAGTTTATTTATTGATCTTGAATCTTGATTATAATACTGTTTACTAAACTTTTTAACTAATTCTTCCAACTCCTCTTTGATTTTCCATGGAAGCAACATACAGCCTTTTAAGTAGGTTTCTATCTTCCTCTCTAACCCTCAAGTAATTATTCTTTTTCTTGTCTTATTGCATTGGCTGGGTCAGTCAGGACAGTATTTAGTGATCGTAGGTATCCTTAACTTGATCTTCAATTAATATAAATGCTTTAAAGTTTCATGTAAGTGTGATATTTAAATTCTTACTAGAGATTTTTTTTATTTTCATTCATGTATCGTTGTCTAGGAAGTATTTTTTTATAAATCCTGAATTTGCAGGTTGAATTTTATCATATGCTTTTTCTAAATTTATTTAAATGATTTACATATTTTTCCTCATAATTTATATTGTGGTAGATTTTACTGTTGCATTTTTCTAATCTTCATTTTTTGAGGTAAATACTATTCGTTCATGATGTATTATTTTCTGTATATGGATTTGATTTGTTGATATTTAACTTAGGACTTTGATATCTCTATTCATCAGCATGATTGGCATATAACTTTCTTTTCTTGAACAATCTTTGTGCCTGGTATTTTAAAGTTTATAATTTCATACAATGAGTTTTGTTGCTAAGGAAACTGAGTAATATTTAAGCCTCTTTCTGGAAAAATGTATGTTTTCTTTTTTTTTTAGTAATTTCATTTGACTTTTTAAAAGCTGCATATGCTTATTACTGAAAATTAAAAGAAACAAAGTAAGCATGAATATTACCATTAATCAAAAATAACTGCTGTTCTCATTCTAAATTAATTCCTTCTGGACTGCCTTTTCAGGATATGTGTTTGAGATCATACTGTTCATACAATTTCGTATCCTGCTTTCTTATTGCACATTATTTTTTTGTGTGTTATTTGACATTACTCAGATTATTACATGATATTACAGGCTAGAAGAGTTTTCCCCCTTTGGCAAGATTTAGGTGGTTCCTGGGGCAGATATTTTATTTCCTAAAAAAGAACACCTGACCATGTGGGTTATCTATCATGAGGGAGAGTGGCATAAAGAAAGTTAAGAGGCCCTTTAGAATTTCTCACAAACCTACCACCCTGGTTCTTTAACCCAGGCTGTTGAAATGAAGTCAGATAGTTTCCAATACAAGTCACAAAGGGGCACATTTCACCATAAAATGCATTTCTGCACAGGCCATGTATGAGATGTAACTGGAGTATTCACAATTCAAATAAGGGAAAGCTTGAAAGTAGTAAGAAACGAAGTTGTTTTCTTCATTTCATTTTTATTGGATTGTGTCACTACACATACAGCTTGTCAAACGGTGCCTGTTCCAGGAGTGGAATTTGATGAAGGACGAGAATGTATATTTTCAGGTTCGTTACCTGCCATCAAAGGGGAGAACAGTTGACACACTTCGTGTTATGGGTAAACCCAGCATTAGGCCACCCAGGAGAAGACTGTGGTAAAGGTATATGTCCCAGGATGAGCACATGAAGATGTTTCTGGGGGCATTGCCTAGAGTTTTTCAGTGGGCGCTGTCTGGTAGCTTAGTGTGGTAGGAAGAGCACTAACTTTGGAGCCTGACCTGGTTTTAAATTCTGACTCTTTTCCTTCTCTACTGTGTAACCAGAGATCCATTATTTAGCCTCTTTGAACCCTGTTTTTAAGTGTGTGTGTGTGTGTGTGTGTGTGTGTGTGTGTGTGTAATACATGTCATCTGAAGGGGGAGGGAGATACCATGGGTTAAGGTCCAGCTAGGGATCTGCAACATAGCAGCTGCCTGGTCAGTGTTAGCTTTTCTGCCCTCTTCCTTCTGAGGTCACAGTTCAGCACTGTCTTCTGATCCTCTAGAAACATGTGGAAATAAACTTATTCACTTTCCTTATGTTTACATGAGAGTTAAATCCAAGGACCATTAGTTAACAAAACAACAACAACAAAATGCTACCTTATTTCCTCCTTGAAAGATTTGGCCACAGCAATCAAAGCCCTGAGGAGTCTAGGAGAAGTTGGTTGTCCTATGGCAGATACCTTAGCTTTGGAGCCACATCAAGCTGAGTTTGAACCATGGCTGTATGCCTAAGTGTGAACTCTCAGGAGGTTTCTTAGAAAATTCTGGTTAAGGAATGGTTTCAGTGATGCCATACTCAGGGTCTAATCCCTCAACTACGCAGTTACCTCCAGAAAATATCTTGTTAACCCTGGCTTACCAATTAGGAGCTTGTAAAGTGCTATCATATCCATCATGTGATTGGATCCTTAGGACTTAATTTTTTTTGTAACGTTTTATTTATTTTTGAGAGAGAGAGAAACACAGGGTATGAGCGGGGGAGGGGCAGAGAGAGACAGAGACACAGAATCTGAAGCAGGTTCCAGGCTCTGAGCTGTCAGCACAGAGCCTGACGCGGGGCTCGAACTCACAGACCGCGAGATTATGACCTGAGCCGAAGTCAGACGCTCAACCGACTGAGCCACCCAGGCGCCCCGAGGACTTAATTTTTTAAAAAATTCTCTTGATCAAGCCTGTGGTGCAGAGCTGCTGTTTCATCGCCTCTGCCTGCTGCTCTTGTCCTGTGGCAAAGCTGCCCGCAGTCTGTCAGGACACTGGGCCTGGGCTTGCACCTCAGGCCTGCCGCTCTAGGTCCTTCCACTGCCTCGGGGCACTTCCACTTTTCCAGCTTCTGTTTCTTCAGGCACCAAACGGATGTGAAATTATATTTGCTCGACCAAGTCTGAAACCTAGACGAAGCAGTAATTAATTAATTAGGTTTTTTGTCCACAAGTATTTATCCAGCTCCAGCTGTGAACCCTGCCTGTGCTGTGTTCTGTGAGGAGAGAGAAATATCTGGAAAGTAGACTGACTGCAGCTGGTTCCTGTAGTCAAAGAACTTCTACCTCAAGAAGGTCCTTCTGGTTTTTAGAGGTCTCATCCTTCCTTAAAAAGATATATTTTTCCCTACTTGGCTACTTGTATTCATTCTCAGCCTACAACTATTCATAAAATGTATGTTCTGTTTTTACCCCGAATTTCTATTTGTTATTTAAAATATTGTGTGCTCGGAGCACCTGGGTGGCTCAGTCGGTTGAGCTTCGGCTCAGGTCATGATCTCACAGTTTGTGAGTTTCAAGCCCCGCGTTGGGCTCTGTGCTGGCAGCTCAGAGCCTGGACCGTGCTTCAGATTCTGTGTCTCCCTCTCTGTCTGCCCCTTCCCTGCTCATACTCTGTCTCTCAAAAATGAATAAACGTTAAAAAAATTTTAGAAAAAAGTAAAATATTGTGTGTTCATCATAATTAAGAAAATTCTTACTAAACTCTTTTCATGCCTTTCCTTACCAAAAGCAAGTGAATTTTCATCTTAATAAACACAAAGGCCACAATATTCTAGAAGTCTCTATACACTGAAACATGAGAAAGTTCTCTAGAAATCGAAGAACATGAAAGGTTTTTAGGAGTTAGCATTTGGGGGCTAGTCGGAACCTCTTGCTCACAGATGAGCTCTCATCAGAAGGAGTTGCTGACTTTCACTTGGTTGCTCAGGAGCAGAGTCAGGGCTGGAACCCAGGAACGGGTTCCCGGGCTGGTGTTCCTCCAGCTCCTCAGATTGCAGACAACTTACCTTCTTAGGACTAACCTCTTGGTATGTTTGTTCCCTCTTCTTTACACTGAAGACTCCTGGAAGAGGTCATGCTTTAGAATTAGATGATAGTAAGTTTGATTTTAAGATTTCACACAGTTTCGACTTGTGTATCTCAGGCTAGCTACTTTACCTTTCTTTCTTTTTTTTTTTTAATGTTCATTTATTTTTGAGAGAGAGAAAGAGCTAGCAGGGGAGGGGCAGAGAGAAAGACCTAGAATCTGAAGCAGGCTCCAGGCTCCACACTATTAGCACAGAGCCTGATGCCGGGCTTGAACCCGTGGACCAGGAGATCATGACCTGAGCTGAAGTCGGATGCTTAATTGACTGAGCCACCCAGGTGCTTCTAGCTATTTATCTTTCTGAGCCTCAACTTCTTCTATAAAATGGGGATAATGATGCCTATCTTGAAGTGTTGCAATGAGGATTACACAAGTGAATGATTTGCAGCCCCTGCCTGCCACAATTCTCTGTGCATAGACTGAGGAACAGGAAACTTTCCCTTTCCTCCCAGCCCCCCCAGTTCTGCTGCCAGCCCCAAGAGGCACTTCTAGTGCTCTAGAACATAAAGAAAAGTAGAAGGTGCCCTCTTCTCCAGAGGCTCGTGGGGGAATCCCTGAGAAAAAGGAATTGGACCATCTTCAAATGAATGCTGGCTTCAATAATAACAGAGAAGTCAACAGGAAATACAAAGGAGAATGGAGCATGTTGTTAAGCCACAAACATTTATTAATAGATATCATTTATTGTGTGCTTCCTGCGTGCTAGCCATTGTAGATAAATTGCCCCTAATGAACCCAAATCTTACATCACCCCGTGGAACACGTGAGAAAATAATGTTCAGGGAAGCCAGGAGACTTGCCCTAAGTCAGGTGGTTTGTCTGCATAAGCTAGAAAGTACTAGGGCTGTTGGATATTAATATCTGTGAGGTCTTCCCTGAAAGCGTGCTTTGGGTTTGCCCTGTGCCCTGTGTGTATGGGTTGCAACAGGTCACCAAAGCATTTCTGAGGGCTGAGGAATCTGAAAAAATGACAGGGGCTACACTCTTTTTTTGGTTGGGGAAGGCATGGAAACAGATTAGCCACATCATGTAACTTTACGGCACCATTCTGTGTTGGCAGAATGTTTTGGATCTTGGTGAGCTAATTGTTCTCTACTGACCCTGTGATTTGCGGGCTTTGGAAATTCAAAATCAAGGATTTAATTAAAAGATGACATCAATTTCTCTGAGGCTGATCCATAAAGCTCTTGGGCTGAGGTGTTGGGAGGGAGGGAGGGAGGGAGGGAGGGAGTACCGTTTTGGGTCAAGAAGTCCAGTTCTTTGTGTAAGACTGGCTGTCAGGTTGTATGATGTGTGGTGGGGAAAGACTTCTGTATTCTCTTTGAGCACATGGCCTTGGATTTATTACAGGACACATCACTCATTGTGGTCATTCCCTGAAGACAAACTCATTTCAGGTTTCATTGATGACTTAGTTCAGGGACTCATTTTAACTGGTTCCCTTCTAAGAAGTCAGGCTTTTTTCAAACCCTTCTTCGTACCTCCTTCCTCCTTAAATGTATTGTGTAACCCCGGCAGCACAGAGTACCCCAGTACCACAGGGGACAGCACGCCACACAAAAGCCCACTGCTGTTTGCTCCCTGTCTCCTGCTGTGTCACTCTGCCTCCTCCCACCCTGAGCCACACTGAGCCTTAGATCCCAGGACTCTCTTCTGTGACGTCTGTGTCTCCTGCTCCTTCTACCTGGGTCATCCTTCTCACCCTGTCTCTTCACTTGGCCAGCTCCTAGTCATCCTTCAAAACCCAGCAACCGTCATTGAGCCATCATCCTTGACGTTTTGAGCTTCAAAACAGCGTTCTGAATTAGTCACTGCCATCAGCCCCTGTAACCTCCTGAATGCCTCCCAAAGCCATTCATTCTGTCTCTCCTTGCTGCCCCTCTCCCAAGTGCAGTGCAGGCTACCTCTCTCCGCCATCTAGATTGTTCTCACACCCTCCTAAGTGGTATTTAGGTTTTCAGTATTTTCCACCTCTGCTGTTATGGATACCACTCACTAATGTGAAGATGAGATCAGGTCTCACCTCTGCTTCAGACCCCTCAGTGAGCAGCTCTGAGTGCCCTCAGGGTAGAGCCCCTACTACCCCCCCCCCCCCCCCCCCCCCCCCGCTCCTTGTAGCATAAAAGAGGCCTTTCCTGGTCTGACACTTCCTTATCTTTCTGGTCACATCTCTCAGTGCTCTTCCATAATGGTAGTCTATTTGGTGGTGTGACTGAATTAATTTCAGTTCCCTGATCATACCATGTGATTTTTTTTTTTTTTTTTACATTTGGAATTTGGCAAATGCTGTTTCTTCTCCAAATAATGTATTTTCCTTTATTCTTTTCAGAGCGAACTCCACTTATCCTTTAGTTTCAAGTTAGATATTCTTGTCTGCAGAAATGCCTCGGTGACCTGTTGTAACCCATACACACAGCCCCCGACTTGTGGGTCATGACTATTTTGTGTGCTCTCGAATGTCTCATTTTGTTCACCATAGTATATGTTTAGTTGTCTTTGTCTTCTGTATCACTCATTAGGCTGGGAGTCCTGTGATGGCAACATGTCTGTCTTGTTACCTGCTTCATTTCTACCACTAAGTACAATGTTGAAAGATGTAGGTATGCCACAATGTTGGTTGAATGAATAAGTGAGTGAATGAATGAATTCATGACTAAGAAAGCCTCATTTAGCTGGATTTGTGAGGGGGTTCCATAGTACCCTATCCTCATTCGAAACATGACACTTGCCATGTTTCCTTTATAATTTTTGGCTTATTTTTCTGTCTCTGCCATTAGCCACGAATTCCTAGCACAGCCCCAAAACATGATAAGTACTCAATAAGTGTTTGTTGAATTGATTATCATAAAGTGTGGGAGAGAATGATTTGCACAAGGAGAAAGAAAATTACAAAACACAAACATCTCCCCTAAATGCTGGCTCTTGAGATTCTTATTATGTGGCTTTGAAAATTCCTCCCATTCTGTGAACTGCTTCTTCTTTTGTGATGTGTGTCCAATCACGTCTGGTGCCGTAATTTAGCGTAATGTGGGCCATATTGGTAGTAAAGCTATAAGATTTGCCATATTAGTTCATGCCACTGCTTCATTAAGCTCAGTGTGCTGCCTGTGGCAGTGGCTGGGCTTGAATTTTGATGTTTAGAAGAACAAAGCTCTTATTCCTCCAAGTCCTGTGAGTCAGGTAAGGGTACACACCTTTGTAGGGTTGGAAGTCTTTATCTTTGCAGATAATCAGCAAATGCCCCAGAGCATGAGGTTTTATTATCCACTATGATTTGCTGAATGAGCAGACGGTGTTCCTATGTGTGTTGGGATATCAGCACCCTTTCCTATTGAGACAAAGTGTCTAGGATGGTCATAGTGCATGTGTTGTAAGACCGAGTGATTCTGTATAGTCCATCGAAAGAGCACACGTAGAAAAAAGGCAACAGAGAGGGTGTGGTGGAGGTGAAATGTTGGCTTATTTAAGCTCGAAAACCACCTTTAGACAAGTGTTCCCATTTTATAGGAGAGTCGACTAAGGCTCAGACGAATAGCTTGCCTGAAGTCCATGAAACTTGGAAATAAAGGAATCCATTTATATCTAGATCTCTCTGATCTCAGAGCCTGCCCACGTGCTTACCACTGGACTAAGAAGCTCCCTACTGAATTGTGTGTCTTCTTACCAAATACCAAGTAATGCTCACACTGAAAGACATCTTCCTACAGATTCCAGCAGAAGCACTGTTAGGTTGAAATGGCCACAGCAGGAGGAAGGAATCATGGCAGATGGTAGAGATAGAAAGAGAGTTGGAAAGGCAGAGGAAACTCTGGGTGTTCACACCTCTTCTCTGGCAGGGGGGAGGTTGCCATATACAAGGGTTCCACATGATTGATGGGGAAACATTTCCCTTCTAAAGAGGGTGCCAGTTATTCTATGTTTTCCAGATATAAAAAGGTAAAGATGAGGATTTTGAACTGTGAATACATCAAAATGGATTTCTAGATCATAGTTTGGAACAAGCAGTCCAGTTTTGCAAATGCCCTGAAGCGGTGAGTATCACCATTGGCCCAGTTCACCTCCCAGTGGGCATTCCCATATCAGAAATCATCATGAGAATGCTGGTGATGAGGGTAGCTACTGTTTATCAGCAATTATAAAATGTCAGGTAGTGTATTTAAACCTTTACGTGTGTTTTCTCTTGGACAACCCTTTGAGGAAGCTCTTTTTTTTTTTTTTAAATCCCATGTTTACTGATGAGGAAGTAGAAATTAAAGAACTAAAACAAAGTCAATGCCACCACTCTAGAACCTATGCTCTCAACAGCCCTGCAGTTCTGCCTAACTCATCCATTTAGCAAGTATCACATGCACCTTCTATGTACCTGGCACCTTCTGAGCGCGTTGACCTGCTTGGCTCTCCCTGAACATGCATGGGTTTTCTCTGGCTCTTTCTCTTCTCTCAACCTGGAAAAAAATCGCCCTAATCTCTTAGCTGGCTGCCAAGGCCTACTTGATCCTAAGATCCAGCTCAGATGGTGCTTCTATGAGGCTCTTTCTTAGCATTTTCTTCTTCCCATGGAATTAAGCTTTCCTTTCCCCATGATTCTCAACATGTTGTTTTTTTTTTTTTTTAATTTTAATCCAGATAAAGCTTTTATGTCTTTCTTGCATCAAGTAGGATTGCACTTACACACCTCCCTTCCTCACTAGGTTGTATTTTAAGCAGAGACTTGATGGCCGGGACTGTGTCTTGGGGATCATTATATCCTCTCAAAGCTGGGACAGGGAGAATTTATTGAAGAGTTGTCAGTGCCAAAAATGGGAAATGACATTAATTGCACAACTACTAAATGCAGGCAGAGAACACAATGAGCATATGAGAATCTGTGAGGTTGGTAATACCCCCATTTTGCAGATGAGGAAACATACTCATGGAAGCTCAAAATATGTTCAAGGTCACCTGTCTTGTGCATGGAAGAACAGGAATTTTTAAACTTAGCTTCTAAAGGATCCAAAGCATGGGATCTTTCTGCTGTACTATGCTGTTTTTCAGCAGTGGCCATCAAATAAAACTTCAGTGAAAGCTCAATTCCTGGGGGTCTCTGTCCTGTTAAAGTGGCAGCAATATTTGCAATTTACTTTTATAAAGAATTTATATATCATCATTGTAGATTCTCTTCCCTCAGATTGGGGGCTGTCATCGCTTGAGTTTTTCAATTCCCCTGCCTGGTGGTGCTGCTTTAGGGAGAACTTGCATTCCGATTGTTAAACCAGAGGCAAGAAAAGCCATGCAGGAACTCGCATTGGAAGAAGCCCAGCAGATGATGAATAGCAGACCTGAATCTTATCATGTATTTCAGGATGATGTACGGGACTGTTGGAAACTGCCTTTGACAAATGTGCACGGGAAGGGGAATTATCTCCCACAATGAAAAATGTTCTTATTATGTGATCCTAAAAAGGATCAGGACCCCTATCATTGGGAAAATGATCATCCCCGTATCCCTTATTAACAGCGATATGGAAGCATGTGCTAAAGACATTGGACGTTGGACTGAAGCCGTGATGGATAGCCATGAGTGCTAAATCCGGTCGGGCTTATAAAAGGTGGCTTGATGCTTGATAGCAGGTGGGAAATGTGCAACTCACTGAGGTCGCTTTTAGCCCTTGCTTCATGAGGCTCTGCAAGACTTGTTCTTGCTATCTTAGCCAAGTACCCAATGGCTTTTGGTCAGGCTAAACGCTATGATTAAACAGTAGGAGTTTGGCAATATACGTTTGTAGGAAATAAAACCATTTCCATAAGGAGGAAAAGACAGGCATTTTAAATATTTAATCTCACCGTATTTTCACATGCATATGTGAAAACCTACAGTCTTAGAGATTCACTAGCCTGTCCAAAGCTAGAAACTAGCAGAGTGTGGATATAAAGCTGAACGGTTTGATTTCAAAGTCTATGTGCTTTGTAGACCAAAGTGGCTTTTAGTAAATAACCTCCTGGTTGGAGTTCAAAATGGTAGAAATAGAAACGAGTGAATGCATATGTGAAGGTCCTTACTGCAGCCTTTAGCACACAGTAGGTGTTCAAGAAATGCTATTCAAATCAAGAATTGTCAACCCAAATTAATTTTATTAGAGGTTGTGTAATGATTGTTGAGTTCCTTCCTTTCTTTGCTCCTTCCCTCCTTCCTTCCTTCATTGCTTCTTTCCTTTTCTGGGTGTTTGCTAAAACCAAGCAGAGTGTTGGCCACAGAAGATTGTAAACAAGTCTGAGCTTAGGGAACTTAAGATCTGTACGAAAGACAGACAACTGAGAAATAATTATAGTTCATTGCAGTAAGTTGAAATCCCAGAGCAGAGATAACCAGCTATCCAAGGACTTCCCAGAGGTGGTGCAATTAAATAAAGATTCTTGGAGTGCCGATTCATTACTTTTTTTTAGTTCAGTGGGTGCTTTGTGAAAGATCTTATGTTATTACAGACATTGTCTACCCATTAGATTTAAATCCCTAGTTGTCAAAAACAAATCCTACCTTGTCCTCCAGTGAAAGGAAGACCAGCAGATCAGAAATCTTGCTTCTCCTTACTTCTAGAGTAAAAGCTCTGTATGCACATTTTATTCTTTCCTATTACCTGTAGGACCAGGCACATAGTATGTGTTCATTAAGCATTTGCTGAACAATAGAGTAGCCTAGATGAGACAGGTAATTCTTTGGCCTTTGGCCTACATTTTCCTAGAATCAGTAATTTATATTCCATTAGTTTTCCTTTGATGTTTTAAAGTAATGATTACTGTGGCTTCTCCTCCTGCTCTCTAAGTTATAGATTGCAAATAGATTTTTGTGTAACTTGCCAATGCGGGTCGATTTCAATGGCTGCTTCAAGCACTGCATAGAGGATTCTGAACTCCCGGCTCTGAGTGAGAAGAGTTAACATTCAGACTTATTTTCTTTCAGTCTTTTTTTTTTTTTTTCTGCACATGCGTGTGTGCATACAAACATGCAAACACGTGCATTCTTGTGTGATCCTCCTGGGAGTTTGATTCTGCATTACTTTTTCAGTAAAATCTTACAATTTAAGCCATTCCCATGTCACTCTAAATTTTGGAATTATCCATTTTAAAAAGCTGGGCAATCTCCTTTTCCTTAGCTTTTATTCGCAAGACCTCCTTCCAAAACCTTCTGTCATGGTTGCATTTTTCAATGGCTCCTTCCTAAATTTGCCAAATCTCACTTAAGCTGTGGCACACAGAACTGCTTTCAGTAGTTGATGATTCATTTCTGTTTTCATCCCTGAACTGATGCAAATGTTTGTCATCTGCATTTCGTGGCTGGGGGATGGTGCTAACTTCTTCCCTGCCATGGAAAGAGAAGTAGACCTTCTGGTGGGCTCCTCTTTGTGGGTGTGTCACCAGTGAGGGACACCACGCCAGTAAAGCCTTGGAGTTAAGATTTGCTGATGGATGCCTCTTTGCTTGAGCGATGTTTGCAGCTCAAATCTTTTAACCTCAGCTTTATCAACTTTAATATGTTGTCCTAGTGCCTTGATTTTTTGGTTCATCTGTTTTAATGTGATGAAATGTAAAAACCAAGCTGAGCCTGGTCCTCTTACAATGACTTTAGGGGTTTTCAGCTGATGGCCTATCCTTCGTCTGTAAGGATTCGAATTTTAAGCAGCCAAAAATACATTTTCCTGGTATCTGTCATCAAGTGATTAGTGCAACTATTTAGTTCTGGTCGTCTTTCCTATTCTTGGTAGATTTATTTTCTCTTCTTAGAATTCTCCTGCCGCCCTCTCTGTCTGGGAGACTGGAGATGTCATTTAAACATTGCTTATTAGGATTCCATTATTTGTCTCTCATATACAGTCAGCTAAATCAAAAAGTCAGACAGTGTTTTTAAATTGCAAATTTAAATGACAATTTATAGACCAGGTCTGCTGGAAATTTTCTGTCCTTGGCATCCATCATTGCTTGTGTGTATGTAGCTTTATGCTCACTCTCTTTCTCTCTCTTTTTATCTTCTTGAGAGCACAGCACACATATCCATCAGGAGGATCAGAAATGCTTGCAATCAAACGAAAACTGCACTAAAGATCTTGAAAGGAAATGAAGACAAACACCCTATCCCAGACCTTACTTGCATATTCGTTCTCTTCCTCCCCCGTCCCCCTACCCTCTCCTCTTAAATAGGAAACTTGCATTAGTCACATTTTTAAAAAAGTATCGAAGCACCTGGTTTAGATTCAAATAAAATTAACATTCTGCGAAGGTCTGAAAAATGCTAGATATTGTTACCTCAATTAATTTGCACAATAGACCAATGATAATGACACTATTATTAAGAATGGTGTGATAGCTAATATTTATTGAGCACTTACCCCACACTAGGCACTGTTCTGTGTGTTTTATTTGCCATAGCTCATTTAAGATGACAATATGTTGATTCCTAGAAGAGGAAGCTGAAGTTCATAGGAGTCGACTTGCCCAGGGCCCATATCTTGAGTGAGGGATGGAGCTCCTGCTTAGACTTAGAACTCTGTCTACCACACTAGCGTCTATTTTTATTTTCAGTAAGAAAACTTGGGGCCTACTTAGTATCTCTATTTCATAAGAATGACAGGTGGAAAAGTTGTCTAACTATGCCTTCCTGAGTTTTAATTTTTAGCAGATTGGGTTAGAAGGGGGGGCTTTAAACCTTGAAATCATCTTCTTTTATCGGTCCATTTTCTCTGGGATCAGAGTAGATGGCAAAGCATTATGATCTTCCATTTCAAAGCTGAAGGATTATCCATCTCGATGGGTGAAATCATCTTTAAAATCCTTCTGAAGCCGGCTATAGAGGTTGGTACGTTTCAGAAAATGCCTGTTGTACCCAGTAACTTTGATGATGAAAATGAACAGCGTGAAATTTGCATCTCGAGGGCCCCTGTTTAGTACGTGGTTCCGCTGCATCCACATTGTGTCCTATGTTTCCTTTTACAACAGAGCCTGGAGTTCTGCCTTTCAGCCTCTGCTCACTAGGCTCCACTGTCAGCAGAAGCTGGGGGAGCCAGGGCTGGTGGGGTTCCAATCTGATGTAGGAGGTAGGGACAGGGAGAGATGGAAGGACTTCATCGTGCCTGTGAGAAGACATGGAAAGGGAGCTAGAGGAGGCCAGGGGAGCCGTCAGACCACAATGAAGGTTTGAGCCTCAGTGGAAGAGGGAGAGAGGAAGGAGGGAGAGCTTGAAGATAGGAAGGAGAGAGGGAAGGAAGGAGAAGGGAAGGAGGGAGGGAAGGAAGGAGGAATGGAAGGGAGGAAGGAAGGAGAGAGAGATTGAAGGAAGGAAGGAGAGGGGAAGGAGGGAAGGAAGGAAGGAGAGAAGAAGGAAGAAGGGAAGGGAGGAAGGAGGGAGAGATTGAAGGTAGGAAGGAGAGAGGGAAGGAGGGAGAGGGGAAAGAGGGAGGGAGGGAAGGAAGGAAGGTATGAAGGAAGGAGGAGAGAAGGAGGGAGAGAAGGGAGGAAGGAAGGAAAGGTGGAAGCATCTCAAATTTCAGCAAGGTCATGGACATTGTGGAGTCCTTGAGCCAAAGCCACTCATCAGAGGAGGCCCTGCCTCCTGGGACAGGGCCCCTGAGTATCCATGCTTGCTCAGTCATTAGCTTGGAGCAGCCTGTGGGAAGCATGGTCTTGGTGGAGACGTGGAATGGATTTCTGAGTGCAGCGGTTGGGATTGTTTTCCTGCAAGTCAGCAAGATGCATCCTCATGGCCCCCCATTGCACCAAACTGAAAGCCAAGGTACCTAAATAATTCAACCCTCCTAACTTCTTCAGTCTTCTGCCGTGCGGTGCAAGGAATAATTCAGATTCTTCCCTCTGTGTCACCATATGCCCCTCAGGCAAGGGTGAACACATGCTGGTTAAAAGGAGGTGCTGATTGATGTTGGGACCTTGGATTCTCTGGCCAGTTAGTCTAGCAGTCCCCAGAACATTTTGTCCTTTTGCAGCCTGCAAGGCCTGCAAAAAGGGGATTGAAAGCAGCTGTTGGATTGGTAGCCTGAGAAGGAAGAGGCCCTCTTTGCACCAAGTGATCTCCCCACACCTCTTTTTGTGTCACAGGCAAAAGCAGAATGCCCATCCTATCATGCCCCTGCTCCACCACCAGTGCCAGGAAGGCCACAGAGTCCCATTTCTGGAACATATTTGTGATGGCCAGCCTGCGTAGGGGCTTATTTAAGTAGATTCCATGAACCCTCACAACAACTGGTGAGGCCAGTGTTCCTCACATCATAGCCTAGTGATTGCGTCCCTGCCTTCATAATTCCACATTGATCCTTCACAGCTCTGCCATTTATTAATGGCAGTTATCTTGGGCAGCTTCTAAGTCCTGTAAGCCTTCATTTTTTTACATGTAAAATGGGAGTGATGGGACCTCTCTCTCTCTCTCTCTCTCTTTTTAATGTTTATTTATTTATTTTGAGGGAGAGAGGAAGGGAGGGGTGGGCATGAGCTCAGCGTGGGGCTCTATCCCACAAAGTGTGAGGTCAGAACCTGAGTCTAAATTAAAAGTCACTTAACCGACTGAGCCACCCAGGTGCCCTGGAACCTGTCTCTTAGGGAGAGAATTCAAACCACATGCAATCATCCGTGTAAGGGCTTCAGCAAAGTGTTCCACATATATGTGCTAGCTTGCTGCTCTTCTAACTATGGGAAAACCAACGTCCCATGTGTCATGGCCGGCTCTTGGAATTGTAAGGTTTGTGGGAGTTGGGCTGAGCAAGCCTGCGTGTATACGTCCATCCCTGCCTAGCTCTGTGCTGCAGGTGGGGGGAAGGGGGAGACACCACCTGCCCCTTTCCTGCCTTCTAGGAGGTTACAACTTAGTGCTCAATGTTATTTGTTGGTTCGCAAGCACACCATGCTACTTTATGGCTTCGTGCTCAGCTTTCACGTTGGCCTTCCTCCAAAATCATTTGTTGTTTGGAACAGAACGCGCTCATAAAAGAAGCTGTCTGGAAGGCTGGGCATCCTGAGGGTCTGGAGCCCAGCACTGAAAAGTCAGGCAGTCATGTATCTCCCGTCATCTCTCCAGAGTTACTTTGCTTTTTCCCAGATCCACTTCTTGGTTCTCTCTCTCTCCGCATTCAGGGCTTGCCTTGGTCACTTTGCTCATAGCCAGCTTTACTGGCTTCTTCATTCAAAATCTCAAGGAAAACTGAGTCACAGGGTCCTCATTCCAGAGCCAGGGCAGAGTGAAATCTGTGAGGCTCACTTCACCTGTGACATTGGTCACCCCTGGGCTGTTCAGGAGTTAGGGGCATATAATGGACAGTAAGTGCTGTGGGTGATGGGAGGGGATCAGTATGCAAAGTAGTGAGACATGGACTGAACGGGTACAACTGTCACAATGACTGAGCTTAGATGTCACTTCCTGCAGGAAGTTTTCCTGGACCCAGCTGAACAAGGATAGTTAGGCCCTCCCCTGGGCTCTTCTGATTCTGGGCACTGGCCTCTGTTATAGCAGCTCTCAGGATGTGCTATACTTACTGCAACCCGAGTCTGTCATCACACCAGAGTGTGCCTCCCAAAGGTAGGGATGGGATCCAGTTTGTCTTTGCAGACCCTACTAGTATCTCAGTACCTGCCACCCAGCAAGTACTCAGTAAATGGTTTATAGAACTGAGGATCGTCAGGAAACTGACAAATAATTGTACCACAGAATGAGAATTACTTCCCAATGACACCACGAAGCAGTTGCCAAAAAAACAGCTGTCCTCCCTGCCCCACCCTCACCCCCGCTCCCCAAGGTGCGGTAAACATCCACGGGGACAGAAGCAGAGCTCAGACGGCCGCCTTTCATGTATAGTCATGCTCTGTGTCTTTGATCCCAAACTCCTTTAGGTATTGAGTCTTAAAGAGCCTGCTGCAGCTACCCACTTAATAGCCATCCGGCACCCCACGCATTAATGCCAATTAGCCTGGGAAAGATGAAAACTTTGGGGACTTAATGAGCTGAGTTGGCACCTGTTCACTCAGCCCTCCGGCCTACGTCTCTTCAGCTGCTTAAACCAACTGGATGGTGTCACTTTTAACCTTTCTGGGGAAAGGCTTACAAAGGCATTTTTGCTTTCGGTTGTCTTCAACTTTGACTTCACTTTGGGTGACTGACCTAAAGATTTTGGAGTGACAGGCTTCAGAAGCATTGTTTGAGGCCATACCTGCACCCCACCACCCCAGACCCTGCCCCGTAGAGCTGAGGGGCAGAGACTAAGGCAGTGCAAGTTGGGAAGACAGCCCAGGTGTGACAGGGCCAAGCGCAGTGCGTGGCTCAAAGTTACCCAATGAGTGTTGGAGGAGGAACTGTCTACCGGCACACCCTGCAGTGTCCCAGATCAGGGCGTCTGCTCGATGAGGACCCGCGGTGCCTGTGGCAGTGTGACCGCACCCCCACCGGTGCCTGACACGTGGTAGGTACCTGGGATATACTTGTTGCATGAGCAAATGATGCATGAGCAACTGAGCAAATGATGAATAGTAATTAAGAGCTTCAGCGGGAGAGAGACCTGGGTGTGAATCCTCCTTCTCCCACTGCTGCACATTGTGAGCATAGGCAGTTTGTGTCCATCTCTCTCACTCTTGGGTGCAGTCCTTGATCGAGGAGACCAGTGCTTGCCATGGTTTGGGCCTTAAATGTAAAGCAATTACTTAGCACAGTGTCTGGCACACAGTAAGTACTCAACAAACTCAATTTTATTAATTATTATTTATTAATAATTTAATTTAATAAATAAATTATTATTAATAATTTTATTATTAATGGAGTAACTTTCTTTTTTTAAGTTTATTGTGAGAGACAGGCAGTGTGAGTGTGGGAGGGTCAGAGAGAGAGGGAGAGAGAGAGAGAATCCCAGTCAGGCTCCACACTGCTAGTGCAGAGCCCGATGCAGGGCTCAAACCCACAAAGCCGTGAGATTATGACCTGAGCCGAAATCGAGAGCTGGACGCTTAACCGACTGAGCCACCCAGGTGACCCTGGAGTAACTTTAAATAAAGTGCTTGACGGGCGCCTGGGTGGCTCAGTCGGTTAAGCGTCCGACTTCAGCTCAGGTCACGATCTCGCGGTCTGTGAGTTTGAGCCCCGCGTCGGGCTCTGTGCTGACGGCTCAGAGCCTGGAGCCTGCTTCCGATTCTGTGTCTCCCTCTCTCTCTGCCCCTTCCCCGTTCATGCTGTGTCTCTCTCTGTCTCAAAAATAAATAAAACGTTAAAAAAAAATTAAATAAAGTGCTTGATGCCCACATCTCAGTGCCTTCATTTATAAAATGAAAATGTTTCTGCCTGCTGTATGGTTCGTATGCTGTATTCCTGTATGAGGAATAATATGATATGGTGAACAAAGCAACGTGCCTGACCTGGGCTCAGTGCCCCATAAATGGTGGGTGATGCTCTTCCCATCAGGCGAAAGCTTGAAGGGCTCAGAAGGTGGCCACCCATCTCTTGGGGTAGTGTGCAGGGAGAAGGGGGCAGGCTCGGAGAGGGGCTTGTCTGTAGCTCCGGCATGTGACAGGTGCTTGCGTGGACAGACACAGTGCTCTGGCCTTCTTTTGCCTTTCACCTTGAAAGAACTCAGGCTTTTCAAAGGGATCCTAGGCTATATTATCAGACTTTTACCTAGCACACTGTTCTTTTCAGCAGACTGACTTTCATAATTCTGATGACCAAATGCCAACCCTTCTTTACCAAAACCCCCTTAATCCTTTGATCTTGTCTCACTCACAAGAAATGATTGTCTGCTACATCTTGCCATACATGATTTAGAGAGGATTACTGAGCAACCTCAATCCGTCCCTAACCTTCCCCTCCCCCACCAGCAGGCACTTCCTCATGTGAAATCCTCCAAGGTGCCCCCCTCGCCCCCCCCCGCCCCCCCCCCGCCCCCCGCCCCTGGGAAGTATCCTTGGAAAGAAAAGAGCTAAGCAAGGCAGCTGGGGCAGGGGCACCAAGCATCTCAGGGGAAGAGGTTGAAAGGAATATTCCAAAGGGAGGATGGGAGTAAGTGTGGATATACTAGATTGTCAAGTGAAAGAAAACCAACCCGGTGGTTCAGGGTAAGCAGAAGCACGCCAGGGCCTGGCAGTCAACAAAGCACCACTATAGGTGCCATCTGGCAGGACCCTTGAGTGAGGTCTCTGAGGGGGTGGGGCCTGGCATAGCAACTCTAGGATGTTCTTACGCAGTGGAGACACGGGTTATGTGTGGCTGGCCTGTGGTCACATGGGGAGCGATGGCATCTTCTAAGACTGGATCCTAGCCTCTTCCAGTAGTAGAGAGCTTTTCTGTCAGCAAGATCAGGGCTAAGAAGAAAGGCAGGTCTGGTCATGTGCCTGTTGCTGTCAGATTCATTCTCCACATGTGCATGACAGGGTGCTTCCGTAGTGCAAGCTGCTCCTTGCAGTCATAATCTTACGTAAGTTCCCCTCGTATCGGACTTCAGGCTTGGCCCAACCAATGTGGCGGGCGGGGGGGGGGGGGGGGGCGGGTACTGGTGGGAGATGGGAAGGTGCGGCAAAGGGGGAAGTTTGGGACCCTTCTCTCCCTCCCTTAGCTTCTGGTTGTGGCTCTGGCCGTCTCCATGTATCCTGTGGATCCAGGTCCTGCAGGATGGCTCCTGTCTTCCTGTCTGCAGCCCTCCAGGGCAACCTTGCCATAGTTCCAGCCACCTCTACACAACCCCTGCCTTCTGGGCTCTGGGCACAGCACCTTCTCCTCTTGTTGGTCTATTCCCAGGGCTGGTGGAAGCTTCCGGTGCTCACTAATCCTTGGATCACTTCCTTTTTGCCTGGCTTTTCAACCCTTCCAACACCATTGTAAGGGTTCCCCACATTCAATTCCTTCTTTGAATAGCTGGCAAGTGCTCAGTTTGTCTGATTGGTCCTTGACTGAGCTTTTGTTTGAAAACTGGCTCCACTAATATATGAGAAATATAACTTTGGACAAGCTTCTTAACCTGCAGAGCCTCTTTATTCACCTATAATGGAAAGACTTTAGGAGTTAGAGGTTATGTGTGTTTAGAATGTAACAGAGGGCTAGGCACATAGTAGGTATTTAATGAGTGGCAACCTTTTTTTACTACAAATCACTTAGGAACAGAGTAAGAACCTCTCAAGGAAGGAAGCTGGTCTTTGTATTTGTCAACTCCTAGCAGGATGCCACGTACACTTAATAGAGTGAGGAAACTTAATAAACATATTTCATTATATACTATATAAATATATAAATATAAATATATTTCAGTATATTACATGTATTTCAAGTGAATGGGTTAGATGAATGAGAGACTACCTTTGTCATTCTAATAATTCTAGAATTTCTAAGAAAAGATTCAAAGAGAGTTTCTTGGATTTTCTAGAGTAATTCTATCAATATTTTCCCAGTGGAAGTCCATTTGACATGTTAACGGCCATAAAGTTAACAAATGGAGGACACCACAGGAATCTTTGCAAGGTACTTAGTGGAAGCAGCAACAGTCTGCCCCCTGCCCCCCTCAGGTCACCCCTCCCTTTTTTGGTGCCTATTTCTTCTCTTTCCCCAAAGGAGTTGAAAGCTGAATCCCTTAATAGCTCTCAGTGCTCCTGGCCGCACCTCAGGTGCACACAGACAGTTGCCTGCCTCAGAACTCTTGAAGGAGTGGCCAGATGCTGCTTGCTGTGGGGAGGGGAATGGAAAGGTTTCATTAGTCACACTTGCTAAAAGTGTAAAACCTCTGGTGGGCTTGTCAAACATGGGGAAATCTCCACATGTAAATATTTATGGATTAGGAATCAAATATTAAATATTTACTTCAGCTTCTTGGAATTATAAATGATTTAGTAAAACCTATGGGGAGTCGGAATGGCTTTGGTTCAGAACCAACCCATCTATTTAATTGTTTCCCCAAGCCCCATCCACTCCTTTATGGCGCAGCAGCATGGGAGAGCTTGGGGTGCCCGTGCAAAAGAACGAGAGCTCAGCTTTCATGTTGGGGTTTGGCTCATTCTTCCCATTTTCCCTTCTGTGTTGCATCATGTGTGTTTCCAAGTAGGCATTCCTACGGGACTGCGAGGGTGAAAGCCCCACCCTTCAGTGCTGGTATTTCTCAGTCGTACCGTGTAGCACAACCACTTTGGGGGGGCTTGTCAGAAAACACAGGTGCCATTGCTCTCCCAGTGATCCAGTGAGTGGGGATCTCCACGAGGAGGACCTGGCGTCTGCACGTGTCAGAAGCTCAAGCTAAAGAACCATGGGAGGCGTCTCTGATGCCACCCATGGGAGATTCGTGACAAAGACGTTGGATTAAGACAGGTTCAGATCTGAATCTCATCTCTGGTGATGAGTAGCTCTGTGCCTTGGAGAAAACCCTCCCTCTCTCAACTTCGCTGTCCTCATTTTTATAATAGACATTAAAGTACCTCTCTGAGTTAGTTTTCTGAGGCTGCTATAAAAAATTAACACAAACATGGTGGCCAAAACAAAACAAAAACACAGAACCCCCCCCCCCCCGAGAAATTCACTCTATCACAGTTCTGGAGGAGAAAAGTCCAAAACTAAGGTGTCAGCAGGGTGGCTCTCCCTGTGGAAACTCTAGAGGAGAATCTGTTTCTTGCCTCTTTCAGCTTCTGCTGGCTGCCAGTTGGTGATTTTTGGTTTGTGACCACACCTCTTTCCGCTCTGTCTTCACATAGCCTTCTCTTCTATGTGTCTCTTCTAAGGACACTTGTCATTAAGTTACCCATCTACATGATCCAGGATGATCTCCTTATCTCAAGATCCTTAACTTAGTTATATCGACAAATTTTTCCCCCCAAATAAGGTCATATTCACAGGATCCACAGATTAAGACATGACAATATCTTAAAACTTTTTTTAAAAATGTTTATTTATTTATTTTGAGAGAAATGTGCACGTGCATTTCTGCACACCCAAGTGGGGTAGGGGCAGAGAGAGGAGGAGAGAGGAGAGAGAATCCTGAATGGACAGCGTGGAGTCCAATGCAGGGCTCAATCTCATGAACTGTGAGTTCATGGCATGAGCTGAAATCCAGAGTCAGATGCTTCACCGACTGAGCCACCCAGGAGCCCAGGACATGACAGTGTCTTTTAGGGGCTGCCAGTTAGCCCATGAGAGTGTCTCAAGAGCTGATGGTGTTGTCACTGACAGTTCTCATTGGTTGGAACCCAGGCCACAAATTTACTCTAGAACAAGTCTACCTTGTGGAGATATTGTGGGTGATTGAAATTATATGCACGTAACTGTGTGTCTGGGACATAGTTAGCATTCATTAAAAAGGAGCTTCTTTTATTAACACTTACCAAGTATTTACACATATTACTCAATTACTCATCATTTATTTGAACATTTATCACTTCATTCACTGTTGAGGTAAACAAGTTCATTGAGCACCTGTCTGTTGTGGACCCATCACTAGCCAGGCCCTGAGGATATAAAATATATATATTTCTTGAGACACAAACTAGATAGGAGGATAAACAGTGAAACTCTAGTCCAGTGTGATAAGCACCTCAACGGATGTATTTGCCAGGGGTTAGAGGAGTGATAAATGTACTCAGGAGATTAGAGGTGGCTTCGTGGGAGAGGTGGCATTCAAGCTAGATCATACAAGTTGAATAGGAGTTTATTAAACAAAAGGAAGGCATGCATGTGCCACCTGAGAGGTTGCATGTACTGAAGCATAAGAAGTCATAGTGTTTTGGAGGAATGGTGAGAAATTCGGGATCCTGGAGCACAGGGTTCATGGAGCACTGGAAATCAGACGGCCATAGGAAACAAGAGCCAGATTTCATTTACTGCCCACAAAGGGAGAATATTATTAATCCCATTATACTGGGAAAGAAAGAGAAATTAAGCTGCCCAGCATCACACAAGTTAGAAGGCAGACTTGTGCCCAGTGTTCTGCAACCCCTTTCGGATAGCAGTAGGCATTTGTCCCTCAGTTCTCTTCTTCCACTGTCTGCAGGTGCTTCTCGGCTTGTTTTTTCATTCCTTCTACATTAGGAGCCCTTTGATTCTAGGGGGCATGCCTGTGCCCACCACGTGCCCCTGGCCTGCCTGATGCCTGGCACCCAAAAGACATTGAGCAGATCTTCGCTAACTGAGTTTTATCACAGTAGACATTTTGGCATCAAACGAGAGCTGGATAAAATTCTTTCTGAAGTCCTCCTGACCTCCAGCTTCTAGATTGAGTTTGCTTACACAGGAGGGCGAGATTTTCTTTTGGAGTCAAAAGACACGGATACCACCAGAAACCTATTGTTACTTATTTCTCTGGGGGCAGGGGAGTATTTCCACACAGAGCCCGCTCTCCGTCTGCCACATGCTTTTTTATTGGTTTACATGGTTACATCTCTTTACATTTGCCGTCCACATGAGTGCTGCTTTTTCATAATTCATAAAAACGTCGCACAAAATTAATCTACAGTGAGAACTCGAACTTGACTCAAGCCAAAAGCCTTGCCTGCGAATGACTTTGTTACTGACGGCGTATCCGTCGGAGCTCTTTTCAGTGTTGCGTAAGTTCCAAATTCTCCTTTAAGGAGGGCCAGATTGAGGAAATCATTAATCTCTGACAGTTGTGTAGATATAATTAAAGATATATGAATTTAAAAATACCTGCTATCTCAAATTACTTCCTAAAAGAACAGGGAGGGGGAAGGAGGGTTCTATTTAAAATGTCAGATACAGACGCTTTAGGCTGGGTAGTCAAAGCACTGTATGTCTGTCACTCATGAAAACTGACAATTAGGTCCATAAATAGATTTTACAGGCTTCCACACAAGAACGCACATCCTGCACATCTCAGCCGCATAAAGATGAGGAGCGTGGATGGCAGCCGCTGACTCACGGGAAGGGAGTGGCGACTGGGAGGTGAATGAGATGTTTGGAGCAAATCCACTGTGTCTGGGGGCTGGGCATGGGGCTTGTGGGAGGAGGGGAGCCCACCAAGGTAGGAGAGGGGCATGGTATCCTATCATGGCCCTTCCATGCAGCACCCACATGAACTCTGACCGGTCTCTGCATCTCCCAGAGTGTGGGTCTGTTTCCCCATCAGCAAAATGAAATCAGTCACAACAGTCTCAGCTGTTCCTACCTCCATGGGTTATCAGGAGGATCAGATGAGGTTGGGGGAAAACGGATGGGACCATCCATACATGAGCCATTGATTTGGTGTTACTGAATTTCTGTTGTTGATACTGCCCACTGAGGTATTTATACATACACTAGGAAGAAACAGGGTAGGTGATCAGAAAGCATGTTAAGACTGCAACATCAGGTTATCAGAGACGTGCCCAAGAGTAAAGCTGAACGTTGCCTTACCTTCTATAGCAGGAAATTCAGTCAGGTGAGCACCTGGGAGGTGGTGGGGACAGGGTTGGGGGGTGGGGGTTGTAGATGAATCACAAGACCTATTCTCATTATCTAAGCTCCATGCTTTGGGGTCCTCACTTTCTAGAGATCCAGCCTTGTTCAAGGCACTTGGCATCTCTGACCCTCAATCTCCCTCTCCACAAAATAGGGCACATGATTCTATAATTACCTTCTCCACAGGACTAATGTGAAATCGGGTAAAATCACAGAGAAGCGTATGGAAATTATGATGCTGGTGTGGAGTTCATGACTGAAAATATAATCATGTTCACATTTGAAAGGGTCAGAGGCAGGTCGGGTACCCATCCTCTCTTCTGTTATTTACTCATTCATCCATTTACCTTATTCAGTAAACCTGTTTAATGTACTTATGTATTATGTTTCCTGTTTATTATTTGTCTTCCATTGATGGAATGTTCCACCAAGGCCAGAATTTTTGTGTGTTTTGTTCACTGAAATGTCCCAAGCACCTACATGAGCTCCAAGCACTTAGTAGGTGGACAATAGATATTTAGTGAATTGAGTCTGTTTTATTTTAGGTATTATGGAAACAGGTGCTGTGGTATAGCAGAGGAGGGACTGTTTCCTTCAAAGAGTTCATAGTTTGATTGGGGGTTGAGAGGGGAGACATTTGAATGGCTGGGTCTGATGCAAAATGCTAAGTGCTGCATGATACCTACAGAAGCTATGCTCCCAGCTCTTTTGTACTGTATAGAAGAGGGTTTCTCCCAGGCCAGGATCAGTTGGGGTTTAGGTGCTGTCAGGGAACCAGTGTTCCTGATAGGCCACAGTTTGCCCCTTGTAGGGCAATGACCTTGACATTAGAATGAGCCACAACTGAGCTTAAATGCACCCCCCCCCACCATCAAGCAGTTGTGATCTTGAGTAAGTGACCTAATCACTGTGAGTCCCCATTTCTTCTTTTGAAAAACATTGTGAAGACCACTGTTTAGGCAACAACTGTAATAAAAACTATCCCCACAAAAGCTGGCTCTCTCTGAAGGGCACCCAGTCCATCTCCCCTTCTGTCGCTTTTCTCTCCAAACCCGAAGGAAATGCCGTTTTTCCGTGTATTTTGCCTCTGAGATAGAATTTTTCTCTCTGTCCCTCACGGCATCAATGAAGTCTGGCATCTTATTCCTTCTACTGTTGTGACCGTCCCCACTTGTACTAGAACACTGCCACCACTGCTGCTCTTGCTCCTGAGACCCCCTTCCACTGTGACCCCTCCCCCACCCCACTGCTAGTATTACCACCTGCTGTCCCTGCTCTGGGCACCTCTTGTTAATGAGCCCAGACTAGTCTAGGTATGGCACAAAGCATTTTATGTTAATCATTTCGTTTAATCTTTGCAACAGTTGAGAGGGAAAAAAGTATTATCTTCCTGTTCTACAGATGATGAAACTTAGACTCAACGGGTCCACTAATTTCCCAGGTCACAGTGCTCTTGAGAGTTGGATGCCAGTCAGAGGTGCTCCTAGGCCGTGATGTCCTTGAAGGAAAAGAAGCCCTCGCCCCAGCACACGCCCAGGCCTGGCACAGGTGTGGAGCTCGTGAGATTCTTGCTGCCTGGGTGAGGGCACCATGTTCAAGTCTGTCATGTTCTGAGACCCCTGGGAGGTGGTACCCATATTTCTAAGATCAGAGAGTACTTCTAAGGGACCGCCCCTCATCCACTCTGGTTGGGAGCAGCACTCTGGTGTGAGGATGGTGTGCTCCTGGCCACTGCAGCCCCGGGAGGAGGCTCTGGGATCCTCTTGATCACATTTTACATTATGGGTTCAGTACCTTACAAAGGGGAAAGCATAGCCCCTGTGGTCAGACTGGATGCAAATGAAACTCTTAGAGATGCAAATGACTTTCCTACAAAGAGCTCTGGGTTAGAGCTGAAAGGATGTGTGACTAAAAGCACTGACTGTTGGAAAAAAGAGAGAAAATTCCTCTGGAGACTTGCCAGCTAATTAGCAATGCCAGCGGCCCTACTTGGTGGCCTGCCTGCAGTTGTGGGCAAACCCTTGAGCTGGGTGTTCAACTTTCATCCTTGTGGCCAGCCCTGGGGAGAAGCTTTTGGGGCAGGAACACAGGCCCTGGGCCCGGAGGTGCTAAATCACGTGGCACCAAGGTTGCTAAGAGTTCAGTAAGAGAAACAAAACTTCTCTTGGATTGCTTTGCTGATGATTGTATCTGATGTGATAACAGTGTAACCGCCTGGCTTCAAATGTGGTTCTGCCACATAAAGCTGTGTGACCTTGGGTAAGTCATTTAAGCTGTCTGAGCCTCAGTTTCATTATTGATGCAATGGGAATAATAATGTTCAGTGACAAGGGTGGCTATGAGTATTAACAGATACAAGCTGCCTGATAGACATGTTGAATAGCTTCTCACCCCTTCCAGCTGCATCCTTTTCTTGCCTCTCTGGCGTTCATTCCTGGATCCCATCTGTTTTAACAGTTACTTCTTCTGTTTACTGGCTGAAAACCACCCCCTTTCCCCCAAATCCTGCACTCTTCCTCCCCCAACCAGTAAACCCCTTCATGATCGTGGCTGTGCCTCTTTGATTTCCATTTGCTCGGTGCAGGAACTAGATAGATGAGTGACGACGAACGAATGAGTGAATGAATGAATGTTGGGTGTCCCAATCATTCCATACATAAATGAAATAACATTTCAGTTTGGAGAAGTATTTTTAATGTTCTGCATTACCATCTGTGATAATACTACCATTTTCCAGGTAAAAGAGTTTACAGAGGTGGGAGGGGCTTGTCTAAGGTCACCCTGCTGGCACATGTCATGTCTCACACCTCACTCACTAGTCAGCAAGTGTTCAATCAGGTGCTTTCTAGTGCCCACTGATCCAGGCATCACCTGGATTATTTCCTTCTTTATGGCTTCCCCAGGGAAGCCAGATTCTTGCTGTGACTAACATTTCAGTGAGTTCCAGCTGCTTGGGATCCACCGTAATAGATGGGACCACTACCTTCATGGAGCTTACGCTCAGTCGCCGGAAGCAGCGAGCAGACATAAATAGCACATTTGTTAAATAAGTAAATTATTGAGAATTTTGGAAGGTGATACCTGATATGGGGGAAGAAAGGAAGGGGCTCTGGGACATTTGAAAGAACTCTTTAGCCTCTAGCACCTCTTATTAGAAAGCGAATATCATTTAGTCATTGAGTGTGCCTCTGTCCACACTTTGAGAAAATATATGCCAGATCCCCAAGGGTTTCAAGATGAAGAATTAAATCTAGACTGACTGTGTTTCTTGCAAAGGCCGGCGTGGCAGATGGAGGCTGCAGCAAGCTTCCGGAGGGCCAGAGTTTGCTAGTGTGTATGAACAGATTAGGAGGGTAGGAGTAGTAATCATAAATGTAGCTACAGTTATTAAGTGCTTACTACATATCGGGCACTGACCCAGATCCTTTGTACATAGTAACTCACTTAATCCTCATAATAATTGCTTTTGATTGCTTTTATTATGGCCCCATTTCATGGAGAGGAAAACTGTGGCTCCGAGAGGTAAATAACTTGCCCAAGGTCACAAGGTAGAAGATGGCAGAGCGAGCGTGTGAACCCGGAGTGGTGGTTACCAGACCTGGCTCTTTTAACCATGCTACCAGCCTCCAGAGTAGAAACCAGCCCCCTGTAACCAAAAGAGCTGGCACGGTGTGGCCTGAAAACTGCCAGGATCTACTGAGCAGACCACAGAGTGATCGCGGCAGATGTACAGTGAGATCACTGCAAATGTGAGAAAAACCAAGAGTGCTGGACAGCTTGAGTTGCACTTTTTGATGGTACTTCCCTGTGTCTTTGGTTGCCTTATCTGAACCATGGAGGGGATTGGGTTAGAGGATCATCTACAGGCCCTTTTCTGTGCTGTGTCGTCTCAGGGACTTTGAGGGGTGTGCCATTTCACTGATTCTTAACAGTCAGTCTAGTTCTCAATGCTTAAGCGCCCCGGCTTAGAGGCTTTGAATACAGACAGGCTTAAGTTTGAATTGTGGCTCTCCATTTTGCTAGGGGAGGGGAGAAGCCTCGGCTAGGTAAATAGCTTAAATTGAACAACGTGGGCTTCAGTTTCATCCTCTGTTAGATGAGTGTGCCAGAAGAGCCCCTGCCACAGGGCTATTAGGAAGAATAAATGAAGTGCTGTGTGAGGTCTGCTCACTGTACTGTCTGGCTCCCAGTGAAGGGAGTAGGCCTCAGTGAGCATCTGTGGGGGAAGGAGCGGTGTTTGCATCCCAGAGTCTCTGCCCCAGCCTAGCAGGCTGGCAAGGCTGCTGCTTGGCGGGGCTCTCTGTGCCCCTGGGATTCACTGTTGTCTGTGTCGGGGGGTTCTGAAAGTCTTCTAAGGTTGCGTTCAGTCTTGACCTGACACTCAGCAACAAACTTGGAGGTTTGCAAACATCTGGCATTTTTTTAAATCACTGCCTTTGTTCCTCAGTATATTAGCAAATAAAAAGACACGGAAGACAGATTTAAAAAAGAAAAGCCAGCCCAACCTCAACCAAAACACCTAAACCCAAACCTGATGATCTTGAAATGTGTAAGGCCCTGTAAGATGGTGCTGGATGTCCTGGTGTAGTTTTAACCTTTTGTTTCCTACAGCAGAATCACGGGAGCTCGGAGATGGTTGACAGCAATTAGCAGAGAGAAAGCTTCCTCTTAAAACTGAGTAATAATCTGCTTATTACTTTTTGCACACTAGTTTCATGGTGACCCAAGTAAATTACAAATTACAGCTCCTTTGGTGCACGTGCACCATTTACTCTTGCGTTTTGCCGGTTCTTGCTGTTGCCCTGCTCTGCCTCTGCTCACCCCAAACCAGCAGGACCTCAAACCTCTCGGAACTTTATGCTGCCCTCTCACCCTTTAGGTGTGTGCACCTGCCATTTGCTCAGCCCAGAGTACTGTCCTTTCAAGGCCAACTTAGTCCAGCTACTCATTCTGGAGTCAGATGCCCTGACGGACAAGCCCCAGTTTAAATTAGTAACTTTCTTCTTTCTTCTTCTAGAGTGTTCTGGTTCCGTCCCTGCAGTCCTCATTTCACTGTGTTTTAATCACCTCTTTACTGGTCTGCCTCTTGTCTAAACTGTGAATCTCCTGATAACAAGGGCTGAGTCTGTGTTCATTATCTCCCCAGTCGGTGCTCAATATATTTTGTAGGCTGAATGATTCATAAACTGAAAGAAGTCAAACGGGGGCCCGGATGCAAAGAGCACCCTCCATGGGGAAGGCAGAGACCAAAGGGTAGAATGGTGGCACAGAGAGTTTTGACTTCAGTTTCTATTACACAACAGCTAAATGTGTACCATCATCCAGATGTCAATTATCTGTGTTGTGTAGCTCTCCAAGGTGCTTAATCAAAACCCTCTCATTAATCCTCACAAACATCTTCCAAGGAAGTGGGAAAGTAGAATTCATTTTTTGTAGCATGAGAAAATGAGACATCAAAGGTGCTGAACCTGCACATTTCAAGGTTGATACAGTTAGCTCTCTGGCTCCTGGGGGAGTCTGTACAGAATTCACCCTCCTCACCATGCCTGCCCCTCCCTTTCTCTCCCAGACACCATTCTGACATGTCTCCCCCACCCTCACCCCACCTCCCAGTTTCCCACTCCCATCTATTTATGACTCACTGTGTCACATTCAGGTTCACAGATGATTTTAGAAGTGGAGAGTGAGCAAATCCAGTTGAACAATTTAACCAGATTCAAAAGGATTTGGATCATTTGCGTAATTGGGCTAGCAGATGGCAAATGTAGTTCAAAGTACAAAAATGTAGAATAATTACAAGGGGAGAAAGCAATGCAGTTTATGGATGAGGAAAGTGATTTGGGAGAAAAGCTCATCGAAATCATTACCTCAGTGTGTTAAAAGGACAAACAGCACAGGTCTGGGTAACAGAGGTGGAGTACAGAGTATACTCTCGTGACTCCTTGGGTGGTTGGATGCAGGAGAGAGGACATGTCTGTCTCCTAGAAGTGAGAAAGGAAATGGTTGGTGGGCAGAGAAGGATCTGGAGAGAATGGTGACTGGGCAGGCAGAAAAGCTGTCATAGTCACTTTATGGGTTCACATTTCTCCTGCTTCCATCTTACCTGTGACCCGTTGGTGAGAATCTGTTTCCCCCTGAGCCTCAGTTTCCCTTACGGTAACATGAGCAGACTGATGCCTGCTTTCTTGCTGCATTGAAGAATTTATGAGTTCATAGATGTGAGAAATGCATGCAACTTATTTGGAAACCCAGGAAATTCACTCTTAGGAGTATGAGTTTTATGTTCATAATGCCCCTCCCCCAAAGTCAATATTTTCTGGAATAGGGTTGTTTACTAATGTCATAGGCTAAATGATGACCTCCCCACCCAATCCCTTACCCTAATCCTTAGAGCCCGTGAATGTTGTTTTCAATGAGACTTGGCAGGTGTGATTAAATTAAGCATCTTGAGATACAGAGATTATCCTGGATTATCCAGGTGAGGCCTAAATGCCATTACAAGTATCCTTTTAAGAAGAATGCTGAGGGCTATTTGACATAGTAGAAGAAGGAAATGGGAGTGATATGGCCACCAGCCAAGCAGCCACCAGAAGCTGGAAGAGGCAAGAACAGGATTCCCTCCAGAACCTCTGGAGAGAGCAGAGCTTTGCTGATAACTTTGATTTTGGCCCAGTGAAACTGAAGTCAGTCTTCAGCTTCCACAAGTCTAAGACACTAAATTTCTGTTGTATTAAGACACCAAGTTTGATGTTTTTTACAGCAACCACAGGAAACTAGTAAAACTAGAAAGAGAATTTGACCAGCACAGAAGAGATTTGGATGAGGTCCAGGTTCTGAATCTCACTTCCATGGGACCTGGGGTCATCCATCTTGACCTCTGTTTCTTCACCTTTGAAGTAGAATAATAATAGTACATCCCTTATATGGGTTATTGAGAAGGTTATTGAGAAGAGAGAATGCATGTACCCTATTTACCATAGGTACATTAAAAAAAAAAAAAAGCTGGGCATAGTTTTAAGTTCTGAATCAAGCAGTATTTACTCAGCACTCAGAAGTCCAGAGAACCTGAGAGGGGACAATTTCGGAGAATGGAGGTAACACTCAGTATTATGGAAGCAGCTGGGAGTGTTGATGATGCCTGGGCAATTTGTCTGGAGGAGGCAGGACCATGGCCACCAAAAAGGGGCTCAAGTCTTGCTCCTGCCCTAGAGAAGGTTGAGGTTCTAGGAAAGGCAATCCAGCAGAATCTAAGAGCTAGCACCGTGACCGGGAGAGGGGGATATCTCAGGTTAGGAAAATAGGAGTTGGGGGCAAGGAAGTCATCCTGGGAATGCTTGATCCCAGGTCTGATTGCCACTGAAGGAAACTCTGGTAAGATTTCAGGGCCCAGATCCTAGGTTTCTGAGGACATCTTTTTTTTTTTTTTTTTAACATTTATTTATTTATTTATTTGAGAGAGACAAAGTGTGAGTAGGGGAGGGGCGGAGAGAGAGGGAGACACAGAATTTGAAGCAGGCTCCAGGCTCTGAGATGCCAGCACAGAGCCCGATGCGGGGCTTGAACTCATGAACCGTGAGATCATGACCTGAGCCAAAGTCAGACACTCAACTGACTGAGCCACTGACGCACCCCCCCTAAGGACATCTCAATGCCAAGCCCTAAGATTCTAAATTCAGTGGTATAAACTCTGCCTCCATCAGAGTAGGTCCAGTCTAGGAACAGTGGCTGCTGGCATGGGAGAGATTAGTAATGGCTGCTTTAAAATTAGGCCACCTGGTCAAGGAGGTCCGAGTTGAATCTGGGTACTACTAAAGTGTCTTTCAGAACCTGAAAAGACCAATGACGTCTAGAAACTTGAGTGCTAGATAGGTACAAGTAAGTAGATCCAGCTAAGACTAGAGACAGAGTCTGGGCCTGATGGACCCTTTGTGTGTAGGAGTGTGGTGCTGGCTATGGCACAGGGAAGCTGTGATGGATAAATATGGAAAATGAGAACCAGAGAGATTGAGTAACTTGCTTACGGACATGGCCTGTTAAGGACAGAACTGAATCTAGAACCTTTGTCCCTTGCCAGGTTTTTAAACTGATCAAATATGACTTTTTCGTAGGTTTTAGTTTACTCTTGAAATTAGAGAGATTTGTTTGAGATCTTGCCTCTGTTTTAATCAGCTTCCACATTTTTACAACTCTTGTGCTCTCTGATTAGACCGCAAGTTTTTGACCATCATTTAAGGAAAGAATGTGCAGGGAGAAAGGGAGGATTCAAGAATAAAAAGTAATTAAACATAATAAGTCTCTTGAGATTAGCCATTAATTTGGATGTGAAATGTAAAATTGCCTTTAAAGTAATAAGGGATAATATCAAGTGATGGTAATATCCAGCATGGGAGGTAACATGCTGGTAACATTGCATAAGGCAGGATAATACATGTGGCAGTTCCCTGATTTTTGTAGAATTAATGATGTTGGTTTCATTTCACTGCTGATTTAAGATATACATTTCACAAATCGCACATTAAGGCAAATGTATTAAAATTGCACCCAAAGAGCTGAATAGCCAGAAAATGGCAGCCCCTTGAAACACTGCAGTTTTATGATATCTTAGGTTTAATGCTTAATCAGTAGATATTTACATCTGTGTATTTTAATGCCTTGAAATGCCAGTTCAACAGAATTATTGGGAATATTCTGAGAGGGGCTTATGAGTATGCAGGGGTAATATTCTGATTTAGGTGGTAAACTGAAAAAGAGACCAGAATGCTCTTAAGACTTGGTACTTTTTTTAATTTATTAAAGAAAAAAGGGTTGGGGGCACCTGGGTGGCTCAGTCGGTTGAACATCCAACTTCAGCTCAGGTCATGATCTCGCGGTTTGTGAGTTAGGCCCCGTGTCGGGCTCTGTGCTGACAGTTCGGAGCCTGGACCCTGCTTCGGATTCTGTGTGTCCTTGTCTCTTGGCCCCTACCCCAGTTGTGCTCTGCTGTCTCTGTCTATCAAAAATAAAGTCTTGTTAGAAGAGAGGTGTTGTTTGGGTTTCACAGAATATGTATATAAAGTATATAATAAGATGAGTTAAGACAGTTCATAACCAAGCTTGACTCAGACTTTATTAACTCAAGGAATTATTATAATAGAGCCTGCTGCTGACATACTGGTTTCTTAGAAAAGCAGAGTGATTGTCTGGGTGAACATTCACCTTCTCAGGGGAGAATCATGCACTCATGCACTCATTCACGCATATACTCATGCATTTGTTCATTTGCTCCTTCATTCGTCATGCATGCACTCATTCATTTATTCATTTGCTCATTCATTCATTATATTTCATTTATCCATGTATTACTTGTTTACTGAGCACCTACTATCTGCCAGGCACTGTTTTGAGTGTTGGGAGTCAATAGTTTTAAAAAGGTAGTCTCAGGGGGCATCTTGGTGACTCACTCGTTTGGGTTTCTGACTTCGTTTCAGGTCATGATCTCACGGTTCATGAGTTCGAGCCCCGTGTCGGGCTCTGTGCTGACAGCTCAGAGCCTAGGGCCTGCTTCGGATTCTCTGTCTCCCTCTCTCTCTGCCCCTCCCCCATTCATGATCTGTCTCTTGCTGTCCCTCAAAAATAAATTTAAAAAGTTAAAAAAAAATTTGTAAAGTAGTCTCAGGGTGAGTGGGTGGCTCAGTCAGTTAAGCATCAGATTCTTGATCTCAGCTCAGATCCTGATTGTGAGATCGAGTCTTTCTTCAGGCTCTGCACTGACAGTGCAGAGTCTGCTTGGGGTTCTCTGTCTCCCTCTCTGTCTGCCCTCCTTCTCCTCCCTCCCTCCCTCTCTCTCTCTCTATGTCTCTCTCTCTCTCAAAATATATAAATAAATAAACTAAAACAAAATAGTCTTTTGCATCCAATTTTATGGAAATAGACATTGTGTGCCATAAGTTTTTTTTTTTTTAAATAGTTAAGGACTTGACGCTATACTTACAATCTAAGTGAAAAAGCAGAATGAAAGCTTTTGTTTTCAGTTTTATATGTGTGTGTGTATTTGATAAGAGTTGAAGAATTAATGATGGAAGCAAAATACTCCAAATATTTAACGTGTATGTCTCTGCCTTTGCAGATTAAGCATACATTTTGTTTTCATTTCTGTATTTACATTAAGTTTTCCACAATAAGTATTCATGGCTTAGCAAGAAAGGAAAAGGAAGCACGTAACGAATGTGGTTACTGGCTCCACAACTGACCAGCATGGGTGAGTCGAGGGTTTTTAGAAGGTTAGCTAACCTAGATTAGCTACCTAGAAAACTGTGTGCAAAATAATAATTTATTTGATTTCTTTGTTAATTGTCCTGAATTTGTCCTTCTTTTAAAGCCAAGAAGACTTTCCCCTTGTTTGGCACAGTCTTAGCCCTAGCAAGAGCAATGATTTCTGCCATGATTAAGGGATTTCACACTAGTGAAGGTTTATTTTAAAAATAGCCGCTTTTGGTAATTGATTATTTTGTGTATGTTACCCATAATGATACTGTCTGAAGGATGAAATATCTTCTCTCCATTTTCCAAAGCAGCCTCAGTAACCCCCAGTGACACTGGGGTTTTGCTCACTGACTTTAATTACTCCACACAGAAGCTCCTGTTCTGAGTCTGGGTGTGCATCACCCACAGTGAAAGGACCTGGCTGATGAACTCACCCACAAGAGCATCCTGAGCTAGTCATGGAATTTGGAAACCATTAGAAAGCTGGGCGATTTCATTATTCATTCACTTGAAATAATCCTGGGACTGCTTTCAGTGGCATGGTTCCTTCAGCAAATAAAGATAAGCCAAATCCCTGGGCACTCAAAGAAGGAGAAGATTCTCTAAATTAATTCCAGGCTCAAATAATTCAGTAGCATTTGTAATATTCTGTGCATAAATTGGCAATTTGCTAGAGAGATCAGGAAATGATAAAGGCTTTCTTTCCCCTCCCCCTTCTCATCTTAACAACTGCTGAGGCAGCTATTGGGATAAAAGAAATGTTTTATCCTTAATAAATGTCCTATCAGGTAATGCACTGATTAAGGGTATCCAAACATGGTGCCCCCCTTTAAGCGGTTATTTTTCATCAGAGAAACAGAATAATTATTTATATGAAAAATACATATACTAACAATATCAAGAAATAGAGAAATAAGAGTGCTGACTTACAGGGTTTCCTCTTTTCAGTTTGAAAGTGTTTCAGTTGTTTTGTTTGGAAAGATTGCTTGCCCTTACTCACTAGTGATGCCACATTTTAAATCCAAACTTGAGTATGTCTGGTATCTCTCTCTCCTCCTTCTTATCCCCAAGGCCATTTGTTTGATTTGGGCTCATACTGGGGAATCTCTGGGAAGGTTGGTTATCCATGGCCCTCTCCCTTTGCATTTTGAGCCAACTGCAAACCAGACACAGGAACCAGATAAAGATAAAATATCCTCATGTTGCTGGCACAGCTGGGCTGGAATGTGTGGCTCAGGCTGCCTCCTACCTGTCCTCTGAGTCTACACCTGGAGTCCTACTTGGGTCACATGAGGTCTGCAGAGCTGAAAGTCACCCAGCCAGTCACAGGGATGAGAACAGAGCCCTCCCTCCTTGTCCCCTCTGTGCTGCCTCTCCCAGCACTTGCAAGGACAGCACTTGCCCTGGACACACCAGTCTGCTCACTCCCCTCTTGCAGATCCAGAAGCAGAAGAACCCCAAATGGGCTGAGCTCCAGTCCTCACAGCTGTTCACAGTCTCAAGGATCTAATAACTCACTGCTCTTCATAAGAGAAGCAGCAGTAGGGAGGGAAGAAAGAGCTTCTCACCTTCCCATTGTTTGAAAGAGACCTGGGTCCCCATCATATGGGCCGCAGGCCTCTTTCTCCCTTCACACTTGATCCATCCATCCATCTGCCTGGCCCTTGGCTGTCTGATTTCATCTGCCTAAAACCCAAAACTGGTCCTGCCACTCTCCTGCTTTCCAGTCTTTCAGGTTAGCATGGTTTTAAACTCCTTAGTGATGTGCTTACCACCTGCTCCACCTCTTTCTTAACTCTACCCCACTCATAGCCAGCTATTTGTTGATGGGGCCTTACACAGAGCCTCTCAGCCCTGATCCTTTGCCTCTGATATCAGCCCCCATTCTGGTTAGGGTGCCCTTCTTTTCAGTGACCAAAACAGGTGCATTGCTCATCACAATGTATTTCCACTAGGTGAGACCCGGTATTTGCCACTTAGTAGGTACTCACTAATTCTTTGTCGGGTACATAAATGAATGAACATTTGGAAAAAATAGAGCCATAAGCCTTTCACTGAGTCCATCTGAAAGAAGATCGTCATCATGATTTTTAGATTTGTTTTGCCTTCTTATTTTCATGGAAATAAAAGTTTCTTAATGCAGTTTTTTCACTGTTTTAAAGATATCTTTAAAATCGTCATGAGGTTTGTTGTTATTATCAGTAATAATAATCAAGTAGAATAAGAACCCTCACCTCATATAGGGTCCTTCATGGTGAGCTACATGTGTTCTTAACCCAATACTTAGACTGCAGGGCTGGTTTTACTCAGCCGAAATTTTATCCACCTTGCCACAGAATCAAGTAGGGGAATGTGGGCCATGGGCCAGGTTGCCACCGATAATTAGTCAGCGGTGGATGAAAGTTTTTTTAAGTATAAGGGAAGGATAAATGAATGTATCTTTACATTGGGTATAAATGGAATTTCCCCCTATTATTAAATCTATGCTTTTAAGTTATAGAGAACCCTTCTTTGAAGTCTTGGACTCTCTGATACTGGGGAACAATGGCTGTGATTATCCCTAAGGACTTAAAGGGAAAGCAAGTCTGCTCCGGTGTGCCTCACTTTCATCTCACCCAATGACTGTTCATCCCTTCTCGGGCCTGTAGTCCAGGAGGTTTCCATGGAGCCTGCAGGCTGCAGGGCTCCAAGGACAAAGGTCATTCCCGTTTAGAGCCTCTACCTCAGCCCTTCCCTCCCAAATCCTCTGATCATGTAGAATTCCAGCATTTTTCGTTTCTGAAATCATTGTCTCCAAAGAAAGAAAGAAAACTTCTCTCAGCAGGTTTTGTTTGGAAGAAAAGGGTTTCAGAGGCCAGAAGAAAAACAGATCTTTTTTATTTATTTCAATAAGCAAGTTAAAAGGGAAGATTTTTTTTTCTTTGCTTTCCGTTGAAACTGAGCTGAAAGTCCTTAATGAGAAAACCAAGGAGGCAGCAGTTATAAGCATTTGTCTAAGGATGTCTCTTTTTTGTCTCCTCAAAGACTGTGCTTACACTTTTTAGTGGCCATTTCAGTGTTCTTGAGGTCAGTCAGTGGCTATATAAAACACTAAACCTTTGGATACTTGATTTACAAAATTATTCAGCTCTGCCAGGCTAGATAGTTTTAAAAGTTTGGTGTAAAGGAGCCATCTGGATAGAAGATGTAGCTGTGTACATCCTCACAAAATAGTCCATAAATCTTACCATTTCAGTAGCTTCTAAGGACACTTTTGATCAACAGTGAAATCAAGGCACTGTAGTGACTGGCTTTTCAGGAATGGCCATGTAAGCTAGCAACCCCAAAGCCATTCTTTTTCTTCTTGCAGCAAGACCTTTCACTTCCAGAAGATATTTCATGCTTACACAGACAGTTGACTACTTAAGCTTGCATATTCTAGGGACAGTCATTCACATTGGTAAGATATGGGTGCTTTTTTTGGTGGCCCAGAGTGACATATGGTCAACTACACATCTCATGGTCTTCATTTAAAATAATATATGGCTTTTCTGTAAATTCAGTGATACCACATTTTGTTTTTCCAGCCAACTAATGTTATCCCTTACCCGTGCTCCCCGCAAATATACACCACCACCACACACACCACTTCTGGACTCTGATACGGTAAAAACAATGTGAACTTTGAAACCACAAAGACCCAGGTTTAAATACTGGACCTGAAAAATGCTGTCTGGATGACTTTGGTCAAGTTACTTCACCTCCAGGGGTCTCAGATTTCTCATCTGTAAAATGAGGAATAGAAGTATTCTCCTTAAAGGGATTATATGAAATTATGAGTATAAACCACTTAGCAAATTCATTGGGACAAAAAAAATTAAGTAAGTGTATTTACCAAATAATGAATTAGTGAAAAGCTCTTGGCTGGTGAATGTATCTCAGCTATGGGCACAATATTCTATAATGATGAGCAAATACAAGTTGTGAAAAGCTGTAGATTCTTTCTAGAATATGAGGAAATGGAAAATCTTGGAAAGATTTGCTGGAATGAGTCTGTTTTAAATGAACTGTATTGGAACCCAGCCTTTTGTGCTATGCAACAGGAAAGTCTCAAAAAGAACTCTCTTAAATTTTCCCTTAAAGGATTTTATTATATGGTAAAAGGAAGAAGATAAATATTATAGTTTTTGCTACATTTACTGGTCTCCCCCTAGGTCATTATGTCCTTACATAGATACTTCCTTTGTTTTACATATTTTTATTCCTTAATAATTGTAGCCTGAATACAAAAGATACTGAAAGTTTATTGGGGCACTTGGGTGGCTCAACTGGTTATATGTCTGACTTTAGCTCAGGTCATGATCTCATGGTTCATGGGTTCGAGCCCCATGTCAGGCTCTGTGCTGATAGCTCAGAGCCTGGAGCCTGCTTCAGATTCTGTCTCTCCCTGTCTCTCTGCCCCTCCCCCACTTGTGCTCTGACTCTCTCTGTTTCTCAAAAATAAATGAACATTAAAATTTTTTTAAAAAAAGAAAGTTTATTGACGTAAATGATTATCCTACCAAACATAGATTGGTATTCTGTATTCTGCCAGTTGAAGGGAGGAACTGACATTTGTTTCCATGAAAAACTCTTGCAAACCACATGGTCCATGGCAATGAATTTGATTCATCTGAACAAGGACATGGATCTAGTTTTGTAGTCTTGGGTAAACACCTTTATTTTATCGAGCTTTGACTTCTTCTTTCCAGTTGAGTTCAGGACAGCAAAAATTTCCTAAGTTATTGTGTGTCAGTCCTGATTGCAGGCACTGAGACCCAAAGGTAAATAAAGTTAAATATCTATACATTCCTAATTATAACATGACAAATACAAAAGAGAAAATTAATGCAGGGAATGTTTTAATCTAAAACATAGACTATCAGAGCAGCACAAATAGAAGAGGAAATGCCTGGGCAGAATTCTGAATGGAACTGGAAGTTGTCAGATGCAGAAAGTTGAGTTGGTGGAAGGGAGTGGTGGAAGGAGCACTAGGGCATTCTGGGTAGAAGGGTGACTAATGTGTGTGCAAAGTCAGGAAAAGGCATGGTGTGTTTGAATCAAATTATAAGTAGAACTGTTTGGTTAAGAGCTTCATGAGAGTGGGGAACGTTGTTTTATTTCACGGAGATATTCTCATGTCCTTGAATAAGACCTGGGACATGGCACTCAACAAACAAATAAGTAATGGAGTAAATAAATTGGCATAATGCAGAAGATTGGACGCTTTTCTCTATACATCCGAAGTCCACATCAAAACTCAGTTATTATGGTCCCTTGATTATTTGTCTTATTTTCCCAGCCAGACCATGAACTCCTCACCAGCAAAAAGCTCTTTGAAGATGTTCAGTAGACACTTGACAATTGAATAACTGATTTAAGCCTGAAACCCCACTTGAAACCTTTGTAGATGGTCTGACTTAGCAGTGCCCACATCTAGGGATCATGAACTTACCATACCTCTCTTGTTTGAGGGGCAGCAGAAATCAGGTAGGTTAATTCTGAGAATTATCCTGGGAAATATGATAGTGAAGCCAATACAGCATCTGTAAGAAACTCAACTGGGTTTCCTAAAAAGGAGGAAGAGTGTTAGGGAAAGATTCATCGGAGATTAAATAACATCCATACACTATAATGAGGACCTGAGCAGGCGCAGATACCTGTGGTTAAAGAAAATCACAGCTTCTACACAAGCAGCACAACTGTGGGCGTAGGGACCTTCCTGCTTCATTATTCTGAGGAATAGCATTATCAGGGAATTGCAAAGATTTGAGCTTCAAAATCAATATGTGCTGAGAGTTACACGGCAGGAAAGCCAGGAACTATAATACTTTGAACACTGTTTTTATAGTCACTTTTGAGCAAGTCCGTGAATTCAAATTCAAGGACACATCTTCAGCACTGGCACTTGTTAGCTGATAGTCATGCTTCCCGCCCCCCCCCCCCACACACACACACACTCTTTTCTTTTAGAAGTATTTAATGAATATATGCTATTTGCCAGGTACTTTTCTTACTGTGTGGTGTGTTCAGTGCTGTGGATCCTGCCCTAAAGGAGGGTGTATTAGAGGAATTCCAGCCACTCTCGTGCAAAATATGTAATCACTCAAGAAAAATTGGAGTTAACATCTCGCTCCTGTAATAGTACAGGGCAGATGAACTGCTTCGTGAGCATCTCTTTTCTGTGCAGTCATTTGGGAACACAGGTTAAGAAAGGCTCTGCCATTTATTGCAAGTAGGTCTAAGGGACCGTCCTAGGGCTAGTCTCCCTTCTAGACAGTTAGAAAAGACAAAGGGAAGAGAAGAGCACCCACAGGGGTCTTCATAGGCCAGGTTTGAAAGTGACAGTCATCACTTCCGCTTGGGTAGAACACACCTACCTGCAAGAGAGGCTGGGAAGTGTGGTCTGGCTGTGTACCTAGGGATTTGGGAGTGCCCTGCAGTCTCTGCCATAGCAGTATGCTACAGAAAATGGGTCAGGTTCAAGACTCAAGGTAATACAAGAGAAAGGAGGACCAGGCAGATTTATTGACTACTAAGTGATCAGCCCCTGGCTTTATACTTCCCCATGAAGTACAGCATTTTGTTCTCCAGACAAGATTTCAAGGGTTACGTATCATCCTCATTTTACAAAGGAAGAAATGGAGACCTAGAGTGTTATAGGTAACGTTTGATGGTGTTTATTTGAAGTCATAGGTGGAAAGTAAACAGAAGGTTCGCAGTTGCTGTGTCCCTAATTTGCAGGGAAACTAATAGTGTTTTTACTGGTCAAAAGTTAACCATGCAGCAAATACTTCTCCAGACAGAGTTTTTCAGCTGGAGATTGTCATCCTTGCTCTAGCCTTCTCTCTACCACAGTTTTGGTGATGCATGACTTCCAGTAGAAGTTTAGGTGGTAATACTCAACTATGAAGCATGGAACAAAGACTGATTGTTCAGTCATTTACTGGCCCATCTATCCATCTTTCTTTCATTGGTCCATTTTTTAAAATCAAAGATGTATAATATTTACTGTGCCTATTGAATATGCCCAGCATTGTGGTAGGTGTTTGGAACGCAAAGACAAAAATTATGGTGCCTTTCCTTTGGTAAGCTCGGTGGCTAGTCAGGGAATCAGACATGAAAATGGGTAATTAAAATGTAGGGTTTTTAAAGGCCATGGGACAGAAAATGCAGTTGGACTGAGACACGGAAGAGCCAACTGCCGGAGAACAGTCCAAGAGAAGACTCACAGAAAGGAAATAAATAGATTTGGGCGACTGGAAAGTTTTCCCAGGTTGGAGAAGCCTTAGGCTGAACATTCCAGGTAAAGGAAACAGCACAGATAAAGGAAAAGAGGAATCTGAAGGAATCTGAAGATGGTGTATGTTTAAGACTGGTTAAAAAAAACAAGCCACATGCAAGGTGACTGTGAAGAATAGCAGGAAACGTGGATGGGCTGGATCTCAGTGTCTTAAGAAAGGCACACTCTCAAAGCTGATGTCTTTTTTGTTTGCGTCCCTGATAAATCATGCCACTGTCCAGTTCTCAGGATTTCTTGATGGTATGGGGGCAGCCTCCATCGACACAGTTTATGTTGTTTGGTAGTCAGAGCCAGGCTCAATCTTCTTCCAGCGGACCTCTCCACAGGCCCAAATAATGACAGAAAGTGAACAAGGAGTAAACTTGCAGAGCATCGAGGGGCCTGGGTGGCTCAGTGGGTTAAGCATCCCACTTTGGCTCAGGTCAGGATCTCAAGGTTCATGAGTTTGCGCCCGAAACCAGGCTCTCTGTTCTCAGTGCAGAGCCTCCTTGGGACTCTCTCTCTCCCTTTCTCTGTGCCCCTCCCCCACTCATTCATATTCTCTCTCTTTCTCAAAAATAAATACCTAAAAAAAAAAAAAAAAAAAAAAGCCTTGCAGAGGATCAGAAACTGCCTGGTTCAGCCCTCAAACCAGACATGCAAAATGGCAGTGCTGAGGGTCAGAGATGGATAGATGCAGGAACAGAAGACACTATGAGCAGTAGAGCAAGGACAATGATTGGGGGAGCCAGGGCTTTGGGTTTGAACGTGATTGACTATCTCCTCCCCATTCCCCACATGCTTCTTCCCTTCCCTCAAAACATACACATCCCTATACACACACAGAGAAAGACAGAGAGATTAAGATTCTAGTTCTTGGGAGCCTGGTGGATGTTTAGAATTTGGTTAGCTTAGTCATAAGAAAAAAGCCACAGAGTTGGGGGCAAAATGTGTTGGGCAAAGCTACTGTGCGCATGAAAGTTCATGGGAGAGATGCACCATTAACCGCTAATCCTCTGTGGATTTTTTCCAACTATATCTCAGCTGCTCTGTTCATTCACAGTGATTTCAGGGACCACTCATAATTATACCAAGTAAGGCAGACCTTAAGAATGATTAAAATAAAAATAATAATAAACGTGTAAGTATTGATCTGTCATGGCTGGTCAATCCTATCTTTTCCATTTAGCTGGCAGATAATTAGTGCCATTAGCAGGCGTGATGGCTCACACTTAAAACTACAGTAACTCCATCAAAGGGATCCTCACAGCACCCACATTAGGACTGTAGCAGCTGATAACAGTCCATTTCAAGTCAATTCCACGGGTGTTTATTGAGTGTCTACTAAGTACACGAATCCTGCTGCCAGAATAATAATGATCCAAGGATACCCATCTGAAATGCCCTTCCTGGAATTTTTCCAGTTGGCTTATTATGCTTAGAACCGTGGTTCTGGGGAAGAACAAATGAGATTGTCTAAAAACATAGTACTGTTTAAACGTGTTTTGAAATGCTTAGAGGGTGTTTTGGCTCTTTTATAAATAAAAATCAGATTAAAAGTTGCTTTAAGAGTGTCAGTAGATTATGACCTTTAGTATTTGGTAAGTATTAGAATTTTTAATAATAAGTGACTTCAAAAAATGTTAAATGTGCTGGGGAAAAAACTAAATTATATAGAGAAATCTCTAAAAATTACAAAACAACCAGCAAAAGGTTACGTGTAGACCCAAGGAGTTATGTGTTTTGCTATTGTCATTATGTATGCGTTCAGTTTTTTATTTTCTTCCTGTTTTTGTTTTCCTTGAGAAGAATAAGGAAATTACAAGGGCCAATAGGTTCCAAGATAGTGCATGTTATGAACACCTCCTTTAGAAAGGCAGACACCTCCAGTAGCCCTCTGAGATATATCCCCTCTACCCCCACCGAAAGGGGCATGGTAGTTCCCACTCCAGGAGAGTCTCTTTGTCTCTTTATGTCTGTGCCCAAGGAAAACCCTTTATGACCCTTTGGCCCAGAGTTAGAAGATTAAAGGCAGAAGAGAAGCAGCTGAAAATGGCTTTGTCACCAAGATGCTCTGAATCCTCAAAGGGGGGAAAACCTGTAAAGATGCTTTTAACTTTTAGAAAAAGTTCTGGGCAAGTTGAAGGTTGCTATCTCTAAGACCTTGGAGTTGGGCTTACAAAATATGCCAAACTCCTGCCTTTAACAATTTTGTCCATAAATCTGTAACCATTTACTTGTGATATCCTTCATGATTAGTACCTAGAAAAGATAAACCAGCTCCTTCAAACCTAAGACTATATGGTTGTCATAACTCAAGCAGGCCCTTCTGTGAGATGTTCCAGGACTTTAAGATTGAGAAATACAAGAATTAGGGGAAATCATTTGACTGTGACTGAAGACATTAACAGGTGGTATCCATACAATTCTTGGAAGACTGGGCTTTCCTTCAGCAGGTATCAAAATGCAAAGGGATTAATATGATAGATGGGGCCTAGCAGCAGAAGGTATAAGCCATTGGTGTGGGATGTTCCACAGGTTAGAGGAACAAGCCCCATGGCATCTTTTCCATGGCAAAACTCAGTCAAGAGCTCACAGTAAGGGAAGTAAGGTTTTAATTCCCATGACAGGATCTGTCAAGGACTAGACTCAGAAGAATTCTCTGTATAAATGGGTGGCATTTCCATTCCAGATGGGGAAGACTGTACAGCTGCTAACCAACTTGGCTGTATAGTCCTGGGCACTGGCCATGCCCACGGAAGACTAGTAACTCAGTTACTGTCCAGATCCTACTCTAAGCCCAACAGATATTAGGTCTTTGGAAACATGACCACTTCCAACCCCCACTTGCTGTTGAGTCTGAAGATCAATTTTCTGCTCTGGTTGATAGACTTGGTACTCAAGACACTGGAACCTAGGTGTTTCATACAGAGGTCGTATGTCTCAATTAGAGAGTGACTGGAGAAGGAAGGGGCAGACTGACCAAGGCCATAACAGTATATAACAGTGTATTTCTCAGTTCTTTATTGCTGTTCTTCTTCTTTCCCCCAATTACCCTCAATATTTGTGTATCCCTTTTTGGCTGTTGTGTGGCAGAGATTGTGTTGATTGATCGTTGACAAGACGGATAAAAGCAGCTACGTTCAATAATGCAGTACACATTATTGAGCACCTAATCTGTGCCAGGAACCTTGCTAAGTGCTTTGGATACCATGATCAATAACGTATCTCTACCACATTTCTGCATTCCACCCCCAGTTTCCTTGCTTAGCATATACAGTGCAGATACCCGCATATGAAACCGCTGTCCATTATTTCATATACCCAGATGTGCACAGCTGGGAAAATCCTACCAGGGAATGCAAGAAGGGGAGAGGTCTGCATTTATCTTAAATAGGACCCTTCCTAGAACAAGAGAAAATCCCAGTGGGAAGGTTGATATAATTAACCAAGCATTAATAGTAAGAGCGGTCCTTGTGGTTTAATCACACAAGTTGAATCTGCAATAGTAAGCTCAATTTAATGACTAAAATTTTAATTTCCTTTGTAGTATCATATCCATCCTTCATTTTCCAAGCCCATCCTCCTCACCTCATTCTAGCCCATGTTCATCATTCTTGCTTTTCATTAGTTAAACCTTCACAATGGAGGCAATGCTGTCCAGTGGAATCAACAGAGGGCATGAGGTCAGAAGTGTGTGAGTGTGAGTTTTTGTGTGTCTCATTATTCTGTGACTTGTGTCAACTGCACGTTTTCTGAGGCTTGGTTTGCCTCATGTATCATGTAGGGATAAATAGGCTGGCATTTTAGGATCAGTGTGTACAGTCAGATGACGTATGGAAACTGCTGAAGACTTGACTTAATACCTGGCACATCGTAGATGATCAGTAAATGTGTGCAATAAAACTGTGATTTAATGTTTGTGTTGTGTGGGATTCCAGTTCGCATTTTCAACTGTATTATTGTTTGTTTTATTAAAATTTATTTTTATAATGTCTTCTCTCCCTGATCAGATTCTCAACCCCTTATTGTGCCTTTTCCTTTTATTTGTTTTGTCCTTTTCATTTTCCCTGTCTCAGGTCTTACCACAATACAGGGATTTAAGAAATGCTCAGCAAATAGTAATATATTTTTTCTCCTTTCTTCTCTAGCACCAATTAATAAATGTTTGTTATCACTGCGTATAAAGACGTTTCTTCTGTGGGTTGGGGGGTGGGCGCAGTTTGCCAAAGACAAATGAAATCTAAAAATGAGTAACGGTTCAATTCAAAATAATCAGGGTCAAGAGACGAGTAAGCTTCTCAGGGATAAAGGCTGTTTCCTTTCTCATCTATGAGTTACTGGTGGAGGGGCTGGCTCACAACAGGGGCTCCTTAAAAGTTTGTTGGTTGGATGGATGGATGAATTAATTAGTTAAGTGACAAATGACCTGACAGACAATAAAAGTCTTTGAGAATCAGAAGGCAGAGAATTTATTAGTGAAGTGGCATGTTTGCATTTTTGTCTGAAGAGGAACCTAATTAATTGATCTGGGCTCTTTCAGAATGAAAGAATCTTTTGGGTAAATAAATAGAAAAAAAGGAAGAAGAAGAAGAAAAAGAGGTATAGTCCTCGCAAAAACGGAACAGGTGGAACGTGTCCTTTTCCTGAAATGCTTTGTTCTTTTTAAAATTTTTTATGTCAGAATCGAATCTGTTCTTCAAGATCTACATATAATTCAGGTTTACATTGGCCTAAAGTATTTTCCTTACACATGGTAGGTGGCTTCTTAGAATAAATCTGGTTTTCAAATCTCATTCCACCTCTTAGAACCTTTGTGTCTTTGAACAATTTGGACAATCTCTTTGAGTCTTTACTTCCTCTTCTGTAAAATGGTAATCATGATTTGAAACTTAATGAGGCTATTGTTGGGATCAAGCCCATTGTGTATGAGCAAATGTTTCATGAACCAGGAAGTGCTATCAAACACTAGTTTTTGAGCTATTAACTTTTTTCTTAGAGTCTTTATTATAGTCTGGGATATTAGAAAAAAATTTTTTTTGATGTCAGAACATTTATAATTAGTGCCTTTGCTTAGCTAGTTAGTGGTAGAAAATGAGAGAGAGGCATTTCTAGAGCAGGAGAAAACCTGCTACTTTCCACAGACTCCTGATAGTGAGAAGAAGTAAAGAAATTTGGATGAATGGTAAAGGTAGCAAGGATAATTTATTTTTCTATCCGGCTTGCCTCTGGGCTATTAAAAAAGTCTCAGCAGTGGCTTGTGTTTAATCGTAAAGCTGCTGCAAGAGAAGATGAATTGTTTCCCTGTGTGGAAAGGTTGCCTTTCACTATCTGGACAGTGTCTGCTTCAACTCAGACATTCTCTGGGTCAAATCCCGTGCTCGGCACATTGGCTGTACTCACACAGAAAAGACACAGTCTATGCCCTCAGAGAACTCAAATCCAGTAAGTGACAGTTAGCAAATAAAGTGCCCAAAAATGCCCCCCAAGAGACAGTCTCTCCATCCCAAAGGTTTCAGAGCCTAGAGCACCTGAAAGCAACATGGAGATGGGATCATCCGAACAAATTCTAACTCTGCTCCCAGTAACTCTTGTCACGTGCCATGTGTGGGCCACTTAAATTTGCTTAAATTTAAAATCCAGCTCCTCACTTGTACCAGCCACATCCCAAGTGCTCCCAAGCTGCATGTGGCTAGTGGCTACCCTGTTAGCACAGGATATTTCACCAAGATAGAGAGCCCTGTGGGGTAGCCCTGGGGATCTGGCTCCTGTGCTTTCGCCAGGCAGACCTGCAGGCCTGGCAGAGCCGATGACGTCTTTCTCCTACCGGCCCTTTGCCCCTTCAGTTTGACCCCCTCTACCCTGGGATCACAGAGGTATCTTTTACTCAGATATCAAGATTTCCCATTCTAGACAAACATCTGTCTTCGACTTCCGGTGCCTGTAAGAGGCAAAGATACACTCTGGCATGACATGAAAAGAGCACACTGGTGATTGGTTCTTCCCTGGGATGTCCCTGTCCCGCATCCCAGGTGTGTTCTTGGTACACGGACGGCCCCAACTTACAGAGGTTTGACTTGTGATATTTTGATTGTACAATAGTGTAAAAGTAACACACATTTAGTAGAAACTACTCTACTTTGGGTTTTGAATTGTGACTGTTTTCCTAGACTAGAGATACATGGTATGATTCTCTCTTGCGACACTGGGCAGGGACAGGGGGCCCCCAGTCCGTGCAACATAATCAACAAGATAAACAACTGATACACTTACAACCATTTTGTACCCATGCAAGTGCTCTTTTTTTCACTTTGAGTATATTATTCTATACATTACATGAGATGTTCAACTTTTTATTATGAAGTAGGCTTTGCAGTAGATGATTTTACCCAAGTGTAGGCTGTGGTAAGTGTTCTGAGCCTGTTTAAGGTAGGTGGTAAGCTATGATGTTGGGCAGGTTAGGTGTATTGAATGCATTTTCACCTTATGAAATTTTTGTCTTACTGCGAGTTGTCAGAATGTGACCCCACTGTAAGACAAAGAAGATCTGGATTGAATTCACCATTTTTCAGTCACACCTTGTAGTTTGATTCCTCTAGCCCTTTGCCTGCTTCTCAGCCAGTTCTGCCTGTCCACATTCTGTGTGCTTATCCTTCAAGGTGCTGGTTGAGTGACTGCTGGCTGGCCCTTCCTTCCCTAGGCTCCTGGGACTCTCCTGTAGCACTTTTCTGATCTGTTGACATGTCTCCTCCTACTCGACTGTGAGCTCCTTGAGCACAAGAACTTCACTTGGTTACCTTTGAATGCCCTGCTTCTCTCTCTTTTTTTAGTTTTATTTATTTTCTAGAGACAGAGAAAGCATGAAAGCATGAAATCGGGGAGGGACACAGAGAGAGGGGGACAGAGGATCCAAGGCAATCTCCAAGCTGACAGCAGCGAGCCCAGTGTGGGGCTGTAATTCATGATGTGTGAGATCATCACCTGAGCTGAAGTCAGACGTTCAACCACCTGAGCCACCCAGGCGCCCCTGAATGCCCTGCTTTGATAAAAGAACAAACTGAAAAAGATACATCGAAAGAATGGATGCCCTCATGAATGAATAAATTGCTATGCAAATAGGTGAATGAATGAATGAATGAATGAATGGCAAACAAACTAGACAACACCCCCCGCTTGCAGACCAAGTGAGAATTAAAGAGCTTAGTTAAAGCCTTTGTATCCCCAGTTTAATTCTGCTTTCTTCTTTACTGTAAAATTCTGAGTGATTTCTCAGCGTCCAGAGTGAAATACCTTTGAACTCAAGATGTTAACCTCGATACTAGGGCATAGCACCCACGTGTGAGTTAATCATCTTAAGAATAATGCAAGTCAGGAGATGAGGAGACATGCTGGCTTCCACTTAGACAGATGTTGCTAACAGGCTCTGTGTATACTCCTAATGAAATGGGCTGTAAATTCTGGGCTGTGCACACTGCAGCAAGGTGGGACACTGGCCTTGTGATGAGTCTACACTATTCTGTGAGGTTAGTGTTAAGGGGATTAAAATGCAAGCTATTAAATTGTGCTTACGGTGGTGAGTGCAGCAGACGTGACTCAGCCATGCACAGGGCAGTTGTTTCTGCAAAGTTTTGGATGGAGATCACCCAACTAGTGACTAAGACGGTATAGCTCTCGTTTAATTAGGGTCACTGCATTAATTACTTGAAACTTTCTTACCTGTAATACACACGGGTAATAATAACTCATCTACCTGACCTGGACGTGGTGATGTTTACATGAGATGACACCCCACCATTTAACCCATAAACCCGGAGAAGAGCAGAACTAATGTACATCCTGGGCCAGGATCTCTGCAAGGCCCGTTAAGTTCTTTTTCATATTTAATCCCCAATACCTCCTCAGTGTGTAGAAGTGACCAATATGTATGCAGATGGCATCACTTGTGATGCCACAAAATGGCATGTCTTGTTTTCAGACCCTACTATCCATTTCTGAGCCCTGACTACATGTCACACATTGTCCTGGTCAGTTTTACAGGTGTGACTTCTGTAAATCCTCCTGCGTGGTATACAAGATAATAATGTCCTCCATTAGACTTATGATGAGATAGCGAGGCCCAGAGAGGTTAAGTAACTTGCCTAGGTACAAACAGGTAATAAATGGCAGAGTGGGAGTGTCACCCAGTATTACAACTAAGACCCTGACACTCTTTTTACTCATTTGGTTCACTATAGCTCTATGTCAGGCAGAATTTCCAAAGTGGCCCCCCAAAGATGTTGTGCCCTAATCCCTGAAATCTGTGAATATGATGAGATGCCACTTTGGTGATTACATTATTTTATGCTCCCAGTTTACATTAAGAAGGGAGATCACCTGGGTGGGCTTAATTGGATTATGTCAGCCCTTAAAAGCAGAGAGATTTGCTTGACTGATGGCGGAAGAGGAAGTCAGGTTCGAAGCACACAGGAGGTTCCTGGTGCTGTTGTGTCTTAAAGAGGGAGTCCCCGTGGAAGGGACGTGAGCAGCTGCAATCACAAAACTGTATTATGCCAACAAGCCAATTGTACTGAGAAGTGGACTTCTCTCCAGAGCCCCGGGATGATTGCGTAGCTGGCCAGCACCTTGATTTTGACCTGAAGAGACCCTGAGCAGAGAACCCCATCAAGTCTGCCTGGACTTATAACCACCGAACCGTGAGATAATCAACAGGCATTGTGTTAAGCTGCCAAATTTGTTCTTCCTTGTTGCACAGCAATTGAAAACTAATAACAAATGCTTTATATTAGTTTATTTTAGTTAATAGCACCCACTGGATAAGGTTATTTTCTGGACTAAGTAAAGAAATAACTATAGCACTTTACACAATGTCAATTCTTGACATTTAGGGGGCACTCAAAAAATGTTCTGTCTTATTTGTCTCATTATGCTCATTTTACAAGCAGGGACGCTAAGGCTCCAAAGGTTAAAAAACAGGCCCAAGGCCCTGGAACTGGTGAGAATCAGAATGAGGGTAGGCACAAAGGGCTGCCCCTCTTCAACTATAGACCATGGTTCTTACGCAAGAATGCACACTGGAACTGTCTGCAGAGCTTGCTAAAATAGGGATTCTTGGGTCCTGATCAAAGTGATTATGATTCAAGGTTTTGGGTGACCTTGAGTGACTATATATTTAAAAGTTTTTTTTAATGGGCGCTTTTAACGTACACACCTGTAGAGTTACTGCACTAGACTGTGAGCTTGGTGAGTCAGGGGTGTTCTTTAATGAGGCTTGTACCTACGACAAGGCATATATATATATATATATATATATATATATATACACACACACATATACACATATATACACACACACACACACACACACACACACACACATATACACACACACACCCATCCTTCTAGTGGATTGTTGAGCCTTTACTGTTTCTGCTGCAGTGCCATTGACCTTGGAGTCATTGGTGGTGAACAGGCATCCCACCCTTCTCCTAAATCAGCCCATTTTGGCGGCTGGCAGTGAACCCTACATTTGTTCTGACAGCTCTCAAAGCTATGAATCAGCTCCCCAGTGCCCTACCTCCCCACTCACATCCACCTATACAGTTTCTCTTTCTTTTCCTAGTCCGCGGAGGAGGCATTACCACTCACCTGACAGCAGCAGGTTTAAAATAAGTTTGTTAGGAGTAGGAGCAAAAACTCAAAGCCAGGTTACCGAGTTGGGTGAGCCTTCCTGAGTGGGCAGAGCTGCTGGAGAAAAGCGGATAAAAGGCAGCATGGAGAAGGAGCATGATAACTCAAGTAGGATCCCAACTTTGAGCGTTGACACACGGTTTACCTTTTTAGTCTCAGGGGTGGGTGCCAGTGTGTTTCTGTTTTTCCTACTCAGCTTTATTTTTAAAAATGCTCCCCTTTCTCAAGTCGGCCCACACAATTCCACTAGTGATGTATCATGCAATGAAAACCTTCAAGGAGACAAAGGAAGGCAACTGAAATTCCTCAGAAGCGTCGGCTGCCTGCTGAACATTTTACTGGACATGGTCATGCTAATGACAGTCCCATTCTAAAAAATTTATATGGCTCCTGCTGTCTTTCCAAAGCAATTGTACTACACTGTCAAATTACTTTCCACTGCTTCTGGTGGAGCTGCTGACAATGGAATTGAGGACTAAAAAAAAAAAAAAAAATCTCCATTCTTTGAATGCCAAGCCATTTGAAATGTCCCTGCTTTCATGGCGCCTAATAAATGTCAGCTCACATGTTGCTCATCAGATGGGCGCCATCTGGTGTATTGGAAAGAGATTTTGATTGGGAATGGCAGAGAAACAGCCATTTGCTGGCTGTTTGACTTCTGGGTCTCACTTTCCTCCCGAAAACTGGGAGAGTGTGTTTAGGTAATCTCTAAGGTGCATTTTATCTCTTAGAGCTCAAACAGTGTATTAAGAACATAAGCTTCATGGGGTGGGGAAACCATCTGTCTTAATCATTGTTGTATCCCACTGCCTCGCACAGAGCTCTGCAGGTAGCAGTGGTATAATAAATATTTGTTGAATAAATGACTGACTGGCTGAATGAATAAACTAATGTTGATGAAGCGAATGAAGAGATCCTCACCATGTTTATTATTGTCTTTGATGCCCGTTTCGGTGGAGTTTATACAGGGGAAAAAAAGGCAGCTGATACACTGCCTTTGGAAAGTGTATCAGCTGTGGCGGTGTAGGAGTGATAATGGATTTGTTGCTTATGGGTGTATCACACCCCTAGACAATTAATCTCATTATCAATCTTGCGTGTTGTATGAAAACCTGGGGTATAGGCGGTCTGTGAATTACATGCCCTGATGGGGTATGGTTGGCAGTGGCCTCTAAGGATGCTGAGACCTCAGAGTCCAGAGACTTCCATCATGCCTCGGGTTCAGGCTGCTAAAGGGTTGAAATCGGGAGAGGTCATTTTAAGTGAAATAGAGCAGCAACTCTGCTGGCTTCGGTAGATGATGCACAGAGCCAATAGGTGAGAAACTCAGGAAGAGCAGCAAAGACATAGGGGGCTTGATATCTAATATCAGGGAGGGGGCTGGATGGGTCAGAAACAGATGTTTCCCTTCTAGGGTCCAATACATCATCCTAAAAGTGCCACTTTGCTTCCATTTTCCCCAAACAGGATTCATTCTGTAAGGTGAGTGATGAAGATTAGTAGAGAGAATAAGGGTTTTAAAGTTAGAACAAAATGAATTTGAAAGCTAACACCACCATTTATTTACTAATTCATACCCTTGAGTGACTTCTTGCTGAAACTTTGTTTCTCCGTCTTTAATACGTGGTGAATAATAGTGCCTACTTCACAGTGTTATTATGAGGACTGAATTAAGTGACGTAGTAGAGTGCCTAGCTCTGTGTCTAGGACACAGCAGGTAGTCAGTAAGTACTTGTTTTGTGTCCTTCCTCATTCCTAGTCAATCATTACATACTCATGGACCACCCAGTTTGGTAGGCACTGTGCTTGGTGTAGGGATACAGACCTGAAGGATGGTCTCCTCTCCTGTGGAGCTCACAGCTGAATGGAAGGAACAGTAACATGCAGGATAATATGGTATGGCTAAATCTGTATTAGAAGCATGGACCATTGGTGTCCAGAGGAGGAAATGCCCAACTCTGTCTTAGAGAGTCAGGGAAGGCATCCATTCTACTTCCGCTCAAACATTTTGAAGACGCCTAGGCTAACCCAATTTGGGGAAGAAAAATATTCTTTAATATTTTGTATGTTGTTATTTGGGCTTTCGTTTTGGAAGTTTTAATTCTGTATTTGAGTTCTAGGAATCACGGACTTTTGATTTGAGGATCTATTGAAAATACCATCCAGGTCTCACACGTGTCAATTATGTGTGTCAAGTGATGATGATAATGCTAGCTAATATTTATGGCAACTAAGAATAATACTGATAATTATTAATTCATGTTTATTATGTGACAGGCATTTTTCTAAGTACTTCCATTCATCATCTTAGTTAATTCTCCAAAGGTTCCCGTTACATTTATTATCCTATAACACTTTTATTATCCCTATTTGACAAAGGAGGAAACTGGAATTTAGAGACGTTGAGTAACTTCCACAAGGTCACCAGTTAATAATTTGCAAAGTGGGACTTGAACCTGATCTATCTGGCTTCACAGCTCATGCCCTATATAAGAATATTATGTTGCCTCCAGAAATCTCCTTATCTAGAAAAGAGAAATAGCATGGTTGAGTGTGTTGGTTGCAAATCCAAATTAGAATATTGGAAATGATGCTTGTTCACTTCCATATAATTATTTAATTTTAATGATCTCATTTCCTTATCAGGATGACATTCTCTTTGAAGATTAGATAAGTATGCTTGATATCTCTGATGCCATTCAATTCATTTAGCATCTGGAGCAGCTGTTTTATTTTTTCAGAAGGGTTGATAGTTTTCATCTTTAGGAAAACATCCCCACCCCCCTCCAGTCTCCAATATTGAAAACAAAACAAATGGTTAAAGCAGACTCTGAGTCATAGCGTGCATATTTTCAGAATAGTGGTTAGCTTGCATAAAAAAAGATAGTATACATAGTGTCAGAATGAGAGTCAAAGAGCCCAATTTTAGGTTGCTGGAGAAATCATCCATAATCATGAGAAAGATTACTTGGGTGTTCATTGAGTTCAGAACCAAAATACAGAAGTCTACGTAATAGTCCTACATTTTTCCTGTGTTAGGAAGGGGAAGTACGTGCTTCAGTAGACAAGTCTTGACTACAAAGACCAAATAAGGAAGGTGGGAGCTATGCACAGCTCGAACCGTTGTCATTCTCTTCTAAATTTCCCTTCTGATGATTAGGAAAATGGGTTTGGGGCACCCAGTCATCTCTCATTTCAGACAGAGGCCAAAACAAAGATTTCTATTTAACTTAAAGTGACCCCATGTGGAAAAAAGGCAAATTCACCTAATGCAGTGCGGTTTACTCATGCAAGGAAGCAGAAGCCTAACTTCAGGAAGATTCATATAGTTCTGCAGATGACCACCAAAATATTGAAAACATCTCACTTTTACAGCCCAGCAAAACCATCCTGATGTTTTATTTAGTTGTTGCTTTTTAAATTATGAGTATTTTAGGCATATAGATAAATATAAAGAATAATGTAGAAGACATCAGTATACCCACTACTCAGTTTCAGCAAAGCTTAAAATGTTTGCATTATTAACTTCATATTTATTTCTTTAAGAATTAAAACAGTACAGGGGGTGCCTGGGTGGCTCTCTCGGTTAGGCGTCCGACTTCGGCTCATGTCATGATCTCACAGTTCATGGGTTCGAGCCCCGCATTGGCTCTGTGCTGACAGCTCAGAGCCTGGGGCCAGCTTCGGATTCTGTGTCTCCCTCTCTCTCTGTTGCTCCCCCACTCACACTCTGTCTCTCTCCTCTCTCAATAAGTAAATAAACAAACATTGTAAGAAAAGAATTAAAATATTACAGACCGCAGCAGCGCCCTCTGTGGTACTCCTGCTTAAACCCATGTCATCCTTCATTAAGTGGAAATTGGTATTTTGAGTTTGTTGCTAAACATTTCTTAGAGGGTCTTTAAACTCTTGCTGTATATTCTACATCTGAAGCAAAACATTCTTCAGGTGCTCGGTGTTTTGGAACTTTACAAAAATGCATTCACATTGTATATGAACATCTCTCTCTACTTTTTTGGCTCAACTTCTTTTTGGAGATTTTTCCATGTTGATATAAGTAGCTCTAATGTCTTCATTTTAATGGATACTTAGTACTTAAATGAATGTAACAATATTTATTTACTGAGGCTTCTGATGATGAGCATTTAGGTAGTTTACAATATGGGGCCATAACCGAAAAAGCTTATATAACCATTCCTTTATCTATCCCTTTGGCCTCATGTGAGAGGCTGTTGCAAGGTAGAATATCCAGGACCAGATTGTTGGATCTTACTGAATATGCATCTTCAGTTTTAGTAAATGCTGCCAAATTATACTTTAAAGTGGGGTTTTCCAATTTATATACCCGCCAGCAGGGTATGAGCGTTCTCTATGTTCCATATAAAAAGCAATAATTAAGTCATTTAGTCCTGTTAGACTTTTAGTTTTTGCCAGTCTAGTGGGTATAGGATGGTTCCTCATGTTTATTTTAATTTGCATTGGCCTGAATACATGCCAGGTTAGGCTGCTCTCATATGGCTACTGGCTATTCAGGTTTTCTCTTCTAGGTCACATGCTCTTCTCCTGTGTCCTATTTTTATTTCTAGCGGTTTTCCTTTCTCTTACTGATATGTAGTTCTTTGTGTATTCTATACACAAATCTTTTCTTAGTATCTTCATAAATATTACTGCCGCTGTTTTTGCAGGTGATACAATACATTCAGTGCAATCCAGATAAAAATCCTAGCATGTGTGGGTGCATCTGTGTGTGGTTTGACAGATTCTAAAATGTGTATCAGAATGCAGATGGCCCAGAACAGTGAAGAGTGTTTTGAAGAACAGAGGGCAGATATTGTACTCCCAGATACTGAGATAGGAGCACACAGTATGAGCCAGGCATTATTACAGATGCTTTGTTAGTAGGGTGAAATGTTAGAAGCATTCCCTTCAATGCTTCAGGAACAAGAAGAGCTTCTGCCGCATCTGTTTCGGGTTGCATGGCAGGCAATAAGTAATGCTTCTAACCGTTCCCTGTTTGATGTAATGTTTACTTCTGCCGCTCACCCTCCATTATTCAGCGTAGCTAGCCCCTTGTAGATGCTTCCGTGTATTAAGAACATCCATATCTCTGCTTCTTGGTAGTAGTTGTTTTCTCTTGCTCCCTATCTCTTTACTCAACTTTATTACTATTTATAGCTTATTACCACTGGCCATTATCTGTTTTGTTTCATTGTGTGTCACTGTCATTGGACTACAGGCTCTGTGATGATTCTCATTTGTGTTTTTAAAAAAAATTTTTTTAATGTTTGTTTATTTTTGAGAGCCAGAGAGAGACAGGGCATGAGTGGGGAAGGAGTAGAGACAGAGGGAGACACACAGAATCTGAAGCAGGCTCCAGGCTTTGAGATGTCAGCACAAAGGCCTACACGGGGCTCGAACTCATGAACCGGGAGATCATGACCTGAGCTGAAGTTGGCGTTCAACTGACGGAACCACCCAGGTGCCCCATCTCATTCGTATTTTTTGCAGAACCACCCACTGGGTCTAGACTAGTGCCAGGCATATAATACATTCTAACAGTATTTGTTGAGTGAATAAATGATTGAGTTCATATTATACTTTGAAATCTTGTCTGTGTGAAGTGGTATGTTTCAATTCCACTAAGGCTTAGGATATCAGTGTATTTTGCATTTAAAGCACGGAATGGTTTCTTGGCAGTATGGGTCATGATTAAAAGTATGGGCTTTGGATTTAACAGCATTTGGGTTTAAATCATTCTTGTTCTACCACCTATACTTACTGGTGGTGCGACTATTTACCTAACCTTTCGAAGCCTGTTTGCTCACTTGTAAACACTGACATAATTTTACCACTCTTGAGTAACAAGATCGGTTTGCCTTTTCACAGGCTTGTCCTGGTGGCTCAGTTGAGAATCATTCGAGATGAGGAAGCACACATGGAAACAAGGAGACAGTGTGGGAGATGAATACAGCCTAGATCAGAGCTGGAGCAGTGGAGAGGTTGAGAAACAAATTCTACATGGATTTTAAAGATAGAGCCTACAGAGTTTCTTAGGAGTTTGGCTTTGGTCTGTGAGAGAAAGAGCAATTGAGCATGTGTTTGGGGCTGAGAGCTGGGGGGATGGAGGTGCCGTTTAAAGAGATGGATGATGGAATACCCTCCAGTTCCATCCATGTTGTTGCAAATGGCAGGATTTCATTCTTTCTCATTGCTAGGTAGTGTTCCATTGTATATATAAACTCATTGCCAAGTAGTGTTCCATTGTATGTATAAACCACATCTTCTTTATCCATTCTTCCGTTGATGGACATGTGGGCTCTTCCCATGGTGTGGCTATTGTTGAAAGTGCTGCTATAAACATTGACGTGCAAGTGCCCCTATGCACCAGCACTCCTGCATCCTTTGGATAAATTCCTAGCAGTGCTCTTGTTGGGTCGAAGGGTAGTTCTATTTTTAATTTTTTGAGGAACCTCCACACTGTTTTCCAGAGTGGCTGTACCAGTTTGCATTCCTTGAAGGAAGCAAAGCTGGGAGGGATGCTAGTGTGGACATTAAGTTTGAGATGAAGAGTGGATACCAAGCATAGTTGAGGATTGGCAGGTAAATAAAAGCATGTGGAGTCCAGGAGAGAGGTATCTGCTGGAGATGGGGATTTGAGAGACTTTGTCAAAGAGATGCCATGAGAAGCTGTTAGCCTAGAGGACAGGACCTACGTAAGGAGTTTGGTTGGAGAAGAGGAAAGTTTTGAGGCCTGAGCTGTGGAGCCTCTCAACATTTAGAGGTTGGGGAGATCTGAAGTAGACTGGGTGGCAGTGGCCACTGAGCGTGGAGAATCCAGAAGAGTGAGAGGCCAAGAGAAGAGGTGTTTCCGGGGGGGTGGGAGTGACCAAAAGTGCCCATTGCTACTGGCATATGAGGGTCAGATGAGGACTAAGAATTGACCAGTATTAGATTCCATGTAAATAGTCTTGTACATTATATTTATGAAAAGGTATGGTAGAGCTTAACCTAGGAATCTTCTGAAAATTCCTCTCGTAAAAAAGAAAAACTAAAACAAAAACACCCATCATTTCCTCCACATTGATCTTTTAAACGTGTTAACGAATCATGCTTTTCAGAGAGATTGATTTGCATCTGGACACTCTGGAATTTGCTACCACTTACCTGTGGGTTTTATTTAAAAGACTGTATTTTTTTGGAGCACTTTTAGGTTCGTAACAAAATTGAGAGAAAGGTACAGAGATTTTCTGTGTACCCCCTTTTATCCACACATGCATAACCTCCTCTGTTATCACTGTCACTCATCCAAATGGTACCTTTGTACCAAAGATAAACCTATATTTATACATCATAATCACCGAATGTCCATAGCTTACCTTAAGGTTTCCTCTTGGTATTGTACACTCTGTGGGTCTGGGCAAATGTATGACATATATCCATGTTTTTAATATTTATTTTGAGAGGAGGGGGAGAGGAGCAGAGTGAGGGAGAGAGAATCCGAAGCAGTCTCTGTGCTGACGGCACAGAGCCTGACACAGGGCTCAGTCTCACAAACCGTGGGATCGTGACCTGAGCTGAAATAAAGTTGTATGCTTGTCCACCTGAGCCACCCAGATGTCTCTATATCCATTTTTATAATATCACACAGGGTATTTTCACTTCCCTAAGAATCTTTTCTTCTGCCTATTCATCTCTCCCCTGCCCCAGCACACATACCCTGAGCAACCACTGATCTTTTTATTATCTCCATAGCTTTGCCTTTTCCAGAGTGTTGTATGATTGGAATCAGACAGTGTGGCCTTTCAGACTGGCTCCCTCCACTTTGTAATAGGCATTTAAGGTTCATTTCCTTTTAACTGAGTAATATTCCATTGCTTGGATGTACCACAGTTTATTCATCTGTTCACCTACTGAGGGACATCTTGATTGGTTCCCAGTTCTGAAAATTTTTAGTAAAGTGATATAGACATCCATGTGTAGGTTTTGGTGTGGACATAGAGTTTCAAATCCTTTAGGAGGTGGCTGGATGATCAGATGGTAAGACTATGTTTTGTTTTGTGAGAAACCTTCAAACTGTCTTCCAAAGTGGCTGTGCCATTTGGCATCCCCACCAGCAGTGAATGAGGGTGCCTGTTGTTCCCCGTCTTTGCCAGCATTTGGCGTTGTCAGGGTTCCAGGTCTGGGGCAGTCTAGTGGTTGTGTCGTAGTATCTCGCTGTTCAACTTACATTTCCCTGACGACATACATGGAACATCTTTTCACGTGCGTATTTGCCATCTGTATATCTTCTTCAGTGAGGTGTCCACCAAGGTCTTTGGCGCATTTTGGTGGCTGTGCTCTTTGGGAATGCAGCTCTATAGCCCTGTCTTTGCCATCAGCTCCACACTCTTCTGCCCCAACCCTGTGACTTTATATTTAAGTTGTCTGTTGTCTGTTCTAACCTAGGTCATGAGCTCCTCGAGGGCAAAAACTGTGGCTGGTAAAGCTATTCCCTCATGCCTCCGACTTCTGGTGCAGCTGGGTGTCCAAGAAGGCTTTGTTGGATAGAACTGAATGGGCCAGTTGTGAGGCGTGCTGTGTCTTTGGTGGTATGGATGGGTGGGCAAGGGTGGAATTGGTGTTTATACTTCAATACCAAGTCTCCAACACCAACTGGGTCAATTCACTTCTGACACAAACTATCCAGTTAGCAAAGACACCACAAAGAAAGGGCTCGGTCCCACAGGACTGTGCCACTTTAGACCCCAGGTATCCCCAAGCAGTCCTCACTGATGCCTGCCTGCCTGACTACAGACTGAGGAGTTCCCATGACCCCTCAGGTTCCATACTTTGCTAGAACACCTCACAGAACTCAGGTAAGCAGTACACTTGTGATTATCTTCTTATTATGAAGTATCCAAATGAACAGCCAGATGAAGAGACATTGGGCAGCAAGATGGCCGAGGGGCGGGTGCAGGAGCTTCTTTCCCTGTGGAGTTGGGACACCCTCCTGTACGTCCCTATGTTCATCAACCAGGAGTCTCGCTGAACCTCATTCTTCTCAGTTTGTCATTGATGTTTCATTATACAAGCATGATTGAAAACATCGATGGCTACATATTGAGCCCCATCTCCCCAGAGGGCAGGGGAGCAGCTGACAGCTCCAACCGTCTAATCATGTGATTTGCCTTTGCGGTGACGAGCCCCATCTTAAGCTAACTCGAGGCCCCACAAGAGTCACCTTGTCAGCATAATGGGACAATCTTGTCACTCAGGGAATTCCAAGGGATTTTGAATTCTGGGCCAGGAACTGGGGATAAAAATCAAACAAACAAATAAATAAATAAATCTATCTATCTATCTTTCCTTCCTTCCTTCCTTCCTTCCTTCCTTCCTTCCTTCCTTCCTTCCTTCCTGTCTTCCTGTCTTTCTTTCCACCACAGTGATTATGTTAAACAGGCCCCAGGGAAAAGATTGAGCTCCAGACTTGCTCTGAGGGGAGATGCTATCCAGAGAAATGTGGACCCTGATGTGACTCAGGGTGGCACAGATGCCCAGGGCAGCCCTGGCTGCTGGGTAGAGTTCGGTGGGACACAGGAGCAGGACTGACTGCTTAGTTGGCAGTGTCTTCACTCAGAGTAGCTTACCCTTTTGAAGCAAGCCTTCCACCAGTGCCCAAGGAGGGAAATAGACTGGCCCTGTTCTTCAAACAGAGGGGTTGATCAGTTGCATGTGGTGGGCTGCAATCAAGGATGGCCATAATTCCAGCAGGGCTCAGGTGGTCATCAGTGTTGAGGGTGGGCCAGAGGAAGAGAAGCAGGTTTTATTAAGGGCTCAGACCATGGCCAGGTTCTTTCCACACTCCACAGCAATCCTTGGAGGTAGTGATTCAGTGTTGGTCTCCATACACTTTGTTGAATTGCAGTTAGTACCAGGCACTGGAGTAAGTAGTGGGGAATAAGACTGTGCGTAAGCCTGAGGCGGTGCCTGCCTTTTAAGGCACTTTCAGTCTAGTTGGGATAATTACAAACTGGCTAGAATAGTAAAATGTTCTAAGCAGAAAGCAGGGAGCTTTGGAAGTACATAGAATAAGGTAGTATCACAAGAATCGGAGAGAAGTAACTTACCAAAGCCGCATACTAACAACGGGTGGAGCCAGGGATTGAACCCACTTTTTTCTGACTCCAAAGCCAGTTCTTTCCACAGTATTACACTGCCTAACCTGAAAGAGCATGGTGGTGGGAAGGAGGAAGGCTGTGGGTCACGGCTCACGCACCCCAGGCGCTGTGGTGCTAGATTAATCCAGCCCTGCCCTCTGGGCTGGTGGGGTGTGACTGGGCACAGTGACTGAGTGAAGCTGCGAGTGCATCCCGCAGAGCCTTATGGTGACTGCTAAGCGGGGTCGCCCCTGCAGAATCCACCGAAGACCTTTCTACGTGGCTACTACAGCTCCACCACGGCGCAAGTGTTCCCACGGCATCTGCCTGCCTCTGCCCAGTGCCTGCTGAAGCAGCACAGCCAGGGATGGGCTTGGCCTCTGTCCACGCTGCCAATGAGGAGGTGCATGCCGTGATGGGCCGTCTCCTCCATCTACTTAATGAATGCCTAGCTCTGCGGAGCATACAGACCAGAGACAGGACTCTAGTCTGTCAAAGAGGAGCTTACAGACATGGAGCCACAGTGAACTGCTGTCAGTTTCTAAGCCAGCAAGGCAAGTTTCCACCTTCTGGGGAAGGACCTGGGCCACCTGGTCCTGGCAGATCCTGTCATTGTGGGCAGAAGCCTTGAGTTACCACACAAAACTCCCTCTTCTGTTACGCTTACTGTTTTGAAACCTCTTCTCTTAGCTATTTTCTTTCTCTTTTCATCATAAAATTAATTCATGAGGCGGTCATTGAATGTGCTTCTGGAAACCTCCACTGTCCTGGATGGTGTTTATTCCCCTTGGCTTCTCGGTGCTTTCTCCCTTATGCTTCCCTAACAAGTGGCTGCACTGATCATACTCTGAATAGCACCTGCCTTTAGTTTCTTGCCAGCAGAAGCAGGAGAGAGATTTCTGTGGCAGAGGGGACTTAGGTGAAGAGTTGTACGTGTGGCGGCTGTTGGGAATCTTCTCCTGAACGAGCATTATTGAGGTCTTAGCCTCAGAAGGAAGTAAGTCTGCAAGGCTCCACAGGGAAGCCAGGCAGGTGCCTTAAAGCCCCAGGAAGTATCTGGTTTGAGGGAGTTCTGCCCAGACTCAGGTGTGAAGTGTGTTACAGGCCATTGTTATTAATAATAAAATATGATCCATTGTAAATTCCTTGCTCCTTGAAAGAAAAATCAGACTGGAGATAGGGTTATTCCTCTCCTTAACTGCCATGATATTTGATTCTTGCACTTCTTAAGGGTTGAAAACAGGGAATAGAGTTACAACAAGTGTGCAGGGCAGTGAGCTGAATTACATTTACACCTATGAGAATGGGTTGCCTATGGGAACGTCTTCACTCTGGAAGTCTATACAAGAACAGACTGAGCCTGTGCTGTGGCCGATGAAGTCCAGACTCCGTAGCATCCTCTCTAGATGAATCTCTGCCAGTCCTTTATTCACATTCTGCCCCCCCAGCATGCCGACCACTGAGCTGGCCGTACCTCCATCCTACTCGACTCACCTACTTCTGGACTGTGTCACCTGAAGCTCACTGTGCACTGTCCCCCACTTGCTTGGAGGACTAAGCTCAGTCGGGTGGGCCTTGACAGCTCGGTATGAGTGACCTTCTCTGTGCTTCTGCTGCCCCTCTTTCTCTCTGTCACAACTCTGGGGAGTTTGATATTGTTCACCACGTTGATGTTCCTTAGGACAGGACCAGAATTTTCTATGCCTAGTAGCAGAGATTTGTTCATGTATTTGAGGAGAGGAATGGAGGAGGAGGGAAAGAAAAAAAGTAGGGCGAAGCACAGACAGGCTCAGGAGTCCTGTGTACTTGGGTCTCATTCACAGCTCTGCTGAGTCATCTCAGGCAACTTCCTTCACCCCTCACCCCTTCACCGTTTCCTTCTTCAGCTAGAAAAGAAAAAACAACAACAACAACAACAGTAATAATACTTTTCTTACCGAATTGTTTTCAGGATTAATGAGAAAACATTTGTAAAGGGCCTAACAGTGCTTAGCCCTTGGAAGGCAATAAATAAATGCTAGTTCCTGGCCTGTTTCTCCCAAACGGTCACTCCGGGCAAAGAAAAATAAAGAGGAATTCATGTGGAAGGAGCTAGGAAAAATAATCTGTGAAACAAATAAAAATCGAAGTTTAACTACCGCCCATTTTAGGGGAGACCACTTCTGTCCTTTAAATATGAAGCCGAGGGTAATGTTGCGGTTAGGAGATGATGTCTTGGGCATTTTGAGACCGGAAAGAGAAAGATGTGTACGTTTTGTTTATCCTCCTCTGGGAAAATCGACCACAGATGATGTCTCTATTTCTCAAGGCCAAAGTAAGGAGGGTGTGATTCTACAGAAGGCGCAGATCACTGTCCTTGTGCTGTCATCCTCAAAGTTCTTACCTTATTAGCTCAGGAGGGCAGGACACGGAGGTTAGGATCTCCGTAAACGGTAGAATCCAGCCCTGTGTGTGCTGGATAGTCTGATTCCAGAACGTCAGGGTTTTCTGATAACATCACTCACTTTGGGTAAAAGAAATGTCTCTACGGTTACTGAGCAGGTGACCTTAGGCGAGTCTCGCAGCTTCCAGAACTTCAGTCTCCCTGGTGGATGCATTACTGCTACTGATGCCCGGCATGAGGGGATCGCTAAAAGGATCCAGTGCAATGACGGGTGGGAAGGTTTTGTGAAATCTGTATGTTGTGCAGTTGTCGGTCCTGGTGGGGACAGCTATCACCCCTCCCCACTTCAGGCCTCACCCCACCCCGCTCTGCTGGGAACTTTTGTCTTCGGTTTCAGGAGGAGGCCAGTACAACTGAATGTCTGGTTTATAGCTCAGGGTACACCATCTATGGACGCTAAACACTAGTGTCCTTGAAAGCTCCTCCTGGCTTTTCCAAAGGGTCCGTAGTGTGACCACAACCTGAAGGAACCCCTCAGAGAACCTTTGGATCCACGAAGGTGACCGTGTTGGAGCTCCAGCTGCATGCTTTCCAGTGTTTGGGGGGCCTGAAGAACAGAGAGCTGTTCTTGACTGCTTTAAATCAGGACAGGGCCAGTCTAGCTCAATCGGGACTGTTTATTTCGTAGCGTGTATGTGCAGACAGCCATTCTAGGCCGTCTGAGATCTTCTGTCAGGGATCTCGTTGTGTTGTGCATTACTTAGCCATTGCCGCATCACAAGTCACCACAAACGGAGCGCCTTGAAGCGCTACGTTGCTTATCTCTCAGTTTCCATGGGTTAGAAGTCTGGGCCAGTGGAGCAGAGTCCTCTTCTCGGGGTCTCACAAGGCTACAGGGTGGTGGCTGAGCTCTGCTCCTTTCTGGAGCTTGAGTTCCTCTTCCAAGCTTAGGTGCTCACTGTGGCAGAACGTAGTTCCTGTGGTTGGAGGACTGAGGTTCCCCTTGTCTTGCCAACTATCATCCAGGCTGCCCTCGACACATGGAGTCCCTGCTGTCCCCTGCCATGCAGCCCTCTCACTACGTGGCAGCTTCCTTCCTTGGGTCCAGCAGGAGATTGTGTCTTCACTGTGCTAAGATGGAATCAGAGACATTACGTAATCACGGGCGTGGGTGGCCAACCCCTCACCTCTGCCATATTCTGTTGACTAGAAGCAAATCACAGGACCTGCTAGCACTCAAAAGGAAGAAATTCGACAAGGGCATGACTCACTGGGGGTCACCTTAGGGTGGGTCAGCCACATACGGTATTGGAGACACATACATGTTACTCCAAATAAAGAATTGTTTTTTAAGTTTATTTTGACAGAGTGTGCTGGAGAGGCAGAGAGAGAGAGAGAGGGAGAGCACCAGAGGGGTGCAGGGGTGGGGCAGGGGGGAGAGAGAGAGGATCCCAAGCAGGCTCTGCACTGTCAGCACAGAGCCTGAGGTGGGGCTCAGACTCAGTGTCTGTGAGATCATGACCTGAGCCGATATCAAGAGTCAGACGCTTAACTGACTGAGACACCCAGGCGCCCCCCAAAATAAAGAAGTTTTAAAGCACCTGTTTGCCTAATCTGAACGGATCTAACCTGAAATGAGAAAACTCAGAAAAACAATGTGGGGTTTATAAAACCATATTGATTAAATATAAAGGCTCTATCTTTTATTTTGAGATGATCCTTCTATATTTTTGTGTTGAAGCACCTTTATTTTATGAAATGACAATCATAGTAGATACATTCTTAAAAATATTTTTGATTGTGGGCTCCTGGGTGGCTCAGTTGGTGAAGTGTCTGACTTCGGCTCAGGTCATGATCTCGTGGTTCATGAGCTCGAGCCCCATGTTGGCCTCTGTGCTGACAGTCAGGGCCTAGAGCCTGCTTCAGATTCTGTGTCTCCCTCTCTCTCTGCTCCCACCTCCCTGTTCACTCTGTGTCTCTCTCTGTCTCTTTCTCTCTCTCTCAAAAAGAAATAAACATTAAATTAAATAATTAAAATATTGTTGATTGGTAAAGTATAAAAATGGCAACCCAGTCATGGTCCTTGAGAGTTGAGTTATTTATCTCTCAGAATTTCACCGATCCTTTAATGTCCAGAATCTGAAATTGTTTGATGTATCAGCTTCCAATCACTATCCACCCTTGGGGCCCCCCTCGTATGTCAGTGTGGTAGAAGAAAGAAAGTTGAGTATGATTCACTTAGCTTATTTACTGGCCAGGAATTTTCCTGTCCATGCCTGTCCACAGCAGGCAAAGCTTTACTTTCCCCCTTGTTGAGTTCCAGGCCAGAGCAGGACTCTCTTACTGGTTCCATAAGGCCCTCATGCTCTGCCACTGTCACCCTGAGAGGGGAGTCAGGGCAGAGGCCCAGGCACCCTTCATCGCTGCCAGAGCCACGTTGTGAAGCAAGCTTCCTCTTTTGCCACGTAGTAATTCACACTTCTCTTCACAACTCTCATTTACTTTGTTTGTAAGTCATTGTGAACACAGTACAGACTGTGGAATGTGCTAACATGTGGGCTATGGAAGCAAACAGGAAGGAAAAGATCACTTTGCCTAGGATACTCTTATGCAAAAACGAGGACAATAAAATGTTTCACAAGGTTATCTTGCAGGGAAATGTCATCTATGAAGTGGTATATAAATCAAAGGGGTGATTATAAATATACCGTTTCTTATTATCTTGCACTTTATTACAGGTATTTCTGAGTATGCCTTTTCCCCCAAACTAGATTGAAAATTCCTGAAGGCTAGGGACTTTGTTTGCTTGCCTGAACCCATGGTGACAATCTCATCCAGAGCCCAAATTGGCAGTGTGCCCTCTAATAAGAACATGTTTTACTTTAAAGGGAATATTTGAAAATAATGCCGTCCTAGGAGATCCGGACATTCCCATAGCTCTCTGTGTCCCTTATGGGGACTGGCATGGTGCTATAATGTAAATAAATATGAATGGAATTAGAGTATTATATAATTGTATAAAGGTGTCACATTTATTGACTACCTGGTATGCTCTAGATACCATGCTGAGGACCTTAACATTTATGTAATACACACAGCAATCCCACAGAGAAGGAACATTCACTCTATTTTATAGGTGAAGAATGTGAAAGGATCAGAGAGGGTAAGTAACCTTCCCCAGGTCACACAGCTAGTAAATGGAAGAATAAAATCTAAGGGGCGCCTGGGTGGCTCAGTCGGTTAAGCGGCCGACTTCAGCTCAGGTCATGATCTCACGGTCCGTGAGTTCGAGCCCCGCATCGGGCTCTGGGCTGATGGCCCAGAGCCTGGAGCCTGCTTCCGATTCTGTGTCTCCCTCTCTCTCTGCCCCTCCCCCGTTCATGCTCTGTCTCTCTCGGTCTCAAAAATAAATAAACGTTAAAAAAATTTTTTTAAAAAAACTAAGCCCATGTATTAGGTCTTTAAAGGTCATCATTCCTCCCTAGCCTCTCCAAGGGTCCCAGCTCCCCATGCAAACAGACCACAGTAGGAATGTGGAAAATGCTGAGAACGTGCCAAGGACATCTCTTTGTGGAATTAATTATGATTAGTTCCTTTCCATCACCTGGCTCTGGTCTGACTTAATCTGGTTTTTTTAATCATTTTGGCCCTGCACTTTAGACCCCAGAGGGATCTGGGAGCCTCTTGTGGACGTGCTGACTGCAAATCAGACTCTTTCACCCACCTGTCCTTTCGCAGACAGCTGCTATTCTGGGCTTGGCCTTGTCCAAAAAGGGACTTTCTGGAATACATGGACATTTCCCATTACCAGTCTGAATTTGAGCAGAACAAAGAGAGTGGAGAAGAAACCAAGTGTCTGCTAGGTCTGGTTGGGGATGAATACTCTAGAAGGAAAGAGGCAGTGTTTTACTTTCAGTGATCATTGTGTTTCCATCAGGAGCGGGATGACCTTCTCAGAAAGGTGATAGAACCCTCATTAGAGACCGTCAGAGCTGACTAGACACTGGATTAATGGGGATTTGATAGATTTCTATAAAGAGTGCTTGAACGCAAAATTCATGGGCCGACACAAAGACATTTTTCCAAACTTCAAAGACTGTGCCCTCAGAAAGTTTCTGGCTTTAGGAAGCTGACAGTGGACATAATTCAGGGTGCAGAGTGCTCAGGTAAAGCTACGAACGCCCAGGCTGCCATTCCTGGGGGTGCTTTTGTTTCCTTTCCCCCCCACACCCTGAGTACAGTGTCAAATATGGAAACAGTTGGTTTGTTCTAGCAAGTCCTCGTGGGGAACAAATGGTTCTTTGTTTTTATTAAGCCTCTACTTGCAGATTCTTCCCTGATTGCCTTTCCTTTCCATCTGATTTGGAAAACATTGCTTTTTCCCTGCATTTTTCACATCAAGTTAACATCATGCCTGCATCGCAGTGTGGGAGGCCGTGAGATCGCAGCTCAGGATCAGAACCCAAATGTAACAGTCTCTGTGGGGTAAATGGACCCTCGCAGGGCAAATCTGTGTGTGGAGGAGGCTGTTATGGGGTCCTGAGACATCAGGGACACTCAAGTGATTATTTAGTTCATCATCTCCCAGTCTGAAATCCTGTATTTCCTGTGATGTGCAAATGTCGTGAATCCTCAAAGCGATTTTCACATTTTCACGGGGCTTTGTTTCGTTTGGTTTTTCCAAGCTGAAACCGAAATCAAGCTCTCTCCTTCGTACACTTCCCTTGCTTTGGAGTGGAATGTATCAACTCGCCGTGGCCACACTGGGTGGCTCTTGCTTACACTGGTGAAGAAAACTGGGAAAAGAAATTATGACTTAGTAAGTGCAACGTGACAACCAACATCTCTCCTCTGTGAAGCCCTAGTCTGATCCTCCTCTAAATGAAGGGTGGTCGAATGTTCTCACTCTCTCCTCCCTGATCACGTTATCCTTTGTAGCCCTCTGCTTTACAGTTACTTTTTGCACATCTGTTTCCCCCACTACATTGTAGCTACTGAGGGCAGGGACTGTGTCACTGGTCTCTAAGCCCCCAGTGCCTAGCACAGGGCTTGCCAATAGTACACGCTCAGTGAATGGTGGATGTTTTTGGAAAAGGTAGATCAGAGATATGCATAAATAAGATGTGTGTGTGTGTGTGTGTGTGTGTGTCTGTGTGTGTGTGTGTGTGTGTGAGAGAGAGAGAGAGAGAGAGAGAGAGAGAGAGAGAGAGAGAGAGAGAGGGAGGGAGGGAGGGAGGGAGAGGGCGATTTATAAGGAACCAGTTCATCTGATTGTAGAGCCTGAGGTGTCCCATGATCTGCCGTTTGCAAGCTGGAGCCCCAGGAAAGCTGGTGCCGTAGCACCAGTCTGAGTTCACGGGCTGGAGAAGACCAGTGCCCAGCTCAAACAGTCCGAGAAAGAGAGGGCATTCCTTTGTCCACACTTTTGTTGTATTCAGGCTGTCAGCAGACTGGATGAGGTTCACCTGCATTCCGGAGGGCTCTCTGCTTTATTCACACCGCTGACTGCAGTGCTAATCCCTTCCAGAAACATCCTAATAGACACATCTAGAAATAATGCTTAACCAGATATCTGGGCGCCCCGTGGCCCAGTCAAGGTGACACATAAAATGACCATCACAATAAGCAAAAGAAAGAAAAAAAAATGGTAAAATACCAGAAGGGTCTTTGGGTTTGTCAAACCACCTCATTTTGTTAAGCGAAGCAACAGTGTCTGAAAGAGCGTACCTGCTTGGAGAGTAATGCCACCTAAGCTTTGTTCTACGGGTTGAGTGCTTCGCGCTTACTCTTTTATTCTGTACCGGAGGAGGGAAGGAGGAGGAAGGTGTACTAATGCAACAGGCTTCCTTTTGAGTTCTGGGTGGAGCCTGCATTTCGTACAATTATAGACCCAATTAAATTGTAGCAAAAGTGTTTTCTTATTCCTCCTCGTTTTGGATCTACCTAGAGCCCAGAAGTCAAGACCCTATGCTTCCTGACCCCCTCCCAGCCTCTGTATCCACACTGACCATTACAGTGGCCACTAGCCACATGCGGCCAGTGTGTGGCTAGTCAAAACGGGGATGTGCTATCAATGTAAAATACACACCGACACCTTAGAACAGCAGCAATAAAAATGGGGGATATCTCACTGATAATTTTTGTAATTGATCACATGTTGAAATGGTGATATTTTGGATACATTAGGTTAAATTAAATGTACTAGTAAAACTCCACCTGTTTCTTTTAATCTTTTTTAATTTTTTAAAAAAAATTTTTTTTTCAATGTTTATTTATTTTTGGGACAGAGCATGAACGGGGGAGGGGCAGAGAGAGAGGGAGACACAGAATCGGAAACAGGCTCCAGGCTCTGAGCCATCAGCCCAGAGCCTGACGCGGGGCTCGAACTCACGGACCGCGAGATCGTGACCTGGCTGAAGTCGGACGCTTAACCAACTGCGCCACCCAGGCGCCCCTCTTTTAACCTCTTTAAATGTGGCTATGAGAAAATTTTAAATTCTGTCTGTAGCCCACTTTCTCTTTCTTTTGGACAGTGCTGCTCTAAGTTGTTTGTCCTAGGCCCCCGGCAGCTCAGAGCTTTGACCTATCTCCCACCCGCTTGCCTCTACTGCCCTCTCATTCTCCGGGTTGTGGCAACCCCCTGCCCAGCCCTCTTCCTGCCATACTTCACTGGCCAGACTCTCAGGCCCTCAGTGTTACCTTTTCTGTGCCTTGTAGCTCAGTGCACGCTGGCAGAAGGTGATCTGAGATTGAGGTCAGATGGAGCCTTGAGTCTAAACTCTGCCACTGATCAGCTACTTGACCTTGGGAAGGTCAGTGCTCCTCCCCTTCTTTACAATGGATGTGACAATAATACTCTGTCTCACAGAAGATAAAAATCTAATAGAGTCCATATGAATGTGCCTCGTAAGTAACAACATGGTCTGTCCATGTTAATATTACCAGTAATTATGGCTTAGTTTTTAGATCATAATCATCTATTGTCATTATTCAACCCCTGTCTACAACTTGGACCACTTTAGTTCCTTTCACTGAGCATCTGATCATTTGTAAAACAAGAGGTTGGACCAGACATCTTTCCAGCTCTGTGGTCTTATGGTGAGAGGCAAGGTGCTGTCACATAGAGAACATCAGTTTTGGGAGCAAACCACCAAATCTTCTTGCTCTTCAAATTATTTCATGTATCTGTTCTCTGAGGCAGCCTGGGTAGAGGACTCATTATACTAATGGTCTTGATCACAATAAGAAAAAACTGCATAGATAATTGCGTGATAAAATCTTAATTTTATATAGCCTTTAGAATTTACTTTTCTCATACAACTTTTTTTTTTGAGATAGCTTAAAATGACTCTTAGCTTCACCTAAGAGTCATTCCTGCTTCAGAGATGGCCAAAGACATTGTGAGCACTCCACCTCCATGCACAGCAGAGTGAATTTAAATGTCCCTGTCCCCACTTTGGGAGAGACCACACTACATACTTTGGGAGACATCCCCAAAGGTTGTCTGGCACTTGGCTACAGAAAGGATTTGGTCCAATTTCTTGCTGGCTTAGGATACTGAAAGGCTGGTAAAGTTGCTGGCTCAAACCCCTCTGGGCTAGGATAGAGCAGAAGGTGGGGTGGGAGGTGATTTGGAATGGATGGGTAGAGCACGGGCTCAAGCTCTTATCCACGGAGGTATCTGGTCTGGGTGGTCCTGAGGCTCAGGCTGGGGAGGTGCTGCTGTGGTGGCCCTCGTCTACCCAGTGTACCAATTCATTGCTCTGGAGCCACTGCTGCTATCTTTCTGGGCCCCTCCTTGGAGTCACTGGTATGGATGACATTTCCTACTGATATGGACATTGTGGTCTCCCCACGGGGTGCTGAGAGTAGCCTTATCCGTTGTATTGTATCATGGCCCGTGAGGCGTGGGCCAGACCATGGACGCTCTCTGGTGCCTGCAGCACCTTCATTCTCACCAGCTTGAAGCTCTACCTTTCAAAGTGCCGGATTACATCCCCTAGGAGCCACTGATGCACCTCATCTAGGTTCGCCACAACAGGGTCCACTCCTGCATCTAGATGGACCCTCATGACCTGGAAGCAGGCTTGCTTAGGGCCTCAGGCCAGTGGCTGGTGCAGGGAGGAGAGCATCCTGACCAACAGAGCCCGGGGAGGGTGGGAGGGGAGAGGTCAGGGGGCCACATACAACATTCTTGATTTGACGTTTCCAGAACCCTTTGAAACAAGTGCTTCTGTAACCCTAGTTTGCAGAACTAAGTGGAGATACCCAGTGGTTAAGTGGTATCACCCGTCTGTAAGGTGGGGGCAGGGATTTGAATGCCATCTCTCCCTCTTCCCTATACTTCATGTTCTAGCTGATACAATGAGAAGGGAAAAAAACTTCCTTTTTCAATAGCTGCCTTGTCACTTCCACCTCTCTTAATGCCATGGCCTCTGTCCGGGGGTCTCCCTCAAGACTGTCCACAGGGTCCCACCAGTTGGCAGCAGTATAGCACTTGGAAGCCAGCTGCATTTTCTCCAAAAGATCCCTTACTGAAGAGCCTAAACGAACTCGAATGTTTTCATTGACTTTTCTGATCTCCCAACTCAAGTTAAAAGCATCATTTTGCTTCACTGTCAGTCAATTTCACTTTTGTGAGAATTTTAAAGATGTATAAGCCCCTAAGGTGACAGTCCCAGCCTGATGCTGTCACGCTGAGCTGTGTCATATTGAATTCTGTCACTGAAGAGAAACAAAATGAAATGCACCCAGGTGTAAAATTCCAGGCCTTGTTCATTCTTATCAATACCAGATTAGAATGGCAGCGTCTAATATTATGAAATTGATATGATGAAGATTGATGTTTTAACTTTAATGGGCTGGTAGTAAAATGTGTCGTTTGTATATTCATGTATTCATATACATGCACAGACAGTGAAAACGATTTCATTTGGCCCCATTTTTTTTTATATTTTAAATATTTTTTGTTGGTAATTAGACTTGGTACTTGTTGAAATGCAAACACTGTCGTTAGCCTTAAAAATAAACTAGCCAGTTATTTTATCAGCTAAACGGGCTTATGTGGGAAGAGCCGAGAACTGCAACTTGAGACACAGAAGCTAGTGTAAGACCATAGGCAAGTCTGGAGAACAAAGGAGAGGATCTTTTATAGAGGGAAGGGGGGGGAGTTCGTAGAGCCTGTTATGAACAAAGTCCATTGGTCTAAACTGGAAGTCCAAAGTATAGTGGCTTTTCATTGGCTGAATTGTGACGATCTCATTGGCTGGACTGTTGCTGGGCAAGGAGAAAATCTTCCTCTTGCTGGGGTGTTAAAGTAGGTTTCTTCCCTTTGGGAGCTCGAGTTCCTGGTTTCCTAGCTGGGTCTCGGAGTGGTAGTGCACGAGAGCGCCCTCTTGTGGCCTCCTGGCTGCCTTTAAAATGAGGTTTTCTTTATTCAGTTTCACACTCTGCTTTGCCCTCCTTTTGAACACCAATGAATTTGATTGCAACCTCATGGTGTTTTCATCAAATTTAGTGATGCGTGTTTGGTTTGAAATGAACTTTTATACGCGTGTGTATGTGAGTGTGTGTGTGTGTGTGTGAGTGAGTGTGTGCCTGTGTTTGGGTATATTTTCTTATAGTGTTCCTCAAAACGCAGACTATTTTTTGAGACAGCAAGTTGACAAATGAAGCCTTTGGTGTATCACCGGTGAGACCTGTCTAGGAGGCATGAGGCTTTTATAACAGTTACTACGAATCCACTATCCCTCATTCTCCTTGCCACCCCCCTCAACAAGTGGGATAAGCAAGCTCCCACACACTTTATCTACAGTACATCGGCTGGAATGTTTTACTTATCATTTAGAGTTTTATCATTACCCAGTAGAATAGTTTATTTTCAAGAGGTTTATGGCAGAAAAAATGTTAACTGACTGTCCTATCCTATTGTCCTTTTCAAGTACGGTTTTGGTTATCTTGTAACATTGTAGCAATAGACATTGTTCTCTAAAATATTAATGGAAGCGTTATGTCTTTAAATTACACAATAATGATTCTACAACACAATGCTTATTAATATTAATACTAGTGCTAATGAGAGCAGCTACCATAGGTCAAATTGTTAAGCACTGGTTCAGATATTTTTTCCTAACTTTCCACTTAATCTTCACAGTAATCCTGGAAGTTAGACATTATTATCTCAGTTCTCTTAATGAGGACACCAAGGCTTTCAGAGGTTAAGTCATTTGGCTAAGGTCACGCCATTTGTAAGAAGCTAACCTGAGATTTCAGTTTAGGTCTCTTTAGTCCAAGCAATGAGGCTTTTCTGTAATCCTATAAATACCTTTTCCTATGAAATTGTGTTAGGCTTACATTCCACTAGACCAGGTAAACTGAGAGAGTACCTGGTGCATGTGAGGGGAAGGTAGAGGATGTGGGTGTAGGGGGAGAAAGGGAACCAGAGGAGAGCAACAACTGAGAGCCAGTGAATTAAGCAACAGTAAGAGGGCAATAGTGTCATGATCTAGGCATTGCACACATTGGTTCCTCCCACAGTGTTGTGAACTAAGCATTACGCACGTTGGTTTTTCCTACTTTGCAGTTGCTGGTTATCCAATAACAGTAGTCAAAGTTCAAGAGCAGATTAAGGTCAAATAAAGCAGCAAAATGTTAGCTGTCAGATGTGTTCAGCTCAGTGACAGGAGATAGGAGTTATATTACAGGGTGGTCCTCTTAGCTCGCAAAACAAGGTGTGAAGTGGAATTAAAGCTGACCGCCAGGCATCCATCTTCCCTCGTGAGTAGGCAAAGGGCATTATTGACAGCAACAGGCGCACCCCGCAGTGGAGGGACACTTGTCAGGGACGCTTCTGCTGCTGCTAATACCCAGTTTTAATGCAAGGTACAAACTTCCCCCAGTTCATTAGACGGTTTTTACAGCAGAGGGAGAGCACGTGTTTAAACAGGAGGAAAAAGAAAAAAGTTTGTGTGTTTGCAGCATATGGTTTGGGTTGAGCTTTCTGAATATTTAAAAAAAAAATGATGTTCAGTAAATGCTGGTCCAGAGAATACAAACCCAATCCAGAGACGCTGAGTGCAGTAATGCCACTTACATGTTGAATCACCATCTCTCAGAGCTCCCGTCCTGGGCATCCCCTCGGTTCATTCTGCCATTTACCTCCTAGTCATGTCCTCAGCGTGCTCTATCCAGTTAGCCCCCGTGAGACCCTCACTGTGTGCCAGGTGCTGTGTGATGCGCTGGGCATAGGAGAGGGAGTCTCACAGGGCTCTGCCGCTTGGAACTCACTTTCGCAAAGGAGGAACTAGCAGTTGAACTGTATTTCCCGTAGGGCTCCTGCGACACTCTGCATTTGTCTCCAGAGCCTACAGTGGACTCAGAATTCCTTGCTGGACGCACCCTCTATAACCCTCCAGCTGTCTGTGTCACAGTCCCACCTAGGTTAAGGCATGGCTTTAGAATCAAACAGTCCTAGATCTGAATCTCTCTCTTGCCACATTCAAGCTCTCAGTCTTTTGCTCTTGATTCTGCTGGGCCTCAGTTTCCTCATCTGTGAAATGAGGATGAAAATTAATAAAAAGGGATATCATGAAAACTAGAAAAAGGAAAATGCAGTGAGAGCACTTGTCACAGTATATGCCATCTGGGAGCACCCAGGTAAGAGGACTTGTTATTTTATCACGGGCTAGGTTCTGTTCCAGATGCTTCAACCACGGAGGTGATGGAGATGCAGATGGTGTTAGTATAATTGCCATAAATGAGCGATGTTAGAAAATGTGTGCCTAAGGAGGTGGCTGCCACAGGATAAGAAGGGGTAAGCTGGTGAGAACGTCAAGATGATTGTTGTTCCTGGCTAAGGGAACAGTGTGGCCCATGGCATCTAGACAGGAAGCCCCCTTAGGAAGGGGCACAGACTGCCAGGGCCCTGCCATATCCGTTGCTCTCTGCCATTCCTGTGCCAGCTGCCCATAGCTGCATTTCTGTGGGGACTTTTGTATAACTGAGGAAGGCCATTCTCCTGGTCAGGATTGTTGACATCTCTTGGGAGCAGCTGCTGACCAGTGATTCCGGGAGTTAGTGTATACATACCCCAGCTCCTTCACCCTTTGGGTCAGATCATTCTGAGGTCATTCTGTGTGTTTATACTGTTTTCTACTTTGGGTATTTGGCTTCACCCCTTTCTTATATCACCTCCTCACTCCTCTCACAGTGTTTCTTGCATCTCCCTGGTCACTTACTTGCACTGGAATTCTTATTTCAGGGCCCCCTTTAGGGCAACTCAAAGTAAGACACAAAGTATTTTCCTAGCTTCCAAGAACGTCTTATGTCAGTTTCAAGGTTTTTGACCTTTGTGGACACTTTTCGCGTGACGGGACAAGTCAGCCATCAACTTGTTTTGAACCCCAGTTATATTAAACTTTTGAAGATTCAGGCCCTTTAAGACATAAATACGTTGTCCATCTCAAGACTTGAAGCCTTGCCCAAGGAAATAACATGCTTAACACATGCATGTTAAGCTCCAAGTGGAAAGAGAGAGGCTGTAAAATAATGCATTAAATTATGTTTATAAATGGACATAAACGTTTTTCCTGCTTTTCCTTTGGGGGAAACTCATAAACTGAAGCGCCCAAACTTTTATCGTCCATATTTCCAAGATATCTGTGGCAAACAGCATTTGTTAATAAAAGTAAGTGTGGCTCTATTAGCTTTCCCACTATGTGTCAGACATGTCACAGCATGTCACTTACTTGTTACAATGCCTGTGTCTGACACAGAAACTCAGAGGGGTCACAGGAGAGTCTTTCTGACTTAAAAACACCAGCACATTTCCTTCTTTCTTTTTTTTTAAACTTTTATTCACTTTTGAGAGAGAGAGTGAGAGTTGAGAGGGACGGGGGGGTGGGGGTTGCGGTGTGGACAGAGGATCTGAAGCGGGTTCTGTGCCGACAGCAGAGAGCCTGATGCGGGGCTCAAACTCACGAACGGTGAGATCATAACCTGAGCTGAAGCTGGACGCTCGCCCATCTGAGCCACCCAGGCACCCCTTCCCTGTTTCTCCTCCCTGCCTCTTGATAGAGCTCCTTGCTTGAGACTCCGTTCTGAGCTGTGTGTGGACACAGCCCTGCAGACGAACCATGAGGGCCTGGGCTTCAGAAGCATGACCAACAGTGCGAAACTCAGACCTGAGCTTCAACACGGTTTTTTGGTGGAAAAGAACAAACTGGGCACCACTTAGCCTGGCACACAGTGGCAGCAATTCGTTTTGTGAGAGGAGGAGCAAATGGGAAGAGATGGCCCTGGGTGCTGAAATTTTAACCTTAAAATACAAAGGAGAGGTGAAAGTAAGCGTGGTTGTGTTGGGGTCTCTGCCATTTTGCACAGAATCTCAGACTGTCCCTGTGTCCCAGATCTTACCGGCCAGGCACTCTGAGTCAGGAGCTCACGGAGCTGGAAATAGGACCCAGACTTTGACCGCAAAGCCTTTGACTGCTGGTGCTCTGTGCTACACTGAGGCACCATTTAAATCATCCTCCAGGCTGGAGAAAGGGTGGTGATAGCAGACTGCATCTTCTATAGCTTCACCTCTGGTTCCCTTAGCTAAGCATCTCTTCCCTTCCCTCTCCCTCTTCCCCTCTCCCTCTTCCCCTCTCCCTGCCTCTCCCTGCGCTCCCCCAAAGCCTTTCTAACAAGCTCTTAGTTACCTAAATTACAGAACAAAACCAGCTTCCTGCTAACCCCTTTGGACTTCAATTAAAGACCTATTCAAATGCGTTCCATGCTCCAGAGCCATCAGCACTAAATAGCACATAAGCACTTTTGCAGCGCTTAATGTAAACTTGTTGAAAAATGTACATTATTTTTCATTGACTTTAAATTGGATAAATGCTCATTGGAAAGGATAAAGTGAATTGCTATTGGAGAGAGCATTAAGAGAGAGAAAGAGAAGTGCCAATAAAGACATGTGGTTTCGAAATGTAGAGCCACTAATTTCTCTTTGCAACAGTCATTTGCTCAGTACTGTTTGGATGTGCTTGGAGACATTGTACATATTAACGAAATTAGGTTTGTTAAACCAGTGTGCTGGAGACGCAAGCCTGGTGAAAACACATTGGCTTTGAGGTCAGGAGGTCTCGGGCCACCTACTTTGTAGCTGTGTGACCTTGAGTGAGGGACATTGCCTCTTTCCAGGCTCAGTGTTCACATCTGTAAGGCCAGGGAGGTCATACCTGGCTCCTGGGGGGGGGGGCGGGGGGGTTGGGGGGTTGATCAGTTGTTGTTAGCTCTGTGTCCAACTAAGAAAAGCAGCTGATGTCTGTTAGAAGACTCTGGCTTTGGGGCTCCAGTGGGGAGAACCTTCCTACCCCACCCACCCCCTGCTTGCCCCTTGACTAAGACCATGCTGCTCTTGTCCATTTCTGTGTGCTCAATGCCCACCACATTGAAGGTGCACGAAAAATAATTGTTGGAAAGTACAGTGAGTGACATCAGGCTGAACCAGCCAATTGCTATTGAGGTAGACTGCCAGAAAACCCAATTTTCTGGAAGATTTTGCTCCCTAGGGCTCAGAGGGACTTTGCTTCTCATTAGACAGTGTCACAAATTCTCTTTTGTGTTGGGTGCCGGGGATTTTCTCCCCATGCTTTACAGTAACTGAGGTCCGCTGCACTAATAAGAGAACCCCCGAAGGGTCCTGATGCCTTCAGAGAGGTGCCTCTTTTCTCAGGCACTCCATTAACACCCTCAAATGGGTAGGCTTAAATCCCCACAAAGCAGCCCTGTTTTGGAAAGGTGAGAAGCTCATCCAAGGAATTGTTTCAATCATTTTTTTTTTCACTGCATCAAAAGCTCTTTAAAATTAGTGTTGCCCTTTGTATTTTAATGGGGGTGGGGATTGAAGAATGCCATTTTTTCAGAGCCTTCTAGGCATATATCTGATCACAATGAACGAAAATCTACTTTGGTAAAAAAGCACATGGAAATAATAAGTGGCACGGTCAACCTTAATCACAAATGCTAATTCAGCTTTTATTTGCTGCCTGCGTATCGCATGAAATACTTTACCCACCTGTTACCTGAGCCACAGGACAATCCCGGCAAAGCCTTTATTGATCCCTCCCACCCACAGAAGGAAGCTGAGGGTTTAGGAAGCTGAGAGGCTTCCCTGTGATCATGACATCCAAGAAGTGCCCAAGTCAGGAATCAAAACTCTGGTGACTCCAAATCTAGGTCTTTCCCCTTAATGTTTCAGATCTGTATCAAATGCTAACCTTGTAGACCAGCTGATCCCAACACTAGATGCTTCTTTAGGCTGGTGTTTTCATTTCTTGTTCTATGGAACCTTAGGTCTGTGGAGGTACCTCAGGAGTCAGGAGGTCTAGAAGGAGCTTGGGTAAATGGTGCCCAGTGCCCCCTATGTCTCTTTCAAAAGAACTGTGTTTTATCTTTCTTTTTTTTTCTTTAGATTTTTGTCTTTCCAAGTGCTGTTCCATTGGGGGGGGGGGGGGAAGCATTTTGCTGGTATCTTTTTAAAAGCACTGCTCTAAGATGAAGTCAAGCCAAATCTAGCAAGGCATGCCTCTTTGTCTATATCAGTTGACCAGAACAGAACAGGTTATATAATGTCCTTGGAACAAACAGGCGTTGAGACTCAGAGATGAAAAACACACAGATATAGGTTTGGGTTGGAACAGACACAGTGTATCCAGTTGCAAAGTCCACCAAATAGGGTGAGCTGTGCCACTGATGAATCACCGGAGGGGCCTTTCTTAGCTGTCAAATGGAGGTGGTACGAAGATCCCCATTGGTCATTTTGTTGTTGGTCAGCGTAGCTTGAAGGCTAGCCCAGGTGTTGGTCTGCTGCCATTGTCACTGTCACACGTGCCACTGAGAGCACTAACGTGGCGGCATGGTGACAGCCAGTTTCATGGGTGACTGATTCCCACCTCACCAAGGCCTCCTTGCTCATTGTCTCAGGCAATGGGTCCCTGCTCAGCCTCAGCCCCCCATGCACTTGTGCTTCAGCTTCCGCATTCACCTCTCCTGCCTTCAGGGAACTTGGGTCAAATGAGAAGAGGTACATGCACATGAAAAGCTTCATGGGGAAGCAGAGAAAGCAGAGAGGGAAATAAGTGAGAGGGGACTTCAAGGCTTAATAACAGCTCATCTCATGGAGAAAGAAGGTGGAGATCTTTCTGATCGATTGTCCAAATCTTGGAAGCGCGAGCAGTTGTGGGGGGGTTATTCTGTGCGGCTGTCCCTGGGGGGGGGGGGGGGGGGATGATGCTTTTTCTTGTGCTCCTTTGTAGCCGCTGTTTCCTGTGCCTGAATCTAGCCCTGCGTTACCACCCCAAACTGCTCCTCCGCATTTCACCCGCCTAACACACAGATACCAGCTTAAACCCCCTTTCCTTCAGGGCCCCCTACCATCGTGCATCCTAATATGGATGCAATTGAATTGATGGTCTATCTGTCCTCCCTTGTTGTATTGGGAGATCTTAGCAAGCAAGGGCTGTGCTTCATGCTCCGTACCAGGGAGTGAATGAATGACAGAAGACTTAGCCATGAAAGTGGATTATTTCAGATATGGTGAGCCTGGACTTTGGACTTCATCCTGAAAGCAACAGGGTGTCTCTGAACTTAGTAATGTGGTGGTATTACATGATCTGATTTGTACAGAAAAAAGATAATTGCTGCCAACCTGTGTGATAACTTAATCACAGGGCTTCAGTGAGGATGAAATGAAATAATGGATGAATATTAAAAAAAAAAGAGAGAGAGATTTTCCAAACTGTAAAGTGCTTACCCAAATGAAGGGTATAGCTACTGTACCTTTTCTTTTTGAAGCCTGCTGTTCAGAATTCGTGTTTCATTGAATGAAACTACCTCCCTTCAATTTCTAATCTTGATTCAGCTGGGAATTCATTAGTTAATTCCACTTTACATTTGCTCTTCTTCCAGAGTGATTGCAGGTAAAGGGATCCTACTTACAGTCCTGGCCTCTCTTTGCATTTCAATGGGTTCCCACATAGAGCTGCCAAATTCCAATGCGCTATTAAAATGGGCAGCATACCAACAAAAATCTGTCCTCATCAAAAATTCAGGAAAATAAAATAAAAAGATGTAAGGCCACATTCTCAAAGGATTCCACCTGACCCCCTTGTATTTTTTTGTGTTTGCAAAATGTATTTTTTCCGCACCTGCAGGCATAGTCCCTACAAGCCAACTATAGCCTCCAAATTGCCAAGGCTTAAAAAAAAAATCTGCCTTTCACATTCAGCCCAGAAACCCAGTAATGAAACCAGGATGGGTAGAGGGCTGCCTAAAACTATTTAAAAGAATACTGGGGGAGATAATTACTACCTTGCGGCTTGTTCTGAAATACCTCTGCTTGGCAGATATATGTTCACTGCACATCAGATATTGAAGGGGCTCCTTAAGCATGGCGGATTCCTTGAATTTGTGACAGTGGCAGCTTGAATGCCTTCCTTTTCCTTAACCTAGTTTTGAAATCAGTCTGTTGAAGACACTTTGGAAATTTCAACTGCATTCATTTATTCATCCATGCAGGCATTTCTCTTTCATCTGAACTTTTTAAGTTTTATTTTTTACGTTTTTTATTTATTTCAGAGAAAGAGACAGTGCCCACAAGTGGGGGAGGGGCAGAGAGAGAGAAAGAGAAGGAGGGAGAGAGAGAGAATCCCAAGCAGGCTCCTTGCTGCCAGCAAAGAGCCCAAAACGGGGCTCGAACCCACAAAGTCACGAGATCATGACCGGAGCCGAAACCAAGAGTGGGATGCTTAACCAACTGGGCCATCCAAGCGCCTCTCAACCGAACTGTCATAGAACTAACTCGCTGAGTATCTGCCAGGTCTCAGGCTCTGTGCTAGACTCTGCAGATTCAGCATTGAACCCAAAGGTAGCCCGTGTTCTCCTGCATCTTGCAACAGAGCGTGAAAGACAGCCCCCTAATGGTCAAATAATTTGTTACAGTCACCATAGTTTTGGGAGAAAATGCTGGTTTCTCTGCCAGGGAAGTTGCCATGAGGGCAGGGAGTTTGGTCTGTTTTGTTCATGCTGAATTTCCATTCCCACAATAGTTCTGGCATGCGTCTTTCTTGAATTTTGAAATATAGTGTGCACTCTCAGAGCGTGTATGAAAGAGTCCTAATGCAGGTATAAAAGTCCAGGAAAATGACCTGTAGAGACCTGAGGGGTGATTTCAAGTCAGGTGGTTAAGGAAGGACACAGGGCATGGAGAGTGTTCTGGGAGAGGAAAGAGTTTGTGAGAAGACCCCACAGGAAGACAGCTGTGCGCCCTTGAGGCACTGAGTGAAGGCTAGAGTCAAGTCCAGTCTGCAGGTGTAGACAGGAGCCAGATCATGTGGGATGTTGAAGGTGACAACCAGCTGACATGCACAAGTGCTGAAAGGTTCTGATCTGGGATAGTCCTGCTTATAGAATCTAAGAAACTGCTTAGTGGTGCCATGATGTGCACTGGGTCTTAATGGAGTGGCTCCTAGACGGATTTGGAAGTTGATAAATAACCATTATTCAGTAGACACACTCCCACCCCTAGGCTCCAGGAAAGCACGGTAGGCACATATGGAGTGTGTTTTGACTGACAATGAATGAATGAATGCTTATTCATGCCTACCATAAATGCCCACGGTGTGCCAGGCGGGAAGGGGGTTTCATTGACAAAGCTACAGAAATGTGACAGCAAGGGGGTCTCCCTGCAGTTTTTCAGTGGCTTTGCAGAAGAAGCAGTGGCTTCTGGGTTAAGACCCCAGCCCTTGTTCTTGCTTAGTTGTGTGGCCTTGAGGGAACCACCTAAGCTCTCTGAATTAAATGTGTGTCATGCATCTAGCACAATGGCTGTCTCATAGTAAATCCTGTCTCATAGTAAATCCTGCCTCATGTCTCTCCTCCATGTTTGTTAGTTCAGCAAACATTTATTTCATGCCTGCTGAGTACCTGGCCCTAGGCTAAGTACTAAGGACACAGTGATCAATTAAGACATTAAGAAAAATTTCTTTCCTTGCCCACCCATTCAGGTAGATTGTTTTGATTATCAAGTGAGAATATATATGAAGATGTTTTGGAAATTGGAAAGTGATGTATAAACATGAGTTGTTTTTATTCTATTATCTTGCCTATTTATTGATCATCACCTTCAAGCATTAGTTTACCAAATTATAAGTGAAATCACTTGTGGGTCTAATCAAATGCAATTGTAAAAAATTTAGCGGGCATTTGGTTTAGTTCTTGTTAAGATCCAGGCACTGTCTTAAGCTTTGCATATATACACTCATTTAGTCCTTACCCCTGTGTGAAAACTGAGGTCCAGAAAGCATTTCCCCCAAATTAGACCAGGAAAAGCAGCAGACTCAGATTTGAACCCAGGCATCCTGACTCCAGACCCTACATAACACATAGCACCAAGACTAGATTTTTTATTTCCGTTTGCGATTGATCATTGTTTACTTCCTCTCCTCCCCATCACAAACTAAATTATCTGTTACCTGCGGGCTGAGACCATGTTGACTTTTACCCCCTGTGCCTAGAGCCATGCCTGGTACATACATAGTAGTAGGTCACTAAATACATGCTGAGTAAATGCTTTCCAGCAGCTTCAACACTATTTGATGCAAATAGATTGACCTCAGGACAGAGAGGGTGGCAGAACTACAGCTCTGAAATACCTAAAAGTAGTAAAGGAGAGAGCGGGGAGGCCTAGTCACCAGTAATGTCCGATCCCCTAGGGGACAACATTCAGAAAGAGGTAGAGTTCTTTACCTAAAGACATTCTGGTGATCTAATATGAAAAAATGCCTCAACTAAATAAAGTATTAGTTTGATTTACATGATCCTGTTAGAATTAATAGCCATGACAGTGGCAATCACCTGTAGGTGTGCTCTCAGGTTTGGGTGACCTGCCCCGGTCACACGGCTTGCTAATGGCAGGGACAGGACAAGAACCCAAGGTTTTGGCTCAGGAAATGACATGATAGTTTATTATGCCCACCAGTTTTAGAACTGCAGTTTTAGGGGGGCCTGGGTGGCTGGCCCATTCGGTTAAGGGTCCGACTCTTGGTTTCAGCTCAGGTCATGATCTCACAGTTCGTGAGTTCAAGCCCCACGTCGGGCTCTGCGCTGACAGTGCAGAGCCTGCTTGGGATTCTCTCACATTCTCCTTTGCCCCCTCCCCTGCTCGTGCTCACTCGCTCTCTTACTCTCTCTCTCTCTCTCAAAATAAATAAACTTCTAAAAAATTTAAGAAGAATTGCAATCTTAGTTTGTGCCCACATGTTTTCCCAGTTTTTAGACTTTGATCTGATTTGGAGGTCAGTTAGGCAGTTAATATGGGGATTGAGAGGAGAGCAAGATGTAACGTTGGGCTTCTCATTCGATGCCCGCTCGTTACTCACCTCCCTGGTAAGTTGAAGCAGTCGTGTTACTCCCCTGCTTTAAACCCTTTCACTGGCTGCTCATGTCTACAGGAAGATGTCCACATTCACGTGCAGGAAGATGCTTCAGACTCATTGCCTCCCAGGTCCTATTGGAAGCACTTCCACTGACCTCAGTGTGCCCACTACCGTCCCTCTGACCTCTCCAGCCCTCCTCGACTCCTGTGTAGATTATAAAACTCAGCACAGACATCAGTTTCTCGAGGAAGCTATCTTAAAGTTCCCCTCCCAAGCTTTTCAGGCTAATAGCCTTTTCTGTTTCCTCTCATTCCACATGGTGCTTGCCTTGGGATAATAGCTGTGGCGAACCTTTTGAGAGAAGGCTCAGTCTGGAATCTTCTGTGAATTCAGAGTTGACTTTAGTATATGGCACACACTAGGTACATAATACATGTTTGTTCAAACAAATAAATAACAAATTAATCTGCTAGAGGGCAAGTCACAATTGGGTTTGCCTCATTTCTCTTTTCCTTCTCTTGGGGACTTCAGATTATGGACTTCCCTGAATCTTTTGTGTGTTTTCCATTCTTGAGCCCTGATGCTCTACTCGGCCAGACCTCCCTTCAGACCCTGCACTCCCCATAAGCAGCCTTGGGGAGCCCTAGATAGCAGCCTGGGCAAATTTGGACCCCTTAGCACTGCTTGGTCCTGCACTAGACATTTTTCAAGTACATTTATGTCACTTGTTCTTTAAAACCTCCTGCGAAAGACTGCCCATTCTCCTCATTTGACAGGCATGGAAACTTGGGCTGAGAGACGTGAGATGTTTGACGCAAGGTCATGGAGCTGGTCACGTAGCTGGTCACGGAACTGCAGCTGGGCCTCGACTTCTGTCTCCAAATCCCTATGTCTGTTTTTCTCACTTCTGAGTCTCTGGTAGCAACCAGTTTATTCTGCAAACATCCATAGTTGCTCTTTCAGTAACCCATGATTTCACCATAATCAGGGTTGTTATTGCACCAGGAAGTGAACAAATGGCCCATGCATAGCTCGCGTCATTCTCTCCCTTACTCACCACAGGCATGTCTGGAGTTATGTTTCCCTGCTGTTTCCATTAATGGTGGCTGCTGGGCCATCAGGAGACAGCTTCTTCCCAGCCTTTAAGAGGTGACAAAGCACCCCTCCTTAGCAGCCCCTGGGTGGCTTGCGTCAAGCACCAGGCAGTTCCTGCTGCCCTGTTCCTTGCTGGGATACCCTATATACGAATTTTCTAAAAGGTACCCATTTGTTAATCCCCCTCTTAAAACACATCGGAAGTCAGAATTTTCACTTTGCCAAGAGAAGAAATTGTTAAAAGGTGGAAGAGCCCCACTTTTCTTTCGATTTTGCTTTGGAAGAGACTTGTTAACAAGGTAACAAGGACACTAACCAAAGCCTCCCCCAGGAGTGGATGCGGACTCCGGTACAGTGGTGGTTTCTGGACAGGGGCAGTCTCACTAATTGTAATCCTAGAAAGTCTTTCCCTTTCCCCAGTCTCAGTGTCCTCATCTAGGCAGTTATAGTCTCCCCTCCAAACACAGCCTGAGACTTTTTCTTTCAAAACAAATGTCTGTTAGACCAATGCCCTACTTAGCCCCCTTCTGGGGACTCCTGTAGCACACACAACCCATCAGGGGACTGACCTTGGCCCATCAGAGGCTCTTGTCTTTTCCCCACACCCCACACACGCCAGCACCCCGTGCTTCACTGGTTTCCTCCAGTACACCTGCTTTTCCACAGGTCAGCATGTCTGCCGCTGGATCTTCTGTCTTGCCTTTGCCTCTCCTCTCTCTTGACTTTGAAATACCTCATCTCCTCATTCAGATTTCAGCGGGCACATCACTTCCTCTGGGAACCCTTCCTTCATTCTTCCAGGAAAAGGGATGCTTAAAGTGTATGTGTGTGTTGAGCCTGAGTATGGATGGGCAGGGCATTCCAGGTAGAGGAAACATAGAGTGCCAAGGGGAAAGGGTATAGGGTACTGGAAGGACAGAAGGCTAATATCCCTAATGTGTTGCTAGTAGGAGATGCAGCTCTAAACTGACAGCCTTAGGGGCCATGCACAGCATTTTTGGATTTTATTCTAACACAGTAGGAAGGTCTTGAGAGATTTCATTATACTCTCTTGAGTTATCTTGCCTTAGGACTCTTATCTGTTCACCCTGCTAGACCATGAATTCCTTCCTTGAGGCGAGGACCTCTCCTTCAGCTCCACATCCCTTGCGCTGGAACATGGTGGGTGTTAGTGAATGTTTAGTGTTTACTAGAAGGAATACAAGAGAGGAGGGATATGTTAATGAACCCAAGCCTGCTAGAAGTTGCTTACATCCCTTCTCATTTCTTCCAAATCATATTTTAATATCTTTCCACCTATTGGTGTAGGTTTGGCAGACAGAGTTTATGGGAAAAGCAAGTTTTCATTTATTGTAGTTTATGTTTATTATATGTACTATATTCTCATTATTTTATGTGCAAAGAACGTTCCTTATGCGATACTCTTTGGGGAGATAATATGCAAAGAGATCTTCTATTTCATTTTTACTAACACCCACTGCAGTTTGCTAAATCATCACCTTCAAACCATAGTTTAATTTAATCTACTTTATTGCTTTCCAAAGCATTTCCCATGAGTAAGTGTGCATTCCTTCCCCGGGTTTTAGAAATAACTGACTCTAAGATATACAAGTATAGTTGAATAGGTGTTTTGTCCCCTTCAGCCTTTTGGAGTCTGTGTGTCTGTCTCCCATAACTGAATAATGGAACTTTCTAACTTGAGAGGAGGAAGATATCCAAAGGGGATGTAAAACCATGTGCTTTAAAGAGTAGTCTGTGAATTTGAAATTAGATAAATCTGGCTCTATTAGTAACTAATTGGGTAAGATCTTGGCTGAATAAATATTTTAAAACGTTAGTTTCTGCATTTATAAGATGGGGATAGCTGTACCTCATTCATGGTGTGGTTTTAACATTGTTTTTTTTTGTTTGTTTTTGTTTTTTTAAAGAAATCACATACACTGCTTGGTAAAGGTCTAACACATAGTAAGTGCTAAAGAAATAGTAGCTGTTATTAGTAGTAGCTAAAATGCTACTTTGGGGGATGTCTGGGTGGTTCACTTGGTTAAGCATATGACTCTTGTTCAGCTCAGGTCATGATCTCATGGTTTGTGGGTTTGAGCCCTGCACTGGGCTCCATACTGACAGTGTGGAGCCTGCTTGGGGTTCTCTCTCTCTCCCTCTCTCTCTGTCTCTCCCCTGCTCACCCTCTTTCTTTCTCCCTCTCTCAAAATTAATAAATAAGCATTTTTTAAATATGCTACTTTTTGTCATGTAGATTCAATTAAGCTACTGAGCTTTTTGTGCCTCTGTATCCTCATCTCTAAAATGTGGATAATGATAGCAGTCTACATAATAGGTTTGTTGTATGGATCAAATTACCCAGTATTCATGGAGTGCTTAGGAAGTGCCTGGCATATGATAAATCCTCAGTAAATGGTAACTTATTACTTATGTCAATTATTGTCATGTATGTTTTCTCCTTGCTTTCAAGCACCAAATAAAAGTGAGTTTTCAGACTACATAAAGGCCGTGTTTTCCCCAAGCAAAAAGGAATTTATCAGATATTTTTGATTCCTCACTTGCTATGATGTGTCTGCAAGTCAGAAATATTTTCAATTCCCCATCTACCTGAACAATTGCCTTTGTTGCGATAAGTGTATATTCTGGAGTCTCCGTTGCCAGTTGGCTTGGTTGACCCTTTGAAAAATGCCCATTGACTCAGTTCAAAAACTACCTTAATTAAACAAAATTGTTTAGATCAGTGTTGGGCTAGACTGAGAATTTTTAAAAACCCTTTAGTTAACAAAAGCTTCTCCTCATTATGTTGCGTGATACTCCATCAAATGATCAAAAAATGTTTGCTAAGCTCCCCAATTTGCCAAGTACTCACCTGTTCCCATTGTCACCGCATGGTCATCTCCTCCTTCCACATGACAGACTGAGAGACAAAAGAGAGCTTTGCTGAGATGGGAGCTCTTCACCCTCAGCTCCGCTCAGGGTTGGTACCCTGTGAGAATAGGAGCACTAAGCTAGTGCAGATAAAATGGGCCCTTTTTTAAATAGAGAGTTGACACTCGTGTGCCTGAAATGCTTTTAAAGAACAGCATTGAGGAGATACAATTGATATGCAATAAATTGTACATATTGGAAGCATATAGTGTGATCCATTTTGAAATACAGTCAAGGTAACTCAGTACCCATCACTTCCCTAAGTTTCCTTGTTCCTTTGTCATCCCTCCCTCCTGCACCTTACTCTCTGTCTTCAGATAACAACCTATCTGCTTTCTGTCTCTATAGATTACCTTTCATTTTTTCTTATCGATGAATTCTTACAACTTGTACTCTTTTTTGTCTGGCTTGTTTGACTTGGCATAATTATCTGTTAATAGAAATTTGAAGCCACACTGCCCACCTACAAAGTTGTGTACTTGGATTGTTTCTGGTAACAACCACCAGTCCTCAAACGTGCGTGTGGCTCTTGGGGATTCCAAATATACGTCTCTTTAAATCCTAACAACACCCCTTTATTACCATGTCATGGGCATTTAAACTGAAGCTGAGGCTACATGCCCATTTAGGAGATATCCTGACTTAAAGTCTACTTCCTTCCACTTTGCCGGTGGCTGAAGCAGCTCAGGCTCTGGTGAAAAGTCTGACTCTGATTTTAGGGAGCAATGCATTCAGTCCCGGACTGCAGTGCCTCCAGCAGTGAGACTTTGTACAAGCTACTTAACTGCTTTCCACCTTAGTTTCCTCACTGCAAAATGGGAATGTGGTGGTAGAAAGCCATTCCCACTCTTGGGAAACATGAACAAGAGGGTGCATTTCAGGGCTCAGCCTTGCACACATGAAGTTCTCGATGAACAGTAGATGTCTTTATTATTGTTAATGTGTTGCTGTTCAATAGTGGACATGGAACAAAAGCAGAAAAAGTCCCCTTGGGAGTAAACATACAATCTCTTAGTATCAGTGGACACCCTAAGCTGAGGAGTGTTCTAAATGGTAAGAGCAAGAAAAAGAGGATAGACGGTCATGGTGAACCTTACGTTGCTGTTTTGACCCAACAGATTATAGTCTGGCTTCTACTAGATTCGGTGAATGTTTGGTGAATCAGTGTTGAGTGGATGAAAGAATGACCATGTTTGTCAACAGTAGCACCACCATGATTCAGAGAGACAGGGTAGCCGAAATCAGGCAACAGTCAATTATCTCCCCACATCCAATTGAAGGTGCGACTTGGGAAGGCATTGTCTATTCATTAGTCAGTTTCTGCCCATTATACCCATTATACTAAGACCTAAGACCCTACAAGTTATTACACTTCCCACTGTTACTAATTTATGTACCAACGGACACCTGGATGACAGCAAGCTTCTCATCCTGCCGTCTGTCTGCAGTCAAAGGCTTAGGGTGCTATGTTGGTCGCATCTTAAATGCTAATTACAAGGCCAGCAATGGAGGTGGCTGTGTCCCATGGTTTCTTGATGACTGGCTGGGAGATGTGCATCCACCACATTGCCCGTGGAATTGCATTCCCTGCAGGCTCACAACTACCGCTGGCTCACAGGCCACTGGGTTTCAGATGGTAAGAAAATTTGAATCTGGCACTGAGACTTAGAGATGTGCTCATGGGGCTGGCTCTGTCAGGAAAGAATTGGGCACACCTAAAATGGTAGTGGATTTTTTTTAACAGAGACCCAAGGAGAGAAAGGGTTTTTTTCTAAAGGGACACAGTACGTCCTGGCCATCACAGAGTGGGATTGCTCGTGCTTCTTGCATCATTCATCAAAGCCTTTCCTTTTGTCACTGTCTTTGAAGCGTCAGGGAAAACATTACAGAGTAAAATATCCAGCAATCCTTGTGTGCGCCAGGGGCTGGTCTAAGCACTTTACATGAACCCTAATTTGACCCTCATAACAGCCCTGTGAACTAAGAATGACTATTGTACCCATTTGCAGATGAGGAAACAGAGGCACCGAGAGCTTAAGTCACTTGACCATATCCTATCGTATCAGTAATAACTGTTGGATGCAGGATTTGAACCTGGGTCTGGCTCAAGGTACAATTATTTTACTCCACACTGTGGTGTTTTTTGTTTACATGACTTTATTTGTGAAAATTGATAAATACTCAAAGAGGAAATTCCGAAATCTTCCTAAAGTCCATATAGAAAAGGTTGACTGGTTGGCTGGTTAGTGCTTTTAAAAATGCATATGATCATGGGACTGTGAAGTTTTTATCCAGGGAAGTCTACCCTACCCCACCCACCCGTCATCTCTGTCGCTGTGTCCCTCCGAGGAGAACGGATGGGAAGGCACCCCGTGTGGGCACTGCCAGACCGCAGGGGGAGGACACGGAGCCCAGGAGGACAGTGCTATAGTGAGGAAGAGAAGTAAGGATGATGTGGATGGTAATGGCAATAGCAGCTTGCCCTCACCGTGTGCGGCACTGTTGCCAATGCTTTCCCTGTTTTAACTCAACCTATATCCTGCTTCACAGATGAGTCACCTGAGGCCCGAGAGGTTAAATCACTTGCCCAAAGGCCCACATCTAGTGGCTTCAGATCCCAGATCTTCCACTTACGAGTGTGGGTCCAGTGCCCATATTTTAATCGATGCCCTCTTAGCTACCGTGCTCCACTGCTTGTGCGATTCCAAGAGTAGTTATTATATTTACGGTTTTAGGTCTTCCAGTGGTTTGCCATTATCACAGTATGGTCCTCTGTTCGATTCCACATCTTCTGATTCTCACGACAACCCTGGAGATCAGCAGGGTTCGGCATTACTGTCCATGTATTACCAACTAGGAAACCAGGGCTCAGTGACCTAAGCATCTCTACCCCGTGAGGACCAGGTTTCATGTTCCACCTGTTCTCCACCAGTGGTCCAGGCACAATGGTATACTCTAAACCTTTCAAAGTCGTATGCCAACAGTTTGATCAAAATGGAAAATTCATTTTTCAACCCTTGTTATGGAGGTGTCTGTGGCACAGAACTTTGAGTGGAGCCCATTGAATGGTGATTGTAAAACACCGTTTTACTTTCTATGAGCAAGGGGGAAGCAAGGGGCCTGAGGTCAAGGATCGACAAGGAGGGAGGATATGGGCCTTAGAGCTGTGGTTCAAGAATAGCTAAGGGGGCACGGTCCTCGGGAAATGAGACAGTAGTGAAGGAAGGGCTAGCGAATGAGACCCCAACATAGACTATACGGTGATTGGGCCATAATTATTGCTGATTTTTTTATTTTGAATTGTTAAATACATTCAGTCATTCCCTACAAATTCTAAGATCTGAAAGCGTGCCACAGGTACAACAAGATAGAACACTGTACCATGTTGTGAAGTCTCACAGGTGTGGGCATCTCCATATCTCACATGAGGAAACTATGGCCAGGAAGGTAATCACTTGACAAAATGTAAAATCCCAAAGTGGAGAAGCCAGAGTCAGGCTCTCAAGGAGGAACACCCACCTTCAACCCCTTTGGCACTAGCCTACAGTTACCCATCACTTGTGATTCCTGTCACTTTGCATTAAGGCAGCTAACAACTCACCAAACGGATACATACTTGCATTATTTCACTTAAGGCTCTCGTGAGTCAGGTGAGGTCCTATAGCTGACACGAATAGTTCCATTTTTTCAGTTCCAGTTTCAGGTGACATGAATAGTTCCAAAATTCAGAGAAGTTCTGGGACTTGCCCGCAGACCTTAGGTCAGATGCACAGTCCTTTGTACCAGAACAACTTGCTGTTCTGAAGGATTCCCATATCTGCACATAGACAATTAAGTCATTAGAGTCCCTCAGTAGGCAACATAGCACACCACCCTGGAGACCCTCAATGTGTGCTTCAGCTTCTCTGTCCTCTTTTTGGGGTGATCTCTGGGTGGTGTGTCTCCATTTCTTGGTGCATTTCATCTCAGGTCTTTCGGATTGGGGCAGTTAGGACTTGTGGGGTGGGTTGAATTGTTGACCGTTGGGAGAAAGGTCTGAGTAGCATTTCACAGAAGGCACAGTAGTTTTAGGAACTATGGGTCTTCTTGAGATCCACCGGGAGCTGGAACTGTTTTGTTTTGTTTTAAGAACAAACAGGGCCATTTTAAGGTCTGGAAGACCCAGATTTTTGTGTTTTTTCAGGTTTTTTTTGATGTTTAGTTATTTTTGAGAGAGAGAGCACGAGCATGTGTGTGAGTAGGGGAGGGGCAGAGGGAGAGGGAGACACAGAATCCGAAGCAGGCTACAGGCTCTGAGCTGTCAGCACAGAGCCGGATGCGGGGCTCGAACTCACAGACTGCGAGATCATGACCTGAGCCGAAGTCAGACGCGTAATGGACTGGGTCACCTGGGTACCCCTGGAAGACCCAGATTCTGATCTGCATTTTGCTCCTTTCTAGCTGGGTGACCTTGAGCAGGTCACTTTGCCCCTGTGTCCATCAGTTTCCTCATCTCTATTATGGGGTTTATAAAACTTGCTTTCATGCTTACTAAAATTGAACGGCCTTTGTGTACTGTTGATAGGAATGTACACTGATGCATCCACTGTGAAAAACGGTATGGAGGTTTCCCCAAAAAAACAAAAAAACAAAAAAACAGCAACAACAATAAAAAAAACCAGCGGAAATACCATATGATCCAGTAATTCCTCTACTGAGTATATACCCCAAAACATGAAAAATATATATATGTGATGAAATATTACTCAACCACAAAAAAGAAGGAGATCTTGCCATTTGCCACAACATGGATGGACCTAGAGGATATTAGTCTGAGTGAAATAAGTCGATCAGAGAAAGACAGATACCATATGATTCCACTTATATACAGACTTTAGAAAACAAAATACACAAAGGCAGAAACAGACCTACAAATACAGAGAACAAACTGATAGTTGCCAAAGGGGATGGGCAAGGGGGAGATGAGAAAAATGGGTAAAGGAGAATGGGGGATATAGACTTCCAGTTATGGAACGGGTAAGTCATGGGGATGAAAGGTTCAGCATAAGGTCACTGCTATTGTAACAGTATTGCATGGTGGCAGATGATGGCTACACTTGGAACGAGCAGAGTCTAATGCATACAGTTGTGGAATGACCATGTTGGACACCTGAAAGTAATGTAACACTGGGAGTCAACTATACTTCAGTTAAAACATAAAATGTATTACTTAACTGTTCAAAAAAAAAATGAGTGAGGGCATGCTTATGCAATATGCACACTTGGCACATATTGGTTATAGCCGATGCTGGCTTCTTCCCTCATTGCCTTTCCTTCTCTTCTGTGAAGTCATGGTTCTCAGAATGTAGCCCCTGGACCAGAAGATCAGCCCCATCTGGATATTGGTTAGAAATTCAAATTCTCAGGCCGCTACGCCAGATCTGCCGAACCAGGAACTCTGGGGAAGGAGTTCGCTGGATCCGTTTCTTAACAAGCCTTCCAGGTGCTGTTCGTGTCCACTCAAGTTTGAGAACCACTGCTCTAAGGTGGCCTCCCTTTTGGGGTCTGCTCCTGCTTCCAGATATTGAACAGGGATGGACATTTATTTAAACATTATGCTTTGGGCTCCTTTCCCTCTTCGGACACTAAATTCAGTTCAGTTCTAGCATCAGCTGCTGTAGAATGCTGAGGATCCTCCAGGATCCTTGAGGCTATCAAAGGCCATTTTGGTGATTTGTTTTGTTTTGTTTTTTTCCCTTTGCTATTCTCTGACAACAAATGTTGAAACACTTCTGAGAACCAACCAAGTACCCCTGTTTTGAATAAGTGCTCTGCCGTTTACCTCCTTGGAATGCTTCTGCCCGTCTATCCAGTCTTCTCTCCAGACGGTTGGTGGGTGAGCCTAATTCTCCTCACCAGTGACAATGTGGTGGTGACTTTGTGTCCCCAGGCCTGACACTGTGACCTGCCTGCCCTTTCACTGTCAGAGGTGACAGGGGGCTCAGGAAAGCAGGTGGCAACAGCTTGGGAGAATCTATTAGGGTTAGTGATTCCTGCAAAATCATTTGCTCCAGACAAGATTGCTTACAAATAACTCTGTCTCAACAAGCCAGGGTCTGTTATCCACTAATTATTTTTGGATTAGGAAGGACTAACAGGACTTGGCCTTGGAAGGTCAGAATAATTTGAGTAGATAACTAGGTTGCTACATTCCCCGGGGAAGAGAAGGATCTGTGCTCCCAAGGTTTCATCACTTTGATTGAAAGGAAACCGTGTTCTTGTTTTCCTCTGATAAATGTTGTTAGAGGACTGCAGTTACATGATTTCCCAAATGTCAACTATTATGTGTTGTGGTTGAACCACTTGGAGGATGAAGCTCCTGTGGCATCAGCTCCAAATTTCTTGTGGGAGAAAAGTAGGTTGCAGAGGGTAGGAAAGGAGATAGGAAGAGGGGTGAGTAGGAGATGACTGTGGCCTTCCAGACGAGCGAGAGCGAGGGCAGTGGAGTGGACATGGGGGTCTAGTGGAGTCTTACAGCCCCAATTGGAATTTCTGTCCCTCCCATCCTTACCCCCTCCTTGGAGGTGTGAGACCTCAAACAAGTTACTTCACTTTTGTGAGACTCCCCATTTCTCGATCCCTAAACCAAAGGAAAATAAGTAACTACATCTATGCCGTCACTATGAAGATTAACTGAGAAAAAATTGTAAGCTCTAGGTTAGCAAAGTACTTGGTACATAGGTAGGACTCAACAAATGTTAGCTCTGATTATTTTTATTGAAGTAGCAGTAATGAGGGGGGGAGTGTGCAAAGAGTAAAGTCTAGGCCTCTGCCCCAGGATTCTTCTTCCAAGTTGATGGAACAGTTTTTGGTAGTGAGAGAAACAAAATTGAACAAAATCTGAAGACCAGAAAGTAGCAAGGAGAAGCAATGTTGATGTGATATAAAAGCCCTGGAGCTTTGATTATTTCCCTGGAGATCGATATCTCTCTCTCTCTCTCTTTCTGTCTCTGTCTCTCTCTCTCTCTCTCTCTCTCTCTCTCTCTCTCTCTCACACACACACACACACACACACACACTTACAAAGTCTTTTCTGACCTCCCAAGCTAGGGTAGGATGTGTCACCTCTGTGTTCCCATGACACCCAAGACTTTCCCTTTCATGGGGTTTTGCATATTCGCTTAAAACTGTTGATATTGTTATCACTGTTGGATGTCTATGTTGTATATCACTGTATCCCTGGCTTCTTTTTGAATGTCCAGAATATAGTAGGTGCTCAGTAAAATCTGGCTGAGTTGAATTGAATAGCTTGTCCTTGAGAAATTGTTTTACCCTGCCTCTAACACATGGCTATTAAGTCCTCTACAATCTCAAGAAGTGCCCATGGAAGGATTCCTTCTCTACAAAATTTCACTCACAGCAGTTCCTTAAATTTGCTGACCACCTTGTTGTTTCCAGAGCCTTGTCATGTCTGTGACCTCACTGGCGGTATGTAGGTCAGGGCTCATACAGCTGAACGGGCAGAGTGGGGCTCAGCAAGGAGGCATCATGTCTCCAGAATCACAGCTGTAGGTCAAGAAATTGGCATCTGGATATAAGCTGGCATGACTCCACAGCCTGTGGTCTTTGGACTCCATACTCCCTCTTCTGATTTCTCTGATTTCTCTCTCAGGGTTTGCTCCTAGACTTATCACCATTGATTTTCCTGCCAATATTCTTTACCGCTTCTGTACTGATTGCATGGACCAAATTGATGGATGCACGTATGGTATAGGAATGCTTGCTCAACCTAAGGAGGCAAGGTGCTCTCTGACTTAGAGATCAGAAGACTCCTTTTCTTTGGAGATAAACATAGCCAGTTTTTAAGTGTGGTGAGTGGTTTTGGTTTTGGTTTCTGGAAGTAGCCACTGACGCACCTGAGTTAGTCAAAGAGGACTTTTTTTCCTTTCCAAATAATGGTTTTGTAATTCTAGCAACCCTCCAACCCCCCACTGAAACTTTAATCAGAAATTAAAGGTTTTATTCTCTACCAGAAGTTCCTTATAAGTGCTTCTATAATAGTCCCCAGCCTTGGCTTGGGGATGTCAAGGACACAATAGCAAATTACCAAGGGTAGTGTGGCCCCCCTAGGGCAGTTTACTCTCTAAGCACTGGCCATGTGGCCCAGATTTCCTAAAAAGGTCCCAGTTTTCAGTATATTGTGCCAGCAGCCCATGAACACATTTATGTTTTTGGTGCACATACTTTGCAGAATCATGTGCAACTTGCCGCACAAAATCTGATGCTTTATAAGTTAAATGCTATGTTTTTAGATGCTACCTTGTTACAAAGATGATGTGAGGGGGTTTATAGAGATGTCTACATCACAAGGAATGTTATTTAGATAACTGAGATGAAAACAAGGAAATAAATGACAGATAAAATCATGCAACAAGGTCCCATTTGTTTGATGTGATAGTCGATTCTGAGCTTCTTGGTGGTCAAAGAAAAAAGAGAAGCAACCAATTTTAAGATTCACAATGTCTCTGGAAAACAAACACATTGGTCTGGGGAGTCCCAGAAAAGTATGTGCTGCATTTAATGTGCATGTTTTAAAATTGTATGTACAGGATGAAGTTTTTTATGCTGCTCTAACTTAAAAAATGAAAAATTTACATCCTGGGATCTCTCAGATGACACCTTTTTTGGAGATGACAGTAGCTATCAAAATCTGGCACTCCTATACAAAATGAAAATCAAGCAGCCTTGAGCTAAGCTTCTAGAACTTTTCGAGACTCCTTCAGTCGACGGTCTGTTATTCCATTAAAGAGCATATATTATTCCTTCTGTAACTGAAACAGAGTAATTTCCCACCACATCATCCTAAGACTCCTGGCCTTTGCTTGGACTACAGTATGTCTTTACTCCACTAAAGAAACTTTGCTAATTATAAAATTCTTGAAGTTGGATCCTGGAAGAAAAATGTTTTGCACAGTTTACAAATAATTTGCCTCTGTGGGGTGAGTGCTGACTCGTGCATTTCAGGTTTTGGCTTATTTGGATATTCATAAGGGTCCCTCTTTGCTGATTATGTCAGCACAACCTCTTTATTGAATTATGGATTGGGTGTTTAATCAAGGCCCGTGCCTTATTATTAGCCATGTAACATTCCATTGTTTCAGTGGAAAATGGAATGTGTAAAATCTGCTTCACATGGAAATCTATTGGCCTACTAATAAATAATGTTTTTTATGATACACTCTTTTATATCCCTATAATACTTACGTGCCAGAGAAATAAGAATAAATAAGCATACTTCACACTGGAGGACGGAGCGCTACTTCCATAAGAGTGCTGGCCAGCTGGACACTGGGTGGGTTTTCATGAGTTTGATTCTCCCGTATTAATCCTGTACTCGAGAGCTGGGGCTCTTTTTAGAGAAACACTTATACGTAGGAGAGAGAGTTTGTATTCTAATGTGATTGCTTAGTGAGGAGGTTTTAGCTGAGTGATTCCTACCGCTTGATTTAGTCTAGTGATTCCCTAAACTTTGGCAGAACACCCAAGTGCCATTGCTTGGACGCCACCTGCAGAGACCTGGGTTCACCTGGTCTGGGCTCTGCTGGTGGAGCAGCCATGCGGCCAAGACGGAGAGTCACTGAGTCGTGCCCTCCGTGGGCCAGTTACTCTGTTTAGTGGCTGTGAGCTGTGGCTCCCAGCTCCACACTAGATCTCTCCGGATAAAAATCTTCCAGCCTCCATGGTGTCTTCTTCTGGAATCTACTATTTGGGGAGTCTGCTTAGGGATTTACAGCACAAGTAAAAGGGCTCACCTTGGCGTTCTTGAAATACAGGCTTGTGTCTTGATAATTTCCTAGCTGGGAGGCCCTGAGAAATCTACCTCACTCTGGAGAAAACTCAGAAGGCTTGCTTTATCATGACTTTGGAATTGCTTATGTGGGCGACAACATCATTAAGTTCAGTGCTTGAATACCACTTTCTAGCTGTGTTAATATTGGTGAGTGTAGGGAGACTCATTGCTAAGAAGGGGAGGATAATTTTTACTTCCTTAGGCTGTTGTGAAGATTTAAACAAGATTATGTTACGAAAGGCCCTTCATGTGAGAGGTTGTTTATAAAGGTTTGTTTCATTCTCATCCTTTGCCTCCTCTAGGATTCCTTTGTTTATCTTTGTGTTCTTTTTTTTTTTTTAATTTTTTTTTTTCAATGTTTATTTATTTTTGGGACAGAGAGAGACAGAGCATGAACGGGGGAGGGGCAGAGAGAGAGGGAGACACAGAATCGGAAACAGGCTCCAGGCTCCGAGCCATCAGCCCAGAGCCTGACGCGGGGCTCGAACTCACGGACCGCAAGATCGTGACCTGGCTGAAGTCAGACACTTAACCATCTACGCCACGCAGGCGCCCCTGTGTTCTTTTTTTTTAATGTTTATTTGTTTTTGGGGGGGAGGATCAGAAAGAGAGAGAGACACAGAATCCTAAGCAGGCTCCAGGCTCTGAGCTGTCAGCACAGAGCCCGATGCGGGGCTTGAACCCATGAACCACGAGATCATAACCTGAGCCGACGGGCGCTTAACCGACTGAGCCACCCAGGTGCCCCTGTCTGTGCTCTTCTGATATAACTTTCGAAGATTGTCACTGAGAAGCAGTGCACTAGCTCCCTTCTCTCTGCCCAGGTATCCATGCAGGGGCACGTCTATCTTAACAGTCTCCACACTCTGTTGTCCTTTGCACATTGCCAATTCATAACTGGCCTTTGGGACTCTAGGTTTTCTGTTCTCTGTGTTCTCCTTTTGTAGCCAGTGCTGTAGCCCCAAGATGAAGTTACAGAATGGCATGATAATGCCAGGAGAGGGAATGTCCAGAACCACAAAGGTGGTTTCTAGCTCCGCTGGGGATGGGGGCCTTGAATCTCTAAAGACTTCCTCACATAAATGCCATCTCAACCAGGTTCTAGAGGTTTCACTGGAGTTAGCCTGGCATAAAGAGAGGGAAGAGTGTTTGGGGCAACGAAACAGTATAATTAAAGAAAGACCCCGGGGTGGGCAAGAGCTTGGTGGCCTCAAGAGGATCACAGTGTCAGGATCCGCACAAGTGACCAAATGCTGGGACAGTTTCTGAAGGAGAACCAGTAAGCTTGCAAATGTTTTGATGCCTGCTTATCTATCTCTGTGCCATTGGTGCCTGGTACATTACTTGTGCTCGGCTATGTTGGTAGATTATCGCATTTTCAAGGCTTCGTGGGGGAGAGTGTAAGTAGATGAAATGGGGAGGGGCTGTCCTTGAGTGGGTAGTTTTCAAACAGGCCATGAAGCTGGGATTTTAACGAGCACAGGTGTGTGTGTGTGTGTGTGTGTACACATGCACATGTGCGTTTGCGTGTTGGGGTGTGGTGCCAGCCACCGGGAGCACATCACAAACCCATGTGCATCGATGAGCACCAGCCTAATAGAGCACAGGACCCAAGTGTGGTCCTATGGGGCAGGAGGACTTCAAAAAGACTGAACTTCTGGTGGCGATGAGGGAAAATGGAATTGTCCTCCCCATGTGGAATCAACTAGCCTGGCCTAGCTTATTTTTGGTAACTTTGCATTTTTTACTATGAAACCCGTAATTCCTAGGGTTTGCTAGGCTAAGGATTTGCAGCTTTATCCTCTAGGGAACCATAGATGCACTTAAAGCAGAGAGCAGAGATGGGGTGGGGGTGGGGGTGGCACGATCAGATGGGTGTTTCAGGATGATGTGTCTAGCTGCAGAGGGGAGAATGGATGAGAGGAGGTCAATGGATACCTTGTAACCCCTAAGCTAGTTTCTCATCTGATTAAAGGAATCTCTTTTCTCCAAAACATGTTGTAAGCTTCTGCCTGAATCAGACAAGCATAATTTTTTCCTGTGGTTCGCAGAGGGCTCTCACCCACATTCTCCTGTCTTGGATCGGAGGGGACAGTCTTCCCTAGCACCAAGCACCCCTGTTAACCAAAGGGGATGCCCTAGATGTAGGGAAGCAGGGTTACTGGCACTGTCTTTACTTCTGTTTAGGTGGACTCCTAGCTCCTTTTGGAAAAGTTGTCTTGATTTTTTAAATACTGGTGAGAAAAAGTGGAGATAGGCAGGGAAAATTGTTCCATCCTTAGATAGATCCCTGCCCCTGTCCTTTTAGAACCACGCCAGCCATGTCTCCTCCATGAAACCTCCCCTATTTCTCCTTTCCTCATGCTCACTACATTCCTTAGCCCTTGTTGACTTCTGTGTTCCTAATCTTGACATTGCTATGAGAGCACCGCCTCTTTCCCCTGGAAATTAAGAATCTCTGAAGAGAGGGATCAGGTACTCAGTTTTCTATTCTTTTTTTTTCCCCTACACAATAGAGTGATTGGTGCACAGAATGTTTCATGGCTCCAGGAGAGCTGGTCCGTAGCTCAGTTATTGGAAACTAGTTATGGTCTTGGGATTCCTGCATCCAGTTGCCTGGCAGGCGTCTCCTTTGGAATGTGCCACAGGCGAGAGGTAAAGGGGCCTAGACCTCCTCCTTTCTCCATTTCAAGTCCCAGGTGATGGTAGCATTTTCTCCGCCCATAACCTGGGAGTTGATTTTGCCTCTCTCGTGCACAGTAGAAGTTCTCTTGCTCCAGCTCCTATGTGTTCACGTTTCGCACCTCTCCACCCGTACAAGTTTGTGCCCTGGTTTAACTGTGTGCATGTGTCATAGTTTCTAAACCTTCCATTGCCTTGGCATGTGACACCCACCCTGCAGCCTTCCTGAAGCCTTGACGGTTCACATCTACCTGGAACCCTGGGCAGCTCCCTGTTGCTTTGGGACTCCTCAGAACCAGGCCCTTGTGTCTCCAGGGTGTAAGTGCTAGTTACTCTAACAGCCCATTACTCTAGTGGTTTGCATTTTATCATCCAAGATAAAATACCACCCGTGCTAGCCCACAGAACTTTGCAGGGTGACGGAAATGTTCTGTATCTGTGCTGTTCAGTACGGTAGCGAGTAGCCACATACGCTTGTTGAGCCCTTGAAGTGTGGTTGACTGAAGACCCACGTTTTTTTTTTTAAGTGTACTTAATTTTAATTAAATTTAAAAGGCCCTACGTACTGGCATCTACCATATTGCACAGCATAGTGCTAGACTCCTAATATGCTGTGCTTGCTTGTGTCTCTGGACTTTGGCTCAGGTTTTTCTCTCTTTCCTAAGTGCTCATCCCTGCATTCTTTTCAGAAAAAAAAAAAAAAACAACCAAAAACTTCTACTGATCCTGATCCTGTAGAATCAGCTCAGCTACTCCCCACCCCCAAAGCCTTTCCTGACCTTGAGGCTGAATCTGGTGCTGCTTCAGCCTGGTACTCACCTCCACCTTGGGACTCATGATACACTTTACCTTTATATTTTGCCATCTCTTGCCTGTGCCTTTTTTCTTCCTTTCTCCCTATTAGGTAGCAGGGTCCTCCAGAGCAGGGCTAAATCTCTCCTCCTGGTGTCCCAAGAGCATAGCACAGTACCTTCTGACCCCCCTACACACGGAGGCGTTGGGATACAGAAGGCAAGGATAGAGGGTTCTGCTTTCCAGCCCCCACCTCTGCTACTCATCAGCTCTGCAGCTTTGGCCAAGTCCACCCAGCTGAGCCGTGGTTTTTTCACCTGTAGATGTGGCATCTTAATTCCTTCATGGTTCAAGTGGTTATGAGAACTGATAATACACATCAAGTATCAATAGCTATTATGAGATGTGCTACAGATGTTTGAGCCTTTACCACTACAATCCCTTGGGTACTTGAGCATTAACTGGGGTGTTGATTAGCAAGGCAGCACTAACTTTGTACGATAACCCTAATAAGGCTGTTATTACTATTCAGTTGGTAGTTGATACCCCACAGCTAGGAAGTGGCTTAGCTGCGATTCCACCCCAATTTGCCTGGATGCAAAGCCCATGCTAGACTTCCCCACTGCTGCACTCACATGTATTTGTATTAATTCCAGGTAGCGTTGCACATATTCAATTAAAGCAAATCGCTAAGAGAAATCATTGTAACGCAGCCAGCAGAAATTTCCTGAACCAGTTGATTTGGGAGGCCACACTTTGCGTTCCTTGTACAGTATTTCCATTCCCTGTTTGCAGTTTTTAGGTAAAGAGATAAGGAAGCATTTAATCCATTCTCTCAATTAGGTTGTGTAATAGATTGTCATGGGCATTTTCAAGAGCAGTGTTCAATGCTAGTGTTGTGAAGTGCATTGATCAGCTAGTCTCGGAAGTCTCATTGATTATCAGGTCTGTGTAAGGCAGAAAGGCTGCTGGCATCTGATCCTTGGAAAACTCAAAGTTCGGTTTTTGAAGGCAGCTCATAGGTCCATCTGATCCGGGCCTCACTTTCCTCATCTGTATGGTGAGCCTTGCTTTTAAGAAGGCCCAAATGTAGATGGGTCCCAGACATTTTTAGTGACACCGCTAGGTCCCTTTCCCTACAGCATCTTTGTGTTTTGTGAATGTCCCCTCCCTTTCTGGCCACATTTATTGAGGGTCTACTCTATGCAGGACACTGGGTTTCCTGCTCTGAAAAGACAACCGTCCCTGAGATAGGGCTAGACATTTGACCTCTGAATAGAGGAGAGAAATGAGATGCCCACACACAGGATATTAGCTGACCTTTAAGATAGGTAGCATTTGCCACAGGTAAGAAGAGCCTCAGTGTTTCATTTACTCCTCATCACAACCCACACGTTATAGGTACTCAGATGCCCATTTTATAGTTGAGGAAGCAGAGACACAGAGATTACATGATTTGCCCAAATCACACAGCCAGTAAGTATGAGAGCTAGGACCTGAACCCAGGCTGTCCAGCTTCAGTCTTTGCTCTTGGAACCACAGTGTTGTACTGCCCCTCCATTTTTTGTACAGATGGCTACGATTCGAGGTCCCGTGGGGTAAGTGGTATGGGTGGTCCCCACACTAGTCTCCATCACAGGATTACCCAAGAAGCTTTTTAACAAGGACCCAAGGTTTGCTGGGCCTGAGTCCCTAAAAGATGGCCCAGAAAATGATATGCTTCTAAAAACCAAGGTCTCCTCCACATGACTAATACGGGCAGCCCAGTATTCACAAAGGAGTGAAATAAAGGCTCGTTCTGCTGCAGAAGAGGGGGTGGGGGAGAGAAGGTGTGAGCAAGAGCTGGCCTTTGAACCTCAGATGGAAAGATCAACCACCATTAGCTTGTTTTTCTTCTGTGGGAATACATCTGATCATGCCTGGAAGGTTAAAGGCTCTCGGGAGAGAGACAAAGACGCGGAGAGAGACCCCTCTGACTCTCATTTCACTGTAAGTGTATGTAGGGACCTTGGCGACATCCTTTGTCATTGTTCCCAGGACCAAAATTAGTATAAAATACCTTGTCATATGTGTTATGATTTCAGGGCCTCCCCCAAACTGCTTCAGAAACTCTTTGCCCACTTTCCACGAACCTTGAAATCTCGGAGTCCTGCCCTTTGGTTTTAAGCCTCTGCTTATTATAGCTGAAAAACAAAAAAAGTCCTGGATTGCTGACACACTAAAACATGAACCAGTAACATTAGCAGCACAGCTGTTTTAACCCTTAGGGTGTTATGTACCTGGGGAGAGACCCTGGATGGTGTGAGAATTGTTACTAGCCAAAGTCAGGTCTGGGTTAAAACAAGTCCTGAAAAGGGAGTGAGAAGGGCTGGTTCGGGAGAAGGGAAAGGTGGAAGCTAGGGGCAGGAGGACGAGGCACCGGTCCCCTGGTGTCCTCGGCTGAGCTCTGGCATCTGAGGCTGGCCTGACCATTTCCAGGCCAAGTTTGCAAACAAAATTGTTCTCCCAGTCTGTAGAAGAGCAGGAGTGGAGGACGGATAGGTTGGTACAGGGATTCACACGTGAGGCAGGGTGTGACTAGCATGTGCTCAAGAGGGGGTTCTTGCAGGGTCACGGTTTCCTTTTTTCTCTCCTTTCTTCCCCTCTCAACGAGGATGAAATGAACACAGAAAAAGAAAGATTAATTCCAAAACACCAGAACTGGTTTGTGAAGACTGGCATGCTGTTGTAATCCTCTGGCTGACAGATTAATATCCTAAGGGTCAGTGTTCACCATCTGTCCCAACGCTTTTCTTGTTTAAATAGTACTTTTCCTCACTACATGTAAAAACAAGCCACTGCAAATTACTATAAACTTACAAGAAACCAAAACCTCCTACTGCTCACCCAGCCCCGCACCAAACACACACACACACACACACACACACACCATTTCAATGTAATAGCTAATCAATGTCTCAAGAACACAAAAATGTTTCAAGTATGCATTTTTTTTAAAAAAAGAGATTTCATTGTTTTTCAGCCCCCACTCCCCCCAGCCTTTAAAGCAGATAGGATTGAGGATTCAAGGTGATTTATTTTGATGATGTCAGTAATAAAAACTCAAGGGGAAAATTGGTTCATAGTGAATACAGCCACTTTTCATTAAACGCAGCTAAGGGCCCAAGAATGAATCTGAAATGGAGACTAGATCTGCCATTTGAATCAGGGACAAATACACAATTTGCATCTGACATAAATTCTCCCAGGGTCGTGTTAAGAATGCAGCAGGCAGGGAATGGAAATGAAATTGACTTCTCACCTACTGTTGTCCCTCCCTGAGTTCTGCTCCTCTAGAAGTCATTAACGGCCGCAGGTACAAAGGCTGGGATGTAGCCCTTTGGGCTTTCCACAGTCACGGAGATGTTTAGCAGATTGCTGCTTTAGGCCTTGATCCACCAGCCACCTTGGCTCTGCGAGAACCTCCTTTAAACGAAAGCAGCCGGGGCCTCTTTGAGTGCCACAGCCCAGAAGAGCAGCCGGACGTCGTTAAACAGGGTGTCTAGGGCTTGCCTCTAATCCCCCCAAACCCCAGGTGCCTGTTTGCTGTGTGGTGTCTGAATATGGAATTTCAGGATTTCTAAATGAGGTTGAAAGAAATCCTCTCTCTCCTCCACAAATTAAAAAAAAAAAAATCATGTCTCCTCCATTAAAAGCAACCTAAGTGAGTTCATTGCTTTTGGTTAAAGAAAGTCTTTTAAAATGTTCTACTTCATGCCTTGTTCTCAGCTATCCCTTGTCTCCGGGAGGTGGGCAGGGGGCTGGGAGCTAACGCAGTGTGTATTCTGTTGTGTTTATCTCCTTGCGCACAATGAATGAGTCTATGATTGATCCACATTGTTGCATATAATAAAATAATTTTAGATGGTTTATTTTGACTGAAGTATCGTATTCGTTAGTAAGAATGCCATAGTTTTTACAATCCATTCTATGGCATCTGGGTTTGGATCTCTTAGGACAGTGCTTCCATCACCAGCTTTTTTAAAACACGTATTCTGATACACGTAAGCGTGCATTTAGGCGGGATGGGACTATGGGGTCAGGGAGTGTGTGTATGTTTAGGTTTAAATAGGGTATGTCTATTTTCAGCTTTCTTCTGTACTGCCACATTTTCCCAAAGTGATTGTTTCCATTTCTAGTCCCCATGACGATGAGTTCATATTGGTCCATGCTTTTATCAACACGTGGTAGTTCAGACTTTCAATGTTTTCACCCATGATCATGTTTATTCCTATAATACTTTCCTAAGGCAAATAGAGCCCTATTTTATAAAGGAGGAAGCTATAGTCTCGATTTAAAAAATAAAGGCATAAAATACATAAAACGCAAAGGAAATATAAAAAGGACTGAGTCTATAACTGAACAGTCAGGGAAGGCCAGATAACTACATTATTTTATAACTATGTTATGAGTTTACATATAATCGGTGACACCCTAACATCTGATATATCTTGTATTTTATTGCTTTGGAGGTGAACAGCTTTGGGGGGAAAAATTCTTGGTTTGGTCGGGATAAGAAAGTAAACAGTAAAAAAACACAACTACAACAAAATAAAGATAATGATGATAATACCTCGACTGCCTTTTGTGGAATGTTCATTCTGAAACAGATACTGAGCAGTTTCCATAAATTGTTACCAGTGCACTTTGCCATAATTTTGTGCTTGAGTTCTTGAGTGGTCACAGAAAAGCAAAGTCTACTTTGGTGTGCAGAGTTTTGGGAGCTTTTATTATTACTCCAGGGCCTGGATGTCTACTGCCCAGTCCTAAATGAATATTATAGACAAAGTTCATGTGTGAAAGATAAACCGACTTTCTTCATCCTGTCCTTACAACCTTGTTACTTGTGCATGTTTTCCCCGGAGGTCTCTTATCTTCAAGGTCAGAGGTCTCTACCTGGCGTGGTGGGCTCTCTTGCAAATCTTTGCCCATAACCAGAAGGATCCAGATTTGACTAGATCTCTTTGTACTCAGTCCCTCCCTATGTTAGTGAAGTAGAACAAACAGTCACATTAAATACATATTTTACGTATCACCTGCCAGAAAAGGGTATGACATTCTACAACAAGATTCAGATTATTGTGGAGGGATTTTTGTTTTTACACAGGACACTCTGCAACGTTGGTTAATGCTGATACTAAAGTGTCAGACCTCCAGCAGGAGCGTAACACACACCCTCTTGTTTGACTCTCACAACAATCTCATGAAGTACCTACGACCGTAACTACATTACAGATGGGGGAACTTGGCTTTAGAAAGGTTAAGTAACTTGCCCCAAATCATACAGCTAGACTGTGACAACGTCTGCATCTGAATCCAGGTCTGCCTGGGTTGGTGTTAGCTGCCGTGGTGTAATGCTTCCGGTCAGAGAGAAAAATTCAAGCAGGAGAATCCAACCAATGCATAATATCAACCTGGAATCTGGCTTTCCAGAAAATGAAGCTTTACTGGCCTTGTCATTCTTCTGGGTTCTAAACTCTGTGTCCAGTATTCGGCATGCTCCCTTGTCCACTAGCATTTAAAAGAATTCTGGGGCGCCTGGGTGGCTCATTCGGTTAAGCATCTGACTTCGGCCCAGGTCATGATTTTGCAGTTTGTGAGTTCGAGCCTCACATCAGGCTCTGTGCTGACAGCTTGGGGCCTGGAGCCTGCTTCCGATTCTGTGTCTCCCTCTCTCTCTGCCCCTCCCCCACTAGCACTCTGTTTCTCTCTGTCTCTCAAAAATAAACATTAAAAAATATTTAAAAAAAAAACTTTAAAAGAATTCTAAGAGCAGAGAGCACACATTCACATTGCTTGGAATTTGTACAGAAGACTGCAGTTCTAGAATTTCTCCAGGTTGGGCCCTCATTACAGTATCCGGGGACCTGTTATTTCAGTGCAGATATGCTGTCTAAATGGTTAATATTTTTCTAGTGTTCACCAAAAACTAAATGCAAAGGCTATCATTGTAAATTGGATGTAATTTTTTGTGGTGATATAAATATGAATCTATTTGAAGTGGGTTGAACTAGAAAACTCATAAATAAGTGCCTTGACATAATCAGAATTATATAGCAAGGACTTGACCTACTTTGTAGGAAGACTCCCCAAGAGTTCCTTGGCTAATAGTATGTTAACCCAGTAGAGACATCTGCTAACAGCACTTAGCAGAGAAGATTGGAACCTATAGTTTGTCAGGTAATTCAAAAGTAATCATTTCAAACCTGGAATCATTAAAAAAAAAAAAGAAATTATTCATGCCCTCTTTTAATTTTTATTTCAGCTGAAAATATATAGTAAATGTACATCCGTTGATCTTTTGATCTCAGTATAGGGACTTCTTAGCCTTGGAGTACACTTTTGCTCATTCAAATGCTGTGTACTCTTCTAACTAAATTCATACCTGTGAAATGTGTCTTTTGTCATTTTCAGACTTGGTGTCTGTAAAAATGGCATGAGGATTTTAAAACCGTTGTAAAGCCACTAGAATGTAGAATCCTTTCTGGGTTCATGTGCTTTTTTTACTTCATTTGTCTTGTAGCACTTTCTATTAACAACTTGACCTTTTTGACTACTTCCAGATATTGAACTTGATTTTCATAAACATAGCGACTCCCTTTCTTTTTGTACTCCTGTTTCACTGATATATGCAACATTTAATAATTGTGAAGTTCAGTCATAAGTACAACTATCATAAACAGGTTTGGGAACAAATGTGCGAGATCCTCTAACTTAACTGCACGGAACAGAAAAAAATCAAGTAGCCTACCTGGCATGAGTGTTCAGAATGCAGCCAGCATCAGATAGCGAGAAGGGTCAAGGCAGCACATTGACTAGCTTGACAGATTCTCTCCTATACAGTCCTGCAGAGTTGTTCTGAAGATGTGAATAAAGGAAGACATGTAAATAAAGTGACTAGCATAAAAAAAAAAGTGACGACTGCATAGTAGGACCTCAGAAATTTGTAGCCTAATTTTTTCTTAATAGTTTCTTAAATATTTTATCTTTTCTCACTCCCAGCAGTTCAACCAATACATTTTTATTGGATTGTTATCAGTGGTTTAAATCTTTAGTTTTTTTTTTACTAGAATATGAGCCCTGGAGATAAAGAGCATGTCCTAATCACACTGTTTTGTCTCCAGTATATTTCTTGGCATCCAGTAGGCCTTGGGAAACGTGTTTTAATTCACTGCAGTCGGACAGGGATGGGCTACCTCTTAGGGGAGGGCAGGACACCTGTGTCTGGATCAGGATACCAAGAACAGATACTAAGGGATGGTGCATGGAAAGGCGCCAAGTCTAATAGACCAGTGACTGCATCCTGATGGAGATTGTGGGGCCAAAATTCTAAGTCAGACGGATTTTCTCAGGCAGTTCTCTGGAGCCTTCTTATTTTGGGGGAGGGGGGAGCACGGGTGGGCAGTCCATTCTGCCATCTGAAACAATTTATCAAACTTCTTTTTTTTTTATTTTTTTAATGTTTATTATTTTTGAGAGAGAGAAAGACAGCAAGCAGGGAAGAGGCAGAGAGAGAGGGAGACACAGGATCGGAAGCAGGCTCCAGGCTCTGAGCTGTCAGCACAGAGTCCGATGCGGGGCTCGAACTCACAGACTGTGAGATCATGACCTGAGCTGTAGTCAGCCGCCCAACCTACTGAGCCACCCAGGCGCCCCTTCAATTTATCAAACTTCTTAGGCAGAGATTTGCTACCAAACAAGAAGATGCTTGCAAAAGGAACCAAACATGAGTTTCCTCCTGGGAACTTCTTTTTCTTTTCTTTTTTTAATTTTAAATTCCAGTATAGTTAACAAACCATCTTACATTAGTTTCAGGTGTACCATATAGGGATTCAACACTTGCATGCATCACCCAGTGCTCATCACAACAGGTGCACTTCTTAATCCCCATCGCCTACTTTACCCACCCCCCCAATTCTAGGAACTTCTTAAGGGCAGTGCTCATTTTTAGGTCTAATTCCATGAAATTCTAGACTTGCAAATGCAAAGAGCCTCACAGTCTCCTGCATAGACCCAAATTACTGCAGTTTTTCCTTTCTGGTGAATACAAAAATGCTGTTCCCATTGTTGGCAACTCTGTTAATAAGAATCAAATTCTTTTGCCAGACCTCATCTAAAGTAAAATGTTGTTGGGGCCCCAGGCCAAGTAACAAAGAAATGAAATGGCCTTTATGAAATGTTGAGAGGAAGACCGTTTTTAATTTGAGAAAGCTGCGTAGAGTGAGCCACAGAATGTGCTCTCCTCTCTCATCTGCTTCTGTCTCTGGCAATTAGGCTCTCTCTCCACTTCCGGGCCGGTTCTGGCTTTAATAACCCCATGGCTTCCTGTTCACACTGTTTCAAGGGTAAGTGGCTGATAGCAAGGGCCGTGAGCCTCCGATCACTGTACCTGTGACATGCCCTTGTGCTGTCTGATGAGGGTCTCATTATGAAGGACTGAAACTTGGGACCGGTCATCAGCGTCCACAGGCAGCCCTGGTAACTGAGTGTTTTACCAAAGTTGAAGGTCACATAGTGCGGAGAGCACAGAGTGGGCCATCGGGTTCAAGGTCAAATGTTAACTCCCTCCTCACTGTGCAAGTTGGCCAGATCACTTTACCTTAGTGAGCCCCCACTTCCCCATCAGTGGAGAGAGAAGCATCATGTGTGGCTTTTCTCCATGGAATTGTTGTGAAGCCTAAACGAGGCAACACGGATAAAGCACCTGTGTTATGGATACAGTTGTGTTCCCACCTCCTTCCCCTAGAAGAAAATGGATGTATTGAAGTCCTAATTCCTGGTACCTCAGAATGTGACCTTCTGTGCAAATAGGACCCTTGCAGATGTAATTAGTTATGTTGAGATCATTGGGGTGGGCCCTGATCCCACATGACTGATACTCAGAAAAAGGGGAAATTAGTGCGGAGATAGACATGCAGGGAGGATGCCACTTGAGGATGACGGCAGAGATCTGCATGTTACATCTGTAAGCCCAGGAACACTACAGATTGCCAGCAAAGGCCAGGCGGAAGGCCTGGAACAGACTCCCTCTCACAGCCCTCAGAAAGAGCCAACCCTGCGGTCACCTTGATCTTGAACTTCCAGAACTCTTAAGACTATCAATTTTCTGGGGCCCCTGGGTGGCTCAGTCAGTTAAGCGTCTGACTTCGGCTCAGCTCATGATCTCGAGGTTCATGAGTTTAAGCCCCATGTGGGGCTCTGTGCAGACAGCTCAGAGCCTGGAACCTGCTTCGGATTCTGTGTCTCCTCTCTCTGTCCCACCCCCACTCATGCTCTGTCTCTTTCTCTCAAAAATAAATACACATTAAAAATTTCTTTAAAAAATAGGGCGCCTGGGTGGCTCATTCGGTTAAGCGTCCGACTTAGGCTCAGGTCATGATCTTGAGGGTCATGGGTTCGAGTCCCGTACCAGGCTCTATGCTGACAGCTCGGAGCCTGGAAACTGCTTTGGATTCTGTGTCTTCCTCTCTCTCTACGTCTCCCCTGCTCACATTCTGTCTCTCTCTCTGTCTCTCAAAAATAAATAAACATTAAAAAAATTTTTTTTTTTAAAGACTATCAATGTTCTGTTGTTTAAAGCCACTCAGTGTGTGGTATTTGTTCCAACAGCCCCAGGAAACCAACGCACACCTGTCAGTCCATTTTGCTACTTTACTTTTCTTCTCCCTTGTCCTTCCTCCTCCCGTGGCCTCCTTTAAATATAATCAAATAAGTGTTGTGCTGGGCCCTCTGGGGAGAGGGGTGGCATATGCCTAGGTATGCAGCACGTCCATTTCTGATGTCCCAGAGAGCACATACAAGACTTGTCCTCTGTGATACGCAGTGTGTAGGTTTCAATCCTCCGGGTAGTGCCTGCAGTAATCTTCTGCACACGCATCCCACTGCGGAAGATTTGACACTCAGAACTGCCTCATGAGGCGGACCTGAAAAGGAACCGCAGATATAAACATGTTGCCGCTCTTGTCATTTTGAAACAACATCTTTTAAGGCATCTCAGAGAGTTGGGAAGAGAGGGATTCTCTCCTTCTAGGCCTGCTGTTTCTCCTGTAGCCAGAAAAGACACACGCAGGTGTCACGGAGACACCAGGAGGTAGAGAGGGAGGCCTTCCCGGGAAACATCCTGAGTGATTTGCATTGTATTAAGTGAGCACAAACCACCTCACTTTGTCACTCATAGAAATTGAAACGTTTTAAAATTCAAAATGGATCTCCTTCTAGGTTCGCGATCAAGGTTGTGTCTCAGCGCCTCACTGGCATTTCCTTCACATCGGCCTTATTGGGTTCCGCTCTGCTGTTCGATGTCCTATGGAGAAATCTCTGCCTGGCCGGACAATAGCTTCAGTATCGCTACTCTTAGTGGTTTTAGTGTAAAGAAATTCAGGCTTGGGAAACCAGCTGCACTGCGTCCAGTGACTCAGAGGAGAGTTTTCCAGCCGCATTGCAAAACATCGTCCTTTCATTTCTACCGATCCATATTGAACCCTTTGCCTTGATCTGAGAACCTAGGATCTCAGCTCCTTCAAGTGTTCCAGATAGCAATGAGGGAGCCAGGACCCCGCAGAGCGAGCCGCCCACAGGCCGCAAAATTCCAGCAGAGAGGGGATTTTTGAAGTATCAAAAGCCTCACACCTGTGGGTGATTTCCATGCAGAGGCTGAGAGCAAAAGTAGCCAACCCATGACCTCTCTAAAACTCACATCTATACCAGCCTTTTGAGGAATAGAGTGATCCCTTTTGTTTTCCTAGACATTGCCAGAATACAAAGAAGATGAGGTGTGTGTAAGTTTGGGAGAGGAAAGAGACAATGGGGTCATATCAGAGGGCACTGGAGCTGGACTCAAACACGTACATTCCAATCCTGCACCTGCCGAGTTCCTAGGTGCGAAAATGTATCAAAGCCCCTGCACCTGCCAGAATCTCAGTTTCTTTATTTGTAAAATAGGGTAATAATAAAAGTACCTGCGATAGCTCTTTTTTGCCAGGAGTTTGTGCAGTAGTGTATGTGAATATGCCTTGTACTTGTGCGTTTATCTGTCGGCCTGTTTTCCCTCTCTCCAGTTCTTATCTGTCACATTTATTGAATGATTACTCTGTGCCCAGGACTTAGCTAAGTATATTATATCCACTAGTTACGTACTAATGTATGTAAGCTCCCTAAGGGGGGCAGTATATTGCTAGTGGTTAAAAATCACATTACTTGAGTTCACATAAAGTCCGGCTGTCTGTGTAACTTCGGTCAAGCCCCTCTACCTCTGTAAGCTTTGGTTTCCTCATCTATAAACTGGGGATGACCATGTCTATGTTAGAGGGTTTTCGTGAGAAATCAGTGAGACGATGCTTGCAAAATATTTACACGAAGTCGGGCACATAATTAAGGGCTCCACAAATATTAGCAAACATAATAAAAAGAACTTGTTGAAGAGTTTCTCTGCAACTTCTAACAGGGTACACACACCTGTGAGGTTGGCACATGACTCCGTGACTAGATTTCAGCTGTGTTAAAAAATTGTGGTTTGTAAATGAGTTGATATCTGTGGTTTAAGGTGTGTGTACCTGTTTCACGTTTTAAAATCTTTATTTCTTAAGAAACATTTCAGTGTGAGCTAAAGAGACATTCAGTACTGTCCAGGAATGGAATTAATAGACTAGGGGAGAGGAATGGAGGGGAAAACATCATTTTGGAAGGATCTAAGTTAATCACTTAAGAGAGAACTGGGAGGCGAGACCCCAAATTTTGGACTGGCAGGCAGAAAGTGGGAACAGAAAGGTGACAGGTCCAGAGTTGACCTGGCAGATGAGGTCAGACAGGCTCTGACTCCCGACAGAGAAAACAGTGTGGGAAAAGACACACATGTGCAGGCATGTAGGATGTATCCTAGGACCTGGGTTTCACTGGGTTTCATTTGGCTGATGCAGAGAGCTTGTGTCAGGGCAAATGGAAGTGAGGAAGAAGAAATTGGTGTTCTTTCCAGTCGAAAAGACTGTGATCTTCCCAGGGGCAGGGGATTTGTCTTTCAGGTTCACCCCTAACTCCCCAGTGCCTAGCAAGTCAGTGTACCATATATATTTGATGAAATATTGAATAAACAGATGAGAAATTACTGTTTGGTTTGATTTGGAGCAAAGTGGAACCATTGAAGACTTTGAATAATGGAATGACACCATAAGAACGTACTGTCTGAAGAGAAATCTTGGCTTTCTCTAACAAATGAATTGGAGTAGGGAGAAATTGTCACCAGGTAGATCGATAGACCATGGAATTATCTAGATAAGGTATGAGGATCAGAAATGTGGTGGCAGTGAGGACATTTTAGAAACGTTATTTACAATTCTTAGAATCTGTGCAAAAGGCATGGTAACGAAAAGAGGAGAAATCAAAAGCTTCTCTCCAAAGCTTCTCCCCTGGGTGAAGGGTAGATGGCCCATGGCGTGCACCTGTTTGACAAAGGTTACCTGCATTGTGCTGGGGACTCTCCTAGACACAAGATTTGACAATGGCCAAGAATCCCACCTGGTGCATCAGACCTGCATAGAACTGTGCAGTGTGCTGGGTGGTGCAGCTGATGTGGCTATAATGCACGGGTAGGCTATTGCTGCTACACTTTCGCTTGGCCTGGTGAGACTTCATGGGGTCGTGATGGCGTCAGGGGCGGCAGTGGAACCGGCACAAAGAGAGAAGGGCAGTTTGAGTAAAGGAGAAATGGGTCATCTCCTTTCCGTACTTGCTAAAGTTTGATCACTGTAAGAAATTTAGGTGCCAGCATATAGAAGGCAGACGGGAATGTGGGCATGGAGCTCGGGAGAGGTGTGAGAGCTAACTATGTTGATTAGAGTGTCATATGAGAGAGGGTGAGATTGACAAGGGGGAAAACAAAGAATACCATGGACAGAACATTAGAGGATACCCCCACTGAGGATTTAGAAAAGGATTTAGACAGAACATTAGAGGATACCCCCATTGAGGATTTGCTACCGTGTCAGGAAAGAAGGAGACCAAGAGAGTCACGGAAGCATAAGAGGGAGAGCTTCTTTGGGAAGGAGGCGGCACTGAGATGTGCGGTTATATGGAGGGGCCACGGAAAGGGGGCATGGAAGAAGGCCCATTGGAGTCAGTAAGTTCTTACTGACTTCACCTTTGTGAACGCATATCATGTCATTAACTCTCCTCAGTGACCTTTGCTGTGGCTGTCTCCTTTTTAGTGAATTTGGAACCAGATTATTCAGTCTGGGGACTGTCGGTGTACTGGCTGCCTTTGACATTCTTCACTCCTCACTGATTTCTTTCCTGAAAACAGGGAGTAAAATAATGGTGTTCCCCACCCCAGGTCCCCTTATTTCAACCAGGCTTGCACATCTTCTCTATAACTTGGCTCTGATCATGTTATAATGATGTCCCTGAACAGAGACGTCCTTAACGCCCACAGAGAAAACCTAGGTTTGCTTTCAGCACCCTTCAAAATCTGAGCCCAGAACACACAGATAGTGGAGTGGAGTGGAAAGAGCATGACCTTTGGAGTCAGACAGGCACATCTGTCTGCTGACCCCCCACCTCCAGCCTCGCTGGCCATCTGACTTGGACAACTCGTGCCCTTCTCTGAATCTTAGGTTCTTTTCTGTACGTGGGCATCATCTACAACGTGCCGAGTACCACTCCTGCTCATGAGGGATGCCTAGTAATGGGGAGCAGTTACTACTATACAAAATTCAGTAAAGGCCCATTTCCAACAACTTTAATGACCTTGATTTTGCCTTTAATTCTGGCTGAGGATGGTCCTCTGTGCCCCCCACTTCATGTTAATTGTACATGGGAATGGACATAGGCTTCTGCTCCGCCTCTCCCTGAAAACTCCTTCCAAGGACCTTGCTTGAAAATCCTGTTTCTCTCCTCCAAACCCCTAGGACACTGCTCAGTATAATATATACGCCAGTTATTCCTGAGCTGACCTGGGCCATGACTTCTATTGTTCTTGACTTGTTTTTCTACCTTGATTTCTTGTTTCAGTTTTCAGAGGTTTATGTATTACTTCCCTGACTTGATTGTAAATTCTTTGCAGGTAGAGAATGACCTTATAATTTATTGCACCCATAATTTGTAGCTCTTTCTTCTTTTCTTCTTTTTGTTTTTTACTTCTTCAGAAGACATGGTTTAGTAGGGAAAATGCATCACTGAGCATCCTGGATTTGAAATATTCAACAGGCAAATGAAGATTGTGTGACATGGAAGAGGTTACCTTTCCACTGTGAACATTACTTTCCTTGTCTCTAAAACTGAAAAAATAATAATAGCTCCCTCTTAGGGTCATTAATGGCATACACATTGCATAATTGGTCCTTAATTATGATGCCTTTCACCACTTTCTCTGCCCTTACTGAATAGGTGTACCGTAATGGATATTTCCATTTTGTCAGGATTCCTGTAAAAAATTTGCTCTAGGATCCTTTACATCACTTAGTCTCCCGTCGAAATGCCACCTCATCCATGCATCCAGCCCCTGTCCCATCCATCAGAATGTGCAGTTCTTTCCTGGAGGTGTCTTTTGGACATTGATGACACCTTTGTTTATGAGAAATTCCCTTTTATGAAACTGTGTTTCTTCCACTGGCCTGGGGACCTCTTAAAAGGAAAAATTCCATCTTACTCATCTCATCAGGGGAACAACTTAGGTAGAGCAGAAGACCCATAAGCAGAAGACACATAGAGAGGTGGAAACAAACATAGCTGGAGTGAGTCCTGGATGAATCACATCTTCTTATCGGCTGTGTGAACTCTGGGCAGGTTTCTTCACTTCATCTGCACAAAGTGAGGTCATAAATGCCATGTAGGGCTGGTGTATGGGCCCAGTGAAAAGTAATGTATGTGAAAATGTCTATCACTGCACCTGGAACATAGTAGGTGTTTAATAAATGGTGGCCCCGGAGTCCTGGCACAATGTCAGTTACATAAAAGATGTTCATAAAATGTTGACTGAATTAAACTGAAACAGATTTAATACTTATTTCTGTTTTCCATTGATCTGTTGTATCCTACTGTTTCTGAATGTCCAAATTTGTCACATATTTTTCCTGGAAATTTACCACAGTGCCTTAAGAAGCATTAAGATCACACTTGCCACTGCATTGAGATCTTTGGAAGGGAGGTGCTTTGTTGAAATCAGCAAGGCTGTGTAGGTATTCATGCTTTTTGTTATCTGAGCAAAAAAGACCTGTCTATGTTTTTTTTTTTTTGGCAGAAAAGGGACCAAAAGAAATTGTTTAGGAAATAATTCACTCGTATATGTTAAATTCATTGAAAGCTAAGCCATTCAAGTAGATAAACTACAAAAATTGGACTGTTGAGGTCTGAGATCTTAGTGATAAAAGTGGGAGGGAAATCATCTAAACCCAAATTCTTTCTTTTTTTGTGGCATTATTAGCAGATAGGAAGCTGGGGAGAGAAAACTGAGCATAAAGCAAGAATTTCTGGGGCAGCAAGCTGGGTGCAGCCATTCACATCTTTTCTCCTCAGCAACCATTTGGTGACTGTGTCCCTGCCACCAGCAGTGGGCAAAGAGCCAGAAAGACAGAAATTCACACCCATTATTAATGAAAGTCTTCTAGTTATAAGTAACAGAAGTCAACTTGAATGGACTTAAACATAACAGAGGGACATATCAATAAGGACTCAGAGGTGTCTCATGGAATTTAAGGAAGAGGATGTGTGAGCTGGGTCTCTGGAAAGATGACCCAGGGATTTGGAATCAGTAAGGACCCCAAGAGTACTTTCCCTCTGTGGTCACTTCTTCCAGAATATATTTTCCCTTTGCTTCTTTTTTTTTATATATATATAAGATTGCCTTTTTCTTATTCAGGCAGGGAAAGATGGCTACCCAGAATTCTGATGTCCCATGATATGATTCTGGCCACAAGGACAAACTGACTCCTACCCGTGCTTCAGTTTTCAGTTCCCAAGAATGAGGCTCTGACCAACCTGGCTTGGACCAAGTGTCCCATCCAGTTTAACCATAAGAGGCCTTGAGGGTGGGGTTAAAATGTGTAAATGCAGCCACTGTGAGGACATGCTATGTGGGGAAGGGCAGTCAGCTGGGGCTTAATCACTGAGACCGGGCAAACATTTCAGAAGGGGTGTACTCTTGATGAATCAGACAAGGTCTTGGCTCTCAGTGAGATAGCAACAATACAGAACCAATGAAAAAGTAAAAAAAAAAAAAAAAGTGCCCCTTTTTTATGAGAAAAATCATACTTGAGAAGAAACCATGACTTTTCAAGCAGTTCAGTCTGAACTCTGGTGCCAAATTTAAACTGGAGGGAAAGGAACTTACAAGAGCACCAGTTCTCTGGGTAGGGCACCTGTTTACCAGAGAGGGCCCCTCTCACTTTCCCACTTCCTTATTTCATTGGCAGACTTCAGGGTAGGTCTTGTCTATTTCGTGTTGTAAATAAGGAATTTACAGTGACTTAATTGGGACCGGAGCCCTCGTGGTGGAGCAGGCACTGGGAGGTCGCATTTCCTAAATCCCACACGCCCTGCACACAGCTGGGATTTGAAAGGCCTTGAACGTTAAGTTACCAGGTTCCAGTGGCTTTGTGGCCATCACTGATTAGGAGGACTTGGTATCAGGAGGTGACTGCCTCCCGCTCAGGTCCTGATGCCACAACTCAGCTGTTGCGCTTACTTCCTCCCTTTTCCTGCTTCTTACATGGACAGTCTGCGAGTAAGCCCTATCCGCCAGTCCTCCGTGGTGTATCTTGATTCAGCACCCCTCCTCCCTGTCTGCTGCCATCATTCTCATCCCATCTCTCTCCTGGACCACACAGGAACTCTGGCTTCGACTCTGCCCCCTTTTGCTGCAGGGTATTCAGAGAAATTTTTACAACAGGTGAGTCACAAGCCTGCCTGATGGCCCCCAGTTGCCTCTGATGGCACTGGAACCAGATCCCCAGTGCTTTCCCTGCCTTCTAAGGCAGCACAGGAAGGAGCCCTCACTCCCTCTTCTTTGCAGCCACTTCCCACCTCCTCCCGATAGACTGCTCTGCTCCCATCACACTGGCTTCTCTCTGTTTTGTAAACAGGCCAAACACATTCCCTCCTGGCATGACTGCCCTTTTCTTGTTGTTCGCGGCTCCTTCCAAATGTCATTTCTTACAGAAATGCCTTCCTAGGCCAGCCCACGAATCCTTCCCGTCACTCTTCATTTCATCAGACTGTTTTATCATCTTCATAACACTTTTCACTATCTGCACCTATCTTGTTCATAATTTATTTACTGGCTTATTATCTTCCTTCCCCTTTTCGATCAGAAGCTCCAGGAGAACAGGGACTTTGTTTTCTCTCTCTTGTTCCTGACTGTACTCTGGCTCTGGGGCCAGTGCTACATCATAGGCATTCAACACGTGTTTGTGGCATGGACAAATATTAGGCTGACTCTGTTAGAAACACAAGGGTGTCAGGGCTGGGCCCCTGCCCTTGCATTCATTACTAGTGATGTCGGGGGGCACTTAGTCACTGTCTGTTCCTGCACATTCCACTTAAAACCTCCATCACCGAGATCTATCTCTGAGTTTAATCAAATGTAATTTATACTGCAGCCTTCTCAGTAAATAATTGATTTGCCCTCTCTGTTGCCTTCATCACAAATACTTCTTTGTGCTCTAAAGAAATAATTTAATCAGTCGATAGTATACACAGCCGTCTTGTTCAGAAGGCAGGTGGAAGATAAAGCATGAGCCTTGCTCGTACCAGAATATACCAGGACCAAAATAATCTCCCTTAAAAAATAGTCTGCAAACAAGTTGGCAGCAGAGGCACCCAATTAAATCCTCTTGTGTTTTTCTAATGGAGATGACCCCACAAAAGTTGTAGCTGCTGCAGAAGGAAGTTCCTGGCCAATTGCAGGCTGCGTGTGAAAATAGAAACCCTTGTCCAGCTGTGGTTTAATTAACCTCTGTCTAGGTCCAAGAGCAGGCTTTCGCATTACGAGTGCTCACGCACATTGGGTGAGAACTCCAGCCCCGGGGTCCGGCTGCTGCGTGCTGCCCTGTGACCTCGGAATAAATCCGATTCTCCTGCTTCTCACTTCTTTGCTCGCGGTGGCTCAGCTTTCTGTGGGCACCATGTCCAGAGCTTATAAGGATTCTTTTGTAATCCAAAGCATACAGACAACCTTCCTTCGCCCTCCTATGTTGCTCCCAAAGAAAGACAGTGGGAGAGGTCAATTTTGCAGGTGTTTCCACACATTTGTCTATTGCGAGCCCACACTTCTCTGGAATGGAACAAGGGGAGGGGGACATAAAGAAGCATCCACTCTGATATGTGTAGAAAGACTCCATGGAGGCATTCTCACAGGGAAAATCCATCTTTCTATTGTCTTCATGAGGAATTCTCAGTATCGTATTTGTTTGCACTGTTTTTAACTGGAAACATAACCGTCTGATGATAGGAGATTGAGTCGATGAATCACGGATGCATCCATATGATGAGATATGCAGCCACTAAGAATCGTGTTACAAAAAATATCAATATGGGAGAAAATATATAATGCACTGCCAAATGAAAGAAGCAAGCTACAGATTTACAGCATGAATACATTTTTTTTGGAGAAATGTATGTGTTCGTGTGTGCGTGTACACTTAGGAAAGTTTTGAAGAGTATGTACTCCAATGAAACCGTAGATATCCCTGGAATGCATCATGGGTGACTTTCCCCTTTATTTTCTCTCCTGCATTTTCCAGATTTTAAGGTTTGAGCATGTGTCACTTTGTAATTAGAAAGGGAAAAAAAACAGTTGTTTTAAAGAATGAAAATAGAAAAGGTTTAAAAATGCATCTGTTATTTTTCACTTGACAACAAAGTCTTCTTCACTTGTCATCAGCTTCCAGCGTTTTGTAAACGCCTGTTTTGTAAACGCCTCCCTGGTATGTGCTATGAGGTGCATTTGCCAAAGGGGCGGAGGGCAAGTTGTGGATTTCAGAAGAGCAAACCCCTCAGTACCTCCCAGTGCCGGTGGTGGTGAGGATGCCCTTGGGTGGCCGGCCACTCCACTCGCCTCTGCAGACTCAGGTGCAACAGCGGCTGGCAAACACTCGTTTTTGCCGAGGGCCTTTGAGATGCATCTGGTGAGAGGGTATTAGCCCTAGATTCACCTTCTTGATTAAGCTGAGTCTCATGGAACATCAATATCTGTTTCTAGTAACGTGAGCCCTGGGTGCTGTTCCTGAGCCCTCCTACTCTCTCTGTCGGGCTATTGCAGGCACTTGCCGGTTTGCCTCTCCACGCCAAGACCCTCCCAACCCCCCGTCTTTCAGAACGCTCTTTCTCAAATGCATTGATTTTGTGTGGGCTTTGATGAAGTTCCGAGGAAACCAATGGCAGAGACCGAGATTTGCTCTAGAAAGCTTATTGGGGAATGCCCCCAGAGTCAGCCCCGATGGGGAGTGCAGGTACAGGACTCAGCAGAGCCTGGGGCTAGGCTGTGGTACAGCTGCAGCCAAGGGCATGCAGCTCTGCTTTGTCCTTTGGCCTTGAGGCAAGTCGTCAAGTCAAGGCTTGGGCCTTGGACTTTTACCCCCACCCATCTAATCACTCTGTCCTTGACTGGACGTGAGCTACAGGGGCAGTGGGGAGTGAGGTGAGAGTTACTCAGTTTTTTGGGTCTCTCCCACGACTACACGAGGTGTATGTGTTATTAAACTTCTGTTTGTTTTTCTGCTGCTAATCTCTCTTTTATTCCAGGAAGGTCTCAGCCAAGAACCTATAAAGGTAGAGAAAATTACTATTTTTTTTTCCTCCCCCAACACCCTGATGAAATGAAAGCATCGTTTCTGACACCATCAAGTAATAAAAATCAGAACTTTAGGCCATTCAGGTGCTCAAAGAAATACTGAAATCTGTATTTAAATGCTTCTAAAGAACTTTCAGGCCTTTTAAAAGTCGTACTTCTGTAGAGTCACAGAAGTTTGTGAGCGTTACAAAGCAAAACACGCCAGGGAGTGAGGTGAGGGGAATACAGCTGTGGGTGAGGTGACTCTCTTGGGCGGAAGGCAATTCCCTGAGAGCAACTCACCCAAGAGCCTTCCTGAGCCAGTACGTCACCACCTAAAACTGGGTCTGGGAGACGTACTACCTGTAGACTGCAGTCCACAGGAAAGGCGTGAAAATGTTGTCATCACATGATACTGGCCAGGAGCTGCCCGACCCACCCATGTTGGATGCTTCAAATATGTGATGGCATTTAGTTCTTACAATAATCCTACAAGATGAGTGTTAACATCCTCATTTGCAGAGAGGTGAAATAACTTGCTGTCAGCTGAGAGGCTTCTGAAAGTCAAAGCCAGCTGAGAACCCGGGTCTCTCCTGGACACTGTTCTTCCCCTCTTTCATTTCCCTGCCCTGCCCCCACGCCTGTTGTATTTTTTACTTCAGCTTCTGCCTTCATCCAAGCCACACCACACCCAGGATAGGACCCTTTCAGTTGCAAGTGACAGAAACAAAAATAAAAACTGTGGCTGTGGACTCAGACTTGTGTCCTTCCCTGCCCTCTGTGATCCTACTTCTTGCCAGCCCAAATCTTCAGAATCTCTCCCTTAAAACCTCTTCTGATTAACTAGATTTATTTTTTGGCACTCCTGGCTCTCCCTTTTCCTCGCCCTGTTGTCTTAGGCACGTCTTTACCCTCTTGCAGCCTTAGTATTGTCCCCTGTAAGAAGGGACAAATAACTTGTACCATTCTCAGTCGCTGTAAGGAATAAAGGTGTGATAAAGAAGGACGTAACAAATCCTCTAAAGCCTGTTCTCTGCTTTGGTCTGATATTAGTGGCAACACACACTAGTTTGCCCCTTGGCCACCAGGAAAAAGACAGAAGCCTAGCCGTAAGTCACCTGAAAGGCCAGTGGTATGGGCCATCTTCAGGCTGTCAGTAAGCAGGCATGTAAAAATAAAGCTGCAGATTAGAAGCCAGACTGGTTAGTCCCAGACAGGCCCAAATTAGCAGGATATACAAAGTTTCTTGGTCTTCATGGAGGGGTTCAAAAGGACTCAACCACAGAAGATTACAGATTATCTTTACAATCTTAAAAACAGGAAATTTCTCCCTTTTTTCCAACAGGAAAGCAAGGAAGGAAGGCATCTCTCTCCCTAGAGAGGGATGGAAGGAAGGAAGAAAGAAAAGGAAGAGAGAAAAAGAAAGAGAAGAAAGAAGGAAGGGAGGGAAAGAGAGGGAGGGAGAGAGAGAAAAGAAAGAGAAAGAAGGGAGGGAGGGGTGGTCAGGAAGGAAGGAAGGAAGAAGAAAGAGAAATGAGTACTAGTAGACCTCAAATGAAAGAAGAACCCACCATCAGAGCATAAGGATCAGGTCATCTATACGGAGTCACTGATGGACCCTGCTTTATACTGCAGTTGTCTCTAATCTGACACAGCCTCAGAGTCAGAGGGCCAGTCTTTGAAAATGCAGATTCCCAGCCTTTCGAATTAGAATCTTTGGAATCTTAGTACTTGGCTTTACACAGAAAGATGCCGGTGGATTCTAGATGCCCTTTATAGAGAGCTCTTTTCAGAAGTACCAATGAAGAACATCTTTTTAAGGGAATGTGTGCATGAATAATAGCTTGAATATTATTTTAGCTCCTTAATTAGTTTACCTTTTAGCAATAATGACAGCAACCATGTTCATAAAAGCGCATTTTAACAGCCCCCTAAATGTGTTGTTCTCCTTATTCTGCTCACTACCCAGCTAGTTAATTACACAAAATCAGCATTCTCTCCTACGCAGCCAGGATACATCATTATTTGTCCATTGCAAATCAACACCTGGATAATTGCAAGATAGAATTCTAAGTAAAATAAGTTATCTCTGCTGCTGGGCTCGGAAATTCCCCCCACAATCTGTTCTTAAGTTGGACAACATAACAGACAACAGAGCTCTTTCAGCAGTGGATAGAATCATATTAGATGGGGTGGGGTGGAGGGGGGAACCTCTTTGAAATTTTCTTATCATCAAGATGGATGGCCTGGTGATTCAGATAGATATGCAGAAGGAGGGAGGATGTCTCAGTTTGGGTATTTTGTTAATAATTCATAAGTTGATGTTTGCGGTTGCCTTCAGGAAGGAACATCCTGTTCCTAACTGCACACTTATTCCCAGGCAACCAAAAAAATTTCCCAAACAGCTGGGAGCATCACTCCCACTGCCATAGACTTTGCTAGGGTTAGCTTTGGGCCACTGGTGCTTAATGTGAAATATATTCTTTGGGGAGGAGGAAGGCAATAAATATTTACTGAATGACTGATGTGCCAGGGAGTGTGCAAAGAGGAAAATGTGTATTATTTCATATAACCCTTCTAACTGTCCTAGAGAGGAGTGCAGATAACTACAGTGTTTTAGAGATGGAGAAGCTAGCACTCAGAAAAGTTAAATAACTTTCCCAGTATTAGATATACACAAAGTTACAGAGCTACTAAAACACCACTGGACTCCCAAGAGTTAGACATCATGCCCCTCACGGGCAGTGTGGCATTATGCCAGTGACTTCGCTTCCTGTGCCCCAGCCTCCTCCCATCCAGTGGGTTGCAGTGTTTGCTTCCAAGGTGTCACGATTATTCACTAAGACAGTTTATGAAAATTGGACAGGCTTGTCTTCAGGTATCATCCAGCTTTTTACTCCTCCTTCCAAATTCTGGCCCCCTCATTATAGACTGCATGTTGGTGTCTTACCCTCCCCCCTAGCCGTCCACCCAAGGAAATTCATACATTGAAGCCCTAATGCCCCATGTGGTGGTATTGGAGGTGGGGCTTTGGGGAGGTAATTAGGTTTAGATTAAGTCACAAGGGTCACCCCTGTAATGGAATTAGTGCCCTTGTAAAAGGAAGAGAGATAGCACACTCACTCTGACCACCTTGATCTTGGACTTTCAGTCCCCAGAACTGTTGTTTAAGCCACCCCATCTGTGGTGTTTTTGTTACAGAGCTGACTGAGACACTTCCTTAGATGTATAAGTATCTAAACATAGAAGTGAACACTCAGCTCAGTATAAGAAATTTGTTGAAGTTGACCTCTGCTAGACAGGGAAACACTGTAACTGTCAAAAGCTAAAGGAATTCACAACCAGGCTGACCACATTAGGGAGAAAAAACCCCACTTATCTTGGCTCTTGTGTGAGTTTCTGTGGCTGTGCTCATTATAATCTGTGATGAGGGTAGGAGGGAGGTAAAGAGAAAATAATCTTGGCTGTGAAATATCTTTTATTTGACCATTAGCAGTCTTTAGTGAACAGCCTGGAGCAGGAGACAGAGACTGTTTATTACTCTGGTGGATTCTGTGGGCTGTCGGGCTCATTGTCCTAAAAAATGCTAATTGCCTGCTTCCTCTGGATCCTGACTTCTGACAAAGGTGCCTCGTAGTTGAAGCTTCTGCCAGGTCATTCCCAGTGTGGGACCTCCACGTTGGCAGTGCCTTCTGTTCCAAGACAGGGTCTCAGTGTTCTTCCTAACGGCATCCTTGAGGGCTGTTCAAACCGCAGAATTTACTCAGCGCCCTGGGGACTGCCTCGATTTAAATTCTGAGGAGAGGAATTTCCTGGGTTATAAGGGGATCAGGTTGTGATGAGGTTGAGAAACGCTCTTCCTGAATGGCTCAAAGCAAAGGCAACAGTTAAAATAATTATGGGTGTGACACTTACGTTATCCCATTAGGGATTTTATTCCTTGGAGACTAAGTGCATCACACTCACAGAATAGCTTTGAAATAGGGTCTGTATGGAAGGGGTGTTTAGTGACCCCTTACACTTCCCCATAGTGATTCTGGCTCCAGGAGTCTACTTACCTCTTTTGAATAAAGAAATAAATTCATTCATTTATTCAATTATTCAGGAGATCTGGGCACTGTGGGTCCACTCTGTGTCAGGTACCATGCTAGGTTCAGAAACCACAGATGAATCCGCCCCAGCCCCCGCTCTGGTGGAGTTCAAGTGCAGAGAAGGAGGCATGAAGATAAAGTCAATGAGGTGCTATGGATGCCGTGACAGATGCTGTGAGGGAATATTGTACAATTTGTGTCTATGTGTTAGGAAAATGCTGAGCTCTGGTACCTTGGTCAACAAGTCGAACACTGTGTTCAGTCTCTGACTTTCTGGAGTTTACAGACTAAGGAGAAGGCTGGATTTAAACAGGTTATTACAAATGAGATCATTAGTTGCAAGAATGCAAGGGGATTATCAAGAGAATACTGCAGATGCCTCTCAGAGGGGATCTCGCAGATAGACCCCTGGGATCAGAGGACCCCTGGGCACATGGTGCTGTGCTGATACCTCAGGTGTGGAAGAGGAGGGGCAGGGGGTGAAGAAAGACAGGGCTGGGAAATGCCTTCCAGGCCCAGAGAACAGCAGGTGCAAAACCACAGAGCATAGCATGAGGTTGCACAGAGCAAGTCTGTTGGAGGATCTGGATAAAGGCCAGAATGTGAGAGAAATGGCAGAAAGGGGTCCAAAGTGAGGTTGATGGGTTCAAGAGGTGCCTTATAAGATACGTTAAAGATGTTCATTTTAGTCAGTGGGGTATGGGGGTTAGGAAAGGAGGAGTTCTTCAAAAAAAAAAAAAAAGTGCCAGCCCTCAGAGCAGACAATGTATTTGATTGGAAGGTATACTTGCAACATTTATCAAGTAGACAAGGCAAGTCAGAGAAGAGGAAATAGCATGGGCAAGGGGCATGGTGAAGCCTGGCCCGTAGGACTGGAGATTAAGCAGAAATGAGATGGGAGGAGAGGAGGCCACCTGTTGTGGGCAGGTTGAAGGCAATGACATTTCAAGGGTGGTAGTGTGGTGATGAGGTGGCATTGGGGCTAGATCTCTTTGGAGGCAGCATGGGGCAGGGATTAGAGGGTGACCCTGGAGGCATCTCTCCGGCGTCTCCTGGGTGCCTCCAGATGCTTAAGAGTAATGGATGTGCACCCTGCCTACCCCCACTGTCCATGAAGGATATCACCCCCTAGGGTAACCAGTTATCCATTGTAAAATTAGAAATGGACCATTCTTGGAAACCCAAATGTTTTATTATGATGGTAGGCTTGCCGTGACTCCCTGAGGACTTTTCAAATTGTTACTTCTCAGAGAAATATGCAAGGAAGAAAGCATTATGAGATGCAGACACCCCCGGGGTATGCAAGATAATCTGCTGGGGATGTGGGAAATTATGAGACATCTATTTATATTTGGTTCTAAACTAAAACATTTTAAGACTGATGAGCTCTAATAATATTAATATGTAGTTTATAAGGGGTACATGTTTATACTACATGTAGGTAAATTATACAGAAATACACCTCTTTTTTTAAATTTATTTATAGGTTCAAAAATATTTTACTAAGAGAGACATGTGGTTAAAAATAAAAATAGTAACCCTGGAAATCCTGGTTCTGTGAACCGAGGCAGACCTTTTCTTAAATCCTGGCTCTGGCTCTGACCTAGATGTATCAGTTTAGGCAGTATGACCACTCTGAATTTCTGTTTCTAAGAAGGGATCCAGCAGACAGAGTTGATCCAGATACAGGAGACAGGTCTTCCTCAAAGACTACAGGGTCCTTCCCACTAGACTCAGAGTCTCGCTAGATGCTATTTAGGAATGTGCGATTTGGGATTTTGGGAGGGGGGCGGTGGTCGTTCTTGTTGTTTTACAGGTGATTCTCCATTATATTAGAATTAAAAATGTCTGTGGCATGTCCGTGAGTGCAGGGGTATTTATGTTTTGTTCACTGCTGTATCTCTAGCACCTTAGAACACATAGTGGGGGTGGGGGGTGGTGCCTGGATGGCTTAGTCGGATAAGCGTCTGACTTTGGCCCAGGTCATGGTCTCACGGTTCGAGGGTTTGAGCCCCTCATTGGGCTCTCTGCTGTCACCACAGAGCCTGCTTTGGAGCCTCTGCCCCCCCTCTCTCTTTGCCCCTCCCCACTCTCTCAAAATAAATAAAAAAGCTTAAAAAGAAAAAGAACACATAGTAGGTAGTTAATATATATTGACTGAGTGAATTAAAGAATGCATGGTCAATCCATCAATCAGTGAGAACCTTATACTTCCCCCAATGTTGCCCCAGTGTTATTTACATCTAATCCTCAGAACAGACAGGGTCATGAAGCGCTCCTGTGGCCTAGAGAATAGAGTCCAAAGCTTCAGGCCTTCCAGGAATAGGCCCCCACAGCCTTGGTCTGCATCACATGAGGCCTGTGCTCTGGTACAGTGCTTCTCGAGCACATTAATGGGCCCAGGCTCGCCCAAAACCATTCTAACCAGAATCTGAAAAAAGTTCCCAAGGTGATTCTAAAACATAGCCAGGGCTGAGAAACATTCAGACTAGACTAACCCAGTGACTCACTTTCCCCCAAATATCATCATGCTTTTTGCTCTTCTGGAAGTTTCTCTCTCACTTATCTGCTTGATGAACCCTGCTCTCTCACCAAGCCTTCCTCGAATGACATTTTACCTCTGCCGCTGTTCCTAATTCCCTCCCCGCCAAACAAGTGATCTCTCTTCCCCTCAGCTCCCTATGACATTCACAGTCATATTTTGTAAAGCCATATGTGTCCCTTTCTAAAATGTGGCATCCCCCAAATGGGAGAGGAGACTCTTTCTGCATACCTAGGTAGCACATTGCCTAGCACAAAGAATGCCCCGGGGCAGTGTCATATACAAACGATGATGATACAGTTAGGATGACCACACAATTTGTTATCCAAACTGGGATAATTTTGAGAGTAATAGGACGATAGGAATAATAGCATCAGGACAAAAGGTGTATACAGGACTGCCCCAGACAAACTGGAAGTATGATCACCCAGGTAACAGTGGTCAGTTTTGATTGAGCTCTGTCAGTCACTGTCCTACATTGCTGTCTATGTGTCGTTTCTTTGACCTACCCAATGACCCAGTAGGGGAGCAATGGTTATTATTTACTCTACACAGACAAAGACCCTGTGGCAGACATGGAAGGGAACTTACCCAGCGCATCACAATTAGGGGAGTGGATGGGAGAGCGGGGACCAGAATGCAAGTCCTTTGAATACAGAGCTCTGGTTCTGGGCCATTAAACCCTATTGCCTCCGAGTGAAGATCTCAGGTCTTGGAATGGGACAGGATGAGATCCTATTCCCCGCTCAGCTTGCAGCAATTTTAGTTACCTCTCTGGTCTTGGTTTCTTCATTTATAGAATGATGACTATGCGTATTTCCAGTAGCCCTAGATTAAGAGGGGTAAGGTTTGAGAAGATCAGGCATGGTGTGTGTGTTTAGGGTGTACTTAGTAAGACAACTGCCAATTTACTGTAGGCTCCATAAGGCATCTACACAAATAGCTGTGACACAAAGTAAAAAGTCAAAGGGCTATAACAGAGTATGGTGTAAGGTCAACCGAGGCCAAATTGCCTAATGGTTAAAAGCATGAGATTTTTCATAACACCCAGGTTCAAATTCAGGCTACCGGGTTTGACCGTGTCAGATTTGAATAGACATTTCTCCAGATAAGATTTGCAAAAGGACACTGAGCACAAGAAAAGATGCTCGATGTCATTAGTCCTGAGGAGCATGCAAAAGAAAACTGTGATATCACTGAACACCCACGAGGACAGCTAAAGCAAAAAAGACACAAATATTGGCAAGACTATCTGGTAGAGAAACGGAAACCCTAGTACTTTGCAGGTGGGATTGTAAACTGGTACAGCCACTTTGGGAAAACACTTTGATAGTTTCTTAAAACTTTAAACATAGAGTTACCGTATGACCCAGTATTATACCTAGGAGAGAAATGGTATAATACTAAGAATTGAAAACTATGCCCACACAGTAACTGATACACCAGTGTCATAGCAGCATTGTTCATAATAGCCCCCAAATGGAAACAGCCTAAATGTCCATCAGCTGATGTGGTATCTTGATGCAATGGAATATTATTCAGCACCCCCTCCCCCAAAAAAGACATGAAGTACAGGCACATGCTGTAACATGGAAGAACATTAAAAATGTGATGATGAGAGAAAGAAGCTAGTTACAAAGGACCACACATTGTATGCTACCATCTATACGAAATGCAGTTTGCTTCCAAAATAGGCAAGTCCATATAGGCTGAAACTAGTTGAGTGGTTGCCGAGGTTGCCTTCTTGTAGAGATTGAATTGAATGGTATGGGAATTATATCTAAATAAAGCTGTTATTTAAAAAATTCAGGGTCTGCTGTTGGTGTTGGTCATTGACATTATCTTCTGTAAAATAGGGCAGGTGACAGACTGTAAGTTAAAGAGCAGGTGTGAGGCTTAAATGAGAGTTTGCATGTAAAATCTTGGCACAGCGACTGGTGTGGTAAATGGTCAATAATTGATAGTGACGATGATGATGCCGCTTAAACATAGGTCCTTTCTTTTGTCCATCCTGACGTCTATGGTCAGTGGTGCTTTCAGCGAAATAGTCTGGGGATGCACGATGACTTGTGATGTGTGAAGACTGACCCTTTCCCTAGCACTCTCAGATCGTATGTGCCTCTGATGGAATAGCCTTATGGCTCTGATATCTGTTATTTATTTCTTAACTAATATAACTGAGACCTTGCTCAAGATGTGCTCATGAAAAATTACCCTTTTAATGGTGGGGCATTTAATGAGAAACTGGATTATCTACTGCATAAGTGCCCTTCATACAAATTAGCTTGGCCCTGGGTCCTAATCTAAATTGGGCTCCCTACTTTCCTCTAAATGGCCTAATATTTTCTTATTAATCTCTGCCCTTGTTCACCTGATCTGGCTCTGTCTCCTTATGAAGCACCCTCCTTGGTAGAGCTCTGTGCTTTGATAAATGCTTCTTAAGGCTGTCTTTGTATCTGACTCATGGACAATTTGCAGGACATGATGTAGAGGCCGGAAGCTATTTGTTCCATTTTTTTTTAACGTTTATTTATTTTTGAGACAGAGAGAGACAGAGCATGAACGGGGGAGGGGCAGAGAGAGAGGGAGACACAGAATCGGAAGCAGGCTCCAGGCTCCGAGCCATCAGCTCAGAGCCTGACGCGGGGCTCGATCTCACGGGCCGCGAGATCGTGACCTGAGCTGAAGTCGGACGCTTAAGTGACTGAGCCACCCAGGCGCCCCTGTTCCATTTTCAAGCTGTCTCCCCAGTGGAATTTTAATGATGTCAGTGTATTGGGTGTCAACAGATTTGGACCAGGTGAGTTTGTGTATAACATAAAGATGGGGAAGTAAGGTAGAGTGAGAAGCAATTAATCATGGTGGTTAAGAGAACAGGCTTCAAAAACACAGAACACAAGCAAACCATGAGCTTGGGCTTTGGCATCAGACATATCTGGATTCAGGTCCCACTGAGTAAGTTTGGACAAGTTACTTGGCCTCTTAGATGTTTCATTTAGATTCTCATTTACTAAACCTGGGTAAAAGCACATACCTCTAGGGTTACTTCTAAGGTTAAACAAGTGGTGTATACAACGTGCTTTGTACAGAACATGATAAATACTACCTGGAATGGTTATTATAAGTAAAGCTTGGAGAAGTCCCTCATAGTAAAAGGGATTTGATTAGTGACTGAAATAATATCATGGGTTGAAAAGGCTGAGATGGTATTCGTGGTAGAGTAAGAAAACCTTCCCAAGAAACAGAGTAAGCCATAGGCCACTCCTACCCGACACCCCATGATAATGCAAGGAGAGGTAACTTGTCGTACATGGCCCTGTTGTTTGGGTAGGTGTCTGCACAGGGTTTATCCTGGAAAATGTCCTCTTTGTTCTTAGCTTTAATCTCTGACAATCTGCCCTCACAGAACCCTGGGCCTTAATTTTTACGTCAATTACAGATCATGACTAATTATGCATATGTTATATCTGCTTTGTGGACTATAATTCAAAGGCTTTACTATACGAGGAGTCAGCAAGGGTACAGGGGGAAAAAGCACCAGCTGGAAACTAGGGGTCTGGTTCTGCAGACATTCCTTTGTGCCCTCCTTCCTTCAGCATTCTGTCTTCTCTTCTTCATTCACTGGGCTGGTAATAGTGGTGACAGCTGCCATTTTCTGAGCACTCACCATGTGAATCCATGCTTTGCACATACTGTCTCCTCTAAGTTACTATTTGCAATGAATCTGACGGTGGATATTTTATCCAACATCCGTCAGATGAGGAAACTGAAGCTCGGCAGACAGGTTAGTTGGCTTTCAAGTGAGAAAGCCATACTTTGAAATGAGGATGGCCAAATAAAGCGGTACCTTCTTACACAACCAGCCCAATGCACATTTACGCATTTTTTATTTTTGGTCACCAAACTCTTGAGCTTATAGGGGCACAGACTCAGTCTCATACACTTGTTGCAGTGACTGATAGCGTCTGGCACGGAGGAGATGCTCAGTAAGGGATGATTGAATCGATGAATGAAATGCAAGTTGTGTTTCTTTCAGTAGGAAAGCATTATGCAATGGTTAATCATTGCTGTTGTTTTCTTCCCCCCTCTATTTTCAGCTGAAATAATTCTCAGCCCCACATTATGGAAAGGCCTTAGTTTGCACATCATATAGATAGAGAGAAGTAGGCTGAGTTAGCTCTAATGTGTTCAGCTCAGAGTTTCTGACCAATGATGGAAGGCTTGATGGAGGAGGTATTGGAAGTTCAAGTTAATGATGTTCCAGGAGATGAATATCAGGAGACTAGGGTGCTCCAGGTTTTAAGAACCATATGTGCAATGCCCCATACTCTGATGAGTTATATGAAAGTTTGATATTAGAAATTTTAATTACGGTGTATTCATCTTTTTTTCTGACCATGTGAACTTGCACAAGCTCCTTGAATTTTATGACCTTCATCTTCATTGTCTACAAAATGGATATGGTTGAGTTTTTATGAAGAGTGGGGATAAAGTTTATAAAACATCTCCCGTGAAGCACTCAGTTAGCAGTAACTTTACTGTCCTTATTTTATAAGGATGTATTTGAACTTCAGGTTGACACGTCTTAGCAAAATATTATGTTAGTAATTATTGAGAAGGGCTGTTGCGGGATATGGGCGCACCTTACCAAGTAGCCAATTTCTACACACACATGAGTTAGCAGAAGAGATATTGTAAAACCATTTTTTTGATAATTGTCCCTGGGTCATTACTTGATACAAAGCAATTACTCTGGAGTCTCACTATAAAACAGCCCATGGAATTGGGTGTAAGAGGGTCTTGGACCCTGGCCAAAGTCATATTAAATGCTGGAAATGCCAAAGAGGCTCAGTGCTAATACTCTTGTAACAAGAATGTCAGACATGAACTCAGTGGGTGATTATTACTTGTTGAGTACCTAGTGTGTATCAAACTCAGTACTGGGTGCTTTACACATGTTGTCTGATTTAATTATCTTAATGCCCCACTGGGGTTGGTTATTTGTAACTCTTTTTTTTTTTCCCCCTCTTGCCTGAGAAAACAGAGGCTCAGAGAGAAGTAATTTGCCTCTGGATTTAAAATGATAGAGCCAGACTTTGCATCCAGGAGAACTACCATTCTTTTCTACTTGGTCCAGTGATTTGACTTTCTCAGAACAGAAGTGAAACCAGAGACCGAATCTTGGCCCTGTGGATATTTAAAGACAGTGGGACCTGAATACTTACATGCCTGAATCACGATTTTCTCTGTTCTCAGGTCAGGATCGCAGTGAAGCCACTTTGATAAAGAGGTTTAAAGGTGAAGGGGTCCGGTACAAGGCCAAACTGATTGGGATTGATGAGGTTTCTGCAGCTCGGGGAGACAAGTTATGTCAAGATTCCATGATGAAACTCAAGGTACCACACAGTTTACTTCCAATATTACGGGTTTAACAGGACTGAGGGAAGGGGTGATTATGATCATTATGGTAAAACGTTTTACTTATTCATTTATTAGTAAACTACTTGTTTCACTGATGAATCACTGCATGTATTCATTGGGAAGAGATTTTAATCATTATGGAGCGACTGCTGGCAATTCTTTGCTGTGCCCAGTTTTGTAATTTCTGAGCATATCACCTTTTATTCAATTTTATCTTCATCGTGCAATGCCTGCAAAAATAAAAGTTAAATTGTCAAATTTTATAGTCCCTCAGATTTTATGAATCTTAAACCCTTTGTTATTTTTGAATACATTTTAAATATTTTACTGTATGATAAATAGGTAAAAGATGTTCTGTTAAGATAAAAGCTAATTTTACTCATTCTTATAATTTCTATTAATGTTGCCAAACACCCCATAAAAGAAACATATTTTTTAAAGTAATATGTAGTAAGATTTGGAGATTTTGGGATATCATAGAGAGGTTTCTGTTTATAAATGCTTTAAAGAAGGCTTTTTTCTTGTGAAATCTAAGAAAGAAATTGGGGAAAAATACACAAAATAAGAAAATTATGTGATTAAATGACCTTTAAAACATATGAAAAAGCATTTTTTGTTCCCATGTTCTGGTCTTCATACAGTCTATGTTTCATTCTTTTAAAAAGTGATTTACAATATTTGAAAAACAAATGATTTAGCAGGAAGTCTGCAAGATACTTGATGCATCTTGTACACGTAATTTAAGTATTTTCCTGATTGTAGAATTCACAAATGTTTATTGTAAAATATTTTGAAAATACAGACAAGTATAAAGAGAAAAATTGAAAACATCTATAATTCCACCACACAAAGAAAATCAGTGTGTAACTTACAATCTGTCTTTGTATTTTCATGTGTATTATATGAATTATAAACACGTAATACAATTGGAATTACTATTTATATAGTCTTACATTTTTTTTCTCATCTAATATTATATTATGATAATTTTTTAAATATCTTCAAATAGTTCCTCAGGACATAACTTTATACACACACACACACACACACACACACATAATATACATTTTTTTTAAGTGTAAGAAAGAAGGAAGAAAAGAAAAATAATATACAAGATTGGCCAAGTGCCTCAAAGTACAAACTAGGGCAGTATCTGTAAAACACCCTCTCCATTGCCTTTTCTTTCCTATTTGCTTAACACATCAGAGCTATTATTTTTATTTATGTTATACAATTTTTCTCTGCAGTTTAAGATGTATAACAGATGCTAAGTGCCCCTGTAGTATGGCTGTAGGAATCATCCTTTTTAAAAATCTTAATTTTCTAAAATATGTACCAGTTTCTTCTCTAGCTGTTACATAAGCAAGCTTTATTTTAATAGTTACATATCTATTATAAGGTATCCTAGAAAAAGATACTCAAATCATGATTTCATAGATGCTCACCTTGGGAAAGGTTAATGTTTATGTTTTCTTTTTTCTTTCTTTTTTTCTTCATAATTAAGCAACATTATGAGATTGTTAGGGCAGTCCAATAATGAGCTCTCTTCTTTTGCTTAGCTTAAATCTGGTTGATAAGTAGACAAAGAAGTCTGACAGGAGGGAGCACCTGGGTGACTCAGTGGGTTGAGCATCTGACTCTTGTTTGCTGCCCAGGTCATGATCTCCGGGTTCATGGGATGGAGCTCTACATCCGGGTCCAGGCTATCAGTGTGGAGCCTGCTTGGGATTCTTTCTCAACCCCTCTCTCTACCACCACCCCACCTTTAAATAAATAAATATTTAAAAAAAAAAACCAGGCAGTCTGACAGGAGGAATTCTAAATTGCAGCCTTATGAGTGATAAATGCCTCGAATGGCAGATGTGGCGTGGATTCGTGGCTACAGTGGACTTCCTTGAAAGAGATGAACTGTTCCGCTTAGTTTGTGGAGCATTTGGATAACTGTAGTCCTTCCTGTTCCCACCAACCCCCATGCTGCACTAGAGCAGGACTTGAGACTCCTACGTGCAGTCACACTAGAGTGCCGCCCCTCTACCAGCAGGCAGATTACAGAGAGAGCGCAGAAACGACTGAGCCCAGAGTCCTCAGCTTCTCTCCAGACTCATGCCCGATAGAGCCCTGCCTTCCTTACCAGGGAGACCCTAGTCAGTGGTAGGGATGAAGGCCAGGATCTTCATTTTTGCTAAGTCCCCCCTTACTGACAAATGGAGATCTGCTTCTGACAAATGGTAATTAAAGGACAGGACGAAAATCTCCAGTGACCTGGTTCTCACCCAGAGCCACAAGTAAGTCTGCTGAGGAGCCGATGCTGCTTCTCTCAGCATCCTGGTAGATAGCCGTTCACCGGGCATCGGTCACAGAGAGCCTCGCTGGCCAGCTACCTTCATGGAAGCACTGAGGTCTAAGTGGCTTTGAGCAGGAGTCTGCCTGTGCTCCCTGAAGGTTCTCTGTGCGGATTAATGTTGGGCCAAGCTAGCTGGACCAGGCCTGGAGATGGCTGCTGACCTGGTGCATGTGCGTGTGTTACCTGCATGGAAGCGCCCCATCTGTCACCCCTTATAACTGCGAGGTCCCCAAAGCCCTGAGAATTTGTCCTGCCATAACAGGCTCCTGTCAGATGCGCTGAACTTATTAAGGAGTTCTTGGTTCCTAGACAGTTGTGTTTCATTGTTTGCAAGTTGCCACGAAGAATGCTGACGTTTCAGCTCCCAGTGGTTTTTCTTTAAGAAACAGAAACATAAATGATCGATTCTCCATTTGGCCAACTGCCCAGGAAAAAAGAGGCAGAGAAGTACAAAATGCCTGTTAGCCTTGCAAAAGGACCCACTTGTTCTCATTAGGCAATATGGGGGAGTCTTTTTTCCTTTGCTAGACTGTTTGAGGCTGGTGCCGTTTTCTTGCTTTAGGGAGTTTTCTCTTATAAAGATTTTAGGGGGAATTCAAATTTCGACTCTGAGTAGGCCATCACTGGTTCTCCAGCAAAACACCACCATCATCCTGTTTTAATTCAGAGTCAACAAAAGCATTTCCCCGTATATTCTCTCTTTTGATCCTGTGAGGTAGATATTAGTCTCTTTGTTTTACACATAAGAAATCTGAGGTTCATAGATATGATGGGATTTGCCCCAGAACCTTCATTTAATCTGTGTTAAGGCCAGAATTCAACCTAGATCTCTGGATGCCCGTATTTTGTAAGACATCGTTTAGTGCTTAATTATACTCTGTTTTGTATCTGCAGTTAATTTACCTTGGTTCCCCAATGAGACTTTAAGCCCGTACCAGTAAGTAACTACCCACACATCATTGGTTTACAAAGTAGTCAACTTTCAGAGACGTCGGGCAAGACGGTGGTGGTTGAAACTCCGGAAGGGAATGCAGTCTCCCAGAAGCACTATCTACAGGGCTAATTACAGAGCTCTAAACATGTCACTTGGGGTCCTAATAAGAAGCAGAGCCCACCCTGGCTAGGTCAGATGAGGACACTTAATGCAAGAGGTACTTACAAAGGGTAGGTAAGGTTAAGTAAGGTAACAAGGAATGGTGAAGCTCCCAGAAACCTGCCACCGCACAAAGCTGTTTCCATACTAGGAAGAAATATATCTGCTGAAGCCCAGGGAGAGCCGGATGGAAGGGGAAATCCCCTCCCCCACCAAGCAAGAGTATAGTCACTGCCAGAGATGTAGCACAAGGAAGGAAAGGATGCGGGATGGAATACCCTGGCCTCTGTCTCCATCTAGACTCTGATCTCCTGCCCGTCTTGCATTGGTGGAACCCAGCTGGAAGCCAGAGTTTCAGGAAGCCCAGAGGACCAGGGAATGTAGTCCATAGGAGCCAGGCTCTGGGCACAGAGCAGAACAGAGGAGGATACTTAAATTCTACCCTCCACCCCCTCCCCCTTCACTGGGAAAAATGAGACTTAAGGTGATTGTTTCCAAGGCTTGTATAACTGATAACTGGGAAGGCTGAGATTGGAGACCAGCTTTTTTAAGTCACGGAATTTTCTGAAATAGCATCCCAGGTTTTCAGCCATTCGTGCCCGAGGTCCTTTGCATTTTCCTGCCTGCTTTCCAGGATGCATTGAGATCACAGCCATCCTGTTACGTGCAGGCGCCACCCTGGGTGAGGTTTCTCAGAGCCCCTTCCTGTGCTTCACCTTATCTTATCCCCACAGCAACCCTGGAGCTGGACAGGGCAGTTAATCCTGCCTGGCATGCCTGACGCTTTGTGTGTGAATTCCTTCATGGAGATGCTACCTGTGCGTGACTCCCTTAGGGATGCCAGTGTCGTCACGTCACACGGTGCCTTAGCACATGCTATTGCTTCATAATAGCAAGAGTCGTGCCAGTAATAATTATTTACTGAGCTCTCCCTACATGCAGCACACCGTGCTAAGTGCTGTATGTGCAAAATTATTTTTCAATATCTTAACACCCTCATGAGTTAAGAAATGTGATTATTTTCACGTGAAGTTCCCCTTCACTATTGAGTCTGGGAGCTGGTGGCTGCACCTGGTTGCTTGCAGAACACTTTTGACCTATCTGTGCTTTGTTGTGTAGTCTTTTTGTGTGTGTCTGTTTTCCAAAAAAGCTCTTTGAAAAGATTATTAACAGAAGGAACCCCAACACTGGAATCTGACAGATCACTGTTTGAATTTTCTCTGTCTTACTAGTTCCTTGAGGTTTAAGGCAATCACTTGAGCCCCCCTGGCCTTATGTTTCCTTATACGTAAAATAAGAGAGGTAATTTTTACTTCCCAGGATTATGGTATATGCTAAAAGAGATGATGTGTAAGAGAACTTGTAGCACATACGGTAGGTACCCAAGAAAATGCTTGACTATATTTTCCAGATTTCCAACAGCAGCTTATTAAGTCCGGTGGCTAATGGGAGGCACAGTGCCCCAGACAGCACCTGCATCCACATCTTCTGACCCCCCAGTCCGAGCTGTCTCCCTGATCTCTGCTGGTTCTGCATACCACCAATGAATAATCTTGTCGGGAGATGAGACCCTGAAGTGTGCTCTCTGCTGGCAGACTTGCTTGGACTTAGTGCGGTTTTTCAGAGCTTGACTCAGGGTCCTGTCTCACAGGAAAAACATGCTTGATAAAATCGTAGCTTTATTTCCCCATAGACAGCACTGCATGGATAGTCCTTCCCTCCTTCATTTGTCATGTAAAGCTACCACCAGCATCCCCAAGCATAAATGCTTCCGGAACATGTGTGTTTGCTCTTTCCATCCTTTTTTTTTTTTTTTTTAATCTACAGCTCTGTTCTACTAGGGAGTTATTTGATGGCTGTGAGGAACCAGGAAGCAAAGGCGGGGGGGGCATGATATAGTCACTACTGTGTGCCAGGAATTATTGCTATTGGATGTCACAGTAGTTCTGAGAGCTAAGGACTATTAAATAGGACTATTTTGGAGATGGAAACATTGAAGCTATTCCTCTTGATCAAAGGTGCTACCCTCTCTCCACCATGGGCTGTGATGTTCTCACCTAAGAGGAGTTAACCAAGAAGGAAGGGCTCTCCCCTCCCCTCTGATGGTGTCCTTCCAGTCCTTCCATTTACGATTTATTGTTTTTCTTTTGTGTGTGTCCGGATATCTGAGGTTGGAGGTTCAGCTGCAGAGGGGTGGCAGCGTAAGTTAGTTTATTCCAAAGCCAGGCAAGAACACAGCATTCAAAGTGTGGCATTAGAAATAAGAATTACCACTGGGGCTACAAAAACATACTTTGGGGGTGCCTGGGTGGATCAGTCAGTTAAGTGTCTGAGTCCTGATATTAGCTCAGGTCATGATCTCATCACGGTTTGTGCATTCAATCCCTGCATCGGGCTCTGTGCTGACAGCATGGAGCTTGCTTGGGATTCTCTCTCTCCTTCTCTCCCTGCCCCTCCTCTGCTCATTCTCTCTCCCTCTCTCTTTCTGTCTCAAAATAAATAAATAAACTTTTAAAAAATGTACTTTGGCTAATCCCCCCATGTTCCTTAAAATCACCCCTCAGTGAATTCACAGGAAACCAAGCTGCACACTGAGCACTCTAGAAACCTCTAACTAGGCAGGGCAGTTTTAGAGACAGAGGACTTGGCTTTGGGGGTGAGTCCCTCCCTTTAACTATTTCAAGGGCAGGCATTGACGGAGGGATCTTGGGTCAATGTGCTGCAGCCCGGAGGGGCTGAAGGAGCAACGCTGGGGTGGGTTACAGCGAGAGATTGTGGCATGCTAGAAAGAAGACACCACATAGAGGAACAAGTGCTCCCTGTACCAGGAGTCTAGTCTGGAGAGCTGAGTTGTAGTCCCAGCTCTCTGCCAGCCCCTTATACCACCCCAGCACTGCCCATCCCTGCCTCCCAGCCATCATTTTCCTCATCTTTCAGCTGGAAACATTAAGATTTTCTCCAGCTCTTACATTCTATACCTCTGCAAGTGTGTACATGGGGCTCGAGAACAAGTAGGTGACTGGTTGGGGGGGGGGGTGAATTTCCTACTAGTAGGTCCCCAAACAGGAACTGGACCACAGAGTGTGAGGGACAGTCATCCATTTACAAAAAGAAGTAAATTTTCATGACCTCCCTGCATTATTCCAAGCACCGTGCTACATACTTGTCACGAATTTTCAATTCTCTCAACCATGCAAGGATAACGTTTACACTTGAGGAAGTAGAAGTGAGAATTAAGTACTTTGTCCAAGATCGCAGAAAGCCAGAAGCATAACCCAGATATTCAGATGGCACAGAATATTTCCAGTGCCCACACTGAGGATAACTGAGCAGCCTCAAGGGGACACCTGGTCGCCGTGCCTCGTGGTCACTCTTGTTACTAACGCCACAGGTTCCCTCACTGAGGTTCTGGATGTGCTGTTCTGACTGCAGCACAAACGACTTCTACCTCCTGGAAACATGAAATCATTATTATTTAGACTTTTCTACTCCTAAAAACCCAGAACTAGAACTGCTGATAGTTGGCCTTAAACTTATAATCAGTGCAAGCTAATAGTGATGAAGGGGCCTGAAGCTTCAAAACACCTAATGCAGGGCTAGGAACTCCCCCACCCCAAGTGTAAATCCCTTGAAATGTACTTACCTTCTGAGCTGTACCCTAATATGAAGCCCCTGCCACTGGCCACCACAGAAGCTAGTTTAAAAAGCAAGTGTCTTCACTCTTAACTTGCATCTTACCCACTTTGGGAGAACTCTGGATAGCACATTAATCTCACAGTAATTTACGGCATGCCTTCTCCCTCCAGGGACTATCCTGGGCATCAGGGATAGAACAGTGAACAGAGTAACCTCCTGCCTTTTGTGGTATTTACCTTCTCTTTGACTCATATACATACAAAAGTTTGGAAAAGTGGGAAAACGGGTGTATTGATAAATGGAATGTATTTGGTAGTTCTTTCCTACCAAAAAGGGTAGAGGAAAAAGAAAATGTGTGTTGTTAAAATGGCAAACCATAAGCACATAACTATGATGATCATCTATTTCTAAACAAAAATGAGACGTGCAGTCTGGCAATGGGTTTTATTTTCTTGTATTTTCTTTCTAATCTCTAAAATTGTTTCCTATGAAAACTTTTCCCAGAAGTAAAAAAAAATAAAATCACATTTAAGAATATATTCTGTGACTCATCTTTATTTAAAAGGTTAAAACCAGGGGCACCTGGGTGGCTCAGTCGGTTAAATGTCTGACTTCCGCTCAGGTCATGATCTCGAGGTTGGTGAATTCAAGCATCGCTTCGGGCTCTCTGCTGATAGCTCAGAGCCTGAAGCCTGCTATGGATTCTGTGTCTCCTGCTCTCTCTGCCCCTCCCCAGCTTGTGTTCTGTCTCTCTCAAAAATAAATAAACATTAAGAAAAATAAATTAAAAGATTAAAACCATATCCAATATGAAGCCCAGCAAAATAGTATTAATAGCAGGATCATATTGTGTTTATCTTGGGATTTTGAATTCTGAGCCAAATATCCAGGCATAAAGCAGGCATCTTATAAATCGTGGGTAGTGTAGTGAAGCGGTGTTCAGGTATGTGTTTATCCAATGTTAGATATCATGTTAGGGTAAGTATTACAATAAAACATTAAGAAAGGGCAAGCACATTGGGCAGGGAAGCATGGAAGGGGCGAAGGGAGAGGAGCGTGCATGATTGGTGGCATCAGTTGATGGTATCTGACATGCCTTTGGGACCAGAGGGAATCTTCAAATGAAAACACTCAAGTAAAAACCATGTCCTTCCTTTCACCAGGGCGTTGTTGCTGGCGCACGTTCCAAAGGAGAACATAAACAGAAAATCTTTTTAACCATCTCCTTTGGAGGTATCAAAATCTTTGATGAGAAGACAGGGGTAAGTAAAAGAATCACGTGGCATTGCAAAATTGAATCCAATGACAGATGTGCCCTTAAAAGCCTCTACTCGGTGGGCAAGAATATCAAACAAGCATAAAAACACATAAAGCGACTGACAAACTTGATCAACTGTGATCGTCCATCAAAGGGAGGCTCTTCCCTGACTTGGCCTCAGTGTGACTGCACAATGTTTCTTACGGTGTGATTGCGATAAAAGTGTCACACAGTCCTGGTAATCTAATGGGAGATTGATGGGCTTTGAAGAGTGGTGGGTAATGTGACAGTTTACGTTAAATTTCTGTGTATGTTCGCAACGTTAATGACATGCATCCTAGAGGGAGACCCGTGAGCATCTTTTGACTTGGTCAAAGCATCCAGACTCTCCCGAGTGTAACCTGTGCCACCCTGCAATTGCTGTAATCAAAAAGAATGAACGAGTTCTCAGTCTTAGACAAATCTGTCACTGCGTGACCAGGAAATGTAAGGGCTGATAGGTCTGTTGAACCTACCAAAGAGGCTGTGTGTGTTTTCGTCAGCCCCCAGCAGCAGTCAGCTCCCACATTCATCCCCAGGGCTTCCCTGACGTTGGTGGTCCTTGTTCATTGGCAGTAAGAGAAAAACAAAAATGTTCTAGGATCTGTTTTGTCCAGAGGGCAAGAGTCTAAGTAACGTGGTTTTTTCCTTTTATTCATTCAGCACTCTACAGCTTATGAAACACCTTTACATAGATCACCTCCTTTGCATTTCACTCGTTCATTTTCAAGCGTTGTATAAACCAAACTCAACCAGCCACATTACTTTGCCTGAGTCATTTTGCGTTATCCTTTCCTCCCCTTCGTCCTGACTCCTATTAGGATGCCATAGGGTGGGAGGAGGATAATTCAACAGTAAAAATGGGTTTTGAAGACAAGTTACTTCTGAATAATTCGCAGTAGGACAGATATTTGTACACTCATGTTCATAGCAGCATCATTCACAGCAGCCAAAAGGAAGAAGCCACCCCAGTGTCCATGAGCAGATGAACGGACATAGAATGTGGTGCATGCATCCAATGGAATGCTATCCTGCAGGAAGAAGCAAGCAGGTTCTCACACGTGCCAGTATATGAATGAAATTTGAAGACATAATACAAAGGGAATTAAGCCTTATTAAGAGCAGGGTCATGTTGCGTTTATCTTGGGGTCTTGAATTCTAAGCCAAACATCGAGGCAGAAAGTAGGCATTTTCTCAAGGATACCACTTATATCGACATATCTAGAGAAATGAAATTCATAGAGACAGAAAGGAGATTGGTGGTTGTTAGGGCCTACAAGGAGGGCGGTACGCGATGAAGAGTCAGTGTTTGGCAAGTACAGAGTTACAGTTTAGGAAGAAGAAAATGGTGCTTGTGACGGATGGCTGGGGTGGCCGCACAACAGTGCGAATGTACTTTATGCCACTGAACTGTATGCCAAGAAATGCTTATCATGGCAAATCTTTAGTATAAAAAAATCACTAGTGATACTAAGTCCCCTCTTTGGGTTGCCTACTGTATACTAAGCTCATATGAGTCACTTGACATACATTATTCAGTTTTGCCCTCACAGCAGTATTATGGGAAAATAATAATAGCTACTTCACCAAGCACATAATATGTGCCAGGCATTGTTGTAAGCCCTTGGTAAGTAACAACTCATTTAATCCTCACGAAGTCCCCATTGTTCTCTGTTTCGTACTTGAAGATATAGAGGAGAGAAAAGTGTTGAGTAATTTATTGACAGTAAGTGTTGGAGGAGACAAGATTAGACCTCAAGTAGTCTGGCACACGAGTCTTTTCACTTAGCCTCTATACCTGTTATCTCTCAGAATAAGTGACTTTCCCAAGTTACCCAGCCTATAGGAGGCAGAAGTGGGATTTAGCCTCCTGTTGGCCCCAGTCAGTATCAGGGCAGTTGACCTCTGTATTAAAGAGAAAGGTGGGCTTACCTGGGGAGGTGCCTTGGGAGAAGGGAGTTTAGAATGAGGGCACAAGCACAGGTAGTAAAGGAGCTTGAATGCAGCAAGATTAAGAACCTAATGAAAGCCTCTCCTGCCTTAATAAGAGTATGACTTCTGTAACCAGGGAAGCTTTTCCTTCTCCTGGGTAGACTATAGTTTGGAGACCTGTGCTCAGGTTTGAACTTCACACTTGAAAAAGGACATAGGCAAATCAAGGAGTGCAGGCAAGTGTGGAGTGAAGTAAGCCGGACAGAGGGCAGCTAAGACAACCGGAGGACTAGAAAATATGTTGAGCGAAGACTTCTCAACACAGGTGTAGCCTCATGGGATCCCGGGTGACACACAAGAGTCAGAGAGCTACAGGCTTGTAGAAACTTGTAAGATGTCATTGATCCCTTAGCATCTTTATTGGAGGGAGACAAGTCATGTGAGTCAAGCCTGACCAAGAGATTTATATGTCCTAATAGTACGTCATCATCTCTAGTCTTTTCCCAATATCCCGTCTGCCTGCTACCATGACAGCTGGTATAACCAAAAGGGCAGGAGTGAGGCAGAGTATCAGATAATTCATCTCATCCAGGGGCCATATTTTAGGGCATTGCTGTTCCATCATGTCACCCACCATCATATAAGCTGTGCCCAGGTTGTTAACATCCCAATCACCAAATTTTAACTAGTGAGAAGAGGTAGTTTATATTCTTGACCTGGATCTAAATCCTCAGTCAAGGGTGGCTAAACTGGCCCCAAAGAAAGAGATCACCAAACTCTGTAATGCTATTTTTGATTCTTCAGCTGGATCCCAATCCTTATATGAGTATGTTCAGTGAAATCATTATTTCAGCTCAAAGCCATTTGACTTTGTGGAAAAATGTCAGATCCCTGTTGGAAAATCAGGGGGAAGGCAGAGCTAAATGTTTTCTGTCTGGCTTACTTCACTCCAGTCCTGTTTGATTCACATTAGGCTCCTATAGCCTCTGACTTCTGCAAACTTGTTAATAAACCTCCACACAAGTCTAGGGAAAACGAGTAGAAAGGACTGAACATGTTAAAGCCTGAAGCACAGACAGTAGGGATCAGGACACCCCATATTAATAGTGCTCATCTCTCTAAAGAGCTGTGTAATAGAAGAAGGAGCTGACTTGTTTTGTGTGACCCAATAAATAGAACCAAGATCTATAGAAGTTTCAATGAAGCAATTTTGATTTCTGAGAAAGAAGAGTTTTCTACCAGTCAGTTAGATGGACCACCTTCTGTGCTGGTGGTCCAGATGGTGAGTTCACCATCACTTAGGGGGTATTCAAGCAACAACCATAAGATGGAGAAATTGTCAAGCAGAGGATGAACCATTGAACAGAGTCACATCTAAGTTGAATCCTGAGACTAGTTTCAAAATTCTGTTTCTTGGGGCGCTTGGGTGGCTTAGTCAGTTGAGCTTCTGACTCTTGATTTCAGCTCAGGTCATGATCCCAGGGTCCTGAGATCAAGCCCTTGGGCCCGTAGCCCATGTTCAGTGTGGAGCCTGATTAAGATTCTCATTCTCATTCTCTCCCCCTCTCCCCTCCCCCCTCCCTCTGCTCCTCTCCCCGCTGGCACTTGCTCTTTCTCTTCTTTCAGAAGAAAAAGAAAAAAGGAAAAAAAAAATTCTGTTTCTTCCTTAAAGTCATCCCTGTCGATGTAATTTATCTTCAGATAAATGGAGGTTTTTCAAAGTCCATTGGAGATATGAGCAGGAACAGTTTACTAAACCTCTGTTGCTGCCCAGCATGGGACCAACTGAATTGTGCAGGATAAGAGTTTAAATGAAGTATTTTGTCCTACATATCAACGAAATGGAAAACTGGGTTTTTGTCATTTGGAATGACAAATTTTCGTTGTTTATCATATCTAAAGTATTCCTGCTCAAGCTGACGGCATTTTTTTTTTCAAACCAAAAAAAGAAACATTTGCAGAACGTGACAATAGCTAGAATTTTAAAATCCAAAAGCTGTCAAAAATGTTTTGATCCCAATTAAAGAGACCCTTTCAGCAATTTACACCTTGTCTTGAATTTCAAAGGGTTCTTGATCCCAATCCGTATATGAGTATGTTCTGTTTTATTATTAGCACGTTGCAGGGGATAAATCAATATTGAAAAGCTGTTCATATTTTCAGATCTCTAGGTATTGATAATGTGTCAGAGGATCAGTGAGAACGCAGGAAACACCGTATATAAACTCATTGTTATTGGTAACAGTAGAAACGGTAGCAATCAGGAGTAGAAGTGGTTTCATGTCAGCATTACTAGGTTCTCAAATCAGACCAGTGAATACGAAGGCAGGAGCGATGTCACCTCCATTTCACAGATAACGAAACAGATTTGGGGAGTGTCTCTGACTTGGCTGTGGACTCCAAACAAACCTTCCCACCGCAGATCTTTCTTTCCAGAGAAACTCATGGACTCTCTCTCCTGATTCCATAGAGATCCCATAGTTTTATTCCATAGAATTATTATAATTTTATGCCATAAAAAAATCATAAATATTGCAGGACCCCGACAATACATCTGTTTCTCAAAAGAGAGGGCGGTCATCTGCATCAGCTTTTCAATATGATGTAACATCGTGTTGCCATAACCACGTGTGAATTTTGCTTGTTCATTTGATTTAGCCAACACTCGGCAATGTTACGTGTGCCATTTGAGGTACGTTACGGTAATTCTGTGAAGTAGGTGCCCTTATTATCGCCATTTTCCAGTTGAGAAAACTGAGATCCAAATTCAGCCACACAGTAAATAAGTAGCAGAGCTGATATTCAAACCCAGGTGGTCTGGTCCAGAATCCTTGATGCCGGTAAGATAGCACGAATGATAGCATACCTGCCTTTGTCTGGGCTACTAGAACAAAAATACCATAAGGGAGGTGGCTTGTAAATAGCAAACATTTATTTTGCATGGTTCTGGAGGCTGGGAGCCCAATATGACGGCCCCAACAAATTCAGCGTCTGGGGAGAGCCCATTTCCTCAGAGATGGGGCCTTTTCGCTGCATGTCCTTACATGGTGGAAGAGATCAGGATGCTTTCTAGAGCCTCTATTATCAGGACCCTCATATCATTCATGAAGGCTCCACTCCCATGGCCTAATCACCTCCCAAAGGTCCTACGTCCTAACACCATCACATTGAGGGTTAGAATTTCAACACATGAGTTTGGGGGAGGGGACACGAACATTCAGACTGTAGCAATATCAAATTTTATAAATGACATTCTTTTATATACATTAGAGCCGATCCAGTATTCTCTCTGCTTTATTGTCACCATTATTCATTTTCATTCTGATGACCTTTCCTGAGGGAAGGTCCAGGGAGTGCAGTTACCGCTGGAAGAGTCTTATGGATGGAATGTTGGCAGTGGAGGAGTAAGTTAGGACCAAAAAAACCCAAACAGTATTTATAAATGCACAAAGGTCTTAAAGAGAAAGACACGTGTGTTCAGTCTTCCCTGTAGAAAGTAAGTATTGAGCACTCGTATAAACCCACAGATGAACAAGGCAATATCTTTTTGTTCATCACTGTGGTCTACCTAGTTAGCATGACTCCCACATAGTAGGGGCTCAGTAATACTTACTGCACAAAAAATAAAGTGACTTAGTGATTAAGAATCAGCAAATCTACAAAGGATAACTAGGGCATAGCAGGGGAGAGGTGGAGTTGACCCAGGATTGAATATTGTCCCTCATAATATAGGGGAAATGGCGTTTTAAATGCAGTGGTTGTGCTTAAAATTTAGGGCTGATTTAATAATTTTTTCTTCAGTGAAAACCAGATGCCACTTTATTTGTATCTCATCAAAATCAGGACTAATCCTCCTTCAATTTGAAGTGGATGTTTTGCCAGGGTTTGGGGAGAGCCCCTGAGAGAGAGGAGGGGAAAGTCGTCCTGGGGAGGTAGACCGGGAAGAAGATAAAGGGGCTATAGAATAAGATGCTGTGACGTGGGAGTCTGTGGGAGCATCTCTGTCACCCTGGTAGCCACTGGAACAGTACACAGAATTCTCACAAGACTACTTACAAACTAGCCTGTAAGCAGGACCGTATGGTTTACAGCATGCTTTTGTGTGTCCTGTCTCATTTGACACCCATAAGTTCCAGAAGGTTTTATTGCCCCCTTTTACAGATAAGACTACTAAGGTACAGGTAGGATAGTGGCTTGCCCAAGGCCATTATGTGTAGCTAGAACTGAATTCAGATTCACATTTTATAATGCCTGAGCTTGTTTTCTTTCTTTTACTCCAGGGATTCTCCACTTCACTGGTTCTTTCCCTGTACTGAGCGTTTTGGCACGTTATGTAGGCATTATGCGGTTACGACTTTTGGGGGAGAAGGTAGTAATGCAGGAATTTTTTAGAAGCCAAGGACATTAGACATTCTACAGAGGACAGGCCAGTCACACACAACAAAAGTGTTCCTGTGCTATACAACTTGCAAATGTCTTACAATACATTCCTGTAGATAATAAACCTATTTATAATTAAATGAATCTAAAACCTAACTCTACAAAAAAGCAAAAGCATTTTTGTATCGTATCCATAAATACTGAATTTTCCAGAAACGTAACTAAACAGCAAGAGAGATGTACTTTGTTTTGTTGGAACCCCATCAAGAGTTGTTCATTGTTTTGGAAAACCATACCATTTAATGCTCTTCATGTCAATTACCGACATGGCACTGATAACCCAGTTTCAGGTGTACCTGTCATGTTCACTACAGCTCAACTTATTTGGCCCTTCCTTAAAAATGTCAGATTTCAAAAAAAGAATGTCAACAATACTGAATTGAACAGTTCTTAAGCCCAAATTTATTCATTATAAGAAAATGTAAACATACAGCAGTGTTATTATATTCTTCTACTATAGTTATAACTGAGCGTTTGTATGTAGACATCCACATTTTTTTCCTAGAAATCATCTTTCATTTTTTGTTATAATTTAGGACATTTTGATGTGCTTAAACTTTGTGTAGACAGATTATATAATCGTTTGCAGGTAATAAAGGAAGAATTACAAAATATTTATTATAAAAAGAAGGTGTTTTGTCAGACAAGATTAAGAACCCCTGTCTAGACCATGCCACCATTTTCATTGGTTCATATACTCATTCATTCATTCATTCATTCATTCATTCATTCCACAAGCGCTTATTGGGTGAAAGGGGAATTCTTCTTGGTGGATAGAGATGAACCAGCCTGAAACCTTTCCTTTGAGGAACTTCTGGCCCTGGAGGTAAGACATGTATAAATAACTAAAAGCTCAAAGCAAGAATAATGAATATAATAAGACAAAGATGAAAATTACCACGAGAGTTTAAAGGGAAAAAATGATTTCTTCCCTCTGAAAAATATATATGGAATGATTTAGAAAGAAAGGGCTGACCCTTGAAAAGTGGGACAGGATTTGAAGTTGGGGATATTAGAGGACTAGTGTCCAGGCCGAGGGAATTACAGGCAGTGGTTCCTAAGCCTGGGTGTCAGGAAAGTCATGAAAGAGGGTAGGCCTGGGGAAGAGTGAGATGTCAGTTTTTCTAGATCTGTGGATGTGTAATTGCTGTCAACGAGAGAGAAAATGGACGAGGTAAGCAAGGGCTAGACTGGGAAGCCTGGAAGGTCCGACCAAAGGGTTTTGGTTGAATCATGCCCATTATAGCCTCAGTTATTATTCACTGTACTCTGTGTCCCTGGAGCTGCTCTAGATATACAGAGAAGTAGGTACAGTGACTGTCGGGCCACCCTTAGTTCTGAACATGCCGTTGTGTAATTCAGGAAAAGGTGCCTTTATTTAAGACTCATTGCCATTTGCCGGGAAACTGTTGCTATAATAAGTATATTCATTTTTGATGACCGTACTGTGCCTTGTTCCCCCGGAAGCTGCCCAGCTGTATGTGGCAGATCTGGGAGTATCATCCATGGATGAGCAGAATGCTGGGGGTACCGTCTTGCCGTTTCCCGCACACGCCACGTGCTGCCCAGCTTTCGTGACTTTCTCAAGGCAACCCCTCCACTTGTAATGTCCTTTGCCCTTCTTCACATAGTAAGTTTTTCAGGGTCCGATAATGTCAACAGTGATACGAACAGCAGCACAGCACAACACCTAGAATGATCAAGACCTTTCTCTGGGCCAAATCCTTCCTTAAACTAAGTGCTTTATGCATTTCATCCTCTGAGCAGGATTCATAGTGGGTCTGTCTGAATCCACAGCCCACTCTCCTTGCGAGTGTGGTGTAGGCACCAGAGAGAGTGGACAGAGTGGAAAGAACATGGATTCAAGATCCAGACTATCTTGGATTTACTCCTGACCAGTTGTGTGATTGTGAAGCAATTTTTCTTAATGACCTTGTGCCTCTTTCACTCATCTGTAAGATGGGAATGATAAAAGTACCTATATCTTAGGGTTGGTGCAAGATTAAATGAGGATTTAATTTAATCTGTTAAGATTTAGGACAGTGCCTGGTATCATACAAAGCTCTAGATATTAAATAATATTATATTATTACCCGCATTGCCCCTTCTTTGGTACGGACCTCCTTATATCCTCTTAGCAGAATTAAGAAATCCTTTTGTAATGCTCCTACAGCATCCGCTGCTCACCCTTGTCATAGCACACCATCATGCTCCCATCAGACTACCCACGACACGAGGTACCTTGTCTCATCCATTGTTATAACTGCAGGGTCTCCAATAAGCCCTGGCATGTGACAGAAATGCTAGTGGGACACTGAAGGAAGGAGGGAAGGCAATCAGGGAGGAGTAGAACAAAAGGGAAGGAAGGAACAAGGTGATAATTGATAAGTCAACTTATAATGAAATGCTGATCACCTGGGCCAGATTGTGGAGACAAAGATGCTATATCCTAAAGATGCTCCTTTTACCATGCAGACAGTGAGTACAGAAAGACCAATGTACATGGTTCAGAGTTAACCCAATCCTAGGATGTCATGGGTGGAAGGTCCCTTGTACATTGACTAACCGACTCATTTACAAGTGAAGAAACCTAGAATGCAAAGAGAAGTGATGCCTGGCACCTTCCAGCAAATCGTAGGCAGGGCACCTGGGATCGAGCATCCCTCAGGGCTCACCGGGCTCACTCTCTGACACTCACAAAACAGGAAGTAGGAAATGTCCTCTTTCTTCCCTCTGCCTCCTTACTTTGCCTTTCTTTTCTCTCGCAGTCTGTCCCGTGTATACCATCTCCATGTTCTCTGCTCCTTCGCTTCAGTGTTCAGGCTCCCACGTGCCTGACAGCAGCCCCAGATCCATTTTAATATCAAAGAGACTGAACATCTAAGGGGAAAAATTGGCTGTCTGTATGCTTAGTGTCTTGTTGGATAATATTGGACTTTAATTTATCACAATAAAGAATCAATTTATAGCTCAAAACCAACATATTTTTAGAAACTGGTACTGTGAGGAAGCTGTCTCTGTAAGATAATTCCGACAGGGCATAATTCATGACGGGGAAGAAAGGATGTCCCTGTTACCCTGGAAAGTGAGACCATCAATGTTTTTGAGCAGATTTGGTAAACTCAGAAATGTAATATCTTTCCCTTAATGGATCCTTTTATCAATTTTAGTCTTTAAGGAGGTGAAGAGGTGACATTTTCTGTGCTACCTGCATGTGCATGATCGATCTCCTTTCTTTCAGTCCCCTAAGAACTCACCTAAAAGAGTATCGTTGTTCTCATTAACCAGGATGAGAAAACTGAGGCACAGAGAAGTTCAGGGACTTGCACAAGGCCAAATATCAAACCAATTGCAGAGCTGGGAACTGACCCCAGCATGGCACAGTGGCAAGGCCCATGTTCTTTCCAGTTCCTGGTGTTGGTATTTCTCCCCTTCACGGGTGTAGTTAGGGCCTCTGGTAAGTAAGTGATCTCTCTTTGCTCTCCAGTGGGGGAAGTCACACTGTGTTGAAGGTTGTCATCATGCAGACCGGCCCTGTGACTGAAGGGTCATCAGCCCTAATTTGGGCTTCTGAAGGGATATTTGAGCCCCTGGTCTCAAAGTTGCAGAGCCTAAATATGCACTGTGACCTTGGGTATGGCTCATCTCCTTGCTCTCTGGGACTCGCTTTCCTTACCCGATGGTCATTCCACAGGCTTTTAATTAAGGGTCCAGATAGTAACATAGTGGGCCATATGGGCTCTCCCAACGATTTAATTTTGCCATCCTACTGTGAAAGCCACCTCACACAATATGTAAACAAATGAGGTTGGCTGAGTTCCAATAAAACTTTGTCAAAATAAGTTTCTAGTTCATGAGCCATACTTTGCTGACTGTGTTCCGGATGATTACTAAGGAGTCTTGTAACTCTCTCTGACGCCATGATGAGCCCTATGGGAGAGCAGGTTGAGCACAGCAGATAATCTGTGGCTCTTCCTCACTGCTCTTTCATGGCTGACTTTTGGGATGGGATACAGAAGTGTTTGTTACAAACTTTGAAGATAAATATTCAGCTCTGCGGAATCGTATTACTTATTGTTGCCATTTGTTGAGCACTAATTGCCAGACACTGTGGTAAGTGCTTCCATATATTTTTCTCATTGAATTCTTACAGTCCATCTGTTCTATTTTATTATCATTTTACAGATGAACTGACTGGAATTCAGGGAGGTTAGGTCACTTAACCAGGACTACTCTTACGTTTTTGTCAGTTTATTCATCCAACAAATATTCATTGAGTACCTACTGTGTGCCAAGCAGTAGTCTGAGGGATGTGCATATATGGGTGAATAAAAGGAAGGTCCCTACCTTGTAGAACTTATGTTCTAATGTGGGGAGATGGAGAGAAAGCAATAGATATATGTGAATCATATATTCTGTTGGAAGGCAGTCGGTGCTATGGAAAAGGAAAAAATAGAGCAAGGTCAGGGCATTTCCCTACTGCACTTGCTTTGTCCTCGCGAAGGGGCCTGTGACATACATGCGTTGTAAATCACCAATATTAACGTGCTCTGGGAGCTTCCTGTAGTTTTAAGGGTCAGCTGAGTAATGGAGAAAGACACTTCTGAAAATTCTCATGCAAATTCCAGAGGCCGTTACATTTGAAAAATCAGAGCTGTCCTTTTCGGTGTTTCTACTTTTATTTAGATGGCTGATTGCTTTCTATGGGGTCTCCTGTTTATTGTTTTTCTCTCACATGCATTGCTTTTAAATTTTAATTTAAAACACATTTCTGTGACTATGCCATGGTTATTTAATAGTTACTTCTGTTTTTACAAAGACACTCTTTACCAGAGCCGTTTGTATTCAAAGGGTGATACTGTAATTAGGCTCAGCACTGATGTGATGGTTCTTTGTGCTTCTCTGGAGTACTTCTCAGTGGTGGCGTCATGCAGGGCAGCATTCATAGTTCTGGGAACAGTAAAGGAATGTGTGTCCTAGGAAGTGAGAGACTAGGTCAGGGTGGGAGCCCCACACAACCTCCCTTGCAGGGGAGAGAGTTCTCTCTGGGGAAACATACACAGGAGATCCTGTGGGCTACATGACCAGCAGCATGGAAAGAACTCTGGGTTTGCTGTGAGAAGGCCTGAATCAGAATTGTCACCCGGTTACAGAAGTGCAGGTTGAACTGTAATGATAACAACAACAGCAACTACAATAGTGATACTAAGAATGGTAACACTGTCGTTTGGGATGTCATTGTAAGTGCTTTATATACATCTCCTTTCATACTTTGATAAATCAGTGAATCTCTTCCCTGCTCAGTGTTCTCCTCTGGAGTATGAAAGTAGTAATTAACTAGCCAATCTGGATAACAAGCCTGCAGAATAGAGGTATTATGTCTTGTTTGTAAAAGATGACACAGAGTTTTGGAAAGGTGCAGTAAATTGCCAAGATGTCTCAGTCAGTAAAGGGTGCCCTGTGCAGCACAATATGTAATACCACCCCGGGTTTGTTGCCCAAAATAAGAAGGCGGGTGTGTGAGTGATACAGCCTTCCATTGATGGTCAGTTGTTACCTGGAACAAAACCCTTCAGTATTCAATGATATTCTGGTATATTTTTCATCATTTGTGCTATAGTTACTGATTGTGTGTGTGTGTGTGTGTGTGTGTGTGTGTGTGTGTAGCATTAATAATATGGATCTAATGTCTTCACATGTTTACATCTTATAGTCATTCTTTTCTTGTACCTTTCCCCTTTTCTATATATTAGGAACAACCATGCTAGGCATTGGCATTGGCATTCCCTGGTTGCTTGCCAATATGAAAAGTGGGGGGTAATTAAATAAAGAAACGAATGAAAACGTAAGACTGTGAGTAATTTGAAGTCAGGGCCCGTGATTTAGCTGTTCTTATATCTCCCACCTGTAGCACATAGTAGATAGCTGCTCCTAGTAGATAGTTGGAGAATTGCGCTGAATTCCCCATTGTTAAGTCCAACAGCCTCTGATTCACCTCCTTGTCTATCTGTGTCCATCTCAGACCTTTGGCCATTGTGGGTGGCATCTAAATTCTATCAGCAGTTAATCTGGCTGAGACTGAAAATGGGATCTCCATCTGCTCTGGTGGTGGGCTTCAATGAAATAACCCATTTTACTCAAGCCACATCTGTCCTTCTTGTGGCTTCTTGAACTTCTAGATGCATAGGAGGTCACATAAAATGTGTTAAAAGTTGCATGCAAGGTATTAAATCTCACCTTCTAGTGTTATTAATGACCTTAATGCCTAGGTACTTTGTTTCCCCCCATTTTTCTTTATCTTTCCCTGCACCTCATATGCCTTTATCTTGCCCATCCCTGTTCTCCAGTGCTCGTATGTGTGAAAATACATCACTTAATTTCTATTGCCATAGACATTTTCAAGGACATTATCGAGTACCCCACTATATATAAGATATAAAGTATAACCTGCTATAAAAGAAGTAAAATATACAAATTGAGGGGAAGGTAAGATCTAATTAGGGGGAAGGAAAGGAACAAACATTTACTGAACACCTATTGTGTGTTTACCCCTATATTAATATTACAAGTTCCTGGGAGACAGAAACCGTTGCCTTCTTCTACCCATCCTCTCCTCTGCCAGAGCAGAGTTTTCCCAAAGGGAGGGAGCCCCTTCAAAGACACGGGAATTTTGATGCAGGGCACCCAGGGTCTTGGCACATGGACCAGTGCGTTTTGCTCCAAAGGATGAGAGAGAAGGTTAGCAGAGCTGTCAGGTGGTGAGGGAGTGCTGTGTGTGCCTTGCTGAGTGAATTACACACACGGCCTCCTTCAGTCCTCACATTCACACTGTGAGCTGTAGGTGTTTCTAACGCTATTCTGCTGGATAGAGCCGTGAACTTTGGAGGTGGAGAAGGATAGAGGTGCTCTGTGCCCTGAGGACAGAGGCCAGTGACTTCACAGTTCTGACCTGAGCCCGGGGCCTCACGGTCTGCTGACCCAACATCAGACGCCACATGCAGCCATACCGCGGCTTCCGCCCAGTATTCTATTGGGCTCACACCAGCACTCACCCTCCTGCAGCTGCCTCAGTCACGTAGCACAGGGATTTGCCTGCCAGAGTGGATTTGACTTCCTCAACTATTTAGAAAATCAGGAGTTTTCAAATCTGCAAGAAATTACCAGGGAAGCATGGCCTCAATATTCAAATACAAAATGCCTGCACCTCCGGAGACTGAGATCTGAATTTTTCATGATGTCTAAGAGATGCACAGACTATTTTGAAACTATAGATTTCACAATTTTGAAGCTAAAGATTGTACCAGCAATTGTCTAAACTCAAGACAGTCATAACCTCCACTCTGGGAGGGAACAGACTTCATCTTCCCTGTAAGTGGGTCTGAGGCGGGCGTCTGAGACTCTGAGGTACGCAGATGCACTGTCCCGTGACCGTGCACTCTGATACATTCACCCACCTGCACAGGTGCACAAAATCACACCGTGAGCATTGACAGAGCCTGATCCTTATTTATATTTAATGCCTTTTCTATTTGCAAAAACAGCATATATTTATTGTAGAAAATTTCCAAAATATAGAAAAGCCATAAAGTAGAAAATAAAAATTATCTGAAATGCCACCATCTAGAAACAAACCCAGTTAGGGGGCGCCTGGGTGGCTCAGTTGGTTAAGTGTCTGATTTCGGCTCAGGTCACGATCTCAGAGTTAGTGGATTTGAGCCCCATCGGGCTCTGACGGCTGACATCTTAGAACCTGGAGGCTGCTTCGGATTCTGTGCCTCCCTCTCTCTCTGCCCCTCCTCTGCTCACATTCTGTGTCTCTCTCTCTGTCTCAAAAATAAACAGACATTTTAAAAAATTAAAAAATAAAAGAAACAAACTCAATATTTTGGTGTCTATGCTACCAATCCTCTTGATGCAAACAGAACGTTTTACACATCCAGAATCACCTTGTACATGCTGCTTTGTAACCTCCTATTGTGTTTATCTGTATCTTTTCTTTCATTAAATATTTTTTCTAACATCTTCAATCTCTGTAAAGCTTTCTAGCATATGTGTGTAACATAATTTAATAAGCAACATATTGTTAGTACCTGCATTTTTGGGGCATGTCCTTTATATACATCTGTGAGTATTTCCTTTAGTTAAATTCCAGAATTACTGGTTCAACAGGTATGTATATTTTTAAAGGTTTGATTTTTTTTTTTGTCAAGTTATGTTTTAGAAAGTTGTACCACAAGATCTACAGATACTATTTCACTCTATGTTTGTCAGCATGGTACTATTTATTTTATTTTTTAAAGTTTATTTATTTTGAGAGAGACAAAGGCAGCATGAGTGGGGGAGGGGCAGAGAGAGGGAGAGAGAGAATCCCAAACAGGCTCTGTGCTCTCAGCAAAACAGTCCTGTTTTGAGCAGGACTCAAACTCATGAAACTGTGAGATCATGACCTGAGCCGAAACCAAGAATCAGACACTTAACCGACCGAGCCACCCAGACATTCCGCTATTCATTTTAAAATAGAAACTTTTAAGCTTTTTTAAAATTTTTTTTTAAATTTTTTTAAAAATTTTTATTTAAAATTAAAATTAAAAAAATTAAAAAATTTTTTAAAATTTTATTTATTTTTTATTTTTTTTTAATGCTTACTTGTTTTTGAGAGAGAGAGAAAGAGGCAGAGTACGAATGGGTCAGGTGGGGGGGGGGGGGCGTGCAGAGAGAGAGGAAGACACAGAATCAGAAGCAGGCTCCAGGCTCTGAGCATCAGCACAGAGCCCGACACAGGGCTTGAACTCACGAGCTGTGAGATCATGACCTGAGCTGAAGTCAGACACTTAACTGACTGAGCCACCAAGGCACCCCTAAAATTTTATTTGTTTGTTTGTTTGTTTTCTTCCACATTTTTATTTATTTATATTTTAGTTGGTGAACATACACTGTAATATTAGTTTCGGGGGCAGAGTTCAGTGATTCACAACTTAAATATAACACCAAGTGCTCATGATAACAAGTGCCCTCCTTAATATTCATCACCCATCTAGCCCATCCCCCACTCTCCTCCCTCCATCAACCTTCAGTTTTCTTCTCTGTCTTTAAGAATTTCTCATGGTTTGTTTCCCTCTTTCTACCCCTACCCCCATGTTCATCTGTTTTGTTTCTGAAATTCCACATACAAGTGAAATCATATGATATTTGTCTTTCTCTGACTTATTTCACTTAGCATAATACACTCTAGCTCCACCCATGTCATTGCAAATGGCAAGATTTCATTCTTTTTGATGGTTGAGTAATACTGCATTGTGTGTGTGTATGTATGTGTGTGTGTGTGTGTATGTATATATGTATATATATGTATATGTGTATATGTATATGTGTATATGTATATATGTATATGTATATATATGTATGTATATGTATATATATGTATATGTATATATGTATATATGTATATGTATATATGTATATATATGTGTATATATACACACACACACACACACACATACATACATATCTTCTTTATTCATTCATCAATCAATGGACATTTGGTATCTCTCCATAACTTGGCTATTATTGATAGTGGTGCTCTAAACATAATCAGGGTGCATATTCCCCTTGGAATCTGTATTTTATATTTCTTTGGGTAAATACCTAGCAGTGCAGTTGCTGGATCATAGAGTAGTTCTATTTTTAATTATTTCAGGAATCTCCATACTGTTCTCTAGAGTGGCTACGCCAGTTTGCTTTCCCACCAACAGTGCAAGAGAGTTCCCCTCTCTCTGCATCGTTGCCAACATCTGTTGTTTCCTGAGTTGTTAATTTTAGCCATTCTGACAGGTATGGTATAGTATCTCATTGTGGTTTTGATTTGTATTTCCCTGCTGATAAGTGATATTGAGCATCTTCTCATGTGTCTGTTACTTATCTGGATGTCTTCTTTGCAAAAGTGTCTATTCATGTCTTCTGCCCACTTCTTGACTGGATTATTTGTTTTTAGGATGTTGAGTTTGGTAAGTTCTTTATAGATTTTGGATACTAATCCTTTATCTGATATGTCATTTGCAAATATCTTTTCCCATTCCATAGGCTGCCTTTTCATTTTGCTGATATTTTCCTTTGCTGTGCAGAAGCTTTTATTTTGATGAGGTTCCAATAGTACATGTTTGCTTTTGTTTCCCTTGCCTCTGGCAACATGTCTAGTAAGAACTTGCTACAGCCAAGGTCAGAGAGGTTGCTGCCTATGTTCTTCTCTAGGATTTTGATAGTTTCCTATCTCACAATTAGGTCCTTCATCCATTTTGGATTTATTTTTGTATAGGGTATAAGAAAGTGGTCCTATTTCATTCTTCTGTCCAGTTTTCCCAAAACCATTTGTTGGAAGACTGTCTTTTTTCCATTGGAAATTCTTTACTGCTTTGTCGAAGATGAGTTGACTATATAGTTGTGGGCCCATTTCTAGATTTTCTATTTTGTGTCACTGATCTCTGTGTCTGTTTTTGTGTCAGTACCATATTGTTTTGATGACTAAAGCTTTATAATATAGCTTGACATCCCGAATTGTGATTTTGTGGTTCCATACAAATTTTACAATTATTTGTTCTAGCTCTGTGAAAAATGCTGGTGGTGTTTTGATAGGAATTGCATTAAATGTGTAGATTGCTTTGGGTAGTATAGACATTTTAACAATGTATATTAATCTTTTTGATACTTTTTTTAGAAATAAGATTTTTTTATTTGAGAGAGAGCACAACCACAGATAAGTGAGGGGCAGAAGGAGAAAGAGAATGTTAAGCAGGCTCTACATTCAGCACAGAGCCTGATGCAGGGCTTGATCCCATGAACTGGGATCATGATCTGAGCCAAAATCAAGAGTCGGATGCTCAACTGACTGAGCCACCCAGATGCCCCGAGCTTTTTGATATTGAGCTGTAGATATCACACTTCTGTCTTAGGTTTATTATCCACTCAGAATAGTCCTAATAGGGCCACAGTATAATTATAGAGACCATATTTTATTCTAATGAGACTAATGTTCCTTTGGCTCTACCTACAGATCTGAATGATAACATAGGGCCTTGAGAGTTGGCTCAAACTGGATTTCCTATAGGACTCAGCTTATCAATTCTCAAGCTGCTAACTATCTGGACTCCAGTTATGCCCTTGGTCCTCCACTTTCTCTGGCCTATGCGTAGGGCAATATTATTGATTCCCTATGTATGCATAAGTGTCACCAAGAAGAGAAAACTTGACAGTCTTGATAATTAGAATTTATGATTTTTCATCTTTGACTTTCAAGCAGAATACAATCTATGTATATATTCACCCCTACACATGAAGCTCTACAGCCTTGGACAAGTTCTTTCACCACTCTGTGCCTAAGTGTCCTCAGTTATGAGATGGACATGGGATGACTTTGGCCTTCTTCAGAGGCCTGTTGCAATAATTCAGGGAAAGAGAACACATGTTAAAGTTCTTTACAGATGAGTGCTCCTTGATTTTATGCATTATTTTTGTTACAGGGGAAGAATGAAGTTGGCATTCAACAAATGTTTATGAGTGAATGAACTTCTCCTTTGATGTTCTTCATTCCAATAACTTTGTATAATTTATGGAGAACAGGTTTCTGGAGCTGAGGAATGCAGCCTAGGTCTGTCCAAACTCAGAATTAGTGGGATCTGAAATAATGAGATTTTCTTTTGGCTTCCTTCAGGATGGTTCTAGTACCCCCATGGTGCTCATCAGTTTGGTTTTCTGCCCACAGTGCTTATATTCCTGCCACTATGATAAGGTCTTCTAGAGAAGTGAATGTGCCTTATACCTCTTGGGGCCATTTATCTAGCCTCGGAGTACTTTCTGCACAAATCTGTCTTTGATTTTATCTCTTTTTATGGAACTATGTGAATATCATTGGGAGAGTTCAAGTTAACTATTCCATAGAGTATAAAATTGCATTCTTAAAAACCAGAGCTTCCATCAGCACCTTGGAGAAGTCATTTGTTTTCCTTTTCCCGATACTCTCATCTGTAAAAATTAAATTCTTATATCAAGTATTTACCACACACACGCACTGTGTCCCAGGTACTGGGATACCAAGATGAATCAGAGAAACCCCCTTCCTCCACAGGACTCATGATTTAGCAGCCGGGGAAACAACCCATTATATGACAGCGTGATAAGCAAGGTCATGGTGTGGTCGCCTCACTTCCAGCTGATACATGTGTGCTTCTGTATTAATGCCCTGAAAAGGAAAGCAAACAGAATCATTCTACTTAAACAAGCAGATGATATTTAATTGATCCATACTGGCGATGTTGGTGAAATGGAGATATAATACAGAGATACTGTGCAGAGAACAGCCTTATAGAAGCGGCCATTGTAGGGGAGTAAACCCCTTTCAGCCTGGTGTCCCACCGGCTCCCACAACCAAAGGGAGCCACCGTCAAGTCAAATGTGCCTGTCTTTCTCGGCCTTTGCATGTAGCGTGTTTTGGGTTTATTATATTTTTCTGCCTAGAACTTTCTTCTTCTGCCTCCCCACAGCCCACTCACCGTTTGCCCCTTCCTTTATTTGGCTGACTGTAGTTTATCCTGTAGACCACTATGCTCAGGTGCCTTTTCCTCAAGGATTCTTCCATGACCTGCCAACCTAGATTAGATATTTCTTGTCTGCGCTTTCAGGCATTAGCCCGAAAATTATAATCATTATTAAGATGTGTTCAGTGAGTTAATGGATAAACAAAAAATGGAAAATATATCCATAAAATGGAATGTTTATTCAGTCTTTAAAAGGGTAGGAAATTCTGACGCATGCTCCCACATGGATGAACCTTGATGATATTAAGCTAAATGAAATACGCTGGTGGCAAATACTGTGTGATTATCTTACATGAGCTTCCTAGAGTAGTCAAATTCATAGAGACAGAAAGTAACATGGTGGTTGCCAGGGTCCAGGGTAGGGGAGAATGGGGAGCACATGTCAGTAAGTACAGAGTTTCTAGCTGGGTACAATGGAAAAGTTGTGGAGATGGTTGGTGGTGATGGTTTTACAATGGTATAAATGCTCTTAATGACACTGAACTGTCGACATAAAAATGGTTAATTTTGTATATTTTAGCCCAATAAAAAAATATGTTAGAAGTGGGTGTGTCATGTCAGTATACTTTCCAATACCTTATGCTCCCTTGAGAACAGGGACCATGGGTTTTCATCATTGTGTTCTCAGTACTAAGCACACGCCTAGTAGATGGTAGGTACTCACACACACACACAAAAGTTGAACGAATAAATAAATGTAGAAGTTGTCTATGCTTACCGTATCCAACTAATAACACCCTGATTTGATTTTATTTCATTTAGTTTTAAAATGTTTATTTACTTACTTTGAGAGAGAGGGAGAGGGAGAGGCAGAGAGAGAATCCCAGGCAGGCTCTTTGATGCTGGCACAGAGCCCGATGTAGGGCTCGATCTGACAAACTGCGAGACCACAACCTGAGCCAAAATCAAGAACCGGATGCTCAACTGACTGAGCCACCCAAGCGCCCCTAACGCCCTGATTTCATAGATAAGAAAACTCTGAGAGGAGCAGTAACCTTCCTAGGACCACACAGCTAGTCAATGTCCACGTCAGGACAGAGACCGAGATGCCACCAACCCCGTCCAAAAACATTCCTTCCTTCATGCCAGCCTCTATTTGCCACCAGTGTCTACAGACAGCTGATAGAGCCAGAGAGGGTAGATGCAGATAAATGAACCTGAAATGCCAGGTCTTAGATCAAAAATGATTTTAGAACGACTGAAAAGAGTAGAAAAGGAAGAGGAGAAAAAGAGGCTGATAGAAGATTTCCCTGGCATACAGTCACTTTTCATTTGCTTTTTACTTTTTCCAGTCTCTTGCCATATAACCAAAAGAATTGGAGTGGGGAGATTGATTGAGCAATCAGTCGTTTCCCAAGGCCTGTCCTGGGATCCCAGTCTCTTAGGTAATTTAACCTGGAAGGGGGTTTTGCTAGAGGGAACAGCCCACACGATTGGGGATAGACAAGATGATTTAATGGGCCTCTTCCTGCCCTAATTGCTAATCTTCCTTATGGGAACCCCCTTCTCCTGCTGCATTAAAGACTCCATTAATTTGTTTATATATAAATTCAAGCTACTTCGGTTCTGTCACACTTCTGAGAGGCTCCCCTTCAGGAGTCCCTGGCTTATACCACCCATTAGGATTTACTGATAAGAAAGATGCATTGTGCGTTTTATTACCTTGTCTATGGAGCACATGTAACAACTATAAAGTACATTCATGTATAGTATGAATAACTGTCAGGGTAATTGATAAAGTAGTCTATAATAAAGGTAGTCAGAATGGCATTCCTAGATGCCGAGGTCTCTTAAGTGTTCAAGAGGAGCGGGGAATGGCACTCAATAAATCCAGTCTTTCAGAAACTGCTGGCATTCAAAAAATAATAATAATAATAATAGCCAACCAGAATCCTTAGGCCTGCATTTCACTTTCAAGTGTAATTATTTTATGTTGCATTTCATATCTGCTGACACATTGGAATCAACTCAGATAAAGGAATGCCATAAATCTTGCATTGTTTGGATTAAGCACGTGTCGGCCCACGTGTTGGCGCTGGAAGAAGTCTAGGAGGAGGCTGGCCACCCCTGTGTGTAAATAGTTTTAGAAAACTAAGAGGCTGGGAAAGATGTTGATGCGGTTATGACAGATGCTCTACCAGCAGCCGTCCAGCGTATTTATTCAAAGAGGTGAGAAGCTCAGTACTTCCTCCTCGTTAGATGCATTGTAGCTGGCCATTAGGATAGTATCAGTGACAGTAGTAGCTGAAGCTGTCTGCCACTGGGCTTCTATTTGCACCAGCTGCCTACGTGTGCTAACTTTTGCCTTCAAAACAATACTACATGGGAGGTATGTCCAGCTGTGTTATCCAGTCCGTGCTATTTAACTTGTCTACAAGTTGTTCTAGATTATTCATTTGGAAATGGAAATAATTATAACAACATTCACAACCCTCACAGACATCACGGGGCCTGTGAGAGGATTTACATGACATAATACACATAAGGTGCCTGGAACGATGCCTGGCACACAGTAAGTGCTCAAGAGCGTGAGCTGACCTTAGCATTTTCATCTCACAGGCGAGGAAACCAGGCACAGTGAGATTAAGAAACTTGCCCAAGGGGCGCCTGGGTGGCTCATTCGGTTAAGTCTCCAACTTCAGCTCAGGTCATGATCTCGGGGTTCATGGGTTTGAGCCCCGCATCGTGATCTGTGCTGACAGCTCAGAGCCAGGAACCTGCTTCCGATTGTGTCTCCCTCTCTCTCTGCCTCTCACCCACTCACGCACACACTCACTCTCTCTCCCTCAAAAATAAATAAACATAAAAAAAAAAAGAAAAAAGAAAAGAAACTTGCCCGAGGTGACTGATGGAAGATTTGGACCCGGGTCTTTTTAATTCCAAAGTCAATTCATTCTACACTTGCTGCTTGTCTACTGCATGTTCTCCATGTTAACATCACACATTGGTCCTTGTTCTGCCCTTGGAGCCTGGAAGGAGGGAGCTTTGTCTTTTCTGCAACCTTACTAGTCTCGCAGCCTGTCCAAAGCTGAGGGAGGTAATGGAGCAACCTTCCTGGGTGGAATCTTTCACCTTCAACTGGGAGCTGTTAGTACCTGAGTACATGTTGTGTCTTGCCCAAATGTGAATTAATGTGGCCTCTTCGGACTTCCAATCTTTTTTGAAGTATGATCTCTACCCTTCTCCTCACCCTTGCCTATCTGTTGGCGTTGTTATAGCAGCTCCACACTCTTAACGGAGACTGTTTGATGACTAACCACCGCCTACCTCAACCACAACCATCTGTCTTTCTTCTACAGTTTTGCAATTAGGGCGATCTCATTAGCTGGAAAAAGTGCTAGAGAAGCAGTCAGATCCAGGATATAGTCCTTTACCTCTGTGCCTCTACACCCTTACTTATATGCCTTGTATCAAGAGGAATGCCAGCTCTTTCTCTGACTGGCTGAGTATCCTTGAAAGTCACTGGACTACAGTTTCCCTGTCGTGCCAGGCTGCATCCTCAGCTGAGATTTCTGGTCCACCAAGCCAGCAGAGCCGCGGGTCACAGAGAGATGCACCGAGAACATGGCAGGACTGGCCTGTCATCCCTCTTCCCCTGCGCCATCTTGAAAATCCTGCCATCTTCATGAGGCTTTTATCACTTGTGCCAGAAAGGAAGCAGACTACAACATTTTAGACACATTTTCAGTGTGAAGACACAAATATTGGTTCAGGACCAATAAAGAGTCAGTGGGAGGAAATACAAGTTCAATCCCGGTCCCACTTGTGAGCTGTATTACCTTGGCAGATTATACAAAGGGTCTGGAACTTACCGTTCTTAAATTGTAAGGACTAATGTATACTGTGCTGCACAAAGGACTTAATTAGACTGTGCATGTCAGAATGCTTTGAAAACTGCAGAACGCCCTGGAAAAATGTTAATTGCTGCACAGGTGGAAAGAAAGCGGCATTTAGGATTCAGAGGTAGAAATTCACGGTGCAGCTCTACAACTGACCAGCTGTCTGATCCTGGGCACTGACCCTTTCTGAGCCTCATGTTTTCCATGTGTAAAATTGGCAAAATAATCTTACGACTCTACACCTGTTTCACAGAGTGGTTCTCAGGCTCCAATATGACGTCAATAGAAGTGTTGGTTTCAAAATTGAACTCTAGGAGAGCCTGGGTGGCTCAGTTGGTTAAGCTTCTCACTCTTGATTTCAGCTCAGGTCATGATCTCATGGTTCCTGAGTTGGAGCCGTACTGGCAGTTTGCAGCCTGCTTGAGATTTCTCCCTCCCTCTCTCTCTGCCCCTTCCCCACTCATGTGCACTGTCTCTGTCTCTCAAAATAAATAAACAAACTTAAAAAAAGTTGAACTCTAAAGCACTCTGCAGATGTTAGCCACCATGTTTATGACATAGGATGTTATGACAGGGATGGCCAACCAGTGGGGTCTCATCTTTGTCCCTGCAAGTCCAAAGGGCATCTTTGTAACACTGGAGTTCATTTTCCCATGGAGAAACCCTTACTTTTCACTGCACAATTTCCAGCTTTCTCAACCAAACAGATCCCCCCTGTTCCTTTCCTTAATTGGAGAGAGAGAATAGAGAGGAAACAGAAGCCAAGCCAAGAATCAGTGGGCTTTTTCCTCATAGGTACGAATTACAAGAACCGTGGCTGTCTTTGCCTCTCATTTTGCTGTCTGCTGGACGATGTTTGCACAGTTCTGGGGATGAAGTAACTAAGATCTCTATTCAGGATAAATGCTCGTTCTGCTTTGTAGCAAAAGATATATGCCAAGACATAAAAAGAATTCTCTCCATGGTGTTCCTTTTAATTCATAGCAGTTATACAGAGCTGTAAAAAGCTACCTAATTACTTCTTCTTGCTGTATATTTCAAAGATTACAGGTATCTTAGTAGATTCAAGGCAAGTCTGGTATTAAAGGCACTGGGCCATAATCTCTCCTTTTTTTTTTTTTTTTTACCCTCCCCCCACCCCCTTTGTAACCATCACTTCAGTCTATGAGTGAGAATATTGGCCTCAGGAACCGTTTTCATCCTTGGGCTCCCTTTATCCTTGTTGAATGAGCAAGACACTGGGATGTCACCTTTGCTTCTGCAGGCATCCATTCGGCCACTTGTAAAATGAGGGCAGTTACTGGAATAATGTCATTGATGTATGCAGTGTGACTGAAGGACCCTGCGAGGGTCCTGGTCTGTCATCTGAGCTGTCTGTGTACAAGTGCCCAGCCCTCCAAGATGAGAACATGTCCCTAAACAGGTTTTGCACATAGCCTGCTGAGTGATAGAAACAGTAGTTTCCATGTCCTTGACATGTTCATGATGCATGAGATCATGGACGAGTGAGGGGGAGAAGGGCTAGAATCCCCATATAACAGCTGAGCTCTAGAGGCAGGAACTACTGTTTTTGTGTCCCCTTTTTCCTGCTAACACTACCCATGGCCCATTGAGGACCCCTCATTGACTTGGTCATCAAGCTCTTTAAGGAGAAGCTCCCACCCAACCCAAATTCAGATCCCTACCTTACAGACGCCTTAACCCTTTGGGAAATGCCCGCACCCTTATCACCCAAAGCAAGGCCAGGCTTTCAACTGTCAGACTCCATTCACTTTTAAGAGGCCACTCAGAGAAGACTCTTAGCTGATGTGGCCTTTCATGCCCAGCCCGACTGAAAGTCCTATCTTTCCTTCCTGGAGACCCAGAAGCTTCAGATCCTCCTTCTAGGACTGTGCTGTCCAATAGCGTAGCCTCTAGCACCAGTTAAAATTTAATAAAATTATTAATAAAATTAATAAAATTTAAGTGAGTTCTTCAGTCACACCAGATACCTTTTAGGTGCTCAAAAATCACATGTGGCTAGTGGCTACCTGGGAAATAAGAGGGGGATATATATATATCTCCATATATATATATATATATATATGGATATATCCATATATATATATATATATATTCATATATCCATATATATGTGTGTATATATATATATATATATATATATATATTCATATCCTGGCACCAAACTTCCCAAACCCTTGTAATTTCCTAAGCATTAAGAACACTAGGAGCATCTTTTGTCCTAATATTTGACTTTGACTCTGGTTCCTGACTTAGAGCTCCAAATCCCTTGGCATTTCCTGGATGATGGGGAGTCTTTTGTGCTATTGAGGCAATTTTTGGTGGGCTCCTGAATAGCTTCAGGATGGGGGCTGGTCCCTGGAAAGGCCACACCATGATTAGGAGCTTGGAACTTTTCAGTCCCATTCCCCTCCTGCCAGTGGGAGATGAGCTAGAGATGAAGTTAATGATGACTCACGCCTATGTGAGGAAGCCCCCATAAAAGGTACAGGGTGTGGAGAACTTCCAGGTTGGCGAGCATGTGGAGGTTTAGAGAGAGTGGCTTGCTCAGAGAGGGCATGAGAATCTACACCCCTTCCCATAGTCCTAACCCTGGGCATCTCTTCCATCCGGGTGTGTCTGAGTTACATACTTTTTATAATAAACCAGTGAAATAGTAAGGAAACTGTTTTCCTGAGTTCTGTATGCTACTCTAGCAAATGAATCAAGCCTGAGGAGGGTGTCACGGAGACCCTGATTCTAGCCAGTTGTCAAAAGCATGGGTAACAACCTAGACTTGCTATTGGCATCTAAAGTCAGGGGGCAGTCTCATGGAACTGAGCCATCTGCGGGTAAATATTGTCAGAATTGAGTTCAGTTCCAAGACACCTGGCTGGTGTCGCAGAGAATCATTTGGTGTGGGTAACGCAATAACACATCTGGTGTCGGAAGCGTGTGAGGCTTGTAGTGTGGGAGTAAAGGAGACCTACAGGAGGAGGTTTCTTGTCTATGACCATATTAGATAGTGAACATCTAGAACATTTCCTTGATCGTAGAAAGTTCTGCCAGACAGAGCTGGGATGAATATGCCCACCTCATACCGAGTACCTACTCTGTGCCAACTCCATGCTAAGAACTTTATAATCCCCAATCCCCCATGATTTAACACATGAGAAACCTGAGGCTTAGTGGTGTTAAACTGCCCAAGGATGCATAGCTGGTAAGTAGCTAAGCTAGGACTGGACCCTGCATCTGTCTGCTCTGCAACCTACTCTCCAACCACCTTTCTCTGCTTACTGTTGATAATTGCTGTGTTGCAATAGTTGCATTCTCTCCTGTGTTAGTTTCTGCTTAGTATCTTCTGTGAACCAGCACGGTGGGGGTGAGCTACAGAATGGGGCCAGGCTGATAACTGTCGCTGCGTGTGCTGAAGATGATGTTGTCTGTCCATTTTGCACATGTTTCTTTGTTAGGTATGTTCTTTTATTATTTTTTTTTTTAATATTTACTGATTTGAGGGAGAGTGCAAGTGGGGGAGGGGAAGACAGAAGGATAGAAGATCCAAAGCGAGCGCTGCACTGACACGCTAACAGTAGACAGCCCGATGTGAGGCTTGAACTCACAAACCATGAGATCATGACCTGAGTTGAGAGGTTGAACGCTCAACCAAGCCACTCAGGTGCATCGTTTGTTAGGTACTTTCCGTGCATTTATCACATATAATTATGTTAATCACCCTACCACATACTTTTTTTTATTATATCCACTTTATAGATGGAAAAAAAAAAAAGTTAAGCAACATGGTGGTCGGTAAGTGGCAGAGCCTGAAATGGAACCCAGGTGATCTGGACTGAGGAACCCCTGTTGTGTCTACCCAGTCTTGCCGCTTTGGCTTACCTCATTGTGATTAAGTCTCACTCCCAACAGAAGGGCTCTCAGCCTCTTCTCAAACATGGAGGACCTCAGTGAACCTTCTGATTGCTTTGGGAGAGTAAACAGAGTAAAATATCTGAGTGGAGTGGCTGCCTGTGAGTGTAGGAGCTTATCTAGTCCCGGGAGAGTTGGCCCTGAGTAAAGCCTCGCCCTCTCCCTCCACTACTGAAGTGCTAATCGATGCAGCAAATACACCTGATTGACTTCTTGTCAGAGCCCCATTTCACAACAAAGGACAACATCTTCTGTAATTTGAAAACTGATTACAGACCTGCAGTCCCGGTTTGCTTTTTTTTTTTCTTTTCCTCCTCTTCCTCCTCCCCCTCCCCCTCCTCCTCCTTTTTTTTTTTTTTTTTTTTAACACAAATGGAGCTTTTCTTCAGGAGAGAGCAAAAGCTTTTCCAGTTGATTCCAATACATTCCCAAAGAGGTTTCTTTGCCAACCCCCTCTTAAGAATCTATTTAATTACAGTAACTGAACTAGAAGATGCAGCAAAGGAGAAAATAGCATTATCTGCATTCCATTTTCATTCATTAAGAATCTGAGCCTAATAAAAGAGATGTACCTTCATAAACAGTATTCAATCTTCTTGTAGATCTGTAGTGGTCTGCTACAAATTCTGTCTATAAAGTCGGTGTGTCTGAAATCCCAAATCCTGAAGGGCTGGGGGGCTACCTGAGAACAGAGTGAGCAGCCCTCAGCTCTGCATTCGTATTTTGGTCAGGGAAGGGAATTTAAGCAAGGATCACCAAGGCAGGGAGACCCGGTCAGTTTCCATAGAAACTACTCCTTACTGTGACTCCAAGGCATCACCCAAAGCAGCAGGGAAGTGTTCCAGCCTCTAGTTGAAATCCACTCTCAAGAGTGTTTGCATTCTGAATTCTTTGGCCTTCCTCCTCAAATACTCGTCACGAGTGGTAGCATTTATGAGAACGAGCATGTGCCTTGGAATGCAAGACGTTTGGATTTGAGTCTGTGTTATATCCCTACCGGTGAGGCTCTAAAATCAAACCAAAGAGACTGACATCCCAGATCTAGAGCAAGAGTCCACGAACTACGGTGGCCTGTGAGCTGAATCCCACCCGTTGCCTGTTTTTGTATAATACTAGCTAAGAAAAGCTTTTACACTTTTTTAATGGTGGAAAAATAAAAGAAATAACATTTCATGATGTGTAAAAATATACATGAAATTTGCATTTCATTCTCCATAGAGAAAAGTTCATTGCCACGCAACCCCACCGATTGGTTTACCTGTGGTCTCAGGCTGTGTTCACACTGCAAGGACAGACCTGCATAGTTGGAGCAGAGACAGTGTGGCCCACAAAACTGAAAATATGAACTGTCTGGCCCCCTAGAGGAAAAGTTTTCCGACCCCTATTCTAGATTCGAGACCCCTGATCTGAAAAGTAAGGTTACTTCTTGGTACTTCAGTTTCTCCATTTTTGAAAAGCAGGGTCAGTGATTGTAGCCACATCATAAGGTGGTTGGACAGATTTGGTGTAAATCATGGAGACCATGGAGCACAATTTGCCCACGTAGTAGACACACAATAAATGCCATTAGGTGATTTTGGTCAACTTACTTGAACTCTTTGATTCTCAATTGCCTGACCTTAAAATGGAGATAATAATGCCTACCTTACAGGAGTTTTTAGAAAGGATTATTGGGGTAGGCCCTCCATAGCAATAATGGCCAATTTTTATTTAGCACTTACTTGACACATGTGAAAACTGAGACCAAAAAATGGTGAAGTGATTTGCCTTCCCCACCCAGGCAGTAAGTGACAGAGCTGGGCTGTGAAACAGGTCATCTCAACAGCCCATCAGTCTAAATTACTCTGTCATCCAAATTCCGTGCCTGACGGACCATGAGTCTCTTTCCATTCCCTTCCTCCTCGTCCCTGCTCCCGCAGTGGCACAATCTTCATGCCTATATCTGCCACTGCTGTCATTCTATCTTTTAACGTCCCTAGTGCTTCACACCTGTGTCTCAAGCATTCATTTACAAATGTATTATAATTTACCAACTGCATATTTGTTGTCCTTTCTGGAATGTGGTTTTCTTAAGCTTTGAAACCGTATTTCTTCATCCTTGTAACCCTGTTGTCTAGCACGGTACCTGGACCATTGTTGGTGCTGAGTTCATGTCTGCTAATTGAATGAATGAATGAGTGAGCAAAACAATGAATATTTTGATACCGTTTGTGTGCTTTTATACACTAATCCCATGTGGCTTCTTTGGGTGGTGTGTATTGTAAAACATTTGGCATACAGCTGGCACAAGAGCTCCCATGTGCAAAGGAATTCAGGAGGAGCCTATGCCTGACTGGCCCTTGAGCTGATAAGAAATTGGAGAAAAAATATGAGCTACCTTGTTGAAAAAGACCTTTTCAGCCTTGCCTCTACCTCAACTAGTTTCATTCAAAATTGCTCTTTCCTTTTTTTAATGTTTATTTGTTTTTGCAAGAGAGAGAGCGTGAGCAGGGGAGGGACGGGGTGGGGGGGGGTGGAGACTGAGGATCTGAAGTGGGCTAGAGAGCCTGATATGGGGCTTGAACTCAGGAACCTTGCGATCATGACCTGAGCCAAAACCCAACGCTCAACCAACTGAGCCACCCAGGCGCCCCCATAATTGCCCTTTGAAAGCCCCACAGTATTTCTCAAGCAGCAGATGACATTAGTACCTGGCTCAGCCCACCATTGGACCACCCCATCTTGGCAATGATTCACCCACTGGATGTTAACAGAAGACCTTCATGGAGCACGACAGAGACCTTGGTAAGCAGCCTTGTGGATGTGAACTGGCTCAGGAGGTCTGGCCTGGAGATTCACAGTGGGGGTGACCATGGCCCTCACTCAGAAGCATGTCTCTGGCCCTCTGTCTGACACAGTTCCCTGAGGCTAGTCTGCTTTGTCTCCTAGACTGGAAGCAGACTTCTAGACAGGTGGGAAGGAATGCTGAACTTACACAGATAACCTTACTTTCTACTTGAGCCCCTAGGGCGACAGAAAGCGTGACAGCAAGAATGATGTAATGACGTCACAGACTTTTATGTATTGGAAGGTTTGAGTTTATCCCTAAGTGTTTAACGGGAGTATTATTACCCTTACTTGGCAGACACTGAAACTGAAGTTTCAGAGGTAGAGGTTGTACATGTGGAGCATTGCAGAGCCTGGAGCAGAATTTAAGTTTTTTGACTCCTGATCATCTAACCCAGCCTCACCACAAATGCGTCCTAAATTCAGGGTGGAGATGATTTTGTCATATCTGTATTCAACAACAATTTATCGATGCCCTACAACAAGCACTGAGGATTCAGCCCTGAGTGAACCAGACAGATGAGGCCATGACCCTTATTACCTTCTATTTTATTGGAAAAGTCAGGCAATAAAGTCAGTAAATAAATAATTTCAGATAGTGATAAGTACTGTGATTTTTTTTTTTTTTAATTCAGAACAAGGTGATAGGGAATGACTGGCAGGGATCGCAGAATTAGATAGGAGGGGTCAGGACAGGTCTTTGAGGAGGGGACACTTCAGCCAAGACTCAACTGTAGAAAAAGGCATGGAGGGAACATGGGACACGGGAGGGAAGAGCCTTGAGGATGGATGAGAGTTGGCAGCTACTTGCACTAATGGGTGGAAACTGATAGAGGTGACACACTGTGTCATCAGCTCCAGTGAGACTCAGGGTCCAGATTGGTCAGCTTTTCCTTCCTCTTGGTCGCAATTCCATTTCTTTCCATCTCCCCCAGCCAAAGCCCACCCATCTCAGGTTTGGGCCAGACAGCTCTTGTCTCTGAAACCTGCCGGGGTTGCAGCCCCAGCGATTAGGCTTCCTTCTCCCATGCCCTGTATCGGCCCTTTCTTTTCTCTTACTCCACGCATCTTCTCTGTGTTGCCCACATTTCCGCTCTTTCATCAAGACCGTAGGGAGTTGGGGATCGGGGGGTGGATGGCGTCATAATCAAGGCCAGGGCAGGCCTGGGGTCCCAGCTTTCTAAGGTGTGATTTGAGGTGACTGCTCGATCTGCCTAGACCTCCTCACCTCTAAGTGGGCGTAGCTTCAGTGCTTATAGCATAGGGTTATTCAGAGGTGACAAGGAAATAGTATCCATAAAGTCCTTAGTTCATAGTAAGCACTCAATAGACACAAATTATCGTTGTCACCATTGTTATTGCATGCTTCACGGCCAGTTGTTCACACTGCTTTATTAGGCTCGGATGGGAGGGCAGGAACTGTAGGTCATAAAGCCGCATAGCTCATGGCCTTGCCCACTTCCTGGAACACATTTGGAGTGAACGAATGAAATCTTTTTCTCTAGAGATGTAACCATTACAGTGGTGTAGAACTTTAGAACCGGAAGGAACCTTAGCTGTTAGTGAATGCATTCAACTCCCTTAGTTAAAACAAAAGGAAACAGAGGCTGACAGGGGCTAAAGAGTTAAGCCCAGAGTTACAGAACTCATTGGTGATAGATCTGAGAATGGCATCTGGTTCCTTTCAGAACAGCCGTATACACTACGAGAAGTAGGTTATTGATAGCTCTGAGGGTAACAGAGCTCCAGTTCTCCGAGATGAGCCCCAGTTTAGAAGAGTTTGTCCCATTAGAACACTCGCTTCTCTTGAAGAGGTTAGCCTAGTTTTTATTTGGAAATGGTGGCAGGGACTGATCTCATTTTTTTGTCATCCCTAACAGAGCACAGACCCTTGGACAGAACAGATGCTCTATAAACAGGTGATAACTGAATGGACACCTGTGGCCACCTTACTGAGAGCTCATTAGTGTAAAAATGTTCGTGTGCAAACTAACCTTGGGGTCAGCCTAAACACAGAATTTGGAATTATGCTCCATGTGTCACAGAGTAACTTTTATAATCCCGGGCCTTGCCCTATCCACATGGCCCATCTGATGAGGGAAGCAGTAAATTTCCACCTCCCTGGGAGGTAATATCCTTTGATCCATCCATGATTTGAAAGCTTGTGAGCATTTAAATGACACCTGGGGCTATTGATTTCAGAAGCACAGCAGATTGTATTTAGAAATCATTTAATGGGCTAGGATTCCTGTTCGTATTTATTCATATTCAACAAAACCTGAGGAACACCTACTGTGTGCCAGGTCCTTTTGCCCCTCCCCGTTAGGAGTATGTGAAAAAGAAGTGTCTTCCTCTTAGGCTCGTTGCAAGGAGGGTTGAGTGAGTCAGCACATGTGGAGCAGCAGACACAGTGCCCAGCATATTTGGGGGAGGGTGGGGGGTGTCCAGCACATTTTAATCCCTCAAAATATTAGCTAGCATTTATAAAACATATGTATTCCTTAAAGTATGACAGTGACCACAATGGTGAGGAAAAGCAGTGGCTACAGTATACATTGAATTTTCACATTGCAAAACTGCTTCTCTTCCTTATTTTTTCAACTCCCCTTCTGATAAAATCACCCTGTCTGTGAATCAGGGACCGCAGAGAGGTTGATGCCTAACATCCTTTCCAGCCTCATGACAGCCTGACCACCTCTATGTGGGTAGAACCCTGCTCCCCTGAGACTCTCATCGCATTGATCATTCTGACTCTGTTCTCTCTCCTGCTTTCTGTTTTTATTTACTGCTTTATAATGAATGCCCACATTTGCCTGGTTCTGTCCCTCTGTCACCTGTGCATCTTGAGAAGGAGAACAGCATCTTGCCCATCTTGGTTTCCACCGAATTTAACACAGAGAAGGTCCTCAGCAAATGAAGGATGAGTGAACACACTTCTTTATTCCTGTATTAACGTTACGCCTTTAAATGTATCCCCCTTTTTTGACCATCCAGTCGAAAGGAAGCTTCTCTGTATGTCTCAAGCAGTTTTATATCTTTGAAGGCCTCATACAGTATAAGCGAAAATTCAAATTTTTGTGATCTCTAATCCTTCGTGGCCCTCCCTAGACAAGCAACAGAGAGGAAGCTCCACCCCACCAACTGGATGGCTTTGGGACTGATCCAGACCCACATACATGAAAGGTGGGTTATGCTTGTTGCTTATAAAAGAGCCGTACACCCTGTGGAACGCGGGAAATGACCTAAAATTTGTGATGAAGCATTTAAATTGGGCAAACAGAACACTCGCTCCTCCCAACCCCCATGTAGAGATGGACTTAATGAGCCTGTGTCTTGTCGAGATTAAAGGAACTAAAAATTCCCCCCATACGTTCATTACAAAGAGAGAATACTGGGGGAAAATAAGTGAACGGGGAGAGAGATTTCCAAACATCAAATAAAATAGCAGACGCTCTTGGTGTCATTTAAGATCTTGTTTCTCTTTTAGAAAAGGTTAACCCAATGCAATGACTGTTGCCTGAGAGAAGGGGAGGGGAGCTATAGTGGGAAGTGAGCGCCTACTAGGGGCCACAGAGGACATGACAGGCCAGCCCGCAGCTTCCAGCCTGGATTTGGCAGAGCGGGACACAGAGGCTAAAGCAGTTAAGAGATCTGCCTGAGTTTCACCCACATTAGGAAGCGTCTCAGCCTGGATTCACTTCAGGGTCCCAGCTCCACACCCAGGCTCTTCTGCCCCAAGCCAGTCAAACAGGAGCATGACGAGTAGGACCTGAGCCCTGCTGGGCTTCAAGTCCCACGTGTGCCCTGGAAGGAAATCAGATCACTGTTAAAAATTAGGATATGAAAATAGAAAAGGGGAAAGAAAGGAAGAAAGAAAGAAAGAAAGAAAGAAAGAAAGAAAGAAAGAAAGAAAGAAAGAAAGAAAGAAAGAAAGAAAACTTTAAGGAAAATCAAAGTGACACAGTGAGATCACGCTGGGTTTGGGAGGCCGTCCCTGCACAGACTGTTTAATTGGGGTTGTATTTTGAGAGTTAGATTAAAGGAAGAAGAAAAAAGACAGTGTTCAACCTGATTTACATGAAAACGAGAAGAAGGGAAAAAAAAGTGGGGTATTAAAATGTGTGAGTTGAATCCTCAGATCTCTGCATTGTACGTGGTGCTCGGTAGAAGTTTTAAATTGGCTACATTGCTTTAATTGAAATATAGAATTGTAATAACACAGTGTGACAGGCACCTACTGAGGGGGAAGGCGGCCTCACCCACCTCTCCCTGGAGCAGCACACAACAAGGGGATGGAAAAAAAAAATACACACCGAGAAGCGCTTGAAAGGGCTTTGTTCTTTTCCAGGCTCTTTGAGGTTTGCTTTTTGAAAACTGCATTTTTTTTTCCACATTCGCTCCAGGGTCCAATTAATCCATACCACCCCACCCCCATTCCCAGGATGTTCTAGCCGTAAAGGTATTTTGTATCAATTAGGGGGTTGTATACTGGCCAAAGGAAAAGAATTTGCAAAATATCCAGATTTGCCTACAAAGACCCCAAATCGGTTGGTAGCCTGAACCAAACTGGTGAGTTGAATGGACATCTCGCTGTCCCCTGAGGTTTCCCATCAGTTCCTGTGTGGCTGTGATCATTTTCAAGTGTGCCCATGGGGAAGCTTATTGCAAGGGTTCTTGACCTAGAGGCAGCCCTGGGAGATGGGCTCAGGTATCAAGGAAAGATGTTTGTGAGGGCAGGCAGTGACGTGACCTAGGACTGGTGTGTGGACCACCAGCTTTCTCTTTGACCTGGCCTCCCAAATCCTGGCTCACCCCTCTGGGAAGAACTCACACTACAGTTCGGACCATCGTCGACAGCCCACACCCCTAGCCCTCTCCCAGCTTTTTCTGTAACACATGCTCGTGACCTCAGAATCTCAACCTTCTTCCCCTCCCCTTTCCTAACTTGTGTCTCAACCCAATGCCATGAAGTCTGGGTGTCTGGGTGCAGTCGTCACCAACCCCATCCTGCAGATGCGCTGGCTACAGGCAACTCATTAGCTCTGTTCCTACTCCATCTTTCCCCATAAATCTGATGCCTGAAACATACACTTCCCCTGAAACACGCAGCTTTCCTCAACCATAGGGTGTGCATTCAAAGAACGGCCTTCCCTGCCCTAGTTCCCAGCACAACTTGTTTTAATGTCGACCCCCTTTAGTGTTAAAATTAGCAAAAAGTTCTTTGAAAAATTTTAAACCGTCAGGTATAGAGGACAGTGGTGTTCCTCTTTAACTGTTTGTAGTGAAGGACCAGCTATTTCCTTTTCCAGTCCTTCGAGGACTGAGATGTGGTTCTTCGACGCAGTGCCTGCTCTTTGCCACACGTGACTCACCAGCTCAGCTCCGCAGGGACTCAGCTCGTCCCTGCCCTGCTCAGTAAGACAGGTCCACTGGACACACTCTGGATGTTGCGCCATCAACATTGCCATGGAAGCCTCTAAACTACCATTTTCGTGCTTATCACGGATCAGTACTAGTTTCCAGACCATTTCCAGCCTGCAGACCCTAAAACGTGTGTTCAGGACATTATTTACTTCTCCTCACGGCAGTGCCTCTGGCACCACTGTTCATCCATTTGCACACGCCAGGCGCTTGACCCCACATTTACCGGTGACACCTGTGGTCGGGTCTGCCCCCGTCGGTCTCTCACTTTCCCTCCCCCCCCCCCCGCCATCACTTTCCCTCCCCCCCCATCTATCACTGTCATCTCAGCCCTCCATCTCGCCTGGACTAGTGTAGGTGCCTCCCACCTGGCCTCTCTGGACCCATTTCAATCCATTCTGCAAAATCAAGCCACAGCAACCTCTTTCATATCTATATAAAGACAGAGAGCCAGTTTCTCTTCTGCTTGAAGCCTTTTGGTGGCTTCTCTTGCTCTTCTGCTCACCCTGTCCTCCCCAGCATGCCTGGCCTTCTGTCAGTTGCCCATAAGCCCTCTGCCTCCCCCCACAAAGCCCCCCAGGGCCTTTGGCCCTGCTCTGTCTCAGGATTCAGCTGTTCTCTCCACAACCCCAGGACACAAAGCTACTCTGCCCTGGGGTTCTGTTCTGGGAAATTTGCAAAGCGTGACCTCCTTGAATCCTCGCGTCCCAAAGATGTGATTAACGCTATTTTTAAAATGAGAAAGCTGGAGCTCAGAGAGGTTAAACAGCTTGCCTGGGATGGGAGGAGCAGCTAATTAGTGAGATCCTCACCCGGCCTGTGCGGTCCAGGGGCCCGAGAGGTCTTTCCACATGGAGATTTAGGGAACCACACGGTCTTTCGGTACAGCCTCCTCACCACAGTGAGGACTTCCCTCCTGTGCCTCCCTCCTTTTTGCTTCTTATGGCCGCCACCCCCTCCAGCTGATGCTCCTTCTTCCCTTTTAGCGTCTCATCTCATTTACTAGATAATGTTAGCATCCAGCTGTTAGCACCCAGGGATTCAGTATTAGGCAGAGCCTGAAGAACTAAAAATAGCCCTATTTTGTCCATTTTCTCCACAAAGGCTTGGGTCCGTGGGCTTCTGAGACCCAGTCGTAATCGTGGTGACCCCCACCTCCCCTGCTTGGGTCCTGCCATTTTGAGGAGAAAGCTGCCTTGCACCCATCCGGGCCGTAGTCCTTTTCTGCCGCTTCCTAGGGCTTCCTTGAGCACTAGACAGAAAGGTACTGAGCTGACACCCAGTTTCCACCAGGCCCTCGGCATACTCTGGCCTCTTAAGCACACGTGAATATGTAGTTAAAAATCCATTTACATGAATAAATGAACTAGTCAGGAGATGAAACCCGTTTTTCCCCCCACTTAAAATAGGAGAAAGAATCCCCTGAACTTTGCAACTTCATGATATCCTGTACTTTGTGTCATCAGCATCCCCTGGAAACAAGAAGGCTCTGAAAAGAGGAGAATAAAAGCCTTCTCGATGAAAACAGTGGAACAGGCAGTGGCAATTGGAAAAATTCATATGCTGTAATTATAGATTTTTGTTTGTTTTAAATCCTGGCACTCAATCCGTGAGCTCAGTTTAATAATAAAATACTAGCATTATGCATGCAAGTGCAAATTTGGTATCATGTCAGTCAATTCCAAACACTATTTACAGAATGGAATCATTACAGTGCATTAATATAATGAAGACAGTACTGGAGCTTATTTCAGAGTAATATTCTTAAAACATCACCACAGGATGGTGTCTGTAGCCCTTCTCAAGAGTTGAAGCTTAGCTCAAGCCATCTTAACACACTTTGAGCTTTGTTACTGACATAATGTGGCTTGGGTTCTGCTCTTAGCCATGTGTATAGCAACTGTAATGGCAGAGAGTGGGAAAGAGAAAAGGGGTAGGGGGAGGCGAGAGAGAGAGACAGAGAGAGAATCATCCCTGATGGGAAGATCCTCTGGCCACGGTTTTCTGTAGGCATGCTTCTGTCACTGCAAAGAACACACTGCTTTGGCATGTGATCGATCACATGTCTGTTGCCTCGCTGGATGCTGAGCTCACTGAGAGCAGGGGCCCTTCTTTATTTATCTCTGAAATAGTAGGCAGTGCGGCATAGCGATGAAAAGAACTGGCTCTGGAGCCAGACGGCCTGGGTTCAAATCTCATACTAGCTCGGTGGCTTTGCATAAGCAGTTACTAAGCTCTCTGTGCCTCACTTTGCCTGTCTCTGAGAGTTGTTACGGGAATTAAATAAGCGGAACCGTAGAAAGATGTCTGGCACATAGAAAATGCTCATTGAATGTTCCCTCTTATTCTCATGTCTGTACCCCTAGTACCCTGTTCGGTGATGGTGTAGAGTAGGTGACCAATCCATGTGCAAGAGGTGGAAGAATGAGTGGCTGGATGGGTGAATAAACAGCGTGGCTGTGATCCACAGCATGCATTGCTTATCTGAATCTGTAGCATTCTGTGTATTTCAATGGCTCTGCCAGAATCCAGGCCTCTTCTTTGTTGGAACTTGAGGCTGCCCGGAGATGATTGGACTTGGTTCAGATAGCTATCGGGCGAGACAAAGAGGTTTGCACATCAGGGACTAAAGTTGAGGCTTTGCGAATGTGCAAAACTGAGAATTGATGCAGAAGTCATTATTAACTCACACATTTAACAGGATGTTTGCCTTTCAACAAAGGGTGACTAATTAATGTAACAGTTGATTATGTAGCTCCCTTAATTTGTTACTGGTTTTCAAATACCAAAGTAATTACATCACTAAAGGAGGGGGGACAGTTGCTAGCAAGTCAGTGTATAAAAGAGATGCAAAAAAGGATTGACTGTTGGTTTCAAATCCTGCTCGGATACAGACTGTGTGGAGTCTGATGAGGTAGCAGCACACAGGTCCCTGAGTGAAGTCAAACCCTATGCTCTGGCCAGGGTAAGGATGATGGAGTCTGGCCTGCGTAGATGTGGCGTAGGGTTTTCAAATCGTGACTCTGCCGCTGAGCACCTGTCAACAGTGCCCGCCTCTGGAAACGGGGCAGCTAATGGCGTCTCCCTCATGGAGTTGTTAGGAGGATTAAAGTTTGAACCGTGTCCGGCATGTGATAGGGGCTGAATGTTATTTTATAGTTCATGATCTCTGTTATGCTTTTCTCTCCAGCCTCACACCCTCACACTCGCCCCCAGAGATGCTGTGTCTCAACCCATGCCTACTTGTGCTTTCCCTGGGCCTCAGAGATTCTGCCTGGGCACCCTCCATACCCACCCTATTCCCCAGCCCAGCTTGGCAGCTCTTAGCCATCTTGCAGATACCAATCTAACCAGATCTTCTTCCACGAAGCACCTGCTTCTGCCAGACAGAATTGCACGCCCGTCCCCCTGTGCCACTGTATTCCTTGAATGTATCATGTTTCGGTGATTTTTCAGATAGTGTTTTTTTTTTTGTCCCATTGTAACACCTCTGCAGTGAGGACTGGCTTGTAGTCTGCAGCATCTTGATTCCATGCGGTACAGCACCTCCATTATGCTTTGTTCCATGGCTGGTATCATTGTCTGCGTGTCTCAGCAACCTAAGGATGGAGACCATGGTGTATTATATTTGTGTTCCCTAGCACCTAGACAAAGCATTCAGTCAGTGCTGCTAAACAAAGAGAAGAAGAAATGAACAATGTCGCTAGGTGTCTGGTTTTGTCGAGTAGCAGGATGTCTTTGGATATGTGCTAACATCTGAAAAATAACAACAATAACAGCAATAATATAGCACTTTCTTTGTGGCAGGCATCATCAAAGTACATAGATTACTTCCCCTTCACGATACTCTGATGAGGTTGCTTCTGTTTTCATCTTCATTTCGCTCATGAGGAAACTTAGGTTCAAAAAGGTTAAGCAGCATGCCCAAGATCCTATAGCTAATGGTGACGGAGCTGGGATTTGAACCCAGGTGGTCTGGCTCCACAGCCTAAATCTGCCTCTTGACTGGTGACCTCTTATGGCTTATGAAAGACTGGTTTAAAACTCTCACCAGCACCCAAAGTCTTTCCCACTCTATCATTCACTATCGGCTGGAACAATCTGTGTAATCCAAGACAGGTGCCAGGTCTATGTATTTTGCTCATATGATTCTTCTACCTTGAACTGCATCTGCCTTCGATTTACTGTCGATTGAAATACAGAGCTGGATTCGAAGCCCATCCCATTCCAAACCCCCATGATGTCTTTGGAACCCATTCCACCCTATAGGAAAGCCCCTTTCCTTCTCACTCAGTGTCTGTAGCAGGTTTTGAAAGCATTTATGGGCCAATACATGCATGTCTAATGCACTTGTGTCAGAGTTTATGTTGTCTTGGCCTGTTTTAACCCCTTTTCACCATAGGCTACCACCTGCTTGGAAGAGGGCGCAAGTCTTTTTTTCCTTTTTTTTTTTTTTTGATGTTTATTTTTGAGAGAGACAGACAGACAAACAGAGCACACATGGGGGAGGGGCAGAAAGAGAGGGAGACACAGAATCGGAAGCAGGCTCCAGGCTCTGAACTGTCAGCACAGAGCCCAACACGGGGCTCGAACTCATGAACCGTGAGATCATGACCTGAGCCAAAGTTGGATGCTTAACTGACTGAGCCACCCAGGCACCTTGAGGGCCAAGTCTTAAATATCTTTCGGGTCCACCAAAATTCTACCTACTCTAGACTCCTGAACTAGTAAGGACGAATAAATAGATGTTGTTAGGTAGATAGTAAATGATAGGTGGATTTCTTATGAAAAACTACCTCTGTAGTACACAACCCATTATATTAACATTCACGTATCATTCAGCAAACATTTATTGGGTACTCATAGTGTTCTAGAGAACTGAGCTAATTGCTATTACCCCTACTGCTGCTATTATTACTAATAATAGCAGCTGACACTTACTGAGCACTCAGTTTTACTGAGACATCATGCTAAGAAGTGACCTGTGCATCATTTCTTTCAATCCCTACAACAGCCCTATTATCTTCGATTTACAGATGATAAAACCAAGGCTTGGAGATATTAAATAATATGACTTACAGACACCGTGAGCACAAGGACTGCATTTGTTTTTATTCATCTTTGTATCCACCCAACAGTTTCTGGCCCTTATGAGGTCCTCAATGAATATTTATCAATTGAGTAAATGGATGAACCAATGACTCCATTTTTTAAATGGCAGTCTGGCCCCAGAGTCGTCAGTTATAACCATTATGCTACCCTGAATTTCAACCTAATTTTAGAGAGGAGGATACTTAGACTATGAGAAATAAAATAATTGTCCTACTCCATGCATCTGAGAAATAGCAGAGGGGAGAAAACACCCACATCTATTTTACTGTCCTTGTTAAAGAACGTTTAGCGCAAAGTTAATTTTACGACGTGAGTTATCTATAAGGTAGAGTTAGAGTGTGTCCTTTTTTCTTTCTTTCTCAAATAGTATGAGCCTCAGGGCAGGCAACACTAGATGTATTTAGTATATAAGCCTAAGAATTGCCCCAATTGTTGTTGATTATTATTTTGGTTTTCTGAATGGGCCCCATGATTGCTCAATGTGTGATAGAACATCCGTCCCTAATTTGTAATCCTCCATTTTGCTTCCCACATCTTTGAACAAGGAACAAGCCATAATTTATGCGTGATAAATCAGAGGTCTTTTTATAAGATGCCGTTTGAATTTTTTTTTCCACTATGGCTTATAAAATGTTTTTATAGGATGTTAGAGGTCAAAGGGACAGTAAAGGAATCTTTCCCAGCAAATCACTTCCTTGTCCTCCAGACACACTGGGCTCCAGTTAGATGATGATGGGTTCTGTGAGTTGTTTTCCGAGAGACCTGAGTTCCAATTCCAGTTGAATCCTTATGATTCATGTGACCTTGGTCAAGAATTTTAATCCTCTTGAGTCTCAGTTTCTTCATTTTAAAAACTGGAATTAAAGTATTACCCTGCATGGTTGCTGTAAGGATTAGATATATAAAGGACCAACCACACTGGCACCAATAAACTGTAATTAGATGCGAGCCATTATTTCCCAAAGCCTGAAAGAAACTATATTTACCTTTAGAAAAGTTGTAAAGAATAACCCAATGGAATTTTTTTTTATAGGTTGGAGTTACATCAACTCCTTGAAGTCATATTCGACAACATATTCACGAAAAGCTCCAGTTGGTAGTTAACCATGTCTTGGACAAATAAATAAAAATTAGACAGAGATGAACTTAAAGTCATTTGGTGACGTTTCTTAAAACCTGGAGCACGTGGAAGCCTTGGTGGTTCTCATGACCTTTAGTTGTTCTGTGACCCCCAGGCATGGAAGAGACGTGTGCTACCCACCTCGTAGCCATGGTTCCTCCATATGTCCAGCCCCGGCAGTGAGGAACCACGTGACCGTATCTGGCTGTGAACTGAAGTGACGTGACTTCTAGGCCAAGCTCACAAGCACCAGATGCAGCCCTCCATTCTTTCTTCTGCCTTGACAACTATAAGGCTATGGGTTGGGATGTGGAAGTGAACCCCTGCCAGCCCAGGCGGGACATGCAGTTTGAATCAAAGATGAGCCCGTGTGGTAATAAGCCACTGAGCTTTCAAGGTTTAATGTAACCCATTTTAATATATTAGGCCATAGGTTTTAGAGGGTACGATATATGAGGCAGTGTTTATAAATTTTAATTTCCACAGCTGAAAAAATAAATCATTGTCCGTTTACTCTTCTTACATTAATTTATCCATCCATACACGCATCAGCCCATATATTCAACAAACATTTTTTAACACCTATTAATTGCCAGATACTAGACTGGGTTTAAGGATATAAAACTAAAAGGCCCTGACACCCCTACCCTTATGGGGCCAGGATCTAGCTGGAGAAACAGACAGGAAAATTCTGTGCTGACGGCTCAGAGCCTGGAGCCTGCTTCGAGTCCTGTGTCTCCCTCTCTCTCTGCCCCTCCCCCACTCATGCTCTCTTGCACGTGCTCTGTCTCTCTCTCTCTCGCTCTCTCTCACTCTCTCTCGCTCTCTCAAAAATGAATAAACAGTAAACATTGTTTAAAAAGAAAAAGAAAGGAGGGACTTTAGCTTGTGTTCGTTGGGGAAGGCTTCTGTGAGGAGGTGACCCACAAACTGAGTTTGTCAGGGTTTAAATGGGTTTAAGTGCCAGGGTTTAAACTGGAGGGTTTAAAGCCCTGAGGAGACATGGTGGAAAATGAAGCTTTCAGAGTGGATGCAGATGTGGAATAGGGACATACAGGTTTAATTTTATGTCAGTATTGCTGGGACACTCAATTTTTCTATTGCTAGATTTAATTCTTTAAGTTCCTTTGCTTAAAATGGGGAGTTTAAATATATCCCTTGTGGTAGAGGTATATATTATTGGACTTCCGTATTTTTATTTTAGGCGTTTCAGAAAGCAATACTCTGAGAAGAGTAATGCACAGTAAGCTTTTGAAACAAAGAAGTTGAAACAGGATATTGTTCGACTCTGTGGACTTGGGAAACACACAGGACCTGAGGTTAGAAAGTTCCGGGTATGAACCCCAGCTCCGCTACTTTCTCAGCTTCCTGATCTTGGGCAAAGGACAACCTCTCTCCACTTCAGTTTCCTCACGAATTAACTGGAGATGATAATAGCACCCATTTGATAGCCCGGTTATGAGACTGAAATGCCATCATACATCAAAGTTCTCAGCAGGGCGAGTGACACAAGGAACGCTGAGTCAACATTCAATCAACAGTATCAGCTGTCACTGGTCCGATTACTGTCATCTTCATCTGTGTTTTTATTGTCATCATCATCATCACCACTGTATTTATTTTGGTAGGAGGCATTATTCCTCCCTGTATTTGCAATGATTTTTATGAGAGCTTTGCTTTCATTTGACAAATTACATGAGACCATGGTCACTGGTATACCAAGTCCCAAATTCTCCTCCTGGCAATTGAGGCCCTTTTCCATTTGTTTTTAACCAAGGTAGTTCTGCCTCACCTCCCACTATTATTAGCCATGCTCTCCCCTCTCACTCCCCAGAGTTCTCTCCTCATATTACCTCCATGCTTTTACTCAGTCAGGTTTCCACACAACACAGAATGTCCTCTTTCTTGAATGTAGTAAAATATGTAGTTCTTCTATCCTGTGCCAGCCATTAGGGTGGGTACCCTCCATATGCGAGCTCATTAATCCTCACCTCTAAAACAGCAGCTGAGACTAGAGGAGGTGAGTTTCCTGCCAAATCCAGGCAAGTAGAAAGTAGAGGAGGAGGATGGGTGGTAAGTATGCCAACCCACTCAACCCTGCAGGACTGGACTGAAAAACTTCCTGCATCTTTCTGATCCACAGTAAAGCATCCACAGCCTCATGGGCTTCGGTCCATGTTGTCATAAGTAGGTAGATAGAACCAAGGACAGATAAACCAAGGGCAGAGGGACAAATCAGCAAAGCACTCTAAAGAGACAAAGAATCTTTTCTCCGTGAGTCGCACCCACTCTGAAGAGCTATTGGAGGTTACCGTTGAATTTTCTCTGCTCCGAACAGTATCCTGCCCCATGTCCTTGCCTTGCTAAAACATGCAGGGTAAACTCAATCCATGGGCACAAGGGTTTTCTCAGAGCCAAGTGAGTCAACCCAGCCTGAGGAGAGTGTGAATTTTAGTAGATGGAGGAATTCATAGTTCAGTCTTGGAAATCTGTGTGCAAAGAAGGGCTTTTAATAGGAAGCTGTCAGTTGGTCCCAAGTGAAGAAAACTAGGATGAGGGAGGAAACAGAGCACAGATCATTCAGGGCCAGCAATTGAGGTCCAAGGCTGTCAGCAACGCCTTCCAGGGTGGTTGGCAGGGACTTCTCTGTGGCACAGAAGCGGGGGCAGGCTACTCTCCCAGAAATCAAATCCGTAAAGCCCCATCTCCTGACCTGCAACCCGCCTGGCCTCCTGGGAATTAGCATCCATTGATCGTGGTATGGTCTGGGGACAAAAGCCTGCACTGAGCACAGGCAGTGGAAAGGCCCTTCAGGAGATGCTCTCTGAGACCAGCTTCAGAAACATTTGAGGAGACATAAGCAAGTGCTCAAACAAATCCTGCTTACCGTACAGCAGTGAATTTATAGTGGTGACCTGGGGGTGGGGCTGGCCGATTCCAAGTTCCTCCGCTTCTGCCTGTAACCACTCTGACCTCAGGCCCTCTGATGGTTATGTTAGGCAACCGGGAGGTATATCTGAGAACCAAATCTCCAGCGTGCATGTACGAGAACAAAGAAGTTTGGATTCTGCTGTTGGAACTGCTCAGACTCATGTGGATGGGAAAATGTTGTAAAGGCTCGCAAGCCGAGGCTGGGCTCTGTCCCTTCCCTTAAAGGTAGCTGTGGAAGAAGAGACACAGCCAGAGCTGTCCTGCTGTGTGCCCGCGTGACAGCAGGGCCTCAGGAAGTACGGCTGAAGGGAGGAAAAGGTCAGGAACAGGTGAAGGAGAGAAGCTACACTCAAAAAGGGGGGAAATAAAAGGAAAAATAAAACTTGTAAAGGTATCAACTTCAAGGTTCTTGGCATTTGAGCCCACCTGACATTCTGGGCCCTCTTCTAGGTACCTAAAGAAATCATCATATTTGACTCACAACTTTGTGATGTGCAATTTATTATCCACATTTCACAGACCAGGACACTAAGGAAATTCAAAGTGCAGTCACTCACTGCCCAGGACCATACTGATTATTTGAAGACTGGGATTCACTCGCCACCACTATTTATTGGAAGTTTATTATGAGGCTGATATTGTGTTTTGTATGCGAGATCCATTTTATATGCAATATCCTCAAAGTCACCCAGCAAGGAAAGTGTTACATTAACCCCCTCTTGTAGATGAGGAAACTAAGGCTCGGTCTCACGCTGCATGTTAAGTGAGTAGAGATTGCTCCAGTGCTGGCACAAAATGATTTCAAGGCAGGACTTGGATCCCAGGCATTAGTCTGAACTGGGTTCTCTGGGCATTAGATTTTTTTATTAATTTCTTAATTATTAAAGAGAAAGAGAGCACACACATAAGCAGGGGCAGAGGAAGAGAGAGAGAATCTGAAGCAGGCTCCAGGCTCAGCGAGGGGCCTGACACAGGGCTTGATCCCACGACCCTGGGATCATGACCTGAGCCAAAATCAAGAGTTGGACGCTCAACACATTGAGCCACCCAGGCACCCCGTGAGTATTAGAAATTTTGCCTTGTGGGGTAATATGTGTTATTTCTGGTGCTGAGAAGGCTCAGAGCCAGTTAGGGACCATGGCTGTTGACCGGGAGAACATTACCCTCCACTGCACAAGGTGTCCGGGCTCTTGATCTCAGGTTCACCCCGGCACAAAGAGGGAGTCCATGGTGAGCCCCCACCTCAGCCTGAACCTCTAGCTTACTTGTGCCTTCTGTGCTGTTTACCAGCAGCTTCAGGAACACACCAGAGAAGGAACAAGCTGGACCTGGAGCCCAGGCCCGACTCTGGGCCGGACTGGCAAGCCCACAGCTAAGACCTGGCAGGGTTGCCTTGTTAGCGCATGTCTGCCTGGTTCTTTGCATCAGCTCGTGAGGACTTTCACCTGTGCTTCCCTTCTGCGAATGACATGAGTAAAGGTCCCTCCACCCCCGTCCCAGTCACTCCCTTCCTGAACAAGGAATGAACTTCTCCCTTCTGTGTCTGGGAAAGAAAGGCCCAGGAAGGATTTAGTTACTTATTTTTATTATTTTTTTTTAAGCTGGGGAACTAAATTGTGTCATTTCTAATTGCTTCTCTTCATTGTCAGAATGCAGGCGCCTAGGATGCAGCTCCACCCCTGTGCCCGTCAGAGGCATCTCCCATGGGTTCCCCTGTCACCCTGCACTTTACCTCTCAGGGCGCCTAGCACACCACACTGATGTTTGCCACGCAGGGCTCCCCCACTAGACCTTGAGCTCAGGAGGAGTGGGGGCCATGTCTATGTCAGCATTGTGCTCCTACGATGCAGTACAACGCTTGACATACAGGAATCATTCAATGAATAACTTTGTGGCGTGAACGAATACATGTATACAATGGCAGTACTAACATTATCCCCCTGAGGGTATGTCCTCATAATGACATGGTTCTCCCAGGCACACTTGCTTATTCCAGGCCAGGATAGAATCAGCCTGAGTCCTTTTCTACATCTAGCCCATGTTACAGAGGGAAAGGGATGTAAATTGAAGCCTTCTTGACACAGCTGAAAGAGTCAGGCCTGGCTTCAAATCCTAACCCTTCCACCTCCTAACTAGGTAGTGTTGGGCCAGTTACAAGGTCCTCTCAACCACAGAAGGACGTTCGACAGTAAGAGAAGGTGTATGTTCAAAAGGAAACAAAACCCAAATAAAGAAAAACCCGATACTTATACAATGTTGACTAGGTGCCAGACACGATTTTAAGGGTCCTGAATATTATAATCTACTTAATCATCACAGCTCCCATGAGATGTAGGCACTATGGTGGTGCTCATTTTACAGATGAAGAAACTGAGGCACAGAGAGGATACATATTCACCCAATGTCACATAGCTAGTAAGCGGGAGAGCCAAGATTTGAACCTGGACAGTCTGGTTCCAGCGTCTGTATTCTTAACCTCTCGCAGTTAACTGCTTCTATCAATATGATACAGGAAGAGCCTGCATTTAGAGTTTGGAAGGTCCTTGAGAGTGCCGACTTCAGGTCTGCTGCTTACTGGATGTGACTTTGGGCAGACGACTTAGCCTCTCTGGGTTATGTAACATCCTCATTTTATCATGGGGATAATAAAACAAGATAATGAATGAGATAATAAATTAGATAGAGCTTTAAAAGCTATAAAGCTCTTGGCACATCGAAGTATGAAGTGGCTATTAACTGTTAGATGCCAAAGAGCCTTGAGTGATAAAATGAGGTGCTTGCTTTATAGGCTTTGGGCCTGTGAAAGCATTGGGAGATTTTTATCAAAACAGGGTAGCAGGAAGGAAGGGATGGATAGATGAATACATGGATGGAAGGAACGAAGGAAAGAAGGGGAGTTAATCAGTATTTTAGAAGACATGCTTCAAATAGAAGACCTCTCACGAAAGAAATGTATAAGAAGCAGTATATTATCACCCTCCTGGATTTGGGAATTAGACATTTGGGGTGGGAGTAGGGGGTCCAGTCTCAGAACTTCCTCTTTCTAGCTCTTTGAGCTGAGGCCTGCAACTTTATCTCTCCGTGCCTCAGTGCCCTCCTTTGTCAAATAAATGAGAATAAAGCCTTCCTTATTGGCTTGTAATGAGAATTAAAGTCGATCCTATAGGAAAAGCATCAGGCTCGCAGGAGACGATCCAAAGCATCAGCGCCCCTCCCTGCTCTAGCTGAGTCCCTTGATGTTTTCCATTGTATCCACATGATATAAAATTGCGAGATGCCTGCTTTAGGGAATTAATTTCCTAAAGTAGGGAGAGGGCATTCATAATAAACACTCTGCATTTTCATCCTGTTGCTTACCTGCTTGCAGGTGCAACCCGGGAAGGAAACATCCCCTTCAGCAGGGGCCTTTGTTCTGCAATTAAAGACGCCTTGCTAATCCTTCTGCTTCCCAGATGCTCTTGGAGCGGCTGTATTTTTAGCTCATCTCTTTCATATGCCTCACTCCAAAGGCATCTTATTATTCATTTCAAAACTTGACAACTCCTATCACTTTGTTCCATTCTGATACACAAAGAGAGAATGAAATGTAGGAGTCTCCAGCCAAGTTTTGCTTCTGATCAGTTGAGTCCAGAGCAGCAAGGATGTCTGCCGGCCCCGTCGGCTCATGGACCTGCCCGGCATGTCCGCTGTGTATCACGAGTTCTCACGCACGTGCTCGTCTGCGCCGTAGCATAGACTGTCGGGTATCTATGTGTGTGCATGCGCTCAAGAGCAGCACAAATGCTGTCATACAGACACAGACCAGCAGCCCCCGTGCATTTCTGGGACCAGACTGAAGAGCGTGCAGGAGTGTGTGTAACAGCAAGGATACACATTCCCAGCATTCAGTTGTTTACTCAACAAACTTGATGAATGGTGTCTGTGCACCAGGATGTGTGCTAGGCAAGGGCATACATTCTGCAAAAAACAGAGAAGATATCAGCTCATGGGATACCCTTTGAATGACTTTGAAGTAACAGTGTCACATTTATGAAGCACTTGCTGTGCTCTGGGCACCAAGCTAAGCATGCCATGTATGTTAATTCAGGGAGTTCTAACAGCTCTGGGAGGTGGAGACAGTCATTCCCCATATACAGGCAAGAAAGCGACGTCACAAAATGTTAAGTGCCTAACCCAGGCATGATAGGTTGTACATGAAGAGGCCAGGCTTTGACCACTGACTCCAGGGTCAGTGCTCCTAACCACTGTGCTGTACAGGGGCTCCCCAGTCTCTGCCCAGATTGCCTCCAATTCCAGCATCATAATAAATAAGATAGTGTGCGTCATCCACTCAGCCCAGGGCCTAGGACTTCATACTATAGGTGGAGATTGTGATCACCTATATGGTATCAAAGATAAACAGCCCTGGACAATCAGGTAGTGAAAACATTTTATTCAGTGACCATGGACAGTAGAGCAGGAGCTCCATTCCAACTTACATAGCAGTGACTGGGCATTTTAAAGGGAGAGTAAGGGAGGGGGGCTAGCCGGGGTCTCTCAGAGTCAGCTCAGAGTAATTTGGGAAAATTGCAAAATGTGGAAAGAGGGGCAGTTAGTGCATGTAAAGCAAATCTAGGTTTGCAGGCTGGTGCTTTACCCAAGTTTGGGCTCTGACGCTCTTGTACCTAGTGGGAGACAGGGGCCCGATCTTCAGGTGCTGGCTGGAACAAACAGGAAATGCTTTTGGCAGCCTCGAGTTTTCTGAGGTAGGGACTTTAAGCGGGGTCATCCTTGGGATGCAGCCTTGAGCTGTCAGAAGCTACAGGCATATCTCATTTTATCGTGAATCATTTTATTGCACTCTGTAGGTATTATGTCTTGGGGTTTGTTTTTTGGTTTTGGTTTTTGTTTTTGTTTTTTAGAAATTGAAGGTCTTTGGCAACCCAGCGTCAAGGAAGGCTAGAGGCACCATTTTTTTCCAACAGCATTTGCTGACTTTGTGTCTCGGTGTCACGTTTTGGTAATTCTCACAACATTTCAGACTTTTTACTATTACATTTATCACGGCGATCTGTGGTCCCTGACCTGTGATGTTACTGTAATTACTTGGGGCACCACGAACTGTGCCCATAGAAGACGGTAAACTTAGTAAATGTTGTATGCGTTCCGACTGCTCCACAACCAGCTCTTCCCCTTCTCTCTCCCCCCCTCCTCGGGCCTCCCTATTCCCTGAGACAACAGCAATACTGGAATCAGGCCACCATTTTAATAGCCCTGCTGTGGCCCCTGGGCGTTCAGGTGAGAGGAAGAGCGGCACGTGTCTCCCTTTCGGTCAAGAGCCAGAAATGACGAAGCTTAGTGAGGAAGGCCGAAAGCTAGACCTCTTGCACCGAACGCTTGGCCAACTTTTGAGTACAAGGGAAAGTTCTTGAAGGAAATTGAAAGTGCTACTCCAGTGAGCTCCCAAAGGATAAGAAAGGGAAACGGCCGCATTGCTGATACGGAGAAAGTGTGAGTGGCCGGGATGGAAGGTCAGACCAGCCGCAGCATCCTCTTAAGCCAGAGCCTGATCCGGAGCAAGGCTCTAACTCTCCTCACTTCTTGGGAAGGCTGAGAGAGGTGAAGAAGCTGCAGAAGGAAAGTCTGAAGCTAGTAGAGGTGGATTCACGAGGTTTAAGGAAGGAAGCCGTCTCCATAACACGAGATTACAAGGGGAAGCAGCAAGCGCTGCTGTGGAAGCTGCCGCAGGTTCTCCAGGAGATTTGGCTCAGAGAATTCATGAAGGTGGCTGTACTACACGACAGATTTCGGTACAGATGAAAGACCTCCTATTGGAAGAAGACGCCATCCAGGACTTTCCTAGCTAGAGAGGAGTAGTCAGTGCCTGGCTTCAAAGCTCCAAAGCACAAGCTGACTCTTGTTAGGGGCTAATGCAGCTGGTAACTCTAAGTCGAAGCCAGTGCTCCCTCACCCCTGAAAATCTTAGGGCCATTGGGAATGATGCCTAATCTACACTTTCTGTGCTCTATAAGTGGAACGACAAAGCCTGGATGACAGCACATTTATTTACAAGATGGTTTACTGAATATGTTAAGCCTGTTGCTGAGGCCTACTGCTCAATAAAAAAGATTCCTTTCAAAATATCACTGCTCATTGACAATGCTCCTGGTCACCCAAGAGCTCTGATGGAGATGTACAAGATGAATGTTGTTTTCGTGCCTGCTGACTAACACAGTATGCATTCTGCAGCCTGTGGACCAAGGAGCCATTTCAACTTTCTTATATTTAAGAAACACATTTCCTAAGGCTATCACTGCCATAGTGATTTTTCTGATGGATCTGGGAAAAAGTAAATTGAAAACCTTCTAGAGAGGATTCACCATTCTAGATGCCATTGAGAACATTTGTGATTCACGGGAAGAGGTCAAGATAGCAACGTTCATAGAAGTTGAGAAGAAGTTGATTCCAACCCTCATGGATGACTGAGGGATTCAAGACTTGAGTGGAGGAAATAATGACAGATGTGGTGCAAGCAGCAAGAGAACTAGAATTACAAGTGGAGCCTGAAGGTGGGACTCAGTGGCGGCAATCCCATGATAAAATTTGAGCACGGGAGGGATTGCTTCTTATGGATGAACAAAGAAGGTGGTTTCTTGAGGTGGAATCTACTCCTGGTGGAGACGCTGTGCAGATTGTTGAAACGACAACAAAGGATTCAGATGATCACATAAACTTAATTGATAAAGCAGCAGCAGGGTTGGAGAGGACTGACTCCAGTTTCGAAAGCTCTACCGCTGGTAAAATGCTATCAAACAGCGCACGTGCTAAAGAGAAGTTGTTCGTGAGAGCAAGAGTCCATCGATGCAGCAATCTTGGTTGTTGTCTTATTTTAAGAAGCCGCCACAGCCACCACCCTCACCGTCGGCAGCCACTGACATCGAGTGAGCACCCTCCACCAGCCAAAAGAACACGAATCACTGAAAGCTCTGATGATGGTTAGCATTTTTCTAGCAGTAAAGCGTTTTTTAAATTAAGATATGTGCATTGTCCTCTTAGACATGATGGTATTGCACCCTTTAATAGACTGCAGGATAGTGTCAGCATAACTTTTCTATGCGCTGGGAAATCGCAGATTCATCTGACTTGCTTTATTGTGATAATCGCCTTGTGGCAGTAGTCTGGAACCGAACCCGCCAGCGTCCGCTAGATACGCCTGTATGTTAGTGTTTGTTCAAGTCTTTACAGGCTAAGGTTGAAGCTTGGTCCAGAAGAGGCTTTGTCAGGGGAAGCTGGCTGGAGTTTGGTGAGGTGGACTGTGTCAGTGGGGCATTTCACGTTCTACCACCGGTCTCTGTGATGCCTGCCCCAGCTCTGCTGGGTGGGCAAGCCGCTGACATTCTGATGCAGGCCCATGAAGGGACACCCAGACAAGTTAGAGATAGGGGTGTAGATAACGGGTCACTGCAAATTGAAATAGCAAGTGTTCTGCACACAGGACAGCAAACAAGAAGCTCAGGAGACAGAAGGGGGATGGGTAGCTAATCTAGCTGGGAAAGGAAACCCTGTCAGGAGTCCCAGGGGCCGGGTCCTCAGTGGCACATCCCTGCAATCTCAGTGGAATCCTGAAAAGGCCATGACAGGCCTCTGCATTTTGGTCTTGGCCTATCTCTCCTTTGCATCGCACTGAGAAATTGCTGTCGAAAATGTGCACAGAAGGGAGATACAGATGACCTCACACCCACACTCTCTGAACACCCAACCCCAGAGCCCCTCAAAATGTCTTGAGGCCACCTCAAACATCTCACAAACAGAGCCCCCAAGGTCTGATGCAGGACTATGACTTCCTTAATTCATACAGGAGGAGACAGAAGCAGAGCCAAGGAACGATCCAGACCCATCTGACACTGGCACACACACCGTGCTGACTCCTAGACTTCGCCATAGACATAAAGCCATTTGCCACCACATAGGAAACATCCCATTGTTCCCCGGAACTCCCAGCTCAGCTAAGTAAATAAAGGCACATCGCCATCACCACTGCTACCACCATCACGGCCGTTCGGTTTTTCGGAAGACAGAATCCCTGTCCTCTGGTGCCAGGGAATTTTGAGTGAACTTCCGTGGGTCATGGATTGGGGGCCAGGGAGCAGGGGTTGGGGGTGGAGGAGGGTGGGTTCCATCTGTGGCTCACAAACATTTGGCTCGACTGTGACCGGTGCAGAAAGTCTGCTGCTCTGCTCATACAGTCCCAGCTGCCGGCTGGCCAGGGCCCTGGAAGTGGCCCCCGTCCCACGGCAGCCAGCTAAGCGAGGCTGCTCATCTCATCGTCCTTCTCTAGCCTGAAGGAGGACTCCATCTACAACCAGCTGGAAGGGTCAGCCAGCTGTCACTGATGTCAACAGCAGAGTCGAGGACAAAGGAGCTGACAATTCTAGGCACCCCAGTTTTTTTAAAGTGGCCTTCAAAGTCCTCAATCCCCTGACCCCTGCCTACCTTCTCACGCTGTCACTCTTTCCCTAGAACTTTATGGCCTAATAATCCCAAACTGATTGCAGTTGGGATTATCAACTCAAAGCTTATATAGTTTATATTTTATAGCTTCCTATCTCTCTGTTATCCATCAGGATGGAATATCTCAATCCCAACTGCCCCCACAGTCACTAGCTTTTACCTCGTCAGCTCCTACCAGTCAACTCAGGCTAATTCCTACCCTGTTCTTGCCTTCATAATGGTATGGACACAGTGTTGGCTTATTCGTTCAGCAGATCATCACTGATTCCCCAGTATGGATCGTACACTTCGCTGGGTGCTGGGGATGCACGTGTGAGCCAGGAACTGATACAGAGGCTAATTTCATTGTCTTCACAACCTAATGGAGAAGATGCACATTAACTAGGTGATCATGCAAGTGACAGGGTTATGACAGACTGTGCTAATATGCATTAGGAAGAAAGGGAATGGTTTTCTTTGAAAACACTAAACAGAAGCACCTGACTCCCCGTCTCCCCAGAGATTGTGAGCCCCTCAAGGGCAAGGATCTTGCCAGGTCTATCATTGTGTCCCCAGCACCCAGCACAGCACCTGACACAGAACTTATGGGTCAAAGAAAATGCCCGTTCTGGAATCGAGTCATGGGGATGAGTCAGAGCGGGGCCAGCAGCTCGTGGGTTTTGATGCAGGAAGCACTGAGTGACTGAGCTGGTCCTCCCTACACCTGTCTTCATTTGCATACACCTGTCTCCAAGTCTGGCACACAGACACATGCTGGAAGGTGGGGGTGGGGGGAGGGATAAGTGAGCAGAGAGCTGGGCAGAACCTGATGATCACAGCCCTTAAGGAGACAACCTGATGTAGTAAAATGGGCATGAATGTTGCCATCGCACCGACTTCTCGCACCAGCTCTGAACTTCACCATTGATTGAACATTGATTGGGCAAGTTCTTTCATCCCTCTGAGCCTTGCTTTTCTCATCTCAACAGGCAAATGACAGAACCGAGGGTTAGAAATTTGTTAGTTCATGTCAATATTCCCTCTAAAACGTTAAGGTGAGTTGAAGAAGATAGCTACAGGGTGGCCTTTGGTGCCTTTCCAATGAAGGGGACAATTCCATACTAATTTCTTCTACTGACAGTTCATTTTCCAAGGCAATAGCCTAACAAATCATGGGGCCAATTAGTGTGAGAGAACCAATTGATCCTGGTACTCATAGAGCTCAGCCCCACCACCTCAGTGGTTTGGCGGTGTATTTGGGGAAATGCCGCACAGTGCTAAATGGGAAATAATTGGACAGATGCAGCTGTAAATTGCACAGCACTGCACTCCTCTCAGCTTCTGATTTAAGCAGCAAGGTCTGGCGGCAATAGGAAAACTGAAGGGTTGGCTCTCCAGGATTGAAAAGCAGAGCAAAGCTAGCAGGAGCCAGGCCTGCCCCCTCATTTTACAGATGGGAAAATTAAGGCTTATTGAGGGAGCAGTTAGGACTGGATGCCTAAGGTTCTTTTGTGTGACCACTGTATCCTCTTGGGGGAACTCCTCAAACAAAGGAGTGTGGGTGTGGTCATGAAATTAAAGGAATGGCTGTATTACTTTCCTAGCCACTCCCCCGCCCCTCCCGTAACAAACTACTACAGCTGAGAGGCTTAAGCACCAGAAATCTATTGTCCCATAGTTCTAGAGGCTACAAGTCTTAGATCAAGATGTTGGCAAGGAGGCTTCCTCCTGAGGACTGTGACAGAGGGTCTGTCCCAAGCCCGTCTTCCAGTTTCTGGTGGTTTGCTAGCGATCTTTGGTGCTTCCTAGCTTTTAGACACATCACCCTCATCTCTGCCTTCATGTTTTCAGGGTCTTCCCCCCCCATATGTGTGTCTGTGTTCAAATCTCCCCTTTTCATAACAACACTAGTCATATTTGATAGGAGGCACACCCTATTCTAATATGACCTAATTTTAAGTGATTACACTTCCAACAACACTATTTCCAAATAAATTCACAGTCTGAAGTCCCAAAGTTTAGGACTTCAACATGAACTCTGGGAGGGCACAATTCAACATCTGACAATGACAAACAAGTCACATGACAGAATCTTGGAGCTGGAGAGGAAGTACCATTTCTTAAGCATCACTAGGTACCAGGCAGGATACTAGGAATTTTAACAGAATGATCTATTTTAGTTCTCTCACCCAATCTGATGGAGTTATAGATGAGAGTGCCAGGTTCAGAGAAGTGAGGTGATTTGCCCAAGTTGACACAAATAGTCTATAATGGATCTAGATTTCAGAGGCCAACCTGTGGCTTTTCAAAGTCATGTGTTGCCCTAGCACCCAGGTGTCTTAGCAAAATAGATCTTAGAAACCATATTACCCACCACCACCACCAGCTACCCATCTCGGTTTATAAATGAAGATACCAGGACCTGAAATACAGCCATCTCACTGCCTCCTGATCTGGTGTTCTTTCCACTGGCTGCATTTTATTTAGTCAAAGCGTCCTTTTTTGTAAGTTTCTGTCTGGCGTGCAAGATTTCATTGTGACCAAAGCAGAGGTTAATTTCAGACTGGTTACAATACAAAAAGTAATTTTCCATTACATATAATGACCTCATTTCTGCAGTGACTTGTAGCAAAACATGCTGTTTCATTTCCATTCATCCACACTCATTTACCTACTTGCTACAATAATTTTACACCATAAGCTAAAATGTCGAAATCATTGGTTATATTACTAAACACCTACCATGGTTATTAGGCCTCTTCATGCAGAAAGAAACAGAAATAAAAATAAGAATTTTAGGAGAATGAGAACATAAGCAGTTAAAGTACATCCAAAGGTGTATTTAGTGCACAGAGGCTGCAGGGGCATACAAGCCGTAATCCAGGGTCAGTCTACCTTAGCCGTGTGACCTGGGGTGAGTTATCCAACCTCTCTGTGTCTCAGTTGCTTCAGCAGTAAAAGGAGAAGAAACAATAGGGAAGGTTGTTGAGTGGAGTGAGTGCGGATTGCATGTGTCGAGTGCCTGGCAGGGTGCAGAGCACAGAAGAGGCCCTCAGAGTAGTACCTTTTCTTTTTAATACAATGAAAATAAAATCTGAATTCCTATGCGTATTTAGAGGATCTTCTAAGTTTGGGATTTTTTTCCGCAGAGTTTCAGAAGTATAAGTTGTTCCCATATGTATTCAACCTGAACTTTTGAAAATGTTGTTAAAAATAGAGAGGTACCGGCTGATGTTCATTTATGCGGGCCGTAGGAAGGCAACAAGGAACGAAGGGACTGGGAGCTCTAGCTGTGAGCACTTCTAAGAGAGCTAAATGGCCCCCTTATGTTTTGGACCCACGGTTGCCTGAGGTTGACTTGATAAAGCCCTTTTGTCTGCAGCCTACTTTCAGTTAAGCTCTTGAAATGTCCAGGGCCTTGGTTTCTCCTGTTCTGAGAGAGAGGGAGAGTGGGAGGTTCCGGCATGTTAGGAAGCGTTCCAACAAACAGAACATTCCCCCTTTTGTCATATTTGCTTTCTCTGACTCTTTCTCTTTAGCTAGGTTAGAGATCAATAGATAACTAGATCGCAAGATAATAAGTAGCCACATTAGGCGTGTTCATTGCTGCTGGGGTTTCATTGCTTCTGGGCCCTTTACGTGAGCGGTGGTAGGAGTCTACTTTTAAAGTCATAAGTTCATAGTGATATTTCCAATTCAAACTTAAAATTGTCTGTTTATTTCTTTCGTATTTGTATCTCGTTTTTCTTGCACTGAAAATCTTGCTTTCTAATAACACTATACTCATGTATTTGTTTTATCCTAATATATACCCAAAGCAAATTCAAAATTGCAGTTCCAGGATTAAATACTACTAACCATAAACCAGGCATAGACTTGAGCGTCAGTGAGACTTGCTAAAAGCTCATGTCAGCTGCCGTTCCTTGGGCACATCACTTCTTTCTGAGCTTGCTTCCTCCTGAGACAGGGAAATGATGATCACTATATTGTTCAGAAATCTTACTTTCAAGTAATACAAAATTCACCTCCAACTGTCTTGAACCACAAAAGGAATCCACTGATTTATATAACTGAAAACTACAGAGTTAAATTTTCCAGGATGGCACCGTCTGGATTCTTCCACGTAACGTTTGAAACTCTCCCTGGGGCGCCTGGGTGGCTCACTTGGTTAAGTGTTCGACTCTTGATTTCGGCTCAGGTCAAGATCCCAGGGTCGTGGGATCAAGCCTGCATCAGCCTCTGCGCTGCGCATGGAGCCTGCCTAAGGTTCTCCCTCTTGCACTGCCCCCGCCCCACTCACAGGAAGGAAGGAAGGAAGGAAGGAAGGAAGGAAGGAAGGAAGGAAGGAAGGAAGGAAGGAAGGAAGGAAGGAAGGAAAGAAACAAGGCAGGAGGGAGGGAAGGAAGGAAGGAAAGGAAGGAAGGAGGGAATGGAGGGAGAGAGAAAGAGAGAGAGGGAGGGAGGGAGGGAGGGAGGGAGAGAGAGACTGACTCTTCCCTAACTCTCAGCTTCTCTTGCTCTTCTGGTAACTTGATTTCCCAGTAGACTCTGGTTCTCACCAGCCTTTGTATACTCAAAGACTATTATCCTGTCAGCTCTAAGGAAGTCCTTACCTGAGGGAAGCATGCTTGGTGATTGGACACTGTGTAGTCCAGTAGATTGAGAATCTTAAACTCAGTTGACGGGGGAAAATAGCTGAAGAATTAAGAGTCCATCATCTACCAGATATACTGTTAGGCATTTGACGTGATCTTCCTCATTTCCTCCCTATGAGGAAGCCATCATTCCCATTTTACAGGTGAAGAAAACTGAGGCTTGGTGACATAAGGTGACTTGCCCATGGCCACAAAGCTGAGATTCAGATCCTTCCACCACACTACATGCCTTTTGGAAATGAGAATAGGACAGCGCAATACGCAAACTACTCCGAGTGCTTAGCAGAAAAGGAGCCCCTCCCTTCCACACACATGCACTTATTGTTGACTTTTGAGAGCGCCGAGTGTCCCTTGGTCATCCCAGAGTGCCTGGTACCAAAGGGCTGTGGGGGACGGATGTGAATTGAAAGAGGACAGTAGTCTAATCCGCTGCCAACCCTGACTGTCCATAATTATGGGATGTGGAATTTTGATGGAACCCCAGTGTTAGGAAACTAGTGTTTCACATGGAAGCCAGTTTCCTGTTTAAGGTGGTTTTCATGTCTTTGGAACAGAAACCTGCTTCGTTGTCACTTTTGTGATTGCTAACTCAGTTAATGCTCTCGTCTCCCTATTTTTAGGCAAGGACTTCATTCACATCTTTCTAGAGCTGTGTATTTACTGGGTGTTAATTCTTTTGTGTGTAGCATGTTCTTTTTTTAATTTTTATTTAAAGCCCAGTTAGTTAGCATACCATGTTGTATTATTGTCAGGTGTATAATATAGTGATTCAACACTTCCATACAAAACCCGGTGCTCATCACAGCAAGTGCTCTCCTTAATCTCTATCACCTATTTCACCCATCCCCACCCCCACCCATCACCCATCTGGTAACCATCAGTTTGTTCTCTATAGTTAAGAGTCTCTTTCTTGGTATACCTGTCTCTCTCCCTCTCTTTTCCCCCCTTTCCTCATGTGTTTTCCTTCTTAAGTTCCATATATGAGTGAAATCATGTAGAATTTGTTTTTCTCTGACTTATTTTGCTTAGCATAATACTCTTTAGCTCCATTCGTGTCAGTGCAAATGGCAAGATTTCATCTTTTTTTATGGCTGAGTAATATTCCATTATAGATATATAATATCATATAATAATATATAAAATAATAAAATAAAAATAACATATGTAATATCATATCCATATATATATATATATATATATATATACACACACATACATATATCACATCATCTTTGTGCACTCATCAGTCAGTGGACACTTGGGCTGCTTGCATAATTTGCCTATTGTAGATACTGCAGAGCTGTGTGTCTATAACATGTTTTGAGACCTAAGAAGAAGTTGCCTTTTATAGATGCTGTGTTGTTATAAAATTTAAAGAGGAATCGAAGAAGTGTCTGGAGCAGGGACACCTAGGTGGCTCAGTTGGTTAAGCATCCAACTTCAGCTCAGGTCATGATCTTGAAGTTCATGAGTTTGAGCCCCACGTCAGGCTCTGTGCTGAAAGCTCAGAGCCTGAAGCCTGCTTCAGATTCTGTGTCTTCCTCTCTTCTGCCCCTCCCTCACTCATGCTTTCTCTTTCTCTCAAAAATGAATAAACATTGGGGCACCTGGGTGGCTCCATCGGTTAAGCGTCTGACTTTGGCTCAGGTCATGATCTTGTGGTTTGTGGGTTCGAGCCCCACATTAGGCTCTGTGCTGGCAGCTTGGAGCCTGGAGCCTGCTTCGGATTCTTTGTCTCCCTCTCTCTCTGCCCCTCCCCCGCTCACACTCTGTCTCTGTTTCTCTCAAAAGTAAATAAAACGTTAAAAAAATTTTTTTGATGAATAAACATTAAAAAATAATAAAATTTTAAAAAGCGTCTGGAGCAAAACAGGACCTGACTACTTACTGCATACAGCCTCCTCATTTTAACAGCTAAGGAAGTAAAGTCTTAGTGAGGAAGACATCCCTAGAGGGAGTGGGTTGGAGTGGGGGGTTCAAGGAGAGAGTTGGATTCGGAGTCCTGCTGACAGATTCATTCAAGTTATTTATTAAGAATATGTACTGACAAACTCATAGAGACGGGAAGGAGAAGGTACCTTCCAGGGGCTGGGGGAAGAGAGGAGTGGGTTAGTATTTAATGGTACAGACTGTCAACTTGAGAAGATGGCAAAGTCTAGAGATAGGTGCTGGTGATGGCTGCAGACCAGTGTGAATGCACTTCATGCCACAAAACTGTACACTTAAAAATGGTTAAAATGGTAAACTTTAACAACAAAAAATATATATGTACTGCTTGCTTGCTCTATGTCAGGCACTGTATTTGATGCTCAGGATGAGATAAGGAAAAAATGGTATCGTTGGTGCCATCCTGGAGCTATTATGTGTATGTGTCCATATCCATAGTGACAAACTCAACAGCTGCCCCACGTGGAAAAGTCCAGCAAGCTAAGAAGACGTGTGGCATGGGAACCAGGTCCCTACTGGAAAGTCAGGGAAGACTTGAGAGGGGAACAGGCATCTCTGCTGAGATCTGAAGAAGGAGGAGTTGAGTGCCCTAGGTGGACAGAGTAGCCTGTGCAAAACCCTGAGGTGGGAGGGCAGCGCTTCCGAGAGTCTGAATAATGGCCGCCAGGGTTGTAGGAAGCAAGGGAGCCATGGCGAGACACCCCGGGGAGGTGGACAGAGGCCCTCGCAAAGATTTTGGTCTTTACCTGAAGAGCCTTTGGGCAGTCTTTGATGTATTTTACCTATGAGATAGCCTTGATCAGAGTTGCCAAGATTTTCTCTCAATCCCTTCATCTGTGGTGGGATGATCGTAGCAGAGGTTCTCAGAAGTGGATGGGTGGGGACTGAGGTTGCTGTTTTTATCCAGGCTGGAAATAGTAGCTGTGACCTGGGTCTGGTAGTGGAGATGGAGAGAAATGGAGAGAGTGAAAGACATCGGGGGGTGCACTTGACAAGATGCAGTTGTGGAGGCGGAGAGTGATGGAGGCTGAGTGGACTCCGGGACGAGTGTAGAAACCTATAGACGGCAGTGCACACATTATTCACTGAATCCAAATAAGAAAGAAGCATCTTATGTTCTTTCTTTAATACTTATCAATATTTTTGTAAGCTTATGTATTCATTTTGAGAGAGAGCGGGGGAGGAGCAGAGAGAGAGGGAGAGAGAAAATTCCGAGCAGGCTCCATGCTGACAGTGCAGAGCCTGACATGGGGCTCAATCCCACAAACAGTGAGATCATGACCTGACCCAAAGTCAGGAGTCAAATGCTCAACCGACTGAGCCACCCAGGCGCCCTTGTATACTTATTAATATTCTAATACTTATTTAACGCTTAGTATTTATGTAATTAACTGAAGTGTAATTTTTTACTTAGTATTAATACGCAAAAAGTCAGATTCTGAAAATCACTGGTAATTCCACCACTCAAGAGAGAGGTCTCATTAAGATTTTGTTGGGCATACTTCTAGATGCTTTATACATATATATGGGTATGCATGCTCTTTTTCCAAAAACAGGATCATATTGAACATACTATTTTGCAAGATGTTTTCTCTAATTCCACAGAATATCATGACTATGTTTCCATGCCGAAAATTCCTAACACTTCTCCAGATGATTTCCAGTTACCGCGTATTCTTTCATCATATATCACAATGCAATTTCTACAACCAGTTAGTGCTCAACCTTTCAAACATTCCTAATTTGTCACTATTTCTTATAGCACGGTGGGGAATAGCTTGTGTCCGAGCCTTTGCCCACACACACCTTACATTATTTACAGATAATTGAATCCCTGCAAGAAGAATCATGGGTCAAAGTTTATACATGTCTTTAAGGCTTTGAAATACACAGCCAGTCTACCCTCCAGAAAAGTTGCACCAAATCAAACTCCCACAAACAATAAAAGTAACCATAATGGCCAAAATCTACACAGCCCTTGCTACGTGTTTCACACTGTTCCAAGCCCTTTACCTATCCGTAAGTCATCTATCCTCCTAACAGGACCATGAGAGAGTTATTATTATTATCCCCAGTGAACACATAGAAAACTAGTAGCCAAAGAAAGTATATTTCCCCACACTTCTGTCAACACTAGGTATTTCCTTTTCTTTCTTTCTTTTTTTTTTTTTTCATTCTGGTGGGGAAAACATGACATTTCATTTATATCTGGTCTGTTTTATATGAATTAGTTTAATATTTCCAACAAACTTTCAGGTTCTTTATCATTCTGCATGTCGTACAAAAAGAGAAAATAAGTCTCAGAAAGTTAGAAAGAGGTGCCTGAAGCTACCCGTCTGGTAAATGATAATGCTTAGATTTGAATTGTGTTCTCTTTGGCTCCAGAGTCCATATTCTTCCCTTTGCTATCACAGTGCCCTTGCAGCTAGAGACTAAATGTTTGGAAATTGGGTTTTGTCCTTGAATTACACCTTCTAGAAGATTTCAGGGTGGGACCTCAAGGAAGACTTTACTCTGACCAGCTCCGCTGAGCATTTCATGATGGGGCGCCTGGGGGTGGTACAGAGGTTGCTTCCCAGCCTCGTTGGCACTGTGATGCAGCACACGCATCCAAAAATATGTTAGAAAAGAGAAAGGCCTTTATAATGAGCCTGGGCCTGCCTTTGTCTTGTGAGGTTTTAACTACTGTAATTGTCTGTGGTGTGAAGCAGTGTATTTTTCATGTATCTATTTTTATTCTGTGTCTATCTGCGTATCTGCTTTTCTGTTTTGTTTTTGTTAACTCACTTGAAGCCTGGTGTGTATTTTCCCTGTGACTGATATTGCCTCGAGAAAGCACACACTCCTGTACACACACACATACACACAAATAATATGAAGGCTAAATAGGGTAGAATTTATTCTTTAAAAAAAAAAAGCTAGTGGTAAAGTCTGAGTAGATGACTTTCCAATCCATACTGTATTTAATTGGTTGTATTGAACCGTACTACAAATTAAGTCTCCTCTGTAATTTATTCTGTCAGATGGTAACCCTCCAAACAATTTGATACTTCATTTAAACATTGGTAAATGGCTCATAGAAATGCTAAGGAAAAAAAAAAAAGATTTAATGATGATCAGATAAGAAACCTTCTGTTCACAGAACGAGTCTTGTGTGAAATGTCATGAATTAACCTGATTCAGTCATTCATCGAGCATTTATTGAGCAACTACCTCATGCAGTGCGTGTCTTCAGATGGCGTGGCTCTTCCTTCCTTCCTTCTGTAGCTCATCAAACGTTATTTAGCACTTACTGTTCAAAAGGAATAGTATTAGGAGCTGGGAGGAGACTGAGAAGAATTAGACACGGATCTTTCTCTCAACAAGCTAACAACCCCAAAGTAGAGAGAAAACAGGTGCACAGAGGTTTTGTTTTGTTTTGCTTTGTTTGTTGACTCCCCTGAGTCCTGGTGGGTATTTTTTCCTGTGAATGTTCGGTTCTTTCTGCCTAGACTGCCCTTTCCCATGATTTTCTGGGGACTTGCCCTTAGCCTTTGATTTTCAGTTCAAGGCCAGCTGCTTTGTCAAGTCTTCCTGACGCCCTTCCCCATCCCTGCTCTGAGCCAATGTAACACCCTATGCACACCTTTAATATAAGCTCATCTTATTATATCGTGGTCATTGGTTTCTTATCCTGCGTGTTTTTATGAGATTGCAAGGTCCTCAGGGAAGGGACTATGTTTTAAGAATCTAGATGGATGTAGGACTAAGCATGAGACCTGGAACATAACAGGTACTCAGTAAATACACATGGTATGAAGAAGTGGATGAATGGGTAAATGTGAAACAAAATGAAGCATCCTAGATAGAAGAACAAATACAAGGCACTGAGGTCTAGGGACAGGAATTACCACTGGGAAACGGAGGGAAATGGAGGGGTCAGGGAAGGTTCCCTGGATGAGCACGCTGTTGGAACTAGCCTGGGAGCATATGTATGATTTAGTTACATGGAGTCACTGAAGGATTGGTGATGGGGATGAAGAGGGTGATCGACAGGGAAAATGTGAACAGTGGCACACAGGCCCAGAAGTACAGAACCGAAGGTGGCAGGGATGGGCTCTTCAGACTATCTGTAGCCTGGCTCCCCTGAAGTTCAGTGATGGGAGGAAGATCAGACCAGACTGAGAAGTCTAATCTCTGGTCTATCCTTAGAATTCTTCAGTAACAACTTTCATCCGTAATACAACAGGGAGGGTTCTGAATGGGAGAAGAATAAAGTGGTAGCAGAGAAACAGGGTGTCGTTGAAGACTACTTTTAAAAGCAAATACCTGCTTAGATTTGGGGCGGTACCTCAATATCTAGACTAAGTTTTCCTAAGACAAACTGTTTCCCTAAGGAAATGTGGAAGAAGGAAGACCAGACTCTCCCTTTCCTCCCCGCTCCCTCGTCCTCTGGCCCAGTATTCCCTATGCCCTCCAGAACAACTTGTGATGCCCAGGACCTCCCCACAGAAACCCTCCTGGAATGAAACAATCTTTATTTCCCATGGCCAAGGGTCTCACCACATCTTTCCAGCCTGACTGCTCAGTGAACATCACAGATAGTCACAAGCTCATGAGAGTTTGCTTCCAGAACATGCTGTCTTGACCTTTTTCTTTGAGATCCTTATAGCAAACCAGCCTCTCTTCCAAACCTTCTGACTTATGACCCTCTCTGACCTCAGATACCTGCAAGAATCTGGAACAGCTTCAACTCTGCCTCCTTGGCCAACTCTCCCTCCTTGGCCAACTCTCCCCTTCCTCATCCAGGCTTTTCAGGGATCATGGTTTTGTTGTTGGACTGGGGAGGCAGGAGCCTAAGGAGTGGAGACCTCGATTCTACATGATCTTGCTTCCTCTTGTCAATGCTCCATTATCCTTCATAGGGAGAATGAGGGCTGCATTCAGGACTGGTCCCTCCAGAACTCTCTGTGACCCTGAGTCCTTTCATAAATGCAGCCAAACAATAGGATGTTCAAGGTTCCTTTGGCTTTGACTGTGCTCATAAAATCTCCTAGAAGACATGGAGCAGTTTTGAGCCTCAGTGAACAAGTATTTGCAAGATTCTTGCAGTTGCCACGATGAATGCAGTAATATGACCATAGGGATTATCAGAATTCTGATGTGTTTGTATCTCCAAGTTATCTGTGCTGTATCTGCACAGTTGAGGTTGGAGAAAGTGGAGACATATCCCCTCAATGATGCTTAGTTTCCAAATAAATGAGCCACTTTCACAGCAATCCTATTTAACATAACATAAAATTAACTGTGGGAAAAGATCATGTTACAGACATCTTTAGGCACTTCAGGCACGCACAGAGCTATACTTCGCGAGGCAATATTAGGTATCATCAGGCGTTAAAAATGTTTTGATTTTAAAACACTTAATGAGGATTCCCAGATAAATTAAAGCAACTCCATCTGCTGTCTTTCATAGTAGGTGATATTTTACCCTTGCACAGTCTTCTCCAAATCTAATTCCACCAGGAAGACTTCTAATCACAGTTTAATTTTAGAGCAATATTCCACTTGGCAATCAATAAGGTACTGTCGTCAAACTTTGATTTAATAGGAAACGTGGATAACATTCTCCACGTTATGCAGAGAGAAAAATACTTTGAGGAAAGGGGGAGAAAGAGAATGTCTTTGTCTTCCACTTTCCCCTGCTGCATACCATTCTAGTTCACAAAAGCCTATAAATCAATACACCCATGTTGTGTGAATATAAATCTCATCAATTTTACATCATTAACACTATGAAAAAGCTACCACTCTTTGAGCAATTTTCCTCCACTAGCTAAGCATGTCCACTTAATAAAACAAGAATAAATGGATTCTTGGTCTTCCACTAACAAACATTTCCTTCCCCGCCAACTTTATTTGGGTCAGAATTCACTAGAATTACACAGTTGTCTTGTGGCCAGTTAGGTGACTAGACAGTGACACCACCCACCAAACATGATGTGCAGCGGTCAGTGGACAACCTGGGCAAGGCACGACCAGAAGGGAGAGTCACAAGAGCAGTCAGAGAGGTTAATGAGTGATCAGAGTCTAGAAGGTCAAGGTGCAACAGCAAATTCTACTGCAGAAATGATTCATGAGGTCAGAAACCTAGAAAGATCGTAGCAGTGTGGGAATGGGTGTTTTGGAAGGCCAGGGCCAGTAGTCCGGAGCTAAGGTGATGACCATCATGAGACTAAATGTCCACTGACCTAAGAGATTGACCGTGTGGTTCAAGGTCCTAATGGCTAAAGGATCTTGGGTGATAGGACCAGACCTTCCAGAACATCTACTCCAGTGATTCCTACCATGTTCATGATTAAGTTCCCTTTGTGTTACATGTCTCCCTCCTTCCGTGGACTTGGTAACAGGGAAGATTTTGTCCAACCAAAAAAAAAGGGTATTTATAATCATTCACTTTCCTACTTGAATTATTCAAACCCATAAGTAAATGCCAAAGAGAATCTCCTCAGAGATGATTCTAAGGAGTACAACATAAACCTGATACATTTCGAAAAGAACTTGGCATTTTCATTTGCATGCACATGTGTAGTCTTAATTAAGAGTAGTTACAAATTTCTGCTTAGCTTTTTGAAATGTTGAAAACTGCTTAGGACTTCTTTTTATTACCTTTAATGATGCAAGTAGACCCAGGGCTTTGAGTTAGGAGCCATTGATCTGGTACAAACTTCTCATTGGATAGAAGAAGAAACAAAGGTCCAGAGAGGTGCAGGGAGTGCATTGTGCTCACAAAGTGGCCAGAATACAAGGCTCTTAATATGTAATTTAATGAAAAGGCCCCTTATAAGGACTTTAAGCACATCATATAATGCCCAGCTACCTGCGCAAGCCTTTACACAGAGTACTAAGTGTTGCTTTGAGTAGGTTTAATATAGGAAAATGGTCCTACAGATGGCCATCACCAATAGGATGGCAAGCATTATTTGTTGAAGCTTAGATAATAAAGGTGGGAAGATCAGCTTCAAAAGATTACCAAATTACTGATCAACTATCCTGATTTACTTGAGTTCAGGAACTATGGGTCAAACATAGCACAAGGTTCTAGGAAGACAGAGTTAAGGAAGATGGATCCTGTGAAGACAGACAAGGAGCCAGGTAAATATATCAGAGTAGGAAGGTCTGGAAAGCAAGAACCCAGGGAACTGTGTGTGAGGACTCCATTAGGAATTGCCGTATCAGTAGAGACCGAAGTTCTATGGAATTATTTCTGCAGAGGAGGAAAAGCAAGCCTCATTCAGGGAAGATTTCACAGAGGTGGTGCTATTCAAATGTCTTTTTTTTTTTACGTTTGTTTATTTATTTATTTTGAGAGAGACAGACATAGTGCGAGTGGGGGAGGGGCAGATTGCGAGCGAAAGCAAGAGAGAGAGAGAGAGAGAGAGAGAGGAAATCCCAAGCTGGCAGCATAGATCCCAGCCGGGGGCTCGAACCCACAAAACCATGACCTCATGACCTGAGCCAAAACCAAGAGTTGGACACTTAACCAACGGAGCCATCCAGGCGCCCCTCAAATGTCCTTTTGAAAGGGAATAGGAGGATTCAGGCAAATGGGTAGAAGAATGGGCATGGCAAACAGAGGGACCAGCCCAGGAAGAGCTTGAGAACTAACGGTATCTACCTCTAGCCCAGATGGTGACTCTGGACAAGATAGAAGAAGGTGTTTGTTCCCTGAGACACTCTGTCACCATCGGTCAAAAAAGGGTTGTAACCATACAAGTGCATAGTTCTGTGACACTGAACGGTACTCCCTGTACTTTTCCACCACGGCAAGCAGAGGCCCTGGGGATGGAAATGTATTAAATATCAAGCCGGAACTTCAGTGGGGCTGTGTCACAAAGAGAGCTGTCGCAGAAGCCTGCACCTTGAACTAGACTGACTGGCCCTGGCAAGCTTAATGGAAGCCACGGCCACAGACGCTCATTCAGCATATGAGCAGTCCTGTTTGTCTGCCTGGTCACAGCACTAAGACCATGGAGGAAAGCCTCCACCCCTCAAGGGCAGGCGCAGCTCTTTTTTCCTTCCATCTGGACCCAACAGCTTTTCCAAAGCCCTTCGGGCCTGTTCACACGTAGCTGAAACGCATCTCTTATTGATCAACAGCTCGAAGGGAAAGTCCCATGAAATATGTTCTTCCTTTTGTCTCTGATAGGCCCTTCAGCATCATCATGCTGTTCATGAAATTTCCTACATTGCAAAGGACATCACAGACCACCGGGCCTTTGGATACGTTTGTGGGAAGGAAGGGAATCACAGATTTGTCGCCATAAAAACAGCCCAGGCGGTGAGTATCCCCATCCAAGGAGGGCGCCTTTCCTGGTAGCTTTAGGGGACAGCGTGTGCAGTCACGCTGTTGGTGTTTGAAGGCCGCCTCTGATGTAAGACGGAGCGATGCTGATGCTCAGATAGCCTCGGAGCAAGGAAGCTTGCTCCAGCCCATCCGGTCGTGTTTCTCCCTAATGGGTATTTCGTAATGACTAATTATTTTCCTTTCTGATTAAGCTGGATGGAGGCACACTACACAAATAAGTTTCCTTGTGTTCATAGCCTCATTTAAAAAGAAAATAAGAGAAAACAAATAGCTGTTTTGCATAAGGCCTACCCTAATTTTATTGTATTTAGAATTACTAATAAATAAAAGCAGTGCCTTTTATGCTTATGATTATTATGAATTTGCAAATATAATTAGTCGAAGAAATGAACTTTAGCCTAGATGCAATTTGCTAAACCAATATAAACAAGGTAGAATTAATTAAAGACGGAATGCTCTCAGTTTAATAGGAAAAGGAAGGGCTGCGGGTTGTACCAGGCAAAGGCAAAAGTGGGCCGGGCTGCTTCTGCCTTTATACCATTCCCTTATTAATGCGCTTCATCCCACCTTCTACTCCAGGCTGAACCTGTTATTCTGGACTTGAGAGATCTCTTTCAACTGATTTACGAATTGAAGCAACGAGAAGAATTGGAAAAAAAGGCACAAAAGGATAAGCAGTGTGAACAAGCTGTGTATCAGGTATACCTGTGAATTTACCCGAGTACCAGGGAAGACTAGGACTTCAAATAAACAGATGTGAAAACTGACAGTCAGGTCCTGTCCTCCCGCTGCCAAGTAGAAATAAACAAAGATGAAAGGTTCCCGTGTAAATTTCAGGCACCAAGCGCAAGCCATTAGAGATGATCTTTTATTCTCTGAAATCCTGAACATGTGAGAGAAAGTGAAATCTTGAATCCCGAGGAAGATTTCTGGGCAGGAGAACAGAAAAAATGCAATTGCTTTTGCTGTTGTTGATAGTGGGCGTGGGGGTGGGGGTGGCTGCAAGAGTTTTCTTTTCCTTTTTTTTTTTTTTTTTCCTGTGTGTTTTCTCCCTAAAATGAGCCAGCAGCCTGTCCTACCCAGAGCTGGTTTCTGTACTGTCCTGTGATTTCTGAACACAGTCTCACACCTCTTCCTTTATATCTTCTGCTTTTCAACCTCCCTTCACTCGCTCTGCTGTAGACAATTTTGGAAGAGGATGTTGAAGATCCTGTATACCAGGTAATTTCTGAAACCCATCGGGGTTTTAGGGTCAGGAATGGCGAGGCCTGTGCTACAGACACTTTGTCAGAGCCCTGAAGAATCCCCTGACGGCAGAGCCTGGAGAAGGGACCGAGATTATTTCCAAGGGTGCGGGCTGCCAGCCTCTCCAGGAGTGAATTTCCATAAAAAATGAACAGAAATTTGGCTGGCATCCATAACATGGGATCTTGAGATAGGTTTCCTCCTTCCTGCCCCTGCCCCAGCCCCCTCCACTATCTGTAAAAGTTTGATTCTCAGAACTGGATGTTTTCAGGAGTCTCTTGTATATTCCAAGTTCGTGTGGAGGCTTCTCTGAGTTAGGAACCGGGGATGGGGAGTGAGTTTGGGTGACATTTGAGTGCAAGCCCAAAGGGCAGTCTGTAAGCTTTGGGAAGGCTATGGGGAGAGATCTCTCTGGCCCCTCTGATTGTCTGGATCGTGCCATAGGGGCTGTTGGGAGGAGAGTAAGGGAGATCCTAGAGATGTCCCAGGTAGTAACTACCCTTGGACTCTCAAGCTCGCAGCCCAGGTGTGGCTAGAGAGATGGCTTCTCTTGGATCCAAGTGTGTGCTGTGTACAAACAGATGCAGAGAAAAGGGAAGAGGATGCCTCCCACCACCAACCCCAGCCCGCTCATACTTACTCCCAAGGAGAGAAAAGAGTGAGAAAATGAACTTGCAGGACATAAAAGAAAACCTGAAACTGATGAGTTATATGTGTGTGTGTGCCACACATATCTGTTTCCACACAGAAAGCTGGTACAGCTATGACAAAAATAAAACCATATGGATAAAATGAGTAATATAATATGAGTAACACAAAGTAGAGGTTTCTAGCATATGTGACCAAAAAAAGCCAAAGATACGCCTAACGGCATGCCCTGGCTATAGAATGCTGAGGGCGAGGATTTGTCGAGAATGTGAGCTCTGCCCTGGGCAACTGGCTCACAGGGAATGAAGAATATTGCCCTATTGGGAATGGCTCAGTCCTTTAAAGTCTGAAACGTGCACAGGGGAAAAGAAATTGAGTTTCAGTATTTAAAACTAAGAATGTAAAATAAGGTGCTATTTATGGGATGCGGAGGTTTGGGGTTTCTGAGCACTTCAAAGCTGAGTTAGGAGCTTTAGGGAAGCAAAGGGGGGCAGCAGATGTCACCCAGATTATGAAGTTGGGATCCCAGATGTTCCCAGGAGATGTCATTCCCACTCAGCAATGAAGCACTTGCAGACCTTACTGAGATAAAATGCCATTGAATGAAGAAGTTACATCTCCCCAAAGATGTGCAGGGGCCCATGCAATCACTCCTGTACCACTGACCATCAGACCCTTGCCGTTTTTGTAAGAAAAGGCAGAGGTGTGCAAGGCACCCGTAATGTTTCCGTAATCCACTTGTCTCTTGAGGGTATTTTCTGTTGTGACTGTTTCTTTAATGCTCACTGAGATTTGTATCCTGAATTCCAAATGCCTTTTTTTTCCTCTCTCGCCTTCCCCTCTGACCTTTCCTCTCTGGCCGCTCCGTAATAGTACATTGTGTTTGAGGCTGGACACGAGCCAATCCGTGATCCCGAAACGGAAGAAAACATTTATCAGGTATAAAATCGCTTCTCTCTCTTACCATTGCACCGATACCAGTAAATGCTCTGAAGGGTCTGCAGAACCGAGGGCGCTCCCTTCTCATGGTCACATAGCTCTTTCTGTCATTCAGGCTCATGGAAGACAACTTCATGTGGTTGGCGTTTACCAACTGACCAGAAGTTTTCACACCTTGCTGTGGAAATGCTTAATGGCCAGTTGAGTGCGTTGTTTTAATTGTTAATGGATCTTAACTATGTTCAATTGACTCAAGAATCAGACATTCCATTTTAGTAAAGTAACCCATTGGAGGGTTGTTGTCCATGATACAGAAGGGTCCTTCGCTTCTCAAAAGAATGTGTTCATCACATTTCTTTTAAAAGCACTACTGAAAATGAAGGACAAACTCTAAAGCAAACACCTTCGGAACACAGCACTGGAAATATTAACTGAATAAAAGAAAGTACAGCTCCAAGTTTCACCCCTCCTGAAGGGAAGGTAAATTAATATTCTTCAGTGTCTGCTTCTGTGAAAAACTCCACACACACATTTTGACTCACTCCATTCTCACGCACATGCTATAAAGTAGGTATTTAATCCCACTTTTATGAGGGGGAACTGAGGCCCAGAGAAGCTGAGTAACTTCCCGGGGGCTGTACAGCCATTTAGAGCAGCGATCAGACCCCACGTGAGTGAAGGTACAACTCACCGGACCTCCCCCTTGCTTGCCTATCAGAGTTAGAGAAACTGCACCATAGCCACACATCAGATAAATATGACAGCATCCAATTTGTCACTAATTAGAAATTCAGCCTTAATTTGAAATATAAACATCATGGAAGAAGGGGAAAAAATTTAATGTATTTAATAAGTGATTTTAATTTCCTTAACTCACTCAGTTATGTGGTCTGCTATTCTGCCTTGGGCACGCATTACTTATGTAATGAAAGTCAAATAGATTTCCAGTTTCCGTCAAATGCACAGAATTGTAAATGACCAAAGTATAACATCAGCTCTACCAGTAGCTCAGTGTAAACCAGGCCCATGGAGTGATCATCGTCTTTCTCTCCCCTGGATCGGTCTAGATTGGATGCAAGTGTAAGGTTGTGCTCTGAAGTCTTGTTTAAAGTCAGCGCTCACACAGTTTCTGTCTTTAAATGGAAAACTTACATTTTTGTTCTCAGATTTTATTTTGATGGATTGATTTTTAATGTTTATTCACTTCTTGAGAGACAGAGACAGAGTGTGAGCAGGCAGGGGCAGAGAGAGAGGGAGACACAGAATCTGAAACAGGCTTCAGGCTCTGAGCTGTCAGCACAGAGCCCAACGCGGGGCTCGAACTCACGGACCATGAGATCATGACCTGAGCCGAAGTTGGATGCCCAACCGACTGAGCCGCCCTGGCCCCCCTCAGATTTTAAATTATTACAACCTTGCGATGTCTGAATATGAGGCCAAAAGAAACCATTAACCAGTCATCCCCTGAAGAAAAAGCACCTTGTAAGACAAAATGAGGCTTTTCAGTGCAAAGTTTCTGAATCCCAGCCAAGCCGTAGTTAGTGGCACCTGCGGGCCCCCATGGGGGACGGCTGGGGGTGTGGGACATCCTGTGTGTGGGAAGAACTGGTTTAGGTGAGCAGAGAACTGGGTTCCAGTTCTGGCTGTGTCACCAACTATCTTTGGCTGAGTGGTAGTGTGCAAGACACTTGCCCTCTATGAGCCTCAGTTTCCCCAGTGGTAAGATAGGGGACTAGTTTCCCTGTAACTCACACATTGGCATGAGAATGAAGCAAGTTCGTGTGAAGGATATAGAGAAGAGGCTTCATCCTGAGTCACACAGTGTGTGGATTCAGAATCCTAGTCCAAGTACCAACTCAAGTTCTTTTCCTTCTCTGAGCCTCAGTTTACTCACCTGTAAACTGAGCGACTAAGACTGAAGAGTCTCTTAGGCGAGGTCCTTTGCTGCCTTTTGCAGCTAGTGCCTATCAGAGGACAGCGATTCTTTAGAGAAACATGTTCGCTTGCTTTACAGGGCAACAAGACTCTTAGAAATTGGGGGGGGGGGCGGGGAGGGGAGAGGGGTAACATTTATTGAGGGCTCCATGAATGGGGTTTACATGCAATATCTTATCTCTCACAACAAGACCGTGTGGCTTGAACCCTCATTCCCACCTTACAGATGGAACCCTGAGGCTCACACAGATAAGATGTCTTGCCCAAGGTCACAGAGCTCCAAGAGGCAGAACTCCCACTCCCAGCCAAGTCTCTCTGACCCCGGTAAATGCATGAATCCCCAGGCTCTTCTCAGCCGGAATATCCTGATGCAGAGTTTCACGATTAGATTCTGCGTAGGCTCCAAGTCACTATCTAAAAATCACACTTGTTTTAACAGTTGTGACCTCCGGATCTTTCCGGCTGTCCATCATTAGCAGGAAGGTACCGTTTAAGGAAATGAATATTTTATCACCCTCTCTTGTCCTCTCTTGCTTTGCCAGTCAGCTGGGCCTCAATTTGCTCAACACAAGATAAGCTCTTGGGCCCAAAGATAAAGCTGAGCTTTTAAGGAGCTGTGATTAGGGAGCCGCACTCTTCTTTGTGTTTTGAGGGCCTCTGATTATTCCACAGCTATTCATCCTGAGGAGACTACAGTATCTCCAAGTCTTCAGCTTGGCCCAGGGTAGTCTCAGATTTTAATCCCATCCCCTGCTTTCCAGAATGAGGAATGAGGCAGACAGACCTGGGGCCTAATCCTTTAGCCGTTTTGTGGCCTTGGATCAAGTGCTAACTTCTGTATCCCGATCTCCCAGTCTATAAAATTAGGAATGCTGCATTATCTGCCTCTAGAAGTGATGTGAAGGTGTAAAGCTCTTGGTACGTAGTAGGTTCTGTGTAAATGGTAGTTCCTCTACTTCCTGAGAACTTTGTCAGTATCAGATGCTGTTCACGAGGTCTTATGATGTTATATTAAGTGAAGCAGAACATGACTTGGTCGCCTCATCTTGTCAGAGAGCCTAGTGGAAAGTTGCAGCCTCACCTGACTTTGCTATTTATAACTCCGTCATGAGGGAGGGAGAGACTCTTGAGTAAATGGAACCTCTCTTTGAGGATCAGTAATCTCATTTTCCAAACCGGATTAATAATAGTAATTGTGTTTCTTTTTGCGCGCATCAGAAAAAGTTATCAGTCATCTTTCTAAAGCAACACAGAACCTTGCAGTACAAGGGTGTTTTACACCTCACCTGATTTTGACCCTTGCAGTAACTCAGTAAGATAAGCACAGCTATGATGGCTATCGTTTTAAATGGAAGAAAATCAAGTCCTCCAGTTTGAGTGCTGTGCCCAAGGCCAGAGCCTCAGCTGTAAACCTGGTAATTCTTTAGTACGTTAACGTTAACACACGGGCGAGATTGCGGCTTTCCACACAGACATTCTCTGAGTCCTTTGGTTTGAAAATCATTTTTAATCGCCCGTGAGGTGTCAAGTATTGTTATTTTAAAATGATAACTCTCTGCTCCAATGTCACTCAACCCTGAAACTGCCTCTCTAACACTATTAGTATGTCACTGAGCTAAAATGTCTTCTGTACATATAGTGCTTAATGTATAGCTTTTATAGTAGTTTGACATCTATTAACTCCTTTGTTCAAGAAGCAATTGTGTATGGAGCACCTAGTGTGTGCCAGGCACACGGGGATGTGATAGACCACAGCGTGGTCCCCACCCTCAACGCGTGTCTAGGCACCCTCTGGCTTGCCCACCACAGCTACATGAGAAAACAGAGGCTCAGAGGACAGAGGGGCCCTCTGAGGACTCACAGCCTGTGGCGGAGCCAGGATTAGGAACCAGATCTCCCGCTTCCTGGGCCGCCTGGGTGGCTCGGTCGGTTAAGCGTCCAACTTCGGCTCAGGTCATGATCTCGAGGTCCGTGAGTTTGAGCCCTGTGTCGGGCTCTGTGCTGACAGCTCAGAGCCTGGAGCCTGTTTCAGATTCTGTGTCTCCCTCTCTCTCTGCTCCTCCCCTGTTCATGCTCTGTCTCAAAAATAAATACACGTTAAAAAAAATTTTTAAACAGATCTCCCGCTTCCTTTTGGTTGAGAACTGCCATCACTCTACACCGCCATATTACTGAAATGGTCTGCGGGCAGAGTGGACCAGCCAGGCAGGGGTGAGAACCAGCACACGAGGCACGTTCTGGTCTTTGTCCCTTAAACACTTCTGCCCTTAGCACATACATGGTAAATGTTCAGTGCTTAAACATTTCCTGTGTAACCAGTATTTACGGGATGAGGAACAGGTTAGCAAAATACCTGCCCTGCACCGCACAAGCTCACGGGCAGCTGCAGTGTGGGTTGATAGCTCCTATATAAGATAAAGCACTTTTGACCCTCGTGTGAGTAACCCAATTACTTTCTCAACTCCTCCCAGTAAAACAAGGAGCTCCATTCATTCGGGGGCCTTATCCAGCTTGTTTGCCATCACTGTCCCTGGCAAACCACAAAGCCTGGTACATAGTAGGTTCTTGGCCACTTTTATTTTTTAGTGGAAGAATGTACCAGAGCTTACAAGAGTCCAGAGGAAGGCTCCGACCAGGTAGAGAGCCAGGAAAGGCTCCCAAGAATGTATCCTGCCCGACATAAATCTTTAAGGACAAACAGGCAGAGTGATATGTCACCCATGGGAGAACCAAGTAGCAAAGCTTTTTCAATTATGCACGGTTTGGGTTTATCCATCCTGCCACTTCTCCTCCATTGGCAGGGATAATTGAGAGTCAGCTGCGGTTCAACTTGCTAAGTGCCCATAGTGAGCAGTGAATTACGAGGAACAGAAATGCTGTTCGTGTTGCTCAGGAAAGGGTGAGCCAGTAAAAATACAAGTGCGGGCTGGTAATTTATTGGCCCTTGTTAACAAGGACTCCGTAGGCATTCTTAGAGGATTCCTTTTAGAGGGAGCTGAGTTATCGGGAGCAAAGAAATTACATTCGTCATTGGCTACCTGCAAACTAGGGTTTGCGAGAGCAGCTCAGGAAGCGCATCTTTCTGCATGGTCCGTGCTCCGCCATGGACCTCCCGTTCTCTGCAGGAACGTGCACAACCTTCTGCAAGTGTAGAATGTGATGTCAGAGAAAAGGGTGCAATCAAAAACAGCTAGGGAATGGTGGGACCAGGGGTGAGGTGCAACTGTCTATACCGCGTAGTAGTTAAAATGCGAACTGCCAGAACTCCAGCTCTAGCCCCCCCCCCCCCCCCCCCCCCGCAGGATGCTCTCTGGGCTTCATTTTCCTCCTCTGCAACATTGTGACAGTTGTCATCCTTGCCCAACTGACTTGTCTTGAGGACTGCGTGCAAATACATGTAAACACTCAGAACAGTGGCTGGCACCTAGGAAGTGCCCTGTCAATGTCAGTTTGGGCTGTTAGTAATAAATGTTTTGTTCGGTAGCCAGAAAGAGCTGGGTTTGAATCTCACCACTTAACTAGCTTTAAAGCTTTGGAAGAGTCTCCCTGACATCTCTGAGCCTCAGTTTTTCACCACCTAAAGTGAAGATTCTAATACCGAGCTCTTAGGATTATTAGAAGGATTTTAAGCTAAGTTGATGAGCATGGAAATAGCACAGGGTCTCGAGGAATGAGCCCAAATTCTTCCTTCTTGTTAATGGTATAGGTAGCTGGTCCAAGCCTAAAAGACACTTTTTCTTTTCCTTCACTGTTCCCCACATTTCTTATGAAACATTTACACAGCAGACATCTACCAGATGCCTACTGAGCGTTGGGCACTGTGCCTGCTCTTAAAGAGCTCCCAGTCTGGTGAAAAGAAACACAGATTAGCAGACAGAAGACCACTGCAGGCTGATGCCTCCGATGGGGGTAGGAGCTACACTGTGCTAGTTTCTGGGAAGCACACATGATTGCTCTCGATCCGGAATGTTTCAGTGTAACACCCTGACTGGCCCATTAGAAAAGTGTTCAACCTATCTACTGTTGTTAGTATTATAAAGTACGTGCTGATCCTTATTTATATGATGTGTCAGCAGTAAAAGAAGCTCTCATTCTAACACTTCACACTATCACAGCTCCTAATCATCTGTATTTACTGTCTACTTTCTTGTTGGATTCCCACAGTAACCCAAATCAGAAGCAGAGCCAGTAACACCCATTTTAGGATTGTGACGCTCCCAGGGGCTATGGCCTGTTCAGGGTGTGACAGTTACCAAGTGGCCCGATAAGACCAGATGGAGGAGTACGAGGAGAGAGGGAGGAAAGAAAATACAGATACATATTAAAAAACAATTGGAATTTTCTCGACTCTTGTCTTGCGCTTTCCCTGCCATTAACGGTCCCTTTTCTTGGAAGACACTTTGGGTAAATATCAGACGGCTTGTCCATGATCCCAGCAGAAGCCGTTCTTTATGCTGAGACCTTGATGTTTGCTATATTGTAAATAACCTGACTCTCAGCTTAAACTCAGCTGCAAACTAATTTTAATCACTTGGGACAAGTCAGAGCACCTCTCTGAGGCTCATTTCTGTCTTTGGCGAAATGAGGATTATTTTTTCCACCACATGACCTCTGAGGTCCCTGCAGCCTCCTGTCCTGTGATTCCGTGAGGAGCCCGATGGCAGAGACACCCTGCACTCATTTAAGTGACTCACACACTCCTCCCTCATCCAGCTTTCCTCAGGGAAGGAGCCTGGCCTCCTGCTTCTACACTTGTGGAAGCCCCTTTGATTTGGGACCCTCGGGCCTCAGGGGCCATTCTCACACACACTCAAGCCAGCTTGAAGTTGAAGCGTGATGGCTTTGTTCTCCGAAAGTTGAGTATCAAAGTGTTTTGACTGAATCAAATTTGATTTTTCCATAGGTTCCCACCAGCCAAAAGAAGGAAGGTGTTTATGATGTGCCAAAAAGTCAACCTGTAAGTGTAAGTAAATCTTCTCTCTTCTGCCAGGCTCCCGTGACCTGCACTCCTACGCGGCTGTGTCTACAGCTTGAGGAAGGGAGCCCCTCTTCTGGATAGGCGTTATAACTTAGAGAGCTTTGCCAGGGCCTGCATGGCACGGACTCCTCAGTGAGTCAGAGGGAAGGGGGCAGAAGGCGGAAATGGTGAGGCTGAGGAAGGGTTGCCAACCTGGACCGAGGTCTGGCCCCCCGCGTGGCGGTGAGTTGAACTGCACAAACCACTATGTCCAGGGGTCTCAAGGTCTGAGTTGTTCCATGACAAAAGTCTCCGGCCAAAGACTTAATTATACCTGATCAAATAGGGGGCAGTGTCTCGATCCTGGGAAGAGTTGCCCATCCGATTTAAAAGTGGTTGACAGGTCTCAGAGGGATCATAGAAGAGCCAGCCAGGGCCCTTAGAGTGTCTAAGGGTCCAGCCAGTGGACAGACCACCAAGAAAAAGGCCACGCGTAGTGGGCTTGCAAAGAACCCGGCAGGTCCACTACATCTGGACCCCATCAGCCAGTGGGACTCCTGGAAATGGAAAATATCAAGCTGTGTGACACTGCCACAAGCCAGTGCTAGGCCAGGCCCAGATTTCGGCCCCCCATCCAGTCGGCGTGCAGAAGGCAGCCTCTGTACGTGATTCAGGAGCACTGGGGAACTCTTGCCCAAGGGGACATTGGACTTCACCGCGGCCTGTGTAAACAGAACTAGGATGTTTAGTCACCGCTGATCTCATTCAGCTCAGTGATGGGTACAAAGAGCACAGGCTTTGAAAACAGACCCCCAGGAACTCCAGCTCTGACCCTAACAGGACTGTTGTGAGGCTGGATGACTCTCTGGGCTGTTGTTATTGGTCCTGGACCCCACCCTGTGAGAGACACAAAGACACCCCCGCATTTTTCAAGGTCAGATTGATAGGGCAGTTTGAAACCCCATTCCCAGGGCAGCAACTGAAGGACCTAGAAATGCTTGGCCTGGAGAAAAGGAACCATAAATGTAGAGATGGGAGTCCCCAGGGCTACCGGTTGGAAGAGGGCTTACACTGTTCTGTCTTGGCCAGCCCAAAGTGACAGTGACCTTCCTGAGCAGTGGTCAGAGCTGTTAAGAGTTAGAACAGCTGGCACCTAGGGGAGTGAGCTCCCCATCACTGGAGCTGGTGCAAGCAGAGCCTAAAAGGCCCCCTGTCAGAAAAACTATAGGAGGATTCAAATGTGGAATGGGCAGAGGGGAAAGAGGAGCTCCTGTTGTCCCTTTCAAACCTGACCTTCTGTCCTGAGTTGAGAGTCTTTCTGGCTCATTCTTACCCTCCTCTGCCCCTGTTGTCTTTTCACCTGGTGAAATTTCTTCCTTTTCCTATCAGCGTCCATTCCTCTTCCCAATATCCTGCATCCACCAGACCCCACCTAAATCCTGCTCCCGAAAGCCAACGCATGTTAGGTTTCATGAGACAGCATATTTGACTGGGGTCCTCAAAAACTTGAGTCTACGAGGTAGTTGAGAACGTGAAGTGGAGTGTCGCTCAGAGAAAAAGCCGTTTTTCTCCTTGAGGCCTTTGCATTTGTCAAGCCTTCTTGTCATGGAGACACTGGTCCGTTCGTGTTTCCGTTTGGTTCAGCTCCCATCACACAGCTCCCTACAATTCAATTTGTGCCCAAATTGCTTCGCTTGCCCCTAACAGGTTTAGATACGTGAGGAAACATGCTCCATTTGCCGCCTTGGTTTTCGTGAATTTATTAACCAGTCTGGCCACACCATCTCCATGCTTAATAGCTGAAAAAAAAAAAAAAAACCCAACCAAACAAAAAAAGCCCAAGCTCCTTAGCCTGACATACAGGGCACTCAGATGCCAGCCTCAGCCCAGATCTCTGGTCTACCTCCCCCTGGTCCAGCTCTACTGAATTCTGCAAGCTTCTGAAGGAGCCACATCCTCCCCTAATAGCCCAGCTTAGCTTCAGGCTATGGGGACTCAGGGAGACTTTGTGGTCTTCTGCTAAGTGTGAGCAGATCACCCCTACCTCTGTGCCCCACTCCCTATCATTCCTCTGTTAACAGCTCTTAGCACACAGCATCCCAACTCTTCTCCTGGCTCCTTACTTCCAGGAACTTCCTGAGGTCCTTGGATTACCAGAAGCAAGCCCAGGGTCTGGCATGTAAAAGGCAGGGATGACACAGCCGCTCAAGGGGTGTTTCATAAATATACACATGACTCTGCCTGTAGAAAGAATTGAAAATCCTTACACTTTCTTTTAAAGGGAATTTCCTGGTTATCTGACTCTGAAATAGGCATTAAGTAAACATGCTCAGGTTTTGCTTGGGAAATATCTGGGCTGCCTGAACGGCCAGCAGTAGCTTCCAACCCTCTGTTCGCATAGAGTCCTAGAAGCATTTGTGCTTTTCCGTGAACAATTTCAACATTTCTAAAAGCCAGAGACAGGTAGCAAGTCAAAAGTATCAACTCTAGTGGAGGGGCAGATGCTTGCGTTTGGTATGTCAACTCCTGTTCTTACCACCTGTAGGACTTCTGATAAGTTCCCTTGTTTCTCTACACCTCCCTGCTCTCATCTATCAAAGGAGTTACTAAACCCAATTTACTGAATGATTTTGAGGAGAAAACAGCATGTGTATTGGAAACTTGATCCCACTTGCCTAAACTTCCCAGAGGTACTTTAAATATCCCACAGCCCACGTCCCTCACTGTTCTGGGACCTTCCTGTTCTCCAGGCTGGCCCCTGTAGACCTGCCTCCCTGATGAGTGCATATTCCCTGGGATACCTCTGTGCCCTGAAAATCTCTGCTGTGATCTCGATGTTTGCTCCCTCACCACCTGCTCCTTAACCAGAAAGACAAATAAACCAAAGACAGCCAAGTCAGTGCATATTAAGCAGCTTCAAGCCAGTTTGACAGCTTCTACAAGTTTCCCACAAGAAGGGAAACTGTCCAGTGGCCTGTTACTCTAGGAACCACCGGTTTCTTCTTCTTTGGGTCCAGAGCCCAGTCTGCCCAGAGCCCAGTTAGAGACTCAGCTTGGGGCTGTCACTGGGGAAGATCACACATCAGCCCCAGAAGAAGTGGCCTGATCTTCAGCATCAGACTTGGGTATGCTCTCATCCTGGCCACCCGCTAAGGGTCCTTGAGCATCTTTTTCCATCTCTAAACCCCAGTGTCGTAACCTGCAAAGAGAAAGGAATGCCTGCCTTGTAGCTTTGTTTGGAGGACTAAAGGAGACATTTATGTAAAACCTTAACAGGGGATATGGATTAGATTAAACGAGAACATTACCGTCGGTTGTCGGCACGAGCAATCCACCAGCCAGCAGTTCACACTGAGGCGGGGATTGCAAGTATGCTAGGTAATCGCACACCTCCTCTAGGAAGCCTTTTTTTTAACCCCAGAGTAAACAGCTCCCCCGGGAGACCTCTGTGCTTCTCTGTGCAATGATCACAATGCACTGTTACCTTTTCTTAATGAATCCATGTGAGCCATTGGACTTTGAGTTTCTTAAAGGCCTTGGCTTCGGTGTTAATGGTACCTGCCTTAGAGTTTTTTGTGTTAAGGACTAAGTGAGCTGAAGAATATGAATCAACACAGTGCTTGGTGCAGAGTAGGGATTCAACAGCTGTGAGCTGTTACTGTTCTGCTCTGTGAGCTCCTTGAGGTCAGGAATCGCTTTTAATCATCACTCTTTCTACAGTAACTCCTCTGAGGATTTCTGCTCCCTTTGAGCTTTTGATGGTACACTCTTTCCCCGTGGGTGGCGGGAATCTCATGTGCCCAAGTAAATTTTTATAGGCCTTGAAGCCAGGGGGATCCTTGATTGCAGCTCTAAAACCTCTGTCCTGGAGTCTCAGTCCCCTGGACTAGGGTGGCTCACTGTCACCCTACATGGCCAGAGGTGTCCTCATCAAGGTGTCACGTTTGGTGCATTGGGTTCTAAAGTTTGAGAAGTCATGGCATTTCTTCTGGGTCTTGCCCACCCCAGTGCATCACGTGATGGGACACAGTTTTGTCTCCATCAGTTGGGCTGTTGGTCCAGACAGAGAGCCGGTTCTCTGTCTTCAGTCTCCTCTCTGACATCATGCATCCACACCCTGGTTTACACCACCAGGCACCGTAGCCTTGGGGAGCCAAGCTCTACCAGCCCCTTTCTTGTTCCCTTTTGCACAAATAATGTGTTAGGATGCTTTGTTTGTCCTAATCCGGACCTATAATGTTACCTTCCTGTAACAGATTTGTTCTTAGGGTCATACTACACTCCCCTCCACTCTTACCTAGGACTCTGAGACAAGATAAGGATTAATCCCATTCGCTCCCAGAAATATACATTTCCTCTCTTCCTAGTCAAGGCAGCTAGAAGATTTGTACAGAGGCTTTATTTTCATGCCAGGGTCTCCAAACTCCGATAGAATTGATGCTTGCTGGTAGGGAATATTAGCCGACTAGAGAGGCAGGGAGGAAAGAGCGTATAACTTGGGCAAAGCCTTGAAGGATGAGCAGGACTTGGACGGGCACAGCCCCTTCTGGGCATATCATTAAGGTCCTTCTGGCTCCTGAGTTTTTATTTCCTCTACTAGGTGGTACTCAGAACTGATGAATTTATCATCAGTTTCCTTCTCAGAAACGGGTAGCCTTTCTTTCTGCCAGATGATAATGCTTCTGGTGTTCTTTAGACAAATATCCTGGCCTCTTTGGGGCTGTCGGGAAGGCACATCCCTGAGTGGAGAGGAAAACGTCAGCTAAGTAGCCCATTACCACATCCATTATTTAGTGCTTTTTGCACTCCGTTAGCCTTTGAACATGATTCTGGTTCTACAGGGGGACCCAGTGGAATCACACATTCACAGTTTGCTCAAGTGCCTGTTTTGGACCCTGTCACGCCCCACAACGCTCAACTTGGTTGAGGCTTAACCTTCATAGGTCACCAGACCTAAAGCTCAGCATGCCTTATGTCATTGTCACATGAGAAATACCAGCACTTGTCTTCTCCCCTCCCCTCCTTCCCACCTCATGTAATAGTCTCATGGCTGAGGGGCACCTGGGTGGCTCAGTTGGTTAAGCGTCCAACTCTTGATTTTGGCTCAGGTCATGACCTCGCCGTTCATGGGATCAAGCCTCGGGTCAGGCTCAGCGCTGACAGCTCTGTCACACTCGCTCTCTCTCAAAAGAAATAAATAAACATTAAAAAAATATATTCTTATGGCTGAAAAGGATCTTTTACCCTTCACCCTATAACTTCCTGGTTTTAAATCCTTTTATGTGGATGTACTAGACATAATTATCAGTACTAACCCGTCAGTGGATTCTAGCAGAACTTTCTTCGGCCTTTGAAAGAGAGTCTTAAAGGTTTGGCTTAGCGGCAAATAGAAAGGACGCAGGTTGTGGAATTGACCAGCTGGACTTCACATTCAGTTCTGGGGGACAAGACATGGATTCAGATATTGAAAGGAATAATCAGACTCCCCTGAGATTCTTTCCTCCCTTTGGGTGTGATCTTTGCCAATCTCTTCAAGTTTCTGAGACTCCTCTTCGAGTGGAAATGATGAGCATCCTATGCCAACATCTCAGGACTTTTGTGAGACTCATGAAGCAAAGTGAGAGCATTGTTTGTGAAGACGAGGGGTTGCTTTCATGGTCTCTGGGGACATAAAGACCAAGGGATGGTGTGCACGTATTCCTCCAATTATTTTATAGACTATCTTAAGATTACGAAAAAGGCTCAAGTTTTCTGACAAGAGAGGGCACATCTGGGCTCACTGTCAGGAAGAAATCTGAAACCATCTGAGCTGATTTTCAGAGGGAAGGACAGCTCTCAAAGAGTAGTGAGGTCTCTGGCCCCCGGAGTATTCAAGCAGCAGGTGAATGGTTCTGCAGGGGTTCTTATGTGGAGAAGGTGACCACACTAGCGGACCTTGGAGCCGTCCACCCACTCTCTCATCCACTTTCCCCCCGTGTTTATAACATCTCGCGTTTACCTCACCATCTTGTTCCCGGTATCTCAGCTGCGAAGCCAGGCACCCCAGAGGCCCCGTTACTATCTCCACCATCCTCTCCCTGGCTTTAGAGTTGCCCACGGTGAAGCGTGCAGCAATAAGTTATGGCATTGCCCCGTGAGGTCAGTGCTCTGGATCGAAACATGTTTACTATGTGCTGTAATCAAGGCACCACACTGAGCAAGCCCTGGGCACAGAGTAGGTCCGTAGAAAATCGGTCCCTCCTTAGTTTCCTCCTGGAGAGCTGGACGACAGTGCTTGCGTCTCTCTGGTGCGTCCTGAAAAAGAGCCACACTGGGAGAATCGGGTAAAAACCCCAGTGATCGCTTGTGAAGTCCAAGGCTCCCTTCACTTCCTTTCTTTGCCTTATAGTGCTAGGCCACCAGCCCTGCACACTGAGAGTCTGAGCTAACTTAGCTGGGGAAAAAGCAGGTAGACTTTATTGAGTAGATACTGTGTGCCATGGACAGCCTAGACCGTGGTCTCAGCCTGTCTCATTCAGTAGTCACACCTGGAAGGTAGATGTCATTTCTATATGGGGAAGCTGAGGCTTTCCAGAGGTCCTATACAGTCACAAAGCTGGTAAGTGACAGAGCCCGAAATTGAACCTTCAGCTGTTCTGATTCACACAGTTTCCACTAAAACACACTGCCTTTAGGATTCAAGAAAATGCCAAGCCCCCATCTCCTCTTCCTCACCATGGTTGGAGTCAGTACTCAGGCCAGTTTCTGTCTCCCATTACTCGTTGCTTCTGAGTCCTTATTAACAACGCTGAGGCTAGCCCCTGGGGGTGGCTATGAACACCTCTCTCCCCCTTCAGCCGGAGTCCCATGAGGCACACCCATGTCTGACTCGTTCCTGACCCCTCACTCCGCCTATGCACTGCACTCTGTATCCTGACATTGAAAAAACTATCTGTGAGTCCCAAAGAACAAATCTCAAGGAATCAAAAAACAGAGAGCTGCTCATTTGGCCTCCCCTGCCTCCCACCCTCCAAACATCTATGTTTCTGTGCAAGACCCCTGTCTCCCAACACTCAGTATTCAGTTGATTTTCCTTGCCTTAGATTTAATTCAGTTTCCCTGCTGCAAATGTAGGAAGAGTCAATCCATTAAAGTGAAGAATTACAGAAATTCTCTGGACAACTGTTCCTAACCACCCCCACCAGCCCCCGTCTTTCATGGCAAATAAATTTTCATTCACAATTCAGCAGTTGGTTTTTCCTTTAGTCTGAAATCTGGATCAAGATGTTTCATAATTGAATTAAATCTAGTCTGAACATTTGTCAGTTTCACTTCCTCATTAAGCACCACATTGTAGAGAAATTATAATTATCGGAATGCCGTTAACATAGATGTCACACAAGAGGAGGTCTTCCTGAACTAAGGGAAAGGAATCTGCATCGGCATATTCCACAAAGGAAATAGAAGCTTGCCCTGTCTTGCTTTTCTTAGACAGGCTTTCGGTTTGCAGTGGTTAACAAAAACTGTCCTGAGATACAATCCTAAATCCCTGGAATCTCAGAATTTGTGAGGACATTAAAAGCTGCTGGGTCAGCCTTCTCACCGATGCAGGGATCCCTCCAGAACATTTGTGATGAGCACAGATGAACGTGTCTGACTCTGGCTTTGGCCCACATGCCTGCAGTGACAGACCTTCATGACTTTTGTGATCCCACAGCTCCATTTGCTGGAGAGCCCTCCTTGTTTTCAAGTTCCCTTATAGCTTCTATTCATTCATTCATTCATTCATTCATCCACCCATCCATCCACTTGACAAACATTTACTAAGGACCTCCTATCTGCCATAAAGTGGCCTACTCACTAGGGATATAAGGATGAATAAGGATGGCTGCTTGAGAATTTTAATGATCACAAGAAGGTAGATGTGTAAAAATGGTTGCAATCCGCGTAATCCTCTAGGCCATAAGAGCTGTCTACAATATGCTCTGGGAGCACAGTGGGGAGGCAGAAAACTTTGCCCAAGGGAGTTCAGTGAGGTCTTCACCCAGGAAGTAGGGTCTTAAAAGATGATAGGAACTTGGCACAGAGAAAGAGTGGAACGGGATTCAGGAAGAGGGAACTGAATGTGTAAAGGCCTGAACTATGGAAAAGCATACCATGTCCCGGGGACTGATGAAGAGTCTGGGGTGGTGGGAATGCAGGATGCCTTCATGTGAGCAGATGACAGGGCACGAAGGGAAGCCATCCCCACGGAGTGAAGGACCTGGAATGCGATGCTCAGAAACTCAGATTGGCTGGGAAGCCACTGGTGCTGTCGGGTGTTGAGTGGCACTATTAGAGTTGTGATTCTCAGCATCACTTTGGTGGCCTGCGACAGGTGGCTTGGCTATTGGAGAGACCGTTAAGAAGCTAATGGGATTATCCGTGTGTATCTATCAGGATGAAGTCAGGAAAACAGAGCCCACACGAGGTCATTTCATAGAGGGAATGTAATGTGGAGAACTAGTTACAAAGGTGTTAGGAGAGCTGACAAGCCAAACAGAGGGCAGTGGAACAACCCAAATTAGTAACATTCGGAAGTTGCTACCATCCCCAGGACTGGAAGGACAAAGAAAGGGACCAGGGCTGCCAGTGGGCACTGTGACCGCAGAGGGGGCAGGGACCTTGGCAAGAGGGGCTGGCTGTCTGGTGGAAAGTAGAGCCGTGAGGGAGACTCACGGCCAGGTTCACTGCCAGAATACTGCATACAGAGAGCCAGGGAGAAATTCAGTGCTTCTCCCCTCTTTCCACCATCCAGCATCCAACTACCCCTTTTGTTGGCCAACCCGAAGTGAAAGTGGGTTGACAAGGGAGCTCAGGCAATGTAATTTACAAGGCCACCCCCCTGTCCTACTACACAGAGCAGAGGGAGGGCAAGAATGGGTCTGAGGGGGGGGCGCCTGGGTGGCTCAGTCGGTTGGGCGACCGACTTTGGCTCAGGTCACGATCTCGCAGTCTGTGAGTTCGAGCCCCGCATCGGGCTCTGTGCTGGCCGCTCCAGAGCCTGGAGCCTGTTTCGGATTCTGTGTCTCTGTCTCTCTCTGACCCTCCCCCCTTCATGCTCTCTCTCTGTCTCAAAAATAAATAAACATTAAAAAAAAATTTAAAAATAAAAATAAAAAAAAATAATGGGTCTTTGGGTCTGGACTGCGGGTGACACCCTGCAGACAGGGAGAGGAACGGAGGGAGGGAAATGTGTAAATTTGAATGAATGACATTCAGATCTAGAAAACAGGTCTAGAAAGTAGTAGGTCTAGAAAGATCTTGCTGATGTGGGGGGAGGGGGTAAGAGAAACACAAGGTCTAAGCTCCTTCTGAAGTGGCAAGCCTTGGCAGGTCGGGTAAGCAGGCAATAGGGACTGAGTGCTCTGTCTCCTCTCCTATAGCTCTGCCATTTACATACGTGCTGTTTCTAAGGGTTCTAAGGGTGTTTGTAGATCAGCCTTTCCATCCACTCTCTTCAGGTCCTTGCCAAAGACAGTAGTAATCCCTTTCATCCTCCTCTCTGTTCTCAGTCCATGCCTCACATTTGGGCCGTGTCACATTATCACTTTGAATGATATCTGGCTCTTTCTTCCCCGTTTCTGTCATGAATGGAAGGAATCAAGCAGAGTTGTAGACAGCTCGCTGTTAAATCATTCCCGAAACTTGTTTTCTACAAATGCAAATGTGGAAGGGGATAAGCGCTTGCATAAGCAGTTGCCTGGTGTCCTGTTTGCTCAGTTGTGTGTTGGCAAAAATCACATCTCGATAAAACAATGATCAGTCCATCGCTGTGCTCAAATTCCTGCCACCGGTCTCCTGCAGGAATGGTCTCCAAACTTTTTATAAAATCCTGGCACCATTATTGCAATGAACTGTGCCCAGTAGCCTTTTATATAAACAGATGGGAATAGGAGTTGTGGTTGAAGCTGGGTTGAAGCCTCAAGGCCTACCCACCTGGAATCCTTTTCTGAAGCACAGAAGATTCTGGAAAGGAAGAGATCCAGAGAAGATGGTGCGAAAACCACTGTCAAAAGAATCCACTGGCTAATTCCATGGGTGGGAGCAGTGGGGTGTTTAGATGAAGAGATTCTTCACATTATTTCCATTAGAAGCTTTGTTCTTCTATAATTGAATTTGCAAACACAGATTGGGAGACTGCTCTTTGGGAGGGAGTAAAACAGCACAAAATTTGAAGTTTGGGGCACCTGGGTGGCTCATTCGATTAAGCATCCAAATTCGGCTCAGGTCATGATCTCATAGTTCGTGAGTTTGAGCCTGACATCGGGCTCTGTGCTGACAGCTCAGAGCCTAGAGCCTGCTTCAGATTCTGTGTCTCCCTGTCTCTCTGCCCATCCCATTTGCTCTCTGTCTCTCAGAAATATATTTTAAAAACATTTTTTAAAAAGTTGAAGCTAATCAGAGCTTTATACTTCTTAGCTGTATGACTCGGCAAAGTGCTTTATGTTTTGGATTCTTCTGAATGACCAGTTAGCATCTGGGGAAGATTACTTGGCACCAACATGGAATCACAGTTAGAAGTCTGAGCCTTTTGGAACACCTGGGGGACTCCGTTGGTTGAGCATCTGACTCTTGATTTCGGCTCGGGACATGATCTCACAGTCATGGGATTGAGCGCCACGTTGGGTTCTCGTGGAGCCTGCTTGGGATTCTTTCTCCCTCTCCCCCTCTCCCCCACTCACACGTCCTTGCTCTCTCTCATCCTAAAATTTAAAAACAAACAAACAAACAAAAAACAGAAGTGTGACCCTTTCAGCCTGACTACGTAGGCCTTAAATTTTTTTCCCTCAATTACCAGCTGCGTGACCTCGGATAGTGTGTTCACTCATAAAACGTGGGTAATGACTGTGGTGCCTACCTCATAGAATTCTCCTGAGGACTAAATAAGGTGATACATGTATAACTCTATATGAGTAGCACCTGGCACATGGTAAGTGCTCAATAAATGTTAGCCGTAATTATTATCGTGAGCTGTTATATGGGCATAGGACTATACCAAGTGCTTCAACAGATAGAAGAAGGAATAAGATGTGGCCTAGCCCCGACGGTGCTTGTGGTCTATGGGTGGGAGTGACTTCAGTATCTAGAGTGAGGGGCTAGAGTGCCTTTAATTCTCCATGGCTAAGCAATGTCAACAAGATCAAGTGTAACCTGAGAGTCTGGGGTAGGGCAGGGATAACCAACATTTGTAACTACCAAAGAAAGCAAGGTACTTAACGAGATAGGCACTTAATGTACTATTTCAGGACTCTCCCAAGCAACCATAAGAAGTAGGTCTCTTCTCTACGGTAAAGGTTATTAAAGATCAGAGAAGTTAAATCACTTAGCACAGCTAGAAGAGGCATCCCTAAGAATCTAAGCTAGTTCTCTCTGAACTTAAAATGAGGGTGACCTAGTTTATCATCCAAAGTGGGTCACTTTTGAATGCAAAAAAGGGGTGTGCTATTAACAATGACATCAGGACAATAGACATGAACAGGAGCTGTCTTAAGCAGACCAGGATGTAGGGTCATCTTACCCAAAGCCAGTGAATGTCCTTCCCAACTGGGCTACCCTGTCTCAAAGACCACAACACAGGAGATTTCAAACAGAAGGCAGGAAGCATCTGTCCATCTTGTTCTTGGCACTCCATACCAGTTTTGTCCCCGTGTGGAAACAAGCCCAGTACTACCCACGAGACAGAGGTGCCCTGGTACATCCTCGCTCCTTCAGTGGGCATAATAAATCAGATTACTCGGAGATCTGTTATGTGGTGAAAAACTGTAGTCCAGGGTATCTGTTCACTGCCGCTGCTGTGAGTCTATCATTATCCCTCTAATACAGACCATTAACATTCACAGAACCTTAACTACAGCATCTCTAATGAGCACAGCTATAATATACAGTTTCCCCATAAATATCCATTGATGCTGACACTCATTCTCTCTTGGTACAGTAATTCAGCTTTTCTGGATAAATCATCATGCAGAGGCTCTTTCTTTCTCCCTAACTGCCATTATTAGTGGTTACACAAGAATAATGAGCAAACTCTGGTTGCAAAAAAGAAGAAAGAGATGAATGATCATGGAGAATACAAAAATATATGTTGGTGACAGTACCCAGCCATGGCAAAACCTGATTTTGCAATGACTTAGAAAGGAGGCAAGAAATGAACATAAGCTGAGCACTTACTGGGGGCTGGGGAGTACACACGTTGTTTGGCCAGCTGTATGTGGTTCAGTGAATCCCAACATTGCATTGCCCAGCAGTCATTTGTGATGCTTTTAAAAAGGCAGCTTCCTCGGCCCCACCCCCTAGATCTGCTTTTATATGGCTCACGTGTGCATGTGTACATATGTAAAGGGAGATTTATAAAGCTCCCCAATGCAGTCTGATGCTCCGCTAAGTTTATCTGGTTTAATGAACAAAGCATCTATGATTTGCCCCACTTTATGGACCAGAAGACTGAGGTGGAGACGCTATGGGGAGAGGGAAATAAAGTGCTTTATGTTTTGGATTCTTCTGAATGACTCTTCTGGCTCTGAAGGAAGCATCCCTTGCTTCTGACTTGTATGCGAAGAATGGCTCCTATTAAGATGACATTGACTCACTTGGTACACATTCTCCCTGCTCCAGCCCTCGTTCCCACCTCTCATGGGGCTCTGTCAGCGCCTCACCGTGCTTCTCCCCAGGATGTTGGCAGCTGTCCTTGTCTCTGTTACTCCTCTTTCCCACCATTGTATGCTGCCAGCCCAATACTCTTCGTTCGTTCCCACTTTCCTATAGTTTTCAATCTCCTAGCCTTGTCTTTCTGGCTATTTTTCTGTTGTTCGTCCCATAGTCACCTAGAAGGTTCTACCCCTATGACCCCAGTCAGAATTTCAGGGATAACACTTGCAGTGTGATCTGACCAGGGTCCTCCAGAAAAGATTGGGGTGCACTGTGGCGGGGCGGGCTCCTAAACTGTGGTTGCTCCTTCCAGAGCCCTTACCTCTTTCCCTAGTCTTAAACCACAGATCGTCTGACACCCTTTGTTCTCCTCACCATAGTGGAGTAGTTGAGAGCACACACTCCAAAGCTAGCCCCCTTTGGTGAACATTATAGCTCTACCATTTACTAGCCGGATGACCTTGGGTAAGTTAATTAATCCTTCTGTCCCTCAGTTTCCTCCTCTGAAAATGAGGATAGCAATAGCACCTGTATCCGTTGCAATAATTAAATGAGTTAATAAGTAAAAGCACTTTAGAATAGTGTCTGTACATACAGAAGAAGCTCCATCTGAACATTAGCTGTTGTTATTATTGTCCTGCATGACCCCTGCCTGGCCAAGGAGGGATGAGGTCTTAATACTAATATGAAAACCTTTCCTTCCTCTTCAGACCAGAATGGACTGCTTGGGATATGTTCCAGAGATAGAATTATCATTTCTTAATGAATGATTGTATGTCAGGGTGTGGGAGAGAGACGAATCAAGAGTCACTTGTACATTTGGGAGCTTTATGGATCTACCCAAACCAGAAAGAATGATCTCAACCACTTGTGACCTAATCCAGAGTATCTTGAGTAGTTTAAATTAAAAAGGTCTTTCCTAGAACATAGCCAACATGCAGGTAAAGAGGGTCTCTGCCTGTGAGGTCATTGTGGGATCTCCTCACATATGCCACATTTACCCTAGCTCCCTAGTCTTCAGAGATAGGGTGTCCAGCACCAGAAAACAAACAGGAAGTTTTTTTGTTGTTGTTTTGGTTTTTCTGCTGCAGTAGTAGGCACAGAGTGTCCCTGATGCTTTCGGCGCATCGTTTCTGCAATACTGGACGGCACCTGCTAGAACCAGTCTCTGGTCACTTGTGCATCGCTGTGTTCAGGCATCCACTCCTCACCCATTCAATTGTCTCGTATCATCGCGTGTTGAGCGCTGTGCTAGGTACAGGTGCTGTACAAGTCAGACCATGTCCCAACCCTTGCCCAGCTCACACCCCACAGGGGAAGGCTGCCAACAAACAAGTTAAAATACTAATAGAGCATGAGTGCGAGCCATAAAACCAAACAGGGTAACGTGGTGAGAGGTGGGGCTGCTCTTTTACTTGGGGAGAAATGGTCAGAGGAGGTCTCCCTAGTGATGTGACAGCTGAGCGGAGATCTGTATTATGAGAAGAAACCAGTGAAACAGGAACAGGAGAAGGCACAGATAAAGGCATGTCCCAGCGGTCCATGAAGAACAGAGGGAAGACCAGTGTTGGCCAGAGCACAGTGGGAAAGGGGGGAATGGAGGGTGAGCTCAAACACAGGTGGCAACTAGGTGTGGACAGTCCTACAGGCAGTGGTGCAAAGTTTGGGTTTTATTCCAAGTATAATGGAAGACAGTGGAGCGTTTTAGGCAGGGAAGTAAGCCTGATCTGATTTTTTTTTTTTTTTTTTGAGACAGAGAGAGACAGAGCGTGAATGGGGGAGGGGCAGAGAGAGAGGGAGACACAGAATCGGAAGCAGGCTCCAGGCTCCGAGCCATCAGCCCAGAGCCCGATGCGGGGCTCGAACTCACGGACGGCGAGATCGTGACCTGAGCTGAAGTCGGACGCCCAACCGACTGAGCCACCCAGGCACCCCGATCTGATTTTTTAATACCATCGTGGCTGATGTATTAGAGATTAACTTAAGGAGCAAGAGTAAAAACAGAAGTCTAGGCAAAAGAGAAGGCAGCAGAAAAGATGAAGAGAGGCAGTCAGAGCCTGGAGACAGCATTTCTTAGTGAATGGTTGGGTGTCCGGGTGTGGGAGAGGAGGTGTCAAGTGTACCTTGTACATCTGAGGGCTTAAGCATCTAAGCATGAGTTGGTGGCCTTTACAGACATCGAAAGACAAGGAAAGAATGTGTTGGAAAAGATCCAAAGTTCTTTGGACATATTAAGCTTGAGAGGCCAAATAGTATGGGATACAATTTCTAGCAACTAAGGGGGAGGGTGATAAGATCAGATATTGGCTCAACTTCAAGTAGTGAGGAATGTCACAGATTGACATTATTAGTCAATGTCAATTAGTGGTGAGAACCAATGGATCTCACTAATGGGGAGGACTTGAAGAATTCAGATAAAAATGCCATCCAGATTCTAGAAGGGCTTGAAGGATAGCATATCTCTTTTTTTATAACTTTTTCTGGAACATCTCCTTACTATTTCTTTGAAATCAGAACAAAGGCCATTTACCCTGACTGCAGAGCCTCACTGGGTCAAGTGACAGAGTGCATATGAGATCCTTTCTAGAGTTTATAATAGTAAATGCCAAGTCTTTGTGAGCGAGCAAGTGTGTGTATGTGTGTGTGCATACATGTGCACACACATACGTGCCGAGCATTTGGAAACACCATATGGACTACCATACCCTCTGCTTAGTAAGTCATGCTATAACCAAGTTTCTTTCTGTTCAGTTCCCTATTCTCTTATATAAACAAGTTCATCCATTCCCTCATTCTGTTTTTTTTGTAATTTGTCAATTCAGTATAATTTCCTGTTGTGTGCCAGTCCCTGGGCTATCTAGATCTTAGGAATACAAAAATGAATAAGGTACAGTTTCCCATAAAAGGAACTTAGTTTCTACAAAGTCTTAGTCTATAGTGGCGAAGAGAGAACCAGTGAAGCTTGACACGTATGATGCCCAGGGGTGGATCATCTAATCACCATCCTTAGGACTTGGGAGGAAGGTTTGGAAGAGGTAACTAGACCCAAGTGTCTAGGGATGTGTTACAGTTCTCCTGATGAACAAGGATGGGAAGGGTAGCCAGTCGCAGGGAGTAGCTTGTACCAGAGCCTGAGGGTGAGAAATATGCTGAGAGACCTGTTAGGAGGGCATGTGAAATTATGACACAAAATTGCAAACTGTTTGTATGTTGAACAGTCAATCAGATAGTGGAGGATAATGCTCTTCGAGATTTCCTGACTCCAAACCTTTGGGCTGCCTTCCATGTCTATTCTATAGGTGAACACTGCCTCACCTGATCTTTGGAAATCTATGAAGTAGCCATTTTCCTCGCTGTTTTACATATGAGCAAGCCTGGCTTTCCTTGAGGCCTTAGTTTTCTTGTTGTAAAATGTGTGCCAAGTTTCTCCACTCTGATTTACTGTTTTCTCTTAGTGTGCACACCTAGGAGTGGAATTGTGCTATGGTAGTAAGGAGCTAGGTTAGGAGTCAGAACTTGGGGTTTCATCTCAGCTCTGCCATTCACGTCATGATTTTGAAAAAGTTGGAGGCCTCAGTTTCTTCATCTGAAAAAAAAATACAGGGTTAAGTTGACTCAGAGATCCCTTCAACCTCTTCTAATTCAACTACTCTGCAGTTGTTCAACTCCTGAATCTATTCAAACTGCCATCCAAAAGGTGCTACGAATCATCGTATTCCTAAAGAATACTCCACCAAATTGTTGACTTCCTATTTGACCCAAAGAAGCAGACACATATTTGGAGGTCTTACACATATTTGGAGGTCAGGTGCCATGCTAATGACGCTATTACCTGAAACCTTGCCCCAGCTAATCTTCCCCTAGTCTTGTGAGATGGATATTTCCCAAATCTTACAACGAAGAAAACTCAAGAGATGAGTAAAAAGGTCCAATTCCATTCGCCCAAAAATAGACGTCGGGCTTTGGTTGTTTGCCATGTCTTCAGTCCTGTGAATGGCATCGCAGCAGTGAAAATGGTACACCCTCTGTGAAATTGCTCATTGTGGGGTACCCCTGTTGTGACACTCCTCATGCTCCAGCCTGAATTGGAAGCCTCCAGTTTCCATAGCTTGGCTGTTACAGCTCAGAGAAGGGACAGCATCTCAGTCCTTGCAATGTTGGCACTGGGCCTTGCTCATAGTGAGCAGTCAGGAAGTTTATTAATTATTAAATGAATTCCTTGAGGACCGAATCCAGGAATGAAGACGTGAATAAGGAAATGAATGCCTAAGCACGTAAAATCTGCATTCTTCCAGAGAAGAAAAGGAAAAGCATGTTGCACGGAACGGCTGTCAGAGCAGCAGGCAAAGCCCTCCTGACTATTTTTTCCTCTGCTGTGACATCTCTCCATTTGTGATTTCCTCTGATTTGCTCTGCACTCAGCCTGAGCCTCCGCTACTCTCGCTTGATTTCAACTGCATCTAGTATTTCTTGTTACGGTTTGGGTGCCATCTGGATCCTGGGAGTAGCCTCTCCAAGAGACACACACCAGCAAAGAAAGAGATGACTGACTCGCGGAGAAGATCCCCTGCCCTCCTCCCCACTCTCGTGTTGAGATCCTGTCATCCTGCTGACAGGAGCCAATTTCGCATGACTGTGATTCTAATTCACTCCCTTTTTGATGCCAAATCTTGTTAGGAGTTTTGAAAAATCCTTGAGTTTTTGCTAATGTAGAACTAGAATAATAGATTCTTAAAAGGAGATGCCATAAAGGAAGAGATCATTAAAAACAAGTAATTACCAGCTTTGGGAAATTGTTCCCCTTCGGTTTTCGGTTTTCTCTGTACCTCTCTACCTACGCAGTTGTGTTTGCACTCTGACAGCCACTCAAGTACTAAAGCCATCTTGCAGCCTAACAGAGGAGCTAAAACAAGAAAGGGGACTCCACATTCTAAAATTCTCCTTGTCAACTATTAGAGCTTTGGGATGAGGTCCTGGGTCAGGCCCAGGAAGCTTCCACAAGTGTCAATGCATGAAGTCATCGCAGTGCTCTTACAGAAACTTAATGGCCAGGATGGTGTTTTCAGCATTTCTCCCTAATGCCCCTCACTGGCCCCATTTTGGCTATCACCAGACACATTCCTGTACCATCATCTCTCTCTTTATGATCACTAATACTGTCAAATCCCCAATACCCCCACTGCCTCCATCTCAAAATGTCGGCTGCCTCCAGTTTCCTTGGCCCCCGAAGATTGGGTCGGATGCCATGTGTTTCCTAATAAAGACAACAGTGGTAGTGGTTACTGGCACGAATCAGTTCGTTACTGTGAACCAAGCGCTATATACTGAAGGCTTTGCATGTTGCACGTTACCCCATAACACCAATCATTTGATAATTGTCTGTTTTCTTTTCCATCTCCCTCAGATGATATGTCAAAGACTGTGACTTATCCTAGCTGCTCAACAAATAGATGTGGAGTGACTTAGTGACTTCCTATCAGAGTCTATGACAAACACCACTGGCATCACCACTGCACCCCAGACACTGCACCCGCCATTTTGTAGGAATCACAATCCATGTCTCCTACCCATCATCACTGTTACTGAGATCAAACTTACTTAGCTCTGACTATCTTATTGTAAAAGCCACCCTCAGCCTACAACTCATGCCACCAGCCCCATCCTTATGCATTTTCTCAAGAAAATAATGGCTATGTTTTAGAATATCTGGGCTTGAAACTGTAGTGTTGCCAACTGAATCCTGAAATAGAGATGGAGAAGGAGAGAGGAGAAGGGCATGCGGTAGGAGGGATGCATGATGGGGATGACCCCCGGAATGGTCCAGCCTCCCCAGTGTTAACACTGGGGGAAAGGTGCCGGAGGAGGAGCCCGCTGGGGCTTTGTCTGTTCTAGGAAGGCCGTGTCGCACCTTCAGCTCCTCGAGGTGACTTTGTCCCTTCCCAGGATCAGTATTACCAAACCTATGCAATGGCCTGGAACCTGTCTACCCTCACCTACCAAGCAAATATCGCATGGCTATCCTCCCTTGCTTGCTTGCTTCCCTCCTTCCTTCCTTCCGCCCTGCTCCCTCCCTCGGTCCCCCTCCCTCCCTTCCTTCTCTTCATCCCTTTCCTTCCTCCCCCCTCTTTCCATCTCTCCCTCCTCTTCGTCCCTCCGCCTCTTTCTCCCTTCCTCCCTCCAATCATCCCTTCCCTTTCTGTAGTTTTGTCATCCATTGAGATTTTACTCTGCCAGCTACTGTGCTAATTTTATTCATATACATCAACCTTCTTGGTGTTTCTTCTCAGCAACCCTACATTGGCCTATGTTTCAAGGAGAAAACTGAGGCTTGGAGTGAGGAAGGATGTTTTCAGGGAAGTGCCAGCGATGAGGCAGCGGTTTGAACTGAAAGCTGCTGTTTCAGACATCCCTCTTTCCATTCCCCCATGCTACCTGGCCTAAAAACATCAAACTTCTCACCCTAGAAGTACCTTTTATTTTCAAATGCAAGCAAATGGGTTTTCTTGACATTAGGGTAAAGGTGGGAAGCTTAACGGTCAAGAGTCAGATTCTGGAGCCCCAGCTGCCCCCTGTTTGTGCACATTAGCCTGGTCAGGCCAGCTTAGCACACTGACCTTCCAAGAGGTCCACCTTTCTCATGCCACCTGAATAAAGCACTAGCAAACGCCTTTCACCTCCAGTCCCCATCCTGAATTTCTCCTTGCATAGTCAGTCCATTTCAAACTGAATGTCCGCTGATGGATGGATGGAGGGAGGGAGGGATGGATAGACAGATGAAGACAATGTGGTACATAACACGCAATGGAATATTTTTCAGCCTTAATGAGGAAGGACATGCTTCCATATGTGGCAGGTTGGCTGAACTTTGAGGACATTACGCTAAGTGAAATAAGCCAACCACAAAGGACAAATGCTGCATGATACTACTTATCTGAGATCTATAAAATAGCCAGACACACTGAAGCAGAGGGTAGAATGGTGGTCACAAGGGGCTGGGGCAGGGGAAAGTGGGAATTGCTATTCAGTGGTATAAGTTCTAGTTATGCAAGGTGACTAGGTTCTAGAGCCTGCATTGTGACGGTAATTAAAAGTACTGTATTATACACTCTAGAACTTGTTAAGAAGGTAGATCTTACATTAAGTGTTCTTGCCACAGCAAAAAGAAGTGGGGGCGGGGAAGGCTGTTTCAAAGACCAACTTAGTTTCTAGGAAGCCAGATACAAATATTTCATTGTCCAAGGATTTACAGATGTATTACGCTGGGAGGCACTTCCAGGAAGACGTAACTTTCATCGTAAGGTCTAAGCATTTCTCTGCCCCTCTAACCTTCCAGACAACCTCTGGGATGCTCCTAAAATGGTAGCTGTGGAAAGCAGGGCCATTACCTGCCAGAATGAGTTCCAACTTTGAGTAATTAGGCAATTTTTTGGTCATTACAGAAACATATCCTCAAAGCAGCATGATTCTTCTATTAGGTTAAGACATTGGGTCCAGAAGACCACTGGGCCCCAAATCTCAGTAGGCCTGGAAAATGTTGGCATTAAATGGCACTCCATGCTGTTGTAATGATAACGAACCTTCATGAATTTCCTCTTGAAACATGAATCTTAATTTCCTTTAAAAAGCCCCACAAATATCTAGCTCAGTCAATGAAAAAGTCCTTTACACCAGAAGAAGGCTGCTGTTTTGTGTAAAATGCATTTGTTTTCATGGTACCATCTACACAGTGTAAAGAATTCAGTTCTCCAACAGAATCTTTTCAGTTAGTACAAAAGTAGGGATATTCTTTAAAAGAACAGAAGAGACTGTGTAAGGAAACAATATGTCCAGGATTTAGAAAGTTCTCAGTCATCCGGAAGTTGTTTTTATAAATATATATTCTCTGGGGTGCCTGGGTGGCTCAGTCAGTTATATGTCTGACTCTTGGCTTCAGCTCAGGTCATGATCTCATGGTTCATTGGATCGAGCCCCAAGTTGGGCTCTACACTGACGTGTGGAGCCTGCTTGGGATTCTCTTTCCCTCTCTGTCTGTCCCTCTCCTGTTTGTACTGTATACTTTCTCTCTCAAAAATAAATAAATTTAAACAAATAACATATATTTATAGAGAGAGAGCTAGCCGAACTGTAAATACAGTAGCCACTAGCTACATGTGGCTATTTATATTGAAATTAATTAAAAATAAATAAAATTTAAGACTCAGTTCATCAGTCCCAGTAGCCATATTTAAAGTGCTCAATAGCAACATGGAGCTATATAGGCTACCATATTAGATATTGCAGACATAGAAATTTCCATCACACGGAAAGTTCTATGGGACATGGCTGCTCTTGGGAGAAATCATTTATTATCATCAAATTTTCCATTCCCTATCTCAACTCCACCCCCACCCCCACTTTGTTCTTCATTTGCCAAACAGAGGGGTGTGTGTGTGTGTGTGTGTGTGTGTGTGTGTGTGTGTGTGTGTCTATCTGCCTGTGCCTGCCTCTCTGTCTGTCTGTCTGTCTGTCTGTCAGGAAGTAGGAAAACAGCTGTTCACTCTTGGCTAAAGGTGACAAAAAGCTAAATCCCTAGATACCACAGCAGGAATTCGTCTTCATTAGCATGTGTCTTCCTTGTTAGCTCACTCACCAGGAAAAGGCACATGCATTCGAATGCCTGGAATCATTAGGTGCCTTAATAGTAGCCACTTTGGTGCAGTTACAACTCACTTAGGTTAATCCATTTCTCTTGAGCTTTCTAAGTGGGTAATTGAATTCATTCTTTTGCAGCTTTGGCCTGAGTTCTGAGTTTAGATCTAGATACCTTGCATCCTCCCAGTCTCACTCCTACCCCACTCCCAAACTAGAATGATTATATATTCTTGCTCTTCTCGGAGCTTCAGAAGAACAAGGACCATGTATTATTCGTCTCTGTATCTCCAGTGCCTAGCCAGAGTTTGGCATGTGAAAAGTACCCGGTGAGTGTTTGTTAAAGAAATTAATTAATCAATTATATAATCAATCAAGATGTGTTTAGTTTTCCCAGTAGGACTTTCACTAATTATTCCTACAGAGAGTTCATTCCCCAGCCCAGTGATTCCCAAGTCTGGCTTCACGTTAGAGTCACCTGGGGATCTCTTAGAACCGACTGATGCCGGGGTCCCACCCCAGACCATTACAACCAAATCTTTGATGGCGGGGCTCAGGCATCATCAGTAGTTTGGAGAAAGCTCCCCTAAAGGATTACCTTGTGCAGCCAGGGGTGAGAACCACACAAGGTTCTGATTTGGCAGCCGTAAATATATTTGCATCCTTTTTGACGTGTTCACGTCCCATCTCATCCACTGTCACGTTGGCTGTAAGATTAATAACGTGAGTCTGGTCTTAATAGTTACTTTACTCAGTTATGGGACAACAGTGTCCCCACTGCTCCCAACAGAGACTCTGGGAAGATAGACTCCGGTGGAGGCTTTACTTCCATGTCTTCATGAAGATTCAGCCTAGAACTGTCTTGAAACAACACAAGAGAGCCTCTTCTGTTAAATCCTCACTGGAAGTGGATGGTTTGAGTAAATGTGAGCTGGTATTGTGTCTTGAAAAGTAGAATACAAAGCTGCATGCCTGCCACCATAATAAGTGTGAGAAATCTATCTATAAGGTGGGGAAAAGACTTGAAGATGAATGAATGAAAACTCTAATAGTAATTGTGGGTAAAGCAAGCTGTGAGTTGGGAGGACTTGGGAATGGACTCCAGGTCCTGGCCGTGAGACTGAACGGGGAGGAAGTGCATGGATGGCACGATCTCCCCACTGGCTGGATGCAATGCTCTGACTATCCCTGAGGCTTGCCCCAGACGGGAGGAAAGGGGTCCAAGGAATGACCGAGCCAGGATCACAACAGGAAGGTGCTTGTGGTGACAGGACAGGAGGATGATCAGGCAAGACTGTGGCCAGAAAGGAGATTCAAGGAAGAAGGCAGGGTCAAGAATGGACTGAGGGGATCAGGACGAGGGCCAGGACGTGTGGGGCATCCTTCTACATGGGATCTGGTCTGGGCTCTCAGGCAGGGGTACTTTCTAAAGAGGGGCCTCCCTTAAGATTTTTCTTCTTCTTCCTCTTTCATTTTCCAAATGTCATATAATAGTCGTTTCCTAACATTAAAAAATGTGTGCCTCTTCATGCCAAAAGCGGGCCAAATGACACAGGCTGAGACGATACTAGGAACGGCTACTGTTTATTGAACATCTACCATGTGCCAAGCACCAAACGAGACCTCACACACACATCTCAAGGAATCCTCTCGATAAACCTGAGGCAATGTTAGCATTATCATCTGCACTTTAAAGACGAGAAAACTGAGGCTGACCGGTTTGTCCAGGATCGCACAGCCCACGTGTGGCATGGCCAGGGTTCAGCCCACATCTGCGTGACTCCTGACAGATGCCTTTGCTCACCTCACACGCCCAGACCGAGCTTCGTCTGAATGGATAGAAATGGCCTCCTCACACCGCAGCCCCACACCTCACCAAAGGCCACCTCTTCTGTCACCAGGAAAGTGACGGACTCACACCAGTGCTGGTTATCCTCACGCATTTTCATTATATGGTGGGGGTTTTATGAGAGTCTACAACAGGCTGTTTTTCAAATTTATTTAATTCATCCATCATGCTCTGAAGCCATTTGCTTTTTTATATTGGACAGATGTAATGAGATTTTGGACACTAAAAAATGTTTTTATTAAAAGTTATGACCCAGAGCTAGATGGTAGGGGCTGTGCCATAAATCCCTAGAAGTGTGTGAATTTATAAAGGATGTAGCGACATAACCTTAACCTTTTAGGCCACACCATAGATTACAGGATCACTTAGGCTAATACTGTCTCACTACCTCTCTCCACCTCTGGCCAAATAGAATCATCATCACAGTAATTTATGTGGTTATCTGATGTGGTTGCCCTTCCTCTCCTCTTTGCCACAGTTGACCTCTGGCAAGCCAGGGCCTGATGGAAGCAGGTGGTTGAGGACAGAACTGGTGGTGGCTGTGGGAGGCACGGCCACGTTGGGTCTTTGGCCCTGCTTCTCTGTAAATGGGGCTGACTGACCTAACAGTCACCTTTTCTGCAGACAGGGTGGAGATGATTATGGGGGATGGTTTCTCCACTCCTTCATTGCCAACAGGAAGCTCTCCTCCAAAGTGGGAAATGATTCAGTTCTTTCTGTTCATGCATAATAACTCCATTTCAGTGTTAATATTGTCAGATTTATATTAATGCTGCACTACTTGGATATCATCCAAAATGTAATTAGCTTGTACATAGTGACCAAAACATGATGATTAAAAACATATATATAATAGATGTTATGTATATTATCTATAATGTATATTATCACTGCGACTTTGGTAATTAATATTTGTTTAGCAGACCACCAAGGTATCAGATGGTGAGAGAACAACAAAAGACTGAAAGGAAATTGTACTAGAGAAGTTTATTACTATAGGTCCTGGAGGAGGTACATAGCACACCTCGGGAGATCACTTGGGAAAGGTCAAGGCAGGGGGCAGGTAGAGAAAGCAGGGCAGGACCGAAGACACGTGCCTTTATTAGGACCCACAATGAAGTGCTTTGGGTTCCCTGGACTGAGGCCAGAGTGGTCCATTTGCACCAAAAAGAGCAAGGTTTTGGTAAGCTCTACAGGGACCTTAAGGCCCTGGGAAGCCAGAGAGACTGCCAACCACAAGGCTACTGGGGGAGGCATTCCAGGAGCTTAGAATTACTTGTGACTCTGCAGGGTGTTTATCTAGAGCCTGCCTCATAGCCTCATGGGAGAGGCTCGTGTCCCTTCAAGGCCCCTGCAGCTGAGCCACATAAATGAATGCCATTGCAGCAGTATCAGGTGGTTTAGCCAAATTCTCAATGATCGTAAACAGTAAAATGAGAAAACTAACAAAATGATTAGATTTGGTCACCTGCCAGCTACTTCTACAACGTGCATTCATTCCTGTATTCTTGAGCATGGCTATGTGCCACTTCCTCTGTGAGCAGCCAGGATTCAGGAATAAATACAGCTTGGTCCCTGCTCCAGGAAGCACAATGGATGTCCCATCCCTCTGATGATTTTCAGCTCAGAGGATCAAGGAAAGCTTCATGGAAGAGGTGGCCTTCCAGCTGGGCTTTGAGCTTGCAGAGGTGAGAAGAAGAGCATTTCAAGCATAGGGGGCAACATGCAGCAGGGCACTTACAAAACCAGCTGGTCATAGACTGCTCCAAAGAGTTTGACTAAAGCACATGGTAGTATTTTTAATTTGTAAAACCAAAATGTTGAGCGTAAACATCGTGCTCTTATCCGCTGCCCCCTCCCCCCCCAACCATGGAGGCTGGCTGGGTAATGTCTGTAATCGCAGGAAGATAGGCTTGAAACGTACAAACTTACCCTTGCTGTGTTTCCTAATCAGGCCCGTGTTGTATCACCCGCTTCTGCTGGGAACACGTCCAGGGCTTTCCTAGTACACTGGCCACAGCTCCTGCCTGGTGTAACTGCAGATGCCATCATCCTCACTCATAAATCCATGCCATTTGTGTGTCATGCTCTTCGTCCTCATTCATCATCCCTTACCCTTTCAGAACGGCCATCCATTCGAGGATTTTGAAGAACGGTTTGCTGCGGCCACCCCGGTAAGAAGGAGAGGGCCCTGCCCGGTTAACCATTCCACATCATCATCCCATTGTTCATTTCATGCTCATAAGTCATGCCTTGTGGTTACAGAACAGAAACCTGCCGACCGACTTTGATGAGATTTTAGAGGCAACAAAGGTAAGGCCTCCGGGCTCTTGTTAAATGAGGGTCGTTCTGGCCATTCTCATGCCTTCCATATTCTCATCCAGCCTGTGTGAATGGCAGGTGCCGGCTGTGCTCCGGGGGTGTCTAGTCTAATGTTCACAGGTGAGCTCTGTGATGAGGTCAGATGGCACGTGTATGTTGATACGTGTGTGCGTGCTGAGCTTGTGTTGCAGAGGAACTGACACGCTCTTGTTTTCATCCAACAAATATGTTTCAAGCTCCCAGAATGTCCCAGGAACTCTGATAGATGCTAGAGATTCGGTAGAGCAGGAGGGCACAGACTCTCTCCTCAAGGAGCTCACACCGCACAGCATAGGAAAGACGGGGCAGGTTAGCCTGGTGTAGCGTAGTACAGTGTAGTATAGCAGGGGGTCAGGCACATAAACAGGATGTGCAAAGTGCACCCACTTGAATAAAAACCAGGCGAGGCTGCTGTTCACTTGATACACCCTGGACTAGGGGCACTGGTCTGCTGCCGATGTTTGTTCAGATCAGTTGATACATAGGCCAGTGCATATTATCACCCCTGAGAATAGGGTGTTTGGGAAGCCTGTAGGACAGGGGGTCCTCAACCGTGGCTGTCACTTAGAATCACCAGGAGAGAGTTTAAAGTCCCAGTTACAAGGCTGTACTTCACCTAATTCAGAATCTCTAGAGGTAGGAACCAGGCATCAGTATTTTCCCCCAAGTACATCCAAGGTTGAGAATCCCTGCCTGACCTAAGAATGTCACATAAGCCATTCTGGATGGTGGGACGGGGTGCAAACTGAGTTAGGAAGCACTGCCCAGAAAAAGAAGAATCCCCTAATTTGTGTCCGGAAGGATGGGTGGGAAAGGCAATTGGGGAAGGAATTGAATGTTCTCAGTAAAAGGAAGAGCATGTGCAAAGAGCCTGAGATGGCCCCTCCTTTTGTGACCCTGTATCTGTCCTCTCCATCACACCGCCCTGATTTTGTCCATAGGTTTGTCTTTCCATACAACCACCAGCCCCTGAGAGTAGGGATGGGAGCAGGCCCATATCCCCTGCTCTCAGTACAGCAGCTGATGAACAGTAGGGGCTCCAAACTTTTCCTGCATGAAGGAGCTCCTGATGCCAAAACATAAGGAGTGTGTCTGTGAGAATGTGTTTTGGGGGTCAGCCAAGGACATCTCCGCCTTCATCAATGGCGCTTTCAGAATCTGTCTGCAGGAGGGGCCTAGGAGTCTGCTTGCAGCCGTCTAGTTGAACGAGGGACCAGGGGACTCCTCTTGAAACGGCAGTGGCACAGCACTCTAGATACTATTCGGAAACCATTGCTTGTTCGTATCAAAGAATGGCTGTGGAGTAGCTGGCCCACGGGAGATATCGAGGGGCTTCCTCCTCAACAACCGAGTTATCCCTGTCCCCTTCACTGGGCTTGGCAGCTTCCAGTATCAATCTGCTTACCCTGGAAAATACCCGGGACCTGAAGACCGCAGAATCTGCCGTCGACAGCCACATCTCTACCTGAAGATGTCTAAAGTGCTGGTAATGGAAAGGGGAATGGGCATATTGAGCTGGCCTTCCAGTTGAGAGCCCTTCGGGCGGATGTCCATCATGGCAGACCTTTTAGGAACCGCAGCTTCTGGTTAGAGAACATTGTGGCCACACTCCCATTGTCTAGGATGCCACCTAACTAGGACTTGTCAAGTGACAGACAAACGAGGCATTGCGTGGCCTGTGGGTCAAGCCTAGCTTCTTTTAACTCTCACATCACAGACGAGTCGTGTCACCTCCTGGTCTCAGCTTATGTGCAAAGTGCAACACCACGGGGCTCACTGAGCGTCAAACATGATGGTCATGTATTGGAAAATGTATTATAAACTATAAAATGTTTTACAAATGCGAATGGTTAGTTTTAATTCTCTTGAGGTCATTAAAATGATTAATTACAACAATATTATCAGATGGAACATGGTTTGTTAGGTTACAAATAAAAAGGACTGGGGCTAACATGGAGGGGGGGGCAGTGAAAATAGATATTATTCCAGATCTCAATCACATATGGTTATTAGAATTATTTTTAATTTTATGGCCATAAGAATCCCCCTTTTCTATAAAATTTAATTAACTCAAGTTTCTATTTAAACAGCAAATCCAATGGAATGAAATAACAATCTATGTTTTATGCCCCTGCATGTTTTTCTCGTTTAATCCTTGAGTGAAAATCATCTGGCAAGAGGAAAGTCTATATCTCAAGACTGAAGGTTATTTTAAAAGTTGTGCTTAAGGAGAAAATTAGCCAATAAATTATATTTATGATGTTAGTAAAAGTGTGCCACGAGTTCAAACGCATTTGAAATGTAAATTGTGTGACTTAATTATTAACTTCATTTTATTATTTTCCTACCACTGAAAATAGTTGTAGGCCATTTTAAAAGCATTGAGCCCCAATTGTGAGGAAGCCCAGAAGCTGCATTTGAATTGATTAAACACAAGTATTTCTTTTATGAATCTGGGAGGGAACATAAGGATTGGCATAGTTTCGCCAAATAACATAAAATATTGTAAACATGCTAAAGCCTCTTTCCCGGAGACAAGCAAGTGTCTAGGGTCTGGCCGGGTCCAGTCGCACCACAACGTTACCCCTGTCCTGTCCACTTCGCTGGCCTCTTCCCTGCTGCTCTCCGTTCTCACACTCCATACAAATTGCTTTGCTGCCCACCTGCTCACACCTCCCAGGCCCCTCTCCTTTTCTGCTCATATACTTTCACCTGCCTGGATTATCCTTTCTCATTCAGATGGGGTCTGTTCCCTTTAGAAAACCCTCCTTAAGCTTCTTTGCCAAAAGCTAGCTGATTCCCTTTCTCTGCTCTCCCACAGAGACCCCTGTCACCGTCCCTGACACATTACCTTGAAATTATCTACTTCCTTGGAACATCCCACCAGACTGCAAACTCCCTGCAGTCTGGGACTTGGCATTTCTCATCATTCTGTTCACAGCTCCCAGCACCCAACAGGTGTTTAGCGTGTATGGACAAAGCACTGTGTCGTTGGGAAGGAGATGAGTGTGTGTGTAGGGCCCTACTATGTGCCCAGCACCATTATTCTGTCTGAAAGCTTAAAGGGAAGAATTGAAAGTACATTAACCGATCTAAGCTGCTTTCAGCAAAAAGAGCCTTTTGTACCTTTTTTTTTAATCTTTATTTTGGAGAGAGAGAGGAAGAGACAGAGTGCGAGTGGGGGAGGAACAGAAAGAGAGAGGGAGACACAGAATCGGAAGCAGGCTCCAGGCTCTGAACTGTCAGCACAGAGCCCAACGTGGGGCTCAAACCCATGAGTCACAAGATCATGACCTGAGCTGAAGTCGGACGCTTAACCGACTGAGCCACCCAGGTGCCCCGATGTACCTTTTTAACCAGGCTTAGACAGACTTCAAAGTCTTGTCAATAGTATTGTCAATAAATCCGCAAACGAGATATTATCATCTCTGCCATCCAGATGAGGGAACTGCAGCTCTGTGGAGTTGCAGAGGTTGGAAGTGAATATACCTCCAGATGTGGGGCCTTTCCCAATGCCCAGAGCTCACTCACTCGTCAGTAGGAGAGCACTATCCTTTTTTGTACTAAGTGTAGAGACCTAGCCATGCCTGGTTACAGAAGAATTCAAGTGCGGGCTTCCTGCATGGCAGGCAGGCAGACTCTTCCTGTCCTTTCTGTTGAGTGATGTTTTTAGGTCCCTCAGTCACTATCACTTAAAATCCAGAGAGAAGCCAAAAGAGTTCTTTCCTCAGTGGGCAGGTTTTGCACAAATCATATGATTACATACTTTAAGGCAGGCCGTGTGGTTCCTGGCCACAGACTCCCTACGGTCTCTGAAGCTGGAAGTGTATGCAGATTAATTTCTAAGCATATCTTAAAGGGTTTCTTCTGCCACTGTGGCTGGCCTTGCTCAGACACTCCTGTATGATGGATGAGGATATAGATGATACAGTGTCTACAGTGATGGAGTTGGTAGCAATGATTAATAGTGTATATACTGGGCTGTTTTCGATACCCTTCCTGGTATTAAATGATATGTTTTCTTTTCTTCCAACTACATTTTTTATCCTAAAGGCTGACTCTTTCAGGGACCGTCATTTGACCGCATGCTCTATCTGCAGAAAATTCAAGTCCTGGCCCTGGGTGACCCCGGGGTCACCTCTGTGAGACTCAGCTGAGTCATCAGTAAAAATGGGGATGATGATTTGTACCTCTCAGGTTAGCGTTTGGGGGAACATTTGCTGAGAAGTGGTCACAAAGTCATGTCTCACTATCCTTAGCACATCGAAGGCACTTTGTACGTGTGTGCACTCATAAAAGACAAGCACTGAGGGTACTGCCTTCTTGCCTTTATCTCCTGGAGAAGAGAGAGAGCATTGCACTTGATGGGAGGTCAGCGTGAGGTGGTATTTACTGGTAATGGGAGGTGCTAAGCCTGAATCTCCTTAACTAGCCCCAAATAAACTGCCGGATACCCTGAAGCAGGAATTGATTCTGGCTACGTCCCAGCCATTGTCTTTAGGGTCATGAGGTACTGTAATGACCAGCTGGATTTACTGTTGATATAGCCGTGATGGAAAATGTCATACCATTTTAAAGCAGCGCCCGGCAGCATTGGCTTCCCTTGTGGTGACATCATTCTCTTCTTATCTTTTCAGGCTGTGACCCAACTAGAACTTTTTGGGGACATGTCCACCCCTCCTGATATAACCTCTCCCCCTGTAAGTATGCACAGCCGCTCAGCCCTACGTCCCTTCCCTTCCCTTCTTCAGCTGCATGGTGACGAGAATATGAGCTTTGGGTAAAAGAGGGCCACAGGTGGGTTCCAGCTCTGATTCTTTCTAGCTGTGTGGTTTGGGAAAACCAGCATTTCTGAATCTCAATTTCCTCTGCTGCTTTTTAAAGGAATTATGATACATGCGTCTATTTTGAGAAATAAGTGAAACCATGCATCAGCGATTACAGGACCCCCCCCCCCCCTCCCCCCGCGCGCGTACTTGCTGCCCTGCGGGGCAGTGGAGAATGACGTCAGTGTCAGCGGGATGAGTCCCTGCCTGCACGGGGCACATGGTCTAGTTGGGAATACGGGCAAGAAAGGCCATAGGACTGCACACACAGTGAGGCATCGTCAGCGCCAACCCAGAGCCCGCACAGCCCGGTGGTCAGCCCAGTAAAAGAAGCCCCTTCTGCCCTGGCCCTGGCCCTTTCTGTCTTTTCCTGTCTCTTCCTTTATCGGCTCTCCCTCTTCTTTTCATCCCCTGCCCCTCCGCTTCCCACCTGCCTTCTAGCTTCCTTGAGCTTCTCATGAAGCTTTGGAGTCCCAGCTCTAGTTTCAGCCAGGGCGTGTCTCCCATTGCTTGTCACTGCTTACAACGGGACAGAGACTGCTGGGAACCCTAATTTGAAAATGAAAACCTAAGCAAAATAGAATCCCAGTGCTTTGAGAACCGGTTGCATTCAAAGGCAACCCTGTGGCCATAGCAAAGAATAGAGCTGAGATGGCCCCTCCAGAGCCTCCCCTGCCCGCTCCCCGGAAGTGGGAGGTGGGCAGAAGGCAGTCGGCCGCAGCTGCACCAGCAGCAGCCGCTGGGAGGGGCAGCTCCTCTGGGTGCTGCTCGGTCGTACAGCCGGAGGGATGGTGCTATGGTTCATTGGCAAGATGTGCCTCAGAGAAGAGGCTGTATGTACCCTCATGACTGAGGACAGATGGCACGAGACTCTGCTGCCCACAGCTGCCGCCTGGGACTCTAGACACAGCTGCCTTGCTCCCGATACCTGATGTCCAGAGCAGCCGTGACAGTGGGGACAGCAGCTCCTGTCTCCAGGGAGGCAGTCTCCTCTCCTCCATCCCAGGGGCAACAGCTGCATCTTGGGCACTTAGAGACTCAAGCTGTGGAGCCAGAAAGGTCTGAAGAGATCTTCTAACCTCCCTTCATTTTACAGATGAGCAAACTGAGTCCCAAAAAGGACATGTGACTCGCCCAGGGTCACGTGTGGGAAACAACAGGGTGTTGATTGTGTTCAAAAGTGCTTACTGCAGCAGCTCATGGCTATGTTTCTGGCCCCGAACCCAAGTGCGTTACAAATGGGTATTTAAAAATCCTCAGAACAATGCCATTCCTCCCCCAGGCTGCTGCTCTAAAAATGGCCTTGTCTAATTGCTGTGGTTTCAGGATTAATCGCTTGCCCCAGTCTATTCCAAGGAAAGAAAAATAAGGATGTCATGGCATGGAATAGGCGTACTTTGCAGGCAAAAGGCTGCGGTAAATGGGCATGGACCTTTAAAACCCTGAGGGCTGATGCTTTTCTTTCAGTACCCCTCAGTACCCCTTTGATTTACTTGATTCATTTGATTTATTTCAGCACACCTCACCTTAGCCAGCAGCTCATGCGCCAGACCTCTCTCGGATGCCAGCATAGGCTGGGCACTTGAGCATTTGCACCTCCTTAGGCGTTGTTGTTGTTGTGGGTTTTTTGTTGTTTTTTTGTTTTTGTTTTTGTTTTTTATCATCTTCTTGAAAATGTTTACTTCTCTTTACACGTGGAGATTGAGGCAGAATTCTGAAAAGGCACCAGCACACAAGGGTCTCTGCTCTAGTCGCTAAGCTTGATTGTTCATTTAGACAAGCTGTTTATTTATCGTGTATTAAGTGACAAGCCCCGAACGAGACACATAGTAGGTCCTGAGTGGACGCGTGTCAGTTTACCTTGACCACCCCTAAAGGATGAAAGCCAGATATTATGACTAAAGGGTCATGGTACTGACCACTCTTTGCTGAGCACCTGCTATTGCTTCAGCATTCAGTGACTTAAATGCATGGTCCCACTTAATTATCACAGTTGCTCTATAGGTAGGTATCATTTTTCCTGTTCTGTGGTTGCTACGTACAACCACCTTGTGGTCTGCATACCATATACGTGGCTTGGACCGTGGCTTGCTTCTGCAGCATCCCCTGCCCCTTATTTCCTGCACCTGCTGCTCCCCATCCTTGATGGCCGCTGCACCAGGGTTCCCGGGAGCCTCACGCACCTTCTGCCTCTCTCTGTCTAACAGACTCCTGCAACTCCAGGTGATGCCTTTATCCCATCTTCATCTCAGACACTCCCGGCGAGTGCAGACATGTTTAGTTCTGTACCTTTCGGCACTGCTGCTGTACCCTCAGGTAAGCTGTCTTCCACCTGCTTCCTTTCCTTCAGCCTCCACTCAACAAGAAAGAGAAAGGGTTGACTTGAACAGCTGCCACATCATGCCAGAACACCTGTGGAACCACCAGTCTCTCTAGGTGACATTGAGAGGCTGCCAGTGGGGGCTGAGGGAGTGTTTACAAATCTGTAGTCTGCTGTAGATGAATTCACCTGGAAAGGTCAAGCTTCTAGGTGATTCACGTATGTAGCGCTAGGGAGCCCTCTGCACACAGAGCCGTGCAAATCAGTACAAGTTCATTTCCTCCTATCCATCTCAGCCAGAAAGAGGAAAGTGGCAGGTGAGGGATATTAGCTCCCCACAGACCTCTTGAGATCTGATTGATAGGTGTCTGCCTCATTTGGTAGAGACTCAAGAACCAGGAGGTTCTCCATGTATACAGGACACTGAGGGGCAGAGAAAACTTCCAACAGTGAATTGGGACGGTGATGGAGCTCTTAGTGATTTTGAAAGTATTTGTTCTGTTCTCCAAACATTCTCTAAAATATATATACTACTTTTACAACAGGGTAAGATATATATATATATATAGGAACAGTATTGTAGGTATGGTATGAACTGGTGGGATCTCAGACACCTTAATTTGTTTCCATGGCAACAGGCACTCCACGTAGCCAGGGCAGTGTACTTGAATGTGGCCAGAGATGATATTCTGCTCTTTACATACATGAGAGCCTTAAAGACTTTTTTTCTTTCTTTAGCTACATATTTGACATCTGGGTGGCTTCAGCTTTCTAGTTCATTCTTAGATATGGCAAATAGAGCCTGAATATTTTCAAATACAAATCTTCTTGCGTTTTTTTCTATAAATAATTTTAATCATATAGTGTTAGAAGCAAATTCTTGCCACCGAATGTGAACCTTGCTGCTACTCAAAGTGAAGTAAAAATTCACAGTCTCTTATGAAATAGTTACAGTTATTCCCCATGAGCCCAGAGGTCGTTGTATGAAATTTTCAGAAGCAACAGAGATTGGTACTAACTTAAAATGTAGAATATGCAAGTAACCCAGAAACATATTGAATTGACCAGCTTCCCAATCAAATCTCTTATACTCCTCTCTAAAATGGGACTGTGGTGATGACTAGTTTTCCTTACCTCAAATAGATATTAAAATTTCCTTGGGAATAGTGTAATAGAATATGTCATCTTAAATAAGAGTAACAGTTTTCCGTAAGAACGTATCGCCTTCCTATGTCGAGAATCCCCATGCTTCGTCCTCATTGTTTGATCCGTGAAGATGTGCCGGAACAGGGAATGGGAACTTTAGGCCCCAAACTAACAAACTGGCAGAAATGGTCACTCCACAAACATTCACTGAGTGCCGACATGAGCCGGGCCCTGTTCTAGGTGCCTGGGGTGTGTCAGTGAATGCACCAGACACAGGTCCTGCCTCCAGAGTGCTTCCTTTCTACTGGGGAAACAGGCAACAACATAAAAATAAGTAACTTATGTAATGCGTTCAAAAACGGTAAGTGGTGCAGGCAGAAGAAAATGTTGAGTGAAGTGTGGGAGCTTTGGAGCATGTGGAGAGCAGGTAAATGGAGGTTGGTTGTGGCCAGGTGGGGCTCATGCAAAGGTGAGATGTGAGCAGACTAGAAGGGGTGAGGGAGGAAGCCAAGAAGATGTCAGGGTGCAGAGTATTCTAGTCAAGGAGTCTCCATTCCCCTCTCTGTGAGAGTGGGACAAGATGCAATCACACGTCTTCCGACCCTAATGTTTCAGTAAAAGCACCTAAGGACCTGCCCAGGTCTTGCACAGGACTGCTCTGGGCCTCCTCCTGAGCCTGTGTCACATTAGGGCTTTGAAGACCTGGGTTTTCAACTTGCTAATTGACCAGCCATGTTGCAAACTATGGACAAGCCACATCACATCCAGATTCAGTTTCTACAGATGCTAAAATAAAATAAAATAAAATAAAATAAAATAAAATAAAATAAAATAAAATAAAATAAATAGATTAAGTTCCAATTTTCAATTTTTAGAATGGAAGTGCAAAATTAATTTCAGTGAGCACATTTTGCTTCTTGAAGTGCCTGCTTCTGCTTCAGATATGCTGGGGAACAAAAATAGACTTCAGTTGGTGGTCACCTGTCAGCCTTTTCCTCCTTTAACTCGCCCTAAAAGAAAAAATCTCTGCAGACATTGGGTCTCCATCTGCCTGTCCCTCATTGTCCAGCCAGTGGTAGGGAGCCGGGGACATGAACTATGGTATGCAGGACAATAGATGGGCTGCTGGAGGAATTTGTGTCCGATGGGCTGCGTTTGAGTCTTGGCTCATCTATTTATGTATGTGTTAGACTCCTGAGCGAATTACTTAATGTGTCAGAGCCAGAGTTTCTTCATCTATATACCTGAATTGAAAATAACACTTGCCTTGCAACAGTATCTTGAGAATTAAGTGAGAAAATAAAGTTAAGCGCCTTGAAACTTATTAGCATCCTAATGCTTCACATGGAAATGCAGCTGTTTTTGCTATTATTATTATTATTATTATTATTATTATTATTACTCTTATTTCTAAAGCAGAAGAAAATGTCTTGTCCTACCTATATTTTTTCATTTACCTTTTTGGAACAGTTAGAGAAACATCCCTGCAATAAAGTTTAGGTCTTTGGCCTCCTTTGTGTGGCAGAGCTGGCCGGGGGGCTCAGAGAATGTACCGTGTCTGAATACAGGCCCTGCCACTAGCCAGCTGTGTAATATTCAGCTAAATGTCTTCTGAGCCTCAGAGAACCTGTCTGTAAAATGGGGACGGTAATTCCACCTTACAGAGCTGGTCTGACGATTGCACAAGTTAATACATGTACTAGAACGTTGAAAACAGTGCCTGGCAGCGTTGACATGAGTAAGCAGTCAGCACGTTTGCTAGCCTGTCCGTTAGGAGCCCTGGCCCTGGCCCCCCACCCCCTGCTCTGTGACAGCTGCCACCAGCCCTCCCCTCAGCAAGCTGCAGTTTCTCGTGTACGGGGTAAAGAGATACTGAAAACAGCTATGCCAGAGGCTTGTTGCTAGGATCAGCAAGCTCCATGAGGGCAGGGATTTTTTTTAACTGTTTTGTTCTTCACTGCATCTCCAGAGACCGAAATAGTGCTTAGCGTCCAATAGGGCTACTTTTGAATGAATGAATGAATGAATGAATGAATGAATGAATGAATGAATGAACAAACGATTGTGCTAATGTAAATAAGCATCACCATACAAGTTCTGCATAAATGTTCAGGGCGTACCTTCGTTTCCTGTATTTTTCCCATATTTTAGTCTGTTTTTTTTTTTAATCCAAATAATGAGGTATCCCCAGGTGCAAGCATCTGGTTGTAAATTGCAATTTTCAACACTTCTTAAAAATCTAACTGGAAGGCAGTAATGCAGGTGTTTCCTTTCACTTCACAGTAAGGAGATTTATGATTGATCTGCACTCCGTGGCATAAACAGATGCTCCGTGGCCCCTCCTCCCTCCATTGTCAAACATTAATGACTAAATGTTACTAAGCAGTTAAGTGGCTGCTGTGGCACACACCAAGTGGCTCCCCAGGTCCACTGCTACCACAGTCCTGCTACCGAGGTGTGCCGTCGGGCATGCACAATGCCATGTGGCCTGAGAGCCTTAGCTCACAGATTTGGGGAGAGCCCAGGCTGCATAGACCACCCCACTCCAGGAAAAGCAAGTCAGACCTGCGAGTTCCCAAACATGATACCCAATTACCCCGTGCTGCTTTTTTTTTTCTTTTGAATATTGTACTTTGGTCTGAAGCAGATGGCATGAAGCCAGGGAGACATGCTAATAGCTCTCTCCAGAAAAGTGTGCACAGCCCATCTGTTGGTTCCTTGTGGGGGGAAAAAAAAGACAGAGTGAAAGAAAAACCTGCCACCGACAGAATCTTTACAGATCACAGTACTTACAGATCTTGGAGTTTAATTGTACACTTGGAAAAATGCAGTGGAGGCATTTATTCCACTGTAACTCATTCACCTTTATAAAGAGACTTTGTCCAGTCTCCAGCATTTATGGGGCCATCGATGTGTGCCCACAACTGTGGTAGACACAGAGGAGGTGGAGAGAGAAAATAAAGGGTTCCTGCCAGCAGGTGGTTTCTTGTCTAATGAGGGAGGACAGAGTAACTGGGCGATAACAACACAGTGTGACAAGGGCCATAACGGAGATGAACACTGAGGACTGCAAAAGCCCAGAGAAGGAGAACCAGCTGAATCCCCAGAGCAGGGAAAGCGCCCAGCACAGGTGATGCTGAACTGATTCTCAGAGAGCATGTAAGGAGTAGCCACATGAAGGAGGGGGTGGCTTTCCGGGCAGAAGCACCAGCAGAGATGAGAGAGAGCAGGTGGAGTTTTGTTTGCAGCTGCTGTGGGGAAAGGTACCCGTGAAAATGGGATGGAGAGGTGGGAAAGGGGACTGACCCCTAAAGGCTCCTGAGCCAAGCTAAGGCATCTGAACCTTATACTCAAGACAATGAAGCACTGTATTTGCATTTTAGAACAGTCCTCCAGGGGCAACGAGGGGGGGGCGGAGCAGAAGCAAACTAAAAAATAGCCTGGCTGGAGGCTGAAATCTTCCATCCCTTCATCAAAATAGCCATCAAGTGGTGCCCTGGTGGCTCAGTCCGTTAAGTGTCCGACTTCGGCTCAGCTTACGGTCTCATGGTTCGTTAGTTTGAGCAGCCCCGCGTTAGGCTCTCTCCTGTTAGTGCAGAGACCACTTGGGATCCTCTGTCCACCTTCTCTCTCTCTCTCTCTCTCTCTCTCTCTCTCTCTCTCTCTCTCTCTCTCTCTCCCTCTCTCTCTCCCTCTCAAAAATAAATAAACATTTAAAAATAAATGGGCAGCAAGTTTGAGGTAGTTGAAAGATCCATGTCTCCCCCGTGTCAGACCCAGTGCCCCCTTTTTATGACAAATATTTGTAATGTCACCCTTAAATTCTTGAAATTCATCGATAATATAACTTACCTACACAGCTTTTTAAAAAGTCAATATGATGCCTGCATTATAAGGAGGAACTTTTCAAAAGCTAACTTATAATAAAAAGATACATATCTGAATACGGAAAATGCCCAGGTCCGAGCACACTAGATGTCCTACTAAGCGGCCTGGTGTGCATACCTATAAAGAGCGACACTGCAGGTGCAGACAGATGCATGAACGTGGTGTTGGCTCAAACACCAGAAGTGTTTCTGTCGGGACCACGGCTTTCCCAAATGGGGAGCAGCTCTTAACAGTGTTTCAAACAAAACAAAATACAGTCTGCCCTCAGAGTACACAGTTGTGACCTTCCTAGAAAACTATGCAATGAAACTTTGCCTTTCCACGTAATTCAAAGTCCAGTCCATACTCAGTTGTAACATACACTGTGGTATAACTTGCACACGTTGGTCTCAGACATTGTAGGATATCCACGCTCGCCGCCTCTTAAATGCGGGTAGTGTCTCCCTCTAGCAAATTGCCCTGACAACCAAATACACCCCCCAGATATCCTGGTCACCTCCTAAGGGATGGTAGCCCTCCCAACTGAGAACCCCTGGGCCCCACCAAATAAATCAGAAAGTAAGAAACACACTTGCAGAATTCTCAGTCTGTTGGTGGGCTTAAGTCACAGCCTTATTAGGTGATAGGTGAGGTGAAACTCAACGTAAGCGACTGTCAGGTTTGGAGTGCCAACATCATTGTGTCTTCGCCCCTCTTAGTTCAGTGCACTAGGGCTCAGGGGATCTCATAAGGATATTGTCTGTGTTGCTTCTTGATGCTCCATAAGTGCATTGCACACTGCTGGATTAATCAGCAAGAAGCCCATGTGTCCTGTCTCTGACTCTCTGGCACCTCCTGTCACCTTGCAAGGAAACGGCTAGACTTTCAATGCCGCCCCCATTCCTTATCCATCATTGAAGGGATCTGAGGCTGGAGTGTGAGTGATGCCTTCTGCACGCGATTTCTCTGGGCTCCCCGGGGTCATTGACATCACCCATGACCCGACCAGCACCACAGCGCCTGCCTGCCTTCCCTTTGGAAGTTGCTAGGATACCCTGCATCCACTCCTCCTTTCCTGGCCTCACTGCTGCACACCTGCAAACTCCTTCTGACAGCCATGAAAAGGCTGGTTTTGAGAAGTCAGGCCAAGTCGGCGTCTCCATCCTCTACTCCGCCTGGCCGGGGCATCTGTCTCCAAGGCTCAGCGGCACATGCATGTGGCCCCTGGGCCCCCTGAGAAGGGCAGGGACCACCGGAAGCACGTGGGAGTTTCTCTGGGCCCGCCCACACTTTGCCGAAACCCTGAGTGACTGTATCAGGTGTACTGACCGTGCGAAGATCAGAAATTGGTCTTGGCCATCTGCGTGGGGCACTGTGGTACAGAGGGAAGAACATGAGCTTCGGGGATGGACGACCTCAGTTCAGATCCTGATCCCACTTGATGCTGACTGTGTGACCCCAAGCACAGTACTTTCCCTCTCTGAGCACCAATTTCCTTATCCCTAAAATAGAGATAATAAGAACACCTCCCCTGCAAGGATTTTGTGAAGATGTAAAGCATCTATCTAATGCTGTACCTAGAATGTTATAGTCATTTCATAAGTGGAAATGATTCATGTTACTTTTGTTCATGTGAACGTATCAGTTGTGCTGCTTTTAAAATGGTTATATCTCACCTGAAAGGACTTAGTACGGCGAACAATTCTCACGGCAACCTACATGAGTAGACGCCCTGGAGTTTCGCAGTACCCAACATATGCCACTGTATGAGGTGCCCCCGAGTAGACAGTCACCTAAAATTGACATCGTCATCATAACACAGAAATCATGTGTAATAATACCTGTAGCTACCATTTATTGCATGGCTGCTGTATACAGGCAAGGAATTAAGTACTTCAAAGGCTTTATCTGATTCAAATACTACTAACTGCTAACATTTACCAAATGCTCACTCTGTGTCTGGTGTAGTACTCCACCTCACATACATCATCTCCATTTATCTGTAAACCAGACCTGTGTGACAGAAGGTATTTAACGTCCCCTTTTCAGATAAGGAGGCAGAGCCCTAGAGAGCTTGTGAGCGCTCCCTAAATTTCAGAGATAAGAAATGGCGGTCTGAATTTTAACCCGTGCCTCGCAAACTGACACTCTGGTTCTTCTTGCCTTGGCACACGGCTTCGATGCCTGGAAGAAAGATCTTCCTACCTGGCTTTCCAACAAGGAGCCTGACTTTGAGCTTAGAAAACTGGCGCGATTGAGAATGTCCCAGGCCTAGGAAGAAGGGGAGGCAAGATTGAAACCCACATGTGCCTGATTTCCAGTCGTCTGCCTTTTCCCGTGGGGCACACCGGCTCTCGAGGCTCTGGTGCCAGAAATCTTTAGCAATTCTAGCAATATTGTCATTATCCCCCAGATGTCTGCCTGGCTTGCTCCCTCACTGCATTCTGGTTTCCTCTTATGAATCGCCTCCTCGGAGAAGTTTCCCCTGACCATTGCTCTAGACAGAACGCTCCCTAAGAGTAGGGACTTCCGTCTTACTCATCTTTGTGTCTCCAGTTCCTTGCACATAGCCTGCCACTTAATGGTTGTTCCGTTACCTTTCTGCTTATCCCTTGAATACGTGGATTGTTCTTTCCTAGGGTGCCTGACTATTCTTCTACCCCCTTCCAGGTTATGTTGCAATGGGCGCTGTCCTCCCATCCTTCTGGGGCCAGCAGCCCCTCGTCCAACAGCAGATCGCCATGGGTGCTCAGCCACCAGTCGCTCAGGTGATGCCGGGGGCTCAGCCCATCGCATGGGGCCAGCCGGGTCTCTTCCCTGCCACTCAGCAGCCCTGGCCAGCTGTGGCCGGGCAGTTTCCGCCAGCCGCCTTCATGCCCGCACAAACTGTTATGCCTTTGCCAGCTGCCATGTTCCAAGGTCCCCTCACCCCGCTTGCGACTGTCCCAACCACGGGTGACTCCGCCAGGTCAAGTCCACAGACCGAGAAGCCCAGACAGAAAATGGGGAAAGAGATGTTTAAGGATTTCCAGATGGCCCAGCCTCCACCTGTGCCCTCCCGCAAACCCGACCAACCCTCCCTCACCTGTACCTCAGAGGCCTTCTCCAGTTACTTCAACAAAGTCGGGGTGGCACAGGATACAGATGACTGTGACGACTTTGACATCTCCCAGTTGAATTTGACCCCCGTGACGTCTACCACGCCATCAACCAACTCACGTGAGTGCCTGTCTTTGGAAACATAAATCCAGTGAGAGCGACGCCTTGCTTCTGGAGTCCGTGAACTCCTTTCGGTTCCCATGCAGCAGGCTTCCTTGTTTACATCACTACTAACAATAATAATAGCTACCCGGTACGAGGTACCAACAGTAATATACATACCTACTTCGTATAATGGCTTCGATTACTTTTATACTCATAACAGTGCTTATTACAGGTTTTGTTAGACCTTTTTGGCCAATAAAGTGAAGTTCAAAAACAGGAGGGTAGGCAGAAGGGGAGCATCGAATACAAACCTGTCGCTTTTCTACCATGTCACTCTGCTGCTCAAGTTTTTATTTGTTCACATCCATTCGCTCATGATCCCTGCTTATGACACACAGATTCCTGAAATGGAAATGCAGGGTAAATGGGAACCGCAGACGTTTGGGGGACAAGGACAAAAAATTAGAACAGAAAATTAAGATCAAGAGAAAACTTGGGAGAGAGAAAGAGCAGCTGTAAGTCTCGTCCAACTAGTATAGTAGAAGCCAGATTTGGGCTTAAGGCTTTGGGTAGGCAAAGAGAAAAATCGGTAGCGTCGCAGAAACCTCTAGACTGGGAACCAAGGAACAGGTTGATCACTTTGTAGTTTCGTGCCTATGGGCGAGTGATTTTATTTCCATGAGCCTCAATTTCCTCATCTCTCTTAGGCTAAGGGATATTAAAAGGATTCAGTGGTACAGTTACTGAAGCATTGTATACCTCACGGAGTTTAAAGTCTTTTTATCACCATTATAGTTGCATAGTGAGTGGTTTTCTGCAGAATCCCGACCAGGGTTCCAAACCTTGGCTCTCCTACCACAAGCTGTGTCTTTGGGTAAACGTATGACTTTTCTTCTTCACCTCAGCTGTATCATGGGTAAAATATGCGAGTTGGCTTGGATGAGCCACGTGCCTCCTAGTTCAGGCATTCAGTGATTCTGTCCCAGCTCACTTTTCTACTGCAAGCATCCGGAAAACCATACCCATGTAGCCAATCAGAATCCAGACACGCTTGAGCGTGGATATGCTTGGTCGACACCGTTCGCAAACGTGTCTGGCGATTCAGCCTGTGCCTTGACAATTGATAAGGGAAAAGAAAAGTCTCATGGAACAATGAGTTTGGCGTTTTCATTACTGTCATAGATGATATGGATCACTGCTTGGCCAATATCGTGAATTGTCGAAAAAATCTAATGCTAACACAATTAGATAGTGTCATTTCAGCCAGGTTTGGAAGGCTGTTCTGAAAAGGAATGTCTTCAGTGTGTATAAACAACACGCTTCCACTCAGGCCATATGATCTACATAGTAGGGGCCTCACTATTAACTCTAACTCATAGGGTTTCAATGAAGAATAATGAATAAAAAATGAAATGGTCAAAGAATGAGAGCCATGCATAAATAAGCTTCTCTTGATGACAAGCGCTCTCTTTCAACAGGCTTGTGTGCCAGCCACAAATAAGAGGAAAGTTTCAGTTCTTTGAGGACAGGAAATGTGTCCTAATCGTTCGTACCCTTCTCATAATGCTAGCATAGCATCTCGCCCGTGGGAGACATTTGCGAAAGGTCATAGAGATTGAAATGAAGGAAACAAAGGCCGCTCAGTTACTGTTGTGTTTTAGAGCAAGGTTCTGCAACCTTGACTCTGTTGGTATTTTGGGCCAAATCATCCTTTGATGTGGGATCTGTGCTGTGCTCATAGGACATTTAGCAACACCCTTGCCCTCCACCCATTAGATTCCAGAAGCACCCATCCTCTGCCCCTAGTCGTGACAGTCAAAAATGACCCGAGATATTGCCAGACGTTCCCCAGGATTTAAATTGCCCCAAATTTAGAACCACTCTTGTAGATTATAGAGGTATTCTAGAAAACCTTCTGCAGCCTGAGACATGTCAATAAATGCCTGATTATGCTTCCAATCAATTTCATCTGGTAAGTGGGAGCAGTCAGCCTGGGTTCTCAGCCTTTAGTCAGCAATGAGCCACTTCTAAACACAATTCAGAATCCAGTTACACTAACATGTATTAAACAGCTATCACACATCAGGGTGATTCCAGATCGTTCATCTCACTTAAACCCACTACAGTTAGTTTGCTCCATAATCGTCTCACAAAACAAAACCGATTTCCTTTCAAATTAAAAAAAAAAGGTGTTTTATTTCAAAGAAAAGAGTGAAGCCAGTCTTTATATCCTCTTATGCAGAAGCATCACCTTCAGAATGTTTTGAGTGGAGGATCAGTCGGACCAAAAGTAAACCGCAACCCGAGATAGAGCGCACGGTCTGACTTCAGCTCAGGTTATGATCTAGCCGTTTGTGAGTTCGAGCCCCGCGTCGGGCTCTGTGCTGACAGCTCAGAGCCTGGAGCCTGCTTCAGATTCTGTGTGTCCCACTGTCTTTGACCTGCCCCCCACTCACGCTCTGTCTCTCTCTCTCTCAAAAATGAACAAACATTAAAAAAAGAGGGAAATGGAGCACACAGTTGGCCGCACAGCGGAGACCGACCCGTGTTGAATCCCAGCACTCCTGTTTCGTGGCGCTCTTAACTCTGAGAAAGTCACTTCACCTCTCTGAGCTTCAGTGTCTTCATCAGAAAAGAACAATAGCTAAACAGCACTTTGCAGCATTCACATTAGAGAGCGCCGTGAATGCGGTGCCCAGCTTGCTGGCACAAAGTAAAGAGCATCATTATGCTAAATACCTATCATCCATCAAGGCAAAAGGCACTCACCAAGTTTGAGAATCACTCACTATGTGACAAACAGCCAGATTTAGTAAATTCTGGGCAGTTATGGTAGGGAGGCCTTATCCGTGTCATTTGGAATTTAGCTACTAAATCAAGCCACAACCACTTCCTCATTTGGGGCTGAGCCAGTGACTGGTGTTTTCCAGGCCAAATTAGAAATCGCTGAAAGAAGAATAGCTTCAACTGGCATATGTGTTAGAACCTCTGGAACAAGTGAGATGAGGAAAACGTGGGAAGGCCGGGACAGAAAGTGCAGAGCCTTACGCAGTGAGAAGTAAAGTGCTAGTTGTCAACCTGCCAGCAGCTCCATCCATCCCCCCACTGCACTGAGGCTATCTTCGTGCAACACGTGTTTATCAAATACCTGCCCCGTGCGAGGTTCTACCATTCACCAACTGTGTGGCCTTGAGCAGTTTAGCACCCTCACTTCCCTTATCCGTAAAATCAGGATAACTCCTACCTCAAAGAGGCTTTGGGAGGGTTGGAGATCCTGTCTGTGAAGTTTCTGGCCACATCTGACACATAGAGGGCACTCGATACATGGGCATCACCATCCTCCGGTCTCTTTATTATTGAAATAAATGCATGACGGTAAGGAAGAGAGAAGAAAGAAAAATCTGGTCGGTGCTTATCACCTGGAGTGTGTAGAAATGCAGAGTTTCTGAACCAGTAGGTCTGGGGTGGGGGTCCAAGAATGTGCATTTCTGGCAGGTTCCCAGATATGCGACTGCTGCTGAGCCAGGGACCATTCCTTGAGAACCACTGCCCGACCCGCCCATATGCACCTGCTCCTACCTGATCATCAGGTGTGTGAGAGGGCCAGGGTAAATACGTACAGAGGAGATGTTCGCTTGTTCAACCGGCCTGACTTAGGATAGAAAGCAGAGTGCTGGATTTGACTCGAATATAAGCCGATCCCTGAGGCCCCTGTGGGATGTAAATGGTTGCAGCCAGACACTTAATGATGTTCCCTCTCTGTGCATGGTCTCTGTGTAGCTCCAACCCCAGCCCCTAGACAGAGCTCTCCGTCCAAATCATCTGCATCCCACGCCAGTGATCCTACCACAGACGACATCTTCGAGGAGGGCTTTGAAAGTCCCAGCAAAAGCGAAGAGCAAGAAGCTGTAAGTGACCACCTTGTTCTTTCTGGTTTTGTTGTTCCTTAAGATTAAGACCTCTGTATCTGAAACGGACAGTGGGCGAGGAGCCCTGCATAGACTCTCAAGTTCTAGGCGGGGTGCGAGAGGGGCTTTCTTTCACGTTCAAATGAGCAGCTGAAAGCCATGTTCCTTTCATGAGGTCCTTCCCGCGAGTCCCGCATTTGTGGGTGTGGCACCCGCTAACCGCAGGTGCTGCCTTCTTGAAAATAACTGATTATATGTGTGCATGAAAATGTGCCCAGCTGTCTAATGCTTTCCGTTGTTGAAAAGAAAAAAAAAAAAGTGTTATCTTCTTGTGTTCTAGCCTGATGGATCACAGGCCTCATCCAACAGTGATCCATTTGGGGAGCCCAGTGGGGAGCCCAGTGGTGATAATATAAGTCCACAGGCCAGTAGCTAGATAGCACAGGTCTGGGTAGGTATCTGTTCTTTTTATCTCCTTCACCCTTAAGCTGTCTGCTTTCTGTTTTGCTTGTTCTCCATTGCTGAAGTCACGTCCCTGATGTTTGCACCCTTTCTCCCTGCCTGAGCGTATTCCTGATGTTTGCACCCTTTCTCCCTGCGTCGTGTCTATTTGCCATCTTGTTCTTCCTCATGGATGCATGACCTTTGACGTATACTGCTAGGTAGGGGTTAGGGTGAGGAGTGGGGATCGGTCCCATTCTTTTAGTAATGATATGTTCTGAGTGGATGGCGGTGATAGAATGAGGCATGGTCAATATTAACACGGATTCAGTTTCTGAAAGCATCAGCATTCTGAGATGGACGCATCCTGCCCACCCTGATAATTTCTCACTGCAGTGGGATCCAAATGCTTTAACCTTTGAAGCAAAGTGTCCCTGCATCTGCCTACACTCCACAGACCTAAAGAGGTCACCAACCAAACATCCGGTGAAGCCAGGCGAAGAAGCAAGAACAAGCCTTGGAATGAGACTGATAGACGTAAGCTCACAGCAGCCCATTTAGTGTTGCCACAAGGGACCCCCTCGCCCTTCCTAACGTAAAGGCAAAATGCGAAGCTCAGAGACACGTAGCATTCGCTTGAGGCACTGCTGTTTGCACCTGTGCTATAGCATGTGGTTTGCTACTGAACCACTTCAGATTCCATCAGCAGCTACTTTGAGAGAAGTGTCCTTACATTCACTAGAAGTGGCTTCTGGCACTTGAATCTCAATACATCTGATTTGGTCCCAAGAAAGAGGAGCTGATGAAGCAAACCTTCTCAGGAGACAGAAGTACACCTCGTTGCCCAGACGTGGTTTCTCAGGTCTCTCCTTGACGAATGTGTTCGATTTTCAGATACCTGCCTAGTTTTCCACAAATGTGTAGGGCTGCAACGCTGTACCCACAGAGTTCCTTTCCTTAGTCCTGAACAGCGTGGTCAGCACCATTAAAATGCTAAATAGTTTTCACCATTCATAACTCGGTGCTGAGGCTCAAAATCCTCCGTTCGCATGTAAGTTATTTTGACAGTTATTGAAAGCCAAAACAGTGTTTGGGAAGTGCATTTTGTTAATAGATTTTATGATGAAAGAGCTCAACATGCTGTATATTTTGCTACATTTTATACCAGTACAGTAGCATATAATAACACATATGCCATGCAAAATACCCATCTAAAAATTCAGCCTTGCAAAGCTCTTTGGGAAGCTGGTGAATTTAAGGCAAAGTCAATGTTCCAGGAAAGAGAAGAGCTGAGGATTATGGGTGGATGGCTTGGAAAGATTCCCCAAGAGGTTTCCTACCCCCTTGTGTATGTTTTATTTCACGTGCTCAACCTTTTTGAAAAATTTGATGCATGAACCAGAGGTGACAAGAGCCATTCGTCAGTATAACAGCTAACATCATCCTAAAATTGAAGTTCTTCTAGAAAACAAAGATGACTTACACCATTTGCAGATCAATGTATCAAACCCTCATCTTTATGAGCCCGCTCAGCTTGAGACAGTCCAACAAGCTGAGCCGGGTCTTGGGGCTTCAGTCTATTCCGTGTTTGATGCTCCATCCAGAACCCCATGCCATGGGAAAATGTGATTTCTTAGTTCTCTGGCTTCCCCAGTCCCATAATCAGAATGATGCCAGCTGGGGGCTCACAGGCCATCTCTCACTTCCAAAAAGTAAGCAGGCTTACATTCACATATAAATTATAATAAATGGCTCCCAACCCCAAAAGGGCTGGACTGTAATCTTCAATGAAACAGTTTTCTCCCTTTGAACACTTCACTTGGCATGATCACATTTGCCTGTTGAGAATCCCAAGCCAAGAGGCTGATGCCAGCCTTGCAGACATATCCCCTAAGACACCCACAGTTGAAGTCCACATGAGCCTTTCTGGGCCCCTCCATCAACGGCAATACAAGCTGCATGTGATCTTTCCGCCCCTGTCACATCCGCTCATCTGCACAATTAGAAATCTAACTGCACCAGCTTAGGGCCTTTCCAGACATTTGGAGAAGGGACACTGTGAAGAGAAAGGTACATCCGTGGCTCTATTTTCCCCTCTGTTTTTGTACAGTTGGAAAGGAGGAGTCTTGTCCTTCTTATCACCCTTGCATTTTATCTCCAGCTGCTGCTTCTGATTAGAAATACCCACACGGTTCTTAGTAGGTGGGGTAACATCTGTTAATAAGTGAAAGCCATATCACACCGTCACACCATAGTAAGAGAGAACAAACGGACTCAGTCCTCGCAGGTGGAAGCTTCAGTACCAATCTCAAACACCAGTTCTGTTTTAGCAATAAAGGGAAATATCTTCAGTTATTTCATTTTTCCCCTTACCCTCCCGTCTGGGACAATCCCGTGTCTTTGAAAGACTGGGTCAACGGGGGGGGGGGGGGGGAAGAAAAAGAACCCAAATAATATTGTAATGGCTGGTGTGGGAATGGCAGGTAATTTATACATCACTGATGTGTTGCTGGAGCAGTTTTAAGGGCGAGACGTTAGCTTTTGAGGAGATGAAAGGAAAATGAAAACATTTATTTGGTTAAATGGCTAAGTAAATAAACTGCCTATCAGACTTTCCCAGCTGTCAAATCGAAGTTGCATCTGTAACAATGGGGAATTGTTTGGTCTGTCTCCCTTAGTAACAATAGATATTGCCATAAATAATAAGTCGTTGTCATGTTTTTAATACCGATCTTCATAGTGGGAATCCAAGACATGTAAAATATTACCTGATGGATTTCTAGTGTTCAAGGGAAAAGAAAGCTGAACTTCAGACGCTTTAGGTGGAAGAATCTTTAAAAAAAAATTTTTTAAATAAAAACACAATCTTTGTAAGAAGAAAGAAAGAAGTGCATAGAGTCAGGGACTTAGGTCTGGATTATGGTTTCAAAGCTGGTGACCTTAGGCAAGCACGTAACCCCTTTGTATCCTGGTCCCTCACGTGGATAAATATGGGTAATTAGTTATAACAGCTCCTTCCCCAGGCTGCCCCAGCATCAATAATCATGACCATGAAAGTGCTTTGTCGGCTTTGGAAGTAGAATACATGTATTTGGAATTATTGTTATTATTCTATTTGTAAATACAATGAAACAACAGAGCCTTAAACCAAAGAACCATATAAAACAGAAAATAATCTGTCTGTCTCTTGGACATAACAGTCAGAGGCAAGTCCAACCCCAAGGCGTTGGAGTCATGCAGTTAGGAGGTGGGAAGGGCCCCTCTGAGGACCATGTCGGCCACGGTGGAGAGGTGGGCTGGGTGCCCAGAAATATTTAAAAGACGAAATCAGGAGACCGTTAAGACTGAAGGGAACTGGGAGGTGAGGACAAGGCCATAACCAAGGACAACCCCCGCATTCCTAATTTGGGGAACTAGACAGGACAGCATGCTTGAGCAGAGAGAGGGTGGGTTTACTTTGGAACTTGAGTTGAACTTGAGATGCCCATGAGACAGCCAAGTAGAGATGCAGGAGGCTGCTGGATTCAAGAATCTGGAGATCAAAAGAGAAAACCAGACTAAACAGCAAGATTTCGAAATGGGTCCAAGCCACTGAAGGGATGGGCACAAGTAGAATATGTTGATCGTTTAGACCAGAGGTCAGCAAACTCTATAAACGTTTATGCTTTGGGGCGCCTGGGTGGCTCAGTGGGTTCGGCATCCGATTTCGGCTCAGGTCATGATCTCACGATTTGTGAGTTCGAGCCCCGCCTTGGGCTCTGTGCTGACAGCTCAGAGCCTGGAGCCTGCTTCGGACTCTGTGTCTCTGTCTCTCTCTGCCCCTCCTCCACTCATGCTCTGTCTCTGTCTCAGAAATAAACAGACATTAAAAAAAAAAATTAAACATTTATGCTTTGTGGGCCAGGTCTCTGTCACAACAAGTCCACTCTACTGTTAGAGAAAGAAAACAACAAGAGATAATGCATAAAGGAACGAATGTGGCTGAGTGCCAATAATACTTTATTTAAAATACTTTATCAAATTAATTATTAAAAACAGGCAGCCACCAAAATTGCCCAACGGGCTATGGTTTGCCAACCTCTGATTTAGATCCCACTCACTATCTCTAGAATCATTCTGCAGAAGGTAATCACCATGCCTTTCATTTACTACTACTAATAAAATATATTTCAAAATTACTAGCATGTTTATAACCCTTCCAGAAAATCACCTAATTCAATCCTCAGGGTCACCCTCTTAAGTATTTTTATTATTCCCATTTCACAGATATGACAAGTAAGACAAGTAGACAGGTTAATGGCTTGCTAAAATCACAAGATATACACATAATGGGGCTAGGATTTGAACCTACATCCACATTATATAGCTCGAGAGCTCTCAACCCCACCAGGACCACATGGGTTTTAGTAGCTTCTTTTTGACTTAACAGCTGTGTGACTGGAGCTAGATGGCTTCATTTCTGACCTTTGGTCTTCTCTTCTGTAAAACAATTCCCATATCCTTCCAGCTGACATTCTAGAACCTTCTAACTTGTCCGGCTCACCCAGTCAGGGTATGGAAGACCTACTCCTCACACAAGATCTTTAACAGCACCCCTCCCCCAGGCTGCCTTATTCTAACAAAGGACAGGACTGAAGCCCCTTAAATATGCTGACTTTATTAGGGTTCCCAGAGACTATTGGCCTGAGATCCAGTACCCTCTCCTGATGACCAGGACTTTACTCTGGACAGGACCCTCTGCTCATGGCAGAGAATTGGTGTCAACAACCTCAGCGACTTCATCTACTTTGTGACAACAGCAAGAAAGATGATGTACATGTGCAAAGCAGATAATTTGTGTCCATCATTGTTGGAGAAATGTAGAATTGATCAGAATGTTTGTGGACAGCCCCCCCCCCCAACTCAGATTTTGCATCTCTGGATTCACCAAGTGTGTTTCAACATCCCAAGATCCCAGGGAGCAAGTGCATTTGGGCAGCAGTGTCCATCTCTGAGGTATTGGTCTTAAATCCATCCTGTATTTTAAAGACTTTTCTACCCTGAAAGGCAAACATGCAGCCTGAAAGTGATCAGAAAACTTTGTGGGGTTTTCTTTTTCCTTTTTGTTCAAAGACTCCCAGCATTTGTTAAAACATTTTATGTTATCTGAGCTCATTTGTTACTTGTTATAATCCCTTGAGGTAGATGTTACAAGCCCCATTTTACAGATGAAGAAACTGAGGCCCAGGTAAAATGCTTGCCTAAGTTCATACAGGAAGTTAGGATTGCTAGGGTCTTTCTGGCTCTAAAACCCATGCATTTTTAATGATTCTATTCATGTCTTCAGATAGGACTTGATTCATTTCAGCCTCATTTCCACTCCCTGGCTACCACCACCTTTTTCATTTGCAAATCCAGGAAATGTAAAAACCCCACTTAGCTGGGCCCCAGTGTTGGGGCTGGTTATTGCCTCAGCAGGGTGGTGCTGAGGGGCTCAAGCTTTAGCTCCTATCTGGCTCCGGTCTCACCCCTGGCTTGGCTAAGTGTTGACCCCAGACATAGACGGGCTTGCTCAGCAAGCTGATTGCATGGTGCACATTGACCTCTCCTCTGAGACCACCTTTCTCAGCATGCCCTGTCTTCTCTCCACCCATAATTTTTTCAAGGGACGTATCCTTTGGTAGATTTATTTTGGTTTCCGAAAATAAACTTAATAAAAATTAAATGGGTGCAAAGGACTAAGCATAATTTAGGTGGCTTCAGAAAGGGGCTCATCGTAAGGTGGGATAGGAAACTTCAAGCCAAAATGGTGTGGCCAACTGGGGGAAGCGAGGAAGCAGACACAGAAATGAGAGACCACACCCTGGGCTGCTCTCCTCTGTTTCCGAAACTTCAGGAAAAACAACCCTCAAGCCTGAGGCCTCAGCTTTTCCCTGTAGGCGAGAGGTGTCAGGCCCCGAGCCGTTCTTACTTTGACCTTCCACAAGAGGGAGCACATGGTAGTGGAGAGGACAGTGGGCATAAGGATACCTGAGTCCGTTTCCATGGAACTCCAGAAAAAGACAAATCTGCTGATAGTGGTCAAAAGCAGATCAGTGCTGGTGGCTGGCACTGGAGAGAGGGGTTGACTGAGAAGGACACAGGGAAGGTTGTGGAAGTTCTGTAGCTTGATCGGGGTGACGAGGGCCACACGGGTAGATATGTTTTTCAGGACTCCTCTGACTGTACACTTAAAATAGGAACATTTCATTGTCTACAAACTACACCTCAGTGAAGTTGATTTTAAGATGAGAATAGGTGAACTCACAGGAATGGAGAGCAGATTAGAGGTTACCAGGGGTTGGGGCTATGGAGACTGCTTAGTAGGTGCAGTCTGTTTGGGGTGATGACAGAGTTGTACAACGCTGCAGGCATAATTAATGCCACTGAGTTGCACACTTAAAAATGATTCCAATGGCAAATGCTTTGCTATGCATATTTAATTGCAATTACAAAAAAAAAAAGCTAAAAAACAAGCAAGCAAATAAACCTGGTTCTATCCCAGCTCTGCCCTGTGCTGCCTGAATGACCTTGGGTGAGTCCCCAGAGTCTGAGAAACTTGCTTCTTTGCTATAAGTAGAGATAGGAATATCCAGGGGACAGCCTCACTATGAAGCCCAAGTGAGATGGTGTCTGTGAGCTAAGGAAGTTCTTGCAGACTGTATACGTTTCTGTAAACATAAGCTCTTATCGCCCTAATTCTGTGATTCTCCATGGCTACTGTACATGAACACATAATTCGTACGGGGCATCGTCTGCAAACATGTGGAAGTGTCTTCTCCACGGGACCCCGCACCCAGATTCTATAGGTTTAACCCCACATTCTTTCCGCACAATTTCCCTGGGCTAGTCCAGTGCCATTATTACGTTTCCTGACAGAGCCCCGTTACGGTGGCTCCTATGTGCTCTGAAGGAGAAGCCACCTACAGGTGATTGTGAGGCCTAAAACTACCTTTTACAAAGGAGGGATAAAACCACATCCCCAGGCAAGAGGGACCTAACCTTTTTGGAGTATCTCTTACGTGTCAGGCTTTCTGCTAGGTAATCAATGTATATTTCCTCCTTCGATCCTCACCGCCACCTCTCACAGAGAGGACTTCTAGGCTCATTTTACTAATGAAGAAACTGGAAATCAGAGGGGTAAAGTAACCCGCACAGAGTCCTCCAGTCCTAGTCCCCTGCCGTGACCTGTATAGACCTCTGTCTGCACTGCATCATGTTATCTTCTAGTATGTTCTACACAGTGAGCTCCACTGTGCCCAAATTCTGAGTGGCCCATGTCACCTGCAGAGTCCAGAAAGTCTTTCTACTGGAGCTGGGTCTGAAAGTAGAAACTCCCATTGTAGGACAAAGGGAGGCCCCAGCGGCAGAAGAAACTGCCCGAGCAGAGTCTCAGAGATGGGAAAATCCTGTCATGTGACCAGGGTGACCAGAAGAGCAGAAGGTGGGGCATAAGAGAGAGAATGGAAATAAATGAGGCTGGATAAGAAGGTGGAGCCATATTGGAAGGGTGCCATCCTGAGGGGTTTGCATTTTCTTTGGGGTAATAAGGAGTCAGGAGGATTGTTTTGAGCAGGAGAATGGCATGACCAAATCCATTGCAGAAAGATCATTCTGTCAGAGGCATAAAGATATTTAAAAAAAAAACAAAAAACAAAAAAACCATGATTTACGTGACCTGAAGGTTGGGTTTTGATTCACGGTCTGGAAGGGGCATTTATTAGCTCTAATGGACTAAGAGACAAATGGGTCTCGTGTGCCCAGCTAAGGAGCTTTGACCCTACCCTGTGGGTGATTGGGAAGCCTTTGAAGGAGGGCAGAGATGTGGTCAGATCTGCCAAAAGAAAACAAAAAATATCAATGGTGTGCTATGTTAATGTATGATTCCATTTAGGCTTTTGGAATATTGAAAATAGCCTGAAGACCCCACCATGACCTTGCCAGAAGCCAGGTCAGAAATTTCTGGATCAAATGATTTCTTACTCCTCTCCAGCTCTGACAGTCTAAGATTCTGTAACAAGGAAGTTAAAGCTATTGCCAAAACGTATAATGCATCACAGTGTCAGACTTTGGGATTATCTGCTGCTTGGGGTTTTCCACACCACTGCTCCCCTTCATTAGTGGGGATAATTGAGAGTTGACTGCAGTCCTTACCACTGTTGTGATGGGTATTTGAAACTAGATTCCGGCAAGCAGGAGATGTGTGAATATTTATCTCAGCTGCGGAAAGTTAATGCAGTGTGGCATTAATTACCCTGTCTGGGCCTGCTGTCTTCTTCTGTTTTTAGGTGTCATTCTCTGTTGAATAAATTAGTTTCCAAAATTAGAATAGAGCAAATTGTAGGGTGAGATCAAGGCGGCCTGAGTTCTTAGGATATCCAAAAAGAAGAGTGGGCGGAGCAGTTCTACCCAGGAATGATGAAGATACATCCTATAGCCTAGCATAGACAGGACATGTTTTTTCCCCAGAACTTGTACTTGACTTCACTACTTCTCCCTTTGCTCTACCCCGCCCACCCCCAAAACACAAACACAGTAAGGTTGCATGGTTAGCCTTGCAGTAGGTATTTGAAACATCTCAAGGCATTGGTAGGGAAGAGATGAGGTGCGTAACAAATCCTCTTGCTATAGATTTTGCTGGGTTAGAGTTTGAGAGAATTAAGCCAAACTGGACTGTATTTAGGACAAAGTGATCAGCACAGAGGAGAGAGTAGAAGCTGTATCATAGTCATTCATAAATCCAACAAATTCATTCATTGAGCACCTACTGTGCTGGGTCCGCACGTGTAAAATAGCAGAAGAACTTAGCAAGCAGTAACCCAGAGATAGGATATGGAATAATGGGCTTCCCTGTTTTCTGTCATGAGACATTTGGGAGAAAGATTACACTTACTCTGTATGTTTCTAAGGGCAGTATGAAGTCCCATGGGTGGGAAGCATGGAGGGACCAATTGGTATTCTCTCCTGTTACAGAATAGGGGTTCTCAAAGGATAGACGGATGCTTTTTCCTGGAAGAATACAGACGTAGTGAGGTCTAGAAGAAGACATCTTAGATTTGACAGCAGGAGTCCTGGATTCTGTTCAGGATGTGGTTTCTAAGTAACTTTGTGATTCTGGGGAAACAAAAGCTCCCTTCTCTAGGATTCACATTCTTCACCTATAAAATGATGGATCTGGACAAAATTATCTCCTAGTCCATTCCCACCGTACAATAAAAGCAAGCAATGTGATCTATTAAATGCATGAGGTGCAGCTCGATGACCTTGAGATCACGCCACTTCTATGACCTTCAGATTTTATCTGCAAAATGAGATGGAAAGAATAAAAGCCACTCCCAGGATGGTTAAGCAGATAAAATAAGACAGGAGGGTGCTTTGTAAACCCCGAAGCACTCTACAACACTACAGATTGAAGGACTGGTCTTTTCTGTCTCTCTCTCTTTTTTTTTTTTCATGGCAATTGTTGTAGTAGCCTAGAAAAAGCACTGGACCCTACTTTCAGGTCTCACGTTCCAAACTTCACTAGCTGTAGGAGCATGGAAAATTGCTTCACTGCTTTGTACGTGATTTCCCATTTGCAAAACAGATAAAACATCTGCTTTACAAGTCTGTTGTGATAAGCTAAAAAGACACCGTCCTTAAAGATACCTAGCATGGTGCCAGACGCATAGCCAGGGCTCACAGAATATCAGTTCAATCTGATGGTTGAAGAAAATAAGCAAATAGAAAGGATCTATACCCACATGGCAACAGGCAGGCTAATAGAGAAATATGACAGAATTAAGATGTCACTGTTTCCTTTTAACTCTGGCACAAATATCCAAGAGTGGACAGCAAAAGGTCAAGTGTAAAGGAAGGGCCTGTATATGCCTAAGACCAGTGTCTTGATCTGATCTGCTTGGCCAGTGCACCCCGGGCCATCTCAGCATGAAGTCTCTAGTGTCAACAAGGCAAAACACCATTTCCCATATACCTTTGGACTGAAGGTTTGCTTTGTCACATACAGGTCAAAGTCCCTGTGTGCGTCTCAGGACAGCCAGTTCCAGGGTGCAGGTGGATGACTGGTCAACCCTGAAGCAGGAGATTTAGTGGAAACGAGTCCCAGAAGCTCTTCACTAAGAGCTAAAGGCATAATCGCTGTTTTTCCTGCTCAAAAGTGTACTCAGTCCTCACTGCCTGCAGAAACCAAAGACAGTTTGAAATAGAATTTCAGTGGTTTCAAGTAGACATTCATAAAACTATGTTGGAAAATTTTCAACTCGACTCTTGATGATTGTTATTTTCTGAAGACCTCTTACTGCCAAGCACTGTGCTTGGACGCTTTACATATAGATTATCTCGAATTCTCTCAAGAACCCTGTAGGATAAACAGTATTAGTCCTATTTAATGGTTGGGAAAAGTGAGGCTCAGCAAGGATAAGTATCTTGCCCACCTCACACAGGTCGTCCAGCTCTCTCTGCTATACCATCCTTTTCCCCTAATGGGGAACCAGTCTCAGCTTGAAAACCAAGGACAGACCTGGGTGAGTAGTTATTCTTAGTGATTAAACAAAGTTGCCAAAATGACATGCGTCATGATCAAATAATCCAAAACGTACCTAAGGTCATCCATCATAAACTGTCATCTTTCTGTTCTCATCCCAAACCCTCTTTCCCAAGCTGTGTCAGGAAATCCTAACTGGAAAAGAGCAGGTCTCACTTTGTCCTTCTGTCCATAGGAGCTGGAGCCTCTCTATGCGCAGATCAACAGACCTAAGAAATAGCATCGATGTGGGCTCATGGCAGGTGCTTCAAGACTGGCATGGAAATCGGCATCGTGACAGGCTCTCTTGTATTCTTTCACCTCACCTCATCCCATGAAGAAATTCATGACTGCCCAACAGAACTCATTTGGAAGAGGGACCTAGGAATTCATGGCAACAATGGCAGATAACTATGGCAGCACAAGAGAAAAAAAGACACACAAAAGTATAAAAAATTAACATTAAATCACAAGTCAAGCCAATGCTTACCTGACAAATATTCTGAGCTCTCTCAGCATGGGTTTAAGATGACCCAGTATGCAAAATCATAATTCTCTTTTTATTTCTCAACCTGTTGGCCACTGTAAAGACATCAAATGTGGAGTTACAGGCCTCAGAGAGTGACAGCAGGGTTGGCACTGACTTCTTTTAGACATGAGCAAGATGTCCTCGTGACAACAGTATCGTCATCCCTTTGCCTTTGGACGTATGATGATGTATTTTCATCACTCCACAGGGCCTGGTCTGCCATTCTGTCCCCTTTCCTTTGTCATGTTTAAAAATTAATGGGTGTAAAGATTTTTGTATCGCTTTTGACTTTTTTTAGATATGGGTGAGGAAATCTAACTGGAAAAGAAAAGCCTCATATGAAAGGAATTCACTTGAAAATCACAAGACAGATAAGTGGTTGATTATGATCAAGAATGTTGCCAAAACACCCCTTTAGCTCTTCTGCACTCTGGTGAAGACAGACAGCTTTCAGTTCGAATCTTCATTCTGCGAGTAGGAAAGGACATCGGAATCCCATTGATGAGAAAGACGAAAAAATGCATCTGGTTTTCTAAGAAGCTCTAAACTCTTAAGTAGAATAAAATGATATTTTTTATTTTTCCGATATCTTGCTGCTGTGATGCTATGCAGACAAGTGTCTTCTCCACGTGCCATTTTCAAAGAAAAGTCATTTGCCAAATAATTCTGGTACAATCCTGGTTATGCGGTTTTGGATCTTAAAACCGACTTTCTAATGGAACAATGGTGACACGAATATTCGGAATAACAAACTGATTCCAGGATCACAACTGTTCATCGCTATCTCTTTTTGTACATCAGAAAATTCAAATGGGATTTTTATTTTATAACTTGAAAAAAAAAAAAAAAACCTTACCATTAAACTCTTTAAATATTTAAGGGAAATGGCTTTAAGGAGTTCTAATGAAAAAAAAATGCCAGTTTTTTTTTTGTAAATATAAATGTTAATGAAAATGCTTTTTAATAATGCCATTACACTGTAGAGAAGGTAGCAGATTGAGTGCAGGATGTGACAAACTTGATGGATGGGGCTCCCTCTCCAGATGTTATGTGGAGCAGATGGGGGAAAGCTGGAGTTCAGGGACAGCTGGCAGAGCAGTTGGCCAATCCATAGCTAGTGAGCAAGAAGGGAGCACATGACCCCACCGTCTACTCCAGCCCTTCCACAAGAACACCCGCCCTCGGTGGAGAACACAAGAAAATGCTCACATTTTGAAGGCCTGTCCTTTAGATTCTGAAACTCCCTCCCATCTCTTCACGCCCACCGACCCCCATAGAGATCATTGAACTGTTTGTATGTGAAACAGAAGAGTTTAAGCTTCCTTTTTTTACATTGATGAGACAAAAAGTACAGTGTTCAGTTCATACATTTAGCACATGATTTTCATAAAGAATCTCTCTATTTTTGCCCTACAGAGAATTGTGCTACAGGTCAAGTGTGTTTTCCCGATGTTCCTATGCAGTTCCAGTATGTTGAATTTAGTGGTTTAACACTAAGGAGAAAACTTTAGAGGACCATGCGGTTAACTGGATTTGGGGTTAACTATCATTACTTGGTTTTAAACCTTGGAAAGTAGAATTGGCATCGATATGATTGACTTCAGTACCTGTGTATCTTGGTTCTTCATATGAACAGAAACAAAAGCGATTTGAAAGAAGGTAATACTTGGCTCACAAAGAGAAAATCGAAAATCAAGGTAATTGTCACTACTCAAGGCCCAAATTTTACACTGACAGATGGCTGGAACGTAATTTTTTCCCACTTAGGTAAACTGACCAAATGTCCGTACAGAATATATGTCAACGCCATCCTAATGTGGAAGGTCCAAAGAACCAGAAAAGCGAAAAGGGCCGTTTACCCCCCTCCCCCCGTAGCTGTCACCTGTCGGTCCACATGATTTCTCCAGGAATGCACGTCCATTTTATAATTAAATAATCCTTTCACACAAAGGGGAAAATGGGAAAGGTCTGATAACCATGAGAGTCGTCTTAAAATCGGTTCAATCCTGTTTTCTGGGGATTTGATACACTAGGCAGTTCCCATGGGGGAAATGGCTTAAATTGCTCCGTTGTCCATGATTCTGATTCTAACAAGTGGTGCTATATCTTCTCCCTCAATATGGCTGTCTTGACTTTGTCTTGAAGCACGACGCCATTACACTGATGCTTTGGGCTGCCTGTGACACGTTCAAAGTGAACGCTAGCCTGGCCAGTGTTGCTGTTTCAGTTACACCTTCTGGAGTTCATTCCATAGCAGGGAGTGACAGCCCAGTGGACCTGTCATCATTCACTGAATGTGACCCAAAGTGTAACTGGCTCTGCACTTAACAAAGAGGCCCATGTGATGCATTGCAGTGAGGGAAATAAGGTCAAGATTTTAAACTGCCATCCACGTTGTCATTGGCAGAATTCTGTCTTTTAACAAGCACTGGTTGGTGAGCTCAGAACCACCATATCCTATCCCAAGAGTACAGTGGAATTTCCAAATAAGAGCCGAGGACCAAAACCAAAAGGCCCTGGAGAGTCTGCCCAGTTCCGGTTAGACCAATAGAAAATCCGTGTGTACAACTGTTAATTCCTCATCCTTCACTAGCACTAAATTTGTCACTTTAAATTTTGAAACCAGGGAAACGCCACCTGTCCTTCTGTCCCCATGCCCCGTAGCTCTACAATCTTTCCATGCCGCAAGACTTTTTTTATAATTCGTCCTCATCCCAGTGTCTCCTGAAACCCCATCCTGTCATGTACCGGGCACCTTCTTTTAAAAAAAAAAAAAAAAAATGTTTACTCTGTGGGTTTGGTTTATTTCAATTTCTGCGTTCTGACACATATTTTTTTAATAAAGATGAGAAAGAGAAAGTGACTGTTTCAGTACATTTCTAGACCTACTTTAACTTTACCTCAGATGACAGTTTGTTAACATATATGGACACATTATTTTTAACTTTATGTACAATACATTCAGCAACAGTGAAATTTTTAGAAATTTTCCATTAATTTCTGTAACACGCCATGTATAACTGTTAACAAATAAACATGTTTGAGAACAACAGCTTAGCCTGGTTTTATTCTGCAAGTTTCTACTGGATACTCAGACGAAGGATTGGAAGACAAAACTGCTTCTATCTAAGCATCCACCTGACCAGGCAAAGGCCTCTGTTTTCCTGGTGGAAAGAGGAAGAAAGCTTCATTGAGGAGTTAGATCATTTACTTCAGGCACTTGTATGCTTGGCGAAGCAGTCGCAGCGAAGAGAGAGGAGTGTGTAGTCAAAAAATTGGGAAAGACCCCATGACTATGTCTGTGAGTTGTGTCTCCCCCTTAAAAAAAAAAAAAAAAAGCTTGATAAACTCTCGGTTTGAAAACCAAGGTTCTTTGACACCTTCAAAGAGTTTGCGTAGTTCAGTGTAAGGTTGTCTGCTTTAAGAGATCCAAAGAGGAAGCATTTATCTTTCTTCACATTCCCCCATACAGTCCACATCAACAAACATGAGACAACATAAGACAAAACTCAGGTTTGGAGCTGGGCCTTGACTTGTATGTGTATTAAAGAACAGAAAATGTTTATGTGTGCATATCGATGTTTATGCATGTGTATGTATGTATGTGTATATATGTGTGAGATTCTCATTTCATTTTACAACTAAATTAGTTGATCAGCCAGATCACAGATTGCAGTTAGATCATTGACATGACAAAAAGTAACACCTCCGTTTAGGAATGGTTATGTTAATAATTGCAGACCCATGTGCCCTCGTATGACCTCGTTATACAGAAAGTATTAAACAGATGTTATTGCCACACTGAGACAATGAAGGAATGGGCTGAAATTCCAGCACAATAAATTTGGGGCATATAGAAGACACAACTTTCATACAGTAAGAAATGCTCACTCCTGTATCAAATTGCTAGAAAATATTATACAGGCTCTTGTGAATAATAGCTGTGGCTCACAATTATGTGCCCAGCAGGTGCTATAAGCTTTTTGTCCATTGCCCCAGTTTATTTCCTTAACAAATGGGTAGATATATTCCCCAACTTATAGATTAAAAAAGACACAGAGAGATTGAATAACTTCCAGCCAGCAAATGGTAGAGTTGAGACTTGACTTCTGAGTCTCTTTACTCATAGTTGTTTTTAATAGTTCTGCATAAACTCATTGACAGCTTTGACTTTCTTTCCCAGACCTCTAGTTGATCTTTGGTAATAAGGTAGATTTCTGAGTTCCTCCAGTTTAAAGTAAAAAGAAAAACCCATTAGATGTTACCATCTTAAGTATGTTGCTAAATACATAGTTTTTTCTTTAATTGGCCCTTTTAAAAGGGTACATATCTGAGAGGTAAAGAATACACCTTTTAGTCCAACTAGTTCAAGTTTACCTGAACCCAAGCACTGGTGCTTTACCTTTCCAATCTAAATGAATCTTAAAGAAGTGGCAAATTAAAAGGTGTCCTATTTAACTGCTAGGCGGATGCCAAAATAAATCAGGCAGATATATCTGCTTTCATTTTGTGCTTGAGAGCAAGCCCTTGTTGTTTTGACAGTAAGTGTTTTTTTGTTTTACTGAGAATGACAGTAGGAGAAACGCCTCGAATAAAAACTGATTTCATTGAAATCAACCTTCAAAGCTTTGAAAGCTTTTAAAAGGTGTTTCAATTCAAGGCAAATGCGAGCAACAGTGCCTGACGGATTAAAAAAAAAAAAAAAAAAAAGATCTCAATGGCTTTTAAGCCATTTAGTGACTTGTTCTCAGTATTTATGTTAAAATATGAATGATGGCTGCCATTCTTGTGTTCCTACTCTGTGTCACCCATTTTCCAACTCCTATCTCTAAATCTTTATGCAACCCGCATGAAGAAAGAATGCGGTCCACTTTACAGTCTAGGAAACTGAAAGTCCGCAATGTTATGAGAGCGGCTATGGACTAATAGAGCCAAGAGCTCACCCAGAGGCTGGAAGGGTGCCCAGGACCCAATTCCCAAGTCTCTCCTCTAGTCCATGGCTGCTTCTGGCTTCGGGATTTCTGTGATGTCGAAATGCCCAGGCACCAGCGATGAAATCCTTGGAGCCATTCTGTATTCAATTCTAAGTAGTGACTGTTCTATTACAAGAATCACACCATGCGTTACCCTGACTGACGCAGTACGGAAATTGATTCTTAAAAGTGAAATGACTGTCGTTGTTTTCAAACAAAGGAAAAATTCAGTTTCATTCTCAAGAACTGTAATGGCTGTAACCCAAGGCAATGAATATTTAATTTCAGAACAAAACCCTAGCATTCACTTTATCTTCCAGGGTACCAAGATCTGAAGAGGGAGCCTTTTTGAACAGGTTTTCTGCTTATCGTTTGCTGGAGAATATTAATGACTGCCAAGTGGAAAATGTCTAAATATTCTTGCGAGACGGCATCCTCTGGTGACTTGGGCCTTTAATCTTCTGAACACCTCTCCCCACTCCTGTCACTCACGCTGGGGTCGCAGTCTGGAGTGGGGAGCAAGCAGGCGTGGTTGGAGATGTCCACAGTAAAGCGCTAAAGTCCTCTGCTTCTTGTTCTGCTTTTAGCCCTTCTGTGGTGCCTCCGCTTTGGGGGTGGGAGAACCCTGAAGTCTGTCTCGTTTCAGATTATAGGTCACAGTCACTCACCCATAGCTCCAGGCCATGAGCTTAAGAATCCAGGAACTTAATTATTTAAATCATTAAGGAAAGTTGTCTCCTCTTACCTGTCTTGTCCCCTTCATAGAGGGAAAAAGAAAGGTGGCCCATGATCCCACGGTCCAGCAGATGTCCTCTGGGGAGAAAGCAGCATTGTAGCATAAACTGAAAAGTAAAAGGAACCTTACTCGATGGCTAGCCCCCTTTCATCAGAAGAGAGGCAAATGATAGCAAAGGCAATCGGGTAGATACTCTCAATAATCTGTTTTTTTGTTTTTCTCTGTTGTGCACTAAACAAAGGTAAGCTGAGGAAGTAGAGAATTTGACGAAATCTTCGCCCTTTGCTTATCATTTGTCTCTTTTCTCACGTAAGTGGAGCACGTTGTCTTTACTGATGAGTCCAGATAGAGCATCTTCCGCAGAGTGGACCCTGAATTCGGAAAGTCTGAATTAAGGTTCTGGCTGCAGGCGTGCCCGTTGTTTGACCTCAGACAAATCATGTAAGCTCTCTAAAATTCGGTTCGCTCACATGTAAAATTGAGACAATGATATCTACCTCATTGGGCTGTTATGAGAAATAAATTTGATAATTCCGTACCTGGAACATAGTAAATGCTCAGTGCACGTTACCTTTTATTGTCAAAGACGGTCTGAAAGCTCTTGTGTATTTTTGTGCTTAATTCTTTGACTTTATCCTTTATTCTTTCACATCCATTCTCCCAGCACAGCGCTCTGCTAAGTGTCAGAATGGCAGTGAGTGATGATTATCTCTATTTTGTTGTCAAAGAAAAGCAAAGGAGCATACACATACCTCTTTGAAATTTTTTCACTGGCAACATTTGAAGCAAAATGTATCATGGGTGTATTCATGTAACAAGGAGTTATTAAGCACATGCTGTGTGCCAGGTCCTGGGATAAGCCCTGGAGATTCAGAAATTTCTTTTTTAAATGCATACATGGCTGTCCCTGCTTCCAGAAGCTCGAAATCTGATGGGAAAAGTAGGTTAATAGAGGAGTAAATTATAGTAGGATTAGTGCTGGAATAAAGGCACTTGGTAACATTAAGGGAGTGGTGGGGCAAGTCTGTATAAAAGTGTCGATGGCTGTGTTGTGTCCTAGGAAATGACTAGGAGTCCATCAAGAGGCATTGGCAGCAGATGGAAAGTTTTAGAAGAACTGGCAGGGCCGGGCGCCTGGGCGGGTCAGTCAGTTAAGCATCCAACTCTTGATTTCAGCTCAGGTCATGACCTTACAGTTCGTGGGGTTGAGCCCCCCATAGGGCTCTGTGCTCAGAGGGTGAAGCCTGCTTGGGATTCTATCTCTTCTCCCTCTGCCCATCTCCCGCTCACATTGTCTCTCCCTCTCTCCCTCTTTCTTGCTCTCGCTCTTGCTCTCACTTTCAGAATAAACAAACAAACAAACAAACAAAAAGAACTGTCAGGGCCAATGAGCATGGGGTGCCTGGAGTGGCTGCAAGTGAAGGGAGAAAATGACTCACTATTTAAGCTGTTGAATAACACAGGGGGGGAAAAAAGCAGCTTCTCAATTCATATTTCAAAGCTCGAATAATAACACATCAAAAAGTAGGGTAAATTATAGCCTAACCTTTCTAATGAATAAGCAGAAATTCCTAAATTAAATATTAGCAAGTTAAACCCAGCTGTAAACCATGACTAAATAAAGTTGATTCTTGGAATGCAATCAATAGGTCAAAAGAGCCTGTCTCATCTTAGTGGATGCCAAAAAGGCATCTGATAAAATTCATTATCCTCTGCCATTGGGAACTACAATTAAAGAATTCCCTTCACATGATAAAGAACATCTACATCAAACCAACAACCAATATGAGATGTAACGGCGAAACCTGTAGTCATTCCCATTAAAATCAAAGGGAGGTCAAACTGTCAGCTTCTATCGCCTCAATCAGTGCATGCGTTAATATAAGAAAAGGAAATCAAGTATTAAAAATGAGGAAATTATCAGTGTTTGCAGATTATACTTTCTAATGAGAAATACCAGAAACGATAAGAAACTAATAGAATTAAGAGGGTTAGTTTAAAAATAAGCATATAAAAATCAATATTTTCTATATTGCTAGAAATGGCCTTTTAGAACACTTCATGGTATAAATAGATTCCATTACCCAAGAATAAGTTTAATACTGAAGATATAAGGTCTGGATTTTTAAAAACTACAAAATGTTGTCAGCGGGCACAAAGTAACTAAACAAACTGAGGAAAGAAGGTTCAACATTATAAAAATGTCACTTCTCCCTGATTACAGACGGTGCCTGATTTCTGATGGGTCGACCTATGATTGTTCACGCTTACCATGGCAAGAAAGCAGTACGCATTCGGTCGAAACTGTACTTGGAGGTTTGATCTTTTCCTGGGCTGGCGATAGGTCGTAAGATGCTCTCTCGTGATGTTGGGCAGCTCAGCCATACGGTCACCAGGGTCGACAACCAATACACGTACAACCATCCTGTTGGTCATGTCCAGCATGTTATGTAATAAATTACATGAGATTTTGAACATTTTATTATAGAATAGGCTTCATGGTAGATGATTTCTGCAGTTGCCAGCTGCTGTAAGTGCTTGAGCACATTTAAGGTACGCTAGACTAACCTATGATGTTCCGCAGATTATATGTATTACATGCATTTTTCACTTACGATATTTTCAACTTAAAATGTGTTTATTGTGAGGGGGCGCCTGGGTGGCTCAGTCGGTTGAGCGTCCAACTTCAGCTCAGATCATGATCTTACGGTCCGTGAGTTCGAGCCCCACGTCAGGCTCTGTGCTGACAGCTCAGAGCCTGGAGCCTGTTTCAGATTCTGTGTCTCCCTCTCTCTCTGCCCCTCCCCTGCTCATGCTCTGTCTCTCTCTCTCTGTCAAAAATAAATAAACATTTTTTTAAAAATACTTTTTTAAAAAATGGGTTTACTGGTATGTATAAATGAGGGAAGATCTGTAATTTACAACACTGCAATTCCAAACATAATCTCAATTCTATATCTCTAATCACATATTCATGTTCAGTCATATTCTAATGTGTCTCTGAAAGAGAAAAGCTAGTGAGAATATTCCAAAAAAAGTTAATTTAATGGAAAGAAACTCATACTATCAAAAAGATCTCAAAATATAAAGACAAAATAATTTTAAATTATTGTTAAAGGGCCAAAAAAATAGAATGGTCAATGAAACGGAATGTAAGACACAGAAGCCCAAGAAATTAAAGTATAATTAATTAATGTGTAATTGAAAGTATTTGGATCAGTGGAGCTAAAGACTTTTCAAATAAATGAACGGAGGTAATAAAAACTGCTAGAAAAAGATTCCTACCTCACACCATATTGTCAATTAAATTCCACATAAATGAAATATCAAATAGACATGAAAGTGTATTTAAGGGGAAAATAAATGCTATAAAGGACATTAAAAGGCCTTAGAAAATTAGGAAAATATGTATAGCATACCTTATAAACAGAGCTTTACTATCCTGAATATACAGAGAGCTCCTAAAAGCTTATAGACAAAGTTTATAGAAACATTAGTAAACAATATGAACAATTCCTAAACGAGAAATACAAAGTGCTTCATAAATAATAGCTCCATACAGAAAGTAACAATGTTTCATCAATAGGGAGTCCGTTAACTAAATGATCGTATTATGTGGCATTTAAAAAAAAAAAAAATGGAACAAGTCTAAATAATTTAAATTAAAAAATATCAAAGGTACATAAAAAGACTGGTTTTGGTAAGTTCCTGGGTTTTTTTTAATGTTTTTTTTTTTAATTTTTTTTCATCTTTATTTATTTTGAGAGAGAGACAGAGTGCGAGTGGGGAAGGAACAGAGAGAGAGAGGGAGACACAGAATCGGAAACAGGCTGCAGGCTCCAAGCTGTCAGCACAGAGCCCGATGTGGGGCTCAAACTCACAAACCGTAAGATCATGACCTGAGCTGAAGTCAGCTGGTTACCCAACTGAGCCACCCAGGTGCCCCTTTAATGGGCACCTCTCTCTTTTGAGAGAGAGAGAGACAGAGAGTGTGTGCAGGGGAGGGGCAGTGAAAGAGAGGAAGACACAGAATCTGAAACAGGCCCCAGGCTCTGAGCTGTCAGCACAGAGCCCAACGTGGGAGTTGAAATTGGGACCAGCGAGATCATGACCTGAGCTGAAGTCAGATGCTCAACCGACTGAGCCACCCAGGTACCCCAAGTAAGTTCCCATTTCTATTAATAATATAAAAAGTATGCATCTAGGTGCTTATGTATCCATAGAAAATGTTTATTATGGAATTCAGGAAACTTCCCATTCATTTAATAAATATCTATTGAGTACCTGCTATGTGCCAGGCATTGTTCTATATGCTGGGGAAGCAAAGTCTTTGTCCCCATCCATCGGTGTTAGGCACATGCTAACCCGGGGCAAGGGGAGGGGGAGGGAATGGGGTGAGAAAACAAACTTCTCATCTAAACCTAATTGCACTTTTTGAAATGTTGCTGCACACTTTATATTTGCAATATTGCTAGTGGCCAAACCTATTTTTTAAATGCATACATTTTTGTAATAAATTCACGTGAAAACAAGATAATTTTTGTCTCTCAAATTAGCAGTGACAAAAATGTATTTATCCCCAGGCTGGTAAGGATATGAGGATGCGGGCACCCTCAAATACTTGGAGTATTTGATTCAAAGATATTTTTAAATCAAAATCTCTTAAAAGGTGCATAATGTTCAACATGGTAATTCCATGCCTGAAACTGGAATTCATAAGATGAAAATTCCCATAGTAGTGAACAAATAGATATTAATATGCCCTTCACTTATATAATGTATAATAGAGAAATACTGGAAGTCTAAATTACCACTGCTATGAGAATGTCTAAATGTTATATCTGTAGAATGGGATGCTGTTCCCAAATGCCCAATGATAAGCTCCTTGAAGACAGGGGCCATATTTCTCATATTTATCTTTACCAGCAATAAGTAAGATTTATGAATGTGAACTATGCAATCATTAAAATAATGTTGTAGGGGTGCCTGGGTGGCTCAGTCGGTTGAGCGTCCGACTTCGGCTCAGGTCATGATCTCACAGCTTATGAGTTCAAGCCCCGCGTCGGGCTCTGTGCTGACGGCTCAGAGCCTGGAGCCTCTTCAGATTCTGTGTCTTTCTCTCTCTCTCTCTGCTCCTCCCCTGCCCACACTCTGTCTCTCTCTGTCTCTCAAAAATAAATAAACATTAAAAAGAAAAATTTTTTTAAATAATGTTGTAGAACCTGTATTTTATCCCAGGGTTTCCTATGCCACTTTTTTTTTTCAAGTTATTTATTTATTTACAGAAAGAGAGAGAGCACTCATGAACAGGTAAGGGAGAGAGAAAGAGAGAGAGAGACAGAGAGAATCCCAAGCGGGATCCTCACTGTCAGCATGGAGCCCTACACAGGGCTTAAACTCGTGAACTGTGAGATCATGACCTGAGCAGAAATCAAGAGTTGGACGCTTAACTGACTGAGCTGCCCGGGTGCCCTATCTCCGTGCCACATTTTTATTAACAATTCAATATAGCAGAATGTAAAGTCGTCTATACATTATGATTCTAATTTGGTTATATAAATATATGCATTCACATACATGCATACAAAAAGCCTACCAAAATCCAGGGAATAGGATTACATATGACTTCCATTTTATTCTTTGTGCTGAATGTTATTTTGTTTTAAATTTTCCCTATGGTGAGTATCTATTGACTACTTCATATTTATTTATTTTTGAAAAAGAGAGAGAGAGCACAAGCAGGGGAGGGGCAGAGAGAGTGGGAGTCACAGAATCCAAAGCAGGCTCCAAGCTCTGAGCTGTCAGCACAGAACCCAACATAGGGCTCAAACCCACGAACTGTGTGAGTCATGACCCGAGCCGAAGTTGGATGCTTAACCAACTGAACCACCCAAGCGCCCTAATATCTATTACCTTTTTAAGCATAAAGAAATAAACTTTATTTTAGGAAACAAGGAGCTATTAGACACATATGTCCAATGCAGATAGCATCATAATAGATAATATTTGTTGAGTTTTTAATTTGTGGCCAGATACTGTGTGAAATGCTTTACTTAAATCATTGCAATTCATCATCCTCACTACAGCTCTGTGAGGCTCCAACTGTTACTGTTCCCATTTTGCAAACTATGACACTAGGTTTAGAAAGCACCCAGGTCACAGAAGCAGCTGCTGGAAGGGCCGAGATTGACACCACGGTCTGACTCCAGAACCTGGGTTCTTACTTACACCAGGTTGACTCCACATTGAGCATCAGGACAGTGCCCACTGAACCTTCCAGAGGTGATTTGGTGATGTTGGATGACAGAGAGAGAGAAGAGGGTTTGGCATGAACACACAACGGGCTCAAACACGTAAGTAGTGTTTCCCTCTATGCTTCAGACGACCCTGGTGAAGCAGTCGCTAGAGATCTCTTGATCCCCTTCTCAAAGGAAGCCAGTCTTGGGACCCGTTTTGAATGAGTCGCTATCATCCTCCAAACAGGTTCACAGAGGCCTTAGGAAAGACCCGGCACCCTGACCCACATGCATTCTTGGAAAAGGTGGGAACAGCGTGGGGAGGCCTGGGCCGCGGTGCATCTTGCACAGCCAGTGCGTGCTGGCTCAGCGGGCACGAGGTTCCTCTGGGGAACACCAAAGACGTTTTAGAGATGGCAGCAGCTGGGGAGTTGAAAGAGGGCCCAGGGGTTCCTGTTCCCAAGCAGCCGCAATCTGCCTTTCTTCTCACGGCTATGGCAATACCATCACCACCCGCCTCCCCTTGCCTCAAAAAGCCATGATCAAGGGAAACCATCTAAGTCAGTCTCTGAAACCCATAATTCATGATTCACAATTTCTAACGACACTTTCTTTATTTAGCATATACTTCTTATGTTAGCAAATATAAAAATTAAAAACATGGGGGGGGGATAAAATATAAAAGGTAGAATATATAAATATAAAGCTTTCCTAAGCTTGCTTCTAACTCTGATATCTCTGCTACCCCGTTTTGCCATTCGTTTTTGGATCATCTTGCTATGCTATGGCAATTATAAATACATTTGCTATATTTATATTTGCTATTTATAAGCACAGCTTGTATAGCTAAGCTATAGCATAGCACTTATAAATAGCAATACCATAGCAATTATAAATACAGTGTTAATATGACAACTTTAATATTACAGAGAAAACTAACTCTTGACCATGCCCTTCCATCCTTGTTCCTTTCCTAGAGAAAACCAGTGAGGCATTCAGGCTACTCTCCTAGAGTCTTCTAGGTACTGACACTCACAAAGGTTTACTACAAGAATACATAGTTTTATCTCTTGGTGTTTGCTTTTTTAATACATAAATAGTATGCTGGGCATGTAAGTTGTTTGTCTTCACTGAACCATGGATTTGAAATATCACCCTTCATGTACACGTAGATCGATATAGATAAATGTGTACGTCCGTGCGTGTCTCTAAAGCAGAGGCACAGTGTCCCTACAGTAAAGTGCACAAGTCTTCAGTGTGCAATTCAAATCCCAGCCGCTCAGTTCTGTCACCTCCTGGCTCTGTGACATTGGGGGAGTTAACTTCTCTGAGCTACCATAGGCTCATCTGTAAAACACAGATGAGAATATCTTTGTAATGAGGAATAAATGAGCCAGCATTCATAAAGTGCCTAGCATATGTAAACTCTGCATTCGTGTCTGTTAAGTATTAATGACGTGTTGGAGGTCCACGGCCAGCGAGGAGCCGAGGCAGATTTTCTCTGGCAGGCCTACGTGGCTGCTGGTGCTCTTTATGCTCCATTAAAATCCTCTTTTGGAAGCAGGAGTGGTCACCCAGCCCACCCTTCCAATGGGAAGCAGAGACCCGACAGACAAGTGGCTTAAAATTCAGCTCTGGAATGAGCTGGTGGGACTTCTCCTTCCCTCCCTTCCAAGGCTCTGCCTGAGCCACCCCACATGGCTAGAGTGTCTCACCCTTTCTTCCAGCCCCAGTGGGCTTCTCCATTGCAGGGAAGAGTAAGGTGGGTGTAGTATCCCGGCCTTTCTGCCGTCGAGTACCTGACTCGAGGGGCAAGGGAAGAAGTGCCACACGATCCATCGTCCAACCCCCCCTCCCCAGCCTTTACAAGACAATTTTGACAATTCCACCTTGAGCACATATGTCCCTTCTTCTCCATTCCACTGCTACTGCAGGTTAAGCCTTCTAAGTGGTCACCTTGACTTTCCTTTTAAACAATGTCTGATAAATATCCAACGCAACTCTGCACTTACTCCCTTCCTCTAAGAGCTTCCGTGGTTCCATGTTACCTGTAGAATTAAGTCTGGATGACTCGAATATTTCCCCCCCGGGGCTTTCAAACAGACAAGGAAGGCTTAAACTTACAATGAGTGGCAAGGTTTCTGGAATTTCATCATGAAGCTACACCCTGAGTGGTTGCTGAGTCTCCTCCAGAGGTCCCAGAAGCCTCCTCAAAGTCAGCACCACCCTGTTCGGCCCTGAGCCAGGTCTGACCACAGAGGCAGCTCATTAGCAGTCACGTCCCCACCCGCAAGCAGGGTTCCGAGCTGGCTTTGCTGTCCCAGTCAGAATGGATCTCCTCAGCCCCTTTCTGGTTAGATCCTGGCAGGGAGCACCCAATCCCAGTATTCGGGTTTTAGTTCCAGTATTTGGTGGCTGTCCCAGTGCTGCAAGGAGACTGGGGTCCCGCCAGAGTGCCAGCAGGCCTGCTTGGGGTTCTGACATGCTTACCTGAGCTAGGCCTCTGACTCCCCCCTGAGATTCTGGATTCCATCCTATCAGGATGGAGGCCTGCTTCAAGTCTCTCCTCAGCCTCCCAGAAATCTCCCTCTGACTCATTACTGAGCTAGGGCACACCCAGTTGCCCACTCCCCCTAGACATGGTTATTTGACCTTGGCTGCCAGGCCCTTTGAGCTCCTCCCTTTTCCCCAGGCCCCCCTTCTCCACTTCTCCTATGACCAGGTCCTTTTCATAGATGCTGGTGTTTACGGTGGGGGTTAGCCTATCCGCATGTTTGCTTTGTTGTCACACAGCCCTGTGAGATAAGTATTCTCACTAGCATTTTATGAAGAAGAAACTGAAATTCAGGGGCAGGAAACACACTCTCCAGGTAAATAGGGCAGCCAGAATTGGAACACTGACCCACAGACTCCAAATCGTGCTCTTTCTCCACTCTCTGCTTCCTGGAGAAAGTGGAAGTGGGGTGACTGTCCTCCCCTTTCCACTTGGGACCCCCCTGACTTTCAGGAGGCTCCTAGGCCATAGTTGGCTATGATACCTTTCTCTGGTTCTTTCCCTATTTACTTGAACAGAAGATGGAAAGATAATTATCTGTTACATTAGTGTGTGAGACTCACCACTAACAATGCCATGTTATCTCAATGGAAACATCTGGCTTATGGATCATGAGGAACAGGTTTTTATCAAGCTCCACATAAGCTTACCCCAAAAATAATATTCTACAAAGCCATCCATGCTCTATACTGATGACATTTTCGGTAGAGCAAGGATTGCATTTTGCAAACGGTGCAATAATTTGCAAACCAAGTGCTGCACTGGAAACCATCATCTCAAGAAAAATGTGCTTTAGCAGATTTGTTCTCCACTAAAAGAAAGCTAGCATTGCCAGAGGCCCCAAGAAAGGGGCCAATAGAAATATGTCTGTAATTGGGCCAGATTCAAGTTAATTTCATTATGGATGCTAGCACTAACCCAACGAATGGTGAGGAGTGTGGCAGCGGGGATTTGTGGGCCTGGAAACTAGAGTAGGGAGTCTGTATCAAGAAAGCAAGAGACAGATTGAGAAGAGCCTCAAGATCACACAAGAAAGCCTGAGGACAGGGGCACCTTGGCGGTTCGGGCAGTTAAGCATCCAACTCTGGATTTCAGCTCACATCGTGATCTCCCAGTTCGTGAGTTTGAACTTGCATCAGTGCAGAGGCTTCCTGGGATTCTGTGTCTCCATCTCTCTCTCTCTCTCTCTCCCTCTCTCTCTCTCTCTCTCTCTCTCTCTCTCAAATAAATAAATAAACATTAAAAAAGAAAAAAAAAGCAGAAAGCCTGGGCACAAAATGCCAGGAGGAAGAGTCAGACAGACTCCAAAACAGGGGTGAGCAGAGGGCAGAATGTGGACAGAAACAGCTGTCAAAGCCAGAGTACAAGGCGTAAGTTTCAGAATCAGGGGCATAAGGCAGCTCAACGCAAGTGAGAACAGAGCAGTGTTCCTGAAGGAACATTAGTTGGCATCTGTGACCCGTTCTCAGGAGATGGTCGGTACGCTAATGAATCAGTGGGGCTTATGTTCTCATGGGTGGTTTAGATGATGTGGATAAATGTCTTTGCTTTCCTACTCGGACTGTAAACCCCTGTAGAGCGGGAACCATGGCATGCTAATCCCATTTTCCTGCATAAAGCACAGTGCCCAGCACATAGTCGGTGAGGAGCAAGGCCTTACTGCACAACTAGGACTGAGAGAAAAGCACAGGACCGAGTGTAGGGGTCCTGGAGTTGAGTGGGTCTGCATTGCTGGGTAGCCTTGGGTACATTACTTTACCTCTCTGAGCTCCAGTTTCTAACTTAAGTGAAGAGGCTAGATGATAAACGTAATGTCTTTCCTATACTATAAAATAATACGAGTCTATGAATAAGTAAATCAGTGACTAATAAAGGCTGTTTTAACAGGATTACTACCATTCTTACCAATAAGGCGATATCCAAATAGGACTTCTCTACAGGTGTTCAGGATATCGAATGAATAACACAGCCCTCCCCTTGAAAGGGTGCACACTGGGGCGCCTGGGTGGCTCAGTCGGTTAGGCGTCTGACTTCAGCTCAGGTCATGATCTCACAGTCTGTGAGTTCCAGCCCCGCGTCGGGCTCTGCACTGACAGCTCAGAGCCTGAAGCCTGCTTCAGATTCTGTGTCTCCTTCTCTCTCTGACCCCCCCCCCATTCATGCTCTGTCTCTCTCTGTCTCAAAAATAAATAAACATTAAAAAAAAAAAAAAGGAAGTGTGCACAGGTGGAGGAAGATGAGGGAACAGGTAGCCAAGGAATTATAATTCGGTGTCACAAATTCTGTCGTAGAGATAGTGCTGTGGGTCCAGAACAGGAAGTGGTTTCTTTTCTTGGGATAGTCAGGGAAGGCTTTGCAAAGGAGGTGACATTTGAGGTGGATCATGCAGAAATGAACATAAGTTCCCCAGACAGAGAATGAAGAACTGAGCAGAAAGTCCAGGAATGACATGTACCAAGTACTACAAGTCAGGAAACGTAGGATTTATCACTGGAGACCCAGGATTTGACCCAGAAGATAATGCCTTTCTCATAGAAGGAAAGGAAAGGAAAGGAAAGGAAAGGGAAGGGAAGGAAAGGGAAGGGAAGGAAAGGAAGGAAGGGAAGGGAAGGAAAGGGAAGGGAAGGGAAAGGAAAGGAAGGGAAGGAAAGGAAGGGAAGGAAGGGAAAGGAAAGGAAGGGAAGGGAAGGAAGGGAAGGAAGGAAAGGAAAGGGAAGGGAAGGAAGGGAAGGAAAGGAAGGGAAGGGAAAGGAAGGAAGGGAAGGGAAGGGAAGGAAAGGGAAGGGAAGGGAAGGGAGGGGAGGGGAGGGGAGGGGAGGGGAGGGGAGGGGAGGGGAGGGGAGATGGGAGGAGGGCAGGGGAAAGGAAATGTACTTTGAGGCTGGGGATACATCTGTTTCTGACCCCTGTTGTTGAGTAAGCTTCAGAGTGAATACAAAAAGCTGTGAGACAGCATGGCAGTGGGTTTCAGCTCTGGAGTGCTACAGCTATAGAATGTGAGTTCCAGAAGAAACTTTAGAATCATCCAAACTAAGATTTCCTAACATGAGCATTTCTTCTATGCGTCCTCCTGCTGCTTCCTTCTTCCCCACTCTCGTTTCTGAGATTGGAAACGGGGTATGGAATTTAAATTGGTTTTTTTGTCTTTGTTTTTGTTTTTGTCTTTGTTTTTAGTTTCTAGCTAAATTTGGGCTGGGAAACACAAATTATAGGTGAACATTCTCATTTTATGTCTTTTAAATTTTAAGTTTGTTTATGTACGTATGTATGTATTTAGAGAGAGTGCAAGTGGGGGATGGGCAAAGAGAGAGGGAGAGACAGAGAATCCCAAGCAGGCTCTGCACTGTTAGCACAGAGCCTGATGTGGGGCTCGAACTCACAAACTGTGAGACCATGACCTGAGCCGAAATCGAGTCCAGTGCTTAACCATCTGAGCCACCTAGACTTCCCTGAATGCTCTCATTTTAAAAATGAGAAAGCTGAGGCCCGGGTAAAGGAGATTACTCTCTCAAGGCCTCAGAGCTAGTGAGTGGCATGGCTGGAAATAAAGTCTCAGTCCCTCTGCTTTCTGGTCTCAAGGCAATTACCCGGGTAACTTTTCCAAGCTACAGTGAGAACATCCGCATGCCCACCCATCGGCCTTTCATCAGCAGGACACAGGTATGGGCAGGATGCCTCCAGGATCTGGAACAGTACCACCGTGTGCCAGTGGTGTGGAATCCTGCTCTAGAAAGACTCAAGAGTGCTGCTATCATGAGGCTCTCATTCTTTACTCTCAGCCTTAAAAGAGACTTCCCAGTGTTCACCTGAACAGCCTTGGTTTATGTGTCATTCCCTGGGATTCTAAACTTTAGAGAAAGAAACGAGAGAGAGGGAAAGAAAAGGCAGATGCTAATTTTCCCGCCAGCAGAGGAGAACTAGGGTTTGGCATAAAGCCCTTGGCGTAAGTCCTCCCTTTATCATATAACTAAGATTATTATTAATTATAATAGGTAACATTTGTTAAACCTTTCCTTGGTGCCAGGCACAGTTCAGGGGGTTTACCCACCTCATCTTTAATCCTTACAAAATCTCAGGAAGGTTGCATCATCTGTTTTGTTTGTAAAGAAAAGGACCGTGGGGTGCATACACCCCTCAGCCAAGGTTACACAGCGGCAACTTGACCACTTCAGGATTTAAGTACAGCTCACCCCGACTCCACACCTTATTTTTAAGAGTTGTGTGACCTTGAGCGATACAGGTTCCTCATCTGTGACACAGTGGGTAATAATAAAAATTCATGTTGTGGAAAGACTCACAGAATAAATAAATCAAAGTAAATAAAATAACTCCTGCCTATCAGGGTTGCTGTTGGAATTAAATGAGTTGATATGGGAAAGTGCTTTGTAAACTGCAATACACCATACAAATTTTATCATTATTATTATTTCCAAAAAATATGGCTTCTCCTATACAATAAAACAGTCCCTGGCATGTATTTATGACAACATGCCTAAGAAACAATTTCCATTCTGATGGGTTGCCTCCCTATCATGTTATTAAAAGGTTAAGGAAAATGAACAACGGAGGATTAAGATTAGATCTTTCACACATGAAACCACAAAATCAATAGAGCCCCCGTAATCCATCCAGTGATAGGAAGAAATATACCTGAGGCGCCTGGACCGATTACTCAGAGAAATGTCAACAGGTATTGACAAGAAACCTGGCAAGGCAGCCTTGGCCGGGACTCAGCCGCTGCCTCCCTCACTCTAGCACCCTCCTAGCAACCGGAGACTGGAATTCGAGAAGGTGGCGCAGTGAGGGGACTTGGGGGAGCAGAGAGGGGGTTCGGGAGAGGGGTGCTTTTCCTTCTGCCAAAGTTCTGCAGCACCAATGTTTCTGCAACTGGGTCAGAGCTGCTTGAAAAACAATGATAGCCTCAGAAGCTCTGTGGGGACCCCGTGCGATTATACCTTTTTGTAGTCAACACGAAGCCTAGTTTTTGAAACCTGCTGTGATTATCCTTACGCTTTGTTGGTCATGATCACTGTCATTCTTTTTCAGCATTTATAGGATGCTGACTCTCTTCCCGGACACCTGTGGGATTGGGAGCCATGGCTGGAAGCTCAAAGCAGTGAGTGAGTTCTTCTCAGAGGGTTTCTTCTTCCTGCCCAGCTGGAAAGGGATGCCTCGAGATGTCAGGAGAAGACACGGTTCTGGTGAGTGTTCTGGTCAGGCTTCCTGACAAAAGTTTGAGATTTGACTCAGGGCAGATTGAAGCCTGGCCCTGGGGTACCCTAAGATCAAATGACCTATTGATTAACTTACATGGTTTTATGATTCCACATCTGTGTGAGTGCCCTCCCACGGCCCGGCCATGGACAAGCTACAGGCATTGTGGAGGGTGAGACAGTAATAGTTCCAGGGCACCGAATGTCTGCCGCGTGTAGAGCACTGTGCAGGAAGTTGACGCGTATTGCCTCTAATCCTGGCAACCGCTGTACTTGTCCTCGCTGCTTTATAATGGAGAGGGTCAGAGACGCAAAGAAGCCTGCCCACAGTCAGTAAGGGATAGAAGTGAGGTTCAAGCTCAGACCGCTGTTCCTCCGATGCCCACCCTCTGCCCACTCTTTGGCATTGCCTCTCAAAAGGACAGATCCTCAAAACAGAAGCAAGGGGGCCGCCTGGGTGGCTCAGTCGGTTAAGCGTCCGACTTCGGCTCAGGTCGTGATCTCGCGGTCCGTGAGTTCGAGCCCCGCGTCGGGCTCTGTGCTGACAGCTCAGAGCCTGGAGCCTGTTTCAGATTCTGTGTCTCCCTCTCTCTGACCCTCCCCCGTTCATGCTCTGTCTCTCTCTGTCTCAAAAATAAATAAACGTTTAAAAAAAAATTAAAAAAAAAAAAAAAACAGAAGCAAGGGCTGTGATGGGGCTTCAAACATCGGGCAGAACTACCCTCCTACCAAAGGGACAGCATGGAAGTAACAGGAGCAGATACCAAAAAGAGCAGAGGATCAGAGGACGCTGGGAAGGTTCTCGTGGGCTTGGAAAGAAACTCTACCGGCAAGGTCTGCGTGGGAAGGACAGGGAAGACTCAGGGGGCGGGTTAGTGTCCCTCAGAGCCCGTCAAAGGCTGCCCTCCCAGCCTCTGAGAACATAGGCTGTGGTATAAGACACTCCAGCCACTCACTCTGCAAGCATCTGAACCCAAGACAACTGGGGCCAGCCTCTTTAAGAGTTTGTGCCCTGTTTCTAGTAGCTGGGCTCCAGGCATCACCCACCTTCAGGTTTCTAAGGGAATCCAGGGGACTCTGACTTGAATGCCTGGATCCCTCGGCTTGCCCCACCTCAGAGAGTCTGCCTGGATCTGAAAAGCCCAGGTGCCCTGTGCATGGGACATGTTGTACGTATTCTGCAGGTGAGGACCTGAGACTCAGAAAGGACACACACAAGTGGCATGCACGTAGCAGGAATGAGTCCTGAGCCCCATCCTCTAGTGGGAATCCCAGGACTTTCCCTCCTACTCCATTCTGCCTCATAGAAGAGTCTCAAAACTGCAGCCAGCCTCTAGGGATCAAGTGGAACTCTGCATCCTAAAAAAAGCCACCACTCTGTCCCTTTCACACTTCTCCAGGGAAGTCCTTGGAGTCGGAGTCAGGGTCCAGAAAGGGGGAGGTGTGAGGCCTGGAATAAACCCCCATACTTGGTAAAGAAACTGATTGATAATAGTGACTAATGTCTCTAAAAGCTATAATGGAGAGGGTCAGAGACGCAAAGAAGCCTGCCCACAGTCAGTAAGGGATAGAAGTGAGGTTCAAGCTCAGACCGCTGTTCCTCCGATGCCCACCCTCTGCCCACTCTTTGACATTGCCTCTCAAAAGGACAGATCCTCAAAGCAGAAGCAAGGGGGCCGCCTGGGTGGCTCAGTCGGTTAAGCGTCCGACTTCGGCTCAGGTCATGATCTCGCGGTCCGTGAGTTCGAGCCCCACGTCGATGAATTGTTCCAAATGTGCCATGAATTGTTCCAAATATTTTCTGCAATCTTAACTCATTAACCCTCATAAAAGCCCTATGAGGTAAATGCAATTAGCCCCATATTCCAGACAGGAAAACTGAAGGTGAGGGGCATAGCTTGTAAGCTCAGGAGCCCACTGCCACAGGCAGAATGTTTGTGCCCCCCACCCCCAAAAAGTCGTATGCCGAAAGCTCATCCTCAGTGCGATGGTATTTGGAGCTGGAGCCTCTGGGGGGCGGAGGGGGGTTAGGTCACGAGGGTGGAGCCTTCAGGAATGAGATTAGTGCCCTTGTAAAAGAGACCCCAGAGGGTTTCCTTGTCTTTCCACCATGCGGGGACCGTGAAGCTGGAATATGGCAGTCTGGGATCCAGGAAGGGGGCCCTCATCAGCCCCTGAATCTGCTACCACTTGACCTCAGGCTGTAGTATCAGCGTAGAGCAGCCCGAATAGACTAGGCCCGCCCCTTCCTTTTGCACCAGGCAGAGACCTGCCCCTTCCTTTTGCGCCAGGCAGAGGTACTGCAGAGTCTCCCATCCCCCTGCCCCACTGACGTCCCTCGCGGGAGACAGGAAATGCCCCCAGACCTGGCTCACATGCAGAGATTGTGACATCATCGACCGGGATAAAGAGATCCTGGAGCAATTGTACACCTCAGCAGATAAACTTATTCAAACATGGCTCCAGAACTCAGAGACTAATGCACTCAGGATACCTAGAAACTTGCAAAGTAATATCTTGAATAAAAATCAAAACTGTCTATCTGCGTTCACGTAGGACTCCTAAAATATCCAGTTTGGACATCAAACAACATAAAAGATGTTTCTTCGTGGGTTGATCAGTCAGTATGACTTAGATACCCAGGTGATTCAGCCTTGACATCGACGCTGCTGTTTATCAACCCTGTGCAGCAAGCCAAGCTCAGGAGGCCAGGGTTTTCCTCTCCACCAAAGGCCACAAGGTTGTATACTGGATGCACATTGACAGATATTAACGGTCCCTCCTGGAAAGAGGGCTATTATTCTCTTTTTGCCCCTCTGGCTGCCAAAATGCTCACATCAGTAGGCAGATACGGTAGCCCGTACCCAAGCCAAATATCAAGCTGGAAAGATGTATAAATGGGAAATTATGAAATTAACAATATGAGCAAGAGCATTAACGATATTAATAGTTGACATTTTCAAAATCCTAGTGCATATGCAGTGCTGTGCTAAGTACCTTGGCAATCCTGAACAGAAAAGTTAAGTAACTTGACACAAAGTAAGGCCACTTTTCTAGCACGTAGAAGGGACAGACATCATAATCAGACATTCTGACTGTAGAGCCTGCTCTCTTACCATGTGTAGAAGCTGAGCCTAGTGTCATATTTTTTTGCCTACCGCACAGTTAAGCAGAAATATGTAGAGCAAACTATGGGAATGCTAGGCTGGGGTTCTGATGTCAGAGTTGACATCTTCCTCGGCCAAGGGGATAGTCTCTGTCCAGGTAGGACCAGGTCTCCTGCCTTGTTTTGTTTGCAATCTGTGGATCCACTTCTGAATGTCCCTGTTCTTCTCTCTCATGCCCTGTCTCAAAATTGCATCATTTCCACGTATCGGGGTCTTTAAACCCTTTGAAGGAATATCTTGGCCTTTGCACCTGCCACTTCTCAAAGTCCATTGTAAGTCTTGAGGCTTGATCCCAAATGAGGCTGGAGACGGTGCTTCCGTGTGGGTAGTACTACAGTGGTATACTTAAATCTCTAATCAAAGTTCTGCCTTTCTCTGTGTTTTTTTTTAGCTGTATTTTTTTTAGCAGCAGTGGTTAAAGAAAGGTACTTCCAGACTCCTTTGTGGGGAAAGAGGTTCTTCCTGAATAAGACTTTTGTTTAAAAAAAAAAAATCTCATTAAACAGTACCACTTGCTGAATATCGTAGCTGATCTCCAAAGATGGTTCCCAAGGAAACACACCTCCCAATATTCATACCCACGTAGAGCTCCCCCAACACTGAATCTGGGCTGGCCCTGTGGCTCACTTCAACCGGTAGAATGTGGTAGAAGCAGCACACTCCCTCCAGCTCCAGGCTAGAGCCTGAAGAAGTTCTGGAAGCTTCTGCCTTTGTGCTCTTGGGAGCCCTGAGCTGCCACGTAAGAAGTGCAGCCACCCTGTGGAGAGGCCTTGTGGAGTGACCACCTGGAAAGGAAGAGGCCCTGCGGAGCACCAAGGTGGCAGTCACAGGGTCCCAGCCACCCCCGAGTTGTCCAGCTCTTCAGCTGAGTCAACGAACATCTGAGGGGTCATCTCGGCCATTCTTATTGTGTCCCTTCAAATTCTTGTGAGTAATGGTAACATAATTGATGTTTTAAGCCACTAGTGTTGGGGTGGTTCTTTGTGGCAACACCAGATAGCAGAAATGCTGCGTGATACTGCATGGCATCGGTATCGCATTAGCAACTCAAACGTCTGACAGTTCAGTCACTTCACCCTTTGATTTGGGACGTTCTTTTCTTTTTATTTATTTATTTTTTTTACTTCTTTTTAAGTTTTATTTATTTATCCTTGAGAGAGAGAGAGAGAGAGAGAGAGAGAGAGAGAGCGAGCGAGCACGTGCACACAAGCAGGAAAGGAGCAGAAAGAGAGGGAGAGAAAGAATCCCAAGCAGGCTCCACCCTGTCCACCACCCCCAGAGCCCGTTGTGGGGCTCGAACTCACAAACCGTGAGATCATGACCTGAGCCGAAATCAAGAGTCAGATGCTTAACTGGCTGAGCCACCCAGGCGCCCCTGGTTTGGGGCTTTCAAGCGCAGGGGAATTTCCCCGCCCCCAGCCAACCCCCAATGACCTCAGAATAGTATATGCTTTTACTACTTAAAGGTACTCAAATCATCATGGTAGACAGAAGTGTAATTGATTCCTTGTGTTTATTTCCTCTGGGAAACCGGAAGCTCCACATGGACAGGGAGCCAAGAGTTGTATTTACTGCTTGCTGTGTCTCCCACGTTAGCACACTAGGCATTGAAAAAAAAGAAAAAAAAAATATACATATATATATTTGAATAAATGAATTGCTGTGAAGTTCAGAGTAGCTGAAGCAGACAGATTTAGAAATCACTTATGTAGCAGGGTGAGGAGTCTACATGTGATCCACTGCGAGTGAATGAACAGATGAGCAGGGTGGCTTAGATTTCCTGTTTGCCACAGTTAATCCACAATATCAATGCAACTACATAATCCATCAAGTTGTTAAAAGTCCCCCAGGTAATTCCTTTCCTGGCACATTGCCAGGTGGAATCCCATTTCCCCTCCTCACACATTTCTAGTGTTCCTGGAAATATCTGACATAGAAAAGGAATACTCAACATTTTTATTTCTGAGGAATTGCCTGTACTTTAATGTAAAAACATTTATAAAAACGAGCCGCTCTGAGTTGAACTCCAGATGTTTCTTTGCCTGTGCCAGTGATGATAATGAGCATCGTGAGGTCAGTAAAATATCCTAAGACTGTGGGAACTCAAAAGAGTCTAAGAGAAAATACAGTGGGGGCACCTGGGTGGCTCAGTTGGTTAAACATCCGACTCTTGATTTCAACTCGGGTCACGATGCCAGGGTTGTGGGATCGAGCTGCACCTTGGGCTCTGCGCTGAGCATGGCATTAACATTCTCTCTCTCTCTCTCTCTCTCTCTCTCCCCTTGCCCCGCCCCCCTCAAAAAAAAAAGTAAAAAGAAAGAAAGAAAAAATATGATGTACTATGCTCCATTATTAAACAGGTAATTATGCACAGACCCTGGGAATCGCTGACTGGCCTAGAAGTCGTCTTCCTTGTCCACATGTGAGTCCTCAACACGTTGTTGCCTCATGGTCCCTGTCTGAAAGTGTTCCCAAACTGGGGATTCCCCTAAAGGCATAATTTTCCTCACTGCCATGGCCCCACCCATCTTCTAGCGTTTCTTCTTTGCCTCTTCTCCTCACATACACTGCCGGGTCCTCTCTGATCAGCACTCTGGTCAATGACCAGGAGCCGAGCAACATGCCCACTCTCGGCCCTAAATCGCTAGAACCAAATCAAGTTGTTCCTAAAGGGCTCTCCCCCCGGTCTCCTGGTTGTATTTGGCGATTGCGTCCCAAATAATGGAGGCAGAACCCGCAAAGCCACTTCTCTCGGCACACTGGCCGAGCATCACCTTGGAGCACGCCGCGGGCCACATCTGCCTACCTGCTCTTTGTAGCACTGGCCTTCATCATTAGTGTTGCCCAGATGTTCTTGGTATACTTCCTATGTACGGTAACAAGAAGACACTGGAATCTCAGCAGCTGGAACCCAAGAGAAGTTTCCTTCTCACTGAGGCTTAGTGTAATCAGCAGGGCGTGTGGAAGATTCTGCTCCATGTGGCCACACGGGAGCCCAGGCTGCCTGCTGTGCAGCCCTCTTCAACAGTGGCTTCCAAGGTCATATTCAGCGGGCAAATGCAGGGCAGGAGAGCGGGTCAGGTTGCACATGGGACGGTGTAATGGCACGCCTGTATTCCATGTGCCTTTAGTCACAGAGCCAAGCAGGGTCACAAAGGTGCTGGGAAGTGCAGCGTAGCTGGGTGCTCCGTGGAGGGCACAGGGATCCGTGAACAGCTGGTCTCTTTGCCACAAAAGGATGAGACTCTTCATTTTGCTAGCTAGCTTTTTTCCCCTTCCTTATTCTTCTAGTTGGAAATAGAGCCATCTCCGTTTCTCCTTCGGGTGGTTTGTCCCCAGGCAGTCCTCCAGAGACCTCACTGCCCACTCAGCCCAGCTGCACTTCTTTCTGGTCCACCTTTGAACCTTGGTGGGGCTCCTACCCTGCCGTGGGGAAGGAGCTCCAGGGAGCGTAACCTCCTCCAGGGATGCAGTTCCCACAGATGTCTGCCAAGGGTCTTTTAAATCAGGCCTCCAGGGCCTCAGGGAAAACCCTGGACGTCGGACACTGATTAGGACTCTGGGACAGTAGGACAAGATAAAGTCTTCCTTCCCCCATCCCCAGGGTCCAGGGAAGGTGAGCCTGGAAGACAAGGAACTCACCTGATGGTAGCCAAGCGTGCGCCCTTGAATCCACAGGACCATGGGTGATAAAGAAGGAAATGGATGCCGAGTGGAGCCAGGGCGCTCTGGGCAGCTGACAAGCTCAGCCCAGGGAGCTTAACATACCTTCCTTAACACAGAACCATAATCTCCGTCATAATGACCCCACCCACCTTGTGCCCAGCAGCATGGTTTACAAAGCCCTTTACAAATAGTGTGTTATTGGGTGCCCAGGTGGCTCATGTGGCTAAGTGTCCGACTCTTGATTTCAGCTCAGGTCATGATCTCACAGTCCGTGAGTTCGAGCCCTGCATTGGGCTCTGCGATGACAGCACGGAGCCTGCTTGGGATTCTTTCTCTGTCCCTCTCTCTCTGTTCCTACCCCTACCTGTGCTCTCTCTCTCTCTCAAAATAAATCAACTTAAAACTTAAAAGTAAATAATGTGCTATTTACTTCTCTCCACAACAGAACGCACACATTGTGTCCATGCCTCCTCTCTGACTGTTACCACCGCCCTGCTTCGGGCGTCCGTCTCTCTCACTGGACTGTTGGAACACACCCCCGGCCAGACTCTCTGCTCCAATTTCCCTCCCGCCGGTCCATCCTCTACACTGCAGCAAGAGTAATCTCTCCCACAAAGAAAGCTGTCCTCTCCCTTCCCCTCCAAAGCCTTCAGTAGGTCCCCTTTCACTTAGGACACAAGTCCCGATCATTAGCACTGCCCACCAGGCCCTTCATGATATGACTCCTGCCTGCCTCCAGTGCCATTTCTTCCCACTACTCATGCTGAACTCTGTGCCCCTGAAACACCCAATGGCTTTCGGTTCCCCAACTTCTGTGCGGGGTCCCACCCTTGTATCTTGAATTTGCTGACCTGTCCCAGTGATAGCACGTGCTCTCCCTTTGGTCCTTTGGTTTCTTGACTCCTCCTCACCCCTGAGGGGCCAGCTCAAGCATCACTTCTGAGAAACCTTTCCCAATGATCACACACACACATACACTTGTGTGCACACTCACACGCATGTGCACATACATACGCGTGTGCACAAACTCACGCTTTGCACACACTTGTGCACACACGCATGCACATGCAGTGCTCATATGCACGCACACTCACACATACACACTTGTGCACACTCACGTGTGTGCAACACAGAATGCTCACATGCACACTCTCTTGTGCTTGCATGCACATGCTTGTGCGTATGCACTCACACATGCACACTTGTGCACACACTATGCACACACACGCGCATGTGTGCACACTCGCAGCTGCACACAACTGTGCACACACACGCACACACACAATACTCATGTGCGTGCACACTCACACATACACTTGTGCACACACTGCACACACACGCATGTGTGCACACTTGCAGATGCACACAACTGTGCACCTACACGCACACACACAGTACTCATGTGTGTGCACACTCACACATACACTTGTGCACACACGTGTGTGCAACACAACAGTGTGCACCCTCTTGTGCTTGCGTGCACACGCGTGTGCATACACACATACACTTGTGCACACACTGTACACACACATACTTGTGCACACTCTGACATGTGCATGCACACATGTAAACACTTACATGCACACACACATTTGGCTGTGCCCAGATTGTGCTCTGAAGGCTCCATCACTGCACTCACCACACTATACTGCCATGATGTATTATAGTGTCTGTTTATCTCACCAGATTGTCCGCTCTTACATGGAAGGTTTATTACACATTCATCTTTAAACCCCGGCACCTAGCATTGTGCCTGACATGTAGTAGGCTTGCAATAAATGATTATTGAAGCATTATTTCAACAAGCCTGCATTTTAAACCCGGGAAACTACTGCTCGGAGGGCTTAAGGGATTTGTCCAGGATATAAACTAATAAATGGGAGAAATGAAATGCTAATCTAGGTCTGTCTGATGCCTCAGACACTTCCAACTACTCCACACCACCTTCAAAGCGAAAAACCCAGAATTCTGTGAGCTGAAAAAGTTACATCTCCTGAGGGAATTTTTTCCATTTCCTTTTGTTTTTACTTCTTTTGAATCGCAGATATTTTTTAATCTGAGGGGAAATATGGGCTTTTTCCCCAGAAACATGTACATACACAACAAATTTTGTGTGAAACATTAGAATATAATTAGTCAGAATAGAGTAGCTATTGCTGCAGTAACATATAAACCACAAAATCTCAATGACATAACAAAAGTTTAATTCTTAGTCATATAAAGTTCTCTGTGAGTCCACAGGGGCTCTTTTTTTTAAAGAATTTTTAAATTTATTTTGAGAGAGAGAGAGAGAGAGTATGAGCAGGGGAAGGGCAGAGAAAGAGAGGGAGAGAGAGAATCCCAAGCGGGCTCCATGCTGTCAGCACAGAGCCCAATATGGGACACGATCTCATGAACCATGAGATCATGACGTGAGCCAAAATCAAGAGTCAGACACTTAACAGACTGAGCCACCCAGGAGCCCCAGAAGGCTCCATCCAGCAAGTCAGAGCCATAGGCTCTATCGACCATAAGCCACTGTTATCTCAATGCACACTATGAAATCACAAGGACAGGAGAAGAGAGAAATGAAGGAGGCACACTGAGTTTTAACTGCTTTTGTGAAAGTGGTGCATATCTGTGGTAAATCCCAAAATACCCACAAATTCCTTGCAACCTTGTACGCACACCCCTTTGCAAAGTGACTCTGCTGTTCCTTCTATCAGTAGGTATGATTTGTGTCTCTGTCTCTTGAGTGTGGGTTTGGCCATTGCTTTGGCCAGTGGGACATTAAGAAACATGATTCAAGCAGAGGCTTAAAAGACACTTCTGCCTTGGAGCCTGTCCTTTCTTGCTGTTCTTTGGAACCATGAAATCACCGTGAAGAAGACTGAGTCTGTTTGGAGAACTGTGGCCCACTGACCCCATCGCTTCAGTCAACAGTCAGCACTGATAGACAGACAGAATGAATCCTCAAGTAGACAAGGCAATGCTGTATCAGCCAGCCCCCTCCCAACCCACCAGCTGGTTGAGGTTGCATGAGTGAACCCAGCAAGACCAGCAGAATGACCCAGCTTAGCCCAGACCTATTTGATAACCCAAAGAATTTTGAGTTAGTAAATGACTACTAAGTTTAGGAATTTTTGTTATGCAGCAAAAGCTAACTAATACAAAAATAGGTACCAGGGGGAGAGTATTGCCGTAACAAAACCTAAAATGTGTGGGATTAATTATGGAAATGGAGGATAGAAAATTAGTTATCAAAGACTGAAAAAAACAATGAACTCTTGGGGCGCCTGGGTGGTGCAGTCGGTTAAGCGTCCGACTTCAGCCAGGTCACGATCTTGCGGTCCGTGGGTTCGAGCCCCGCGTCGGGCTCTGGGCTGATGGCTCAGAGCCTGGAGCCTGTTTCCGATTCTGTGTCTCCCTCTCTCTCTGCCCCTCCCCCGTTCATGCTCTGTCTCTCTCTGTCCTAAAAATAAATAAACGTTGAAAAAAAAATTTAAAAAAAAAAACAAAACAATGAACTCTTGGTGGATCCATAGGCATACAGTTATGAGTTTCTTTGTACAATTTGAAGGCCTGGAGACATATGATCATTTTCTAAAACCTATTCTTAGAGAAGAGAGCTACGGCCAGAGAGTGGTGAGGTGTGATAATTGTGCTATACCTGAATCCACCCTGGAACTTCTAAAAGGAGAGTAAAGCCTTGGAATTACAAACAGAAGACTTTGGGAGTCAGGAAAAAACAAAAAAATAACAACATAAAGTCCATACCTGATCGTAGGTTTCCTCGTGGACTCAGTTATGGAACCCCATGTCAGAGGCATGGAAAATGACAGTTATTAGCTTATCGTCAAGATCAAACAAGATGACATATGGGAAAGCCTGTTAAATTGCTAAGAACTCCCCACGAAAAATCTGTTTTATCACTGCTGCCTGAGGCCGCCATCCTCCTGGCATAACCTCAGGTGAGCAGCACTGTAAGCCACCAGGGGGCAAAGGACCCCAGGAGAGTCATTTGGGAAGGTAACGTTAGTATGAAACACAAACAACGAATTCTGTTTAACCAAGTGGCACATATTCTGGGTAGAGAGAACAGCATGCACAAAAAATCTGGCGAGAGAGCACCTGAGTCATTCATGTAACTGGCCGCTAAAAATTGCAGGGTCCTCCATGAGTCCATCGGGTTGAGGAGGTGGAAGGGGAAGCCTTGTCTTGCAAGGATGTGGCTTCTCTTAAACGCACGCCGGCGTGCGAGAGAACATGGATCTTTCTTGAAATGCAATTTTCTGCTTGTTTACAAATGATTAACTACCACAATCAATTGTGGCAAAGTTCAGGTCGCTGCATCCTTTGGGACAACAGCAAGATAGTGCCTTGTGCTTGGGGTAATGATAACTGGGATGCACACAGGACGGTCTGACAGCAGAGTTTGTGTTCTGTGTTCTGGGCCCAATTAACGCGAAGGGGTGGCCTCCCTCCATGGCCTTCCATCCATCCCTTTGCCGCTCTTGCTTATCTGCCTTCCCAGCCCTAGCCTGGCCCCTCTGGCACATGTGGCAGGATGGGGTGCCGGCTGGCACTCAAGAGTACTCCACCCTATGAGGGGAGCTAGGTTAAGGGCTTAATGTGTTCTGTATCCACTCCCCAGAATAACCTTGATGAGTTGTTATCTCCATTTTTCAGAATAGAAAACAGAGAAATGAGGTCGCTCGTTTAAGGAAATGCTATGCAGTCTTCCTCCCAGCGCATCGCCAGGCTGCCTGCTGCCTCCCCCCACCCCAGGTCCCCAATCAACACCTGCAGCATCAACAGCAACAGGACCGTCTTCCGCCATGTTTGTACAGCCCTTAACGCCCTGCAGGTTGGTTCCATAAATGCAAGGTTAGTGCAGTTTGGACTTTAATTTGTTGATTCTGAGGAGCCAGTGGTGGTTTGCAGAGAGGTGTGTTTGGGATCCTTGGCCACTTGCACATTGCCTTTGAGTCTGTGCTATGCTTCCTCCAACCCCATGCCAGTGCCCCCCACCACAGGGATGGCAGGTGCCGTCTCCAGCTGAGAAGTGGGGCTGACGCTGTGTCAGCCAGAACTGAAAATGTGAACACGTCCATCCGACACCCAGTCATGGGTCCTCTGGGAATCATTTCTAGACGTATTGAGGTGAACATTTGCTTGGATTACACCCTTGCAAGAGAGTCTCATGTGAGATTTTCCTTTAATCCCGTTTGAGGGGGATGCCACATCGAAATGGCAGGGCAATCAGCGTGCTACTCAGAATAATGAAAAGTCGAAGGAAAATCCCTCTTCCAGGCTCAAGTTTATTCACCATACATGAGTGGCACCTGCCTTTGCTGGGTTCACCCCTAGAGGAGAGAGTCCCTCTGACCTGCAACGTGGGAGACATGGTAGGTGGAAGGCAATGGTGTTGACTGAACTCTTTTCAGGTTGCTACCACGTGGGGGTTTGTAGGGTCACTAGCAAATATGGGAGACGCCTGTTCAATCTACCACTACCAATCACCTAGTACGCTTTCCGGCAAGGTCAGGAAAGCTCTCTGCTTTTCCCCAAACCGTGGTGAAGTTCCATGTAAGTTATATAATAACAAACAACACAGATTTGGATAATTACTCTTTCACAGTTATTTTTTTTAAGTGTATTTGTTTGTTTTGAGAGAGAAAGAGAGCACGCAGGCAGGAGAGGGGCAGAGAGAGAGGGAGAGAGAGAATCCCAAGCAGGCTCCTCACTGTCAGCACGGAACCCGACGTGGGTCTCAATCCCACAAACTGGGAGATCATGACCTGAGCCAAAATCAAGAGTGGGATGCTTAACCAATGGAGCCACTCAGGTGCCCCTACAGTTACTGCTTTTATGATGCCTTTTTATGAAGCACTTTCACAGTTAGTAGCCCAGTGACTCTCCCAACCCTGAGTGACAGGTAAGCCTAACTCTCCAAATTTCGTGGACGAGGGAACAGAATCAGAGAAAGTAAAAAAAAAAATGGGAGGTCACTTACAGAGAGGGCACGTAGAACGTGCCAGGCACCCTTCAAAGTGTTTTAAATATTTCAGTTGATTTGGTCTTCACATCAGCCTTGTGAGTTGGGCACTATTATTCTCGTTTTATAGATGAGGAAAGAGGCTCCCAGAGGTTAATGATTTGCCACGGGTCACACAACTAGTGAAACATACCAAGAGAATTCTAACTCGGGTAGACAGGTTCTAGAGCTCAGCAGCTCCTCATTGACTTGCTCAAAGTCACACGGCTAGAAAGAGGCAAAACGCAAAGCTTGGTTTGACTTCCCACGCTGCCTTCCACTTCGTAGTAATAGCTCCCACGTGCGAGTGTTTCCCATGGGCCTGTCCTCGTCGCCTTACTTAGGTTACTTTCCGTAAACCTCACCACCTTGCAAGCGAGGAAACTGAGGCCTAGAGGTAAAGTGACTTGCCAAAGGTGACAAAGCAGAGAAAGGATTTGAACCCAGGCAGTCTGGACCTAGAGCCCACAGGCCCCACTGACAGCCTGTCCTCTCGGCTGCTTCCCCAGATAGTCTGTGTCGTGTGCTGCACAGTTTTCCACCGTTCTCATTGGTGTCTGGGGTCACAGGCACGGTTCTGTCCGTGCAAAGTCTAAGGGGTTTCCAGGCACCACTGGCTTTCTGTTTACTTTGCTGAACTGTTTGCTCTGTGGGGACAGAAACTCCCTGTGCAGACTTTTCATGGACCTCGGAGCCTCAGCTGAAGCTCCATCACGTAGAGACAATGAAGATATCGGTGCCGTGGGCTCGAAAGACACCATCAGAACTGATTCTTCTCTCTGCTGCCCTGGGCTGCCTCAGTTTGCCCGGCTCCAGGTAAGTGATGGTGACAAGTGATTCGCCAGTCAATAATGTGACAGGGAGTACGAAGCCACAAAATGCTGACCACCTCTTTGTCGTGCGTCTATTGAATAAGGAGCATCTCCTCGAGCAATTTGCATGCATTTGGTAAAATAATATCAACAACTGTCTTCAGATTATTATGGAACCAAGCGTCTGACTTCAACACAAGTTCCCCTGAGAAACTGACATGTTTAAATGTATTTTGTCACGCCGAGAATAGGATACTTGTTCTGTGTTCTGAACAAAGCTTCTTTGCGCAAAAGAAGGCCTGTCATGTATGGAAAAAAGAGCCAATTCACATCAGTGACTTTAATGTCTGAGTGGGACCCACTCTACCTGCTCATCAACCCAAATTCTGTGGGTTCTCAGGTTCTCTCTCTCTCTGTCTCTCTCTCTCTGTCTCTCTCTCTCCCTCTCTCTCTCTCTCTCTCTCTCTCTCTCTCTCTCACACACACACACACATGCATACTCCTGTATGTTCCCAGCAGTTAAGTTCTAACTGATTTATTTCATTATTTTTGGTATTGTTAATAGGATACAAGACAGGCTAAAGAAAATATCTTAGCGAAAGCCCAAACGTGGGCTCCGGTGAAAGATGTGCCAGTGACTTGGCAATTAGGAGATCCTCCTGGTACATGAGAAGCCCTTCCATGACGCTGAAACGCTCAGGTATCCCAGGCCTCCTTGTGAGCAGGCCTTCCCTGTGGGAAGAAGGGCTGTTCGTGCCATTCCTTTTGTTGATTCCATAAATGCTGTCTGAGCACAACCTCCCACTTAATGTGAGGAGCACCAGTGCCCATTGGACACACCCCCCGGTCTCACCTCTTCTCAGCACTCAGCTGCCACTGGGCACCACCCCTAAGACCAGAACGGAGAGGTTCACTACCCGTTGGGCACTCAACAAATAACAGCTATTATGGATTATCAAGAATCTCAACTTGGCCCCATGAAGAACCAAGCTGCCAAGGCCTGCCTTATATGCGTGTACTATGTATACACAGAGCAGGGTTAAAGACCCAGGGATATGTGTCTGGAATGGAGGTTGAAGGGGCTCATAGCAACCCGACCCCTGCAAATAGGAGTGACCCCTTTGCAAGACCCCTTGTCAGGCTCTAAGGATACAGAGATGAGTAAGACACAGAGAGCTTGTGTTCTCATGGAAAAAGCCACCATGTGGGCACACACTCTAGGTACAGTTGCAAGAGATGATACAGGGACAGGTGAGAAGCAAGAGAGGGAGTGACCAGCTCTACTGGGCATTCAGTAAGTCTGGAAAGTCTTCTAGAAAAGGATGGTGTTTGAGCTGAACCTTTATATAAGAATAGATGTTCGCCAAATGGCCCAGGGGGTGGAGGGTGTTCAAGGCAAAGGAAGCATCACAGACGAAGGCATGGAAATACGAGAAGCCTGGCTTGTTCCTGAAGCTTCAAGTCTATTTCAGGAGGCCTCGAGCACGGGCCAAGGTGAGGCACTAGCAAAGACAAGATCAAGTGGGAGTCAGCAGGATCAGAGTGGGTGGAGTGGAGGAGCACTAGGGTGGGAGCTAAGGATCTTGAACCTTACTCTCTAGCAATGGGGAGCCATTGCAGGGTTCTAAGCCAAGGAGCTGCACGATCATATTTATATATTCGGAAGTTCACTCTGACATGGAAAGTGGAGGTAGGCGTAGTAGATAAGTAGAGCGTCTTGTTTAATCCTCCAGCCATGCCATGAGATAGATATTCTCTCTTATTCACACTATGTAGAAAGGCAAAAGGGTCCTCAGAGAGGAGAAGAGATTCACTCACGTTGTCAGTCTCAAACCCCCACCAGGTTTGGTGTTCTGGCCTCCACCCGTGAGTTCCACTGGGCGGTCCCGAACACAGCAGGTATTTGAGTTCCATACTTGAAGTGGATGAACAGCCTTCAGTTCTGGCACAGGAGAAACTGAGACCTCCCTCATGTTAGCTCCCAAGAAAGGTTTTTGTTTAGTTCTTATAATCATGTCAGATGAAATAATCACATCGTCCTAAGACCTATTGTTTATTTATCGCTGCTCTGTGCCAGCCACTTGGATGCATTAGCTCTAAGCCCTCACAGCTATTGGAGGTAAGTCTTATTGCTTACAGTGTTGCAGAGAGGGAAACTAAGATTGGTAGATAAGGTAAATGTCACAAAGCTACTCACTTAATATGTAACAGAATATGGATTCCAATCCAATTGTTTTTTTGCTTTGTTTTGTTTTTTCTGGTTCCAGAGCTCCTTTGTATCCCTGTACTATCCTGCCTCTCAAATGCATTGTCCCCTCTCCAGCTGCATTGTGTATCTGACGTGCTGGGCCCCCATGTCATTTCTCTATCTCTGGGCCACACATTTGTTGCCTTGAGATGTTGCTTTAAATTTCACGTCTACAACAGCAAATGACAGAGAGAGGAGAAATTGAAACTCTGCCACCCAGAAGCTGCCTCTTCCAGCAAAGAGGAAGGATGCTATTTGCAAAGGGAATGCAGCTGCCTAACAAATTGTGTGTGACAGAGAGTTGTTGTGTCAGGGCATTTCTACAGAAAGCCAAAATATATTGACACACCCCATCTCTGTAAGTTGATGGCTTGCAATTTACTGCTGACCTAATCCTGCCTTCCTCGATGGATCCATCTTTATTTTGATCAGAAACTCCTGCTAGAAAGAGAGTAGGAGACAGGGACCCAGTGAAATATATCCTGATGTTGGCAATTGCATTCTGTACACCTCAAGGAAAGGCACATCCTTGCCATTCCTTATGTAGAGGGATATGTTACAAGGACTTGTAGAAGCGTATTTATTGTAGCGTTATTTGCAATTGCAAAACATTGGGAAAATATAAATAAAGAAAAAGAATACATTGAATGCAACTTATGTCCTCTGATGGGACATCAGAGGTAAAGAAATGAACTAGATCTCTCTATGAATCAACATGGAGAGGGCTCAGAAGTAGAGCGTTGATTGACAAAAGCAAGTTGCACAATAATATGCATAGTGTGAGTAAAGCACACAAAAACAATGTCATATGTTGTGCGTATATAATATGTAAAAATATTTAAAGGGCTCAAGGGATACATGTAAATCCCCGACAACAGTTCCCTCTGAGAAGGAGGAGAGGGAAATGTATCTGGGGCTGGTATCCAATGCAGATGTGTAATGTATAGGGTTATTTTCTATTAAAAAAAATTTGAAGGAAATATACCAAAATGTTAATAATTGCCAATCATGGGTTATGACTACATGAGTGTTTATTATTGTACTTTCTGTACTTCTCCGGGCATGTTTAAAAACATAGAGAGGATTTTGAATGACAGAGTCATTTCAGTTGGTCAAAAGGTCCATCTGGTCTGTTTCCGTAAAAATCCATGGGCATGAAATGAATGTGCTGTATCCCTACACAGAGGCCAGGATTTAAAGATGCAATTTAATGTCAGCCTTTCTTTCCAATTTGCATTTTGTAGTACCAATAAACCACACACATCCTAACTGATGTAATTTACAAACATACTATTTATTCAGCTGATTACTTCATTATACTGCCACCTCCATAATGCAAATGGGGTGCAAAAATGAGAGACCTGGTGGCTATAACTACTTTTTACCAAGTTCCTTCTGTAAACGATCATCTCGCCTATTAACAGGCTTTCAAATCTCAGAGAAGAAAATAATTGTGACTCTTAATACAGTGCGTGTACATTACCCATCCACTCAGTCTCAACTGTGCCCAGAATTGCCTTGATAGTTGCTAAAAACACAATGTAACCGTTTCTTAGTTGAAACAGGAAGAGGGTACCCTGCCGAGCTGTCAAATATATACTTAGGAGAAGCCGAATCACAGACAGTATTGTTTTGTCAAACCCCAGCAAATTAGTAGATATAAGAACACATTCTGAGCCCCGCTCCTGGGGTGCAGCATCCTGCCTCAAGTAACCATTTTAAAAGTATCCACCTGTGGTTTCCAGGAGAGTCTTTGACCTTTCCTTAAAGATCCAACTTTACTAGGCAATTGATTTTTGCTGGTCTCTGGGGCGGTTTTGGAGATGGATTTCACTGTAGTTAATATTATCCTCTTTTTAGGACTTTTGCCAAGTGAGAATGTATTGTTAATGCCCTTGTCTGGAGTGATGTACTATGTATTTGAGACAGTGGAAACTGTGTGATGCTCTCCCTAATGACTCAATCTTGGACACAGAGATGAAAGAGACCTTGCATAGAGACAGAGGGCACTGGTAGAGTGGATGCTGTTCCTGGCACCCTTCCAGGCAGCATGGGGGAAATGGATAAAGAGGCATTAGAGTCCAACAGACCTCAGCTCAGACCCCCAGGACCACTGCATACCAGCTACGTGACTTTCAGTCATTTCCTTCATCTGCCCAAGTGGCAATGTCCTCTCGCATTGTCGTGAGGATTCAAGGAGATGGCCCAGGTAAAACACCTCACACAGAGCTTGACATGTCCTGGGTGCTCAGAAAATCTTTGTTTTTCTTTCTCATCTCTTTTGCCTTGAAAAGGAACACAGGTTGCAAGATTATGTTCTCGCCGGTGGAGGAAGGGTAAAATCTAAATGCACCCGTCATGGTTTTTTGTTTGTTTGTTTTGTTTTGTTTATTTTTTTAAATTTATTTATTATTTATTTTTTTAATATATAAAATTTATTGTCAAATTGGTTTCCATACAACACCCAGGGCTCCTCCCAAAAGAGGCCCTCTTCAATACCCATCACCCACCCTCCCCTCCCTCCCACCCCCCTCACCCGTCATGTTACACACGGAGTTAACTGGAGGCCTAGACAGATTCAATACCAAGTTTGTTTATCCACTCTTTTACTGAATATCCCACCGAATGCCAGGAACTCCACAAAAAGCGTCACCTTACTTTCTAGACATAGTTCATGTTGTTTGACAGCTCTATAGATGCGACACTGTCTGCCCCTTCCACCCACCCACCCTGCCCTCACCTACCTCCCCTTATATGCTCTGTCTGCTCTGGACTGGCAGGGCACCATTGTCTCTTGGACTGCTGGTGGTATTGCTGTCCCTCAAGGACTTCTCTCTGGCCTGCTTCTGCTCTCAATAACAGTCTTATGCTCTCCCATAGCTTCTCAGGATCAGCTCCGTGTCTCTAGCGAAAATCTCTCTTCGGAGTACCAAACCCACTTAGGAACTAGTTGCTGAATACTCTACATAGGTGTTCCGTGAGCGCCTGGGACTCAGCATGCCCGCCCACATCCTCTCCAACAAGCTCTTTTGCTCCTGTGTCCCCCACTCACGCACACACGCAAACTAGAACTAAGCATCAACCTGAACCCCTTCCTGTCTAACCTCTTCCTCTCATTTTCTATCCGTTCCACTGGAGCAACATCTCGTATACCTGCCCCCCCACTCCCCGCCATGTGCTCTCCCCTAGACATTGCCATGGTTCAAGTTCACATCACTCATTGATGCTACTGCATGAGCCTCCTGCCTGCTTGTTCCACCTCCAGGCTCTCCTCACCCTGGCCCAGCCTCCACACTACAGTGACGTCCTAAGGCAAACTCTGGCCCTGGAGCCTGCGTGCTTACAAACCTTGCCTACTGGATGAGTCCCAAAGAGCTAAGATATGAGACATGTTTCTCTTCTCCTGTTCTAAGATAGACGTGAGCTCCAGAAGGCAGAACCTATGTTTTATATTTCCCTGTATCCCCTGTAGCACAGTACCCTGAATGTTGTTCGTTCTCAGCAAATGTTTCATGCACTCAACATGGGAGAGTGCCTTAAAGACCATCTAGTCCAAACCTCTCCTTTCCCTGGGCATAACACAGAGGCCCCGAGTGAGGAAGGAATTGCTTCAAGTCGTACATCTAGCTGTGGTTGTATTCCCTGCTTATCTGTAGCAGTTTAGCGTTTATCAAGTACTCTCACGTGTACTTTCTCAGTGAATCCCAGGAATAGCCTTGGGAGGGAGGCATGATTCTCCCATTACATGGATGAGAAAAGTGGAACTCACACAGGTCGAAAAGGCAAGTCAGATCCCCCAGGTGCCGATGGACTGTCTTCTGCTCTTGAGTTCGGTGCTCTTTCGATGATAGCTGGCCAAAATGGAAGGCACTTATGGGTGTTCGATAACTGCTGGATGAATTAACCTATACTTGAATGATAAACTAATAGCCTCACGCAAATGAGCAAATATATATATATATATATATATATATATATATATATATATATATATTGAACGGATGGGTAGGTGGTTGTATGCATACTTAATTCTTTTTTGACACTTGATTCTGTTCTCTCATGATGGCCATTTAGAGGTGAAAGGCCACAGTCTCTTGAGTCAAATGCACTCAATGAGAGCCTCGCCAAGAGCAGACACACACGGAATGTGGATGTCTCACTGATGCCTATTGATTGTGAACTTTCCAGCTGGTCCTCCTGGACCACGTGTGATCCCTGTCAGAAGAAAAGGGTAAGTACTCTGGCCTTGGGGGAGCTCTAAGCTTCCAGAAGCCCTAACTCTCAGCAAGAGTGGTGAAGGCACTGCTGACAGTGCCTGGCACATAGTAGGATCTCATTGAACGTTGGCTCACTTGATGAAGTCTGTTCCTCAGTGTTTCCAAGTAGTAGATCCTTTCTTCAACCTTCCAGCTACTTGCCTAGCATACTTATCCTTGCTCAGGTTAATAGCTTCCTAATCAGACTTCCTGCTTCCAAACTTGCTCTTTCAGTCCATCTTCATGGTACAACCAGGGGAGCTATTGAAAATGCAAGCGTGGCCTGTCTTTTCCCAGCTTGAAACCCGTTCAAAGTCTACACATGGCTCTTGAGATCAGATCCAGACTCACGGTCTTCAAGGCCCCCATGACGTTGACCTGGCCGACATCTCCATAAAGCATCCCCCACTCTGGCCCACAGAACACTTGTCTCTCTCTGACCATTTCACACTCTCTCTCTGCCTTTATTCATGCTGCTTTCTGAGGCTGGAGTGACCTTTCCCACTTGCATTGCTGGCGAACACCTACTCATTATTTGAAACTCTGCCTACAGGCTCCCTCTTTGGAGCCCTTCGTTGACTTCTCAGCCCTATGTGCTATTAGATAGCCAACCTTCCAACACCTGTAATAGCTCCCTGTTCTTCCTGTCATTTACTTTTCCTTAATTACTTACCTTTCCGTTAAGTGGGAAGCTGTTGAAGGTTTATTTAATTCTATACCTAAAATGTAGGCCAATTTCTGGAACATAACAAGAGCACCATAAATAGGTATTGTTTGATCGTGTGATATTTTCTGGCACCTCCAGAAGGAAGGGAAGGCAGCAGTGGCACTTTCTGTTAGGCAAATAGGTAAACAGAGACTCAGAGCGGGCGGTTTGTCAGGTTCACCTAGCAGCAGATAAAGGCCTTGAATTTGGGCCGCTGGCTTCTTGTCTAGTGTTGTCCCACAAACAAACAAACGAACGAACAAATAAACAAACAAAAACCACCATAGTCCCTGCCATATTTGTGCTTCAGGTTCCCCTGTCATACGAGGGCTGACGCGGGATCCCAGCTCTGAGAACAGCAGGTATGTGAGAGAAAAGAGAAAAGAAGAGGGTTGCCATTTCCCCAGCTCCTCAGGATATCAAAGCAGCCACAGGCTAAGACCCTAACGAGGCTGTAAAAGTGGACCCAGGACATTTACACAGTTAACTGGATCTTTGTGGAGAGCCAAGCAGGATCATTCAGTTCCCAAAGTGAGCTTTATTGCTGAAATTATCAGCATTGATCCAATTATCTGTACAATTGTTTCATCTGCAGCATAAACCAGGAAGACTCAGCATGAGCCAGCCAGCCAGCCAGCACTCTTCACTCAGAGTTTGTTACGCACTGGCCCTCAGTGGACATCATCACTCTCTGCAGGGTCACTGGCTGCAGGGTTATCAAAACCTTTCAACCGGAATTTTGAGATGCCTCTCTCCCATCATTTCCACACCCCTCAATCCCATTTTGTCTTTGGTGCCTGGGGCTGGTCTTCTAACAATCTTCTTTGCAGACCTCATCCCTGTGCTGCCAGTCTCTGCCTTCCAGGACAAAAGACCCTCTGGGGTCCCATGCAAAGGAGCGTGGGTGAATGGTTGTCTGTATTTTTTTTTTTTTTTTTTTTTTTGCAGGGAGAGGTGGGGAGGGGTGTCCAGATGCCATACAAATAATAACTATGGTTGGTTAACATGTCATTCTGCAAAGGGGCTGCTACCCTGGCTTGTATGATTTTGTCGCACCAAACTCTTGCCTACAACTAGTATTTGGAAGCCACCCAGACGGGATCACTTTTCCCCCTATAATTGTTTCTCATTGACTCATAGTAAAATACTAAATCTAACCTGAGACCTGGGGGGCCCTCCCTTACTTGCCCCTGGCTATGTCTCCCTCCAGCTCTGGCCACCGCCCTCCTGTATTCTTCTCTCTGGCCAAGATGAACAGCTTTTGGTTTTCTGGAACAAGGCACGCTCTCGCTAGTCTCTCAGGTTTGGTAGAGCGACTTTCTCCCCACAGATTACTCTTCTCTGCCTTCCTCACGCCGCCTCTTCCTGTTTGCCTGACATCTCGTTTCACCTTTGGAACCTCAGCTCGCTTGTCACTTACTGGCTCCCAAGTTTGTATCAGGGAGGCCTCTATCAATTCACAGAGCACTGTGTCCTTCCTCAATATGGCGGCCATCACACTGCGTTGTCCCTGCCTGGTGCTCACCATCACCACCCCCACCATCTGCAGCGACCTCCTTGAGGGCAGGCCAGAGGGCACGATTATGATTAGAAACACACAAGCAAGCCCTTATGGAGTGAATAAGTCATGGGGATGGAGGTACAGCCTGGGGAATATAGTCAATGGTATTGTCATCTTGTAGTATGGTGCACTTGCGATGAGCACAGCATAATGTACAGAGCTGTGGAATCACCGTGTTGTGCACCCTAAACTAACGTAACACTGTGTCACCTGTACTTCGATTAAAAAATAACCAAGCAAGCATCAGTACCGACCTTGTTCAACATCGGGTGGCTCAGTGTTTTGGAAATCCACTATTTCTGGAATAAACGAATAAGAAGTTAGAGATAGAGAAATATTGCCTGGTAAAGATTAATAATAAAGAAAAATACCACTATATGTTAACCAACGGGAATTTAAAAGTGATAACAATAAAGAAAAATAAGTACAAGAAATTGTGTGCCTACTAGGTACCGGACAACATGAGATTTCATATTTAGATCCTATATATAGTTGAAACTCCATAACCGTACATTTAGGTTAATTCATTACCCCTATTTCATAGGTTACCAAATTGAGATCACAGAGGTTAAGTAACTTGCCAACATCACATAACAAGAAAGTATCAGAGTCAGATGTGTCTCCAATGTGTTTGCTTTTTGATTTATAAGATAGTGAGTAAATGAGAATAATTGAATCAACCCATTGGAGTAATCAAGCTGAGAGATTGTGGTGTTGTGTTACTGAACTGGCCACATCAGTCTACTTAATACCTTTTGACTCTGAAGCCCCAGCTTTTCCCACATTCAGCAAATCTTTATTGATCACTGCAGCTGCAGAGATCAAAGGCCAGGTCTCTGCCCTCAGAGAGCTCAGAGTCTAGTTGAAATAGTCGAGCAAACAGGCACTTGCAACACGGACCCTTCAGTGTATATCCCTCAGTTCCCGAGGTCCCTGAGGCTCCGCCCTTGGTTCACCTTCCTCCTCTCTGCCACAGTACAGACATGCCTACTTGCTCTGGCCCTCTCAGTTCAATGGGGAACCATGTAACTTCTCTGACAAGGAAGTTGAAGACTGTGTTACCAGCAGACCATGCAGAAGTCAAGTGCAATGTGAAGGCTTTGTGTGTGCACAGACAGGTATAAAGGGATGCAGGAGTGGGAGGGGATATCTAGCAAATGGGGTGATGGGGGCACTGGCCATTGCCTGCTGCTCAAGGTCAGGGTCATGGGTCAGGCCGGGAGCCCTCCTTGTCCTCTCTTCCCATGTATTATTTCACAAAAACAGCCCTATAAAATAGGCATCAATATTATCCCCATTTTACAAATTAACAAATTAAGACTTGGGGACGTTACTTGCCCAAGATCAGAGGGATCAGAACTTGGGATCAGAAACCTCGAGCCAAGTCTTATTTTGACTTTGTGACCTAGGAGAAGTCACTTAGCCTTTCTGCATGTCAGTTCTCTTAACAGAAAATCAGAAGTGAGGTTAATACCTTACAAGCATACTAGAAGCATCAGGTGACACAGTGGGAATGAAAGCTCTTTGCAGACTCCGAGCCCTGCTGGCTCTCTCAGAGGCCTGGGGCTGAGGACAACATGGAAAGCCTACAGCCGTTCCATCGGGTGTTTAGACCACTTACCTCTGAAAAATGTTTGCAGAAGTAGCTCTTGACGTTTGCATTTCTGCATAACCAAGTATAGTGGAACCCCTAATGCATGAGAGTCAGTAAAAAGTTTTGATTAAAGGAATGAAGGGAGGAGCGTACAATACTCATCTACTGCAGAACTAAGTAAACACTTGTCTTTTCAACTCACATCTAGTTCATTCAAGCAAGCACATGTCTCTCTATTTCGCCACTTCCCCAGCAAACGTAAGAGTATTTTGACCCAAGATGATCTAGATGGGAATTGCAACCTCTCTACGTTCCCTGTGCCCATATGGACCGGGTGTGCTTCAGGATTTTTCAAGAAAGGGTTAGAGATTTTCAGAGCGATTTCCAGGGCTTATTGCAAATACAAGAATTCTGTCTAATAAATCTGAAAGACTTTTATAGTGTGTCCATGGACTCATTATGGCCAGTGTTCCATGATTCCGACCAGAGCCATAATGGTCATTCAGGCAGGCTTTAGTTTAAGTGCCTTGTAAGAAACATTTGAAGACCAAATTGAATTCTTCTGCTTTTGATATTGGTTAAAAATGATCAGACATCTCTAAGGAAACAGGGTCACCTGTCTTACAGGCTTAACCCCTAAGAATATACAAACAAGAAAGAGAGTCAAGTCAGAGGGGAAAGCATTCAAAGGAAGCAAAAGTGCCAACAGCCCTGGAAGGGAAGGGGAGATGACTTCCCTGTTTTAGAGACAAGAAGATCGAGGCAGGTTAGGTAGCCCGTGGAAGGTCACAAAGCTAGTGCTACTCACAGGACCCACCAAACCCACCTCTCCTCGCCAGCCTCAGGGAGAGAAGTCTAGATTTGCCTCCGGTCTGGCCACTTCGACCCAGGCCATGTAGACACTTTCCTTTTCCCCACCCTTAATAACCTCCCCTCAAAGTGGGTTCAGAAATACAACACTGGCCTCTTTGGGGGAATAAAGTGTTTACGCCAGATAAAGGCCCAGCCAAATATCTGGCACGTAGTAGGTGCTCATCCCCGTTGTTTCCCTCTCGGCAGCCACGTGCCTAAGGGTAACACCCTTTCTCCTTCCAGGGAGGTGTGTAAACCGCAGGCTTCTCTGCAACGGGGACAACGACTGTGGAGACCAGTCAGATGAAGCCAACTGTAGGAGGATTTATAAAAAATGTCAGCATGAAATGGACCAGTACTGGGCAATTGGCCGTCTGGCCAGTGGGTGAGTTACTGTCCTTCTGTTGTGTAGATGGGACGGCACAGAATTCAGTGAAATTCTGGAGGAGAGGAAGGGAGCTGATATTCACAGAGTGGCTCCTTTCTTCTTTTCTGAAAAAAGAGACGTAGTGTAAGTGGAGGCTTGTAGCTACTCTCTGAACACAGCTCCGGGGAGCTCCAGGGACATGTCCTGTGGCTAGACACGGGCCGTGCGGAGGGCTCAGGAACACTAGAGACGGAGCTGTGCTCGGAGACCACACGGGCCTCACACCAGGGCTGGGGGTGCATGTTTACTCAGCACCTGCCGTGTGACTGTGCTCCGTGCTTTCTCGGCATTACCTCTGAATCCTACTGACAACTTGTGGGGGAGGTTTAGCTGCTTCTCTAGCTCTAGGCCCCAGCATAGGGCCTGGCCCAGAGGGTAGGCTCCTAAGTAGTTAGTGAAAAAGTGGGTTTCTGAGGGCGCCTGGGTGGCTCGGTCGGTTATGCGTCCGACGTCAACCCAGGTCATGATCTCACGGTCCATGAGTTCGAGCCCCGCGTCGGGTGGGCTCTGTGCTGACAGCTCAGAGCCTGGAGCCTGTTTCAGATTCTGTGTCTCCCCCTCTCTCTCTGCCCCTCCCCTGTTCATGCTCTGTCTCTCTCTGTCTCAAAAATAAATAAACGTTAAAAAAAAATTTAAAAAAACACACACAAAAAAAATCAAATCTCGCTCCCCAAAGTTTGTCATTAAGGAAAGAGACTTCTCACGCGAGGAAGACTTGCTCTCAGCACCACTTTATAAGCTGGTTATTATAGTCCCCGCCTCCTCAATAAGGAAACTGAGGTCTGCAAAAGTTAAGAGAGTTCCTAGGGGTCACAGGACTAAGAGGGTGACCGAGTAGGCATTGCAAGCCAGCAGTAGGGCCAGACTGGACCCTGTAGGAGGGGACAGAATGACAGCTCGCTGGTCGTGGGACCTCCGGTGAGGCACGTATCTATGTGGGGCTTCAGTTTTGTCATCTGTAGCAGGCAGTGAATAATAACTTTCTCTCGAGTCCTGTGAGGATCAAATAAGCTAATATGATTATTGAGGACAAGCCAGTAGGCGGCAGCTTTTGTGGGGGAAGGACGCAGGCTGGCAGTGAGACCTTGGGCAGGTCAGTTACCCTCTGTGCCTTGCTTCCCTGCTCCGTAAAGTGGACATCATCACCCTGATAGCTATCTCAAGGATTAATCTTTTTAAGGATTACATGAGCCAATACGTGTAAATCGATAAGAAGAGTCGCCTCCGCAAAGTGAGCACCACATTGCGTTGGTTAAAGAAAATGAACACTTAGGCGTTCTTATGATGTGTGGACCTCTGTCACAGGACAGAGAGCCTATGACAATTCTGTTAGGAACAGAACCGAGGCCAGTGCACAGAGGCTGAGAGAACACAGAGCTCCTTTCAACAAGAAAAGAGCTTTCAGTAGTCGTCAGAGCTGGTCAGGAACGGAAGCCTGCCTTAGGAGGCAGTGAGAAATAAGGCTGCACACTGATTTTCATCCCTTCTAACTACACACAGTGATATCTACTGCCCAGGGATTGGGGAGCAGGGGGATGCTGTAGAAGGTGATCCATATGTGGAGTCACACCCTGCTCTGTTTCTAGACATAGTCCAGACATAGTCTGTCTCAGCAAATGACAATTATTTGGTGTCTCGTGATGGAGGTCATACGGAAATTAAGAATAAATTTTCCTTGTCCCCATTTTACAGATGCAGAGACCAAGGTACAGAGAGGCGAGCTGGCCTGCCTGAGATCGCATTACTAGTAAATGGCAGAGCAGGGGTTTGACCCCAGGCATCTGACTCCAGAGTCTATTTTCTTATCTATTTTGCTAAACCATTCTCATAAGGTAACTGTGAAAATAGAGAACAGTAGCTACTTGAGGGGCAAGCAAGGGGTCTTCGGAGGGCCTCTAGCTTAGCATGGCAAATGCTAGTGAAGGCTTCCCACAAAGAAGATAAGGAAAAAAGAGATACAACAGTGAAGTGGCTGGAATGGCATTCTGGGCACAGGGAACAGCACTGACACAACAGAGAAGGAGCAGAGTGGATTGGAAGAGGAACAACATCTCCCAGTGGCTGGGACTAGGTATATGATGGTGGTCCGGAAGGGCCCCACAGGAAGCTGAAAAGCTGGTTTGGACCAGGTACTCAGGTTCTTGGACACTGTACCCAGGAACTTCGGTTCCACTCCTTAGGGTCTGCCAGCTGAGCTTACATAAACTGATCACCCTAACCTCTTCCCCCTGTCCATGCCTTCCCTGCAGGATCAATCTGTTCACAAACAGCTTCGAGGGCCCCGTCCTCGATCACAGGTATTACGCCGGTGGATGCTCCCCCCATTACATACTGAACACGAGATTTAGGAAGCCATACAATGTGGAAAGCTACACCCCACAGGTATGTGGCAGGCAGGAAGCCACTGCAGGGCAACGGGGGGAACGCACACTAAGGAGCCAGCCAGCACAGAGTCGAGGCCCAGCCCTGTGAGCCGCTGAAGCAGCTTGGATGTATTGCTGTTTCTCTTCGAGCGTCAGTTTTTGGTTTTTTTTTTTTTTCATTTTTTTAATGTTTATTTATTTTTAAGAGAGAGAGAGAGAGAGAGAGACAGAGCATGAGCAGGCAGGGGAGGGGCGGAGAGAGAGGGAGACACAGAATCCGAAGCAGGCTCCAGGCTCTGAGCTGTCAGCCCAGAGCCCGACGTGGGGCTTGAACCCATGAACCATGAGATCATGACCTGAGCCGGAGTCAGATGCTTACCCGGCTGAGCCACCCAGACACCCCACATTTTTTATTATTTTTAATCTAAATTTTAGTTAGTTAATATACACTGCAATATTGTAGAATTCATTGATTCATCACTTACATGTGACACCCAGTGCTCATCCCAACAAATGCACTCCTTAATACCCATCACCCATCTAGCCCATCCCCCCCACCCACCTCCCTCTGTCAACCCATAGTTTGTTCTCTGTCATTAATTATGCAGTTCCAAGGGCTAGGTTACGACCTTCTCCTCCTCCTCTCCTCCTCCTCTTCTCTCCACACATACTATTGGCTAAAAAAGAAAAAAAGAAAAATAAATGAGCCGTGGACAAACACAACCTCCCCCGCGGTGCCCACTGGCACCCCTGGGGCCTCTACCTTCAAGGGAGGATCTCAGAGCAGCTGAGTTACCATCCCAGTTAAAATAGCCCCTGACCTGGCAGGACATACATCGTAAGTCTCTCTGCATAGCCAGTGCTTTTGGAGTGCTGTGTCAGGCCCTGTGTGGTGTTGTATCCATACAGACTCAATCCTCAGAACAAGTCCAATGGGAGGGACAAACATCGTCTCCATTTGACACATGAAGAAACTGAGGCAGGGGGGCCTGGGCGGCTCAGTCCATTAAGCGTCGACCCTTGATCTCAGCTCAGGTCATAATTTCACAGTTCGTGGGTTCAAGCCCTGCATCGGGTGCGGGGCTGACGGCACAGAGCCTGCTTGGGATTCTGTTTGTCTCCCTCTTTCCCGGCCCCTCCCCTGCTCGCTCACTCTCTCTCTCTCTCTCTCTCTCTCTCTCTCTCAAAATAAATAAAAATGAACTTAAAAAAAAAAAAAAAAGAGGGGCACCTGGGTGGCTCGGTCGGTTAAGCGTCCAACTTCGACTCAGGTCACGATCTCGCGGTCTGTGAGTTCGAGCCCCGCATCGGGCTCTGGGCTGATGGCTCGGAGCCTGGAACCTGCTTCCGATTCTGTGTCTCCCTCTCTCTCTGCCCCTCCCCCGTTCATGCTCTGTCTCTCTCTGTCTCAAAAATAAATAAACGTTAAAAAAATTTTTTTTAAAAAATAAAAAAAAAGACATTGAGCATACAGAGGTTCAGCCTGTTGTCGAAGGTTGCTCAACTAGAAAATGGCAGGGACGCGTTCCACCTCAGGCAACCTTACCCCAGGCCACAGTCGGACTCACCTCAGCTCCCTTCCTCAGCAGCTTAGTGTTATGGGAGCTGCAGGCAACCAGAAGCCAATATGTGGGGGCAGAGACCATTGGGACTGGTCCCTCCAAGGACATCGAGGCAGTACCTTGGGCACAGAACAACGAGAACGGATTTTTGAGCAAACAGTTCTTCTAAGTTCTCCGGGAGGCACTTCCCTGCCCCTGTCACTTTGTCCCCACTGCACCGCCTCTGACCGCACCTCATCAGCTGTCAGCTGCTCTCCCCTTACAACCTTCTCACCAGCCCGTCTCTCTGACTCCAGATTCAGCCCTTTTAGTCCAACCACCCTGCTGTCCCAAAATGATCTTCTGGAGGCTCAGCTACATCCATGTTGGCGCATCTTGGATTGAGTCCAAATTTCCGACCAAGTAATACAGAAACCTCAGTGTTTTGATGACAGCACATTCCCTCACGACCCCTGTCCCTTCCCCTCACTGTTGCGTCTTCATGGTCAGCTACCCTAGAATCCCTTTACTTCGTAGAGTACATCCTGTTCTTTTCCACCCATGTGCCTTTGCCTAAGCCAAGTCCCCAGTCCAGAATGCCCTCCTGCACTTCTGCCGGTTGAAACCCAAATCACGCACTCACCTCTGAGTATCACCCACAGTCTGACTCTCCTACTGGATTAGGAGCCCTGGGGCTGGGCACACAGTTGGCTCTGAGGTTCCTGTATCCAGAGGCTCTAGTTGAGAGCCCGGCACATGTTAAGAGTTCAGTGGGTACCTATTGACTTCTACGGAACTGAGGTGAGTCAAAGCAAGTAAGAAACCTTTTCTTTTTTCTTCCCTTAGACCCAAGGCAGATACGAATTTGTGCTGACAGAATATGAGTCGTACTCAGATTTTGAACGTAGCATCACGGAGAGAGGAAAAAGCATGTCTAGTTCCGGCTTTGGTTTAAAAATACCTGGAATATTTGAAATTGGCATTAGCAGCGCGAGTGCTAACGGCAAACATTTTATTCGCAGAATCAAACGATTCTCTCACACCGTAAGTACCCTTTGCTGGCCTTCAGTTCCCATGCATACATTTCGATTTTCATGCCCAGCTGTGTCTGTATTCCCCACTACTGCTAGGCCTAGCAACCGGCCTGTATTTCCGTGGTCCTGAAAATCTGTTCACCAGAAAACAGGGTGGTCTTCCTTGAACTGACTTCTTAGAAAGGCCGGGCAGTGTGGCATATCATTATTTTCTTCTTTTATGTTTACATTCTCTCATTTTCCAATGAGCTTCATCTTGTGGTTTTCCTTAAACTTGAGCAGGTAGCTTTCCCAGACCATATCCACTCTGGAGACGTTTCAGCCTCTAGCGATCTAACTTCTGTCCTAAACTTTCAGGTGAAGTTCCCCCTCCAGGATGTCACCCAAGACTCTTCTTGTCGGATGGCTTGGGGCCTCCGCTGGAGTCGGCCACACCATCATGCACCTGTTCCTCCCACTTGCTTTCTGCTCCTCATCACTTTCCTTTCTGGGGTCTAATCTCCCCACCTGTTCTTTATTTAATTCGTGGCCATCTTCTCTTCTTACCCTTCAGCTACCCCAGTTGACCTCTGTTCATTCTCCCTCCCCACCCCCCCCCACCGCCCCCACCCCACCCCGCCACCAGGGCAAGCCACACACCTTCATTATTGCTTCTGACCTTTCTGTTACACTTTGTCCTGTACAGCACACTCTTATGGGCATCATTACCTGGATGCCTCGCTGACACTCCAAGCAGGCTCTTCCTCCTACATTTTCTGTGCTAAATAGCATTTGTTTCCTTCTGGTTTTCCAACCTAAGCATTTCAGAATCCTGTTTCGCTCTGTTCTCATCTCCACATTTTTTGGCCACCAGATCCTTCAGTGTCACATTCCAATATTTCTTAATCTAACTCTGATTACATCTTAAGTAGCCCGGACCCTTGCACCTCCTGTGTGGCCCCCGCCTTAGGGGTCTCCTGTCTCCCAACTTGCCCCTGAGATTTATGTGCTGCCAGAAAGACGTTTCCATGATACTAATCTAATCATGTCGCCTGTTCCCCCTGGCCCGTAAGATGAAGGTCAAAGCCCGTGAGTCGGTAGAAGAGGAGTAATTGGACTGGGAAGTATTGGGATATGATGTTGGAGAAGCAGGTGACAGGCAGCCTTGAGGAACCTTGAGTTCCCGAGCAAGGAAGGTGCATTTTATTCTCTAGCCACTAAGCATTTTCAACTTGGGTGAAATGTGTTAGAAAATTAATCTGAGTGGAACCTGGAGACCAGGTCGTCTCTAATGATTCATAGGAGGAGAAAGTGGTGAGAGGCTCAGAAAGGGCTCTGCTGCTGAAATACCAACCAGGAGAAAATGAGTAGTAAATGCTAATGGGCCTGTTACTGTCCTTGTTTTTCCTTCTAGGCTCTGAGCACCTTGGAGGCAGAGGCTGTTTCTTCCATCTTTAGACTTAGAATGGCACCTAGTAGGTGGTTAAGACTAAAATACAGTGATGAAGGGTGGTATTAATGAAAAGGATCATACTTTGTTGGGGAGAAAATGAAGAGAAAATGCCATCTGTTTACTCCTTCCCTTTCTCCTGCTTAGCCCCTCCCTCCCTTCCTCCCTGACTCAAATATCCAGTGATAGCATGCTTACAGTGTTCTGGGCACTATAGTAGGCTTGGGGTCCAGAGACAAATACAACCTGATTCTTGCCTTCGAGCTCACAAGTCTAGGGGGAGAGGCAAACATGTATGCAGTCAACTAATTCTTAATTTTTTTTATAACAGTTGTAATGCAGCCTGGTTTGTGCTATAAAGGAAATATAAGCAAAGTGCAATGCAGTCCTGGAAAATGGTGTGTGTGTCTGGGAAATACAGGATGGTGTCACATAGGCAGCAACAGCTAAGAAGTATTGAAAATATTAGTAGACGCATGTCGAGATGAAAAGGGAGAGAAGAGCATTTAAGGCAAAAGGAACAGCATGTGCAAAATTGTATCATGAAAAGAATAGATTTGGCAAACAGTGAGAAGTTGGATTAGGGCTGAAGTGTGGTGTGGGGGGCAGAAAGTAGTAAGGTATGGGGAGGAACGTTTCACTACCAGGGGACAGGGTGTGAGTTCTTATATTCACTGTAAGGGAATAGATTTTATTCAGGAGACAATAGAGAGCCAATGCATGGTTTTGTTTTAAGCGCAGAGGGGCATTATGATAGAGGCATCCCTCAGAGCTATCGCAGGTTTAGCTCAAGAACACTAGGATAAAGCGAATTCACAATAAAGTGAGTCCTATGAATTTTTTGGTTTCCCTGTGCATACAAAAGTTATGTTTACGCTATAGTCTATTAAGCGTGCAGTAGCATTATGTCTAAAATAACAATGTACATACCTTAATTAAAAATACTTTGTTACTAAAAATGCTGACCATCATGTGAGATTTCGGCAGGGTATAATCACTGGTCACCATAACAAATATAATAGCAATGCAAAAGTTGAAGTATGCAAGAATTACCAGAATGGGGCGCAGGCACACAAAGTGAGCCAATGCTATTGGAAAACGGTGCCAGTCGACTTGCTCAACGTAGGGTTGCCACAAACCTTCAATTTCTAAAAATCACGGTGTCCATGAAGTGCCATAAAACAAGGCATGTCTGTAATACCATCAGGGTTTTAAGACGTCAGCTCTGATTGGAACATTGACGGCAGGCCAGAGAACGGAGGGAGATGAGCGGGAAGGTTTTATCCAAACCCGAGCAGGAAAAGAAACCTACAGTATTTAGACAAATCGTGAACAGAGCACTGCTTAGCTTGGAAGGGTAAGGAAGAAGGGAGAGTCATGAGTCTCTGGGGCAGAACTAGAATGAGGTGAGAGTAAGGATAGGAAACTCTCACCTCAGATTATTCTTGCACATCACCTCCCATCGCCATCTCTCAGCCTATCCCCCACACCAGGGGTCACCAAACTTTTTCTGTAAATGGCAAGATAGTAAGTACTTTAGGCCTTGTAGGACCATAGGGTCTCTGTCACAGGTGCTCACCTTTGCCGTGGTAGAGTGACAGCAGCTATGGACAGCGCACGAACGACAGGGCGTGGCTGCCTCCTAAAAAAAGCTCTATTTATAACACCAGGCACCTGATGTGGCGTGCAGGCTTGTAGCTGGCTGACTCTTGCCATGCGCTGTAATGCCTAGCCTTCCTAAGGCATCACTTTCACTTTCTTGAGCGGCCTTTCTTTGGAATTTAAAAAGCCCAAACAAAGAGGCTGCCTTTGCAGGCAGGCAGACCCTGTATCCCACCAGAGTGGCCCCAAAGTGCTCCTGCTGCTCCCTGCCATCTCTGCTTCTGGCCACCTACCTTTCTCGTTCCTTCTTTGCCGCCGTAAGGAGGTGAGTTAAGAGCAAACTCTCCCCAGCTGAAAGGACGTCGGAATATTTATGAGAAATGAAAGCTTGTCAAAGAGACCGTCTTCCCCCAAGTATCCTAAAGGAATCATAAGAGTGACGACCCCAGGCCAGGAACATCGGATGGTATTTGTAAAGTTCATCCTCTTGTTCCAGATTCCTAACTTTAAAGGTCTGCTTTTCCCATGTTGGTATTTCATTTAGAAAAGCACATTTCTGCACGCGCGCTCTGACCTTGAAGTAGCACGTTACAAGCTGAAGCCCAGAAGCCTCATGCTCCATTACGAACTCCTTCAGAGAGTCAAGCTGCTGCCCCTGGAGTACAGTTACGGGGAGTACAGAGATCTCTTCCGTGATTTCGGGACCCACTACATCACAGAGGCCGTGCTGGGGGGCATTTACGAATACACACTCATTATGAACAAAGAGGCCATGGAGAGAGCAGGTACGCTGCCCAGGGGACTATGGCTCTCCTGCCGGGGCACACACGAGCTCTGTGAGGTGGTGGGAGGACAGTTGCAGGCTTTGCTCCTAGTTCCCTCCTCCCTCCCTGGCTGCAGTGTCATTTGCAGATGTCTCCTTTTTATAACCTGTTAGTGGGTCCTCCTCCGCCCAGCCCTCTGTCTGGGCAGTCCTCTTTTCTACAACTATTTCCTCTAGACAACAGCATCCATGTCTCATGGCTTTAAATGTCTTCGATATGTGGAGAACTCCCAGTGTATGTTTCCCCCTGGATCTCTTCCCAGCACCCAAGAGCGCTCATCAGAATGTCCCCTTGACATCACCGTTTGGATGCCCAACAAACATCACGACCTTACCGTGTCCCGAAAGTCAGGTTTTGCTTTCCTTTGCCAAATTTGTGTCCTCCACAGTCATCCACATCTCAGAATGGTTTCACCATCCAACCAGTGGCTCAAGCCAAGAACCTAGGAGTCAACCTTGACTGTTTTTTTTTTCCTTCTCATTGATTAGCAAGTCCCCTCAGTAACTTTGAGGCGAAACCCAAGATTCTGCACAAGCTTTGCCATGACGTCATTGCTGCTGATCCGTAAACCCCATTTTAAGTAGCAGGATCGCAGATTGTTACCACAGCCGCCTAACCAACATCCAACTCCTGATGCCCCTTGGCAATCTCTTCTCCCTGTGGATGTAATTACAGGACTTACCACTTGTAACCATCTGCAGGCCTAAGGTGTGATTCCTGCTTCCCAGTCCAGGGTTCTGGCACTTGCCACGTTAGGTGACCTGCCCTGGGTCACACCGTTCACAGTGGAGGACCCAGGGCTTGGTTATAAGGCCATTGCACTTGCAAGAGGACACATGGTCTGTAATGTATGTAAATTTATGCCGGTGTGGCTTCATTCTCACTAAGGCCAAGGATACCTTCCTCCATACCACTGGTTTCCAGAGCACTTTTCTTATTTCCTCAAACTGCTTCCTGCAAAAGGATTCTGTTACCAAGCAAACTGGGGAAACATATAATGGATCCCACTTTTAGCATCCCACGAGGCTACTGCCATAAAATGACCTGTCCACCTCCTCTGATACAACGCTGGTCACACTTACTTGACCACGGAAGCACATTTTCTTATAATACTTACTACTGCAAAAATTACAAGAGATGTTATCATGAAATTCATATTTCCAGGAACATGCTGGGAGGGAAAACGGATATACGCTTAACACCACTGGAGAACTCCGTAGTCAGGACTGCTCTCCTCTCCTTGCCTGGCCTCAATGTACCGCAGAAGGTGCTGACCAAGTCACATCCAAGTTTGAGCAAGCCCAGGAGGAGAGCTTGCCTTGGGGAGAATTAGGGAGAAACAAGTGGGGAATGAGGCAAAAACAAAGAAGAAATAAGAGAAATCGGCCCCTTCTCTTTGCCAGGTCCTAGACCAGACACTTTAAATATATCACCTCAATTAATTAATGAACTTGTCCTCTCTACTCCAGCAAAGATTAAAGAAGAGTGGGTCAGGGCAAGGAGGACACACTACAGCAAACTGTACTTACTGGATCGACCCCTAGAGGCTTAGAAAACAACTCTGAGCACTTCCACTCTCAGAGGGAGGGCAGCAAAGACCCTCAGAGCCTTTGAGGACCCTGAAAGGGGAAGGTTCTGTCGCCCTCTCATGAGGCCTCCACCCTGATGTCATGGCTGCCTGCGTTGTTGGTCATCAGGCTGGCCACCCGTTGATTTGAACCTGAGTCACGCGACATGACATCCAGGAAGGGCAAGGCTTCTGGAATCGATGACAGGAAAAGGTGACAGGGTGAATGACCTTTAGGTCATGGGCCTCTTTTCTTGCTTCCTTCAGATTACTCCCTTAAGGACGTCCAAGCCTGTGCCAAGAATGATTTCAAAATCGGTGCTGCCATCGAGGAGGTCTACGTCAGTCTGGGTGTGTCCGTGGGCACATGCCAGGGTATTCTGAGGGAAATAAAAGGTAAGCGGCAGGGGCATGTGAAATCTGTGCTCATTATCTTTCCCTTCTTAGCATCCCCCCCAAACCGAATCTTTCTTCAAGCTAAAGACTGGATATCCTAAGGAATTTCAGTTAAAATCATAATTCACTCAATAAAAACTTACCTAGCTCCTACTATGTGCTGGGCATACAAAAGTGAATGAACTTGTGTTCCCACCCTCGTGGCGCTCACATGAGGTGGGCAAACAATTAAAGAAGCAATGGCACCAAAGCCAGTTTGGAGAATCAGGACCGGCTTCCTAAAGGAGGGCACGTTGGAATTGTCACTCAGGGAGTAAAGCGGCAAGGTTGTTTTTAAGGCAGGAAAAAAATGACAGTGGAAATTTACTCCGGTGGCCAGGAGCGGGCCTGGCTGGAGGCCGGTGGAGAAGGCGGGGGAGGCAGGGGAAGAGGCTGGTCCTTCCGAGACAATGGGTGGGGTAGAGTCTGGAGAAGCAGGCAAAGCCATAAATCATGTAGCGGAGTCCACACGGCAGGGGAGACCAGACTAGAGGGGGCAGGTATCAAAGCCAAGTGTTCGGGAGCAGGGAACCTGGAGGTCATTCCAGGGAGCTGGGAATCAACACAGCAAGTAGAGTAGGAAAGAGAGACCAATCAGCAGGGCCCCAGGCCCCGGCCTCTGCTGCACCTCAAAGAGCAGTCCCCACCGACTCCACTTTACTGAGCTTGCACCGGGGATCGTACGTGGAGAAAGAGTTCCAACACCTGAAGGAAAACAAAATAAAACAACGACAAAAATGAACTGCTGGCCTAGAACAATCCCTTGCACTCTTGACTGATGTGTGATTGATATTGTTTATTTGCTCATTTTGGTGGGGCTGGGTTGGAAGATAGGTCCCATAAGGGAGACATGCACAGAACACAGGTGCTCTTTAATTTTTTTTTTTAAGTTTATTATTGAGAGACAGAGACAGAGCATGAGCAGGGGAGAGGCAGAGAGAGGGGCAGACATAGAATCTGAAGCAGGCTCCAGGCTTCGAGCTGTCAGCACAGAGCCTGACGCGGGGCTCGAACTCACCAACCGTGATATCATGACCTGAGCTGAAGTCGGACGCTTAACCGACTGAACCACCCCGGTGCCCCTAGATACTCTTTAAAGAAGACTCATAGGGAGCACCTTGGTGGCTCAGTTGGTTAACGTCTGACTCTTGATTTGGACTCAGGTCACGATCTCATGGTTTGTGGGATCGAGCCCCACATTGGGCTCTGCATTGACAGCACAGAACCTGCATGGGACTCTCTCTCTCCCTCTCTTTCTGCCCCTCTCCCATGTGCACATTCTCTCACTCTCGCTCTCTCTCTCTCTCACACACACAAAAATAAATAAACTTAAAAAAATAAAAAGGAGATATGTAAAGTGATCCCTTGCACAGGTCACTAGATGGAATATTGGGCAGGACCCTCATCACTTGCCAACTCCTCCCTCCCTTTTGGGTTAAACACATCCTTCCTTTCTTAATAGTTTTACCACCAGGTGGATCACTAACCAATACAACAAGCTCAGCGTTGCTTGTTTTTGAACTTTATATGGATGGAATATACTCTTTTCAGTTCTGGGTGGTGGTGGTGTTTTCGTTCACTATCATGTGTGTATAACTACAGCTACTTGCCATTGCTGCCTAGTATTTTCATGTATGAATATAATACTTTGTCCGTTCCACTGTGGAATTTGAGTTACTTCCCGTTTCACGCAAGTGCAGTCGCTGCTGCTAGAGCATTCTTCTGTGCTTGTCTGGCACACGCATGCAACTATTTTGCAAGGAATGCACCCGGGAGTAGAATTGTTGGGTTGTAGACCGTGTACTTTTTCTGGACTAGTGAATGCAAAGCTGTTTTCTAAAACGGTTGTACCGCTGTCCCCCTACCAGCAGTATACAAGACTCCTTTCTATGGTGCACAGGGTTGCGGGCTCAAAGCTAAGTGGTCACTTGACACCCATTCTTTTGGCATGGGGTGAATGGACAAATTAGAATGGGAAGGACTCACTGATATGATTGAGGGCCTTCTGGGAAATTCTACATAGATCAAAACAATAATCATATTATAGTAGACGCTCTTTAGTGGGTATCTATCACACACAAAGCCCAGCTTTTACAAATTTTCCCGCCTCTGTTATCCCATACAAAGAAGAGATGTAGCTTAGAGCTTCAGCAAGGCTACCTGGATCAACCTTCTCACCCCTAGTGCCTGAGATTTCTTATCTGCAAAATGAGGATTATATAGTTCCTATTTCATTGTGAAGATTAAGTGAGTTAATACAACACTTAGATTACTGGCTGACACATCAATGATCCATAACCTATCTCCCTATCAACCTATTTACGTATCTATGACCTATCAATCTCTCCATATATATATGAATATCCATCAGGTATCTATCTTCCATAGACTCAGTGACTGGCGTTTATAGATATCCCCTCCTTATCCTGCCCCCAACTTGTGTCCTATTTGATTGGGTGAGTTGCCTTTTGCCCTTTGCGTCGTGACTTCCTTGCTGGTGGGATTGCATCTTGTCTACTGGCACCTCCAGGATGAGCTTAGTGAGTATCATGGTGACTAGGTTGGGTTGCAGCAAATTCCAGGGTGCCGAAGTGGATCCCCTGACATGCCAGGTCTCTGTGTCGATTCCAGACAGAAACAAGAGAGACACCATGGTGGATGACTTGGTGGTCCTTGTGCGAGGAGGGGCAAGTGAGCACATCACCGCCCTGGCATATAAGGAGCTGCCGACCGCGGACCTGATGCAGGAGTGGGGAGACGCCGTGCAGTACAACCCAGACATCATCAAAATTAAGGTATATCTGGGGAGCTGCTCTCTCCACCCTTTCCTCTATTCAGTAAACAGCTTATGAGGGGCTACCAGGAGCCAGGCTGAGGGATACAGAGCTCAAGAAGACCCACACCCTAATCTCAAGGCACACACATTATAGTAGATAATGTATCTGGAGTGGACCGATTACAAAATAACTGTTGGGCACCAGCTGCAGACCCCTGACTCCCTCCGACTCAGGCCCCCAAGTTGCTAAAGGAAATCAACCATCAGCTTCTAGTTCCAGCCTTCTTAAATTGATACTGTTTCCATGTGGTCAGAGACTCTCTCCAGGCATTATTTGCGTATTTTAACATTCATTCAACCAACAAATAGTTGCTAACTTCCTGCAGAGTGAGAGGAACTAAGCCGCTGGAGGAGAGGCAGAAAGATGCAAGTGTGAAACATACACTCTGTGCTAACCGGTAAGACCCGGGCAGCCATGACCGTCGTACAGGACAGGGTAATACTTCACGGTGATCAGTGACGTTTTGAGCACCGACTATATTCTTGGCACTCTGCCAGGGTCTTTGGGCATGTTATTGCATCTAATCCTCAAATTGCGTGTGCTTACCTCCGTTTTGTGGCTGATGAAAATCGAGGTCACAGAGGGAGCATCCATCTGTGGCTGCTCAAGAGTCTCTGTTAGGTCTGGGCCCAAGACTTTGACCTCTTCCCTCCCCTCCAGACTTTCCTGTGGGTTTGGTGAATAAAAACTAATGATCCCAACCAACCGTCACCCACACAAGAGCAGTTTTGCAACCTTAAACTAAAAGGACGTTTGCCAGAACAGGACTGTCATACACATCAGCAGTAGTAGGTCCTTGCCTGTGGGGACTTCTGCACGGGGTCCGTGCTCCATCTCGGGCCATCCTCTCCTTGCTGTTGTCTGTACACTCACTGGTTGTTTGGCATCCACTCCACCCCACCCCCGGGACTGCCTCTTGCCGCCAAGGAGGGGTGACGAGGGACCGGAGCTCTTCACATGATGCTCTGCAGCTCCCAATCCTGGCAGTTGCCCAGTGTCTTAATTTGTATGTCAAATGCATAGTTGCTGCAGAACAGAAGGCTGCCATTCAAATCCTGTCCTCTGCCGTTTTCAGTAGTGACACTTAGGGTACAGCTGCTGACACGCATCAAGGAGAATAAAGTCAGCTGTAGGTTGTACGCAGCTCCAGAGAACTCTGGGGTTGGCTGATGGTGTGGTGACATTGCTTGGAATCACGGATGCACAGGGGAGTGAACAGAGCTCAGGGGAAAATAGATCCCTGGTCTTTACTGGTCACTTACACCTTACCTGAATTTTTTTTTCCCCCAAACCGAGAATTAATGGAGTTTTCCCTGGTCACCTACCTGAATGGGTTGGATGTGCCAGACTGGCCATTGGGAATGTCAAGTGTCAGGCATGTGATGTGATCTGGTGTGTGTGTGTGTGTGTGTGTGTGTGTGAAAAAGACAGAGAGAGGAAGGAAGAGAGGAAGACAGGTAGGGCAGGCCAGCATGCTAAGCATCTCAGGCCTGAACACGGTCTTAGGCATGCAGCACTTTACCAAAGGCACAGAGGCCCAGCATGTGTGTGATGTAGTAGCAAGTATCACACTGTCAGGTGTGTGGGCTGAAAGGCGGAAAAGGTGAAGGAAGCAGAGATGTTTTCGGCAGTTGGGGAGGTGAGGTTACTGAAGACTTTTAAGCCTTTCCTTTTGTAAGTCCCTGCCGTGAGTTGGAAACGTATGTTCTGGACATCCCACTCTTCCATGCACTCTTTCCAGCAAGAGAAAACTGCAGATGCCTCCACATTATCTCACAATAATTCTTCTCTGCAGAGGCAGCCCGCCAGGTAGTTAGAGCGGCGATTGTTTTCCAGGACGGCAGAAGCCACTAGACAGGCGATTCCTAGACAGAGTGTTGGCCAGGGGTCGCATGCATAAAGCATTCTTGAGGATCAAGACCTGAAACACGATTGGCGTAGGAGCCAGGTGGGCGGGGAAGAGGAACACCGAAGAGCCACCTCGCACCGTTCACTGATAGACTCTCGACCCAGAGAAACGGCTCTTTGCCCAGAGTTAACAAATGGCCGTGGACACAGAAAGAGAACTCCAAACGCAAAAGATGGAAATTACCTTCAAGATTCAGAAGACAAGCCTACATCTAAAAGTGGAAAAAGAGAAGCAAATTTTGGAATGCATTTGCCTTTTTATCGTAAGCTTTAAGCAAATGAGGAATTCAGGAAAGAAGGAAGAGATGCTGAGATATTAGACACTCATCAGATGAAAAAGGAAGTGGCTGACTACACGGAACCAAAGGCACAATAGCAGAGGAAAGCCTACAATTGGAAACTGTAAAGAACAGAATTGACACTGCAGAAAATTGAGTCAGTGATGTGGGAAGGCGCCATAAAAACGTTCTCATAATGTAGCAGCAAAAGACAAAGAGATTAAAACAATGACGTAAAAGAAATATGATGGAAGAGAGTACAGAAGGAGAAATCCGAAACTCAAGGACTTCTTCCTGAGAAAGAGACAAGATTAAATTTGAAGATGGCATTCATCACGGACATAATAAGGGAAATGTCCCTGAGCTGATGACACAAAATGCAGAACTCATTGAAAAGTGGGCGAAAGTACTGAGAGCAAAACAATACAGAAACACATCCTATGATGTGATTTTTTTTTTTTTAACTTTTAGAAACAACCCTATTCTAAAAAAAAAAATAAAGGTGGTTCTGGTCTTAGAATTCTCTGCAACATGAAGTGCCTGAAGGCAGTGTAGTTACAATGTCGTGAAGGAGAAGCTCGGGGCCCAGAGAAACGGTCGTTAATGGATAAAAAAATCCCAAAGACACTTTGCATTATTAAAGGAGTCACATAAAAATTGCCAGATTTGGCAAATGGAAAATATAGCATGTCTAGTTAAATTTGGATTTCAGACGAATAATGGATAATTTCCTAATATAAGCATACCCCAAATATTGCATGGGACATACTGGTATGACCAAATTATTTGTTGTTTATCTGAAATTCAGCTGTAACTGGGGAGATTCTGTGTTGGACTGGCAAACCCAGTCACAAACTCAACCACTCGTGAGCATTTCTATAAGTAGCCAGCGTGGCTAGGTTGTCGTCTGAGGTCCAAGCTGGTGGAGAAGCTACTATATAGAGCTCAGGCATTGCCCAGAGTAGAAGGAAAAGATATAGTTGTGAATGGTGTTCCCACAGAGGTCAGGAAGGCATTGGTTATGCTGCAGTGAAAAAACTTCCCAAATCTTAGGGACTGAGTACAACACAAGTTTATTTCTCAATCACACAACATGCCCAAAGTATATTGGGGAGGGGGCTTTTCGCATTGCCACTCAGGGAGCCGGGCCACAGAGGCTTGATGTGGTCATATGCTCCGAAGATCACCGCTGCATTGGTAAGGGAAGGGGATATGTCCCTTCACTCTGTCCTGAAAGCTTCACCCTGGAATGGACGCCCCCTCTGCTCTCTTTCCACTGCTCAAAACAAGTCATGTTGCAAACCTGCCCTTTAGAATGTCAGGGAATTGCAACCCTGCTATGTATGTATCCAGAAAGAAAAGCAGCTGATCACTTGGTAAGCAGTGATAATCACACCTTTCTGAAGGTGTGACCACCGTACCTTTCTAAATCGCTGTACTCAAAGATTCTCTAACAGCAAATTACTCTGACCAAGAGAAGGGTTAAAATACAGATGTTGTGGTAACATTGCCTGGTAAGATAATGTCAGACTCAAGCCATTGGAGCTCACCCCCCAAAATAAATTCTGGATGTCAAATAAGGAAACCATGAATGTAATTAAATGACAGGTAACACCCCCACAAGATAATTTTGCCACAAACAAAATCCTAAATGTATAAAGAATGATACAATTTCTAAGAAAGACACATTTCAAAGGAAATAGCCAACTCTTAACACTAAGATGATGAATAAATATGCACAATGTTTAACTTTCCTAGGAATAAGAAATGAAAAAGTAACAACATGATATTTTTTTACCTATCAAATTGACAATGATTAAAAATCTATAATATTCAACAGGGCGCCTGGGTGGCTCAGTCGGTTGAGCATCCAACTCAGGTCATGATCCCCGGGTCATGCGATCAAGCCATGTGTAGGGCTCTGTGCTGAGAGTGGAGTCTGTTTGAGGTTCTCTCCCTCTCTCTCTCTCTCTCTCTTTCTCTCTCTCTCTCTCAAAAAAAAAAAATTGTAATACTCGATATCATTGAGAGAAATGAGATGGGCACTTTCACAAAATGAGATGAGAATATAAATTGAAACAACACTTTATATAACCATCTATACCTATGAAAAAATTTGTATCAAAGAATATTGAACAGCATGGGGAAATGCCTATAATATGCTATTAAGTGAGGCAAGTGGAAAATAAAACTGCACTTTTCTCATGCCACTGCTTTGGTGTAAATACCTGTCCACTTAACTATCCAAAAATATTCACTGAAAGGACACAAACCACAATGCTAACCGTTCGAATCCTTTTCTGCCACTTACTGACTGTGTGACTCTGGTCCATCTTTTTAACTTTTCTGTGCCACAGCTTTTTCATCTATCTGTAAAATGGGGATACAGAAGACTGTCTGCCTCAATAGGATTGTTGTAAAGATTAAATTAGAGAATGTATGTATTTAGTTCAGCACCGGATTACTGCTACCATTCCAGTAATTATTCGTTATCATTAAGAATGGTGATCACCAGGGTCCGTCACAAGGAAGGGCATGGAGCTTAATAAATAGCGAGGACCATCTCTTTGCAGCAATGTGATAAATAAAAGGGCAAGTTCACAAGGGCAAGTGTGCGTAGGACCCAGTGGTCAATATGAGTAGTTAGGACTGTGTTTTGGGGGGAGAAATAAGGAAAAGAGACGGGGGAGAAAGGAAGAAGAGGAGAAAAGAGAGAAACGAACGAAAGAAGGGACAATCATGCCATATTAACTTCGAATTAAAAGGGAGCTATAGAGCCCTAGGAGTTGCTGCTCGGTTCCAAGGCAAACCCCAGTCTGCAAAATTTGGGGAACGCTGGTATAGGAATTGGAAAATGGGAATAATGAAGCCATTTTCATCAATAATTATCACGAGCTCGTAAGAAAAACAAAAGCTTTGGGTTAGAATCCTGGAAATACTATTGAATGAGCTCTTTGACTTTGTTCAGGTCACTTAACCTCATCTGAAAACGGGGCTGGTAATTGCTACCTTGTGAGGACGGAGTGGGCTCACGTTTGTGAACCGTCAGCAAAGCTTCTAGAACACAACACATGGAGGAGGTTTGTTCGGGTTCTGCCACTGACTTGCTCTCTGTCCTGGGGCGCATCTCCGTGCTGGTAGGAGAAGGCCTGGGCGGTTAAAGGCAGCCTTACAAGGTGCTCTGACAGGGAATACGGATTGTTGGAGGAGCTCATACTGGTATACAGCCAACCCCCCTTCCCTCCCCCACGTGCGGCCAGCAGGCTGGACGCTTCTGCAAACCGCCTCTGGATCAATTCATTGACCACGAAACAGTGAGACAGTGGGACCGCCGAGGGGCCTTGCTTTGCCCACTGGAGCGAAGGTCAGCATCGGACGCATTAAGAAAAGGAAACAATTTTCTTCCCACTGGAGGCCTCTATTAGGTATGATTGCCTGCATTTAGACCCTAAACTCTCCAGAGCTGGATTAGGGCAGGAACAGAGACAAAATCTGGAGAGGAACCTGGCCCTGGAGCTGAAAGTAGGACCCCGAGGCTCCAAACATTTTTAACTGCCTCTTTGCACTTCTTCCCAGGCTTTTCCTAGCCCACAGCCATCTGTGGCTTCCTCTGGCCGCACACTGCCAGGTTCGCTGGTGACCAGCGGCTCGCTCTCTGTGGCTAGGTTTCTGTTTTCCGCCCCTCTCCTCCCAGCCAGCTGCCTTTGCCCTGATGAAGCCTCCCACCCCCTTTCGTTGACCATCCACTTTTATTAGCTGTTCTCACTAAGCTTGGGGCTACACCCTAGACTCTAGACCCCAGACCTGAGCAGTATATAGTCCTGATCTCCAGCAACTTACCTTCTTAATTCAAGAAGGAAAAGAGATTTCAACACATAAAATAATAATAATAATAATGAATGACCACAGAGGAGCAAAGAGATGGAATTTGTATTGGGTAAAGAGACTTTGTATCAGATGAGCACTGGACAGTATTCTGAGCACTTCATAGTGGGAAGATATTCTGTGAACTTGGGAGCTGGAGAAAGGCTTCGTGATGGTGGTTCTTGCATGACGTGAATGGTTCTTGCCAAGTTGGGATGGGGGAGCCATGTTGGGATAAAACTTCTAGAACAGTTTCAAAGAGCTGCTTGAAAGTTACCTCCTCTCCCCAACCACAGGCAGGTTAACCAGCTGCTCCTCTGCCCGCATTCCACATTTCCACCGTTTCCGGACCTGCTGTGCTGTAAGAATCTGTTACCGTGTCTCTATCTCTGGACTCCGAGTTTCTTGAGAGTGTGGATTTTATGTTACTCATTACTCATGCTTCATGCCTGGCACTTAGGAGGTATTCAGTAAGAGTTGACCTGGTCTCAGATGAGTTTATCTGTGGATATTGGATAGGATGGTTCAAACAGAGGATGGGGCATCCATCCAGTTCCAGATGAATCCACCCGTCTCCGTGCACCGACCCCTTGCTCATTCCTGCGGACCCTTGCGTTATCCTTCTATTTGGTGAATATTTTCTGTTGAAATACATCCCTTTCCTCTCCCCAGGCAGAGCCTCTGTATGAACTGGTGACGGCCACAGACTTCGCCTACTCCAGCACAGTAAGGCAAAACATGAAGCGGGCCCTGGAGGAGTTTGAGAAGGAAGTCAGCTCTTGCCACTGTGCTCCTTGCCAAGGGAATGGAGTTCCTGTCCTGAAAGGTACCGTTTCCAGGCAGCTGGTGTCCCTGTGAAAGACGTTATCTGGAGGGGCTGGTGCTGTGGCCAGAACACATCATCAAATCCATATGCCCTCCAGGGTATCTCAAGAAGAGTTCTAGATCAATCCCTGGTCCTCTTCCTGAGGCCCCAGGGTCTGTCATGAAGTCCTCTTTGCTTTCTCAGGGAGACAAAAAGAGCCCCCTGGCCATTTGGAGCCTCGTAAACTGAGCTTCTCCATGTTGAACAGGCATTCAAGAGACCCAGAGGTACTGATGCTTGGGCCCCCACCTGGATCCTTGTGTGAGAATCTGGAGAAAGCTCCTCATCAGGAAGGGTAAACCCTCTCCAGGTAGTTCTAATCTGCAGCCAGGGTGTGGCTCACAACTGCTGAAGTCTCCGCCTCCTTGGAGCACAATGAGGTGGGATTGGACAGAGGCCCCCCGCCCCCCCACCCCCGCCCCTACTCAGGTGCAGCTCATGGGCAAATAGCAAGATGTTCCTCTAAGGCAGAGCTCAGCCCGAGCTGCATGTGAGAATCACCCAGGGTGCTTTGCACAAACACAAAGCCCTGGGTCTCAGCCCGAACTAGTTAAAGTGAATCACTGGGGATCGGCCTTTGAAAAAGCCTACCAGATGATTGCACTATGGCATCAGGGCTGCAAAGCTGATCCACAGCTTAATCCGCTGGCAGACAGGATCCATGATTCCACCAGCTTACAAACCAGTGGGAAAGCTGGACTTTCCCGCTTAAGTGTACTGACCAGTAGGACAAGTGTTAGCCTGTTTCCCAAGAAGTCAGAGTGCAGGCAACTAAGTCATCTACCCTGGCCGCCAGAATGCCTTGGTTCCAGCCACAATGGACATGGCAGGTGGCAACATCACGCAACTGAAGTAGCAGGCCTAGGCTGTGCATGTCCTGACCAACGCATGGTGAGAAGATGGGGGGATGGGGGAGCAGCAGCAAGGATGGGCCCCTTGAACTTGATTCCTAACTTCCAGGGCCATATCTGGGGCCACTGAAATCAGCAGGGCAAATTTGGGGTTGGCTGAGGCCTGGGATCTTGTGTTCCTGTCATGATGGCCAAGGAAGAGTCCAGTCCAGCATGAAGCCAAAAGAGGGTGTCAGGTGCAGTTGGGTCCAGCAGATCTGCACCCAGGGAGGGAGCCAGCTGGAGTTAGGGCAGAACCTCTGTGGACAGAGCCAGCTCAACCGGGCAGAGACAGGAGACCTGTTCCCAACTGAGGTTGGGGAGTATGTGTCTAGCTTCTTGGAGAGGGTGGATGGGAGCAACGGAGACATAAGTGAAAGCCTAAGGCTGGAAAGTTCTGCTGTCAGGACAGAGACATCGAAGTGGGGAGGAAGTCAGCAAGAAATGGGATCTGCCCATCAGCTCAACGTCGTGATCCAGGGTTGCTGAATTCCCCTTGCCTTCATGTGAAATTTGGACCTAGAAACTGGAACCCACCTAAGGATGTGCACTAGTGTGAGAGAGAATACGAAGCCAGAGACAGGGTTGTTCATGGGCCTGACTTCTAAAGGATAATCCCGTGAAGGGACTCTGTGTGATCCAGATGTCACTCCAAGGTGACATGTTACAGATCAACTTAAGGAATAACTTCCAAAGGGCCAGAATTGGCCAAAGGTGGGACGAGACATCTGAGGACAGTGAGTTCCCAATCACTGGAGTGTTCGAGCGGAGGCTGGACAATTAGATGGCTCGGGGTGAAATTGAGCACCAGTGACCATTGGCTTCCGCGACCACTAATGTAGCTTCCAACGCTGGAAACTCACACCGCTGGGTCAAACATGAGCTCACGAGTAATTCCTCTCAGCAACTCCGTTTGGTTCCCGGTGACAGGCAGTAACCATCCTTCAGGAGCACATGACCCTCAGGGAAGGAGTAGGTATTCTTAGCATGGAACCTTCTTATCTTAAACCCTTCAACTAAATGTTTCCCCTATTTTAACCTAATGGCAAAGTGATGTGGAGGGCTGAACTCCAGGAATTGTGTTTCACACTCTGTCTGCATTGTCTTTTCAGAATCCCGCTGTGAGTGCATCTGTCCTGTTGGATTCCAGGGCCCAGCCTGCGAGGTCACCTACGAGAAAAGTAAGGAATCTTGAGTCGGTTGGAAAAGGGAAATCTGGGCAGTTCTAGAGAATAATTGAAAAGGGCAAGAGCACAGGGGATGCTGGGTTGGGGGCCGGGTGCTATGAAATTTGAGATCCATCCTGGCTCCTGACTTTATCTTTCATTATTTTCACACCTGAGAATGCTTCGTGTTACAGGACTGTTAATGCACGGCATTTGCAAGTCATTTCTTTGGATCCTTCTGGAATGCTTACCTTTTTTCTTTCTTTTTTTTTTAACTGAACTTTTATTCAGTCCTCAAAATCCAGCAGGGATGCCCCTTCTTCTGTAAAAGTTCTAAGCCTCCACCCCTGACTAAATTTAGTTAACTCTTCCTATGTGTTCCTGTAGCACTTTGAACATATACCTAATATAGCTCTTAGCACATTATGTTTTGGGTTGTGTGTGTCTTTCTCCCCAGTGTATGTGAGCAGAGATCATGTGCCATTTGTTTCTGAGTCCCCATGGCCCAGCCTAGCTGGTGCTCAGTGCTATGGCCTGAATTAACAAAGGAAAGACTAGACTATCATTGGGATCCTTTCCAGCTCTCAAATTCTTTGGCCAGTTTATTACCTAAGAGTTCTGAATATGCCCCCACCCCTCACTCCTCCTTCCCTTTCCTCTCCTCTCTGTGGCTTTTGGATGATATCATTAAAAAAGGAAATGGCATGGGGCACCTGGGGTGGCTCAGTCGGTTAAGCGTCCGACTTCGGCTCAGGTCATGATCTCACAGTTTGTGGGTTTGAGCCCTGCGTTGGGCTCTGTGCTGACAGCTCAGAGCCTGGAGCCTGCTTCAGTTTCTACGTCTCCCTCTCTCTCTCTCTGTCCCTTCCCTCCCTCCCCCCCCCCCCAACAAAGAATAAAAATAAAAAACAAACAGAAAAACAACGAGGCACTGTACTACGTATCAGGCACCTTGATGAGTGCTTGGACTCAGCTTGTGCTTGAGTTTCATCAGTAACTGTGACCTTGAGCAATTTACTTGACCTCTTTGTGCCTCAGTCTCCTCATCCGTAAAATGGAGCTGGTGGTATTAACTACCTCCTAGAGCTGTCTTGAGTTTCTCATGAAACCTCAAAGCGCTTGGAATAATGCCTAACACATGTAAGAGCAAAATAAGTGTTGGTTGGTTTGTTTTAGAGCAAAATAAAGTGCATTTTACATAACACTAAATCTTTTTATCCTCACAACAGCATGACAGAGTAGGTGCCATCGATATCCTCATTTTACTGATGAAGAAACTAAGGTTCAGTGAGTCACTACCTCATGGGAAAGGCAAATGTCAGGGAGGGGAGAGTACATTATTTGTTATTATTTCATATAACATGCAGTGCTTACGGTATATAACAGAGTTCCTGCTTCGTACTTTGACAACAAGTAAACTAGCCAGCATCCTATACCTGGGAGGTGACCCAGCTGGGAAGCACTCGTGCATTCATCCAAAGAATGTTTACTAAAGACCCCCTGGGTGCCAGCTTAGGTGCTAGGGTTCACTGGCAAGCAAATCATACATAGATCCTGTCATCGTGGAGATTACTGTTTAGAGAGAAAGACCGACGTCATTTGAATTGTCCCAGAAATACATTGAAAGCTGTAATTGTCACTGCTATAAAATGCTCCAAGAGCTTAAAATATGATGGATTGGTGGGGAGCTAGAGGTCAGGGAAGGTTTCCCCGCAGAGATAATCCTTCAACTGAGATCCGATGGGCGAATAGGATTAACCAGATAAACAGAGGAGGGAAGAGTATAGTGGGCCAGGGAAACAGCATCTACAAAAGCTCTGTGGTAGAAGGGAATATGGCGAGTACCACGGTTTGCAAAAAGGACAGCTGACTGGAGAGAGGAGATCTGAGCAGACTCACCAAGCCTTTTGGCTTATACACCCCACCCCCAACCCCAGATGGCACCAGGGTGTAACAAGGGTTGATTAACGTTTGATGACCTTCTTCCTTACAGATGTCCCCATTGATGGGAAATGGAATTGCTGGTCAGACTGGTCTCCGTGTTCTGGAGGACAGAAAACAAGACAAAGGCAGTGTAACCATCCACCTCCTCAGAATGGAGGCAGCCCCTGCGTGGGCCCTGCTTCAGAAACACTTAACTGTTAAGGAAGGAAAAGCTTCTAGCACCTACTACTGTGGGCTGCACACTGCGAGAGCTCTGAGCCCTTAGGAACTCAGGCCAGGTTACCTCATACCAGCTCCCAGCTGGGGACATCCCAAGGGTAGAGGGCCGTGCCACTCAGAGCGTTTGAAATAAAGATGTTATTTGCAAAATGCACGTTGATTTGAACAAACAGCTCAACGTCAACTACATGTTGCTTAAGGGCTTAAGAATCTCGGTAATCCTCCCTTTGCTCATCTGTATAATTTTATCCCATTCACGCGTATTATCAGCCAGAAACTGTGTTAGCAGTTGTTCACACTGAAGTCCCACTGTGTGAGGGGCACATAGTAGGTACCCAGTGATGAATCAGTGACTAGCTATTAAGTTTTTCCTCCCTTGAGGACTGCATGGTCTTATTCAGTGACAATAGCAGTGAATATGTATCGAATGATTACTGTGCCAGCCTCGGTGCTCAGTGTGTTAATTCATTCCATCCTCATGACAGCCCTATGAGGTGGATGCTGCGTTAGCCCTATTCAGCAGCTGCAGAACTGAAGCTTAGAACAGTTAAGTGGCTTGTCCAGGGTTGCACAGTTAGGAAGTGGCAAAGCTGGGTTACGAACCTGGGCACTTGGGCTCCAGAGGTTTAGACTCTTAACTGTGATGCTCCCTTGCTCTCCATACATGGGCATTTCTTGACAATGAATTTTTTTCCGAAATTAAATGTAGGAGAAAGTGGGGTGTGTGTGTGTGCGCGCACATGTGCGTGCCTGTGTTATTGAGTCTCCACCCCCTGCATCCCGCGGAGAGTGGATCCTGGTTCCTCAGCTCCCTTTGATGCTGAGCAAAGGAGAGGCAAGGCTGTACATGTCAGAAGCAGAGTTCCGGGGCGGAGCTGAATTGCTGCGACATGAGCAGGTGCCTAGAGAAGGCCCTGAGCTGGAGAAAAGAGCAAGGGAAATTGATAACTGAATGAGAGACAGACAGAGGAATGCAGGTAGGAGGTGGGGGGGTGGGGGGGGGAGGGAGGGAAGGAAGGAAGAAAGGAAGGAAGGGAGGGAGGGAGGGAGGGAGGGAGGAAGGGGAGAGATATTGTAGTGGCTGGAAGAGAGAACACGGAGACACATCAAGAAGTTCAAGTTAGTGGCTCTGGGGCAGTGTGCAGTGTGAACCTTCCCCGACCTCTGTATGTTTCACTTTGCTCACTCATGATTTTGTGCAAATCCCATCTGGAGCGTGGTGGGGGGGAAGTTGCTTGAGGGCAGTCAATTGATCTTTAGGTTACTAAAAACCAGAATATTTTTGTTGTTTAGATTGAGTCAAGTGATCATTTAGGCTCTATCGCTCTCATTCATTCCATCACATTAAAACATCTTTTTGTATTTTGTTTACTCTTGGATGCTCCCTGTCTTTGCAGAACTTCCTGTGAATTTGTTGAGATCACATTGGGGCGGCGGGGGGGGGGGGGGGGGGGGTGGGGGGAGGGGGGTGCGCGGAGGGGCCGGAAATGGTTGAAGGTGAATTGGTTAATCCGACTCATTTTCAATCAGTTTGTTTCGGGCCACGTCATCTGCTTTGAGTTTGCCTCTGGGCTAGGCGTTGGGGCCTAAGACCTTCACACATTCATGACACCAAAGCATGGGTCAGCACCCACCAGTCAGGCCTGACCAGCTATCTGGAACTGAGTCAATGGAACAAACACCGGAAGGAGCCGATTCTCGGAAGGGGGTTGTTGTAGCAAGCGTGCTGATCCTGCCTTGCCCTCTCGCATCCCTGTGTCCCTGCAATTGAGCTGACGGCTCTGGGCCCTTGTTTGGCTTGATATTATTGCTTTACCGTCTGCTGTTATTTCAACAGGCTAATCCAATAATGTTTTATCTCTTTCATTATACCGAAGCTGTATAATTTTCTTGAGTTATAATCTATCTTCTTTTAAGATTCCCCAGAGACGGGAAAGAGCGGTTCTGTCTTTGGTTGATGGGAAACTCCCAGGAAGCCCACACTAGCACATTGAAGCCAGCACCGCCAAATTAAATTCTGAATCTCAATCACAGCCACCGCTTCTAATGGGAAATTTAAGTTGATTATGGAGATGACAGCCCAGGTTCACGTTTATTGCATTTAGCAGAAATTGTTTATCCTATTAAATATGGTCTTGAAGGAGAAACAATTGAATTTCGGAGCACCGGTGAATACCCAGGTGACGCCTAGGTACCGCTAAACTGTGTAATAATTATATTCTTATTCGTGGGCTGAACTTCCCCTCGTGACTCTTCTTGCAAACAAATGCATTTCGGAGGAGGCTGAAACATAATGTAAGAATTAAACAAAATAAATGCAAACTGTGCTTTTGACAAACCTTGGCTGCCATAGCCAACACGGACATACCTGTGAAGGAGGCACGAGATCCGTGGGGCCCAGACCGGGCAGGGTAGTTTGGCAGTGGTCCTGGAAGCTGGAACACAGCACAGTATACCTGGGTGTGGGAGAGTTTTGCATCCAAGAACGTGAATCTCTGAAACGCTGGGAGCTTCACCGAGCGCTAGATGTTGGGGCTGGTGGGGGCAGGGGAGGGGTGGCTCTCGGGCTCTGCTTCCTCTCTGTGTGACCTTGGGCTAATAACATAACTTCTGTGGGAATAATAATGATGATAATTATCTTAACAATAGTGATAATAATAATAGCTGCCAATTATAGAGAGCTGCTCAGTTTATGAAGTCTTTTAACCTACATTATCTCAGTTAATCTTTATCTGGGTTTGATGGGGTAGATATTAATATAATCATCAGGTGACAGGTAGAGAAAGCTTCAGAGGGAAACAGGATCCTTACCACGAATGGGCTGCCTGTGGAAATCAAGGTGGGTGGCTGGGGCTGGGAGAAAGAGCATCTCCTCGCACAGAATCCAGAGGAGAATGCCATCTTTGTTTTAAAGAAGAGAACTTTGGGCTGTTCCCAGGCACTTATTCGAAAAGCTCTCAGGCAAGAGTGAGCCTGCAGGAGAAAGCCCTTGGGACACCAGCCAGGACTCCCTGGGGACATTCTGATTAGCATCTTGAGGGGGCAAGACTTTGTTTTACAGACTGAAGATGTCCTTAATGACACCACGTCTACTTGCCAGCATGTCTAGGCTTTAAGGACATTGTGTTATAATTTACCCATTTACCGTCTCCTGTTCCTCCTCAAATATAATGTCCGTGAAGGAGGGATGGTGCCTACTTTTCTTTTATATCTCAACAACCCAGTGCAGTGCCTGGCAGAGCAGGCAAAAATAAATAATTATCACATGAATTAATTAACCAACGAAAAGGAATGGGAGTGGGCCAGAACCTTCCTTGGCCAGTGAGAAACTTTCATGAATTAGTGACACGTAATGGTAGCCTCATGAAAGTTGGTACATCCCTGGGATAACCCACATGGGAGTGGCTGGGGGAGGCACGTTCAGCCAGCTTTGTGGGCAGCGCTGCAAAAAAGATCGAAATGAAAGAGGGAGAGAAATAGTCAATGTCAGATGGGGGCTGCTGGGACTCAGGTAGGGGTATTGGTGACACCCACTCGCGACCACCAGAGACCTCCGGGAAACCTTTACAGAGGAAGGGAGTGGGAAAGTCTGTAACCCTTGGTGGGGGTAAACCTGAGAAGCACATTTCCAGGTGGCTGCCAAGCCAAGGCTCCAAAGGGTTAAAGGCCTGCGCCCCGTATGTGGCAGAGGCAGAAAATGAACAAAGAGTAACCAAAAAGAAAATACATTATCTTCTAGCATTCTGCCTCTACCTCATTTTTTTTTCATCTATGGATTCGTTTGAAACCTAGAATGCCCACCTAAAGCCAGCAACACACTGGGGGCGCCCGGGTGGTTCAGTAGGTTAAGCGTCCTTCTCTTGATCTAGGCTCAGGTCATGATCTCATGGTTTGTGGGACTCAGTCCCATGTCAGACTCTGTGCTGACAGCACAGAGCCTGCTTGGGATTCTCTCTCATTCTCTCTGCCCCTCCTCCCTCCCTCTCTCTCTCTCTCTCTCTCTCTCTCTCTCTCTCTCTTCTCTCTCTCTCCCTTTCTCTCTTTCTCTCTCTCTCAAGAATAAATAAACTTAAAAGAAAAACAGTAACACATTGGCCTAGCATACCATACGTCTTTGAGATTCCCTGTTTAACGAATGCTGTTGTGAAGTCAGATTTTTCTGTCTGGTGTTTTCCTCTTTGAGTCATCTTTCCATATTGAGGTGTTTGGAAATTCAGGGTTCACTGAGATACCCAGGGAAAGTCCCAACCTTGTAGGCGGAGGTAGAAACACAGATGAAGAGAAGCCGAGTAGTGAGGTTGTTAGAAGTGTGCACTCTGGTGCCATACTGCCTGCATTTGAGACATTGTCTGGCTCTGTGGCTTATTAGCTGTGTGGCTTTGTGCAAGGCTTTGTGCAGTGCCTTCATTTCCTCATCTGTAAGATGGGGATGGTCACAGTAGCAAACCTTCTGGAGTTTGGGGAGCATATGTGAACGCCCGGACAAAGTCAGCACTCCTTAGTTAGCTGTATCGTTGACATTGTTATTTCTGGGGATTCTCAAAACATCAACAAGAACAGTGGTTGGTTTGTTTGATTTTTAAAAGTAATTTAAGACTGTTTTAAAAATATTTTAGTGCTGGGGCGCCTGGGTGGCTCAGGCGGTTAAGCCTCCAACTTCGGCTCAGGTCACGATCTCGCGGTTTGTGAGTTCGAGCCCCGCGTCGGGCTCTGTGCTGACAGCTTGGAGCCTGGAGCCTGTTTCAGATTCTGTGTCTCCCTCCCTCTCTGCCCCTCTCCTGCTCATGCTCTGTCACTTTCCGTTTCAAAAAAAAAAAAAAAATCAAACGTTAAAAAAAATATTTTAGTGCTAAACCTACCATAAGCATGAGAACAAGAAAGACATAAAATAGCTTAGCTCCTAGGAGATGTCTTCATTAAAGGACATGGAAGGCTTTTATAGCCCAAGCTCTGGGTTATTAAGGGGAAATGTAACAGCATAATAACTAATATTTGCAGAGGGCATTACCAGCTACAAAGAACTTTCACATACCTAATCCAGTTTAATCCTCTCAATGTCTGCAAGAGGAGGATGTATTATCTGCCTGACAGGTGGTGAGAAGGAGCCTCGGAGAGACTGAGCAATTTGCCTAAGACCACACAGCTCGAAAGTGGCCAAACCGCCCCAGTCCCAGGGCTGTGTCCGCGTCTCCCGCTGCAGCGGAAGCAACGGCAGTGGCATCACATAGCAGGTGCCTGCCTGCCTGTCCTTTGCATAGAAGAGGCAGAGAAAGGCCCGTGGTCTGGCATCCTTGCAGTGGAGAAGCAGCCCTGCATTCCAAAGGGCTTCTGGGTGGCTCCCTCAGTGAAGCCTCTGACTCTTGCTTTCGGCTCGGGTCACGATCTCACAGTTCATGACTTCAAGCCCCACGTCGTCTGCTCTGACAGTGTGGAGCCTGCTTGAGAATCTCCCTCTCCCTCTCTCTCCCTGCTCCTCCCCTGCTTTCTCTCTCTGTCTCTCTTTCAAACAGTAAAGAAACGCAAAACAAATTTCAAAAGAAAACAAAGGGCTTGCAGGCAGACAGACAGAGATGTAGGACCCAATGCCATCACTTCCCAGCTGAGTGATCCCGATCAAGTCACTTACCTCTCTGTGCCTCAGTGTCCTCATCAGAGTCTTGGGCCAGTCGTCTTGATGGCACAGTGTGAGGATTGAACGGCATGACATATGCAGAGGGGTTGCCACCATCCCAAGTGCCTGGCACATGCTGGCTACTCAACTGCCTTTCCAATCTTGGGTGCAGAATGAACCAGCACTGCCTTCCATCTGCCTCTTCTCCCCCCTGCCTAGCATCTGTCTCTTTGGGGGCATATCGACCGCATTTTACAGAAAGGAAAAGGAGAAGGAATAGGGATTGCGTTTGCAGGGGGATATTCTTGGAGGATTGTCAGAGGGAGTCGAGTGGCTGGTCTGACATTCACCTCCGGGCAGGAGCCCACTCCAGAGCCCAGGCACTGCCATTATCACTGGCTGCACCCACCCGTTATCTCCCGTCTCCACCTTGCAACCCCAAGTGTTCCTTCATCCATCACTGGCCATTGTCTGGTACCCACTCCCCCTTCCCCCCGCCACCTCCTGCCTGATGGACCTCCTTGTTAATAAGCCGGTGTGTTCGTATCCTGAAAACTATCTGATTCCGGTCCCTTTTATCCCAAACACCATCCATCCATCAACCACTTGCTCTCTATGCTTGGTTAGGAAAATGGGAATGGGGGAGGGAGACAAATAATAGATAAAACTTCTTAGCTGCTATCTCTAAAGAAATAGAATGGATAAATAGATCCATCAGGCATGTATCATGCCACTGGACAGCAAAGTCCATTTGTTAAAAACTGGTTAGGCGAGAGGATTTATCTCACACTTTAAGCTGCTAATATAGAAGGGAAACATGTTTTCCTTTATCTCTCCCAGGGGAGGGAGAAACCCCAAGGCCACTAATGCAGAATTTTTAACTTGATTTGATGGGCTTTCCTTCACTAAAGTGGAAAAGGTGGTCTCTCTTTCTGAAGTTTACCCAGCCTCGTGGGATGGTGTGGGCTCTCCCTTGATGCTCCAGGAAGCTTGCAGGATCCGGAAGTCCTGTGAAAATGTCTTCTACAGGGTTCTCTCTCACAAATTCCCCACACGACAGCACAGAGGGACCAGAGAGAGAACAGCATCCAACAAGTTTTTACTAGGAAGCTCCTATGTGTCCAGCACTAAGCTGGCCAGGTACAAGGGCTCCAAAGGTAAACATGAGTTTCTACCTGCCCTGCAACAAGTCACTAGTGTGGGGAGACAGACAAGTAAGCTACAGTTATAGCCTGCAGAAAATGCTGGAATATAGAGCCATATGAAGGAGTAGCACCCAATGAAGTGTGGGCTAGTGGAAGAGGTCAGGGTTGAACCTAACCTCCACCCTGAGAGTACTGGCAAAGAACCAGGAGAAGAGGGAGCTGGCGGGCAGGAGGCTTCTGGGTAGTGTGTGCAAAGGCCTGGAGACGACAAAGAGCCTGGTCTGTTTGAGGAACTAAACTGGACATCATTCATTCAACAAATATTTGTTGACCCCCTATTAAGGCCAAATACTATTCTAGGCACTGGGGGTCTAGCCATAAAAAGGTTTGCATAGTAATGGAAGGAGGCATACCAAGAAAAATAGAAGACTAAATGAGTCTATTTAGTAGTAGTACTATGTGCCATAAAATAAGAATAATAAATGAGGGTAAATGGCCCTTGGGGAGGTAATACTTCAGCAGAGACTTCAGTGAAACAAGGGCATGAGTCTTGGATGAGCTGATTTAGGGGATGAGCATTTTGGGCATGCTCATCCTGGGGCATGAGAGAGCTTGACATGTGTGAGGAACCACAAACAGGCTTTCATGGCTAGAACAACATGATTGAGGGAAGGAGTGACTAGAAGGAAATGAAGTCAGAGAGCCAACAGTTAGACATATAGGGCTTTGTACATCCTGTTAGGGGCAATAGATTTTATTGAATGTTTATTTTTGAGAGAGAGAGAAAGAGAGAGAGCAAGTAGGGTAGGGGCAGAGAGAGAGGGAGATAAAGAGTCCGAAGCAGGCTCCAGGCTCCCAGCTGTCAGCACAGAGCCTGATGCAGGGCTCAAACCCACAAACTGCTAGATCATGACGTGAGCCCAAGTCATGACGTGAGCCCAAGTTCAATCCAGTTAACCAACTGAGCCACCCAGGTGCTCTGGGGCAATAGATTTTTAGTAAAAGTGCCTCATAGAATCTGAAAAAGGAGTCGAAGATGGAGTGGTACATTGGCATCAGATAATAGAGAACCTTGTGAATCCAGTTAAAAACGCTTGAGCTATACAACAATGGCTGTGGGGTGTTGAACCACCAAGAACACCGGAAATGAGCTGAAAAGTGGCCATCTGTAGAAATTTCCCCAGGACCAAGCCCCAGCTGCCTTCAGGAAAGGCTCAGTGAGCAAACCAAAGATCTGATCTTAGCCGTCCCCAGCCTAAGAAGGACCAGCACTCAAACCAAGGAGCTGAGCAGTAATCACCAACCCCCCCCAACCCACCTCGTGGGTTCCCATCCCCGTAGCTTTGTTGCATGCTATTTCCTCTGTGCTATTCTGCCCCTTCTTGACCTTTCTTTCCTTGTCTAATCCACACTCACTTCCTAGGTTCCACTGGCCATCCTCTCCTCCTCTGGGCTGTCCTCTCTGCCCCCCCCCCCAGCTGGGCTAGCCCCCACAGCCCTCTGGATATCCTGCTGGCATCAGACCTATTGCCATTGCTGGCCTCCTGCACCCTACCAGCATTCTTGCAGGGCTGGGACCACATCTGATTCATTTCCGTGTCTCCAGCACCTGGCTCAGGGCCTGGCACAAGAGCTCACCATGGTGCTTTGCCCATTTCCGAAGTGCAGGGGTAACAGCCCTGAATGTCTTTATGGAAGAGAGGCATCCTTCTGCTAATGCACATCACATCCCCTTTTTACCATGGCTCCCAACAGCTTCCTTCTGCCATCTCTCATTTCTGCCGCGTGGTTTTTGAAGCCTACCCTTTCTCTCTGTCCATTATCTTCACCCTAAAGGCATATAGTTCAGAAGAGATTCATTGAGTCAACTCTTTAGATCTTCCTCTATCTCAAAGAAGAAAAAAGCCCCTCCTTATTGCTTTTCATTCTGTCATTAATTTACTTTCCAAAGACACCTTGTCAGGCTGAAGATTATATCTTTAAGCCGTGTTTTTACATCCACTACCTATAAAGCCTTAGATTATAGGTCTCCTGAAAGGACCTGAGGTAGAATACATTTGATAAGCTTTATGCCCTTTGCTTGGCAAGAGTCAGGCATTCTTGAAGAGGGAAAGGCACTGATCTGGGGGAGAGTCGCTGCTTCTGAAACCGCCCCTGCCTTTGTATTGTGATTTCTGAAACTGCTGGGGATGCAGCATCCTCCGAGGAGCAAGGCAGAGGCTGGCCGTGGTTCTCTGGCTCTGGTGACCGAGACAGCATTGCTCAGCTGGTGGTTTTGGCTCACAGGTGATCCAGGCAGGTGCTCAATCCCTGTGTTGTCATCTCCCGCCTAGATGCCTACATTTGCCCCCTAAGGAGCTTCTTTGCCTCTCCCCATGCCCCCGGCACCATCCTACAAGTCCTTGCCTTGTCTTACCAGTCCCTGGTAGACAGCATAGAGCAAAGGTGGGGGGCATGGGCTTGATGTAGCACATTCAAACCTTGGCTGACCATGAGGCTCAGCCTTGCCAAGACTCAGTTTCCTTAGCAGTGAAATGGGACTCCTAAAACATATCTGAAGAGGTCCTGGATAAGGCTGAATGAGATAACAGAGATAAACCGTATATTGGCTGTCCTTTTATTATATGCCTGTTCCCATGAACATGTGATGAATCCTTGAAGATCAAGGATTCTCAGCCTTGACTACTTTCTTCTTTCTTTTTTTAATTGAAGTGGACTTGATAACAGCTTAAAAACTACTGATGTCTGGCTCATGCCTCCAGACATTTGGATTTAATGGGTCTGGGGGTGCAGCCTCTGGACAGCAAGGTTTTTGAAACTCCCCAACTGAAAGCCACAGCTTTCAGACCAACTTTGAATGTCCTCTTGTAAATTGCCCCCTCGGCCTCCGTCAGGTGCTAGCGGGTAAGCACCACTGCCCGGTAAGTAATGAATAGAAACTAATTACTAATGTAAATCAACTTTGAAAGAAAAAACAAATTCATGACAGGATGAGGAGCAGTAAAGGAGTTGTCTTCTTTTAGATGGAAGATCTGATGACTTTAGAAATGAAACTGCTAAACTATAAATTTTAATGAACACTGGTAACAATAGTAATAATAAGGGCGTTGCTAATAATTCCATATATGACAGGCACTGGGCTGGGGTTTTTAAAAATTTTTTAATGTTTATTTATTTTTGAGAGAGAGAGAGCATGAGCAGGGGAGGGGCAGGGAGGGAAGGAGACACAGAATCTGAAACAGGGTCCAGGCTCCGAGCTGTCAGCATGGAGCCCAACGCGGGGCTTGAACTCACGAACCATGAGATCGTGACCTGAGCCGAAGCTGGACGTTTAACTGACAGAGCCACCCCGGCACTGTGCTGTTTCATATGACATATTTATCTTCACTTTCTCCCCCATTCTCCATTCCCAACTCATGTGCACACACCCCCAAGGTTCTTTCTCACCTTCAAACTGTATTACATGCTGAGCTTCTATCTTAAAGGCCTCTTCCCTCTTTGCCTCGTTCAGAAATCCTTCAAGGTCTGGGTCAAGCCCCATCCCATATGTAAAATACACACCAGGGAACATAAACCTCTGTCCCACCTGGCCTCCTTTGGCCCTTCCTTTGGCATTAACTCAACGATTAATTCTCTGTATCCCTAAAATCCCTTCTAATTGTTTCATGTATATGTCTTATTATTACCCTAAAAAGATCGAGGATTCTGAAAAGATAGAGAGCACTAGGATATATCAATCAACAGATGTTTTTTGTCCCTACTGGAAATGCAGATTCCACTGCCAAAGAGCTACCCACCTCTAGGAGAAACTTAGAGGTAAACAGAAAAGTCTGTTCAACACAACATATTCTCTATTTGAGACATGACTAGAGTATGATGGGGATAGTGAGGCAGGCTGGTGTGATTGGCTCTCCTGCAGGTGGTCAGGGAAGGTGTACTGATCAGCATTTGTTGGCTCCATTATCCAGTCTGGGGTGCTCACCCATAGGAACCACATTTTTGAACTGACTCGAGTTCAGTCCCTCCCCTCATCCTTGTTAGGTCTCCCCCAATTCAAGGAACAGCGTTGGCCTCTGGGGATACATTGCTGATCCAAACAAACCTAATCCCTGCCCTCACAATTAGCATCTCAGGGGAGACAGATCATAAATAGTCACAGGAGATATGGCAGCCAGTATACAGTTATTAATTGTGAAAAACACCATGAAGGAAAAGGATAGAGTGCCCTGAGAAGATAACTGGGGGAAACGTGTTATTTGTGGGAAGAACCTGAACAGAAGAGATTAATTGAGGGAATGAAAGAAAATAATGTTGAACCCAGATCAAGGAAAATTGACGGAACCCAAGTCAGTCTTCATTTTTTTTTGTCATTATTTCAGTGTATCTGCTGCTTCTCGCAACTAGTAATGGTTCTGTGAATGAACAAATATTGTGATCAAAGAACTGAGACCATTCTCATCATACTTTGTTTTATTAGCCATTGATCTGCTTGCCTCCTACTTCTAACATCCTATAAGTCCCTCTAAGGCATGGGTTGAAATCTCTCTGTCCCTCCCCCCCGCCCCCGCCTCCTCTCTCTCTCTCTCTCTCTCTCTCTCTCTCAGATGATCTGAAGTGCTGTGAGCAGGACTGAGGCCCTAGTTGACATTCAGTGCCCAGTTGTTGAATGACTGCATCTTGTGGGTAATAGGACAGTTAGTTGTAGACGGCACAGGCTGGTCCTACTCCTGGAAGTTGGAGGGACAAAGAAAAAGTCCACGTTGATTTGCATTTCCCCTCAGCTGAAAGAAGTCTTTTTCCAGTGGTCAATGCAGGGGGTGCCATCCGCTGCATCTGTGCCCAGAGGCCCTCAGCAAGCCTGGGTCTGCACTTTCCACCCTGGACAGGAGTTGCCTCCATTCTGGGGTGCAGGGTTATTGCACTCTCTCCTCCTTTCCTGGGTGCCCGCTCTGCAAGCAGACCAGGAGCTCCAGCAGCTCCAGCGACCATCCGCCTTGGCTCCTGCACAGATAATTTCCCAGGGGAGGAGGAGGTTAGCATACAAGAAGCAGCTCGGATTATAAGGAGGGAGGCCCATCCCGTTGCCCAAGAGTGGTCTGCAATCTCTCCTTGGGGAAATGCCTGGCGTAGCCAACCAAGACCTCTGTGCTCACCGCCTTGCACTTAATTTGAAACTCTGGATGGAGCGAGAGCCTCTTTTGAGAGCCCATCTCATGAAATTGGAATCCACAGTTGCATGGAAGATAGATAGCAGAGTGAAGCAGGAAGACACGTTCCTCCGGAAGAATGACACGGAGCCACTGGAGGGTGTGAAGAGCAGGGAGCACAGCCCAGCCAAGGATTCACAGACAAGGGCCAGCCTGACAGCCCTCTGGAGGGGCTTGAGGGCTTCTGACTGAGGGCCTGCAAATCAGAGCCCCTCAGACTCTGATGCTGGGGCCACGGTGGGTGACAGGGTCTGCACAGAGCATCAGAACACAGGCACTGATCAAGGGTTGCCTCTGGAAGTCCAGCTCATGCAAAATCCCCTGGCCTGGGGCTGCTGCCTCCTACTGGCTCCGGGTCTTTGGGCAGACCCTCTCTCAGCCTGAGTTTTCACCTCTGTAAATGAAAACGATGGACTAATCCACTGGAGTTTTTCCATCATTTTTTTCATTCCTGTGTTTTTTTTTTCCCTTAAATGAAATCTTATGTGAGCCCCAATACAGCCACCAGATGAAAGTACAGCTGTTTTATTTGAAGCTGGGGTGTCTATCTGGCTTGCCCTGCTCCCCCGGGGCAGCCCCTAAGACTCCAAGTTTCCTCAGATCCCAGGGTGAATATCATTGGCTTAGATTATCTTCAGGCCCCTTCCAGCTCTGTAATTATACTCCCCGGTGGGACAGCCACAGCAGGCTTCTCTGTCTCTATTTTTCCCACCTCTGTGACTTGGTCTCCACAGGCAAAGGTTTGCTGGTAAAATACTTAGGGACCAACGTCAGTGGGTTCCCATGGGGGCTGACTTCCCACTCTTAGATTTCCTTACCAAATTAGTCTTTGTCAGGCTGAACGTTCAGTCTGATGTCCCCAAGGCTACCTGATGTCCACACTGTGCTTATGACAAGGTCAGTGGGGTACCTGTGAACTGCCTGCAATTGACTGAATGTAATATTGTAGGTTAAATGGGCTCTGAGGAGGAGGGTCCATCCTCTGGGTCCTGCCACCCCCCCCCCAGATCATTGGCATCATGCCCCCTTTCTCCGGTGCCCATTGTCTGTACATATGACTCAGCATGGCCACAACTGAGCCTGGCATTGGACCATTGAAGAGGCACATCTAAGTAATCCACACTCCCTGTCTCTCTACCTCTGTAATATTGGACACGGATGCAAGGGATCCAAATGAGTCATTCGTTTGGGGGCCCATGCTGTAATTGTGATTACCCAGGCAGGACTCACGTTTGGCCCTTTAAGCCAGGTCAGGCTGATAACCATGAACACATCTTCCCTCCCCGCTCTCCAAGATAATAGTCAGTATAATCATCTCAGACTCTCTGCCCTCATTTCTGAAACTTCTTGACTCTTAGTATATAGAATCAGTAGAATGTAACAGTTAAGAGCTTGTGTCCTAGGGTGTGTCCAAACCCCTAGATCCAAATCCTGGTTCTGACACTCCCCAGCTGGGTGACTTTGAGCAAAGTATGTTACCTTCCTCCTACCCCAATTCCTCATCTGTAAATTGGGGCTAATAATGGTACTTCTAACATTCTTTGGGGGGAAGAGATGAATTCATACCCATGACGTGTTGAGACAGTGTCTGGCAAAGAATAAGGGTTAGTTACTCTTCCTGTTCACTGACCTTTGGTCCCCCTGGAAAAGCTGCCTAGCCAATGGGGCAAATGAGGGTTGAAACCCAGTCCACACTCTGCTTGAAAAGTCAAGAATTCTTGGGCCCTGGAGCTCGTCCGTATCAGCCCTAAGAAGTTTCTCTCTTTCTCCCAATTTACCCACCTATCGGGCAGTGCCTTTTTTCAGTTTATAGAAGGAAACTGTGCCTGTCTTTGCCCTGGTAACCAGTCTACTTGTTTTCTATTCCCTGCATCCTCCTTCATAAAGACCCTGGAATTCACTCACCATATTGGCTCACCCCTGTCACAATTCCTCCTGCAGGATACAAAGAAGCTTGCCAAGATTTAATTTGTGCTGCCTTCAGCAGTAGAAGAGGGATTTAGAGAAGACACCAAACCAAGATAGATCCTCTGCCAGTGGAGTGATCTCCTCCTCTTATTTATAATCATAGAGCCTGCCTCATGTTAGCTAGTTTAACATCAACACAACCTGTGATGAAGGTACTGCTCTTATCCCTCGTTTTATGGGGAATTCTCACATGAAAATTGGCAACATTGGCCTTCAAAGGCCTCTCTGCCACCAGAGCTCTGCCTGTTTCCCCTTGAGAACTACTCCACCAATGAGGTGATTATAACCCACCATCAGCTCATTTTCACAACCAGGCTCCTACCCCACTTACCATGGGCATCAACGGTTTGGGTTAAGAGTAGTGCTACCGTAGATGTACCCATCCAGACTTTCTTTTTTTCTCCTTTTCTTCACATTTGGCCATCATTCCATGTGTAATATAAGTAGTTTTGTATGTGCAGAAAATTGAAAGCTTGGGGATTTGAGCATGTATAGAGATTCTTGAAGCTCAAAGGAAACTCAAGCAAGAAAGATGAACCCCAGAAAAAAGAAATGGCTAACCAGTGTCTCACAGTAAGTTAGTGAAGTAGTTGGGGCTCATTTCCAGGTCTTCACACTTCTTATCTTTAAGGGATATGGATTTCTCATCCTTGTTTCAGAGCCTTCTTGCCTGGTACCAGTGAGTTCATGCTGTGCAACTATACACTTAAATCTTACCTGCCACAACCCTTTTGTTTGTAGTCATAGCTCCTTGCACTGTAATGACAGTGAGTAAACTCTTGTAGTTGACCCCCAAAGATGTGCTCAAGTCCAAACACCCATTACCTTGTAAACCCGACCTTATTTGCAAGTAGGGTCTTGGCAGATTAAGTCAAGTTAAAATGAGATCCCAATGGATTAGGGTGGGTCCTAATCCAATGACTAGTTTTCTTAGAAGAAAAGAAAATGAATGTAGAGTAAAGAACACCACGTGAAGACACGCAGAGATTGGAATGACACATCCACAAGCCAAGGAATGCCAGGGATTACCAGCAACCGTCAGAGGCTAGGACAAAGGCATAGAACAGATCGCCTTCAGAGGCTCCAGAAGAAACCAACTGGCCAATACACCTGAATTCTGGACTTCTAACTTCCAGAAGTGTGGGATAACAAATTTCTGTTGCTTTAAGCCCCCCAACTTGTGGTAATATGTTGTGGCAACACTAAGAAACTGATATATCCCTCCTGAAATGAATTGTCCTGTCCATGTACACCTTGGCAAAACAAAACAAAATAAACAAACGAAAATAGTTCTCATCTGAGAGAGGGTCTTGATAGCTGGGAGAAAGCGTAAGAAGCGTTGAAGGGGGAAGGAGGAGTCGCCCATAAATCTCAGAGTGCTGTAGCCAGAGTAGTGGGCAAGAGGACACACAAAGGGGGGTGCTGGGAACCCCAACAGTCCTTTCTGCACTGGCGCCTCTGAGCTGGGCCAGGCTTGAATCTGAGTGAGGGTACGTGGGTCTTACCCTTCTGCTCCATTTGCTCACAGGCAAGGCCCCGGCGACCCAGTGGGCACTGGCACTCACAGCTGGTGCCCTTGAGGATGGGCTCCCCATTGTTGAAGCAGGGTCCACAGCGGCAGGCATTGAATTCCATCAGGTACTGGTCCAAGGCCCGGCGCAGGTTCTGGCGCTTGGCCTCCAGGGGCCCCAGGTTTGTATGTCGCAGCACCTCATGGATGGGCTGCATCTATGGGTTCAAAAAAAATAGAGAGCCCTTCCCTGGGCTTCCAGCTTCCCAGAGCCCACAGACTGGCCATCAGGCCTTCCCAGTCCTGCTCCATGCGAGGCACAGACCTAGAACTCTATCTCACTGCATTGGACCCTCACAGCCACTCTGCAAAGCAGGCACTAAACTCCAGAGACCCTGAGTGTTCGAGGGACTAGCTCAGGATCACCCAATTAAGTGCAAGAGCCATTCTGAACATGGGCCTCCTTAACTCTGAAACCTGTGCCCCCCCCAACCCCCCCCCCCCCCAGTCCCAGAAGAAGAAGAGAACTCAGCAGCTATCTGCGCCAACTCATCGGCCCCCCTCCGGCACTTTTAAAGGAAGCAGGAAGAGTGTAAAGTATTATGTGTGTTTAGCGTGTGTTTTGTTTGGTTTGGTTTTGGTTTTGGTTTTGGTTTTGGTTTTGGTTTTTAATCCGTAACCTCCAAAGCAGGAATTATTAAAGTCCTTGATAGGTAGTTGGCGGTGCAGAATACTTCTCACACTGGTGTGAGTGTGATGGTTGTATGTGGGGGGTGGAGGGTAGGGGTCCTTGGCCTCTGGGGCCACCTATTCCAGGAATGACTACAGGCCAGGGTTTCTCAACCTCAGCACTACTGCGTTTCCAGCTGGATAATTCTTTGTTGGCAGAGGAGGGCTGTCCTGTGGGTTGTAGGATGTTCCGAAGTGTCTCTGGCCTCTACCCATTAGATGCCGGTCATAACTTTAGGTTGTGAAAATCAAAACTGTCTGCTGACATCACCAAATATCCCCTGGGGGGCAAAATCGACCCCTGGCTGGGAAGTAGTGGATGGAGGTGAGAGCCCTGAATCTGGAGGCAGAAAATCTGTCTTCGGATCTTGGCTCCACTGGTTCCAGGCTATGTGATCTGTCAGGTGACACGGGAAGCCTGCCTTCTTTGCCTCTACAATGAGAACAGTACTCTTGCCTTCCAGGTTTACTGTGATGATGAGAGCTGGTAGACTGGAAAAGCCTGTCGCGGAGTACAAGTTCAATAAATGCTGCTCACACCCTCGTTATGCGGCCTAGAACTCTTTTCTGTCCCTCTCTAAGCCTGAGCCCCATTATCTATGAAATGGGAATAATAACCTTCTTCCTAGAATTCTTATGACGATCTAAAGAAACAATGAATGAGAGATGCCAGCATGAAAGGGAAGAACAATATAAAGCAAAGCACCGTTTTGATTAGTTAGATGGGATGGTAGGGGGATAAAAGCTGAAATTTTTCAAATTGCATGTACCTATGGTGGTCGTCAGCATGCTTTTAAGGCTATATATTTTAACACACAATCAAAAAGTGAGAGCTCCTTTACAGATCTCTCATTTTATAGGACAGTAACCTGAGGCCCCGAGAGAGGAGCGATTTGCCAAGGTCGCAGGGCAATTCAGAGGTAGGGACGGAGCCACACTGGGGCAATCTCCCTCCTCCAGAATCAAAAGTCAATGGAGGGCACTCACAGTGGCCTCGAATGGGTTCCTGGAAATGTGTACAGAAAGATCGGTGACAAACAGACCTTGGCTTGTGGTCACAGGCCGCAGCTGAGGTCACCAGGCTGGTCACGTCAGGACTGGCTGGGCAGCCAGCCAAGGGCAGGCGACCACTTACTGGAAGTTCAGAAAGTTTGGCCCCATTGTTAGGAAGTGCGTGCAGAATGGGCCGCCCTGTGGCCCTAGTTAAAGATGACTCTTAATTTCAGGGAAGGTTAGGACCATTGGGCAACTTCCCTGTGACCTTCCAGCGGGGCTCAGCACTCAGCCCCCCATCTCTCACTTCTCAATCCCAGACCCTTCAGGGAGAGGAAAGGGACTCCTTGGGAAGGGCAGGTGGGGACTGAAAGAAGGGAAGAGGGGTGGATAAAAAGAATCTTCGAGCTTGGAAAGATATTGGCCATGATCTTCTTCCCATTTTATAGGTAAAACAGATTCCGAGAAGGCAAGTGGTGTGATATTAGCAACATGATGTAACATAACACATAATAATATGTAACATAGCATCATAACATAACATAATTCCCATATTCACTCAATCTCAGTACCTGCCATAAATAATCACCGCTAAGCTACCATGGGGATATGCAAATAAGACACTGTCTCCTCTCTGAGCATCGGGTTCCAAATAATCCCCTGGCTAACCTCCTTATCTGTAGTCTGTCTCTCTCTCTTCCCAGCCCTTCAGTTCATCCTTCATGTATCTGTAAGCATCCTCTTTTTCAAATACAGCTCAGGGCACCGGGGTGGCTTAGTCAGTTAAGCATCCAACTTCCGCTCAAGCCATGATCTTGTGGTTCTTGAGTTCAGGCCCCACATCAGGCTCTGTGCTAACAGCTCAGAGCCTGGAGCCTGCTTTGGATTCTGTGTCTCCCTCTCTCTCTGCCGCTCCCCCACTCATGCTCTCTCTCTTTCTTTCAAAAATAAACACACAATAAAAATATAAGTAAAATATATAAAATATAGCTTTAGCGCTGTCACCTCCCTGCTCCACAACCTACCAGCTCCTTAATGCATCAAATCCAAACTTCTCAGGGCCAAAATGTGTTGTGAAGAGATTGTGAATGTTAGAGTCTGTGGGACAGAGCTCAAGTTGGTCTCTGCCATTTACCAGCTATGAGATTTGGCCAGCTTACTTAGCTTCCATCAGCTTGTTTCTTCAACTGTCATTCACTAAATACTCACTACTCTCTCCCTAACCTTGTGATGTAATATGTTACTATCTCCATGTTATAGACCAGGAAACTAGGGCTCAGAAAATGAAGTAACTTGTCTAAGGCTATACACTGAAAAGGTGGCTGAGCCATGATCCAACTTATATCTTTCTCATCCCAAACCTAGGCTCTCTTTCCCCCAAGATGGTATTCGGTCTTCTCCAAATCATTAACATCAGACTTCCCCTTGGGAGCTTTGTTCAAGGCAAACACAAAGTTCACCTCTTGTCCGTGAAAGTTTATATATTGCTCCTGATATCAATTTTACACTTTTTGACCAAATGACTAATAGCTTGATGATAGCAATTTTCAGACCCTATGTGAATTACAGGTGCGTGAAAATGGTCCCTTACTTATTGGAGAAGAAATGAGATCAGGGTTAATCCATCTGACCTCTTTCTTCATAGAGAGAAGGGTGTTATAATAGACTTTTAGGTTCAACTGTTGGTATATATTTTAAGAAGAGAAATGTATCCATACCCGGGATTTTAAATATCTGTAGAAAATGGACAAGAGTCAAGAGAAAATGGGTGAGAAAGTAATCATAAAAAACCCAAAATACAACTCTTTTCTTAATGGACTATACTTGCGTATGAATAGAAATAGTTTGACAACTGGTAGACCAATCCATTTCCTTTGCAACTTGAATACAATTTTACTGCCTTTCTGAAGTTAATGATTTAAGGCAGGGTTTCTCAACCTCAGCGCCGTTGATGTTTGAAGTCAGATATTTCTTTCTTATGGGGGCTGTCTGTGCATTGTGAGGTGTTTAGCAGCATCCATGGTCCCTACGCACTAGAGGCCAGTGGCACCTTCTAGCTGTGACCACTGAAACTGTCTCCAGACACTGCCAAATTTCCCTAAGGGAGCAAAGTCGCCCCCCATGGTTGAGAACCATGGCTTTAAGGAAGGTGCTAGGGTAGAGGGATGTGAGAAACTGGTCATGAAGTCCAAAGGTCTGAGATCAAGTATTGCTACCTATGAGCTTTGTGACTATAAATGGATCACTAGTTCCTTGGAGCCTCAGTTTCCTAATCTTTTAAATAGTGAGACTCACTTCTGGACCAGAGGTTCATTGTGATAAGGGGATGAGATCACTTGGAGCAAGGGCAGCAAGTACATCTTGGTACCACAGCTTGTTCTTGTATGGCCTTTGAGCTGAGAATGGTTATTACGTATGTAAAAGTTTGTAAAAAAGAAGGAGAAGAATTTGTATGAGAGTTTGTCTGTGGCCCACACAGCCTAAAACATTTACTCTCAGCTCCTTCCCAGAAAAAATTTGCCAACCCTCGACTGAACGAATGTGACTTTAAAGTCTTTTCTGTATAAATGAAAGTTCTTATTTTTAATGTGGCCTAATTCTGAAGAAATTCTGGGACCACTAGTGTAAAACTAGGCTCTGCCCAGATGTTAAGCTTCTGCTCCCGGAGGTCGTGTGGCCTGGGTTTAAAGTCACAGGCTCCCTGTAGTCAGGTGGCGGGAAGGCCACCAGATCAGTGTGCCGTTACATTTAATCTTGTTCTTTGATGGGCTCATAATAAGAAATATGAAATGATCTGGTCTGCTTCACTTTCATTCCTCATGGACGTAGAGTTTCTTCAAGTGCGAAAAGACTTACCTCAAAATCAATAACAACAGGATTATACTTTAATGACCTCCCCCAGGAACGATACGTAATGGTGCTCCCGTTTTGAGTCAAGCCACCGCCCCAGCCAGAATTGCCACCTCGCACTCGAGAAATGATGTCTTCCACAGCCATGGCCAGCCTGTCTTTGTCTGCCAGCAAGAAGATAAGTGCATTAGTTCAGTTTCCAAAAAGCCAAAGGACTGGTTGGCAAGCTCCACTGATGAGATTTGGGACAGTTTATGTGCTCCCCTTACAGCTGTCTCCCGTTCTTCCACCTTGCTCAGTGAACTAGCAGGACAACCAGAAGGCAAGGACCAAGACCCAGAACTAGACCCATCCTCTGAATTAGAGCAGACACTGGGAGGACAGCCCAGACCAGACCCGCATGGCGGAGGGACAGGATGGGGAAACGGATGAGGATTCATTCGTGCACACATTTATTCGTTCATATGCCACATGTGTACTCAGCGCCTGCTACCTGCCAAGTAGGTTCAATTAAGTATCATAGGTGCTGTGACAAATGTCTCTATGGGGCATAGAAGGGGCACAGAGAAAAAGGCAGTTAGATCTACAGCGGGGAGGGAGGATTGTCAGGACAAAAGGTGAGTTGTCTAGAAAAGTGAATGACCAGGTAAATGGAGAGAGGAGGGAAGGGCATCACGGAGAAGAAAGTATTTGACTTAAGGCCCCGAGGCATGAGTAGCCAACACAGTGGGAGTAACCTGAACCCCAGTACATTTGATGAGTGAATGAATGAATGAATGAACACTCACTGACTTATTCGGGAAATGCCAAAAATATCCGTATACAAGTTTCTCTAATAATTGTTCTTTGAGCTTGGTAACTATATTGTCCTCTCTCGGCAGACTATGACCCAGTGGGCTTTTATCTCAACAGTCAACTGTCCAGGTTCTGTCTGTACATTCCCTTCATCCCAGTTCTTACTTAGATCTTTGTCTAGTGCTCGAAATCTAGAAGTCACATATTTCTAAGGTGATCTCAGTACATGGTTAATTCAAAATAGAGCCACAACCGGTTATTGGTTTGGGGTATTTAACAGCTATACAGCATGACCATTGACTGAAATGGAACCAGTTGAAGGGCAAAATAGTGTCTGTGCCCTGAGTGTGTGTCCAAGGAAATGTCTAGCTTCTCTTTTAGGGACCCATTACTAAATACTTACTAGTATTGCCACCTCCAGTTTTTTCACAACGTTCTGCTGATAAACGTCCTTCAGTTTTTATGCTGTCTGTGTAATCATAGTCAATGCCCACAAAGCCTCCGAAGCATTTCTTGATATCTGTGCTGGTAATGCCTGTCACAGGGAGACAGAGAGATACAAAATGCTGAGATGCTTAAAGACTGTGAATACGTAACAACCAGTTCACAGCAGGAAAAGCTAGCTTTGGTTTTGGAGTCTCAGAGAGCTAAGGTGAAATCCCAATCCTCTAACCCAATCTCAGTGTTCCCTTCTGTGTGGTTCAAACCCAAATAATTCTGGTAATGAGAAGGAATATGTATTGCACATACTAGCTGCTCAAAAGTGCTAGTTCCCTTTCCTTTGCACATTTTCCACTGAGCCTCCTCAAGGCAGGGATTCTGTCTCATCCATCTCCATAAATGCCTGTGCCTCACACAGTACCTGGCCCGTGATCGGCACCATTTTCGTGCCGCCATTTTGACCTCGTTGCTCCTTCCTCTCTCTTTCACCATCTTTCCGAAGTCTACTCAAGCTCCAGTTCAAATGTCATGTACTCCATGAAGCATATTTGGATCAGAATACTTCCCTCCTTCTTCAGAACTACCAGTGTGTGTGTTTGGGCATGAATGATCATATTTGCACAATTCTTTTTGCCCAGGTCTTCCTCCTACCCTGGAGAGGCCAGACTGCCTTTAGAAGATGGATAGATCTCCACGGGAAGTCGGGCCTGCCTTCTGACCCCACGAGAACTGTGAGTCCCACATTAGCTGTCTCCATATTTGTTTACATCTGAGGACCCACGGAGGAATCTGAGTCTTCTAGATGAGGCATATAATTCTCAAAGCACGAAAGTCATTTTGTCCCAAGCCCTTGATCTGTAAATGAATAGAGCTGAGTTTCCAATCCTTGGTCGGGCTGGCAAGGTAAGGCTAGAAAAGTCAACTAGAGCAAGATACCGGCCCTCGCTACAGAGTCCAGCTTTATCTGTGGCTAGAGGTCAAGGATTTGTGCCTTATTCACCACTCTCTTGTCGGCATAGCGGCACAGTGTCTGTTGTGGACGAGGCGCTCAGTAACTACTTTCAGAATAAGTGGTTGATGGGTGAAAAAGGTGAGTAGATAAATAAATATATGCCATGAGTCCTTTGGTATGGGCTTCTGACGGGAAGAATCTCAAAAGTCAGGAATCCTGAATTTAAATCTCAGTCACTTTGATGAGTGGATAAGGAAATTATGGCGTATTTAGTATAAATATGCGTGTATGACTATTACATACATCTGATTATCATATGTGATATATATGATATTCAGCCCTAAAAAAAAAAAAAAAAAAAAAAGAGATCTCGTCATTTGCAACAACATGGATGAGCCTGGAGAACATTATGCTACATGAAGTAGGCCAGGCACAAAAGGAGAAAAACTGCATGATGTCGCTTATATGTGGACTCTAAAACAACCAAATAAATATATACAGAAGCAGAGGTAGAAAGGTAGTTGCTGGAGGTGCAGAGGTGGGGTTGGGGTGGGGGGGGGACGCTGGTCAAAGAGAACAAAGTTGCAGTCCTGTAGGATGAGTACGTATAGAGATCTAATTGCAGCCTGATGACTATAGTTAATTATACATATGAAATACTGAAAAATTGGAAAGTGTGGATTTCAGGTGCTCTCATCCCATACACACAGGAAAAGGTAACTCTGCGAGGAGAAGATGTGTTAATTAGCTTCAGTGTATGGGGCACCTGGGTGGCTCAGTCAGTTAAGCGTCTGACTTCAGCTCAGGTCATGATCTCACACTCCGTGAGTTCGAGCCTCGCATCAGGCTCTGTGCTGACAGCTCAGAGCCTGGAGCCTGCTTCGGATTCTGTATGTGTCTCTCTCTCTGCCCCTCGCCTGCTCATGCTCTGTCTCTCTCTGTCTCAAAAATAAATAAAAACATTAGTTTCACTGTAGTAATAATTCACTCCATATATCAAATCGTCATGTTGTATGCCTTAAATATGACAAAATTTTTTTTTTTTAAGTAAAATGAAACCAATCCCAGTCATAGGCACCCTGTGTGCATTGAGAAAAGGCCGGTGATGGCACTGGGCCTCACTTTCCCGTTTGCAGAGAAAGCGGCTGGATTTGCCCATCTCCGGGCCCGCCTGAGCCGCAGCCCCCTACCTGTGGGCACGTGTTTCTGAATCACGGCTGAGCTCCTGGTGCCTAGGAGGCTGGACGCTGTGAGCACCAGCACTCAGCACCAAGCACAGGGCTTCCTCGGCCACTTCTATTCAAGCACTTTTAATTGTTGATGCATTACTAATTGAGGAAGATTTAGCATATTTAATTGTTTTGATTAAAAAATGCTTCCCCAGTGATCAACAAAAGCGGGGGAAAGGAATTCACAGGCAGAAGCCAGAGTGATTACAAGTGGGGGATGGTGGAGAGCCGTGGACTTACAGTGCCAGGGCAGGCTGATGGGGTGGAGTGGGGGAGGCTGGAGGCTGTCTGCAGGGCCCTTTTGCTCAGGCACGGTCTGCCACAGCCTGCCATGCGCAACAGGGGAAAGAGAAATCCAGTTCGATTTAAGCGGCACCGCCTCACTGCAAAGATTTGCCTTCCGGGGACACCGACGTAGGGTACCAGCCAGCAAGGGAAGGTCTGTGACTTAAGGATCATACGACGTGAGAGCTGAAAGCATCCTTGGACACCTAGCCACATTCTCTTTTCTGGTTGAGACGCCCTTGGTTCATACAGGTTAATTATCTTGCCTGAGGTCATACAGCTAAGAAATGGTGGAGCTGAGGGGCGCCTGGGTGGCTCAGTCGGTTGAGCGTCCGACTTCGGCTCAGGTCATGATCCCGCGGTCCGTGAGTTCGAGCCCCGCGTCGGGCTCTGTGCTGACAGCTCAGAGCCTGGAGCCTCTTCAGATTCTGTGTCTTTCTCTCTCTCTGACCCTCCCCCATTCATGCTCTGTCTCTCTCTGTCTCAAAAATAAATAAACATTAAAAAAAAAAAGAAATGGTGGAGCTGAGATTCAAACTCAAGTCTGGCTTGCTTAGAAGCCGGTGGTATTTTCACTAATTCCAATTATCGCATCAGACTAAAGAATTCTGCTGTTAGAAAAATTTAGTAAACACCAACTGCGTACCATCCCCGGCACATCGTGTGTTGGGCAGTGTAGGCACTGTGAGCTAAAGTTATAGGAGTATGATACAAATCTGAATAAGTAAGCCTTTGTCCTTGAGAAGCTAGCAGGTTTGGGACAATATACCAAACAAAAGCGAAGGCGTCTCCTGAGAGTTGCGTGTTCCAGAACACGAGGGCTGGGAATGGAGTGCCTCATCGGCAACTGTAGGAGCTGCTCAATCAGAGCTATCTACAGAACACCCATGGGAAACCACGCCCAGTAAGCTGGGAGGTGGGGGGCAGAGGAGGTCAAATGCAGGGCCCAGATCCAGGACTTGAAACCACTCGAAAGCCGTATTGGGAACTGAGACACAGGGCCAGAGGTGTCTTGCTTCCGTCAAGCAAAGAACAGAGGAGGGAGAGGGGAGAAAGAGCAGAAAAAGGCCTGGAATCGTGCGGCACTTGCCCAGATGGGTGTGGGCACGGGTGGCCTGACGACGCAGCTGGCTCTTGAACAACATGGGGCTTGGGGGTGCTGACCCCTCACACAGTTGAAAAGCCAAGTGTAACTTTGACTCCCCCAAAACTTAACTACTGATAGCTTACTGTTGACGGGAGGCCTTACCGTTAACATAAATAGCCAATAAACACATATTTTGTGTTGTCTATATTATAGAGTACATTCTTACAATAAAGTAAGCTAGAGAAAAGAAACTGTCATGAAGAAAATCATAAGGAAGAGAAAATACATTTACAGTCCCGGACTCTATTTACTGAAAAAAAAATCCACCTAGAAGTGGACCCACACAGTTCAAATCCATGTTGTTCAATGGCCAACTGTATTTATGGAACCAAACAATGATCTGCCATGGCTTCACCCCATCCCATCAGGCTGGACTCCCTAGATACCCACTTTGGACCGTAGTGGCATTTGTTACGGTTTTTGAACTTCAGGGACCCCTGGAGTTGATGTTTCCCAAACTGGACTACATAGTGACATGGTTTGGAGTGCTTATTTAAAATACAGATTCCTGGGGCACCTGGGTGGCTCAGTCGGTTAAGCGTCCGACTTCAGCTCAGGTCACGGTCTCACGGTCCGTGAGTTCGAGCCCCGCGTCGGGCTCTGGGCTGATGGCTCAGAGCCTGGAGCCTGCTTCCGATTCTGTGTCTCCCTCTCTCTCTGCCCCTCCCTCGTTCAGGCTCTGTCTCTCTCTGTCTCAAAAATAAATAAACGTTAAAAAAAAAAATTAAAAAATAAATAAATAAAAAATAAAATACAGATTCCTGCGTCCCACCTGTATCAATTCTAATTCTGTATTTCTGAGTAATTAGCATTCTGTCTTTGAAAAAATAACCCAGATGACTCCTATTCAGTGCATCTGGGAACAGATGTTGAGTACCACGGTTTTACAGAGAACTCTGGTGGCCTGTCACAGAGCGCTGGCCTGTGTCCTGTCTCAGTCAATGCCTTTGTCAATGCCGTGGATATGGACTTGGCAGCCAGGCTCATCATATGTACCCAGAAGAAGTAACTATGAAAAGCCAAGGATCATTCAGATAAAGTATCAGGATTCAAAAAGCCCTCGGAAGGTTTGGCAGGATAGACGGACCAAGCGTAGTGAAATGAGACTCAGTTGAGAACGCTGGGGAGAAAATACCATGCATGAGCACAACAGGGAATGGGAACAGCTTAGGAAAGCAGAAAAAGGCTGTAGAGTTTTGGATAACTTCCAGCTCAGGAGGACGATGAAGCCAGGTGAAATGCCAGGTGAAAATTATAATCAATTAGGTAAAGGAGGGGAGCATCTCTCTCTGTGCAGCTTAGAGAAACCCAGAACCTGGAACAAAAGTCTGGCGTCCACATTTTAAAGGAAATAAGAGACTATGACATTCACTGAATATGATTCAGCCTTAAAAAAAAAAAAAGGAAATCCTGCCATATGCAAGAACATGGGTGAACCTTGAGGACATTATGCTGAATTAAATAATCACAGAAGGACCAATATGCATGATTCCACTTATATGAGGCATATAAGATAGTCAAACTGATAGAACCAGAGTGTCGAATTGTGGTTGGCAGGAGTTGGGAGGGGGGAAATGAGGCATTTCTTTTTCTTTTTTTTATGTTTATTTATTTTTAAGAGACAGAGAGTGAGTGGGGGGAGGCAGAGAGAGAGAGGGAGACACAGAATCTGAAGCAGGCTCCAGGCGCTGAGCTGTCAGCACAGAGCCCGCTGCGGAGCCCGCTGCGGGGCTTGAACTCTCGAGCCGTGAGATCATGACCTGAGCTGAAGTCGGACGCTTAACCGACTGAGCCACCCAGGCACCCCAAGGCATTTCTAATCAATGGACATAATGTCTCAATTATGTAAATTCTAGAGATAGAATTGTCTCTATAGTTAAGAAGACTGTATTGTCCACTTGAAATTGTGTTACTTTGTTAAAAGAGTAGATCTCATGCTAAGTGTTCCTACCATAATAAAACGAAAAAGGAGGAAAAATGAAATAGGGAACATCCTTTGGGAATGTTTGAGGGGATTGGGGATGTTTACCTGAACAAGAGAGGAAAGGTCTAAGATAAGTAGAACAAGATTCAGCTCACTGGAGGGTTATCTTGAGGAAGAGGAAGTAAGCTTATTTGTGTGGCTGGAACGAGGGCCAAAAGGACAGAAGTTATAGGAGGACAGATTTAAGCTCGGCGTCAGGTAAATCATCATCACAGATCAAGGAGATAGGAGTTGTTTCATAAGGCAGTGAGCACCCCATACCAAGAAGGTACCAAGCACAGGCTGACTATTTGTCTGTAAGGAGCACTGTGGAAGGGCTTGAAGAGTTGACCGGTGGTCTTTTAAGGTCTCTTCCAAAGCCACGATTCTGAAACTTTAAGAACATACCAGAACACCTAGGGAACATCTGAAACAAGTTTGGTAAGTACTTAATGACTCCTTGCTGTGTGCCAGGCATCTGGAAATAAGGAGGACTCAAGAGTGTCTACTCTCAGTGAGCTCACAGGCAAGGGTGAAGAAATGGAAGGAAACAGTTATTGCCCTGTGGGATGAGGGCCGCAGAAGAAGGCAACAGAGTCAGGACTAAGTCTTGCTTGGAGGTCAGAGGAAGGATATCGGAGGCCAGTCTGAAAAGATGAGTAGGGATTAGCCAGACAAAGTGGGGACGCGTTGAGAGTAGAGGGAGACCATGTGCAGGCCCTGCATCCCCAGCAGCAAGATTCTGCTCAGAAAAGCCACCCTGACCTAAACTCCAGAGTAGAAAAGAGAGAGAGGTAAGGTCAGTGTAGGAAGTACTGGGAGCCCCTGGGTTCCTTCCCGCTCTGATCTGGCCTCAAGAAGAGCTGTTGTGGTGACCTCCTGCAGGCCAGGAGCCCAGGGGACATGTCCCTGGCCGCCACGTCTAGTACGTCTTCCCAGCCTGGTCTTGACTGTGGCCCAGGCGTGGGAGCTGCTCTCACACCTCCACGGAGAGGCTGTATCACTGTGGCTCAAAGGCAGGACCAGGCAGCTTGACTTCTGAGGTGGCAGAACACAGCAAGTCTGTCACTCTTCAGATGAAAACCATCAGGTGGAAAACAGCAGGTGTAAGACATTATTTATCCCTTTGCAACAAACAAATGCCATTCAGGTTGCAGTCATCTGTCTGCTGTGTTGCTTTGCTACATCGGTTGTCCCCAAAGACAGCCTCGGAAGGAAAGGGGAGCCTGATAGGGTCCATTTCATGTGATAATATTGGAAGAGATGGTTGTTTAGCTGGGAAGGATAGGCTAACTTACCTGCCCCCTCTGTGCTGTTTATCCATTGAAACTCAAGCTTCTCCCAACCACCTAAGAATAATAGTGTAAGTCCCTCTGTGCCTTTCACATGCTGTTCCCTCTCCCACTCGACTCTAGAAAGCCTTCCTTCTCTCTCAGGGATCCAAATCTGTGTCTCCACGGTCTCCTTGTGTGTCCCCCACGCCATCCCAGTGCTTCCCTCCAGCATAGTATTTAGCGAATCCTAGCAATTGTCAGTTTCTTGGTCTGTTCTTCCAATTATACCGCAAACTTGTAAAATTGTCTTCTGGGTTTTACAGGTCTTGGCACAGACCCTGGCATGTGACAAGCCCCCAGGATTGCTCAGGGATGGGCTGATTCCAGCCAATCTAGACAATACCTCTAAAACGTTTCGGTAGTCACAGATCTTCCTTTTGGTTGATGATGCACACGACATCTTTGTAACATCTCACACCTGATTAAGAGATGATATGTTATAAAGCACTTTCACTCTGTGTTATCCCATTGGAGGCTCACAACAGTCTTAGGGAGCTGGGAGCATTTATCCATTTTGCAGGCTCGCTGGTTGGAAAAAGCAGTAATTGTGGTGAACAATGTGAACTCTGTTCAGGTATGTTACTTGAACCTCTTTGGGCTTTATTCTCCCCGTTTGTAAAAACGGGGGTGATAGTTTCCGCACATGAGTCCCTAAAAACAGTGTCTGACACAATTAAGTCTTCAACAGATCTTAGCTACTATCATTAGGTTACTTGCCCCAAATCCAAAATAAACAGGCCCAGGAATCAGGGTGTGATGTAACGTGTGTTACCTCCAAATGCGGTTTCATTTGGATGTTTCCTTTCATCACATTAGTGTTAACTATGCAGAGAAATGTTCCTCATGTGGCGTGAGTAGCAGTGGCCTTACCGAGCCCCTCATTCCCTGAACACCTCATTCTACAAAGCGGCAATCTGTGCTCCCCATGGGTGTTGTGGGACTACAACCTCAGGTCTGTCTCCTGACTGGTAACAGCTATCTTCAGGGACTCTGGCCCTTCTAGATCATTTTGGCCATACACAAGAGGCAGTATGGCGGAGGGGGCTGAGGTGGCCATGACGAGAGTGAGTATAGCAGAGATGTTCCGTCTCTCTGGAATGGAGACCACCTGAGCTAAAATTCACCTCTGCACACCAACTATCTGAGCAAATTGTTGAACCTCCGTGTGCCATGGTTTCCCATCTGGAAGGTGGGGGCTTTTGTAGAGTCTGCCTCATAGGGTTGTTTGTGATGGTTAAGTGAGCGAAGCTGCACCAAGTACAATTCTTGGGATTGTGCCTGGCTCAGAACCAGCCATCATGGTCAAGTGTTCCTGTGATTAGTATTGCAACAAATGCTACAGCATACCCAGACTGGGCTCGTGGTCCCTGATGCTAAGCTTGGAAAATCAGAGAATGATGGAGGCCGAGGCGTTCGTCAAGACAAATTTTCTTAATCAAGCTTTCTGCAGTATAAACTGTTCTGAATGAGTGAAGACCGAGAGAACGCCCACATTTGCTAAGTACCTGTTATGTGCTAGGTAAAGCTTTCCCATGTGTTATCTTATTTCATAACCACACATCTCTCCACGACAGGTACAATTATTCCCATTTTTTTTTAACGTTTTATTTATTTTTGAGACAGAGAGAGACAGAGCATGAACGGGGGAGGGGCAGAGAGAGAGGGAGACACAGAATCAGAAGCAGGCTCCAGGCTCTGAGCCGTCAGCCCAGAGCCCGACGCGGGGCTCGAACTCACAGACCGCGAGATCGTGACCTGAGCTGAGGTCGGAATTATTCCCATTTTTAAGATGAGTAAACAGAGGCTTAGATAGTTTAAGTCACTTGCCCAAAATTCTACAGTAAGTAAATAGTAGAACTGGGGTTGAGCCAAAGTCTATGTCCAAAGCCCATGTCCTCCATGCCACATTATGTCACCTATGGGAGAGAGAGAGCTAAGGGTGGCGCTGGGGAGTAATTTTGACATCATCACACCTTTTTCCCCTTTAAAGCTGGGGCTCTTTCAAAGACAGAGCTAGAAATTCAAAATCAGGGCAAGATCAGGAGAATGGTGCTGAGGGTCTCCTAGGTCCATGTGTATGCAAATGACTTGGGGGGATGGGGACAAAACCAAGACACCAGGAGTCTATCAGTCAATCAATACCATCCATCACTGTGCAGTCTGGTTGTCATGGCAACTGGGGATAAAGCCTGGAGCCTGTTAGAATCTTGTGCCTGTCTGTTCAGGGTGACTGGTTGGTTAGCAGGCACAGCAAAAGACCCTCTGGACCAGCCCAGACTATTTAGCCATAAATATAAGACACTTCACCATCAGATTCCTGCCCACCTCACCCTCTGCACTGTCCAGTCCAGCCCAGACTCTTTAGGAATCTACCCCAACGCTGCAGAGTAAAGGAAAGCTCCAGAGGAGGCCCAGCATATATGGGCTTGGATTCTGAACCTCTCCTGCTAGAAAGACACTGAGCCTCTACTGTGCACCAGCTTCAGGCTATGGACAAGACTCCGGGAACGCATCATTAACAAGATGCATAATGGAAACAGGCAGCTGCAATGGTGTGATGTAACCAGTAAATCCTAGGTGCACTGGGGTTCAGCATCTAACAAGATGCCCAACCCAGGGGCGCCTGGGTGGCTCAGTCGGTTAAGTAGCCGACTTTGGCTCAGGTCATGATCTCGCGGTCCGTGAGTTCGAGCCCCACGTTGGGCTCTGTGCTGACCTCTCAGAGCCTGGAGCCTGTTTCAGATTCTGTGTCTCCCTCTCTCTCTGACCTTCCCCCGTTCATGCTCTGTCTCTCTCTGTCTCAAAAATAAATAAACGTTAAAAAATAAAAATAAAAAAAAAAGAAGAAGAAGACGCCCAACCCAAAACTGTGGAGACAGAAAGACTGCCTGGAAGGGTCCTATCTAAGCAGAGACCAAGAATGGCTAAGCATAAGCCAGGCAAAGAAGAAAGGGTATGGGGAGGGGAGCAGAAATCCAGGTAGAGGAAACAGCACGTTACTTCTTGTAAAGCCCCAAGGAGAAAGGGGGTATGGTTAAGTCGAGAGACCAGCAAATAGTACGGCACAGCCCAGTGGTGAGTAATGGGCTGAGCAGGGCCACACAGCATGCTCCCTTGAAGGCCAGCCATCTTATCCAGTGGCAGGAACCCTCCCATTCTCAATGGTCACCTTTGCATGGCTCCAGCAGCTTGCCATTCTGCTACTTGTCATCCTCTCTGTGGCTCCCTGGAGGCCAATACTGACTCCATTTCCAGGTTAGCGTTGTTATCACTCTTCCTGCCATAGCTCAGCCACAGGATTGCTCTCATTAATGCACTGGCCTCAGGGGCCAGCCCTCCACATCAGAGTCTGGCCTTTGGGTGAACCTAGACACTCATCTCCTACCACTCACCCTCACCCGTTTGCTGCTTCAGCCACTGTCATAAGAGGCCCTCCACCCAGAAAGCCCTAGCTCCCTTCTCCATCAGGCAAGCTCCTCTGCCTGATTTTTAGAAGTTCAGAGTCTAGAAAAGGGAAGGGTCAGAAAGGGTGGCTGCTCCCTCCTTTGCGCTCCTACTATGTTTATTTCTATTTGAGCATTTTCACGTTGTATTATTCTCAGCCCCCAACTGACTGCACGTTTTTCCAGGGCACGGATTTGTGTGTTTCATCTCTGTATCCCTGGAAATCATGGGCTCTCAGTGAGTATTGACTGGATGAGTGGTTGGAAGGATGAAAGGATGGATGGGTGGATGGATGAATGGATGCAGATTAGATTATGAGAAGTGTTTTCCTCAGAGATTAAGTGTTTCCTGCCTCCTACTTTGGGTAACAAGGAAAAATGTTGTTTTCTACTCAGTACCTTCCTGAAAGGGAATTATAAGCAACCAACGGCAATAATATATAAATGTGATGGAAAGTATGCGAATTTGAGGGACTTAAATTACACATTCATCCCACCCCAATTACTCTCCATACACAGCTTAATCATCTGGGCTGCCTCTGTCTCATTCTTGTAAAGGAATAAAAAATGCACAGCCCAGGGGCCCTCATTCCTCTATTCTGCTGCCTCTGACAGACATTACTAATTGATCACAGCACTGTCGGGCTGAGCCCCTGTCTCGTGTCATAATCTGGGTAGCATTTGCTATAGAAACCACTTGCCATCACTGGCTTAGACACTTTTTCTGACCTTCAAGCTTCTGAGGTTCACCTCTTTGAGTGCCGTGGGTGCCAGCTCATCATGCTGGTTCCTGGCTCTGTGACTGCACCTAAGTTTCAGAACAGACAACCACAAGCTGGGCAATTTGACCATTAACAATTCTCCCAATTACAGTGCCCAATCAGTGGGTTGAACTGATCCCAGACTTCATTTAGAAAAGAATATTGAGTATAATTCTCGCTTAGTTATTTTTGAAACCTGACTTAGCCACCTTCAAAGCTATCACTAGCGGTTTAATTTTTTTTAAGATCATAAGTTCTAAAAAATAAAAATAAATAAAAAGATAAGTGAAATAAAATAGCCAGATGTGGGGCGCCTGGGTGGCTCAGTCGGTTAAGCGTCAGACTCTTGATTTTGGCTCCGGTCACGATCTCTTGGTTTGTGCGTCCGAGCGCTGCATTGGGCTCTGTGCTGACACTGTGGAGCCTGCTTGGAATTCTCTCTTTCCCTCTTTGTCCCTCTCCCACTCTCTCTAGTGCTCTCTCAAAATAAATAAATAAACTTAAAATATATATGTACCCAGATATACCCCAAGAAGCACTGAGCTGGGAGTTAGAAATCCTTGTGTCAAACCTCACCCTGCTTCTAGCCAATGCCTTCACCTTGGACACACGATTTTACCTGTCAGTGCCTGGTTTTCCTTGTTTGTAAACCGGGACAGCCATAGATGGTTCACAGCAGTGCTGAGAGGCCTGAGTACCGTGATACGCACGTAAGCACTCAGCAAGCTGCCTGCCACAGAGCTCAGGTAGAACACAGTGAACACTCCATCTTTCATTTCCATTTGGATAAACAGTTTCATTAGATGAGACTTTCCAGGCCAGTCTTGGCAGTTATTAATTACATTTCTCTCTAGCTTTCTACCTTTGTCTGCCCTGCTGTGATGGTTAATTTTATATGGCGATTTGACTGGGCCATAGTCGTGTCCAGATAGTTGATCAAACACTGTTCTCGGTGTTTCTGTGAAGGTATTTTTGGATGAGCTCAACATTTAAACCAGTAGACTTCAGTAAAGTCTATTGTTCTCCCTAATGCGGGTAGGTCTCATTCAATCAGTAGACATCCCAAATAGAACAAATAGGCTGACCTTCTTCTGAGTAAGAAAGGATTCTTGCTGTCTGGCTGCCTCCAAGCTGGGACTTGAGCTTTCTTCCTATCTTTGACTCATACTGAACTATCAGCTCTTGCTGGGTCTCAAGCCTGCCGACCTTTGGACTGGAACTAAACCATCGGCTCTCCTGGGTCTCCAGCTTGCCAACTGCAGATCTCGGGACTCGCCAGACTCCGTAATTGTGTGAGCCAATTCCTTATAATAAATCTCTGTATCCTATTGGTTCTCTGAAACCAGTTAGTTAGAATACCAACTAATATACCTCCAAATATTTTCCTTATGGCAGCTGATGATTTTTCCTTTATTTAAAGTGATGAAATACATATCTATATTCAGTGGAACACACTAGATGGTGTTTTTAATACTTTTTTTTACTACCCCCTGCCCCAAGCTAAGCAATAAACTTTACTCCATGATGCAGCCCACACACATCCAGATAAAATCAGTTTCCATACTTCATCATACTCTGTTTTATGCACTCTGGTATTTTCTATCTTGTTTTATTCTATTTCATTTTGTTAAATACTGGTCATGACCCACTAACTTTCTTTTACAATCTACTAATGGGCCATGCCCTGTAGTTTGGAAAATCCTAAGAAACACATACATCTCTAAGACATTGTAGCACATGGGGTAAGATCACGTGTTCTTGAGTTTGACCCCTGGCTCCACCAGTTAATAGCAGCGTGATCTTGGGTAAGTTATTTAACATCACTGAGCTTCAGTTCTTAATTTGTAAATTGGGGAGTATAGTGTCTTCTTCCCAGGTCTTTTTTTAAAAATTTTTTAATGTTTATTTTTGAGAGAGAGAGAGAGCACAAGTGGGGAGATGCAGAGAGAGAGAGAGAGAGAGCAACACATAATCTGAAGCAGGTTCCGGGCTCCGGAGCTGCCAGCACAGAGCCTGACTCAGGGCTCTAACCCACGAACCGTGAGTTTATGACCTGAGCCGAAGCCGGACGCTTAACCGACTGGGCCGCCCAATGCCCCTCTTCACAGGTCTTTCTGGGGGATTAAAGGAGATAGTATATTTAAAATGTTTAACCCAGTGTCTGCCACATAGTAAATGCTCAGTAAATGTTGGCTTGTCTTGCCATCTCTGCTAGACTAAGCCTGCAATATATAATATCAGAACGAATGACGGAATGTGGGGAAATGTTGGGGGGATAAATACTTGGACAATACACAAACTCCGCAACAGAAGATATTGATTCAGTACTAATGGAATCATGTTGAGCAATTTACTTAGGCTCTTTGGACCTTAGTTTTCTCTATATAAAATTGGGGATATACTAATACAACTCCTTATAAGGTATTATAAAGATTATCTGGAATATTAGAGGTGAATGCGTTGTACATGAGCAATATTAGGAGTTACTATAGGCAAATATATTTTATTAAAACCAAGTATTTCCGTTATCTTTAAGTACAGTGAATTTTAAAAATTAATTCATTTTAGGTGGTAACAGACTTGGTTTTCCACATAGTCAATCATTCCTGACTATTATCAGATGATTATGGCAAAGAGAACCTCTGTTACCTTCCACTCCCCCTCAATGAGAGGAACCACACTGTTACCTAGACGGTGCTGTGTTTCTATTTGTTGAATGAAAAGCTGAAGGAATGAATGAGTAAAGGAAGGGAAGAAAGGGGAAGGAAGAGAATGTAAAACTATACTTGACATCAACTTCTCTGAGGTTTTAACTGTGTTCCTGTGGCTTTTTCTACCCTGTGTGTTAGGTGGTAGCCTAGCTGGTCCAAGGACCCTAGCTGGAAGGTGATGATCGATGACAGGCAGAACGTACCATGCTCTCGCTGGAAGGGTCTTTCCCAGGGTCACTTTTATCTGGCATCCATCAGGGGGAGGAATGATGGAACACAGGCACTGATTTGGGCAGAGTTGTTAACACTTTGAAAGATAGTGATGAGAATTCACAGTGACCTTGATAAATGGGAGAAGCAGTCCCTCCAAAACTGGATGAAGCTCCAGGGACAGAAATGAATGACCTTGATCAATAAAATGGGCAGGTGGGGGAGAAGGCATGATTGCTGAGGCTCCAAGTCTACAGCAAAAACATTGGCCACTGCAGGCCGGGCACAATGGTAATGATTTCCTTTCCATTTGAACATTGTTTCAGAGCTGACCAATTGCAGAGCCCTGTGAAATAGGTTGTCTGGTTATCCTCACTTTACAGATGAGAGGGCAGTTAACATTATAGAGTTAATAACAGAAAAGCTAAGAATAAGACATGTGGTGATAATAACACAACCATAGTGCAGCAACGGCAGGTAACATGTTTTAACTCTTAATACACGCCAGGTACTGGGCTACACGCTCACATAAATAGTTTCATTTCGTGTTCATAAGACTCCTATGGACGTATGGACTCTCGTTGTCTCATTTAGAAGAACAGCAAACTGAGGCATGAAGAGGATGACTAATTTGCCTGAAGGTCACTTCGCTAATAAATGGTGGAGACGAGATTAGAATCCAGGCAATCTGATTCAGAACCTTTCTCAGCAATTGATATTTATTGGGTGCTAAATATTTTCTGTGGATATGTCTGCTTATTCCTTATAACCACTCTGTGTGATGAACGCCATGAATACTTCCAGCTTCACAGGTTAGGAAATTGAGACTTGAAACAATTAAATAACCTGCCCGTTATCACACAGGTAGTAAGTGACACAATCCTTGTTTTCAACAGCTGTGCTACATTACTAATATCTTGCATTCAAGGGGAAAAAAATATCTAAACATTTACCACACAAGATGCGGGTGAATTATTCCCAAACAAAACTTGGTTATTGTTCTTACTTGGGTCTTGAGGAAGCTGAGCATTAGAGAAATTTAGTACCCTGATCAAGGCCCTGTAACTACTAGATGGTAGAACCAAGATGAGCACCCTTTGGGTCTGACTCCCAAGTTTGGATTCCTTTTTACCACATCACTAGCATATATCTCCATTCTATAGTCCTGGTTTCAATGATTTTACAACCTACTGACCCCACCTAAAACTGTAATCCATAACAGTAACTGCTGTTTTGACAGAAGTAGTTTATTAAAAAAATATCTTGGTTAATTCTTCTAATAGCCTTTTGAAGTAGTTTATTATCCATATGTTAGGGACGGGAAAACTGAGACTCAGAGACATAAAGTGCTAGTTTTTAGATGGAAGCATCTTCACGAAGAGCAAAGATATCTCAGAAAAAAATATTTTTATGCACCCCCCCCCCACTGCCTGCTGGTTTTTATGGGACCACACAGTGCTTCCTTCACAAGCGAAACATCAATAGCAATTATTTTCTGTAAGGTCTTCACAGACTTCTTTCAATATGGCCAAAACCCATAGAATCATGAACCTTTGGGGTCTTGAGGACCATTTGTTTACTTTCTATTCCATGCATGGTTTCCATTCAAGCATCCCTGATAAAGGTATCCAGAGTTACTTGGATTCTTAGATTCTGATAGGAAACTCTATTTTATGTTGCATTGTAAGAGACAGAGGGCCCAGAAGCTGAAACAGATGTGTCAGGATTCGTCTACATTAGTCCAAAACCAGGCATCCGGAACAGGTCACTACCATCTTTGTCCTAAAGATATTTATGGAATATCCACTAGCCTCTGATACTTTTCTCATTTTACATGTCAGTGTGGCTGGAGGGAACCATCAGTGAGAACACGGCACAGCCTGGTGAGCAATAGTCATGGGAATGGAGAGAAAAGCACAGATTGTAGGTACAGACTAATGAGATGTGTGGGGAGAGGGAGAATAAGTCAGAATTATTCCCAGGATGTGAGTCCTGACAAAGGCAGCTGGGATAAAAGGGAAAGAAGCCTGGACTGTAACTCAGAATGTACTGTCTATTTTTCACTTACTACTGATAGGGCTTTTCAGCCTCCGTTCTTTCATCTGTAGAAGTAAGGAAACATTTCCTCTTGCACAGATCTTTGGAAGCTTAAGTAAGAAGTTTCACAAATGGCCAACAGACATGTAAAGGTGCTCAGCATCGCTAATCATCAGGGAAATGCAAATCAAAACCACAGTGAGATACCACCTCACCCCTGTTGGGATGTCTATTATCAAAAAGATAAGTGATCGCAAATGGTGGTGACGATATAGAATAAAGAGAACCCTGTGTGCTGTTGGCGGGAATGTAAACTCGTACAGCCACTCTGGAAGACAGAATGGAGGCTCCTCAAGACATCAAAAATAGCACTACCACATTATCGAGCAATCCGACTTCTGTGAATATATCCAAAGGAAATGAAATCACTCTCTTGAAAAGATATCTGTATTCCCATATTCATAGCAGCATTATTCACATTAGCCAGAGTATGGAAACAAAGTAAGTCAAAAAATGGACGAATAAAGAAAGTATGGTATAGATATACAATGGGATATTATTCACCTTTAAAAAGAAGCAGATTCTGTCATTTGTGACAAAATGGGTGAACCTGGAAGGCATTATAATAAGTAAATTAAGCCAGACATAGACAAATACTGCATGGCAGAACCTCTTCCCCCCCCCCATAAAATCAACTTCATAGGAACCGAGAATAGAAAAATGGTTACCAGGGGCTGGGGGAGGAAGAAATAGGGAGACGTTGTTGAAATGGTACAAACTTTCACTTATACGATGAATAAGTTCTGATGACCTAATGTACAACATGGTGACTGTAGTTGATAACACTATATTATATAATTGAAATTTGCAGAGAGAATAGAACTTAAATGTTCTCACACACACAAAAAAGGTAAATATGCAAAGACAGTGTGTAGGTTCCTCAAAAAAATAAATATAGAACAATTCCACAGCTGAGTATCTATATAAAAAAAATGAAAATACTAATTCAAAAAGATATATGCACCCTTATGTTTATTGCAGCATTATTTACAATTGCCAACATTTGCTATCTCTTGTCTTTTGCTAGTAGCCATTCTGACAGGCTTAGGTGATACATCATTTTGGTTTTGATTTGCATTTCACCAATAATTAGTGATGTTTAACATCTTTTCATGTGCTTATTGGTCATCCGTATGTCTTCTATGGAAAAATGTCTTCAGATTCTCTGCCCATTTTTTGACTGGATTGTTTATTTTCTTGTTCTTAAATTATATGAGCTCTTCATATACTTTGGGTATTAACCCCTTATCAAATGTATCATTTGCAAATATCTTCCCCATTCGGTAGGTTGCCTTTTCATTTGGTTAATTGTTTCTTTCACTGAACAGAAAGTTTTTAGTTTGGCGTAGTCCAAATTGTTTATTTTCATTTCATTTCCCTTGCCTTTGGAGTTAAATCCAAAAAATTGCCAAGACAAACTGCTTACTGCCTACGTTTTCGTCTAGGAGCCTAATGGTTTCAAGTCTTACATTCAAGTCTTTAATCCATTTGAATAGATTTTTGTATATAGTATAAAATAGTGACCCAGTTTCATTCTTTTGCATTTAATGGTCCAGTTTTCCCAACATCGTTTATTGAAGAGACTTTCCTTTACCCATTGGATATTCTTGCCTCCTTTGTCATATATCAATTGTCCATACATTTGTGGGTTTATTTCTGGGCTCTATTCATTTCCATCAATTAGTGTACCTGTTTTTATGCCAATACCATACTATTTTGATTACGATAGCTTTGTAGTATAGTTTGAAACTAGGGAGTCTGATGCCTCCAGCCGTGTTCTTCTTTCTTAAAAATGTTTTGACTATTCAAGACCTTTTGTGATTCTGCAAAATTTTTAGAATTATTTGTTCTAGTTCTCTGAAAAATGTCATTGGAATTTTGATAGAGATTGCATTGTATCTACAGATTGTTTCAGGTAGGATGGACATTTTAACAATATTCTTTCAATTCATGAGCACAAAATATCTTTCCATTTATTTGCATCTTCTTCAATTTCTTTCATCAGTGTTTTATAATTTCAGAGACTTTTGTAAGGTCTGTACACTGAAAATTATAAGACATCCTTTTATTGTCGATGCATGGTTTCATGCTGTCTTTTAGGAAGAAGCATTTTATCTAAAGGACACGTTAGAAGAAAACAGCCTTGTGCATCCTCTGAGGTGAACCCAGAGAGGATCTGAGGCAAACCCAAGGACAAAAAATTCCTCCAGAGCAAACCAGCCAGTGCGTTCATTTAAATCATTCCATACCAAGGTCAGCTCTTTGAGGATATGAACATATACAACACGGGATGTTTCTTAGAAATAAGCACTTTGTAGAATATAAATATTATGAAAGTTATATGGATCAAAGATACATAGAAAAAGACAGTAACAAAGAGGAAAGAGAGAGAAAGAAAGGCATCCAAAGAGAAAGGGAGAGAGAGACGATGACAAAGAAGAAACTAGACAAACAATCAAACGTGGAGAGAAGGGTGTGCATGATTCTATTTGTCAAAGGGAAAGAAGGTAGATATTTTTGTTCTTTGTAGGTTAATATGTAAATGGAATTCTGATTTATTAGCGGTCTCCAGCAGATGAGGTGATGATTAGCACATTTCCATATTTATAGAAAAGCAACACTAACTTTCCGGATTTATAGAAAATCAGCTCTTCACAAATAGCAAATTGTGCTATTATCGACATATGGTTTTCTATAAACAGAGCTGAGGTAATTATCCCTGGGACAATTTGTTGGTGGGCTCCTTTTGAATATTAACCACATTGGAAGCCCATTTCTGCCTCACAGATTTTAAAGAGGAGGGGCCATGAGACACCCCAGACAATTAATTAGTAATCCAACACCAAAGACAGAGCCCAAATGAAAGGCTTTACCCAGGACCACATGGTGGAAAGACCATAGGTCCAGGGCTCTGACGCCAGCTTCCTGTAGCCCTAGGCAAAGTAATTAACCTCCCTGAGGAGCCTCAGCATTTCTGGGCTAAAACTGGGATGATACCAACCTCCAAATTGGCAAGAAAATTAAATGATGTTGTACACAACAGGACCCGGAACCCAGTAGGTCGTCAACAAATATTAACTATGTTTCCATCCTTACATTATTGAATGATTCTAAAAATACCTGCTTGAATTAAGCTTTTCTAACTCCTGTTTTGTATCGACCTATCTTAAACTATTTGTTTTGTATCATGACTCCATATGTGCATGCATATCTTTGTTTAACTGGAAAAAAAAATTTATCGAAGCAATAACCTATTTTCACTACCTATAATCCTCTATGATATTTTCTATTCTCTCCTTTGTTGTTGTTGTTCAAAATGTTGTTTGTGATCCATACTGTGGGGTTGCAACCTGTAGTTTATGAAGTCCTCTGCTGCAAGAGGGTAGGGACCATATTTAGATTTACTCACCATTGTACCCCTAGCATAAACACACAAAAGATACTCAATAGATATTTGAAATTATAGAAGAATGGATACATGGATAAATGGATGAATTAATGAATGGCCCTCACCAGGAATCTAAATTAATGCCCTCTTTAAAACTCTATGTCTCGTTTTACACTCTCACTACATACTGAGCATTGTTTTGAGTGCCAAAGAGATAACATGTCAGACACGATACCTGCTTTCAAAGATCATGCTATCTAGGAGGAAAATATTTGCATTTGGAAAATTATATTTTGAAGACTAAATAAGTGTGGAATTTATATGAACGTGCTGAAGAGATGGCCAGCCTGGGCTGGCGCAGTCAGGGAAACGTCTTAAAACTGGGTGAATTTGAACTTAGTTTGGAATATGGATAGATCTCTCAACCCTCTACTCGCTCACTCATTGAGTAGGTTGGTGGTTCTCAAACTGCAGTGATCATCAGAATCACCTGGAGGGCTTGTCAAACTACAGACTGCTGGTTCCTTTACCAGTTTCTGATTTGGTAGGTTTGGCCTGGAAGCCTGAGAAGCTGTAATTCTAACAGGTTTCCAGGTGATGCTGATGATACCAGTTGGAATCCACACTTGGAGAACCCACTGTTCTAGCAGGTTTTGGAGTGAGACCATGAAGGTTGTTGACCCCATGCTAGGGAGTTTAGCTCTCCAGGATTTTAGGCAAAGAAGGTGTATCAGTGTATCTGTAAAGTAGAGGGATTATTCCGGGAGCAATTGTTGAGCATGGATTGGAGGGGTGAGCCTTCCCCTAGAGACCCTTTAGGAGCCAATGCGATGATAAGTGGAAGATGGGAACCCAGCCCACCACTGTAGCAGTGCAGATGGTGGAGAGTGGCAGGATGAGGGCTGGTCAGGAGTCAGAACTGAAGGTTCTTTGAGATCTCCAGGGGTAAAGGAGGAGGAGGAATCTGGGATGACTCCGGGTTTCTAGCATCACTGACTGCTTGTACGGCAGTTCCATTAACCAAGAATCTATATTTGTAATAAGTTTTAACATTTTAAACAACAAAATCCCAGGGGCGCCTGGGTGGCTCGGTCGGTTGAGCGTCTGACTTCGGCTCAGGTCATGATGTCACGGTTGACGAGTTCGAGCCCCGCGTCCGGCTCTGGGCTGATGGCTCGGAGCCTGGAGCCTGCCTCAGAGTCTGTGTCTCTCTCTCTTTCTGATCCTCCCCCCCAAAAACAAATAAACATTAAAAAAAAAAGAACACAGGGGCGCCTGCGTGGCGCAGACGGTTAAGTGTCTGACTTCAGCCAGGTCACGGTCTCGCGGTCCGGGAGTTCGAGCCCCGCGTCAGGCTCTGGGCTGATGGCTCGGAGCCTGGAGCCTGCCTCAGAGTCTGTGTCTCCCTCTCTCTCTGCCCCTCCCCCCGCTCATGCTCTGTCCCTCTCTGTCTCAAAAATAAACAAACATTTAAAAAATTTAAGTAACAAAATCCCAAGTATTATTTATTATCAAAGAGTAACTGGAATGTAATAGAAAACACATAGTTTTGGGGAGCCAGACAAGTCCAAGTTCAAATCCTGTTTGTGATGCTTCTCAGCAAGTGATTTCACCCTGCTGGACCTCAGTTCCCCGTAAACAATAATACTCTCAAATGGGTTGGTGACTACAATGCACTTCACCTTGTTCTGCCCCCAGTCCATTGTCACCTCCACATGTCTCCCTGCTCTAATTACAGCCCTGCACGATGCAGCCTCCTCCCTGAGTATTAGGTATGTTACCTTATATGGTTGTCACAAACAAGATCGTAAGTGGCTCATAGTCAGTGCTCAGAAAAATGCAAAGCCCATCCTCGTGTGTGCATTGACCACTGTGTGCATAAAGCTTCTGTTCTACTTACCAAGCGATTCCATTTTTTCTTTGTCAAGCACCAGGATGTATTCATAAACGCCACCCATTGATCCAGACGTTATGTAATGAGTGCCATAGTCGTTGATGAACTTGGAATACAGGCCGTAATTGTACTGCTCCGGAAGCTCCATTAATGACTGCAGCATGCTTTCATCCAGCACAATATTGTCCCTTCTCATCTTAAAATGAGCAGTCTGCACCTTTGTGGAAATTCTCATGAAGTTATATTTCTGCCAACAATCACCGCCGTCGAGTAAGGGAGAAGAAAGAGAGTACACATTTTACCATATGACATAACGCGAAAGATCAGCATTAGTAGCTGTGGGAGATACGTGTATTTATAAACGTGTGAGCATCAATACCCACAATGGAGTGTTATTCTATTTTACAGGCATATATTAAACACCCGTGTGTGCCTGACCACCTCTCTCATGCCTGCATCTCTGTTCCCACTGACCCTGTTCAGGTCCTGTTTGCCTCAACTCTCAACTGGGTTGGTTACTGCAATGTGCTTCCTAGTACTGGTGACTGTGTTCTGCCCCCATTCCATTGTCACCTCTGCCCATCTCCCTGCCCCAATTATAGCACTGCATGAGGTAAGCCTCTTACACAAGTATTAGATATCCATTAAAAATTATGTTTGGGGGGGTGCACTTGGGTGGCTCAGTCAGTTGAGCGTATAACTTCAGCTCAGGTCACGATCTCGCGGTTCGTGGGTTTGAGCCCCTCATTGGGCTCTGTGCTGACAGCTCAGAGCCTAGATCCTGCTTCAGATTCTGTGTCTCCCTCTCTCTCTGCTCCTGCCCCACTCGCTCTCTGTTTCTCTCTCTCTCTCCCCAAAATTAATAAACATTAAAAAAAAATTTTTTAATGTTTTTTAATTGTGCTTAGGAGTAGTTTTGATGACATGAAATTCTAAGATGAGTTATTTATGTAACTTATTGACCAAATATCTGTAAGAGTCTGTAGTCACTGGCATTATGCTTGGGGCAGAGGACACAATCTTGGATGAGACCGGCCCCTGCCATCATGGAGCTTACATTCTAGTGGTAATCTTGTACTGTTAAGTAATGAGGTAAGGCAGGCTCCTGAGATAACAGGGGTCATACTGGATTGGTTTAAGAGGGAGAGGATCATGTGTGGGCATTACTTCACTTGCTCTGAAGCAATAGTGAAATTTTGAAAAGGCCACCTGCTTTGAGAAAAGTCCACATGACCATGTGATCGCCAGATCTCAGAGCAACACTTCCCCTTCAGAGCAATAGCTGACTTAAGGCAACGCTCTGGAATGTACCTTGCATTTGTTGAAGAATTTTCATAACTGTATTTTCATCATCCAGAATAATTTTTTGAGCCCCAACTAAATCGGCAGTTCTGGTATCAGGGTTATTGAGGCTTTCTGGTAAACTTTTAACCAACTCAAAGAGTTGGCCAGAGAGAGAGTTCTCTGGCCCCTGATGGTTTCTCCTCCTTAGACCCTACTTTTTCGCTTCCCACCCTGTGCCGGCTGAAGTTCTGGCAATCCCAAATTTGTGGGAGGCAATCTGCCGTCTGCAGACCTTTGCACAATGCTGTTTCCCAGGCCCGGAGCACCCTTTTGTTCACTTCCATCTCCCTTCGTCGGGACAACCTGTTCCAGTCTTTAGAGCCCCGTTTAGGTAGATGTCCCTTCCTCCAGGAAGCATTGCCTGGCCGCTCAAGTTCAAAGGAAGCTAGTGGTGAATGTTTGATGGATAAATGAATGCTTGCGTGTGCCAGTCCTCTGATCTATTCAGAAAAGCAAGGCTGGCTTTCAAATTCTTCCCAAGCTAGTTTAGAGGGCCTGGCTGTTTCTCTTGAAGACATTCCTATTCTAAGTATTCCCATTTACTCCAGGTAACCATGAAAAAGAATGGGGTGAAGCGAGAAGAGTTCCAGTCTTATCATTCAATTTTATTCCCTTTGTGGTGATTCTGTGTGCAAAAGTGTAATAAGAAAAACAAACATGATTACCACTGATCAGACATTTCCAATTACACAAGCAAATGAAGATTCAATTACTACTGTACGTTTTTAATGCAATTAAGGTAATACATGTTCAGTGTAGATTATGGAATACTGTTTGGCACAGGCATTATGCTTTAATACCTTGTTATTATACTTGTTTAACTTATTCACGAACGAAGAGTCTCGTGACCCGGATAAACCCACATCCACTGTTGTTTCAGGGCTGCCCGCGGGGCCCACACCAACAACCACTCCTGCCGACACAGACCTGTCATTCTTTACTTTAGAAAGAAGTTCATTTGCATCATTGTATAACTCTGAGGAGAGTCTAGTATCTGCCAGGGCCTGAAAAGAAACAAACAGATGTTAGCTTTGTGCGCCAGAGTTGTATCTCGATCTGTACTTAATATTGAAGTCTTTGCTCCGTAAAATATTTCAAGTTGCAGAATTTTGTTAAGTTTGTTTATTTTGAGAGATGGAGTGTGCGGGCACGCGCAAGAGTGGGGGGAGGGGCAGAGAGAGAGGAAGAGAGAGAATCCCAAGCAGGCCACACTGTCAGTGCAGAGAGGATGTGGGGCTTTAACCCATGAACCATGAGACAATGACCTGAGCCAAAATCAAAAGTCGGGCACTTAACTGACTGAGCCACCTGGGTGCCCCTGCAGATTATTATCATTATTTTAAAAGGCTACTCCAGGCATTAGATTGATCCTCGCTCACTAAAATTCTGAAAACATAGCAGTTAGTTTAGTTATTATTTAGTGGTTGTGCTAAATATTTCTTTAAGGGGCACCTGCATGGCACATTTGGTTAAGCGTCTAACTCTTGATTTCTACTTCGGTCATGATCTCCTGGTTTGTGAGTTCAAACCCCGCCTGGGGCTCTGCACTGTCAGATTCTCTCTCCTTCTCTCTCTGCCCCTGCCCACCACCCACCCCTCAAAATAAATAAATAAATAAAAATAAAATATTTATTTAAGTACGCACACACACTCATGATTCTCATAACATGCTGTATTGTTCTGAGTGTGGATTTTTTTTTCCACCTGACTTTTCCTTCCTGTAGAAGAGGCTGCCTTTCCCTACAACAGGGACACCCAAAAAGCCGCATCTGGGCCTGGATCTGGGAGGAAAGGGGCAAGGGGGCCCAGCAGGTGGTAGGAGTTCTAGGCAGAGGTTTGCGTCCACAAATGTTAGGTTACTTCACTTCAGGCACACAGCACAGTGGCGTTTCTCTGGCAACTGGAGCAGAGTCATGACTCGCGCCTTGCCTGAGCCGAGAAAGCAAGGGTTAAGAGCACGTGGGTGGTTCACTCCTCAGTCACAGGAGCACGTATGTGTCGCGATGGAGTCGCTGTTAGTTTGGGTCCCGTGTGTCTGTGACAGACGACTTAGGGTGGACGGGTGGCATAGGGCATTATTTTCGAAAGCCCAGAGATTTCAGAATCCTTGGTTGCCACCGCATAGCCTAGTCTGTCTGGCCGGACACATAAGCCCCACACCATCCTCGGGGTTAGGAAAATGGCATTGTCTGTGTCTTCCGGCTCGGCTTCCCATTGGCCTGGTGGCATTGGTGAAAGTAGTGGGGAAGCGGACGCCATAAGCCTGGTCTCATCCTGCCATCAATATTTATCTCTTGAGGAAGTTGGGGGAGGAGGATGTGACCAATAATGGGTCAGAATCCCTGGATCCTACATCTCTCTGTAAAGACAGAATGCATAGGACTATATAGATAGAATGTGTGTGATCTGTCTTGCCTTCTAAATGACATATAGCCGGGCTTAGTTCAGATAGATCTGGGTTTGAAACTCGTCTCTGCCACCTACAGCTTTGGGCCTGACGCTTTATCCCTCTAAGTCTTTGAGTCTTTTTCATGTCTAATGGGGCGATGATACTATCTACCCCTTTGTGGTGTTGTGAGGCTTAGGTGAGAGAATTTGTGTGCAAGCGTAAGATCTGATGCATGGCAAGCATCCAGTGAGGTGCAGACATCTCACCCAGAGGGTGAAGGGTACAGAAATGAATGACCTGGGAGTAGGCGCTGGGGTTGGTCATGAGCCATGTGGTGCTCCCAAGGGACTAGGGAACCACACAGTTTTGGAGGTAGAGAGAATTTAGGGATTGTCAGCATTTTGCAAGCAAGCACTTTTCAACAGTAGAACCCTCTCTGTACACAAAATCACCGACAGAAAATCAAGACAGGAAAACTATCAGAAAAAGATAAATACCATATGATTTAGCTTATATGTGGGATTTGAGAAACAAAACAAATGAACACAGAAAAAAAGAGACAAAAAAAAAGATTCTTAAATGCAGAGAACAAATTGGTGGTTGCCAGAGGGGAGGTGGGGGTAGGGGGGAAATTGGTGAAGGGAATTAAGAATACACTTATCATGGTGAGCACAGGGTGATATATGGAAGTGTTGAATCACTATATTGTACACCTGCAACTAATGCACCACTGTAGGTTAACTATACTGGAATGGGAAAAAAGAAAAGAAAAGAAAAGAAAAGAAAAGAAAAGAAAAGAAAAGAAAAGAAAAGAAAAGAAAAGAAAAGAAAAGGAAAGGAAAAGAAAGGGAAAGGAAAGAGAAAAGAAAAGAAAAGAAAGAAAAGAAGAAAAGAAAAGAAAGGAAAAGAAAAGAAAAGAAAGGAAAAGAAAAGAAAGGAAAAGAAAAGAAGAAAAGAAAAGAGAAAAGAAAAAAAGAAAAGAAGAAAAGAAAAGAAGAAAAAGAAAAGAAAAGAAAGGAAAAGAAAAGAAGAAAAGAAAGGAAAAGAAAGGAGAAGAAAAGAAAGGAAAATAATAGAAAAAGAAAGAGGGAGGGAGGAAAGGAGAGGAAAGAAGGAGGCAGGGAGGGAGGGAAGGAAGGAAGGAAAGCAAGAAAGGTGATCAGTGAGTAGCTGCCCCTGGTGAAGCAGGGGCCTTGGACTCAGAACACTGCCCAGCCACCTCCTGTCCTGACCTCCAATTTACATGGCAGGAAACTGGGCCCAGGGAGGGGCAGTGAGCTGTGCAAGGTCTCAAATACTTACATTCTAACAGATTACAACCTGGTAATAAGTCTTCTGACTAGCAGCCCAGAGAAATGGACCTTGAATCTGTTTCATTGGTTTGGGAATAGAGCCAAGATCTAGCAGGTGGGTGGTCACCCTCATGTTGTGCCTCTTTTTGGCCCTGCCCTTGCCTGTCCGTTCCCTTCAGCACAGAACATGGGTGGGGGCAGACGTAAAGGGGCCTTCGGACACCAATGAGCTCTACAGGAAATAGAGTCTTCCTAAGCAAGGCGTCCATCCCCATCAACAGGCCTCTCCCTCCCTACCCCACAGCGGCCTGTGAGCACCCTGTTCAGACTCACTTCAAAGTGGTACTTGAGGAAGTTGTAGGGTTTCCGGAAGTACTTCTCATCTTCTCCGTAGTAGAGACGCTCACAGGCAGGGTCATAGCGAAGCGCTCTCCACTCCCCGTTGTATACTGTCTCACACTGGCCCCCGTAATACCTGGCATCGTACACGCTCTGAGTTTCCTGCTGGGTCAGGATATTGTACCTAGAGTGAAAAGGCAGGCAGCTGCTGGGAGAGAACACTGAAAAGGCAAAGAGAGCATAAAATATCCCCTGGAAGACGTTGTTGCTGGTCTGAGCAATGGTTTCACAAACTGTGTTCTCTGGAGCCCTAGGGTTCCTCAAAGTGTCTTAAGGGCTACTTTGCCTGACACGGGGAACCAGAGTGGGCGGAGCCGGGCCCCCAGGTTCCCTTTCACCAGAGCAGCTGAAGGTTCCATCAACACCTAGAATAGGGCGCCCCCAGAGAAGGCACTCCTAAAAATCGGGTGTTTGAGTTAAAGAGTAATATGCACAGTTACCAAAAATCCAGGCACAGAGCCGGAAGCCTGAGCCCACTTCCTAGCTCTGCCACAACTAGCTGTGTGATCTTGGACAAATCACTTAACCTCTCTGTGCCTCGGTTCCATCATTTGTAAAGAGCAGTCACTACTACTGCCCTCAGAGTGTTAAATATGAGCTGCAACATACAAGGAGCCATAAAGTACTTGGCATATATTAAGTAGCAAGTAAATGCTGCCATTGTGGGTTTTGTTTGTAGTGTTTCAGGAAAAGCTTTGCTGGTAAAAAAAAAAAAAAAAAATAGACTTGACATATTGGGTGTAACTCACGTTGCTAAGTTGAGAATCTGACCCTCAGAAAGGCCATTGTTTTCAGGGCAGCCTGGAATGTCAGAGGGTACAATTTGAAAATCATGGAGACTCCTGTTGAATTTCCAGTTTGATCACCTACCAGCTCTGTGAATTTGGATACATTATAGATGGCTTTCTGAAGTTCATTTTCCTCATTTGAAGAACAGACAGAATAAAACCACTTCTCATGGTTTTTGGGGCATCTAAATGAGAGTATTAAAGTAAAATGGAAGTCCAGTTGATAGTCCATACTATGCACTCAACAAGGGATACTTCCTCTCCCCTAACCCAGTACCCTCCCAGAAATATTTTCCTTTGCTTTTCTCTCTGGGGCATTTCACATCCATCTGCCTGGGCACTACATTTTAAGCCACAGACGGTGGAACTTACATAGGCATAAACAGCGTTACATAGATGAAATACAGCTTTAATTTTCTAGAAAAAGAGAAAGTTAATGGAACAAAAACATTTCACCTTGGCTAAGAGATCCAGGACCTAACAATCGAAACCTCTTATGGTATAGATAATAAAATGATTTCTTGTCTCTGCCTCTCAAACTCCTATTCAGCCTTTAATACCCAACTCAAACATTGCCCCCTCTATCTGACCCTCTTTGATTATCCTGGACAGACAGCTATTCCTTCCTCTGTGTTCCCATGGCAGTCAGTGATTACCTCTGTCATAACATGTGTCATATTTTTTCATTCCCTCCATGAAAAGACACAAAGGCAGAAGATGAGCAGGGGGTTCACTATGAATAAAACCTGTCTTGAAGAAATAAATGGGTAATTATAGAGCACCTAGCATATAGTAGAAATTCAAGGTATGTTAACTTCCTTCTTCCTTTCCTCTCTCCATCTCTTCCTTCATATTAATGGAAGTGATGTAATAATAGCTATGGTGAATTGAATACACATTCTACCAGACGTGTAGCATGTGTTAACTTTTAACCTCCTGACAATTTTGCAAATGCAGAAACTGAAGCTCAGAAAAATTAAGCAATTTGCCTATAGTCACAGATAAAATTTTTTGACGCTAAAATCTGTGTTCCTTCCCTCTACTTCTCTGCTTACTTTTCTATGTTCTCGAGCATTGAACATGTTTCTGCCTTTGGCTTATAAATATAGGCTCTCCGGTGAGCCAAACAAAAAGTCAAAAGAATAATTAGTTTTAAGACGTACTATAACCTCTAAGCATAAGAGGTTACTAAGACTACTTGTATTTAGACAAGCTGGTTGCAGAAACCCCAATGAAAATAAAAAGATATAAAGAAATGCCACTTTTTGGAAATCTATGCAGAAATACACACATGCACAAAGATACATGTACAAGGATGTCCACTGCAGCATTGTTTATAATAGGGAAAAAATGGGAAACAATATAATCATCTTTCAATAGTCAAATAAATTTTCATGTAGTGATACTATGGGAGAAGAATCAGCAGCCTTTTTTTATAAAGGGCCAGACATGAGCTATTTTCGGCTTTACAGCCCATAGGTCTTTGTTGCAACTGCTCGACTCCATCACTGTAGGGTGAAAGCTGTGTTCCAATAAAACTTTATTTACAAAAACAGACAACAGGCCAAATTTGGCCTTCAGGCCATAGTTTGCTGACCCCTGTTATGGAACATTATGTTGCTTAGAAAAAGACAATAGAAAATATGGGGGGAAATCTTCCAAATATATTAAGTTAAAAAGACAAGTTACATACATTATGTATAATATGATCACATTTATGTAAAATATGCTTATGTCTATCATGCACAATACGTATAGGCACAGCTTCTAAACAATGTATATTTTCGGTGCATTTTTACATGATCTGAAAGTCCTACACCAAACTGTTACACAGGGGTCAGTTCCAGGGAAGGAAGTGAGAGAGGGTGATTGGGTGGGATGTGGGTCGGGGAGGGCGAAGGAAGACTTTCATTTTTTTACCTCAAACATATTTTCTTTCTGTAGCAAAAAATTAAAAATTTAAAAACTGGGAAATGCTTAAATTAAAAAAAAAATAGATATCAGGATAGGCTTCTGAGATCTTGAACAGAATAAAAAACCAGCTGTTGGGAGTGGGCGTGGGGCCATTCTGCTGGTTTCAGTGTTCCGTGTAGGTGAAGCACACTCGTGAAGTGTGTTTCAATGCTCCTTTGAATCACACAAGAGCAAGGTCATGGTCTGTGATCTTTTTGCCAATAAGCAGGGATTCATTTTCAAGTTAACACCTCACTATTTCATGCTTCCACTCTGTTTATCCCACAGTCATGATCAAAATCAATAAGAATCCCCTTTGATGAGTATTAGGGGCTGAATTGTGTCCCCCTGACATTTATGTGTTGAAGTCCTGGACCTCCGTACCTCAGAAATTGACTATTTTGGTGAGAGGGTCTTTACATAGGTAATTAAGTTAAAATGAGGCCATTAGGGTGGGCCCTAATCTCATATGACTGGTGTCCTTATAAGAGGTGGTTAGGACCCCGACACACACACAGGGAAGGGCAATGTGAAGACACAGGGAAATGGCAGCCATCGACAAGGCAAGGAGGGAGGCCTCAGAGGAAACCAATTCTGCCATCACCTGGCCTTGGACTTCCAGCCTCCAGAGCTGTGAGAAGTACATTTTTGTTTTGTATAAGCTATACGTTTCTTTTGCCATTGCAGCCTGAGTGGACCAATATGCCACCTTAGGGGGACAGAGAGAGTTGCCTCACAGGACACTCGGCAGAGCAATTCTCCTAAAAGACCCTCTTGTGTTGCTAAAACTAATACTCGTGATTGAAGAGAAGCCATTCCCTGGGCCCAAGCAGTCAGGAAGCAGGACTCACCCCAAGGCCGCACTCTCTGACCCTGGAATGGGGTCATACAGGCTGCAGTCGCTTTCCATGACCCTGACATCTTCACAGTCATCCTCGTCAGAGCCATCAAGGCAATCCTTGTCTCCGTTACACACGAGGTGGCGTTTCAGGCAGCGACCTGAGAGAGGAGAGGCTGTGGATGCTTCCAGAGCCTCCCAGACTCCTCCCTCTTCCCATGACCCGCATCCAGAGTCACCAAGCCCCCCCTACTTCTGAAACAGCCCCTCCCCCGCCTTCATCATGTCCATCCTGTCTCTGTCCTCACTGCCTCTGCCCTCCTAGCAGCCTCGCTGTCTCCCACCCGTAGCCCCCACCCCCCGTTCAGGCCCTGCAGCAGGCTCCCCTCTAGATTTCATCCTCCATATGCAGCTCCAGTGACCTTTCTCTATATCCTTCTGTGGCTCCTAAATATTCCCATTCTTCCAAATGCCACGGTCTAGCCCCCAGTTCCCTACCTGGCCCAACCTCTACCTCTCTTCCCAAAGCCCTGACCTGCAATCATTCTGCACTATCGCCAGCCCTTAAATCCCTGTGCTTTTGCATATTCTTTCTCTTAGCAAATCCATTGCTCCTTTCTAAGTCCCAACTCAAGTGCCCTTTTGAAGCCTGCTCTGACTTCCCAGCACAGGTTTGAGCATCCCCTGCCAGAGAGTCCCCTTGGACCATGAGCAAACACCCATTACGCTGGCTATCATACAATATTATCATCACTCCTTATAGGTCTCTCTCCCAAAGAGACTAGGAGTACCTCGAGGTCAGGCACATCATCTTTTCATCTCTGTATCCCCAGCAGGTAGAACACTGCCTGGGACATACATGCCCAGTCAATATTTATCCAATGAATGGATGAATGAGTGAACTGTACCTTTTCTAAATGAATCAACAGATGTTCCTACAAACTTACATCAAAATTACTTGGGTTACTCGTCGGCTTAAAATGCAGATTCCTGAGCCCCATCCCAAACCTACAGAATGCCAACTTCTAGGGGAAGGGCTCAGGAGTCTGCATCTTCACAAGCTCGTGAGTGACTGTTTTTGCACATTAAGTTTGACGGGCGCAGCTGTTATCTCACTGGAACACTACTCACCTGTCTCCTTACACTGGAAATCCTGTCCACACTGCGCTTGCTCTAGACAAGCTGTGGGACTCTGACAGCTGGCTTGATCCCAGACATCACCACTGCAGATGGTTCCCCCAAACTTGTTTGGCTGCAGGAGGCTCCGGAATCGGTACTAAATCAGATTTTGAACCAGACACATTCATTGTCTATCAATCAAACAAGATTTGTGCAGGCGGGTGTCAGCTCAACATAAGGAATAACTGTCTCGTGATTGAGAGGTGCCTAAAAAGCTGTCTTTGGAGGGGATGTTCATAACTGGTGGTATTCAGCCAGAGGTGCCTCAACCATCAGCAGGGATATTGAATAGGGCCTTCAAGCATCCAATGAAAGACTCAAACAAAATATTTCTGGGGTCTTTTTACTTGAAAGGAAGGAGCTTCTCCCCTCCCTTTTCTTCAACCACTTAGTACCTATTCATCTTTCATGATTCACAGTGTACCTCCTCTGAAAGCCTTCCCTAAGTAACATATTCCATAGTTCCCTGCACCTCCTTCTCTCTTCCCATTTGTCATATAAGGTCGTGATCCCTTGTCTGCTTATTCATTTACCTTTCTTACTAGTTTAAGAATCTTTTGCATGGTGAGGAGGAGTGGTGAAGGAAGGACCACGTCTTATTTGACTTCATACACTTGGCACTTGATCTAGGGTCAGGTACACAGGAGGCACTTTTATGAGATGTTTGTTGCTTTCCCTCTGTACCATTTCTTCCAGTCATGGCATCCTCTCTTTCCTTGGAACATATCGCATATGGCTCAGGTGGGGATGATCTCACCCCCCAAGTCACAGGAGTGTGTGGGTATGAACCAGGTCAGGTCAACCAGGGCACCATATGCCAAATTACAGTGATTGGTTTAGAGATTGGTTCATGGCTCAACCTTAGGGCAATCATTAGTCTCTCTGAAGATTTTCTTTTAGAACTATTAGAAAAGACCATTTGTTTTTGCCCAAGTTGCTGGGAACTGTGGGCATCAAGTGGTCATCTAGCCTACTTATGTTAAAAGAGACCATCCAAGAAATGAAGACATCATCTCAGTCCCTGGGTTCAGCTTTGACTGCATATGAATAAATCCTTGTTGAAGGAATAAAATTCACACCAATCTTGGAGCTCTATGATTTCATGATACTGCTTTCTATATGGTGCATAGCTTTGGGCACTAGTGTAGAAAGAGGAAGCTGAACGCTAGGATATTCAGAGAAATATGAGGTTCCATTCCGACCTTCAAGAAGCTTAGAGTCTAGTTGAGGAGACAAAATAGATAACAATAGAAAACATGCTGTATGGAGAGCTCCATGCAAAGTGTCCAATAAGAGAATGTGCAGTGCCATATTTTCTGCTGCCTCTTGCCTTGGCTCAGCCCACAGGCCCCTCCTTCAAGAAGGTTCATAACTAAGTAGGAAAGCAATGGTTTCAGCAACAAGAAAAGTGAGTTCCTGGCCTAATTCTTCCTTCCTGCCTTCCTTCTTTCCTTCATCTTTTTCTTTTTTCGTTCTTTCTTGTTTTCTTTCTTTCTTTCCATCTTTCTTTCATTCCTTCTCTCTTTCTGTCTTTCTTTTTCCTTCTTTCTTTTTCTTCCTTTTTCTTTCTTTTGTTCTCTCTCTCTCTTTCTTTTTTCTTTCTTTCTTTCGTCCTCTTTCTTTCTCCCTTCCTCCCTCCCTTTCTTTCCTTCCCTTTCTTTCTCCTTCCTTCCTTACTATAGCTAATACACAATATTACATTAGTTTCAGTTGTACAACAGAGTGATTCAATTTCTCTATGTTACACTCTTCTCACTACAGGTGTAGCTCCCATCTGTCACCATGCGATGCCATTACAATAACACTGACTACATTCTCTGTGCTGCACCTTTCATCCCCATGACCTACTCATTCCATAACTGGAAGCCTGTACCTCCCACTCCCCTTGCCCATTTTGCCCATCCCTCCACCACCTCCCCTCTGGCAGCCATCAGTTTGTTCTCTGTATTTATAGATCTGGTTCTGGTGTTTGTTTTTTATTCCTGAATCTCTTTCTTACTTGCTATGTAAAGTATCAGTGCCTGGTACTTTGTGCCTCAGTTTCCAAATCTGTAAAATGAGGTGGTTGACCTAGATGACCTCACTAAGTATAGCTACTAATGATTCTTTCACCTGTGTTCATTTACCTTTGAGTTTCTATTTCCTAATATGTAAAGTATGATGACCCCTCACTTTGAAAGGGTGTTGTGAGAACTGAGAGAATGTGTGAGGAAATCACCTGGCTCTGTGTCTGACATATCATTGGTGCCCGTTAAACAGAAGTGGTTCCACATCATTATCAATGGAGTTTTTCCAGAAGGTTCCAGTGGGTACATGTGGAGCTGCAGCTTCCCCCTCCCTCCTCTTGTCTACTTCTGCCTCCACAACTGCTCATTGGCAAAGAGACAGAGATAGCAAAAAAGGTGAAGAGTAAATCTGTCCATTTGCCTTTCCTACCTCCCAGTTAATAACAGTGATAAGGGATTTATAAACTCAATGGGAAGAGAGTGTGATTAACAATTGGTTTGGAAATATGAGGACATTTTCATTCTCTTCCAACCTCTTGCCCCACAAATCAGTACATAAAGAAGTGCTTAGCATACCAACGTACAGCCAAATCTCCTTCTCACTCTTTAAAAAGTCCGTCAGAGTTTTAAGACCTGCAGTTACCAACACAACGATGATGATGGTAACTACCATTTATTGAGTGTTTGTTGGCTGGACACTTCATATTCTTTATCTCATTTAATCCCCACAACTTTAGGAGGTCAAATACTATTCTGAATCCCATTTTAAGCTGGGTTAGAATTCCAGTTCTGCTACTTACTGTGTATGTGTCACTGGGTAAATCACTTAACATCTCTGACCCTCAGTTTTCTCATCTATAGAATGAGAGATATGGGGGTCTTGTGAACATTAGCAATAATACATGTAAAGAAGTCAGCACTTTGCCTGCTGTCTTGAATATACTCAGTAATAAGAGTTACCACATCAATATCATTTTGTTAGCCTGCTGTTGGGCTACTCCTGAAGGATTTATGACTGAATGGGAATTGGATTAGATGGCCACTAATATCGCTTATGACTCTCCACAGAGTGGAGGGGGAAGCAGGAGAGTGAAGGGATCAGGCACATGGGCATTTTGGAATCAGACTGACCAACTGTCAAATCTAGGCTGTGCCTCTTTCTTTATGGGTGACCTAACCAAAGACCGTGGTATCTATCCGTCACTTACAGTTGGCTATGAAAGTCAGCTAAGAATTTATTAAAGCATCGGCACAGTGCCTGGTATATAGAAATGATTTAATAAACGGTAACTGTAAATGACATTATCACCTTCCTCTGGTTCCTGTATTGGAATGATGGTGCAGTCATGAGGTTCATTCCCACTGACTCCCCATTTTCTAGGTCGTTATCAAATAATGAAGACATTGTGTTGCCGAAAGGTTGGTGCAGAAAGTCCCTTAGGGATTTCTCCATGGTAGTGCCTGTGTTGGTATCATTAAGATATCATTTTCTTTTCTAGCTAGTCGATAATATTTCTTTCCAGAAATGCACATCTTTGTTTGGGTGATTTTGAGAGGAATAAAAACCATATGAATAAGAAGAAACTAGGATGGTCTTTCCCTAACATAATTAACAGAATTTATTTTAAGGATTTCTTTAAAGACACATATGTCTTTTTGAGTCATTACTTTGAGAAGTTCAATTCTAATTTGAATAGCAAGTCATTCACCTGTGCTCTCTGCTGTCTACACAGCAACACATGAGGGGAAAACGCAGTTTAGGATATGTAATAAGCTAAATACTGGCCATGCAAAGAAAGCAAGTCCTAGTTCTTAAAAGTTGTAAATGTTACCTTATTTGGAAAAGGGGTCTTTATAGATATTATTAAGGTTTTTGAAATGGAGAGATTACACTGGATTATCCAGGTCCTAACGGTCATCATGGTGTTCTTATAAGGGGAAGGTGGAGGAAGATGTAACACAGACACACAAAGGAGACACACAGAAGAAGAAGAGGTAATGTGGCCACAGGGGTAGAGAGCGGAGCCCAGAGATTGGCCCCAAGTCAAGGATTGCCGGTGGCCACCAGAAGCCAGAAGAGGCAAAGAACAGATTCTCCCCTAGAGCCTCCAGAGGCAGCATGGCCCTGTCAAACTTCTGGCCTCCAGAACTGTGAGAGAATACATTTCCATTGTTTTTAAGCCACCCAGTTTGTTACAGCAGACTCAGAAAAGTAACACAGGATATCAAAGCAAAATGAGATTCTGGGAGCCAGATATCTTTGAACGGGGCAGTCTGGGATTCCTTGGCATATCTCAGAGACAGGAGAGGCAAAATAAGTAATTTCAGGCTTTGAAGCTGAATAAATGAGGTCCCAATTGTGTTCCCATCTGTAATGATTTTGAATTCCATGTGATTTTGAACAACTCATTCACAAGGTAGCCCTGCATGTCACCGAAGACTGCGTCTGGAGGCCCACTCTTCAGAAGCTCAGGGGAGAGAAGAACAAGTCTTGATTCAGGCAGTGGCAGCTGGTTGGAGAGGGAGGCATGTGTAGTAATTATACAAACAGCTAACATTCACTGAACACTTACTATATGTTAGGTGCCATGGAAGGCACTGTGCATACCTTACTCATTTAATACTCATAAGCCTATGCTGTAAGTACAATTCCTACTTCCATTTATAGATAAGGAATCAGAGGCCTGGAGAGGATAAAATATATGCCCAAAGTAACATAACAAATAAGATGCGGAGTCAGAATCCGAGTGGTAGAATCAGAGCTTAACCACTTAGACTTGACAGTAATGTACCAATAGACAATGTTCAGGCAATGGTGTTCCAACTGGGAGACGTGGGAGCCTGGAGACATCCTACCCTGGGTACATCCAGTAAAGGCATGTGTTGTCTGTAGAGATTTTAAAATAGTAATAAAACAGAAGTTATTCTGCCTTTTATTATTACCATGAGCCAGTAATTATGAACAAGGTCAGAATTTTAATACTCCGCCCTAGCAGAGCAGGTGCTCCCAAAGTCCCCCTTTCTTTGAGATGACAATGGGTTTAGTGACCATTTTGGACCGTTCAAAACCACTTAGGTGGGCAAGATAGACTCTTGTCTGTTGATTGGGTGTGTCAGCCTTTTTAAGCCATGAAAGTAGAATCCTCAGGAACATTCTCTGGTTTATCTCAGCTCCCCACAGGTTATTAGCCCCTCTAAATGACCTTCATCGGAGGGCAACAGGTTGACCAGGATCCAGAGAGGCACGGGGATCAGTGTGCCTATGTCTGAATGGCCCCCTCTCTGCACATCAGCCATTAACATATACATCTTACGTAGCCTCACCCCATAATGACCTATAAACAAAAGCAGAAAAAGTTCCACCATCTATGTGCCCATGGCTTCCAAATACCTATTTCTAGACCTGATTTCAACACAGACCTCAGATTTATAGACCTATTTATCTCCATTTAAATGCCTAGTTCACCATTCAAATATCCAATGCCCCCAACCTGGTTAAAAATGTCTTACCTTTTTGTCCTGACATGGAAAGCATTCTGTCCACTCTGACCAGGTGCTCAGCTGGCAGTTAAGTGCTGTCAAGGTGGAACTCTGAACAGCCCGACTTACTCTCCTATAAAGAGGAAAGACCCTTACTTCAATTTTTAAGATTTATATTATGGTAATTTTTATTTTTGTTGTAAACTCAAAAAGGTCTTTTCATAGGAAGATATCTTAATAATATGAGAACAGATTAATTCTTCCTCACCTGTACTGAGATATAAATGAAAAAAATTGTATATATTTTAAATGCACAATGTGATGGTTTGATGTACATTGTGAAGCGATCACCACAATCAAGCTAATTAATACATCTATTCCCTCACATAGTTACGTGTGTGTGTGTGAGAACATTTAAGATCTACTCTCTTAGCTAATGTCAAGTACACAATACAGTACTATTAACTGTAGTCAGCATGTTGTATATTAGATCCCCTGAACTTACTCATCTTATAAATTTGTACACTTTGACCAACTCCTCCCCATGTCCCCAGTCCTTTGTGACCACCATTGTACTCTCTAGTTCTTTGAGTTACACTTGTTTACATTCCACATAGAAGAGAAATCATGCAATATTATCTTTCTCTGTCTGGCTTATTTCACTTAGCATAACGTCCTCCAGGTTCATCCATGTTGTTGCAAATGACAGGATTTCCATCTTAAAGAAGATGCCCTAAAGAGGGCTAAACAGATGTTGAAATTTTTATCTTTTTTTTAATCATTTTAAAATTCAAGTATAATTAACATACAGTGTTATATTAGTTTCAGGTATATAAGTATAATAATTCAACAATTCTATGCATTACTCAGTGCTCATCAGAATAAGTATAATCTTAATCCTCTTTACCCATTTTACTCATCCCCCTACCCACCTCCCCTCTGGAAACCACCAGTTTGTTCTCTGTATTTAAGAGTCTGTTTTTTTTTCTTTTTCTCATTTTTCCTTTGTTCATTTGTTTTGTTTATTAAGTTTCATATGTGAGTGAAATCGTATGGTGTTTGTCTTTGTCTGGCTTATTTCACTTGGCATCGTACTCTCTAGTTCCATCCACGTTGTTGCAAATGGCAAAATTTCATTCTTTTTTATGGCTGAGTAATATTCCGTTATATATATGTATGCCACATATTTATCTATTCATCCATCAGCAGACACCTGAGTTACTTCCGTATCTTGGTTATTGTAAACAATGTTGCAATAAACATAGGAGTGCACATATCTTTCTGAATTAGTGTTTTCATTTTCTTTCAGTAAATACCTAGTGGTGGGATTCCTGGATCCTACGGTAATTCTATTTTCAGTTTTTTGAAGAAACTCCAGTCTGTTCTCCACAGTGGCTGCACCAGCATGTGTTCCCACCAACAGTGCTTGGGGTTCCTTTTTTCTCTCCATCCTTGGCAACACTTGTTAGTTCTGCTGGTTCTTATTTCAGCCATTCTGAAAGGTGTGAGGTGGTATCTCATTGCGGTTCTGATTTGCATTTGCCTCCTTTTAGCGATATGGAGCATATTTTCATGTAGTCTCTATGTCTTCTTTGGAAAAATGTGCGTTCATGTCCTCTGCCCACCTTTAATAGGATTATTTGGTATTTTGATGTTGAGTTGGTGTTGGATATTAACCCTTTATCAGATGTATCATTGGCAAATATCTTCTCCCGTTCAGTAGACTGTGTTTTGTTTTCTTGATGGTTTCCTTCGGTGAACAAAATCTTTTTATTTTGGTGTAGTCCCAATAGCTTAATTTTGCTTTTGTTCCTCTTGCCAAAAGAGATATATCTATAAAAATGTGTCTGCAGGTGATGTCAAAGAGATTACAGCTTATGCTTTCTTCTAGCAATTTTATGGTTTCAGGTATGGCATTTAGATATTTAATCCATTTTAAGTTCATTTTTGTGTATGGTGTAAGGAAATGGTCCAGTTTCATTCTTTTGCATGTGGCTGTCCAGTTTTCCCAACACCATTTGTTGAAGAGACTGTCTTTCCTCCATTGCATATTCTTGCCTCCTTTGTCATGGATTAACTGATCATAAAAGCATGGGTTTATTTCTGGGCTCTCTATCCTGTTCCATTGATCTATGTGTCTATTTTTGTGCCAGTACCATACTGTTTTAATTATGATAGTTTTGTAGTATATCTTGAAATCTGGGATTATGATATCTCCAGTTTTGTTGTTCTTTTTCAAGCTTGATTCAGCTATTCAGGGTCTTTTATGGTTCCATACAAATTTTAGGATTATTTGTTCTAGTTCTGTGAAAAATGCTGTTGGTATTTTAATAGGGATTGAATTAAATCTGTAGGCTGCTCTGGGTAATGTGGACATTTTAACAACACTGATTCTCTTAGTCCATGAGCACAGAATATCTTTCCATTTGTTTGCATCACCTTCAATTCCTTTCATCAATGTTTTACAGTCTTTGGAGTACAGGTCTTTTACCTCCTTGGTTGAGTTTATTTCTAGGTACTTTATTATTTTTGGTGCAATTGTAAGTGGGGCTGTTTCCTTAATTTCTCTTTCTGCCACTTCATTATTAGTGTATAGACGTGCAACAGATTTCTGTATGTTAATTTTGTATCCTACAACTTTCCTAAATTCATTTACCAGTGCTAGTAGTTTTGGGGGGGAATCGTTCAGAATTTCCATACATACTATCACGCCGTCCACAAAGAGTGAGACTTTTACTTCTTCCTTACCAGTTTGTATCAGATGCCGAATTCTTTAATTTGTAATGTTTGCCCATTGATTTGGGCATCTAGGTACCTGCAGAATGTACAACAGTGCCACCCTATATTCCCTTACCCTTCAGGTTACCTGGTGGGAGTGGGGATAGAGCAGGAAGGGTGTGTCAACAAACACAGGGATTCTTACTTGGAAGGCTTGGCAGTAAGGGCGCTTCCAACATTTGCATGATCTTATCTTCCTTCTTAAGAATTGCATGTACTGGGGCGCCTGGGTGGCTCAGTCGGTTAAGCGTCCGACTTCGGCTCAGGTCATGATCTCACGGTTCGTGAGTTCAAGCCCCGCATCAGGCTCTGTGCTGATGGCTCAGAGCCTGGAGCCTGTTTCAGATTCTGTGTCTCCCTCTCTCTCTGACCCTCCCCCGTTCATGCTCTGTCTCTCTCTGTCTCAAAAATAAATAAACGTTAAAAAAAAAAAAAAGAATTGCATGTACTATTTTTTTTAAATTTACATCCAAGTTAGTTAGCATATAGAGCAATCATGATTTCAGGAGTAGAATCCGGTGATTCATCCCCTAATACAACACCCCGTGCTCATCCCAACAAGTGTCCTGGTTTTAAAATGAAAGATATGTGGCCTCGTGCCCTTTCTCTGTTTTTCTATTTTTTTATTGAAGTAAAATACACATTATGTAAGTGCAAGTATCCTAGTTATTTTTACATGTGCAGTTCAGTGACATTCAGTACGTTCATATTTTTGTGCAACCATCACCACTGTCTGTCTCCAAAACTCTTTTCATCTCCCTGCATTAATTTTGAGATGCAAAATTTAAGCAAAGGAAAAGGCTGTACAAGTTTTCCTTCCAGCCAATCACAGTTTTGAGAAATGAAGAATGAAAATTTATTGTGTTCCTACTGTATGCAGGTGTGATGCCAGAGGGTTTATATAAATTAACTCTTTTAAATCTATATCAGTCCTATGTGGATCAAGTTATTCTAATTTTAGAGAGACAAGTACAGAGGAGAGCTTGCAATTTTGTACATTAATGTTGCATCCTACAACCTTACCGAATTTATTTATTACTTTTAATACTTTTTTGGTGGGGTCTTTAGGGTTTTCTATGTATAGTATCATGTCATCTGCAAATAGTGACAGTTTTACTTCTTTCTTGCCAATTTGGATGTGTTTTATTTCTTTCTAGTGTCAGATTGCTGTGATTAGGACTTCTATGATCATGTTGAGTAAAAGTGGTAAGAGTGGACATTCTTGTCTTATTCCTGATGTTAGAGAAAAAGGTCTCCGTTTTTACTGTTGAGTATGATGTTAGCTGTGGGTTTGTCATATATGAACTTTATTATGTTGAGATACGTTCCCTCTAAACCCACTTTGTTGAGAGGTTTTATCATGCATGGATGTTGGATTTTGTCAAATGCTTTTTTCTGCATCTTTTGAAATAATCATATGATTTTTATTTTTCATTTTGTTAATGTGGTGTATCATGTTGATTGATTTATGGATATTGAACAATTTTTACATCCCTGGAATAAATCCCAGTAGATCATGGTGAATGATCCTTTTATTGTGTTGTTGAATGTGGTTTTATTCATATTTTGTTGAAGATTTTTGCATCCATGTTCAGCAGAGGTGGCTTGTACTTTTCTTCTTTGATAGTGTCTTTGTCTGGTTTGGGTATGAGGGTAATGCTGGCCTTGTAGAATGTATTTGGAAGCTTTCTTTCCTCTTCTAGTTTTGAAATAGTTTAGGGAAAATAAGTATTAACCTTCTTTAAATGTTTCATAGAATTCACCTATGAATCCATCTGGTCCTGGACTTTTGCTTGTTGGGAGTTTTCTGACTACTGATTCAATTTTGTTACTAATAATTGGTCTGTTCAGATTTTCTATTTCTTCCTGATTCAGTTTTGGAAGAGTGCCAATTTCTAGGCATCTCTCCATTTCTGTTAGGCTGTTCAATTTGTTGGCATGTGATTTTTGTAGTAGCCTTTTATAACCCTTTGTATTTCTGTGGTGTCAGTTGCTACTTCTCTTCTTTCACTTCTGATTTTATCAATTTTGGAGCCCTTTTTTTCTTTTCTTTTCTTTTTAAATATAATTTGTCAAATTGGTTTCCATACAACACCCAGTGCTCATCCCAACAAGTGCCCTCCTCCATGCCCATCACCCACTTTCCCCTCTTCCCCACCCCCCATCAATCCTCAGTCTGTTCTCTGTCCTCAAGAGTCTCTTATGGTTTGCCTCCCTCCCTCTCTGTACCTTCCACCTCCTTTCCCCTACCCCATGGTCTTCTGTTAAGTTTCTCAAGATCCACTTATGAGTGAAAACCTATGGTATCTGTCTTTCTCTGCCTCACTTACTTAACTTAGCAAAATACCCTCTAGTTCCATCACCGTTGCTGTAGATGACATGTCATATAAAGGGCTAATATCTAAAATCTATAAAGAACTCACCAAACTCCACACCTGAAAAACAAATAAGCCAGTGACATGGACAGAAGACATGAATAGACACTTTTCCAAAGAAGACATCCAGATGGCCAACAGACACATGAAAACATAGTCAGTGTCACTCCTTATCAGGGAAATACAAATCAAAACCACACTGAGATACCACCTCACGCCAGTCAGAGTGGCTAAAATGAACAAATCAGGAGACTATAGATGCTGACAAGGATGTGGAGGAAGGGGAACCCTCTTGCACTGCTGGTGGGAATGCAAACTGGTGCAGCCGCTCTGGGAAATGTGTGGAGGTTCCTCAAAAAATTAAAAATAGAACTACCCTATGACCCAGCAATAGCACTGCTAGGAATTTACCCAAGGGATACAGGAGTGCTGATGCATAGGGGCACATGTACCCCCAATGTATATAGCAGCACTTTCAACAATAGCCAAATTATGGAAAGAGCCTAAATGTCCATCAACTGACGAATGGATAAAGAAGATGTGGTCTATATATACAATGGAATACTACTCTCTCTTTTTTTCTTGATGAGTTTCGCTAAAAGTTTACCAATTTTATTTATATTTTCAAAGAACCAGGAGAACTAACTTTTTCTGAAGAGTCAGAGTAGCAGAAAGCCCAGTGGTTAAGAACATGGGGTTCAGAGTAAGAGGACTGACTTTGAATCTTGCCACCTGCTGACTTTGAAAATTTGAGCAAGTTACTTAACATCTCTGAGCTACAGTTTTCCCATCTGTAAAACTTGGTTAAAAATAACATTGCCCAACGGTGTTATTGAAAACATGTTAAAATGCTTATGAAGTATTTGTTAAAGGTTGGCTTTTGTTATTACGTGCTAAGATGTCCCATGGATTATCTCATTTAATATCTATAACGACCCTAGGCTGTATATATTATTAGCCCTACTTGTATAGAAGAAAGTTGAGATTTCTAAGAGCTAAGCAGCCCCAGAAATCATAGCCCAGGGGTGACAAAGGCAGAATTTGACCCAGTTTGATGGCAAAGACCATGTTCATTTCCCCATAATGCGGCTGCTTCCTCATTTTATAAATCAGCCAACAAAACTGAGACAGTCAGAGCCTTGCCTGGAGTAACAGAGGTAAAAGGTAGACACTGGCCTGTCTACAAGGCCATGTTCTTTCTGTTACCCTCTGCTGCCTCCTCAGAGGTTAAAGAGCTTACCTGGGTCACACAGGGTAAGGTGGACAAGCCACAAGCATGCCTGGCTCCAAGCCTGGTAAAAGCGTCATTGCTTCTACCGCAGTGTCACAGCCTGGTCAGCCCACTGAGCAAAGTAGGAAGATTGTCTGTTACCACCAATATTATCATAACTTCTGAGAGTCAGGCAGCCTCTACAGTGACAAATGGCACAATTATCACCCTAGTATAGAAAAAAAAAAAAAAAGGTGCTCCAAATCTGACGCTAATCATTCCATGAGCTACTAGTCAGAATGAAAGATGGCGTCCAGTCTGAACCCTAGACAGGGATCCAGGGGATAGTCAGGAAAGTGATGTTCATCTTTAACAATGGTTTCCAAACTTAGATCCCAGGGCGCTTCTACACTCTAACGTATTACTGAGGACTCCGAAGAGCCTTTGTTTAAGTGGGCTATCTACTGATTCAAAATTCAAAATCGAAACAGAAAATATAACAATATGTCCTTATTTAAATTTATCATAACAAACCCATTACGTATTACAATATATGCCATAATTTTATTTGAAAACACACTTCCAAGAAAAATAATTGGTGAAACGCGTGTCATTGTTTTACACGTTTGCAAATGTCTTTAATGTCTAGGTTAGTAGGAGACACTTAGATTCTCCTTTCTGCTTCTTCACTCAGTCTGTCGCTTTACGTTGCTTTTGTTGAGGTTTAGGAAGAAAAATTAGCCTCATATATTTATATATTTATGGAGCTGAAAATTCTAGATGGGTGAGGAAATTTTCATACTCCTTTTTAGGTAATTGTGGGTGTTCTTTCATACTACACTACAACTTGACAAGTTGACAATTTCTTTTTCTATTTTGTTTTTTTAATGTTTATTTTTTGAGAGAGAGAGAGACAGAGACAGAGTGTGAGCAGGGAAGGAGCAGAGAGAGACTGAGACACAGAATCTGAAGCAGGCTCCAGGCTCTGAGCTGTCAGCACAGAGCCCAACGCGGGGCTCAAACTCATGAACCGCGAGATCATGACCTGAGCTGAAGTCAGATGCTTAACTGACTGAGCCACCCAGATACCCTGACAAGTGGTAATTTCTTAAATGTTAGTTGCAATGTGGAATCTGAAAGCATGTCAATGAATTTTTTTTTGCACCCCGTTGCATTAAAGTCCACTGGTCTGTGTGTACCTTGAATGGACCTGCCACTCACACATGATTTTTAACATCAGGCATTGGAAACTTGGAAACTGATGGTTCACTATGCATATCTTAAAAATAGTAACACATTTCACTCTACAGTATTAAAACGTCAAATTTATTAGTATCACCAGTGATCTCATCAAGCTCATAGTAGTGGATATGGTTTCCAAGGTTGGTTTTTTTTTTATTTTTTTTAATGTTTATTTATTTTTGAGAGAGAGAGAGAAAGAGAGAGACAGAGTGTGAGTAGGAGAGGGGCAGAGGGAGAGGGAGAAACAGAATATGAAGCCGGCTCCAGGCTCTGAGCTGTCAGCACAGAGCCTGATGTGGGTCTTGAACTCATGAACTGCAAGATCATGACCTGAGCTGAAGCCAGACGCCTAACCAACTGAGCCACCCAGGCATCCCTCCAAGTTTTTAATTTTTGTTGGAAAGCTCACATGTTGTTATTTGGTTATTTGGTTTCCATGAAGTGATGGGCTCCCTGTTCAATGTCTACCAAATAGCTAAGCCTGAAAAACCACAGCCTCGCAGCTATCTTGTCAGGTAAAAACAATGTTCCAGGAAACAAGTGGCTACTCTGATGGAACTATTCCAGCAATTGCTTTTTCTCAAGACAATCATCATACTTCAGTGCAGTAGTAGTTCTTAATGCATTCTTCCCATTTTGTCACGTAGAACAGCTAAATAACATGTATTCAAAGATTGAGGTTTAATAAAATTAATAACTTTTACTGTTTCAGGGGGGACTTTCTTAAGGAAAACTTCATTTCTTTCCTGTGAGTTTTCTGCCACTGCCTTGATTTGTACCACGACCAAAGTAGTTTTATGCACCATAACTTTTGCACCATCAGTGAAAGTATGAGCGCGGTGAAAAGGCCAACTGACTTGGTATTATTGTGATATTGTTTTGAACTCACAGACTCCCTCTGAAAAGATCCTGGGGACTCCCTGGGGCCTATAGACCACACTTTGAGAAACTCTGGTCTATCAAATGACACTAGTGTGTAAAACCAGTGCTACTATCCCTCCAAAGAAAATTTCAGTGCTCAGCTCACAATCTTTCCCTCTACCTCAGTTCCTTCTATCGCCATGGGAGACCTCATCATCCGCATAAATGAGCTATCCAACACTCTGCCCCTCAGTCACTCCTTGTCCTCATCTCCAGTGACCTTTTCCTCACTCCGCTATCTTCTATGGTCACATCCTGGTCTTTCTCACTCTCTGAAACAGCTCCTCCTCCAAATCACTAATTCATCAGTCATCTGTGAATAGTTATCTGGGGGCTCCACAGTCTCTTCTCCCTCTATATTTTATGCTCGAGGATTCCCAGTGCACTTTTATTTGGACCTCTTTCAGGCTTTTAGTCTCTTGACACCTAAGCGTTCTCTCAGTAAGATCCTTTCCTATTTTCATTTCTCTTTATAACGAGTTTTGATTCCATGGTCTGTCATTTTGAAATCATAACTGTGCCCTAAATTCCTGGACTCCACTGTTCCCTTGATCACACCCACCTGTAAAACCCAACCCTGAGTGAACTATCGACCTCCTTACCTGGTTAACTCAATCTCATAATAAATATCAGTTCCTAGGGCAATATTTTTCAATACCCAGATAAGTTATATACCTGCCTTCATATGATGTGGTCAATCTCTGCCCATTTTCTCAAAACTTAATTATCACACTTGTAATATTTGTACAGTTTCTGTCTTCACCAGATTATAAGTTCTATGAAGGCAGATACTGCCTGTATATTTGCTGCTGACGCTCCAGCACCTATTATGGTGCCAGATACAAGGAAAGTATTCAGTGAATATTTAGGAAAGGGGGGAGGGGATGAAAGAAGGGAGAGAAGGTGGGCGGAAAGCAGGGACGATGAGGAAGAAAAAAGGAAGAGAAGAAGGAAGGGGGGAGGGAAGGGAGAGTAGATGGAAGGAAAGAAAAGGGAAAGAAGGAAACCAATTTATGGGAAATAGAATGACATTGTTTAGAGACTTGTTTGAACTCGATTTCCAGTTAGAAGCTAAGTAAATCTGGTAACTAGACATTCAAATGGCTCAAGGTTCTGCCCATCTGTCATTTTTCTGATAGATTTCCTAATAATAAAAGCTTGAAGTATAGGAACATGGAGAAAGACAGGGTTCTAATCATCAAAAGGTGGGAGAGAAGGTACAGAGTAAAGGTTTGGGAACAGAAAATGATTCCAGCATTAGTTTGCTTCTCACTATGGAATTGTCAAGGTAATGTCAGTGCAAGCCCACTGAGACTGCATTATGATGTCAAAATGGAAGGAAACAGTATTAATGGATGGGAGCAAAAGCCTAGACAGAGCAATGCTGTGTTGCTGTCGTTTTAAAAGCTTTGTGACATGATGTCTAGACAGAAGCACATACAGTAATGCTATCACTGAAGCAAGAGTACAGAAGGTACACAGAACCATTCATTAAGTCATTACAAGGCTCCAACCTTTTAGCCAATATCAATATGTCCAGCATTTTCTCTTATCAGTCCAGCGAATCTTTAAATGTAGTTTATTTTTTGCTTATTACAAAAGTAATACATTCTCTTTAAAGAGAACATAGAAGAGATTATAAAAGAAAAAAATGCCCCCAACCCTGCCACCATTAATATTTTGCTCTATTTCCTTTTGCTTTATTTTCATAATATAATTGAGGTCATACTGAGTATTACATTTTACATCCTGATTTTCCACTTAATATTATAGCAGAAATGTAAACTACTTATGATGACTACACATGGTTCCATTCCTCTAACATCAAACAATTAGATTATTGGGCACCCAATGTTTCCATATCCTCTTATTTCCTGAAGATATATCCTGTGGAGTGGGATGGCTAGGTTGAAGGATACAGGTGATTTTAAGGCTTATGACACTTACAGCCAAATGGCTTTGCAAAATAATTGTATCATTTTTCAATCACTTAGGGAACCGTGAATAAATCTGTGGTCTAGTAACTCTTGGCAAATAGTTTTAACCCGTCTCCAAAAAAAATAAAAGAAGCGTCTCCTAGCTGCTGAGAATCTACTCAAGCAATAACACATTTCATACAGAGCACTGGGAGTCAGGAGTCTTTGATTCTCATTTTTAGTTTATATCTACTTTTCTATCTACTATGAGCAAGTTTCTTTAACTCTCTGGCTTTTAGATTTTTTAATCTATAGAATCATCCCCAGTCAATATAGTACTGTTGCAGGATTTCTCAAAGTGTGCTCTGTGGAGTGCTCAACCTAGGGTTGAGAAAGAAGAGAAGAAAAATGACATGGTCAAATACGTTCAGATAAATTGCATACAACATGCTACTCTCAGAAATTTAAACTGCAACATATTGAAGGCCCTGAGAAGTCCTGCATTCTAATCTACCCAACCCAGCATTTCCCCAATTTTTTGAACACATCATTTCTTTTTTTCAGGTAACGTCTGTAAGATTGTGTAACACAATTGAGGAAACACTGATAGAACACCAAGTGATTTTGAGTCTACCAAACATGCACTGCAACCCAGTTTCTGCCCCTTACTGAACTTTCATTTTATTATAACTGAAAAATAATATAATAACCTATGTCTTGAATATGGAGTAAGATCATGTATGTAAAGCCCCAAGCACAAGCCTGATGTACATGTCAGTTTCTACTCTCTAATCTTCTCAACCCTGTACATGCTCATCAAAACTGTCCACCTTCATCAAAAAGGTATTGAATGTCTACTCTCCATAGGGCTGTGGGTTAGTGAGATGCTACCCATCTGCTTTTTTTTTTTTTAATTTTTTTTTTCAACGTTTATTTATTTGTGGGACAGAAAGAGACAGAGCATGAACGGGGGAGGGGCAGAGAGAGAGGGAGACACAGAATCGGAAACAGGCTCCAGGCTCTGAGCCATCAGCCCAGAGCCTGACGCGGGGCTCGAACCCATGGACCGCGAGATCATGACCTGGCTGAAGTCGGACGCTTAACCGACTGCGCCACCCAGGCGCCCCCCATCTGCTTTTTTAAATAGAATGGCACATTGGGCAAAGGGCCTAAAACCTAGAGTTAAACGTGGAATCTGCGAGTCAAATACCTAACCCCAGAATGTGGCCACCACAGCAACTGAAATCAAAAAATGATTAATCAGCTACCAATTTTAGGCTAGAAGATTAGAAAGCCTAACCCCAATTATTGCCAGAGGATCATCCTAATAAATTGACTCAGCTTATATTTAAGGCTGATTGTCACCGATTATATAATCGTGAGGCAGATCCATTCAGTTCTTACAGGGAAATCACATCATGAAACTGAGGTACTTTAAATGGCCTTTGAGAGTTTGCTGAGTCTCCAGCGACCTCCATGTTGCTAAATCCCGTAGAAAGTTGTCTGGCTTGGTCTTAACTTCCCCCTCTGTTAGCCATTGTTTCCTTCTTGAAATCATCCATTCTGGGATTTCTTCAGCATCACACTTCCCTGTTTCCTCCCTCCCTCTGTTGGCCCGTTCTCTTTGACTTCTCCAAAAACTGGAATGTTTCAGGCCCCAATGTTGCATTTCTTTTCTCTTCCTGTTTCCCTCACTCTTAGGTGAGATCCATTTCCTTGGCTTCCCTTGCCTCTATGCTAATACCTCCTAAATGTAAATCTTCAGCCTAGACTACTCCTCTGAAATCCTCTTTTCTCTATCCAGCTGCCCCACTTTAGATCTCCACTAGGTCGGTGCCCCTGGGGCATGGCAAACTTAATGGCTCCAAACCTCAACTCTTCCTTTTCTACTAACCAGCTTCTCTGGTTCACCCACATCCAAAAGTAGAGCCATCATAACACGCAGTTGCTCAAGCTAAATACTTAGCAATGGTCTTTAATTCCTTCCTTCCGCTCGCCCCCGTATCCAGTGCTTTGGAAATGTCTGTCCATTTTACTTTCAAGATACGTCTCAAATATCTTCCCTTCTGCGTACCTCTGCTACCAGCACCCTAATTTAAGGCACCATTATCTATCATGAGATCACTGCTGGGGCCTCCTGTGGGCCAAGACATTCCACTTGAGCTTCCTCCAATCCCTTCTCTGCCCAGCCACCGGGATGATTTTTCCTCCCCTGCACTCCCATTTTTTAAGACCCTCCGGTGTTTTTTTGGTTGGTTGGTTGGTTGGTTGGGTTTTAGTACCCATAGACTGAAGTTCAAAATCCTCATCATGATGTCAAAGTCCTCTGTGATCTGGTGTCTGCCCACTTTTTTGACATCCTGTCAGGGCACAATTCCCTGCTCTCACGCTGTTGCCATCCTTCAGTGCCATGAGCATGATGGGCCATTTCCCACTGGAGGGTCTGAGGACGTGCTGATCTCTCCATTCTCCCTTTTCTTCGCATGGCTTCTCCTGACCATACTACATCTCTCAGGTTAAATACCACCTCCAGAGAAACCCCACCCACCAGGCTGTCTTTCAATTGCTCTAATATCCTCTGTCAAAAGGATCTATTTGTTTCCTTCATAGTACTTATCACAGTTTTCTTACTGAAATGTTTTGTTTACATGTTCATCTACTCTATCGCTACACTGTCAAGTCCGTGAGGGCAGGAACATTTATCTGTTTAGTTCACCACCTAGTACCTAGCATACCTGGAGTATGGAGAGGAAGGAAGGAAGGAAGGAAGGAAGGAAGGAAGGAAGGAAGGAAGGAAGGAAGGAAAGTATTTCCTGTGTGCTGGCAACACACAGAATTCCACACAGAACTTCTAGCTCTAGGAATGTTCCAGGCTTTTCTACAGAATGTGCATAATACTGTTTTCTCCACACAGAATAATCGCACCTCATTCATCTGGCCAAAACTTCCCAGTTCGGCTAAGGCTTATTATTCTTCCAGTTAGCTTTCCTTGACCTGCCTGCCCTATGTGAACATCTTGCCACCTACATAGAGCTTCTCATGCTTTATCTCCATTCCTACATGGCACATTCTGCAAGGCAGGCATCATGACTACATTGTTCACCATTATAGCCTAGTGCTCAGTATAGTACTTTGCATCTAGTAGGTTGCATCTCGTAGCAGCTCAGTACCAATGTTGAGTATAAGTATATTATCTCATTTAATCTTATATTATCTCATTTAAGTTTTATAAGAACACTGTGGGGTGGGAACTATTACACCCATTTTATAGGCAAGTAAAACAGATTCATGGGGAGATGAAATAAACCTGCTTAAGGTTATATAGACAGTAAAATGGCAAAGCAAGGATTCCGACGAAGGCTGTTTAACACTAAAACATATGCATTGTTTTAGCATTCCAAGATATACTATGAAGGGTTTCTGACAAAAGGGAAAGAGAGTAATAAAAACAATATTCTAAAAGCTTACCATGTGCCAAGTTCTGTGCTAAGTACTTTATATGAACTCTCTTACCTCCTGTAAAGTGCTCAATGAAATACATATCTCTGTTTCATAGATGACTAAGTTGAGCCTTAGAGAGTTTATTGTCCAGGTTCTATAGCCACTAGGTGGTGAAGCCAGGACTTAAAACCAGGTTGACCTCACTCCATAGCCCATACCCAATGCCATTTGAAGTATAGCTAATAGTTAGTTACCCTGGACAAAAGCGTCCACATTCACAAGACTTGCTTCTGAGTCGAATCCACTACTCCAGTTATTCATATGAGTTAAAAATTCACGTAGCTCTAATACATACTGATTTCCAGTTATCTGGACAACCTTTGAAAATATTCACATGGCCTGGCCCAGGATAGTCGGGTAAACACACTGAGATGCCCATGAAATAGGCAAAATAAAGAGGAGAATCGTGATTTAAACTTCTTAGGGTCCACTGCCTGTATGACCTATTTAACCAAGGAAAGGAACAAACCCTTGTGGTCATTCCATGTTTGGAATCCTCACTTGTGTTTCATCAGTCACCCTAAGGAATTTTGTTCATTCTCCATCAATGGACATTTTTGGTTGAAAATGTTATATTTGCATTGCTTATCAAAACATGTGTTTAGTTTTGGAAAAAAACCCACTTTTTTTTTCTGGGGGGCAGGTGTAGCAGCAATGGTGGTAATAACACTGATCTGGCAGTTAGAAGACCTGACAATTCCACTGGGTGGCTGAATCATGTAGAGCATGTCAAACTGCTTTGTTTCCTTTCTGGCTCTCAATCAGGGAATAATAATTATAACAATCTTAAAGGGACATAATGAGGATTAATCGGTCAGTATTCTTAAAATGCCTGGCAGAGAAGTCTGGTTGTTATATAACATGCCCCTTCTCTTTCTGGGGCTCAGATTCGTTACCTGCAACACAAGTGGATTAAACCAGATGTCTGAGTCAGTCCTAATTCTAAAGACCTGCGATATAGAAATGAAGGAAGCAGCCAACAAGAACTTTAGAAGAGTTACTGCAAATATATCCAGATATGTAAGGAGAATCATGAACATGATGATAAGTGGAAGATGTAAAAGAATACCAAATGAAACTTTTAAAGCTGAAAATCATTACAACAGAAATGAAAATTCATTGAATGGTTTAACAACAGATTAAATACTGCAGAAGAAAAGATTGGCAAAGTGGAAGATACAGTGATAGAAACGATCCAAAATGGAACAAAGAGACAAAAGACTGCCAACAACAATTAAATAAAGGACAGAGTCTCAGTGACCTGTGGAATAATATCAAGCTGTCCAACCTATCTGAAATTGGACTGTCAGAAGGTGAAGAGAAAGATTATGGGGCAGAGCACATATCTGAATTAATAATGGCAACACTTTTTTTGCCAAATTTTGTGAGAACTATAAACCCACAGAACCATACCAAGGTACATCATAAACTGCTGAAAATCAATAATAAAGAGAAAATCATAAAAGCAGTCAATTTTTTTAAATGACATATTACACAAAGAGGAAGAAAGCAGATTTTTCCTCAGAGACTATGCGAGCCAAAGATAATAGAACAACATCTTTAAAGCAATGTAGCAGGAAAAGAAAACTACTCCCTTCGAACTTAATTTTCAACAAAGATATCCTTCAAAATAAAGGCAAAATAAAGACTTTTCCAGATCACTAAAAATGGAGAATTCATCACCAAAAGTCATTCTGCACTGAAAGAAATGTCAAAGGAAGTTATTCAGGCAGAATAAAAATGATATCAGAAGTGGTATGATATTACCTGAAGGTAGGCTGTGATAAATTAATGATGTATATTATAAATCTTATAACAACAGCAAAAAAAAAAACAGTAGAATAGCTACTAACTTATTTGGAATTAGAAAAAAAAACATTCAATCTAAAAGATAAAAAAGCAGAAACAGAAAACAAATGAGACTAGTAGAAAACAAATAAAAAGATGATAAATCCAAACATATCGGTAATAACATTTTATACAAATGGTATATGTAAACACTACGATTAAAATATAGATTGTTACCCTACCACGCAGCAATTGCACTACTAGGTATTTATCCAAAAGGTACAGGTGTTTTGAAGGGACACATGCACCCCAATGTTTATAGCAGCACTATTGACAATAGCCAAAGTATGGAAAGAGCCCAAATGTCCATCGACAGATGAGTGGATAAAGAAGATGTGGGTATATATATACAGTGGAGTATTACTCGACAGTCAAAAAGAATGAAATCCTGCCATTTGCAACAATGTGGATGGAACTGGAAGGTATTATGCTAAGCGAAATAAGTCAATCAGAGAAAGACAAATACCACATGTTTTCACTCATATGTGGAATTTAAGATAAAAAACAGATGAACATAAGGGAAGGGAAGCAAAAACAATATAAAAACACAGGGAGGGAGACAAACCAGAAGAGACTTTAAAATATAGAGAACAAACTGAGGGTTGCTGGAGGGGCTGTGGGTCAGGGGAAGGCTAAATGGGCAAGGGGCATTAGGGAGGACACTTGTTGGGATGAGCACTGGGTGTTATATGTAGGGGATGAATCACTGGATTCTGCTCCTGAAATCATTATTGCACTATATAAAACACAAACGCACACACTGAAAAATTAGAAACAGAAAGAAACTTTTTCAACCTAACAAAGAGCATCTACAAAATAACTATAGTTAAAATCATCCTTAACAGTCAAAGCCAAAAGTTTTCCTCTTAAAATTAGGAGTAAGACATGGGGCGCCTGGGTGGCTCAGTCGGTTGAGCGGCCGACTTCGGCTCAGGTCACGATCTCGCGGTCCGTGAGTTCGAGCCCCGCGTCGGGCTCTGGGCTGATGGCTCAGAGCCTGGAGCCTGCTTCCGAGTCTGTGTCTCCCTCTCTCTCTGCCCCTCCCCCATTCATGCTCTGTCTCTCTCTGTCTCAAAAATAAATAAACGTTAAAAAAAAAAAAATTAGGAGTAAGACAAAGATGTCCAGTCTTGCCACTTCTATCAGCATAGAACGGAAGGTTCTACCCAGGACAGTTAGGCAAGAAAAAGCAGTAAAAGTAATCCAGATTGGAAAGGGAGAAGTGAAAGTATCTCTATTTGCAGATGCCATAATCTCGTACATAGATAATTATAAGAAATCCACAAACAATATTATAACTAATAAATTATTTCAGCAAGCTGCAGGATATAAAAACAATGTACAGAAACAATTGTATTTCTATATACTAGCAATAAACAATCTGACAACGATATCCAGGAGTCAATCTCATTTACAATAGCCTCAAAAATATTTAGGAATGAATTTAACAAAGGAAGTATCAGACATACACTGAAAAGTGCAAAATATCATAGAAAAAAATTAAAGAAGACCTAATTAAGTAAAAACAAATCCAATATTCATGGAATGGAAGACTTGGTATTAAGGTGAAAACGTTCCCCACACTGATCTGATCTGTAAATTCAATGCAATGCAATTTCAAAATCCCAGGGGTTTTTGTTGTTGCAAAATTGGCAAACTGATTCTGATACTCATATGAAATTGCAACCCAGAATAGCCATTAAAAATAAAGAACAAAGTTGGAGGATTCATACTTTCCGATTTCAAAACTTAACTACAATCGGGTGGCTCAGTCAGTTAAGTGTCAGCCCTGATTTCGGCTCAGGTCATGATTTCACAGTTCTTGGGTTTGAGCCCGAGTCAGGCTCTGTGCTGACAGTTCAAAGCCTGTTTAGGATTCTCTCTCTCTCCCTCCCTCTCTGCCCCTCCCCTGCTCTCTCTCTCTCAAAATAAATAAACTTTAAAAATAAATAAATAAAGTATGAAGAGTCAGATGATTTAAAATAAAATTTGGGGAAAAACTCACCACACCAACAATAATCATAAGAAAGTAAGAATATGATATTAATAATAGACTGCAGACCAAAAACAATTGCTACGGATAATGAAAGTCTTTCATAATGATAAGGGGGAAAATCATCAAGAAGTCATACTAATTCTAAATATAGATAGATAGATAGATAGATAGATAGATAGATGTAGATAACAGAGCTTGAAAATACATGAAGCAAAAATTGAAGGAACTGAAAGAAGTAGACAAATCCACAAATATAGCTGGAGAGTGCAATATCACTTCCTCAGTAATTAATAGAACAAGGAGATGAAAAGTTGAGCAACATTAACAACCAACTTGATTTCATGACTTAGCACTACACCCAACAACAAAGAAATGTACACTTTTGAGCACACATTATATATTCACTAAGAAATCCTATTTTTTATCATAAAACAAATCTCAATAAATTAGAAGGATTGAAAATTGTTTAAACTTTTTAAAGCAACACACATGCTAAATGTATGATTTATATAAAATATTTGAGGTTGGATATTACAACTTATTTTCATCACCATTGTTTTAAAATGTTTTTTCTCAGCCCCATTTTTTGTTGTTATTCTTTTATTTGTTTGTTTGTTTTTATATATAATGTATTGTCAAGTTAGCTAACATACGTACGACGTGCTCTTGGCTTCAGGAGTAGATTCCCATGATTCATCACTTACATGAAACACCCAGTGCTCATCCAGCAGCAAGTGCCCTCCTGGATGCCTATCACCCATTTTCCCCACCTCCCTACCCCACTTCCTTCCACCATTAGTTTGTTCTCTGTATATAAAAGTTTCTTAAGGTTTGCCTCCCTCTCTGTTTGTAACTATGTATTTTTTTCTTTCCCTTCCCCCATGGTTTCTGTTAAGTTTCTCAATTTCCACATGAGTGAAAACATATGATATCTGTCTTTCTCTGATTCATTTCACTTAGTGTAATACCCTCCAGTTCCATCCACGTTATTGCAAATGGCAAGGTTTCATTCTTTTTCATTGCCAAGTAGCATTCCAGTGTGTGTGTGTGTGTGTGTGTGTGTGTGTGTGTGTGTGTGTGTGTATACCATATCTTCTTTATCCATTCATCAGTTGAAGGACATTTGGGCACTTTCCATAATTTAGCTATTGTTGAATGCTATCAACGTTGGGGTGCATGTGCCCCTTTGAATCAGCACTCCTGTATCCTTTGGATAAATTCCTAACTATTGCTAGCTCATAGGATAATTCAATCTTTAATTTTTTGAGCCACCCTGTTTTCCAGGGTGGCTGTACCAGTTTGCATTCCCACCATTAATACAAGAGGGTTCCCCTTTCTCCATATCCTCACCAACATCTGTTCTTTCCTGAGTTGTTAATTTTAGCCACTCTGACTGGTGTGAGGTGGTATCTCAATTTTTCTATCAAGAGTTAATAGGGGCGCCTGGGTGGCGCAGTCGGTTAAGCGTCCGACTTCAGCCAGGTCACGATCTCGCGGTCCGTGAGTTCGAGCCTCGCGTCAGGCTCTGGGCTGATGGCTCAGAGCCTGGAGCCTGTTTCCGATTCTGTGTCTCCCTCTCTCTCTGCCCCTCCCCCGTTCATGCTCTGTCTCTCTCTGTCCCAAAAATAAATAAACGTTGAAAAAAAAAAAGAGTTAATAATAGGGGCACTATGGTGGCTCAGTTGGTTGAGCATCTGACTTCAGCTCAGGTCACGATCTCATGGCTCGTGAGTTCATGAGCCCCTGTGTTGGGCTTGTACTCATGGCTCAGAGCCTAGAGATTGCTTTGGATTCTGTCTGTTTCTCTCTGCCCCTCCCCTGCTCACACTCTGTCTCTCTCACCCCAAAAAAATCAACATTTAAAAAAAATTGTTTGAGTTTATAATAAGCAAATGGTAAAGAAGACCTTATAAAAATAAAAGTATAAAACTGTATTTGAAAATATAAAATTTAAGAAGTATAATTGATTTCAAAGTATAAAATGTATTTTAAAAATAAAATAAATTTTACTGAAAAAATTAAAGTGTGCCATGAAAATATAAATGTATAGTATCTGTTTTCGCTGTGAGGGTTCACATAAGATTTTATTGGGGGAAAAAAGCATGCCACTGTTAAATTTTTTAAATGTTTTGAAATCACTGACCAGTCTTGAAGATCCATGCCAATTGGCACATTATACATTTGTTCTGTCTGACTTTTGTCAACCAACAGAGAGAATGGACAAAAACAAAATGTGACCATAACAATCACACAAAACTGCTCACGATAGCCAGCATTGAACTGAGTGCCTCCTCAGGACTAGGCGTTGTCCTAAGTACCTTCATCCATTTTTTTTCTCTTAATTTCCTCCCATTTTACCGCTCAGAACACTTACATAACTTGCCTGAGATCACACAGACAGTAAATACCAGGGCCATAATTTGAACCCAACAGAATTATTTCACCATGTAGTTTTCCATTTTCAAAGCAAGGGTCAGATATACTGGCATTAGATACAAAGACCTCATGATTTCCTACTTCAGCACTTTGTAAAGTATTTAATTGGTTCTCTTTTGCCTTGACTTCAAATTTGCCTCTTCACTGGTCTGTCTTGTTTGATAAGTTCATCAAACATCAAGACTCTTTGTTCATTTTCAAAAAGGATTACAATGAGAAGCTTTTATAATTAAGAGTATCTCAGGAGAGATTTCCTTCACTACCGTTCTCTTGCCTTTATCTCCTAATTCTTAGAGGTAAATTTTCTGATTTTTCAAAGGTGTTTTTGCTTTAAATACAAATTGCAAATTAAGTGCTTATAAAAATGCCTTTCCCCCTTCTGAACTGTTATGTAAAGGCAATCGCTCTTGCTCTAGCATTTAAAAGCAATGATTCAAAATTAAATCACTCAAGAATTTGACTAAAATAGCTCAACTTAAAATCTTCAGTGTTTGGAAGACAAAGACTGCTTTCATGCTATCCCAAAGCTGAAATAAGGGACTCTTTAAGCACCACAAAATACTTGATGTTAAGATATAAAAACCTGAAGCCGGGTTGGGCGATTCAAGGAAATGAAATGGGCAAAATTGCAATGTACATATGAAAATATCAGTTCCATCCATTTCCCTACGGCAAAAGGTAAACTCATTGTAAGAATGAAATGACCCAGCATCTCTACAGTTTTGGCTTTCCCAGGATGAGGTTATTAACATTATCTGATTGTATCCTCCCTGAAACACTATGAGAGGGAATTTGTAAGACTCACAAATGGATAAGTAGAGGTTCATTGTCCAACATTACTCAAGAGGATTATTATTTATTAAGCTGAGTATATTTTATATCTAGGACCTTATTTCATATTCATTGACTCTTATAGACAAGGCAGTATTACCCTCATTTCCAGATAGGGGAATTGAAGTTCTAAGAGATTAAATGATCATTCCAGATTACCCAACTCTTGAGTATTAGATCGGTGGTCTGTAGACCGATCCATCTGACTCCAAGGGCATGTTCTTTTCACTGTCCTGCACTCCATCGCCGGATCCGTGATAACATGAAAAGAAGTCACATTCTATCCTAGAATAACTTGTTGCAAACATGGAAGTGCCTTCGCTCCCCACCAGGTGATCCCTCTGTGCAAATTTTGCAGATTTAGGGCCAACTCACCGGTTCACCTTCTCCTGGATAGTTGCCCCAGGCTGACAAGTCATCAAACACAGGATGAAAACAGCAGCAGCAAGCATCTCAACCACCCTGTATCACTTAGAAGGAATAAAACTAGTCAGAGAGTTGGAGTGAAAGATGTCTTTGCGCCGGGACCTGTAAGAGCCATCGAATGTTCGGAACTAACAGAATTCACTCAATTCTCATTGAGATGTGGTTAATTAGTGACGAGGGTATTGATTAGCCAAACACCCTAAAATCCAGGACACCAAAGGTCACTGTTTTTCAAACCTTTTGAAAAGTAATATCCATATGGTTGAGGAAAGGAGGATTTTTAGCCAATACCAGTTTAGCAAGGAAGTCTTCTTTTCGGAATGAGGCAAAGCCAAATCAAGATACAGTTGCAGAATTCGTGGGTCTTTTTGAGTGGCTCTTGGAACTTGTGAAGTCAGATCAATTTGTTTTGCAAGACTTATACAAGGATAATACTGGTGTATGAACTCGTTTGTAAACAGCCGCCAAAACATAGGAGATGCTGATAGTTACATAAAGATTCTACAACGTGTTGCCAAACATCTGGAGCCTGAGAGCTGTGGTAATTGAATGGACCTTCCGCTTTTCATCTAGACATTAGATATCATTAAGATCCGGCATATTTGTGTCTTGAGGGGACCAGATGTCTTCAATAGACATCTCCAGAAGCATTCTCTAGAATTATAGTAACAGCCACACATCTGCACTGATATCATACCTATATACATCCTCTTACTCTTCCAGACATATTCATAAATTAATTAAATAAGTAGAGATGGAGAGACAGAAAATAATGACATGTGGCAGGCATTTCATATGTCTTATTTTACTGAATCCTCACAAGTCAACAAGATAGAAATGATTAATTTCATTTTGCAGTTCAAATGGAGGTTCAGAGAGGTTAAGTAACTTGCCAAGGATGTAGAGCTGTCTTTTTATTTTTTTATTTTTTTAATGTTTATTTATTCTTGAGAGAGAGACCGACAGAGACAGAGCGTGAATGGCGGGGGGCGGGGGGGGGGGGGGGATGCAGAGAGAGAGGGAGACGCAGAATCCGAAGCAGGCTCCAGGCTCTGAGCTGTCAGTACAGAGCCCGCCGCGGGGCTCAAACTCACCAACTGAGAGATCGTGACCTGAGCTGAAGTCGGACGCTCAACCGACTGAGCCACCCAGGTGCCCCTGTACAGCTGTCTTAATATCTTTGGGAACACTTAGATTCTCTCATTAGCAGGAGAGAATTATTAATCTCAAATTATTATTAATCTCAAATACAGTTATGAAAAGTTTTAATGAACAAATTGTATGCTTAAGAAATATGTATCTGAATTAAATGTGGAGATATTAGTAAGGTGCCCAGTTGTTACTGCCTCTATTTTTTTTTTCAGAGACTTAAGTTAACATATGACAAAAGCAAAGACTGATTCTGGATCCTAGAAAGTCTCTGAAGTCCCTGATTTCTGTGTTCCCCTCCCCCCTATAAAAGTGGCCTCAACTAGGGGTGATTCTGCCCTTCAGAGGACATTGGCAATGTCCAGAGACATTTATGGTTGTCACAACTTTGGAGGTTGTGACACTGGCATCTACTAGGTGCTAAGCATCCTACAATGCGCAGGGCAGGACCCATTCCCTCCACCCCCCCCCCCCCAACAAAGAATGATCTAGCCCAAATATCAATATTGCCAAGGTTGAGAAGCACTGCCCCACAAAAAAGCTGGTCTGCCCTCCCCCGATGCCTGGGATTCTGGTGAGTTAATTTCCTTCTTCTTTTTACATAGAGAGAATATCCTCTTCCTTCCTGGTCCAGCTCCTTCTTGAGATTTCCCTGATGCCTTTTCTCCTCATCCAAGACATTAGTGGCATTCAGGACTCTTCCTTAACCTCAGCTCTCTCACCCTCCACCCACCCCTGACATGGTCCCTTAAATTCTATCATATATCCTCTGTAATATTTTTCCTCCTTAATTCTCCCCTTTGAACTATGCAGGGTCTGGGCTTTTTCTGAAACTGTCATGACACACTCCTAAGCGGGCTGGCTTCTCCTCACGCCAAACCTGCCTGGGCATTACCATTGGATTCATCTTCAAGAAGACAGCTTCTGACCATATAAGTCTCCCGCTCAGAAGCCTTCCGTGGCTCCCCCATTGTCCATAGCATCGTAAGTCCAAATTCCTCCACGAGTGGGTCCAAAGCCATCTTTGCACACTTCATCAACCACAACCCTCAAATGATCCCTGAAACTATAGTCTAGGTTCCCTTATCTTCTCACACTTTCTCAGTGCTCTGACTTCACCCCTGCTGGATCTTTACCTTAGCTACCTTTACCCATCATCTCCTACCCTTCTGCCACGTGTCTTCTCAAACAGCAAGTTCATCATGGATCCTTGGCTGATGGCCCCATCTGGAAGGTCCCTCCGTGTTGTCTTTGAACCTTGTAAATACATACCAGCCCTTTTCATTTTTGCCTCGTACTATATTTTTCTAGGGGAATGGGGTATATTCCCCTAGAAATTCCTTTAGGGTAAATTCTGTGTCTGATTCTTCTCTAAATCACCCACATCAACATAGAATCTTTCATAAGAAATATAATTTGATGGAGTGAATCTGTGAGTGAGCTAACTAAAAATAGTTTACTATTTCATAATACTTTCAGGTATATTTTCTCATTTCACCTTTAAAAGAATCTTGTGAGATAAATATTATCCTGAAGGGAATCCTGACAGTCAGAGACACAGTGATTAAGAGGGAAGATGGAAACAAGGTGTATAGAGTACCAACCCTGTGCCTGCCACTTTACATGTGTTTTTTTTTAATCTTTTTCAATCTATTTAATTTTCACACTGATCTTGCAAGGCCAGTAGTCATAGTGCTATTTTGAAGATGAGGATATCAAGTTTCAGAGTGGTTAAGTGTTTTGCCTGCAGTCACACAGCTGGTGAGTCTCAGAGTCATGGATTGATAATGTGTCCAACTTCAAAACCTGAGACCATTTTTGGTCTGGCCACACATATACCAAAGCATATCAAGACAGGGCCTGGGTCTTCTGGCTCTGGGTCCAGTTCTCTGTCCATTATGCCTTAGCTGAGAGAATGAGTATCATTTCCCAGGAACAAAGAAAGCAAAATAGAGTGAATGGAGAGGTAATCACAGAATAGAAGCAAGAGACAAGCTACGTCATATGGGATCATGTCGTGCCCCTGTGACTGTGTGTGTGTGTGTGTGTGTGTGTGTGTTAGACAGGCCCCTCACCTGCTTTCAGCCAAAATGTCCTAAGGTGAATGGGAAATACCAAAATATTGTTATATTTGTCTATGTGGATTTCACCTTAATTGTGGCATTCTATTATCAAAGATGGATAGTTATAAAATACCATGCAGAAGAGAAAGCAAGATGGCGATTCATTCTGAAGACACATTGCTTATCTCAGGGAAACACTTTCCACTATCTAAATCAGCCTGTGAGTTACGGCCTCAGAGTGGAACATGTCCTGTTCCCACTGGTTGCCCCAGACTGCCACCACAGGGCGACACCCAGGTCAGTGCTCTCTGAAAAGCTTTAGAAGCTCAGTGCCACATTGCCCCTGTGCTGGGCCTGCGGCTTGCCCAGTGCAGATAGCAGCTCAAAATTCTGTGAATCTCATGCAATTGGAGGCAATTTGCTAGCACAGGAAGAACACAGTTGTAGGTCACAAAGTGCCACTGATCAGTTACTGTCTCCTAGCCTCAGTTTCTTCATCTGTGAAATGGATAAAATAATACTGATCAGGATAGGGTTGGAGAACTAAAGACTAAACCAGGAAATCTAGCCTCGCCTGGGAATTTTGAACAGCTCTGGCTCGTGTATTTCAACAGTGCTTCTGCTTCTATTTCTCCTTCGGAGCATCTGTTGGTCTCCTCTCAAAAACGTGGAAGGGGAAAGTGGAAGAAAGGAGGGGCCTAGCAAGGAGAATAATGGAGGAGGGTAGAAGGTGGGAGACTCCCATTCAAGTGCCCTGGGCTGATTTTGAGGCCTTCTGGAAGGAGAGCCCAGGTGACAAGGTGGTAGAAAGACCCGCTTTCCCATCTCTGCCCAGGTTCCTATGCCATTCCAGCAGCTCAAAGGCTGAAAACTTGGGGAGCAACTCAGAGTAGCAAGTTTAACTTGGATATGCCCAATCTTGAGATGGCCAGAAGCAAAGGAAGCTTCTCCCAACATCTTACTGTTTGACAGTCCATATGGATGGCACAGCAGATAGTTTTGTGAGTTTGTGGTGTCTCCTCAGAAGCAAGCGTCTGTGTGTGTGTGTGCGCGCGCGCGTGTGTCTTTGTATGTGATGATCTTCCCCCTACAAAATGTTCCTACGCCATATGCAGCACAACACAAGGCACAAAGTCCAGACAGTAAATGAGCCTCCCCAGTCCAGTGCATTGCCCTCCCCTACTTCCTCTCTCAACCTTTTGTCTGTGATGTTGATTTTTCCTACTGATAGCTTCATCAGGCCGGGGCTGCAGCCAGCAGACATTAGTGGTGGGTTTTCAGCTGGAAATGAAGTGGGGCTGGTTTAAGTAATTGATCTCAATCAGAGGCTTTACAACGGATGGGTTAATGCGCGCCTACTGCTCCCCGCTTCACGTTGAAGCTCTGCATTTGCATTTAAGGGGTAGGATGGGAGGGAGCCAGCTTCGGGCTCATTAGCATAGAAATGTAAGACCTTTTCTCAAAGAAGGCATCCTGCATTAGAAGCACCTCAGGCCAAATCTGGGTGGTCCTTTGGGAAATTCCTATTAGAATTTGGCTGCAATAAAGACCAGGGTCCCTGTTACCCCTGAGCAACTTCCCCAGGCTTCTTTGATTGGTCCTCTCTGATGCCTTCACTCACAGAGTCCCACAGTACCCTGGCCACCTCTCTCTCTCTCTCTGAAAGACCACCAGCTTGGTGGTTGGGGATTTATCCCACTTGTGATTCCTGTGAACTCTGGAAGACAAGGCTGTGTTGGTCCAGAGTCTCTGTGCACCAGATGTAAGAGTCAGTGAGTGGAACTAGCTTTCCACAGCCAGGCCAAGTTCATGTGCCCCATGAGCAGGCAATAAGGGACCGCCCTGTGTGCACACATATTAAAAACGATGCTATTCTCCATTCCCCGACAGCATCACACTGAGATATCTGGATACTGTCTATTCCCCCACTACACTGGGAGCTTCCACGGGGGCAGGGGCCAGTTTTAAGTGACTTGTACTCCAGTGCTGGCACATAGTAGGTGCTTCATACTTGTTCTATCAAGCCCAGTAGGAAAACTGCAGCTTTATATCTATCATACCTAACATACGTCTACACCTATCATACCTAACAAAGATTTGTTGAATTGGCCTGAATTAACGGGTATTTGCAGGCAGAATCATCATGTGCACTGTTTCTCTTTGTAATCCCCTCACTCCCTGCCCTCTCATGGCCTGGCTCCACAAACACTCTCCTGTGGCCACTCAGGAGCTTGCTCTCAGCAGGTGGGCATGACCTCATTGAGGAATCAGGAGTGGAGGGAGAGCTTGGAGACTGACTCCCGTGGACTGGAACTCCACGCACCTGACACTCAGGGGAAGTGACTGAGGACAAAAGGGAGCAGTGAGAATTGAGAAGCTCCGGAGTCAGGCCTCTGATTTGTGTGCTGGCCTCTGCAGGATCACACCGCACGACCTTGGGACAGTCCCGTGACTTCCCGGGACCTCCGTGTCCAACGCCCAAGGGCCGGCTCATCTCTACTGCCTCCTCCAGGCTGACATCTTACGCAGGTATAGTCCTCATCTAAGACACTCCCCCTACAACTGCAGGACTAGGAAACGAATATATATCTGTTTCCAAACCAGTCAAGTCTCTCTTAATACTTGTATTCAGGACTTGTCTTCCCATGAGACACTCCGGGCTGTCAGTCTGTAATTAGACTTTCTCCTGCTCATAAAGCCAGCCTGTGTGGAATGAGAGACAGAGCTGGATTAGCCCACTGTAAACAAATGTGGTCAGTCCCCTTCTCTCCAGTCTCGGTTCCGCTTGAGTGGATTTCAGCAGCTCCTGGACGAATGTTAATGCCTCCTACGTACACAGTTGCAAGAAAACAATCACGTGTGCCTCCCTTTCTTGAGAACGCTTCTCGAGCATCTCGGTGACATAGCATGGGGCACGGGGGGGGGGGGGGGGGGGCAAGAGGCAGTGCAAAGAAACCAGAAAGAGCCTAAGGCAGGAGATGGGCACCTGGGTTTCAAGGGAAGCTCAGCCACTAATTTTCTTTGTAACCTTGCAAAAGTCACTTCAGCTCTCTGAGCCTCAGGTATCTCAACTGTAAAATGAGGCTGAGAACACCTGCCTCGCAGGCCTGCTGGAAAGAGTAATTGAGATAATGTACGTGAGAGCCTTCGGTAAAGCTCTGCAGGCGAGGGGCCAGCATCAAGGATGACTCTCTCAGCTTTCCAGCGCAAAGGGTCAGGGAATCAGGGTAGGTACAGAACATGCAGGAGAGCCAGGTTCCAAATTCTCATCAGCATCAGAGTCCTAGAGGACAGGAGGGTGGGGGGTGGGGGGTAGACCCAATACCTCCTGAACTGCCCTTTGTTTAAAATTGCCCTGAAATTGGATGTAGGTTTTCACTTTATGTGGGGTAGAAGAAAGAGTGCTAATGTTTATGAGCATTTATGCTCTTTTATAATCTTTCCGGTAGCTCATAAACTTGGGGCTGACACCAGAAAAAAGGGATGGGAGGGAGAGAGGACTCGAGGACAAGTTGCTCTGACAGTAAGTCTGCCTAGGCTCCCTGTTTCTAAAACTATAAGCAGCTTAGAGTCAGCTTAAAATGGGGACAGGGGCACCTGGGTGGCTCAGTCGGTTGAGCGTTCAACTTCAGCTCAGGTCACGATCTCACGGTTCATGAGTTCGAGCCCCACATCAGGCTCGCTGCTGTCAGCACGGAACCTGTTTCGGATTCTGTGTCCCCCTATCTCTGCTCCTCCCCTGCTTGTGCTCTCTCAAAAATAAATAAACGTTTTTTTAAAAAAAATAAGTACATAGAATAAGTAAACATTGTTTAAAAAATAAGGACAGGGGCGCCTGGGTGGCGCAGTCGGTTAAGCGTCCGACTTCAGCCAGGTCACGATCTCGCGGTCCGTGAGTTCGAGCCCCGCGTCAGGCTCTGGGCTGATGGCTCAGAGCCTGGAGCCTGTTTCCGATTCTGTGTCTCCCTCTCTCTCTGCCCCTCCCCTGTTCATGCTCTGTCTCTCTCTGTCCCAAAAATAAATAAACGTTGAAAAAAAAATTAAAAAAAAAAAAAAAAGAACAGATATGTAGCAGGTTATTAAAAACACAAATGATATATTTGGGGGAGAACCACAAATATTTGGGGGAGTATTTTCACAGGGCATAAAGGAGGATCGGTCCATGTCATGTACCGTAAGCATCATGAAGGCAGAGGCCATACTCACTACAACATCCCAGCACCTGGAATACTGCCTGGGATGGAACAAGCCCTCTGCAAATACCTATCAAAGGAATGAACCACCCGCATGAGGCTTACTGTCACCCCTTGGCTTTTCTGGCTGATCACAAACAGTAAGAAAGGGAAAGCAAATCCTTCACGGAAATCGTCCAAGGAATTTGCTCACGTTTGTTGTACCGATTGTTTCCAGGTTTTTTTTTTCTTTTGCAATTGTTTCCACTTTTATTGCTGTGTATCAAACCACCCCAGAACTCAGCGGCTGGAAACAACATTGATTTATTATTTTTCAGGATCCTGTGGGAGGTCACTTTTGGGGCTGGAACATGCATGATGGTCTCTGATCTTTCCGGATTTTTCTCTTCATGGCCTCTCATCAGGCAGTAGTCTAGCCTAGGCTTCTTTCCAGCCTATCAGCTAACTTCCCAGAGAGAATGCTTCTGCTTCTGTCACGCTTGCTAACGTCCCATTGGCAAACAAGTCCCATGGCCAAGTCCAGATCAGTGCAGGAGGGGACCACACAAGGCTGTGAATACCAGGAAGTGAGGTTCATTGGTCACACCAATCTTCCTGAGCAGCACTTGATAATGAACTTATATATGTAAAGCAGCACTTAGTTTGTACTACTTAAGTATTAGTGATAGCTAATAATTATTAATCTTAATTATAGCATATTGCCATAATTATTATTAAATTCCTTGCTGCCACTACCTTTATTTTTTGGAGAATGAAAAAAGAACCCCGTGCTAGGGACGCTTTGGTATATCCTTCAAACTCCGAGCATATTAACCCTCTGTATTACTGAAGCTGCACAATCATGTGTGAGTAGTTGAGGCAGAAACAAAACATGAGGATGAAGCCCTCTTTCTCCCCTTCCCCTACTCCTTTCTTTTTTCCATGGTGTCCCTGAACCCAAGTATACTTTGCACTTATTCCTAAAAGCGATGTTGGAATGGAAAGGAGAATGACTCGTCTCTGTAAGAATCCATTCGCTCAATAAGCATTTTCCTAAGCCCATCACAGCACTCTCCTTCCCTTTCCCAGGGACTCATTTGGAGGTGGACGTGGGACCCAGTTGGGGCAGATGAGATGCCAACGAGCAGCAAATCAGTTGGGTGCCTTCTGAGGAAGACTCTCTACGCCTGATCAAAAGAAAAAGGTATGCCAGGGTAATCCTTGTTTTCCTTCCTACTTTGGGACGTAGTTGTATGAAGGCATGATACCTGGAGATGCCTTTTACACCTGTGTTGCCATGGCATGACAAGAATATCCTATCAGTAGCCCTCTAGTCCCAGAGGAAAAGAGGCCCATCAACTGAAAAACTCAAGCAGCCTATGGACCTTCAACTTGAAACCGAGTCGTTCGGTCAAATTCAGACTCCCTTTAGCTGCTACAGCTTGAAGCAGAGCTTCTTAGCTGACCTCAGATCCATGAGAAAACCACTGAGTTTGGGGAATACCTGTTACTCAGCGTCACTTGGCGACAGCTAACCAGTAAGGCATCGTATTCCCCAGTCTGCCGTCACCTGAGCTGCAGAATCTAAAGTCTCAGTCCAGGACCACTCTGATACAGAAGAGAACATAATAAGGAAATTTTTGCCCCTGGTGTTTGGGAACCAGAGTAACCCACATAAGCAAGGTTAAGTAGGGGCCGTGGAGCAGTATGGTTAGGACAAAAAAGTTAAAATTCTGGATCGAGTCTATCCTAATTGCTGAAATGGACCAAAAAGCTATAGACTTACCGATCAATCAGATGCGAGAAACTGTATCTAAGCAGCACTTAGCTGAAGGCAGGGATGGGAAAATAGGTGAAAGTATACCAGGTTTATACCTCAAGTTCCGATTGTTCAATAATTCTGCTCCACTCAATATTTTTCTCCCTTGGGGCGCCTGGGTGGCGCAGTCGGTTAAGCGTCCGGCTTCAGCCAGGTCACGATCTCGCGGTCCGTGAGTTCGAGCCCCGCGTCGGGCTCTGGGCTGATGGCTCGGAGCCTGGAGCCTGTTTCCGATGCTGTGTCTCCCTCTCTCTCTGCCCCTCCCCCGTTCATGCTCTGTCTCTCTCTGTCCCAAAAATAAATAAAAATGTTGAAAAAAAAAATTTTTTTTTAAAAAAATATTTTTCTCCCTTAAGAAATCAATGTCACCGTCCAAGTGGCAATTTTGTGCCACGCCCTTTCATCTAAACCATATATAAAAGTGTGGACGGTGGTCTCACCATGGCTCCCTTTTTGTTTATATTTTATTGTCTTATTTTGTGTCCGTCTGTTGTGTGTATAGCTGGCTGCCGTGCGAGTAGTCTTCCAAATGATGTCTCAATATGTACATAATGTAAACCTGGTCTCCAGGCTTATAGAAACTTTCAAGGAATACTAGGAATTTATTCAAGGGCGATCAACACCGTTATTGCTAACATGGAAATTATTGATGGCTGTAGTAGCGCTACCATTTCCTGAGCCCTTTTGCAAGCCTAGTCCTCCAACCCTCCTACCACTTGATTAGGTGGGTACGGTTATCCCGTGTTCTTCCAGTAATAATAAAGCAACATGGTGGGTGCTGCTTCGGGCGTGGAAGCGAGCTCTTCACATGCGTTGCCTCAGTGCCTTCTCACAGCCCTGACAGCGGGAAGGGTTATTTTCCCATGTGTTAGATGAGCAAGCCGAGGATCCAGTGGCTGAAGGGACTTTGTCACATCACACAGTCGAGAAGAAATAGCGTCAGGCCTTGAACCTGGCCTGCCTGGTTCTAGACCCCTGTTTGCTCTGCTTCATGATTGTCTCCCAGAAACAGAAACCATGTTGCCTTTCTACTACTCTGACCCGTCGTCCCCAACCCAGATGGGTCTGCTCATCTACTCCAGAAAGCTTTCCCAGCACCAAAATTGGCAATGCCAAGATTTGAGTGGAGTCCCGTGTAGATGGAATCTGGTGGCACCGGGGCAAAGGCCAGCACAAAAGGCGAGGAAAAGTCTAGCAACTTTTAGCTGCTGTCCGTCTGGCAGCTCCCTCTCCTCGCTTCTGCCTCAGAGACCAAACTGCCACCAGCCTCGAGGCAGAGGGGACCCACCCTGCTGATGGGAGACCTTTGACTGGGAAGCAGCCAATGGGTGTTAACCAAAGAAACAAACACACATTATTCTTTCCTTCACAAAACTTGAGAGTTTACAAGTGCCTTTTATACATTTTGAGTCTTGCATCCACTGTGTGAAATAAATATCATTCTGCCCAAAGTATTTGTCATCTCAGATGTTATATTCTGCTCTCCTTTAGTGGAGACCTAGAAGATGCCAGGGACCTTTCTGGGCAGTTTCTCGTACAAGACCTCATTTAAATCCCACAAAGCGCCTCTGAAGTAGAGATCGTTATTTCCACCTTGAAGAAAAGGAAGTTGAGGATCTGGGTGATGGTGTGACACATTCATCCCCACCCAGAAAGTCAGTGTGTTTGAGCCCAGATCATCCTTCATCACACCTGTGCTCAGTCCGCGGCCCGAGGCCACTGTAGGACGTTGCCCACAGGCTCTGACCCAGCAGCCTGGCCTCTGCTGAGCAGTGCCGTGCTGATGGCTTCAGTCTGTCTGTCTCACTCTTGTGCATAGAAGTAGACGACTTGTCTCGTGCAGTTGACATGACTTCTGATCAAGAGGGCGCCGCATCTGAGGAACTGAACCCAAGGAGCTTCACTGACATCTTGGCGGATTAGATGTTAAGGCCCTGAATGTTGAGCCCAAACCTAATGCCACCATGGTGTAAGACATCAGGGGGGTGTTAGGACGTGCTGGGTGAAATTAGTAAATAATTTGTTGCCAGCGGGCAGAGTGTGGCGTGGCTGTTTTTAAACTTAATCCCAATGCTTGTTGAGATTCTTCCCTTAGGAGTGGGTAGAGTCTCTGTCCCCTCCCTTGAATCTGGAATCTGGGACAGCTTGGCCAATAGCCTATAACAGAAGTGGTGCTGTGTTAGTTTCAGGCCCGGGACTTAATGAATGGATGGTTTTCCGTTGCTGTCTCTTGGGTCACCTACCCTTCAAACCTAGCCGCCACACTGTTAGGAAACCCAAGCCACACTGCGGGGAGACCCACACGGGGAGGAGCTGACGAGAAGCTTTCTTAGCCATGGGAGTGAGCTGTCTGGGAAGAGGGTCCCCCAGGTGAGCTGGCCCAGGCAGTGCAGCATGGAGCAGGGGGTGAGATGTCTCTGCTGAGCCCTGAGCAAACCACAGATTCATAAGCAAAATAAATGACTGTTGTAGTTTTATACCACTGTGTTTTGGGGTGCTTAGATGCACAGCAATGGATAACTAGAAGAGAGGAACCTGGCCTTTCCACCGACAGTCACTTTGAATCGTTACAGCAATCCACTTAAGCAGATGGAGAAACCGAGGCTCAGAAGGGATACATAACTCGCTTGAGATCCCATATCTAGTAAGTGGATCAGCATGGATTTGAATTCATTCTAGATAAATCCTCCAGTCCCCTAAACCATGGGGCAGTGAGATAGAGACAACCAGTCTCCAGATCCTAACCACCTGTTTATCCTAACCTTTTTCTAGCAAGATCCTGCGGGGACTCTGAGTGTAAGACAAGCATACCAGCAAACTCTGCCTTCAGGTTATGCGATGCCTTCTTGGGAATAACAAATGTATCCAGGTTTGAATTCCAGGCACAATTCCAAGGAGCGCCTCCTGGGGTAGGGGATCAGCTGAGCAACTTTCTGCCTGTGTGACCTCAGGGTTGTCACCTAACTTCCGTGATCCTCAGTTTCCTCATCCATAAGAGAAGGACAAAAATATCAGCCTCACCGAGTTGTTTTAAGGATCAAATGAGTACATATTGGTAAATAACAGTACCCGGCCCAAAATCAATACTCGATACATTGAGTGTCCCTAACTTTGAGGACTTAGAGAGAAGAATTTTCTTTGCTTATTCCTCCCTGACCCTAAAGAGAGAGCTCCCTGGGGTCACGATGAAACAGATGCATCCCACCCCTGAGCCTCATTTATTTTAACCTCCTCAAAGATCCAGCCCTTGTGCCTCCACTCCGGCATCCCCCGCGGACAAGAATGAAGCTCAAGCCACGGCCAGTAAGCTTGGCTCACAAATTCCTCCTTCACGACTGACTGAGCCCCGAAACTGGAAACAAACATTCTGTTGAATCATGTAAATCCCCGCTCATCTCCAAATTGGGTGCTGGAGTGCCTCAGGGAAGTGATTTTACAACCTCACTGACTTCAACCAAGGTAGACACCAATTGCTTTTGCAAGATAATTCAGCCTGCGCCTGGCAACAAGAGCGCGCAGGGGCTCCCTCCCTTCTCCCCTGGACTGAAGGGGAGCAGTCTCTTCCTTAGGGAGGGAGAGGAGAGAGATCTTAAGCCTCCCACCCCAGGAAGCCTTCCCCCAGACCTTGCAGGTGGAATTCAGAGACTCATCACTTACTCACATTCTCACTTGAAAAAGGATCTCAGATAAGGGGCAGGGTGGGGGGGGGGGCCATCTTGAGAGATGGCCTCTGCAACATGAGGTCAAGGTCACCTGCGCTTTGCCTCACAACCTCCTGGATTTCAGAGGCAGGGTAATGCTGTAATGGAGCTACCCTTACATCTCCGCGCAGGAAAATGCTTTCTAGCCTGTGGGCCCCTGGGGAGAACTGTTATCTTTTCTTGTACCACTGCCTTTTTAAAAAAAGTTTATTTTCAAATCTAGGCCTCGCAATAGATCATTCAGCCCACAGCCAACAGCCCTGTCTATCCTGAGATGCTGTGGCTGTGTTGTCACAGACGACAGTTCCCCATGTTGGTTTGAAAGATTACTTTCCTCCCAGTGGCTCGAGTCCCATCTCAAATTGTTAGAAAACAGGTCAGCAGCCCCACCAGTAATCATAATCATAAAAATTACTATCTGTTTTTGAGAGCTTAGTCTCCAAGGACTTAATAACCACTATATTGTGTATTTGTTGCTTTGGCTCCAAGAGGCAGATCTTATTGTCTGTATGTATTTCATGTATGCAGAAACACGTTCAATAGCCGAGTAAGTTGTCTAAGGCCACGCAGCTAATATGTGGCAGAGTTAGAATTTTTTTTCTGAAGAATAACTTACCTACAATATTGTATTAGTTCCAGGTATACAACATAGCGATTCGATATTTATATAGCTTGTGAAATGACCACCACAGGAAGTCTAGTTACCATCTGTCACCTTACAAAGTTGTTACAGTGTTATTGACTGTATTTTCCATGATGTACAGTATATCCCCGTGACTTATTTATTTCATAACTGGAAGCTTGGACCTCTTAATCGCGTTCACCTCTTTCACTCATCCTCCCATCGCCCTGCCCTCCAGCAACCGCCAATCTGTTCTCTGCATCTAGGAGTCTGTTTCTGGGGGTTGGGGGTTTGTTTTATTTTTAGATGCCAGATACAAGTGAAATCATATAATTTTGTCTTTCTCTCTCTGACTTATGTCACTAAGCAGAATACCCTCTATGTCCACATTGTTTCGAATATCAAGCTTTCATTCTTTTTTATGGTTGAGTAATATTCCTGTGTGTGTGTGTGTGTGTGTGTGTGTGTGTGTGTGTACCCCTCATCTTCCTTATCCATTCTTCTATCAATGGACACTTGGACTGCTTCCTTACCTTGGCTAATGTAAACAATGATGCCGTGAACATAGGGGTGCATATGGCTTTTTGGGTTAATGTTTTCATGTTCTTTGGATAAACATCTAGAAGCAGAACTTCTGGCTCCTATGGTAACTCTGTTTTTGATTGTTTGAGGAACCTCCATACTGTTTTCCACACTGGCCGCTCCGGTTCACCTTCCCACCAACAGTGCACAAAGGTTCCTTTTCCTCCACATCCTCGCCCACACTTGTTTCTTGTGTTGTTGAACAGGTGTGAGGTGGTATTTCATTGTGGCCTTGGTTTGCATTTCCCTGATGATGAATGTGGTTGAGCATCTTTTCATGTGTCTGTTGGCCATCTGGATGTCTTCTCTTGTCAGAATTTCAGTCCTGCCATCACTGACCACTGTTCAACTCTTTGGGGAAGGTTCTCAGATGTCTTTCCACACTCTAGAGGAAGATGCTATCCAGACTGGTTAAGCCTTCCCCAGCCATGCTCAGCTGAAGGACCTCCATCCAAGGCTCACTTTCTGCCATGTGCTGAGTCAGTTCAGAGCAGGCCAGAATCCTGCTCTGTCCTCACCAGCAGATGGCGTCCATTATTTTGCAGCCTCCAACTCACTTTCTGGTGTGCTTGGAGACCAACGACCTCACCAAACTCAAATGCCCACTGTTTTGTCCCAGGCTATGTTCCCTCCGCTGTCTGGGTCCTGCACGGAGGCTATAGTAGGTCAGCAGAATTCCCGACCGAGGATCGAGCCGTGATAGAGACTCCCAGGGACCTCAAGGGACCGAAATACACAGATGTTCACAAATCATCCACAAGGTCTTTATGAAGAGCAAACACGATTTACAGGATTCTCCTTGTTCACTGTCCTCTTCTAAAGGCAGTTGCCCTGCCCACACACACCACAGCCCCTGAGCTAGCATGTGACTCCCTGGTAGGCCCAGATCATGCTAGGTGTGCACCTGATCCAAGGCCAGCTATAATGTGGTCCACCATGAATACCTCTGTCCAGAGAAGGGTGAACTGGACAGTCAGATTTCCACTCAGGGAGCTTGAATTAAAAGATATAGGAGGGGCACTTGGGTGGCTCCGTCGGTTCAGCATTCAACTCTTGCTTTCGGCTCAGGTCATGATCTCACAGTTCATGGGTGAGTTCAAGCCCCACGTTGGGCTCTCTGCTGACAGCACAGAGCCTGCTTTGGATTCTCTCTCTCCCTTTCTCTCTGCGCCTCCCCTGCAAGCTCTCTCTCTCTGTCTCAAAATAAATAAGCCTTAAAAAAGAGATGGAAGGAAAATCCGGTTATTTGTAGCAGAAACTGAAGCTGGTTGGGTGCCCAAAGAAAGGCTTTAAAATAGACTAGAGAGCCTGAATAAATTAATGTGATGTGCAGACAGAAATAATGACCGTATGAAAACCCAAGCAAGCAGAAGTTGCTTCTTAGGGTGACCACATGAAAACCCAAGCAAGGAGGAAGATCAAGGTCATGTGAGGAAACCAGTTGTTGGTGGCAAGAGAGGCAGAAAGAAGGCAGTGCTTGTGTAGAGCTCAGCTGTGCCAGTTCCCGACGCTGGGAGGGAAATCCAGCAAGCCCTTCTGCCCTGGACCCAGCTGCCTTGACTGGGAGGCCCGGCCACGCTCTGGTTCCTGTTCTTGGACTCCTGGGATAGCTCCTTCTTGCTCACTGCCAAGGCCATCCTTATGGTGACACCCTGCCCTCCTCCTTCTTTCCAGTGCTGTTTGCATAAGTCTCCTTTCACCGCAACTAAGTGACTCTCACCAAGACTTCATCTGCACCCATTTGTGGTTGTGGGAGGGGGGATGGGCTTATTTGTATTTTATAAACTCTGGCCTTCACGGATGCCCTACTGCGTCTGCAGGCATTTGGAAAACAAGGGGCTTACGTGTGTGGCCTGTCAGTCATCAGGTGCAGAGGTTGTGATGCTGTGGCGTTTTCTTAGTTCTATCTTTGATGCCACTGCATATATTTTTGTTCCCGTTTTTGTTTTTGTTTTTCTTAACGTTTATTTATTATTGAGAGACAGAGAGAGATAGAACATGAGCATGGGAGGGGCAGAGAGAGGAGGAGACACAGAATCTGAAGCAGGCTCCAGGCTCTGAGCTGTCAGCACAGAGCCCGGTGCGGGGCTCGAACTCGCAAACCGCGAGATCGTGACCGGAGCCGAAGTCGGACGCTCAACCGACTGAGCTGCCCAGGCGCCCCTGTTCCCGTTTTTTAATTCCACTTTTACCTTTGGTGATTTCACATTTGATATATCGTGATAAGCTCCTTTCTAAAGAGGATAACGTATACATAAATTTTCACACAGGGATCAGTCAGGGCCCCTTGGGAAACAGAATCCCCCTCAGGTGGATGAAAAGGAGAGAGTTGAGCACAGGACCTCTCATGGAGCTATGGGCGAGGTTGAAGGGACTGACCAGGGATGGTGAGAGGCCCAGAAATGAGCAAGAGCTCATTATCATCCAGATGGTTGGAGGAACAGGGAAGGCAAGATGAAGACTAGAGCCCAGTGGGTATTGGGCCACGAGAGTGACGGGAGCCCAGCGATGGAAGGATACAGGTGCTGCCAGACACATCACTCCAAAGCAGGGAGAGGGTCAGGGGAGAAATTCCCCGATCCCTTTTTCATCTCCCCTTGGGACTTCCTGCTGGTGCTTTGCAACCTGAGCCAGGCAGCAAGGAAGTCCCCTGGTACAGCCTGGATTGGTGGTGGAGGGGTTAGGATAGCTGCCTTCCAGGCGGTGAGTGTGTGCGGGGGGGGGGGGGGGGGGGGGGGCCGCTTCCCAGGGCGCAGAGAAAGGCTGCGAGAGGCGAGGCGGGCCGGGGACTGAGAAAAGGCAGCAGCGATGAGCACAAGGTTCCGGGCTTGAGCCTGGTCGCTGACAGGGATCAGACCAGCAGTGGCGAGAGGAGACCGTTCAGGCCCAACTTCATAGATGGAGGGCTGACGCTGAGCTCCCCATGTGGCTCAGTGGCAGGCCTGGAGGCAAGAGGCCCGCAGTCCACCCTCCTTGCAAGCCTTATGTGCTTCCAGTTCCCCAGGTACCGGCCGAGGCCCTCCACTTGATCAGCTTCCGTTGGTCGGCTTTTCACACCCTCAGGGAAGGGTGTGTAAGTGGTCATCGCCGCTGATGCAGAGCTCCGGGTTTGCGGGTTCTCCTTCCCGCTGCCCCCGGCGTTGTCCCCTGTCGTTGAGAAAACACTTAGCCCGGTGAGGTGCCCAGCTTCTCTGGAGACCACGCACCTCCACAAACAGCCTGCCTGTTTCAGGGCTAAGGGACGCAGTGAGAGAACTCCCACACCCATGTAGGCTCGCCATCACCCACTCCTCGTTCCTGCCGTGGGTGCAGAGTACCTCCTCCTGAATCCAGCCTCGTGGATTCAGAATTTCTGAACGTGTAGACCCAGGCTCAGTTCCAATGCATGTGTGTTGCCATCTTCGGCAAAAGGAGAACTTAACCAAAGAACGAGGCTAGCATTTATTGGCTAGCCGTGATCTGCTAGGTGCTCGTGTATACCATTTCATTTCATCTTGATGTTCATTCTGTGAGCTGAGGATCGTAGACACCGAATAGCAGAGAGGTTAATCGGCCCACACTCTCACATTTAATGCTTCACAGAGGCAAGATTCGGGCTCTGACTCTCTGGAACCAGGCGCCACGCTTGTCCCATGATACCGTGCTGCTGCTTGGCAAAGAAAGTGCCGCTTGGTGGACCGGTTGGGGAGGGCTGAAGGGCTCTTTTTAAAAACACAGCAACCCCGGCGATGGCAGCCAGGATCTTCTGAGCCCCAATATACTGTATGTCTGTAGAGCTGAAAATAACAAAACTATACTTCCTAAAATAATTTTATAGTGTTCATTATTCAGTTGTTTGGGCAAGATCATTCTGACTGACCGCCCTCGGGCTGGGGAAAGGCACGCACAGGCACACAAGCCCCCTTCTCCAGACACCTCGCCGGAGCCCATCACATTCCACGGCCTCAGGGCAAGTATCTCATGCCCACCAGAGCCAGAATTCACATCCTCTGATTTGGGTTTTAAAGACAGAGATTTACACAGGATTACAATCTTTTTTTTTTTTTTTTTTTTTTGGTTGTGGTTGCTTCCAGTTTCCATTGTCTGAATCATAGCCATGGAATAAATTGAATCTTTTTCTAACGTAGAATATATTACTCTTGAAATAGTAGGAAATGTTGATAATTGCCTTTTATTGGACTCACAAATAATTTATAAGTTGGTCCGGTTTGAAAAAAATATATATATCATGGTCTTTTATTTCTTTGGCTCCTTCCTTGAGGCTAGAAGCAGCCTCTAAAAATAGCTGCCTGCGCGGCGATAGGCCTAGCGCTCCCCCTGGTGGCCATGGCGCAGGATTGCGGGCTCAGTAAATGGACCTGAAGCCGCAGACGCGGCATTGGAATAATTCTTTCTCCCCTAAGTACACAGAGAAATTTGATTTATTCTTCACAGTCGTGTCTGAATTACAGAGCACTTCTCCTTATAAAGTCCATCTGCTTTGAGGATAAGTGAATGATCAATCCCTCATATACACTATCATGCCGTGAACACGTCTGTGAGTTTGTAAGAGCTTCTGTGGTTCTACCAAATGTCAGGGAGGATGGAGGTTTCTCCCCTCCTTAAGAAGATACTGGGCAAAAAATACAAATTGATCTTTACATAAGCACGGTAGCTACTTACCAAGGGTATTAAAGAAACATGAATGTGTGGAGGGGGAGGGGGAGGGGGAAAGGGGGTGGGGAGCAGGAGAAATAGAAGACCATGGGAATGCAATGCTTAGCTTAGAATCCTGGCTCCGCTTACACGCTGTGTAGGCAGCATCCTCACACGGCCCTCCACAAGGGTGACAGACAGACACTCTCCGTCTTCCCCTGGGCACCAAGGAAGACTGTATTTCCCAGCCGCCCTTGCAGCAGGAAGCCATGTGACCGAGTTCTGTGGGATGGGATGTGGGCCAATGGGATGTGGGCAGAAGTCATGCAGCGCTTCCAGGCCTTGCCCCAGAAGCATCTCTAGTAATTTTTCACACACTCTCTGTTTCTGTATCCGCACCATTGGAAGCAAAGCAATCCAGGACGCCAGAGGCACACCGGGGAAGCGAGCCAAACCCATGCATCATCACTTAAAGGACACTTGCCCAAGAGAGCCACCTGCTTCTCTTCAAACTGTGATGTGAGCAGGAAATAAACTTATACATGCTAAGCCACTGAGATTTGAGGGTTATTTGTTACAGCAACCAGCATTAATTACCCTGACTATTCAAGCAAGTGTTAGTCACAGTTTCCTCAACTCAAAATAGGGATGGTGTGCGAGCTTCAATGCCACAATGTACGTGGAAAACATTTGGCAGCCTCGGGGGTCAATAAATGCTGGATAAAGGCAGTCGTGTCTCTCACAAGCAATATTTTCATTCCAGAAGAATATTTTTGTTGATATCCCACAGGTTCTCAGTGCAAGAAAAAGAAGACCCAACTCCAACTGGCAAGCCAAATGGAGATTACATTGGCTCCCAGAGCCGGAAACTTCAAGTGCAGATTAAGCCTTTGGGTTGGTTTAAGCCATCCAGTTAGAGGACCCAGGTCCTTTCTGTGGCTCCATTCTTTCTTCTGCCTGGCAAGCTTCAATCTAAACCTGACTCTTCTAATGGTCAAAGATGGCTGTCAACAGCCCCTCCTACTACACGTTCCTAGCTTACTTTGGGTTTGGGAGCAAGAAGAGATTCATGCCACTATTCTAAGAAAGAATCTTCTGATTCCTCTGCTTGGGCTGGCTTGGATCACATGCTCACCCTGGAACCAATCACTTGACTGAGGTGGCAAACATGTGTGGATGACCTGCCAGTCAGGACCCATACCTAGAGCTCTAGAGCTAGGGGTGGGATCAGCCTTCCTTAAAGCACGTAAGCTGGTGGGGAAAGAATGAGAGCACGTGTATTTTTTTTCTTTTCTTTTTTTTTTTTTTAATGTTTATTTATTTTTGAGAGAGGGAGACAGAGCATGAGTGGGGGAGGGGCAGAGGGAGAGAGGGAGACACAGGCTCCAGGCTCTGAGCTGTCCGCACAGAGCCCAACAGGGGTCTCGAACTCACGAACTGGGAGATGGTGTCTGAGCTGAAGTCTGTCGCTTAACCGACTGAGCCACCCAGACGCCCCAAAAAGACCGCCTGTATTTTAAAAGGATTGTTTTTTCAGCAGAGGAAAGAAAGAGAAGGGGAAAATGAATGCTAGACAGGCTTACCAAACGTGTGTGCTACAGTTGGTATGTTCATTACCCTAGAAGCAAAAAACAAGGTGTACTGGTAGGTGCTAAGTGTTATTGTGTGATCACCTTGAGTGATCCAACCTTTCAGAAATCTGTAAGTTAACTGGATATTATGGTTTTCAATTTCCTAACCTCTGACAATGAGTTCCCTAAAATATCCTCAGATATTGACTTCTTGAAATATACTCGGATATTGACTTCCTGTCTTTCTTGACAGTGCAGTGTAAAAAAAAAAAAAAAAAGTCTCTTAAGAATAATTTACTTTCTTCCTCTTCTGCTTTCTTTCCCCTTCTTTGTTTCTCTGTATCATCCTTTCACTGTGTGCAAGTGTTTTAGAAAGCCTAAGATGCTATAGAATTGGGAGGAATTCTTCTTTTCACGGACTCTTCCTATTAAAGTAAATCATATGATACATGATCGTAAAATAATGAAACTGACTTTTCAACTATGCAGCTACCTGAATGTGTGCTGTTTCTCTCAGCAGTCGCGCGTAAAGAGGTGCTGTTCATGTTTCAGTGATGTAGCCATAGTTCAAATTGTATTGATTACACCTCAATTTTAACCAAAAAAGCGCAGCAGCTTGGTCGACCATCCTACATATCTGATTTGATTCCCAACCCCTTGTAAGGTTTTCAACAAAATGACTCTGTCTGCCGAAGCAAAGATTTGTCTTTTCAAATAGCAGAGCTCGGGATCAGAAGATCATTGCCACTGGAGCATTCCAAAATAGCCTGAATGGGCATTAAAGAGTGAATACTGAGGAGGGCACATGCGATTTACATGTGCTCCAGGGAAGAGAAGGTCACAGGCTAGTCTCCTTTTCCTTCACAAGGAGGATGATCTCTTCATCACCCTTTCAGTCACCCTATGGCAGCATTTTCCCAGACTACAGGCTAAATCCGAACTCCTCAGCTTGTCATTCTGGCCTTGAGCTGCCCCCTCCATTCTCCCGTTGCCTCTCTTTGGCTGCTCTCCTGCACACGCACCCTGTACTCCTGCCAGGCCAGAGCTCTCTCCGCTGGCTGGGGCTGCCGGGCTCTCTCCAGAAGCTGTGGTTCTGCTCAGGCCATTGTTTGTGTCCCCTGACATGCCCTTCTCCCCGCTTTCGTGTCAGACTCTTGCACCTCCCTCAAGACCCAGCTCCTCTGTCATCTCCCAAATTTTTTCTAATCTTTTCCCACCACACACACACAAAAAAAGAGGACTTTGTTGCTTTCTTTTTTTATCTTGTAGCTTAAAAAAATAATCTGTTACAGCACTTACTTTTTCTCTTGTACCATTTTCATTTATTATGTGCTTGGCGGAGGACAGATTGCCCACAGATCTGTTGTTTACCCCAGGCCGGCTCTCTTCTGTGTGGCAGAGCATCTGACCCCTGCACGCCTCGAGCCTTAGACTCCTCTGTCAGCTGGTTGTGCCTGGGTTTGGCCAATGGGAGGAATTGACAGGAGGCTGAAGGACAGGAGGAAGGGAGGAGCCTGAATATCTTGTCCCCTCTTTGGAAGCCTCGGGAGCTGTATATGCCAGTGGCCGTTGATCTCCCCCACTGGTTCCAGTCTCCTCTGGGTGATCCCAGCCTGTGGGCTCTGAGGGCTAACACCACCTCTGCTTTGTCCCTAGTGGCTTTCAGTTGCTGCTAATCTCTGCATTGCCTCACAATCCAACTTCCATCTCATACTCTCCATCCCCGCTGTCACCAAGCCTCTGTACTAAATCCCCTATTTCAAATGTTTAAAACTTTTTTTTTTAATGTTTTTATTTATTTTTGAGACAGCGAGAGACAGAGCATGAGCGGGGGTGGTGGGGGGGGGGTGGGGCAGAGAGAGAGGGAGACACAGAATCCGAAGCAGGCTCCAGGCTCTGAGCTGCCAGCATAGAGCCTGACACGGGGCTCGACCTCACGGACTGTGAGATCATGACCTGAGCTGAAGTCGGGCGCTTAACGAACTGAGCCACCCAGGTGCCCCTCAAATGTTTAGAGAGACATCGGTGGTCCTAACTGGACCCTGACTGATGCATCAGCTCATCTCCCCATCTAGCAGTGGAAAATGGTCGGTTTAATGAATGATGTCCATGAATGAGTAGACAACCATGTTTTTTTCGTTCTGCACAGTTTTTGTATGTCCACTTGTAAGATATTTTCTTGGCTCTTCCTGTCAATCTCGTTTTCCTTCCATGGCCAAAACTATCTTTTTTCAAGCTCTAGCCACTTTTCCTAGCTGGCTTTCCCAATCCCAAACCCCTTGTCCACGTTTACCCATACTCAGGTCCTGCATGGCATCTACATTGCTGACAGATGGTGAAGATATTGGGTACAGAGTAAGATCATCAAGATTAGAACAGTTGCAGAATCCATAAACCAAGGCTGTTGGCTGCAACGGATAGGACAATGGTGAAGGATTCATTATCTTTCCACTCTTCAGGTCTGATATATGACTCAAGCCAGAGCCAGGCCAATTTACAGTTGCTCCCAGAGCCCAGCGCAATTTGCAAATAAAAGGAAGATGCACATTTGTGGCCAAAGTGGAAGATTTGGGTATTGGGCCGGCTGCTAAAAGTGCTCCCTTGTGCCTGAGGCCAGTCCATGGCTGGCTGCTGGCCTCAGTGCTGCCCAGAGCATTACTTTATTTCCACAACGTGGAAGCCAAGTGAATACAAACCAGGCATTTGGAAGGGATCTGGGAATGGCTGGGGGTTAAAGTTTCTGCTACAGTGAAGAGGGTGGTGCAGCCCACCTTTCTGCCGACTCCTGGCCCATGTCTCTCTCAAATCACCTTGACCCCACTTGGGCTTGGCCATGAATGAGGTTGACCAGCTGTTGAGATGTCTAGCACTAAAACGAGAAAAGGAAAATAACACAACTTAATGAAATCTCACCTGAGAGTAACATGTGTAGTGAGGACCTATTTATTGTGGGATTTACACTGAGTTGGATACAGAGGATTGGGATAAGTAAGAGCCAATTCCTGTCGCCAAAGCCCTACTGTCCATAGGGGAGAGACTAACACGGACAGACGGACAAAGGCAGGTTTGATGGGCTGAGCCAAAGCCCACAATGCTCTGCGTGTGGCCCACATAAGAATTATGTTCTGAGGGAGGCTAATCCCAACTTGCCCACTTTCCAGCCTGGTGAGCTGGAAAAGTGAGGTATTTAATGGTGGAGAACATGGTCAGATTCGTCTTGGGGAAGATCACTCAGGTAACACTGAGAAGGCTGATTTGGTGTGAGGTGAGAGATTGGAGGCAAGGGCACCACAATCCTAAACTTACAACCCCCCATAGAGGTGATGGAGAGGAGCCAACTGATCAGAGAGAGGGTTCTGAATAGTCTAGTCCTTTCCTGAGGTGAAACTAGACTATAAGCCCCCTTGATGGCGAGGGCTGTACCTCTTCCGGGCCCGAGAATATCAAGTGCCTAACGAGAATGGGCACAGAGCAAATATTCCCTGAGGGTCATTGACTGAAAGCACAACCAACTGCATTTCAGAGGCGAAGGATCGATGGGAGTCAGGAATGTCCAAGGTTTCTGTTTGGGAAAGTGGATGAGCTTGATGACCCTTGAGTGGGTTTAGGGGATCAAGTCATTGGTTCGGTTATGGCTTTGGTTAAGTTTGAAGTCTCTGTGGAGCACCCTGGTGAGCAGTCCAGCCGGTGGTGTATATGCAAACACCCTCCGAGTCCTCACCACTGAGAACAATCCCCAGCTTCAAGCCCCGGGTAGGGACTCAGTAAATATTTGTTGGCCGAGCGAACGAGTGAATTGCTCTGAAATCCAGGGATGACCTCGACTCCTTGACCACCTTCTGCAAAGCAGGCCCCCTTGTTATTTTACTCCCCCTTATTTTCCTTCATAGCACTTACAGGTATGAGTCATCATATAGTGATGCACCTGTTTAATGCCTGACTCCCTGACTAGAGTACAGTTAGCTATGTCTTGGCCTAACCTAGCCCATGGTAGAGATTAGGTAACTATTTGCGGAATGAATGAAGGGCTAGGGAAGTAGACGTGGACGTGGACAGGATGTAGGTGGAAGCCAAGAGAAACTATGGGTCGTGGCAAGCTGGCGACTAGATCCAGCATGGAGCTTCCACGTCCCAGGTTCTTGTTTGTGACACTGGTCTTCGCACTTTCCACTTCCCTCCACCCCCTCCATGGGCAGCAGCCCCAGAATCCAGCCTCGATGCAATTCTCTCCAGTCCCTCTCCGAGCTGCCGTTCTTTTATCTGCAAAATAGGGGTTTATGATGTGCCCTGCCCGCCCTTCTAGGTGGCCGGGAGCATTCATGAGCTCACTCAGTTCATGTTGTTTATGTAGGTGGTTAAATGCTACAGTGGGAAGTACCTTCGAGTGAAGACACTGACCTCCACGCTCAGTTCCGCGTGGCTTGGAACAGCATTGTCTGCTTGGGGGGGCGGTGGGAAATAAGATCCCTTTGGAGCACACCGCCTCCCTGCACAGGAAGCCCTTCGTTCAATACAAAAGTCTTTTATCTGGCAGCCTGAACAAGGGCCAAATGGCCTATCCAGTCCAACACCCACATTCAGAGCTGACTGAGATGTGGCACACAGAGACCATGCTACATCCTGCCTCCCTGCAAGCTGTCGCCTCAGCTCGTGGCCGCTTGGAGGCTGAGCTGCCGGCCAGTCTGGTAACGGAGGTAGTGAGCAGGGGAAAATAGACATTAAAAGCAGAAAAGGATGCACAGTCCCTACAGCAGCTTTCACGATGACGAAGGATCAGGAACAGACTCCTGCAAACAGAGATTATGGTTTTTACAAATTTTATCTCCCTGAAGGGCCCACTTGGACTTTATTGTTGAAGGCAGGTCTTTGCACAAGATGTTCTCTCCCTCTGGACTACCCAATCCCTGAGGACTTTAGGCCTGAGGACAAGCCTTGTTTCCATGGTGAAGCATCTCTTCACCCTGTGGGCAGACATAACCTCCTCCTCTGCGGGCAAGAAAGAGGGGAGAGATCCAGCCTTTACTGAGCGCTGGTTAGGTGTTGACTACTCTGTGTGATTCTTCATACACTTTCTACCGTTTCCTACTCAGAACCAGCTGAGGGATTGAGTTTGTTAGCCCCATGTTACAGAGCAGAAAGCCGAGGGTCAAAGACACAAGTCACTGGGTCAGAACTACAGCTGGTAAATGGCTGAAGCAGGATTGGCCAAAAATCATATACACAGCATTTACACAGCTCTTTCTCCATATTTCTAATAGGGTGCTAATGGTGTGGCTTAGCGAGTATCTCCAGGGCAGAGATCCCCTCTAACTCCTCTCTCAGCCATACACGGAGCAGGTCTAGAGGCCCAGATCTGCTCAGACCCTGAGCACTTCCTAAGCAAGTAGGAGGGATAGTAGGGGGGCAGACACCCCCTCAGGAACAGGCTAGTGTTGATCTTGCTACCCTGGTCTGGGTTCCACTGCTCTCTGGGGCGAAAGTTCTATTTATTTAGTTAGTTAGTTAGTTTATTTATTTTTGAGAAAGATAGAGACAATGCAAGTGGGGGAGGGGCAGAGAGAGGGCCAGAGAGAGGATCCCAGCCAGGCTCTGTGCTGCCAGCAAACCCCAACCTGGGGCTTGATCTCACGAAACTGTGAGATCATGAACATGACCCCAAACCAAAAATTGGACATGTGACCGACTGAGCCACCCGGTCGCCCCTGGGATGAAGTTTTTATCAGCACCACTGTGCCTCACCTGTCCACCAGCCCTGGCTGTGTGTGCCCGGCTCCAGTGGCCAACCTCTTCTTTCCCTGTGTGGCCTTCAATCCTAGTCTGTTTGCGTAATGCCCTTATGCTTGGACTAGGCATTGCAGGTCCTTCCTTGGGTGTTGAAATCCATCCTGCAGGTGCTGCCGATAATCCTTCTGTAGCTGACACCATCCATCTCCTAAAATGGCGCCCCTACGACCTTCAGCCTGGCTGCCACCTGTACCACTGCGGTTACCAGCACTTGACTGCGCCTCAAGTCAGACAGACCTGAGATTGAACTGTGTTCTGCCTCGTACGGGCTGTGTGTCTGAGGAAGAAACCCTTCATCTCTTTACGCCTCAGTTTCTTCATCTATAACATGGGAGTGATGGTGCACGCCTCCTAAGATTACTGAGAAGATTGAATGGCATATATATTTGACATATGTAATGACCGTCATGCCTGATACAAAGTAAGCACTCAGTAAATAAAGGATGCCTGTTACTATGCCCAGCAGCACTCAGGCACAGCAATCTGGCCTTCAAGTCAGTCCCTAAGAAGTCCCTAAGAAGTCCCTAAGAAGTTCAAGATTAGTTTGTCTCCAAGCCCATCCCTTCCTATTTCCTCTCCTTTTCCTATGAACCCACTGCTAATGGTTTACTAGAGCCCATAGGTGCATTGTAAGAAAACTGTATTAGTTAGAGCAAAATAGGCCACGCTGCAGTAACAAATAGCCCCAAGATGTGAATAGCTTGACAGAGCAAGAAATGTATTCGTAGCACAATCTGATGACTGTTGGACAGACCATCGCTCTCTTAGAAGTACGGACTCGGAGCCAGGCCCCCTCTGCTGTGTGATTCTGCTGTCTTAATCATGTGGCTTCTGAGACTGCTGCCGAAGGAGAAGAGGGCAAGTGGACAGTCGAGCCTGGGAGTAGCATTCATTCCTTCTTCCACAGCCCATTGGCCAGAACCTGGTCACACAGCCAAATCTAATCACGAGGGAGGTTGGAAAGTACAGTCTGATCATGTACCCAAGAACTGGGACTTGGTGAACACAAAGCATTGTCTCTGCCCATCCCTTGATAAAGTAGCCTCCATAAGCCCCAACGGGTGAGGAGAGGTAGCTATATCTCAGCCACATGGCTTGCTCATCAGCTCTCGTCTATCTCATCAGCCCTGTGGAGTCTCTCAGGAACCGGTGCCATGGACAGGCTGACCTCAGAGGACCCTGCTGTCCCTATCCCTCTATGTAACATTCCACCCCAAATGCGGACCACGCTGCTTCCTTTTCCACTATGCTAGAGCTGAGGTTAAATATCCAACTATCCTAGATTTTACCAAAGATTGGGGAAATGATACATGAGGAATAAACAGAGAGTAAGCGAGAGTTGATAGTTTGCTTATTTTTTTTTTTAACTGGGTTTATGCGTCCTCAGCCTCGGTCTTCCCTGAGACCACCTGTCTGCCACACTCCTGTCCTTCAGCCACAGGTCAGAGGCCTCTGATCTCTACTATCCGAGAATGCCCACACATGTCTTAAGTCCACAGAACATAGGCACGGTGTTTAAGAGGGAGCGGTTAGAGAACGGGATGCGTTCATGGGTGCAGGAGAGAAGCTATGCCTCCCTACATCCTTGCAAGGAAAGCAGTTCTCATTCTTAAATAAAGCTTTCAAACACTTGTGAAAATCAGCTCCCCAAATTATGATTCACAGTTCATGTGCCAGTTGGCTTCTTGGGGAGACCTACCTCTCCTCTTTCCTAGTACTCTGAGCCCTCAAGCATTGCAGTCATGTAGTATTTCTGTGCCCTCAAGTCCAGACCAAGAAAACAAGACCCAGAGAGAGAGAGGGGGTTCCCTGCCTGAGTTTTCCATCTGAGGACCCACTTTTCTGAATGATGTGACGTGAAAGCCGTTGATATTGGGAATGATCCCATACTTCCAGGCAAGCCCCATGTCCTTCCCACAGGGGAGTGGCCTCCCTTCTATCTCAACAAAGTAAGCATATCTGAAAACGTGTTAATAATTCATCTGAGTGATGCATACATAACGTAACGGCATTAGTGGAGGAAGCCAGTTTCCTTTCAAGAATCTAAAAGGTCGCTACATCCCCAGCTCCAAACACAGCACCTGGCAACAGAGTAGGGGTTCAAATGCTTGGTTACAAGGATCATAAAAGGAAAGCAGTTTGCCTTGGTCATGTTTGCTTAGCCTCCTTTAAGGAAGTTCTTACTAAATCACGATATATTTTTAAGAGGAGTATTTAGATGAGCACAGAATTGAGGTGTGAGCTTCCTTCAAGGAAAAAGAGCAACCAGCTGGGTTATGGCTCTCACACTGGTGAAAAGGAAGCAGACCCTTTCATGAGCCCACGTACCTCCCAAGCTAACTTTAGGCATTTTATCCTGAAATAACGTACCTTCCGATCATTATGTACTTTGCAGCTATCATCCCCCATTTCTGCACCGTTTCCCCATCCCTTCGTACCTTTCCATCCCTTCTGTCCTCTGCGCGGCTACCATCTTCCCTCATAAACATCCTGTTTTACTGGGCTCTGTGTTGCTCACTCCCTCACGGCCTTCTGGGGGCAGCATGGAGTGGGGGACAGAGCCATAGGGCTGGGTGGATCCAGAGAAGCAGACCTGTACTCCACACAGCCAGGGCATTTGCCTTCACCCGCCTAAGCTTCGTTTTCTTTACTCATCAACTCAGATAACACCAATGATCTCACCACATTGTCATGAGGAATGGCAGAAAATATATGCGGACTCTGTAGCTTGTGGCACGACAGACTCTCAATAAATTTAAGTTCCTTTCTTCCTCCTTCTCTCCCTTTTGAAAATAGTCGGGATATAAATTATACATAAATAAATTACACTTACACTGGAAATCCTCAGGAATGATTCATGGAACCAATAATAATTTTAATATTAATAATAGGTTGCTTCGGCGGTATCATCCTAATTCTGACAATCAATCTACGTGCTCTGGCTTTGTCATCGTAATAACATAGAGTGCTCAAAGATCACCCTAGAAAGAGCTGGATGTACACGATTTCCCATTTTCAGATATTTTTTAAATCCTCCTTTTTTTTTTTACATCAGAGTACTCGGCTACAAGCCATTACTTATGGCACAAAGTATAGGCAGTGTGTTTGCCGAGAAATGAAAGACAGACGTGAATGGAAACGCTGCAAAGCTACAGGCAGTATGTGAGACTGAAAGCAAGCATCAGGAATGTGATGGAGCCTGGGTGGCTCAGGGGGTCTGACTCTTGATTTCGGCTCAGGTCATGATGTCAGGATCAAGGCTTGGAGCCTGCTTGGAATTCTCTGTCTCTCCCTCTCTCTCTGCTCCTCCCCCCACTTTCTCTCTCTCTCCAAAATAAATAAAACTTTTTTCCAAAAAGGAATGTGATGTAAGTACAGATTTCTACTGCTCAGTGTACTAAAAAATGGACCTCGTTGGAGAGTTTGGCACATCATCCCCAGTTATCAAGAGGAGCAAACTGAAACTAGAGCCTTGAGAGACAGAAATGTCTAGAAATATCTGCCAAGAATTTGCCCAAGTATCTGCTAAGCTTTCTGCTGACTTCTTTCAGACTTGGGTTTGGAAACAATCGCTCTGAAGAAACCTTCAAGCTTTCAGATTCTGTGTTTATTTCAGATTCTGTGTTTCTCTAAAATTTAAATGGTAAAAAACCAGAGTGGTGGTGAGTGTAGACTGCCTGGGTTGGAATGTCTGTCCTTCCACTTGCCAACTGCATTTCCCCAGATTGGTGTTTAACTCCCACGTGCCTCAGTTTCCTCAGCTGGAAAAACCAGGGTCATGATAAGGACTAAATGAAGTGACGTTTTTAAGGGCTGGGGCACTGTTCCCAGCGGGCAGTAGACCAGTCTGTCAGTTATTTCCTTGTCCATGATGAAGTGGAGATCATGGGGAGAGTCCTGGTCTGAAGCTGGAGGCAGGCCACCCAAGCACCTTGTATGTGTAAGAGGATCTCATTCTTCTTTTTCGATTGAGTTATTCATTCCTAAGTGTAATGAGATCTGGCTAAACTTCGATCAACCCCCTGATTTCACAGCCAGAACCCTCCCCACCACGTCTGTACCTTGTATCTCCCTTTTCTGTCTCTACCCTCCCCCCCCTCGCCCCCCAGCGTAAGCACATATGAGTTCTGAAGGATCTGCCGCCATGGGATGGGGGCCTATAAGCAAAATGGGATCATTACAGGGAAATCAAACAACGTCACATCATTTGTACACCCACGTATAGCATATGCATGTCGACACTGACACAGCCACCATGAATTGAGGCGGAGAGAGGGTGGTAAAAGGGGAAGGATATCTTTGGTGCTTATGTAATGCTCAGCACGGTAGAGATGTTCACATGGCACGTAAACCCTAGTTTTATAGAAAAGGAACACACATCTCAGAGAGGCTGCGTCGTGGACATTCCCGAGGCCAACAGCTAGGGGTAAACTGGGTCTAGGGCCTAGAGGATCATAAGGTAATAAGAGATCCTATGGGGTTCGGCAGGTCCTTAGGCCTGCCTACTTGCAAAACACTCCTAACAGCTACCAATGATTGATGCCTACTATGTCCTATGGCATTCCATTGAAACTTGTCCTGAACCAGACTGAAAACCACAGAGCTCCAAGTCCTTCCAAGGGCGGGGAGGGGAGACCCTCGCGACCCACTCCCCGCCCCTTCAACCCCGCCCCCTTCAGCCCCGCCCACTTCGACCCCCTCCCCCGCTGCCTCCACCATTGCAGGCGGGTCTGAAGCCCCCGGGGGGGGGGGGGGGGGGGGGGGAGTGCTTGCGTTAACAGCAAAGGGAATTTGACAACCCCACTGCCAGCTGTTGTTGAGAGGAGGGCTCCTCATTCTCCAAAGAGCTCCTTCCGTCTTATCATTTACAAATGTATACAAGACTTCATCGCCTTGAACCGAAGGGAGGACAGGGTGAGAGGGAAAGTTACGGTTTTTGGCCCGAGCCCTGTTTCTTTGGAGGAACAGACCTCCAAGCTGGTTGTGAGCAGAGCTGCAGCGTGGATCAAAGTGAGTTAAATCAATGCAGTGAGGTGTGCTGACCACTGATTTTTTAAATTGAACGGCACATCATGGCTCAGAGAAGAAAGTAACAGCATGATCACGCCCATATAAGAGTGATTATCGTCTTGAGAAGTGTTTATGTTAGTACGTGGGTATGCGTGTGTGTCGGCGTGGAGGCTCATGATGTAGAGGACAGATCTTACGGCAAATCATTAGTTATTAAAACACACCTAAAAAGCTTACCTAAAACCCATATTCCCAGACCCTAGATTAGAGACGATTCGTGTCCGCCTTGGGAACTTGGACCCTGTATTTTTAATAGGTGCCCTGGCGGCTGTGGGCTGTGACGATCAGCCAGGTATGAGACCCACGCCGGTGGGCGTTCCTCACCTGCCCTCTCCCTCCTCCCCCCCTCCCTCCTCTCTCCTGGACAGCTTCATGCTCCAGCTGAGCCCTAAGAAAGAGAAATCACAGAGACCTGCTTCAAGCAGCACCCCCCCTCCCCCCCCCCCCCCCAGGCAGCCCTGAGCTCTTGAGAACTGGGAAATGAGGGTTGGGTTTCCAGCACCAGTAGTCAAAACAACAAAAGCAAAAACCCCTTCCTCCACCCTCCTACTCCACCCCTGACACACACACCAGAAAAACAAAACCACTTTAGCCACAGCCAGGCCCAGGTTCAAACCCTGATCCTTCAACTTACTGCCTATGTGACCACGGTTACAGGGCAGGTTATGGGATTTCTCTAAGCCTCAGTTTCCTGGCCATTTAGGTGAGAATAATTGCCCTTCCCAAGGGTGTGGTAGGATTTAATGTAAGAATGTATCCATATGCGATAATGTCAGCCCCCCAACAGGTGCTCCAGGATAGCAGCTTCCTTTCTGGCCTCCACCACCCCTCCCTGCAAGCTTTGGTACTCTCTGTCCTCTTTGGGAGCCTTAGGTGAAGTTAAGTAGCCATCTCAGGGGCGGGGCTGGGCCAAGGCTGTTAGTAACTTACTAAGGGAGATTACCTCGTCCAGCTCAGCCGGAGCCTTAGGTACTCACAGGCGCCCTGCCACCACCTCCCCTCCCTCCCCCTCCCTGTTCCTCAGCCGCTCCCCCGTGCCTCCTGCCTGGGGCACAAAGTGAACTCCTCTGTAGAGTGACTGTTGGGCCAGCCTGGGGGAGAGCCACTAGCTATGAAGGGCCAGTTGGTGGGTCTTTGGACAGGGAGGACCCCTTCCCTGCGGCAGATGCGGGGTGCCCTGCAAAGCTCGGCGGCGGGTGGAGGCGGGTCTGCGCCCAGCCTGGCCGGGAAGCTCCAACCCCTGGAGAGGGAGGAGCTGCTGCCCTGGTGGGGCAGGTGGGGGGAGCCTGGGCCCAGGTGTGTCCGGGGCTCTGGGAAGTGATTGCTCCCTGGCGGACGCAGGCAAATTAAAGCAGTCTTGGCCCCAGGATACCGCTCTGGGAAGCCGCGTTCGTCTCCCAAAGGATCCGTCGGTTCTTCGGAGGAAGGCCATGGAAGGGGTAAGGCTTGCCGGCTTTCTCTGTGTTCTTTCTAGTGCCCGCCAACAGACAGCGGTGGGAAAGGGCTGTTTCTGCCTCCCGGGGAGAAGTAAACGTGTGGTGCTAGTGCGGTTCCAGAAGACTCACAGGGGCCCTGCCCCCCCCCCGGGCAGGGGGGACAAAAGGAGGGCGTGTACTGGGTGCTCTGCATTGCCTCCCCGACTCTCCGAGGGTGAGGGGACCAGAGGCTCTCCGGATGGTGGCACAAGGGGTCCTAGCTCACACCCCGCCAGCTGGGTTTCTCACCTCTTCCCCCAGCCTGGGTGTACCTGCCTGTTGGCCTTTCTCTGTTTGTTTGCCCTTGTGGACCGGCCGGTCCCCTGATGATTAGTGGGCTTCCTGGTCAGAGAGCAGGACTGCCCGGTGCGCTGCTGTGGCTTGTGGCTTCATTGTGGGCTCTGCTCCTTATTAGCTCTGTGGTCAGGGGCAAGTGAGTTCATCCTCCTGAGCCCCGCGGGTTCCTCGCTCATAAAATTGGATTACTAGGAGAATCACTGGATTGTGAGATGGTTGGAGGTATTTATTAAACTAGAGACGACCTGTGGGCGAGTGCCGAGCCCACAGCCCAGGTGGACTTCCTCTCCTCGCAGGTGCTGTTTGCAGGCCTGCAGAATCGCTCAGCTCACTGACCTCTCTTTCCTTCTCCCGTTCTCCACTCCCTTCTTTCCCCTCTTCAAAGTCAGCTTCTTTCCAAGGGGGACAGGGAGCTGTTTTGCTATAGATGTTCCTTATTATACATTTGGAGTCCAGTCATTTCCTCTTGTGAATCCTGTGCCTTCCCTCCCACGGGTTTGGTTTTAAATGGGGAGAGAGGACCCTTTTCAAAGCTGTCACCTGTCAGAAAAAGCTCCCTTTTGTCCCGCCCTGGCATGAGACTGTCTCTCTGGCTGAGCGGTCCAGCTAGCTGAGTTTGGAACAGAGTGAGCAAGGGCGCGCTGGTACTCCATCTCCCTTCTGAATTCTCTCTCCCTCTAACCTGTGGCCCAGCAACTTTCCAGAAGCTCTTCCTCGATGGAAGAAAGTCAGGCTGAATACATGTACTGTGGTCGTAAGAAAAAGAAATGCTCGTCTCTTTTGCCCTCCCTCATCTACCAAGACATTGCATGGCACCCACTGTTTGAATTTATCTACATGGACAACACCATGAGGTCGATGCCTTTCACCCCTTTGTTTATACATATACATGTTTATATCCATACATGTATATATATATATGGAGAGAGAGAGGGGGGATGAAACTGATGGTCAGAATGTCACTTGCTCAGTATCCTACATCTGGTCAGTAGCAAAGCTGGAGCACGGATACAAATACTAAGTGCCAGCTGTAAGCCAGGTATCGCTAGCAAGGATAACAAGAAAACAAGCAGAACATTAGGCAATTTAGAAAAAAAAAAAAGCAAACACAAAGGGCACTTTAGCTAATGTGGTTATGCAACTTTTTCTGTTCATGTAAGGGGGAAAAATCAGAGAAATATGGGTCCCTTCTCCTCTTAGAAAGAGGATTTTGGGGGCGCCTGGGTGGCTCAGTCGGTTAAGCCTCCGACTTCAGCTCAGGTCATCGGCTCAGGTCATGGTCTCGTGGTCCGTGAGTTCGGGCCCCGCGTCGGGCTCTGTGCTGCCAGCTGAGAGCCTGGAGCCTGTTTCAGATTCTGTGTCTCCCTCTCTCTCTGCCCCTCCCCTGTTCATGCTCTGTCTCTCTCTGTCTCAAAAGTAAATAAACATTTAAAAGAAAGAAAGGATTTTGTTTTATTTTTAACAAGTCAACACAATATTCGTCACTTCAGTCTGTTTGTCCTGGGCACCTGTGCTGTGTTTCCAGGGCCCATTTAAGCTGTTGCAGGTGCAGCGATGAGCCAGCCAAAAATGCTGCCTTTATAAAACCTACTCTAGTGGAGAAAACATACACTGTATATTTATGACATTATACAATATGTATTATATATAATACTATACCTTATATAGAATGTATAATAAATACCATGTAATAACAATTATAATATACATAGATATGTTATACGCATATATTAGGTGGGATCACAGTGGTTCCAATGTAGAAACACAAAGCGGGGAAGAGTGTAGGGATGTCGAGGCAGCAGGTGAGCCTATTTTAAATGGGATAGTTTCAAGAGCAGCTTCCACAGGTGATACTTGAAAAGAAACTTGAAGGAAGTGAGGAAGTTGGCCATGTGAATATCTTAGGGGAAAATATTCCAGAGAGAGAGAATAGTGAATGCAAAGGCCCTGCGGCAGAAGCTTTTCTGGTGTGTTCAGGAGTAGCAAACTGTCCAGAATGGCTGGTGTCGAGAAAGCCGAGCATGGTCAGATCATTGCAGGGCCCTGGAACTTCAGATTTTCCTCTCGGAGGGAGATCTGAGTGGCATAATAGAACGATCCAGCTTAAGTTTTGTTTTTTTTTTTAAATGTTTGTTTATGTTGAGAGATAGAGAGAGAGAGAAAGAATCCCAAGCAGGTTCCAACATGGGGTTCAGTCCTACGGCCCTGGGATTATAACTGAGCCTTGAACAAGAGTAGGAGGCTCAACCGACTGAGCCACCCAAGTGCCCCCAGCCTACATTTTAAAAGGATCACCTGGCTACTGTTTTGAAAACAGATGATGGATCGAGGGTGCAAGCATAGACTCTGGCTCACCAAGCTAGAGGGCATGATGCCTCAGGCCAGGGTGTTAGTAATGGTGGCTAGAAATGGTCAGATTCTGGATACATCATGAGAGTCGAGTCCGAAGGATTTGTGGAGGGTGGGGGGTGGGAATGAATCATCTGTGACTCCAAGGTGTGAAGCCTGAGCACCTGGGAGAACTTGAATGAGGTGATTTAAGACTAAACAGGTTTTCAAGGAGATCAGGCATCAGTTTTAATCTTTCAGAAGATTGTAGGATGCAGAGAAATAATTTATTGTTTTAGGGCACTCAGTTTTGGAGTGGTTTCTTCTGCATCAATAGATACCTGAACAAGTAGAGGTGCCTGAGTGGCTCAGTTGGTTAAGCGTCTGACTCTGGATCTCAGGTTATCCCACAGTTTGTGGGATTGAGCCCGCAATGGACATCATGCTGACAGCAGGGAACCTGCTTGGGATTCTCTCTCTCCCCCTCTCTCTGCCCCTCCCCCTGCTTCTGTACTCTCTCTCAAAATAAGTAAATAAACATTTTTAAAAAATAGATACCTGAACAATTAGATATCCTTTGCTGTTTTGGCTGTACTAAATGTATCCCCCCCCCCCCCAAGAGAAGGCTCAAGGGAATTCTATAAGAATATATTTTGTTACATAGTTTAGGCACCCAGACAGAAAGGTTGAGGAGTCTTTTTCCAAACCTATAGTGAGGTTATACCTCAGTGTACTCCCTCAACCAGGTAAGTTTGCACTTAGTCACACAGTTTGGGCAAAAGAGAATCCTAGCATTTTTGAGCTGGGAATGCTTTTCAGTCGGGATGCTTACAAAATAGTATTTGAGTTTTGATGAATGAGCATTGGAGTTGTAATTGACAGACCAGTATTGATGTTTACTTCTGCTTCTTAATAGTCAAGTGATTTGAGCAAGTTCTTGAAACAAAATGTAGGAGTTGGGAGATTGCTCAAAGACCAAGAGGTCAAACAACTCCCATTTTAAAGATGGGGAAACTTGGGGCCCACTGGGGAAAAGTGGCAAGACATTTTTAATTCTCCAGTTAGCTAACATACAGTATAGTCTTGGCTTCAGGAGTAGATTCCTGTGATTCACCACTAACCAATAACATCCAGTGCTCATCCCAACAAGTGCCTTCTTCAATGCCCATCACCCATTCTCTGTGTTTAAGAGTTTCTTATGGTTTGCCTCCCTCTCTGTTTTTATCTTATTTTTCCTTCCCTTCCCCTATGATCATCCGTTAAGTTTCTCAAACTATACATGAGTGAAGTCATATGGTATTTGTCTTTCTCTGACTGACGTATCTTGTGTAACATAATACCTTCCAGTTCTATCCACGTTGTTGCAAATGGCAAGATTTCATTCTTTTTCATTGCGGGGTAGTATTTGTGTGTGTGTGTGTGTATACACACACATCTTCTTTATCCATTCATCGGTTGACGTTTGGGCTTTTTCCATAATTTGGCTAACAATTTCAAAGGGTTTTTACTTATAGTGCTATAAGCATTGGGGTGCATGTGCCCCTTAGAATCAGCATTTTTGTATCCTTTGAATAAATTGCTAGTGGTGTTATTGCTGGATCATAGGGCAGTTCTATTTTTAATTTTTTTGAGGAACCTCCATACTGTTTTCCAGAGTGGCTGCACCAGTTTGCATTCTTACAAACAGTGCAAAAGGGTTCCCCTTTCTCCGCATCCTCGCCGACATCTGTTGTTTGCTGAGTTGTTAATTTTAGCCACTCTGATAAGGTGTGATGTGGTATCTCATCGTGGTTTTGATTTGTATTTCCCTGATGATGAGTGATGTTGAGCATCCTTTCATGGGTGTGTTTGGCAGCACATTTTGTAGCGACTTCCTTACGGTGCCACACATACAGTGGATGCTCCGTGACTGTTCTTGTTAATTTTGATAGTAAACCTGGAGACAGCAGATCACTAGGCCCTACTCTTTGATTATCTGATAGGTAGTTACCAAACATCTTCTGTGAGCCAGGTCCTCTCATAGAATTTCTCGCCTGTCTATTCTAGATGCCATCTAGTTACTCGGTCTTGCAGGGGAGAATGTCAAGGAAACAATTTGGGTATTAAATGAAAAACAGAGGGATGAAGAAAGCTCTAAGTTTTGATGGGAAGCACTGAGAATGGGTGCCTAACCCAGGTTGGGGTTCATCCCTGGCTCCTTAGAAGAACTAGTGGGAGAGGGGTGGGGTGGAGAAGGGGAGGGAGGAAGAGACAGGGAGACAGAGAAAGAACATGGCCAGAATCAAATTCCAAGAGGGTCAGATATTGAAGGACTGACTAGCATATGCACTTGATCCTGTTAAGCCAAGAGCACTGCATAGGACTTCACCTCCAAAATGGGGAAAGTGAACTGAATGTCCCCCAAAGTCTTGTCATGCTTTGATACTCTTAGACTGCAGGACTTTCCCAAAGTCACAGGTGGCTTATTTTTTTTTTTAATGTTTATTGATTTTTGAGAGCCATAGAGAGATAGAGAAACTGTGTGCACGAGTGGGAGAGGGTGAGAGAGAGAGGGACACACAGAATCCAAAGCAGGCTCCGGGCTCTGAGCTGCCAGTGCAGAGCCTGATGTGGGGCTCTAACTCGTGAATCCTGAGATCATGATCTGAGCTGAAGTTGGATGCTTCAGCAACTGAGCCACCCAGGTGCCCCTACCAGTGGCTTATTTTTGACTGAACTGAGTCTAGAACCCAGGTTCTGAATGCCTTTAAAACCACTTAGCAAGCCCTCAAGGACAATTCCAAAGGGTTTTTATTTTTTTGATGTTTTTTTTCCTGAACGATATGATTTTTTAATGAGTAGTAACTCAACAAGACAGGGTACACGTTTAAAAAAAAAAAAAGTGGACCAGCCAATGGAGGAGGGTGGTATTGGAAAGGACCGGCTGTTGAGAGCTTGTTCCTGGGAGAGCAGTGTGAGCTGAGGATTAAGATCTGATTGCTGGGGTGAAGTTTCTTACGAGTCCCAGAAGAATTTCTGAGGAGGGGGAAAGGGAAGATGACTCCGGTATTGACAGTTCTGAAAGACTGGCCACATCTCTCCTGTCTTTGCAAAGAACTAGTTGCCTTGAACTGTGTTGTCGAGTCCTCGATGGTAAGGAGCTGAGTGACCGGCTCACCTGCAGGGCTGACCTTGTGCCGGCCGGTGTGATCCCATGTCCCAGACCCCAGGAGTTCGTGACCTTCACATCGAGTCCAGTCCTCCCTGCTCCAGAGTGTGTACCCTCAGTTCTCTGCTGGAGATGGTTCTAACAGGCGAATCCGATCACATCCCTCCCCTGCCGAGTCCTCCTCCGGGCTTCCCCACTCTCTGTGAAGTAGAGCCCGAGACCTTGAGCCTGGCTGACAAAGCCGGGGTGTTCCATTACCTGCCCTGTGAGCTCCATTCCAGCCTCCTGGTGCTCCAGTCTGGTGTTTTCCACGTGCACACTCTTCCTTCCAGAATGCTCATGGCCACATCCTCTAAGACTCAGCTCAGGGGTGCCTGGGTGGCTTGGTCTGTTGAGCGTCCGACTCTTGATTTTGGTTCAGGTCATGATTTCTTTCACGTTGGGCTCTGTGCTGACAGCATGGCGTCTGCTCGTGCTTTTCTCTCTCTCCCTTTCTCTCTGCCCCTCCCCCTCCCTCAAAAGAAATAAAATTAAAAACAAAGCAAACCAAAAGACTCAGCTCAGCTGCCACCTCCCCGAGAAGCCTTCCTAGCCCCTTAGTCGCAAATGGTCTCTCCTCACCTTGCAAGACCTCAGCCCTTTGAACAGACCCAGGCCCGGACTGGGAGATCCCGGAGAGAGGGGACTAGGTGCTGCTCACAGAGGTGACACAGCCTGGTGCCTGAAAGCAGGGACTCTGAGGCAGCCTGACTGGTTCCACTCCGCGCTCTATCATTTCCTAACTGTTCAGCCTTGAACCAGTGACTTAATCTCTTTGTGCCCCAGTTACCTCATTTGTAAAGGGACATCATGGTCCCACTGACTTCTTGGCCTCCAGGCGGGGTTTAAATAAGTGAATACACCTAAAGAGCTTGAACAGCTCAAAAGGCAGGTAATTCTACACACTAAAGTAGCAACAAGCTGTAATAATACACGAACTGCTCTGCCTTGAATTGTGTGCGATCCTCTCAAAGCCGTATGTGGAAGGCCTAACCCCTACTACCTCGGAAGGTGACCTTATTTTGGAGGTAGGGTCTTTACAGAGGTCAGGTTGTTAGGGCGAGGCCTCATCCAATACAGCCGGTGTCCTGATACATAGGAGGAGTGGAGACAGAGACCCAGAGTGAAGGGAAGCCACGGAGAGAGGCCTGGGATGGGCCCTTCCCTCAGCCCTTACAAGGAACTCTTACAAGGACCCCTGGATCTCAGCCTTCAGTCTCCCAACACAGTGAAGCAATCAATTTCTGTTGTTCCAGCTGCGTGGTCTGGTGTGCCTTGTATGGCAGCCCCACCAAGCTCCTCCATGGACCTTATCAATAAATTAAGAGAATTAATGTGGATACTGGGTGACCCGCCCCCATCGGTCTGGGCGGTGTCTTTCACCGTGTTGTTATTCTGACCCCTCTAAACACAGCTGTCCTAGCTCTTCTGAGAAGCGTTCTGAGAAGCCCTTTTTACCACTGGGCATGGGAAATGGACGGAAGTGACCCGGGGACCACGGTCCCTGTTCCTCCCTGACCACTGACTTTGTGGATTTGGTTTTTCTCACCTGTAGAAATCTCAAAGAGCAGTCTCTTGGGGTGATTTATAAAGATAGATCCTAACATTCTTTTGGCACTTACCAAATACAAAGAAGTGACTAAGGTGCTTCAGAAACGATAATTAAGCAATTTTGGACCCTGATACCGGAAAAAGTCAGTTTTATTGCCTGTGCTTCACTATCACTATTTTCATCTTCTCTGTGTCACAGAAAAGGCAGAATCAGAAATCAAACCCCTATTTGACCATTCTTACCCTGGTTCCAGTTTGTCGTGATCACAGTGAGTGGTGTATCAGAGGTTTTTTAAAGATTTTTTAACGAGAAGACTTGAATTGAAGTCTGGTCCTTCCGTCCCCTTGTTAGGTGGCCTTGAACAAGTCCCTGATCTTCTCTAGGGTTCAGCGTTCCTGTTTCTAAATGTGTCCAGTAATATTTATTTGCTATTTTGTCCATGAGAATGACATAGAATAAAATATTTGCTAGTACCATTGAAAATAAAATCCTGTACAGATATTCATAGCTGTTGATTCCAGCAAAATTTCCCAACCCAAAATTCGAGCAGAGGACCTGAGAATTCAGACCACTTTTGGAGTCCTGCCTCCCCCACCTTTTGTGAACCAGCCATTACCTCGTCTCAAAGATCAGCATGTGATCTTAAGAAAATCATAGTTGAGGGGCTTTTGGGTTTTTTTTTTAACAATTCGAAGTCCATATATAAAAACAGAGCAGCATTACTTAAACGTTTAAAGGATCAACACAGAAGTGCCGTCTTCCACGCCCCAAAAAAGGTGCCCATGGGTCTCCTGTCTTTCTCACCGTGCTGTTTCCGAACACACGCACAGGAGCCTTGTCTCCAGGTTATGCTATGCAGGAGAGAGCACTGCATCGGGAGTCTGCAGACCTCTGCCTACATTTAGTCCCTGCCACTCATGCCTGTGTGCCCTTCGGCAAATATTCCATCTCTGAGACTGGGCCTCTATCTCACTTGGCAATTAGGAAGTAATGAATGAGGTGACCTATCGGGAAAAACACCTAGCATCAAACGTGTCCATGCAACCTTGGTCTCGTGTGCCAGGTAGTCCCTTGTGAGCTCAGCAGTGGAGACCTTGAAAGCATTTGGGATGTTTCTGCCTCGTTCTGACTCTGTGTCATGAGCAAAGGACTTTAATCCCTGGCTCTGTAATTCTCCAAAACAAAGAGAGCACACAGGGTTGCTGGAGGGGTGTTGGGTTGGGTGGGGGTGGGGAGAGGGTAGATGGGCTAAATGGGTAATAGGCATGAAGGAGGGCACTTGGTGGGATGAGCACTGGGGGTTATATGGAAATGATGAATCACTGGGTTCTCCTGAAACCATTATTACGCTCTATGTTAACTAACTTGGATTTCATTAAAATGAAACAAACAAAAAACAACAATAAATTGCTCGTAGACATGTTCACCAACTCTGTGCTCTTAATTCCCCTTGATGCCCACCGCAGTGTCATGCTGAGTGACTGCTTTGTTGAACGAAGGTCCCTAAAAGGAAGAAAGTATCCGTGAAGGACCCACTCTGCCAGTCCCTGCACCTAGATGTGTTTCATTTAAACCTCACAAGTGACCTGCAAGAGAAATTATCCCCGTTTTAGACAAAGAAAGAAGTTCGGTAAGGTTGCATGACCTCCTCATTGTTATTAACAGCAGCTAACACTGAGCACCTACGTATGTTAGGCATGATTCTAAGTTTTTTATATGTATCAACTTCACAGCTGCTCTAGAGAAAGCACTGCCTTTGAGAGAGAGAGGTTGTGTAACTTGCTGAAGGACACACAGCCAGTTGGTGGTGATGTTAGGAGTCAAACCCAGAGCTGGAGTGTTCAAGGGCACTCTCTGCAAGAGTTTGTCTTCCCCTAGAAACTCCTGGATAGTGGTATCCTCCTACAGAAAGGACAGAGTTAGCATAAAAAGGAGATGCCTTCTTACACACCAAAGCCATGAAATGCAAGGACACCATTTCCCTGAGTTTCTACTTGGAAAACTATGAAAGCACACACAGGTGGAGTGACCTAGAACATTCGTACTGTCCCTCAAGCCTCTCCTTCAGAAAAGACCTCCCTTCAAGGCGTGCATTCACAATGAAAACCAGTGATAACTCTCCCAGCAGAAAAGCAGAGCCTGGTAACATCCTTCATCTAAAAGGTCGTTCCAGAGTATAGCTACAACTGTTAGAATACTTCCCAGTTAACTCCTTAAACTACCTACAGGTCAAAGTGTTTCTCCTTACCTCAGGCGGGGTATAAACCTCCCATAGCTTTAGTAGTGCTGAAGACCTATCTGTTGACTTCTACCTTTGCAAGACTGGCGTGGGAAAGCATATTCAAATTCTAGACTCCCTGTTGGGAAGGTTTACCGGTAAAACCCTGTGATCCACTGCAACCCAGGAATGCAGTGTGGACCTGGGGGCTGTGAAGGCTGAGAAGGAATCTCAGTTACTGCCTTTCTTGGCCACCAGCATGGGGTGAGAGAGAGCCATATCCACACAGGAAGCTGCGTAGTATAGGTTAGGTGCGTGGATGAGGCTTCCAGAAATTCAAGTTCAAACTCCACCCCCTTCAGGGCATTAACTCTATACATCAAGTCTCTGGTCTGAAATCGTAGAGTAATAGCATGTGGGGATAACTTATCAAGGTCGTCCAAAGATTTACATGAAATGCCTTTTTCTCATTCACTTCTTCCTCTGAGGCAGGTGGAAGAAGTTCTGTTTCGAGAACCAGTCTTGGCCTTGGCAGTATGTCTATGTGACTTGGGGCAAGTCTTCAGAATCTTCACCTATAAGACGGTGTGTTGAGTCAAACGTTATCCGTTAATTACCACTCTGAGTGCGTACACTGAAAAACTTTATCCCTGACAGCAAAGGAGATGGCTGGCTCACAGGGAAGTCAATAAGATGAGTGATGTTTGTTTTATTTATTGGTAAACCCACGGCTTTACTCCAAGTGGAATTTGAAACCACTCATGGCTTGTCTCCATGTTTCTTGATGCTTCTCTGGCTCAAACTGTGGTAGGATAGTACTGCGTGACTAACACCCTCAAGTCAAACGTTTGGTTCACATTCTGACTCCATGACTTGCGGGTTACGTGTTGAGTCACTGGGTGTAGAGCTCCTCCCACTCCTGTTGGGCATGTAGCGTGTGTGTATGCGCGTGAGAGACCGTTACGTGAAATCACTGAGATTCTGGTATATCTAGCCACTATATACCCCAGAATGTTTTTTTGCAGAGCACGTATGTTCATTTCCTATTGTTGCTGTAGGAAATTACCACAAAGTTGGCAGCCCAAAGCACCGCAGTATCATTCTCCCACGGGTCTGGAGGTCCGGAGTCTCACGTCAGTCTGCAGGGTTGCGTTCTTCTAGAGGCTGTAGGGAAGAATGGGTTTCCTCACCTTTTTCACTTCAGAAGCCATCCACAGTCATCGGGCTATAGCCCCTTCCTCCAGCGTCAAAGCCAACAGCGTAGCACCTTCCTTTCTCTCTGACTTCTGCTTCTGTCTTTATTTCTTCTAAGACTCTGACTTTCCTCCCTTCCTCCTATAAGGACCCTTAGAGTTATACTGCACCCACCTACACGCTCCAGGAGAATCTCTTCATGTCAAGAGCTTTAACTCCATCACATTCCTAGATCCCCTTTGACCACGTAAGGTAACCTGTCCCCAGGTTCTGAGGATTGGGGCAGGGACAACTTTGGAAGGGGGCATTGTTTAGCCTCCCACAGTCCTAGACTACCATGACCATTATTCACCCCAGTGCTGTCTTGTTTTTCAGAGCATGTGTCCTAGTTGTTTAAAAAAGAAAAGGAAAAGTGTGTAAGTAGCTATTTAATTTCTTCCACTCTGGATCATAAATTCCACAGAAGAGAAAGTGCCTATTTCTTACTCACTGTTCTCTCTCCTGATGGCTTAAATGGTTAAACACAATGATGACAATAGATGATGTTTTTGGGGCTAGGCAATATGCTTAGCCCTTCCTGTGAATAATATACTTTAATCTGTACAACAGCCTGGCAAGAATATGTAACATTACTGTTCCTGTTTTCAGGCAGAGAGACTAAACCTAGTTGGGTGGGTGGGGCCACCCAACTAAGTGATGGGTCCAGTAGCTCTACCCAAGCCTATCTGACCCCAGAGATCTCTTAGTTAACAGACGTTGTACCAAGAGCCTATGAAATAAAACCTAATTTAGACCTCCCTCAAACTGCTCAGAGTTTAATAGGAAAGATGTACAAAAGTACTATAATAAATGCCATGTGACAATTATTATGTAATATGGACAGTACCGTATGTTCAACTGACTGAGGGAGCAGACAGGAAGAATGTTTTAAGAATGTCTTCACCTGAGACCCCCCGGGTGGCTCAGTCGGTTGAGCGTCCGACTTCGGCTCAGGTCATGATCTTGCAGTTTGTCAGTTTGAGCCCCCGCGTCGGACTCTGTGCTGACAGCTCGGAGCCTGGAGTCTGCTTCAGATTCTGTGTGTGTGTGTGTGTGTGTGTGTCTCTTTCTCTCTCTGCCCCTCCCCCACTCACACTCTCTCTCTCTCTCTCCTTCAAAAATAAATATTAAATTTTTTTAAGAATGTCTTCACTCAAGTTGGGTGAATCAGAGAAGGCTGTCCCAAGGGAGATAATTTTTTATTCTAGTTTTAAAAGATGAAAAGTGTTCACCAGACAACAAGGGGTAGAGTGGGAAAGGCATTCCAGGCATACAGAACAGTGTATGCAAAGGAACTGAGGCAGGAAACAGCATGGCATGTCTGCGGATAAAGGGATAGTGGCAGAAGAGGAACGTGGAGACCCTCGTGTCCCTGCTGAGGACTGTGTCCTCCACACAGCACTGGAGAAATACAAGGGTCAAGAGTGCATGGTGGCTGGTAGGAAAGATTCCCTGGGGGCTGAGTTAACTAAGCCCTTCTCCTCATGTTGCTTATGAGCCAGAGGGTATGTAGTTAGAGAATTGCTTCATTTCAACGTTTGAGTTAGAGGGTCATAGAATCATTACAAAGTCTTGCTTTAAGCCATCCCCCTCCATCCCCCACACACTCCCCATGAGGTTTATCCATCCACTCATTAATTTAGTGTATGTTTTTTGAGTACTCTCCATGTGGTAGGTGCTGTGTGAGACACTGAAATCCCAACTCCTTCTCTTTGGTAAGCCAGTTCCAAGGGTTAACTGAGCTTTTCCATCTGGAAAATTCTTCCCTGTCAGCTCCACAGCATTTATACATACTCAAAGATAATATCTTGAGTCTTTGTTGGATTCCGGTGCGGTTTTTTTTTTTCATTTTTTCTAAAAATTAGACTTAATGTTGAATATTCCAACTGCCTCAAACAGTGTCTTATCCCAAGACACTATTCTTTTTAAAATTTATTTATTTAAATTCAAGTTAGTTACCATATGGTGTAGACTTGGTCTCAGGAGTAGAATCCAGTAATTCATCACTTCCATATAACAGCCAGTGCTCATCCCAAGAAGTGTCCTCCTTAATGCCCATCACCCATTTAGCCCATCCCCCCACCAAACACCCTCCAGCAGCCCTCAGTTTGTTCTCTGTATTTAAGAGCTTCTGTTTTTTTTATTTGTATTCAGAGTATTGTCATATTTCATTTTATTTGATATTCATAAGAAGAACCTCATGAAGTAGACAGGACAAATACAATTATTAGTATTTCAAGTATTACCAAAAATGGGATTTTATATCTTCAGTTGGTCAAGAATTTTAGTTTTCTCGGGTCATGATAAGTTCTGCAAGAAATAATTTCTATACGGTTGTATAAGATTGTGGTTAACGAATTTCATGTATGCATCTTAATTTGGTCAACGTGATTTTGTTGACTGTTTGCTCTGACCAGTACCAAGCCAGACTCGGGGATTTCTAATCCTTACCACAAACTTGCAAAACCATAAGGGATCCTATTTTATAGATGAGCAAATTGAGGCTCTACGAAGCTGAGTGACTTCTTCAAGATCAGAGTGACATAACAAGTACTCCAACCCTGGATTGGTTGTATTATTTCTATTTTCATTTTAGCCTCAATGAGTCAGAAGCTTATTCTTCTTGAGTACCCAAGGTTATACATCGTAAAAATCAGAAAGCAAGAGTACTTCCTCCTTTTCATCTTTCTGCTCTCAAAGCTAAGTAATTGCCTATGATTGTTTTCTTTCTCCCAGCATCATCTGATATTAAAGCCTTATTATTTCTTCTTGTCAGTTCGCACACACACAAAATCTCATTTAATGTTCCATGCAGCCATGCATTCTAGTCCGCAGAGCCTGACTGAATCTGCCCTTCAACTATTTTGGCTGTTTACCACAAGCTGGTATCTTTGAGCTGAGTAAAAAAAGTCTGACCCGGCACCCATAAGATCAATTCAAGACCATATCCATGTAGTTGCTGTCTGTTTTTTTTTTTCCTTGCTAGGTACCCCAATGTGTTTTCCATATTTAGCTGACCGTAAGCTAAGAGAAACCTCAGCCTCCAGGAGTGAGTAAAAATGGGCTCATGGATGGAGTTCAAGGAAACCAACGCTAAATGCTTGAAGGGAAGGGCCTGTGTTGCTGTCCATTGTTCTGAACTAGTATTGTTGGCTTGGCTGGGTACAAGGTGGGAGAATGGAGAGAGCAATGAGGGAGAGAGGGCAATTTCATAGGGTCATTTCACAAAGTGAGTAGGACCAAGCAGTAGACTAGAATGAAAGCACCAAGAAAACCCATGGATACTGCACCTCAGAAGAAGAGGGAGGCCAACATGGAAGCATTTCTATTATTGGCAACTCAAATGGCCACCCGTCAGAACAGGTGGAATTTTTTCTATCTGAGACCATCAGGCCAATTCTGTGCATGTTTCCTAAGTGTGTACTCATTGTCACGGATAATCATTTCATCATATTCAAAATCACCGTGATCCTCATCAACATCATTATCCCTCTCCTCCTCCTCATCTGTCTCATGATCAATATGCCAACTGTCCTTATCAAAATATCATTGCTGGGGGCCTCCTTTGTGCTAGGCACCAGCCGGCGTTGATGTCTATGGCAGTTCTATGATAGGAATAGTTGTATGCCCATTTTATTTATCAGGAAATAGGGGACAGTGAACTGAAATAGCTTTGTAGAGACAGAGCCTGAATTCATAGAGCTAGGATTCTAATCTAAAATCTTTCAACCCCAAAGCCCACATTCTTTATTGCTGCCGGTGAAGTAGCTCTTAGCATAGGGAAGAAGGGGAAAAATGTGAAAGACAGTAACATTGTTACAAACACTCCAGTTGAGAGAGCACCGGGGCTCCTGGAACACATGGAAATCACCACCTCTTGCTGCATACCTGATGGAAGGCTTCCACAGGGACTTGCAACGGAGCTGAGTGAAGCAAGACAAATATTTTTTGGTCCATAAAAAGGAAGAAGAGCATTTGAGGCAGAGAGTGAAATGTGTGCAAAGGCATGGAGGCATGCAGTCCTCCAACAAATACTTAGTGTCTTCCCTGATCCAGGCACTATGTTAGGAAACCCAAAGGTGAATAGGAGACAGAAGAGTGCATTCGGTGCAGTAGATGAACCTAGGGGAGATAAGAAGGAAAGCTTCTAGAACCATTAGTATTTAGAGGGGAAGGTGAGAGGAAAATAAACTGTTAGTAATATACCTGTATTGTACTTTACAATGTATCTTCACATGCCTGGATCGTGACCTAGTACCTAATAGGCGCTCGATTAATGAATGACTGACTGAACAGTCTGTTGACCTTTAAAAACAACCCATTTGCTGGTAAGCTCCATGAGGGCAGAGAATACTTGGTCACCACTCTCCCTGCCTGTATCTTCAGTGGGGCCCCTGAGTCACACAAATCCTGGGGGAGCAGTTCACGTGGCAATCTGTGAGAGTGATCTGTGTGATCACACAATGTGTGACTCGTGTCCCTCCAGATGTGCAACATGGTGGGGTGGGTTCGTGTCTGATTTAGGGGATTAACATTTGTTGACCGAATAAGGTAATGAATGAAGAAGAAAGGGAGGAAGGCTAGACAGAGATGACGGTTACTCCTGCAGGAAGCATTCGTTAAGTCTGGGATCCGTTATCCCTTCCACAGGGAAGATATCTATAGTGCCTGCCTGCCTCAACACCCATCTAGTAAGTGGAAGAGCCGAAAGTGGATCCCAGGACCCTCCTGGTCAATGCTTTTCTACCACAGCACACAGTTTCTCTGTAATTTCCATCAGTTCAAGGTTCCCCCCCGCCGAGAGGCCAAGGGTGCTTCTTTCCTAGGAGACAGTCGGGCTGCCGAATGCGGCACTAGCCCTGCACGGCTGCTGCCCTCCCAAGGTAAGGAAACTGGGAGCTGGTGCGATGCCTTTCCCAGGGATGGCTTGCAAGTAATTGCTGCTGTAAGTGTCCCTCACGAGTGGCTCTGGCTTCTCTAGCTCTTTGAGTGAAGAAGATTCCGAGCTTTGGTGAGGGGATTAGCAGAATGCACATGTAGAAAGCACAGACTGTCAGGCATCAATTTTGGCTGAAGAAGTTTTGCCTCAGATAAAAGGACTTGGGAAGGCTCTTCCTTTGCATTCTTGGACTGTTTGCAGGCACCAGTTGAGGCTGTGGTGGTGTGTTGGAGCTGGGGGAGGGAGGGCAGAAGGCCTCGTTGGAAGTTTATCAGCTCTCCAGTTGTGGACCAGTGACTTGGCCCCTGCAGCTATAGTGTCTTCATCCATAAGACAAAGCCCATCACTTCTCCGGTGCCCATAGTGAAAGAGGAAGCCAGACGATGTATGAAAAGGGACTAACCCAACGTAGGAGAATGGGAAGAGCTTGAGTTTTGCAGTCAGACCACATTTTTTATTTTTTTTAAAGTTTATTTTTATTTATTAGAGTGCGCCAGCCGGGGAGGGACAGAGAGAGAGAGAGAGAGAGAGAGAGAGAATCCCAAGCAGATTCTGCACTATCCATGCAGAGCCCCGTGGGGAGCCCAAACTTACGAACTGCGAGATCATGACCTGAGCCGAAACCGAGAGTTGGATGATGAACCGACTGAGACACCCCGGCGCCCCAGGCTTCATTTTTAAATCCAGATTTACCACTTCATAATGAGGCAACTTCGACTAGCAACTAATGATAATAGTTATCTAGCATTTGTATAAAATCTGTGTAGCAGGCGCTGTGGTTTGCCCAAATTAACGGGCAACAACAGTGTAAATGTGTTAGTGTTGCCATGTTATTGACAAGAGCCAGGGAATGGAAGTAAGGTTCAGCCCCCCTGGCTGACAGTGAAAAGGCCAGGATCCGAACGCTGACTCTGAAGTCTACGGCATGGTTTTTAATCTCTAAGCTAAACTGCTTGCTCTCCAAGCCTGTTTTCTTAGCTATACAATGAGGATAATAACACCTGCCCTGCCGGGTTGTCAGAAGAATCTGCACTTCGATGTGCAAAGCACCCGTTGCAGTGGTACAAGCTCAGTGAATGGGGTGGCAGGTGGGGGGGTGAGGGAGGATGGCACCACGTGACAAGAGTGACAGTGGCACGCCAGGTCTTAGAGATGATGCCCATTTCCGTGACTGGTGAAGGAAGGTACTGACCAGACAGAAGACCAGACGGAAGCTGTTTTCTCTTATTTAAAAAACAAAGTGAAACAAAAACATCTATCACCTGTAAAATCTGTCCCAGTTGCCTTTGGAGTCGTGTCTTTGAGTTCTTTGATGGTTTCTTCCTGCAACTGGGACTCAAACGTGAAGAGTGAACCTAAGAAATGAACATGGCCGTGCTGGCCCAGGAGTTTACATCATAAGCTGGAGGGTGAAGGCAGTGAGGTGCTGAAAGGAGTTATTCAGCCCTTTGCTTTTCAAATTTCAGTAAATCACACTTGAAATAAAACTGTCATAAACCCAAAGGACACTGAGCGACTGTTCTGTTTAGGGCTCAAGAGGGCAGCGGGGAGGGCAGGAAGCCTCTTCAAATAAGGGCGCCCTGATGTTTCCAACTTGCTGGTAACAAGTTTCTAGGGAAGCCTCCCTGTTCCTGCCCCAAATTGCAGTGCTGAACGAGCAGGGGGAGTGTAATGGGGAGGCTGGATGGGGGGGTAGTTTGGAGACTTTCCTGTGCATACAGATCGTCGGTGCTGACTCTGGGACCTTCTCCTCAGGCTGCTATGTCCACCTGGTGCCCCTTTGAACTTAGCATCTGAGAATGTGTAACCTAATTTGTCCTCTGAGACCCTCACCTGCACCACATTTCAGTATCTTGGAGCAATATCTGGAACCCAAGTGTTCTTTTGTTTTTGAGGGAGGTTTTGTTTTGTGACCTAAAAGGCATTATGAACCTTGTTGGTTTCAAACGAGTAATTATCCACCACCCCCCACCCTCCCGTGCCTGAGGGTTTCATGTCTTGATTGAGGGGATTTCGAGACTGCAAAATACCAATTTCTAATTCACCCTGTGCCTGTATGGTCTGTGAAAGTATTTTGAACCATAAAAGGCAAATGTGTGTTAAGTTTGTTTTTAATGGCTTGCAGGGCCTTTCAGCAGACTCAGGCTGGTTTTTCTCCTTCCCCATCTCACATTTCAACCAACTGTGGACCCCACACTTGGCAGGCTCTCTCAGGCCTCCGGTCCCACAAATGTCTCCTCTGTCCCAAGTGCCCCCCAGCCTGTTCTCCACCTGTGACTTTCTCCAGGAAGGTCTTTGTGCTCCCCAAACCCAGTTAGGTGTCCCCCTTCCCACACCTGGTGCTGCCTTGTCACAGCCGTGGCTGTGGGGACCCGTTGTCTGTTTCCTTGTCCGTCTTTTCCGTGAGACTGTGGGCTCCATGACGGCAAGACCTGTGTTTGTCTTCTTCACTTATGTGACCCATCGTAGGCATGCAACAGAGAATTGTTGGATAAATTTGGGAGGAGACCAATGAAAACCTGTCACTGCAGAAAAGGTGTGCTAGGGCAGAGTTAATTTTAACATCACTGACCCCCGTCCTCGGAGCCACACCGAGCAACTTGTGCATCATGCTAGCTACCAGGATGAGGCCGTGCACGCTCCTCTCTGCCACTTTTCTATAAATGTAAATTCACTCCAAAGTAAAAAGTCTATTCTCTTTGTCTGTCTGTCTCTCTCTCTGTCTCTGTCTCTCTCTCTCTCTCTGTCTCTCTTTCTCTGTGTCTCTCTCTCTCTCTGTCTCTCTCTGTCTCTGTCTCTCTATCTCTGTCTCTCTGTCTCTGTCTCTGTCTCTCTGTCTCTCTCTCTCTCTCTGTCTCTCTCTCACACACACACACACACACACACACACACCCCACAAGCTTTGGCATCAGGGCTGAGTTCCTTATGCTTGGCTCACACACTCATTAGCCACATGAAATGTGGATGCAAAATGAACAGATCTTTTTCAAGATGTAACAAGAGGGGCACCTGGGTGGCTCAGTCAGTTAAGCATCCAACTTTGGCTCAGGTCACGATCTCGTGGTTTGTGGGTATGATCCCGTGTCGGGCTCTGTGCTGACCGCTCAGAGCCTGGAGCCTGCTTCAGAGTCTGTGTCTCCCTCTCGCTCTGCCCCTCCCCTGCTTGTGCTTGCGCCCTCTCAAAAATAAACCTCTAAAAATTTTTTTTTTTAAATGTTAAAGGTAAAAAACTTTGAGCCCAAATTAAGATAGCCTGGGATACACAATCCTCACACACAAGAGAGTGCTCAGAAAAAGGAACATTTGGTGCAGGGTTATATATATGTTTTTCTTTTTACATAAAGAGTTACAAATCATCCTGAACAAAGACATGCCAGAAAGTTATGGACTTTATCTTATGCTTTTAGCTTGTGCAAGGCTGTATGACTTTAATCTTATGGGTTTTTTCTTATGTTTATGTTTGGAATGCTCCTTTTTGGTTATCTTTTTTTTAACAGAGTAGATGTACAATGTGTGTTCAGGGCAGAAATAGAGTCCATGCTTTGAGGTTTTGCTGTGTCATTTTGACCTAGGTAAACGTATAGCTTCCCTAGGAGCCCTTGGAGCAGGGCCCATAAACATGAAAAGTTAAAAATTTCCTTTACTTTATCAGACCTAACTAAGGTTCAGAAACTCTGGTCCTTGGTTTTTCCTCCTCTGGGGCACAGCTTGGAAGCCCGTTGTAAGGATTACAGTAATTGAGACAAAATGCACATATTGCTATGCTCAGTGCTTAGAACCATACTAACATAATAAGATGTAACATACACAGCATTCAATGCACTTTTCATATTCTTTTATCTATAATTCCTCCTAATTTTTCCACAGTCCCTCTGTCCATAAATGCTTTCTAATCAGTTCAGTTAAAAAATATTGTCATCTACACTCTGTGGACCTAGGTGTAGTGACAGAAACGAGTGGAAGAGAGTACAGTCTGGTCCCATGCCCCGAGGACATCAGTATGAGTGGGGTTCAGGTAAATCAGATACATAGATGAATGCTTTTTAATAAAATTAAATAAATGGAAAGACAGAGGTAAACAGAGAGTGCTATAAAGCAGGGAGCAGGTATTAGCCCAGCCTAAGCGCTGGAAAAGTCTTCTGGGATGGGTTCATTGCTCATCTGAATCTCAGAAGATGAATAGTTTACCTGGGCACTTAAGTATGGAAATGCCATTCCAGGCAGAGGGAACAGCATGAGCAAATGCACGGGAGGCAAGTCCAGTTTTACTGACGGGGTGAGTTAGAGGCAGGAAGTAGTGGAAAATGAAGCTGGGGTTGGAGACAGGAGAAGATCAGGGGGCCTGTGTGTATGGATGGAATGTGTAATTTATCATCAGGAAAATGGGGGCCATTGAAAGATTTTAACAGAGGAGGATGTGATTCAAGCTGCAGTGAAGATGCATTGTTAGCATGGATTTAATTTGTAGGTCTCTAAGAGAGCCCTTTTAAAGAAGATTTCCTCTAGGTCATTACCCCAGAAATCCATTCATTTTTTTTTTTTTTTATTCAATACTAGTTTGGCAAATCCTGTGGACTTATTAAGAGTAAAGCATCATACTCAAGCCTGTCAGCTCTACCAAGATAAGTTTGTTTTTCTGTCTTCTTTCAGAGAGTTCACAGACTCTTTGGGAAGGTGGGGCATCTACTTGGGTAATTGCAGTAGGACATGGAAAGTAGTGAGAGGCATGAGACTGTAAGAGATATGCAGATGAGATGCTATAAGACACGTTTCCCGGGGCGCCTGGGTGGCGCAGTCGGTTAAGCGTCCGACTTCAGCCAGGTCACGATCTCGCGGTCCGTGAGTTCGAGCCCCGCATTGGGCTCTGGGCTGATGGCTCGGAGCCTGGAGCCTGTTTCCGATTCTGTGTCTCCCTCTCTCTCTGCCCCTCCCCCGTTCATGCTCTGTCTCTCTCTGTCCCAAAAATAAATAAAAAACGTTGAAAAAAAATTTTTTAATAAAAATAAAAAAAAAGACATGTTTCCCAATCTATTCCTTGGCCCAGATGCTGAGCTGACTATACAGTAAAGACTCCAAGTGATTCATAAAATATGGGCACCCCCCCCCCCATAGAGTCTGTGTCAGTGGGGCAGGTTCAGAAGTCCTCAGGACATTCCCATGCATGGCCAGATCTAAAAACATTGCCAACGAAGGTCTGAGGAAGGAGACATTTTGGGCTACAGGGGAGAGTAGACAGGGAAGAAGTACTGGGGCCCAGGGACTCATATGGTGGAACCAGCAATCTGCTAGAGCTGGGGTACCAGAACAGACAAATGGGTGAGAGGAGAGATGGTGATCTAAGAGGAAGATCCTTGAAACTAATGT